>NW_027332235.1:10000-2510000 GCF_041222505.1 Epargyreus clarus
GAAGTTATCAATTGAGTCGGCGCTCATACTGAACACGCTGTTTACGCCGTTATCCAACGAAATAAATTGAGCGCCGATTTCAGAACTATGTACTAAACCAACATTTATTTGAATTATTTTTTACTTTTTAGTGACATAGAAGTCGGTTTTATTTCTTTTGTTAAATTTTTTTTCGTATACAGGGTGAATTTTTCAAGTAGGCCTTCAGGGCCAAATCCGAAACTATAAGGATTAGCGAAAAATGCTGAAAGGAGTTACTAGGCCGATTTTGATAAAAACTAAAACTGCATCATTAGCTTTTCAAAATATCTTTTTCCTTAGCCGGGAATCGAACGAGATCATTTTAAAAAAAATTACACCCTCTATATTATTTCATTATTTATTAGACAAATTAAAGGAAAAAGGAATTTTGAAGAAAATACATATTTTTCCATACATTGGCATACTAATTATTAAGGATTATACATAACAATTGATTTATGTATAATTCTTTAGAAACATACTTAAGTCATACCATTGAAGATTGAATTGAATTTGTTGGTTAATCAACTAATTATTCCATGTTATGACCATGACTTACGGCTTAGTATGAGAAAGTAACAGTTTGGCAAATAAGTTACCGCCTCGTAACTCCTTTCAGCATTTTTCGCTAATCCTTATAGTTTCGGACTTGGCCCTGAAGGCCCGTTTAAAAAATTCACCCTGTATACAGTCCATTTAACCTTCTTCGGGACACAATCATCCTATCCATCGAAGAGAGGAACATTCATTTCCTTATTTGTTCTATCGACCTAAAGATCATTCAATGATAATAAACAAAGGTGTTATCTAATTCATTATCAATTTATTCACTATTATTATATACAATAAAGTAAATGCTCATTTTAATATTAAATAACTAATCTTCTTCGTGCGGCGTGAACAACTTGGCCACCTCAAACAAGTCGTCGAACTTTCCGTGAGCCAACACCTGTAACAGAAAGTCATGAAATATATGAGTTTAATTCAAAGTACAAATGTAAGCTCATTAATCATGAAATACTATTTTATATAATAAAAGATTCAATTACAACTCCATTATTTATATTTCTCTGAGAATTCATTTCATGACATCTTATTCTCTAAAAAACATTATATTCTTCTTTCTTTTTAAATAGTTTCTGAGTTCTGAGTTCTGGTTTGAAGGGTGTGGTAAGTGAGACATACTTTACCAAAACATTCCAACTTAGTTCTCAGGAGTAGCGGCGCATGTGTAGTCGTTCAGGTAGGATTCTAGTCTTGTCTGGGGTTGAATCCAGATGTCCATGGACGGCAGTGGCTACTTAACATCCGCTATAAATTCAATACAACGTGTATCACCTGTCGGGCGACGTGCATGCGATTGAAGAGATTCCAGAGCAGCACGCCCACGACGCGCTCCTCGCGCAGGTAGAACACCACGCCGCGCTCGAACTGCTGCGCCTCCCCGCCCGCCGCCTGCCCCGCGGCCGCGCCCGCCGCCACCGCATCGCCACCCGTCGCCACCGTGTCGCCACCCGTCGTCACCGCATCGCCACCCGTCACCACCGTATCGCCACCCGTCGCCGCCGCGCCGCCGCTCGTCGCCACAGCGTCGCCCGCCTCCGCCGCAGCCGCCGCCACTGCCCGCACCCGCTCCACCGCCTTCACCGCGTCCGCCGAGAACACGCCGACCGTCGGGAGCCGGGAATCGATTATACCTATGGCCTAAAATATTACGGGTGAGCATCCGTCGATCGCAGAGCTTCTAGATTAAACGAGAAAAGATGATCCCGCTCACCTCGTATCCGAGATTCGGGCCGAGGTCGCTCCAGAACATGCTCTGGTGGGTGTAGGGCTTGGGCGGGTTCAAGGCGGCCATGTTCTCGCCGGCGAGGCGGCCGGACGCGACGGCGTGGTCGTGGTGCTCGACGCGGCGGCGGCCGAGCGCCACGTCGTGGAAGCAGGCCGCGTCGCCCGCCGCGAACACGTCCGCGCGCGCCTGCAGCTCCGCGTTCACCAGCAGCCCGCCCAGCTCGCCGTGCAGCTCCAGCCCCGACGCGCGCGCCAGCCGCTCGTCCGGCTCGCACCCCACGCACTCCACCACCAGGTCGGCCTCCAGCTCATCCTCGCCCGCGCCATCGCCCGCGCGGACCACCCGGAGGCGCACGTGATCCTCTCGAACCTCGCTATCGGTTATTTCGGCTGGAAAAATGCAAAGTATGAGCGGACGAGTCCAAGGCGTGGCACCGGAGGAACGACACGAGGGAAGCGCACTGACTGTGGGGCAGCAGCTGCACGCCGTCGGCGGCCAGGCGGCGCGCGGCCGCGGCGGCCAGGTAGTGCGGCAACACGCGCGACATGGGCGCCGCCTCGCGGAACACCTGCCGCACCGTCTTGCCCGTGTCGCGCACTGCGAACGCATAAGTTAAATTATATTTTTTAAATATGAATTTTAAGCACTCATTTTATGTTAGTTAATTTAAAAATATAATTCGCGCAATTCAAAGATTACGATTTAAAAACATTATAAGATTTTGAACCAACACGAATATATCTAGGAGAATGCATTAATGTATCGGGAACCTTATCATCTTATCACTCGAATCAGTACAAATTAGCAACAAATCATAGATCATACTAAATTACTAGTTACTAGAATATATATACATATATTCGAGTTCACGGTAAAAAGTAAATTTGGAATATAACACGAAAATCTCGAGGGCACGGAAGGAACGCGCCGCGAGAGGGCACTGACGTCGGTCGGCGAGCGCGGCGCTGAGCTCGCAGGCGAGGAAGCCGCCGCCCACGACGAGCACGCGGCGCGTGTCGGCGCGGTCCAGCGCGGCGGCCAGGCGCGCCGCGTCGCGCACGCCGCGCAGCGCCAGCGCGCGCCCCGCGCCCGCCGCCGCGCGCAGCGCACCCACACGCCGCGGCTGCACGCCTGCACACACCACCACACACTCGTACTTCACGCCGTATATCACATTACAAAAGCGATTCATCGAAGCGTGGACGAAGATGAACGCGTTATCGCAGTGGATCCCGTTATCCGATTAAAATTGTCAAATATGGTCCGAGCCTGGCCGTTCATGTTCCTCCATCATTTATTTTTATATAAGATACGTTAGAGAAATGGAATTTAAAATTAATCGGGAACGAAAAATATTTCACTTGCACTCGGAATGAGTATGGAGTGAAAGAAACTATGGAGCGTTACCGGTGGCGATGAGGCACTTGTCGTAGGTGAGGGTGGCGGAGGCGCCGGGCGCCTGCAGCTCGGCGGCGTGGCGCTCGGGCAGCACGCGCGCCACGCGCCAGCCGCGCGCCACGCCCGCGCCCGCCGCCGCCTCGCGCAGCCGCTCCGGCGCCGTGTAGAAGGCGGCCGGCTCGTACGTGACGCTGCGCCGCCGCCCGTTCCACTGGCGGAACGTGAGCGACTCCGGCGTCAGCGCGCGCCGCGCCAGGTCCGGCTCGCGCCACAGCTCCTTGCTCAGCGGCGGCCGCATGTACGGCAGCGCGGGCTCCTCGGACACGATCAGCACCTGCGCGTCGGGCCGCGCGCTGCGGATGGCGCGCATGGCCGCGAAGGCCGCCGTGCCGCCGCCCACCAGCAGGTACTGCACGTGCGCCGGCAGCTCGTCCGCGCGCGCCGGCACCGCCGCCTCCACTTCCGCCTCCCCCGCCTCCGCGCGCTCCCGCCCGTCGCCTTGCACAGTCGAAGGATTTATATTATTACACAAACTAGCGAACGTGCCCTTACGCGATACTGTATTGAATATTCTACAACTTACTTTGTGTCATTGGAATAGAATCATTTTCAGCGTCGTCGTTCAGCTTACGATAAAAGTATACCTGCATAGAAAAAGAGCCCATGTTAGGACGTCACCACATTAAACTTGAAAATACGAGTAGCAGTATACTGACCCCGCCGAGCGAGGCCGTGAGCGCCAGCGCGGCGGCCGCGGTCCAGGCGCGGCGCGAGCGCGGCGGCGGCGGCGCGGGGGCGCGGGGCGGGGGCTCGCTGCCGGCGGCGCGGGCGGCCGGCTGCGCGTCGCCCCGCGCCTTGCTTGCTTCTTTGGACAATACAGTCTGTAACATAAACAGACCAACAATGTTTACATTGATAGATTAATCATATATTTATAGACTTAGGCGCAACACAGCAACATATTGTATATTCAACTACACTGCTATTAACATACAGATCGCAAGAAAGAAAAGGTAAGCTAAAAAATTTAAGCAATCATCATGTGCTTTAAAAAACGATGAACAACCATTCTGGTTAGAAGCATTATTGTGTAACCATCTGAATCTTTGTGTGGCAACCACAGTCAGTTATGTAGTGCAAGAAAAGTACACATTTAATTATAATATAGTGAATGCATGTACAAAACAAAATAAATATATTTTGTTCAGAAAAAAATCATAATGTATGTACCAACATTAGGTTCCTAAACAAGGATAAGGAAGCAATTGTTACACATTTTGTATCTGGAAAATTTTATTGGGAACAATAGCATCAATATGCTTAAATTAGATTTTACAGATGTTATATATCTTTAAGCACCAAGGGGAAAACTAATGTGGGAATTTTCACCACCTAAGAAATAATATCTAAAAAACAACACCACAAAGTTAACAAGTTAATGTGGCAAATTTTGAAGAGAAGCCATTTTTTTAAGGTTTGATATGATATGTTTCACAACTGCCTCTTCATCCTTACTAATATTATAAATCCGAAAGTAACTCTGTCTATCTGTCTGTCTCTTCTTCATGCCTAAACCACTGAACCGATTTTAATGATAATATGATTTAATGATGTATAAAGATAGTCTGAGACCTAAGAAACGACATAGGATAGTTTTTACCCCGGGAAACCATGGGAACTAGGAATGGCGACCTAAGATCGATTAATTGGAGAACCGATCTTTTGGACCAAAAAAAAATCGATTTTTTTAATCAATATTAGTAAGGATTTAATCGTAAACTATGCATTTGATCAAGTGACGATCTTTAGCAAAGTTGTCGTCCATGAGCCCACTAAGGTTTCAGAGTTCTTATGACCAATTTTCGCCAGAAGGCGACACTGTCATTCCAATGAAGGTATGAATTTTCAGTTTTATGTATGTTAGTATGTCATATTATTTTCTTTTAAACGTGGGCGAAGGCGCGGGCAAAAACTATTTAAGAATAAATATAATGTGCACCTTATTATAAAGATAAAACCACAAGATAACAATATAAGTAACAAATAATTATTTTATGCAGATTCCCCGTGCTAAGCAAGTTTTGATGAAAAAATAAAGAAACATAATCCACTAGGAGTTACATGCGTTAAAACCCATAAACATGATCCCAGCTACTATGATGATAGAACAAACAATCGTAACATTATAGTAAACTGTAGCTACTTACAAAACTCATGCATAAACAGACTCTTATTATTAACAATCAATATATTACCGTTCTGTACTTTTTTAACTTTCCTGTTCGCTTGAAAATAATTGGAAAATAATATTATTACATATCAAAAAGTTAAGTTTTTGTTAGTAGTTATACAAGTCTCCACTATATGTCAATAAAGTGTGTCAATAATGTCAAATAATCCAGAGTTTAAAGAATTTTATGAAAACGTACCTGGTCTCTCGCCGTACTGTATGGTGCACATATTCCTGCAAGCAATTGCACAATAATTAACAATTTCACTAGTTAATAGACAACATTGGAGGTTGAATGCCTACTTTAATTATTCCCACATTACAAAATGTTACATTTAATTTTTACCCTCAATATCGAGTATAATGTACAATACTTTTAGATCTATGTTAACCTCACAGCAAACCACAAAGCCACACTCGGCCGCCGCCCTCGTGCGACAAGCGGGAGCCGACCGGCGAGCACTACGCACGAAACAAATTACAGATTTTTTTATATTATACTTACTAGATAATTTTAATATATCGCCTCTTGCGAGAGCTTGACTCTCGATGTATATGGTCGACACCGCTCTTAACATATTTACGGCCTTATTGAACTAGATTCCAATAAGTTTTTTGGACAATTTATATTGGTCACTTAATCGAGTATCCCATACCCATATATTTCATAACACATTTTTCTAGTTCATAACATTAATAATTACTTTCGCAGGTTATCTTTAGAAGGTACAAATTTCTTCATTATTGATTATTTGATGTGACAAGATAATTGTCAGAATTCAACTGTCAAATTCCTATCCGAACGTCGATTGACTTTTCTTAGCACTTCTTTATCAACCGTGGATTCTAGGCTTGTCTTTTTTCAGCCTAACGTTGTTTAGTTTTTTTTAAGTCTATAAAAATCAAGAACTGGTCTAAGGTGAACCGTATAATTATTGGCCACTTAAGCGACTGTAGATTTAAAATTTTAAATTAAACGGTTTGGTTAAAAATATAAGCAATAGGGAATATGCATGTGATTTAGATTTGCTTGTAATTTTTTTCCTCGGTACGTTACGGTCCTGAAATTACATCTAACCCATTATTTTTCCTTTATTTCATTAAAAATTTAATCAAAAATCGTAAATAATGCGAGCGAAATTCAAATTTGAAAAACGCATTCCCATTGGTCGAATCGAAAAATGACGTCATATAGCGTGTTACGATGTTTATCGGCATCGATATTCAAACTGTTTGAGAGAAAAAATGTTTTTGTGTGTTATTGTACTACAGTGTTATTTATTGCCTAGTGCGATTTTTCTACATAGTATTATTAGGAATAATCAAGAACAATGACTGAAAGTAATTTTATCAAAGCACAATCGGATTATATACCTAAAATATGCAAAATGGATAAACTGGTTTTTATGTATAGGTCAATTCAGAAATATTAAACTGATCATAACTTATTTTGTTAATATTCACCTATCTTTGTAATATTATAATAGATTATAATGCATTTTGTGTGTTTCAAATGATGGTATTTTATGTAGAAGTCGATAAGTACCTAACGAAATAGCTGATCAATGCAATATTTTAAAATTATTTACCTAAAATTATTGTTTGCTACAGTAAATGCAAATGTTAATGCGATTTAAGAGATACTTTATCTGTTTCCTATAATCATGCACCACTTTGTTCGAATTCTCGTATCGTTTGCAACAGAAAAAAACACTATATAATGTATTTATAGTAGTGGTTTTGCACAATAACTCTAGGAATTATTTATAAAGTCGTTATTTAGCCTTTCCCATGATGTAAATAGCGATGAAACCTAAAAACGTTAAATAATAACTTTATTTGCATACAGTTATCATCAATATCAATACAAATCACGCTACGTGACGTCATTCAAAGAGCGCGTAAAATGGCGGCGTTCAAATGTGTCAAATTTTCTTGATGCTTTAAATATTTTTTAAAAAACTATTTCAAACCTTTTTTTTTATATTTTTACTATGTTAAAACGATGTGATAAGTTGATAAGTAAGCGATTGGATTTTAGACAAAACTGAACAGGTTTAAAATAATAAGATAAAAATGTGCATATTTCCTATTAAAATGATTCTATATTTACGCATTTATTTATAGATATATTTTATACATACATGCATATACATAGATATACATATACATATGTACATACACTTTAATCATTAATTTTATAAATAAGATTAACGTAAAAACATAAAAGTCAAATTTATAGTAATTGGCCGCCTCATTATAGTTATTGGCAATGTTAAGAACTCATAAAATAAAACAGAGTTGAACAAAACATTTAGAGTTCTATAACCAAAACATGTCTTCATGGCTATTTTCATCTTTAGAACATTCAGAATCATTATTTAATTAAATTTATCATCAAGTAACAATTTAACACACATATTTCCAGATGGTCCTTTTTCATGTCAATTTTAAAACTGCTTCCCTATGCCTTTTTCTATTTCTCCCTTTTCTTTTGTAATTTTAAAGTTATACAAAGAATTTCTCATATTACATCTCGAATACGCTTTTTACACTTAAAAGAATAACTTCACATTATTATCAAAGTAAAATTTGAAAATGATCTGTCTTGTTATTGCTTGAAACTAACATGATTTCGATATGCCGCCAAAAAATCCAAAATCACAAAGTGACTATTCCATCAAAATACTTTTTGGTGAAAATTAATCACAGTTTTTAAGTATTGCTGTTATAATTCTAATGGTTTAAAATAACACTATGAAATTGATAGATTTTTACTTAAAGTGGCAATGACCAATATACACCGGGCCACCATACAGCGGGCCAATAACTATACCGTTTCCTCTACATACTATTTATAGTATAAATTTTATCTCGGAACAATAATAAGCAATTTTATACGTAGGTATAAAGCACGGAACACCTATACTTCTGTATAAAGTGCCCAGTCTAGCCCGCCATTCACTTGGCGGCGCTGCTGTGTATGTGTCCATTTTATATTTTTATCATATATGAAGTAAGATGTAAATCTTTTCCGTTTAAAATGGTTAATTTACTCTTTGATAACTGAAACCGAAAATATCTGTATAGTGCTAGTTTTTATGAATGTATCGTCTGTGTATAGTACAATATAATCTATGGTGATATAACTGAGAATAGGGAATATGCATGTGATTTAGATTTGCTTGTTATTTTTTTCCTCGGTACATTACGGTCCTGAAATTACATCTAAACCATTATTTTTTCTTTATTTCGTGTTAAATTGTTTAAAACTTTAATCAAAAATCGTAAATTATGCGCGCGAAATTCAAATTTGCAAAACGCATTCCCATTGGTCGAACGAAAAATGACGTCACATAGCGTGTTACGATGTTTATCGGCGTCGATATTCAAACTGTTTGAGAGAAAAATTGTTTTTGTCTATATTCCTACAGTGTTATTTATTACCTAGTGCGATTTTTCTAGATAGTATTATTAGGAATAATCAAGAACAATGATTGAAAGTAGTTTTGTCAAAGCACAATCGGACTATTTACCTAAAATATGCAAAATGAATAAACTGTTTTTTATGCATAGGTCAATTCGGAAATATTTAACTGATCATAACTTATTATGTTAATATTCTTTTTTTTTTCTTTTTTTTTATAATATAGCAGACGTGCATACAGTCCGCCCATGGACATCTGTAATCAACCCCAGATAGGATTAGATATTCCCACCTAAGGTCGGCCATAGATGCGCCGCTACCCCTGAGGACTAAGCTGGAACGCCTCGGAAAAGTCTGTCTCCACACCCTTCAATCCGGAACACAGCATCGCCTAACACTGCTGTTATTAGGTAGAAATAGGTGTGGCGGTGGTGCCTCCGGAGTCGAACCACAAAGGGTTCTACCACCTTCAACCTATCACCTATCTTTACCTATCTTTATGATATTATAATAGATTATAATGCATTTTGTGTGTTTCAAATGATAGTGTTTGTTGTAGAAGTCGATAAGTACCTAACGAAGTAGATGATCAATGCAATATTTTAAAATCATTTACGTAAAATTATTGTTTGTTACAGTAAATACAAATGTTAATTCGATTTTGGAGATACTATATCTGTTTCCTATAATCTTGCACCACATTTTTCGTATTTTCGCATCTTTTGCAAAAGAAAAAACACTATATAATGTATTTATAGTACTGGTTTTGCACAATAACTCTAGGAAATATTTATAAAGTGGTTATTTAGCCTTTCCCATGATGTAAATAGCGATGAAACCTGAAAACGTTTAATAATACCTTTATGTGCATACAGTTATGATTAATATTAATACAAATCACGCTACGTGACGTCATTCAAAGAGCGCGTAAAATGGCGGCGTTCAAATGTGTCAAATTTTATTGATACTTTAAATAATTTTTAAAAAAATATTTCAAACACTAATAAAATTGTTTATATTTTTTACTATGTTAAAACGATGTGATAAGTGGTTTAAAATAATAAAATAAAAATGTGCATATTCCCTATTCATTTCGTCGACATTTTGTGTCTGTACTGTTCGAACAAATGAAAAACGAAAATGTCATAGCCGAGCTCCTTGGTTGGACTGCATAAACTACGTAGTAGCTCAGACATCTGTTTTTCCGGTTAAAGTAATACATCAAAATTCCACCAGCTGCAGCAAACCAAGAGTCTTCTCTCCGAACTACTGATTGGTAACAGTCTTTTAATTCTGTTACATTAGCATAAAATGTTATCGGCTGCATTATGCATTGCATTGTCACGATAAATTTATTAATAATTCGGTCCGTGGTGTCTCCTGTCAGAATAAGAATTATTTATTTCTAAACCTGCACGTAGTCGTAGGAAATACTATAATATCGTGTATACAACTATACTAGTATAATAGTGTACTCTAAATGTATGAACTTATAACTCACTCCATTTCGATATCAATAGAAAGGATAACAAAGTGATAGTTTATTCCATCAGTGTTTGTAATATATTGATTATTGTTTGAACAACACGGTACCGAATAATTTCAAACAGGAATAATATTGTAAAGTATGAATTGTACATTATGAGGTTGCTGCTACTGCTGCAGAAGTCTTGTGTAGTAAAGTAGTTGAAGTAAACAAAGTTTAAAAGTTGTTCAGTTCATTTTGAATAGACAATGTTACTTCCATTTTTTTAAATATAAATTTTATGTAATTTGCGAAAAGTAGCATGAAAATCCAATTTCACACTATTGATGATTTTTTGAAGTTATGAGTGTTTGAATTCTGAAGCTTTTAGGAGTTCCTTTAAATATAATGATGTGATTTTTTTAAAACATTAACTAAAATTGGGTCCATAAAGCTGGCTAGTAAATATAGTAAGAATTGCAGATTACTTCTTACTAAATAAATGCCTCCTTTCACTGCCAAAGATTGTATCAACTTCAATATATATGAGTACACAATGTTCTTTTTAGTGAATGTCAATATTTACCTATTATTTATTACTTTAACAGTTGGCCTGGTAGGATAACTTGCCCAAGGAAAAAAATAGATCTTGACTATCTTTGAAATATGTTGATAACTTTCGGAGATTAAAGAAGTGACGTCAAATTATAACGATATGTAATAATTTGAAGGCTTTTCCTCACAATTTATATACCTATGTGTTCCATGGACAGTATTTATATTGGTAAAATAAAAACTACATTGAGTTGCTCTGTAAAAGAGAATAGTTTAATTGAATCCCAATCAAAATCAAATTACACTGTTTTCCTAAAGATAACATTGTTCTCCTCCTCCTACCTCTAAAAGAGAAACAACAAAAAAAATTAAAAAAATATTTGGAAAATAATAGTTTGTACTATTGGATTGTTCGGAAAGTAATTTCGTTTTTTTCCGATAGAGGATTTAATTGTATTTTTTCACAGCTAACTTCACACTTAAGTTGCGTTGCCATTATATGTTGTTACAGCTGATATAGCAAGGATTGTGTGTGAATAAGTTCAATTGATTTTATGCAATAGTTTTTGGTGGGTGCCCTATTAAATATGGAGAGCAATAAGCAGTACTTTTGTCATATTTTACTTTTTTACTATAGAAAAATACTGTTATTTAAGCTTGAATTTCGATATACGAGTCCCCCGATTTCTCACGATGAAAAATTTGCGTCGACGCGTTGACGTCTATGATCTGCTCCCGAAAAGTCACGAAAATGATCAATTTTTGAAGCGAACATCACATCTTCTCCATACCCATTAGTTAATTTTTTTATACACTATCAATGAAGGGCACAGGCTTTTAAAATGTGAATAAAAAAGTCTTTCCCATGTAATAAAACTTATTTCAGTAATAAAGTGAAATAAATTTATAATACAGCTGTATTTCAAATACATGGAAACTAAGTGCTTTAGACTTCATTTAGTTTTTTTTATCACAATGTTGGTTGATGTGACATATTACAATGAAAACAAGATTGATTTGAAGGATATAAAATATAAAAAAAAAAAATATGTGTCTACATATATCAGTAGTTTCACACGTATTGTTTATATAGTTCATAACTGTAAGATTACAGGTGGGTGATGCCTTGTTTATATTATTTCCTATTAATAAGTAAACAGTTGTAATGGTCATATTCAAAGTACCATAATTCATACATACATCCATATACCATATTCAAACTTTATGGTAAGTTTATATTACTATTAATTATGAAATCCTATAAGTTTAGATGATGATGACCTGGTGTTTCAGAAATCAGGAAGTTAAAAAAATTTAAAGGTTAAAAAGGATTTTAACTTTTCCCCTTTTTTCATTGTTTTCAATAACTTGTAAGATCATTTTAATCCTACATGTTCACATTGTGGTAACATAAAAATATGGCCTCCGTTTTGTTATGGTTCGACAAAAATGATAAATAAATCGTGATTTGACGATATATTTGATTATAATGCAAATAACTAAATAATTGACACCATTGACTGGATACCCTATATCAATCTGCGTAAAAAACGTAAAACTTGACAATAAATAGTGATGCTTATATTGCTCTTTTGGTACATGTTTCGATCTTTTTAGTGCATATTTTGGCATTTTGATAGTACGAATAATCCGATGTCTAATAATAACTATAAAACAGGTGGTCGGAGATGTTGGCGGCTTGCGAAGCCGGCGAGGTGTTCGCTCTGCTGGAGGCACGCGACGCGCTCGACTCGTTCGGCGCGCTGTACGGCCAAGTGCGCGAGGCCTGGCTCACCCGCGCGCTGCTGCTGTACCACGCGCGCACCGGCTCCGAGCGCGCCATCGAGCTGCTGGCGCGCGCGCCCGACCACCACGCGCGCTTCCTGCTCGACACGCTCAACGAGCAGCTGCGCGCGCCCGAGCGGCCGCAGCAGCGCCTGCACGCGCTGGCCGCGCTCGTGCCGCTCGTGGCGCGCCGCCCGCCCTGGCTGCGCCACCTGCCCGCCCACCCGCTGGCGCGCGCGCTGCTGCACGCCGCGCGCCACGAGCGCGAGCCGCTGCCGCTGCTGCACGCGCTGCTGGCGCTCGCCGCGCTGCTGCCCGCCGAGCCGGGCTTCGCCGCGCCGCACTGGCCCGACCTCGCCGACGCCGTGCTGCGCCCCGCCGCGCTCGACCCGCCGCCCCGCGCCCCCGCGCGCGCGCACCTGCGCCTCGCCCAGCTCGGCCTCTTCCACGCGCTCTACGCGACGCACCCGTGCACCCTGCTCGAGACGCTGCGGGCCGAGTGCGCCGCGACGGCCGCGCGGGACGACTGGGAGCGCGCCGTCGCCCCGCTGCTGAGCTCCGTGCGCCTGCACCCGGCGCTCGTGACCGGCTCGCGCCAGCGCGAGGCCGACGCCGCCCGCTGGGCGCGCCTCGAGCTGCACGACGTGGTCGCCGAGAGCCGCCGCCTGTCCTTTCAGTCGCGGGAACGTCTCGACGATCGGCCGCCGCCGCCCGCCCCCGCCGTGACGCCCGCGCCGCTCGCGCCGGGCTCGCCCGCTCCCGGATCGGGCGCGTACGCGGCTCGCGCGGCGGGCACCCTGCGCCCCGGAACCGAGCCGTGGTTCGCGCTGGGCGACCGATGCGGCGCAGAGTCGGCGCCCAACACTCCGCTTCCCGCCGAGGCGGACGTCGTCGAGCCGCCCGAGGCGGCCGTGGAGGCGACGCCGGAGAACACGCCGGCGAAGGAGACTCGGACCCAATTTCGATTTCCGACAGAGTCTCCGGCCGTGCGCGCTATCGGCCGGCGCTCGCAGCCACCCTCCCCGATGCGCAAGGAGACATCCCCGCCCGCGCCGCCGGGGAGCGGCGGCGCCGACGCGTACGCCGGTAGACTTGCACGAGTGGCGCACGACCGTCGCGCGGTAGAGTCGCCGGTGCCATTCGCGGGAGCGCCTCCGCCGGCCGGTGCGGCCGTGGCCCGGCCGGAGCCCAGCCGCGCGGCACCGGCGCTCGATTCGGAACCGCTGAACGTTGAGGATCGCGAGGTGCTGGAGTTGACCGCGCGAGCGGCACGAGCGCGCGCAGATGACGGTTGGCAGGAAGAAGCGGCGCCCCTGGCGGCGGTGCGAGACCCAAGACGCGGGCGGACGAGCGGCGCCGTGGGGCGGGCGGGGCGTTCGGGCGGCGCGGCGGGGCGGGCGGTGCGGCGCGCGGCCTCGTGCTCGGCGCGGCTGCCGGGCACGCGCACCTGCTCCACCGCGGTGCAGACCGTGGACGTCTGGCCGGCACCCTACGAGTTTATTATCGCAGACTTCTACAGAAGTTTGCCTGACGATATGCACAAACAGGTAAATGTCGATTTAACCGAATTTTTCTTCTATTGAAGAATTTTACATTTAACTTGTGAAAATCAGTCAAGAGTTAGTAATTTTTTGCAAATAAAACGTGTGACATTTTGCAACGTTGTTCAGAATACGATTACTTTTCAGACCAACACTCCCTTGATCGAAGAGAAGAAGGACGACTGCATTCTACCCTGCGAGCGCTTGGACACTTATTTATCGGAACTATATACCGGTAAAACCGGCGGCGGCGACGCGAGCGAGCTCGCCGAGCAGCTCGCGCTCGTTCACGCGCAGCTCATGTACGAGCGCTGGCGACGCGAGGCGCACGCCGAGCGCAACCGCCGCCTGCTGGGCCGCTGCCGCAAGGCGCGCGCGCTCGAGCTGCAGAGCGCGGCGCTGCGCGAGCGCCTGCGCGCCGTGCAGCGCGAGCGCGACGAGCTTCGTGTGCGCCTCGCGCGCGACCCGCCGCCCGCGCCCGCCGCGCCCGCCGACCGCGAGCTGCGCCTCGAGGCGGCGCTCGCCGACGAGACGGCCGCGCGCCTGCGCGCCGAGGCGGCGCTGCGCGAGATGGAGGCGCAGCGGGCGCTCGACGCGGCCGAGCTGCAGCGCTCGCGCGGCGAGTCGTTCGAGGCCGCGCGGCACGTGGAGGCGCTAACGCGCGCCGCGCTGGCGGCCGACCGGCGCGCCGAGCACGTGCGGCGGCTGCGGCGCGAGCTGCTCGTGCTGGCGGAGCGCGAGGCGCGGCTGAGCGCGGAGGTGCGCGCGGCGGCGGGCGCGGGCGCGGCGGAGGCGGCGGCGGGCGCGGCGGCGGAGCGCGCGGCGGGCGAGGAGCGCGCGCTGCGGGCGGCGCTGGCGCGCGCGGAGGGCGAGGCGGAGGCGCGGGGCGCGCGCGCGGAGGCGGCGGCGGCGCGCGCGCACGAGCTGGAGGGCGCGCTGGCGGCGCGGGACGCGTGCGTGGCGGAGCTGAAGCGCGGCGCGCGGCTGGCGGCCGAGGAGCACGCGGCGCGCATGCGGGCGCTGCACGACAAGTACGCGGCGCTGCTGCGCGTGGTGCGCACGTCGGAGGCGCGGCGGCTGGAGCGGCTGGCGGGCGCGGGCGGCGCGGCGGCGGGCCCGCGGCGGCCGGCGGGCGGGCCGCGCGGGGCGGCGGGCGGCCCGCTGGCGGCGCGCCCGGCGCTGGCGGACATCAACCGCGTGCGGCGGCTGCTGGACCAGGAGGAGGACGAGGCCCCGGCGGAAAGTAGCTAATGCTCTCGACGCACTTGTCGCCGGACACGGGGATGATACTCGACAGATGTACGAAGCTGTCCACTTGGGGGAGCCCGGTCGGTTACGATGCAATTGGGCTGTGATGTGACGTCCTACGTCGATATATTCGAGTTCGAGTTGGTCGCCAAGAGTTGAAGTGAAATTACGGGATTTACTAAATTCAAAAAGTGACAGTGTTCGTGAGAGACGATCGCGGTAATGTTTTAACACCTTGTATTTGGCCTAGTTGAAAGTCAATAAGAAAAGTTTTATAAATAAAAATAATACAATATGCATATTAAAAAGCATATTTTAATGCTTACTAATATTATTTTGTTTTTCGTAATATGGATTCTAGTGGCGAGCTACATATTCAAATAACAATCTTAAGCTTTTGACAGTGAGACCAGAAAGCCCACCAATCGCAAATAGTAATCTGCATTACTCAAAACAAAGTATTACTTGTTTAAAATGTATGTTATAAGCTGGTATAGGTTATAAGCTGTTTGAGTTTATTATATGGTGCTTCGCTTTCATGGATTTTTCTTCAATAATATGAACTAAACCACTGTTGAATTTCAAAATCGGTCTCTATCCTATAGAAACTGTGTAAACACATGTAAATCTATGATTGTTGTTGTTACAAGAAATTAATTAAAATCAGTTCAATATCAAAATGATCTATACACGAGCCCGTCTAAAGTATTTCATCTCTATCGCCCACTTTTAGAATATATAATTATCTAGAACACAATTTTCAAATAGTTTAAATACAGGCAGAAGTGGCGGCGCTGAGCGTCAGAGACTCTCGTGAAGGCCTTGCGAAATAATTGTTGAAATTAAAACTTTATTTGTGTTCGTTCTAGTAATTTTGTCACTCATATTGCTTACTTTGTTAAACGCTAATCTTCACAACTCAAATTACCTTGTAATATTCATTAATATGAATTTTGTTTCAAATTGAGAAACTGGACTTGTTAAGGTATAGGAGTTCTTTGTTTTTCCAAACGATTGTTGCTTTTCTAAATCTGATTTAACCATATTATGATAAATTAGTTTAATACAAACTGAAGTATTCACGATCAGTCGATTCAATGAGCTTCAAAATAAAAGGCGGAAGTCATTCATAATATTTATAGTATATTTTTTTATAATACAAATCCACAAGAGGGACATTGCATAATACATTACAGTATATTTGGTACAAAATTCACAACAAAATATAATAATTAATATAAATAGTTAAAATAGCAACAACTCTTATTTACAATATACAAAATATACAGATAGGTACAAAATAATCAACAACGTAAGACTACAACGACGATATGGTATTTGGTGTGGTCAGCGGGCGGCGGCGCTAGGGCAGCGGCTCCACGTAGTTCTCGGGCACGAGGCCGCTCTTGCCGTTGAGCGTGCCGCGCAGCCAGCCGGGCTCGCCCGACGGCGCCACGTGCGTGATGATCTGGTTCGGCTCGAACGACAGCTCGCCCTCGCTCTCGCCCAGACACGCGTACAGCGTGCGCACCCGCCTGCCGGGAACACGTTAGGGCTGGGTTACTTGTATGATGACTGTATATGGAACCCACGTATTCATTGGAACTTTTTCATAAGAAAAATAACTACATTAATTTTAAATCAAACGTGTCTGTGAGACCCTCTCGACCCCAATTATGTGGAAATTGTCAATTTTAACTTGTAAATTTTTCCAATGTATAACATTCCATTTAGGAACACTGAACATAAAAACTAACGTAAAGAGTGTGGGATGTACTTACGTGGGTCGCAGCGGCGGTGACGCGCTGTGGCTCGACACGGACTCCGAGCTGCTGCTGCAGCGTCCGGCTCCTACCAAAAGACCTTTATTAGAAAAGAAAAAAACAACATGAGAAAAAATAATGAAATGGCGACGGTCAAACATAAGAGTAACTCATCAGGACGCTCGAGCCTTACCTCTGTGTGCGGGTGGCCCGAAGTGCTGCAGCAGCTGGTGGTGGTGCGGCGAGTAGGCAGGCTTGCACGAAGCGCTCTGCACGTACAGAAATTATACAGTTAAATACACGCGCGATACATTTTGTTTGCATTTTCTAACTAACAAAGTAATGCAGTCATCGAGAATCTCATTTTTGAAATTATCTATTATACTTCAGTCGTTTTTTTCAATAAGAGTGGATGATAACCAAAGTAATTATGTTACACTTACTATATCATTCCGCGAAATGACCGGCAATGATGTGGGAGAAGTCCTGTAAGATAAAAAACAATCATGTAGTAAGGATCCTTATCACTTAGGGTATCACGTCGTGTAGTAAGGTGAACAACCGTTATCACTTAGGGGTATGAAAAATAGATAGTAGCTGATTCTCAGACCTACTGAATATGCATATCAAATTTGTTGCAAATCGGTAAAGCCGTTTCGGAGGAGTTCGGTAACTAAAATTGTGAGACGAGAATTTTATATATAAGATAAATATGTGACAAATAATTTTGAACGCCTCGAGTAACTACCACAGTCTTCAAACTACGAAAGTGAATGACAGAACTATTTTACAAATAATATAATTCTTTACAAATAAATACACGAACATGAAACAATTTAATCAAGATTTCACGAAAACTAAAAAAAATATACATATAACAGTAAACACCGCACAGATATATTTCAATTAAATAAATAGACCACCTATTTATAATTTAAACTGAGTGATAATAAATACATGTTACCTACCCTGCAATCACAAATCCCGACAAACAGATGATCATTTTAAAAAAAATATTGTATTCGCAACTCGTAAGCACGCACTAGTACAACACAAATAAGACACCTACAGAGTCACATCCGACGCGAGCGAGGCGCAGCGCGCGACTGCCGGCGGACCGCGCGCGCGCGCTATATATGCGGCCGCGGCCTGCGCCCGCGCTGCACGGCTTCCCATTTTGCACATTTCGTTCACTATCATGCAAAAACAAATCTTACACTGCAACATTTGGATCGCAATAACTTGCAAGTCCGAAGCCTATCAATGCGTCAGAAGAATAAATGGTTAATTTATAGTGTCCTAGGAAACTGAGCAAGAACTGGAGTTACGTGCTCCGAGAAGAGCTCAAGAAACCACCAAATCAAATTCTAACTAATTACAATAATTTATTAGATTCTAGTGGTGCGTTATCCAAGTAGGTAAACAAATTAACTTTAAAGAAGACTTCAAACGTTCAACTTGCTTCAAGGTGTCTAATTTTAATAAAGATCCCAGCTATAAAAAAATCTGTATTAGTTACGAGATAATTAAATAGGTCATACGAATAAGCTGTGGACATTCTGGACGAGCTAAATAATTCAAGCGAAGGATTCAACCCAAAGGTTTTCGAAGCTACTCCATAGAATATTATAGGAAACATTCAATACGTTTACTAATAGAAAAATACAATCTTCAATAATAAAAAAAAATCAGCGTATATAAAGGGATGCATAAAACGTGAATAAGGTCGTGTGGAATGGCCGGCGCACATCTGCCGCGCGGAGATGCCGCGCAGGTGCGCATTCCGCCGCGCAGCTGCCGCTACCTGCCGCCCCGCCAGCCCCACACCCAGGAGACGAATTAACTAACTAGTAGATAATGGACATACTCCATCTCTGCTGCAAAGGCCCCTTAATCGTCCCCAGAATTACAGTCCTACCTGAGGACTAGGTGCCACAACAATCACCAGCGACATCTACACACATTGGATCCTTAAATTTCAGTCCTACCACTATTGAAAATTATCTAAAACACCTAGATGTAAAGAAAGCCTCTGGACCTGATGGTCTGCCTCCGGTGTCCCTTAATAAATGTTGTAGCAAAATTCTAGCTCTCTATTCTATTCTAGCACTATTTATTATTTTTGAACTCTCATTAAGGACAGGCCATATGTCCTTGATATGGAAATAATCCTATGTCACTCCTATATTTAAGTGTGGAGATAAACATAACATCATCAACTACAGACCTATATCTAAACTCAATGTTATAGCTAAACTTTTTGAAAAAATAATTTACGACTGCATTTATAGAATTTTGAGACCTGCGATTATAGAACAACAACATGGATCTCCTTCGCTGGCTAACATCATACCTTAGAGAGCGTAGCCAAGCTGTCGTTATAAAGGGCTTCTGTTCCACATTCCTTCCAGTTACATCAGGTTTGCTACAGGACTCACACCTTGCTCCTCTCTTGTTTAATATATTTATAAACGACATCATACACATATTTGATCATTCCAACATTCTGCTTCAGGCAGATGATATGATTTTTTTTAAATCAAAAAATCTAACTCTGATTGTTTAGATCTGCAGAATGACCTTAACAAATTTATTATTTATTGTAAAATCAATTATCTAGAGCTTTATACTGAGAGTAAGTAAGGACTTTAAACACAGCTCAATACTCGCTCTTCTATTAAATTCATATGTAAGGTCCTTACATATGTATGGCTCGGTTATATTAAACCCGCAATATAACGTCCAAATTTCAAAATTCGATAGAGTCCATAAATTATTTATAAAACACCTGAAATATAGATTCCAAGTTACCAAAGAAGAACCACAACCTTAACAGAAAGACGATCTGAGAGAGATCAGATGTTTTTATATAAGATACTAAATAATTATATACACTCTCCTTTCCTAAAATTCTACTTAGTTTTAATATCATTACTTAATTTTTTCTAACATAACTTTATTACTAAATATGTTTTGCTCCAATAGAGTCATCTCTTACCAGTAATTTTAATGAATAAGATATTAGTGGCAACTTTACTGATATGTGAACTAGTTTTATAACCTATTTTAAGCGTCATGTTGTATTGTATGTTTCCTAAATAAAAATGTATGTGCAATAAAATCTTTATGTTCGGAAACCATAGTTATTTCAACAAAATGAATAAAGAGTCAATTGAATGAGGCGGTGCGATGTCCGCGGCAGGTGCGCGCGCCAGCTGTCGCCGGAGGTCGCCCAGATTATCTTCCACACTTTTTTGCATAACTTTTCTAAAGCGGTTACGATAACTTGCATCTTGACGCAAGAGATTGAAAGTTCGCAAACAAAACGCTACATAGTTCACACATTCTTGTAATCAAAGAACAATAAATTTTACCATTGTTAATTAAAATATAGTTGGTACACCAAAAAATATAAAAAATAATGTTTCGTTACGTTTCAAAACATTCGGAGGGCGATGTAGTACAGCGGGTTATCAATATTCATTTAATGTAAATAAACCTGATGAAAGCTGGTGCCTTGCCGCTGCACTAGCTGCATAATTGTAAGCTTGATTGATACATTTCGACTCACTCAGTATACAGTGACCACTCATATTAGCAAAGCGATATCTTTACCTGATACCTATATATGAATGATACCTATATATGATACATGAATGAAAATCAGGTTCCGAAACATCGATGCAATTAATCGGGGTCCGTGGAAACGGGGCCTTGTGACACAAAATTGTATGAACAATAGAGAACCAAAATCTCGATTTTCAATGTACTCATTTTTCAAGCTACGAAAGCATGGGCCATATTGTTATAGAACTCATAATGGATCTACTAATAAAGCTTTCACACCATTTTAAAATATGCTAAAATTAAATCAATCAATTATGATCAAATTCCTGAAGTAATAAATGCGCTAATCTAGCTATAAGTAGGAAACTATAAATTGTACTTTTTTATTAATGTTATCGAATATTTACTTAATAACTATACAATAAATAATTTTATACTTGGTTACTGGATATCCAAACGAAACGGTAATTTCGTATTGCTTTCACAAAATGTTTCCCGCAAAAAGTGTTTTAAATACAATGTATTACCATAACACGTCTTGTTAGACAACACTTAGTATTATGGTAATACGGCTCTGATTTAACCCAGAAAAAAACAATTGAAAAGTGTTTAGGTATAAAACTAGTTTTCGATCAAGTGCCATAATGATAGATTTTTGTAAACACCACCGATATATGCAGGTGAAATAATATAGTAGTGTTGGTCTACAAATGTCATTTTTTAGGCTTATTTCATAAATCTTGTAAAATTTACCTGTCGTTCCTCTTGAACTTTAAAGTTTCTTAATCTAGAAGCCCACTAATGTCAGAAACATCGTACATCAAATCGGTCGGCGGATTAAGAATCTTCATTAATATTCTTTAATCGAAATAGCTACAAGTCGTAAACGCTACTCGATATTCCATAAAACCATCTTCGGAGCCATCTCGGAGGGCGCTCATCGAATGTAACGGAAAATGCACAAAAAATAAGACACCGCGTGCGCGCGCACCTGCGCCGCGCCGCAGCTGCTCCGCGCTCTCGACCATTATACTCAAGATCCCTCATCTAAGGTGAACCTTTCCAAATTACGTGTATTCAACGTGCACCATTTCGTGAGATCACGGTCGACATCATTACCAAATCAGACTGGTTGTAGTTGCGATACGATTGATTTTATTAAGTGACATTTTTATAGCGTCAGTTTTCATCTAATTTATTTAATTTATAGCATTTTCTTTCGGCATGGTCGTAGTTGTGTAGTAAAACTCTGGAGTAGCTGAGTAAAATTTAGACTCTACACAAGATATAATAATAAAAAATACAAAACGAAGCTTATAGTCGCCAACATACGCGCATAGTCGGCCAGTAAAAAACAAATATATTTTTTACACGTTCATATGATGGTTTTTAACACATACATTAAGCCCTATCGTGAAATAAAATGATCTTTGGAGTTAATAATGATCTTGAAATTACGGCACACGTCAAGGGAGAAAGGGGGGTTGTCGAAGTGTAACATTGTGGGACAAGGGGTGGAGACGACTCCTAAATTTCGTGACGGCACATTTCAAATGTAATATAGCTACAATTTATAGATAAATGGAAATGAAATAATAGTAATTTAGAAACTGCTAATTTAATTGAATAATTTCTAGATGTAAAATTTAATAATGTGTAACGTCACACTAGGGGGTTTCACAAAATGTGACCAACTGTGACAAGGACGGGGAGGGGTAAAAAAAAACAAAAAAATCGTGTGACGTAATTTATGATTGGCTCGTCTCCACTACGATCGGTCATTTTATATCTATTATTGTGTACTCGTACATTCGGTCGTCGTCAATCCATTTCTGGGCCACAGCTGAGCGCAAGGCTCCTTTCAGAGGAAGATATGTTTAGGTCAAACGTTTAGGTTCTCTCGATATTTTTCGATATTGTTGAAAAATCAGAGGTAAGTATGCATTGAGCGAGATTCCAACTTGTAAATATTGCAAGTATTGCAGAAAAATATATTTATGATATACGATGCGACATCATACTTTACGTTGTGATACGTTACGTGTCGTGTCGTATGATTTTGTATTTGTTTTTATTTTAGAATAGTTATACCTCTTGCGCCTGTACAATGTACATATTGTCCATGCACTCTTTTTTATTGCTATTAAATACGCTAAAGGAGTAATAACTTCTTACGTGCGTACATGAGTACACAAACGTTTTTTGTAGTTAAAATATTATTCTTCATAAGATTGTTCCTTCTTGGAGAAGTAGCGACATATTGATGAGATGAACAAACCATAATTAAAACATAACATTGTTTTAATTAGTATCAAAATGATGTTAACGTTCATTTCACAAAAATATATAACGTTATATTCTAAACTCGACTAATAGTAACTTATGCACCTTCTGGCTCCTCCTTGATCCATTATCAAAAGGGGAAAAAGAGCGCTCCTATATATAGATGACAGGCTTCAGCGCTCAACATTGCGCTGTGAGATCCACAGGCGTTGATAAAAACTATTATGAATAGATGGTTCTATTATTGTTGGTTGAAATTCAGAATAAATTATTTTATGCTGAATGCGTGTGTCCATGTCTACCTACTACGATGACACTGACATTTGAAAAATCTACCGATTGATGATCAAAAATTGGGTCATACATACAGGACAGGTGAAATCTATACAAAGCGTGTAAAAGGTATTCAATTAAACTGTATACAGTTCTAGAGGGCGGTATCGAAGACTGGAAAACTTTTTTCCGTAGACTTATTTCCAGGAAGGCTAAAATATTACACACGCCAGGGCTGCTCATATTAGAAGCAAGCATAGGTCTTTATTTCGTTTACCTATTTCAAAATTATAGCATAACCCTACGTTAAACCCTTTGACACCTATTATTATCGAAGGTACCTAAACAAAATAAATGGTAAAATTTAAAATTACTAAAATTCTGCTTATGTAATACTTTAATGAGTCCATACGTACGGTCCGCGACTTCGTTAATATTCCTAAAATAGGTCGGCAACTTTGAAAAGTTTACCCATACCTGAATTTAACAGTTTAATAAGTTACAATATGAATGTAAGGTATTATAGTCGGGCCATAAGTGAGTCATAAATCATTTTTATCAGATCTCTCGTTCACACTTATGGGCATATCGGAACTCTCGCTCGCACTTCTAGTATTGTGAGTAACAACAAACGAATTTGTCGATAGTCAATAGCAGGTGATCAAGGAAAGATTAAGGAAATAATGCAAAATATTTTTCGTAGTAGTGTAGGTAACGTGTGTTGTCAGTGTGTGTATGCGTAACATTTAGGCTAAGTTAAGGTAATAGATTTAAGACAGTAATAAACTCTCAATCATTCGGAACGCTCGTCTTTCAATCGTAACCCCTACACTTCATTTTAGGATGTCTTTTAAAAGGTCCTTTAATAAAATCCATATTTATATTTTGCATTATTACATTAGTCATCATATACCGCGTCCGCGCGTAGCTACCTGTGTCCGAGCGGCATCCCTTTATCGATATAGAGTTGTGCGGCATTTTCACATTTCATTGACGTCATCTTTTATGACTCGGGCCGCACTTTCGTAATGACCGTACTATAGTGTAACTCACCCGAGCAAGCCGTTGTGCTGTGCGTGCGGCGGCGGGTAAGGCTGGGCGGGCGGCGGCGGCGGCTGGGCGGGCGGCGGTAGCTGGGCGGGCGGCGGCGGCTGGGTGGGCGGTGCTAGGGCGGAGGGCGGCAGGCCGGGCGGCGCGTCGGGCGGCGCGTCCGCGAACACGGCGGGGAAGTGCTCGAGCAGCGCCTCCACCACCACGTTGTAGAACTTGAGCTCGAGGATGGAGGCGACGGTCTCGCGCTCGGCGCGCAGCAGCGTGGGCCCGAAGCACACCGCCAGGTTCGACACCGACATCAGGTTCTTGTCGCTCTTGGCCGCCACGCTGCAACAAACAACGCTCGGTGCACTCGGATGCTCGATATCTTTCGATTTTAATTCATCATTTAAAGGAGCACATTATGTTCGCAGAATAATCATGATACGGTTTTTTGAAAAGGGTGGTGATTAACGATCCCATATTTTTTTTAAAATGTCTCTTTTTTTACTAAGACTGTAAAAGTTAATAATCAAATAACATATTCTCTCATACATTTTACAATTTATTTCTTATGTTTGGCCTTTGGGTTGCGTTCAAGTAAATCGTATTGAATAATTCTTTTCTAGGTCTATCAATCATACATACAATATTTTATGGCGTAAGAAGCAAAATTTAGGACACGTCGAAAATGCTGAACTGTTAAAGCGGCCACAGCATTATACATTCTGTGAAAATTTTAAGAAATTACACTTCTAGGGAGGAAGCTCGGCGACAGACGGCGGCGGCTCGGCGACAAGGTTCCACTTTTACTCCTTGGATCCAGAAGCCTAGAGCTAGCTTAACGTACAATGTACGGCGCAGCGTGCACTCACTTGCGCAGGTGGTGCAGCACGAGGCGCAGCATGCGGCGGTTGTCGGGCGGCAGCGCGCGCAGCAGCGCGTGCAGCGCCGCCGCGCGCTCCGAGCGCCGCTCGCACTCTGCGCACACACACACACACATTTATAATCATTCATTATATTATACGGTTGCTGAAAGTGCATTTTAATTAATCGATGTGAAATCGCAACAATCGACAAGCGTATTCGTTGTCGAACTCTTCATGATTCAACTCTGACACCGGCGACAGATTTACGCCGAGAACCCCCGAGAGGCGTGAATGTGACCACTTTCTTGCCTTCTCGCTAGAGAAAGAACGCTATGGTATAGGTAAAGAGTGTAGATGCATTCTCGGTTCTCGCGCAATTTTTTGGCGAGACTTCTCGCGTGAGTCTGTAGCCGGTTAAGTCCCATCATCATACCTTTTTTATCTGGTAACAAATGCGTAATGCAGTATTACACTGTAATAAATGAGAAATACTGAGGTGTTCCAATTTAGTTTTCAAAGATAGAAATGCGTCTGTGGCTGGCCTTAAAACTAATTTCAAGTCGATTACAGATATGTATGAGCAGCAGGTGCCACTTATCAACACGTTGACTGGTTATTTATTATTTCTATGTTACATAAAAACTTTTGATCAATTCCTAGTAGACTCGTCTAAAAAAAATCGTGTGACAAGGACGGTATGCTGCATCCAGTTCATAATATTCAATGAAAATGCGCTCCGAAAACGGAACTCGTTGGTACGGTATCGCAGGGGAGCGGACATACTGGCGGCGGCGAGGAAGGCGCGGTGCAGGCGGCGCGTGAGCAGCGGCTCGGGCAGCTGGCGCAGGTAGGCCTTCAGCGCGGACGTGAGCGTCTTGCTCTCCCACTCCAGCGCGTCGGCCAGCGCCGCCAGCAGCGCCGCGCCGCCCGCGCCGCGCCGCGCGCCCGCCACCAGCCGCGACACCTTCGACGACACGCCCGCCACCCTGCCGCACGACACGACACAAAACTATCATACAGCATGGATTCTTTCGTACGACAATAAATGAAAACACAAGTTCTACTTCTTCCTCGAAACATGTTACAATAATTAAAAAACACTTTGCATCGAATTTCAACTCTGTATAAGCTCGTAATGATTGGATCGGAATTGTGTTTTTTATTGAAAAAAAATGTTCGTATCATAAACGCCAATGAAATAAAAATATAAAAATTGTTGATTAAATAATAAATTTAGAAATTTAGGTACACTTAATATACTTTACTACATGATTAAATAAAAAAATATATACATAAAGACTATAGATAATATGAATACCTATGGTACCTCACAAATCACGATTTTTATTTTCAAAATACGTACAGAATGCCATACCTGTATAAGCCCTGCTCCTCGAGACCTCGCGCCTCTAGCACGGCTATAATGCGCTTTACGAACGCGAAGCCCGCCTCGTCGAGCGGCCAGGCGTCGCCGTCGGTCGCGGCGGCGGGGTGCGGGGCGGGCGCGGCGTGCGGGGCGGGCGCGGCGTCGAGCGCGCGCAGCCAGGCGGCGCGGTCGCGCTCGTGCAGCGCCTGCAGCGGCAGCGGCGCGCGCTCGCGCTCGGCGGGCACGGCCTCCCAGCAGAAGCGGCGCTCGGCCGCCTCGCCCAGCGCGCGCGCGCCCGCCACCGCCACGCTCTCCGCCGCGCCGGGAGCCTGCGACACCACACCCCTATCACGACACGAACGCCGATTGCACGATGTCCGCTGGCGCGATTGCTTTTCATTTGAGGCCCGACCAAACAGAACGCGTATTTTAAGGCCGCGCTAGGCGTTAGCGCCACAAGAAAATCCTGAAACCGCTCTCTAACGCCGAGTTGTGGTTTCCTAGGTTCCTACTCATTTCCTAGGCGGTCACGCGGAGCGCGTATGCGTACACTTGTCGCGGCGCTCGGTATTTTTTTACAGATTTGCGTACAAGCGTCATTGTATGGGAAAAAATACGTGCGGGCGTACGAGTACGCGCATACACGTACGTGCTCTGTGTGACCGCTTACGAGTAACTCAGTACAATACAACTCAACGGCGTCAGAATTTATTACTAGCGCTGACGCCCTAGTGCGGCGCTAGAATACGCGCTCTGTGTGGCCAGGCCTTTAAACAAATTGTATTTAAAAAAAACTTTAAATATTAAGTATTTTTAATACTGATAAGTAACAATCGTTGTCACAAGATACAAAGTTGAAACAAGAAGTTGAAAGAAATAACGACTACACCCTAATTGTATTGACTTTTTTATACTATCGACGTACATTTGAGCGCAGAGATGACAACAATTTAAATTTTACATTTTTATTTTATCATACAGATCAACATATACACACCATTGAAGTGATTTTCATATACTTTTTTATTGTATTTTTTTATAATATTACAAAATAAAATGAACATACATATACATTACCGTTTTAACATTAATTTGATTGTATGGCATCAAAGACAATATCCGCGAACTCTTCTCATAGGTACAATACTGTTTGCTCCACGTCGTGCCGAACGCTTCTGTAATAACAACATCGACACTTTACACAGTACTCCAAATGAATGTAGACATCTCTACGTGAGCTGATGAGTAGATTTATGCTCCAAATGTTAAAGTACAAAATCTATTTCGTATTTTTAGGCATGGAATTTAAATTAGTACGCAGGGAGCTTACTCTTCTCCATAAGGAACAGGTAACCGGCGCGCGAGACACCGCCCTCGTCGCCGGGCCCCGCCCCCGCGCCCGGCCCCGCCCCCTGCTCCTCCTTGCTCTACACGCGCAACAGACACCCGACAGCGTTAGTAACACGTTAAGCGAACACTTCAAATGTTACGCATCTCGGTATCTACTGACCATCTGGCGCACCTCCATCATCTTCTTCATGAGCGTCTCGGTCTGCTTGCTGGTCTCCTCGAAGTTGCTTCTCGTCTGCAAACCACATGCGATTAGTTCCCGCGCACACGCACACACGCACACCCGCATGCATCACTCGCTCTATGCAGTCGAGTCACTCGGCCTCTAACAAAGCTACTGGGCGAAAAACAAATGTATGGCTTCTCGGTGAAGTGTACGAGTCTTCGGGGGACGATACGGGGATGAACCTACAGACGCAAGCGAGCGCGCAGGCTCGCGGGAGAGATGACACGGGAGGTCTCGTTAAGCTACGGGGAAGCGAACGACGTTAGTGATGAGTAATGGCAAAACTGGAATAAACACGGGTGCAAGAGCAGAGACCTACTTCCCGTAGCGCGCTGGCGTTCTTACGGCCGTCGCGCTACCGCACAACCTGCCGAAGTACAATGCACACGTCAATTTGTCACATTCAGTTCATCACCATGGCAGGACCTATGAAATTATGTTAATAAATATATATATCTGGAAGTAGTAATCGCCCTGTAACAGATTTTAATTTGGTTTTTCAATTAAGAAAAACTGTTGCAAAACAGTGACCCTGAAGGCCTAGGCGTCTAAAGGCCTAAAAGTCTATAAGATGCTAAAGTCAAGTTGTTACTGTAAGTTGTCGAATGTTTTATAGAACCAATTGTAAATGGAATAAATTTGACAATCTGACATTAGGTGAAGATATGGCAAGTCATCTGTCTGTAATGTGCAATATCCCTAATTTTTATTAATTTTAATATTTCCACAATGAGTAAGAATTGATGTGCTATTTCCTATTGGTATATATTCCTATTGGTTTTTTGTACCTAAATATGTGAAGAAGTATTAATTGTGTGTATGTGCATCTGTGTGTGTGTGTGTGTGTGTGTGTGTGTGTGTGTGTGTGTGTGTGTGTGTGTGTGTGTGTGTCTATGCGTGTCCTCGTGCAGGGTGTATATGTGTCTGTGTATGTATCCATGCACGTGTGTTTTTGCATATCCCCGTGCGGCGTATCTGTATCTGTGCATGTATCTGTGTACGTGTGTATGTGTCTGCACGTGTCCCCGTGCGGCGTATATGTGTGTCTGTGCATGTATCCGTGTACGCGTGTCTGTGCGTGTCCCCGTGCGGCGTGTCCGTGCATGTATCCGTATACGTGTGTCTGTGCGTGTGGTGTGTCTGTGTGTCGCGTACCCGCTGTATGCGCAGCTGCAGGTCTCTGGCGAGCGGCTCGGCGTCGGCGTGCACGTCGTGCGCGGTGTGGTGGAAGGTCCACCAGCCGAACACGAAGCCCAGCAGCGTCTCCACCAGCTCGAACTTCTTGCGCTCCTGCACCGCCTGCAGCTGGAACACGTACTCCAGCGACGCCTGGCAGAAGTCGCGCTCGGCCATGTCCATCGCCGCGTCCGCCTGCCGCACAGACCTTCCACGTTATACGGGCGTTTGTTCCCCGCCGCCGCCACCGGAGCACATCGGTCCGTCAAAATCTCTGATGCCGGCCTAGCGGTCACGCCGATCTACTCGAAATCTCGGCAGCCGGGATGACGGTGCTCGGGTAATGGACGTGCGGTGGACAGGCGGCTATAGTAAATGTATGTACCGCTACTTCAGCGCAGTCATCTCGCTCACGGTCGGTGACGACGACGGTGGACAAACGCTCTAACGAACCTTTTTATGTCGACAATATTTCTTGTTGCGTTCGCTTTCGGAGCGCAATATAATCGAGAGTGAAGAAAGCCGCGAGTAACTACTTGACACATGTTGGCGAGCACATAAATTACGTGGACGTTTAAACGATACTTTCCTTAAAGAAAATGTAATATGATTTTTCTCCGCTTCCCAGTTGGTTACAGATTTCTCTTGCAGGCATGTTGTGGCGGCTCGTTATGACACACGATCAGCGAGCACGTGTGGAAAAGTGGAAGTAGTCGAGCGCGCGACACTTCGCCATGGTACTTTCTATCCACGCAATTCCATAACTACATGAAACTCGCTAATTCATTCAAACATAATAATAAATGTATGTTTATGTGGCGACAGTGACGACCCGCATGACGCGGCAATAGCCACCGGTTTAACGCGCCGAGAATTTTCAAATCCCTAGCATATCAAACTCATGAGATAGGCAATCCTTGTGCTTTAAATATAAAAATCGGGCAATATAAATTAAAAATAATCATTTTTTTCTAAGCTTATAACAATAAAACAAAAGCTTTGTTCCTCAATCTATTCAGTCAACCATCTCGGCGCCTTTGTGTGTAGGAAATACAAACTAAGGGCGGCGGTCCTTGCCCTATATGTACCGACCTCTTGGAATACACTCTCCGGCTTCTTGGTGGACAGCGACAGCGTGCGCTCCTGGCTCTGGCAAAACTTGGCAGTCTTCTTGTCGAACTTCTTCTTACCCTCCTGAAACACAATGTTAGCGATGATTAAAGACCGTCTAAACCACATTTTAATATATAAAGTAGCGCTATCAGCTCATGGTTGGTAAATGCCAACTGAGAGCCATGGACATTAGACAATTTTAATCCACCCCAAATAGAAATACTTGCTTCCCCTGGAGACTAGTTGAAATGTCTCGTAAAAATATGTCACCCTTACTACGTCCTCCAATCCTACTACTAATACAGCAGCGCATAACACTGTCATGTTGGCATTAAAACTATCTCAACAAATCACATAGAAAAGTGAAACTGTCGCAAAGGCATTATGGAGAGTTCTACCGCACCTACCGCAACCAGTATGATAATTACACTCGTACGGGGAATGATTGACTTTGCTTTAATTAAAGTATGATGACGTACCTTGACGGCGCCGATGTGTTCCTTGCGAAAGCGTTCCAGAGGCTGAATGATCTGTTCGTGCGCTCGCCCCAACTGAAACGATAAATTAACTGATATAGACCCATAAACATTTATTATACATCTCATAATGAAAAAAATTAGAAACATGTTCCCGAATCTTGAGACGTCTTAAATTAAATTATTAAACATCTCCTATGAAATACAACGGAAATATAATGGATGTAAAAAATCTTGTTCTAGTAGTAAATAATGCAGGTAGCCATAATAATGAAGTCCGACAATATATATCGACCATTGTAATGTTTGCATAGTATTCTTATCGGCGCGCTTGTCATACAACGCGATACGTTCACGTCGGCATGTCGTGTGTCGCGTGTCCCCATCACTACTATTTAGGCGTGCGAGTCGCCGGCGGCGCGGCCACCGAATACTAATCGAGGCATTGCGTACGACCACGTGCTCATATGGACATGTTGATGACCGCTTTGGTGTTTGTTATTGACCCTCCGTCTTGCCCAATCGCCTTCCGCTTTCGCTTTCAACTGGTTGTCCTTTAATTATTGAGGCTAGGCGACACATTACTATTCGTTTCCGTTGTTAAGCCATTACGTACCGACCACGCCCCCTCCATGACCGTACCCGTACATCAACCTTTCAAATGCTCGTTCGCAGTTTTACATATTTGCCATGTGGGTACTGTATTTATAAAAATGATGCTGTCAGTATGGATATGCAAATAGTGTGTAGTTCCTATTGCAGCGGTGCAGCGGGGCGGTGTCGCGTGCCGCTCGGCCGCCGATATCGGCGCGATGTGAAACAGTACACGCGAGGTCCGCGCCGCTCAAGGCTGCCCACTTTACATACAATAACAAATTCCAATGGAATGTAATCCTACTGGAACAACTCAAATAAACAACACATCCACACGATCCCATAAACCAATAAAGTTCACAAAATATTTCAAGTTTTATGAAAAATCCATAGATTACTAATCTATGGAACAGTCGATATACTTATTGAAACTAAATAAAGATAATATGTTTCTATCCATTTTAATCAATTTTTATCACGTTTAAGGTACACTTAAGAACTTATCTGCCAAAGATTAAGCTACTCTGAGGCAATCACTTGACAAAGGTTGTCACATTTTGCATACTGAACTTCTCAGTGTCTGCACTATTAAGGGTTGTCACCAGAATTAACCATATAATTTAAAAAGAATCTCTATACAATAAAAGTGAATGTGTGTAGTGTGGATTAGTTTAGGGACCGTTCAAGTATTACGTAACGCAATTTGGGGGGGAGGGGGGGTCTTGTGAAACGTTACGATGCGTTACAGGGGCGGGAGGGGGTCTTCCGTAATACACGTTACGTAACATTTTTTAATAAAAAAAATAGGGAATTAAACCTCCTAAATTGGCAACCCTTTTCATTTACGTTTTACGGGAAATCCCTTGAATGAGCTGGTTCAGCCGAAATAAGTCCTGAGTATTCTGAGTTAGACTAAGTATAGTACTTCATTTTTAATTTGTTCTCGCAAGTTGGCAAATCTTTTCGTTCATATTTCACGGGGAATCCCTAGATTTTTCATTGATGTTATTTCTTAGTATTATAAAGTAAATATGTAAGTAAAAGTATCCCAAGGATAAAAACTATAACATAACTTTTTAGCGAGTTTAGGGTAAAAATTGACACTCGAGTGTTACGTAACGTTAGGGGGGGGGGGGGTATAGAAAAACGTTACGGTGCGTTACAAGGGGGGGAGGGGGGGTCAAAAATCTTCAAAAATTGCGTTACGAAATACTTGAACGGCCCCTTAGGATGGGTTTGCGAACGTCTCATGTAATCTTAAATATTTATCTTCGTTGTGATTTACAAGCTCCTCGACGGCTGTAGGCGGTTTGCGTAAACATACCTGCCCGGAACTAACCATTAAAATAAATTGCAGGTACATCACTTCTATTTTTAACACAAGAAGCTAAATATGTATTTGGAATTTATAAACAGTTTAAGTTTTATCTATCCTTGTCTCTTTGAATTTATTTAATCTCTGACAAAGGCCACTAAAAAGTGAAGTAATATTGTAGGTTGCAAGGTGTTGGTGGCAGTGGTTAGTATGCAGGCGCACGGCGCAAGTAAAAGTGGTTGTGCCGAATGCGTCGCGCGGTGCGTGTGCGAAGGTCGCGCTCGGCAGGGCTCTCCGGCCGCCAGATAAAATATGTATTGTAAATGTGAACTTTACACATTTAACTGTGTCGAAATGTTCACGTCTAGCGACATCGTAAAAGTAACTGTGTCGCTAAACCGGAGGTCCAGTTACTTATGCGTGTGCTGGCTAATTCCGCTCAGTCTATGAATATTATAAAAGACTCACAACAAAATTTTATGATTACCAAAAATTAGTATAGTGGCAAAGGCAATCGATTTATAGTTAAATACCGTCGTAGAGGAATGCTTATAGTGAGGTCGACTTGAGAAGATCCTTCATCTGTCCGAAGACCTTAAGAGACTAACATGATAAAATGAAAGTTATATTTTTATTAACACATAAATACCAAGAACCATATTCATTATGACTAACATAGTAAACGATGGTGACGTACGCCTTGAGCATTGTCTAGTGACACGGAGGCCGCGCGCGCTCGCCTACTAATTAAATAGGTGCACAATCGTGTCGCACAACTGCATAAAGCTCCGGCAACATGTTACAATGAATTTCTAAAGAATATTACAAAAATCAGTAGAAGATTAATTATGAATGTGATATTAAGTCAGTCCCGGCTCAGATATCGGAGGCTGGTCGCGAGTGTCGCGGCGGCCGGTAGGAAGTGAAAGCGAAGGCGATAAGGCGGCAAGTGCAACGTGCAGTTGGGTACATTCAATTAGGTTTATTTATGGCTACTCGACAACCACTTGCGCAATGAATGCAATGATCAGTGTGTTACGTCATGGTAACGGTCACAGCCAACGTGACTCCGCTTACCGTGATATCGGTAACGAGTTTAAGTACAATTCAAGTATTTATTCATTTTAATTAATGATAAAATGAACATACCTGTATGCAGAGCTATCATAATTGTGCTACTTTGGTCCATTCGAACTGATTAATATTTACTTGTACTATACACGTACGGCACATTTATGAGTGAATAAATACTACAAGTAAAATATATAGATCGCTTTAAACTTAGCAGCGAAACACAATTACATACTTATGGCACTTTATTACTCTGTCTGTAGATTTTCGCACGTGAAAGGTTCTACCGTGAAACGACATCGTAGCTTGAATGATAGATACATACTTAGATGTTTTGGTCACTTGATGGAAATAGCAGCTGCAACCCAACATCTATAATCAACCCCAAACACGCTTATTACCACCACGCTTAGCACCACCTGTGACCGGAGCGTGCTTAGGCTTAGGCTAACTACTACTATGATTTAAGTTGAAATGTCTAGTATAAGAGAGTCCGTCTTACGATCCCCTTCAAACCAAAACCCAACAGCGCTTAATACCGATGTTATTAGAAGAAAGGAGTAAAAGTGTGGTCTTCGGAAGAGTTCTACGATTTTTACGTATATGAATCAACAAGGGTGACTGACCATGCGGTCGCGCTCGTCCTCGATGGTGCGGATGAGGTGCGCGAAGTGGTGCAGCGAGTGTCCGATGACGCGCTCGTCCTCCGTCATGGAGGCGCCGATGCACGCGAACTCGAACTGCTCCATGCTGGCCGCCAGCGCCAGCTGCGCCGCGCCCAGCCCTGGCATAAACACATAACGAATATCAACTAGGCGTTCATCGTATCTCCTTCGTCGCGAAGCGGTCACCATAACCACAGTACAAATATGCAGTATATACAGTATATTTAACTGTGCCATAACAAACTGACGCGCAAAAAGATCTATGTTTGATCCCCAGACAGATTACTTAATGATGATTTTGAATATTTGTTCTGAGTCTGGATTAGTATGGCACCCAGGACATAGAGAATCCTAGTGTGGATCTGTGAGTGTAGCGACTTTCTAAAAAATACAGGTTTCAATAAAAATAATCTTAAGGACAACGAAGCGAACAGCCGACGATCATTTCAAGGAAATCCCTTATTCAAGAGTTGTTAAGAATAATTGTCAGGTCATTTATTATACATAATAATATTATGAATGGGTTTTGTGGAAACTAGATTTCAATGACACTTATTAGTAAAGTACAGGTTTCAAGGAACTCTCACGAACAACTGTACGTCGTTTGCAACCATTAGAACAAACTATAGGATTATTATTCAGCCCTTGACCTTTATTTAAGCAACACAGGGGAAGATGATGATAATATTTAGGTACAAAATCCCGGCAACGCGCAGATGATACTCTTCATCATAACGCATGCTTTAAACTGACGTAATAATCCTCGTAAAACGTTGACAAATCAAAGGCTTCATAATCTATTTCTAGGAATGGCCACAGCCTGGTGTAACTACACTATATCCCTCAGTACGGGAAACAAGTTTTTAAAACCTATTTTGATGCACGTCTGTAGTGTCAAAGCATCCAGATTAGTCTTTTGGCCCGGCAAAGTCCTGTCCAGGATCCAATTCCACCAAATTCAAGCCGATACATGTATCTAGTACAAAAAATACAGCCAAATACAGAACCTCCTTCTTTTCATAGTACATTATAACATTGGTTGAATTTCTAAGATCTAATCTTGACATTATTACTAACTTTATTGAAATAATTATAACTACTTGTAATTCTTAAACTACTGGTTCAAATTGAATGAAAATTCAAAATATACCGTGTCTATAGAATGCTTGCTTGGCTCCTGAAAATTCAGGCTTCTAGCTTCATATGCAACGAAGTTACAGGGGGTCAAAAATGGGCCGAATTGCTTCGAGAAAATAATGATACGGCCGTGCCGCAAGGCTCGACTTGGCAGAGGCACTGCCGTGCCTCCAGATAAATACGTGAGCGTACCAGATTCTCTATTTCTAGGTAACTAATGCAATAGTCCCTAAGAACTCATGTAATAATTTTTAGCTTCAGCTCTGCATAATTTTGGTCACCTTGTAACGGAGACTGTCCAATAAAAGTCAAACACTTGCCTCTAAACATAATAAAGAACACGATAAATGCAAAATTACCGTAGATCAATGGAAATACACAAAGAATAAATCTGTGTGTACCTATCAATATATTGTGTATAGGTACCACAAGAAATGTACATGTTTGTCAAGTTCTAGGATTGATCTTATTCATTTGTAGAATATGTTGTTTGCAGATATATTTAGTACTGAAGACAGAATTACAAATACGAGTAAATCATGTGGCCGCGGCCTTCGTATTACAATGCTATTGGTGTATTACATTGAACAAACAGCACACAGCAACTCCATCGTCGGAATGTTTCTGTGATCGTGACATGACATTAGGATTTTTACACAATCCGTTCACCTGCGTCACGTCGCCGTGCGCGCCGAACACACTTTAGTCAGCTCGTCCTGTGCTGTCCTATCAGTTATCAGTGGTGGTTATCAGCGGCGCATTCCGATACGCGATGTGGGCGCACTGTCACCAATTATGTTGTTCAAATTAATATTTTCAATTGAGATATAAAGCTGAAGATCCATGAAAATTATGTAGTAAAATTTTACCTTCAAATATTGATCACCTGTTACTAGATGACATCATGTACTATTAAAATATATGTAACAATCGTTCTCAAAATATATTACTAAATTTATACTTATATATTTCTATTTTCTCACATATTTATCCCTTTCTAACAACTTCTGTAAGACCATAACCAATTTAATATAACTTTAATTATATTATGGAATGCGGCTTATGCATTTTTTTAATGTAACATAAGAGTAGCAGACGAGCATGCTGTCCACCCGATGGTAAGTAGCTACTGCCGCCCATGAACATCTGTAATCAACCTCAGAGAGGATTAGATGTTCCTACCTGAAATTGGCCACAGATGCACCACTACCTCTGAGGATTAAACTGGAACGCCTCGGAAAAGTATGTCTCCCTTACCTGACCTTTCAAACCAGACCACAGCAGTGCTTAGCATTGCTGTTATGAGGCAGAAATAGGTGTGGCAGTGATGCCGCCAGAGTCGAACCACAAAGGGTTCTACCACCTTCAAATTCTTACTATAGTAATCAATTACTGACATAAAACATCAGAAGACATTAAACAATCTTATTAAAGGTTAGAAACCTATATGATTTGACTACTTCTGCTTATTTCCTATTTCTGACTAATAAGAGCAATGTCAAAGAATACATACTTATCATATATCTTAGGCCGACCTCAGCTAGGAATCTAATCTTATCTGTTACAGATATGGGCAATAGAAGCCACTTACTGTCAGGTGGACTGCATGCTTGTTTACAAGTTTTATATAATAAAAGCACTGAATTTAAAAAATATATCTGTAGCCGATATAAATAAAAGTATCTGATATGAAATTATACAATAATTAATCTCAAAAAGTTATTAAACAATATAAGCAATATAAGTTATTAAACAGATAATTTCTAACTAGAAAAAATACAATATTTCAAAATTCCATTAAATATTGTGGTTGATGGACCTAACTGCATACAATACTAATTAAACAACTTTAAATGGTTAAGCATATTCAGGAGATCACCAAACACATAAAATGTGCACTATACATAATAATTATCTGTATATGACCCATTCCGTATATATATCTCTCCTTTGTGAAGTTAGCTTAAATATATAAGATGGCGAATGAACAATAAATAGTAGAGATGCACTGAATAGTAGTTTCACCGAATAACCGAATACCAAATAATGTTCGGTTTAACCTATACCGAACCGAATATTCGGCCGAATTATTTGGTTCCCATTTCTTTATTGTCAATTTGCCAGTGGGTGTGTTCATTCACACTTTAAAATGTTGATTTGAATTTTAAAATTTATTACTGATTTTAGGTTTAAAATAAATGTTGACTATACTAGCTATAGATTAAGTAATAATTAAATTAGTTGATTAATGTGTTGACTTGAGGCTTCAAAATAAATGTGGATTTGAAATTTAATTGCTTTATTTTTTAGCTTCATTCAACATATTCTTCATAGGATTTGAGTTTGACTTATAATATAACGTAAATCTTATATAAGAAGTTTTGTGTTTTAGTCCTGTACCATGTTGTGTATACGAGAAAATAGAAATACTCGAACCGAATATATTTGGTACTAAAACCGAATATGAATAGTAAAAAAGATGCCGAATATGCCGAATACCGAATATTCGGCGCATCCCTAATAAATAGCATAGATAAAATAAGATCATTTCCAGGTTTTTCTGCTCAATGTCTTTGGATTATCATAACACATAACAAACATTTAACATTATTTGTTAAAAATTAATAGCTGAAAAATAATTGTGGTTCATGTATGAAACAATATGTGCATAATGTAAACATACTTCACACAATATGACTAATACTTGCATAGGTTAAATATAGAAAATAGTTAACATGTATTGAATAAACGGCAGACAGATATCAGCCAAGTTTCCAATCCATTGTGACATGGACACACTGATAAGGCACAACTAGTGAGCCAGTTTCATTTATTACACATTTGTATTTTTGCGTTGGTGTCATTTATGGTCTGGAGAACAACACTAGTGACTCAGCCTTGTGTGCTCAATGAGCCCGTTTCAAATCTAACTCAGCGCAGTGTCCACACACACACACACACACATAAGACAAATTATTCAATAAGGTAAAGTAATATGACAAGTTCATTGTTGCAACAGTGTACATTTTAATAAAAAAAGACCTACTTTAGAAGTATTTCATAATTAGTTTCATTGCTTTAACATTATAATTAAGAAAGTCATTGACACAAAGTCGCACATATCCTAATCAACAAATATGAGAGTGAAAATGACTGAGACAGTAAATATGAGTCACATCTAGTTATGCACGAAAAGTAAAGCCTAAGCTGGGGCAAAGGAGCTTTGCTGGTGGCCCCTATAGACAATAAGTTTAAGTTAATTTTTAAGTTAAACTTCTTATGAATGATTCAAGATCCTAGATGTATCATACAATCAATGCAATAAATGGAAGGTGCAATAAAGCACAAGGTCACACAGTGTCAAACTCATTGTGTGCATGTAATTGAACATGAGTGGCAGTGCAACAACTTGTGTGAAACATATCAACAATGGTCCAATTGAATGGGATTCTTATCAGAAGTGGGCGAGCTGAGTAAACAATAGACACCAAGCTCCTCAATGTCAAGTACACATCAGTGTGGTACAGATCTTACAACACATCAATACTGGATGGTTGCAATATCTTATCTATTTAAAGTAAATATTTGTCACCCACTGTCAGAAACTAATGACAATGATTATGTGAACATTATATCAGTGGTTCCATGTTATAAATACGAAAGGAACAATACGAGTGTTTTTTACATTAGGTAAACACAAAACACTGTCCGTGTTCAATGAGAAAGTATCGCTTACGTTTGGCGGCATGCACGACGTCCTTGACCTCCTTGATGAGGCGCTTGATCTGCTGGCTGGTGCGCTCCAGCTCCTTCTCGTGGCGCTGCAGGTTGTCGCGGAACTGCGGGCTGTCCGCCAAGCACTCCGTGAACTCGAGCGGCTGCAGGCCCTCGCCCATCCTGCCGCCGCGCTGCTCGCTCGCCCACTCGCTACCGATCATGGTCGCACTTTCACCGACCGCCCTGCGACACCATCGTCCGTACCGCGCACTCCGAAGGGACGGAATTCACTTATCTCTAAGGCTAATACCCTACTTATCATTAAGATTTATGCTACTAGTAAAAAGTATATAAAAGTGAACACCAATATTTTCGTTTTAGATTAACATCACTGGTTGTAAGTAATTGACTAATTATTGTAATTACTGCGTAGCGTAGCTGTCGCTGTCACTCACTTCTTGAGGTTTGAGTGGTTTGGTTTGACTTGAAGTTTCCAATATCATTTTTCTCTTTGGTTGAAAATTAGTACTCTGTGCTACAGACTATATAGATGTTACTCTATGAGATCTACTTTTATTATTCTCTATGGTATGGGGTAGTATTGCCATTGACTTGATTTTATGTAAACTACATTAAAACGATATTATAATTTTATTACTTTATTGTTTAGTGCCAACTTATGTTAAAATTAATGAATTTGGTCATGCTGCCACAACACTATAATTATAAGCGCCCTAATAGTCACCATAATATCTAGCCATAGGATGCGTAGCAGAAATCAACTTTTCGATTTGAGGTAGACTATTTTTATAGTTATAGGGCAAACCCAACAAATTGGGTAATTTTAATAGAAGTGGGTATTCCATAGAATTATTTTTTGTTGGAAAAATAGTAAATGGAATATTTAGGACAGGATAAAAAATATATACGTCAGCTTTAAAGAACGACATACTTTTATTTAAAAAGAAAATGCTCTTTTATAATGTTGCGCAGAAGCAGCAGTATCAGCCATTCAGGGCGCGGGCGCAGCGGGCGCGGCGGGCGCGACGGGCGTGGCGGGCTCCTCAGTCGACTCTTCGTCGGATTCTTCGTCATCATCGTCTTCTTCGTCGTCGTCGTCATCCGACTCAGAGTACGAGTAGTCGCCTCCTTCTGCGCCGCCGTCATCCCCTATACAAAAAATTAGATTTCACTCGTAGTAGAAAATATTGAATCCTAGATTCAATGAATGTTACATTAAGTGACGTAATTAACCAAAAATCTTCACCACATATTCTACAGCATTAATTATGGATGTGGCAAGAGGGACTACTGCCCCAGGGCTTCCACAAGTTAGGAACCTCATAGAGATAAAAAAATGAATAGTTCGATGGGACACTTTTTTCTATACAGTCTGTTTCGTAATTTTACTGACAATACTGGCGCTTTAATATTTATTGCATTCTTTGATTAAATAATGTTATTAGATGGTCATAATTTTTTCAAACAATTAACGAAAAAGAAATATTTCTTTCATTTGGAATACAACTAGGGGCTTCTGCTTACTCGTTACCCTAGTTTCTCCAGATTTCCAAATAATGTAAAAATAAGGTGTATGAAAGAGATATTGAGAAAAATATTTTACCTCCTTGACTGTAACCACCATATCCACCGCCGTAGCCGCCCTCGTCGTCGTCGGCGGGCGCCGCGCCCTGCCGCCCGTAGCGGTGCGAGCGAGCTGCCGGGAAATTTATATTTTAATACATACTCTCTAATCAATAAAAAATATTATGTCCATTTTTACTAATGTACACATGCCCTACAACGTCATTCCAGCAGTCTGAGAAAAATGGAGGGTTAATATATCATCCTTTTATTTAATTTATTAATCATACGCTTTGGGCGTCTATGGCCGCCGTCACTGGACCGTCACCGAGAACGAAATTATTTAGGGTCGAATTTAAAATGACATGACGAACGTGCGTTGAACACGCGACTATAGTAAATGTATGTACCGCTACTTCGGCGCCGTAATCCCGTTCTCGGCATCATCTAAGTTTTTTTTATAATACAGGAGTAACAGACGAGCATTCCACCTGACAAGCAATGTAGAAGTTATGTAAGTGGCTACTGCCCATGGATATCTGTAATGAACCCCAGATAGGATTAGATATACCTACCTGAGGTCGGCCACAGATGCCCAGCTACCCCTGAGGACTAAGCTGGAACACCTCGGAAAAGTATGTCTCCCTTACCACACCCTTGAAAACGGAATACAGCAGTGCTCAACACTAGGAACAAATAGGTGTGGCGGTGGTGCCGCCGGAGTCGAGCCACAAAGGGTTCTACCACCTTCTACCAAGTAATATTATCTGGTAAGAAATAAATGAATGTGTTAGTTAGCATCACAATGGTAATACGCACTGGACATGCTGAGGTCCGCGGTGGCGTGCACGGGGTAGCCGCAGCGCGGGCAGGGCGGCGCCGCGCGCGCCCGGCAGCCGCGCCGCCGCACGTGCTCCTCGCAGAAACACGTCTTGCAGCGCAGGCACGAGTACTGCCCCAGGCGGTTGCACGACTGACCTGCAACAGTACACGGCATCTGCTAGTTACACACTATTGTATTGCTTCACTTACAATCTGCAGAATGACAAAGGCAGTCACTGCCCTCCATGTAAATCTATAACTTACAAAAAGGATTGAAATTGAAATGCGGCACTAAAAAACCTGCTATTATAACCAGAAATAGATGCGACGGCGATACTACCAACAATTGAACTTTAATTTATTATTTGACATACACCAATTATTGATAGAATACAATTATAGCAGCATTATAATAATCAACATGTAAGTTACATTGGTCAATTACTTACACTTGTAGGTTTCTGATTCTAGTACTTGACATGAAGCTTGGTGTTCAAACTGATCATCTTCACACAGGAAACCCTGGCAGAAACTGCATCGGAATACACGGCCACCATGTTCCCAAACACCTGCACAACATTTGAACTCCAATTAGATATTTTCAAAAATGAAATCATGCTCATTTTATTGACACCACTTTTATGAATAAATAATTTTCCTTTTCATAATTGATTACCTATGTAAATTAAACTAGCTTCATCTTCTAGTGGGGCATATTTGTTAGTAAATATAAACACAGCTGCAATTTATCACCTCTTTCACACTCAAGACAAACAGCATCAGCCAATGGGCAGGTGCAGGCATGTGAGGTGAGGCACTTGCGGCCGTGGCACACCCACGCCTCGCAGAAGTCACAGATTGCACCCTGCAATGTAGAAGATATATGTACTTAATTCACTACTTTATATGTGCAACAAATAAGCTAAAAGTAAATTATAATAGACAATAACATTTTACCAGGATTTCTAAAGGAGAAAAGGAGTGATTAAGTTACAACAACAACTCTGCTTACATTCAGTCACTTGCTGTTTGCCAACATGACAATATTACCTATCAGTCATTATGTTTGAAGATTGTAAAGAATGAAAGAAAGAAGCATTTATTCTGATAACACAAATGAAATAACAGAAAAAGACAAAATATATATATATATAAAACAAAAGAAAAAAACAACAACAATAGGACAATAAAAATGTACATTCAATTATTACTATAATATGTGTTGCAACAACTGTGAAAAGGGACAAACCCAGCTTGTGCGATGTGCAGGTAAACTGAGACATGGCACTGATTTTATTGGTCAATACATCACTTTACTAAGATTTTTTTTAAGTTTTCCAGCAATAACAAATTGATTATCATTTTTATTCCAATATTTTCATCTCATTGTAAGAAATAAGAGACTTAAGATAATCAAGAAGTTCATAAGTTGTTCCTGTATATCTATCTACTCATGATTCAATTACAAATTAAACCTAAGAGCTACATTACACACCACACCAGGAATCGTACATCATCAAAACTGATATTCCATTTTTTTAATGCTAATAATTTGTACATAGAACACAATGCTAAAGGTTACAAAACATACCACCATTCCCATGCCAGTGGTGAAGACGCCAGGGTGGCGCACCACGCAGTCGCCCGCCTTCAGCATGCACTTCACCTTGCCGCAGTGCGCGCACGCGGGCAGCCGCTGCAGCGCCGAGCAGAAGTAGCAAAATGCGCGGCTCTTCTGCTTCCTGCGTTGCAGTGATTAATTGTTACTCTTACCCGAATACTAAAACACCGTTAAAAATCATTAATTACTCATATAAACATTGTAAAATCAAATTCTCTTACTTCTGACACTTGTCACATTCCATCGGAAGATTGCACGGGTGCTGCGCTAGGTCAACATTTTCCCTGGCGTTTCGTATCTCTTTTTGTCGCTGTTTTTGCTTCTCTGCTTTTTTACGCTGTCCAGTTTTCTTCTTCGGCATATTTAATTTGCTTCAAGCAGAAAATCTTATTAATTCATTCCTATCTGATCATCAGCAGCAATCAGCAAATGAAGCCATTGAATTGACGTTGACTGAGTTGACAATTTGACGTCGTAGATGACATGACATGCGTCAGACGTGTCAAGTATGCCACAGAATGCTAACATAGTCGGTAATACATATTCTGACAAACTTTTCTGTGCGTGTAACAGGGGCGCTAATGGCAATCATAATGTTGCTAGATAATCAAAACCTCCTAGTAAATGGGAAAATGTAAAGATTATATTTTTCAATGTTTAACATATTACGGGGAATCTATTACGGTAATTTGAAAAATTATTAATTTAATTGAAAAATACCATAATGTCTACATTTTAAAGTAGTCTTCTTATTAAAGTTAAAAACTTGTTATTTCCGAAAAATACAAAATCGCTTATAAACATGACAGAAAACTACTGTTTTCGAAAAGCACCTCAGGCACAAAAACATTTGTCGGACTATAAGAAACTTCCATCCCAGGTGCAGGCGTCCGCCACGGATATCACTTCACCACTACTGTTCAATTGCTACACCGAGCTCGTCATGCAAATTGTTTTGTAATAAACACGTATATTTTGAAGCATGAATTTCTAATAATGGCGACTACATAGATGAGATCAAGCGTCGGATGACAATAACAAAGACTGCAATGGACAAACTTTAAAAGATATGGCGTAATAGAAATATCACCAAAGCCATTAAAACCCGGCTGATATATATTTCAGTATTTCGCATATTTTTGTACGCCTCAAAGACATGGTCATTACGAGAAGTGGAAAAGAAAAACCTAGACGCCCTAGAAATGTGGTTTTGGCGAATGCTTGGGGTTTCATGGACAGAGTTTCGAACAAATGTCTCCATCCCCCAAGAACTGGGCATCAAACACCGTCTATCTGTAGTAGTACAAACTCGCATACTCAAGTTCACAACTGAAGAAAACAGCCACACGCACAGAAATATTTGTCGAACTATACCTTGGAAGAATAGGCTTATACTTCTTCCAAAGTTAATACTTACTAATTTATTTATGTCATTTAATTTTGTTTGTTCATATAGGTATCCAATGCTTTTGTATTTATACGCTTAAAATAATCTATCATACACTTATTATATGGTACATATATAAAAAGCATATTTGTACTTATTGCATGCACGTAAGAAGTTATGCTGCTTTGGCGTATTTAATTAAAAAAGTATCATGTGTCGAAAATTATGTTAGAGCCGAGTTCACTGTGTACTATTCGAATATATCCTGGTACTTTTAAGTTTGAAATTGTTTTATGGGGAGATCATTACTAGTCTATATAGGTTTAAGGTAACTATACTCTTTGATTACTAGTATTACTTTTCTAATATAATTTATTAAATGTATTATATTTTCACTTTATATACTTTATTTAAATTATTTTAATGAAACGGATTTATCAACACGCACATTGATTTACTTTTAAAGAATATTATTATAACGTAGAGATCAATACCTTATTCCTGAACGACGATTATAATACGACTAGATTACAGAGTACTGCTACACATATATAAACGAACACAAAAATAGTGTCGTTTTTATTGATCACGGTTGTTATTACGTTTTCTATTAAGGATCAAAATAAACATTATTTTTATTTTATTTCCCGTGACCGGACGGCTGCGAGAGGGGATAGGCGGTCTTTGTTTTTGTCTTTGTTGATATCGAATCGAGTGAATCGTGTGTTATACGTGCGCACTTAAAGCGCAATTTCTAAAGGATTCAGACAGTTTCATTTATGCTATGATATCGCCATCGGATTTGGTAAGAAATATTTAAAAAAACATCTGTTAATCGACTATTAACCAAATATTCCGTAACGTTATTATCGGACATCTGTTGAAAAACCAAATGTAATTAATCAATTTTATATCATTGTTTACTATCCCGTTATAACGTAGTGTTATGCGGTATTAAATAAATTTCAACTAATTAATTTAGTTTATATAGGTAAAAGTCCAGTAGGTTTAAATGTACAATAATTAATTTAATAATATTTTATGTGAATGTTTGTGACTATTACTTACCTACTTATTTTGTTTTCACGTTTAAGCTATGCGTTTAAGATAATTTAATTTTAAGATATATTTTTTTATGTTTATGTCGCGTTGCAAAAAATGGAACAGTTATAAACTTTTAAAGAATATGTTTACCTATCATTAGTATCTATGACTTCGAAAGTTGTTTTCTGTTAATTACTGTAAATGATAATAGTCGATAATAATTGATTTGCGCAAGCAAAACAATAGATTGACCTCAGGCTAAAGACGAGCAGTATGATAATATAAAAACTTTATACATAGGTATGCGGATTGCGGTGTAGCATAGTAAAGTTGTACTGTAACTAATTACGCACTTCTTTTTGCTAAAATATTTTATTAAAATATTATTTAAAAAATGTAAAGAATCATGAAACTTATGGCTAATGACCATAAGCGTCATAATTATGCATCAGAATATCAAGCAGAAAAAATGCGAAATAGATTCTACATAATATATCATACCGATGCACGGTAGGTAAGCCAGTATACCGGGTTAATAATGATTACTAAGAATACACATTAGACCAATTAGTAGAAGTTGCTACAACGAAGAAAAGATAAATATAAATTGATGTGTGATATTCATACTCATCTGGAGAAGGCTTCGATCTAATCGAAGGGAGAAGGGGCAAAAGTGGAAGCCATACATTATTTATACCTACGTGCGTACAATCTGCGAAGCTCCAAGCACGTTCTGGGTATAGCCACTTTTATGGCATAGCAGCGGCCAGTCTGCAGTACAAAGTTGTTTTGATATTTATCATAAAATCAATAAAACCTGGCCTACGAGAGAATCGAATCTCCGTTTCGATGCGATTGTCAGAGAAATACAAACTATACGTTAACTATATCTAGCAAGGTGTAATTTTAAAACAACAAACTAAACGCACAAAATAAAAAGGAAAAACGCACGGAATTATTTGCGTGAGACCAACAATAGATGAGCGAAAAAACGTTAATCACCTTCATTATTATATAGAGTGCAATGACTTTATTTTACAAGTCTACTTGACTGAGGTTGTTCTTCTTGGTCACACACATTTTGAAACTACTTTTAATTAAAATATACATATATTATCTTAGATGTATAAGTTCAGACGAGAAAAAGACAATAAATGAGATTATAAACTAACTCATGCAAAGAAGAATAAGTGCTTCTCTAGTTATAGTTACACTTCATTACTACTGATTCTTTCTTATACGTTATCAACCATTATTCACCCAATGCTGGGTATAGATCTCATGCTGTTTTCATGTTCTTCGGTCACATGCCATTCTTGTCCAAAGGCACTCCTGTCCTCTTCCTGATTTATGTTACTATTAGTTAGTAGATAATAAATTAATACATAATTTTTAGCATAAACTGGCGTGCTAGCTAGCAGCTCCTCCTGCGATCGGAGGGAACTGCGATGCTATTATAAGCCTGAACAGCGAGGCATAATCGCAGGAAGCGCAATTTTAAATCGCAGTTTCGTCCGGTCTACATTTGCTCGTCGAAGTGAATGTCTATACATAGCGCGCGTAGCTATGTTTACAAGAAAAAGTGGTAAAACCCTTTCTGGCTCGACTCCAGATGCACCACCACCACATCGTTTTCGAATTATTGAAACAATTTAAACATTGCTGTTTTGCCTTGAAACATGTGGTAAAGGAGATACACTTATTCGAGGAATTCCAACTTAGTCCTTTAGCTACGCATCTGAGGCCGACCTGAGATACAACGTGTGTACCTCAGGTCAAGATCGTATTTAAGATCAATTCACCCCCTATATTGCTATAATAAATTTCCGTTGGCTAAAAGTACCACCTGGGTTTGCAAATTCAGTTAGTTCAAATATCTTCCAATATAAAAATCACAACAAAATATGAAACAACTGATTTTGCCGCCCCAAACCGTTCTGCCCGCGGCAGGCTGCCCTCTCCTCCCCAAGCACGCTATGCCTCTTGGGATGCTCTCATCCTCTCTGCGGTTGATTATAGTTGAAGATGTCCACAGGCTGCACTTGCGACTTAGCATCACATGGAGTGCATGTTGGTTAGATACTTCTGTAACATATAAAAAAGACAGACGGTGTGGTTATGCGCAGATGAAGCGGGTGGGCGCGGGCGGGCGGCTGGTGCCTTTCTTCAAGGCGGTGTGCGTGTACTTCGCGGTGGGCGGCGGGTCGCCGTCGGCCGTGGGCGTGGCCGCCAAGTGCGCGCCCGTGCTGTGCCTGCTGCTCTGCGTGCTGCTGCGGACGCACGACGACCCGGCACAGTTAGTCCATTACCTTTGATTCTTTACCAGCTTCACCTTATCTTTCCTTCACCACCACTGGTACAGTTCAAACCAAGCAAAGTTTGAACCCTAGCGAGAGAGCTCGTCTCTCGAATTAAACAATTGAGTTGACAGTTGAGACTGTGATGCATGATAGAGTTATGAGAATACTTGAATCACTTTCTGGACAAAAGCATCATGTTTTACATATTATCTTGAAATTGTTATCTTTGAATTTTATTACGTGAATAGCAAGTCAAGATAATTTTAAATAATAATTAAATTTAAATATAAAAACATTCCAAGATCAACTAATATTTTATGTTTTTGTTGAGGTTGAGGTACGCGTGTTATAAGCAAAAAAGTAACAGAGTAGGTACATAAGGAGCCAATGTAAGCAATGTAAGCTCGGTTGTCACGTACGTCGTACGTACACCATAGATTAATTTTAAATACCAATTTTATTCCATTATTTTTAAAAATACATAATTATGGTAGTAAAAAATGGTGGTCAAATGCGTCTCGATAATGTCACCGTCATGGTTTGTAGGCTCTGTGGGTTGTTCATATTAAATATACGTAAATAATTATCATGACATACTCGGTTTGGTAACTGGAATTCGGTGATCGACATCCGATTAAAACTGAGAGTTAATGGCTCATCCTTTGAGTTTAAGTAAGTGTATATCTGTCGTGAATTGTGAGTGTAATCTCTTATATTCTTTCCCGCAGTTTATTCAAATTGATGATGAATGATTTTATTCAGAGCAGATTCTTTTGAACGACAATAACCTACCATCACTTTGGTTTTCCAACGTGATGGTAGGTTATTGTCGAAAGCGTCCACCAACGCTTTCGGTAACGACTGTTTTTCGTTCTAATATGAGCCTCCGCTTGAACGCTACTGAAGTGGATTTACTATCTCAATTTATCCAACTTTTTGAACTTTTCGTCGCAGCTACAGGTTAGGGACAATCTGTCATTTCTTCGATTCCATTATATCCCAGTCCCAGAAAGGTCCGAGACGGGCGCGGTCAGGGGCTCATGAGGTGTGTGTGTGTGTGTCAGGCGGCGGTACGCGCGGTGCGTGGCGGCGGGGCTGGCGCTGTCGGCGGCGGGCGACGCGCTGCTGGAGTGGCCGCAGCACTTCGTGGCGGGCATGGCGGCGTTCGCGGCGGCGCACGTGGCGTACATCGGCGCGTTCGGCTGGCGGCCGCGCGCGGCGGGGCTGGCGCTGCTGTGCTTCGCGGCGGCGGGCGGCTACCTGCGGCTGCTGGCGCCGCCGGGCGCGCTGGCGCGGCTGGTGCCGGGCTACGCGCTGCTGCTGGCCGCCATGGCGTGGCGCGGCGCCGCGCGGCCCGGCCGCCAGCGCGCCGGCGCGCTGCTCTTCCTGCTCTCCGACGCCATCCTCGGCTACAGCCTCTTCGGTGGACCCGTGCCCTACAAGCAGGTTTGACGTCCTATCATACCTTGAGTTTCACCTACAAAGTAATTTTATTACCAAAAATTTTTAACAAAAAATACAACCGACTTCTATGTCACTACAAAGTAAAAAATAATTCAAATAAATGTTGGTTTAGTACATATTTCTGAAGTCGGCGCTCAAGATATTTCGTTGGATAACGATGTAAACAGCGTGTCTAATATGTGTGCGTGTCTAAGTCGGCGCTCAATATATTTAGTTGGATAACGATGTAAACAGCGTGTCTAATATGAGCGCCGACTTCAGAAATATGTACTAAACCAACATTTATTTGAATTATTTTTTACTTTGTAGTGACATAGAAGTCGGTTGTATTTTTTGTTAAATTTTTTTTCACCCTTTTTAGTGATGACATACTAACTTTTACATTAATACAATATAAAATTGTATAAACGTGATCATGAATGAAAGTAAGGTCTGAATTTACATTGATTGGAACCGCCCGCTCGCAGGGCGCTACCGCGCCCTGCTCGCTTAGTTTTATATTGTCTTATATGTTCCAACCTAACCTAACTAAATAGTCAATGATGAACTGTATTTTCAATTTCATTAGAACCTTCATCAAATATCTTCAAACATAACTCAATTATTCCCATCGATTGAGGAGTTACATATTTTGTCTCCGAGTCACATTATCAGACCCTTAAATAGTCAATGATGAACTGTATTTTCAATTTCATTAGAACCTTCACCAAATATCTTCAAACACAACTCAATTATTCCCATCGGTTGAGGAGTTACATATTTTGTCTCCGAGCCAAATTATCAGACCCTTAAATAGTCAATGATGAACTAGCTTTGCAATTTCGCTAGAACCTTCACCAAATATCTTCAAACACAACTCAATTATTCCCATCGGTTGAGCAGTTACATATTTTGTCTCCGAGCCACATTATCAGATCCTCAAATAGTCAATGATAAACTGGCTTCGCAATTTCATTAGAACCTACAGCAACATTCTTCAAACACAACTCAATTATTCCCATCGGTTGAGGAGTTACATATTTTGACTCCGAGCCACATTATCAGACCCTTAAATAGTCAAAGATATACTGGTTTTTCAATTTCATTAGAACCTACAGCAAATATCTTCAAACACAACTCAATTATTCCCATCGGTTGAGGAGTTACATATTTTGTCTCCGAGCCATATTATCAGATCCTCAAATAGTCAATGATAAACTGGCTTCGCAATTTCATTAGAACCTACAGCAAATATCTTCAAACACAACTCAATTATTCCCATCGGTTGAGGAGTTACATATTTTGACTCCGAGCCACATTAGCAGACCCTTAAATAGTCAATGATGAACTGGCTTTGTAATTTCATTAGAACCTACACCAAATATCTTCAAACACAACTCAATTATTCCCATAGGTTGAGGAGTTACATATTTTGACTCCGAGCCACATTATCAGACCCTTAAATAGTCAATGATGAACTGGCTTTGTAATTTTATTAGAACGTACACCAAATATCTTCAAACACAACTCAATTATTCCCATCGGTTGAGGAGTTACATATTTTGACTCCGAGCCACATTATCAGACCCTTAAATAGTCAAAGATAAACTGGTTTTTCAATTTCATTAGAACCTACACCAAATATCTTCAAACAAAACTCAATTATACCCATCGGTTGAGGAGTTACATATTTTGTCTCCAGAACCCACTCTGATCCTCATCATATTTAAATGGGACCAACTTGTAGCAATTGTCCACACACGAAATGAAAGGCATTAAAATAGGTTCATAAATGGCGAAGTTATGGCTGTTATATTTGGGTGGAGGAGTTCCCCTCTTTTTCTCCAGAACCAATCGATGGATCCTAACCATATTTAAATGGGACCAATTCGCAGCTCGTCTCTACACAATAAAAAAAGAATTATTAAAATCGGTCCACTAACGGCGGAGTAATTGCTGTACATACATAAAAAAAAAAAAAAAAAAAAAAAAAGATACCGGCCGAATTGATAACCTCCTCCTTTTTGAAGTCGGTTAAAAACTAGCAAAACCCGCGGCTTCGCCCGCGTAAAAAATATGATATGACATACAAATAACTATAATCGTAAATTTGTTCCTTTAACAATTTTAATGATAAAGTAGCACAAAAACTCTAATAAGTGGACTGTAATGAAACTTTCTTTAAAATATAAGTTGCATGTAGGATACAATAATTATTATTTACACTATTCCATAGGAACCGTCTATGTTCTATGGGGCCTTACATACAGTGGTTATTTCCTGGGTCTCTGGCTGGGCGGTTAGAGCTCCCATTCTTGCCGCCCGCAACTCCAGAAGTCCCCCTTTAGTCTCGTACGACAGGCAGAGGATACTGTAGCCCTGTTATAGCCCTAAATTTTAATCCAAGGTCTATGTGTCTACCAAATCACCATCACTAAACCACACATAACCACAACCATACCCCACGGCAGGACAAAATGTTGGCACGCTGGACACACTGTCCAAATTAGTTGCGATGTACTTAATCAGTATACCAAAATGTAGGCCAATTTGAATAAACTTACGCATTATCATATATGAAATTTGCAACCGTCCACGTTGTCGTGTATTGTCTGAGTAGACGTTATCTGAAATTTCACGTTTCTAACTTCGAACCTAAAAGAATCCCGTATACATACATATAACACTTCTTTTACCTCCTTAGTAGAATTTCAAAAACATTCCTTTGTACGTATGCATCAATAAATACTTTATCAGCAAATTTCTGAAAGCTAATATTCAACACCAGCGGTCGGCAACCCGACACCCACCGGTGGTGTGTGACCCGCGACTACCCTTGTGGCCCGCGGGTCTGCGCGTTACTAATAATTGGCCAAGTGCAAGTCAAACCCGCACCTTGAGTTCAACCCCACGAAGACACAAGTCTGCGCGTAACCAGTAAAGCAATGGCTAACTTTCACAGTGCTGGCTTCCAAAATGGCAAAATTTAAAATAAGCTGTCAACCCCTATTTAACCACCTTTAGGGTAGATTTTGGAAAAACCCTTAGATTCGATTTTTATTACTTTAAATCAGAAAGCTAAATACCAATTTTCATCCAGTTTGCTTCAAAACTGACGGACTTTCATACTAACATTCAACCCCCATTTTACCCCCTTAACGGTGGAAAATCAAAAAATCCGTTCTTAGTGCGCATCTACATTATTATGAAGCTATATTTCAAATTTTATGATTGTAGCTTTAGTAGTTTCGTCAAAACCTTGATTAATACGTTTTGAACGTGAGTATCTTTTCGCTTTTATATATATAGATCTCAACGACATGATTCAAAAATTCAAAAAATATTTACTACTGTGATGTCGACGTGTATGACTTGTGTGATTGATTGGCGTGCAGATGCTGGTGTTGTTGACGTGTTACCTGTAATCGTGCGATTCTCTGAGGGTGTTGGTGATACAAAGAAGCATTTGCCAGCAATGTCAATGTGTTGTGGTGGCAGGTGCTGGTGATGTCGACGTACTACCTGGGCCAGCTGGGCATCGCGCTGAGCGCGCTGGAGGCGCCGCGCGCGCTCGCCCGATAGCGCGGTGCGAGCGCCAGTCTTCCCGCCGACATTCTGACTACTTACTCTAATGTGTAAGACAAGTGAGCGTAAAGTTAGAGATTCTCCATGAATCTATAATGTTTCATTACTACAATTTGTGGATGTGTTACGTATAAAGTATTGTTAAGATTAGATTTAACATATTAACACCTAGCGTTTCTTTTAGTTTGAACGCCATACTTGACTGTCTTTCACCTGTCCTGTCATCAGTACAATCAATATAACGACTGAGACGGCTCAGGTTGAGAATGAAATTTGTGGTCAGAAGTCGAAAAGAAAATATATTCAACTAGTCTGTGATATATGAAATTTTATATAAAAAAATTACTTAAATATATTTATTAAAATATTTCAATTTTGGAGATGCAGGTAATTAACAATCACAAATATTTGTCACCGGCCGGCACAATGCGGTAGATGGTTCTAAAAAAATCAACTTAGGTATCCAAAAACTGTTAATATGTACCTAAAAGTTCTTATCATAAGAAAGAATAGGTATGTGATCAGGTTGGTCAGAATAAAATAATTTTGTTAGTAATTCTAAAGCAGAAAGATTTACTTTAACTTATTTTATTAACTTATTGATTAGTAATAGCTCTCTATACATATACCATATTATTAATTCCAGTACTTTCTAAGTTCTCTAAAATAATCGTGGGACAATATTTATAATAAAATAACACAGTGCCGACTGTGCCCGCAGAGGCTGTGCCTACTCGAGAAGGGAACTTGTCAATTGAACCGTTCTCAGTGGTTTTGTTTATTTTTAACTTTATCTATCAGTAATCAGTATGGACCGAATCTCTTCGTGAATTTTCAAATTCTAATCTTCAATTGAACAATAAATTATACCTAACTGTATAATATAGTCAGTGTAAACATATAAAGTTTAATGTACACGTTTTTCTATTTTAAAATGATCTGAAATCATTCATTCACTCTTTTTTAATCCTGCTACGCTGGCTGGGACGTACGAATGTTTATGACGAAAGATAAACGCAATGGGCGCCCATAAAACATAATGGTGCAGTAAAATTACGTAAAATATGGATGGTGCCTCCTACACGTAACTCAAGGATAAATGTAAAAATCTGCGGTGGTATGCATTTTTCAATAAATCTTCAAAAAGATAATGACAAACAATTCATAATTCCTTTTTGTATAGGTCAATAGCGTCTAAAGTAATAAAAATGTTATTCCTAAAAGTACACATAAAAATATTAGTGCACCAAATAGAGACTAGCGCTCAACTGTAGGACTAGGGTGGTGAGCTGGCGGGAGCCGCAGTTGAATCATGTTACCCAAGAGAGTGTTCAAAACTATCTATAAGTATTCTATAATCTCAGAATTTTTCTCGATTTAATAATACAAACATACAAATGTTTTTAATTGCACTTTAGGTAGAGGCAAGAATTGTTGACAAATTGATTTCTTAAGACTCGATATGACTTCCATTTATTGCACCGTCATTATCAGTGTTTCGTTATTATACATATTATATTATATTGTAATACAATGTAGACGCTTCCTATATATCATTTTACATTTAAGGTCTCTAGACCCGTTAAAGTGTTCGGTAGTATTATATATGCATAAGACTGACAATGTTTTGTATGTATATTATTATTCATATACCTGTTTTCCGGTGGAGGTCGGGGACTGGTCGAAACAATTGCTTAGAAATTCATGCTTCATCTTACAAAATTAATATACCTATACTGTATAATATTTTATAAACCGGAAGGGGAATCTATAACCATATCAGATAGATACACGGAAACGTATAATGTTTGCGGTATATTTCGCTATTCTTTTTTTGGAAAGTTTTAGTTAAGTTTTGAAAGATAAATAAGATCTGCAAAGGAAACCTAAAATTCCTTGTACAATCTGTACATGTCTGGACATCACAGACAGAATAAGACTAATTACTATTATGTATCTCACGGGTGGAATTGATGATCAATGCCTGCATTTAGCATTTAGACCTCTGAGCTGTACTCGAAAATTTCATATTTTTAAACTGCAACCAAAATAGCGTAATTTAATAATTGAGTAGCGAAATAGTTTCCTTGGTATTTTGTAGCTTAAGGTTTCTTCGATCTGTCTGACTAACATGAATATAGTTCAAGTACCTGTAGTAAACAAAACGTAGACATTTTATGAATCACACATTCTGTAAATTGAATAGGTATGTAGGATTGTAGATTAACAGAAATGAAGTTGTATGGTTTGTACTAAAGTGTGTAACTCGAGTGCATAGAGTATTATTATATACTGGGTACTCGAGTGTAAGGTTGACGTTGTAGTGTTATAGCGTACCGCACGCGGCGGCCGCGAGACATCCTCGTCTGCGGTTCATACGTGTCTGCTACTCTGGTTTTCATATAACGCGCTCTTAATATATTGTATCTATTTATCCTTTGTATGATTAATTCGTGTGCGCGAAATCATTGCCTATGATATAATATTTGTGAGAATATAAATACGGACAACAAGTCCTGGAGGTCAGCGCGCACGCTTTTCCAGGATGAAGTACGTTATTAATGTCGGGGTATTTTAAAGTTTTATAACGGTTACTTACCTGAAACATATCTAACAAATACTTGTTTTAATGAAAGATGTAATATTTTCTGAATTGTTTAAAATAATAACACCAAGAGTAATAGAAATCGGCCCCGCTTTTGCCAGCTACACCGTGTTGTACCTTATATCTACTTAATAGTGAATATCCGTAAGCGGTATCATAATTATATGAAATCAAGTAATTGAATCCACACTATAGTTCAATAAATTTAATTGGAAACAAATTTTAAATGTTTATATTATATCTAGTTAATAGTGAAGTAAGTAATAAGGCGACCTTCCCGAAGTGCAGCTGTGGGTGTCGTAGCGCCCGGCTCGCAGTAAACCTTATTATTATGTAGTTGTAGAGATCTTGTAACTTTTAGAAGAAATTATTTAATGTTGATTTATAATTACAAGTTTACTGTGTGTTATACTACTGTATTCGGTCGTATGAGGATAAATAAACGTGTAAAATATTTGTATTTTGTTTTTATTCTTATATACCTTTACCTATATTTTACCTACTCAACGGAAAAATATACTTAATTATTTATGAAAGGATAGAAACGTTTAACAAACCAATAATTTAATCAAAGATTGTGCTTGGGCCAAAATTTTAGAAAATTGGCTTGTCATAATAAAAATGTCGTCAAACATGTCTATTATTGTAAATACGTTTGATTGAGGATAAATTTTCATAAAAAAGAAAATTAGTATGTGAAAATATTATTTATTAATATATATATACTTAAATGTACAAATCTTTATAACTCTATTACAATAACTTAACAACATGTACACGGTCGACTCTGCCGACCCAAGCCTAAATAATGTGGATGGAGGAATATTATTGCGCGTGTCGATGTCCCAGTCAGAACACAAGGGCAAACAATGTTATAGCACTAAACTTCATTGAACGATAAGCGCCATCAACTTAATGAACCATTTTACTTTTGTTCCAATAGTGCCACGACAGCCGATAAGATAAATACGTTTGTACTTTCGCCCGGGCGCAGGACCTCGCCGCGCGGATAATCGATTCGTTTGTTCAATTTCATATTGTTTCATTAAACGATAAATTATAATACCAATAATGATTCATTTAAAAAAAAATTAAGATTCCCTATGTTCTCGTTAAAATATTTCGTAACCCGTAGGCCTCATGAAAGAAAATGTTGCACCATTTTTTAATTTCAACGTGTCGGCGGGTCTCTTGCAAGCAAAGGAAAAATTTAGAAGACAGATCTCTGGGAAATAAGGGAAAGGAAAGGAAAGATAGATCTCGGGTAGATCGGTAGCGGCGGTGCGGCGGCTACTCGCGGCGCAGGTTGTCGAGGCGCGCCTGCAGCTCGGCGTCGGCGTCGGGCGCCCCCCCGCCCCCCGCCCCCGCAGCGCCCGCGCCGCCCGCCACCGCGCCGCCGCCCGCCGCCACCGCCGCCGCCGGCGTCTTCGCTGCAACAACACCACAACGCTCAAATCGACCCCTCCTAGTCCTCCTACGTATAATATCGTAACCCATAAAAGTACCTTTTCGTTTCTATTGCATAGATTGCCTTATTTTAATGTGTTTTATCGACATAAGTAACGTTATAAAGCGTATAAAACATATTATTATATACCAAATTTCAAAGCGATACCTGAAGAAATGCAGATTTTCTTCGCATTTTAGCACATTCGAAACTTTGAAACGCTCTCCTGCACAGTTGTCATTTTGCAGTTACGATATTATACGTAGGAGAGGTGGAAATGTCGTTTACTGATTCGCCATTAAATTCGAAGTCCGCGCCAAACTGCGAGTCCCCTCTGAAGTTGTTTCACGCAGATGTGAGGTCGAACACAACTACAAGCATATAATTCCGTAGCAACAGTAAGGGCAAACTACTGCATCTATGTGTACCCGCGGGCGAGAGCGGGCGGCAGACATGTACCGGGGGGTCCCGCAATGTCTTCATTAATATTTACAATTTGCTGTTGCGACGCGATTCATTTCTATATTCAGAGCGGACTAGCAATTTGGCGCGAACTATACGTATCACACTTTTGCAGAGTTAAAAAATACCGACGCTTGCGTGAAACATTTTTTGCATGTAAATTATAGGCAATATGAAAATTACAATTGTAATAATTGATAAAAGACGTCTTCACTTTCTGCAATACTTCAGATAAAAATTAAAGTTAAAAATTATTGTCTATCGCCTCAATTCGTTAAAAATCTTAAACATCACTACCTCGACCCGAAAAAGGATCATGAAGTAACAAAGTAGTTAGCATGTGTACCTGAGATGGACAGGGAGCCGGTGGCCTGCGGTAGCCCCGACAGCTGGTCGTTGAGCTGCAGCCCCAGCTCGTCCAGAATCTGTGACACCACTGCGTCACTGCGGAACAAACACAAAATAATCAACAACATTCTTCCTATTTTACCCATAGATAAATATAGATATCTCACCGCCTTGTAATTGAAGGAAGCCATTAAATGGCTTAAACGGCTGACATGGTGTAATTTGCGCGAACAATGCCGACATGCGCAGTTAAGTGGTGCGAAAACACAAACAAATCGAAGAAAAAATGCGGAGAAATATCGTTTCATTCGTAAATGATCTAAAAACTACATTTTTTTATATTGTTCAAACACGAAAATAGTTGACAGTGACAACTTTACCTTTTTGTTGTTACTGGATTAGTTTATTAGAAATATTGTTTTTACATAGCATTAATTCTTGACACCAATAATTTAATTAATGTAAAAATATAATATAGGAGATATAATAACAATAAGCCCACCTCTCCTCCTCATCGTCATCCGCCTCCATGGCCTCGTCGATGGAGTCGTTCATCATCTCTTCTTTCATGTCCATTATTTCCGACTGCTTTTCAAATTCCTGCAAATTAAAAAAAATACATCAATTATACAATAACCTGCTATGGTTTTAGCTAAGAGTATTTTATATATGAATAATATATTATCTTTACAAATTTGATTGGTAAGGAGCATGTAAGGTCAGAGCATATAAACAAAATTTGCAATTTTCCTTTCTGACCTAAATTATTGCATAAGGTACTTAATTAATTGAATTATTTTCATATTCTATCAAATAATAGGTTTCTCGTTAGACATGTTTTTTAAATATTTACAAACATCTTGGTAACAGATAACATCAAAAATATCTAGTTGTCTTGCTGAATCTAAAGAATGATGACATATTGCACACATAGATTAGTAAAGATTACTCACTCCTAACAAGAAAAACCAGTTTTGACAATTGAAATTGTCACTGTCATCTATTTTCGTGTTTGAAAAATATTACAAAAATGTAGTTTTTAGATCATATACAAATGAAATGATATTTCTCCGCACTTTTTCTTAGATTTAGTGTTTTTGCACCACTTAACTGCGCATGTCAATATTGTTCCATGACAGCCATGAAGTGGCTGACAGAATTGTCAGCCGTTTAAGCCATTTAATGGCTTCCTTCAATTACAAGGCGGTGAGTTATCTATACTTATCTATGATAACACATCACAGGGTGGCAACTGACCTGCAGGATCTTCTGTATCTGCGGCACGTTGAGCTGCCGGTTCATGGTGGCCATGGCGCGCGTGACTCCGCGCATGGCCTGCGCCATGCTGCTCTGCGACTTCAGCGTCTGGATCTTGAGCGACACGGCCTGGATGTTCGCCTTCATGATCATGAACTTGCGCACGTAGCGCCGCGTGCGCACCAGGTCCTTCGCCATCACTTTCACTGCATCCTGGCATATGACAATAATATTCTTGCATTATTATTCTTCAGACAACGCTACAAATTCACTGTTGGTGTTGTGCCCACAAGAGTTATAACTCACAAATAACCAACATAGACCAAGTTTGCCGCTAAAACTGCAGCATAGTCCGCTCTAGAGCTACTGCGAGTATTTATAATATTTTCTATTATAATTTTAATAAATGTGCTATAAAAACATAACATAACTAAGATAGTCACTTTACTTGAACTAGAATTATTACTGTTTACCTATCTCATGCAAAGTAACGGTGTCAGAATGTCATGCAATAAACAGTGTTAGAACCTGTGTCTACTATTTATCCAGGAGAAAGCTTACTCCTCCATAATTATTACTCTGTGTGCACCTAACACCGAGAAGTTAAGTGTACCATCTGTCCGTCCTTGGCGAGCTTCTTGATGTCAGCAATAACTTTCTTCTCCTGTTGCTCCATCTTGAGGCGCTCGCGGTCCAGGTCGCGCATGGCCTTGTTCAGCGCGCGCTGGTTCTTGCGCAACATCTCCTCTGGCGTCATGCGGTGCCCGAATAACCACTCCATTATACAAAACCCTCACGATACTCTATCTGCAACAAATAATATAAAATAATCATTACAAAGATATATTAGTCCTTAAAGAGTTTTACCAAAACTATAAATGGTTAATGGAAAGCCGGGTTATTAATACAATTGAAGAACATTGAGAAATTAATGAATTTATAAATTTATTTGTATTTCCAATCTATGCTGATAAGCTATATTTTTTAATCTTCACACCTCAGCATAGAGTGGTATTGATGTTGTGGCCCACCTTCTCTCCTCCCCATAAAAAAACTAAAGCTACACCTGTGGGGTGCTCTCTAAAATGTATTTATCAAATTACATAAAATACGGAATTGTTGAACATTTAAACTAATCAGAAATGGGTACAATTTAATATAGTGAACTTAATACTAATGACAGCAAAATAATCATTAAGAGAAAATTAGTGATTTCTATTACAGAAACTTGTTTAAATAATAATTTTTAAATTAAAAATGTGTAACCACCATTACATTACTGATTATAAAACCAATCTACATTTAAATAGTTTTTGGAATATTTTATACCATTAGGAACATCTTTAATAGAACACCATTCACTTCAAATCAATGAAAAAAATATATTGTTTTTGAACTGGAAGGAAAAAATACATAGTTAATATGTGAATCATATAAAATTATGAAAAATGTCATGATTTCATAAATGTTTAAATATTTCTAAATAACTTAACTTTTAGGAACTTTAATTAGTTATGTCCTAAACATTCAAATATTCTAATTACACCCACTTATTGCAGCATAATATATCAATTGAGACCAGATTTTTATAAAGATTTCACATGCCTTCATTGATATGTCAAGAGCCTCTTCTATTTATTTAAAATTTCCCTCTTAGACATCTGGAATTTTGCGTGTTTCTGCATGAAAATGATTATTTAAGGGCATACAAACTAAAGAGACAAAGAATCAGTTATTGACCTCTCAGACCTCTAATTGTGCATACTGTGACCAAGAACATGTAGGTTATGGACACGGATAAAGCTTGATAGACAATGTAAATGTACTGTATGAGAAGAGATTTCTTCAATAACATTTATACCTATTTCAAAACAACCTTAAGTTTTATAAAACATCTATGATCAATACTGTATTCAGGTCAATTAAACAAGCAGTTAAAATACACCCATTCAATTGTACAATTACACCAAAAAATGTTTTTTGCCTTACCTAATAGAAATAAACGATAACTTTTATTTGTAGTGATGATTCATCAGATGCACATCACCATAACTTTTGCGACCTTTACCAACACTCCAAAGGGTATAAATTATTTGTGGAAAATTATAGTCGCAATGGAAATTTGAAAATAAAACTTAGATTCATTAAAATAAATTTTGGAAAACAAAACTATATATTTCATTAATTGTTTACACGAAAGAGATGTCACATTGACAAGTCAGTGTAATACTTAAAAATTCAAATGTCAAAACAATATTAAAACTTTTCGGTGCGTGTAACAGTGGCGCCACTGGCGGTCATAATGTTGCTAGGTTGTCATTTGTTTTTTTTTAAGGATTATTATTTTTGTATATATGACGGTGCATCCCTAGCGCCATCTATTAAGCTGTGACGAAACAAGATTGTCAGCTGGCAGTCTAGCGGAGCGTCTTGTCGATGGAGCGCCGCCACTATTATTTTAGAGGAGTATAAAAAAGGCGGGAAGAAGGGGGCGCACCACGTCTTAGACGAATCGCTATTGTTTCGCTTAATTTTTCAATTATCTTTGTTTTCTAATACAATTGTTTGTGTGTGTGTTTGTGTATGTGTGTGATGTGTGATATTTTCAATAATTTGGAACTGATCTTGCTAATTTAACGTGCATAACTTTATTGGAATAAATTAACTTTTGGTTTTGTGATCTTGCTTGCAAATAATTTTAATCGCCCAAACACCCACGTAAGACGCTATGGCCAACCCTGATGTAGGCGGGCACCCGTCTATATCAGAAGTGGGATACCAAGGGCAACAACAAAAGAATGAACTACCGTCAAATGAAAATAGTGCCATGAAGCTGTTGAGTACTATGGAAGCACTACTTACCCGAGTGTTGGCTGCGTCCCCGTCCGTGATACGAAGTATAGGCTCTCAGTCTAATGCTGTTCAATTGATAACCTACAATCCAGATGACCCAGCCGCGGACATAAAAGATTACCTGTTAAATGTCATGTCGCGGTTACCTGGAAAATGTAATTGGTGTGGAATATCGGAACATCGGCAAGCTGAGTGCTGGATGAGACGAGAAGATCCAATGGCGAAGATAACACCACAAGATCCTTCAAGTTCCACGCGTACACCCGAAAGGACTGTGACCTGCTATACATGTAGCATATCAGGTTACTTTTCACCAAATTGTCCAGAGAAAAGACCGGTGGGATAGCTGCCGCTAATAAGGAGGTAAATATGTGTATGCAACGAATGTCGAGAGGTACGCTGAAGACGTCATCCGGTGAGTTAGTCCTTTTTTTATTTGATAGCGGCTCGTCTTGCTCTTTAATAAAAGAAAGTTATTTTGGAAAATTCCCGGGTATTGAGAGTAAGAATATCGTGTATCTTGCTGGCATTGGTCAGGCCGAAATAGAGTGTAATTCTCAAATTTATAGCAAAATAAGTATTGGCGAAATTTCACAAACCCTAACATTTCACGAAGTTCCTAACTCTTGTCTTAGCGATCCTGTTATTATAGGGAGGGATGTTTTAGAAAATGGTGTTAGCGTTCAAATTAATAACGACAACCTTGTGTTTTCATTTAAAGAACAAACGAATTTTTGTGAATCGCATATCAGTAAGCCCGATTTATCTCAAATAGACATTTAAAGTCTCGTTTATTTTCCGGGGGTTGGTTACATTTGAACTGGTCGAAGGGACAGTGTCGTCCGGGCCATGCTCTTGTGGTTGGTCGAAAGGACACACCCGTCCGGTCCAGTCTTATAAGTTATGGTGTCCACTGGTCGAAGGGACAGTGTCGTCCGGGCCATGCTCTTGTGGTTGGTCGAAAGGACACACCCGTCCGGTCCAGTCTTATGAGTTATGGTGTCCACTGGTCGAAGGGACAGTGTCGTCCGGGCCATGCTCTTGTGGTTGGTCGAAAGGACACACCCGTCCGGTCATGTCTTATGAGTTATGGTGTCCACTGGTCGAAGGGACAGTGTCGTCCGGGCCATGCTCTTGTGGTTGGTCGAAAGGACACACCCGTCCGGTCCAGTCGTGATGGTTGAATAGTGAATAGTGCCGTCCGGTCTATGCGTAGTCGAAGGGACGCACGCTTTCCAGTTATCTGGGGTGCCTAAAAAAAGCAAAGAGCTAATTTGTTTGTGGTAGTAATACCATGAGATTGATTCTAGGAATGTCAGGTAGGACGAGCGGGCTGTGTTACAGGAAGGGTTATAGGTACTCATATGTTTGTTACAGGATTGCAAAACGAAGCGCCCGAGGACGGTCGCGAGTCAGTCTGGCCGTGACGGCGCATCCCTAGCGCCATCTATTAAGCTGTGACGAAACAAGATTGTCAGCTGGCAGTCTAGCGGAGCGTCTTGTCGATGGAGCGCCGCCACTATTATTTTAGAGGAGTATAAAAAAGGCGGGAAGAAGGGGGCGCACCGCGCACCACGTCTTAGACGAATCGCTATTGTTTCGCTTAATTTTTCAATTATCTTTGTTTTCTAATACAATTGTTTGTGTGTGTGTTTGTGTATGTGTGTGATGTGTGATATTTTCAATAATTGGGAACTGATCTTGCTAATTTAACGTGCATAACTTTATTGGAATAAATTAACTTTTGGTTTTGTGATCTTGCTTGCAAATAATTTTAATCGCCCAAACACCCACGTAAGACGCTATGGCCAACCCTGATGTAGGCGGGCACCCGTCTATATATATTTAATATATTATGACGAATAAATAATAGTTCAGTAAAGTTTTGTCAGATAATTACGAAATTTCAACCTGTTTGTCATAATATAGGTCTGTGGTCATAATATTTCTGAGCTGGGGGACCTTATGTCATTTGTCAGTGTCCGCCTGTCAGCTGTCAGTCTATTATCGCGCGCATTTAAAATTGTGTCAGAAATCACAATGTTAAATGTTTTGAAGTGAATGTTTTATGCTTTTAAAGTGAATAGCGGTTCATGAAAAGACTAATATTCAACTTTAATTGAAAGATGAGTGACGATGATGTTACTATAATGGAGGTGGACGAAATTCCGCCAAAGTCCATCAAGCCCGTTGCAGCCACTAGCAAATTAAGTATACATCTCCCATGGATCGAGAAGTACCGGCCGCAAACTTTTAACGACATCGTCGGTAACGAAGACACTGTGTCGCGGCTGGCGGTATTTGCGCGTACAGGCAACGCGCCTAACATCATCATCGCGGGCCCGCCGGGCGTCGGCAAGACCACCACCATCCTGTGCCTGGCGCGCGCGCTGCTCGGCCCTGCGCTCAAGGAAGCCGTGCTCGAACTGAATGCCTCCAATGATCGTGGTATTGACGTAGTCCGCAATAAAATCAAAATGTTCGCTCAACAGAAGGTATGTAATTGTTTGCCCAATGAAACATTGTTGTATTGTTTTAGAAATTTAGACCTTATCGAATATACCATATATTTACATAGATTATTGTTTGAGTAACTATACATAAATATAACTTTAGTTGACTCTAAAGTAGGGTTGAATTATGTTGACAGGTAACTTTACCAGCAGGCCGCCACAAGATAGTAATCCTAGATGAGGCAGACAGCATGACGGATGGCGCCCAGCAGGCGCTGCGGCGCACCATGGAGCTGTACTCCAGCACCACCAGGTTTGCGCTGGCTGCCAACAACAGTGAGAAGATCATTGAGCCCATCCAGTCTCGATGTGCTGTGCTGAGGTACTCACGCCTCACTGATGCACAGATTCTTGCTAAGGCTAGTTTTGTTTTTCTTTATTTTACATTAACCTATTTATGTTTCAGTACTTAATATAATCTACTCTCTAATACTAATACTAATCTACTCTCAATCTTAGAATAAGAAGAATTTTTATTGATTTCATACATATTTTAGAACTCTTAACCTATACTCCAGCCAAATTGGAAGAAGAATGTTTACCAACAATCGTCGCTTAGCAACCGATAACGGGCATATAACAATAACCTTTTTTCATTAGCACAATTTATTAATGTATAATATTATGTAAAATAAAAGAAAATTTCCGTTATTTTCTATCCTATTCTATACACTATACCTAATGTCTGGTTTGAATTAAATATTGTGAATAAATATTTGACCTTGAGTTTAATTAGATTTCGAGAATAATCTCGCAAGATATATTTTAAATCAGCATTTAAATGCGTATTAAGTGAATTTATACAATTTTCTTAGATATTATGCTGTGTGATATTCTATTTTAATCAGAATGAATAAAATAATGTAATTTAGAGTAATGGTAGTTTAATATCCTCCATGGCAATATGTACACGTCTCGTATTTGGACTCTAAGAGAATAAATAGACTGTAAGTTAGTAAATACTCTACTCCCAGAGTAGATTGGAAAATAAAATTGAAATTGGTTTAGTAGTAACTAAAAATAAAAATAAAAACTTGGAGTTTTGTACATATTTATTTAGCTATTATTACATGTATGAACGGGTTAAAATGATTAAATTAAATAGCACAAATTACAAGTATGTAATACATCATGTAAAAATACAAATCCTTAAGGTTTTTTGGCCGCCCATTATAGATTTTGAATAAGACTCCTGAAGAAATTTCGAAGGTTAGTCCAGTTAGTACTTTTATATATAAAGAGAATGCAGATATTAGTAAACTCCAGATTGTAATTATTATAGTTTGTAAGAGTCTTGTTCAAAATTACAGACATGTTGTTATTATTCATCAAATTTACGTCAAACGGGAATTACATCAAACGGGAAAGAATACCATCATAAATAAATTATTCATCTTCTTCATCACTGGCAGAACTTGATGGACTTGTTGAACTGTCTGTCACTCGAATAATAAAATTGTCAATTACATTATCTGAAATGCCGTCAATTCTGCCATTTTCTTTTCCTCTTTAATTACATGATTGACACATTGTTGCCATGCCGCAGAAGTTATAGATTTAATTGCTTCACTTAATATTTTTTTTAAATCAATTATTTTAAATGTTTTGTTTTTTTCTGCGACATGGCCTTTTACTTGGCCCCATATCAACTCGATAGGATTTAATTCGCAATGGTACGGTGGTAATCTTAATACCTCAATGTTGTGCTGCTTCGCCATTGTATCGCATACAAATGCTGAGTATTTTTCCCGTTCAGGTGTTACCAAGTCGATAAGCTGTGCTTTTATCATCTCTGCTTGGAACGAGATACCTTTTTCTGTTAGCCAACTTTGTATGTCTTTTTTTAACCAATTCATAGAAGGAACTCGTTCCAAGCGTCGAGAATGATATGGGGCATTGTCCATTACAATTATGGAGTTTGGTTCTAATTTTTCCAGAGTTCTAGAGAACCACTCTTCAAACACCTTCGAGTTCATCTCTCTATGATAGTCGCCTTCACCTTTTTTACTTTCGAAAATTAAGTCTGCATTTTCCACAAATCCATCCTCGTTACCTATAAAAAAATTATAAATATTAAAATGTGAAAAGTACATGTAGCAGTCTAGTGATCATATATTGACTATATGGCATAGAAACTATACTTTTACGTTAACCTGATTAGCTATGCATGAGTTTATTTTTTTACAAAACTTTTTTCAATTCCATGATAACACACATCTAAAATTATGTGATCTTAAGCTAACAATATTAGGATGATAACATACCAATGTGTACAACTATCAAGCGCTTCCCTTTTCCCGATGGAGCTTTCAAGCCAGTTGAGAGTCCCTCCTGATAGGCTTGTCGAGCAGACTCAATGGAAAGGTCTTGCCATATTTTACTTTTTGTATGTCCTGAAACCAAATAATATATTATTGCTTTAAATTATTTTAATATAAATAATTTTATACACAGTGTGTGCCAAAGATGTGATAAAATATTGATTATGACATTTAAATTCTACTTATTAATAATAATTTATATGGTTACTGTTTAAATAAAGATCAATAAGTATACAGAAATGATTGATTCTATATAAAAAATAAGTTAAAATTGTTTATGTACCTTCGTTAACCCAAGTCTCATCCAAATAATAAATTTTGCGTCTTTGTTCTCTCATCCTTAACATTTTTTGAAGATAATAGAAGCGCCATCGCACAATTTCTTCCTTTTCAATGAGAACACTTCGTCTCGACCGTTTCAAATATTTAATCTTCAGTTTATTTAAAACTTTTTGAAAGGTAGTTCTTTTAAAACTTGGTAAGCTGTCGTCGCTTTTTCAATTGTTGGTGGATCGTTATCAAAGAATAACATGTGCACCTTCCTACGAATTCCACTCAAGGTCATATCGTCCAATTTGTCCATTATTGTCCCCTTTTTAGGAGCTGGAGTCGGTGACGAAACTCGTTTATGAGTTCGATATTCTTTTATTATTCGGTACACAGTACTCAAATGTACGCCGGCAGTTTCTGCAGTTTTTTTTGCGACATCTTTACTGTATATAAAACTATCTTTTGGCCACAATTCTTCGATAGTTTTATAAATGTTACATATAACTGTTTTCTCCGAGGAACTGAGTGAACACCTCGCTCGTTTCTTCTTTGGAGAAGAAAACTTCTGCAGGCCACTCGGACCCGGTTGGGAATCACTCATTATAACAAGAACAACAAAACAAACAAAACGAAACAAAAAAAAACTCAACAAAATAACAGAACAACACTATAACAGGAATATTTAACAAACAAATAACAATGGATAACAGAGATATTAACACGCTCAGTACTCGTAATCGTAAGCAGCCATGTTGTAAACATCATTGTAACACGACCAAATTCGGAGAGTGCGTTTCGTTATAGCTAAGCAGTCAATGTAAACAAAATGTTTTTTTTGTATTTGTAACAATGAACTATTATTATAAAGTTATATTTAAAATATTATACATTAGTATAAATAAAATTATTTTCAAATAATAATTTAATCATATACTACGAAAATAGTGGATAAATTAAAATGTCAGCTTACACTTCAAAAAATATTATTTGCTACTTTAAATAAAACGAAACGCAATTGTGTTTTTTAAATAGTCGGATTATAAAGCAATTATTATGCAGCTAATTTAAAATGAAGCAGTAAAAGTGGGGTTGTAAAGAAATTTACGTACTCTTTTTTTTTGATGGACTGTTTCGATTTTTCAAAATCGTAACCAAAAGTTCTTATTACCTGGCATACGCTTATTTACAGGGTTTTCACTTACTTACTGATAAGGATATTTTATTCATCTTTGTCTATACGCAACAATATGAAAGTTGTGAGAGTACTTTGCATGTAATAAGGTATAGAAATAATGGATACAATTTAATTGTGAAGTTTTTTGTTGAATTAAAAATGAAAACAAGGATAATAGTAATTTTTACAGTACCAAAATTTTGATGACCCTAATATCGGTTTGTTTACATGAATTCTCTTCGCATCGTGGCGGAGGTATAGGGCACCACACAATGTTTTGCTAAACTAATAAACCTAATGATAATAATACCTAATATGCACACTTCTATTGGGCTACAGATAATTGAAGTATGCAACAAGGAGAACCTGTCCTATACAGAGGAGGGTGTGAATGCGGTGGTGTTCACAGCGCAGGGTGACCTGCGTTGCGCTCTCAACAACCTGCAGTCCACTGCACAGGGCTTCGGCCATATCAGCCCTGATAATGTGTTCAAGGTGTGTGACGAGCCACACCCCATGCTGGTCAAGCACATGTTGGAAGCTTGCACCAGACAAGACATTCATGAGGCGTACAAGGTGAGTTTTACTTTAAAAATATCTTTTATTGATGTCACATTATCTATTATAAAATTCTGATCAATCTGTATTCTGATAATGATGTTTGAAGAAAATTTTTATCCTGCAAGCAAGAAGGTCGTGTGTCACAGGTTCCTGATGTCTGTTTTACGATATTGCTTTGAAATAAAAGCCTTGTGTGCTTAATACAGATGTAAATTATAGAAATTGGAATGGGACAAAGATTAGACTTTGGTGAGGATTTGAGCTTTCCTTCAAGTGCACCATATACCAATATGGAAATTTTGAGTTGGATTAAATTTGTATTGTGTATTTGCACGCCCAAAACGTAGGTGATAGCCAAGCTATGCAAGCTGGGGTACGCAGCGGAGGACATCCTGAGCAACATCTTCCGGGTGTGCAAGACGCTGGAGGTGTCGGAGGAGCTGCGGCTGCGCTTCGTGCGCGAGGTGGGCCGCGCCCAGCTGCGCGCCGCCGCCGGCCTGCGCGCGCCGCTGCAGCTCGCCGGCCTGCTCGCGCGGCTCTGTCGAGCTACCACTGAGCCTGCTGAATGGTGACGGGAACCAATCGTGGACTTGTTAGCCCGATCCTCTAACTGTAAGCTACCAAGCTGCCAGATAGATATGTCTCTATTGTTTCTCTATTATGGACAATAATGGGGTGAATTTAAAATCACCAGAATAAACAATAATTTTAATAATATCACTCAACGCAACACTGATAGTGTTGATACTAGCAATATCCTAAGATTTGAGGTCAATTATTATCAACACCTGTTTACAAAATCAGTCATTGTTTATCAGAATTAAAATCTTTTTTAACTTAGATGTAATGTACAAAGCAAAATGCTTCAATGTGTAAATGTATAAGTGAAAGAACAGGTTATATGATAAATCTGTTAGTTTGATTGTTTTGTGAGTATGTGTAAATGATATAATTATAAAACTTGGTTTAATGGAAACATGTGATGTTTATAGAATAAAACAAATTGTTATACTTGCAGTATTTTTAATTATAAATGTATTTTAATTTCATAATATAAAAGGATTTTTATACATTTGAACTTAATAATATGTTACATTTACTTATATATAAAATATAAACTTCAGTCAAAGTGCCAAGCTAATGGAATGTGAGTTTACCGCGTGCCCGCAATCAGCTTGTTGTGCTCCCCCATGAGGCTCTGCAACACGGCCAAGAGTTACTCATAACTCGTAAATCTCCTTACAGGATCTTATACAAATATGACTTACATAGATTAATGTTTAGCACCGTTAACTAGAATAAAAGTGATTTAGTCGAAATAGGTACTTTCATACTGAGGATTTTTTTCTTAAATTAACAGTATGTGTATACTACGTTTAAAATGCAACATTTGACATTAAATGCCTCCTTAGCAATAAAATAAAAAAAAATAGTAAGATCAAAATCGAGTGTGATGTCAAATAATGTAAATAGAGAGTGATAAGTAGCTGGTCGGAGCGTCGTGTCGTAGTCGTGTGGTGTGGCGCGGCGCGGCGCTAGTGCAGCACGCGCTGCTGCTCCACCGGCACGTCCGCGATCATCTTCTGGTGCTCGCCGCTCAGCGCCTGCCACACACGCACACTCGCACCAATATCTTAATGGCTTTTGCTTTAAACCTACTCGTACGCACGTAAATATTGCTCACATTCAACTATTTTTTTTTAGGTTTTATTCGTACGAGTGGTATAATAGAGTCACCCGAATGCAAGATTTACCATTGCGATAGATCGGGAAAGCTTAAAATAGGCTTGTAATGTTTCCTACTATCTACATTCCTACATAAAAAGCATTAATAAATTACGTGCAGCTTGCATCAAGTGTGTAGAATGACAAGATAAGCTTTCCACCAGTAAGATTTAGGTTTGAGTGTACCTCATGCATTCCATCCCTTGCAAGCCATACATGCACAGGCACCTATAGCGTTGTGTTACTTTAAAAAACTCATCGAGGGTACTCAATAAAGTATAATTCAAAAAGGATGTAATGATAAATATACTCATCATGGGCGTATATAAATGAATTGATATAGATATAGACGAAAAAATTAATTCACAATGGGAGAACCACTTTTTCGCCGACCCTTTCGTATATGGAGCGGCAAACTCGGCTTCCGTCCTGGGCGGCTGGAACTCTCCCTTCGCTATTTTTAGAACCTCCTTAATGAAGCTATATTTACGCCCATGTATTTATTATACTACAATACAATTAATAATACATACAATTGAAAGGGTTACAAGATAAATTACTACTTATGTACACTGGAATCTTAAAACAAATAAAATAGCACCCAGTAAGTGTAACTATTAGAGCGTTTGTACACCGCCACCGTCAACTATATTATTTCGGGCCGACTTTAATATGGTTTGACGGACGTGCGGTGGACACGCGGCTATAGTAAATGTATGTACCGCTACTTTGGCGCCGTCATCTCGTTCTCGGTGACGGCGGCGGTGGAAAAACGTCTTACGGTAAAACAACGAATGTGTACGTTACCTTGAAGTACTTGACGGTCTTGACGCGCAGCTCGAGCGTGGCGTCGTCGTCGCACACGAGCAGCGCCTGCGCGTGCTGCTGGAAGGCCGACACCGTCCACATGTGGTTCACGCCCTCCTCCACCGCCTTCGCCAGCGCCAGCGCCTTGTGCACGCCCGTTATCAGGATCATCACCTGCATCCAAACCAAACCCACTAACGATGACCGACTGATTTCAAGTGACGACACGGTCCTTCAGTGTTTGGGTACTAATAAACGGGTTCAATATAATATTTGTATGTCTTTGACTATTAACTTTCTAAGGTAGGCATTGGAAAAATAAATAAATAACTCAAATAATGGATCATATAAAAACAACGAATTATTTTCATTACATAAACTTGTAAATTAAATGTTAATAAGAGAAATTAGGTAAATATTTAGTTGTAAACCCATAATATCAACGACGATTAGAAGAATCGAATGATAAAAAATCCTACGTCTTTCCATAATTCATAACATAAAATTTGGATGAACGAAAGGGGTCGTCCTATGCTGCGGCGTAACTTCCCCGCATAGCGTAGGGAATACGGGCCTCGAGGAACCCCTCCTTACCCGGGCAAACTCCTCTGTGGGTACACTGTCCACTGGTGTTATGAACTGCCGTGAAGCAGTAGGTCCTTGTGACCTGTGCTAGGCGTGACATAACATTCATTATAAAGTCATCAAGTGCACAATGCGCGATGGTGCGTTACCTCCTTGGCGTCCATGACGGTGCCGACGCCGACGGTGAGCGCCTGCCGCGGCACCTTGGCGATGTCGTTGCCGAAGAAGCGCTTGTTGGCCTCCAGCGTGTCGTACGCCAGCGTCTTGACGCGCGTGCGCGACACCAGCGACGAGCCCGGCTCGTTGAACGCGATGTGTCCGTCGGGACCGATACCTGCACAACCACACCATATTGTTATAATTATAAATTATTTTTACTGCACAAGCATTTCTTTAATTGACTGTAAACAATACCATTGGGAATGCAGCCACCCAGCTACACTATCTAGCATTGCAAGAATACTACAATCAATCGGAGATCGAAGTGATCCATTGTATTAAGTCTGTAATAATCATTATGGTCGTGTCCTTTGAACGACGTTAAAATTTTCGCTCATAATAAAATGTGTCCGCCGAGACCAACCTCCGATGAAGAGGTGCACGCCGCCCGCGGCCGCGATGAGCTCCTCAAAGCGGCTGCACTCCGCCACCAGGTCGGCCGCGTTGCCGTCCAGCACGTGCGCCTGCTCCGGGTCGATGTCGATGTGCTTGAAGAACTCGTTCCACATGTAGTAGTGGTACGACTCCGGGTGGTCCCGGGGGAGACCTGGAATGTTAATTGTAAGCACATGATAATGAAGAAATTAAGATTAGATCGCATCTATCCTTCATTTGCCAATTTATATTTAGCAAATTAATATAATTTTTGCTTCATTTTGCAGCAGACAAATCGAAGGGACTTACCGACGTACTCGTCCATGTTGAAAGTGGTGACATATTTGAAGGAGAGGCGGCCCTCTCGGTGGAACTCGATGAGGCGGCGGTACATGCCGAGCGGCGTGCCGCCGGTGGGCAGCCCCAGCACGAAGCGGCGGCCGGGGCCGGGCGCGAACTCCGTGATGCGCTGCAGCACGAAGCGCGCCGCCCACTCCGCCACCACCGACGCGTCCTCCAGGATTATAAGACGCATCTTGAACGCCTGGCAAAATAAGATTCGCCAAATTAAAAACCAGCTTTCTTTATTTTTGTTTTCGCAAGGATTAAAAACTATAATGCTTATAGTGTAAGTCTCAAAATAAAATATATAATTAAGTATAGTGTTTTTAACGAAAGGGAAATAGGATTAGGGGGTCCGTAACCCTCTATGTCGCTCCCAGGTACACTTAAAATAAAAAAGGGTATGTTAACCTACACCGTGAACATGAAGTTCAGTTTGTAACGCAGTATAACTCGTATAAGAATCTAGTTGGAAACTTACTATCAGCAAATAAATAAGTAATAAACACTCGAGAGATAATATGCCAGCGTTCTAAATACAAACATATAATCGCTGGCGATAGCAGTTCAATACACCCATAATTATACTGAGTTCAGCGGACGAAGCGGATAGCGAAGTTATGAGATAACTAACCCTTATAAACCTATATATTATGAAGTTAGGACTCAGAGGTCTAATAAATAATTTAGCAGAATCGTCACGGTATCGACTATAATGTACAAGGTTTACCTGTACCTATTAAGTACTTATTGTATCTTTGAATCAAGGTGAGAACTACACGATAAAGTAGTAGTACACGATCGTCGATTCTGCACAGTAATAAATGCATTTGCAAATATACTTGCGGTATTTGTATTTATCACAATCAGTCGAGACGTTTAGGAAAAAAAAGATTGATATAAGAATTGAGACAATCACGTCTCTCAAAGAGATGGCGCCAAACAATCCTAAATCACGTTATCGAAGTTTTCTAACGGTTTTTTTCACAAAAATATCTTTGCCATTTATTTTTTAACTACTTGTGGGCTAAAAACTACTAAAAAATGTCACGTCACAAACAAAAGAAAACAAATGTTATGTAAATTGATTTGAATAACAAGTAAGTACATAATTATTTTCGGTACACTTTATTTTCAGTTTAACGACAGCAAAAAACATTTTGTTTTTGTTTTAAAGCACTTTGATGTAAAAAATATCTAAATAACTTTTTGGTACCAATAAGACGAATGTGAATCCTGTCTCCGGAAAACTAATTATCGCGGTCCGAGAGACAGTTGAGCCCTCTTTACTAAATATTACTAAGTATTTAAATAAATCCCCGACAAAACACTGAAAATAAATAATATAAACATGTAATAACTGAAACAATAATCCCGTAAATTATAAATCTTTGAATCTCTTTGAAACTCTTTGAATTACATTTTACTTGTTAATTCCCTCATAACATTTTTGCTTATTTTCGCCAGTTTTTTGGCTAAAGTCATTAACCTCTTCCAAAGGTCACTCACCTATTTAGCGTAAACAGGTTAATAAAATCCGCCGGCTGTCCTCGTTAGCGAGGACGATCCTTGTCATCGATGTTGTCTAACTGTAACAAAACACGTCCGTAACGTTCCTACTTCTATTTGTTTATGATGATTGATGATTTATCACTGTACAGAAATATACAATCAAATAAGAATAGCAAACACGATCGATCATCGAAGCGAATGAAACATATTCACCTTCACTCGACTCACTTGTCACTGCTCACCACAGACTGCGTCAAATGAAATTGCAATATGACAGTGACGGTATTGAATTGAAAACTATATTTATCTCTTTTTGGCGCACAGCTTCATGGTGGTTTTTAATGAATAGGAAAGAATTTATCTTAGTAATTAGTTTTTTTACATAAAATAAAAAAGGTGACAAAAGTGTGAGATAAATGATTTTAATTTTGGTGGTTAAATATTTATCAAAGTTCATAAAAGATCGCAAAACATTTATAATAATTAATAAGAAGCTTATTTTAATACTCTAGGAGACAATAATCATTTTGTTATATTTTTGTATTCTTTATATATTTTTACTACGTATCTTTTTTACTAAAGATACAGATAGTGTTTGATATTGAATTCGAAAGCATGGATTCATTTAACTTTTGTCCTGGTTTAATTGAGCGCACTGTCGTAAAATATCCTGGGATATATAGCAGAAGGAAAATAAAACTTCAGAAATCCAATAATTGGCATTTATTTCTAATTCAATAATACTTATTAGGAGATTATATAAAATATCAAGGACCAGTTTATCGGCAGTTAATCAAATAACAAATTAGCCAACAACAAGTCTAATTTAAGCCTTTTTTAGCTTTTGACAATAAATATAATGGAAATACAACATAATAGGTTGGTATACACAGAGAGCCATTTTTTAATTTCATTTCAGATGTGATAAATTAAAAAAAACCAACAAAAAAAGAAACTGCCTTTTTCTTGGAACCATATTCATTAATATTACACAGGCCGCTAGTATAGAATAGTAATATAGAATCTGTTAAATATCTATATATATCATAGTATATATTTTATTAAGACTAAAAGAATTGCGGTAACCTAAGAATGTGATACCGCTGGGTATAAGAAATCATACTTTATTCTATAGGGAGGAAACAATTTCTTAATATTAAATATTTAAGTGACAGTCATAACCAAAAGTGCTTTTTATAATAATCGTTTAATTTAGTCTTAGGCCACCGCAAGACAGCAATTCCCTTTATACCTACACATATGTAGCGTACACGCGCCAACGCACTCGTATTTCTAAGTACTTGTAATGTCAGTGGAATGCCAGCGGCGTCGCCGAACAGTACGTCGTATGTTGTTAGGCATACCACATGTCGATAATAGTAAAATTAAAATAACTTACAACAAATACATTTTTATTAAAAGGTGGTCGAACCTTTGTTTAGACTGCGGTGGATTTTCTATTGTTTCGCCTTGTGGAAGGGATCCCACAAAAGGCGGACAGACTTAATATTCCAAAGTAGTATGAGTTTGTGACTGATCTGCAGTTACATTCTATTACAACTTGGAATTATATTACGAATATCATTATGTAGACTCCATACTCTTTGTATTATTACAAATTTACGTACTTACTTTGATTCAAGTTAATAAAATTGTTTTGGTATATTATTGTAAATGAAGACAAAAAGGTGAGGTCTATTATTATTTAATATCATTTTCACATCCACCTAAGCTAGGTAGTTGCGCTGTAAAGTGTTTGTCACAATGTATTTTCATTTATTCACTCACTCTGGTTAGATGTAGACCTCGTTTATTAGTCAGTCTCATAGGTGTTTCATTGGATGTCTGCGTCGCGTCGCGCCGCCAGGTGTACGTCTACGCTAATATCTTAAACCAAGGTAAATAATAACTTGTGCATTGTGTAACTAATTCTAAAATATATATTGAAATAATACAGAACATATATACAATAAATAAATGATTGTGATTGCGATAAAAGTAATGAGCGCAGCGGAACTGCGCCGCCGTATCACAGTCGAGTGTAAACCAACTGAACATACTAACATAAAATTTAATTAAGTATAAGTTATCCTGAGATGTCCAAGTCATAAAATAAAACGTAATTTGCGAAGAATTCACAAATAATCATACTTCAGCTAAACTTAAAGTACTATAATTGATATAACTATGCTATAATTTATTATGTTGCCAACAAGTACCAACATTTTGGGCGCAACAATAAAACCATAACATACCAGTTACTCTTGCAGTACCAGTTACCTGTGAGATGCGCAAATTTATGGAGATTCTTTTTGACAATCATGTTTTATAAAATAATGCTCACTCTGTTTAAGCTCAGATGGTAGAGAGACAACAACATGTGAATTAATCTGCTTTACAATATTTTAATTATATGGAATAATTATTAATTTTGTAGACATTAGTGTTACAAAACATTGTAGTTTGTTATTGTGGGGTAACATTCACATGTCGTGCTTCTATGCTGACCAGCGGGGCTTGTTTGCCTGTTCTACGACACAAGGCAATGAAACTACATAACAGTTATAATATTGTACCAAAGTGCTAAAATAACAAGACTAAGAGAAGGATTTAAATCCTTTCAAGTAATAAGTGAATTATATAGTGAGTAACAAGCGAGATGAACAGGCGGGTGACTTCCCTAACAACATGTAACAAATTTCATAACTCCACTTTATACATACGCCCGCGGGTGGCCTCACAGTCCTTACAGTCATCAGCTGCAATCATAAATTAAACAAGGAACTTCTTATTTGTAACATACTTTATGCAATGGGACTCAATTACAGTTATAACAAATGCAGAATTTTTAAAATGGGATAATTTTATTTATTACTAAAATTTGGCAATTTGAAGTTTGTATTGTAGGGGACTTAAAAGAATCACTTATCAAATATGTCGTTGCTACATCTCCACCCGCACAAGAAATACATAAACATAACACCACTCAACTATCAAGCGTTCAGTTCTTAACATAGTAGGTTTACACGCGTTTCCGCTATATCGTTATCTCATAACGTCACTTACGTAACTAAGTTTTTATGATTATTACACCTCATGTGTTCATTTCACTACATTCGCGAGGTTTACACGTGTATAGTAGGGCGTCCGGAAGGCTGCGTCGAGGCGATAAAACATTTATACAGAGTGTTGCATTTTAGCGATACTCAATTCACTGCATAAACGGACATCTGTTCACTATTATCTTCACATCACTCATGTTTGTTTTTCCTATATTAGTAGGATTGAACGCAGAGCACTAGTGCGGAAGGTAGCGCGGTGCGCGCATGAGCGCCTGCATCGCGTGGTAGTGCGCCTGCTGCTGCTGCAGGGCGGGCGGCTGTAGGGCGGGCGACTGCAGGGCGGTCGGGTGTAGGGCGGGCGACTGCAGAGCGGGCGGATGTAGGGCGGGCGACTGCAGCGCGGGCGGATGTAGGGCGGGCGGCTGCAGCGCGGGCGGCGCGGGTCATTCCACCCGCGAGCGCTTCGTGGGCGGGTCACCCTCGCCGCTCCAGTACGCGTAGTACTCGGGCAGCCACTTTATCAGCTGCGCTTCGAAGAACTCCTCCAGTCGCTTCGCGTCCTTGTAGATTTGTGAATCCGGCTGCGGAACGAAAAAGCGGTTAGCGGTCGGTTAGAAGATTTTTACACTTACAATTCTTTGCCAATAAGTTAGAGAATTGTACAAAATTTTCAATAATACTTATGTGTATTGTAAGCTTGCCGACGGGTGTGTGTTTTGTACGGTGTACTGACCGGGTTGTAGCTGAAGGCGTTGCGCAGCAGCAGGCGCACGTCGGCCACGAACTGCGATACGTGCGTGTAGCGCAGCGCCGCACGCGGCTGCAGCTTCATGCGGATCATGTCCAGGCACATCGGACGCGTTATCTGCACGCACACAATAACGCTCTATAGTCACTTAAACGATAATTATTAGATGATTAGCTTTTACATATCATTGGCATAAAATAATGACGATCACTACTAACAGATTTAAGTTTAATTTATATTTACCAAACATTGAAAGTGCCAGGCATGAACTATGTTTGTCAAAATAATATTTATCTATGCAGCCATTAGACAATATTATTTTGTCTGTCACGACTTATATTTCTCGGGTTCAATGCTTGTCGATATAAACAGGCTCTTAGTTGTACTTATTTGTTTTCATTTCGATGTATTATATGTAATCGATTAGTTGATTACTTATAATACCCCGTGTAGTAATAGAAAGTCATGGAGAAAAGTATAAAAGACGACTATGGAGACACCCTAACCGACTGGCGGGGCAGCTAAAAAGCGGCGGAGTATGTTCAATGATGTGTGACTAAAAGTCCGAAAAGAAAGGGTTCACAACACATCTGTTTATAGTCGTCAGGCTGATCGCAGATGGTAAGACAAAAAAAAAAAACTTATAGTACCCCAATAGGCAAAGGGCTTTGTATAGACAATATAAGTACATATAATTGTATGGCGTATAAGTGTGTTCAAACCTTAGAGTGGTAGTGGTGGTTCTCGGCGGGCACTGGTTCGCGGAAGGGCAGCGAGGGCTCGTACTGGCAGTAGAGCTCGAGCGTGAGGCGCTCCACGAGGCGCTGCTGGCGCGGCGAGAGGCCGCCCGCCGCTGCCGCCAGCTCCGCCTCGCTCTCCGCCGGCAGCTCCGCGAAGTTCACGCACAGCAGGCACTGCCACGACTCAGTCTCGCTGTGGACGTCACACATAATTCTTTAGGAAGTGGAGGCACGATATACATAATATCTTATATATCTTATTTTTGACGACCCATGACAGAGCGATCACCATGCCGGTCTGACGTGTAGTGCCGAGATTAATGCCCGGCAAGCCAGACATATAAATTATTGGTATTAATTTGGATACTTCTTCTGGGTCTGGGTGTTTTTTATGCGTGTTCATGTGTGCATATAACACCCACATAAAATCATAGTGATGTAAGAATCCAATCCTATCTAGGGTAGATTAAAGTTATCCATGCACAATAGTGGCTACCTCTTACCACATGGGCTGTATGCTCGATTATTCAAATCAAATTTTGAAATCATTTTTTTGAGAGCACATTTAGAATGTCAAAGCAATTACTTGTAATAATTAAAAAAGCAAACGGTTATTGATCATTATAAAACACAACATAATAAAATATCATTAGACGGGTCGTGCGACCGAACCGTGACTCACTCGGGCAGCTTCTCGATGGTGGGTATGTGGCAGTACTGGTGGAACACCTTGGGGCACTTGTCGCAGCACATGAGCTCGCCGCCGTCCATGCACACGGCGCACCAGTCCTCGTTGGGGTCGCCCGCGCCCGCCGCCGGCTTCACTGTAACACACAATAACACTATCTAGGACGGATTTTTTCATAATCTTTCTTTATTCATTGAATAACTTCGTTAATAAATAGATGGTTTTATAAATTGGATGTGATAGCCTAGTGGTTAAGAAACTCGGCCTCTCGATCGAGGGGTCCGAGGTTCAAATCCCAGGCACGCACCAGGGAGTTTCTAATATGCACATAATTTTGAAAATCTGATTTTTATGATTAGGCCATAATCCACCGCGCCGGTCAAGTTCGTATTGGTAAACGGCACATACCTTTGATTGCACCGTTTAAGCAAGTGATAATTAGTTTCTAATATGCACATAATTTTGAAAAATCAGATTTTAACCTAATCCTTTTCATTGTGACAGGAGACCCGTACCCAGCAGTAGGACGATAATGAGTTGTTGATTTAACATCAATCACAAACAAACTTTTCATAGTAATAAATGTATACCGTGTGCGATGTGTGCGACGCGCTGCTCGGTGTCGGTGGAGGAGTGCACGAGCGCGGGCGAGGGCGCGGGCGAGCCCTCCGCCACCACCTGCACGCCGTTGGAGTCCAGCTTCGCGATGGTCGCCATCAGGTCCTGCACCGACTCCGCGCACACCTTGTCCAGCTCCATCGACACGCCGCCCTGACATAAATTATTCATCGATTACATTATTCTTTTTTTTACCGAAGTAGTAAATGGTAAATGGTATTCTATAATTAACTTTAGATGCGATTAGTGTCAGCTACGGATACGATGCTACTCTTGAGGACTTAATTGAAACACCTCATACAGGTGTCAATTAAGTGGGCCTTGTGCCTTTTCATTAGATTTAAATTTGAAACTCGACTTAAGCGTTATTTTGAATCATGTAAATGATCAGATTCAGAATCCATTTAAAGCAATATTTAAAATATTTTATACAATGTAATTCATATTTTTTTATTTGCATAGAATAAGGTTAATAAAAGTTCTTAAAGCTACAAATCTTCTCTCATTTTATCAACATCAATGACAACAATTATAATAATTAATTGCAATATAATATTGTATGAAAATATCATAGTGCAAGTTATACTTTCTTAACATAGATATAATAATAATAAATGTTAAATGGACACTGTATTGTTATTTATGTAAGTATTGTTTTGTTTATATTGAATCTGTATTGCTACATTCAATCTGTGAACGTAATAAAAACAATGTTCGTTGCTCACGTTGAGGCTGGGGCTGGGCGTCTTGGGGTTGGTGGAGGTGACGACGGGCGCGCGCGCGGGCGGGCGGCCCAGCGTGATCTTGAAGTCCGCGCCCGCGCCGCCCGCCGCGCCGCCGCCCGCGCTGTCCGCGCCGCCTGCACGCACACCACATATCACATTGCGTCACATGTATAGTGCGCGCCAAACTGCCAGTCCGCTTTGAAGTTGTAGCGAGCAGGTTTAACCATACAATTTGCTATGGTCACGAGATTCATTTATATGCTCAGAGCGGACTAGCAGTTTTACGCGGACTATACATATAAATATACTTTGAATTTAGGCAGTAGATAAAGTTTTATTTTTTTCTTAAATGTCTGTTACAGTATATACTTGTTATCTACTGTTTTATTATCTCGCACTTATTTTTCTGCAGTATTTATTTGTTTATTGACAAATTAACAGCATAACAAACAAATAATCATATAAATAAAATATATAATATTACAATATAAAATATATTATTAGAAAAAAATATTTTGCATTTGATTTCATTTTATAGGTTAATTGTAATTTAAAAAAAAAATAAGATATACCTCATCTAATCCTGTCGGTTGTATTGCCTGTATCAATGATAAGAATTCACATTGATTGTTATATTCTATATGTAGGCGCACGTAAAAGTTCATGCAAACACTGCATTGTTTGTTCTTTCCGTGTTTTGTTTGTTCACTAACCGTTGGCTATCGAGTGTTGCGGGATGTGCCACTTGGCGGGTTGCGGCGCGTGCTGTGCGTGCGTCGCTGCGTGCGGTGCGTGTTGCGCGGCGTGCGGTGCGTGTGATGCGTGTTGTGCGTGCTGTGCGTGCTGCGCGTGCGTGGCGGGCGGCGCGGCGTGCGCGGGCGGCGCGTGCAGCGCGGGCAGGTGCGCGAAGTGCGCGGCGGGCGGCGCGGGCGACGGCGTGCGCGGCCCGCCGCTGCGCCGCCCGCTGCCCGCCGCCGCCGCCGCCGCCGCCGCAGCCGCGTTGAACGCGTTGTTGGCGTAGGCCCCCATCACTGCACGCACGGAATTCAATCAATCACTTAAATATTAATAATAACAGATGTGACGCTCAATGACGCGACCAATTCATAATTCTTTATTTGCATAGAATAAGGTTAACCAAGAAAAGGCGATGTATAGGAGACCACTAATCTGAACTGATGATGGACACTACATAATAGGTTTATGTCCGGCACTGGTCCACCATCACCACCACCCGATGCGGTAGGTGTATCATCATTTAGTTTTCTATGTAATAAAATAATAAATAAAAAAATTAAACATTATTTTGCAAACTAAATCACAAATTTAATTATTCAAAACTTAAATTTGGTTCAGGCCGTAGGCAGGTCAAGATTAACTCCAGAGAAGCAGAAATAACTTTTTAAAGAGTTTTTTTCTATTTACGTGTCAATAAAAATAAGGTTACTATAAAAACAATCAGCTTATGAAACATATATAAGTATATCACATGAGCATATAAACGTGTAGCGCACTCACTCTGCTGGTAGGCGAGCTGCATGGGCTGCAGCGGCTGCAGCGCGGCGGCCGCGCGCGCGCGCTGGCCGCTCGCGTTCAGCAGCCCGCGCAGGTTCATGTCGCTCATCCCTGACACAACGATACACCACGCTCAGAATCTCATTTTATACTATTATAATCTCATTGTATACTATTTTTGCCCCTGTGGGTAGCCTGTCTTACAAATTAATAAGCAATATGTATGTACGGCATACATATTGCTTATGAATTTATAAGAAATACTCTTTGGAGTTCGATTTCGTTTCGAATTTCGTTTGAAAATTAGTACAGATTTTTGGTTTAAATATGTCATAGGAAAAATTTTAAATAATAACTACGCAAATAGAGTATGTAGATGATTTCATTGATTACTCGAGATGTTGGGATCACATAATGTAATGATTTAAATAACTACTTGTGTTTTTTTACAAAGGTGGACCAGTAATCAACCCCAAATAAAAAAGGGGTTCTCAAGCTTTTTAGATGCTTTACATTGAGAACTAAGAAGCTCGTCTCAACTGGTTTATACATACAAGGTGTATTACACAACACTTGATTAACGACCTGCTAAAATACATTAGCATAGTCCGCACCAAACTTCAAGTTCGTTCTGAAGTTAAAGCTCGCAGGTGTCAGTCAGAGAGCCAATGCGGCCTAGCACAACTATAAGCATATACTCCGCAGCAACGTGCAGGCACACTAACTAAGCTATGTCCCTGCGGGCGAGCGAGAGTGGACAGCGGAGGGAGACGCTAGAGGTCCCGCTAATATCTCCAATTTGGTATTGGGACGCAACTCCTTTCTATATTCGGAGCGGACTAGCAGGACGCGGAGTATATTGTGGTGTATGTGGTACGCACCGTGCAGATGGTGCGGGTGCGTGGTGGAGGTGACGTGCGGGTGCCGCAGCGGCGTGTGCGGCCGCGAGCGCGCCAGCGACAGGTAGCCGCCCGCGCCGCCCGCCGCACCGCCGCCCACACTGCCACCCGCTCCGCCCGCCGCTTGCACGTACGACTGGAATGCGAAGGGATCCTTTTCAATATCTCTAGTGTGTGGGAAATATACTGCTTTGGAATTGCAATGACCTAAGTGCAATAAAAACTACACAACATAATGCAACATTGATTCTCCTGTAATTACTGTAAATTCTGCTAAACGCAGTAGATTTCAATTCCATACCCCTGATCAAAATGTATTTTTACCCGACTGCCGAGAGTAATGTTTTTTGAGCTAATGTATATCTTATCTTTAGACACGCCCTACAGCCTCAACGGTTAGAAGGATGTTAAGATATAAATATCGTCGGTTTCTTTTAACTTTTAGAGTGACATAAGCTTTATAATATAAGCTGTCGGATATTTTTACATGTCTCTAATTTCCGAGTTCACCCACACCATTGTAATTCTAAAGATGTGATATTCTATACATCTAGTAACTATAATAACATTAAATATCTAACAATAATAAATAAATATAACGTCACGAACATTTTTAATGTTTTTCTAATTTTTTTAATTGAATGTTTATATTGTAATACATACATACATGCAAACTTGCTAATAGAAAACATAATTCTAAATGACATGCAATTCACAAAACATACACGTAACTGACCTGGTAACGTGCCAATGTCTGACATGTAACAATTTTCATTATTAGCCAAATTCTCACCCAGTTTTAATTGTTGACAAAGTTGGTAATAAAGAAAACAATGTGATATTACCATAAAGAGAGTTAAATTAATAAAAAGAGAAATGTATCATGCAAAGGAAAGTATTAAATATAAGTAAATATTTAGTATTAAAATTATTTTTCAGGTATTCAGACGTTCATACCATTTACACCTTGCATGTTATCGTTTTATACGCACACACACAAGCGTCGCAAAGACGTTGCAGCAAGTAGATTTACGCGTGGAACTCGCGTGTGCGCGTGTAACGGTTCCCGCTTCGACGCCCATTAGTAATAATCAATATGTTTACCTCCAAAATTCTAAATTTGATATGTTTTCTTGGCAATAATTTTCAAATGTTAAACTTTAGAAGGCAAAGTTTTGTTAGGATTGACCATTACCAATGAGTATAAGGGCGTTTGTTCACCGTTGCCTTCACCGGACCATCACCGAGAGCGAGATTATTTCGGGACGATTTTAATATGAAGTGACGGACGTGCCGTGGACACGCGGCTATAGAAAATGTATGTACCGCTACTTCGGCGCAGTCATCTCGTTTTGGGTGACGGCGGCCGTGGACAAACGCTCTAAGGCTTTTTTTGAATATAATATAGGAGTAGTAGCATGCAGTCCACCTGATGGTAAGTGGCTCCTGCCGCCCATGGACATCTGTAATCAACCCTAGATAGGATTAGATATTCCTACCTGAGGTTGGCCACAGATGCACTGCTACGCTCGAGGATAAAGTTGGAACGCCTCGGAAAAATATGTCTCCCTTACCACCCCCTTCAAAACGGAACGCAGCGCCTAACACTGCTGTTATTAGGCAGAAATAGGTACGGCAGTGGTGCCGCCGAAGTCGAACCACAAAGGGTTCTACCACATTCAAGACTTAACGCAGCTGTGTAATCGTGGGCGAGAGCGGGCAGCGGAGGGTGCCGAAGAGTTGCCGAACTGTCTTCGTCCCGCTAATATCTACAATATGTTGTAGCGACGCGACTCGTTTCTATATACAGAGTGGACTAGAAGTTCGTACCTGGTGCATGGCGACCTGCTGCAGCGCGACGACAGCGGAGTGCGGCGGCGCGGCGGGCGCGGGCGACGCGGCGGCGGCGGGCGCGGCGGCGGCGGGCGCGGGCGCGGGCGGGTGGTAGGGGCCCTGCGCCGCGCCCGCGCCGCCGCCGTCCACCTTGCCGTCCACCACGATCGCGCCGATCGTAGACAACACTAAGCAACAAACAGCATATTCGATTAACATGACATAAGTTATCAGTGCCGCAGATGGACATCTGTAAAGAACTTTATACGAGACTATATTGTAACCAATCACAAATGCGTTACCACTTCCTAGGATTAAGATGGTCGCGTCATATGTAATACAGGCAGCCACTCCCTTTAGATGAAACGTGGAACTGCTCAACACTTGAATGGGGGCGGTATCCGGTCAAACTATACTGATTCTACAATGATTAAAAACTATCACATCCTTGAAATTCGAAACTTATTTAAAAGTTCTAGAACTTCTAAATTGGAGCTGAAATAACACAACAACTCCAATATTCGTGGTTGTCATACTCTACAGATGATCATCAATCACCTAAGAATCTATAATTTTAGAAAAATTAGTCTCAATTTGATTTAGCAAACATTTTACGATACCAAACAATTAGGGAAATGAGAAACAAGCAACCGCCTTTACATGAATGATCTAATATAAGTGTGTCGTCATCGTACCGCGCACGAGGTCCGGCAGCTTGTCGAGCGCGAGGGAGATGCGCACGGGGATCTCGGGGTTGGGGATGTCCGCGCGCCGGCTCTTGATGCGCTGCAGGTGCGCGCTCACCGCGCGCTTGCTGTACAGCACCGCCGTGTCGCTGCCCTGATACACGAATACATGACAAACTTGCTTCATTATTTAACAAAATAATCAAATATCAGCAACTCCGACTAAAAAAAATTTGACAATCTTAAAACAGGGAAACAGATCTTTTTTAATTATATTAATTGTTTTTATTCTGGATTTAAATAATGTTCGAACAAAAAACAATAACACTGGTACAATCCCATATACATAACAAGAGTCATTTAAAAATTATATGATACGAGTCTGATCAAATTATCTTATTAAAGAAAAAAATATACTTTTCCCTACGTAAATACTATTCTTTAAACCGAAAAATATTCACACGTATAAAGTTTCTTATGCCGCTTCTTCCCCATAGTGAAAACCTTTGACAGCGATGATAGATGTTCGAATTAAAAAAGAGATCTACTGAAAGCTGTAATAAGTAATGTCTTTACCTGACGACATTTATTTCCATTTTATCCAAGATCTTAGTCACTGTTGAGCCGTACCTGTTCGAGCGCGCAGTTGACGAACTCGACGCAGTGGTCGGTGATGGCGGCGAGTTGCTCGAGCGCGTCCTTCTTCTCCGTGAGCGTGCGCTGCTTGCCGTCGCACACCTCGTTCAGCCGCAGCACCAGCTGCTTGCCGCGCGTGTTGATCGCGTTCGTCAATCTGCAGATAACAAGCGTATGGGCTGATTCAATGGTGCAAAAAACCTTTCTAAGGCCAGTTATGCACTGGCGATTCCTCTGGTGTTGCAGATATCCATAAGTACGGTGACTACTTAAAATCAGGTAGCTTGTCATAAGCAGGTATATTTACGGAAAAAAGCAATGATGTGATTTTAGCCACGCTTAACCAATGCCTTAAACCACGTCTCTTAAACATCTTAATATATCCTAAAATCTTCATAAATAAATAATCTTTTTTAATGTGCTTCCTTAAATTAGCCTATTCGAAGAAACAATTTTTTCAACGTTATAATCTTCCCATGTAAAATACGTAAAATACGTAAAATTGCATCAGTAGTTTCTAAATCAAACAGATTATTTTGCAAAATTGCATTTATGGTTATTACATAACGTTTATCAATTTTATTCATAACTGAATAAATCTATAGATGTTTAAGTAATAACGTAATTAAGAGTAATAATTTGTGCGATATTTGTGGTGTTGCTCACTTGACGACAGTCTGCGTGATGTCATGCACGAGCGACTTCTTCTTGTCGGCGATGAGTTGCTGGCGGTCGCGGATCACCTTCATGGCGGAGCCCAGCAGCACGCGCTTGTAGCTCACCTCAGACAGCAGCGACGCGATGCTCGCACGCGCCTACACGATCACAGACATTTGTTATTTATTTAAGGGATGATACAAGATCGACGGTAATCCTGCTTCTACCTAATCATAAGCCCTCTGTGATACGAAAAGCCAAATATTCGTCAACAGTTACAGTTCACATATAGTGTTATTATTTTTATTTATTTTTTTATTTGTCGACTCATAATTATGCAGAGAACACATAAAAAATAGCAAAAGATAATGTATTTTCAAAATTTCCACCCTGCAAGGAAGCACTTCATGGACTGCCAAATTCGTTAACCCACTGATATACAAAACGTTTGTCGCTTATACAAGTCTTTTTTAGTCGCAAACAAGGTATGTAGTACCTGTTTGTGTAAGAGTTACTGACATAAATGCCTCTGGTATCATTTATGTGTTACCTGCGCGGCCATCTCGGTGCTGAACTGGTACTTGTGGTCGCGGTGGTGCTGCAGCTGGCAGTCGCGGCACGTCAGCCGGTCACACGTCTCGCAGAACAGCGTCAGCCGCTCCTGGACAACACAAAACAAAAACCCTAGTTGTACTGACTAAAGATATGTATGGTCAAATCTCCCTGTTGGGATTTCCTGTCAGAGCAATTTAGGTCACAGTCGAAGCGTGAAATTGTAGACTTCATGCACTTTTGAAAACCTATTTTTTAAAAGAACTATCAAATCTGTAGGTGGAAATGCTATCTTTTAACAATAAAGCAAATTTCTTATTGCAAATTGATATTTATGAATCAACGATGCCGCCAGAGTTTCGAGCTACGGACCTTTCGATCGAGAAATCATTGTATTTAAAGACTATTCCATTTCTATGTTTTTGTGTGTGTATGCGTATATGTTTGTATGTGAATGTGTGAATGTGTGTGTGTGTGTGCATGTGTGCATGTGTGCGTACCTGCACGTGGTCGCGGCAGAACATGTCGTGCGCGGCGCGCGCGTGCCCCTGCGCCGCCTGCAGCTCCGACACGGCCTCCTCGCGCGACTTGATCGTGTGGTCCTTCGTGATCTTTAGCCTGCAATATTATATAATAGAGATTAAACGCTATACAGACAGTCCTAGAAATTAAACGCTATACAGTCCTCGACTCACTTCGTTTCAAGTTACGTCGAACAATGTTTTGATGCTATTCCTCAAGCATACTGTTGTACTGTACCTACATATTGTTGTTCGTCAATACAATACAAGTCAATTGTTTTGATTTCCGGCATAGGAGAATTCTTGTCGCGAGATCAATCTAATTATTTTAAGAACTTTTGATCATAAAGTATGTATATCCTTTGTTATAAATAGTTTATTTTTAATTTGAGTTCGTGTGGATCCTAACCTTTAGAGTTATACATTTAAACATATGAAAAAATGTCACGACGTAAGTTCGATTTACGTCGCGTATTTCGTGAACCTAACATGCCGTAAGTACGAGGACTGCCTGTATAAGTTTACAGCAGCCGGAGACGTCACGAAAAAAAATCGGGTTGCATTCCGGGAGTGCCAGCAGGAGTGAAAACTTAAATACTAACGATGTGTATTTTTATTTTTCTACGCGGAGCCTGCGGTCTACTCTCCCTCCGTCTTACGAATTTTCGATCAGGTCACGTGTCCTGACTCGAGTTTAATATTTTTACCCATCACAAAAAGTGCACAACGCCACTAAAGAAGTTTTCATTTTAAAAACACGTTAATCTTATGATAACCAAACATTATTTATTATCATAGGATTAAAATGGTAGTGAAGCAAGCAGTCCACATGATAGTAAGTGGTTACTGCCGCATATGAACATATTATATTATAATTATAATAACTCAATATAAAACAGAAGATCCATTTGTGGCCAATCACAGATGCCTTGCCACTCCTGAAGATCAACTGATCGCCTTATTTATGACAATGTGTACCAGCATCATCATCAACCCATTAGGGTCCCACTGCTAGGCACGGGTCTCCTTTCATAATGAGAAGGATTAGGCCATAGTCCACCGTGCTGGCCAAGTGAGTATTGGTAGACTTCACATACCTTTGAGATTTTTTTTTATAAATCTCTCAGGTATGCAGGTTTCCTTACAATGTTTTCCTTCACCGTTTAGCAAGTGATAATTTATTTCTAATACTAACATCACTTTGAAAAATCAGAGGTGCTTGCCTTGGATATGAACCTTGGACCTCTCGATCGAGAGGCCGAGTTTCTTAACCACTAGGCTATCACTGCGATTACCAGCGTGTACCAGCATATGCATTATTATCTTTCAACAGCCATGTAACAATAATTATTGAATGGACAAAATGAGTTACGTAAGTTTTATGAAATACTTGGAAGCAATTATGCAAAAAAATGCCAATATTAGAATCTACACCTTATCAAGCGTGTGGTAACGGTGCCACTACGGTATATCCAATACAAGGAAATATATCACGTTCAAATCTATACTAATATTATAAAGAGGTAAAGTTTGTAACTTTGATTGCTTGTTTGTTTGTTTGTAAAGGGTAATCTTCGGAAATACTGTACCTATTCTGATAATTCTTTCACAATCAGAAAGCTACAATATTCAGGAGTGCTATATTTTATTACAATTGAACAAAAAGTTCAGAGAAAAAATGTCATACGTAATATGTATATCAAGACAGCGGAAATTGGGAAAGATGTGATGCTTTACTGGCGGGCGCTAACTAAATTGTTCGGTATTGACGAACATAATCATCAAAAATGTTGTTCTCTATTAGTTCTCACAACATAATTGCATCACAAAAATATAATTAACGCTCAACGTCGTGGGGACGGGTCCTGATGCGCGTGTGTATATGCATGAATGTCCATATGTGCGTGTGTATAATTAATAATTATAGCGTACCTCTGATGCGCGCTGACACAGTTCTCGCAGATGTACTCGGCACAATCCACGCAGTAGCTGGTGGCGGGCTCCGTGTCGTCGCAGCTGTTACACTGCTGGTCATTGCTTGCCGTACCTGCACCACTCACCAAACACATTCATACTTTATTACTTGTACTTTACACTTTGTATGTATTGTGTTTGCAACGAAAACAAACTAGGAAACTTTATAGTTGTTGCAGTGTTTTTTAACATGGGACAACTTGAACAAAAAAGTACTAAAAAATATATGTACTTCATATTTTTAACACAATAAAATACAGGTCTAGTGAGGAGTCACTCAATGTAGATTAGGAGTAGTGTAATGTTGAAAAAAACTGTATAATTGAACAAAAAATGCAACTGAAAACTAATATGAAACAAAACAATAAAAAGCAGGATAGTAGTACCATTTGTACCGGCTTGTTCAATCGCGATCTTCTCGAGCACGAACCGCTGGTCGATCATGTTGGATGGCTGGCACTGCAGCCGGCACGCCGGGCACGTGATGGTCACGCGACCCGCACCTGACAACAACAACACGTGTGTTTACTTTAAGGGCTTGTTTATTGTTGTGAGGGTTTATATCCGCTTGCTTGTCTCACACGTATATGGGAATTAGCCTACAGCAGTCTGTCCGTCTCGCGTGTGATTGGTTGAGATATCAGGAAATATATCTGATGCATAAGGCACACGTGCGGATGAGAACCGTACGCGAGCACCCCGTATATAGGAAAAAGGTCTAAAAAACGTGTAGCATCTTCTTTAAAAGTAATTCAGTAATATTTAGATGTACTAATAATAATTTTAACTTCTTGGAATGTTATTTTGATACTTTTTTTTTTACTTTGAAAATAAGTACAAGCAATCAACTATTTATAACATGAAAATAGTCTATATTTAACTCTATTTATTTGAGTAATGGCTTAAGAGTTTCATACAAGGAGCGATAAATAAAAGTCCTACCTAAAAAGTCTCTGCTGCCGGCGAGTTTCTCCTCGATCTTGGCCTTGACGCAGGGCTCGCAGGCGGAGTGCAGGCACTCCATGAGCTTGGGCGTGCCCTCCGCGTGCGCGAGCGGCTGCTGGCACAGCACGCAGCGCAGCGCGGAGAAGGGCGCGCGCGACGCGGGCGACGCCAGCGAGTCCGCGCCCTCGCCGCCCTCCGCCTTGTGCGCCGCGTCGCCGCCGCCGGGCGCCGCCGCCGCGCTCTCGCCCACCTGCTAACCACAGTGACTATAGCAAACTCTCCATAATGATACTTAAGAAAGTTGAAGAGTATAAAAATTGCACATTATGCTTTTTTCTCTTTTTTTTTTAAATAGAGGAGTAGCGGACGAGAATGCAGTCCACCTAATGATAAGTGGCTACTGCCGCCCATGGACATCTGTAATGAAACTCAGATAGGATTAGATATTCCTACCAGAGGTCGGCCACAGATGCGCCTCTACCCCTGAGAACTAAGCTGGACTAACCCTTCAAAACGGAACACAGCAGTGCCTACCACTGCTGTTATTAGGCAGAAATAGTCGAACTACAAAGGGTTTTACCACCTTCAAAATCTCTTCAAAACTTTTCTTGTTAGATAGCATTGGGCATATGAATGTTTTGATTATTTTCATGCTTGTTACATGTGCAGCATGAGTAGGGACCTCAAATGCTCCGTAATTATGGATAATTGCTGCATGAATATCCCCAATGAAGGTTTTATTTCAGTGAAGTATTTAGTTAAACTAACACAACTTAATTAAATATAATTATTCTAAAGCCACTGTTTCACCACTGCAGTTTCCGCAGAATTCGGAGGCTACAGGAAATTTAATTCACTTTTTTAGAATTATCCTCTGCTTATCTGTACATGTATTATTTTGGCTTGAAAATATTTTATGATGCAAATATTAAAATTTGTATATACCACCTTTTAGTGAGAAAAGCAGTGATAGCCTAGAGGTTAAGAAACTCGGCCTTTTGATAGAGGGGTCCGAGGTTCAAATCCCAGGCACGCACCTCTGCTTTTTGCGTGCGTGTGTAGAAATTAATTATCGCTTGGTAAACGGTGAGGGAAAACATCGTGAGGAAACCTGCATAACTGAGAGATTTATAAAAAAAATAAATCTCAAAGGTATGTGAAGTCTATCAATACACACTCGGCCAGCGCGGTGTACTATGGCCTAATCCTTCTCATTGTGATTGGAGACCTGTGCCCAGCAATGGGACAGTAATGGGTTGTTGATGATGAGTGAGAAAAGTATTATATAAGCTCAATTTATATTCATTATTATGTTTTGTTCCTTTCGAGGCCATATAAATTAGAGTGTAAGAACTGTGCCATAATAATTATCTACATTATCAGTAATTATCACAGCAGTGGTAACCCAAAGCCGTCACAATGAATAACCAGTTGATGCAATATAAAGAGGATGTATGCATTTTACTTCATTATTTGTTCATTAGTAGCTGATTTTATGATAATGGTAAAAACAAGCTTGGACATAAACAAAGACAAATATATAAACACCCAGCCCCAGATCATTTGAAATTCTGGCTGGACAGAGATTGAACTCGCAACCCACTGTGTGTCAGTCTATACATATAAGAATACATGTGTCTGCTTAAAACATAGATTAGTAAAGATTACACACTCCTAACAAGAAAATGAAAGCAGTTTTGAGAATAAAAATAGTTGCTTAAAAAAGGTTTGCCACGTCTCCGTGCTAAAATGTCACTAAAATATTTGATATAATTATTTATTTATTTTGAAAATTGCAGTTATAGTTATTTATTAGTAAATTTTCTCTAAAAATGCTTTTATATGTGAAGAATTCTAAAAAATAACTGCCAAATCAGCCTTTTGTGGCTTCATTCAATTTCAAGGCGGCAAAGTACCCTTACTTATCAAAGGCTTAAAAGCTAGATTTCTCACTAATAGTGTGAATCTAAAACAACATGAGGCCCAACACTATGACATCTCATAACTGGAAGCATGCAAATATATTTCTGGACTTTTATGTGCATAACTTTTACCCTCGGAAAAATCTTGTTGATTGCTTGGTTTCAACCGCCAGTCAAGTATGTTTAATTGTTTTTGAGAGCACCTAGTGCACAAACTAATAATAGTTTTACTAATTTATATCTGTTTTGGTAGTTGTATACGAAAAAATTTTGAAACTGTTTAAATTAAAATTTTATTTATTATTATTTTATGGGTTGTTACTCGATTTGTCCGACATGAATTAACAGAGATTGTATTACAATATTATAATTATAATAATTATGCTAAAAAAAATGTTTTGACATTATACAAATTATTTTAGAAACTTTTGTTAATAGTATGTCAAGGAGACCTTCTTCAGAATGAAAGGATATCAAATGTGAGAGCATTACATTAGGGAGTCTGGAGCCGGAGGCGGCGCCGGACTCGGGCAGTTCATCCGGCGCCTCCTCCTTGATGGTGACTCCGAGCAGCGGGCCCAGGTCCATCAGCGCGCGGTCGATCTCCCCGCAGTCACCACCGAGCTGGAAATTACTGTTCTCCATCGTGCACCCCTCGTCCAGGCCTATTTCAACCGTGCGTAGCTCATTTTCACAATGAAAAAGTCACTTCTAAAACTTTCACTCGCCAGTCTCGACGCTCGCGCACGTCAACATAACTAATTGGGCACTTTATTGCGAGATGCTGCTACTTGAAAGCGTCTTCGAGGCCTGTCACGACATTGCTACCACATTATATCAGTTGATCGCACCGATAACTATTGTCGCACCTAGCACATTAGTCTACAGTTCACTTGTATCATTTTATACAAATGTAGTATTCAATATTATTATTTTTTGCCTTGGAAATTTTAACGTGCGTCCTTACAACTTTCGACACCATCAACGCACTATAGACAATATAGAATAGAAATTTATATAGATTTACCATTTAATTTTATTTACGATGTTGTTTGGCTATGGCACCGGTAATATAATATAATATTTTTACGCAATACGTTTTTAAATGAAATTTAAATCATCTAAAACATGGCTTCAAGAATTATTTTACTAAAATAACAGATTATTACAGAGAATAAATCAAGAATATACATAAACGTAATCTTTGTATATGTTTTATTTAAAAAGTCAACGTCACAATTGACATTACCGTGACAACGCTGACAACAGCCGACACGATGAATGAATGAACACGACGTCAAAAAATCTCAAAAATGGCTGACTCGGGGCCGAGTAAAAGCGATATTGAAGCAGTTTTTCAGAGGTTACGTTCGATTCCAGCGAACAAAGTGGGTATAATTCGTTAGGCTTTGTTGCAACGATACGAACTTCAGTGATTGTTTAATCGTTTGCAACTTGCGCAGGTATGTTTCGACTGCAACGCGAAGAACCCTACGTGGTCGTCGGTGACGTACGGTGTGTTCATCTGCCTGGACTGCTCGGCCGTGCACCGCAGCCTGGGCGTGCACTTGACTTTCGTGCGCTCCACACAGCTTGATACTAACTGGACATGGAAGCAACTAAGGAACATGCAACTTGGCGGGAACGTCAACGCAGTACGTAATCAGCTTTCTCGTTTATATTTTGCGGAAGTGTACACTTAGATTATGAGTGATGTCTCACCAATATCGTATGACTGCGAAGCGCCGCCGTCCTGCGAATAAACTAGCAATTCAAGCTCATGCTAATGACAATGCCATGCGATTCTGGAAACCTAATTATCAACAGATAATATGTTTTACAACTTCAATTTTAGATACTATTTGTTGTGTTTCTCTATGTTCATAATGTATTTATGATGTTGATAATATAGAAGTGTGAATAAAAGTATTAATATATAAAATAATTTCAGACTCAGTTCTTCCGTACCCATGGGCTGGTGACAGAGGATGCTAGACAGAAGTATAACTCTAGAGTGGCACAGTTGTATAAGGATAAGCTGAATGCCTTGTCTGAACAGGCTATGAAGACATATGGCACCAAGGTTGGTACAGCTGCAGATTATAACTGCTATACTAATTCATCATCAATTAGAGTATACTCCAGTCTGCTGGCTAAGTGCCGCTTATAGACTTCGTATACTTTTTAATAGACGAGAGGTCTATTAAAAAGTAATCATGAAGAGTTTTTAATGCTTTCCTTGATTTTTGAAGCAAGTGACATTGCAATTCTAAAATACAAATTAAATGGAAATCTTAGTGACAATCATTTTGAAACCTTAAGACATTATGAGAGGTCAAAATTTGGACAAGACAATAGAATCTAATTTTACTGAAAAATTACATAGTACTAAAATAGAAGTATAACATCAGCTTGTAAGGAAAACAAATATGAATTAGATATTTGTTTTCAGCTTCACATAGAGCCAGCACCGGCAGAGGCCAAGGAGACTAAGGAGCGTGAGGTAGACTGGTTTGCAGAGCATGGAGACACTAATACTAATGAGAGTGCACCCGCTCAGGTAACACCCCATTGCCGTGCTCACACCGGCACCTGCCATATTCATTGCCTCATTATTGAAGTAACTTAAGTGTTTATATTAATGTTTGATAATTCTAGGTAAGGGAAAAATTGTAACATTGAATATTACAATTGTACATGTGAAAATAGCCAGATAAGTTACATGTTTTAAGGTTACTTTATGTTCATCACTATGTATTTTTTTAATGTAAATATCATAAGAGTGTAAATATAATATTAGTTACTACCATTATTCATTGTATATAGTAACTCACAACCAAAGGTGTAGTTCTGCACATTTAATGTTCTAAATAGTTAGCAGTATAAAGTTTGTACTAGTTCTAGGACTAGATTTTAAGCATAAATGTAATTGGATATTAAATATTTCTTCTGCGAGATTTTCTAATTGATCCATTTAATTAAAAAGACCATTGGATTAAACTATAAGTTTCATTTCATATGATATTCACTTGTTTGCCTCATATGTATAATGCCCCTGATTAATGCACAAATTTTGAGCTTAAAAGCAGTTTTGTTGCTGATTAGAATGCAAGGCAAATGTTTTATTTGTTTATGACTGAAAAAACTTGCATGTCAGCAAAATTACTAGCAATTGTAGCACTCACTAGACAATATCATTGAATTAGTAGTCTCATATTTGCCAGGAGCACCCCACAACTTGCATTCTTGACGCTAATCGTTTTATTTGGAGTTTAGTGTGTAGTGCAATAACACAATAATAACGGTAAATAATAATATTCCAAAGGAATACATATTAGAAATGCGAACCATAACTCGTTAGAAGTGTAATGTTTGATTATATATATAGTTATATAAAGTTTCACAAAATAATTGAAGTCTTACATTCATGCTGACCGCCCATTGTGTACTATCTCTTGAGCAACTGGTAGCTTTAGCTATTAAGTAGTGGTTAGTGCGATCGCAAAAGTTGCTCCGCGACTATTCTATTTCTACACATACACAGACGAGTAGACTTTAAACTGTTAGTAGATTTTTCAATTCAAACATTGGTCGCTCATTGGTTACTCAAATAAGAAATTGGTTGACTGAGCGGTAGGGACTTAAACAACTTGTCAGTACTTACTTTAAGTGACAATATGGTAGGCTACACGACTATCGCTCTCGCAATGGTAGCAATAGGCGGGCAGCTTATTTATATCATATTTTAGGGAAATTAAAAAGTATGTATAGATTATAGTGTTGATGTATGATATGTGTGAGTGTGTGTGGCAGGTGTTGAGCGCCAAGCCGGAGGGGCTGAGCTCGGAGGCGCGGCTGTGGGGCGCCGCCGCGGACTCGCCGCGCGCGCCCGCCAGCAAGCCCGCCGCCCGGAGGAGTGGAGTGAGTACATAGTTTTAAAGCATACATAACACTACATTACACATAATTGATACACTTGTTGATCCAGTAATAAGTTAAGAAAAGTCATACACATTTTAATACATTTGTGCTGAATGTTGTAGTGAAGAACACTGAAATGAATGGTTGTTAAGATCCCTCATAAAGCAGTATGATAACTAGTTACCTGGTCATTACTTGTCGATGCCTGGGTCTGCCAGTAGTTACCGACCACTAGCGGGCCCAACGGCTGGAGCCCCGCCGTCCTCGCGCTGGTAGACTCTGGCTGCGGCGCCTCCGGGGACCCCTCGTCGTGGCGCCTCGTGCGCGGGCGGCCTACCGGTCGCTTGGCTGCCGGCTGCCCTCGAGGTTGCTCCGGTGATTTTGTTCGCGCTAGAGCCAGAGATTCGAGCCGCGTCAACCATTCTGATCCTGTTAATGGGTTTGTGTTTGTTGGAACGAGCGCCTGTGATTCCGGTGCGCAATCAGCCTCTGTCGAAAGCTTTCTCTTTCTGGTCTGTCGGAGAGTCTTTTTTGGAGTCGCAGACTTTCTTTGTCGTGTTGTTTTACGCTCATTAACGTTGCCTTGTTGATTCTGCTCTGAAGAGTCCTTGGTCGTTTGGTTTTCGTTTGGTTGATCGGAAGGCGGACGAAATTCATCTTGGTTTTGTTTCAAACAGAGAATTTCGCGAAGTATAGGTGCAGGTGGTATTGGCGTAGCCTTCTGAGTTTCGTGGACACTTATTTCGGATTTCTCTGTTTGCTGTTGCTGTTTATTTGCGGTCGGCGGCGAATTTTTATGGTTTTCCATGTTGATGTCACCTTGGTGGTGGTATATAGTCTCAGTTGTGTTAACCAAGTTTTTTCGATATTGGTAGTTCGTTTCTCTCGTAGCGAGAATGTCTGCTTGAGGCTGGTATACGGCTTCCTTAGTTCTGATCACTTCTTCTTGAGGCTGGAACATCGTTTGTCTCGTAGCCATCGTGTTAGTCTCCGGCTGGTAGACCGTCTCCGCGGTGGCAATCATGTCCGTTCCCGGTTGATAAACGAACTGCTTGGCAGCGAGCATGTTGGTCCGTGGTTGGTAGATTATTTCTGATTTAGTAAATGATTGCGTATTAGGTTGATATGCCACATGTGCGGTAGCGAACGTGTCTGTCGATGGCTGGTACGTGACGTGTGCCGCGCCGAGCACGTCGCCTTTGGCTTGCTCACTAGTGTGAGTCGCAAGATGCGGCCATTGTGTATTCTGTTGGTGATCTGGGCGTTGCTTAGTTTTTTTTTCGTTGACGTTCGTTTTAGGAGTTGGCCGGTCGTGATAGTCATTTGGTACCCCTGCCGTACCATTCATTTTTGCAGCCGCTAGATCTGGTCGGTGAGAGGTGCGTGGCTCTGCGCGCTGGTTCCGGCGTGCACGATCTTTATTTTCTACGGAAACAGCCTGGTGAGGGAGCGATGGGTAAGGTGCGTGCTGCATGTGAGTCGCGTCATGTCTCTGGTAGTTCATTTGTGAGTTAAAATTATGAGAAGACGGAAGCGGGATGGCAGGATGTGCAGCGTGTAGGGGTTGGTCCGTCGCTGTTTCTCTGTTGTTTGACATCTGGGAAGCCCGCATGCGTTCCATATGCATATGTTGATGGAAAGCCTCTATTTCGGATGTAGAAACTTGTTTATTATGCGTCGAAGGGTTAGGATCCATGCGGCCCTTATCTGCGAGTTGTTGATAAGTTCTTTTCTGTAATGTCGACGCCTGGTGTGCCATCGGTGGGTCTCCATCGTGTGCGGGACGCTCGTGCGATTGTTGTCGGGAAGCTTGCCTTTGTGCGACGGCAGCCTGGTGCGCTCTCGGTGGCTGGGCGGCCTGCATGGCGTGCATGCTGGCCAGTTGGTGATACGCCGCCCGCTGCGCTGCGATGGTCGCTTCAACGTGTTGAACGTAGGCGCGCTCTTGCTCCATTTGCTGGTATCTCGCTACGTGATGGCGATCAAATTGGCTCGGATGGGAGTAAGCGGCGAGAGCGTGCATGTCCGGGTGCTGATGTGAGCGGTGGTGACGGTGGTGGCGGTCGGGCGGCGGCGGCGGCGCGGCGGGGCGCCGGCCGCGCCGGGCCTGCTGCATCTCGTGGTAGATAGGGTACGGCGCGGATGGACGATACTGCATTGTTTTGGTGTATGCTGCAAAGAATAGGATTAAATTAATTATATTGCTCCATAAAACAAAATAATGTAGCAATGACCTACTAGCCCCTCTGGGCTAAATATAAATATCGTTAAAATCAAAATCAATAAGTTTTTATTTGGAAAAAAATTGACGACTTCTAAATTTTATATCAATTATCTATTAGAACCATCAGAGCATTAAAATGATCTTTTTTGTAAAATATTATAACTGTATTAAATTGTATAATAAAGTAAAGTGCAAGATTAGGAGAATAATCCTACAGTTTACAGTTATAATAGTTCACAAACGCACGAAAACACATCTCTAATGCTATAAGAACTTATTATATTTTTTGCTTCCCGAATGTAACTAAACAAACCATTCGCCATGAATAAAATCCTATCAAAGATTCATCACAGGACGGTAAAAAATTGTAATATTTTCCCAAATTCATGACAAATACGAAACGTACCTACGTAACGTAACGAAGTTTCAAATCAATTAATTTAAAATAAAAAAAAATACGAAAAATTAAAATACTAACTCATATTAGCAATTTAAAAACACTAAAATTTAAAATGTTTATCATTTTAAGTTTACTACAAACATCTTAAATATCATAAATTGGTATTAAAAATTGCTTTATTTCATTTAACTTTAGAAACAATACTATTGTTCCATCTGTTGCCTAGAACTATTTTTATTTCTGCTCTAAAATATAATTTTATTAAAGTAAAGAGGCATAATAACAAAGATACGAATAAATACAATAAGAACACATTCAAAATAAATAAATAAAACAAATTAAAGCGATTCGAACCTAAGTATAACTCGTCGGCAACTGTTAAAAACCACTACGCCATTTGCTAATCACAGACACTGTTATCACAAACACGTTTTATTTTAATGTCAATATTTTATCTCGCTCGGTGTAAGGAGAGCCGACCGATCTTCTTTCGTGCCAAAACTAAGTTTATTAGACCGACAACGAACTGTTTGTTGATGTGAAAAGCACCGACGTCCGCCGAAAGTGATATCAATAAATCATATGTAGAGTTATCGATGTGGGGTTGTAAGCGCGGAGGGCGGCGGGTGATTGGGCGGGCGGCGGTCGATGCAGCGCTGCAGCGGGCGCCGGGCGGCGGCGGCGGCGGCGGCCGGCAGTAGGCTCCGGATGTTGCACTTTACCTGTTGCCTCCACGAACATTATTTATTGCTTTCGTGAGACAGTCCGATTATTTTCCTCTCATGCGAAATTACGGTCGGCCGCCGCATTTCCCACCGAAGGTAAGGTTAATTTGTGAGCGTATTGTGATTTATTACTTTGTAAATGTTGCGCATAAGGATAGCGCGTGAACTTATTACGGCTGGTGGCGAGCGAAGATTTTGACGAATTGCGTCGCAGGGATCCTGGCAATCAATATCTATTAATAGCTCCGCGTTACCTACTACCTACATAACCAATTGCTAAACTGCCATATTTTATTTCACGTGGCTTGTTATTCATGATTACACTTACTTATGCTCTTGCCTACAAAACTTATTAACTTTCTTCCTCTGTACATTTGTTACATGACACTTGTGTTATGTTTAAGTGTGCCATATGTTTCCGTGATCCATTATTTTATTTATGTTCTTAGCAACGCGTTTATGATTTTGGCACAGGTTTTACTTATTTGAGGTTGGTTGTGTATGAGTTGCAATCACAAATTAACATTTTTCTGTCACGGTTAAAGCGTGTAATTTACTTTAAAATATATTTTATTTTAGATTTCATTTGGCTAGCGCATTAATTAAAATTTTGTACTTAATACACTGCATACCAACTTAATACACATACATACACACGAACTTGTACACATACATACATAAATTTGTCATTTGTCTTGTTGGTCTGTAAAAAAATGAAGCCTTATTAATCCTTCCTTTCATGTCGAAATCAATGTTGGCTCGCGCAAGGGGATCGCAATTATTTTATTCTTCCTGTACATTAGGGGAGGTCACCCTATCGCCGTTTATATTATGTTCGTGGGAGCTAAATATAAATCTGCGCGGGGCTGCCGCCAGGGCGGCCAGAGGTGGTTAGTCTAAATGAGACCTATTTCCGAGCTATGAATAAGTTAGCAACTTGGAAATCAATATCGGAAGACAGCCTACCGGGTCGCAGCAAAAATAACTTGTAGGTATCTTATAAAGTGGAACCCTTCGTCCTCTGGCGGTGACTCACCAGCGTCCACTGTTGTATACCTATTGCTGATATGTTTCTATTGTGGTGTTTTGGTTGGAAGGGTGCCGTGAGTCCACAGCCTTCGAAATATTAACGGATACACTTTTTCGACGATAATTTCACTATAGATAATTTAAACGCATTAGAAAACTTTGTTGAATATGTTTTTTTTTCATTATAGGTTATATGTACATTTCAATTAGGTCTTTTGGTATCCAAGTTTTGCGCTCGTGACACGGGTAAATAATATATTCGGCCCCGATTCGGTTTCGTTACACTTTCTAAGGCTAGATTCAGATCGCCTCACTTGTATTCATTCTTCACAACCAGCTCAGTCAGCTCAGACTTCAGTCATCTGACTTCACAACCAGCTCAGATGAGCTGGTGAAGTACTAATTTCTAGATTTCGCACACCTTTGAAGCCTCGTAACTATTTCAATCAGACGTTTGCTAGGAATTGAGAATATCATATCATTGTAAGTGGATATTCATTTAACACCCTCAGGCGCTGCTGCTCTGCAGCAGAAATTAGTGTATGAACTGAAATTTCATACAAATTAAAGATTTAGATTCCTTAATTTAAGTAATAAATGTACATTATATACATGTTTTTTTTTCTTGATTAGCTGGGCGCTCGTAAGGGTGGCTTGGGAGCTACGAAGGTGGCGGCCAACTTTGATGATATAGAGCGCGAGGCCATCATGGCGGAGAAGCTTAAAATGGAGGTAAGAACATACCAGCATTTATTTAATGAAACTTATTTACATAAAAATATACACTTTATTTTCCCCACTTTTGTAGTAAACTCATTTCTGCTATAGGCTTCATTGCAAGATGGTTTTATCATAGTTACCGGTCTTGGTTGTGGATATATGTGTTGCAGTAGATAAAAAAAACTGAATATGAAATAGCTGTTGTCCCATTTTTGTACTTGTAATAAGTAAGTCGCCGCCTACGACTTTTACAGAAGACGCAAAAGTTGTAGGACGCGTAGGCCGTAACTTAAATTAAAATTACATTTAAGTGGTGTAATTTTGTTTTTAGTTAGTGTTACAATTTCGATCTAGTCTCCGGGCGGCTTGATGAACGTGTTTTTAAATAATGTAGGAGTAGCAGACGAGCATACAGTTCACCTGATGGTTACTGCCGCCTATGGACATACGTAATCCATCACAGAAATATTAGTTACATTCATGAGGTCGGTCACTAATACGTCTCTACCCCTGAGGACTAAGTTGGACTGCCTAGGAAAAGTATGTCTCAATTATTATTATTATTATTACACCTTTCAAACCAGAACACAGCAGCGCTTGAAACTACTGTTAATAGGCAGAATTAGGTGTGGCGGTGGTGCCGCCGGAGTTGAATCACAAAGGGTTCTACCACCTTTGTTGTATGCATAGATTAGTAAAGATTATACTCATCTAATGAGAAAATATCAAAACCGGTTTTGACAATTGAAATTGTCACTGTCATCTGTTTTCGCGTTTGAAAATATTTAAAAAATGTAGTTATTAGATCATTTACGAATGCAACGATATTTCTCCGCACTTTTTCTTTGATTTCGTGTTTTTGCACCACTTAACGGTACATGTCGGCATTGTTTCGCGTAAATTACATGACATCCATTAAATGGTTGACACATTTGTCAGACGTTTAAGCCATTTAATGGCTTCCTTCAATTACAAGGCGGTGAGATATCTATACTTATGTATGGTTTTATGTGACAGGCGGCAGCGAGCGCGTCGAGCGGCGCGGGCGCGGGTGGGGGCGCGAGCTCGGGCACGCTGGAGGCGGTGGAGCAGGAGGCGGCGGCGCTGCGGCTGGCGTACCGCGAGCCCGGCGCCGCGCGCGCCAACTGCGACCGCCTCGGCATCGCCGGCGCCACGCGGGCCACGCGCGCGTACGTACACACACACACACACACACACACATGCACACACACATGCACACACACACACACACACACACACACACACACACACATGCACACACACGCACACACACACACACACACACAAACACGTTTTAATATGTAACGGTACTGCGATGACAACTTCGCCGTGACCACGATCTATGTGACTGGGTCGAAATATCGGCGATAAAGAAATTGAAACCGCGTATCAATAAGTGTGTGATTAAAATATATTTTCAGTATGCAACAGGTTTCAACGTTTTAAAAACCGTATAGACGAAAAGATAGGGCTACCATAAAAACATTGTGGTGCGATGCACGACGCATATTTGACGATGCGATACCGAAATGCCTTAATGCATATTGGTCTATATAATTAGCATGTTGATATAACGTTATTTTATGGTGCAGTGGTGTGTCGCACTCGGCAACGTCGGACATGACGACCATCGAGCAGGAGGACGCGCCGAGCACACGCGCGCCGCTCGATGACTTCGATGACTTCAACTCCGTCATCACCATGATCAGGTGAGTTCGTGCTCTCCGATCTTCCAAAGTCTCGTGTGTTACTTACTTGCCGGTTGATTATTTCAAAAGCATGACGTAATCAGTTTTAGTGGCAGCAAACAATGTTGCTCGTCAGCTCATTACTGTTTTAAGAGTAGGGGTGGTGAGGGGCCCTAGAAAGTGGGACGTGGAACCCTCTCTTATTTCTCTTGTTAAAAGAAGTTAGTTTAAGAACCATTGGTTTAATGATTTCCTTTTTGACAGCAATAAGGATAAATTTTTATTTTACGTCTAACTGAGGTTATAAATTTATAAAATAATAAACTTAGCATCAGAAAAATTTAAGATTTTAATGATTAAAATTAAAGTTCCGTTGATTATTTTAAGTTTAGCTAAAAATACCCCATAATAATGCGCTTTCACGCTAAATCAAGCTAAAGTTACTAGGTCTATGTTATATTAACTGTACGTGTGCGTTTAGGAACGAGCCGTACAGCGGGCGCGGCGGGCTGGACTCGCTGCTGGGCGAGGCGCCGCGCAAGCTGGACTCGTCGTGGGAGCACATTGAGCCCGAGCCCGCGCGCGGCGTGCGCTCCATGTTCGCGGACCGCCCCGCTGCCGCCGCCGCCTCCGCGCCCGCTCCCGCCGCCGCTCGTAACTCGCGCGCGCGCCGCGCTGAGCCCGAGGACGACTCCGCTGTTAAGAAGTTCGGTTCCGCGAAGGCTATTAGTTCGGCGCAGTTCTTCGGCGAGCAGGTGAGGACGCCGTCTTACGTCGTAAAGCTATGATTTTGGGTATTATCATTTGTATGAAATCTAATTTAGGTAAAACCATATTTGCAGTCACAAGTCGAGATAGGTTTTAAAAATCTGTACAAAGACTATTAACTATTATTTAGAAAACGCGAGATCCTAATTCGGGCTAGTACTATAAAGTGATATTGTAGTGTAAATATAAATTTTATGTCTTGACAATTAATATTTTTGCCAGGCCTAAGGCATTAAGTTTATGCTTTTCTATTATTTATCTACTTTTTATTTGACATAATAAACAGAATAAATAAAAGAATATCCATCAATCATTTAAGATTATAAAGTTAGATTTCTTAAAGCCCGTGAGTAGATAAAAATGAGGGTGAAAGTTAAGTATGCGCCGATACGTGAAAACGAAAGGATCAAAGGTCGTTACGGTTCATTGCAAGTTCTCGGAGAATACCCGAACAGCGGAAAGTTTAGCTTAATCCTCATTAATAATACAACGTACGCGTTTTATTTCTTATTGGAGGAAAAGTTTCTTTTATTTATATAATAATTATAATTTTACACTAGTATTATCGTAAAATGTACACATATATTATGGTAATATTACAAGCATACATAGAAACAAAAACCATCAATCTTAAGTTACCGTTAAACATGTTCATCCTCACAAAACCAACAACTACAACTGTAGTTCTGAAGTTGTAGATACTACGTGAGGCTCTACAGTACCACGCAACTTATCCGTTCAATTTCGTCAATGTCGAAAGTAGTTCAACATTTAACACTTTGTTTTGAATGGCGTTGGCAAGTTGCCAAAGGTCGACCGCCTTTAAAGTATTCTACTCATGAATCGTACGCTCTACGGGCTACGACGTAGCGTGCTACGGCGTTATCTACTACTAGATTTACGTAGCACGGGAATTTGAGACGAATCATTCAAGGTTTTATTTTTTTATGCGTTAAAAATTTGTCGCATTTAATTATATTACATTTTATGACGTAATGATTTATGTGGATATGGAAAGAATATAATTTATTGTAAAAATATTACCTACGGGGAGATGTATGTTTATTTATCTTGGTAAAGTAATTAAACAGTGGAGTAGGAAAGTTGATAGATTTAAACAACATTCTAAACATTTTTTATGATGTATTTGCGTATCAGTTCTAAATTCCTGTCATCTCTTTATACAGACTTTTCTAAAGAATTTCAGAGACCAAAGTAAGCAAAGTAAGTAATTATAACGAAAGTTTCAGGAGCGACCTGCCTAAAATAACCTGTTATATAGTTTTCATGTCATAAGCAATGTTTTTAACAGTAAAAATATTTTTTGGTAGGAAAAAAATAGACATATTGTTTATTTATAATGCGTCTTTGAAGAAATTGTTAAATGTCGATATTTAGTAGGCGAAACATTCGACATACTTATTATTAATAAAAGATTTAATCATTAATCACGTCTTTTAGGACGTAAGAGTATTTACAGGGTAATATATCGTGTTGTGTCGCAGGACACGCGGCTGGAGCGCGACGCCAACCTGTCGCGGTTCCAGGGCAGCAGCAGCATCTCGTCGGCCGAGTACTTCGGCGAGCGGCCCACACGGGCGCCCGCATTCGCCGTCTCCGCGCCGGACCTCGACGACGTTAGTACACTTTGATTTATTCTAGCATATTGCCTATTGTGTCTTATAGCAGGATATAGGGCTCTTAATAATTGAAGACGGCCCTCTCTGTGTTCTGCCTGCTGTGTTCTGGTTTGAAGGGTGTGGTAAGGGTGAGATATACTTTTCCGAGGCGTTCCAGCTTAGTCCTCAGGGGCTAACGGCGCCTTTGTGTCCGACCACAGGTAGGAATATTTAATGCTATCTGGGGTTGCTTACAGATGTCCATGGGCGGCAATAGCCACTTACCATCAGGTGACTTTATACTTGTTTGCTACTTTTATATTATAAAAAAGCTACGATGTTTTAATTTGAATTGATAGAGGAAAGTATGAGGTCAACCACTATGACCTAACTTAGGTGTCTTTGAACTACTCAAAGAAACGTAGAAATCTGTTAAGCCCGCTCCGCATTTTCCCAATTCGTATCGGCTCCACATTCTCGTTTCTCGTGAGTTTCTCGCGTCACATCGCGCGATTCTCGCGAGAATGTGGCGACGACCCGCGTGGCGGAGCGGTCACCATACCGGTCTGACGCGCAAAGGGTCCCGGGTTCGATCCCCGGCCAGATAGATATTTAAAAATGATGAATTTAGATTTCTGTTTTTGGATCTGGGTGTTTGTGTATTTGTCTATCCTAGTGTGGGGCTGTGAGCGTAGAAAGTGTAAAAAAAAAGACAAGAGCCAGAATCGACGACATGATGTATTCTAATATTCTTGGAATCCTAGTAGTGTACATGAGATAAATTGGTAAAGCTGTATACAATGAAGGTATGTGGCGCCTGTTTATACGTAGCGTGTGTGTGTGTGTGCAGGTGCGCGAGAGCGTGCGCGCGGGCGTGACGCGCGTGGCGGGCCGCCTGTCCTCGCTCGCCACCGGCGTCGTCAGCTCGCTGCAGGAGCGCTACGGATACTGAGACCACCCTCACACACACAATCACACACTGTATACTGTTGTAGTCCGCGCCAAACTGCTAGTCCGCTCTAAATATGAAAATGAATCGCGTCGCCATTGCAAATTGTATGGTTACACCTGCTCGCAACAACTTCAGAGCGGAATAGCAGTCTGGCGGGGACTATGCCTTCCTATAGTCACGTTGAGACGTCGCTGCCCGATCATACATGTCGTTAACGGTGTTTACCTTGAAAGGGCGATATAAACGCTAGGGGCAGGCCAGACTCGTGCAGTACGTCATTCATTAATTGTTAGAAATATAATATTATTAATGATAATTATGATCCCTGCGACAAATTTGTTAATTGGCTATTGACATTAGCATTATGCTGGCTCTTCATGGAACATAAGTTAAAATAAATACATTTAAAAAAGATATTAAACATGTGCAAACAAATATTTACCCTAAAGCGCCTATTATCATTAACGATATGTTAACGTTTTAACGGAATACATACAGTGGTGCGTCAGTATTTCCCCCGTAAGTGCGGTAGAGGGCAGCGACTGATTAACGTTACTATAACACGTCCATGTTTCCAACCTGCGCTGTAACTACTGTAGAGCCCCGACACTGCCTGGCGTACGTAATGCATTGTGTATATCACTTCTCTCCGCACTCTCTATACACGTTCAGTTGATGTGTAAATATTGTAATATACAGAAATTTCTTAACAATCACCAATTGTATATTGCTATTGACATACTTGTGAGTCATTTGATTGATAAGACCTCGACCACGTAGTGATGTGTTAATGTTACACGATAATGTGTGTAACTACATTTATTTCCTTACAACATAATGCATTTGAAGACTGTTCTGCTATATTTCGGCGTTCTATGACTATACAGTACATTTTATATAAATCTTCTCTACTTTTTGCTTCAGTAAAATATAAATATAACTGTGTAAGTTTATATTAAGAAGTAATTGTAAAAATAAATGTTTTCAAATTTATAAGTATATAATATAAGTCCCCTTGTGTTTTACTATTTTAATTTTGAACAGTTTAGTACTTCAGTTTCACTCCATTTTGGTTTCTTTAGGATTATTTCGTTGCATTCCTTTCGTACGCACAAACTATAAATGCGTGCCGGCACCGAATTTGAAATTGTATCTTTAATCATAATCATTATTTGTATTCTGTTATTGTATCTATTTGGTTAGGTGTTAGCGTTCACCTGTATCAATTCGTTGTACAGTTGACGGCGTAGCGTAGGTAGATGTAAGTAGTGGTAAAATTTACGGTAGTAAAATTTCTGTTACATTGTGTTGTTTTAAGTATTTCTACATTGTGGGCATTGGACTAATGGACACTAATATTTTGGTCTTTTTTTAATTATCATTTTTCTCTACTGTTAGTTTAATTACTTTATAATAGTACATAATTTCCCTGGATATATTTTCAGTATCTATCACTATTGATTTACCATATTTATAAATATTTTTTCTTTATTGGTCTTCCTTGAAATACGATAACAAATCATATGTACCATTTATAATATATAATTAAACAAACGAATAATAATAAGCTATATTCGATCAATTGTCTGCTTGTAAATGTAAGGTAAGTTTAAAAAGTCTATACAGTTAACATCTTCCAAATTTTTTTGATTGCAATGTTAAATTTAAATGTCAAATTAATTTTGTTACCAGATCATTTTTTATTTTATTGTTATGAGGCGTTCACCGCGGGCTATACCTTTATAAACATGTACTTGGAATAACTTTGTGCTCTGTATTCCATCAGATTGTATAAATAAAGTGAATATTATGGAAGTGCATCTATTGTTTAACATTTATAGAATAAACTTGTATAGATATGTTAGATAGCAAACTGGTTTCCTAGATAATTAATTATGGACGGAAATAATACAAAATATTATATTTGGAATCTGTCGTTTTATTTATAACACAAATATATTTTAATCTCTAATTACATTAGAAATTATATAAAATTGAAAATATTATTAATATTGGGGGTGCACCCTTATGTGCGAGTTGGACCAAATAACTCTAAAACTTATTTTGTAGGATCAACGCTTGTTTCAATTGCTTGTACACCACTCGCATTCAATCTTTTTATAGATAATTTTCTTATCATGTAAGTAGGTATAAATAAAACTATTGGATGCAGGCATAAATTCGCGTGATAGGAAAAGGCTCTGATTTCAACTGCAGCTCGTGGCGCTTCGTCAGCCACAGAGTAATGTGACTGTGTCAGAGTGGGTCGGGTCGCACGGCCAGGATGCACAGGTTCTCCGGCGAGACGGCGGGCGGTACGAACCGACACAGCCGCGTGCGGAGCCCGCCGCTCTGCAGGAAGCGCGCTCGTCCGGCGTCCAGCAGCGCCTTGGCGCGGAGCCCTGCAGCCGCGCGCCCCGCTCCGCACACGAACCTCGCATTGCTTATGTCCCCTGCATTGGCTGCATCTCCTGCATCCCCCGGTTCCCCCGCGCCGCCTTCACGTTGCCGCCGTTCCCGGCTGCGCCCGTCCCCGCACGTCGCCCATGACACGATGCCGAACATTATGTTCAGCTCCTCCGAGTTAATTCCTAGCTCCTGGAAATTTTCACAGTATTAGTGATCTAAATTATACTGTATAATAAATTACGATTCAAGAAAGTTAATACATTAACTTTCGATTTTTTTTAATAAATCATTAAAACTTCCATTTTTTTAAATATACACAACTTTATACCTCTTCACACATTGTGATGTATGAAAAAATCATACCATATAATGAAGAAGATAAACACGTACCTGCATGTACTCCGTGCCGACGTAGCTGTCCGCATCGCAGCGGTGGTGGCAGCACGTGGCCAGCGCCGCGCCGCGCAGCCTCCGCGCCGCTCCCGTCGCCATCAGGCAACGCAGCGCGTAATCTGGACAATACAAGTATTATTATGCTGCTCTGTGACTTAATAGTTTTTCTCATTACCACACTACAATTAATTAATTCAACTATTGAATTACTTTGTAACAAGTGTCTCACAAAATTATATTTTGATCTTACTTTGTATGTGTTCACATACTAATGTATGTTACATAGTACCAAGTGCACATAGATATATATTCATATTTTATTTTGGACTTTAGTCTTAAGCTTAAATCATTTGTGATCTTAAAAAAGGAACAGTTTTCCTCATGACATGATAAAATAGTTATAATATAACACATAAATACATACTGTAGTATTTGACTATTTTAAAACTTCCAAACCTTTGATAGTACCAACTTACCGGTAGCTACTCCACAGAGATGCTTCGCAAAGCCGACTACCGATCCACTCTCCAAGACTTCTGGCACCTTGTCTAGCGCGAGGTGTGCGAGATCCGCGCGGATGCGGCAACAGCCCGAAGCGCCGCTGCCGGCAGCGTCACTGTCGGTGGCAGCGGCACTGTCTCGCAGCTTGTTGTCGAGCTTGTGCCGCAACGACGCGCGGTCCACCAACAGAACTCTGCTCGCGTTCTTTCCGCACCATGCCTTATAAGCGTAGTATGAAAACTGTCCTGTAAATTAGAAAATACAATGTATGTATTAAAAAAAAAATATTATTTTTAATTGTAAACTCAGGTGATTGAGCTTATACAGTGAAAAATTAAAAACGCTTTGTAACCTAATTGCGAATCAATAAATTTGTCAATCAATAAATCATTTTTTTTTATTTTAATTTTCATTATAGAGTGACACTCTATAATGCTTCAGAGATGGACATCATCATATATTTAAAAAAACTTCAATAGAATGATTTAGAATACCAGGCGCATCATTAACAAGTAAGAAATATCTAAATACATACTTAATTTTTATATATAACTTAGGATAAAAAATGGATTGAGTCTTCAAAATTAGATTAATGTGATTTAAAGCTATTTAAAAGGAAGTAGATCTCTAACTGTTACCTTTCCCTGCACCTAGTTCCACATAGCATGTGTTGTCTTGCACCAGCCCCTCTGCCTCCATGAGGTGCAGCAGGCTGGACACCTGCCGCAGGTGGCGCAGGGAGCTCTCCGCGCGCCTCTCTTCATTAAACTCTTCTAAAACCACTTCATGTATGGGTTGTTCATCTATGACAGTTATGGTGTCTTTTACATATTCTGAAATTTTATTAACACAAAGTTTGTTGAAGTACACAGATATAAGTAATGTCAATTAAATTTTAATTCCCAGTGAAAGCTGAAAGTGTAGGGACATGGTCATTATCTAATGACTAGGATACTACAATTTTTTTTTATATTATAGAGGTACAAACCACAATCCATCTGAGGGTAAGTGACTACTTCCACGCATTGATATCTAAAATTAATGCCAAATGGAATTATATCTGAGATCAGCCTTAGATGTATTGCTATTCCTAACAACTAAGATGGAACATCTAATGTAAGTGTCTCCCTTATGACATTCCTCAAACAACAAATCAACAGTATAATACTTTAAACTACTTTTGTAAGGCAGTAATAGATGTGGTAATGTAGCCTCCATAGCCAAACCATAAGGAGTCCTCCAAAATTTGTTGTAATTAAAGTTTCACATGGGAGATTACCATTAAAAAGACTCACTATCATACAAAATATTAACTTTGTCAATGAGTGCCCGTATCTTCTCCTCGGGGACCTGGCTGAGCAGTACCCTGGGACTGCCTGAGCTCTGCTGCACATTGATGTTGTGTACGATATAGTCGGGCTGTTCCAGCTGCCGGGCATTGCAGATTGAAAGGTGTTTCTTTAGCTTACTGGCGTAGCAGGTGCTGAAAATTAATTTTAAATATTACTTTCATAGCTCTGATATAGAACTAAGTGCACAAACATCAACCCTAGCTTAAATTTTGACAGAATGATAGCGTGGTGATGGCCCATAAAAACTTTTATGGGTATGGCATCTGCAACTTCTATTTCTTGCTTTTATTGACACATCACCATTAGTTACAAATTTATGGAGGTTGTGGAAATCAATACACTTGGAATTTATAAGATTTAAAAAGCATTAGGAATTTATGTGTACTTACTGCTTGGGATCATACGGGCATGGTATTCGAGTGTCATCCTAAAAATAATTTAACATAAAAATGTTTCCATATGTTATATATAACAGGCTTAAAAAATATAGAAATTGTATTGAGAATAATATTGAGTTGTGTCTGTTATTATTTGAATGTAATGTGATTTTACAAAAATGTTTAAGTGAACATACTGGACTCATCTCGGGCTTCGGTTCCGGCTCGTGCTCCCCGCAGTAGTTGCGGCCTGGACGCACGGTCATACGACAGAGTCGCTTTTTTCTGATCACAAAAAACTGGCATTGTGGATGATTTAAACTATTATTAGTCTTAACTTTGTTAACACTTGCCACATCCACATCCATTTGTTTGTTTACTTTTTGTTTTAGTGTTTTGAGGTTACAATTTTGACAAATGTCAAACTAACTACTAATAAAAAATTGTCTATGCTTATAAGTAACTTTAACTCCTTGTAAGTAAACGAAACCTGAAAATGTTCAATTAATAAAAAATAATTTAGCATAAAGTAAGTCTGATATTTATAATAAAACTGATATAACTAAAAATAAAAAAATATTTAAGAATATTTTTTATCATAATCGGTGACGCGAACATACTGATATAAAAAAAATAAAAAATGGCAAGAAAATTAGTAAACGTCAACACAATTTGAGGTTAGGCGTCGCATCATTCTGGTTTGTTTGATATTGTTCAACGATTACACTGTTAAATTGTAGGAATATAGTTTATTTTTAACGTATTATGTAGAATTGGCGGGGTATAATGAGTTCACCGAGTAATGATAACGAAGAGGCGGCGTCGAGTGGCGCGGGGTCGAGCAACAGTGGCGGGAACGGCGGCGCCGGGGCGTCGGGCCCACCGCGGCCGCCCGCGAAGCGGCGTCTCTCCAGCGCCGCGGTTATAGAGATCTTGGACACGGAGAGCGACGACTCGGACGTGTGCGCTGTAAACTCGTACCAGGCGTCCGCTGATGAGGTGAAGAGGATACGAGGAGGTTTGTTATTGTTCCACTTCAGTAGGCGTTTCTGTACTTCACTTTCTGTGTAGTAATTTTTCGCGGGAACGTTTAAATTTAACCTGGATTTACACTCATTATTAATTAATATCTTATAATGTGAATATTGAATGCAACTATTTTTCGAGAACATTAAATCTATATTATTTTTATTATTGGTTACCCTTGGGTTGTTTATTTAAATTACATTGATTATGGTGCTGTCGATAATTGTACAAAAACAAGTGTTACTGTGAATATTTGTGTGATTGGAATTGCCAGGAACAGATTTGTTACATTCTTTAAAAGTATGTTTATTTACTTTATTTACTGTATGCTGGGTGTAATATACTTTTAGATTACTCTTCAACTTCATCATCATCGTCATCAGACTACAGCTCAGACTCGGAGTCTTCCTGGGAGGATGACTCTGTGCTGGTGGAGGACAAGTTTCCCGTGAAGGTAGTGAAGGCACAGCTGAACCCTCGGGCCAATAGGATGGATGATCCACAGTTCAATCCTGCATTAAAGGTATAAAGATAAGCCCTATAAATATGTTACATAATTCATTGCTTGAATAATAAAGAACAGTATTAGCTTAGTGATTTGAAATTCTGCCTCAATCTCGGGGTACAAGATTCGATTCCCCGTTTTATGTGGATTAGAAATTATTTCTTGCCCTAATAATAAAGAAAACCATTCTGAGAACCTAAATTATTGAGAGATCCTTAAGAAATAAAAAAAATTAAGTGTTTGCCCTTAGCTAAATTTGTGGACTAATAGCTCAGTTTTCTTTTACCTTCAGATGAGTCCCAGAGGGACAGTAATCAGTTGACAAAATCCTGAGTTATACCTCAAAAGCTATTTATTTTAATACAATTAAAGTATAAGTATACACCATTAATTTTACATTTAACTTTTCAGTCAGAAGATTTAATAGATAGACTATCAACAAATTGGAAGGAGTTAAAGGACTATTCAACGGATAATGTGACTTTCACAGCGGAACCTTTCCGATTGTGTCTGCTTCATAATGTCTTGGCCAACCCTGAGATAATCAATAACATTGTAGACGACATGAACACATTGGACTGGAACCGCAAGAAGATGGACTTGTATGAGTTCCATCAAACCACAGATCTCGCCAACCTGTCCTGGCAGAGGAGCATACGATGTATATACCAATTATTAAAGACTGAAGTTATGAGTTGGGTGAGTTGTAAGCATATAAATATTTATGTACCATATTGCGAACAATTTCTTTTTTTTAACAAATTTTTTTTTAACAAATTTCTATAAAGTTCATCTGTTTCAACCATTGATTGAAAAGTGTTCATTGTTTTTAAAATAACCTACATCATATCAATTTATTATTATACACATATTTATATATGTAGGGTGAATTTTTCAAATTGGCCTTCAGGGCCAAAACTATAAGGATTAGCGAAAAATGCTGAAAGGAGTTACGAGGCCTATATATGCTTATTCATGTGTAACTGAAGATCAAGTGGATTTGGTCACCAAGCAATCATCCATAGTTTCTCTGAATAGAAAATTGATTGACTAAATTATTATGTCTCCTGTTACAAATGTCGCACATTGAATTAAATTTGACCTATAAAAGAGCATAGTATATTATACTGTTGCTATAAGATTCACAGCCGTAAAGCAACATCAGCAAATAATATTAGCATGATATGATATACTGTGGTTATTTTAAATGTGTGGTATGCTATGTTGTTTGTGTTGTGTGGTGCAGGTGTCACAGGTGACGGGTCTGTCGCTGCAGAGCGTGTCGGCGACGTGTTCGCTGTACGGGCCGGGCGACCACCTGCTGCTGCACGACGACCTGCTGGCCGACCGCCGCGTGGCCTTCGTGCTGTACCTCGCGCCGTGGCGGCCCAGACGGCCCGCCGCGCTGCACAACGGCGCCGCACACGCCGAGGATAAGGTGCGTCCACGCTTATAATAACAATAATAAACCCAACCACACTCACACTTCAAACCCATTAAGACACTCATCCTAACCCAACACAAACCTCATCTACACACAATACTCAAACACATACACACTCCACCAAATACACTCATGAATAAGGTGACTTGGCGTAAGTCCATACCTTTTTTAAATAAAACGACGTGAGTCAAGAATAAAAATTCTTTGAATAATAACATAAACAATTATTGCCATTAGCATAAGAAAAATACACATTACAAGATAACTTAAAATTAATACTGGGCAAAAGGAAGTTTTATGTATATCGTATGCAGCAAACTGCTAGTCCGCTCTTAATATAGAAACGAATCCCAATAGCAAATTGTAGATATTAAGGGGATGAAGACAGCATGTGACCCACACTGCGTTAGTGTGCCTTTACGTTGCTACGGAGTATATGCCTGTAGTTGTTCGACCACATTGGCTGTCTGACTACACCTGCGCGCAACAACTGCAGAGCGAACTACCAGTTTGGCCCAGAGTATGCCAGTGAGATGCCAAAACCGTATGCGAAGTTACATTTTTGTATAAGAGTTATGTTTGTAGTAAAAAGTAGTATGTTCTACTTCTTGTTTTCCTTATGAAGTCTTTGCATAAAAGTTCCATTTATAGTTTCCTCTAATTAGCTTGCATAGATTGAAAAATAGATAAATCTGTAAAAGAATTTTTATATTGTTATTATGTAAATAGCTGTAATGACACTAAGTTATTCTGAAATTATCAATAAATGTTTAAATAAAATTTTTGCATCTACAAATATTATCTGCAAGTCTATAAACTATACTAATTATTATTAAAGACATATATCTATAGATGTTTTCCATTTGTGCTGCTTTAGTATTTTAGTAAACATATAGAGATTATGCTTTCTCGTCATACACATACCTTTTAGTTGATTGGGGCATGTTCTCTATGTCTTGAACATACTGTCTGATCAAATATGATGTTCTTGGTATACAAGCAAGTGACAAATAAGGACGTGGTGTTGTTAACAGGCGGAAGCGGGGGCGGACAGTGACGGCGGCTGGGCGGAGGGCATGGGCGGCGCGCTGGAGCTGTTCGCGCGCGACGACAGCGGCCGGCCCACGGATGTGGTGCGCCGCGTGCTGCCGCGGAACAACATGCTCGCCTTCTTCCCCGTAGGACACGACTCCTTCCATCAGGTCACATAAATTCAAATCTTATTCTTACATACAATACATACGCACTTTATGATAAAAATCATTATCAATATTCTTATAGGGGGTGGTCATATACATATAAGCCATAGGTGTAGGAGATCAGCCACAGATATTTTAACCTCGTGGTCTACTAAGCCTTTACTAAACATTTTAAATCTACAGCCGTGTGTAACATCGTTATACTCCCAAATTAAAAAACAAACAGGACAAGTTAAATAAAACCGTTTAAAACATGTATAAGTATGCAGAGATTTATGGAATAACGTGTGCATCTATGTGTGCAGGTGGACGAGGTGGTGTCGCTGGAGCTGCCGCGGCTGTCCATCAACGGCTGGTTCCACGGGCCGCGCCCCGACGGGCCCGAGCCCGTGGCGCCGCCCGCGCCGCTGCCGCCGCCCCCGGCGGAGCGCCCGCACAACAATGTGGTCAGTTGCTATTATAATCTTGCTTATTATAATTTTTGTTGATATTTTAACTTTTATAAATGTTCTCTATAAAATTAGGTAAACTAGGTAACTTAAAAAAATAAAAATATTATTATTACAATGTTTATAATGTAGGTAACATATTGTTTATGTAGATATTTAAGCTAAATAAAATCTGGAGTTCATTTTTAACTGGCATGAATGCTATTATATTGTCACTTTAAAAATGTCAATGCATTAGCATGAAATTCTAAGGACTATAGTGCAACTAAAGGGTTCTAGTCATAGTGCCATCCCAATTTCCTTATTAATGGAGAATCATCATTAACTCATTATCGTTCCACTGCTGGGCACGGGTCTCCTCTCTTAATGAAAAGACTTAACACCATAGTCCACCACGCTGGCCAAGTGTGTATTGGTTGACTTCACACATGTTTGAGATTTTTTTTATATATCTCTCAGGTATGCAGGTTTCCTTATAATGTTTTCCTTCACTGTTTAAGCAAGTGATAATTAATTTCTAATACTTACACAATTTTGAAAAATTGGGATTTGAACCTCTGACCTCTTGATTGAGAGGCATCTAAGTTTCTTAAGCTCTATTTATTATATTTATTATTATACTATTACTGCTTATGCTAATGAAAAATATTCGATTGTAAACTCTTTTGCAGTTATTAGTATTAACCCTTAATAAATATGACAAGGAGGTTGCAGTTTTGAGAGGTTCGATGGAAAGTTGGACTTTCTGTTGTGTCTATACTAACGTCGTGTGTGTGCAGGTGTTGCTGAGCGAGTGGGTGTCGAGCACGTACATGTGTCCGCGCGTGCGCGCGCAGGTGCAGGCGCAGATGGAGCGCGCCAGCGAGGTGTGTCTGCGCAGCGTGCTGCAGCCCGCCGCCGCGCAGCGCCTGCTCGACGCGCTCGACGACCCCGGTACGGACGCTTTTACCCTTGAACCCAGTCTAGAATGAGGAAAGTAATGGTATAGTGCGCGTCAAACTAGTCCGCTCTGAATATAGAAAGGAGTCGCGTCGCAAAAGCAAATTGTAAATATTAGCGGGACGAAGACAGCGTGGGACAGCCCCGTCTGCTGCCTGCTCGCCCGCGGGTACATAGCTGCGTTAGTGTGTCCTTACGTTGCTATGGAGTATTTACTTGTAATTGTGTTAAACCCATTGGCTTTCTAACTACACCTATGCGCAACAACTTCAGAGCGGATTAGCAGTTTGGTGCGGACTCTACTTCAGTAACATAATTTATGGTTTTTCACGCTAATAGTCTGCATTGGCATTTAAAATAAGCTTTTGGGATATAAAAAAAATATACAAAGGTTACATGACTGGTCATTTTACACAATTTTACACAAAAATGATGAAACAATATCTTTCTTAAACAGTGAAACTTTGATAATATGTGTCTTAAGACGCATGTATCTTGAAAATTGACAACTTTGGATTCATTCTTGGAACTACAACATGCTTTAAAAATTATTATATGGTTATTCAATTATAACTTAATATTATGTCGCTTAGATTATTGTTATTATTAGGTTGTTATTGTTACTATATGAAATCTAAGTATTTGTGAGACAGCTGTAAGTGTTAAGTGTGACTATATGTGTGGTGCCACATGACACAGTTGTAAGTATTAAAGGTGACTGACTATACATGTGTTGCAACAGAGGTGGAGTGGGAGCGTTGCGAGTCGAGCCAGCAGCGGCGCTACGAGCGCGTGTCGGCGCAGTGGCTGTCGCGCGCGGCGGAGCTGCCGGCGGGCGCGCAGCACGCCGCCGCGGCCGCGCTGCAGCTGCTGCGCTCCGCCGCCTTCCTGCGCCTGCTGGCCGACTGCACCGACCTGCCGCTCGCCACTTACCGCCAGCTCGAGCTGCAACGCTGGCGGCCCGGAGACTTCACGGTCAGTATGCACGCCTTTTTATAAAAATCACTAGCTGACCCGACAAATGCTGTGTTGCCATATAAAAAAAAAAAAAATCTTACTTCGAGTGGTATGAAAAATGATGAAATTACTGTAATGGCTATTAAAGAATAGGGGTTCGTGATAAAAGGGTAAACATTAACAGTTGTATGTATTTTTAATGCCACATTATACAAACCAAAATATCTTGTTCAAAAATTAAAAAAAAGGTAAGGGTGAACAAACCTTATCACTTAGGGGTAGATAGTAGCCGATTCTCAGACCTACTGAATATGCATATAAAATTTGGTGAAAATCTGTAAAGCCGTTTCGGAGGAGTACGGAAACTGTCATTGTGACTCGAGAATTTTATATATAAAATTTTAATACTGAACACGGGTATTTTTTCACAATGAAAAGATTTAGGTCATAGTCCACATTGTTAATTAATTGCATATTGAAAGATTTCACATAGCTTCGAACACTTTTAAAGATCTTTTTAATAATATTTAACTCAATTTAGATAAAGAAATTTTGAATTTGTAAAGGTCTACTTCTTATTTGAGGGAATTGTCTTTATATTTATAAGCGGTTTTTCTAATTTAACGTAAGAAAGAGTCATTATCTTTAAGATTGTAGGGATTTTTTTATTAGGGTTTTATGGAAATGTTACCTTGTTATCGTCGTTGTATTTATTAATTTCACTTAAACAAATACTTGAATTTAAACTTAAATTTTTCATCTGCACTTAATTTTTGTGTATCACTTCTTACAAAACATAAACATGATTAACCGAATTGTGTGTTTGTGTGTGGTCAGCTGATCCCCCCGCGCGAGCACTACCAGGCGCCGCGGCTGGAGGCGGTGCTGTACCTGGGCGTGCCGGCGCGCGCCGTGTGCGGCGGACAGACCGTGTACGTCGCGCCCGAGGAGGGCCGCGCGCCCGACGCGGAGGTACGCGAAACTCATATACTCCGCGCCATGCTGATAGTCCGCTCCGAATATAGAAACGAGTCGCATCGCAATAGCAAATTGTAGATATTAGCGGGACGAAGACAGCGCAGACCCAGAGAAGACAGACCCAGAGAAGACCCTCCAGTACCCGCCGCTGCCCGCTCTCGCCCACGGGTACATAGCTGCGTTAGTGTGCCCTTACGTTGCTAAGGAGTATATCCTTGTAGTTGTATGCAACAACTTCAGAGCGAACTTGCAGTTTGGGTACAATACTATACCTACTACAAATACATACATAAGAATTACTTCATTTATAGGGAGAATAAATAAGTAAGTTATTGGGTCTGGTTACATTATTATTTTTGTAAAAAAAAAAATGTAAGGATAAATTACTACATTTTAGACTATTTTTATATTGTTAAAGTACACCTATGAAAATAAATAATTTATAGTATGTAAAACATTCTAAGTTATGATTGTACATTATATACAATCGCTTTATTACAAACGTACTTGATACAGTTAGGGTACTATATAACCATAAAAATGCGTGCAATATCAATTATTATACAATGAACCTTTTGTAATCGCTAGGGTGAGGTGGACGGCGCGCTGGTGACGGTCCCGCCGCGGCACAACGCGCTGAGCCTGGTGTACTGCGACGCGGGCGCGGCCTCCTTCACCAAGTACCTCAGCAAGATGACCATGAAGCCCGACGACCGCTTCTACATCCTCGCCTGCACATACTGCGAGTGACGGCGCCGCGCGGGCCGCCCGCCCCGACACAAACCCTTCTGACTCGGTGAAATGATACGTGATGTGCTAAGTGAACGTTGTGAACTCGAAGGATGAAGTTTGGTTATTTGGCGCGTTATTCCTGATACGTGTTAAGTGAATGTTGTGAGGATTCGACAGATGAGAAGTTTGAGTTTTAGGCACGTTATTCAAGGTTTACACTCGTGGATAATCCGCTGAGTAATTCGTTTAATGACATAACCACATAGTCGTTTGATTCGCACTAAAAAATCGTAAGCGAGGAATGGTCGAGGCTCGTAGCGGATCAAATACACTCGAGTAGGTTTACAATTTGTATTACAAGAGTATATGCGTTTATTTGGCTGTATTTGACGAACACAAACGAATAGACGCGAATACAATTATGTAAATAACTTGTATGTATTCAGTACTGGCCGCGAATACTCTTCAGTCTATATCGCGATGTCGGTTTTTTGTCGTGAAACTAAGATATATGCGTCTATGTGCATATGTAGTGTTAATAAACGTTCGGCAAGTTATTCGACAGATTATTCGCAATAATCTTAATAAAGCGTAATGGTTTAACAGTGTGTAGTGTGTATGAATGAACCCAGCAGTTGAATTTTCGAGTGAAATTCAGATCTATTGCTAGAAATTATTGTTGAAAGTTACAATTGACCCATTTTTCATTATAAATATATTTATTTAAGAAACTGTCTACATAATATGTTAATATTGTCAATAAAATTGCAGCTCGCCAAGTTACATCGAATCATATTTGTTATAGTGTGTCCTTATTGGATTTTCAAGTTGTTCATAGTGGTTGCAAATATCTGTTGATTTTAAAGTATTTTATCAAACATATAAACAAATAGGTATTTACAAGGTTAATTTGAGTTGCATGTTAATAGTTGATTGATATCAATTTATGAATGTACTTATTAACGATGTCAGCTTTAACAAACAATTTTTTTATAAAATATTGTAACTAAGTTTGTTATTTTTAGTGCATTGTAACACTTGTTATTAATAATCAAACTATCCAAACTTTACTGATATACGATCAAAAATTGGCAATGAAATATGAAGTATGTAGTAAGAAGAAATTGTCAAAACCTTTGGACGGTAAAACAATAGATAGATTGATTATTTAAATCAGGTATAAAATGAATGTAAAGATAAAGTGTATAAATAAGTATTGATGTGGATTTGACAATGTCTTAGTTTAATCACTTTTAAGTCGGTAGTTTTAATATTTTTATTTAATTATCAGATTTTTTCAATGTAACATCTGGTTATTACTAAATTTGAATATCCGATATTTGTGGATATGATACTCGTGTTTATGTATTCCCGGTAAAGTCTTGTATATACCATATCATTAGTTTTGTATTCGTTATTGAAATAACTAGTTAATTGACAAACAGCTTTCGTTTTAACTTTCTTATTAGTCACTTGTGTGTACATAGCATTATAAAATGAGTATGTTTGATATTAGAATTACTGTTGTTGTAAGTAAAGATTTTATCGATAAAGTGCAAAGTTTTGTAAAAGAATATACGACACGATCGCGTAATGCGGCGTGGGAAAGGACACTAATAATAAAAATAAATGAACTATGTAAGATTTGGAAATGATACCATTTGGTGGTTTGTGAGAAAATGGTAATCTTGGTGGTTTGAGCACAGTGTAAATGTCCAAAGAATGTCGACAATAAATGAGTTTTGCTTTGTTTTATTTATTTAAAAAAGTTATGGAGTATTTAACGTGAAGAGAATTAATATGAAGTGGAATATAGATATTTTTGTACCTATCGCATCACAAACAGTAAAGTTATGATAACTGAGGCTAGACTTGCATCCGTGCTGGCTATGGACCATTCTGGAGATATCGTAAATTATGATACACTTATGATACACTAAAATGTATAGATTTTTTTGTTAGCATCTTTTAAAAAAGTAATGTCATGTATGTGTGAAATTTATTTTTTTTAGTTATAAGGGATTCACACCAAATTATATGATGGCATGTGTTATTTAGATTGGTATTTAAAAGTAAAAACAAGTGGAGCTGTCTGTTTTATATGAGGGGACTATCTTTGTCCTCAGGAGTGGCAATGCTGTGATCGGCTTCAAGTGGAACCTGTTCTATATGGAGTTGATCACGGATGTCTATGAGCTGCGGTGACTACCTACTTACTATCAAGTGGTCTGTAAGCTTGTTTGCTACTCCAATGTTATAAAATATTCCTTCAAATCAGAATAAAACATCGGAAATATTACTGCTATAAAGCAGAAATAGGCTTGTGGTGGTGCCGTCGTAGTCACAACATCTATTTAGCCATCTTTAATTTGTAAGAAAATGAGGTACTTTCGTATCGTTTGATTTTGTTAGTAAGAGCCTCATGTGGCGATGTGAACCTACAGTATAAATGAATTGTCTCTTGAATTAAACGTGTCCTATGTGTCGAATAGATGGGATTGGAGTGGAACATAATACATTAGGTAATGGGTGATCAATGGGAGGCGACGCAGCTGGCGCGCGCTAATTTAATTTTGTACATATTGTAAAACAGTATACTAAATAAATTTATGATTTGACTGTATTTTTTATTTATTTTTCCCCTTAACATAATGAATCAGTTGATCACTGCATATGTGGCAGTCATTTGTTTTTATTTTAATCAGTTTTGGTATAATATGCTGCTAAAGTAGTCGATTTAATAAGGAATAGATATCTTGTCGGTCCTTGTGTTGAGTTTTTAAGGTGGAAAATATTTGTTTTGATACGATATATTTGCTAAATGAGGTTTAACTAACATATTAAGCGTTTAATACTGGACGAGGGTAAATTGTTTAACCAAATGAAAAAGGTTACAGTTAAAGTACACGTTGATGATTAAAAACCTGGACGCGAGATGGCGTTACGAGGTACGATATCTGATCATTATAATAATAAATGGTATACTTTGTTTTTAAATATCAGTACATTGTAAATACATTGTAAATATGACTATTTATAAATTTCGTGAATATATAATGTGGAAAGATCAGTATTAAGATGAAGCTGGGGAATGGTGATTGAAAACCATTTCGAACACATGACTGCAAAATTTTGATCCACCATGATGTACTTTTTAAGCTTTTTAACCCTTTAAACGACAATGAGGTTCATTTACGGATATATTTAAAAACCAAATCTACCACTATTAATTTTTTTTTTATTTGAGATGTTAGAAAAATGATTCAACGTATTCTATTCAGTTTGTCAAGTAGGTATAGGTCGCTTACTTATAATTTTTTTAAAGGAATATTCGATGATCGCTGTAGCGGAGTCTTCACCATACTGCTCGACACGCTGAGGGTCCGGGTTCGATCTTCGGTCAGATAAACCTCTAAATTATGAATTTAGATTTCTGTTCTGGATCTTGGTGTAAGTGTGTTCATGTTACTTATGACTCAAAATTCTGTTGTAGGGCTCTGAGTGAGGAAATCGAAATTTAATTATTTATTAGGCTGGCTACAAATCCCGTAATTTAGCTACTTCGACATCTCAAAATGTTTAATTCGTCTACAGTTTCAGATTTCCCCCGGCGAAGTTATAATGTGACGTCATATTATCGTAATACAGTTTAATAGACATACGATGTTTGTAGCCGTGTTGTTTGCTCAGTCTGTAAGCCAGCATTTACTTACCTATCGTTGAGATTGCTTAGCACTAGTTTCGCTTTACCAGCTACTTGAAACAAGATAAATAGATCAGTCTTTGAAAGTCAAATGCGTGTTGTTTTATGTAAGTTTCGGAATATCTTACTAGGCATACTGCCTAGTAGCCTAGTAGCTCTAAGTAGATAAATGAGGTAATAGATACTAGGCAGGTATATTGAAGGTTTTGATAGACAGTGGGAATGACAAGTTTTTCTTATAAATAACAGATAATGAAGACCTTTAGTTAGTTTAGATTAGTACCATTAATAATAAATAATGTTTTGGCTACCAAAATTGCATAGATTGATAAATAAATAAATAAATAAAACCCGAGTTACAATACCTTGAAACCGATAAGGGATTCCGATTCCAGCCAAAAAATGTTACAAGGATTTTTCATTCAATTTATTCGTTTATAAAAGAACTTTTTGTCTCCTTTTTGATTTTATATAACGAAAAGTTTTAACGAATTAAACGTAACCTGTATAATTTGGCGCCACAGGGTCGTATCGTATTACCAAGGAATATTGGGACTGCGAATATAATTTTATCATTAAACTCTAGAAAAACGAAATGTATTTATATCTATATAACGAAATGTATCTGTATCTATATATACATTTCATTTTTCAGCTAGTTGTACTCGTAGTGGGCATTTAGTTTGTAGCATACGTACCTAATCATTGACAAAAAACATTCCTTTACTAGGCGGATTGAAGACTTGCAGTAGGTACATAGCTGGAAACCGCAAGATCAAGATCGGTCTAAGTGGTTTATATATAACTTTTTCACGATATAGGTAACTAAGTACCATGAGAAACAAATTTATAAGAACTACCAATGAGGAACGCTGCGACCTACATGTGCTGGTAAACCTCGTGAGGCGGTCACGTGCCGGCGGAAGCGGCACTGATTGCGCCCCGCGGGACGCCGCCAGCAATATCGCCCATTGATCTCGCATCATCGCTAAACCAACACAAATTACTTGCGCGATACACATCCAATCCGAGGACGTGTCGTACTAGACGGATAACATAGGTCAACATTTTTTTAATTTTTTTTTGTGCATGAGTTTTACTTAATATATTCTGATTATATAAGCAAATATATATAAAAAAATGAAATTACAAATCGATAATATTTGCTTTTATAGAAATTAGAGCAATTTAACATTTTTTTATTTTCGAGTCCAATAAAGTCGGTCTTGGCACACTAACGTTGTCAAAAGAGTGGCAAGGGGGCGGAGTGTAGTGTTTCTTGCATCGCTCCTTGTGTACGAAAGTAAGTAATTGCTTATTTCAGTGGAATAAAGTAATTCATTTTTTTTTTCGTTGTATCAGTCTGTACAAAATGACTTCGAGATGTTGTAAACGAGACGCCGACATATTTTATTATATTTGCGGCGAATTTATGACAATATGAGAAAAAAAGGACGATTTATGTACAAATTTAAAGATTTCCGAGGCATACCAACTTACTTCCATCTGTATACTGTATACCTGTTAAAAATCAAGATAAAAAAATGGGCCTCCCATATTGTGTCAGGTAACACTTGCAGAAATATTCTGGACGGTGAGTTTATATTCATTTTTTTTTAATTTAATAGCTATTTTATAATAACTTTAATTAGGTTATAATATGGTACGTTTTATTGTAGGTTGGTACCGAGGTGAAAAAAGAGCAATGAAGTTTGCAGTGCCAAGATTTTGGAGGATACTCAGTAATCATCGCATAGATTGTTATTTTTGTATTGTGAATCCACACAAAGATAATAAAATCAAAGAAAACATATTATCCGGATCTACCAACGACTGTTTAGTGTTGATTAATAAGTACTTGCATTCTATTTTAAAATTTCTGTTATAAGAATGTATCATTAATTGATGTTTGTGTATCTTTTAATAAATCAACTGTGTCCATTTTTCATGTATTATTGAGCGTTTCCTATCTTTAAAATTATATAAAACAAATTGTGTGTGATATATTATCGATCTTTTTTATTCGTTTGAAGGACTTATTGCTGCCATTATGTGTAGAATATAACATCGTTCAAATGTCCGCACGGCTTTTATGGTTATGGTCTGCAAAAGGCAGAGTTCTTATGGGCGACGGGAAATCGACTGTCTCAGATTCTAGTGCACACTCTCACGGACAGCGGCGATGTTTTCGGCAGACCTTCCGTTTCGTTGATATACGAATGTTAGTCAATCATTTAATGACCCAGTAGACTTTAATTTATCCACCAGATTGCGAATAGTCCTCTCGGTAGGACGATTATGGCGACCACGCGGTAGCGGACGATTGTAGCACGTGTTGCCCGAACAGAATAGCTTTTTGATACAATAATTTTATTATTTGTTCATGTTGTTGAATGCTATAAACGTCCATGGTAATTTGGCAAAACAAACTGAATAAATTAAAACTAATTTGACAGATGTTGCTTCAGTAAGATGACCGTTATCAACTTTCAAAGTTCGGAAGTCCTTGTTAGAAGACCCTATATTTTCATTGATTTGAATTTTCCAATTTGTACACATAAAAGTAAATTCAGAACTATTTTCTGTTCTTTTTCTTATTTCTAGGTATAAAAGGAATAAAAATAACGTATGTATAACCCATGCTCAAAAATTCTGTAGACCGGTGTAATTCATATATTATACTGATACGGTTTTATATTTATTATATTCGGAATATCATGCGACAGTATAGGTGTATATATATATATTTTATAACATACAAGTAGCTTGTAAATCATCCTGTTGCTAGGTGAGGGCTACCGCCCATGAACATTTGTAATCAAACCCAGACTGATTAGTCCTAACTCCTACCTGAGGATGGCCACAGAGGACTACATGAACATGCCTTACTATTACTAGGTGTCTCTCCATTATCACATCATCTTTTCTTCAAACCAGAATAGAACAGTGCTTTACACTGCTGTTATTGTCCAGAAATATTAATATAATATAATATATACGGCACAAATAATTATGTTAATGGAGTTTCCAGAAGCGAACGAGCTTTACCATTTTTAAATTATTCCACCATTTGCCTACCCTTTTACAGTTATTTTTAAATTAACTTATTACTTTACCTAAGAATAAAGATGGAGAAAAAGTCAAAAGTGGAAGGAAGTAAACGACGTTTTCAAATGCATTATTTCAGTTGATAAATGACTTTCTTAAAAAATCAAAATGATTAATGGTTACTATGTAAAATACATTAACTTGAGTAATGTCTTTAACCTTTTTTTTGTTGATGAGGGGAAAGGTTTCCCCTTCATCAACAAAAAGCGACACGGGTTATGGGGTATTTAACTCACTAAATTCCCGTGGTAATCCTCAGCGCTACGTACGTACGTCCAACATATCCAATGAAGTTCTCTAGGCAAGGTACTTCGGTCATGCCTTGCCCTGGTCACCATACCGTTAACGCTTACCACTCTGATAAAAGTATTTATGACGATCCTTCCTAGAGTCGCTGGCTGGGTTGTTCGCGCTTCCACCCGCCCGCAACCCAGGAAGTCCCTATGAGTCGCCTCAGTGCCTCTTACGATACGGAGAGCTATCGTAGTTCTATTCTGGTGACGAAACTACAGGGACAAATATCTCCAGCCTAAAATGATAGGTAATTATGTCTCGAATCTGTGTCGAAAACGTGTCGAAAACCCATGCACATTATTACGAGTATGTTCCTAGGACAGTCGGAAATTGATTCAACCGTCTTTCGGCTAAGCATTGCTTTTCGAAACAGTCAATATAAAGCATATCAACATAAAGATTAATTACAGCATCAATGAAAAGGATTTTGGACCGCATCTATCCCTCTGTAATGCGAACTAATGCTCCTTTTCTACTGAGTCTATTCAGCAAGATCCAATAAACGTGAATGTATTGGTAAATGATATTGTCTATTAGCGAGGTCGACGAAACTGGGTTAATTATTGTATTTGTATTGTGTTTAACTGCTTTTATAATGGCTGACATTCTACTTACTATATGTGGGATTGTACATATATGTCAATTATTATGATTGAAGGTTGATTAACAGTATTACATATTTGCATTGTTCTCACTTCTATCTTATAACGATTGCTGTAGCTACTGTAGCAATAATGGATGTTTACGTTAGTTCCTATCCCTGGAAAATTTGCAACATTTGCTGGATTTCTACCAATTTTCTGTTAGTTGTTTAGTAAAGTGTAGGGATACATTTCAACCCTTCTTTCTGGATGCCAGGATTCTAATCCCACACATCTCTGATTTTCGAACGATATGTGCGTATCACAAAGTAATGATCATATTATTATTATTCTTTAAAAACGAAGGAACAAAAAATGAACATCAGCAGAAAATCTGTATTACTAAGAGTTCTCCAAAAGGTGATGGGGATATAATAAGTAGTGGGCTATGACCTAAACTCTTCTCATTCTGAGAGGATACCCATGTTTTACATTGGGACACTTAAGAAGTAATGATGGTTGCCGAAATACTTTTTTGTAACTTCTAATTCGGTCTTATCTGTTTGTTCATTTATACGTATTGAGGGGTTAACACCATAAAATCAATTTCCTTTATACGAGTTAACTTCACATTATAAAGCTTCATCTGTGTCACAGCCATTCTATAAACTACGGAAACGTCGAACTAATATTTCCTCTTGCATAAATAGTTTGAATACAAGAAAGCGACACGGTTCAGGCCAGTTAACACGATGCTTATGGACTGAAAGTAACTAGAGTGACTCGATGACACGGAACAGAAAGAAACTTTATTTAACTTGATGTTTATTTCCTTTCGATATTTTCAGCAGTTATATTTACCCGTTCAATGTTTATTGAAATTTTGGATACGATTAGTAGTTTTACGATTCTTAATTATTATTATTGACATTACCTCATGTTTTAAAGTAAGGAAACTATTATTAAGTCCATCCATACTATTTCTGTCTAATAACAGTAGATAATGTTACGAGTAAGCGCTGCTGTGTTCTGGTTTGAACAGTGTGGTAAGGATGACATTGTTACTTACCCGAGGCGTTGGAATTTAATAAACCATCCATATCCGGGTATCCATAGTATTTGTGTCCGGCCTCAGGTGGGACTTTAGTCTTATTTGCAGTTCTTCTTTCTCGCTTACACTTTTTATGGACTTGTATGTGTATAAAAGTGTGCATAGAAGGTGATAGAACCCTTTGTGGTTCGACTCCGGCGGCACCACCGCTACACCTATTTCTAACCAATAACAGCAGTGTTAGGCGCTGTTGTGTTCCGTTTTGAAGGGTGTGGTAAGGGAGACAGACTTATCCGAGGCGTTCCAGCTTAGTCCTCAGGGGTAGCGGCGCATCTGTGGCCGACCTCAGGTAGGAATATCTAATCCTATCTGAGGTTGATTACAGATGTCCATGGGCGGCAGTAGCCGCTTGCCATCGGGTGGACTGCATGCTCGTCTGCTACTCCTATATTATAAAAAAAAATTGTTAGTAAATCTTAACATTTTTTGTTGGAAACAGTATTTACATGCCGGCATGACGTAAACATGAATTCCATTAACGTGAGTATGTCACTTGAGCAGTTTATTCAGAACATTTCAGTAGGTTATCGTGCAGATTAGTTACAAAAATTACAAGTATATAGGTAGAAAAGAAGCCGGTCATGTGAAATGACGGCGGTATGCGACCACACATACCGCCGTCCTTCCCGGGGTCGCTGGCCGGGCGGTTTGAGCTCCCACTTTTGCCGTCCGCAACCCCGGAAGCCTCCTTTTAGTCGCCTCTTACGACAGGCAGATGATACCCTAGCCCTATTCTCGTCCCGGAACTACAGGGACAATGATTCACTTACTCCTTAAAATACTTTTAATATACCAACTTTATTATAAAATGGAGAATGACTTATATAATCAACTAATGTTATCACAATTAAATTGTAATATAAGATCATTATTATTTACCTTGAGATTGAAATGTCAGATAATTATAACGCGATAAACAAATTAATAAAGTGAATTGGATTATTAAGTTTTTACGATTAACCATTATGATGCCATATGATGGACGGGCACTATTATCAGGAAAATGGCAATTATAACTTTTATATTACTATTAGATTATATAGGCACCTCTATATAATCTTTTTTTTTTTTTTTTTCTTCTCGAGGGGGAAACCTTCAAAAGGTACCCGGTGCCGTGGGAGCGACACGGGGTTATGTGGGATTTTTACCGCACTAAAACCCCCCCGGTGGCCGTCCTCAGCGCTGCGTAGAGGACTCCGGGATCTCCAAAGGAACGCAACCGGAGTCCTCTCAGCGCACTGCCCCGTCGGGCTCCGCCCAAGTGAGATTGAATCACCCCACCGTCCGATGTACACGACGGTATGCGACCACACATACCGCCGTCCTTCCCGGGGTCGTTGGCCGGACGGTTCGAGCTCCCACTCTTACCATCCGCAACCCCGAAAGCCCCTTTTAGTCGCCTCTTACGACAAGCAGGAGATACTGTAGCCCTATTCTGGTCCCGGAACTACAGGGACAACCTCTATATAATCTAATAGTAATATAACTTTTATATTACTATTACCTTATATAGGCACCTAATTGTTCATGGCGAAAATCATGCGAGTTTTTTTCTCGAGGGGGAAACCTTCAAAAGGTACCCGACGACGTGGGAGCGACGCCGGGTTATGTGGGATTTTTACTGCACTAAAACCCCCCCGGTGGCCGTCCCCAACGCTTGTTGGAGAACTCCGGGATTTCCGACGGAACACAACCGGAGTCCTCCAAGCGCGATGCTCGGGCTCTACCCTGGGGGAGCAGTTTTCGCTCCTCCCACACAATGAACTACAGGGACAATACGAGTGCAACCTAGTGACTGAAGACGTAAAACATCCATTAGAAATTGAAACAAAAGATTCACAAGCTTTTTCAAACGGAAAAGGAAAGTTAGTTCCGTTAGAACACCCGCACCCGAGTTCGTTACAAATAATTATAATTTTAAATAACTGGCAGTGATGAATGCCGTGCTTAGCGGGGACGTTTTACTAATCTACCCTCACCCGTTGAAAGATTATATCTAGGCTCAAATCTGTTCGGAAAGCGGCTGTAAGGTTTGATGATACGGTTGGAAATATACTGTAGATGTATTTTGGAGATTTTGACGGTGTTGGTGGATCATCTGAGTGTAGGGTGGCGGTAAGGCGAGTCGCGGCTGGTCGCGCCCGCGGCTTAAACATTAAGTCTAATGTTCTTAGCGATTCAGATTGCTCGCAGACCGTGTGACATAGACTAGGGAGCTAAATTAACTTCACTTTCACTGAGTTGTCTTAAAGTTGAGATGGTTGAATAGAATATCCTTTGTTAGTGTCTGAGAACGTAATCTTTAGGAATATTGCTTACAACTCTAAACACATATGTTGCAAACTCTGATCCAAAATAGTAAAAATGGTAGCACCCAAAGTTGGTGCTGCTGAAGTGGAATCCTAAAAATGTATGTTCCCTCTTTATTACGAAATGAAAGGAAAATGATTTATCTCAAGCCGTAATAGGTGCATGGTACTGACGGGTTAGCAGGTAACAGCATGAAACTGTAAAAGTATTTGAAACAATGAAGTAGTAATTGATTTTAAAAGGCCCTTTGTCCATTGAGGCAGCCATAGACGAATAAAACTTATAGAGTGACATAAAATTTCTGCCTAATAACAGGAGTGTTAAGCGCTACTGTAATCTGATTTGGTGAGGGAGACTTTTTCTAGACGTTTCAACTTAGTCCACAAGACTAGTAATGCGTTTGTAGCCCATCTCAGATAGAAATCTACTCTTATCTGGGCTTGTTACGGATGACTATGAGGGGCAGTTGCTACTTTCCATCAGGTGGACTGCATGGCGCTTTGCTACTTCTATATTATAAAAGAATACTCTTATATATCACCGTGGGTGATACATTAAAATAAGAAGTCTAAACGCACCTTGCTCTATGGCAGCTACTGCAAAGCACATTCACAAAAAGCTCGGAGAAATGCGATCGTTTTGCAATTGATTCGGAGAGCTTTCACTGCACAATCGGTAACCGCTTCCACTAGTACACAGAAAGCTATTATAGCGTATTTTTCTAAGGTTTCCACTATTCGGAAACATTTTGTGCACTGACTCAAGTATTTCTTTTCCGCTACAAATGCTTTTAAAAATGTATTTTTCAACCGTTATGCCGTTTTCAATTTTTGCTTTGTTTAGAGATATTGAAATAATTATGGTTTTAGTCTTTGGTCGTATAGTTGCAAAAATGTATGTTTATGCATAGTATTAATAATAATAATGTTATATTAATAAAAATTATTCCATTACTTAAATTCAATCGTACATATCTGTTGTTGGTTAAAATCCATCCTTCGATTTACATTCACATTTATATAATGTCTCTTTATTCGTGTCTTTTAATTTAACATTACTTATTGGTATTACGGCTAGGGGAGCCTTATAAGGTCGAGTCTGGTGATATGGATGAGCTATAATAGTGTAATTCGGCGATAGAGCGGCCGATTTTCGGCTTTAGTAATGTCCTGTAGGTGCTTTATTCATTTCTCAATAGTTTTTGTCTCTAATGATTAGTAGATATCGTCGTGGTTTGATTGCAGTGGCATCATTGTTGCATATATTTCTATTTTGTATCAGTGATGCGTTAATCTACCTTAAAGGTTATGACTTTGTAACTAACTCATCGTGAGTACATTTGCAACTTCTTATCCACGAAATCAATTATCGTTTCAAAACTAAAAACCACGCTAAATTCTTACAAGGAAAATCGTTAATCCTGACGATCCTGAAGAGGAGAATGGGATGAAATTGTTAAAATCGTTTATTGTCATCGGTTAAAATCGGTTCTTGATAATTGTTTAAAATTTTAAAATAATCGCATAGTTCAAAGTGGGTAAAAATCGAGTTCAAAGATTCCGTTACATACATACATACAGGTGAAGCTAATAAAAGCGTGGTAAAACTAAAATACTTAAATGTCTTATTGTCAAAATAATTCGCAATATTATCGGAATTATGTAGCCAGTACCATTGATTACCGAGCCTTTCCTCAAAACCGGTCGTGCATCGTATACCTACCTAACAAATGAAATGTTGAGAAAAACAATATAAGAAGGCATAGGATAAAGTTTTTGTGGGTATTACCTGTATTGTAAAAAGGTTTGGAAAATTGGGGTTTCGTTAAATCCTCTTTTGTTCAGTCCGATCAATTTGAGACACATATTGAAAACATCATATAAATTCGGCGTATTTATTGTATCGTTTGCTATGCAGAAGGTTTTGGGTTAAATTGCAAGCCAAATTTTGAATTTAGAATTCTTTTTATGAGCTCATAGCCCAAATACCTACTACTGTTAATCCTAAAATGAAATTACAAATACATATAGAAAAACACTTATTTAAAAGGAATATAATAAAATTTCAAAAGCGTTGTACAAATATTGTTTTAAAAGCGTCAAGTAGTAAATCTCGTATACGGATTTTGTTTAAAACAAGCGAGTTAAAATAATACAAGAGATTGAATACAAACAACGCATTACGATAAGCGCTCCAAGCAATGTTTGTTGAAATAACGTATTGAATACAAAGAGCGGTTGAGCTTTTCGTAGCAACCTTGCGTTCCCATTCCGATGTTACAGGTGGGTTGGGAATTATGACATACTATTGAGTACCCAGATATAATATTTAAACATTCGACCCGCGTGGCGCAGCGGTCACCATGCCGGTCTGACGCGTAGAGGGTCCCGGGTGCCATCCCCGGCCAGATAGATTTCTAAACGATGAATTTAAATTTCTGTTTCTGAGTCTGGGTGTTTGTGTATTTGTCTCTGGGTGTGTCCATAGCACCCACGATACAGGGAATCCTAGTGTGGGGCTGTGAGTGTAGAAAACATTCGTATCGTAACAAAATTTGTAAAAATACCATTTGAATTTAAATTTAATATAATTAGAAGCACTTAATTTAATATAATTATGGTATGTGCATATACGAGTATACACCGGCCCACGGACCGTATGGTCTGTTTAGCCAGCGGAACATTTTAAAATCTTTCAGTAAATTATAGCGGTTTGCATTATGTAACTTGTATTTGAATATAACTTGTAAATTTGGTGCCGAAATTATATACGAGTAAATTAATATTTAAAATAAATTTAACATATGGAAGATTTTTTCGTCAGTCTACGACTCACGACTATCTATTATAGCCCGCAACTTTCCACAGGTTGCCTTTTCTTTTGTTAACGAGAGGGAAACCTTCAAAAGGTACCCGGTGCCGTGGACTCTTACCGCACTAAAACCTCCCCGGTGGCCGTCCTCGGTGCTGCGTAGAGGACTTCGGAATTTCCAACGGAACGCAACCGGAGTCCTCTTAGCGCGGTGCACCGTCGGGCTCCGCCCAGGCGAGCCTGACGCTCGCCACACCGTCTGTTGTACATGACGGTCGTACATGACGGTATGCGACCACACATACCGCCGTCCTTCCCGGAGTCGCCGGCCGGGTGGTTTGAGCTCCCACTCTTGCCGTGCGCAACCCCGGAAGCCCCCTTTTAATCGCCTCTTACGACAGGCAGAGGTTAACGTAGCCCTATTCACGTCCCGGAACTACAGGGACATTCCCCAGGTTGCCTCCCATTGTAACTCAACAATGCGTTGTACCAGTTCAGAAATTCTCAAATGTAGAACAAATAACAAAACAATCGATTTTTTTCTAGCCGGCACTTTATTTGTGCAAGAATTACCACTGTACTCTGAAACATATATGTATTAAATGTCTCGACACTTCTTGAAAAATCTGATTTGACACCGACACTGTTACAGCGAATAGTATGTAGATAGCGGACTTAACCCACAAATGTGCATTTTTAGCATTAAACGTGTTGCAAAATCTTAAATATTCTAGATAACATAATGGCATTCTATTTCAGGGTGCTTTTTATTATTAAAGGTTGCGTTCTACCACAGGGTATCCCTATTCCAGAAAATATCTCAATTAGTACATGTATAACTCTATATGTGTTTTATAAAGGAATTTTGTAAAAATGTAGGGTCTTTTAATAATAATGTACACATTTTTATGGTAAATATTTTAAGTAGTTTTTTCAAAAAATAAAAACTTTTTCTGTGGACTCCCAGTGACAAACTTGTTATATTCCTATTGTTACTCTGAAGTAGCCGCGAGGAATACATAATAAAATACTTCTTTTTTTAGACCGTAACAAACTTTTATTAAGTCGCTAATGCTAACCGACAGCCGACGGACGCTTCATTATCATCCAGAAGAACCTTCCTATAATTAACATCTCGTGATGTTGGCAATGTTCTCAAAAACTTTTGAGTGCGTGTGTCTTGTCTTGGTTTTTCTCTAATAACATATTTTTTTGCATGAAGTCTTAAGAATGTTAAGAGTGATTGCTTTAAGTTTCATGAATTAGTTCTGCATCAAAAAATAATTATTTTTGAGCGAGACATGAAGTGTCTACTTGGAAAGGAAAATGCCGGAAATCAAGGAAAATAGTTTTAAGACAGACCTTGTCGCAAGAGATAAGGAAGGGTTAAGGTAAAACAGGGTGACCATAGCCACCAAAAGTAAATCGTGGACTTTTTTTTATGAAACTGTTTTTTTCAATAGGTTGGTTTTCGAGCAACCCTTAGTTATTCGACTCCGGAGGCAGCACCACTTATTTCTGCATAATAACAGCAGTATGGTGTGGGAGACCTACTTATCTGAGGCGTTCAACTTGCGATAAGACTAACCTTACCTGAGGTTGATTACAGATGTCCATGGGCGGTAGTAACCACTAACCATCAGGCGGATCATGCTAGTTCAATATTATGAAAGATTTTCAGGATAGTCCATGTAAATGTGAGCTACGTGAACATCCAACTCATTGCGTGAGTGCAGCCTTGTGGGGCTCATATGTTCCGCTCCACGACCTCACGAGGCTCGTGGCTCGTTGCTTAGGGCTTGTGTACAGCCCTTACAGCCCTTACCAATGCTATGAAATCCTATATTACCATTTCTGTCAGATCTTATTAAAGTGATGCTGGATAAAGGGATATTGACTTTTACGCCCGCCGTTAAATCCAATCTTTCCAATTTGTTGTCTACTAAAATAGACATTTAGTCATTTCCGCAAACTAGAAAATGACAAATCTTTAATTATGTATTTTAATACAATATTTACAGTCATTGGGAGAACTTTTAAATATAGCCACAATCTATAAGTATTGTGCAATCGAATATTTTACATACATTCCAAGTTACAGCATATTTCAAACAAATACAAGAAAATTTTCCATTTTTAATCCAATTTCAACAAAACTCCTACGTCTGCCAAAATCCATGAACAACCGAAACGCGAAAATTTGTTCCAAGTTCTTAATTCAAAGTCGCTCGTTGTTCATTTAGCGCAGTTTTTCGCGCGCCTGGAAATTGTGAAATATGATAAGGGACTTGCTGACGATTTATCATGTTACTTTTACACCGAAACTGAACATGAAAAGCAAACAATTTAAATTACTATTTATTGGGTTGAAATGATGTTAGGTGATTAGATTAAAGGTACGACAATAATTAAATACGATTTAGGTTAATAACTCCTGCCGCGGCTTTCAGTTGGGTACTTGGGTCCGTGCGCGTAAGCTACACACGGGCGTGTTGTTTTACATCAATATTCATGAAACTGCAGTTTTATGCGGTTCTGTACTCTTACTATGAGTTTTTACGTTTTGATAAATATGACTGTTTTGGTATTTGTTTACGTATTTGCCCATACAAATTCCAATCAGTGCCCCTAGCGGATTGTGTCAGAACTAGGGCCGTATGGGCCGTATGGGCGCGCGCGTGCACCTGGAGGGGCTGCGCTTGGCAGACGTGCGACGTGCCCTTGCGTGCCTTCCAGCAAAGCGTTCGGTGGGGCCGGACGGCATCCCACCATTCATCTTAAGGGATTGTCGGTTTGTATTAGAAGAACCTCTGCTGCATATGTTTAACGTTTGTCTTGCAAACATGACATTCCCAGATCGTTGGAAGCTCACTCGAGTGGTGCCTGTTCCGAAGGCTGGGGGTGGTGCGGAACCTGGTGATTACAGACCCGTGGCGGTCTTATGCGCTCCGACCAAAGTGTTCGAGTCCGCGATTCATCACCTTATGTACGCGCAGGTGAGAGCTCAGTTGTCCGACGCGCAACACGGTTTCCGTCCGGGACGAAGTACGACTGGGAATTTACTAAATCTCATGTCACTCGTGGTACCAACAGTGGATGCTGGAAGGCAGGTAGATGTGGCCTATTTTGATTTTCGGAAGGCATTCGACACGGTCGACAATGACATCTTACTGAAGAAGTTGGCACTTGTAGGCTGCACGCCTCACACGCTGACTTTTTTCGCCAGCTACTTGCGGGATCGGCGACAGTACGTTGACTGTGCAGGATGCCTTTCGGACCAGTATTTCACAAGATCAGGCGTCAGTCAAGGCAGCAATTTAGGACCCCTCCAATTTATATTAATGATCAATGATCTACCAGAGGTGGTTCGTGAGACGACATGTCTTCTGTTTGCTGACGACCTAAAACTGGTACGCGAAATTAGGGATAGTACCGACCACGCTGGACTGCAACGCGACATAGAGAGGGTAGCTGAATGGAGCCATAAAAACAAATTGCACTTCAACGTCTCTAAGTGCTCGGTGCTTTCGTTCAGTCGGGCGCGCGCCCCTTACCACCATCCATACTATCTGGAAGGTGTACCCTTTCAACGCGTAACGGAGGTTAAGGATCTGGGTGTACGGTTCACTGCGGAGCTTAACTTTCGGGACCATATAGCCGACGTATGCAGAAATTCGTACCGCAACCTTGGCTTCGTACTAAGGCAATCTGAAGGTTTCACAAATATAAACGCTATACGCGCCTTGTATGAAGCCATCGTAAAAAGCCATTTAGAGTGCAACTCGGTTGTATGGGCCCCGAACGAAGTTAAGTACAAAGCGATGTTAGAACGCATCCATAATAAATTCACGCGTCACTTATATCGGAAGTTATATGGAGTATACCCAGGATATCCGTTGCTGTATCCCACCTTCTTCATCCTAGGCATGACAGGTTACAGCAAATTAGAAGTGAGGAGAGAAGTGTTCCTTGCCAAATACCTTTTCAAGGTACTGAGGGGGGAAACTGTTTGTCCAAGAATCTTGGAAGGACTACAACTGTGCGTCCCTGATAACAGCGCCTCACGGCGGCGACGTCCGCCACTGCTGTCGGTGCCGCACGCGCGTACCAACCTGTTGCGTGAGGCACCGCTTACGCGCGCGCTGCGCACACTCAATAAGGTATCTGTTAGAATTGATTTATTCAATTGCTCGCTGACCGAGTTCACAAAGGTTGTAACACATGTTATATGTTACGAATGACAATTGGAAATACCTAAATTTTTACAAATAATATTATATAAATTTATTGTAAACTGACATTATTATTATTGACATCTTTGATTATTATTGACATATTTGATTATTATTGACATCTTTGATTATTACTGTATTAATTATTATTATTATTATTATGTACAATTATTGTGTTATTATTATTAATATGTAACTACACTAACGAATTAGGCTATAAACCTGTAATGTTAGATGTAAGAATTATGAATAAATAAATAAATAAATAAATAAATACAAAAGCGTTATATCGCTGTTATAAGGTAAAAATATAGGTGTGGATTCGAAGCCGGGAATTTTTTGCACTTATCTCCGAGTTCTGGTAAACAGCATCCCACTATATTGTTTCTATTAAATAGAAGAGGTTCGGTGTGTACGCCTCCCTGGGCTTGTCGCCGTCCACCTCACCGCACCGTTGCAGTTTAGTATAACTGCGCGATCAATGTACCGATGCATTCGATTTACACACGCAATGTTTTATAAATGGCTTGCGTCACCGTTTGGTTAGGAATTCAATGTAGCTTAATGTAGTTCCGTTTTTATTTTCTCCTAGACATAAATCGTTTTTTTATAATATAGATGTAACAAATGAGCATGCAGTCCATTCGATGGTTTGGTGATGATGCCACTGCCCTCCAAAGACATGGGTAATAAACTTTAGATAGGATTACAGTCCTATCAAAGGTAGGTCACAGATGCTTCTTATAAGTCTCTTACGTCTCTTACCAGCTACTACTCACATAATATACTATTTATCGCCTATGAATTATTTCGTAGTTATTAGCTAAACATTATTGCTAAAAATAATTAAAAGGAACGAAATTTTTAAAATGTCTCACGTATTTTGGTGCTAATAAATAAAAACTAATTATCCAAAATGACACCGAGGTAATAAAGATAACAAACAGGACTTCGTTGTCATATTTTCATTTGCAATTCATAAGAATCAACCCGAATGCCCGAGTCCCCGAGTGCCCGAGTGCCCGACACCCGACTTACCGTCCTGAACATTGCTACTCAATTATACATTCGGAATAATTTCAAACACCGAATATTTTCAAACCAACTTTCAGGCTCGTAATTTGAAACAGGCGACCATTGTCTTTATCAAGCTAAAGATCGTTACATATTCATTTTTACGACTTAAAGGCTTATGTTTAAGGCTACTGAAACTTTAATTTATTATAGCGTCGATCGTCGTCATAGTTCATAATCGTCGTCATAATTTATAATAGTTATTATATTTTGTCTATTTATCAAAATATTAATATGGAAGTCGGTTGATTTACTTGACGCGACTTATTGTTCAGGAGTACCAACGATTGTGATCTGCTTTAGGTGTAACTGGTCTACGTGGAGTTGGTTATAGGTCGACAGACACTACTTATCATCAGTTGGACCGCAGGCCTGCACAATGGTAAAAATGTTCAGATATAACTATACGTAACTCTAGTTTTTTACGTTGATTTGATGAGCAAGTTGACAGGTGAATTAGACATTACGTGAGATCATAATGTGTGATACTTAAGGGATATTCCTCGCTCAGGTCATAAATGTCGTGTAACACGATAATAATATAATCTGTTTAGGGCGTCGTAAACGAGGGCCAAATTAATATTTGTCCTGATTCTCGTCATCCGTAGGCCGACGGCGGATGGCGTAGGGCGGGCGGCGTAAACGATACAATATCGTAATATTAGACGACCCGCGTGGCGGAGCGGCCACCATATCGGTCTGACGCGCAGAGAGTCCCGGGTTCGATTCCCTGCCAGACAGATATGTAAATGATGAATTTAGGTCTCTGTTTCTCGGTCCGGGTGTTTGTGTATTTGTCTCTGTGTGTGTCTACAGCATCCACGATACAGGGAATCCCAGGGTATACAGGGTGTGAGGCTGTGAGTGTAGAAAGCGTTAAGCGGTATATTGATAGAGCTCTATATTACATACATACCCTATTATCATACATGCTCTATTTACATACATGCTCTATTTGACATACGACACCCTTCGCATTAACGTATTCCTACAAAAAAGTTATTGGAAAATTTTATGTATTATTTATAATGTCTAAACACTAGTCTTTTACTAGCCTAGTCCACACATTCGTAAGGTCGTAATACCATAAATAAACGGCGCTTATTAAGATTTTTGCGCAATATAATGCTGATTAGTTATGCTGATGTTGCTAGATAAACCTATATTAGGATGCACATGCACTTCACTTATCCCAAAAATGAAAAAAGTGTATAAAGTAGAAACATAAAAATATCTTCTTGCATCGATATACACTCGTATTATCGAGTATCGATTGTTTTGTTGTGGTCGAAGTACATGCAATATGGTTAAAATATAAACTACGATATGAAAATATCAACTATCAATAGAAACACATCCGATACGTTTACGATACGATATATCGATACAATAAACTCTTTTGGGCATCCCTCAGCGGGATGTCGTCACGTACGCGCCCGGCCTCCTTGTCACACACGCATCACCCATGTAACACTTTCAGAAAACATTGTATGACTACATCGTAAGTTGTGTTTGCTTTTTCTTACGTGTTAATTGGGTTCTAAATAAACATTAAATGTCGAATGAACAACACGTATTAAACTATTTAATGTGCCGTGTTGTAAAGACAGTGTATCCTTAATGTGACATTGGGAGGTTGGGCTTGGGCATTTACTTAGCGAGTTGGATAACGTTATAGAATTATTAAATTAGTCGATTATGATACACTGTAGATACACACATACAGTACACTCGTGGTAGTATATCTTTAAAAATTATTATTAAATTACATAAAAATATATAATGCGAGGAAAGGTTATTGTTTAAAGTTCAAAGGACCGTTATTTAATCGACCATTATAAAATTAACTAGCTGACCCGGCAAACGTTGTGTTGCCATATAAATAAAAAAATATTAAGGGTGAACAACCCTTATCACTTAGAGGTATGAAAAATAGATAGTAGCCGATTCTCACACCAACTGAATATGCATATAAAATTTGGTGAAAATCGGTAAAGCCGTTTCGAATCGGAACGGTAACCAACATTGTGACACGAGAATTTTATGATTATAGCGCCCATGCAGTTGTAGAGTATTATTGTTATTGATGCTGTTAGATCTGCTTGTTGTAGAACTGTACTAGAGCAGTCTCCTCCAATATTCCAAGTGTTTGCATCAAAGAGGCCCCACGCTCGCTGCGGTTCGCCGAGCAAACACCTAAGATTGCTAAGATGCAATTAGATTCGGCAATCAAAGAGATTTAGTTTGAACTGATGTGCCCACAATTCATTTGCAAATAATGAGAAGGTCGATTGCTTATATTATGTTTCTATCATTAAAAGTTAGTAGAACATTGACTGGTTCAGTGCAGAGGCATAACTGCTACTTCTATTTAAAAGTTTATAAATTTTATTTTATTTAAATTAAAATAATCACATGCATTACAAATTTTTACGTAAGTGTACGTAAGGAAGGCCACATTACTTTTTAAAATTTTGATAAATAATAAATATAGTTCAAAAAACTAAAAAACACGCTTTTATGATAAAATTAACTAAAAAGTAGAAAATCTAAATGAATCTAGGAATCAATTAAGGAACAGTAAATAGTATAATTGTGAAATAAATCTACAAAGTTTGAACGAAATCTGGCCGTTTAAAGTAGGTCAAAATCGCGCCCAAAGAAGTCGGTTACAAACATACAAACAAACATACAAACAAACATACAAACATACAGGTGAAGCTAATAAAAAGCGTGTAAAAATGGATCTCTTACGGCCAGTAGTTCCCAAAATGTGCCTTAAACCAAAACTAAAACTCTGAATTATTAACCGAATGAGCAACTGTTAACTTGTAAATGGCAAATGTTAATTTTAATATTCATATACATAGATAAGTCTGCTTGTTAAAAAATAACGAATGAATCTGAGCATTGTGTATCGGTGCAAGTGCAAGCACCAACAAAAAGTTTCAACTGTACTGTAGGAATAAATAAAATATGTTTTCACTTTTTCACAAAGTATATGCGATTTTGAACCGTGCGATGACGCCACAAGACTGGTGTGAAGTGCAAATGGATCGTGGCGAGGTGCAGTCGGCGTGCAACGCGCAGAGATTGGTTCATTGCGTTCTGCTCGCTCGGAATTAAATGTGCCTTTGCATTTTATTCACTGATTTGTTATATGAACAGTATTTATTTCACTTTATTGTGGTACTGGTTTCCGTTAGTTATGTTCGAGTGGTCGGTGTCTTGTCATGAGTCAAGTAAGTAGTCTTTATTTAAGGTAAACGGTATGGTATTTGCACATACAAGATTTCTCATCATCATTATTATATGTTTATCCAGATTTACAGATTGAACAAAACTGCTATCTTAAATACAGTAACATCGAAGTCGCTTTCACTTTTGACAAATACTAGAGTGCTTTTATAGCAATAAGTGCACGGAGAATCTTACCGGTGTGCGTCATGTCCGGTGTATATTCCATAGCGGCAAATTTAAATAAAATATAAACTTGTTTAGGTATATAAAGGAGTAATGAAATAGAAATACTGCCAGAAGATGACATTTTGTTAGGAAAAAGTACGTACTATCTTTTATAGAATTAATGCAATCGGTGCTAAAGATTTCAACAAAGTAAACTAATTACAGTAAAATAAATAAGATTATTGTAATATGTGCGTATTTACAATGGCTATAAAGCTAGAAACAACGATGAATTCATTTCCGAAAGTGCCATCGTAACAAGATTATAGGGAGGCTTTTTACGTCATGTGAGCTATAAATAGTTTTAAGCGCATTTGTTGGTTTTTGTGTAACAAAAATATTTTTAATAAATGTTCGTAAAGTTGATTAATATTGAGTGCTTTCCATAGGGACTGTAATGGAACACCATATATGAATTTGCGTGTCCTCTTTATACCATATCATGTTGTCGTTTTCGACCCCACATGGAGCTCTTCCACCTTATTAAATCGCACCATTTACTTACAATTAAGTAGTTAGTTACAAAAAGTCAAGTCTCCTCTCAGAATGAGAAGGATTAGGCCATAGTTCACCGCGCTGGCCAAGTGCGTATTGGTAGATTAACATACCTTTGAGAACTTTTTAAAAATCCCTTGGGTATGCAGTTGGATATTTCCAGATGTTTTCCTTCACAGTTACAATTAGTGATTACAAAACCGTAATTACTGTAAATTACTTAATTAAAGTAGTTTCAAAGACGAATTGAAAAATGTATTTCTCCAGTGCACGTTATTTGCATACATCATTGTAATGTTTCTATGTTTTCTATGTTTGCACATGGTTTCTATGGATGAAGGTGGTAGAACCCTTTGTGGTTCGACTACGGCGGCACCGCCGCCACACCTATTTCTACCTAATAACAGCAGTGTAAGGCGCTGCTGTGTTCCGGTTTGAAGGGCGTGGTAAGGGAGACAGACTTTTCCGAGGCGTTCCAGCTTAGTGATCAGGGGTAGCGGCGCATCTGTGGCCGACCTCAGGTAGGAATATCTAATCCTATCTGGGGTTGATTACAAATGTCCATGGGCGGCAGTAGCCACTTACCATCAGGTGGACTGCATGCTTGTCTGCTACTCCTGTATTATAAGAAAAACATGGTTTCGATGTTTGCACATTACCCATAGAACACTTACAAATCTTTTATGGGTATCGGTGGGTATGGTTTAATTAATGTGAGACCACGTTTATAATTAACGCACGAGTTTCATTTCGTAATGTATTTGAGAAACAGAACTGATTTTCGCTTCGACGGTTTTAATGAAAGAGATTTTATGTTGAATACGAGAAATTTTCGACAGATATGAAAATATTTTATCAAGGTATTCGTAGTGCAACTACTTGTACGATGAGAATTTAACAGATTGTATTGATTTACAGAAGATGCTACCATTTTAGTACTCAGGAACAGCATTGAATTTGCTGCTGTGATTTGTGAGGTAGTGAAAGAAAACTAGAAAATAGCAGAGTACAGCAGTATATTTAGTGCGTCGCGAACGTTCTGTATGAGAGCTAGATTAAGAATCGAACTTGTCACATTTTCTTAACAAACAGAGTTATCTACGATGTTCTATTGTTGGCTTCGATCACTAATAAGAATTTTTGGTTTAGAAAAAAAGTATCAATATCCAACAGGTAGAACCTTTGTTCTATCGGTAGCGGTCACTTACCATCAGGCAAAATGATTAAATACTACAATTTGATAAAAAAACGTTTTAAGATGATATATTTATGAATTTAGTGATTTACTCTATATTGTGTTTAGTAGGGAGCAAAGTTTTAATGTTTACTGTAATTACGGTGTGAGGTCGCTGTGCTAATGGGGCAATAAGTTACGTGACGCTCCACGAACCACTTTGAGTACCGCTTGATCGCCTCATCTAGATGCTGGCTTGTTTATACTCGTAAGTTACGTGTTAACACAATGGCAATGGAAATTATTTCATTTACATAATGAATAGCATAACCATAGCATTGCCATAATAAACTAAATAAATAACTAACTAAATAGTAAACTAAATAGTAGGTGTGACTTGCCTGCGATGCTTTGGCGCCTGCTTGTGTGTCGAAAAAGTGCATAGGCGACGGTGGCTTCTTTTTATGAGACGCCTTATCGCCTCATTGCCTTTTCGCTCATAGTAATTGTATAAAACTAATTGGAAATGAATCTTAGAGACGAAGAAAGTATATGATACAATTAATACAATAATTGGATACAATTAAGGGACATTTTCAAGCTATTTCCCAGCCGTCTGTGAAAAATAATTACAAAGGAAGCAATTATGAAATGCATATCACAACGAGACATGAATAAAGTACCTGCATATTCCAACATTTGCGTAGAGCGGGGTTGGAGCTGATCAGGAATAAATTCCAGACGTTATGTTTGAGCGTCCGGATTGGAACTTCAATCTTATATTTAATGACGTTTTTACGAGCACACCCCAAGCACGAGGATTAGGTGAACGTTTTCAAAGTGGATTGGAATTTTACAATTTTATATCACTTTTATGAAAAGATATTGTGATCAAATTTTGTTTAGAATTGGTTTAATAATTTATGACGCGAGGCATTTTACATACTTAATATAAAAGGAGCAAATGAGCAAGCAGTCTACCTGATGCTGACATGCCGACATGCAGAACTCAGGATAACATTAGATGATTAATTGATTATATACAAAATGGTTACTGAGAATAGCCACAGTTACGTAACTATGCCCGAAGACTCCCTTACTACCCCCTACTAACCATACAATGCAAATATAACACAGCTGGTTTTATAAGTTAGAAATAGCTTACCTAATACCTCCGCTGTCAAACCGTAGTCCCCTACTACCTACCTAATATAAGCAAATGCGACAATACCTGAAATCCTGCTAACCTTGAGTAACTTCATTAAATGCAAATGAAACAAACCATCAACTAATTAGAATTATAAACAAGATGAAAACTTGTTATAATAACTGAATATTGTTCACTGATATTTGAGGATCCCAGCTCGCCATCGTATTCATTACTTATTTGTTCTGTTTCTGCAAGGGCCTGAACTTTGTCGTTTAGCAATTTTAATAGCCCCAGCGCCTTCGTTTAAGCCTTCGCCTCTTTCTAAATGAATTCATCTAAATAATTAACACTGAGCATTTATGACTTCTACGAATGGAAAACTTAAGGCAATTTCAACAAATAAAATGTCCTCAATTTGTGTTCTATATTTGTACTTTAAATACGATGTACACAAAAGTTGTAGGAAACTTTTAAATTAAATATAATTTAAATTTTTCCCGTACTATTTATTGTTTATTTTGAAAAAAAAAAATCAATAGTTAATGTTTAACTTAAGGAATATTTTTGGTTATTAAATGGGTAATGAATTTATTACTTAAAATATTATAACGGTAAAAATATTCTGTTGATTCCTACTGAAGTTTATATGTGTTGTATTGCATCGAGTTAAAAGGATCTTAGATTAAAAATCTTCCTCGCTGTACCTAATATACTATAATAATTTATAGTCTTATTTTGTAGTTCTTCACAGTCTCAGTGTCAATAGAAAACAGTGTCATGCCTACAATTATTCTATTTCGAGAGAAAACTTTACACCTAATTTGATAATAATAGCTAAATAAGTACTTCTTGTAACAAAATTGCAATCTAATACAGTTAATAGACATGTACATGGAATTCCCTTTTTTGAAATTCGAAATCTTATTTAAAATTCAAAACGTAATATTTTGTATCAATCACATACCGCCGGCAGCAAAAATAAATTATGTTGGTTTTAGATTGTCCCGTAATTGACAATAATACGACTGCTACGAATATTCGTAGACGATGTAGAAGCGCTACGAACTTGCACAAATCTAAAATTTCACAGATTTATAAGAGCTTGTTTAAAATCTTCCTAGGTGGGAACCAAAACTTGGAGCACAGTATCATTTTCATTATCAACCCATTTTTGTCTAATCGTTGGACGCGGGTTTCCTCTGAAAATGTGTAGGCTTAGACCGCAGCCCAACACGCTAGCCATGTGTGGATTTATAGACTTTACATACCCTTAAGACGTTTTTTAATACATTAATCATTCATTTGATGTATTAAAAAAAGATTATTTCACATATTTACACAGATTAACATTCACGTTTGTTAGGTTTTTTTACCGTAAAAACATATCATATTTAATTTCTAATACGAATTCGAACCCGGACCATCGGCCTAAAATTGACCGTTCACTATTATTGTACAATGTACATACCACAGGCGTTTCGTAAACAGTTTCCACCGTTTCCGAATGTGATCGTTCACTTAGCCCAATCGCTACTTACAGCTACTTACAGCAGTAACGTCAAGTGAGCATTGCGAACGGTATCGCAGATTGTATCGTTGCGAACGTTGAGTGCGCTTTCTTGTACTTACGATACTTTTCCGAGGCATTAACTGTTCTTAACACTCTGTACTATTGTGCTGTTGTATTTGTGGCTGATTATGTAGCAAACTGTATGATATTGTATATCAACTATAGATTTCATAGAAGGGGCAAGTCTGTGTCAGATGTTGTAACAGACACTCGTATACTCTTTTTTTATATAAAATACGACATATAAGTATAACTTGGTATAAATTTGGCGCCCCAATACCAACTTAACCCACTTGACTCCGTGTAGAAACGCGCAGTATCGTCAACGATCCGAGGATTTCCAAATATAAACAAAACCAAAAGTTCTTACGTGTGTAAATACACATTTTTTTTACTTCGTCATTAGGCCAGGGAGCAATAAAACATCATCTACGCTTGAGAACTTTCATCTTCCATATATGAGGTAGGTACATACTTCACAGGATGTTCACTTTTACTGATGTAAGATATGTTAATTAATTTGTATAAGTAAATACCGAAACGAAAAATAGTTTAGGATTTGAATCCCGGACTATGCTATAACTGCATGGATTAGTGGAAACAATATCTTAGTGCAACTAATATTACATAGTAATAACGGCTTACGACTAAGGGAGATTGGTGTATTCTTGATATGGTAAGTATGGTGGTACATTTAATAGTATACTTAAATAGTATATATAAATAGTATAGGTATATACTGTGGTAGTGGACGGAGAGTGCCCATTAGCTCGTGCGAGTGGAAGGTGCAAAGTATTTAAAACTAAAAGCGTTTCCTTGCTGACTCTTCGTAAATGCATCATATTATTTTTTCTCATTTTAAACTTATTTCGCTACAGTTTTATCGTACAGTTCATTTAGGGTTTGCAGATGGTAATTAGGCTCAGGAGTCATTCTTGGGAATGTCGCAACGAGTTTCACATCACCATCTTTTCACTGCCTTTTCACTAAGATAGCAAGGCATCTATGACCGATCTTAGATAGAAGTTTGGACTTACCTGTGGCTGTTAACAGATATCGATTCAGCAATGGACACTTTATTTTAGGTGGATTGCATGTTCGTTGGTTTTAACACTAATATAAAAAAAGATTTCAAAGGTATGTGAAGTCTACCAATTATACTTGTCCAGCGCGGTGGATAATGACTTAATGCTTCTCATTCTGAGAGGTTGATGATGATGATGATAAAAAATAATAATAGTGAATTGATGTTTAAATTTGGTTCCAGGCAGTTCACGGAGTATAAAATTGCTATTTGATAAATTGATTCATAAATTATTTTTCGTTTGTTGCTACGCGAACTTGTTTGCGAGATTGAGTAACCATTTCGTATGTGTCGTCATAACGTTGTGTCCACATTGTGTGTGTACAGTGTGGACAGTGCACACAATCAGCTGGATTGAGCAGCGTTCCATTTCATTACTGCTCCTCACTGGATTGGACACGATTTAGTGTTTGCTATCGATTGATTTAGTCTAAGGTTTCAGGTGACAAGGTTATGTATTAAAGGTAGTATAACCATTTTTGCACCGGTTTATTCTGGTTTTTGGGTTGTAGGGAAGTAAAGTACTTGTTTATTCACTAAACCGAACAAAAGACATACGTGCTCAGAGGAGACTCGGTGAGATTGATTTAGACTTATGTATTTTTTATAACATTAGAGTAGCAGACGAGCATGCAGTCCACTTGATGGTAAGTGTCTACTACCGCCCATGGACATCTGAAATCAACCGTAGATAAAAGGTCGACTACCGATGTGCCGCTTCTCTTGAGGTAAGTAAAAAGTATATCTCAAACCCTTCAAACCACAACACAACAGCGTTTAATGCTTACTAGGCAGAAATAGGTGCGGCGGTGGTACCGCCGGAGTCGAACCATTGAGAGTTCTACCACCTTTATTACTTATTGCCCGATTGCTGTTAGCGCTGAAAAGCTAGCGTATAAATACCAGGTTGGGCAACACGAGTTTTTGATTACGAACAATATTTAAATATATAAGAACTACTACTACTGTACTACTATACAGATTTGTTTTATTACGGAAATATTTTCTTATATCTGTCGAATATCATTTTTTACACTCAAACATATATTAAGTTTATAAAGAGATAGTTTTTTTTTTTTATAATATACGAGTAGCAGACGAGCATGCAGATCCACCTGATGGTAAGTGGCTACTGCCGCCCATGGACATCTGTAATCAACCCCAGATAGGATTAGATATTCCTACCTGAAGTCAGCCACAGATGCGCCGCTACCTCTGAGGACTAAGCTGGAACGCCTCGGAAAAGTCTGTCTCCCTTACCACGCCCTTCAAACCGGAACACAGCATCGCTTAACACTGCTGTTATTAAGTAGAAATAGGTGTGGCGGTGGTGCCGCCGGAGTCGAACCACAAAGGGTTCTACCACGTTTAAAAATCATTATTATACTAGCGGAAAATCTTGTATTAATCTATATCTATAATGAGATAGATGTTTACATAGGTTAACTAAGTAGTAAGGAAGTCAAATAGACGGATTACCGTGTAAACCTTTTAATTCAGGATACGTCTACGTAATCACTTCAAGGGGATCTACGTAATTACAAACATATGTATGTTATGGATACTTTCTATTTGTACTGCGATTTGTTTGGTGATTAGGAAACGCTACTTTATTAGCAAAGTAAGAAATGGTAATTTTTTTGTATATGTATTTTATGAAAGACTAGCTGACCCAGCAAGCTTTGTACCGCCTCAAAATCTATTTATCAAATATATTTCATATAAAATATAGCCTATGTTACTCGTGGATAATGTAGCTTTCGAATGGTGAAAGAATTTTTAAAATCGGTCCAGTAGTTTTTGAGCCTATTCATTACAATCAAACAAACAAACTAAGTTTTCCTCTTTATAATATTAGTAAAGAAAGATTAAAGATTAAATAGAGTAGCTTAAATTATTTATATTGTTAAGAAATGGTTATACATGGGCTTGATCGTTTATAGTATCCTCTTCGAGAGGTATTTTAATTGCTGTGTTGTTAGGGAGAGACACATAAACGTATCGTTTAATTTTAGTCTTAAGTGATAGCATCCTGGGGTCAACCCCAGGTATGACTCTAGTCCTATATCTTTCAAATCAAATCAAATTTATTGTGGAATAAATTTGATAATTTTTGATGAGGATTGAGGGATGATTGACAGATATGGGTGGCAGGTGCCACTTACTAGTAAGTGGAATACATGCTAGTTCTTCTGTAATAAAAAGGGCATTTCGGATAATGGAAGCATATATTCCTGTTAAGTCATATTTTCAATTAGGAATGAAGAAGTTTCCTGAATTTTACAGGAATATTTAATGTTTTCGGTGTAATAGGGCTCCTGACATAATTTATATATTTAAGTGTCCCCTCGCCGGCGGCAGTTTTAAACGAATGTTAGACATATTTCACCCAAATCGGACCCGCTCCGGTCATAAAAATGGAAATCTCAATATTTTTTCAATTATTGTGTACCTCGGATATATAATTTTAATTTTATACACTTGACTTGTAATAAATTCACAAGTATTTTGTTGAAAGACTATTCTGTATATATTTTGGATCGTAATTTTAAATCAATGACAGAATTTACTTACAGCTCATAGGGTACCGAAAATACCATTTTACATATTAACTGTAGAATGTCTGTAATTATCAAGAATACCTGTCTTGAAACAACCAATTTTTATCGTACAACAGTAAAACCGGCAATTACAAACATTTTAATAGCTGTATAATTTAAGGCATATTTTTCCAATAATAACTGTTTTACTCTTTACACGTGTATCGAGAAATTGATTTATATCATTTTTCGTTTTTTGTTTTAAAGTAATACCTAATTGCCGGAACTTGGTAACGCACTCCGTGTTTCTCGATTGTTTTAACCATTTGAGTTAGTGACATTACGCAGTGTTGAGTTGGTGAAATTGTGACTAATGTATTGTACATTATAGAACACAAGAACAATGTGTTTACTACTTTATGTGATAAGATAAAGAAGTCCAGTGTCAGAGGACGTTCGATATAGTGTCGAGGACTTCATTATATGATTATTTAGCAGTTTAAGTTGGCGTAGAATTACTCATTAGTCTTACATTGTAATTAATATAAAGTGCCTTATTAATCATTCGGTACTTTACACGTGCAAAGAAGTTATTGTTTTAAGTACACTAGGTGTTATTTCAAGTTGTCCCTGTAGTTCCGGGACTAAAATAGGGCTACGGTATCCCCTGCCTGTCGTAGGAGGCGACTAAAAGGGGGCTTCCGGGGTTGCGGGCGGCAAGAGTGGGAGCTCGAACCGTCCAGCAAGCGACCCCGGGAAGGACGGCGGTATGTGTGTGGTCGGTGTGGTCGCATACCGTCGTAAACACTACATGGTGTGGGAGGAGCGAAAACTGCTCCCCCAGGGTAGAGCCCGATCGGGGCATCGCGCTTGGAGGGCTCCGGTTGTGTTCCGTCGGAGATCCCGGAGTTCTCCAACAAGCGTTGAGGACGGCCACCGGGGGGGTTTTAGTGCGGTAAAAATCCCACATAACCCGGCGTCGCTCCCACGTCGTCGGGTACCTTTTGAAGGTTTCCCCCCTCGAGATAAAAAAAAAAGGTGTTATTTCAAGTAAAAGGCAGAATATTGCCGAAGTAAAATAGGTGCGTAATATTTAGGCATGGGCTTTCCATCAGTTGTTGTTTGCAATCGAATATTTCATAAATCAAGTCGTCTGCGTCGGCCGTCGGCTTCTCCGCCAAATTGCTATAATGGCTTGTTTCTTATTGCACCATTTCCAGGGCTGCCGCTGCTCTTAAAATACAATAGAATATAGGACCTCGTCCTTTGGAAATCAGTTAAAAATGTCTTATATAAGTATTTACTGGAATTATTCTTATGTTTAAACAATGTTGATGTTATTAATATTTGTGTAATTGTATTATTTATCAAATGGTAACTGAAAACTGTGGTCCGTGGACCTTGACACACCCATCTTGAATAGAACTAAATTATTGTTAATGTAGTACAGTGTACTATCTTAAGGTCAATGCTATGTGTACCTCTCCTCTTCATCAACCTCATATTGTGTTAAACAGTTTTATATTTTTTTTAAACTACTGCTGTGCGTAATTAATTCAGTAATTACTTCTACCTTATATCAGCAGTATTCTTTCTACTCTTAAGCTTTGGAATATATCTTAGAACAGTGATCGGTCGGTATTTCATTGGTAATAAATATAGTTACTCGAATATAAATTGTAGTTCTTAAGTGAAACAATGTATACGTGATCGACTTTACTAATGTTATGTTTGTGTGATGTAGATGGAAGGAATGACCACTTAAAATCGGATAAGGTTTGCCATTCAATACATCGTAACAAAAACAATTCAATGGCAGCCCTACCTGTCAGTTATCCAGTGAACTGTAAATCTGTTCACATGTTCACTGGATGTACTCAATGAAGCTTGTATGTTGTATGTTTTATTCATGTTCGGCTCGTACCTCAACTGTAAATATTTGTTTTATTAATACTTTTCGATTTTGATTTCGATAGATTTGGTATCATATGTACTTTTACAAGCGTTTTGTTTGACACTGTTGTAATATTGTAACCGCTTTTTTTATTATTATATTCTTTTTCATTGGCAAGTCAATATTTACATATTTCATTATTTATGATACATATATTCTGTGACATTATTTATGATCATTAAATTCTGTGTATTAGGATTTAACATTTTTGTGTTTGTTATAAAATATTGAATAGTAGTCTATTCATACAGGATATCTTCAAGTTTTTCTTTTTGTTTGTATTTTAAAAAGTAATAGACAATCATTGTAGTGGTGTTGTTGCTAAAATATGTATATTAATAAAATCCCAAATAATGTACAACAATGAAGTTTCATTATCAAGTTAACATGATGAAGTTTCATTATTAAGTTAACAAAATTTTTTTTTAGTACATCGAATGTGTGAAAAGTGTAAAGATTAATGCAATTATTTTTTTGTATATGAATGACATGTACAGGGTAAAAAGATATGAATAAAACAAAGTTCGGCTTCGAATAAACTTTTATTGGACAAACATGAACGTTGAAGCCGGTCCATGTACACCAACTCGACTAGATATACATCACTTCATGCTATTACAATAGTTACTAGCTAGCATATTACACCGGCTACCTTACGCTATATCGAACAAAGTAAATAAACCTTAGTACATTAATTACTCTAGAAGGTGACAAGGAGCTACATTTGTTCGTAATTTTGAATATCAAAAAAAATCAAAAACCAAAAAATCTAATTTTGATTTTTGATTTTTTTTTAAATTTCGAATATAAAACATACATCGTACAACTAAAGTTAAGAGCTAGGTACTGGTGCCGCGAAAACACCACCCCAAGTTGGGTCTGAGGTGGGTTTTCGAGAGCGCGGCGTCAGCGAAAACATTTATATAGATTAATTATATATTAGTTATAACGTTATTTGTGAGGACAGGAATTTGCTTAGATATGACGTTTGTTACTAGAGTATCGTATTGTACAGTGGGTCCGTGGATTAGGCCTCCTCGACCGCCGCGCCATCTGTGGAACGAACATGTGTTCATTAATTAATCATTGATATAAATTTGTTACTGACCAGTTGAATACTATTCTCATTCTATAAAGGAGGCAAGGTAAAGGCTATATGGATCAGTGAATCACGGTAATCTTATCCCTCAAACCTTGCAAGCACCGTGAAGAGCGTTCAAAGATGTAGATTTTAGAGAAGGTTGTTTTATGAAATTTGATCACCTAATTTTTAAAAAATCGTATATAATAAATTTGCAATTTTTTTCAAAAATTTGAGGTTAAATCATTGAGATTCGAATGGGGCTTTTATTGCGATAACCCAAACTCCATAGCTGAAGGAAATTCGTATTTACAAAATACAGTCACCAAGCATTAAATAAGATACATATTTATATATTTAAAGTGATTTATGTACAGTGAACATATTGTATTTAAGCGAATAAGTGCAATTTTATTATTTTAAACACATAGTGGACAGTGCGATATTTACTGTGCTATTAAAAACTCACGTTACTTATGTAATAATCACTCTGAGTCAATTTTTGCCTACTACAGGAAAAAATGGTAAACATTAATTATTACAACTGAAAAACAATATATTACAAAGAGATTAAAATAATAAGAGATAAATAATAACAAATAACGTGTATGGAAGAATCCAGTTGTTTGTTCGCATGCATGTCTGTTTGTCATTTGCATGTGTGCATATAATTGTATTTTGGCATTCGTGTAATATAAGAGCATTTCTTAATATTTTTGTAGAAAAAATAGTTTTTACGATACGATTACCATAAGTAATTTTCCCCAAAGTACCGCACGTAGAATATCGTTTATACGGGAGCTTCCTTTCCGTAATCTAGAAACAATTTACGATTTTTAGATCACGTATGTTCCTCTGCGAATGGCCATCTGTGCCTGTAATAATAAAACTATAAAACTAGCCCGTGGTTCTTCGTTGCCAAAAATGTGGTAAATTTCAATACATTAAAATTAAAGATACACTGGTAAAGTGTATTTAGAGGTACGCGCGATTGGGAATAAAAGAGTTTAAAACAATTATAATACGGTAGTACATTTTTTGTTAATTAAATATAGAAAACATGTAGGGATGTAAATACAACATATAATTCACTTATAATGTCCAGTAACGTAAAATACATATCTATTCAACTTCAAATACATGCCCCCGTCGTGCCAGTAGCTGGTTAAAACTCCGTTATATTTGAGTATTACTCGAAATCTCATATTATATTGCAAGAAATAAATTTACTCAATTTTCAGAAAAGAATACAACAGCGCCAACGCGTCTACTATAATACAAAAAAAATATTTATATTGTATAAGGATTGAATAAGGCTAGAGTTGATCCACATAGTTTATCCCTTAACAGCGTTTGTGACATTTACCTCTCACATGGCCTATTGCGAGCAAAACCGAAACTTCTGTATCGTTGGTAGAAGTAAATAATGTTATTTCAGCTAGAAGTTGCTAAATATTTCCCGAAGGATTAATTTCCGGACGGGCGCCGCTTAACGCGATTAACTTATTAAATTAACTTAACGAGTTTTGATGTTTGCCAACTTTTCAATTGTATTGAATTATTCTTGTAAAACGCGGTGAAACCCCACATCGAGAGCGTTTTGACGCCGCGTTTAAAATGCTACGTATATTCGTTTTTATTATTAAGTGGCACTTGACACGAGCAAGCGGCATTTGAATAGAGCAATCGGTAAGTTACTCCTACATCCTTTCATACGTTTGATAACTAATCGAAAATCTACAGAAAGGACATTCAGTTTTAAATTGATTTTAATGTCGTTAAATAGGCAAGTTTAAATATAAAATTTAATTCGCGTCCCAACTTTCAATTAAATAACTTGTAAATGGACGGGCTGACGAGAATTTAAATTAATAAATTACAAAGTAAAAGCATGAGAGCTATTTCTCAGAGCATCTAAACCGCTGTACGTCTGAACATTGCCGAGAACTTCTTTACCAGAAGTTTCCGAGGCACTCTCGGCCCCGCCGGAACAATTAGCCGGGTATTGTGCAAATGAACACATTCATTTTTGCCCCTTTACCTCGCTAGCTGTTTATACGGATCCTAATTTTATTAAAATATTTATTACGCGTATAACCATATTTCTTATTTATTGTAATTTTCCGCCTTTTTACTTAATCTCTTCTAGAAATTTTGGAAGCATAAAAAGTGTTTAGTGTACGGTAATTTGATATACACAGGCTTAGTTCTAAAAATACTATTTAAATTAAAGACATTATAAGATACTTGTACTACGATTACAGTTTTCGTAAAGAAGTGTAAGTAGATATTCAAAATCAAATCAAAATCAAAAACATCTTTATTTGCCAAATAAGGTACAAAACTCTGGTTAAATCTGTCCTAAGATACAAAAATCCTCTTATTTTATCATTTCGGCGTGCAAATATGGTTATAAACTTAATTTTATGTTAACTTACTTTGTTTTGATCGTACAACACAATTAGTCACCTTGGCGTTAATTACGCCTTACAAAATAATATCACATGTCAGTAAAAAATCAAAATAATAAAATAATAATAATAATACTATTACATGTGGAGTTTATTTAGCAACTGATTAAAAATATATATTAGTCAATTCTTAGATTAATTAATGAGTATAAATACAAACTGTACTTTTGTTTATTGTTATAATGACGTCTTACTTTTTTGTATGCTTACAAGGAGTCTTTGATACTCACCTATAAGTGAATATGCATTTATTGTTAACTGTATTCCTAGTTCTTAAGTCCTGTGTGGTGGCGCATGCAAATGTAATAATCGTTGGTGATGTTAATAAATAAAATAAACTTAAACACTCGTCTTATTTCATAAAGGAGTCAAGATAGAGACTATATGGATCAGTGAATTACGTGTCCTTTTCCCAGAGTACACCACCGTGCATACATCGTGAAGAGCCTTCAAATATGTAGATTTCAGACACGACTATAGTTTTTGTAAAGAAGTGTAAGTAGATGTTGTATGTGGAGTTTATTTTGTAACTTAAACACTAGTCTCATTTCATAAAGGAGTCAAGATAGATACTATATGGATCAGTGAATTACGTGTCCTTTTCCCAGAGTATACCTCCGTGCATACATCGTGAAGAGCCTTCAAACATGTAGATTTTAGACACGACTATAGTTTTTGTAAAGAAGTGTAAGTAGATGTTGTATGTGGAATTTATTTTGTAACTTAAACACTAGTCTCATTTCATAAAGGAGTCAAGATAGAGACTATATGGATGAGTGAATTACGTGTCCTTATCCCAGAGTACACCACCGTGCATACATCGTGAAGAGCCTTCAAACATGTAGATTTTAGACACGACTATAGTTTTTGTATATATGCATGTGGAGTCTATTTAGTATCTCGTCGATAAAATCCGCTACAATGCGTCTTGAATTATAAATAATCTTTTCCAATAACCCTTCCTTGGCAGTCGGGTAAAAATATATTCAATAAGTTTTTATCAAAGAGTATCGTTCGTAGAGTTTATAAGTGAAGGTAAATAAGTGTCGGATTCAGAGTGTGTGTACAATTAGGAGATTCGGCGACACCGTCCTTTTGGAGGCACAGGTGTTTGTTCAGTGCGGATGAGAGGAGCCGGGTAAGGGTGTGGACACCACTGAATATATTCGATTGAATTTGTACGAAAATACACGAATCAATAGAGAATCGGAAAGTTTGGTGATTTTATAAAGAAGCTTTTAATGTTATGAGATTATGCATAATGTATGTAATACTGAATTAAAGAATAATACAAGCTTAGTTATCTTTATAGGAAATAGGGGAAATGTGAACAAAAAGCATTTATTACATTACTTGGATACTTTGTTAAAACTTAATTTAAAGGAAATTGTAATGTTTACATTCCCCTATAGTAAAAGTTTGCCAGTCGAAGAGAATGATATTAGATATAAGTTAAATATGACTTTGCACACTGCAATGTGCAATAATAATAAATTTCATTTGATTGATACTAACTCGTTTAGTATGAATTTTTATTTGACAGGGGATAATTACTATCTACCTAGATTTTATAAAAGACGGATAGCTGTTGTGCTAGAATTTTATTTTGACATTTCTGCCAAAAACTTGGCAACCAAACCTGCTTCTATTGAGCAGAATAATAATTTAAAATTATTGACATCCAATAATTTAAATTTGACATTGGAAAATTTAAATTAAATGATAGGACAACAGAGTGCACCTCTGGCAAATTATTTAATTTACAACCATTGTCAAATAGTAATTCATTTAATAACATTGACATATCAATAAATAATTATGTAAGTAATTCATATGAATATAATAATAATAAGCAAATTAAGAGACATATTTCAAATAAATGTCTTCATATGGGTAAACTTAGTAATAATAAAACTAGCAATAAAAAGTTTTCATCTCTAAAAATATTGCACCAGAATATCCAGGGTTTTTCAAGTAAGGAGCTGGAACTGGAGTTATTTTTAGAGAGTAACAATTATGATATAATTTGTTTAACAGAGCACTGGTTAAAACATGGTGAAACACAAATAAACTATATAAATCACTTTATTGCTAGTTCGTTCAGCCGTGAGTCAGCTATCCATGGTGGCTCATTAATAATAACTCGTAAAGGTTTAAAATCAAGAGAACGCTTGGATATAGTGGGGCTCTCGGTTGAACGTGTTATTGAATTATCATGTGTCGAGCTGGATAGCCTTATTGTGGTTAGCGTGTATAGGCCCCCTAACATAGAAACATTTTCTAGATTTGAAGGTGTAATGGAAAATGTTTTGGATATTATTTGCAAATGTAAGAAATATGTTGTTGTTTGTGGTGATTTTAATGTGAATATTTTAGAAAACACCACATTGAAAGTAAAATTACTTTCCTTATTTAGATCATATAACTTAGAATATAGTTTTTTTGAGCCAACCAGGGTGACTTCATCCTCTGCTACTTGCATTGATAACATTTTCTGTAACTGCTCTGTAGTTGAAAAATCTATAATAAATCATATTAAATCTGATCACAAGGGGCAGTCTGTCCATATCCAATATAACATATCCAAGGAAGGGAACATAAAGTTTCTTCATAGACCAATTACAGGTCACCGTTTATTAAAATATAATAAAGTGCTACTAAATAAGTTGTCAGTTCTGAACCATAGCACTTGTGTTAATAATTTATATTCTGCATTTTTCTCCACAGTGCACACAGAGTTTAAAAAAATATTTTCTGAAGTTAGGTATGAAAAGAGTACTAGACTTAGTTTTTGTGAATGGGCTACTAAAGGTATTCGTCTAAGTAGAAGTAGACTTTTCGAGCTTTATAGTGAAAGAGAGAATAACTGTAGCCCTCACTTCAATGAATATGTTCGTAAATATTCTAAAATATTTAAATCAGTTTGTATGACAGCTAAATCTAAGTTCATACATAATAAAATAAAAAATGCTGATAATAAAATTAAAACAATTTGGAAAATAATTAATGCTGAAACACGAACTTGTAGATTAAGTATCAGTAAAGTATCTCTTACTACTGAACGTGGTCAGATTACCTCAGATAAAGAAATTGCACAAGAATTTGAAACTTTTTTCTCGAATATACCATTTAATACTACTAAATTTTTAAAATCATCCCCAATTAAAGCAGTGACCATCCTTAAAGAGAATTTAAGTCAGTGTCACATTAAATTTAAATTTAGACATATTTTAATTAATGACATATTAAAAGCTTTTAAAGAATTAACTGTTAAAAATACAGAGGACATTTGGGGAATGTCAGTAAAAGTTTGTATATCAATCATTAAAACTTTAGCTCCCTACTTAGTCACTATTTTTAATATGTGTGTTGATCAGGGCTGTTTCCCTGATTTAATGAAACATAGTAAAATAATTCCATTGTTTAAGGCAGGTGATACTAAAGATCCCAACAATTATAGACCCATCTCAGTACTGCCTGTTCTAAGTAAAATTTTTGAAAAGATCCTCTTACACCAAATGTTGCTTCATTTTAAACTAAATAATCTTTTACATCAAAAGCAATTTGGCTTTACTAAAGGCCGTTCTACCACAGATGCTGGTGTTCAATTGCTGCGACATATTTTTGATTGTTGGGAACAAGCACATGATGCTATAGGTATTTTTTGTGACTTGTCTAAAGCTTTTGATTGTGTTGATCATAAAACCTTATTGTTAAAATTACAATATTATGGTATTCAGGGAAATTCTCTAAAGTTGATAAATTCTTATTTAAACAATAGAGTCCAACGAGTGCAAGTAAATGGAGCATTATCAGCAGGTTCTAATATTAAAATAGGTGTACCTCAGGGCTCCATCCTAGGTCCGTTTCTATTTTTAGTTTATATAAATGATTTGCCAAATGTAGTAAAGGATTTATCTGAGGTTGTTTTGTTTGCTGATGACACTTCCTTGGTATTTAGAGTAAAACGACAATCACAGGATACGAACGATATTAATGAAACTCTTTGCTGGATTCAGAACTGGTTTGATGCAAACAACCTACTCTTAAATTCTAATAAAACTAAATGTATTAAATTTATGCTACCAAATGTAAGGAGTACGGGGATGAATGTCGCTCTTAATGGTGAGACTTTGCAATTCGTCAATGAAACTGTTTTCTTGGGGATTACCATTGATTCTAAACTCCAGTGGGGTCCCCACATCTCTGCTTTGTCCAGCAGACTTAGTACTGCAGCTTTTGCAGTCAGAAGAATTAGACAGTTAACAGACATACCCACTGCCAGACTTGTCTATTTCAGTTACTTTCACAGCATTATGTCTTATGGCATTCTACTGTGGGGCAGTGCTGCTGACATAGACTCTATATTTACTATTCAAAAAAGAGCAATAAGGTCAATATATAGTCTGCGGCGTGGTGAGTCCCTAAGAGAACTGTTTCCCACTATTAATATATTGACGGTGCATAGTCAATACATTTATGAAAATATTATGTATGTAAGAAAACACACTGATATGTTTGAAAAAAATAGTAACCACCATAACTTTAATACCAGAAATAGAAATAAATTAGCAATTCCTAAACATAGATTATGTAAGGTGGCTAGATCTTTCGTGGGCAACTGTATTCGCTACTACAATAAAATACCCGACCACATTTTGAATCTCACAGAAAAAAAGTTTAAACATGTCGTTAAACTAACGCTATGTAAAAAAGCGTACTATAAAGTAAGTGATTATTTGACTGACAAAACGGTGTGGTCTGAATTAGCTCCAGCTCCACATGTACCATTACGTTAAGTTAACATTGTCAAAAACATTTTTTTTTTTAAAGATGTGTGTTATGGAGTTTCTTTCGCCGCTTCTTCTCCATAACGAAACACCTTGTGAAGTGGTGGTAGTTGCTTTGACATTCAAAAAGTGATCTGTAAAGAACCTATTTTGAATAAAAAAATTTGATTTGATTTGATTTTGATTTGATTTGTTTGTAGATTTTTTTTTTTTTTTTTGTTTGTAGATATATCATCGTAAGAATTGTAATGTTACACTATGATTTTGGTAAATGATGTGAAAGATTTTCTTTCACATCATTTACCTTTACTTTACATCGCTTGTGGAATCATACGATTGTGGAAATCAGAAGACTTCACAAAAATTATATATCTACTGTACTAATCGCTTGATAGTTATTATGTATGGTTAATATGTATAGTGATATGTCATTACAGTAAATAAAAAGGTTCCGTCAGTTCAAAAGGTATTCAAAGTACTTTTTGAAGTGTAAATAAATGTGATTGAATATTAGTAAGTATCGAATATTTCTATGTTTATAATTATGTATCATTTTGAACATCTAAAATATTGTTTTCTATTTCATCATCATCATCATCAACAACCCATTACTGTCCCACTGCTGGGCACGGGTCTCCTCTCATAATGAGAAGGATTAGGCCATAGTCCACCGCGCTGGCCAAGTGAGTATTGGTAGACTTCACATACCTTTAAGATTTTTTATATAAATCTCTCAGGTATGCAGGTTTCCTCACGATGTTTACCTTCACTGTTTAGCAAGTGATAATTAATTTCTTATACGCACATAACTTTGAAAAATCAGAGGTGCGTGCCTGGGATTTGAACCTCGGACCCCTCGATCGAGAGGCCGAGTTTCTTAACCACTAGGCTATCACTGCTTCACGTTTTCTATTTACACACAGATTATATCAAATAACCGTTTTTTATACTCAGCGCTTTAGTTTCTATTTCCTCATCTCTACCATAAGTGCGACTTTTATTGGGCGATTTTTTCTCCTATCTGCTTGCCGAATGTTCACACGCACCAATAACTAAGGGATAATACTCGGCGTTGAAGCAAATAAAACAACAACATTTCCTGACTTATATCATCGACGGATGACGTCATTATACGTTAAGATGAGGACATTGTAAGGTATTTGAAATTTTATCGTTTTTCAAAGTTTTTGGTTAGAAAAGTAAGATTATCAAATATAAGGTTTTATACAATAAATATAGTGTTAGGTTTCGGTTATGTTTTGGTTATTTTTTTTAATTTACATTTTTAAGCGTTATGTGCCAAACCTACAGATAAAATAAAATATTGTATGACTACAGGAATCATTACTAAAATAAATAACATTACCGTCTAAAGACTGTGAATAAAACTTTTGGCGAAAAATATGCTTTTTCCCCACATTTATAACATTGAATACGTCAGCAGTGCAAACTACTCTAACATGGAGAGGCTCTGGAAGTGACGTAGAGTAGCTGTGAAAGGTAGGTCTAGATCAGTGGTTTTCAAAGTGCGGGTCACGACCCCCTCGGGGGTCATAAATTTCTATGGAAATTAAAAGGCCCTATGACAAGTATAAAGTTTAAAAAAAAACTAAAAAAAATCGTACAGGTTTTGAATATGTAAGTATTTAATTTAAATGTAACTTTAAAGTTTCCGATATTAATTATTTATTTACTGACTGGAATTATGGGTATACTTAAATAAAAATATTGTATGGATCATAATGGTAATATTGTTAAAGGTTTGAAATAGCGGAGGATAGGGGGTCGCGAAATATTAGATAGCAAGGGTATGATGCTTTTAAAAAGGTTGAAAAACACTGATCTAGATGAAAGCTCTACTCTAAACTACACACAGAGTATTTACAGAGGTCTACGACACCGTGCGACAGAAGATAGTTGCCAACGAGTGCGAAAGAGATGGAGCTACAAGGAGTTGTGTGCATGGAAGCGGCTTCGAGCGTGGTTACCGTGCTCGTCGTCTAAGTCGCGCTGGGAAGACCTCTTGCCCCACATCCCTCTTAAATTGGTCCAGCCAGGCTCTCGCTTCCAGTAATACGCTCCTGTAGGACATGCTTTCAAATTGTAGAATTGTAAGTTTGAAAAATAGGAAAATAGCGAAAATACAAGATGATGTCATTCTTCCGTTGGAACTGTTCTTATTTTTTATCATATTGAACCATTAAATACATTATTTAACCATTTAATACATCATTTAACCATTTAATAACAGTCGTGAATCAAAAATAAAGATGGTATATTACGAAAAGAGATAAAATTGGGCATGAGTAGTAGCAGTAGTTCATTTATTTAGTGATCTTCTCGGACGACTACTCATGCCGCTGCGGATCTCAATGGTCCGCGGACCATGAGGTCAGACGTATAGACCTATTGCGTAAATCAATGCCACATCCTGTCATAGCAATCTCTGTGATTTATTTAATATTATCGCGTAAAATATACGGTAAAGTATAAATCACTTTGAGATGAATACTTTTCTGTCATTGGTAAATTATTATTTTTGTTAAAAACTATAGCCGGAAAATATATTGACGGGTAACTTTTTACAATAAAATACATTTATCTTTCACATCGGTCCCGATAAGGTTGGGAGTAAAAATAAAATCAGAGGGATTTTGAGTGGAGGGTATGTAGACGGGACGAGACGGTTTTCATTAAGGCGCTTATGGGTAAATTAATTTGGCATGAGGTCCGCGTGAAGGGCCGGGTGACGTTACATTGGTTCAGAGGGCCCGTTATTTAAAAATCGAGCGGAATTTTATCTAATTCGATGGCTTGTGGCGATCCTGTCTCGTCAGTCTGTCCCCAGTTCATGTCATGAAAAGTTTGGACATCGTAAACTGTCAATTCAGAAAATGTAGCTTCGATATGAATTTTTCGGATTTTTTATAAAGTATTCGTAATGCTACATTAATTATAAATTAGAATTATAAAAGTAATATTTAGCTTTCAACAATATTCAAATTTATTGCCGAGGAAGTCTACAATTTCTTAGTTCACCTAATTGGTACTTACATTAGTAACAAAATCTAGTGAACTCTGCAACTGACGTGCCTGAAGTGACTACCACTGAACTTAATGTTAAAATTGAAACTAATTCATATTTAATACGCTTTTATTAGCTTCAGACGTATGTATGTTGGTATGTTAGTATGTTAGTATGTAACGGAATCTTTGAACATGATTTTAACCCCCTTCAAAACGTCGGATTAACTTGAAATTTGGCATACTTATTAAGGACCGATGACAATTCAATATTTTAAACATTCTGACCCGTTATCCTTACTAGGATAATCAGGATCAGCGATTTTTGTTTTCCTGAGACCCGGAAGGTCTGCGTTAAGACCAATAAAGGAATCTACCAGGCGCGCCGATCACCTAACCTAACCTAACCTGACCTGACCTGACCTGACCTGACCTGACCTGACCTGACCTGACCTCAACTTCGACGCGTCCGTTGTTAATAGCATCATGAAGCGGTGTCTCATCATCCTTATTCATTCAGCACTTCAACATCTGCACCTTCCTTTAACAAGATTTCCACTATTTCATTGTTCCCATTTCTTGCTGCTAAATGTAAAGGCATATATGATTTCAGCTCATCGTCATAGTCACAACTTATGTTATTAACTCGAGCTGTAAAATTAATTAAACTACTAACAGTTTTAAAATCTCTGCAGGCAGCAGCAACACAAAGAGAAGAAATTCTAGAATTATTTTTGATATTAACATCATCATGCTGTAATATTAAATCGATGATTGGACGACGTCCTTTTGAAATGGCTAGATGTAAAGCAGTTGACCGTTTTTCTCTTGAGTATTGCCATCAGCGCCTGTTTTTAAAAGATGCTCTATCATCCTTTTTCCGTGATTACTTTTATCCAAGATAGAGGACCTGGGATATGGTAATTATGAAAGAAAGCAGTTAGCATTGGCAATTCGGATGTCATTCAACAACTCCTCTGGGATTTTCACGTTAACAATAAAAATAAACACCAATGTAAAACAACACTTCATACAGCTGTGTTAAACAATGACCCAATATTCATTTTTGCACTGCTAAGCAAAGGTGCTGATGCTGATTCGAAAGATAAACTTGATAATACGCTACGTAATAATCGTTAAAATAATCGCTAAAATAATCACTAAAAAATTAAAAATAAATAATAGTTAAAAAAAACTAAAAAATACGCTTTTATAAAAAAATCGACCAAAAAATGAAAAATAAATAATAGTTTAAAAAAACTAAAAAAATACACTTTTTATAGAAAATCCAACTAAAAAATAGAAAATATTTTTTTTTAAATTTGAATTAAGAATAGTGTAAATAAGATAAAAATATTTTTTATTGTAAAAAAAGCGTGGGGTGCTTTTTAAGATATTATCAAAATGATAATCCTTCTACTCAATATCTATCAATAAAATATTTATAACTATTGACACCATGCACCCCACGCTTTTTTTACAATAAAAAATATTTTTATCTTATTTACACTATTCTTAATTCAATTTAAAAAAAAAAATATTTTCTACTTTTTAGTTGGATTTTCTATAAAAAGTGTATTTTTTTAGTTTTTTTAAACTATTATTTATTTTTGGGTGAAATTGCGGATTATAATTTATTAACTTTCAATAATTTACAATAGGTACAAGAAAATAAAACGAAAAATGTTTTAAAGAAAATTTCAAATAACTTGAATTGCTTCTGAAAATACCTATTTGTAATTAAAAGTAAAGGTAGGCTGCGTTTAAATTGCCGGAAAACCTCGGGCTCAGTTTAATTGAACCAGAAGCGAAGTGACGCCGCAACTAAATCAATCAATTGAACGCGATCGCATTAATCTGTGTCCAGCCGAAACGGGGAAATAATTGTTTTCGATAGTTACTATTATTGTACATATTGGAAAGGTATGTAGGTATAATGAAATTGAAATCAATATATTTTTATTTGCAAAGTTGTAAACAGTATTACATAGAGTCCTACCTCAGGTCGACCACACATTGCCATCTTGACAGTAAATTTCAACTTTCGTATTTATGTTTTTTTTTCTATTCAGAACACAGCAACCCTTATTACTGCGGTTAAGCAGTACACTTTGTAGACTTTATGATTTGGTTTAAATATTTGAACTTTATTTGACCAAATCAATTATAGTTTAACTTATATTAATGGTATCGTTATACTGCTTTCTGGAGTATCTTTCAGTGTCGTAACTTAAGCCTTCAATTCCAAGTTACAAAAGTTTTTGTTACCTGATATTTCTAGCATAATGGTCATAGCAAACTTTGAGAATTAATACAAAATAGAAGCCTACGAGAACGGGTATTCAAAGTTTCGTTTGCCTAAAAATCCCGTTTAATACTTTAAACACAAGCTTTTGTAAAACGGCTCACGTAAATAAACGTATTGTAAAGTTTCGCAATATTTTACCAAAATGTGGATGAAAATTTAACACACGAAATTTAAAGTTATGATCTTTTGAAATGTTTTCAGAAATGGTGTCAAGAATCCATTAAGGCGTTTAAATTAGTCGCCTTATGACAAAGATTTATAAATTTATGATAAATATTTCAAAGGCTGTTAAATTAAATTAGTCACGTTTAAATTAGTCGCCTCGTTGATAATGATTTATGATTTTATGACAAATCTTTTAATCACAATACCTTTTAAATTAAATTAGTCAATTTTAAATTAGTCGCCTCATTGGCAACGATTTATGAGTGAATGACAAATACACAAAATAAGTATACTGATATCTGAATTTCTACTTTCAAACCGAAATGGCATGAGGTATTGCTATTATTACCCGTACTTGGAACCAAGGAAAGCTAATTTCCTATGAAAGTTTAACGACGCTTCGATTCCCCGCGCCACAAGTTGACTGATTGATTTAATATAACGTTTTACTTCCGAACCAATCTTTTGTGTTAGTTTTATATAGCCAGGGGGTGTTTTTATTATACGCCATAATCTTTGGCCGGTTGAGTTGGGCAGAACAAATGTTACCCGCTCCTAAATGTACACAGTTGGTTGTATATTGCTAGTAGTTTTTCAATTTCAGTACCAGACGTTATGTCCCTGAAGGTTATTGGAAGACTTTAATAAACAAAATAACATTATCTTATGTTAAGGAAGGGATTTTTGAAATTTCTAAACAATAGTGACGATAGCTAGTAGGTAATGAGCATCGTAGCTAGAGGCTAGCCTTACGGTCGGCAGCCAGGGCGGCAACATTCATAGGGGCGCTTGTCGACCCAACAAAAATAATGCAACCTGTATTGCAATACTGGAATAATTCAGTAAAGCAAGAAAAATAATCCTGGCGAGAAAAAATAAATAAACGTTACTTGATTAAAATTATTCCCTTTCTGAAAGGCTCGAGGGCGCAAACTTATAATTTTGCCAACGGTACTCATGACTCTAGCTACGACTATTTCAGTAATAGTACTAATACCAAGTAGTGCGTCTATGTCGCTTGCAAATGCCTCACAAATCTAAGTTTTTTTGTATGGAAGCAGAATATTATTATGTAGTTGGAGAAATCTTTAATAAGCCCCAAAGTAGATAAGAAATAACTCTTCCATAATAGAGGATAATACAGATAAATCTACTCTCTTTAAAACAGAAAAAAATAGTTTGCTATAAATTAAATAGTTCTACTATTTTCAAAATGGCAGGAGATATATACCGCTGTTGTACTGTGCCGGTTTGACTGGCCGCTTGCCCCACGCGCCGTGCAGCGCGGACCACGCCTTCTTCTCTGGTGTCTCCATGGGCTGGTCAGCAGCATCCTTTGGAAGTTAATATTTTTATTATAATTACGAAGTACATGTCATTAAGTAGCCCACTACGGTGTAATCTCGTAAATTCAACTTCAAATAGAAAATCTAGTCCTGAGTACCTACGTAAAATCTACGAGTAAGTAACACTAAAAATATTGCAGAAAATTTAGGACTTGCTCCTGTCTATGTTGTATTATCATTATTGTTGTATGGCTCATGACCTGTTTTCTTAAAATACTATTCAGTAACATACCACATTTATTCTATTGTATGAATGCTCAAGTTACAATCGGTCTGATTTTATGCTAGCGTATAAAGAACGGTTAGCAAAAAGTATCAATATCGTCCACTTGATTACAGCAACGTTGCCGCCCGCGGCAATATCGCAGCAATAACTCACTTCGCTGCAATCGCCTTTATGAAAGCGCTGATTCAGATTGCTCTTATCGATGTCAGCTAAACCGTTTCTTGTCTTAGTATAAGTCAGTGCAACGTTGTTATAAAAGTTCAACAATATTGCAAAATTATGTTTCTATAAAATTTATTGTTAAGAATATTTCCAAATTTCATTCCACGATGATATAGTGCTGTGGCTATGCTTTCATAGTCCGAAATTTGACGTGCAAAGAGAAAATCTAATTTACAAACGTATCTTTGTGTGATATCTGTTTTTTATATATTTAAATAAAAGTTTTCGTCTAAGCTCGAGAGCATAGGATTGTCAAGAACCCCTGTAGATATTTAACCTCATAATTGTAGTATCTGGCAAGTTTGTGTATTGTCACCACAAACAAGTTATGTAATGTGGATACATGTTTGTGTTGGAGATAAATATGAGGAAAGTCAACTTCTTAATGTTACCTGTTGCAGAGGGAGCAAGTGATCGATAGCCATCTCGTAGTCTTCGTAGTCGGTCTCGGGCGCCGTCCGCTTGCCCCACGATCCATGGAAGTTTGCCCATTTTTCCTAAACATTAACAAATGTTACGTAAATTTTATTTTTTTTAACATGATCCAAAGTCGTAATTACAAGTTGTGAATATTTTTACTTACAGGTGCGCGTTTGCCCCAAGCCGAGCTCATGTCTTGCCATCCGCGCTTGCCCCATCCAGCTTGCAGGTCCTGCCAGGCGCGCTTGCCCCACGCCGAGCTCATGTCTTGCCAACCACGCTTGCCCCAAGCGGAGCTCATGTCTTGCCAGCCCCTCTTACCCCAGGGAGCTTGGGACATATCCCTCCAGGCACGCTTGCCCCAGGCAGTATTCAGATCTTGCCAGCCCCTTTTGCCCCAAGCGGAGTTCAGATCTTGCCAGCCTCGCTTGCCCCAAGCGGAGTTAAGGTCCTGCCAGCCCCGTTTGCCCCAGCCCGCCTGCAGGTCCTGCCAAGCGCGCTTGCCCCATGCCGAGCTCATGTCCTGCCAGCCCCGCTTGCCCCACCCGCCGCCGCCGTGTAAGCTTGACCAGGCCCGTTTTTCTTCTTCTGTTAATTCGATGTCATCCGCCTGTTAAAATAAAAAAGTTTATCTTTAATTTAAAATGTCGCACACGAGCCACAATGTCGTGACGTTTTATTAACTTTGATAATAATTAAAATGTATTCCAAGTGAGCCAAACAAAGGACTATTCGATTTTCAGTCACAACAGCAGCATTGTGCGCTGTAGAATTATTAAATTTACAAGCAATTGTATACGCCTGCCATTTCTCATATAGGATTAATATTCGTACGTTCATTTCGTAATTAATATCCTGCTGTATAATAATGTGTTAGGAATATAAACTCCATACGGGATGACCTTGAGTTTGCTTCGCTAAAGTAAATAGTTGATGTGGGAACGTAATTATTAATTTGAATGGGAATTGAAAATATTATCATTAAGTCAGTCACTTCCTAGAACGTCTGCAACCACTGAATTGAATTTATAATTATTTTACGGTATTACCGAGTAATACAAAATGGCGTCGACGTTAAGTGGAAGCAGTGAATATTCATTCCTTATTTATGGAATGGAGTCTTTGGAATTTGCTAAAATATTTCAGGGAATTTTATATTTGATTTCTTCAAACAAAAGTAAGGCTCTTAAAGGCTTAGTTTAATTAAATACTAATGAACAAGTGGCTTAGAACGGATTTGTGGTTTTATTGTATTGGTTTTCGGAGTTTATCCCAATCGAATGATTCGCAAAGCATTATCCGGCTGAACGGTGCGCATCACTGCACAAGTTCTTTCATTATTCTGTTAAGTAAAGCCTAGATAAAGAATGTTAATTAATTAATTAATTAGATTTCTGTGAAAGAGTGATTGGGAACGAATACAGAATACCATATATATTTTATATTGGTATAAGTTACTTAAATTACAATTTCAATGGTACGAGTATAAGAACAGGTATTTATGTAAAACAGTGTTTAGTAAGTTCCAATTTCGGGCATGGTAATTTTCTTATTGATAATACAATTCATTATTAATTTTTAGTTATCCATCAATACCTACCAAACATATAAGAAAATCAGTTGCTAGACAAAATTACAAAACTGGTACTGTTTTTTTTCGCTTTTTATACATAGGTTAACTGAATGTCTTATGGTGAAGTCCTATTTTGAAAGTATTATAGTAGCAAAAAAGGCTACTTTGCCTAACATAACAAACAAAAGAAAAGAAAATTACCAGATTGCACATAGTTGCAAGTCGCTGTCAACTTGCCCCAACGTCCCCAGTTCTTATTGCTCTAAAGTTTCCTACTATGCCATTTGTTAACGTTTTTATTCCTAACCTAGTCTCCCTAACTTGTATCGGATTTCCTGAACTGTCTTTGCCAAGTTATTTAAGAGTTCAAAGATAACAGGATGGGAACGTAATGTACCCATATTGTGGTTTTCGATACATTTGGCGATCGGAAAATGGAAGTTTGTTTTGAACTCCGTTGGATTTGGAATTCGGTTATTGAAATGTAATAGAGATAGGATTGGGAGGCGTGGATATTTGTTTATGTATGCTGTAGTGAGTTACGAAGTGGCTTGACAGATTTTAACATATATGAAATGTATTGTTGGATACGCCTCTTGAGATGACATAGACTACTACTTATTTCCTTTTTTAGTTGACTATTAAATGTTATCAGTGTTTGTTCAACAATAATTTAAAATGCCTAAAGAAGCCCTAGCATTTGGACGTTTAATAAAAATATTTTTACAGGACGAATACATACATTTTTACGGAAGCAAGTTATTAATCGAAGTCTACCTTTTACCAAATTGCACTAAGTAAGATGTAACAACTGCATTCTTAGTTTTCATTATGAAAATATATGCAATAACATCCATATTTTTTAATTAAATCACGTTTCCACCATGACTACTTCCAAGTTATTTAACTCTTCAAAGAAACAAGTGATTGAAGGGTTGGTGGTTTGCGGTAAATTGGATATCCAAATGCTACAGGATTATCTGCTTGTATAACTTGTTGAATTGATTCCGAGGTATCTCCCCAATAGGTATAGGGGATAATGCGCGTAATACAACAATGTAATTGAATCTTTTGTCTAGTAATTATCTAGGTTACGGAAACAGCTGTAGAGATATATTTTTTTTTATTTAGGGAACGTTTTACGAAACTATAGCTAAGAGTAGTTAAACAAGGAAATGATGTCTTTTGAAATAGACAAAGAGCTAACATACGAACGACACTAAGTTACAAGTTGATAGATCGCACCTTCTTAAATTAGATGACTTTTCGTATCTCTTAATTGAGTTCTCTATGACAACAACCTCCAAAATATTTATCTAAATATATATAACTCAAAGGTGACTGACTGAAATAGTGATCTATCAACGCGCAGCCCAAACTACTGGACGGATCGGGCTGAAATTTGGCATGCAGGTAGATGTTATGACGTAGGCATCAGCTAAAAAAGGATTTTGATCAATTCTGCCCCCAAGGGTATAAAATTGTGGATGAAAATATTACTTCGTAACGCGAGCGAAGCCGCGGGCAAAAGCTCGTTAATCATATGTCTCTAACCGGTGCAAAAATTATGTCGTAGAATCCAGATAATTAATTACAATGTAAAGTATTTGCTTAAACAGTTAATCTAACGCGTCTTAAATCTAATCGTTTATATCAAAATAAACAGTTTATTAATGAGGGATAAGTAATTAATTCCGTACAAGTTCCGAGCACAATCTGAGGATTACCGACACCGGATCGACATAAGTGCTTCAAGTTCAAACATAATGAACGTAATGGAACCTTAATGCGACGCCGAAGAGAATGAATATTTGTTTGTACTACAAATGAGTATGCCGTTCAATTCAGTTTACAGCATTTCATAACTTGAAATAGAAATGGAATACAATCTGAGCTCGGATTGGAAATTGTGTCTAATATTAGGCTAAGGGAGGTAATACATGAGCGACAGAAAATTTCTGCTATGTATTTATGTATGTACTTTCTTACTGTATGTGTACAGTTGTACACCCTACCTTCTCATATTTCTTTAACTTCATCCCAAAGGTTGTCTGGAAGAAATCGCTTCTGTCAGTCTATTTATCTCATTTAATGTTTTATATGGTGTACAAATAAAGAGCATTTGTTGTTGTTGACAGTTCATGTTGTCGACTGTCGCCGTTTGTCATCAGCACCGTCATCGACAGACGACAGGAGTCAGAGACGGTCACTGCCAGTTGTTGATTAGAAGCAGCGACATCCGACATAAACTGCGCTCGTGTATTATTGTCGTCGTGTATAGGGGCTAAGTTTGAACCATAGACTTAGAATTTTTTCGCTACGCTATCTTTGACATCCTATATCTATGGTTTGAACGCCCCATATTCAAGAGGGGATTGCTTTACTACAATAATCAGATTAAACCATTACAGCTATAATTATAGTAAAACACGGCATCAGTTTTCAAAGCTCTTCAAAGACAACTGCAGCACTAATGAAATCAATTATATGATATTACTTTAACATCAGCAGTCTATCTTTCGTTGCTCGAGGGCGCCTAATTAAATAGCGTCGTTAGCGAAATGAATATTTGAGTGTTGATGTTCATAAAAATTAACAGTCCATGAAGAGAATTACAGTGTAGCAGCCGGCCACCCGGTCCCGTTTTGTTACGCAGATTATCAGGGATGTAAGTGAATTAACGTCAAAATAAAACAAATACTTAAGTATTCCTAATGGACCTTTTCATACCTAATTAAAGCAGGGTTTATAGAGCTTTCAAATGGAAACAATGTACGCACATAAGAAAGTATACTTTTTGTATAATTAAGTATAAAATATTTTTGTACATTACAAAAAAATTGGGAGTAAGCAAACGACTAAAAGAAAGTGAAAATTAAACATAATTTATGTGTTACATTGGCGTGGGCCATTTTGTCTGCGTTAAAAATATGTGTTACATCTTCAAAAAGTATAACATCAACAAGTACTCATGATATCTTGCATACTTAACTAAATTTTTATTAGAAGACTGTTTAAGAAAAAATGTAGAAATGTGTATTATCTGGATAAAAGTCAATCGGTGCTTAGATGTGAAAATATTGGAAACCTGACAGCCTTCTCATTATAGCACAAGATCACTGACACAAATAATCTCAAAGGTAAATAGTACATTACAATACGAGGACGAAAATTTTTTTTCTGACAAGTGTGAGTTTGCAGGCCGAGCCGCAGGCGAGGACTGCAATCACACGAGTCAGAAAAACATTTTTCGTCCGTGTGTTGTATAAAATTTTATATTACGGGGTCGGAAATTGGGGTTTTGCGCACGCGAAGCGTGCGTAAAACGTCAATTTACGCACGCCGTGATATAAAGTAATATTTTATAGTAGAGCTCTTTTTTCATAATTTCTGTAAGGGCTCCGGCAGACGTGCTACTTTCAACATTGGCAAGTGACGATTTAGCTGCGTTTAAGGAGCTAGTTCAGACTTTACACTCTTCATACTTTTGAGCATCGATCGCACCTCTTTAAAACGCTTAATACAAAAACTTAACGCGAAAAATGCAGTATAGGATTTATGTATTCATTAATCAGTGCGTTTTTTACACCAACACTGAACAAAGCAAGACGCCAAAACGTGATGCAGCTATGTTTTTCCAAAACGCGATCCCCCAATGATGAAAGTAGCATATCTGCTAGAGCCCTAATACTTTGAATGTCAACCCTGTGAAGCCATGGCTCGGAGATGAAAGTGAAAATGGCGGGAATTCATTAATGTTTGATTAATTCGTGTCATTTTGAGTTTACACCTTAATTGGTTTGTGAGTTGGAGATTGATTTTATTTTACTTTTTTCAACTTTACATTTAAGTATCTCTGGGCTCATTTAATATCATACACGGCATTATAAAAGTAGTTTTTATTTAATTATTTCAATTTTTATATTTCATTGTTGATTTATATTATATCTAGATCCAATTCTCTCATTTCGTCGTATTCGTTACTTTTAAATTAATTAGCAACATTTCGGGGTTTCTAAATAATTAAATTCCTTGTGTATTTTGGAGCTCCCGGTTTTGCACGTTTGGCAAAGGAATTCCAAGCGGACTAAAGAAATAAATTCAACGATAAAGACCCGTAATCAAAAACGGCCATAGATGCGCCCTTGCTACCCTTAAGAACTAAGCTGGAACGCCTCGGAATAATATGTCTCTCTTAGCACACCCTTCAAACCAGAATACAGCAGCGTTTAACACTACTGTTAATAGCAGAATTGATGTGGCGGTGGTGCCTTTGGAGTCGAACTACAAAAGGTTCTATCACTTTTAAAATCAAATCTTGATCCTTTTTATCCCACTAAACGTTTCACCTAAACGAACGGATATCTTTCCAGGGATTGATTTTTAGAGAAAAATCTGCCGACATCTACGAGGGCGTGAACATAAACATTGAGATGGAAAAGATACGCTAATCGGATTTGGGTCTGTCTGGAGATCGCTGGATACGTTTGCCTTTTGTCCCTTGATTTTATGTTATACAGAAAATATTCTCTCTTGAGGCGTATTTGCGAAACGTTGTTACTGTCGGAACTTTGATCTTCAAAACTTTGTGAGCTGTGACTCGATTTATAGATTTCGCAGACTGAGTGTGCATTCAGTTATACGAAACTTTTCTCGTGAAAGTCTGCAGAAAATGTATGATCTGTAGGTACATATTATAAGTTTTTATTTTTATTTTAAAAGACTGGCAAATGGAATGATAGACCATTTTATAGTTTGCCATTACTGCCGCTCATGGAAATTTGTACCATTTCGTATGAGTAACTTCAAAGAAAGCTATTAATATATTGTAAAATTGTTCACCTGACCCCTTCAGTATCCTGTATCAGTTCTGATACAATCCGCTAGGGGCGCTGATTGGAAATGTATGGGCAAATACGTAAACAAATAACAAAACAGTAATTTTTGTCAAAACGTAAAACTCATACTAAGGGTACTGTTTACGACTTTATTTCACAAACATATAACTATAATCATGACCAGTCAGATTACATAAGATTTGGCCAACATTGTCTGCAGATTCTATCGCTTAATTACGAGAATTTACTACAAAACGTCTAAGACGGTTCTACGGAGCGTGCAAACAATAATGTAACAAATCTGCAGATTGGAACAATCAGTGCCACGTCCAGATCCGACGTACTCTATTGTTCCGGTGCGCCGTTCTAGCCAACTTTACTCAATTGTTCAGAATGCCAATGTACGTTGTTTACACATCGTCCTCACTGTCTAAGATGTTGTACGTAATCGTGAGTATAATCAAGTTACGGACGAATATTTGGTGTAGAAATTTTAAAGGAAGCGACACTTCATTGACTTAGAGGACGATCTAGTATAACACATATCTAACATAACATAAGAAAAACTCTCTGCAAAACCTTTATGTTATGCATTTATTAACCTTCACGTTATATATTTAACCTTTATTTTTTCTAATGTATGATTTAACCGTCTATAAAGAAATTTCCGAGTCATGCACAACCACAATATCAAATATCTGAGCTGGTCGTCGTCGTACCGTCACTTAGTAAACATCCAATACGTTTCGTCCGTTAAAATTAATAATTATTCCTTGTTTAAAGTGAAGTGCGCTACCTAAATTCCTCACCTAAGTATAGTCTAAAGTGTGAGTAATTAGAATAACTTTACGTGAAAACGATCAGTGCAGTAATTACTGAGTTTTTAGGCAAAACATTTTCTAAAACGTGGTGATTTGCATAAAACCGTGACCTACGACAACTCGCCGCTTGCTCGCTGTGACGTAGGCGGGCTCACTGCATCGTTAGGCCGTCCGCACAGTTATCGAGTTTACAAGATGGATTCATGTAGCTGCGCCGGTTGTAAAAGTGACATAGCAAGCAATGAATTTATAAGTTGTCATGGCTGTAAGCTAAAATACGATTTGATGTGTGCGAACTTGTCACCAAAGCGATTTAGAAAAATGACTCGAGAGGCTAAAACTCAGTGGAAATGCTCAGAGTGCAAAAGCAAGCAACCAAAAACGGGCAACATAGATACACCCATTCGTTCTGCTAGTCACTCCATGATTGATGACAAAGGTAAATCTGAGCGTCCATCTGAAGATAGTAATGTTACTGTGAGAAGAAATCGTTCAGTGGATTCACACCTTACTCAAGAAAAATTCAAAGAAATCCTAAAAAAAGAACTGATGACAGAAATTGAGGTCATGTTTGAAAAAACACTAAGTCGAATGGTATCAAATCAGCTGAAGGATATAAATAGTCGCTTTGTCGAACTACAAGAGTCTATGACTTATATTTCTGGGCAATATGAAGACTTAAAAAAGCACCTAGACTCCACCAAATCGGATATGCAGTGCCTTAAGGATGAGAACAATTGCCTCAAAGATGAATTGAACCACCTCACAACTCGTGTGAAAACCCTGGAAGACAATAACATGAAGCAACAACAATGGGCCAGATTGCAAAATATCGAAATCTGTGGCATACCAGAAGATAAGGATGAGAATACATTAACTGTTGTACAAAAGATTTCGAAGCACATTGGAGTCCCGATCGAACCTTCTGAAGTGGAGTTTGCGCATCGCGTGCAGCCACGGCGTGCCACAAGCACCGTGCGTGCGCGCCCTATTGTCGCCCGGTTGAAGCATCGTTTTATTAAAGACAAAATCATGGCCGCTGCGCGTAAACATCGTAATTTAAACGCCAGTGATGTGGGGATTGGATGTATAACTAGTAAGATATTTATAAATGAACATCTAACAAAAGAGAATAAAATTCTTCTTTCACAGTGCAAACAAAAGGTAAAGGAACTAAATTTCAAATTCATTTGGACAAAAAACTGTCGTATTTTCGTTCGAAAAAACGAGGCTTCACCTCCAATCTCCATATCTTCTACGGCAGATATTGCAAAAATTGTTTAATATCTATATACCTCTTTAGTTTTTGTAGTTTGAAACGCTGTAGTAAATTTCTTTTGAAAAGATATGCACTTGTTAGAAATTCTATGTTTTTTAATCAGTTAACACAACGAGATACACTGCACACTATTAATATACGCATCAAAAACTCACACACACATCATACATTATTCTTACAAACATTAATAATCTTTACCATAATCACATATACCTGCACTCATCTAACGCTTTACTTATATATACATATTTATTACATTCTCAAAAATAAATACATAATATTCTATAAAGTATATAATGATGCAATTCATTTTTTAAATACTTTTATTAAATATAATTATTCATATCTAAAGCCTATACCTTGCTACATTTCAAAGTACCTTGATTATCTAATTGTTAGCTATGACTACTATAAGTACTGGCATCGTCAACTTGTTTTTCAATGGACACTACACTGAAAGAATTAAAACTTTTTTATCAGAACGTACGGGGATTGCGGACCAAGACTAATGAATTTTATAATAATTTACTATTACTTGATTATGATGTTGTTATGATAACAGAAACTTGGCTTTATGACGGAATCTTGAATACAGAATTATGTAATGATAAATATAATGTGTTTCGTCGTGACCGTGGGTCGTTGGGAGGTGGGGTCATGTTAATGTGTGCACCATACCTGCAGGCGCGTATGAGATCCGAATGGCAGTGTGATAACCTTGAGTGCGTTTGGGTGACGGTTCCTTCTAATGCTGTGGGAATAGAGCATAACCTCCACATAGCAGTAGTTTACATACCCCCTAACTCTTCACTCTCAGAGAGAACCGGATTGTTTGTAAATCTTATTTCACAAATACGTAATAATCATCCCAACGACCAGTTTATACTTGCAGGTGACTTTAACCTACCGTGCATAGACTGGACACAAGACGGACCTGTCATACTTAGGAAAGGCCCTGTTGAAGTCCAGAATACGGCATCACAACTCATTGACAATACAGCTTTCATAGGTCTTATGCAATATAATGCCATCTTAAATAATAGTAATAAAATACTAGACTTAATTTTTTCAGACTCGTCCGTCACTGTAAGTAGATCCAACTTCCACCTTGTTAAGGAAGACTGTCACCATCCTTCACTCATTATCACTGCATCAGATTTCCTCATACCTCCTTTGAAAACACAATCACGAACAAAGTATATTTATGAGCGTGCTGACTTTAATATAATTAATGGAATGTTAAATCAACAGGATTGGTCGTTTATATTAGACAATAATACAAATATTGAGACTATAGTTGATGGTTTTTATGCAATTATAAATAACTGCATACAAACATATATTCCTCAGGCTCATCACTCTGGTGTGCAAACTTATCCCATCTGGTATAGCAGGCCGTTAATAAATTTAATTAAAGAAAAGTTTAAAATTCACAAAAATTGGAAAAAATACAAAAACCCAAACGACTATGCTCAATTTTCTGACCTAAGACGTAGACAAAAAGATATGCAGTCCGAATGTTATAATTCCTATATAAAATTTTCACAACAAAAAATTAAAAATAATCCCAAATATTTCTGGTCCTATGTAAAAGCTAAGAAAAAAAATATTTGTAATTATCCACAACAGATGACATACAATAATTTAGTTATCAGTAAACATTTTGACATTTGCTCCGCGTTTAATAAGTTTTTTGGGAGAAATTTTAATACACCCACTGATCCAAATGTACAAGTTACACATAATAATCAATCGCAATTTGCAACTATACATGACATTAAAATTACCAAAGAGTATATTTTAAAGCTAATTAAAAATCTTGACATAACGAAAGGAGCGGGTAGCGACAATATTCCAACAATATTTTTCACCAAGTGTGCAGATTCTCTATCTCTTCCTATCTCACTTATTTTTAATCGATGTTTTCAGGAAGGCTACTTTCCACACATTTGGAAAATGGCCCATATTGTACCAATTCATAAAAAAGGCCTTAAATCAACAATAGAGAACTACCGCCCCATTTCGATTCTGAACGTACTTAGTAAACTATGTGAAAGGGTAGTCCATGCTTATATATATCCAATAATTGCCACTTCGATTCCCTCTGAACAACATGGATTTATAAAGGGTCGGTCAACTGCTACTAACCTAGGAGTTTTTGTAGACTATGTAGCTAATAGTATGGATGGTGGGTCACAAGTAGATGTAATATATACGGATTTTGAAAAGGCATTTGACCGTGTTGACCATAATATCCTTTTACGTAAATTATCTGAACTGGGTATCCATGGTAATTTGTTGCGATGGTTTGAATCATATCTGCGCAATCGTTCTCAAGCTGTAGTGGTAGGTAGTTCACGCTCCGACTTTATAGAAGTTCCATCTGGCGTACCGCAGGGTTCCATCCTGGGACCATTGTTATATGCCACGTACTTATATGATGTGCGTAGATGCTTCAAGCATGCAAAATTTTTAATGTATGCTGACGATACAAAAATCTTTATGGAAGTTAAAGGTATTACTGATTGTATCAACCTTCAAGCCGATCTAGATAGATTAAACTGTTATTATATTGAAAATCGTATTGGTGTAAATTTAAAGAAATGTTGTCTTGTATCATTCACTAGAAAAACTAATCCAATTAAATACAATTATAAAATAAATAATTTTACTTTATCTGAATTAAATAGTGTACCTGACCTAGGGGTAGTAATGGATTCAAAATTGACATTTTCTGAACATATCGATACAATAGTTGCGAAAGCATACAAAAATTTAGGTTTTGTTTTACGAGTCAGTAAGCCCTTTTCAGACATTGGATGTCTACGAGTACTATACTTTGCTTATGTCAGAAGTATTCTCGAGTATTGTAGCATAATATGGAATTCTCAATATGTGACGTATATTCAAAAGCTTGAGAATATTCAGTCTAAATTTCTAAAGCACCTACACTTTCGATTTACCGGCTGCTCTTCACATGACAGCGAGTCTAGCCTCCACTACAATTGCATGTCTCTTCAAAGTAGACGAATCTTAATTGATATGTCCTTTCTACATGGCATATGTAATAATTACATAGACTGTTGTGAATTAGCCTTACAAATTTTAACTTTTTGTGTTCCAAGTACACGAACGAGACATACGGCACTCTTTGCTACTGCCCATAAAAGAACTAACTATGCCCAAAATTCGATTGTCAATAGGCTTCACAAAATTTATAATAAAACATTTAATACAACTGATATCTTTCACTCTAGTAAAGCTTCATTCAAACGCGAAGTTGCCAAGGTACTTTGTAAGAATTTTTCAAATTATAAACGAATGTAAAAACTTAAATAGTTGTAATACCATAAAGGCAAAAGAGTTTATATAGCAGGTACTTATTTGGATACATATACATTATATTATATTATTTATATTATTATATTATAATTATAATTTTATTAACATCATGTTTATATTTATTTTAAAATATCGTTATATAATTAAACTTTGTATCACGTTCAATCACTCACATACACACATACACACACACACACACACACCATACACACACTTCCAAGTTTAAAAAAAAAAAAAAAAAAATCTCGAGCACTTTGTTTATTTATATATATGTTGAAATATATAAATATATATATAAATCTCATGCTTTTATTCTTAAGTAATGTGATGAATACTATGTGACGTTTTTTAGCTTAATAAGTATATTGTAAATCCGTAATTGGCTTCAAGACCTATATTATAAGTTTAGATTGTAAATTGATTGTTACAAGCTGTGGATTTTGTGAATTAATTAAATAAATAAATAAATAAATAAAAAAACATAAATATGTATTTATTGTATTATTTTTTATTAAATTGGAATCAGGTTATCTAATCAATATCTGTTTAATTTATATATTTATTGAATCCGTGAATAAATATATAAGCTTTTATGACATTTGTCATTTGTCAATGTTGTATAAAACTCATTTATTTCTGCCTAATAACAGCAGTGTTACGCGCTGCTGTGTTCCGTTTTGAAGGGTGTGGTAAGGGAGACAGACTTTTCCGAGGCGTTCCAGCTTAGTCCTCAGGGGTAGCGGCGCATCTGTGGCCGACCTCAGGTAGGAATATCTATCCTATCTGGGGTTGATTACAGATGTCCATGGGCGGCAGGAGCCACTTACCATCAGGTGGACTGCATGCTCGTCTGCTACTCCTATATTATAAAAAAAAAAAAAAAAAAAAAAAAAAACTCGTTTTTTTCAATATTATTTTATATTTCTTGAAAACCTAGCTATGTTTGTTTATTAGTTTGATTTAAATACGTAAAATAATATTTAAGTTAACAATAGTGAGCATGGACATTTAATTGACGATTCTTTGTTTTAGGTAAGTACCTAAGCTTTAGTTGATATTTTATATGTAAATGTTAATATTGTATTTAATAAATAAACTTTGTTTTAGATGAATCACAGTGTGTTATGCTTCAAAAGAAAATAGCCCCTGATCTTATAAATCGACAATTCATATACATGTGAAAAAATAAAAAAATTGACAACCTATACAATGGAGAAATTAAGATTTGAATTTATTGTAAAAGCTAAACCGGATGATAATAAGACAAATATATATGCCATAACCTCCATTACGGATACACAAAACCAAACTTTTCTTGTACCTAAAGAGTATCAATCAGTGCATTTACACAAAGAAATATTAAAGCTTGAAATATTTGACAAAATAAAAAATTCTCTCCAGAGAAGGCATGATAAGAGATGATAAGGTTTGGATAACTTTAACCAAGGAAATGAAATCAACATATTTAGACGATGGAAACTTACAATTTAATGGGTTTTTACTTGAGAAATTAGAAGAATTTCATGAGACGTCATCAATAGAACCGACATTGTTGAAAAAAGCAGGAAATAAGACGAGATTAGTAGCAGAATTTTCTATAGAAAAATTTTCAAGAAATACAACAAATGTTACACAATGGTTAGATACCTTTGAAAGTGAATGTGCACGTTTACAAATAGATACAGATTTACAAAAAGTAGAAATTCTTAGATTACTATTGGATGATACTTGTATAGATTGGTACACATCAATGATTATCAAACATACTATAGATTCTGTTTGGTCTGTATGGAAGAAAAGTTTAAGTGAAACATTTGCTGATAAAGGCTGGTCACCAGTTAGGTATGCTATGAATTTTAAATATATACAAGGATCTATGTTAGAATATGCTTTAAAAAAACAGAGACTGTTACTAGAAATAAACAAATCAATAGATACACAAACCCTGATTTATTTGATTGCCACCGGTCTACCAAACTTCATAATGGACAGAATAGACAGAGAAAGTCTTAAAGAAGTAAATGACTTATTTAACTGCATAAGAGGACTAGAAAGTTTAACTAGAAAACACGATACAAAGAAAGCCTTAAGCACGGGAAATAAATACAATAAACAAGAAATAAGACAAATTGAAAAAAAATCTTGCAGGATTTGTGAGAATAAAGGAAAATTAAATAGATTTCATCCAGAAAATGTGTGCTGGTATAACTATGAAAAAAAAACAACTGATGACAAAAACCTACATTCTAATTCAATATTAAAAGTTGAATTGAGTAATGAAGATCCAAAAAAACTAAAATTCCCTCCACTAATTGAGATTAAGGTGATGTTAAATAATACATTAGAAGCTAAGGGGCTGTATGACCCTGGTTCACGAATAACATTAATAAACTCAAAATTAGTTCAGGTCAAGAATATAAAGCCAAATTATTGTTATGACACAATAAAAACAATAAGTGGAGGGGGTAAAACTAAAGGGTTAGTTACACTGGATGCGGAGTTATTGCAAAAGAAGAATAAAATAAATGCATTTATCTTTGAACATAAGAATTTTGAGTATGATTTAATACTAGGATTAGATTCAATATATAAATTTGGATTGACTCATGATGAGAATTTAAATATCCAAATACAAAAAACAGACAATTTTAAAATATGTAGTAAAAATATGTTTGAAAATAAGCAGACTGAAAATAAGGAAATAAATATAGAAGAAGAGGAATATGAAGTAAATTTTAATGAAGGTATAGAAACAAACGAATTTAATATAGATACAGAATACTTAAATACTGATAAAAAAAAACAGATAAACATATTATTGGACAGTTACACGGAAATTTTTGCTAAAAATAAATATGACACTGGGAAAGTGAGGAAGTATGAAGCCTGTATAGATTTGCAAGTTGAAAAATATTGTTATAAAAGACCATATAGATGTTCAGTCCAAGACAAGATAGAAATAGAAAATCAAATCTCACAACTTTTAAGACATGAATTGATTGAAGAATCTTACAGTCCGTTTGCGGCACCTGTCACCTTAGCATTTAAAAGGGACGAAGGGAAAAAAAGTAGATTATGCATAGACTTCAGAGATTTAAATAAAATTATTATACCACAATCACAACCATTTCCTCTCATAGAAGACTTAATAACAAAAACAGTAAATTGTAATTATTTTACAACTCTGGATATAAATTCAGCTTTTTGGTCCATACCATTAAAAATCACAGACCGATATAAGACTGGTTTTGTAACCCAAGAGGGTCATTACCAATGGACCTGTTTACCATTCGGCCTTAAGACATCACCTGCCATATTCCAAAGGATTTTGGGAAATATTATAAGGAAAAATGGACTGACAGGATTTGCAGTGAATTTTATTGATGATATACTGATCTTCTCTAAGACATTTGATGAACATATCACACACTTAAAAAGATTGCTGGAGGCTATTCGAGAAGAAGGTTTCAGGCTAAAATTAACAAAATGTAAATTTGCATCAGATTCTGTTAAATATTTAGGTCATATATTACAAAAGAATACGATTACACCTCTAAAAGACAATTTGAAGTCAATAAAAGATTTTCCTGCTCCTCAAAATAGAAAACAAATACGACAATTTTTAGGAAAAATATTTTTTTATGGAAAATACATTCCGAATGTCTCAATAGTTCTTGATCCTTTACATAGATTGCTGAGAAAAGATCAGAGATTTAATTGGACAGAACAGTGTGAGGATGCATTCCAGAAAATTAAAGATTATCTATGTTCCAAACCAATACTAGCCATTTATGATCCACAAGCACCAATATTTATTTATACAGATGCCAGTGCCATAGGAATAGGAGCAGTTTTGAAACAAATTCAGCACAATGGCGAAGAAAAACCGGTAGCGTATTTTTCAAAAAAACTAAAGGAGTCACAAAAAATTAAAAAAGCTATATTTTTAGAATGTTTAGCCATAAAAGAGAGTATAAAGTTTTGGCAGCATTGGTTGATTGGAAACTATTTTACTGTTTATACAGATTACAAACCTCTAGAGAAGTTAAATATAAGAAACAGACCTGACGATGAATTAGGTGATATGTCACATTATCTGTCACAGTATAATTGTGAAATAAAATATTTTCCAGGAAAAAATAATACAGAAGCAGACTGTCTCAGCAGAAACCCAGTATTAGACATTAATGAAAATATTGAAGATAACTTAAGAACGGTAAATATTGTTGATATTCATGACATAAAATATGATCAAGCACAAAATTTTCAAATAAGAGAACTTGAGAAGAACATTGTTTTAGAAGATGGAATTTATTATAAGAAAAGTGGGAAAAATAGGAAAAAAATAGTTCTAAGTGAAGATTACAGTAAAGCTATAATAAAAAAAACTCATGACAAATATTGTCACATTGGGATAAATCAAACCGAATCGAAAATAAAACAGTTTTATACAGCACCAAATCTATCAGAAAATATTAAAGATATATGCAAAAACTGCGAGATATGCATAAAAAATAAAACAAGGTTAAATAGAAAATATGGCTTTATGTCGCAATTGGGTCCAGCTAATAAGCCTTTTCAAATAATGTCTCTGGATACAATAGGAGGATTTGGGGGTCAAAGATCGTTAAAAAGATATTTACATCTACTAGTAGATCACTTCACGAGGTACGCATATATCCTATGTTCTAAGAATCAACATGCTCGAGACTTCATCAAACTTATAGAAAAAAATCCTAAAGAAGAAAAAATAGACATATTACTCTCTGATCAATATCCAGCTTTAAATTCGATTGAATTCAAAAAATACCTGAAGAACCGAAATATTCAATTAATACTTACAGCGGTAGACGCACCGTTCTCAAACGGCTTGAACGAAAGACTAAATCAGACTATTGTGAACAAAATAAGATGCAAAATGAATGAATCGAAAGGGAAAACAAATTGGGCAAAAATAGCGGAAGAATGTAGAAATAGATACAATGAAACAAACCATTCTGTAACAGGATTTTCTCCTAAATATTTGCTATCTGGTGAGTCTACAGACTTGTTACCACATGAATTAAAAGTAAAACAATTGTTAACAAAAAATTTGGAAGAAGACAGGAAAGTAGCAATCCAAAGGTCAATGAAATCACACGAATATAATAAAAATTTATTTGCCAAGAATAGATTACAACATGAATTTAAAAAAGGAGATAAGGTATATGTTGACTATGGAAACAAATTAAACAAAAAAAAATTGGATGAAATTAGAATTGGTCCCTTTGAAATTGAAGAAAAAATATCGGATTCAGTTTTTAAAATAAATACTGGTCGTGGAACAAGATCTATTGGACTATATCATGTCACAAAGCTCATTCCTATGCTTGCTGATTTTTAAGTTCTGCAGCTAATTTTTACTGAACATATATTAAAAAAATTGCTTATCAAAGGGGGGAGATATAAGCTTTGATGACATTTGTCATTTGTCAATGTTGTATAAAACTCGTATTTTTCAATTTCAATTCAATATTATTTTATATTTCTTGAAAACCTAGCTATGTTTGTTTATTAGTTTGATTTAAATACGTAAAATAATATTTAAGTTAACAATAGTAAGCATGGACATTTAATTGTCGATTCTTTGTTTTAGGTAAGTACCTAAGCTTTAGTTGATATTTTATATGTAAATGTTAATATTGTATTTAATAAATAAACTTTGTTTTAGATGAATCACAGTGTGTTATGCTTCAAAAGAAAATAGCCCCTGATCTTATAAATATAATATCACCATTTACCACTACGTCGCATGGTGACCACTATGTCACGTCGGTGGTCATGTAAAGTTATATGAAATCGAGGGTAAGTTACCTGAGCTGGAGGTGGGTCGTGGGGTGCGTCGGCCGCCGCGGCCAGCGTGGCCAGCGCCGACAGCCACAGCGCAGCAATGCAGTACCGCATCTGGAACAAGAGTATGGATCTTATGAGTATATGTGTGGAAGTTTCTTTTACAACTTCTTCATAAAACACCTTGCGAAGTGGTGGTAGGTTTTTGACGTTAAGAATTCTGTGAAAAATCAACTTTGGACAAATATTTTGAGTGGGAATCATTATTATACAATTTTTGGAGGGGTATTGTAGGGTTTTTTTTGGGATATACTTGTTATATATGAGCTACGTTTTTATTGGCAAAGTATCAAAATAATATGTAGTCCACATGATGTCAAACCAGAATGCAGCAGCGCTTAACTTCTTACTATTACACGCAATACGAATTTTATCTGTTGGATTTCACTGCAATTTAATTAGATACTAAAAATGTATTCCCGGTCAGGGCAAACACCCACCTAATTATGTCGTTATGGAAGACACGCAGGTATTATGTGCAAGAAATGTTTAAAATACACTGAAGTAATTAAATAGTTTGAAAGTTACACCGGCAATCTAATTTTAATATTTTTCTAGAGACTTAAGTTTATATTTATTCACAAAGCGGAACTAAGCATCACTACAGAATAATGATCGGATGGTAATACTGCAGGAGTCGGAATCTTAATAAGTAGTACGTAGGATAAACTACGGAACTATCAGTGAAGCTATCAAGGAATTTCCAGGAAAATTAAAATTAATTACATATTTTTGTCTGTTACTACCCACAGTTTTTTTCTACAGGTGTATAAGTTAGTTGATATAAAATTATTTGATTAACTTCATTTTAAGTATATGCTTCAGTAATAATGTTGTATTTGAAGGTAAATAGAGCAAATATCATAAAATGATTGCACATACCTTAGAAAACTTTTTTTAAGATTTCTTAAGTATGCAGGTTTCGCACGATGTTTTCCTTCACCGTTTAAGCAAGTGGTAATTAATATCTAATATGCACATGACTATGAAAACTTTGAACCTCGGATCCCTCAATCAGGAGGCAGAGTTTCTTAACCAATAGGCTACCACTGCTTTTTTGTTTTAAACATACAACAACAACTCAGTATTTGTTCTATGATACTGAAGTAGCAAACGATAATGCAGATCTAATAGTAATTATAACTTCAGCGTATGGACATCTCTAATTAATTTCATATAATGCATTCATCAGGTGTACAAGGTTTCCTCACGAAATGACGTCATATGTTGTGCAAGATACAGAGAAAACCTTGAAAGCGTGATTCTTATGACGATGATGAACTTTTAAAACTCCTTAGACTTAATTTCATTTTCGTAGTATTTTAGACTTTAAATAGTTCCCGTATTTAAAGACTAACTCAAATGGAGCAAAGTAGAACAGTTAATTAATCCTGGATCAGTGGCGCCATTGTGGGTGGATTTAGTTTGCTTCCTGTGACGTCACTTCCGGCCTTCAATACTCTACCGCACTTGTTGATACGCTCTACATTTGTAGAGTTTGATTGCATTTCAAAGTTCAGTCAGTGCGGTTCACGTATTATTTAAACATTAATTGAAATCGTCGGTTAAATTATTAATTTGATATTGTATTTCTATATATTGCATTCTATATAATTATATATCTGGGTTATCGTAGAGTATGCGATTTTTGTCAAAGTTAAGGTTTTTATATAATATGGAAGTAGCAGACGAGCATGCAGTCCACCTGATGGTAAGTGGCTACTGCCGCCCATGGACATCTGTAATCAACCCCAGATAGGATTAGATATTCCTACCTAAGGTCGGCCACAGATGCGCCGCTACCCCTGAGGACTAAGCTGAAACGCCTCGGAAAAGTCTGTCTCCCTTACCACACCCTTCAAACCGGAACACAGCAGCGCCTAACACTGCTGTTATTAGGTAGAAATAGGTGTGGCGGTGGTGCCGCCGGAGTCGAACCACAAAGGGTTCTACCACCTTCAATTATATATTACCTTATATTATATCTGGGTTATCACAATCTGCGGTTTTGTAGGGGTTAGGGGGGGTAAACACATGTGCCGTTCCAGTTTAGTCCTTAGAGAATGAATTACTTTATGATTAATTGAAATTGGAAAGGAATTATTTGGCAATAGGTACTTAATGTCATTTTATAATATTAATACACAAAGGCACACCTGACACTTCTGATATTTAAAAAAAGTATGAATAAAAATTATCATTGACATTTTTCATTTATACGCATGAGCGGTAAATTTATTAAATCTGTCTCACCTCGCTTAACGCTTACAAAGTTTCTTATAAAAATGCCGTTTAGCAGAGATATAACATATCATAAACAATGCAAAATGAGTTGTATATCCTTTAGAATTTTTTTATCTTAAAACTATTGTCACCGCGTAATACTTATGTATGCTATACCGAGAAGTTTAGTGGTTTGAACGTACCACATCTAGGAAGTTCTAGAAGTTGTACCTGTTGACATCATATGTAACTCTAACGTGTAGCGTGAAAGTGTACGTGGAAGCGACGCATTCAATAAACCGAGAACGCGCAAACTTTCTGATTGTTCGTGAATAGTTGCTTGCCTCGGTATCACCTACAGATTTTGTGCCTTTATACCTGGTATAAAGGAGGAGAATTTATGCTTCGTTAAGGTACAAAGAACGGTAGTACATTTATAAAGCCAAATTGTAATCACAATTATTATGCCCGTTGCAAATATAATTATTGCACATCTAGGAGAGGTTGTGCTCTAGTCTCGGTCCGGTCGGAAGTCGGAAAATATGGTTCTATTTTCCGACTTCCAAGTTTTCATCATCTGTCGTAACTTTTTAAACCTTTTAAAAATGGTTCTTCTGTCAAGAGGAAATTTAAATCTAAATAAATTTTCATATTAAATGAAACTTATTATGTTTTATGAGAATATATTGTGAAAGTCAGTCTGCCTGTATGTCCATATGATATCTTCGAAAAACTGTTTTTTTTTTCAAATTTAACATTTTGGTTCAATCGAAGTATATTAAAAAGCACTATTTTTACTAGGTAAAATAGCATAAAACCGTTTATTTTCCCTGAAGGTAAAAAACCTGAAGAGACCCTTCTCTTCAGGCATAAACAAGTATTTGTACGGCATCAGGTGAACTGGCCTTCTTTGCTTTCCTTCGCAATCGCTTTAAGCTCTCGAGAAAGCTTAGCAAAGCTATTTTTATTTCAATGGAAAAAGAAAGGAGCTATTCTAAAGCAAGGACCAACAATAAGATGCAGAAATACTCTATAGAATAGCTCAATAATAACGATCTTCCTAATTCTGTTGTTGGCATTCGTATTCCTAATGATTATTACCTACAATGACATTTCCTTTTGTTCTTGGCTTGGATGTATATTCATAAGGCCGGTTATTAATTATCAATCCACCTGTTTACCTACCAAAACTCAAAATATGATAGTGTCCAGTACGTAGAAATTGTCAAATGTCAATTTTTTTAGGCAAAAGGAAATTTGTTTGTATAATAATTATATTACTAACAGGTGTATGTCTGCTATCAAGTCGACATATATTCAGTTCTTATAGTTTAGTAGCAATGTAATAATAATAACAGTGATAACCTTATTCGTCATTTGTTAACAAAAATCGTTGAATTTAAATCCATTATGTATTATTTATTCTCTTTCCAAATCAATTTTTCGAAGTTCACCGTCGGAATACTAATAATAAAGCCAATGAAATAGTATTTAATTTACAAAAGCAATAATCTGAATCTGTTTTTAGCTTTGCTATCTCACTTCAGGTGGATTCTATGTTTAATTCCATTAATGAAAGAGTATAAATATTATTTTTAATGTGAAATAGTCTATTTCAATTTTACCCCATTTTAGCTCTGTAAGCCTGAGTGGAGAGAACCATAAATAGAGCGTTAGAACGGTCATCGGCTCGCTCCCTGACCTATCGCCGGAGCTGGCTATATATAGGAAATTGCGTCAAAGTAACACACTACATATCTTAAGACACATTCATAACACGAGCGATTATCAATAATAAATAATTTAGAATACTTGAAAGCGGTAGGGTGCAAATGATACGCGTGTGGGTAAAACGCGTGTGTGCACATAAACACGCATGACAGGGAAAGCATCCTAAATGTACTTTTAAAAAATTCGAACCAAGAAAATATAAGCCATTAGGTAGATAGGCTATTAGGTTGATTAGTTAAATATAAGGATAGTTTTAAAGGACGCCTATAAAATCGTTATATTTTACTAATCAACCTAATAGCCTAAAGGTAGTAGTAGCCTTGTATAAAGGCACAGAATCTGTAGGTGTTTCTCGTTAACATGGTAACTGGATTGTCATAAATAATTTTGTATAATAATGTGTTAATGTATCCAAGACAATAAAATTTCGTTTATTATTGTATTGCAAGTAGGAAGCATTGATTTACCGCGGCGTTATCATTTACAACAAACTACCTACTTTGTTCCACTCGAAACTGAAGCATTCGGTCAACAGTCCGTGCCTGCGGACCGCAAAGCCCGCTTTCCACGGCACACGCGTGACAACTGTTTGATGTGTGCTCGTCCCACACGCACGCAAACAATGAACTTTGATTGCTCATATAATCTACCGATGGTCACTGTAACCTTTAGGCTATTAGGTTGTTCAGATAAATATAAGGATTTATTTAAATGACGCTTATCAAATTTTAATTGATAAGTTTATATATGCATACAAAGAAAATATCGAAATGTTTTTATTTATGTACATATGTAAAGAAAATGTTTAAAAAATAAAATAAACAATTAAATTGATATTTTAATTTTTTGTCTGTAGGGGCTAATCATGGTGCCTTTTGACTGGGCTAGAACAAGCTGCGCAGAGGTCCAAAGCAGTGGAATTGTACGGGAATTTTTTGGTTAAAATAATTATATGCCTAGTAATTAAAGTTTAATCAATAATACACATTATTATTTAATTATATAGCGATATCTAAAAACAAAGCACCTATAAAAGATTAACATAAAAAATATAATCTCACTTTAAAATCCTATTACTTATGCTAAAACTAATATAGTGCCATAGCAGTAGTATATATACTCGTATCTAGAGTTACAAGATAGGATCCAATTATAGTATCCTTTCCTTCAATTTAGTGAACGTGTCCTATCAGTCCCTTATTATCTAGTCCGTTTAGTCTGAAATTGATATGCTAACTTAGAATCTATTTGATAGACATCGCAATCCTTTATGCTCAAGTTAAGATTGATTAAAAGATCGAGTGATATGAATTTGGAGTTATTCTGCAGGACAGATATCTAATTTGAAGTAGTTTTTGAGTATCAGTGGGAGGGTGTGGAGACTAATCTAAAACAATTACCACCTAAAACTTTACACTCCATCTTAATCCTGTGATCGAGTTCAAGTCATTTCAACATAATAAAAAGGCGCAGCTAGGAATCTCTAAAATTCGAAAAAAATTACATGACGTCGTCTTGTTAAAGATAAAGAGGAAGATAATTTATTTACTTTGAACAGTGAGAAAAGATGTTACATACAATACTAATAGTCTCTCATTCAGCCTCCTTTAAGCATGCAAATTGAATTAAATTAAATCAAATTATATTATATAAAATTAAATTAAATTAAACTATATTACCTACATTAAATTAAATGGTTTGAAATTTTAATTATTTACATTAAATTATACATTATACAAGGAAATACAAAATTAATTTAAATGTCAACATCATCATTCAAAAATTCTTTAATGTCATAATAAACAGCTAGTTAGTTAGTAACTGTTGTCCAAATAAATAGATATAAGTTATAGTCAAATAAACTGCGAAATCTAAATAAAAACTGTATAATTATGTTAACTACAAAACGTTTCCCTAAAAATAAATGCCGGTATCAATAAAAAAACGGAAATGGAACACTTACGCGCGTGCGAATGGCGCGGATCCGTGCAAATGTGCTGTTTCGTAAACAATACACAATTTTCCCGGCAATATCGTAATTGTAACACATTTAATTAATTGTTACTTTTGTTATAAATAAAGTGTGGACGAAAGTATGTTTCATGTCATTTTACCGGTTTATTCTTTTTTTAATTAAATAAATTACATAAACCGTTTATAATAATATACAGTACACAGTAAGGTGAGTCTAAGAGAAACTCTAGGTGGGCCACAGATTCGTTGCTGTGGGGTAAATTAGAACGTCTCATATGTAAGGACCTCCGTTACCAGTACCCCTAGTAGTAGTAGTAGTATTCAAAATAGGTTCTGTACGGATCACTTTTTGAATGTCAGCGGTTAACACTATTATTACTTGGCAGAAGTAGGAGGTAGATTTCGTTGCAGAAGTCAAACTACAATGGGTTTTATCACTTTTATACAACAGATCACACGCGCAAATAATGCTTAAACCAATTTGTATTCTCATTTTCTCACAATCTCACAATTAAGAATAAAATAAGTACACCAGATCAACCGGTAGAGTATGCCGAACGCAGTTACTATGTATGAACTACTTTATAAACGCATGCTTTTACAAATAATAAATTCATTCATTCATTCATTGAATCAAAGTAAGTTTTATCAAATTGCTAAAAAATCCAAAGAACAAATCAGGTACAATAACAAAAAATGAAGTTGAGAATGTATTGGTTCAGTGTAACATATCGATTGGCCGAGTTCCAGCTTGTGGTCATGTGTAAAACAATGAGAGCTTCCATTGTCTACAACTTGAGGCCCACTTCGCAGTTAGGTCGGTACATTGAATTGTAGACCTAAATATGAGTGTATGCCTGTATTATTTACACTTGACGAAGTAATAAAGATAAGGTACTTTTATAACAAAATGAAAAACAGTACCGCTTGGGATAAAAGTTGAATTTGTTGGCCAGGGAATAATACACTGTGTAAGTATGTCTGTACGTCATCAGCTCATCAGCAACCCATTACTGCCCCACAGCTGGGCACGGGTCTCCTCTCACAATGAGAAGGATTATGCCATAGTCCACCGCGCTGGCCACGTGCGTATTGGTAGACTTCACATTATTGGTAGATTTTGTTTAAATCTCTCAGGTATGCAGGTTTCCTCACGATGTTTTCCTTCACCGTTTAGCAAGTGATAATTGATTTTTAATACGCACTTAACTTTTGAAAAATCAGTGATGCGTGGGATTTGAACCTCGGACCCCTCGATCGAGAGGCCGGGTTTCTTAACCACTAGGCTATCACTGCCTTTGTCTGTACGTAATATTTCAAAATGTGTTATTTGCCAAGTTTTATTATAACACTTAAACATTTTTTAAAATAACCTACAAATTACTCGTCTTTCTAGTAGTTTGGTTATTATTGTGTTGGGTCAGTTTCAAAGTTTAGGGGCGATCACCCTTCAGAAACTACACACCCTTTGAGGTCGCTAATGAGGCACAGTTACTCGCAACACATCTTGAAACAGCCTTTGTGGAGCACAAGTATCGACCTACTTTTTTTTTGACCCTCCGTGTCAATACTTGTAAAGTAAAACCATGTGTATATGTTAAGTGGCTCTTATCGCTTTGGACAAGAGCACTTAATGTTATTTTACCTAATTAAGCCTGACGATGGTTCCTTTGCAATCAATTTGGCGAATCCTGTAGACGACGGCTTTTACAAAAGGCATAGGTATTTATACATTTTTTATGATACAAGAATAGCATACGAGCATGCAGTTCACCTGAAGATAAGTGGCTACTGCCGCCCATGGACATATGTAATTAACCCCAGATAAGATTAGATTCCTACCAGGTCGCCCACAAATATAATTATATGTTCCTTACCACACCCTTTAAACCAGAACACAGCAGCGCTTAACACTGTTTTTATTAGACAGAAATATGTATGGTGGTGGTGTCTCTAGAGTCGAACCACAGAGAGTTCTACCACCTTTAAACAGTTGTAAAAGTTCCAACTGTCCCCATGTGAAGTTCAGTAACCCGTTAGTTAGGAGTTGTTAAACTACCATATACTACTCCTGTCTATAATGTTACATTACCGAACAAACCGTTAATCAATAACCGAATGTCTATCATAGACTTGACAGACTGATGTACACTGAAATAACTATACCCATTCTCTTCGATCAACTACAAAGACGAGAATGTCGACAAACACACATGTGCACGACCGTACGCATACAAATTATCTATTTATGCTGTGTTATCTTGTTTTGGCTTAATCTACAACGTATTGTATATATTGTGAAAATATTATATTAATCGCCGTTGGATTACCATATAAATAAATAAATAAAATAAATTCCAAACTAACTTCCAAGCTTAAATAATGTCTTCATTTCAAACTATGCCAAACCACAGAGTATCGCGAATTGCAGCGGAAACCGAGATCTAAATGACGATTTATATTTACATCCTTCATCTCAGTGGACGCTCGGGATGAGTTTCAATCTAGCCACTTTGGCACTCGTTATGCTAAGCGGATTGTGTTGCGAATTACGTTTATCGCTAAGGGAAATATTGCCGCTTCTTATTTGGTTTCCGTAAATATGGTATTTTAGCTGTCAACTCAAAATATGATGTTTGGTTTTTAGGTATAGAACTAACATATTCTAATCGTACTTCGATCACTAATAAGAACTAATCGTACTAAACAAGTGTTTTGAGTAAATTTAAACGTAGCACAGTCAAAGACAGGGGAACATTGGCCGTAATGCCGATAGTAAAGAAAATACGTTTATTTTCCTTCATATTGCGAGATCCTGTTGCACACAAACTATATCAATTACTCGATAATCTTCTTATGTATAAAATTCTGTTATGTATAAAATAATGTTAGTTACCGTACTCCTCCGAAACTGCTTTTCGGTTCGGTTCGGTTCGGAAACTGCTTACAGGTTTTCACCAAATTTTATATGCATATTCATTAGGTCTGAGAATCGGCTACTATCTATTTTTCATACCCCTAAGTGATAAGGGTTGTTCACCCTTAACATTTTTTTATTTATATGGCAACACAACGTTTGCCGGGTCAGGTAGTATTAGTTTAAAATCATGTTATATGTGATTGGTGTACCAATAGTTATATCATCGTACTTAAATAACGTCTTTCTACAGCTATTAAGAGTCTAAAATATTTACTTATTTTAGTAAAATTTTAATATTATTTAAAAGTAATGTAACTTCAAATCATAAGTTTCAAAATCCATCTAGTAATTGATTATATCTTGAATATTCGGATCACGAACTAATTCACACAGCGGCGACACCGTTTTAAAATTTCACACCCTAATTGAATTGTAAGTCTGAAAATTGACAGTTTCCAGATAAATATCTAAAATGGGCCGAGTGGCGTCGGAAAACATCCAGACCTCTAATAAATTTACAGAACAACGTTTTGGGCGACAATCTTGAATTTGAGATGTGGCAGAATTTGATTTTCTTGAGCAAACATACGGAGATGTCGTTCGTGGGAATCTTTTTAAACACTTTGGTTATTTACAATCGGTTGAAAGAGATTTACATTGGAATATATTTTTTACGTTAATATATTTATGCGAGAGTAAAATTGTTAAATTTAAGTGTTAAAGAATAATTCATGTGAACATGTTGAATTGTATCTTTGTTTTTGTTAAAAATATAGATGGCATTAATATAATATAAATTAATATAAATAATGCCGTTACCATCTACCTTGTACAGTAGTAGGTTCAGTAGTACAGTAGTACAGTAGTAGGTTCAAGGTAGGTCTTTAATCTTGACAATATAATTTTAATCACTTCTGTTTCTCCACACAAACACCGTATCATTCGTAAACTGTATGAAACTGTTTCATGTAGGACATCGGACGCCATAAATAAATAAACAAGGTGGTCTGCCGACCCCGTGACATCCAATTACGTATACCTATGACAAATGGAGCCTTTTAGCGAATCGATAATGCACTGCCGTATAAATAGGATATTGATGCGATGACCTGTACTTAATCACCATTTAACTGAGACCCACCTCGCCCCCCGCATGTTGTACTGTTTCAAGGAGGTTAGGGTAAGCTTCATTAGAACGGATAGGTCAGCGTAAATTGGACATTTAGTCACGTAAGATTTCATTGTAGGTGAAGTAACGGTAACGTATGTCGGGCTTCGTACCTATGTGCAAGTCATGTGTTTTCTTTGTTTTGTAACAAATGACGCTTGCAGGTTTTACGTCATATAATTGTTCTTTATTTTATTTTTATTTCGAAATTTACAGATAATTTTGATAACTGCTAGACCGAATGTAATTATTATTGTACTGTTAAAGTATCATTAACAGTCAGATAATCATTATTTAGAGAAATCTGGTAAGGAGGTGTATACACACCTATATGGACAATTGTCATAGGTGGATTTGAGAGTTGAAGTAATAACTATAGGCGAGCGTGCAGTCCACCTGACGGTTAGTAGCAACTATTTCCCATGGACATCTGTAACCAATGCCAGATAGGATTAGATTACTTTGACTACCTGAGGTCACAGATGCCCCGCTGACCCCTGAAGACTAAGCTGGGACGCCTCGGGAAAGTATGTCTCTCTTACCACACCTTGAAACCGGAAACAGTAGCGCTTGACACTACTGTTATTAGGCACAAATAGGTGTGGCAGTGGTGCCGGCGGAGTCGAACCACAGGGTTTCTACCTTCAAAATCAGTCTATATTAAGATTATGACTTAAACTCATTTGACACATATTGCTCATAAGTTTCAGGTTATTAATAGCGAGAGAAATATCCAGATGTTAAAACTTTTCCATCAAATTCTCTGTGAGATAGAAGAGCTTTCCACTTGAGCGGAGTCATGTTTAGTGAGACGGACGTAGGGTTTAGGACAATCATACATGAGGTTTGATACCCCAAAGTCTCGAATAAGATTTGGGTATGGATTAGAACGAATGAGTAACTTTGTATCTATTTCTGTCCTGTAAAGAAGTGGGTTGATATTTCGAAGTAATAGCTATGTCTATCCTGTGCAAAATGATCAGAAGTAGGCAGAGATTAGGGATCTAGAACACTATTGCTAAGGTTACTAGTGAACCATTGTGATAAGGTTAGCTTACGTTAAAATATTTACTTTCTATATACTTTTATGAAATTCCTGAATCCGGTCACACATCGATATGGCCTAATCTAATATGTCATTTGAAACAAAAAAGACATGAGAAGTACCGAGAACTTAAGTATGGTTATTTATTGCCTTGTTATTTTATCGTAGCCATTACGGACATCTATAAATAACCCGAGACAAGATTGGAATTGCACCTGTAATCTGCGACAGACGCATTTTCAGGTCAGAGGTTGAATTCCAAGGGATATCGCCTTGGAATTAGCCTTTTGACCTTAGGTCCTCAGTCGTAAATAACACCCTTACATTCGATCATACAAACAAACGCAAAATGATCAAAATGATTTATATACTAATGTTGTTATAATAATACGTTGTTATAATACTAATGTTGTTATATATTCTGCAAACATTCAGTGATCACAAACGGCTTTAGGTTTGAGAACCATATTAAATTATTATGCGAGCCGGGATACCTTGGGTCCGCTCCCAAACTGGATTAGAATTACTACGAATGAGTAACTTTTAGGCGTTTAAATGTTTTGGACTTATTTTGAGAACATCAAATTATGCTTTAATTTTTAAGATATTCAACGCCACAGGAACAGTCATAACGGAATATTTTATGTGGAAAAATAAATATCCACTTACTTGAGGATAATTTAATATAAGTTCTCGTGAAGCGGGGTTAAAATTCCTTTAGTTTACTATAAAACTTACTGTTAGGCGCTCATAACTGTAATGTTTGATATTACAATCATTATGTAGTCTTAAGTAAAATTTAATAAGATAGAAGGGACTTAAGGCGCGGCTGGAGTTGTAATGCGTTGAAACAAAACATTGTATAATATCGTATGATGGGGAAAAAGCGACGCCGGCGAAATGCAGACGTACTTTTATACGTTTTACCGCGCTTCACGTTTCTTCCGCGTGACCTACGTAATACAATATCGATAATAAAAATATAGAAAATTTATAAAACTAAGACTGTTTTATAAAATAACGATTCTACTTCTTGTATTTGTACTGGCTTTGAAGATAAATATGTCGATGTTAAAGTAACAATAACTCTTCTTGATTCGATAACACTTTTTCCGCTATTCGCACATTTATCATTTCGTTGGCGTGTCTTCGGGTTCAAGAAATATACGTATTGTTTTTATTAAATTTCTCTTGTTATCTTTTTTTTTTATAATATAGGAGTAACAGACGAGCATGCAGTCCACCTGATGGTAAGTGGCTACTGCCGCCCCTGGACATCTGTGATCAACCCCAGATAGGGTTAGATATTCCTACCTGAGGTCGGCGACAGATGCGACGCTACCCCTGAGGACTAAGCTGGAACGCCTCGGAAAAGTATGTCTCCCTTACCACACCCTTCAAAACGGAATACAGCAGCGCTTAACACTGCTGTTATTAGGTAGAAATAGGTGTGGCGGTGGTGCCGCCGGAGTCGAACCACAAAGGGTTCTACCACCTTCTATCTATTATTATATGTTACGGATGTATTTATCTAGTGACTTTTTTACCGAGTAACTGATGTACTCGTACATATACATAGCAAAGTCGATCTGCGTATCGGATCAATCCCTATGAAGGATCACAGGGTTTTGCACGGAGCGAGTTCTGGGTTCAATCTTCGTCCAGACAGATATATGAAGAATTTATATTACCGTTCTATTATGCATTCGTCTTAAATTTGTTCTTACACATACATGACATACATACATGATGCCCATGACAGGAAAAATCCGAGTGTGCCCCACACTTTGAGTGTAAAAAATGAAATTACTCGATTGCGGGCGCTGTAATGTTTTTAGTCGAGTTCCTGTAGCACTACCATGAGTTTACAAAAGTATTACTCGCTAGCGACTGCGTAAAATAAATGTATGAAAAATTGTACAGCGCCTCTGGTGGTTACTCGTAGAACTAAAATCCGTAGTGGCGTAACTCGATACGTAAAAAACCTATCGAAACCAAATCGCTAGCGAATGTCATTATGATCTATCGCCATACAAATTCGGTCCCATGAGTCATTAATTTGACAGACGTTGTCAAGAAATACCGTAACGATAGTAGTTTTGTTATTTGCTAGCAAAATGACAATAGTTTTCTATTTACAATTTCTATAGTGGCGTTTCTATGCCAACTCATGGTAGTGCTACAGAGGAGATCGAGATAGCTGATCTATCATTTATTCGTGTAATAAGAATGATGTGTTACAAGCATTGCTTTACGCGGGTTTAAGACGTGCGGTGAATATAAGACTGCTGAAATAAGCACATTCTAATAATAGTTGAATGGTATAACGCGCAGATTCGCACACCGCAATGAATATTGAAGAGCATATATTGACACGCGCGTACACCGCCGGTCAATCGAAAGGGTACATGGACGTTAAATTGTATCGAATATCATAATTTTTTCGTAATCTTTATTTAATTTTTATAATAATGGCCATTATTTGTAAAAGAAAACGTGAGATAAAATTGAAAATTAAATTAGAATTAATTAAATATTACCGCGTCTGCTTTATTCTCTGGTTATTTCACAAGACATTTAAGTATTATTCATAATACCATGTTTATATATATATACTTTTGTTCTATCATAATAAAATGTAGCCTATAGCACTTCTGAATAATGTAGCATTCTGATTGGGAAATAATTGTCATGATCGGTTCAGCATTTCCGAAGATTAACCTTTACAAACAAATAAACAATCAACGTTAAAAACTTTACCTCTTTATAATATAAGTATAGATAATTTATAAATATTATCATTTGTGGTTTGTCTTCAAAACTATTTAAGTTACATCAATTTTAAATTACGGCAACGAAATCTCGTCCGGACAACAGTCATTTAAGATTGTTTTATTCGCCATACTTTATACGTCCTCAAGTGTATTTAAAGTAGCGTAGAGATCTGCAAAAGCAAACATTATCTAGAGGCGCTCAGTAACGCCATTAATATTAAAATACATACATTACTGATTTAGATCTGAATAATGTGTCCTTATTTACTAAATCTAGTGTGCCGCGGGCTGCTGAGAAGATTAACTTTTAGATCATTAGAATCTGGGTTTATTTGTTTAAGATTTTGTAAATATAATCACTGTTAATGTCTTCATGGCTAGAAATAGATGTTAATCCTAATAGAAGACATTTAAAATAAATAAAGAAGTTTAAACTTTTTTTTAATTTTGCTGATTCCCAAAAACGTGTCGTGACTCCTGTTACACATCCTTTTAGGTTTCGAATACGTGTATAAAAATGTGTTATTGTAATTAAGTAGAAGGTGCTACTTATTTACAATAACACATTTTTTATATTTTTGTAAGAAATTACCATATTTTCTAACCATCACACAATTTAATAGCCATATACTCATCATATTTCAAAGTGTATTAAAGTTGGTTGTGATGTAAAACAGTGATACTCCACTTACTTTATCTTATTTAAGTGATGCAATTATGTATGAAATGAAATGAAATATATTTATTTTGTATAGGCCAACGGCGGTACTTACAAATTGTCAGTTACAATATTTTCTTAAACTACTACCGGATTAGAACGCGACCTCTACTGAGAAGATCCGGTAAGAAACTCAGTGGGTTTGTCATTTTTAATTTTAAAAATAATTATTCTCTTTTTATTTTTTTAAATGCCATTATTTTTATATTTAATAAATAAAGCATTAGCTCTCTTGCTTTACATTTATCTAAAAAAAGAAGTTTGTTCAACACGTTCAGCAGTTTGGTATGGCACTGTACACATTTATAGTTGCCCAATTATAGTTACATAATCCCAAATGTACTTGAGATAAATTTGAACCCTTTACCATAACTCAAGACTCCTTTAACAAAAGATAAACGACGTGCCTATATTTTAGGCGCGACGAGCGATACTCTGTTCACTCCAGCGCATAATTACTCACATTAGTTAGTTCATTGTTCTAAGATTTCGTTTCTAGAGACATTTGTCGTGGAAGGGATGTTGGATTAGTGAGGTTAGTGCACATTAGTAGGTTCAAGTTTTTTTTATAACATAGAAGTAGGAGACGATCATTCGGGGTATGTTGCGGGGTACGCTGGTAAGTGGCTATTGAAGCCTATGGACATTAGTGATCAACCCTATATAAAACTAGCTTCCTACCTGAGATTGGCGACAGATGCGTTACTATCCCTGAGGACTAAGATGGAACGCCTCAGATAAGTATATTGCTCACCACATCTTTCAATGCGGAACATACTCCTAGCACTTAACACCGCCGATATTAAGCAGGTTTGTAGCGTCGATGCCTTCAGAAATCCCTCCAAAAAGGTACCTTCAAAGTAGTGTAGTATCGGTTCATTGTAACCCGCTTGGGGTCAGTGTACACCCTATTAAGTATCTTTCACATGTGATAATCCAAATATTTGTATAGGAAAATAAATCCACGTTTCAATTGAATTGGAATATATATTTTTAGGTTTATTTGAACTATAGTACAGACGGGTATACGACCTTAAGGAAGAAATGTAACATCATCGTCATAAGAAGAGCTACAAATATTCCATATTTTTGATAATTTCAGTATATTTTACAAACAATATATCATCAATGGAATAAATTAGAGATTAACTAAAATTTTAGATTTTGGTTCTGTTGATAAATTATATAAGACTAGCAAGCCGGCAAACTTTGTACCGCCTCAAAATCTATTTATCAAATATATTTCATATAAAATATAGCCTATGTTACTCGTGCAAAGAATTTTTAAAATCGGTTTAGTAGTTTTTGAGCCTATTCATTACAATCAAACAAACAAACGAAGTTTTCCTCTGTATAATATTAGTATAGATGAATTGTACAACTTATTATTACAATGAGTGTAGACACATCCTTAGAGGGGAATTTCTCAACTCCTAATGGCACGTTAATGGGAATAATCGAATAAAGTCTCGATTATCGCCGATCAGAGCGATTAGTAATCGATCTTCAGACGGATTAGAACAAACAAAATTAATTAAAGGCTGAATAGCATCCAAAGACACCTTTTATTACGACTGAGTCACCGTTTCTCAAAGGTTTTTATAAGATAAATGTAGCAAACGGGTATAGAGTCCACTAGATGGTAAAGGGTCGATGCGGTCCATGGACATCTATAACTAAGTTTATATAAAAGAGGTAGCCTGAAGTAAACCACTAGTAGTAGGCAGTTTCTAGTAACTTGACGAATAGTATGATCGTTTTATATTATGGCGTATGGCGTTTTATATCGTATGGCGTTGGTACCTCCTCGGTAGAATGATACATTTTTTACCACAGGGTCATTGCGGTATCATCGCACAGTCGCACACCATTTTAAAATTAATTCCCATTTGAGAAATCAAGCGTATTAAAGAAGGCGCTAATCGCTATCAAAAATAGTATTTATTATTTTATATATCTTACGGTTACGTTTTACGTTTTTAATACATATTATTGAGTTGGTATATGTAATCAATGGGATTTCCTATAAACTAATTCTAGGGACTGCGAAAGTTACACCGAAAACCATTTATAAGATTAGCGTCGCCTCAAATATATGCATGTAATCCTGAGCTATTCCCTCAGGACTATGACATGGGGCTCTTCAAGAGGGGTGTAAAAAGAGCTCTCCTTCAAAGCCGGCGATGTATTCGCGACTCCTCTGGTGTTGCAAATGTCCATAGGCAACGGTGACTGCTTTTAATCAGGTAGCCCGTCTGCCTTATGGTTAGGTTAAATATAAAAAAAAAATGTAAACGTAGTGGTAGTAAAAATAAGATTGGGAAGCCCTGGTCTACTGATATTGAGAACGCTCTCAAAAGAATAAAAAATATACTGAAGTATGTTCTCATACTTTAACTCTACTAGTCTGAATAAATAAACAGTTTGAACAATCGATGACATTTGAATTATTTAGTGCTTGTTCTAAAATAGGAATACTTGGAATTCTATATTCTACGAAGCTAAATAAAATCGAACATGGGATTTCAGTGGCTTCCATTTTATGCATTCACATTTATTTACATGGTTCCAAAATATATCATTAAACCGTTTGTAGAAATAATTTATTATGTCTGTCTAGTTCAATCTTGGGAATACCTGAATCGATTCTGATGGGCTTTTCTTTTTAATAAGGTATTATAAACACGAATATAAACGAATTTCTTTTGCGAGTTTACCTAGAAATGTTTTTTACATATATTTGACAATCCTTGCCTACCCGTGAAAATTGTGTGAAATGAGTTCTAAATGGATTTGGATTATTTTATTGTATTCACTGAGAAGACAGGTAGAAACACTTCTTTTGTTAGAAATATTACATTTTTATTATCAAATGTCTTGGCTGAATTTCAGCTGTGCCTTCGTGACAACTTACCCAAGGATCAGAGTTCACGAGAAAAGCACTCGGTTATTTCCAAACTGAATTCTGCTATACGTTAACTTTTGATATGTTGTTTAAGGAAATGTACACAAAATTGTAGTCATCCTAATCTTACCCCTCGTTGTGAATGAACTTCCGCACTTACCTGAAAAGAAAAGAAACAAATTATGAGTGAAATATGTTTTTACAAGTCAAGTTTAAAAAATCTTCAAAAAAGGTATTCTAACATACATTTATATAACATAGAAAACGAGCATGCAGTCCTCCTGATAGTAAGTGGCTACTTCCGTTCATGAACAAGTGTAATTAACCCAAGATAGGATTAAGGTCCTACCTAAGGTAGGCCACATATACGTTGCTATCTCTGAGGACTCGGTTACAATTCCTCGTATGCGTCACTCCCTTACTTAACCCTTTAATCCATGATATAACACTTGTTATAAGGCAGATGTAAATGTCACTATCCAAGGCCAGTATCAATCAATATTGCTTAGTAATGCATGAATGCAAAATGCAAAATTGCTAAGCAATTAAGGCAGTTCCCTAGAATTTATATTATTTATTTAACTACATAGACGGGTCTTTTGTCTTTGAGCCGATGACAGCGTAATATGTTCAGAACTTTGCTGTAATACCCTTTTGTCTCAAGTAAGGATTGTATTTAGGATGGTTTTAAGGTAATAGCTTAAATCTAAACAGTCTAAACGTATTAAAAAATAAAGGGTCGTAGGTGAAAACCTAAATCTTTATAATAGCAGTGAATCAAATTCGAGTAATTCAAATATTTTCCACCATTTCTGTTATAAATTGTAATGTTATCTGTACATTTCTAGCGGGGTTTTGTGTTTTAGGTAATTTTATATCTAATAAGATTATGACATGTATAATGTTTGTCTATTTTAAGGTTATCTAAAAAAAATTACGAAAATACATCATGAAGCTAAAAATATCAGTATAATTGTAATTTCTACCCTTTTCTCGTAGGTGCTAGTTTGTAAGTTTAAATCACTTAAACTCACTACTAACTAAAGGTAATTGCAACCTTCCGGAATTTGAAAACAGGGCTGTGAGTGATGGAGGTTTATCGCGTGATAACTCGTTAGGGGTATGGAAATATTTAAAATAGCCTCGGAATATATTACGTATCGCTATAGGTACACATGTGCTAAAAATAATGTTGGTACATAATAATTGCCTAGAAAAATAATTTGAGGCTTTCAAAAAAGTGCATAAGAGAGTTCTCCTTCAAAATCTGCGTTAATAGAATTCCATCATCAAAGTGTTTTAAGCCAAGATTACCCGTTTTTCAGGTAGTCTGTAATGCTTTACCAAAAGTAGAGTTAATAAATATGTACCTATACAAAATCTATCAATTTCATACAAATGTTTCTTAAGTAATTTAGACAAAAAGAAAAAGCAATTTTTACATTCTTTTAAAACTAAAACATAACGATATATTGTTATATAAGCCTTAGTACTTAAAACTAAAGAGCTCTACCAACTTTTAAATTGTTTGCATATACATTATTTATACGTTAGAAACAACTAACTACTTCTTAATACTATCTTGAAGAACTGTTTTAAAATGTATGTTATTATTTTAAGTTAAATTATATCATATTGCGTTGCTTATAACGTAGATGAACAAATAGTATTGACACGAATCGTCACTTTATTTATACAGTTTGTCGGATATCGAAGACAAGTTTTAATTTAAAATTAATTTAAATTTACTTTTAGTTTAAACTTTATTTCCTTCAGTAGTATATATCTTAAAGTGGTCAAAGTAGTGCAATTAAATAGTTTTCTACTTGTTTGATACTTTTCAGTTTTGTTATAATTTAGAAATCGGCTCGCGTTTTTTTCAAGTAAGTTTATGTTTTAATATTGTTTAATAGTGTGTATTCAATTCTTAATTCTTTAAAATTAGGTCCTCGTTAAGTAAATGCGCCGTGTTTTTTTTTTCAAAATGCTATAGCAAAAGTAAACACAAACATAAAACCATGTAGATTGAAGAGTAAAACAATATATTACTATTATTTAAATTATTATGACATACATAAAAAAGCATTCGAGTTGACTCCCCTTTTTTGAGGCTAGTAAAATTGTATAAAAATGAAATTGCCTTTTCCCCTTATTAGTGAAGTTGAGGAGGCTTATTTCAATTGAATCTGATTGAAAGCCTCCAAACTGTCGTCCTTCGGGCACTTTTAATCTCCTGATATTAATTTGTGATGAACCGGCAGCTTTGTTTGAGTTGCCGGCCAAAAGGTTTCGATAGCCGCATTATACTAGTTTCTGTCAATACGCTTGCATTTTAGTATGATAAGAGAAACTTGTATGATGTTGTGTTGTGCGTTTCGGGATGTACATATATACAATATTCCTTATTAGTCCTTTGCGAATCATTGTACTCCTGTGAAAAGTTTTTATTGAAATATTTTTTGATTGTAACTGTTAATGAACGCAGTAGGTAAATAAATCATAAAATTATATCCATAAAACAATTATTAAAAAGAATTTGTATATATTACTTATTGGTACTTACGTATAGGTTATTATTATCCATAAAAGGAAATTAATTATATTTAAAAATACAATATTAATTCAGTGTGTGAATTTATTACTCATATAAATATCCCCTTAGCAGAGGTTTCACAAACATAGTTTTGTCTTAATGATTTGTCTTAATAATTTACAGGTTTATAATTGTGTAAGGTTACAGTACAACAATGGTGTATAAAGTGATTTTAATTCTCCTCATCGAAGGTAAGACACTTTTTTGAAATGAAATGAAAATAGTTTATTTCTCTCACAAAAAGGTCTTATGTTAAATTGCATGATTACAACATATGAATATTTTAAACCTTACGTAGTGAGAGACTGGTGCCTATTGTAGGTAAAAAATACCTGAATTACAGGTCACCAGTGCCCTCCCGCGGAAGACTAAATAATAAACATTTGTGTGAATGCAAGTAGACGTGTGTGTAGAAGTGCATATGTGTGTGTACGTGTACATGTAAGTGTGTGAGTGTATGAATGGGTGTATGATGGGTGTGATGGGTATGTTTACATATGTGGTAGAATGTGTGTGCGGGTGTGTGTCGGTTTTTGTGCATTTAACAGAGCATGTATGGATGGATTTTACATTAAAGTACGTGAATTAAGCGTAAGGAATAAGAAATAATGAGATAAATGAAAGTCTCTTGCTAATAGGAGAAAGAAGATCACATTAAATTATGGTATGTAGAAGATTTTCAGTTTCTTGGTAGGAGAGAGTTTTTAAGTAACTAGTAACGATTTTTTTACATTTATTAGAATTTTGTGGGTAAAAATTGAGTTTAGAATTTAGAAGATTGTATAGAAAGGGGCCAAGATAACAAAAGAAGTTGCGGGATCGGCTAGTGCGGAATAATTTAGTAGGTGCAACGTCTCCTTTTCTGCGTTTGAATCTTACTAAATCTGGGTCATATACCAGCTGGGAATGCTGTCTGAGTATGGTATTAAGGATAAAGATTTGACGAACTGTTAGCAAATCCCATTTCTTATAAAGCTCGATAGTAGGATAACGGTACGGATGTCCTGCACCGACTTTCAATATAGCACGTTGAGCTCTTTCCACCTCTATTAGGTGAGTCTTGGCCGCACCAGCCCAAGTAGTTATGCAATATTCTATGAGTGATTGGCACAAGGCGTGATAAACCATCGATATGACGCGGCGGTCTGCTATGTGTCGCAAGGTTCTAAAAATATAAATTAACTTACGTAGTCTTGGAACTAAGGCATCAATATGTGGTTTAAAACTTAGGGTCTGGTCAATTATTACTCCTAGATATTTAATATTGTCTACCCGTTGGAGGATTGGGCATGTGCAATTGGGTACGCCACTACAACAAGAATGGATAGTGATTGTTTGAGTTTCCGGGGGAAGTAGATTTGGTTTATTTACAAAAGTAACATATTTAGTTTTTTCAACATTTAAAGGCAAAAGGTTAGTTTGCAACCACCTATTAACTCTAGAAAGCCCTAACTGTGCAGCCTCAAATACTTCATCCCAAGTAACACCTCGAAAGAAGAGGGCGGTGTCGTCAGCGAAGGTAATAACTTTACCACCACGGAGATTCAATTGACACAGGTCGTTAATATAGGTTAAAAATAGGGTTGGACCGATTATACTACCCTGGGGAATACCATATTCAGTCGTCAGTTCGTCGCTAAGCATGTGATCAATCATAACACGTTGTTTTCTTGAGGTTAGATAATCTTTTAAAAGTTTTAGGGGGATTCCCCGTACTCCCAAAGACTCTAGTTTAGCCAGAAGGAGGGGAATGGACACTGTATCAAATGCTTTTCTGATGTCCAAGAAGATCGCTAGGCATTTGCTTCTCTCATCAAGGCAACTAATAATAGAATTGACCAGTACATGCACGGCGTCATTTGTGGACCTTCCCTGTCGAAACCCGAATTGGGCCGGTGAAAGGAGAGCGTTTTTCTCTAGGAATTTTATAAAACGACGATTTATTATGCGTTCCAAGATCTTTGACATTGTGGGCAAGATGGAAATAGGCCTGTAGTTGTTAACACTATTCCTCTCTCCGCCTTTGTGAATAGGTTTTATGATAGCTAACTTAAAAACTGAGGGGAATACACCTGATGACAGAGCCAGATTGCAAATATGGGTGATAGGGGAGATGAGAAGATGGAGGTATCTCTTTAGTACTTTAGCTGAAATTTGGTCAGTACCTACGGCACAATTATCCTTCAAGGATAAAATGATATTATAAATTTCTTTTCCATCTGTGGGAAATAGGGCGAAGGAATTAATTGGGTTTGATAAATTTATATTACTATTTGTAGTATTTAAATGAGAAAAAGTCTGAATTTCTTCGGCAAGCTTTTTACCAACACTCACAAAATAACTATTTACACTGTTTAAGCTTCTTTCTTGTTGACCAGGCAGTAACAAAGAATTGGAGTGATCTGTTTTTCGGTTAGAACCACTGATTTTTTTTATTGTATCCCACAGTCTTTTCCTATTATCTTTTGAATTTTCAATTTCTTCCCTCTCATAATTTCTCTTTGCCTTTTTTAGCAAACATGTACAGTAATTACGATAGCGTTTATAGCTTAATAATAGAACTTCATTGCCAGGTACCTTTTTTAATTTTTTATAAAGGTTGTCTCGATGCCTCATACACCTTAGCAATCCAACTGTGATCCATGGTTTAGAAATTCGTTTTCTATTTGGGGTTTTTTTCGTAATCATACTGTTCTTGATAGCCGAGGATAATGAACCTACTAGTAGATCGGTGGCTGAATTAGTATCATGGCAGTCTAATATAGTTTGGAAATTTATATTTTGAATAGCGAGGTCTAACTTCTCATAGTTAATACGATATCCTAAACAACTAGTGTATTCTACGCTTGATTTATGGTTAAGACTAACGGCTGTGCTTTCGTGATCAGTAATCGATGTTTCAAATACAAAACATATAGCATCTGACTTAGTTTTAATCATGATATGATCTAGGCACGTGCGTCCGTGGGTAGGGGTATTATGGCCTGGGAGAATACAATGGCTAGCCAACATGTTTTGATATTCATTGGATCGCTTATCGGTAGTTATAGGTGTAATGTCTATATTGATATCACCACAAATTAATATAGAATTGTATGTTTTCAGGTTTAGTAACAGAGAGTCCAAAGAACTGATAAAGCTAGTAGTATTTATTTCACTTGGTGGGCGGTATATTCCTATGATACAGATTTCATTATTCACTTTTAATAGTAGACAGTTGGCATCATTAACGTTTGGTTCCTCATAGGTAATGTTAAGACTACTTTTATAGTATATTACAACCCCCTCGTTCTGAGTTTTATGTTTAGTTGTAGTAATATAATTATAGTTGGGGATATGGGGTATATATTTGGAGGTAGGGATCCAGCATTCAGAAAGAACTATTACATCCCATGTAACTTGAGATCTCGCAAGAAGCGTTATGAAATTGGGCATATTACATGTAATACTACGTATGTTTTGGGCAATGAGGTTAAGACGGCTATTTTTTGGTATATACTTTTGAACATCTTCGATGTTACAATTCACGTGTTCGGCTGTCTGTACTTGGTCCAGATCTATGTTTAGTGCCTCAACATCTAACATTATCAGTAGGAGTGATTAGTATATTTATTGTACAAGTCGTCACGAAACACATGTGACGATAGGGTTTTTATAAGTGAATAAGTTTGGATCTGGTAAGTACTGGGCCGCGTAACGTGAAATATAACAAGAATTGATAGTAATTGGGATTGATGTCTTATTTGAGGGAAATATTTATGTACTGTATGTTTGCTCCGCATTGATAAATGTTGTGTAATTGTAGTGTGTATATGTTTTAAGTAATGTTTTGTGAAGTGATATTGTGATTTAAGTGTCTGTAAGTTATGTTTGTGGTGGATATATGTGTGTGATTGTAAAAATGAGTACAGTGGAGATAAACTATGATTTATTAAGTGGTAATAATGAAGTGTATGAATTTTAAGAGTAATTCGTATGTTTTTTAAGTTATTGTGGTAGTAATCATTATTAGATAAAAGACACAGAATAAAAAGTTTAAAAATAACATGCATGCTAAAACATAAAAAGAAGATTAAAAGTAATAATAGGTAATTTGATGCTGTAAGTAACTGAAATACTAGTCACAATAAAAGTTTGTTAAGTTCAGATTCTTCAGTAATACGAACAGGGCTTGAATCTTCACACTTCTTCACGTAAATCCTACCGTTTGAAGTCCAAGTGGCAAATATTTTCTTGTTTTTAACGTTTAGGCGAGTAGTGTAAAATAATTGTCTCGTTTTACTTGTAAGGTATTCGGATATATATATACGAATATGATGTGAAGGACCCAGTATATTAATATGTTCCGTTTGTAATTGCGGCAGATTTTGTTCCCTTTTTAATTTGTTGAAGTGTTTATAGCATTTTAACATCGCTTCCTTACGAATGGTCGTGGTGAAATCGACTACAACAGCCTCAGTCTTTCTTCGATAAATATCTTTAATTTCCGACTCTTGAATTGGAGAATCAAGCCCTATGGACATCCCAATGTTTTGAACAACGGAGATTAGGTCTTTTTTATTATTATTATTTACTATTGGCAAATTGTGAATTTCGATCATTGTGGAGCACGATTTCTTTTCAATCATGTCAAGCTGAATTTCTAATTTATTTATACGAGTTTTATATTGTTTATTTTCATCTTTGAGTTCTTTTATTTCTAATTGAAGTTGATTGTTCTGTTGAGTTAAAGTAGTTATAGAATTCTTGATGTCTTGGTTTTGTGTCATTATAGTCATTAGTGCGTTATTTAAGACCTCAAATTTCTGATCTTGCTGGTCTCTCATGTTCAAGAAAAGATTTTTAATTTCAGGCAAAGATGACGATGGATAATCAAACTCTTCGAACGTACGTTTCTGACGTTTTGTTACGTTTAGGTACAATTCTTCCGAGACTGCTTTGCTTGTAATATCAAGCGCTGAATCTGAATTATAGTGTGTAGTTGCATTTGGAGGGTTTAAATTTCTTATAGTAGCACTCGGTGGAGAGCGTTGCACCGACATCGTTGGAGTGTTCGTTGTTTAGGCCTAAATGATCTGATTTGAACGATGGGGGCGTGGCTTCCGTACTTAGAAGCGGCGTATGCGCACAACAAGGACAGATGATAGATGAGCGAGTGCGATAATCGGAGATCGTCCTGGGATTGGTGTTAATTGTTCATTGCGTTAATGAGAGGGGCCAACTCACATGCAATTATCTCGGCAGCGCTCTCGCTTACACAGTCACTATTACTATTATAACACAGCACTGTTAACAGTATGCACTCCTGGTAGTCCATAAGAATTTTTTGAGTTTATTATTTGTGACTTTGAGATTATTTAACACAGAAAACACGTCTGCACTGTGTAAGGGCCGCGGGGGAAGGGGGGATTTAATTATCATTATAAATTTCTAACACAAGTATAAATTAGTCAAATTGATTAAATTATACTGAAGTGAAAGTGAAGTGAAGTGAACAGTATATCTTGATAGTATGAATTCATTTTAATACGTATTTGTAATTCTAGTACTTTTGATTTGTCTATTTGGTATTTATGTAAAACATGTGTAGTTCACCACTTCTTCCCCATAACGAGATATTTTTCGAAGTGATACACGTTCAAACGAAGTTATGTAAAGAACGTACTTTTAAAATATTTTGATTTCGATTCGCAAGGCGGAAAATAAAATCTTATTTCGGAGTTACGGGTGTTCCGTAATATTTTTGTAACTTTTGTGACCTTGGCGACAAAATAATATTTAAATTCGCCCTTCAATCTCTACCGCAAACTCGACGTGTCAATTATTTACCGTTTTCCTCTCGCCACGAATCGAAAATGTAGAGCACGTCGCTCTGCAAAACTCTTCGGACCCCTTCAACCGATTGACATAACGTGTTCAAACTCTATCTAACCGACACATTTTTGAAGCATTTTCATATGACGAGAATAATAAAATACGTTTGCAGATTTTAAAACATTGATTTTTATTTTTTATAAGAAATGGAATGAGAACTTTGTGATTATCAACTCTACATCTTTTTCTATCTAAAAAAAAAGTGTTCAAATTAAATCAAATAAAAATATTTTATTCAAACTACATTCTTTACAGAACTATTATTGAACGTCATTATAATTATCTACCACCACTTCACAAGACGTTTCGTTATGGAGAAGTTATTGTTCATATTTTAATTTTTATGTATTCAAAGTCCCTTGTGCAACTAAGACTTTATATATTAAAATACGTCAACTTTTTGGGCAGTCAAGTGTTCTAAGGAATTTTTCATACTTACATGTAGTACATGTGCTTCAAATCATAACCCTGCTTATCAGCTACCTTTTAAAGCCATTAAATTTTACCCTACATTTTCTTATTACTAAATTTAAAAGTTGTACACCATATTGCTCCGAGCTTTGAAGCAGATTGCCTAACTCAAACATAAACAGCTCAAATGAAATAAACTAAGTCAGTATAAACACAATTATTAAGTTTTCTCAAAGTCAGGTAAATAAATGTTAAAATTTTGAACTCTCTTGTTTACGTTTACGAACATTTTTATTCAGCTTTTGTTTGCTCTATTTCTAGTCTTATGTAATATGAATTTCAAATGTTTCATATGAAGAGAGACTTTTTGTTTATTCAATGTCCCACAACGTATTGATGAAGATTATAGAACAGGAGTTTTACATAAACGTAATAACGGATGCTTTGCCACTCCGTTTAATTTAAATGTATTTGTACGTATTTTGTTTCATGTAAATGTGATGTTTAATTACAACATCAGTGCCACACGGTCCTATTAATATAATACGTGGAATGATTACTCGATGAATTTATACGTACAATGCATGTTCACTTAAAAAAGCATTTAAGTACCTAATATACAAAGAAAAATAATCCTGAAATAGCATAATTTAAAAAAAGGGGAAAAAAAATAAGTATAATTTTTATTCTCAAAGTTGGATGTTTTGGGGATTAAAAAAATAATTTTGAGCACAATTAAATTTAAAAAAAAAATCGTAATTAGGTACATGAATTACTTCAATAAGATACAGAGTAAGTCGAATATCCGGAATACTGCTGGATACATTATTTTGCTTAATTTATTTGGTCTTTTCACAAGCGTATAAGTCAAACAGATCAACAAAACAAACAAACGGTACCAGTAAATTTCATTCCGTGTTTGCCCATTCTCGCAAAACCATTTTATTTATTTCGAACGCGGGCCGATGAAACACATTTAACTGAACATAAGTTAATATAAACACGTTTCATGTAAAATGTGATTTGATTTCGCTATTATGACAGGAAAGAATGGTGAATAATCCAGCATGGCTCGACCGGAGGGCCACCACCGCTACACCTGTTTCTAGTGTTCTAATAGTTCTTGTATTTTCGTGGAAGTTATTTACTTAAACAAAAATACAATATTTTATTGTAAACCTTTCATCAAGAAATATTTATAGAAGCACGGTTATTGTTTAAATTATTTATTTTATGGTACAAAACGAGCCATCTACTTGTTAGTTGTAAAATAATTAACAACCCTATATTTTTCCTCTTCCATTTAGTAAACAGACGAACAGATAGCAGAGTCAGTAATAGGGTACCCTTTGGCTACGGAACCCTAAAAATGTGAAGAAAATTTAGAAAACCCTTTGTCGTAAAACTTATAAAAACTATTAGGACTAAAAGATAACCTATGAAAGTGAGATAACCGCCATTTGATTCGACATAATAAAGATATGTGTAATAGTACACCGAGTATATTGTGTGGGTTAATTGGGGTTGCGGCGGAGGTCTAAACGGGTTATAACGAGGGTCTGCGGTCCCGTGGAGCAATAATCGGTATGTTCTATTTGAACGGCGGAACCACATTTGCATTAACCGTTTTGTGATTGTTCCCGGAAAATTTAATGTTAATTTTATACACAATGGTATTTTTACGAAACGTTATGATTTTTTTAATGGCTGCCAATTTTACCTCTCATGTTAGAGGTTCCGCATTTGAACCACAGACCTTTGACAGTTTGAAGTTATGTACGAATTAGAAATTAATTTTATCATCATCATTACTCTCCAGTTGGACACCTGTGGGACACCACGTGGCTAGGCACGGGTGTCCTCGCAGAATGAGAAGGATTAGGCCACAGTCCTTCTCGATAGCTAGCGAATTGGTAGATTTCACATACCTTTAAAAACATTTTTTTATTAATTTACATTAGCAAAATTTTTAACAAAACATTTTGAAGTAAAAAAATCTTAAACGCACATATTTCTACATGCCTAACAGATTCGAAAAATTAAAGTTTCCAATAGTTAATGAAGCAAACTAGTCCGTACTTTGCGGTGGTGGCGGATATGGTCCATCTCATTATTAGGGAAGACCCAAACATGGCAGTCGATATTCCCAATTTTCAAATGTATATCTACATAAAGAAACGGTTAACGTAATAACTGTCACAACATGAAATTTTATCATATCACCCTAATTATCTTCTCATCCCCTTATTAACTGGATTACGGGTTTTACTTTCGAAAATCTTTTCTTACTGCTCATTAATTAATTTTATGCTTCTCGAGCACCATTACGTCACTGAGTGTTTTATCAATTAAAGTTTTTAGTGGAGAATATGTAAAGATGAAATTGTACTGTTAAATATAATATACACAATGCATCGAAATTCGGTTTTTCTTGGCGAGGTGCACTCTTGACTTAGTTTTGTGCGTATTCGAAATTAATTATCACTTAGGTACTACTTGTATTAACGCATTAATAAAGAAACGAGGAAATTTACACGCCTGAGAGTTCTTTTTACCAAAAAAATCGCTTTCTATAAAGTTCTCAAAGTTGATGTTTAATAATGTGTGATGTTTATTAATTAGCCCTTGGTTGAGTATGGGCTTAACCCACTGAGAGGAGATTCGTACCCAGCAGTGGACAGTAATGGTTTGACGATAGGAAAACATATTTATTTTTACAGTTAGTTCCAGGATATTTAGATTTATTATTATATATTTCCGCTTGGAATAAAATATGAAACTGAATGCTTTGTGGTAGAATAATTCATGAATACTAACAAAAATGTTACCATACTATATCGTGGTTAAGTGGAAGTCGATTAACGTTATTGACGTGTCAATTTAAAGTTGCTAACACAGTAGAATATTCGGTCCCGCAATAATTAGTTGGGCAATCGAGGTTGAGGTTGTCACAAGTCGTCCGAGGGCTGACAGCGCAATCAACCGCGCCGGACACACTGTCAGCTTGCCCGCCACTTATACTTTGTTCACAGTACACAAATATATTAACGATTCTATTTTTGAGGAGCTTTTTTATAAAATGGAAGTAGGAAACAAGTTGGTTCATTTTATGCTAAGTTGTCACTGCTGTCTACGGACATCTGTAACCAACTCCATAGAACATAATATCTAAAGCCGATCGTAGATGCATTGCCATTCCTGATGACTGAAATGATCACAACGTGTATAAGTTAGCGGGAATTTTTTTATTTTTAACACTGGAGTTAATAATAAAAAATATATTTGCTTGAATATATAGTGTTACTCTATCAATGTTTAACGTTTTTAGAATCAAGTCCTTATTAGACACAACATTTAAATTCCTTTGACCGTGAATTCCTTCAATATTTATTTGATAAGTTACTACCATAATATCTATAGAAAATTATTCACATGTTAATGCTAATCTAACGTATTAATATGTGAATAATCCCTAACCCTTTATTCCCTTTACGTGTAAGTGTGGACCTCGCCTTCGTTCGCAAGTTACGAGGCTCTGTGGAGACAGGAAATTATCTGCCGTCGAAACTGAGGCTTATCGGCGACGTGAAGGCTTCGATACTTCACTTGTCATTGTTAACCGATTAAGTTTAGGACTTAATTGAGAGCTTAGTGTGTCTACAGACTTTGTAGTTATTATGGATTGAAGAGTTCCATTCAGTTGATGTGATCGATTTTAGGTCAGATTCCTATTTATATGTATTACAGATCCATAAGCGGTAATGCTAACTTAGACAAGACTAAGTTAGAAAGTTATTTTTACATGAAAAGTAAGGTTTATCCTATATCGTATAATATTTTTAACATCACAAAATACAATATGTACCTCTCAGACCTATAATAAAGTATGGAAATTAGACAACCATACTTTAAATTTCATACACATTAGGATAATACAGACCTCTACACAAAAAAATATTAAACATGTCTTAATCTCATAAGATTAAGAACCACTAAGTTATTTATATCAGCCCTTACACTATGAACTTTATAACGATACAAGATAAATAAATTTACATACGTTTAACATTTATTTAGTGAATAAACTAAGTTTTGCGATAATTAAGAGATACGAAAGTGAAAGTTCTTGAAACACAAAAGTATTTCGTAAAAGTAATAAAAGTTTTTCGAAAGTGACATTATCGATTTTTTGTGATTAATGCGTGGCCACCGGTCCGAGACTTCATCGCTCAACCAAGATTGGGGAATATTACTTTAGATAATGTCAAAAGTGGCCCGTCATGAGTAACCACGGTGACTTAGATTACTTATCTGATATTAAGTACGGTGACGTTGCTGACTAATAGTTGTGAATAGGCCATCAGATATGACACTTGCTGATTACAAAATTTCAAACTGTAAGCATACTGTGAATGCTTGAATTCTGTTTTATAATTATATAAGTATTAAGAGATATGTGACACATTTTTTATTTTTTGGGTTTAGCAAAAACGTTTAGTAAAAATTATTACAGCAGTCACCAAAAATAAAACTAAGCTAACAATTTAGTTTTGTTAAGCTAACAATTTGGTTTTTTATGAAAATAAAGGGAAAAAACGAGCAAGCTATTTAAGAGGCCACTGGCGCCCATGGATATTTTTAATAAACTCAGATGCTTTGTCTAAGTAAGAAATGTGGTGATACCGGAGTGACTCCACATAAGATTATACACATATATTCTGATATATGATAGGAACAATAACAGATATGAAGGTGGTAGAACTCTTTGAGGTTCGAGTCCGGTGGCACCACTGCCATACCTATTTCAACCTAATAACAGCAGTGTTAAGGGCGGCTGAGTTCCGGTTTGAAGGGTGTGGTAAGGGACACAGACTTTTCCGAGGCGTTCCAGCTTAGTACTCAGGGGTAGCGGCGCATCTGTGGTCGACCTCAGGTAGAAATATCTTATCTTATCTGGGGTTGATTACAGATGTCCATGGGCGGCAGTAGCCACTTACCATCAGGTGGACTGCATGCTCGTCTGCTACTCTTAAATTATAAAAAAAAACCACAGCTGGATTTAATCTAATGACTTATTAAATATATTAACCATTAGTATGTAATCTTTGTAATCCTTGGAGTAAATTATAATCTTGTCATTAGTTATCTGGCCCGATCTCCAAACAGATACAGAACTTCCCTTTGGGAATATTGTGAGGCTTAAGCGCAGTTTAATGGCTATTCCCAAGTCGTTTGCATTATTTTGAACAACTAAAACTTTATAAATGTTTGGAATTTTTAATTGGATACTTTATTTAAAAATTGATAAATAATTAACGGTGTAATTGGAATAATTCTAGTGTTTTTAAGTTTTAATATTCAGCCTTTCAGACAAATTATACTCGTAGTATCATAGACTTAAAATTTTGCTACGTTAGATAGGATTATTTCATTGATGAAAATATTTTTTTAATATGCCAATTGATGTCACCGATACATTAGTATAGTCTGCGTAAAACTGCTAGTCCGCTCTGAATATAGAAATGAATTGCGTCGCCATAGCGAATTGTATGGCTACACCTGCTCGTAACAACTTCAGAGCGGACTAGCAGTTTGGCGCGTACTATAATAATAATAGTACTAAACGAACATATAGTTCATCTTCTGGTAAGTGAAGAGTGCTACCCATGTCTAGAATTGATTAAAGAAAACCATTTATAATCCATTATAGATGATTTTTTTAATCAATTCTATATAATATAATCCATTATAGATGATTTTCCTTAATCAATTCTATATAATATAATCCATTATAGATGATTTTCTTTAATCAATTCTAGATAAGATTAGAGTCCTATAAGAGAATAGCCACAGATGATAAATTTGGAGGGGCTAGTGTAAATTACTCCTATGACACAGAAATCAAAGTAAAAACACAGCAGTGCTTATAACTGTTATTAAAAAGGGTAGAATAGGTGTGGCGCTGGTGCTTCTAGAGTTGTTCTACGAAGGGCTCTACAACCGTTGAACAAAATGTTACAAGTTACGATTTTCTTCAATTATACATTACTGTTGAACTAAATATTGTAATATCATATATCGACGCAAATATATATTTTTGAACCCGTCCGATAATCGGTGGAAAGCAATGTTAAGTTACCTGGAAGTCCTGGAACCCCAGAGAACACTTTCAGAACCCATTTAAACAAAGTCCTGGGATGTGAACAGGGAACTACTAATGAGAAAAGTTATATCAGTTCACTAGGAAGCCATCTTCAACTTAAATTCTTCAGATACCTTCAAGTTTTTACACACTTTAATCGATGCCTTCGAAGAAAAGTCAATGTTTCACAGAAACTAAAGGTCAGAGAAGATAGAAGAACTTTTCATTATTATAGGGCATTCTAATTCAGTTCTCAAATATAGCAATGAATACGTGGTTGACCTCAAAAATCTCTGAAAGAAAGCAGTGATAGGCTAGTGGTTAAGAAACTCGGCCTCTCAATCCGTTCCGAGGTTCAAATCCCACGCACGCACCTCTGATTTTTCAAAGTTATGTGTGTATTATAAATTAATTATCGCTAGCTTAAACTGTGAAGGAAAACATCGTGACGAAACCTGCATACCTGAGAAATCTTAAAAAGAAGAATGTTTTCAACGGTATGTGAGGTCTAAAAATTCACACTTGGCCAACGCGCTGTGACCTAATCCTTGTCATTCTGAGAGAAGACCTGAGCCCAGCAGTGGGACAGTAATGGGTTGATGATGATGTGGCCACTTACCATTAGTTGGACGGTATACTCGCTTGCGACTTCTATAATGTAAAAACAATAGTAGTAAAAAAATCTCAAATTGATGCGACACTAAGAAGTTTAAAAAATCTAGATATAGTGCTCTTTTAATCTGGATCTACGTCCCGAGCTCTTGTGCACTTTGGGTTTAAACTCATGTTTGTTTTTACTCGACGGTTTAAAGTGAATCCCGTTGCATATATTTGCATATGCTTGCCACTTGCATTGCACTTTGATGCTAAAATTCTAGAAGATCTTAAAGGGCAAAAGTTCTAAATAAAATAACATAATCACATTTACTTACATATGGATATCTAGACAAATGCCTTTTCATATTACGAAAATTGTATATACGTCATTTTTTTTATAATATAGGAGTAGCAGACGAGCTTGCAGTTTACCAGAGAGTAAGTAGCAACTGCCGTCCATGGACATCTGTAATCAACCCCAGATAGGGTTAAATATTCCTACCTGAGGTCGGCCACAAATTCGCCGCTACCCCTGAGGACTAAGCTAGAATACCTCGTAAAATTATGTCTCACTTACCACACCCTTTAAGCCAGAACACAGTAGTATTTAACATTAACAAGCTATTATGAGGCAGAAATAGGTGTGGAGTGGTGCCGCCGGAGTCGAGCCACAAACGGTCTCCACCTTCAAACTTCAAACATCATTGACTTCAAACATCAAAACTGTGTTAACAATAGTAACCCGAGTTTTCGTCTGAAAGAACCTTTCTCTCTTTAACTCTTTATCTTTGGAAATTCAAGTTTCTTGCAATATTGTGGTGAAATAAGAAAGACATTCAGTCAGAGCAATCGTGAAATTTGAATGTAAATGTCGCGTTACTAAGTTATTTATGAAAATTCTATTCAGACACACGCACAGCATTTTTTCTAGTATTTGGAACATCACTAGCTTAGGGACTTGTTACATCGCCGCAGAGGTGCGACTAAAGACAGCTAAAATATATTAACTATATATTAATATTTCATTTCATTTATAAATACTTCCGTCATATTCTGTACAAAGACAGTAATTAAAAAATATTTACTTTCAATGTAATGGCTAATTTAACTTCCAACATACTTAGTCTCGTAGACAATGGAAATATATTAATGTCGTTTATGTTTAGTTTTATTAAAAATCATTCGATTTGTCATGTTTTAATTAAAAATTACACAACACTTTAAAATTCATACAATTTCTGTGTCATAAAAAGTATGTAATATGAGCACTTTTCATTTAAGGACTTTTGTAGATCTTGTATCTATAGCGAACGGAATATTTATCGCAATTCTTTCACCTTCTGTAGTAAGACACATCATTTAAAAATAATAACGCTGTGACACTCCATTTTTATTCGATTCTGTGACAATCCTTTTGTGACACAACTATTTTCTTATTTCTTTGAATACCAAACAAACAGATTTGATCAAAAGATTTATCAAAACACAATAATATTAGACAAAGCTTTGTGAAACGCAATTGAACATAATCATTACAATATTGTACCTTTTTTCATATGTTTTATTGCGAATTTGATATTGTTTGTGTATATCATTTGAATTCTATGAAGCAATTTGTGTGTACAGTGCTATAGAGAACAGCTCCATAAATTGTAATACAAATTACAGATTTTGGATAAGTATATTATTTTATTTGGAGTTAATAATAGATTTTCTAGGTTGCTGTAACTATTTAGTATTAAAATGTACAATACATTGCCCAACAATATACATTGTACACAACATCCGAATTGGCAAAGTTCACGTATTTCTGAGAATATTTTTTTAAAATATACTACAGGTCTGTAGGTTTCCTCCTAATCCGGCACCGTATAGGCAAGTGATAATTAGTTATCACTATGGAGATTATAAGAAACAATGAAATAAAATAATTTATTATAAGAAATCAATAATCACTGGTTTACTTGCGACGGACAATTTAAACATGAGAAAATTTCTGGTTTATTTGTGAAGGACAATATATACCAGCGATAATTAATTTTTTATAAGCAGTTTTTGAAACTTCGGACCCGCCCATTGAGTTACATCTTAAACCATACCCATAACTCTAAGACTTGCTTATTAAAACAGTCCTAAAGTTCCGTTTTCCAAATGACTTTGTACATACTTTTTCTCATTACGGTGCTATTTTTACCTGAAAAGTTGTCAAACAAGCCAAGTATGTTAAAATGTGGCAACTTCGCTGGACATTTTTAATACAGACGGAGCCTAATGAGCCAGTAATGAGTTGTGGCCCCTTTTTAAATTATCTCGCTTCTTTTAAATTTCAACTTTAAAATGAAAGTCGGTGTCATTTAAATTTTATGGTTGATGTTTCTCGTATTTATAACGATCTCATGGCTACAATGCTTTAAAGTACTAATGCTCTCTTTTGTAAATTTTGCCAGAATTGTTTAATGTTTTAGTTTTGTAGATACCTACAACTTTTGTTTAAAAAAGCTAAATTCAGAAAATGCAGTGTGTATTACATTCGGTGTATGCATAAACAAGAATAATGTTCAAGAGTTAGGGAAATAACTTTTGCACCAAATATTATTTACACATAACAAAAAAGACATAAAAACAAGTGATGTAATTCTTGCGAATTACCTATGATTTAATTTTTCTATTATTGCAATAATTTACCTACTATAAAGAGAGTCAGTGATAGCCACTAGGTTAAGAAACTCAGCCTCTCGATCGAGGGGTCCGTGGTTCAAATCCCAAACCTTCGATTTTTCAAAGTTATGTGCGTATTAGAAATTAATTATCACATGCTAAACAGTGAAGGAAACATCGTAACGAAACCTGCATACCTGAGATTTATAAAAAAAATCTCAAAGGTATGTGAAGCCTACCAATACTCCTTCTTCTTCTTCCTTCCTCTTCTTCCTTCCTTCTTCCTCTCTCCTTCTTCCTTCTCATTCTGAGATGAGACCCGTGCCCACCAGTGGGACAGTAATGGGTTGATGATGATGAAGAATTATTATATTATTGCAATGATTTACGTACTATACAATTGAAAATACCTACTCAGTGGCTAAGTTTGCAGTAAATATGTAAAATAGCGAAGAATTTGCTAAACATAAGCAATATATAAAACAAGTATGTATAAATCGGCAGCAGTAGGAAGTAGAAATATGTTAAGTAGTTCGCGCCGACTCATTAACTCGCTCGTGTCACATGCCCTACGGCGAAACCTTAGGGTACTTTTACCATAGATGTGTGAGATAAGGTTAGAGAGATTCAAGTTACTACAAAACTATTTGACCGTTTACACCGAATCTAAGCGCACAGGAACTGCTATAGAAAAATAAGTGCTTACTACCAATTTTAATTCTATAAAAATATTTTATCAGGTTAGATTAGTAAAGATTACTCATTCCTAACAAGAAAATGTAACCAGTTTCGAGAATTGAAATAGTTAGGTAAAAATCTTTTGCCTCGTCTCGTACTAAAATGTCCTTAAAATATTTGAAAGACTCATTTATTCATTATGTAAATTATACAATATTAGTTATTTATTCGTAAATTTTCTGTAAAAATGTTTTTTATTTGTCAAAAATTTAAAGAAAATAACTGATAAATCAGCCTTTTGTGGCTTCATCCAATTTCAAGGCGGCGAAGTATCTTTACTAATCTATGTTTATCAGTGTATCTTTGTAGTCCTCCTATCCAACTCGTGTTTTCTTTAAAAAGAGAAGAGTTTAAGCCATATTCTACTATACTAGCCAAATGCAGATTCGTAGACTAAAACCGTTATAAGATAAATAGTAAGACTTCTGAAATCTACTTATTATAAGAACTTCTTTTATTTCTTTATTTCACGGGTTACTTAGACTTACGTAAGAGTTATTTTTCATTAACTTGTAGATGAGGTCCCACGTTTACATCATAATCATCCCATTTATTTTTAGACACCACGGTCTCTCTTGTCGGCGCAGCGCCGGTCGCCAATCGCGCCACGCTTCCTTGAATGATGTCATCCGCAGGGCTCTTGCTACCGTCAACGTACCGGCTCAATTAGAGCCGAACGGTGTTGTGCGTGACGATGGCAGGAGGCCTGACGGTTTGACATTGATACCTTGGAAGAATGGGAGGTGTCTTGTGTGGGATGCTACGTGCGTTGACACACTGGCACCGTCCCATCTTACGTTATCATCAAGGGCAGCTGGTGTTGTGGCTACCGACGCTGAGATACGCAAACTGCAGAAGTATGCAAGTCTCAGTAGAGACTACATATTTTTGCCGTTTGGCGTGGAGACGATGGGACCGTGGGGTTCTGACGCTCGATCTTTCTATAAACATCTTTCCAAGCGATTGATCGAGTGCACCAATGACCAAAGGGCTGGCGCTTACCTCGGACAGAGAATTAGCTTAGCTATTCAGCGGGGTAATGTCGCCAGTGTTTTGGGAACTCTTCCGAAGGACAACAATTTGGATGAAGCCTATTATATTTAATTATAGCTAGTATTTTTATAAAGTTTTTTATTTAGGTGTATAATATATATAGTTTAGTTTAGAATGTTGTTTATATACATATCTATAGTTTTACAAAATGTAAATATTTTTTTTTTTTTTTTAGAAATGTGTGCGAATTTATTTTACTTAACAGCTGTATCCAAAAATATCTGAGCAGACGATTGACAAGAACGTAATGAGCTTGGCCGGGATTTTGGGGGCAGCCTGTTAATTGAGAAATTAGGTTTACGTCACATTAAGTCAGTTCACGAGCAACGGTCCCCACATTTCAGGAAATGAAATAAATGCTGAATATTCTAAATTAGCTCTAATTACAAATATTTTACACTATTCACTATCGTGAGTGCCAGTTACGTAATAAAATGTATCATTTTGTATAATATCAGTCTAAAACCATATACTCGTAGGAAAAATTAGTGTGTATAAGCAGCTCTGTTTTACGAGATTGTAGAGGTGCCAAGTACCAACGGATATTTTTCGTTAGTAAGAAATATAATATACAAGGACTTTTTTATTTTGGAAACGATCTGAGAATAATAACAAATCGTGTAGTTTTCTGTTCTTAAATATTTTTTACATAACAAAAAATACAAGTAAAACGATAAATTATCATCACAACCAAAACATTTGTAGTTTCACCCAAATTGTTAAAGAAAGCCGTCGACTTTTAAAACTGTATACCATTTTTTTTAATACGCTTTTATTTCAGTTCTTCAACGGACAGTTAATATTTGAAGGGTGCGTAAATGCTGTTTGTATGAGGGCACGCGGTTTTTCAATTTGTTTAAACAATATTTGAGTTATGACGCCGGGGTAGATTTATTGCGGGGGTGTTCCTGCTTTTTGTTTTACAATGCATAATTATTGACTAGCGGTTTCATGTTCTGTAAATATAAAATTGGAATCCGTTGTTTTTTACTGTCCCGTAAATGTATAGATAATGTCGTACGCGTCTTATAAAAAACTACGATGATATAGTTTATTTTGCAGTCAATCTACAAGATGTTTGACCATGTAACCATTTCTAAGGTAGAAAACGAATATGTAGTGCATTTGATGTAAGTGGTCATGAGTTCATGTTTCCCTCATATGTAAGTCGGTTTGAAATGTTTTGTCATTCTACCTAGCCATTCCCGTTTGCTACTTATATATCTTATATACAAAATTCTTGTGTCACAATGTTAGTTACCGTATTACTCCGAAACGGCTATACCGATTTTCACCAAATTTTATATGCATATTCAGTAGGTCTGAGAATCGGCTACTATCTATTTTTCATACCCCTAAGTGATAAGGGTTGTTCACCCTTAACATTTTTTTATTTATATGGCAACACAAAGTTTGTTGGGTAGGCTAGTTACATATAAAATTGTTGCAATATAATTTGCAAAATGTTATTAAAATGAGGTCATCCATACCACTGTCGTTTTACAGCATCATATCGACGTAAATCAGTGATAAAGTAAATTCCACTCGTTCTGATATCGTAAGAATTCGATTACAGAGTTGAATGTAATGGATAATTCGATCATTATCGAATTGGCGGTATTCAATTACTCCTTCCAGTTACGGCTGGCATACACAATGTATCAATTAAATGGAATTGTCGATAAAAATATCGATATTTAAAACGAAGCACTAAAATATCGATAACCAACTGTATATAAAGTGTGTGTGTATATAAAGCCAATATTATCGCTATGTCGATAATTTTAATATTTCACAAAATACAAATAGTCCTTTTCAACCTTCGAAAGACAAATTTTAAATTGTATCGACAATCGTTCAATACTGTTCAATATCGATATTTTAGTGTCGACATTATCGAACTTTCAACATATCGTTGGAATACACACAGTCCGAGGGCGCACCACGCGGGCTTCGTTCGCTAATCCTAAATTCTAATCCGGTGTACAGGCCGCTTAATGTTATCCGGGTATACTCATCAAGTATTGAAGTAACGTAGGGCATGGATAATTACGTAGGGCATATATAATTCATAATCATGTACGTTACATTTTGTTCTCGTAAAATAAAACACCAAATTTACAAATTTACAGATTCATCTTTCTTTTAGGAAGTCGGTTAATGAATATATTTTTTAGAAAAAAATCATAGAGCATCTCATCTTTATACTCTACTAGTAGTGCCCGCGGCTTCGCCCACGTTTTAATGAAAGTAACATGACATACGTATAACTGAAAATTCAGAAACCTTCGTGGGCTCATGCACAAAAACCTTTTCCCACGGACTAAATTGTAAATCTAAACCATTCTTAAGTCCCCTTGAACACACACAACAAATTTCATCAAAATCAGTCCAGTCGTTTAGGAGGAGTTCAGTGACATATACACGCAGATAAGAAATATATATATAAAGATTACTATTCCCATGAATTAAGGAACTTTAGGTAATCAAGTACACTGGTTAGGAACAGAAAGATAGGCTTTTCATATCTTTGTGTAAATTATGTAGCTATGTTTGCCGTGATAGTATACACTATTTATTTTTAATATGTATCTATTCGTACCGGATAGGCCTTTATATTCGCGAGTATCATTACAGGGTTTAATATTCAAAAATATGTAGGTGGTTATTAGCTTCATTACTTATATGCATGCCCTGTAAGTTTATTGTAATACTAATTACATAACTTATTACCTCATTAAAAACACACACACACAGCCCCACACTATAATTCCATGTATCGTGAGTGCTATGGACACACACAGAGACAAATACACAAACACCGAGACCCAGAAACGGAAATCTAAATTCACCATTTAGATTTCTGTCTCGCCGGGGATCAAACCTGGGACTGTCTGCTGCGCGCTCCGCCACGCGGGTCATCATTGTGACAACTTGTTAATGCAGTTACCCGGTTCAAACCCGGGTTAATTTGATAACCGTCCCTCGACCGAGTGCCTAATGTGACAGATGTCCGGATACAATCCTTATCATTAATTGTTATGCGATTAAGGTGATAACTTGTGACTATATCCGGTTTTAAATAAGGGATGAATTAATTCCTCAAGTTTATATTAAAGAATAAATTTTCACTACCGACATAAGAAGCACTGTGTACATTCTAAAATTTTAAATAAGCTTAATATTTATATTTTAACTAATCTTAACAATTATAGGTAATCACTTCAGGCATTAATTTGCTAAATTCTACATATTATTGAAATCTATATCTTAAATCTCCCCCACCTCCAATATTTCGAATTAATGTGAGTATTAAAAACTAACTATAAATTGATTTAACGACAAACTTAATCAAAGACTACACGCCTAGTTCTTAGAAAAATATTTAAAGGCGCATGAAATCTATCATCTCGCACATGATCGCATCTAGCCTAAAGCCTTCTCACAGTCAAGACTTGACGATGTTAATATATTTTTTGAGCGGCTACGCCCCTGTGGACCTCCGAGCATTATTTTTCAATTTTACGCAGAAATGTTCACGGTGTAATAGCCTGTCGCTTCCTGTAAAGTCATATATCACAACGTGATTTATTCAGAAATTTGTTCAGTGATTTTTTACGCTCGGCTTATACAAACGGACAAAGAATAATTAAAATTGCATAGGCTCCCCTAATCGAAATTATTTTTAAATCATTTTCAATATTTATCACTAGCTTAGTCCCGCGGTAAAACTTGCATTTTAAATGTCTTGTAAAAATCTTATTTTGTGTTACATAGTCAAAATCTTTCCTCAATAAATTACCTACTAAATTCAAAAAAGGTGTTTAACCCAATTCGTAGTACCAGAGATTTCAATATTTATTTATATCATTATTTTGTTCAAATAGATAAAAAATCTTTTCAGTTTTATAATACTAGTATAGATAAACATTCCTCATTAATTAATTAATACATTTAATTTAATCGTAATTATTGTTATCGTTATATTTAACTATGTCAAAATATGCTTCATTTTGTTTATAAGGGAAATCTTGTTTAGAAATGAATCAATAAAAAATTTTAATTTTCATTTCTTTTAGACTCAAAAGCAAAATTTATCCTCAAATTATGACGTAAGTACAGTCGCGAGCAAAAACAAGTATGAAATATATATAAGTATACAAAAACAAGTATGAAATATATAAAGAGTACGCGAGGTTACAAACAGTGCGTGCCGCGGCGCCGGCTGCGCGGATCATGCACCACCCGTACAAACACAAATACTAAATGTGGTAATGATCGTTGTGTTACACCCCGGCTGCGGACAGCAATCTACAAAGGTAGCTCAGCCATAGATGCTACAGGTTATTTTTATTGTCTTTTAATTTATTTTTTTAAATATATGTCGATGGCCAAATCCGAAGACCTCGTGAAAAAATAGTGAAAGAATTTATAAGGCCGATTTTGATAAAACTAAAACTACATAATTAGATTTAAAAGAAATTTATTTCCTTTCCCGGAAGTCGAAGGAGTACATTTGGAAAAATGACTCACCCTGTATTATTGGGCTATCGGGTACTGTTGCTTATAAGGATAAAATTACGGAAAGTAATAATATATGACAAACGAAACATGACATTTTTAAGAAAATACCCTTTTCAATGACAACACAGTTATTACAACACAGACGTATTCACTCTTTTTGGAGTGTTCATGCATCTCAGATCAATTAACTTTATCAAAGATGACGTAGAATGTACGCCAAATTTCTCTGTTGTAGACATTAATCCATATTCAAGTCCAAGTACCACTGTACTTGAAACGAGATGCAACCAATGCACATTGTACTAATTTTGAGAGTGTTGTGCAAGAACATTACGCAGAATAATTACAAAAAAATCATTTATAAAAAGTTTTAGAGCTGGTACGCTTTACCACAAAAAATGTCTCTTTTTTCCGATTAAATAATCCCACAATATCCAGTATCGAGTATAGTTGTAAAGTAAGGCAGCGCGCACACTAGTGCTATTTACGACTTCGTCACGCGATACGCGTTTACTGCGTCACGTTTTACTAGCGATCTCACCGCGTATCACTTACCGCGATCGACTGTTTATGGATCACTAACCGGAGATATATTTTATGTTACAGAGTTAGTGTGCTCTTCAAATGATTAACATGGGAATTTTAAAGATTTAAACTTTTATATTACGTTTTAATTTTTGTCGTAAGTAATTTGTGTCGTAAGTTTTGTAATAAGTAACAGCAAATAATTAAGGGAATTAAGAAAGAAAGAAAGAAATATTTATTTGTAAAAAATACTACATCATTATGTAGCATATATAATAGTAAACATGATGATGAATAGTACACATGATTAGGGATGTGAAGGTATGTTTAACAATGATGTTTATTAAATTATATGAACCGTTCCTTTTTGATGTTCCGCATGGCGGAACGGTTAACATACCGGTTTGACCCCAACGGGTTCTGGGTTCGTTCCCGGCCAGCCTGGTCAGTCAGATATCTTGATGATTGATATTGTTTTGAGTACGATTCAAATCAAATAAAAAGTCTTTTGCCAAAACATGTCTTTGTCAGTGTCCATGGCATCCACGACACAGGAAAAGCCTAGTGTTTGGCTGTAGGTGTACAAAGTGTAGCTTAGGCGAGGCTTAGATCCAGAAATTGATCTTTAAAGGCTGATGGATGGACGGTAGAAACTGTTATCTATAATGTACAATACAATAACGTTTAAATAGAATACATTTTAACATTTTAACGACTTTTAATTGCATCAATAAATACATGCAATGAAAGTCGAGTGACATCAATTTCAGTACTTATGTGCAGATTAAAAATTAATTATCCATTTAAACCAGTACCAGTTCAAATAAATCGTGTGGACATGCAACATTCATCGGAAAGGTCTATTTGCAAATGTATTAAATATATTGCTCTTTTAATTCAGAACAATGATGATGCTGATGATGATAATGATGGCCAGTGGCAAAATAGTAAGACATAGTATGAGGTCTTTAAATTTGGAATCTGTAATGACTACCAAAAAAAAAAAACAAAACATTTAATACAAGTCCGTATATTGTAATAAAATAAGTTTAATAATGTTTTATTGTATTTAAAAACTGTCGGTCTTATTCATAAAAAATGCTTATAGAAGGTTTTAAGCACTCATTAGTTAAAGTGTTCGATAAGCTTATAAAACGTTCTATAAAATTGCTTATTCATAAACGTTCCATAAACCTCCTATAACTAATGTGTCGCTAAAGTCAACTATAAATGAAAATGTTGCCATTATAGTGAAGTTCGGCGAACAAATTGACAAATATCCATAGATAAACACCATTAAATGACATTATTTCGTACTAAAAAAATATTCTGTCTTGACATTCTTGTCAATGCGTTGTCAATAAAACCAAATAACATGTCAGTGTCATTGTATTTGTAAATACCGCGAATTTAAAAATATTTTATTTGTTAAAATAGGATATTAAGCAAAAGTTGTTAAAAGATAAAGGAGTGAAAATTGGTTGGATATAAATGTTTTGTTAAGTTTCGTTTTGTAAACATTCGTAATATCTTATGGCAGTAAACATTGTATTTCAGAAGGTGTATCAGGATCTCTGCGATCTAATTTACGATCATTACGTACGAGATCAATTATAAAATTTACTGTCGATTTATTAAAGCGATAACGCTTCCGAAAGTCTTCGTCATTTAAAGAAAACGGATCACTCTTTGGTGCAATGTTCTTCTAAGTGGACGGTTTTCTAGATTATTAATAATATCTAAGCTTTGTAAAATTTGCATTGTAATTTGAAATAGTGATATAATAATGTTATTTATCGGATATTTAAATAAATTATTTCAAGTTTATATACAAAACGGACATTGTCATTTAAAATTTATTCAAAACATATTGTCAAATTAGGTTAGTAATCACTAATCAGCTGATGAGAGTCCGCCATCTTTGTCTTATAGCACTGTTATAGTAGGGTTCTGGGCTCTATAAGTTATAGAAGGCTTATAGAACGGTTTAGTGCCTAAAATACGTTTATGAATAACACTTTTTGACAATCGTACTATAGCAACGTTATAAGTGTGCTATAACTTTTTATGAATAAGACCGTGTATTTATATTTTATTGTAAATTGAATAAATTATACTCCGTATATCTTTTTTAACCTAAAATTGTTACTGTTATTCGGCCACGCGATAATTGATTAAAGTTTCTCATTAAGACAATGATCCGAACATCCTCCAGAACGCAGGTCCTGAGGGAGCGTGTCACCTTCCCGACGTATTTATGGCGGTTCGAGCGCTGATGTGGGTCGCTCTGGAGTATTAATAAAGCCATAAAATCTATCTCGCCTTATCTGTAACGTAGCCCAGATTCATAGAGTAGTGGTGAATGAGTATTGAATTTATCTATTAGTTTTCATATGAAAAGTTAGCTATGAAAATGTGGAAATATGAAAAAGGGAAAATATCAAATATTAAAATTAAAACTGATATACAATTAATTATGTTTATTAAAATATAAGTCCTGTTTTAAAGGACGGCATACTTTTATCATTGTCTTAAATGTGCTACATTTCGAAGCTAAGTAAAATTATATAAAACCTATTTACATTTAAGATCTTGAAAAAAGTAATACTATCAATACCGATGAGGCAATCCTTGTTTAAACGCTTCGAAAATTCATTATCAAAAAAGTTAACTAATACCGCATATGAACTTCAGTTTACAAAGTAAGTTGTCGGTCGTTTACAAAAAGGATTTAATTAAAAAAGGCTTAACGCAAGCCCACAGATTACAAATTTAAAGTCAAGTGTTAAAGTTTGTAATTCGAAAACTGAACCGCAATTTGGCGTGTATGCTGAATTAAAATTGCCTTAATATCAAGCGATACAGGCAACGCCATCTGGTGGAGTAATTTGCATGGAAATTCAGCGCGGTTGTGTACTCAGCTTTACATTACGTTTTATTGTAAATTGATTAACAGAATTTTAAGTTTTATTGTCGTTTTTACGGTAACGAAGTTTTATTTAGAGGTATTTATGTTTTATATAACCCTGATTACTAAAGATTACTCACTCCTAACAAGAAAATGTACTTAGTTTTGAGAATTTAAATAGTTGCGTAAAAAGTTTTGCCACGTCTCCGTGCTAAAATGTCCCTAAAATATTTGAAATAATTATTTATTTATTATGTAAATTACGCAGTATTAGTTATTTATTGTTAAAATTTTCTCTAAAAATGTTTTTATTTGTCAAGAATTCAAAAAAAGAACTTACTAATAAATCAATTTCAAGGCGGCGAAGTATCTTTACTAATCTATGCAACATGTGTAAAAGTCTGCATTTCACTTGATAAGTAGTCACTTTGCTACCACTTATAGAAATGTGTTATTAAACCCAGATAGGATTGAATTCCTACCAGAGGACGGCTACAGATTTTTTTGTAATATAGGGGTAGAAAACGGGCACGTAGTCCACCTGATCTGTAATCAACCCCAGATAGGATTAGATTTTACTACCTGAGGTCGGGTATATATGCGCCGCTAAACGTATGTCTCTCTTATCACACCCTTCAAACCAGAACACAGCAGCGCTTAACACTGCTATATAGAGAAATAGAAGTTTCGAAGGTGCCTCCGGAGTGATACTACGAAGGCTTCTACCAACTTGTCATATGATACCAGGTTGAGATTTTTACAATATTGCCGGATTTTTGCAATATATTTTCGTTGCATCTATAATTTTTTGATTCTCTCATTGATATAAAAATACTTTGTTTCGAAATTTGTAAGTTTATTTTTTATAATTACATAATCGCTTTACATTTAAATTGAGAATGGTGTAATAGGATATCGTTTTGGTCGCTTCCCTAAAATTAGAAAGGATTAAGGAATTTGCATATTCAAATCAAATGGGTTAATAATTTGCAGACAAAATAGGATTTTGTGTTCCGTGTTTCGTTTTTTGCTGCAGAATTTAATTTTTAAATAAAATTATTTAATGGTGCTTAAATGTTGCCAAAATTAAATTGCCCATATTTTCAGAATATCAATATGTCGTTATCATGATGTACACTGTATCATGAACTATAATAAAATATTTTTATTATATAACCAGGCAGGCACTTTTCAAAGTGCCTGCCTGGTTATATAATCTAAAAAAGTTTTAAAAGGTATGTGCAGTCTACCAATTCGCACTTGGCCAGCGCGGTGGACTATGGCCTAATCCTTCTCACTCTGAGAAGACCCGTGCCCAGCAGTGGGACAGCTATAGGTTGATGATGAGTGCTCGCGTACTCGTATTATACTATTAGTATGAAACAGCCCTTAAATCTTCCCCTCCTAATGACACACTTCCTCGTCCATTTCCCGCGAATCAATCACTCTTCCCATTTGTGGCGATACACTTATTTATCCCGATATTGATATATTGTCGTATCTTCAACACGTTAATATACGTATTTCCTGTAAATTAATCAGGAACGGAAATGTACATTCTTTATAGCATATATTTTATTTCATGATTAGCGAAACTATTCCATAGTGAAAAAAATAATATGTTTTATTTCCGGGTAGTTAATAGTTTTTTTTAATTACAAAAATCGGCCTCGCAACTCCTTGGAGCATTTCACTAACCCTTATAGTTTCTCATTACGATATTAATCACACTTGAAAAATTCACCCTGCATAATAATTAGTTGAAGTAAGTAGACAAATACTAGTTTTTTATTTTTAGTTTTCAGTATTTCTCATCCTTCCATCCAAATTATATCTATATTATAATTATAATTATAATAAATTCTTGCCCCCAGTAGGGTTGAGGACGACAGTACAAACACCGAACCCTTGTGATATTCACCAGCGGATTCTACCAACTGTGGTCAATTACTGTTTGACGTGTTGAACATTTACAAATGAACAAGCCCGTTAATTAATTAATTAAGGTCCTACCTTTCTCTTGTAAAGCACGAAATGCAACACTTAGTACATAACCGAGCGATATGAAAATAATTTGAATAATTGCAATGCTTGTTATTTATTTTTATGCTTCAATGAAAACGTTGGCATTTTAAAGATTTTATAACTAAAATTGGTAGTTAATATTACGACAGTACTGAACTTTGTTTGTTTTTTAGTATTTTCCAATGTGTAAGTCCTCCTGGGGGGTATGAGGGGGTCACACCTCATTAAAAAGGAAAACAAAAGCCATTAAAAATTCAAAATTATATATTTATGATGTGAATGTTGACTGACTGAATGAACCGAGCATTGTAGGTCCTAGGAGTGGTCACGCAAATGTGATCAGTATCAGATAGAACCTTTTCTGAGGCTGAAAGTTTTGTTAAATTTTACTGCAGAAAAGTTCTGATTTTAAACTTATGTTTACTATTTATGTCACATAATGTTGTATTAGTTTTTACAAATAAATATTTCTTTCTTTCTTTCTAACCTTTTAACATCAGACGGACTGTAAGTTTGTTTGTTACTCCAATCTTATAAATAGATTACCACTAACAGTAGGCAGACGGAAGGTAGAACACGCATTAACTAGATTACTGAGTCGATCAAAAATATATATAAAACTATCATAACATCCATTTTTCTCAATCCCCAGTCGTAACTCTTGATTAAAGTCGTCAATCTTTATCTTATTCGAAATTGTTTCTCTAACAACGGCCTATTCGTAGCAAAATACGAGATGCTATAAACGTAATTTATATTACTTCCGCATTTTATTTCAGATGTTTCTTTTTTCTGATGAGCAATAAAGGTATATTGCATGCTCTTCAAATGTTTGTATGACACGTTGATGGTCACGATATACGATTCGACAAGAGATTTTTCATTTATCGCGGCGGTAAATCTGTCGTTGTTCGCGAGATAAACAAATAATTCAAACCAATTGGACAGCGATATTCCGTTTGGACGCTGATATTTTTTGAATGCTGAGCAAAAGACTATGTAATCTACCCGAAGACTACTACCGCCCACGGACATCTATTAGGTCGGCCACAGGCTACTCCTTAGGACTACGTTGAAACGCTTCGTATAAGTATATATTTCCCAACACACCCTTCAAACCTGAATTCAGCAGTGCTATTTTTAGGGTTCCGTACCCAAAGGGTAAAAACGGAACCCTATTACTAAGACTTCGCTGTCTGTCCGTCTGTCTGTCTGTCCGTCTGTCACAGGGCTCTACAGCTTAAACCGTAATAGATAGACACATGAAATTTTGACAGAGGAGGCATAACGGTGGCAGCTATAACAACAAATACTAAAAATAAAATAAAGTTGAATATTAAAGGGGGTCTCCATACAACAAACCGGATTTTTTTGGCATTTTTCGATCTAACTGTTAAACTGTACTAGGAAGAGGGTTGAAATTTTTACAATACGTTTACTATTATAACTGGTATTATAATAAATACAAATAAGAACCACAAAACATCTTTTAATATACTTATTTTAATTTTATTATACTTTGATTACGTATAATCGTCGTCGCATCGTCACCCCAACGCCATCTATTTGTGTGTTATACAACTATGTATTGTTGAAGATTTACGTATCATTACTAAGTATTGTTGAAAATCATAAAATGAATTAAAATAATGAACATTTGGTAGTACGGAAGCCTCCATGTGCGAGTTCGACTCGTACTTGGCGAATTATTTTTGATTTATTTGGGTTAACAAACAGTAAACAACAAATATTACATTTAAATAACAATTACAAACAACTTTACTGTATTGTTAAAATGTTATTGGAAGTGGAGGAATACAATATAAGTAGACTTTAATTGTTCTTTAACTACTCTACTGGCACAGTCAGCAGAACTTGTTTCTTAAATAAGCCAGGACTAGTATTTATCATGTCTAACTTTTTAAAATTTACATTATATTTACGCATCATATTATACATAGGTGAGCGTTTACCGGCATTAGTGCGACATTTATATACTATGTGCTATGACTGATGTTATAAGCTAGAAGTAGGTGTGACGGTAGTATTCCCGAAATCAGACAACAAAATGTTCTAATACTTTCAAATATATATATATATATTTTATATTATAAGAGTAGCAGACGAGCATGCAGTCCACCTGATGGTAAGTGGCTACTGCCGCCCATGGACATCTGTAATCAACCCCAGATAGGATTAGATATTCCTACCTGAGGTCGGCCACAGATGCGCCACTACCCCTGAGGACTAAGCTGGAACGCCTCGGAAAAGTCTGTCTCCCTTACCACACTCTTCAAACCGGAACACAGCAGCGCTTAACACTGCTGTTATTAGGTAGAAATAGGTGTGGCGGTGGTGCCGCCGGAGTCGAACCACAAAGGGTTCTACAACCTTTATAGTGTTTATATTTCTATACTAAACTATGTGAACTATAATTGGGAGTATATAAGTGTCGTCACACCACAGAGATCGTCCCCAGGGTCTCTATTCAGAACAATAAACTAATGCATCGGCTAATGCATTCCAATTATAGCCCGGCACCGAAGTCACACAACTACGATTAATATCAACTCGTGTTCCCGACACCAAATAGTTTTAGTTCGCTAGTTAGTTTAGTTAGTTTTAGCTAAACTAGAGCTAATAACGTTGCATTATTTCTCATAAACAATATTATGAAAATTAAGTATTGAGTTTCGAAATTGTGATTTATGGACTTCTAACATAGTTGTTACGAGTACGTTTGTTCGTGTGTAGGTTTACAGTTTTTATCCCACTGCTGAGTTTATTGTTTATTGTGTGAGTAGGTTTACCTGAAAATAGAGGCAGATGGCGAGAGATCATTGAGAGAAAAGTGATAAATAGAGACCACGACCCTCAGCATTGGGGAAAACAAAGCAAGGAGGAGGAGGTATGTCTTATTCTTTGGCATGCTTTGTAGCCCACACGTTCTGACGGATTTAATATATGAGGTCAGAGGTGTCGTTGGATTCGTCTAAATTTCGGTAGTGGCATAGGTAATTCCTTAATTGTTGGAGCAAGTATTTATCATTTTACAAGAATAATATTGACTTGTTTCTACACACAACATTCAAAATAATCCAACATGCATGCCTGGGATTCGAACCTTACGCTCTCAGATTGAACGGCAGAATTTAAAATCACTAAACTATCTTTATCTAGTTTATTAACACAACAAGCAATTAATAACTAACTACCAACCAAGAAAGGCTTTGTATATCTGTAATAACCGTACATATAATTTGTAGTGGACGTCCTCTGGTGCATTCACAGTTTAATACTACTCTCCATTGTCGTAACTTGAGTAATTATCTCACTGCATTATATCTTGTCGCAGTTATGTAAATTACCTAGTTTTAGACTATGCATTGTTATTGCAGCAATAGTTGTTACAAAATACACTTATTTATATTAGATTTAGTTTAGATATAGTTTAGACGGGTTTTAGTAGAAATTAAGTTTGAGGCAGTCTCCGGTCGCAATATCCATGATTCTGGATTATTAATTATTTTGATAAAACAGGTTGTCATAACCATTTTCAATTAAGAGTTTTGACACCATATAAATGAGAGTAGAGTGTTCTATGAACATGGAATTTCACTACTCCATTGTATCGTTATACTTGTACTTATACAATTGTATACTTGTACTTAGAAAAAAATGGTGTACCTCTTCAAATGTATAAATGTGGGATAAATAGCATTAAAATAGCATGTGGAATATACTTAGATTGGTCTTTAGATTTTAGATTGGATTTTAGATGTAATATACATAGATTGGTCTTTAAAATGATATAGATGTTCCAAAATAAGTTTTAATGTAATTAATGGAGGTAATACTCTTTCATTTGTAAAATATATATTCCAAATTTTCTACCTTTTCAGCATACGCAACTGCTATAATTTCAACGCACAAGATATTCCGTAGATGATCCTAAAACCTTACTAGCGAGTTAGTACACTAATAAATTCTTCAATCTTTGATAAAAAGTTGATCAAAGCGAGTCCTTATCTTATTTACATGAATCGGGTAATATCGAAGTCTTCGATCTGTCTAGCGGATATTGGCGCGTTATGAGGCTCTTATTGACGATCGGGTGTTTGTCGAGCCTTACTGCACTATCAAAGGCTTTCATAAAGACAGTTTTTTCAGCGAATAACATATTTCTTAGAAAATGATGGATGTGTTAATGTTGTACTGGAGCTTTTGATATGTTAACTTTGGAAATCTGTACCCTTAGTACGAGTTTTTACGTTTGCTCGAAAAGTTTAACGTTTACGAATTCGCTCCTACAGCGCTCCCGTGGGCCCTATCTGAACTAAAATTCCACAGTAAAAGTTAAAAAAGCGGATGTATAACGCTATCAAACTTAAATAAAAAATAAATGCATTCTATTTATATGTAACATTAAATGTCGTTACAGTTGACTATTCAGTTTTTTAAAACTCATAATGCTAAATTTTAGTTCCGATAAGGTCCACAGAAGTGCTGTGTGAGCGAATTCGTAAAACGTTGAACGTTTTCGAACCCTTAGTAGGGTACTGTTTCGGGCTACAAGATTTGATGATCGTAATGTGTTCGTGTGTGTTGGGCCGTGATAGCCGAGTGGTTAAGAAACTCGGCCTCTCGATCGAGGGGTCCGAGGTTCAAATTCCAGGCACGCACCTATGATTTTTCAAAATTATGTGCGTATTAGAAATTAATTATTAGCAAGTGCTAAAACGGTGAAGAAAACATCGTGACGAAACCTGCATACCTAAAAGATTTATTAAAAAAAATCTTAAAGGTATGTGAAGTCTACCAATACTCACTTGGCCAGCGCGGTGGACTATGGCCTAATCCTTCTCATTATGAGAGGAGACCCGTGCCCAGCAGTGGGACAATAATGGGTTGATGATGATGACGAATGTTTTCAAGTATATTTTAACATGCTTTTAAATACAAGATATTATTTTAAATTGTGTCCATATTTTTTTATGATCATGAGGTTTATACTATTTATTTTTTAAGAAATTGTATAAAGTAAAGATTTTGAAATAAATCTGTAAATCGCTTTTCATTCTAAAAAGAAATGCATATCCATGAACACACCATCTTTTATACTTCTGGACTAGTATGTATAGTCCACGTAAAACTGCTAGTCCGCTCTGAATATAGAAATGAATTGCGTCGCCATAGTAAATTATATGACTACACCTGCTCGCAACATCTTCAGAGCGGGCTAGCTTGGCGCGGACTATACCGTAATATATGTGTAATGACAGTGTTCTAGCAAATAAATAATTTAAATTTGAAAATTTTAATTGTATAGAACAACTATTGTCTCCATCCAAATCTTTGGAACTTAATCCTTTTGTCCACTCAACACCAGGTTATGCAACATAGTGCAACAACAATCTCTTTGGTACTCGTAACACAGAAATGCACTACACTGTAGTATTGTGAACCAGTTTATTCTGTTTAAGCCCTGTCAATACTACATGACGCTTCATAGAGGATTTGGATTGTACAAGGTTAGATCGGCTACAGTGGAAATATTTTAGATTGAAATTAGTTTGTTTGTAAATTGTGATTAAAATAAGGGTGTCATGAAAACTTATTGAAACTTGTAATTGAGAAGCTAAAAGTATTTCACCTTTTAAGGAATATAGACAATTCTATCATTTATCATATGTAAGTATAACTTACAACTTACGTGCACAGAAGGCGAACATCTTAGTCCTCCTTTAGCATCATCATCACCATTTTATGGTGGTAGAACCCTTTGTGGTTCGACTCCGGCGGCACCACCGCCACACCTATTTCGGCTTAGTAATAGCAGTGTTAGGCGCTGCTGTATTCCGTTTTGAAGGGTGTGGTAAGAGAGACATACTTTTCCGAGTCGTTCTAGCTTAGTCCTCAGGGGTAGCGGAGCATCTGTGGCCGACCCCATGGAGGAATATCTAATCCTATCTGGGGTTGATTACAGATGTCCATGGGCGGCAGTAGTCACTTACCATCAGGTGGACTGCATGCTCGTCTGCTACTCGTATATTATAAAAAAATGAAATGCTTTAAATGGAACCCTTGTTGAGTAGATGTGGTTACAATTGCAAATGGCAATGACAACTTACCACAAATTGACTGCATGCTCGTTTGCAATTTTAAATTTAATTTAATTTTCGCAGGCATGTTATTCTCTCGTGCCATGGAGTGTATTATCATGGACTACAAAGGACGTTAAGTATTACTTACGGTCAGGTAAACTAAATATTCATATACCATTTCAATTTATAACACAAAGCTTTTCAAACAAAACTTGTATTAACCTGAGCCTGCAAACGAATAGAATAAATTAGCCTTTTGTCATATTATTATTTAATTACAAATCAGACAATCTATTTATATTTTCGTACATGAAAAGCAATTTTGTAGTAAAATTTCCGTTAGCACGGGCTTTGGTTTAATTTGAATCCTTTGTAGGAAACAATATAATAATACGGGGAATTGTATTAATTCGTACTGCGAATGTTCCAGACGGTGTTTGTTCAGCAATTTCACTATTGTGATTTTGTATTTGTTAGCGCTGTGCTTTTGTAGGTTTTATGACGGATATCTTATTGCTAATCAACATTGTTAATTAAACGGTTGTGTAAATTTAGTTGTGAAGCTCAATGGTCTACCGGTGCCATGCCAAAGGGTTGTAGAACCCCGTGGCAGCAGATGTCTAAATAATAAATTTGGATACCTGTTGTAAGGGACTTGTATATTTGTTTTTGTATATGTGGAATCTTAAGAGGAGTGTTAAACGATTTTTAGGTTCCATTTACTGTACAAAAAGATCTTATATTCTTTAAATCTACACTAATATTATAAAGAGAACAACTTGGTTTGTTTGTTTGGTTGTAATGAATAGGCTCAAATACAACTGGACCGATTTTAAAAAGTCTTTCACCATTCAAAAGCTACATTATCCACGAGTAACATAGGCTATATTTTATATGTAATATATTTGATAAATAGATTTTGAGGTACAAAGTTTGCCGAGTTAGCTAGTTACTCATAAAAATACTTGATATGAACGAAATACTTGATGAAATATAACAGAGTTCGAAACTTTAATTCATATTTTTACACCATTGCCAAAACTAAAACCATTACGTTTTAAGCTGTAATAAAATACGTAGTAAGTACGAAATAAATTAATTTAATTAAACTAAACCGTCAGTTACGAAATCAATTAACAAATGAGCCTAAGATGAAATACGCATAAACTATTCCAAGCAATAAACTGAACGATAATTACTACAATCCCGGATTGGGCGCTCATTACGACGATCCGGGGATTTTAGAGCTTATCTTGGATATTCAATATTGGACTTATCTCTACAATGCTTCTAATTAATAAATTTTGATGGAGAATAAATTTGCGCTTTTCACTTAGATTTGTTGGTATTTTTAGAGAATCATACTAAGTATTGCTTCTTCGTTATTACTTTATTTTTATAATATAAGAGTAGATGACGAGTATGCAGTCCACCTGATGGTAAATGGCTTATGCCGCCCATCCCTGATAGGATTAGATATTCCTACATGAAATCGGCCATAGATGCGCTACCCCCGAGGACTAAGCTGGAACGCCTCGGAAAAGTAATCTATTAGTATACCACTACTGGGCACAGTTCCTCTCTCAGTATCACTGGGTTATAGACCACCAGGTCAGCTATGTTCGGATTGGTAGGCTTTACACAATTTTGATAACATGTTTTTAAACTCACAGATGTGTAGAAGGTATTTGCGTGGGACAAATATTCCTTCAGCATTAAAACAAGTGCTACCTATTTTTGATATGTACGTTGTGATCCCACTACTGTCCTACTAGGCATGGGTCTCTTTCTCAAAGTGCGAATCGGTAGACGTCAAGAACATTATTTTTCTAGACATCTCAGGCGTGTAACACGGTTTAAGCAAGTGTTATAATACGCTCATAACTTCGAAAAATCAGATGGATGCGTCTGATTCAAATATTGGATTTCTTTGTCTTTCATTAAATTCATATTGAAGATATTTTTAGAAAATAATACCTTCACTTAAACTTATTGAAAATATCGTGTCGAAACTTATGATTACTTTTGATGTTCATCGTTCTAATGGTATAATAATATCATTACAATAATGTGTTTTTCGGTGATCACGGAATACATTTACGTTCGATTCTTACGACTATAACAGTCAGAGAACGGCACTTACTTTTTGGATGTCAAGGGGGGTCGTAAGGACTCGGCCGCCATCTTGGAAAAGGGGTACAAATCGTTTTTATTACGTAACTATGTGTCATACAGAACATTTGTTAGAACAATTGCCCTCTTAAATGAAATTATCCAGAACCAAATAAAAAAAGATAAATAGATTAATATCTAAGAAAATAGTTTTTTTTTAGACTTTTTTAGTAATTTTCCAGGGAAGTTACATCAAAGCCCGCGCACCGACGACCCGCGTGGCGGAGCGGTCACCATATCGGTCTGACGCGCAGAGGGTCCCGGGTTCGATCCCCGGCCAGACAGATATCTAAATGATGAATTTAGATTTCTGTTTCTGGGTCTGAGTGTTTGTGTAATTGTCTCTGTGTGTGTCCATAGCACCCACGACACAGGGAATGCTACTGTGGGGCTGTGAGTGTAGAAAGTGTTTAAGTGTTTAAAAAGCATTTTGACAAGAGTTCCATAACCGCAAGACAAGACAAGAGACCGCATAAATTAGGATTTAGGTTTACAATAACCCCCCTTAACACCTAAAAATTAATATTGCGTCCGCTAACTATTGCAACCCAAATCTAACACTTCAAGAAACTATAAAGTTTTCGTAAAATTGAACAAAATTAATAAAATATTTATTTAAGATACCAAATCGGTATTTCCTGGTAATTCCTGTAAGGCGATTCCTGAATAATTGATGGCACGAATCCATTTATCATCTGGATAAAAGTTATTACCGACCCTACACACTTAAATTCCATTTTTTAAACATTCATAAAGGTGTTGAAATATTATCACTTCGTAATATTTTAATGTTTCCAGGTATGTAGTTACAGATTTTAAAGTTAAGATTAAAACTACTTCGCAACAATCCGCTACAAATATGTATGATGGTATATATTTTAAACCATGCAGTATGTACCACCCTCCCTCCCTCAACGGATGCATGCAGATGCAAAAATTAAAAATATACACCACCATACATACAACTTTTATAAAAGGCATAACTTTTATAAAAGGCATGCATTAGGTTGACAGCGTCACTTAGCGATTAACCGTCGTAGAGTCAACTTACCCTGATGATGCTCCGTTTTGGAGCGAAACACGTGTTGGTGGTGGTATGTATGGTGGTGTATATTTTTAATTTTTGCATCTGCATGCATCCTTTGAGGAAGGGAGGGTGGTACATACTGCATGGTTTAAAATATATACCATCATACATATTTGTAGCGGATTGTTGCGAAGTAGTTTTAATCTTAACTTAATAGCATGGATTTCCGCAAAGTAACGCCTGATACAATTAACAGATTTTAAAATAAATAATTTAAATGTATTACAATAATCAATTTTCTATACACCTATTTCTGCCTAATAACAGCCGTGTTAAGCGCTGCTGTGTTCTAATTTGAAGCGTGTGGTAAGGGGGACATACTTTTCCGAAGCGTTCCAGCTTAGTCCTCAGGTAGCGGCGTATTTGTAGCCGACCTCAGGTAGGAATATCTAATATTATCTGGGATTTATTGCAGATGTCCATGGGGGCAGTAGCTACTCACCATCAGTTGGACTGCATGTTCGTCTTCTATCTTCGTCTTCTATCTATCTTATATATAAAAATCTCGTGTCACAATGTTAGTTACCGTACTCCTCCGAAACGGCTTTACCGATTTTTACCAAATTTTATATGCATATTCAGTAGGTCTAAGAATTGGTTACTATCTATTTTTCATATCCCTAAGTGATAAGGGTTGTTCACCCTAAACATTTTTTTATTTATATGGCAACACAATGTTTGCCGGGTCAGCTAGTAATATAAAAAAATATATATCGAAAACCTACAGAGTTAGGACATTTTTATATTATAATATTCCTTTGTCTCTAATAAAAGTTAAACTACTTTAGAAGACAAAAGAAATTTGTATAATATAAATTGTTACAAGATTATTATTCTCATAAGAGAGAATATTCTTCTCATAATAATATATAAAAACAAACGTAACTAAACGCGTACCTTTATGTCAAAAATATATTTAAGACAAGGTAAACGTAATATCAAAATGAAAATATAAAGACTTGAAGATGATTTGTCACAATTTATATGAAGCGTACAGATTTTAGGGTACCGTACTCAAAGTGTGCCGACAGAATAAATCTCGATTGTTAAACCATAACAGATATTTAACATTGAGACAGAGCCTGTATTACTACAGCCACTGTTATAAGTATTCTAAAATTAAAATAAAATAGAGTTTCGTCCCCATTTTGTAGCAATATTATTATTTCTATAATCATTATCATATTTCTTTATTTGCATAAAATAACAACAACAGGTTAACAAAAGGTCTTAAAACTACAATCTTCTCTTATCCTACCTTGTTGGCGTGCAAATTTTCAGGGAATTATATAAAAAAAAAAAAAAATACTAACATAACTTAAATTCTACAACAATCATACAAGACACACGTATATTTATATTTTTGCCATTTTTAAATATATTTTTTCGATTTAAATAATTATTAACAATACAAACATCTAACGACGGTAGAGAACCCTTCGCGAGTCCGGCTCGCACTTGGCCATTTTTTCATAAAGTCACTAGATCAATACAAAGTCATATCGGATGTAACCTTTAAGGCTGAACCGGCGTGTAATACCCCGAGATTAAAATTGTTAGACTTTGTGTACACGATCGACAAATATGAACAAATGAACAACCTGATTGCTTTTCTCTATATAGGGATCTATTGGTCTAAGATCCCGATATAAGACGACCTTCACCGAGCTGGTTATTGGATGAAAAGTATTTTAAGTCGAATTAAATATGTCGATAATTATTTAACAAATGGGTTGTCTAAAAAATTTCAGTCCAAAATATTATTTTATTACAACAGTCAAATTAACGTTTGCATATTATATAGGCTTCATACTTTCGATTAGTATGTAATTTTCCTAATAAAGAAACCAGTAAAATGTTAAAGAAAAAAAAATCTTATTCTGCTCTGAAGTATATTAGTCAACCCAGTTGCAATATACTTTTTCACATGTTTAATTTGATATAAAAACCGTTTAATCCATTAACCAGCTCGGTGAAGGTTGTGCTATACTGGGATACTCTACTATATGTTCAAATTTTAAAATCTTATGCAGTGGCAGAATAAGGTCGTCGGAGACCCGGGGAAGAAAGCTTAATAGAGGCCCCCAGTCAAAAAGTTAATTTGATTTACAAAATTACAAATGTGTAGACTTATTTGCCGAAAAATACGTATGATTCCGATAATTTACTCGCTGATTTATATACGTTTCTATTTGGTTCTGACGAAGTTTTTATAGCAACTGTGTTTGGGTGCCGCTCTGGATCGGAGGCCCGGGACGGACCACACCATTAGTTCGCTAGAGATCTTATGATAGTAGATTAATAAATTGCGATTACCCATGTCGTAATATTACCAAAGAAGCAAACGAGTATGCAGTTTATCTGATGATTAGTGGCAATTGTCACTCATGGACATCTGAAGATCCCCACCTAACATCAGCTTTGCTATGTCTAAGGATTAAGTGCAATGCCCCTACCACATCCTTCAAACCATTACACATCAGCGCTCAACACTGCTGTAAGGTCTTATAAGGAAATACGAGTGGAGAGTTACGGTTTCTACACTCACAGCCCCACATTAGGACTCTGTGTCGTGGGTGTCATGGACAACACATAGAGAAATACACAACACCCAGACCCAGAAACAAAAATCTAAATTCATTATTTAGATATCTGTCTGGCCGAGGATCGAAACCGGGACCCTTTGCGCGTCAGACCGGTATGGTGACCGCTCCGCCACGCGGGTCGTCGAATAAGGAAATAGTTGCGGCGGTAATGCCTCTAAAGTCGAACCATGAAGGCTTCTTACAATTGTGTCTTTAGAAATTCGACGCCATTAATATTTGTCTCAATAGATTATCTTACGTAAGAGCAATTATAAACTCGCAACTCCTAAAATCTGTCGATTGTGTCACGGAGGTACTAAAGGATTAAAGTATAGAACCTTCTAGGCCGGGACCTTTTAATTGCACGCCATTTGCCGTAATGCGTTATTGTCGAAACTTATTTCATTTTGCCGTTATGAACAATGGAATTTTCGACTGTACTCGCGAAGGGTAACGGAGTCGATCGACTCTAATTATTTTCGGGATTACAAACTTCGTAACCCTTTACTCGGTTTATTATTGGAGAACATTTTTTTTGTTTTTTCACCGCTCATTTGGAGTATGAAACCCCACAATGGAGTATGAAAAATCCTCTGTTAACATCTGTTGCTATATTAATTGTGTTTTGTAACAGAAGTAAAATTATGCTATTTAACGCGATGAGGGCTTAGAGCTTAAAACTCGGCCTGTCATATAAGGGGTCCGAGGTTTAAACGCCTGATTTTACATAGATGCGTATTAAAAATGCTCTCACTTGCTATAAAGGTAAAGGGAAACATCGTGAGAAAACACACACATGAGAAGTCTTGAAAAAGTTCTCAAAAGTTACTAAAGGCCACCAATATACACTTGGAAAGTGTGATGGATTATGGACGAAACCCGTGTCACTCTGAAAAGTGACCCGTGGTCAGAAGTGGGACAATAATAGTTTTACAACTATTTTAATTTAATTACACATACGTTGATTACCCGCGCATCTATCATCAGTCTGACTGGTATAGGATTCGATTCCCCGTTTGAACACATCTCATTATTAATTTGGATTTCAGTTCTGGGCGTGGGTATTTGGGTGTAATCATCACATCCACAATATCCTAATGTGTGACTATGTGAAAAAATGGCGTTATTATTACTATACAAGTAAATACAAGACCTAAAATAATTGAAGTCAATCTTGTATACAATTTGTTAAAATTATAATTCTTCGAAATTTTTAACAGCAAGTTAAAAGTTTTAAAGAATTAAACATCAGAAATAGTTACGCGAGACAAGACCTCAACTTATTGAAGTCAATCTTGTATACAATTTGTTAAAATTATAATTCTTCGAATTTTTTAACAGCAAGTTAAAACAATTAAACATTAGAAATATGTTACGCGAAAATTGGCAATACTCGATATTTATTCAAATGTAACGAATGCAAATATAGTTACCATACTTCAGGCAATTTATCTTACGTAAAATTCTCTTACGAGATAAAAGAAAATATTATGTATGCTGATTTTCTCGGCTTCTACGAGAAAATATGTGTCAATCTTGTTTAAGTTTGAACGACAAGATTATGAGTTGACTACAGCTACGGGCTACGACAGGCTCTACGCAAAGTAATGAGTTCGTAGCACGGTTGTAGGCGTGCTACGAAACGGCTTAATATAATTTTTGTAATAGACTTTTTTAAGTTAAACTTAAATTAAAGTAATTTTAGTCACTCGTCTTTATTATATTAGTAATGAGATTTAATTTATAGTAATAATTACTGATAATATATTAAAATATTTAATGCTCTTTAATATATAAAGGGCATAGGGCTGACTAGATTTCATGTTCTCCAAATTTTATAGATATATTTATATAGGGCTTATGTAGGAATTGGGTTTTCTCAAGGGGAACCCACCTGAGCTACACTTCAAGTAGAATATATGATTTTCTGCGTTGGGATTTTTTATTGATGGTTGCTTTTTACTGATGCCTTTTCCCATGAGACAAAGAAATAAAATGAGAATATTAAAATGAGATTTAACAATCGAATTAAATATAACCGTCTCAATTGATAAAACGCTTTCTAAATTTTTCTTAAAGGAATTCTTACCTTCATTTCGCGTATCTCTAATATAATTTGATAGTGACCTTTTCAAAAAGAACGAAATTGTAGGAACTATGTATAAAATGCGCGGATCACGAATACCAGGCTTAATTACGGAGACGGACTTGATGTATTAGCTGCGGAGGCTGTATCGACAGGCTTCGGCAATGGCAAATTAGTTAAGGCGCTGGGATGAAAGGAACTATTTTCGGTGATCAATATATGGGGGATTCTTGTTTCCAGCCGACATTTAATACACTGTACTGTAATTGTTTATGGTTTTATAAATGTACTTTTAAAACGTTTGCGTTTATAAAAAGAGGAAAATCTATATATCTTTCTTTTGTTTCATTAAAGGATTTTGTTTCATTCCATTTAAAAAAAATGCTTTTCTTAGCATCAAACTAGTTTTCTTGGATTGGCAGTTTATTACAAACTATTTTGATTATTTCCATTTTATGAAAATGTGTTTTTAATGAATTATCTTAATAAACTCAAGTTAAATCTGTTCTAGTCGATACCATCAAAAATGAAGAAATATTTTAATACAAACTTATAAAAGCCGCGAAATGCTTAGAGAGGAGATTTCGTGTTCAATATTTAAAAAAAACATCTTTTTTTTTTAGTCGTTGCGTTTTGTAGGCAGAAATTTGCTAGATTATGTTATTACTTAATCGTGGATTTTTATGTAGATAGCTTGTTAATGTATTCGGTTATTTATTGAATCCTGATCTTACTTTTCTTTTAATACTGCCTCGGTATAAGGGTAGTAAATTCAAGAAATTTATTATTTTTCATCTCGATGGACATATGCACTTTTTGAAAATAAATACAATATCAGGTAGGTTTATTTATAACTAAGAATGGATTCATTTTTTAAACAGCGTTTGTTCTAATATAATTCGTGAATGTCATACTAAACATTCGAAATTTATTATTTTTCAGAAGTACAGGATTGCTTGAAATTTCCTTTCTACCTTCCATTTATATCCCTATAATGCACTATATGCCCTAATATAGAATTTCTCAAAAATTGTACCAACCTACATATATATTTTTTATTATTTTATACCTGCCAAGTGTATCAGTAAAATATACTGTAACGAAAAAAAATATCAATTCTATATTCATATTCACTTTTCTAATTCATTTTATAATTCAGGCCCAAACGGCAATATCCATAAAGAATTAACCATAATACGTAGCCGCATTTATAGGCTCCAGGAAAACCACTCACATCATAATTGGTACATAAAAGTAAAATTACTTACCGTTAAGAGAGACGACGTAAACTTTTGGGGAACCTGCGCGAAGTCCCCAGCTGTGTCCCCAAGTTGGTACTGCCGGTCTTCCGAGCGCCCGAGCCTTATATACCTGCTGCTGGTCGCGAGAGCGAAGGGCGGAGTCAGCTCGCGCATGACCACAGTAACTCCGCCCATTTTGACAGCAAAACCGAGTGACGTCACTGATGACGTCATGAAAATTTGTTAATGACCAATGGAAGGGGTTAGGCGGCGAAGTGTCAAAGGCCAAGTTAAGGGAAGCTTTAGACTGTTAAAAGTTTAAAGTAGGCTGCGGTTTTCTTTGAGATGGCTAGCGAATTAGCTGAAGTTGAAGACTTTGCACAGCATTTCATTATCATCATTGACGTAATGAACGCAATAAAATGCCATAAGGTTGCCTGTTTAATTTCAAAGAAGTTCCTTTGATTTAGCGGCAGTCGCATCTAAAATATTTTGTTACGGAGTTTAACTAGAAAACCATCATGCAGCCAACTCGTTGATTAGTGGCCATTCCTGCTTATGTACATGTGCTAAGTTTAAAGACTACCTGAGTTCGGCCACAGATGTATTAATGCATCTGAGAACGGAGTTCACGGAGTTGAAGCCTCACACAAGTGTAAACCCTTCGAACCAGAACATAGTAGCGCTTAACACTGCTGTGGAAAAGCAGATATAGGTGTCGTTTTGGGACCACCCAAGCCACTCCACAAAGGATGCTAACGAGGCATTCCAATTTAGTCCTCAGGGGACACGTCTCTTACCGAACTCAGGTAGGACTCTAATGCTATCTGGGATTTATTACATATTTCCATCGACAGCAGTAACCTCTTATAACTTGATGGGTTTTATGCTCGTTTGCTATTTAAGTATATTTCTTGTAAAAAGTTTTATAGACGAATTTATTACTAGTCTATTTAAACCTGAAAATTACATGAATTATAAAATTTTTTAAACCTTTTTTTTAGTTGTTGTTATAGCAACCACCGTTATACATACTGTAAAAAAATCAAGTGCCGCTATTACTGTTCAGGAGATAGAGCCCTGTGAAAGACGAACAGAGAGCGGAGGCTTAGTAATAGGGTTCCATTTGGGTACGGAACCCTAAAAACTCATCAAATTTATTAGGCTTTTGTAATTATATTTGACATTACTATCCTATTTAGTTTATATTAACCTTCAACTCTTTTTATAGTGCCAGTTATATCGATGCAATAAATACTTCACAGTTGCGTTTATAGTAAGGACGTAATCTAGGCTTAGCGCACCTTTCGCTCAATTGCACTATTCTAGTCCATCCAATTATACTTTCCTTTTCTTTTTACATACTTAAGTAGAATGTTTCTTTGTTTCCGTAGACTATACTATACTAATATAGAATAGAACCATGTATTGGCTATTTTTAGTCATAGCTTATTTTGTGCTGAATTAATTGGACGAAACAGTCTATATTTGGTACTTATAAGTTTTTAAGATGATAGAACTTTTTGTAGTTAGAGTCTGCAAGCACAACCAACATACGTGTTTCTGATGAATAATAGTACTTTTCAGTACTATAACAGTATAGTACGGGAAAGACAGCCGTAGTTCTTACACCGTACTCCTTGAGTAAAACTTTAATCCTATTTGTGTATATAGTATATAGTAAGAATCGTGAGGAAACCTAACTCCTGGAAGTTCTTAAAAAGTTTTCAAGGATGTATGAAGTCGCGGTATGTGTGCGACCACACATACCGCCGTCCATTTCGGGATTGCTGTCCGGGCGGTTCGAACTCTTGCCGCCCGCAACCCCGGAAGCCCCTTTTAGTCGCCTCTTACGACAGGCAGGGGATACCGTAGCCCTATTCTGGTCCCGGAACTACAGGGACAGGTACAGTGTATACTCGTTTACTAACACAATTACATAAAATATCAACTGTAGTAAAATTATAATGATCCTATTTGTACCAAGATGAAATAGTAAAGTCAGCTGAATCAGATTTCGGACATATCTAAAAACTGTATAATAAAGGTTGTTATAACGCAAGTAACTTCGTAATAAGATGAACTATTGGAGTAGACGGATCAGTTACGTTTACGATCGGTCATTTGAAGTAACTTTACGATCGTGTCTCATTCGCGTTAATAGTGTCTGTTACAATTGCTGTTTATAGCGCTCTTCATAAACTACTGTTATTATATCTACGTCGCGTACCACGGTATCTGATTCCGACGTCTTGGAAAATACCTACTTCTACCTAATAACAGCAGTGTTACGCGCTGTTGTGTTTAGGTCGAGGGTGTAAGGAAGACATACTTATCCGAGACGTTGCACCGAATTATAGGGATTGTAACGCACTGTGGCCGACCTTAAAACTATAATGTTTTTTTTTTATAATATAGGAGTAGCAGACGAGCATGCAGCCCACCTGATGGTAAGTGACTACTGCCGCCCATGGACATCTGTAAACAACCTCAGATAGGATTAGATATTCCTACCTGAGGTTGGCCACAGATACGCCGCTACCCCTGACGACTACGCTGGAACGCCTCGGAAAAGTCTGTCTCCCTTACCACACCCTTCAAACCGGGACACAGCAGCGCCTAACACTGCTGTTATTAGGCAGAAATAGGTATCTATAGTTGATTACAGATGTCCATAGGAGATAGTAACTATCCATCAGATTGATTGCATGTTTGTTTTATATATTCCTTTAGAGGTGGTGGTTTTTCTGTTTGGATCTGTTTTTTTGTGTACTAATTCGTCTGTGCGTGCCCATAGTCACACAAGGTTGAGAACAGTGGAACCGTATGGCGTTGTTTTTCTTTGAAACTGTTGTTTTAAGCTATAGAAAAGTCTAGATGTAGTATACGTTTTAGCTAAATTTGTGTAAATAAGTAGAAATTTCATGTTAAGTGGAAGTTGCAGCTTATGAATATTTACCTCCAAATAACAGTTGTTCTACACGAGGGGGTGGGTCCAGGGGGTTACTACCATCTCTTAAAATAATATTATTTTTAATTATACTTTTACTTTTTTTGCAGGAAATTTTACTTTTTAAGCAAAATATGACAATTTCAGTTGGTTTTATGCAATGGATAAGCGAAAAATTAATAAGGGTTTAAGTTTGTTCAACTGTGATGGAATATTTTACTGTTTTAAGCAGGAAATATAATTTTCCTGTACTATGATGGTTTTTAAAAGATGGTGGTAGGCCCCCAGGTCATGTAAAGTCGGTATGTGCTTGAAGTATGAGTGGGCGATTAGAGGTAAGGCATGTTTTTTATTACTACACCCCATAGCTGGTTTTGCGTGCGTCGCGTACAGAGACTGGGCATAAAACATCTTTACATGTCTACTAGTGGTGCCCGCGGCTTCGCCCGCATTTTATAGAAATAATATGACATACATAAAACGGAAAATTTGTACCTGCATTAGAATGACAGTGGCGCCATCTGTCGAAAATTGGTCTTACCAACTCCCAAACCCTCGTGGGCTCTTGGACAAAAACTTTGCTAAAGATCATCACTTGATCAAATGCATAGTTTCCGATCCTATAACTAATTAAACAAACCTGTTCCCATGGACTAAATTGTGAATCTAAACCATTCCAAAGTTCCCTTGAACACACACAACAAATTTCATCAAAATCAGTCCAGTCGTTTAGGAGGAGTTCAGTGACATACACACGCACATAAGAAATATATATATATTATATATATATATTATATTATTATTCGATATGTGGATCATTAAAAAAATTAATAAAATATAATTATGCTTAAGGAAAGGAAAGTTGCTTAAGTTGATCACGATTAAGTTAAAACGTTCCTAATGCTATATTTGCCTCATAGATATTTACATACCTAGACTAAATACTAACTTAAGACTAATGCTTCATATGATCAAAATAACTCACCGATGTGATCTATACAAAAGCGTTTTCGTAATTTTTAGGTCAAGGCTGGCGAAATTGATTTGGGGCTGCGATCTATCGCACTGATTGCAATCCATCTGCGTTTTGTCCGTATTGTACTCCGACTCTATTGTAACTTAAGATGAAAAGAGCTTTATATTAACTTAAGGGGTTAACTGTACGTACTGTACGTACTAACTGTGGGGTACGTAGGTGTGCAAACCAAAAATCTAAGTATATGGTGCACACCTATTTCTACCTAATAACTGCAGTGTTAGGTGCTGCTGTGTTCCGGTTTGAAGGGTGTGGTAAGGGAGAAAGACTTTTCCGAGGCATTCCAGCTTAGTCCTCAGGGGTAGCGGCGCATCTGTGGCCGACCTCAGGTAGGAATATCTAATCCTATCTGGGGTTTATTACAGATGTCCATGGGCGGCAGTAGCCACTTACCATCAGGTGGACTGCATGCTCGTCTGCTACTCTTATATTATAAAAAAAAAACGATTTATGAAAATATCATTAAACAATACCTGGAGATATAGTTGTCAATTTAATGATGTAAGCATATTTTTGAATCGAAGTAAGATTCTCCAGAATATAGAGGTTAAAGTCAGTTTTTAAGGTGTTAGGTGAGTATTTGTTCCTAAATTTACTGCGATTCCCTTAATCTAACGTAATCATATTTTTTTATAATTTTATAGTAGGAAACGAACATGCAAACCACCTGATGGTGACTTCCGAAATTGGGTTCCTAACTAAAGTTGGAAATAGATTTGTTGCTATTCCTGAGGACTAAGTTGGAACGCGTCGGATAAGTATCTCTTTAATTCTCTTTCTTACCCCTTTAAACCAGAATACGACAGCAGTTAACACTGCTGTTATAAGGCAGAAATAGGTTTAAATAACTCCTATCCCTTCTACGGTAGGTATGCCCAAGTAATAGCTGCTCAATTTGATAATTCTAAAAGTTATAACACGTACATTTTTCTTACGTGGATCAAGTACATATAATCATAAAATAAGCCATATATTCCTTTGAAAACAGAATTTCGCAGTAAAATTAATCGACAATAAATTTTCATACTTCCTAACCATAAAAAGAATTATGTATTTGATCAGACCAATTAATTCCTTGAACAGTAGTGGCCAATAAAGTTTTATTCTGGCTCGGCCAGCCGGGAGTCAATTAGGGGTAATAGTTAAACCCTTAACTGTTGCTTTTATTTTGCGTTTTACGGTTCCAACGTCAGCCAGAGAGTGGAAAGAGCCTTATATCGAATCAATATATTTCTGTTTCGATTTTGAAGTGAACAAAATTAGTAAACGAGCTCACAGTTTACCTGAGGAACGTGGCCAACGTAGCCTACGGACACCTGTAAATGATCCCAGATAGGATTGAATTCATGTCTGAGGTCAGCTATAGGTGCGTTTCTATTTTTTTTTTAATATTTAACCTAACGATAGGACAGACGGGCTACCTGATGGAAAGCAGTCACCGTCGCCTATGGACATTTGCAACACCAGAGGAGTCGCCAATGCATCGCCGGCTTTGAAGGAGAGTTGTGTTTACACCCCTCTTGAAGAGCCCCATGTCATAGTACTGAGGGAATACCTCAGGAGGAAGTTCATTCCACATTTTGCACGTACGCGGTTTCTACCCCTTAGGATAAACTTGGAATACCTGGAAAAAGTACGTTGCCTTATTACATCGTTCAAACCAGATCGCAGTAAGGCTTAACACTGCTGATATAACGAAGAAATAAGTGTTGCGTGGTTGCTTCAATCTAATTCTCTTACAGGAAGTCTAATCAACAATTCCTGTATGTAAAAAGATGCTTAACAGACTCGTAATACACAGATTAACTTGTAGGCGCGCGACGTGATGTCCACTCGCCGACACACGAGGGTCACCAGGCTTTTGTTTTTCAACGGATAGTCTCTTAATTTAGTATAACATGTCTTTGTAACTTAGTCCTGATAGAGACCGACTGTCGCTCAACTTTAAGTGGGTTTTTCATTTGGTCTTGACAAGCATTTATGACACTCTTGTTTATAATGTTTAATTTGCAATTAAGTAAAGGTAAAAACAAAAGTACTTAAATCCGCTGTTTTGCCATTGATACAGTGATAATATATTATTCCTCTTTACAAGTTTTGGTTTTTTTATATTTATGTTTCATTTTATAAAAATCACGAAAAACGAAATCTCACAGGTTAATTTTTCAGATTTCAAAAGCATGGCCGCCCTACACGACACTTGTTCGCAAACAAACTATGTTGACCTTACAGATTGCTAGATTGGACTCATTGCTATACAGGCCGTGTTTAACTTGTTCTGTTTATGTCGACGGTCGTCAATAGTAATTTCGTCTTTTGATTATGTATTAAGCAGCTAGATAGTTAGCCAGGGTTTTGGGTTCAAACTTTGACCGTGCAATAAGAAAAACATAAGATTATGAAAAAAGAATTTATTTTTGAAAGCCTATTTATAAGTGACACGGCATATTCAGATGAATCCCCAAAGTTGCCAAAAATATAATGGTATACATATGACAAAGAGTAGGTACCTACTTAAATGTGCCATTTTCTTCTTGGAATTCCCAATTGCAATACCTTTGACAAAAATACTATTTTTGTTTAAAACAATTCAATCCTAGTTTTCATTTAGTTCTCATAAGCACACACATCACCGCCATCACAAATCAATATACCGCCTGCTTCAAAAAATCTCTGCACCTTCTTCAAGATCCAAATATCACGCATGTAAAATAAATAAGCGAATTCAAATTCAAGTGGCATTTCTTCAAAATTTATTCTTATAGAACTCGTTTTGAATGTCAATTAGTAAGCGCATTCAAAACGAGTATTTCGTTATGGAGAAAACGTGGATTAAGGGCGCTTTTCATGTCCCGCGTGTCACCCACATGCGTGTCTCACCCGTACGAGTGAATTTAGGATGCTTCTCCTATCGCGTGTGTTTACGCCCGCACGTGCGCTCCACACAAACACACACACACAAGAATTAACTCTCTGCAGTCTCCTGACAAGGTTGTCACAGATAGGTTCTGTGCGAATAAAATAGTAGGATACAAGTGGAGTGGGTGTGAGAGGAAAGCACGCGCGTGCATAAACACGCGTGACAGGAAATTGGCACGAACTCTTTGTTATCTTTTAGAAACTTGTGTGTGTGTGTGTGTTTGAGTGTACATGTGTGTGTGTGTATGATTATACAATTAGCACGCGTGTGGGTATAATGCGTTAAAATTCATAGTTGTACAATTGTATATACATCATTTACATTAACAAGGTGGTAGAACCCCTTGTGATTCGACTCCGGTGACACCACCGCCACACCTATTTCTATATCATAACAGCAGCGTTAGCGCTGCTGTGTTCTGGTTTGAAGGGTGTGGTAAGGGAGACATACTTTTCCGAGGCATTCCAGTGCTCAGGGGTAGCGGCGCATCTGTGGCGACCTCAGGTAGGAATATCTAATCCTATCTGGGGTTGATTACAGATGTCCATGAGCGCCATAGCCATTTACCATCAGGTGCACTGCATGCTCGTCTGCTACTCCTATATTATAATAACAAATGTTGATTTTTTTGTTTGCAGTAGTTACGAGTGTACTGGCTCAGTGGTGCAGTGGATTGAATCAACAGCAGAGCTTTTCTTCGAAAAATGCTTTGAAGAGTCTTGAGGAGTTTAAAAGATTCCCTGACATGTCTCAATGGGTAAAAAGTGATTTCATAAAATCTATTTCGAAACAATACTTTCGCTAAATGCTTGAGTAGTATTTCAATTGTAACTTCGCCGAATATCGAAATATCGACAAAAACAAATAAAAACCGCGTATCGTGAGCTCCTGTTACATATTGAAATGTCTCAATTCCGCGATAACAATATTCCAACACTGTACACTGTACACTATACAGAATATAAGGTCAGTGTGTTTTTCAGCCGCAGAGTTGTTTCACTTGGTCGGAGGTGAGCACGTTCAGTGGCGTGGGCGGCGCTCCGCTGTGTATCGTGATGGATGACAACGTGTACAATGTTACAGATTTTGTTCATTACGTAATTTCTAACTTTTTATAGTACAGAAGCACACTAGCAGTACACCTGATGGTAAGTTCTGACCATGTACATCTGAAAAACTCCAAGCCCTTCCTGATATCTGCCACAAATGCATCCCTGAGGACTAAGCCTGAATTGGTATCCCTGAAGATTAAGCTGGAACGCCTCAGAAAAGTATGTCTCCCTTACCATAATCTTCAAACCAGTACAAAGCAGCGTTAACACTGCCATTATTAGGTAGAAACAGGTGTTTCGGTGTTGAAACACAAAGGACCTTGAAGTTAGAACGCCTTGGACGAATGTTTCTCTTACCACACCTTACACCAAAAAATTTAACCCTCATACAAAGAAACTAACAAAGAAATTTAAATAAATACATATAATAATTATCGTATTAGTGTTTTAAAAGGATATAAATCTGCAGCATGCTGGTGGACCATCAGTCTTGACGCGGTATGGTGGAAGCGACGCTGGCGCCGCCATGCGGGCTTCCGGCATGCCGTCCTATGTTTACACCGATGTTATGCAAAGATTTCTGATAGGACATGTTGTAAGTAACTTTCGTCCACTACTGTCCCACTGCTGGGTTTCTTCGCAGACTTAGAGGGGTTAGGCGGTAGGCTATAGTCCACCGCACAGTCAAAATGCTAATTCGTAGATTAAAATATTTAATTTACACCACTTAAAAATTTTTTTTAAGCACCAATCAGCTGTGCTTAACACTGCTGTTATGAGGCAGAAATATGTGTGGCGGTGGTGCTGCCGGAGTCGAACCACAATGGGTTCTACCACCTTCATACACATTTATATATGTATGTATGTATACATGAATGACATTTTTCTTTTATTCGTCCTGAAAATCTACTAGGGAATCTTTTAAGTGGAAAAACTGCGAGGTAATTCGTGAATAACAAATGTAAAATTTTAAGAAATTGCAAATATTTTTAAATCATCGATATTTCCTTTTTACCGCGTTTTTTGCAGGTTCCAGAAGGCGAAACATGCTGAAAACAAGGTTTGCTTTAGAAACAATTTAAGAATTAAATGAAATGTAATTACAACGATTTTTTTATTTTTATTAAATCAATATAGAAAACTTCCATGCCATCCACCAGAAGGTTACTGTCGTCAATAGATATTTGTAATCTACCCCGAATCATTTTTGTCTTAAAGTTAAAGTTAGAACGTTTCATTTTAGTACCTTTGTATTGTTAGTGGCGATCGGGCCTCTGTAGTCAGTACAGAAAATGTTTTTCTACCCTTAAACTATGAAAATAACTCCAGAAGCTCTCCTTTACTCCTAGTCAAATTATTAATGGGATTATGTTATACAAACCACCATGAATACACATTGACATTTCCCTGCAAGTTAACAGGAGTTTATAATATTATTATCGTCTATAAGTTACCTCATGAACAACAATGTTGAAGTGTGGGTCGACTTCGTTTGAAGTTTAGATATAAACTCATGCATGTGTGTGTACATTTAACTTCAGTTTGAATAAAAAGTTAAATGAACGTAAATTTAATAGTTAAAAATAGTTAGGTACTAGTGCATAAAAATATCGCTAAAAATAATGAAAATAAAAAAGAATACGCCCGAGTTTGTTAGTTTACAGCTTTGCGTTACATCTTCTTACCCATAACGAAATACCTTTTTTTTTGTTGACGAGGGGGAAACCTCCAAAAGGTACCGCATGAAAACCCCACGGTGACCGTCCTCGGCGTTTGGTGGAGAACTCATGGATCTCCAACGGAACACAACCGGAGTCCTCCTAACGCGATGCCCTTCTATCGGGCTCTGCCCTGCAATTTACGCTCTTCTCACATCCCCTGGTGATTACAGTGATATGCGACCACACAAACCGCTGTCCTTCCCGGGGCCGCTTGCTGGACCGTTTGAGCTCCCACTCTTGCCGCCCGCAACCCCGGAAGCCCCTTTTAGTCGCCTCTTACGACAGGCAGGGGATACCGTATTCTGGCCCCGGTACTACAGGGACTATAACGAAACACCTAGTGAAGCGGTGGTAGATGTAATGACATTGACATTCAAAAAGTGCCCTGCAAAGAACCTATTTTTAATAAAACAATGAGATTTAATTTGATACACAATTCAAAATACCTCATAAATGTAATTACTAGAAGGAAGTACTCAATAAAAATAATAGATAATAAATAGAGTCGTGCGTTGACGTGATTCAGCAATGATTAAATACAAAGATAGGTATTTAGGCTTAGGATAAGATTACAACAACATTTACTTTGCCTTTTGATTTGAATGTTTTGTGTATTAGTCACATTTTCTTCAATTGAAACAGAAATATTGTCCCATACCTATATTTTTGGCAGAAGGCACATAAATGTTAATGCGTGTTTATTTTATTATCTCTAACCTCATTCTATTCCACTGCTGGGATTGCTTCTGGAAGCATTTTGACCATAGTCCATCATGCTGGTCGATTGTGTAATTTGCATACTGGTAGAGATCTCAAAACTTAAAAAATATAGAGCTTTCAAGCCTTCCCTCAAGAATTATAACACACGCATCTCTTCGAAACATCTTATGGGCTTGGGATTCGAACCCCGGACATTAACGCTGAGTGTCAGAATTTTAGAAGCGCTCTAATCTCTCGCTCTAATCGACCTCAGGTAGGAATATCTAATCCTATCTGGGGTTGATTACAGATGTCCATGGGCGGCGGTAGCCACTTACCATCAGGTGGACTGCATGCTCATCTCCTACTCCTATATTATAAAAAAAAGAATGTAGAAATTTATCGCGCCATAGTAAATTGTATGACTACACCTGCTCGCAACAACTTCAGTGCGGACTAGCAGTTTGGCGCGGACTATACTTGATTACAGGTACATAATCTAAGTACACAACTAATTTTTATAGTACTGTTAACAAACCAATCTAATCTCACGCATATGATATACCCAGATATGCGTTCTGGGTATTATCTAATAGACATAGATAACATTATATTTAGACAAATTCTTAACTTATCTTACACGTAATTACATTATGATATATAATTCCAATGGAATAGTACATGTAAACGTGATAATAATATTTTTAAAGCCGATGCAAATATTTTTCTATGAATTATGTTTTGCGTCGGGATGCAGCAGCTACGATACAGAAATACCGAAAAGACTTATTATATAATATTTTATTTAAACCGAATATTACAAGGTTTAATTAAATCTAAACTAAATTATATCTCCCTAACCTAAAATGGTGACTTGCTGGGGCGATGTTAGCACCCAGAGTGAATTCCCACGTACGGGACTATGAGGTGGAACGTAGGTGCGGAGTCAGCGTTCCCACGGCACGGCGGCGGTGCGGAATCGGATTTCTTCGTAATAATTTTGTTTAAGGCGAGTGCCTATTGTTGGTTAAGGCCAATATATAACATATGCAATTGGATTATCAAATGAACGTGCTGTCTACTTCCTGACAAGTTGGCACTATGGACATTTGTGATTTTAATTTTTTTTATAAGATTTATGAGAAAACTAGCATGTAGTTTAGCTGATGGTGACCACTGCCGGGATATCTGTAATCAACCCCTGATTAGTTTCCTATTCAAGATCGGCCACGGATGCGTTGCTGAGGACTAAGCTGGAACGCCTCTGATAAGTTCATAAAATATGTCTCCCTTGCCGCATTATTAAAACAGATAGAACTTAACACTGCTGTTATTAGGAAGAAAGAGATGTGGCGGTGATGCAACTGGACCACAAAAATTCCTACCACCTTTAAAATTTTAAAATGCAAGTTTATCCAAATCTTCGTTACGATAAATAACAAAATCGTGATGACGTATGTCGACAGCTGTTATCAATCCCTATCAATAGTATCGGTGGATTCTGAAGTGCTGTTGCCGGCCGTACGTCGACCGAGCCGCATCTGTGCATCCCAAATTAGTCCAGTGAGTACATTTTTCGTTTTTATTAGTTATTGCAATGTTATATTACAGTGATTGTGCTATAAATATGTTTATAAAGAGTTTTTAGGACATGTTTTCGTCGTTAAATGTTATAAGTGAAAAATATCTCCTGTGTAGGTTTGATTGCAAGAGTTCTAATTTGACATTTATCTGAATTTTGTCAAAGAACATTTTAATATTCTTGTTAATAGTGGAATTTCAGGTTATATCATTATTTGATAGTCAAGTAGCAATCACGGAGATAGATCTTTGCTAATGTATATGTTATATACCTGTTTGCGCGTTTAAGGATTACTTGCTATCTCCTCTTTCTCGTTGTTCATTTAAATCATTTATCTGAATTTAATAAATTATGTACTTTTAGACTAGTAAATAATAAGAATCGGTCTAGCAGTCGTCGTTCTCAATCCATTACTGGACCACTTCAGGGCACTTCTCTGGGCGTAAAAGGTCATAGTCTACCGCGCTAGCCAAATGCAGATTAGCAGACTTTACATATCCATGATCATTTTTACCACGCTTTTATTAGCTTGATCTGTATGTATGTATGTAACGGTATCTTTGAACTCGATTTTTACCCACTTTGAACGGTCCGATTAAAATTTCAAGAACCAATGACAATACACGATTTTAATAATTTTATCCCATTCTCCTCATCAGGTTCGTCAGAAATTAACACAGAAGGATTAACGATTTTCCTTGTGCGATTTTAGCGTGGTTTTTAGTTTTTAAACTATAATTATTGTCTTTAGAAACTCTTTCCGTGTTTCCTCATGATTGTTTAAACAAGTGATAATTTATTTGTTACTACTTAATTATTGGTTCAGTAGTATCTGAGATTAATTCTGACATGTAAATAAAGTAGGTATAAAATCTATTCACGATACATATCTAAAGATAACATTGTTGTAACGTGCGGCTTATATCAAAGATTATTTCAACTATGTGTGGAATGAGCCTAATTGCCTAAAGCACTTTCAAAAGTATAGAGTAACAATATACTCGTAAGTTGATTAATATTTTGACAGTGACTAATAACTTATTTCCTTGTTTCCTTACTAGTTTCCTTGTAAAACTTTACACTCATATTTGAACAAACCAGGCATGAATGTTATCAACACAGACGACCTACTATACAAATATGTTTATATACATTTATATATTTTTAATCATGATAAGGATTAGGATTATGTAATGTATAGTGTGAATAAATAGGTAACTTAACAGGTCGTTATTGCCGCACACACGAAGCATGTATTTCTTAAATAACTCCCTCACCAAAGAGTACAAATAGCTGCAATGAATTGCATTTTCGACTTGTTAGTTTATTCAAGCCTTGTGCGGAATGGAAAATGTTTTCTTTTTGTTCTTTTGCTTATAATCGAACGATTGGTAAAACTTTGATTTCATGTTATCCACGGCATAATAACTTTAAATACCTTATCGATATTACTTGTAAAATTCGTACTGGATTATTATTATCATAAAAACATTGGTTCAAATATTGAGTTATACCTTTTACTATGTTTGAGTTCGAAAAGGGAATCTTGTTCTTTTTGTTGGGTTATATCTTTAAAAATATTTTTAATATCACTGGTTAGTGTACAACAATATATAAGTATATAAAAAGTCATTTTTACATTTAAATCAGTACCGTAGACAAACAAGTTTTATTTAAACGTTTTTAAAACAAAATAGAAGAAAGAAACAAGTGTGCATTCTAGTAAATGGCTACTCTAGCAGTTGAACTTATGGTAAGTAGTCATTGCCGCCAATTGTAAAAAAAAAAATCAAAATACTTTATTATCTTAACAAATTGTGTACATACATATGAGTTGGTGTTGGAGCATCCTTTTAAGTAAATATAATACCTGTGCCAGGATGCCCCGCTCTTCCTTATCTTATATACTAATACAATTTGCTTTTGTAACAGTATATTACTTATATAATTATTATAATAAATTTAACATTTCTAATATTACGTATGTGTGCGAGTGTGCGAGTGTGTGTGTGTGTGTGTGTGTATGTGTGTGTGTGTGTGTGTGTGTGTGCGTGCGTGTGTGGGTATGTGTGCGTGTGTGCATGTGTGTGTATGTATTGTCATCTTTAATCAATCTACATATATATAACTCAAAGGTGACTGACTGACGTAGTGTTCTATCAACGCACAGCCCAAACCACTGGACGGAACGGGCTGAAATTTGGCATGCAGGTAGATGTTATGACGTAGGCATCCGCTAAGAATTTTGATCAATTCTACCCCCAAGGCGATAAAATTGGGGATGAAAATTACTTCGATACGCGAGCGAAGCCGCGGGCAAAAGCTCGTCCCATATATAAAGTAAAAGTCGTATCTGAGATCGGCCGCAGGCGCATTGCGGGGAACTATGTTGGGATGCCTCGAATTCGTCTCTCTTACTCTCCTTACAAACCGGAACATAAAAATGCTTAAGCTCAAAATAATATATTTTTTTTAAATTCCAAACAGATATTTCATTCGAATAGTGATTTATTTTAAGTACTTATTACCTAATAGAGTATAGAGTAGCATACATCGTGGGCGAGCTACCCTGTCCCGCCAACGCAACTGTACTGGGGATGCGGTACTCCCACGGTTCTTCCGGACCATTTATCTTAAATTTCTTTTGTTTTATTTACGTTACTATATTCGATACATTTTCATATATTTGCTTTTAATAGTAGTATTGTACTTACGTACGTGGGTTGATGGATTTATTAGAGGCATATTAGTATATTTATGATATATACAACATACATACGTGGTCATGAATTTGTTTATTTTAAAATAAAAATTGGAGTAGCAGTCCGAGCTTGCAGTGCACCAGATGATAAGTAATTTCTTCTGCCTATGAACAATTGTGACCAAGTTAATTTAAAACAATTTCTCCCTGAAGCCACTCAAAGATCTTTTGCCACTTCTACGGACTAACATAGTCGCCTGATATGTAAGTCAGCCGGCACTCAAAACCTTCAGCTAAAATGCATATCTGCTTCACGCTAGATATAGGCACAGTATATATATCTTATACTGTGATATAGGTGTGGCGGTGGTAACTCTATTTTTTTTTATAATATAAGAGTAGCAGACGAGCATGCAGTCCACCTGATGGTAAGTGGCTACTGCCGCCCATGGACATCTGTAATAAACCCCAGATAGGATTAGATATTCCTACCTGAGGTCGGCCACAGATGCGCCGCTACCCCTGAGGACTAAGCTGGAACGCCTCGGAAAAGTATGTCTCCCTTACCACACCCTTCAAACCGGAACACAGCAGCACCTAACACTGCAGTTATTAGGTAGAAATAGGTGTGGCGGTGGCTATTATAGCATAAAGGCTTTACTAACTTTCATAAACACACTTTTCACAAATTTAAAAATACAATCAATGGCCCATAGATTTTTTTTGATCGAGCTATCGGAAGTACATATATCTCTACATTCAGGAGTCAATATCGTCTTAAGGAAAGTCTATTGAAAATGCTTGTAAGGAATATAGTCAAAAAACATGGTACCTAACTAAGTTTAGGTTCTTAGGCAGAGTGATCGAGCTTTCAAATTACAGAAACGATGTATACGAGCTATATGCCGGGTTAATCAACGACATAGTTGCAGATTACTTTACACAAATCTTAAAGTATTAACATTGCCTTGCTTATATATATACGAGGTGTGCATTTTTGTTAAGGAGAACTTGCAGCTTTTCGATATAAAATATACAAGATGTCCAAGGAAAACTAAAAATATTTTTAAAGTTGTACCAAAACAAATGTCTAAAACCACTCTGTATAGTAGAAGCATATATAATATGGCCACTAAAATATTTAATCATCTACCAGATACGATTAAAGATCTCAATATACAAAGGTTTAAATCAAATATAAGAGAACGGCTTGTAAATAAATGTTATTACAGTATTGATGAATATCTCAATGATAAAATATGTTGACATTATTGCATGAATTTAAATTTAAGATTACTATTCCGTTACCGCTGACATCAAATTGCTTATTGTGATAATTACTTTTATTATTTAGTATTAATTGTATTGTATTAATTAATAAAATGAAAACCCTGTGACAATTGTAAATTATATCTTATGAATAATATGTACATAATATAATAATAAATAATAATTAAAATAACTAGAATAATAATAATATTATATAAAAATTGCACGCCCTTAGGGTATACACAGAGGAACTACCATTGTTAACACCATCATTTTATGTACCTGTTGTTTTAGCAATAAATTACTGATTACTGATTACTGATTACTGATAACACACAAAACGACATATACCTATTTAGATATAATATTTAAATATATGTATGTCATAACTTTGTCATAGATAAATAATATATGATATACCGAAATATTATTTATCTATGACAAAGTTATGGGTATATCGAATTTGGTATTTCCATATCAATTTAGTAGTTAAGTGGGTTCTTAAGAAAATACGTGCGTTGATTTGAGTAGAGATTGTATTGATAATCTACAAAGTTTTAAAGTACCGTGTGTAAATAAACAATCGTACTAAGTACTAAGTATCTACTAAGTAGTTTTTTAATTAAGTCACGTTTTTTGGAAACATTAATTTCAAGTAAATCTTTTTATTTTATAGTAGCCAAGGAGCGTGCAGTGTAAGTCGTATCGTATCTATAAGAAACCTTAGATAGGTTTAGAATCCTACCTTCGGTCGCTCAAACAATGCGATGCTACCGCTAAGGACTAATTCGGTATGCTTTGCGTTAGTGTCCATTAAACAACGCCACCTAGTGACAAGTTTCGAAACTTATAGTTAGAAATTTTAATATGTAACTTAAAAAGTGCTTCCAAATAATAATCTGCTCCATAACTTAAAATAGTAAGACTTACTACGTGCTCATATGTATATATTGCCCGTTTTTATGTGCTTTATTAAGGCATATTTTTTGTTTAGCAATGGGCGAGGTAACCCGGTACACGCTGGCTGAAGTAGCGAAGCGGAATGGAAAGAATAACGAGCCCGTTTGGATCATCTACAAGGATTCTGTGTACGATGTCACTAGCTACATACCTGAGGTAAGTATCAGAAATTTATCCAATGCGCATCCGTGTTTCGATCACTGACAATTTGAATTTTTCGAACCTCTCTTGCTCTACTTTTGACGGCAAATACATTTTTTTTTTATTTTAAATTAGTAAGAAGTTACAGTCCATAAATGTCTGTAATCGACCGTGAATGGAATTACATACCTTAACTTGGATTAACTCAGATTTGCCTGAAGTTGGTCACAGGTGAGTTGCTTCCACAAAGAAATATCACCACGTGTCATAGCAATTGTAAGATCGAAATTATCTTTTCTGGATGAAAAATATTCACGGTTCTAGAACTAGGTATAGCCTATTTCGCCTATTGAACCTAGAATTTCATACATTTTTTGTGACAAATACATCTGTTTACTTATAAATTTGAAGGTGGTAGAACCAGTGGCGGATTTACCAGCAGGCTGAGTAGGCTTCAGCCTAGGGCGGCATGTTTTATATTTTTGGGGCGGCAAATTTGGGGACCCAATCGTTCCTGCCTTAAACGTGTCATGAACTGACATGACGAACAGCAAAAGAAAAAAAAAACGGGAACCGTGTCACAAGATAGCGTGAGGACCAAAACGGGAACCGTGTCATGAGCGGGCGTGACGAGCAAAAAAAAAAACGGGAACCGTGTCAACGGGAAACTAAAACATGACAATTGTAGAAGCAGGGGCGGCAAAAACTGTACAGCCTACATAATAACAGCACTGTTAGGCGCTGCTGTGTTCCGGTTTGAAGGGTGTGGTAAGGAAGACAGACTTTTCCGAGGCGTTCCAGCTTAGTTCTCAGGGGCGGCGCATCTGTGGCCGACCTCAGGTAGGAATATCTAATCCTATCTGGGGTTGATTACAGATGTCCATGGGCGGCAGTAGCCACTTACCATCAGGTGGACTGCAAGCTCATCTGCTACTCTTATATTATAAAAAAAATGCTAAACAAGATGTTCTGAATACTATTCTTGACATTCCAGCACCCTCCTGGCGACACGATAACAGAGGAGGGTGGTAAGGACGTCACGAGGGACTTCGACGACGCCGGTCACACTGCTGACGCTAAGTTCATCATGAAGAAATACAAGATAGGCGAGATCGTTGAGGTAAGTTGCTCTCCTTAGCTGGTGAGGTATTTTAAAGACCAGAATTTTGGTAAAAAAATATACTTAACGGAGTAAAAGAGGTTAAAAAGGCGTGACGTCAGCACCGCTGACATTACAATTGTTGTAATGTTGGCGACGACTCATGTTACAACCCTTCGAAAGAAAACCACACGAGAATTGTTGGGCTCCGTTTATTCTTCGGGCAGCATAACAACGTCCTAAGGAGGTCCGCACTGTTCCACAGCTCGAGCAGTTATGCCCCGATGTCGCCAGTACGGCCCTTTTTATAGGACCGGCGCACGTGCACTTGTTTTCCTATTCAAGATGCAGGTAGTTTTACCTCAAGTGTTTAATAAATTCATTTTATAATAGGAGAACTGCCATATTTGCTCCGACATACTTTATATTTTGTTTTAAATTGCAACGGCAGAAGTAAGGAATGGATGATAGGTTAATATAGTTTAAGAAGGGGTGAAGAAGTTAACGTAGTTTGTAGTGACTATAGTCTACCCTTTTATTTTATTCATGAGTTCATGATCATTTAAAGTTATGTGAAACCCTGTTGCGCGCACATTAGACTTTAGACAGTCGCAGAAAAACGTCACCACACACACACACACACACACAATTTAAACCGAACAATACTTCGAAACATTTAAAACTTTATTTTTTTAAAAATCCCCTATCCCAATTCCTACGTATCTTAATTATCTTACATTCTGTATTTTTGAAGATCAGAGTTTACGACAAACATAAAGAAAATAATAATACTTCTCTTATCTCTCTCAGATAATATTTCTTAAGCAAACCTTTTGAAATCTCTCTGTTTCTCCGTATTTGTTTTGAAAACTAATATCCGTAATGTACTTCTTATGTCAAGAGAGGACTCTACAGGCGACTTTTGAAGGCTAATACTTTATAAGAAAAGGTCCTGATGTAGGGCTGGTCCTATCACGAGAAACTGAGAAAGCATCTTAATCTGAAAATGTACAAAAGTAAGAAAAGGTTTCAAGGTTATTTTCAATTAAAATCTAACATTGGAAAGTTCGCGATTAAAATTTAAAAAAAACTTGTAATCACTACTTTGAAATATTTTTATCATAATTTATGTATGGTCAATTCAAGTAAGTGGTCAGTTCCTATGTTCTGGAACTTGATAGCAGTTGATCTTAAGGTTTCCATCTGAAACATAGGCTCATGTCAGCCCTGTCCCGATAGATGGAGCCACTTGAGAAACAACAGACGCGAGCAGTAATGTGATTACTGCCGCGGTAAGTGGCGCGAGCTATTTGCGTTAAGACGCTTCACATTTGAGGCGTACAGTAGCACTACCATGAGTTGGCATAGAAACGCCACTATAGAAATTGTAAATAGAAAACTATTGTCATTTTGCTAGTGAATAACATAACTACTATCGTTACGGTATTTCTTGACAACGTCTGTCAAATTAATGACTCATGGGACCATAGATATATTATCCTACTGACGTAGCATGGGACCGAATTTGTATGGCAATAGATCATAATGACATTCGCTAGCGATTTGATTTCGATAGGTTTTTTACGTATCGAGTTACGCCACTACGGATTTTAGTTCTACGAGTAACCACCAGAGGCGCTGTACAAATTTTCATACATTTATTTTACGCAGTCGCTAGCGAATAATACTTTTGTAAACTCGTGGTAGTGCTACAGTAAGCTTAAGGTAACTTTACTTGAAATGGATTAATTTATAAAACCATTGCATAAAATCCCAAAGATAGCGTATCTATCTTTATGAAAGTAAGCAGGATGTTAGCTTGTAAAATAATTTATCATTTCTGAATGGTAATATCTAGCCTGGATGCAAATGATCAAATTGAGGAGTTGTAAATTCACAGTTCCCACTGTATCTAAGGCCTGGAAGTCTATATAATATTTGTATATGTTCACAATATGGAACTATGACTGAAAATAATATCTATTTTAAGTATCGAAGGAATGGGCATGATGACAAATTTTGAACTCCCCTTCTATAATGTCTACACATAAGGCACATGTCTACTGATTTCAAAAATCGTATTATTTCGACAATAAATTCAGTATTAACGGAAATATTAGCATTGACGTTACGCTTCAATAATGACGTTACGCTTCAATATCCCATAGAAAAGTTCAAGCAATACGGTGACACGCTAAAAAAATGACGTCATTTCGCCCCGATTAGCGTTTTAGACAAGATGGCTGACTGCATTATTTTATACTTTTACTTAATTCAAAATATAATGAATCTTAAAGTTTTTATTAAAACTGGGCTATTTTTGGGAATGCTTTCAACATATTGTTTTTAAATAAATCATTTTTTCTTCGATTTTTTAATACTGTCATCATGCCCATTATGGTGCTAGAGGCATTTCAGGAGCGTCTTACCGTTCGTCGTCTGAAACCCTTTACGCCCATTTACTAGCACGCCATCTGCTTAAACGGAATAAACTGCGGATTAAATAGTGCTCATAAAGCTCTTATTAAATGGAACCCGTTTCGGCACCCATTAAGCAATCGACTAAGTGGTTATTGTGCCACTACACTAAATAGGGGTAGAATTATTTTGAAAATGAAATCTAAGGTCTTGAAAATGACGTAGGAATGTAATGAATATGAATCATTATTTATTTATTTATATTTTTGAAGCATTCCAACTATTTTTTATTATATAGGAATAGCAGTCGAGCATGCAGTCCATGGTAAGTGGCTACTGCCGCCCATTGTCATTTGTAATCAACCCCAGATAAGATTAAGTTTCATCTTGAGGTTGGCCTAAGATGCGCTGCTACTCCTGAGGACTAAGTTGGAATGTCTCGGAAAAGTATGTCTCCTCTTACCACACCCTTCAAACCGAAAACACTGCTGTTATTAGGTAGAAATAGGGGTGGCGGTGGTGCCGCAAGAATCGAACCACATATGGTTCACTTGTAACTTGGTTCTCAGGAGCATCTATGATTGACCTAGCGTAAAAGCGCTACCATTGAAGTATCAACTATCAGGCTTACTTTGCAGCCCTTCGAAACATTTTTTTTAACAAGACATTCGTATAAGTAACCAATAATTCCTCTGTCTCTACAGGAAGAGAGGAAATACGACGCCAACGGAAAGAAGAAGAAGACGAAGAAGGTGGTGCCAGTGCCGCCAGAAGGGAAGAACAACAGGAGTTGCATCAACGTGGTGACGTGTGGGCTATTGGGTTGAGCAAACGTTACCTTACCCAGCCCACTAAGTCACTGGATTCGGGGGGAAAATCTAAGGGTGCTTGATTTTAAAGATATGAATATTTTCTTAAGTTATTCAATAGTTGATTGAAAATGTACAGTTAGGTAGGACAAGAATATTTTTATTGACATTTATACAAATATTGACGAGTTTGAGAGAAAATTCTCATTCAATTTTATAAAATCGTTCCATTCAATTTCATAAAAAGAAAAAAAACACAACTAAAAGGGTGGCGTTTCTTTTTTATGTAACAAAAAGGTACCAAAAAATAATGTACCTAAATGTGGTGGTAAAAGGTAATTACCGCCCATAAGCTCTGGAATCAACTCCAAATTGATTTCATAAAAATATGTTTTGATGTAATCTTATATCGGTCACAGATGCATTGTTACAACAAAAGTGTAAATTGAAACGTTTAAAAGTGTTACTAAGTATGCTTAAGTAACGAATTACACGTTAGATAAGTAATTATTTAGTTAATTGTATCAGGCGTTACTTTGCGGAAATCCATGCTATTATTTAAATAAGTTACGATTAAAACTACTTCGCAACAATCCGCTACAAATATGTATGATGGTATATATTTTAAACCATGCAGTATGTACCACCCTCCCTCAAAGGATGCGTGCAGATGCAAAAATTAAAAATATACACCACCATACATACCACCACCAACACGTGTTTCGCTTCAAAACGGAGCATCATCAGGGTAAGTTGACTCCACGACGGTTAATCGTTAGTAGTGGTTAAAATATATACCATCATACATATTTGTAGCGGATTGTTGCGAAGTAGTTTTAATCTTAACTTAAGTAATTATTTTCAGCGAAAAACACTTAAAAATAATTTCGGTACACGTACCTATATTAGTTTAACTTTATGGTGACCTACTAAAGACAATTTAAAATCAAAAAATTACAAAAAAAATTAAGGAGACACCTGTCTGTCAAGAACTTGATAGCTAAAATAATCATTATTATTTTAATAACTGTATCGGCGATTCCATTTGAGCCAATTGTTTTATATTATAGTTTTTGTAACGTTTTTCATTTATTTTTAATATTTGTAGATGTACTTACTTATTGTTAATCGTTATGTGATAAATTTTGTAAATAAAACAGTATTGTCTTTATTCATTACCTAATTCCCATAGATGTAGATAGGTTGCTATAGTAGTTAAAGAACATAGTACTTATATCACGTTTGGGCGAGGTAGGTTTTACTAATTTATATTTTAAATAAATACATAGCGTCGATTATGGCTTTAATAGGTTACTTGTGGCGCCATCTATTACCAAATAGCAGAAAATTATAAAAAAGTGTCGATAAATTGCATTAATATTTTTTTTTGTAGCTTCAAACGATTTTAAAATTAAGTTTGTATATCAATACATAATTTGAAATTATTTAAGAAATTTTAACATTTAAATAACTTTGTAGAGGTTAATGTACGAATCACCGCAAAGTAATTCTGCAATATTATTTATCAAACCTACCTATGCATTTTTTATATAAACTCATTCATTCATTCTCAGAAATTCTCGCAAATAAGCCCAATGTATGAAAAATCAAAGCATCTTGATCCTTGCAACAGACGGTTAGTTCCGCAGTAATTATGTTTTAAATAGCGGCACTGATAGACACGTGCTCCCCCGCTGAGCTGCGAGGAGGAGCTGCCAAGTTGGTTGAATGTGACACGTGTCAGCGATGTAACGCGGTTATTATCGCTTCTTTCAACGATCGAAATTATTTAACGTTTACAAAGATATTTATATTTTTTTAGCAGGAGCATGAAATAGTTCTGAATGGTTGCCATATTTGTTTGATATGGAGTTTTTTCCGGGTCAGATTCGCAGATCTTACATAAATGATGAATTTTGGTCTAAGATCTATTCTGGATCAGGATTGTTGTCTATTCGTCTTTGTGTCAATGGCTGCCATAATACAGAAAAAATATAGTGTGGGGGCAATGAATGTAGAAAGTATTAAAACTCTAGGAATTTAGGTAGGTACCTGCACTTGGCTTACTAAGATCAAGCTTAAGCGCTTAATCCTTCTTAAGTATTTATCTAGGAATCTATGCTAGGAATTTACCTAAGCAAGTTATTTTTAACAATGATACATTAGTCTCAATCATAGATTAGTAAAGATTACTCACTCCTAACAAGAAAATGCAACCAGTTCTGAGAATTGAATCTAAATTGTTATTTTATTGTCAAGAATTGAAAAATTAACTGACAAGCCATTTGTGGCTTCATTCAATTTCTAGGCGGCGAAGTATCTTTATTTATCAAAGGTCTCAATATGATTGTTTGTTACTTATCACCGAAACATATTAACAATGGCTTTAATAAAATAAAACGCATTCTCTAATAGTAGTAGTTATTAAAATGACCCGTAAACATCATAACGTTTAAAAGAATAAATAAAAATCTGCTTATATAAGCATTACATCCGTAATATAATTTAAGAGAAACTAATAAAATCTAGAGATATTTACATAGTAGAAAATGCATTAATAGCCGTTTGGAGAATTACCTAACTAATAACTAGACCTATTAAATGCACTGCAATCTTTGCCGCGTGCTCGGGCATAATGAGGGCAAGCGGGCGATTTACAAAGACAACATTGATTCTTATGTAAATTGGGCGTTAAATAAAATTTTGTAAAAGGAAAAAATAAATTAGACTTTTACTTAAATGTTGTTTCTATAATAAAAATAGGTATCTAGGTAACTAAATTAGTAGATACTAACTAAAGGGACCGAGTAAAAGTAAACCGCGTAAATGAATGTAATATAGTAAATAAGTACTTAATAAATATTGGTATGTAGTACAGTTCATGTTGTTAAGAATAATTCTTAGATAAAAGTATTGCCCAAAATAAAAATACAGTTTATATAAGAGACTAATCTCAAATTTTATGGAGCTGCTAAAAGTCACTAAAGTTAGTTTAATAAAATTATTTCTTGTGTTAACGTAAAAAGCGACATCTGTACGACGTCTGTTGAAGTTCATTAACAAAACATCGAATTAGTTATCGTCAATTTAAATAGGTACAGTTAGTATCGTACACCATTTTTTTACTTATAAATTTAAATTATAGTGCAAATAGTATATAGTACATAATATATCTATATTTTGGTCTTTTATGCATATTTCAGTTAATACATCAAGTTAAACTTTCTGAAATCTTTTTACTAAATTAAAATCGGTAATAGCGACATCTAGGCGAAAATGACCAAATCAATTCGTCACTTGCGACAAGCAAAGTTAACGAAGTGCATGATATTTTTTCTAGAGCGCGTTAGTTTCACATATTTATAATGAAATACATTCTAATTCAAATACATTTTCACGGCTTTTTTCGAGTAACAGCTATCAAATAATTTTATTAAATATTATTTCTTAAAATTTGGCGCCAAATCTTATTTATTTATTATGTTCTTACCTATTACATCATGTACTTGTAACTGCGAGTGCAACATTGTTAATGAATGTCGATGACCTATAAATCCTATAATGATATTAACTAGGTAGGTTATAAGTAATTTATAAGTGCTGAAAATGCTAATATATATAATTATTGTCGGCACCGCTTGCACTTTCATTAGTTTCATTACAATCGTAATCTATTAGAGTAGGCAAAATTAAAACTATTGTCTTCAGACTATAAAATAGTAAGGCGTCATTCACAATATGATGCATAATTAAAGTAGGTACAAAAATACTACTTGCGCACTCACGTATACCTTACGGCTAACTTGACAGATTTATTAGACAACAAACTATTAAAGAAAATCTGAAGTAGGCATCTATCTTCTGCAAGAATTAGATGTACTGTTGTAGATAATGCCTACTGCCTACTTTACGGACCTGTATCTCTTTTCAAGCATAGATAGATACTTCATTATTTTTTTATAGTAAAAAATATGGAAACTAGTCTAGAAATTTTCTATTAGCATGCAACAATACCCAACCAAAAAGAGATTGTACTACAAAGCTGTATTACAATTTTACTCCTCTAAGTACCAAGCAAGTTCCTTTAATTAAGTATGTGGTCTAACATCTGAATCATTATTTCCCTTATCTACATTAACTACTTCAATGTAATAAGACATCTACCTTAATCATAACAAGTTTTTATACAGGAGAAAAATAAATAGACGGAGTACAATCGCTGCCTACTGTTAGACCGTGACGGTGTCGCAATAACTGAAAAGCTTAGACCAGACTTCATTATGACTGGTTGTGATTGCAAAACACATGGCGTCATCAAATGAAATACACATTTATCCAAATCGTTTATTCAAGCAAATGAACATAATATGAACAAACTATAACATTAAATTTATCTACTTAATGATATTTACATTCCATACCTCACTTAACTTAGTAATGATGATCTATTACGTACATCTAAAAACTTACACTAATCCGTCAAAATGCAGAATATTTTCACACCGTTTTATCGAGGAAATGGTAAATAATTTGCATATAATCTATTACTTTATTGTTTATGCGAAAATCATTCTCGAACATCAGTTACGAAAATACTCTGCATTTTTGATATTATGTCAATTATTTCTTATAGAACAATGTTATTGATAAACTGTATCAATACATACGCGACATTATAGAAGTACCTTTATATGAAATTTAGAATATTTCCGTGTTATCCAGGCACATAAAATTTTTACCGTTCCACGCCTATTTATAGGCGCGCACGCGACTACGACGAAGTCAAAAGTGGGCTTCAATCTACTTGAATGTAGTCCAAAACCTACGGACTTATTTCGGTGATAATGTTTCAAAGGTGATCTATTGGATATACAGAGTTGTTTTAGCTTTATACTAAACGGGACCTTTGAATCCTTCGTAGTCGGGTCACAAAAATTTAACTTGCTTATTGCGTAAGACATATTTAGATCAGTGGGGTATCCAAATACTGAAAATAGCCTCAAACTAGTGACTCGTCCTGGAAGTGTTCGGAGATGCATGCCACTGATCTAAATAGCACCACAGTCACAAACATAAACACCACAAAACATCAACAATGGCTTGTCATAAAAAACTTAAATAGTGCATATCTTAATCATATGTTGTGATTTAACTAAAAGCTACAAAACCATGTTTCAAATGGCCGCCTGCATTAGGAGAGTGCACTTTGTGACTTACCTAACGAATCATAACAGATAATTCCAAGCAGCCACCAAAATCAGGGATCAATCAAATATATTACTATCCAGTGCATGGAACGCCATCTGTCCAAAGATTTACTTAAATTCATGCAACTAAAATATATAAATTTAGAGACTGCTCTCTAAGAATGGATCCGAAGCGGAAGACAACACAAGTCTAAAGACTAGCAAACGTTGAAAGTTACTGAATTTTGCACAATTTAAGGTCATCATTGGCAGTATTATTTGGCTACAACAAATAACTATTTACCTAATTGATACAGTTCGCTATAAAAATATTCTAATTCTGAAATAAACCTATTAAGGCATAAAATTATAAACCTCATATTTAATAAAAAATGTTACAAATCTAATTATGCTTTATCATTTATATTATTGAACCTCTGTTGCCTCTAAGTTCCTTTCAATCTCAGGCACTTTGTGGAAGTTGATCAGGAGTAGGTCACAAGTCATGGAAACGTTTCAACTTGTGACAACATATTAAACAAACAAGTTAGGGGTTTACGAGTACAGAACAGCAATACAGATCATCGCTTAGGATCAAAGTAAAATCAGACAACATTATTAAAAATAAAATTATAGAGTAAATAAAATATTTTAGTAAAAACTCTTTGAGGACACTTTCTACACAGACCCATATAACATACAAAAACCTCATATGATTTAAAATATATAGTTCCATCGACTCACTATCGTGTTTCTTGTTAAAATTTACAATGTAGAGATACCACCGCAGATGTCAGACCGTTCAACCCTCGGTCGGAGCTCATACGCAACGACACGCCCGCGCCAGCCGCCCGGCTACCACCGCCGGGCCTTCGACAGTTCAATGCGGGGCGCGTCGCGGACCTCACTGAGACTGCCCCGGCTGACTGGCCTGGCTCGCCGACTTGGTGATCACGATCGTCTGCTTCCCGCCCACGCCAGACTTGCCCAGCTGCAGCACGTTCGACGGCAGCGTGATGATCTTGTTCCCGCCCACCGTGTTCGTCGACACCAGCTTGACGATCGTGGCGCCGGGCGCGATGCCCTGCCCGCCCGCGGCGCTCACCGGCGTGCCGGTGCGGTTCTGCATCATGGTCATCTTGGGTACTGTCGCCACCGTCATGCCCGTCGACGTTTTCACTAGTGTCACGTACTGCGGAGTACTGCTAGATTGAGGGCTCGCTCCCGGTGTCTTCTTTATGATAACGGGTATACCCGCGTTACCACCCGCCTGTCTGAGCACGGTTGCGCCTGAACCCGCGCCCGTCGTCGTAGCGCTCACCTGGTCGCCCGACTTAGCTGTCACGATCTTGTATACGGGTGTCTTCTGACCCGATAACGCCCCGCTCGCGATCTGTATCGCACCTCCGCTGCTTCCGATCACCGGTATACTGCCGGTACCCAATTTAACAGGTACGCCACTTTTCGTCTGTAAATTAGCGACTCCCGCCTGAATAGGTACTCCACCGGCCGATTTAACCAACACGTTACTTGTACCGATCTTCACGTTGCTACCGAGTTTGAGAGGGACGTTCGTAGTAGCAACTTTTTGGATGCTATTAGTCGCAATCTTGCCCTGAATGTTTGCAGCGCCGATTTTAAGCGGCACCGCGTTTCCTGCGATTTTTATCGGAACGTTCCCCGCGCCGAGCTTCACCGGCATGGCTCCACTGGACCCTGTCTTGACTTGAACGAAACGGGGAGTTCCAGCCGTGCCTGGTGGGGTTCCTAGAACGATTTGAGCATTCGATTGTGCAGTTGATACGCGGACCGTGCTCGGCGTCGACACGCCGCTCACGATTCTGGTTACGCCTTGCGGGGTCACCGCGGCGACCTTGATCTGCTGGGACGAACCTGCCGCGGGCGACTTCACTACTGTTTTACCTTGGTACGTTTGCTTAATTGTCGGTGTGTTTGGTGAAATTTTAACTGCCGCCTGCGCAGGTACCTTAATAGTGCTAGGCACGATTTTCTGAGGCGTAGTAACGATAGGTTGTGGTGCGGGGGAGACGGCCGCGGCGACGGGTCGGACGGGGAGCTCTACGGCCGCTGGCAAGCCTGTTGCGATTGGAGACGTAAGCCCGAAGGCCTTGGCGGCGTCGGTCGGCGTGGCTACTGGCGATGCAGGCGGAGGAGCAGCGACGGGTTCCGCGGCAGATGGGAAGCGGGCGGGAGTAACTTTGCCACATTTTTGAACCTGCAATAAATATGTAGTGACAGTGTTCATAGCGGGCCAACATAGTTCTAATGAAGTTGTTCCGGCACGAACAAGTGCTACTCGACCGGCTTGCGGAGGCACCCCTACTTCTAGATACCATAAATCCTTGCAGCAGATTTGATTGTTCCATGTCTTCTTGTAACCATCTCTTCCGGACCAAATGTACAATCTGGTCTGTATGGCGACGGCACTGTGACCAGCTCGGGCTCGGGGAACACACTCTTCAAATTTGTCCAAAGCAATATTATCCCATGTCATGGAATCTAAATTCAGAGAAGCAAGTGTATTAGTACATTTCCATTCTTTTTCATGTGTGGCAAGTTTAGATTCATCCGGCACTAGTGGTACCCATCCGCCGTACACATACATGTGATGTCCAATGACAGTGGCGGTGTGTAAGGACCTTGGTAAGGGTGCTGGGCCACCGAGCTCCGGCCGGGACCATGACATGCTGTCCACGTCGAGGACCCACAGGTCACCAAGTCGCGAGCCACTCATACCTCCATATATAATGAGCGATGATTTCCCTGAATTTTTATCAGTGTATGCCACCCCACTATGAGATTCACGGGGCGGTGGTGATTGACCATAAGTCAGTGGTAAATCCCATACTGTCATCGATGAGTTCGGATACAGCTCTAGAGTATATAAATCGTTGAGGTATCTAGGTATATTATTCTTGGGGTCATCGCTTTCATTCGCCAGCCCGCCAAACAAGTACACCTTACCGTGTAGCAGAGTGAAGCTGTGGCCGAGTCGTGGGCACGGGGGCAGGCCCTGCTTAGGCGGGAGAGGCTTCAGGCGCTTCCATTCCCACCGGGAAGCCTGCAGTTCATAAAGATCGTTAGAATACTTGCCGTACTCCACCATGCCGCCAAAAACGAGTAGGCGCGTGCCGTCTACCACGAAGCCGTAGGCGGCGCATCCTGGAGGCACCTCGCCCTTGGTGACGGGGACGAACCATTGGTTTGTGGTCGTGTTGAAGACGTGAAGCTCATGAACTATCCCTTCATTTCCGCCGCCGAAAACTATCATCAAATCTTTTATGGCGACCGCGCGATGGCCATGGCGGGGTCGTGGTTGAGGTCCGCTGGGATTGTAGACTTTTTGCCACTTAAGTACAGCGTTTTCCTTCATTTTTCCTATACATTTGTCACTAAAAGCTTTACACCGTATGTATCGCTCGGGATGCGTATCTATAGCATAGACAATGAGAAACGTCGTAAATAAGCTTTGAAGAAAATATTCAGGTTAGTCGAAGCTTCGTAGATCAATCTTATTCGACTCTCTCTTTCGCACTTATACAATTCTCCTATGAGTAAAAAAAAATCACCTTACTCAGCTTATAGTGTATAACAAAAATGGCGTTAGCAACAGCAATGGCAACCTAACAAAAAGAGAAAGAGCGGCGTCGGACGTCAAGATATTGTCTATGAACGTTAATAGTTTTAAAAAGTATTCTGCCAGATACACAATAATTTGAGCATTAAGAAACATTTACTTTTATTTATACGCATTATAAAAATGTATACCCAATTATTCAATTATTTTGAACATATTTATATGAGCTGATTTTAATAGTGATTTTCTTGGTAAAATAATCGCTATTTGTAACAAAAATAATGTATTTTTATAAAAAAAAACTGTTTATTATTAACAATACTGTAAATATTAAGTAAAATAATTGGCGAATTATTAAAAGTATTTAAATTTTACATTAAAAAAATGCATCAGAGCATTATTTAATCTGTACTTAAATTGTTTATACTTATTCGTGCTTTACATTTGGCAGCATTGATTTTAATAAGGCGCGGATTCAATAAATCTCTATTGTTGGATCTATGTTCAAAAATATTATTTAAACGTACGTATTAATAAAGGATTATAATTAATATCATTAAATAAATATGACCAAGTACGTTTTAGTATTATATTTTATATCAATATTGTTCCATTTTTAGGTTAAACTTTTATGTTTATTTTTGTAACATTACCATAGATAAAATGTATAATTTTTAAAATAACAACCCTTGTGTGGATTCAAGTTTATTTGCAACGTTTATATAAGCATTCTATTTTAGATTGTGAATTATTTTTAATTAATTTACCTCGCTACTCGTATTGAAGCAAGCAAGCTTGGCAAGTTTGCTTGCGAGTATTGAATATTACATTTTTTTTAAATATGGCGGCCACATCGGCACATTACATGACACCTTGGATATTTAGCATCTTTTTGTCGCACGCGTTTTTAAATACGATGATTGGATAATTTATGAAAAAATGTTTAAAGAGTTTCGTATTGTATCTAATATAAAATTAAGTATTTAATTATATTTAAAATTTAGTGCCGTTTCCTACTGAAATCGAAGTAAATATGTTATATGGAGATACAGATAGTTTTTCGAAATAAAATTTATGTTCTAAATCAGACTCAAAAGGATGATGATTACATTTATATCGATAATAATTCATAATTGATTTATCTGTTTGTCTCAAAGAGTATAGTAATCCATATCTTGCATAAATCTGCATCATAAAAATCGTTTTGATATAGTTATCGTCAAACTGCTAGTCCGCTCTGAAGTTGTTCCGAGAAGGTGTAGTCAAACAATTTCCTATGGTGACGCGATTCATTTCTATATTCAGAACGGATTACAGTTTTACGCAGACTATCACTAGTGTTACACAGACAGGTTACTTTATTCTTTGACTAGTGTCTTAATCACAAACAACATGTAGATCATTATTTATGCAGTCGGTACAACCATGGAACAGAATGTTTTTTTTATAACAGTATGATAACAGTATATATTCTTTTCTATAACAATATAACTATTCAATATGATGCTCTCTGAGTGTATTGTAAAAATTAAATGATTACTGACGGCAGTGTGTGAAATTCTTTATAATGGCTGCCGCAGCCAAAAGTTGGTTACGACCGTTAAACAAAATTTGGCTTTGAGCTTCTTATATAGGTTCTTATACTCGTTGTTTTGAGTTACTGGTTGGGGTTTTTGAACTGAAATGAACGATGTAATTAATAATAATAATAATAACTTTATTGACATAAAATTGTAAGTACAATTCAGAAGTTTGAAACCTCTGGTTCCTGATAGTCGAAACTTTGTTTCAAGAACCAGAGTCTTATCCCATTTTCGAGTTAGATAAGACTTACATAAACAGACATTGAAGCAAAATTAAGTGTTTGTGTGTATATGTGCGAGTGCGTGTGTGAGTGTGTGCGCGTGCGCGTGTGTGGGTGTGTGAGTATGTGTGTGTGTGTGTGTGTGTGTGTGTGTGTGTGTGTGTGTGTGTGTGTGTGTGTGCAGGTGTGCGCACGCGTGTTTGTGTATATGTGTGTGTATTGAAGGTTTACATAATTTACATACATAAATACTACCCAAAATACCTTCAACCTGTTCATAATCTAGATCATTGACTTAACTCATGTGATACATATTAATTTTATTGTAAGTTTATAAAAGACAAATAAGATGAAAAGTATTATTTTACAATATTTGTTAAATCAGGATGTCATATGCGGAATTACAGCGGAATAATAAATATCGTTGTTACAGAAAGCCTATGTCTATTTAAGTTTATGTTTTATGCCCAAGATCAATATTGAGTCTGATTTTCAGTTATTAATTTTTTTTGTAACGTTTTCGGTATTTTGAAATGAAATGAAATGAAATGAAATGAAATGAAATATATTTATTTTGTATAGGCCAACGGCGGCACTTACAAATTGTCAGTTACAATATTTTCTTAAACTACTACCGGATCGGAACGCGACCTCTACTGAGAAGATCCGGTAAGAAACTCAGTGGGTTTGTCTTTTTTAATTTTAAAAATAATTATTCTCTTTTTAATTTTTTTTAATGCCATTATTTTTACATATAATTAATAAAGCATTAGCTCCAGTATCTTGCTTTACATTTATCTAAAAAAAAAGGAGGTTGTTCAGCAAGATACGCTACACTTTGACATTTTCTTAATTAACTAATAATTATGTTATTGATCAGTCCCAAGCTGTTTTATCATTAATATAATCAGAAATTTTATAATAAGCTTTACGACTAAGTGTGCTTTTGATAATAACTTTAAATTTATTAATTGACAAATTTCTGATTTTGATGGGCAGTTTATTATAAAAACGTATACATTGACCCACAAAAGAATTACTTATTTTGTGGAGACGAGTAACATGTGTAGAAAGGTTAAGTTTGTTCCTTGTATTTACATTATGCGTGTCACACCGTTTTACAAATTTATCAATATTTTTCCTTACATAAATTAGGTTTTCATATATGTATTGGGATATAACAGTTAGAATATTTATTTCTTTAAATAGTTCTTTTAGTGAAGCTCTTGGAGGCAGGCTGTAGATAGCTCGTATAGCTCTCTTTTGCAATATAAATATATCATTTAGGTGTGACGAGCACCCCCATAGCAATATACCATAAGTCATAATGCTATGAAAGTAACTAAAATAAACTATTCTAGCTGTTTCTACATCTGTTAGAAGTCTAATTTTTTTAACAGCATATGCCGCCGAACTGAGTCTACCCGACAATTTATCTATGTGGCAGCCCCATTGCAATTTGGCGTCAATAGTAACACCTAGGAAAACAGTTGACTCCACGGGATCCAAAACCGTTCCATTTAATAACACATTGGTTTCAACATGCTTCACGTTGGGTAACGAGAACTTGATACATTTAGTTTTCTTCTCATTAAGAAGAAGATTATTTATGTTGAACCAATGGATAACTTTCGAGAGAGCATTATTTACTTCGTCATAATTATTTAATTGTCTTTTAATCTTAAATAAAAGTGAAGTGTCATCAGCAAACAATACAATCTCGTGATTATTCCCTACATAGTAGGGCAAGTCATTTATATAAATTAAAAACAGAAATGGACCGAGTATTGAACCCTGCGGCACGCCCATTGTAACAGAAGCACCGGGCGATTTTGTACCATTTACATCAACCTTCTGAATTCTATTATTTAAGTAAGAAGTCAAAAGGTTGAGAGCCTTGTTCCTGATTCCGTAGTGGTGTAATTTCCTGACCAGTGTCTCATGGTGGACACAATCAAAGGCCCTAGATAAATCACAAAACACACCAAGGGCATCACGCAAATCATCCCAGGCCTCATAAATATGTTTTAACAATTCAATCCCTGCATCTACAGTAGAGCGATTCCTTCTAAAACCAAATTGGTTGTCATGAAGTATTTTGTTTTTATTAAAATACTTCAGCAGTTCATTTAAAACAATTTTTTCAAAAATTTTACTTAATGTTGGTAGAATAGAAATTGGCCGAAAATTGGTTGGATCAGTATTACATCCCGATTTAAATAAGGGAATCACTCTACTTTGTTTCATAAGGTCAGGAAAAACACCACAAGTAACACAAGCATTGAACACAGAAGCCAAGTGCGGTGCAATAAGGCCGATAATGGAAGAAACGGCTTTAACGGAGAGCCCCCATAGATCTGCAGTTTTCTTAGAATCAAGACTATTGAAGGCATTAATGATATCATTCGCATTAACAACTGAAAATTCAAATCCTGTGTTACATTTATTTACACTTTGTTTAAGCATGTTTTCAGCGGAAATAGGAGATGATTTCAGAGTTTTAGTTGTTAAAATAGGCATGTTAGTAAAGAAATTCTCAAACTCTGATGCCACCTCTAGATCCCCTTTTACATCAGTATTATTTATTTTTAAAGTATAGTCTTGCTGATATGTCAAATTCTTATTAGTTTCACTATTAATAATATTCCACGTTGTTTTAATTTTATTTGATGATTTTTTAATCTTATTTCTTAAATATAAAGACTTAGCACAGGAACAGGCCATCTTAAATATTTTAGAATATTTTTTTACATATTCCTTAAATTTAACATTATGATTATAAGATCTCTCATAGTATAATTCATATAATTTTTGTCTACTTTTGAAAATACCTTTAGTTGCCCATTCACTAAATTTGGCAGTGTCACTTATAGTTATCGGTTTAAAAACTTTGCCAAATTCACCACTGATCAGATTAAACATTTGACGTACACGACTACAGACATAAGTTTGTTTTTATAGCGTTATTGAGATAATTGAGATTAACTATGAAATACGATGTTATTCTTGCTACACCTTAAATCAATTTCCATATAGGACTTATACACAGACCTATATCTAAATAAGGTCTGTGGTCTTATATGTAGGTTAGTTCGTTTTTTACAGTGCTCTTATTAGTTTAAAAGGCAGGCCGAGGAATGATACCTTTTAGAGGTGAACGCTAATAAATTGTGTTAGAGATCCTTGGCAATATCTAAAACCTTAAATTGAACAGGTTTATTGAATCTCATAATGATTACTTTTGAAGTACCAAATTTGAGTCCGTTTATTGTTTGTTGACCACATTATTTGTCACACATAAAATAATATTACATATTTATCAATTTTAATTATGTGTTAATTTATCTAATTATAATATCAAAAAAGCTATAATATTATAGGACATGGACATATTTTGGTAAGACAATAAAAATACTTACATAAAATACAAAATTATTTCCCAAGACGTCAAGACTATTTCATGATACGGATTCAGTACCCCTACCATGAGTTTTTAAGTTTTGACAAATATGACTGGTTTGTTATTTATTTACGTATTTGCCCATACAAATTTCAATCAGCGCCCCTAGCGGATTGTATTAGAACTTTAGTGTTAGTAACGTAACATTAAATGTCTAAATTGACAAAATGGCGCTTTATGTTTTGTCTCTCTTTTTTATGAACCTGTGAGGCAGATAAAAAGACTTGAACACTTACTTATTGTTACGTTTACTCAGTCTACTAAAGCAAACGAAGCAGAATAATGGATTGAGTAAACGTAATGTAAAATTGTGGGATGTTTTGAAAACTCATGGTAAGGCATAGATAAGTAAAGATACTTCGCCGCCTTGAAATTAAATGAAGCCACAAACGGGTTATTAGTAAGTTCTTTTTTTATTTCTTGACAAATAAAAACATTTTTAGAGAAAATTTACGAATAAATAACGAATACTGCGTGATTTACATAATAAATAAATAATTATTTCAAATATTTTAGAGACATTATAGCACGGAGACGTGGCAAAACATTTTTACGCAACTATTTCAAATCTCAAAACTGGGTACATTTTCTTGTTAGGAGTGAGTAATCTTTACTAATCTATGAGGTAAGGGTACAGTTACAAGATTTTACTTGAAATTTATCTATTAATTGAGTTGTCTTGAGTTATAAAACAAAAAATATTTCTCTTAGAAAAATCTTTTTGCATTGCAACAATAGATGGCGCTGCAAGTCTGAACATGGTGATGGTTACTTATAGTTCTTTATTTAATTTAATTTTCATTCTCAATTTAATTCGTTTTTGATCAAATAATAATTCTACAATCTACACTTATCATTCACTAGAATTCCATATACCGTGGAATTAAAAATAAAATAAAAGATCATCTTCAACCGCAATGGTAATAAAATTATTCAATTATTTTAATATGTAGATAAATTCAATAACGAACATATTTTATTCATGTAATAACGAAAACAGTATGATAGTATAATCATTAATGATTCGTATGTACATAGTAGAAATCATTAATTTTTAATTATTAATTGATAAGGAAATAGTCAATTCCTTTGTTATTAACAGCTTATTGATAAAAATATTTCTCCAATGATTATTTTTTAAAACTATCTTGGTTTTATTTGAGAGGTTAAAATAATAAAGTTATAAAGCCCTTTATAGTTTTTGTACAAACAAATTTAGCGTTGACAAAGACGTCTGAAAAGTTTTGAACTATTCAACTATCTAATAAACATGGACACTATTGGTTTCATCCTTTGATCAGTAAAATAGATTATAAATAATATAGTTTACTCATCTAAGGTTTCATCTCTTTTAATATCGTTTCTTCATCTATTGTGAATCTTATTATTATTATTGTATTTGAAAGTAATTTTAAAAGTGGTTGTTTGTGGCACCAATTCCTGCCTAATATGTTCCCAATAGCGGGTATAACTTCACTATGACTTGTACGGTTTACGTGAAATATACGAATATGAGGCAGTGCCGAACTAGGATGTCGGAGGTCATAGTAAATGTTAAATGAAGCCCCCAGTTTAAAAAGTAGATTGAATTTGATTTTACAAAATTAAAAATGTGTCGTTTACTTATTCGCCGACAAATACGTACGAATATTTCAATGATTGTTTGGTTCCGGCCTTTTTTTATTTAGCTATTCATACATTACGTACATATGTATTATTTTTTTCTATCCCCGCAAGACCGGGGGCCCGGGGCGCACCGCCCCCTCCCCCTAGTCCCCGAGATATGAGGCGTTCTAATTTAGTCATCAGGAGCAAAAACGATATGTGATTACTTACTGACGATCTAGCACCACTCCTTTTCTTGAATATGAAGGTGAACACTTTGTGGTTGGACTCCAGCGGCACCACCGCCACACCTATTTCTGCCTTATAACAGCAGTGTTAAGCGCTGCTGTATTCTGGTTTGAATGGTGTGGTAATGGAGAAATACTTTTCCGAGGCGTTCCAGCTTAGTCCTCAGAGGTAGCGGCGCATCTGTGGCCGACCTCAGATACGAATATCTAATCCTATCTGGAGTCGATTACAGATGTCCAGAGGCGGCAGTAGCCACTTACCATCAGGTGGACTGCATGCTTGTCTGCTACTCCATATTATAAAAAAAAGTCAAAGGAGGCTAAGAAACTAATTTGGATAATGTAGAATGGAGTAGGTATTTATTCCCCGATTACAAATTGAAGCTCCCACTCTTACTACTAAGTTTTAAGCTCCCACATTGCATACCTAAGGTTCTATCCAAACGTAATGAAAACAAGCTGTAATTCACTAATCCTAATTGAAACCGTAATGTCGTCAGTGAATCACTTTAATTGAAGATTTACTTCGTAATTGAAGATTCATTACACAATTATTGCCCATTTAAAGTAATAAGGAATATTAAAAGCATAATTTTGGTGTTATTCGAAGATTACCTAAGTAAAGGAATAAGTTTTTGTTTAATTTTATTATAAAACTACCAGACCCGGCAAACGTTCTGTTACCATATAAATAAAAAAAAAATGTTAAGGGTGAACAACCCTTATCACTTAGGGGTATGAAAAATAGATAGTAGCCGATTCTCAGACCTGCTGAATATGCATATTATCAAATTTGGTGAAAATCGGTAAAGCCGTTTCGTAGGAGTACGGTAACTAACATTGTGACACGAAAATTTTGTATATAAGATTTAATGTAATATTGCTCATAAGTTTCTTGTTACTTTTTTGTTTATAATATAGAAGTAACAAAAGTGTGAGGACCCTTTGTAGTTCGACTCCAGCAGCACCAGCGCCGCTAATTTCTGGGTCATAATAACACTAACCATCAGGTGGATTGCATCATCAACCCATTATTGTCCCACTGCTGGGCACGGGTCTCCTCTCAGAATGAGAAGGATTAGGCTATAGTCCACCGCGCTGGCCAAGTGCGAATTGGTAGACTTCACATATCTTTGATTTTTTTTTAATCTTAGGTATGCAGGTTTCCTCACGATGTTTTCCTTCACCGTTTAAGCAATCAACTGGACTAGTGGACTGCATGCTCGTTTATTACTTAAATATTTTAAGAAAATCTTGCTTGGCAGGTTAATAAAACTTTGTTCTTACATAGTAAAACAGTTTCTAAAAACATTGAATCCCAGTCCCAAGGAATGTAATATCGGGGAACGTGACATTATTCTCACTTACAACGCCACGATACGATTACATTTTTACGCCATTATTTAGTGCGTACCCTCGTCAAAGTATTTATCGCTGGTAGCTGATTCTACTATGAAATTAGAAATAAAGATAGAACACATAATAAATATTGATCTTTCGCGTTCGAATTTATGAAAAAAATGTACAATACTAGCTTTATTTCATTTATTGCGAGTTGATATGAGATTATTAGCAAGGTCTATTAGCCAAAAGATTTTTAGTATGATCATAAGGTCGTTTGTCCACTGCACCGTCACCGAGCCGATAGCGAGAGAGATTATTTCGGGCCGATTTTAATTATGTCGTGACGGTGATAGTTTGTCCACCGCGACCGATATTGGCGGTTTATTTTGTTCGATCGATATCGGCGTGTGACGACAGTGTATGGACAAGTTCCAACGTGTTTTATATTGCCGGCACATCGGCCCGTCGAAATCTCGGTGTCGATCTAGCGGTCACGCCGATCCACTCGTAATATCGGCGGCGGGAATGACGGTGCTCGGGTGACAGACGTGATCAGTAGAACTGCATGTACGTCATCATCATCAACCCATTACTGTCCCACTGCTGGGCACGGGTCTCCTCTCAGAATGAGAAGGATTAGGCCATAATCCACCGCGCTGGCCAAGTGCGTATTGGTAGACTTCAAATACCTTTAAGATTTTTTTTTTATAAATCTCTCAGGTATGCAGGAACACATAAAACATCGTGAGGAAACTCACGATGTTTTCCTTCACCGTCTAAGCAAGTGATAATTAATTTCTAATACGCACATAAATTTGAAAATCAGAGGTGCGTGCCTGGGATTTGAACCTCGGACCCCTCGATCGAGAGGCCGCGTTTCTTAACCACTAGGCTATCACTGCTTTTTTTATTACTGCATGTACGTAACAACTTTAATCCTTCAATTTTCTAAAGACTCCTATCCACTCGCTTCTCGCTTCTAAGCGATAAGACCGCCTATTTGTATACTGTCTCATATATTGTTTTATATGTCGCTTATATTTGGTGTACAAATAAAGATTGTGTTGTTGTTGTTGTGATCCAATATCTGCTAATAACAACCAGTACCAGCTTAACAAATCCTCGGAAGCACTGAAATGCTCATAAAATTAAGCCACTAACGGTCACCCATTCAATTCCTGACTACGTCCGGAATTGCTCAACTTTGTAGATTTTATATCCACAAGCTGCGAGACTATACGCCCTTTCCTTCACCCCCGTCAAAATCTGGAATACAAACATAAGTTAAATATCATCATCATCAACCCATTACTGTCCCACTGCTGGGCACGGGTCTCCTCTCAGAATGAGAAGGATTGGGCCATAGTCCACCGCGCTGGCCAGGTGCGTATTGGTAGACTTTACATACTTTTAAGATTATTATTTTTTTTATAAATCTCTCAGGTATGCAGGTTTCCTCACGATGTTTTCCTTCACCGTCTAAGCAAGTGATAATTAATTTCTAATACGCACATAAATTTGAAAATCAGAGGTGCGTGCCTGGGATTTGAACCTCGGACCCCTCGATCGAGAAGCCGCGTTTCTTAACCACTAGGCTATCACTGCTTACTACTAGGCTATCACTGCTTACTTAAATATTGACTATATGATATGCAAGTTAAATATAGACTTGCTAATATTTAAATACTTCAGTACCTGTTATCTTTACATTATAACGTCGTTATTAACATTATTTTTGGCGGTCCACCTACATGTTTGTGTTAGTAAGTGGCCTAACCCTTTTGTAAACGAAAACGGCGGGAAACGTACATTTTTTAAATAATGTTTTTGTAATTAAAACAATCTATCATTACCTAATTGGAAATAAAGTCTGACGGAAAGCCACACTATCACACATGGACGTTTTCAACAAGTCACCAATGCATTGCCGGCGTTGGAGGAGAGCTCTTTTTGCATCTTTTTTGAAGAGCCCTGTGGAATACCTCAGGGGGAAATTGGAATTCCTAATTTGAAATTTCAATGTTGCTTATAAAAGAATAGAACTCTTCAAACAATTACTGATCCACGAGAATATGGCGAATTATCGTTTATGATAGCACTCCTTCCTTAATATTGAATTGAATTATTATACGAGGCACTTACAATCACGTAAATAAACTTTCTGCAGCTCTTAGTTTCCATATTTGCTGATTGCTATTTGTCGATGAAGAATAAACTTGTTGCTACGATTGAAAAGGGTTAGTAGATTTTCTCAGAAAGTTTCAGTTTGTTACAGTTCTAAGCAAACTTATCATTAGGTTACTGTGGAGCGAGTAATGCTCGTAGAATGTTTGATAGAACTTTTCATGTCGGTACACAGAAAATGCAGGGCTGTAAGAAAGTATATGAATATTTTCACGAATAACTTTAAAAGAAAATTCTTTAGTTGATTCTCTCCTATGTATACATCCGACTAGAGATGAAGGCATATTGTTTTGTGGGAACACATTTTTGTTAAAATGTTAGGAACGATGATACAAAATTTATATGTCAAATAAGGGTATTAACTAAAGAGGGGCGTATAAAAAGGCGCTGTAGATCGCTTACTGGGGATTCCATTCATAGATGATAAGTACACTTAATATTCCATTTCTGATTGTTGTAAAGAACGTTACTCTGCCACTTTTGTTATCGAATTTGTGTTAGTTGTGTTATTTTGTTAATTTAGTGAAGTGAAGTAAAATGTTCTCGGTTTATAAAAGTTGTTTTTATGGTTTTAAAGAATTTCCTGACAAGTTACTTGAGAATAATATAGACTTTAAACTCAGTTAGGATTAGGGTTCTATCTGAGATTGACCACAGATGCGTTGCTATATCTGACACGAGTTTGAGAAATTACCCCATACGAGGTTTTCAATTACCTCATACCCGCAAAAATAATAATATTATTTTTCTAATAATTGTGCTTAAATAATTATTAGAAAAATAATATTATTATTTTTCAAAAATAATTAATATTATATGAAACTTTTAATGTGACCTAAGAATGGCTGTTCCAAATTACCTCAAATTTATTTATTCGTTATTTTCGATAAATGGATGCGATTGTTTTGATTAATTACGTACTGTTTAATCAAAGCACAGATGAACAATAAATCTTTTTGAATTAAAATTATTGCTGGCACAGGTGTGGTACATCTGTAGGAGCTTAGTTTCATTTGTTTTTACTGGAATCATCTATCTCTCGGCCAATTACTCACACTTGTCAGAGAAGATATTAAAATTCGTAAAGCATCCTCTGATTTATTTAATTTGTTTGCGCAAGGTTAGTTGGGATAAAAACGGAACGCGAAAACATTTTGATGGAAATTGTAAGTTAATTTGGCTGTATTTTTTGGCTACATTAGGCTATAAATAATATCCATCAGCTTTTAAAAGTCCACTGCTGAATATAGTGGTATTTTCTGCGCCACTCCGACCTGTCTTGAGCCGTCTGAATCCAGCGGTTACCCGAATTCCTCTTCAGGTCATCAGTCCACCTAGTCAGGGGGCGTCCTGTACCCTTACCATGAGTTTTTACGTTTTGACAAATATGTGTGTTTTGGTATTTGTTTACGTATTTGCCCATACAATTTCCAATCAGGGCCCCTAGCGGATTGTTTCAGAACTATAGTGTCAGTAACGTAATATTAAATGTCTTAATTGACAAAACGGCTCTTTATGTTTTGTCTCTCTTTTTTGCGAACATGTGAGGCAGACAAAAAGACTTGAGCCCTTACTTATTGTTACGTTTACTCAGTCTACAGAAGCAAACGGAACAGAATAATGGATTGAGTAACGTAACGTAAAATTGTGGGATGTCTTGAAAACTCATGGTAAAGATACTGTACTCTTTTTGCCCAGATGTGGTCTCTATTCGAGGACCTTCTTACCCCATCGGTTATCTGTCTTCCGGACTATGTGGCCAATTGAAAATATGTACAATGTACATGTATAATAATGACCATTTAAGAAAATATACTCAAATTAGCCTGCAATTTTAACCGACTTCAAAAAGGAGGTGGTTATCAATTCGGCCGGTATCTTTTTTTTATGTATGTACACGAATTACTCCGCCGTTAGTGAACCGATTTTAATAATTATTTTTTTATTGTGTAGGGACGAGCTGGAAATTGGTTATTTCTGAAGTCGGCGCTCATATTAGACACGCTGTTTACATCGTTATCCAACTAAATATATTGAGCGCCGACTTCAGAAATATGTACTAAACCAACATTTATTTCAATTATTTTTTACTTTGTAGTGACATAGAAGTCGGTTGTATTTTTTGTTAAAAAAATTTTATACATACGAAATTACCCCAGCACCTTTTTTTCTCAAACTTTGTCTTACATTAATATATGAGGTCTTTAATTGTTACAAATTGTAAAAGAGGTCAATTTATTTGGCGTGAGGGCTTAAATAAAAATATTATTTATTTTGTAAAATATACAAAGTTCGAGAATTAATAAAATGTTTATTAATTTGAGTTAGTACGAGTACTTATTTATACAGATCGCAATATTTGTTTTCGCAGTTTTATTTATAAGCAATTTCGACAAAAACTACATCTTAGATAGATCATCAATGGATACATAAGTAAAGAGTAAGCAATTGACTAATTTGTGGAAGGAAATAAAATGAATTTCATTAGTCATAGTACACGTCAAATGAAATTGTGCTAATGAAAAAGGCGCCAAAAACTGACAACGACAGCAAATGAGCGGTCGAAATAGGCACATTTGCTAGGTATTAGCAAACAGGGGAAGTCTTTGTGTGCTAATTGTGTAATCTATTACAGGATCCGTGGTCAATAGGAGACAATGGGAGCGGGAAGGCGTAAACGCTTTGTATAAATGCGTTCCCATTTTCTAGTTCCGGGGTAAACTTTATCTAATTTATATGTAACGCGACTAAGGAAGACTTTTTGTAACATAAAGTAGCATTTAAGCATGCACTTGATGTTTAGTGGTCCCGTCGTCCAAGGCAATCTGTAATCAACCCTCTATAAGATAACAAAATTAGATGCCTACCTGAGGTCGACCACAGGTTGGTTGCAACGGAGATAATGGACTAAGTGAAGTTGGGACGCCTCGGAAAATTCGGTCTCCTTTAATAACTACGTCCTTTTGCTATGGAAAACAATCTTTATTTATCTTATGGGTAAGGTAATATTGTATAAGCAGTGATAGACTAGTGGTTGGAAATTTAACTTCTCAAATGGTCCGTGGTTCGAACCCTAGGCACGCATGCCCGCTTTTCACGTTTTATAATATTGTGACAAGTGGTTGCAAATTTAACTTCTCAAATGGTCCGTGGTTCGAACCCTAGGCACGCATACCTGATCTTGCACGTTTTATAATATTGTGACTAGTGGTTGGAAATTTAACTTCTCAAATGGTCCGTGGTTCGAACCACACACTAGGCACACATGCCTGCTTTTTCACGTTATATAATATTGTTCAAAGAGTGAAAAAAAATTGTGAGAAAATGTGAACATCTGAGAGTTCTAAAAAAGTGTTTTACGAGTATGAGTGTCAAATGTCTCCGCGCTGATCAATGAGTGTCTACCAATATGCACTTGGCCAGCGCGGTGGACTATGGCCTAATCCTTCTCATTTAGGGAGGAGACCCGTGCCCAGTAGTGGGACATTTAATGGGTTGATCATGATGATAGATGGTGTGTGAAGTCTTGAAACATAATTGTTTAATCGTGCATAGGTACTTATTTAGCTTAGGTACACGTGTTCCTACCGTATTTGATGTAGAACGTCTTGTATTTATAAAACCCTTTGACATAACGTATATAAACAAATGCAAGGAGCAAAACCATTTCCTTTTCCTTACATGTTTCTTCAAATAATATAATAATTTAGTATTCAAACAAAAGCTCGACTGACTAAAATAACTAATTAAAAATGGAAATACAAACATTACAAAATTGCAACCAATGACATTGTATCAAATAAAATAGAAATTGAATATAATTTTATGGCTCTACACACATAGTTTTTGATTTTCTTTTTCAGTAATTGTTGTTAATCCTCTAATAGTAGGTACTTGTTGTTCCCTTCTCAAGTAACTATGTTTGAGTCGAGTTTTTTTTATCATACTTTTTATCATTTTATTTATATCCTAAAAAACAATAACAAAAAATATTACTCACTCAAAAGTCAAAGCATGAAATATTTATCAGGAATATTCCCGGAAAGTGCACAGTCGTGTTTGCCGTAGCCGCGAACTTGTCAGCTATCTTTGGCTGTGCCTTTGCTTTTGAAAAATGGATGCGGTAGAAAACTTATCGTAAATAATAAAGAAATCTTGAAATATGTTAATATGATGAAAACGTGCCTGGAATTCTTCTTAAATTCCAAAAGGTGAATGAATAAAACTATCCTTAGTGAAAATGGTAGACTACTTACTTAAATGTAAGAGATCTCCATATTTTACAGTTATTTAAGAGCATTATAGGACCCCAACAAAAGTATTCCTCCAAAAATAACCAATCACGATATATGAGTAATCTAAATATATATAACTCAAAGGTGACTGACTGACATAGTGATCTATCAATGCACAGCCCAAACCACGCGACTGATCGGGCTGAAATTTGGCATGCACGTAGATGTTATGACGTAGGCATCCGCTAAGAAAGGATTGATCAATTCTTCCCCCAAGGGGATAAAATAGGGGATGAAAATATTACTTCGTAACGCGCACGAAACCGCGGGGAAAAGCTCGTTAACAATAAAATCGATAAAATCGGATGGCACAAAAGTCGGATGGCACTCACCCTAGAATAGTGTTAATACTGAAATATAAAGTTTACACTCAACGAGACGTTTCAATAAAAAAAAAAACGCGACAGTTTAAAATAGTGGAATCTAACTACACCACATGTGTTAGAATTTGTCAAGCCATTTAAGCTGTGCCAAAGAATGGGATATATGATGTATATACCGATACGCTCGACATATATAGACACACGCTCGAAAAACATTACGCTCAAAGCGTAACTTCAATAATATGAATAAGTGCTTTATTTATGTCCATGAAGTAACAAATATTAGACTCCAAATCGTAACTTCATGTAATAATCCACGTCGAGAAGTTATTATGTTATCCGGTCGCCCAAAGTGATTGTTTCCCGCTTTGTGTGTCCGACACAAATACGGAACCGAAACATCCACTAACTTTGTTTTATTTCGTTTCGTTGTTGTTTCATCATAATCATTATATTTTACAACTTTTATTTGACTTATGTTGTTAGTTCGATTGTATTTGTCAAGTTTTGCAACAGATTTTAAGCCAGTTAACTCTGATTGAGTTGAAATTTTGAAGGACCCTTTGTGGTTCGACTCCGGCGGCACCACCACCACACCTATTTCTGGTTCTGGTTCTGGTTTAAAGGGTAAGGGAGCCATACTTTTCCGAGGCGTTCCAGTTTAGTCTTCAAGGGTAGCGGCGCATCTGTGGCCGATCTCAGGTAGGATTATCTAATCCTATCTGGGGTTGATTAGATGTCCATGGCGGCAATGGCCACCTGCCGTAAGGTGGACTGCGTGCTCGTCCGCTACTCCTATATTATAAAAAAGCAAGATTATTTTGAAGGCAATAAATATTTAGTAAGCTATTCAAAAACCAATATCATGGGCGTCTCAAGATGGCGGATCCATAATTTTTTATGCACCTCCATGATATGAGCATTAAATTAAAGGGTTTTCTGAGAATATGAAAATCAATTTGACGTGACTAAGGAGCTTGTTAATATAAATATATGTTATAATATAGAAGTAGCTAGTAAAAGAGGATGCAGTCCATCTGATGCTCTCTGCCACGGATAAACATCTGTAATTAATCCCAAATAGACCCACAATACCAGCTTAACCCACTTGACTCTGATTCTGTACAGAAACACGCGATGCGAATCGCGATGACACAGCGATCTCTGATCTTAAGCCTGCGAAGGGACATAGGTTCCCTCTCCGTTTTCTACCGGCTTTACAATGGTGAGTTCTGAGGAACTGTTCGATCTGGTGCCTAGGTCACCTTTCCTCCATTGCACCACTCGCCGAAGAATGAAGTTCCATCCACATCAACTGGACCCGTGGCGCTCCTCCACGGTTCGGTTTGAACGTTCATTTTTACCGCGTACGTGCAAAATGTGGAATGAACTTCCTCCTGAGGTATTCCCTCAGGACTATGACATAGGGCTCTTCAAGAGGGGTGTAAAAAGAGCTCTCCTTCAAAGCCGGCGATGCATTGGCGACTCCTCTGGTGTGGCAAATGTCCATAGGCGGCGATGACTACTTTCCATCAGGTACCCCGTCAGCATCATCGTTAGGCTACATATAAAAAAAATGATTAGTTTCCTACTTGAGTTAAGGTCGGCTAAATATGCCCATAATGACTAAGAACGTGGAACGCGTCGTATTTGTGTCTCTCCCTTATACGCCCTTTAAATCAAAACACATAAGCACTTATCACAGTTGTTACAAGGCAGTAATAGAAATAGGTGGTGCCTCCAGAATTGAACCAGGAAACATTCTACCACTTTCAAAACCACTTTTTTCGTTGACAAGGGAGAAACCTTCAAAAGGGGGGTACCCGACGGGATGAGAGTGACGCCGGGTTACGTGGGACTTCTACCGCACTAAACCCATCCTCGGCGTTTGGTGGAGAACTCCGGGATCACCGACGGAACACAACCGGAGTCCTCCTAAAGCGATGCCCTTCTATCGGGCTCTGCCCTGGGGGGAGCAATTTACGCTCCTCCCACATCCCCTGGTGATTACAGCGATATGCGACCACACAAACCACTGTCCTTCCCGGGATCGCTTGCTGGACGGTTTGAGCTCCCACTCTTGCCGCCTGCAACCCTGGAAGCCCCTTTTAGTCACCTCTTACGACAGGCAGGGGATAGCCCTACTCTGACGGAGCCCTATTCTGGTCCCGGTACTACAGGGACAACCGCTTTCAAAACCTAGATAATTTTGAAACCATTAACCACGAAACCTTGACACTTTTTAAAAATTGGGATATAAAGTAGAGTCGCTAATGATCCGGCCGTAATACTCAAGCCAATAATTACAGTGGTTTTGTTGCTCTCGAAACAAAAGAACAAATGCACGCACTTAAGGCTTTTGTGGACTCCAACAATGTCGCAGACAATAGCACGAAAGGTTTTAAGTTAAAAATGAATTTAGTTTACTCTTGTAAGTCTAAAAATTAATTTAGGGATAAGATTATTCAAGTAATGCAAATATATTTATGTATATTTATAAGCTTTTTAAAAACGCTCTCCTCTTTTAAAATTTTCATCGAAATAACCATAGATAAGTATAGATATCTCACCGCCTTGTAATTGAAGGAAGCCATCAAATGACTTAAACAGCTGACAATTCTGTCAGCCGTTTAATGGCTGTCATGGTGTAATTTACGGGGAATAAGCCCGACATGCGCAGTTAAGACACGAAATCGAAGAAAAAGTGCGAAGAAATACCGTTTCATTCGTAAATGATCTAAAAACTACATTTTTTTAATATTTTTCAAACACGAAAATAATTGACAGTGACAATTGTCAAAAGGTTACATTTTTTTGTTAGGAGCGAGTAATCTTTACTAATCTATGGAAATAACCTTGAAGAAAATTTTAAAAGTACGTAAGAACCTCGTTTAAAAAGATTAATCTGTGAAAAAGGCGGACGGGTAAACTTGTTATAAATAATCTTACTTGTCTGTTTGTACCAGCTATGCTTCCTTCATTACTTTAAGTACTTAATTAAATTGTAAATGCCGTCATTTTTATGGAAAATACGTGTTATGGAGTATTTTTGCTCCTTTCTTTATTAATGAATAATACATCGTGAAGTTGTCATTATGCTATGTATAGAGTTGATAATCTACCATTAAATGATTAATTAATTTTGGGGGATATACTCGTAGTTTGATGGGATTGACTTAAAGCAGTAAGGCGAACATTACTAAGGTTAGAAATAATATAGTCAAAAACTAAAAACCACGAAAAAATCACACAATGAACGTCATTAATCCTGACGATCCTGAGTTGAATGGGACAAAATTATTGAACTCGAGTATTGTCATCGGTACAATTTGCTCAGCTTACGCGTTTGTCCACCGCCACCGTAACCGAGCCAATACCGATAAAAGAAGTTATATATAATAAATAGTCAAAAAGTATACAAGTCAAAAAGTATACAATAAAAATTGAATTTATTTTTGAGCTTCGTAAAAATAATTAGTCGCGTTCCACACACCTTCATTATAAACTAATTACCCCACTGGGAACGAGTGAAACCTAGAACCGGAACTAGCACAAAATTAGCTCAAAATTTCAAAGAACTTTATACTAACAAGTATAAATAATTCCTCGTTAGTATTGTATTGAAATAACCTTTGTAAACACGTGCTGGAATCAGACGTAGAACTTAAACTTTTAATTAATTCCCACGTAATAGAAGCAAAGGCGGCCGAACTTTGCCAACTGCATCGTATGTCAGCAAACATGGTTAATGCGCTTCAGATGATGAGCGGTTGATACGCAGCGTTTTTTAAAACACTGAGAATAAGGGTAGAACGATTATAAAGTTCTTTTTTATTTTATTGTTTAGGGCAAATACTGAAGTATTTTTTTCTATTTGCTACTACTATTTATTTTTATTTTATTTCTTGTATATTACATCTCTCCTCGCTCTCTCTTTACCCTTGAAGTTTATCCTTCTTATAGCTGGAGTGAGCCGATTCTAAGGAATATAAGCGTAAGATAAGTGCGTTCGGAAGTCTGGTGAAGAAATTATATAAATTATGAAAAATATGTAAATGGGACACAATATTTGAATACATACTTATGTTATTAATTAATGTTAACTTAACTTAAAATAATCATTCTACAGTATTTCATAAGTTAATATTGTTCTCGGAAGAGCGGAGGCTCCTAATACAGGCACTGCGTGCTTAAAAGGAGGCTCTAGCCACTTACTGATGTAACACACCTTATGAATAAATAAATGGTTAAAATGTTTAAATGTTTAATCTGTAATAAACTGTAAATGATTATTATGTTAAATCATACTACGTATAAGGCGTTGAATTTGATCAACGCCTGGCTGGTAAACGACCTGGATATGTTATTTGTTGCTTCATTGTTTATCCTTTTATCTATTTAATTAGTAAGGAGATAACGAGTGTTAAAGTAAAACTGTAATGTATATTCTTGATTTATACTTGATGCTTGTGAATATTTTGTTGATAATTAAGTAACCAGTAATTTATTTAACACAAACTTCAAACCGCCAATAATGTGAAGAACCTACTAACAAAATTAACTTTGCGCGCACACACGCGCAAAACTACCCCTTTGTTATACATATACCCTTATAACTTCAGATAAATTCTTGTCACTTTGCACTACGTAGTTATTTTGAACACAACCTCGAATTTTGAACTTTGATGGAAACTCTATTGTCATTTGATTTTGGTAGTAAGGTAACAGGAAGCAGGTTTTGTACAGAAATTTTCAGAAAAAGATTTTCAAATTAAAAGCGAATCGGTATTAGGACTTTACGTTCTAGATTTTATTAACACTTACGAACTTAGTGGTAAACTGGCCTAGTGCGAAGTTCGAGTCCCAGGCATGTGTTTTTCGAAAACTTATTACAAGTCAATTATGATGACTCGCTGTACCGTAGAAAAAAATATCTTTAGAAAAATGTGTAACAAAGATTAATGTGTAAGATCAAATCAAATCAGATCAAAATAAATCTCATACATTTAGTTATTGTAATACAGTGGGGGTTTTAAAAAATATCATTTTAATACTCATGTAATGTTTTTTATATTTTTTTATATTATATTATAGGAGTAGCAGACGAGCATGCAGTCCACCTGATGGTAAGTGGCTACAGCAGCCCATGGACATCTGTAATCAACCCCTGAGGACTAAGCTGGAACACCTCAGAAAAGTATGTCTCCCTTACCACACCCTTAAAAACGGAACACAGCAGCGCACACTGCTATTATTAGAAATAGGTGTGGCGGTGGTGCCGCTGGAGTCGAACCACAAAGGATTCTACCACCTTCAAATAAACATAATAAACATTATGTTTTGTATTGTAAATATTTACGACGTTACTCATTGCCAGTTTTGTTTTAAACGAATTAACGCTACACCTATTAATGCAGCATTGGAAACGACATAATAGGCTCTTATAAAATTAATTAAGAGATTGGAACAAAGCCTACTCGCGGGTTCATGCAAATAGGCATGAAGTGAGTTACTTCATAAATATGTATGTATCTTTCGTACTGATTACAGATATGATTAGTGGACGTTAATGTTAATTAAGGGATCGTACCGCTACTTAAAGTACATTTATCCTTTTCGTATGTACGAGTATAAAAAAAAATGTAATTTAATTGTAAGTCAAAGTACTATTTGTACTTTACTATTAGCCGCGTGATGAACCGGTCACCATACCGGTCTGACACGCAGTGGGTTCCGGGTTCCATCCCTGGCCAGACAGATATCTGAATGATTAATTTATATATCTGATTTGGGTCTGGGTGTTAGTGTATTTGTCTTCGTGTGTCTATGGCACCCATGACACTGGAAATATATGTATTTATCACAACTCTTTCTGCTCTACTAATGCAATGAGGTACGCTCTATTGCGTTTTACTAACAGGGTGCAGCATGGGTCATGTATTAATGCAATGATCATCAATAAAATTGTCTAATACAATAGAATACTACAAAGACCGAAGATTGTAGTTTAATTAAGTCAACAACAATAAACTCAATAAAGTTTTAATTAAGTCATGAATAATAAAGTCTATGAACAAAATTACCACATTATAATCCGCCCAAACTGCTAATCCGCTCTGAATATAGAAATGAATCGCGTCGCCATAGCAAATTGTATGACTACATTTGTTCGCAATAACTTTAGAGCGGACTAACAGTTTGGCGCGGACTATACATTACTAACATTACTTATTACACATTCCGTGAAGTAGCATAGATTGTTGAAAACTTCGTCCCTAATCAACTTCCTTTGCGGAGAGGTGATAATAGGGATGGCGATTCTTTCCAAAAAATCGATTCCACTCGAAGTGGAATAAATCGGTTCACACAAAAATCCAGGCCCATAGAATATTCTCCAAAGATCGATCTTCGATCTTTTCAGATCGAAAAAAGGTCATCAGGACCAAACAAGCAAAAAGATCGACTTTCGGTTTTCTACGATGGAAAATCGATTCACTGAATCGATTAATTGCTGGAGATCGATTAAAGTAATCGATTAATTACTGGATATCGATTAAAGTAATCGATTAAATACTGGATATCGATTAAAGTAATCGATTAAGTACTGGATATCGAATAAAGTAATCGATTTTTTGGCCCAAAAGATCAATGCTTCGATTAATCGATCTCAGATCGTCATCCTTAGGTGCTAAAAGAAGGAACTTGTCATAGAAGTTATGAGAAATCACGGTAAATCTCACAAGTTTCCTCCACTCCGGATAACGCGCCCCATTAAGTGAAATGTGGAGTTTTCCAAGTTTGGATCAATTACTAAGTTTGTTTCCGGGGAGAGAATGGAAGAATATAAGTGTAATTATCATAAATATCGTTTTATTGTGTTACGTTATTTTAAAGATAATTCTTATATTTGTCTACTGGGCTGCGGCAGGTAGGTAATGTTTTTTTTTTTATAATATAGGAGTAGCAGATGGGGTAAGTGGCTTCTGCCACCCATGGACATCTGTAACCAACTCCATATAGGATTAGATATTCCTACCTGAGGTCGGCCACAGATGCGCCGCTACCCCTGAGGACTAAGGTGGAATGCCTCGGAAAAGTATGTCTCCCTTACCACGCCCTTTAAAACGGAACACAGCAGCGCCTAACACTGCTGTTATTTGGTAGAAATAGGTGTGGCGGTGGTGCCGCCGGAGCCGAATCACAAAGGGTTCTACCACCTTTAAAATGTTTTATGTATATACTAGTGTTGGGAATAGGCCACAGGAGAACGAGAAAATAAACTATGAAATATAATAAAATAAAATTCACTCCAAAAAGATACTTTTTATTATATCGAATCATTGACAGAATGACAAATTAGAAGAAGTAAAAATATATGTTTTTCAGCTGCCAGCTTTATCATATATAACCTACTTGAATATTATACATTATAAGAGGCTTGAGTTTTTGCTATATTCCAACAGCCTCCCTCAAAAATTCAAGTATAAAACAATTTATAAATACGTTCTTTGCAGAACACTTCTTGAATGTCATTACATCTACCACCACTTCACTAGGTGTTTCGTTATGGAGAAGAAGCGGCGAAAGAAACTCCATAACACACATCTTTTTACAATAAATATAAATGTTTTTACAATGGCAAACTTAACCATGGCACATGTGGAGCTGAAGTTACTTCAGACCACATCGATTTATCAGTCAAATATACAAAGAAAACTTCAAACAAAACCTTATACTCGTACTCTGCTTTAGCTGATGAGACTGCGACAGTGTCTACATTGTTTTCGTGTGTTTCACGAAATTATGCAGTTTTAATTACTTTGAACAAATAGTTTCTAATACTATGTTTGTGCGTCTCGTCGCATTCTCAGTTTCTCAGTCAGAGTCCACATAAGCAATAATTAACTACTTATAATTACAGCTTTCATTGATTAGGTTTAACTATTTATATCTTTTATATAACATTAAAAGATGTATTAAATATTTACACATTTAAGACAAAAAATCTGGATGCGTAAGTACATTTACTTTTACATTTCTATACAAAGTAGTAACTTTAACTCTACAATGTGCACCATGGTATAAGTCAGTATTTAATACTGAATAATTTATAAGGAAAGTGATTAGGATAAATTACACTTATAGAATATTTTTAACACATTTTGCACATTAGTAGACTGATTAAGTGATATTGTATTTGCTATTCTTTCAACATCTATATCAAGAAATTATGTTATTTATTTTGTATTTGTAATATAAATTATTTGCATTAAAATGTTTTTGCAAATTTATAATGCTTATTTTGTTGAAATTATTAAAACCATATACATACGTGTGGGACTATACATATATCTTATTCTATACATATATCTATTCTTATCCGTATTAATTTATCTTATATAGGTATATTTAAACATTTATCTACATGCATCTGCATGAGAATGTACCTTTAAGAGTTTTTAAACCCTATATTTAAGAATAACATGAAGACGTTCAAACCAAAGCCGAGATGTCTGCTTTAAGCCGTTAAAGCTTTTATTTAATTTACTTACTTTATTATCTTTAGGCAACCTTCTTTATCTTTAGCAACCTTTACCTTCTGGTACTACCATATAAATATTCTCTGTATGAAAACCATTATAATATATTTTTCTAATTATATCAAATGAAATTTACAAAGGTAGTATTTTCGTCCATATGGTGTACATTTAAATCTATATAAATGTAGTAAATCTGGCTATTGGTGCGAACGTTACATCTTAATCCTGTAAAATTTCTTACTGAAAACTGAATTTCTTAGTGAAACTTCGAGCAACTAAACGAGCTTTGTTATTTTTTCTGATTTACCTACTTAGTTCATTATTATTTGTGGTAAATACCCACTTGCAACTAATAATGTTAACATATTTAGGTCTGTAAACAAAATATCAGATTTGATTGCTCCTTTGTGGCTTAATTTCACTTTGTACTGCTTTTCACCATTTAATAGGCACCTTAAAATACCTTTAAATTATTTAGGTAATTATTGCAAAGTACTTAATAAAGATCAGCTATCAGGATTGTGCATCCGTATATAATAATTCAGGGATTGATCAAGTATTTAATAGTTATTGTTGACGCATTATCATTTAAGGAATGTTGTTGTTAGCTTTCAATTAGTTTCGCCGAATCAGAGTCAGGCTTTCTAAATTTTATATTGATATGTAATGCTCAATGTTTGTTGTCATTATTTTCAATATTTAATTCATCAACTACATGATCTGCTTAGCAGCTATGGACATTTCATTACTTTTAATATGTAATAATGTATATCCATTAAAATCTTTACCAACTAGGCTGGATCTAAAATATTTTTATCTTTAATCTTGCTAACTGTGTTACGAACGTAGCAGTAGCACCAAAACATTTTCATATGATCGATTTTGTTTTTACCTTGCCACAATTTACATGGTGTTTTATTTATTTATTATCAGAGCTTTAGTGGGGAATATGTATATTTTTATAAATATAAGTAGGTATATGACTGTTGTAACAGCTTCACCCCAAAAGCTTTATTTAATTTCGCATTTACAACCATTTCGGTTAATATACGATTCATTTGCTCTGTTTCACCATTTTATTGTGTTTTATAAGGTAAATTTTAATGATACATAATTATCTTGCCAACAAAAATTCCTTAAGTTCATTATTTCAGAAATATATTCTCGATCATTATCATAATGTAAATGAATAATGTTACTATAGGATACATTTTCACTTTTAGACTTTTAAAATGATACTTATTTCCCATTTAAAATACATGTAACATAAAGACAATTTTTGTCATCAAAGGAAGTCGACGTTATCGAATCGCAAACATCACAGTGAATAATAAAAAAAAAATGTTTTTTTTTTTTTTACCATTAGCTGGTCAGTCTTGACTTTCAGAAATTCAAGATCACAGATTACATATAAGTATTCAAGATTGTCATATGACGGTCAATAATAAAATCTTTAAAAATATTCAAATTTCATCAACCCATTTATTGTCCCACTGCTGGGCATGAGTCTCCTATCAGAATGAGAAGGTTTAGGTCATAATCCATCGCGTTAGCCAAGTGAGTATTGGTAGACTCACATACCTTTCAGATTTTTTATTATATAAATCTTTCAGGTGTAGAAGATTTCTTCACGATGTTTTCCTTTACCTTTTAAGCAAGTAATAATTAATTTCTAATACACACATAACTTTGAAAAAATTCAGAGGTGATTGCCTGGGATTTGAACCTCGGACCCTTCGTTAGACAGGTCGAGTTTCTTAACCATTAGGCTATCACTGCTATTCAAATTTAATTTCTGTTTATTCAAATGACCGTTTGTGCCATAACTAATACGATTTCTAACTTTGAATTAAGTTTATTTTATACTGTGATCTATCATTTTATGAAAAATAATGATACTATCATCCTTTATACTACATATTAGACATTTACTATTTTTATAAATATGCCCTTCATTTTTTAATAACCGACATACCTTTTATTATTCAATTCGATTTACTAAGAAGCTGCATAGGTACAGCTTAAGTTCCATAGAACTAAAGTTCCACAGAACTTTTGGTGAACAGTATAGATTTTAAATTCTTTGTTTTTTACCTTTACCAAATCTTTAGCTCCTCCAATTTTAAACGTAGTCTGTCATTTAATACATATTAATCCTTTGTATTTTCAAAGTGATCAGAGTTTTCAAATCTAAAAGAAAAACAAGTGTCAGGGTTAGAATTGGAACAAAAATCAAATAAATTTCATTTTTAAGACATAAAAGCGAAACTGTCCTTATTTTTATTTGCAGTGTCCAATGCATTTACAGTTATATAGCTACTACTGTCTCCATTTTGTTGCAATTAGGTACTTGATATAATGACAGTTAGCATCAGTAATAGCGACGGGTTCAGATCGCAAAAAAAATATTTTTTACACCAACAGTTTCCATGATAAAAATTCATATTAGCTTGTGTATCTGCATGATGTAGTAAGTATTCTTGTAGTAGTTTACACATTTTTCTATATTAAAATTTATATTTTTACAAGCGTGTGATATTTGAAGTTCAGTTGTTTCAGGTCTCAATTTTACTTTGAACATTTTGAATGTATTCATTGAATCTAAAAGATGAGACATTGAATTATATGCATTCCGTCGATTCGTTTCATCCTTTGATCCATAATCCGTCGATCCATTTCATCCATTGATCCATTTAATCAAGTTTAGCACCAAGTTAGTGATCATATTACTCAATCATTAAAATAAGTTGTATCAGCGTTTGATATCTGGTCGCAATTCCAAAATTAAGTTGTTTCTTACGCAGTCAAAATAATTGTGTAGCCAAAAAAAATTCTCCATTCGTAATTTTATTTAAGTCATCCATTATTGTTTTCGCCGTAGACGGTATTGGTTTAGACACTTATATATTATTGTTTGCCATCGCCGTTCGCCATCAAACATTTTTCATGTGTCTTTTTCTTCCGCGACTCCATGTTTGAAATATTACATAAATTTTATACTTAGTAGATGACTATATTTTTCAATATTTTACGATAGCGTAGCCTGGGCCCATAACCTGTTGGGAATAGGCCACAGGAGAACGAGAAAATAAACTATGAAATATAATAAAATAAAATTCACTCCAAAAAGATACTTTTTATTATATCGAATCATTGACAGAATGACAAATTAGAAGAAGTAAAAATATATGTTTTTCAGCTGCCAGCTTTATCATATATAACCTACTTGAATATTATACATTATAAGAGGCTTGAGTTTTTGCTATATTCCAACAACTAGTTTTTGCCCGCGGCTTCGCCCGCGTTTAAAAGAGAATAATATGACATACTAACATACATAAAACTGAAAATTCGTACCTTCATTGGAACGACAGTGGCACTATCTGGCGAAAATTGGTCGTACCAACTCTGAAACCTTCGTGGGCTCATGGACAACAACTTTGCTAAAGATCATCACTTGATCAAATGCATAGTTTACGATTCAATCCTTACTAATATTAAAATAATAGATATTTTTGGTCCCAAAGATCGATTCTCCGATTAATAGATCTTAAATCGCCATCCCTAGTTCCCGTGGGATTTCCGGGATAAAAACTATCCTATGTCCGTTCCCGGGTCTCAGACTATCTTTGTACAAAATTTCATTAAAATCGGTTCAATGGTTTAAGCGTGAAGAAGAGACAACCAGACAGACAGACAGACAGAGTTACTTTCGGATTTATAATATTAGTAAGGATAAGGATGTTTATACCTATACATGTATGTGTGTGTAATTAGAACGGCCGAGGCCACTTACACTAACTAGACAGATCTAACATACAGACATCTCACAGAACTCCAAGCATACAGACGTGATCAGCTTCCAGTTCGGATAACGATCCATAAGCGCATTCATTTTTTTTTTATAATATAGGAGTAGCAGACGAGCATGCAGTCCACCTGATGGTATGTGGCTACCGCCCATGGACATCTGTAATCAGCGCCTAACACTGCTGTTATTTGGTATAAATAGGTGTGGCGGTGGTGCCGCCGGAGTCGAATCACAAAGGGTTCTACCACCTTCAAAATGTTTTATGTATATATGTATTTACCTATATACGTATGTGTGTATGCATGTATGTATCATTATTTGGCATGCAAACGGCTTGTCGTGTTTTAAAATATGAGGTGTCGTTGGCTTCGTCTAAATTATGATAGTGACCATAGATATTAGTCCAAGATCCCAGAGCCACCAGACGTCACGTATTTTCTGACGAAGGAAATGTGGACGATTGAGTAGTGTTAGTATGTACTAAGAACGCATGCCTACCTGCTAGCTTGCTCAGACGGCCAATTTTCAGGTATCAGGTAATCAAGGTACATAAAAACTTTACTTACCTCACGTAAATTCTCCAAGCTGATTTTTACGTATATTTTAGGCAATATCCTTAAAAATAAGTCGCCAATACTCCCAGACACTTTCCGTCGGCCGTATTGCTTTGCAGACGCTTTAAAGCTCCCAAAATAATTACTTAACTTCACGTAAATTCTGATGCTCCATTTTTATATATGTCTACCAGACAACTATTTTAAAATCTTTTACAAGAAGACAGACCGATCCAAGGGGCCAATCATCCCCTAAGCTCAATTTTAATGCCTCTGTGGGTAGGAGCGCGAGGGCATTATCCACGCGCATGAGACTGAGTGAGACATGTATTAGGATATATTGACCTCTCTCTCTCTCTCACTCCGTTCCAATTTACTCATATAACTTAATTATTAATATTAAAAAAAATCAGCTAAAAAATAAAAAATCAGGTAAACAATTAAAAATTAACTTGTAAAAAATGCTCATTTGACTACAATAATTCTAGAATTTTATCCTACAAGCTGTTTTGATAAATTCGAAAAAACTTCAATTTTTTTTTAAGCAATATCAAATACTCGATAGTGTTAACGAATTCATTGAATAACAGCAATTTTTTTTAAATTATTTATTTATTGGGAATTAATCATAAGTAAAATACAAAGTAGAAAAATATTAATCTCTCAAAATTTCTGAGTAGTGCCTCTAATCTTCATTATCATCGTCATTGAAATTAGACAATGCATCATCCAGCCAATCTTGATATTGAATATCTAAATCGTCATTGTCGCTATCAACATTGTCCTCATTTCCTTCCACTGTAAAAAAAAAAAATCAAACAACTCACTGACAAAACCCGGTAATTCATCTCCGTCGAACCAATGAAAATCATATGTTCCATCTTTTAATGTCCAGCCATTATTTTCGGGTTTGTAAATATTTATCATCTTCATAGTTGCATTGTTCCAAAGACTAGCAATATAGTTAGCTCGTCGGAACTGTTGCCAAAGCTCGCTTTTGCAAGGTGGTAAGCTGCTAGCATCGAAGTTTTTCAAATTTTTCCGATTGAATTCTTCATTAATGTCAGAAACCATATAATTGTTAATAAACAGTTAATAACATATATAGTTATAGTTGTTAATTAACAGTTGTTGTATTCAACATAATACAAAAATTTATCTGTGATGTATACAACGTTCCTGGAATAATTGATGTAGATGCTGCCAGACTCCAACTGTTTATTAACAATTATATGGTTTCTGACATTAATGAAGAATTCAATCGGAAAAATTTGAAAAACTTCGATGCTAGCAGCTTACCACCTTGCAAAAGTGAGCTTTGGCAACAGTTCCGACGAGCTAACTATATTGCTAGTCTTTGGAACAATGCAACTATGAAGATGATAAATATTTTCAAACCCGAAAATAATGGCTGGACATTAAAAGATGGAACATATGATTTTCATTGGTTCGACGGAGATGAATTACCGGGTTTTGTCAGTGAGTCGCTAGAAGAACAATCAGGTAATTTATTTTCGTTTCTCATATTTTTTGTGTCAGTTTAGTTTTTTCAGATCTTCATTGTTTGAATTTTTTTTTTTACAGTGGAAGGAAATGAGGACAATGTTGATAGCGACAATGACGATTTAGATATTCAATATCAAGATTGGCTGGATGATGAATTGTCTAATTTCAATGACGATGATAATGAAGATTAGAGGCACTACTCAGAAATTTTGAGAGATTAATATTTTTCTACTTTGTATTTTACTTATGATTAATTCCCAATAAATAAATAATTAAAAAAAATGCTGTTATTCAATGAATTCGTTAACACTATCGAGTATTTGATATTGCTTAAAAAAAAATTGAAGTTTTTTCGAATTTATCAAAACAGCTTGTAGGATAAAATTCTAGAATTATTGTAGTCAAATGAGCATTTTTTTACAAGTTAATTTTTAATTGTTTACCTGATTTTTTATTTTTTAGCTGATTTTTTTTAATATTAATAATTAAGTTATATGAGTAAATTGTAACGGAGTGAGAGAGAGAGAGAGGTCAATATATCCTAATACATGTCTCACTCAGTCTCATGCGCGTGGATAATGCCCTCGCGCTCCTACCCACAGAGGCATTAAAATTGAGCTTAGGGGATGATTGGCCCCTTGGATCGGTCTGTCTTCTTGTAAAAGATTTTAAAATAGTTGTCTGGTAGACATATATAAAAATGGAGCATCAGAATTTACGTGAAGTTAAGTAATTATTTTGGGAGCTTTAAAGCGTCTGCAAAGCAATACGGCCGACGGAAAGTGTCTGGGAGTATTGGCGACTTATTTTTAAGGATATTACCTAAAATATACGTAAAAATCAGCTTGGAGAATTTACGTGAGGTAAGTAATGTTTTTATGTACCTTGATTACCTGATACCTGAAAATTGGCCGTCTGAGCAAGCTAGCAGGTAGGCATGCGTTCTTAGTACATACTAACACTACTCAATCGTCCACATTTCCTTCGTCAGAAAATACGTGACGTCTGGTGGCCCTGGGATCTTGCTCTATATATTATCCTACTGACGTAGGGTAGATTGGCAATATGAAACGTCAAGCGAGACTAAAAACTGATTATTTATGTGTGTGTGAAATGCCAAAGTGTGCATCGCTAGTGTTACTGCTAATAATGTATCGATATCGATTAAATAAAGATATCAATAACAAATTGTTTATTAGTTTGTTCAGTCAGTGACTTAAAGAGGATACAATCGCTAAAGATTAATTATACTGGTGAAGACCGCCAATAAATAAAAACATCAATGTGCGCATATAGCTATGAAACAAATTACAGTAGTTACTTGCTACCTGTATAATAAATTGATGCAGTTTATGGAGTTTGCATACCTTTTGGCAGGTGTAAGGGGGTTAAAAAACTATGAACGTTACTCATAATATTTTTGAACTTTTTGTTCAATCATAATAAAATATAGCCTATAGCACTTCTGAATAGCGTAACTTTTTGACTGTGAAAGAATTTTCATGATCGGTTCAGTATTTCCGAAAATTAGCCCTAACAAACAAAAAAAATTACAAACTTAGGTAAGGTCGTATAAGATTTTATATAAGTTGCACGCAACCTATTTAAACTATATACTTAGAAATATTATTGAATTAGAAATATCGATAATTTTTTATCGATATTGTCAATACGCAACACCAAAAATTTGATAAGAAATAGCAACTATTCACGTAGTTATTAATTTTTTTATTTGTATTTCTGTGCATTTCTAGTGTTTATGTGATAAAATTCGAAGATTTTTCCTATCTTTTGGTATATAACACTTTCGTAATAAGTGTAAAATATTACATTTAAACAGCTAAACAATTAATGTAGTACTTACATGTGAAATGAGTATTTTTGTGGGCTTTCTTTCTTGGATGTGTTACTCGTATATCCAGGTACAGCACACGTAACTATGGCCAAACATTCTTATTAAGCACTGTTTTAACTATTTTTGATTAGAAATGTTTAAAAATAAGCGAGTTTATTTTTACGGAAATCAAAACGTCAGGCTGATACAGGCTGATAGCCTATACGTGAATGGTCTCGCCTGTCTATCTCGCTCTAACACACACATATACTATGCTCTGACTCTTTCGGATTGCCAATCTATTAGTATAATATATCTATGATAGTGACTTAGTTTATATTTTGAAGCAGTCGGGTTTTTTGGCATTATAATAAATTAGTTTTTGCCCGCGGCTTCGCCCGCGTTTAAAAGAAAATAATATAATATACAAACATACATAAAACTGAAAATTCGTTTCCGTGGGATTTCCGGGATAAAAACTATCATATGTCCTTTCTCGGGTCTCAAACTATCTTTATACAAAATTGATATTAGTAAGGATTTAATCGTAAACTATGCATTTGATCAAGTGATGATCTTTAGCAAAGTTGTTGTCCATGAGCCCACGAAGGTTTCAGAGTTGGTATGACCAATTTCGCTAGATGGCGCCACTGTCATTTCAATGAAGGTACGAATTTTCAGTTTTATGCATGTAAGTATGTCATATTATTTTCTTTTAAACGCGGGCGAAGCCGCGGGCAAAAACTAGTAGGTAATAGTGTTGGCACTATTGCATCAAATGCTTACATGTTTGTTTTGTATGAAACAAACTGAACAGTACTTACAGGTTTTAGCAAATATTTTCAAGTAAAATGTATGTTAAAAATTTGAAAATTTTTCATTTATAAAGTTAAGGAAGCTTACAACAATATCCGGTATCTAAGCTCGCATAAACGAAACAGCTACATTTCTTGACTATATTTTCTCTGCAACGAACTTATTAATTTTTAGGGTTCCGTACCCAAAGGGTAAAATCGGAACCCTATTACTAAGCCTCCGCTCTTTGGCTGTCTGTCCGTCTGTCACAGGGCTCCATCTCTTAAACCTAGTAGGTAGAGAGGTAGGGTTGATATTTTACAGAATAGGTATAACGGTGGCTGCTATAGCAACAAATACAAAAATAAGAAAAACTTGAAAATAAATTGACGACACATACAATAATCCGTTATGTCTCGACGTTTTTCGCTTTATCAATTAAACCGTAATAGGTACACAGTTCAAATTTTTACAATGCATTGACTTATACGATAACACTAAAAATAAAAAAATGAAAATTTGGTGGGACGGAACCCATTTGCGAATTTGGCTCGCACTTGGCCAACTTTTATACGGATCATACCAGAAGGCTTATAGCGTGATGAAAAGTAGTACAAGGAAGCGTTTCTCTCATAATATCCTGCCATTATACTTTATTTCCTTTCATTTGAACGAAGAATGGCGAGAGATGAGTTATTAAACATACGAGTAAAGGTTGAAATGCAGGCCATTAGGCTTGAAATGTAGAGCCTTCTGTCAAGGACGAAGGCCCTTGCCACTTAATTCTGTAATGACAAGCATTATCCTCTTAAGGATATCTTGGAAGGTAATTTTGTTTTAAGAACACTTAACGCCGATCCGAGATGGTTTGCCACTCCCGAGGATTTACATTTACTTTTGTAAAACAGGAATAAAAAAGGCACGGCTTAAAAAGCGTAGCTCTGTGCTATGAGCACATCAATCAAGCTATTTAATATTTATTTAGATTTAGATTTTTATTTTGTTATCGAAGAACCTTTAAGAGGTACCCACCCAGTGCCGTTGGAGCAAAAATGGTATCCTCGGCGCAACGTGAACTCCAGGAACTTCAACGGAACACAACCAGAGTCTTCCAAGCGCGTGCCCCTATCGGGCTCTGCCATGAAAGAGCAAATTATGATCCTCCTACACCATCTGGTGTTACTGTATGCAGTTATACATACTATCGTCCTTCCCGAGGTCGCCGGGTTGGCAGTTTGAGCTCCTACTCTTGTCCCCCGGAGACCCGGAAGCTCAATTTTAGTAGCTTCTTACGTCAGAGCTGCTCCATACCTGTACTCTATTCCTTACATAGTTATTACATACTTACATAGTCCGCGCGAGACTGCTAGTCCGCTCTGAATATAGAAATGAGTCGCGTCGCTAAACCAAATTGTAAGACTACACTTGTTTGCAACAACTTCAGAGCGGACTAGCAGTTTCTCTCGGACTATACGTACCGTAGATCTATATTTCTAGACCTTAGAGCCGGTCCACACTGCGAGTTGCGTCAGCGTTGCGTCGATGTAGGGCTGTCACTGCGTCGTTTTACATACTATTATTATTAGTATGATTATTCATAGTGTACACACGATGCGCTGCGTCGACGCAGTGCATACGCGACTGAACTGCAGCGCCCGAGACGAAGCGGGCGGGGTAGTACTCATTGCGTCGCCGGAGCGGCAGCGTTCAGTTGTTTATGCGTTGATAAGGAACGCACACGCAAGCTGATCTCGCTTATTTTTATGTATTTTGACGGTGACGTAGTAATAGGAGCAATGCCAGACATCGTTTTCGATCCATGCTTTCTATAAAATGACTGCGACGATTACTTAAAATGCTTGCTGCAACGGTACGTCGCCGCTGCGATGACGGAGCGTTACGACTCCGTCGTAGTAACGCTGCGTTGGCGCAGAGCCGGTGTGGCCGGCTATGCGTTAAAACGTCGTCGCAACGCAACGCAACGGGCCGTGTGGACTGGCTCTTACAGGGACAAATCGTCTAGATAAGATCTAGCTCACAAATTAGTTCACAAGCGATGAAATCGGCCCGTAGTGTATCAGTGTTACCTACATTTTATGCACCTCACGGGAAATCTTGCGTACAAATAACAAACGTGAGCACAGGAAGAGAACTTCGTACATCTTTATATAGACTTTATGTTCGTATTATTAAAGATTCGTATTCGGCGATACAATTCCAACCAACCCTTTTCCTATGGGGTGACTGTATGCTGTCTCGTTAAGATCAATTTGTGGAAATTGTTTTGTTTTGTTTCAAATAAAAGCTGTCTTCTGTGAGAAAAAGTGGTAAATATCGCTTGGAATTGTGTTTTTTTTATTTGAAGCGGCTATAGAATATGTATTTGGGCCTCGTTTGAGGGAGATTTGAAATTCTAACTTTTTGTTGGTAAAGTGTGGATGAGGCTGACTCACATATGAGGTGACTATCAAAGTGCTCAACAGTGACAACGTATGTGCAACCGCACTTCAAATAGAACTAATAACAGCAGTGTTAGGCGCTGCTGTGTTCCGGTTTGAAGGGTGTAGTAAGGGAGACAGACTTTCCCGAGGCGTTCCAGCTTCGTCCTCAGGGGTAGCGGCGCATCTGTGGCCGACCTCAGGTAGGAATATCTAATCCTATCTGGGGTTGATTACAGATGTCCATGGGCGGCAGTAGCCACTTACCATCAGGTGGACTGCATGCTCGTCTGCTACTCCTATATTATAAAAAAAAATCTTGTTCAATATAGAGTAGGTTACTTACTATGTCAGCTACAGAAACCACTTTCCATCAGATAAACAATATTCTCGGTTACGACTTCAATATTACATAACAAACTTATTTTAAGCTGAGTGTGTTCAGTCTCAGCATTTAATCGCCTTACACTTACGCATTGTCACGACGACAAAATGAAATAATTATTTATTTTGTACATGTAAATATGTAAATATTTTTATGTTCACTTGGTATACATGCTGCTTTACTGAAAATTCCTTTACCTCAGATTTGTGGCCGAAATACTCGTGATGCTAATATTTTCGTCAGCCCTCATTCAGAAGGGCTGACTGTCTAGATTTTACGTAACATTTACGATGTGCCCTCATTTTCTGTACACCATTTTACGCGACATTTTGTCGTAAATCCTACGCAAACGTAATTGGCAACGTAACGAAGTACGACATATTTAGACAAAATGCAAAAAGTTTCATCCTTGTAAGAATAATGTGAAATTGGAGCTTATTTCTAAAAATAATATTTTCTGAATTAATTTATATTATAAGGTATATTATGTAGTGTTGTGAGGCGTTTCCATCTGCATCTTGTCCCAATGCTGGGTTGATTTTAAAGGTAGAGATTCAAAGGAATTCGATTTCAAGAAACTCTACATTTTAAAAGTCATGTACGTATTAGATATTAGCGGTGAAGAAATCCATTGTGAAGAAGCCGTCATAGACATACCTGAGTTCTTAAAAAAGTTCTCAAAGGTGTATGAATTCTTCTAATCCGCACTTGGCCAGTGTGGTGTACCTGACCTCGACTTGAGGAGGCCCGTGCTCAGCAATGCGTTATAAGTTAACACAGGGATTTTACACTTTCTATAATTCGTATGTAAATACTAGCTGACCCGGCAAACGTTGTGTTGCCATTTAAATATTTTATATCAGTCACTCGCGAGCTACTCAATTCTATTAGAAGGCCCAATGTCTACCGCACTGACTAAGTGCGTATAAGTAGACCTTACATACTATTGGTAACTGTTTTTAAGTGCTCTCAGGTGTGCAGGTTGCCTCATGATGTTCTCCTTCACCGTTATATCTTTGAAAAATCGAAAGTAGGTAAGTGCGTGGATTTAAACCTCGGACTCCTCGATTGAGGACGAGGTTTTTTGCTCGACCGGTAGTGCTTCCAGTAAAATTTGTGCATCTATACTAATATTATAAAGAGGAAAACTTTGTTTGCTTGTTTGATTGTAATGAAAGGCTCAAAAACTACTGGACCGATTTTAAAACTTATTTCACCATTCGAAAGCTACATTATCCACGAGTAACATGGGCTATATTTTATAGGAAATATATTTGTGAAATAGATTTTGAGGCGGTACAAAGGTAGCTGGGTCAGCTAGTTGTTTATAAAAAAATAAAAAAATGCGGCCGTCTGGTCGAAAACCTTGGTCAAAACTTTTATAATCTTAGTGGGCATTATATGTATGTAAGATCTTAAATAAGAACAAAAAAGAGTCTAAGATTGAATGCCACTCTTAATGTCGTGTCAACGACGTGGCAAGTAATTCCGTTCCTTTGTTAATTCTAAAGAAATTAAGGAATTCAGCGTATTTATTTTAATTAAATTTTGTTAAATAGTATACAATAGTATACACTTGTATAAGGCGTTCCAACTAGTGCTCAGGTGGAGGTATATATCTGTGGCCGACCTAAATAGGATTTCAATCTTATCTAGGATTGAATATAGGCGTATATGGGCGGCCGTAGCCATTTACCATCAGGTGGATTGCGTGCTTGTCAGCTACTCTTATATTATAAAACAGTGAACTACATGCTTGTTCTTATAAGTAAAAGTTATTTAGATAAATGCTATTTAAGGTAAGAATTTCTATTCTTAGATTTACGGTTAAGTTTATCGATTTCCTTGATGTAAATATAAACAGTAAGGGAAGGTTTCTCAGAACTTAATATAAGGCTCGCAATGCGCCGGAAGCGGATGTTCCCCACAAACCGCAGATAGGAAGTGGCGGCATGTTCAACGACTTAAGGGTTAAACCCAACTTGTAAGGGGTTTCTTTATATGGTGGTGGTATAATGTTCTTGTTAGTTTCACCAGATTACTTACATTATGTGTGTATTGGAAATGAATCACTTGTTGTAACGGTGAAGGAAAATATTGTAAGTAAACCTGAGAATAAAAACACACCTGAGAATTTAAAAAAAAAATAAAGGGTATGTGAAGTCTAAAAATTTGCATTGTTGGCTATGGCTGAAATCCTTGTCACTCTGAGAGGACTGTGCCCAATAGTGAAACAGTAATAGGTGAACATATTACAGTTAAAAAAAATAAAAAATACTAAAGTACAATTGTTCAATCTTTGTCAACTGTACGTGGGTAGAAGCAAAATATCCGCCAGAGTTGTCTCGCCAATGTCGCTTCGTGCGACAAGTCGTCGTCTTGCGCTCGGCGGGAGCCTACAGACGTTCTGTAGGGCACGTACACGTTCTTGCTGCTCCTTTCCAAGTGGATTACCCTTGTGCCGCGTGTGCAGAGACTACTCCTTGGGAAGATCAGGCCGTGCTTGCTTCCTCGAGCCCCGTGAAAGCGCCGTGCGCGTCCCTCCTGTCACGATTCGAGACCGCAGATAGACTTGGAAGGCAAGGTTGGTGGTTTTTCTACTCATCTACTGGGACGAGGATTGGGTCATACCTCTCACACTATACAGTCTACTTATATCCTCCCGTGGGATTGCGTGGCTGTGCCCGTATACCTACACACCTCGCGGTCTGGCCTTCGAGCTGGACCGCACAATACTTTTTGGCCTTCGAGCCGGAAGTAGAATTCCCACACCCCTGCGGTTTGGGCTTCGAGCTGGACCGCACAACAGTTTTAATAAAATTTATTATCAAGTTTGGTGTGTTGAAAGGACTTTCCTTTAAATAAAACAAATGATTTACAAAGTGCACCACTATATTTTTTATTTACCAAAGTGTGTCCCATTTCTTACACCCTGTACCTTTGCACTGAAAAAAAAAATTATAATCAACGTTTGTCACAAAATAATTTATATAGCTTAACGCTCGTAACTAATACTTAACCTATCTAAATGTATAATAATAACGGGCACAATATAACATAGTAGTTTGTGTAAACTTCTACACATGGTAACGGTACTTTCTGCTTGTAAGTGGATAGTGTTTGCTGTGTGTCGATAGATAGACGGTAGGTACAGAGAACTTTCTCGGTCGTGGAATGTAATGCAATTACGCTTCGAGTACGTCCTCGCAATGTAGTCAAATGTGTATAAATAGGTAAAGGAGATGTTTCATTTTCGGCCATCTCATGTACACTATATCTAAAAAACACGATTAATTTGTATAATTGAAGAAAAATACACATATATTTTGATAACCTTAAGTATTCCAGTTTAAAAATATTTAAAATAAGCATTCCTCATTGAAATATTAAATATGGCGGAATACTGTCATGTCAAGTTTTCAAAACTGTCGATGTCGGTCAGGTAACCTATGTGTACCCCACACATAGGTTACTATACTCTTTGGATGTCGGTAATTCTGTATTTCGCTGTTTTTGTCGTAAAGTTATTGTTACCTTAATACTTTACAACCTGGCTTTTGTTTTGGGTATCCCGTTATTATTTCTGAATTTAATTAATTATAATTTATAATAATTATAACAAAACCACCTTTTAAATAGTATCTGGTTTTATAGATGTAAGTGACATGTCAAATTAAAAAAGAAGAAGTTGTCAATTTGATATGTGTAAAGTGGATATATACATATTATATAATAATAGTGGACTCCAATGTAAACGTTGAATCAATATGTACTGGTGAGAAGATTCAATTTTAATCCTGAATATGTTTTCTGCTCTGTGCTGCTTACGATTTTGGACTGATTCTACCTCACTTGTTTTCCCAGCTTATGTTTTATGGACTCTTGAGATTTTCGTGCGATGGCTGTGGATTGCGTTGACAAGGATTCAACATCATCAGGTAAATTGTACATCAGTTAGTTGTATTAATCGTGAAATAATCGTTAATAATTTTAAACTAGAGAAGTTAATCTTTTTACATTTCTCTTTTTTTAGATAATTGCATTAGCAAGGCAAGGACATTCTTGGGATGACAAAATAATCAGTTATTATTGCAACTGCATCGCTGGGCAACGAACCGTACTCGTAGGTAGTTGCGCTCACATTATGACCATTGTTTGATGTTTGGGCTGAGCTCGTCACAGGATATTACAGAACTTGCTACATGATTGGATGAAAATATGGATAAGGGAAGATATTGAAAATGAATAAATAATGTATCTAAGTGAAGAATAAGTAAAATATTATCAAATGTGTACTTAAAGTTGTTTTATTTACACACTTAAATGTTTTAACTAAAATAAATTGGTATAGAAGTACATATTTTGGTATGTTTGTTTTTAGTCAAGATTTATGAAAGTAAATATAATTAATGTTTATCAAATATAGGCATTGTTTCTCAATACATACAATACAATATTTATATATCTACGCCTATTCGCGTAAAAAATGTATAAAAACGTATATAATGTATATAGTAAAGTTAAAATAGAATGACAGATGACATTATTACGGTAATCACTACCGCCATGATGTTTTTCCACTATTGTGTTGCAAGTTTAAGTGTAAATTATTGTTTTTTAACAATTAAATGAACATGATTTGAAGAAAATAAACCCCTACGAATTGTTCTTTGCATGTTTTTTTAGTTTTTAGTATAGTGTACAAAAGGTGGCCGGGAGCCCATACATTTTGAAACATCTCCTTTGTACTTTAAGGGTAAGGTTTAGTTCATTCACCAGCGTTTCCAGGCCCACAGCTGAAAGCAGCTTCTGCTTATTGGTACCTTTGTGAATGGTTAAGCATTCCTCAAATACATTGGAAAAGATAGCAATTTTGAAACCTAAAACGTCTGGTAAAGCAGATTCACTTCTTTAGATGTTACGATACTAATATAACATAATAATTAGGAGTAACAATACATGATAAATAGATCATACATTTTTCTTGAGCGTTCGTGTTCTAATTGTATTATAGATATTCATGGGCCATTTTACATCTAATGCGTTTGATCTTCTATTACATAAAAAGCAATTATTTTTTTCCTAGTAGGTACCCATTTCGCAAGATGCCTCCGTTTATTACAAGTCTAGAAATTTCTTGTTTCTGTGAGCGATATTAAATATGCAAATGGAATTATGTGCAGAGCGTAAGGCAAGATAACGAGGCGTTGCAGGCTCTGCATAATAAGCACAGTTTTGTTCAGTAATTGCTTTATTTAAAATTAGTTGCTAATAAATTCAGGTACGTTTCGAAGTAATTACTTGTGGCTTGTATGTTTTGAGCTTAGATTAGTTTAATATTTGCCAAGTTTTATAGTTGAATCCAAATAATAGGAGTAGCAGACGAGCATGCAGTCCACCTGATGGTACGTGGCTACTGCCGCCCATGGACATCTGTAATCAACCCCAGATAGGATTGGATATTCCTACCTGAGGTCGGCCACAGGTGCGCCGCTACCCCTGTGGACTAAGCTGGGACGCCTCGGAAAAGTATGTCTCCCTTACCACACCCTTCAAACCAAAACACAGTACCGTTTAACACTGCTAGTAGTAGCGGTGGTCTCGCCGGAGTCGAACCACAAAGGTTTGAAGGTGGTAGAACCCTTTGAGGTTCGACTGCGGCGGCACCACCGCCACACCTATTTCTGCCTAATAACAGCAGTGTTAGGCTCTGCTGTGTTCCGGTTTGAAGGGTGTGGTAAGGGAGACAGACTTTTCCGAGGAGTTCCAGCTTAGTCCTCAGAGGTAGCGGCGCATCTGTGGCCGACCTCAGGCAGGAATATCTAATCCTATCTGGGGTTGATTACAGATGTCCATGAGCGGCAGTAGCCACTTACCATCAGGTGGACTGCATGCTCGTCTGCTACTCATATATTGTATAAAAAAAAATCAAAAAAAAAAAAAAAAAAACAAAGGGTGCTACCACCTCATGTGTATGTGATTTAGTTAGGTTTTTTAATAATCACTTACCCATGCGTTACACCCGAGTCCCGTGCACTAAGTAATTAAATAAGTAAAACATTAAATATTAGCACTTCGTTAAAAAATACCCGATTGAGGAGAGTAATGTTTATGAGCGTATGTGTGTATGTATGTCTGTTTTATTTTTCGGCACAGACTACAGGCCAAATCGCTTGATCAATTTTAACATAATTATGAGGTGTCGTTACTAACGTTTAGTTCGACTTATACTTACTTCTTCTAAAAGAATATTACAGTTATGGAACACAAACGAGTTATATACAAATAAGGGTAGATAGTTCTGTGGTCTGTGTTGCTCGTAACTGATTTGCAAAGGTCAATGTCTGCGGTGGAGAGTTGGATAAGACCGCAACTACTGCGAGTGACTATCGTAAGTTCGCTTCCATACAGAGGGTGTTAAGTCATCGCCTTCCCGAAGTCTTAGGTATACAGGTTGCAAATAAGTATGTAATTGATGATATTTTTTAATATAATTTAGGAGAAGCAGGCGGGCATGCACTCCACCTGATGGTTAGTGGCTACTGCCGACCTCACATAAGATTAGTTTCCAAGTTGAAGACGGCCACAGATGCGCCGCTTGCCCTGATGACTAAGCTGGAATGCCTGGGAAAACCCCCCGAGAGAATTGAAATCGCTGGCGTTGGTCGTAGCACTCTTGAGGATTAAAAAGGAAAGTCTATTGGGTCGGCTTCATAAAAATTAATTATGTGTTACATCCGCGCGCAATTCCGCTCCACGTCTAAAATACGTACGACCTATTTCCTAAACGTGCCAAAATAAGTATCTGCCGTAGCCTTAATCGGAACATAACAGCACTTAATAACACAAAAACAGTTATATTCAAAGTATTAATTTTAAGCTACTTACATTTGAAACACATTGATCACCTTCACACTAAAAAAATAATAACAAAAGATTCAAATCTATTTAATAAAGATAATGGAAATAACAAGCAAAGAGGACAGTTGTTGTGTTAAGTCATTAGCAGCACATTTCTAAGATCGGTTTCAGGGACCAAAAAGCTCAATTTAATTAATCAAAAAATATTTCAAACTAAATATTACTCACCCCGGCAATACACATGTAACCTGTACACTGAAATAACATTACTTTTCGTCATATGCTATGTAGAATATTTTAAGAATGATAAGAAAATGCAATAAGGTTATATTTACCACTGCCGTACAATTTGATCCATAACACTGAAAATTGAAAAAAAATAGTCAAAATATAATTTTGGAAAATTTAATAAGGCTCTTTTGCAGAGGCTATAAGATCATATTTTTGCGCTGTACCTACGTGTGCGCATATTTTTTTTAATATAACGTCAAAGAGGGCATCTTTGTCATCAAAGTGAGCTTATTTTGTAAGAATAATTCTCTTAATCTTCTATTACATATATAGATTTGTCTTTTTTTATAATATGGAAGTAGCAGACGAGCATGCAGTCCACCTGATGGTAAGTGGCTACTGCCGCCCATGGATATCTATAATCACCCCACGTAGGATTAGATATTCCTACATGAGCTCGGCCACAGATGCGCCGCTACCCCTGAGGACAAAGCTGGAAAGCCTCGGAGAAATATGCACCACACCCTTCAAAACGGAACACAACAGCGCCTAACACTGCTGTTATTAGGCAGAAATAGGTGTGGCGGTGGTGCCGCCGGAGTCGAACCACAAAGGGTTCTACCACCTACAAAAACTATTTTTACAGCACTTATCAAAAATGTATAAAAACTGTTTCTTTAATAAAAAAAGTCTATTGGATCGGCGTCATAAAAATAAATTATGTGTTACATCCGCGCGCAATTCCGCTCCACGTCTAAAATACACACGATATGTTTCCCAAACGCGCCAAAAGAGGTATAACAATAACATATAGAAATAAAAAAGAGTAACATGAAAAAGGAGGTTGAGATCGTAAGTTTTATTGCCCAGCGCCGAGTCTGAATGGTTTATTCATATGTAGGCAGACGGGAATTTAGGAACCACTCAAAAATGCCATTGTAGGAGTTCTTGTTAGATTATACTTTTTTATATAACTTTTTACATCTATACTAATATTATAAAGAGGAAAACTTTGTTTGTTTGTTTGATTGTAATGAATAGGCTCAAAAACTACTGAACCGACTTTTAAAATTCTTTCACCATTCGAAAGCTACATTGTCCACGAGTAACATAGGCTATATTTTATATGAAATATATTTGGTAAATAGATTTTGAGGCGGTACAAAGTTTGCCGGGTCAGCTAGTAAGTTATATTTTATGTCTTCGATGGCACTGTCACACCTATGTCTGCATAGCAACAGATTTAAGAGCTGTGTTCTAAATTATAAACATAACGCTTACAGTCGTACAATTATTACTTACTCCTGCAGAACAGGAATCGTCAAAGCACTGTAATAAAACATAGTAATCTGTATGGTTAAAATTGTAGAGATATATGGTTAAAAGTAGTACCCAATTCTACTTAGTTACCTGCATGTACAGTGCAGGTTCCATCCCCGCACCTATTTCTAGCGTAAAGCAGTGGTTTTCGGTGAGTAGTTGTAAACGCCTGCAGACTTCTTTTTTTCTTACCGAGGGGGAATCCTTCAAAAGTTACCCGACGACGTGGGAGCGACGCCGGGTTATGTGGGATTTTTACCGCACTTAAACCGCACCGGTGGCCGTCCTCAACGCTTGTTGGAGAACTCCGGGATCTCCGACGGAATACAACCGGAGTGCTCCTAGCGCGATGCTCCGATCGGGCTCTGCCCTGGGGGAGCAGTATTCGCTCCTCCTGCACCATCTGGTGTTCACGACGGTATGCGACCACACATATCGCCGTCCTGTCCGGGATCGCTTACTGGACGGTTCGAGCTCCCACTGCCGCCCGCAACCCCGGAAGCCCCCTTTTAGTCGCCTCTCACGACAGGCAGGGGTTACCGTAGCCCTATTCTAGTTCCGAAACTACAGGGACAAAATGCCTGCAGACCTAGGACCACCTTAGTCCTTACAACTGGCAACGCATCTGTGATTATCTTCAGATAGATCCCTGTACTATATGAAGTTCATAACAGAGGTCTATGCGTAGCAGTGACCATAACATTAGGTGGATTACAAGCTTATTTGATACTAAAATCTAATAAATCAAAAGCACCCCAGATAAGATTCCTGTATATATTAGCGAACTATAGAATGGAGTCGCTCCCATGGACAGCTGTAATCAACCCCAGATAGGATTAGATATTCCTACCTGAGGTCGGCCACAGATGCGCCGCTACCCCTGAGGACTAAGTTGGAACGCCTCGGAAAAGTCTGTCTCTCTTACCACACTCTTCAAACCGGAATACAGCAGCGCCTAACACTGCTGTTATTAGGTAGAAATAGGTGTACCAAAGACCTTTTAAGACTAGTCTACAAATAAAGTACTACAAGTAGTGACCTGATGTTGCAAAAGGTTTTTAGCGTAATCGTAATCAGGCCATCTAAGTACTTTATGCCACGATAACAAAAAAAGGATAAATATGTTATTTGCTTATCATAACAGAAAAGGTTTATCAGCTCGCCATTCGCGTAACATAAAAGAGAGTAACACGGAGATTTACTTATCGCAAGCTTTAGTATGTATGTGACGTTAATGTTCGCACAATTCTTATATTTTTTCATGCGTGTGCTTGGATTTTCACTTTGGGAGCCTGTACCCTTACCATGAGTTTTCAAAACATCCCACAATTTTACGTTAGGTTTACTCAATCCAATATTCTGTTCCGTTTGCCTCAGTAGACTGAGTAAACGTAAATAAGTAAGTGCTCAAGCCTTTCTGTCTGCTTCACATGTTCGCAAAAAAGAGAGACAAAACATAAAGCGCACTTTGTCAATTTAGACATTTAATGTTACGTTACTGACACTATAGTTCTGTACCCTTACCAGGAGATTTTACGTTTCGACAAATATGACTGTTTTGGTATTTGTTTACGTATTGGCCCATACGATTTCCTAGTTCTGACATAATCCGCTAGGGGCGCTGTTTGGAACTTGTATGAGCAAAAACGTAAACAAATACCAAAACAGTCATATTTGTCGAAACGTAAAAACTCCTGGTAAGGGTACTGATAAAATCCGGTAGGGGCGTTGATTGGAAATTGTATGGGCAATACGTAAACAAATACCAAAACAGTCATATTTGTCAAAACGTAAAAACTCATGGTAAGGGTACTGAATTTATTATATCCTACTTGCTTACCTTAGCGTAGCACTGAAGGGTTTCAGTCAACTAGAACAAGATAAGTTAGAAGTAATTTTATGGGTTTAATATAAAGCATGCTAACTTGTTCGAGTTTCAATCACAGGTTTTCTTTAAAATAATGTACAATCTTAACAGTAAGATAATAATAAGAAACAAATGTAAGATTTGGAACTGTGTAATGAAAAAAGTGTGTACTCGTATGCTAATAAATTAAATGCCATCAAAACACTGTTTGTAAAAAGATCCAATTCTCGCCATTCAGTTCTTCTACCGTAAAAAGTTGTAAGATTTCAGGCTTCTAACTTCATATGCAACGAAGGTAAAGGGGGTCAAAAATGGGCCGAGTTGCTTCGAGAAAAGAATGGTACGGCCGTGCCGCTTTTTTTTGGCTCGACTTGGTGGAGGCACTGCCTCCAGATATTTTTGAATTAAAAATAAATTTGTTTCTGAAATCCGAAGTTAATTTATTTTTATTCTGAAGATAGAACCAAGAATGTATTTAATACTGTGTAGAGATCGCGTGACTCGCAATATTACGTAGCACATAATTATATTAAAAATAAAAATGTAGTTCGAGTAAGTCTTTCTATATAACTGATGACAAATGAGTAAGTTATAGGAACTATTTTTGTATTATAATATATTTATTAATAACGTTAACTATGAATATGTAAACTTATTGAAAAGTTTTGCGGGTTGATATCTTAACATAGTTTTTCAACGATTGTAGGTACTTCCTTTTTACGAATAAAATCAATTTGTATAATGTGTATAAGTATGTAACTCAATTTTCCAACTATCCACCTTACTGTCAAACCGTAACACATATATCTTATATATCCAATTCTCGTGTCAAAATGTTAGTTACCGTACTCCTCCGAAACGGCTTTACCGATTTTCACCAAATTTTATATGCATATTCAGTAGGTCTGAGAATCGGCTACTATCTATTTTTCATACCCTTAAGTGATAAGGGTTGTTCATCCTTAACATTTTTTTACTTATATGGCAACACAACGTTTGCTGGGTCAGCTAGTTATATGTATGTATATATATGTTTATGTAAAAAAAGAGAATTAAGGACCAGTTACGGTCTCCGAAATCATAATATGATAAGCAAAGCAAATGACTACATTTTCCATTCTATAGAAGGCGTTACGAACCTTTTATTATACAAATTTCAGAGAATAGCCTTTTAAAATGTCCTTTACATTTTATATCAAAGCCTACAAAACAAAATTACCTAACTTCTTCTGAATGGTGTCAGCTTTTGAACACCGCTATGAGTAATTTTGAGCGTCCAATTTAAAATTATATAGCGAGATACGAGTAGTAGGGGACTCTTCCCGAAAAAGATCGATTTAAACATCGATTCAAATCGAAGTCTGAAGAATCAATCCAAAAAATATTAAAGACTAGGGAATCGATTTCTTACCAACCGATTTTCGATTTTTTATTGTTCCCTTGGACCTCCTGTTACTCTATCATTAATCGATGAAAAAAAGTTACAAGTTTACCGTAGTTGGACATTAGTATGAAAAATAACAAGGGTATAAATACGAAAATAATAAAAGTTTCCATGTCAATACAATAGAAAAAATCTTAATGTTCATTTTCAGGCACCTGATTAAAATCGATATGAATGATTAAAAAAATCGATTCTTCCATTAATCGAATAATTTCCATCACTTATAGGGTGCCTAAATTCAGATTGAATAAGAAGTTTATAGAAAGATATTTTACAACTTGTTATAAGTTTTACACCCATTAATCTAAATCATTATGACATCGTTGACAACCTGCGTAGTGGAGTGGTCACCATACCGGTCTGACGCGCTTGGGTCCCGGGTTCGATCCCCGGCCAGACAGATATTTGAATGATGCATTTAGATATTTGTTCTGGGTCTGGGTGATTTTGGGTTGCTTCTTTGTGTGTGTTCATGGCACCTACGATTTAGAGATCCTAGTTTGGGGCTGTGACTTTAGAAAGCGTTTATTTATTTATTATTTATGACGTAGGACCAAATTTGTAAAGGTATCTGATATTACTGGTAGATGTGGTAACAATATAAAATAAATTAGTGTCTAGTAGATAAATAGCATTCAAAAAACTTCAAAAGATCGTATGACCAATTTGAGTTTTGATGGAATCACTGAGAATTAAAAAAATATCGTTTTTGTTAAAATGTGGCCATACTATATGATCCTAAGAATTTATATGTAAGAATGGAATAACAGAATTGCATGATATTGCACGTAGATACTGCAGTGCGTCGAAATTATTATACATACTCAAAATAAAATTAATTACAGATTTTATTACTAGTATTAGAATACTTATTTATCAATAACTTACTCCAGATGTACAATTATTGCCAGAACACTGAAAATAAAGTTATCGTGTTAATTTTAAACTATAATTCAGTATTCACTTAAACTTTTATTTCGTAAACTGCTTACCTCATATATTATCAAAATGTTTCATATTCTTATACTTACTCTTGCGTCGCAATCCGTCATAACACTCTAGAATAAAAAATCTGGTTAATTGGGGCTACTTTACTTCCTGGTGCTGGTTGGTGAAGAACTCTTTGTGGTTTGACTCCGGCAGAGGCACCACCACACCTATTTCTGCCTAATAACAGTAGTGTTAAGCGCTGCTGTGTTCTGGTTTGAATGGTCTGATAAGGGCACATTCGTTTATACGAGTCTGAGGCGTTCCAACGCAGTCCTTAGGGGAGTAACGCATCTGTAGCCAACCTCAGATAGGACCCTGATCTTATCTGGACATTACGGATGTCCCAGGACGGTACATGAACAGTGGCTTATTATTCTTGTCCTATATTATTTACTTTTATTAGTATTCTTTTACCGTTTTCACTTTGTTCAAGTGCTTGTTGTTCGTAATTCAGAATAATCATATTAAGGAAATAAATAAAAGCTACATTCATTAATAAATCATTAGACACGATACAAGAATACCAAATAAGTTATGTTTAAAGTTTATTTTTGTAGAACTTTTCCATCGCTCCCTTTCTTACGTAAGCTATTTTTAATTATCAGTATAGCCAGCAATGTACTGCAAACAACGGATTGTAACACAAGTACGCTTCGTCGGACTATCACTAGTTCCAGCCTTACCTACCTTGCTTCCGTAATTTAATTAATCTTTAATTCGTCACAAATTCCTTTGCTAGTACTAGATCTTGTGAGAGCTCACAAGATCTCTTGCAAGTAATGCGACGTATTGTCAGTATGCTACTGACTGCTACTGACAATACGGAGACAATTTTTTGAGATGAACAAAGACTTGTCTACTGTGTAATGTAATGCTATAAAAAATTAATTAAATGTCGACCCACTTTACTTAAGTCCTTTGTTCTAATATAAACTGAGACGAGCTTTTTTCCGCGACTTCGCTCGCGTTACGAAATAATATTTTCATCCCCTATTTTATCCCCTTGGGGGTAGAATTGATCAAAATCCTTTCTTAGCGGATGCCTACGTCATAACATGTACCTGCATGCCAAATTTCAGCCTGATCCGTCCAGTGGTTTAGGCTGTGCGTTGATAGATCACTATGTCAGTCAGTTACCTTTGAGTTATATATATTTAGATATGCTGAGCTTAAAAGTATTCTGGCTATATTATATGAGGAGCGATGATTTAGGTATTTGGGAGACATATTTATCCAAGGTATTCCAACCAATGCCTTAGGGGTAGCAACTCAGTTGAGACCGACTTCAGGTAGCACTTAAATAATCCCGTTAATCTGGTTAAAGGACGCTTTCTTCACTCACAGCCCCACACTATGATACCCTGTGTCGTGGGTGAACATAAACCCTGACCCAAAGACGAATACACAAATACCCAGACCCAGCAAATAAATCTAATTTCATTATTCAGATGTCTGACCGGGAATCGAACCCGACACCGCCGCTTTCCGCTTCGCCACGCAGGTCAATAATAAATATCAATGGGCGGCATTAGCGACCCGTTCACGTCTGTTCTTTCTCCTTTTACCGGTGTAAGTCGTAAAGTTGCAAGTGTGTCACCGTCCTTAGGAAACTTTAATTAAATTCAAAAGTGTTCAGATTGAACCAAGTCGGATCTTATCCGAGTCCAAAGTGGCAGGTGACGGTCTAGCAATTTACGATCATTCAACGTCAATTCTAAGTTCCTAATAGAGTTACAAAGTTGATTGGCTTCATTCAAATAAAGGGCAAGGGTTAAAATAGGACTGCTTACAAGTAAAATTGTTTATAATTCTATATATTAATATTCTTTCTATTTGGGTTAGAAGAGCTTTATTGATATTGTATCGTGGCGTAGCTTTTTTAAATAACATAAAAGCGGACGAGTATGCAGTGCACCTGATGGTAAGTGGCTACTGTCAATGGACATCTGTAATCAACCCCAAATAAGATTAGATTGTTACCTGAGGTCGGCCACACACGCGCCGCTACACCTGAGGACTAAGCTGGAAAGCCTCGGATAAGTACGTCTTCTTTACCACACCCTTCAAACCAGAACACAGGAGCGCTTAACACTGCTGTTATTAGGCAGAAGTTGGTGTGGCGGTGGTGCCGCCGAAATTGAATCCCAGAAGGTTCTACCATGTCAGATAGTATCGCATCGTATTGGCCGAGTAACTTATCTTTTTAATATTTTGGTGTTAGGAATTTTAATAATGTGTAACCGTAATATCCTTATACTATCATAATTTACACTTCAAGAAATTATAATTAAAATCTTTTAATGAAATACCGGTATTTCCCTTAACTGGAAATATAAGTGGGTCTGTGATGACAGCCCATTATAGGAATTGCATTCCCGTTTGCTTATTTTATAATAAAAAAGCTTCGAGAAAGAAATATAATTTATTTTTAAACTATTTTATGGTAAGTAAATAAGAGTACTTCATTTATGCTTTGTGATATAGAAACATTAGTGGGTATATCTACAATACCAGTTGACTATACTTAGTATTGTTTTTCGTCAACCCATTATTGTCCCACTGCTGGGCACGGGTCCTCTCAGAATGTGAAGGATTAGGACATAAGCCTCCGCGCTGGCCAAGTGCGAATTGGTGGACTTCACACACTTTTGATTTTTTTTTCAGGTGTGCCGGTTTCCTCACGATGTTTTTAACCGTTAAAGTATTATAATTAATATAATAAGATAATTAATTTCTATAGGCTCATAACTTTGAATAATCAGATGTTGGGTTTGAACCTCGGGCCCCGCGATCGATAAGTTTTGTTTAAGTTGACGTATACACTATACAGAGTATCCACAGTACTCTCATAGTAATACGAGGAAGGGAGCGGCAAAAACAACACTTCATCTGCTCCACGGAATAATGATTTAGGAGCAGCAAAAACAGAGCCACCTCTTTTTGTCTGTTCGGACGTGATTTACATATGTTTTGTGTGTAACTTGAGTCCAGAAAGTGAGTTAGTAGAGAGTAGATTTTTTTCAAAAATTGTATGAATGTTGGCGATTTTTTGGTATGTTTGGGAATATAGAACAGTTATATTTAAAGTGTGGGAGGAGATAGCGTACACCGTTGTAACAAATATTTTTAATATAGAACGATATTGTCCGCTTCGATGTAACACATAATTTATTTTTAGTACCTACATATGTACCTACTTTTGTCTATTGGTCGGTTGCTCAGTTAAACAATGTTTAAATGAACTATCAATTACATATAGAGAAACCTTTTTAGTAGGTATTTTTTAAGAAGAGAAGATTTCTTATATCGAAATAAATATAGTTTAAAAACTAAAAAAAACACGATTTTATGAAAATCAACTAAAAAGCAAAAAAATAATCTTCAATCTAGGAATCAAATAAGGAACAGTAAATAGTACAATTATGAAAAAAGCGTGGGTTGCTCCATTTCTCAGGTTCGAAAAGCGCCCCACACTTTTTCCACAGGATCCACGTCCAATAAAGGTTTATATTTTCATTTCGTGCATGTTAAACGAAATTTTATTTACCTACTGTTCTTTATAAATAACAATACATTACTTTACAAAGAATATGAGAAACATAATAATCAACCCAACGTAATCACGCCTACACAACATAATAATTCAAACGTAAACGAATACCCATTCAGGGCAACGTCAGCGCCTCTCAGACTCCTTTCAAGTGGAAATGACCCCACTTGAAGAGCTGAAGAAATGTATGGTGCAAATGACACATAATGATTGTATAGTGTAATGGTGGATACTGACTAGGGTTTTAAAGGTGGAGAGCAAATTTGTAGCGTGAAGTTGTTATAGCGTTAGCGTAGGTTGAAGGGTGTGGATGTGGCAGATTTATATATGATGCGCCCATATATGCCTTCAGAAGTGGCATTAGTATCTGGAAGAATCCCTGCTGTATACGGAATTGGTTACAGATACCGATGAGTGGCAGTGACTAGTTACTATAAGATGGACTGAATTTTTTACTTAAATTTTATTAATGCTAATTTCTCAATTACTACGCAGTGATAGCCTAACGGTTAAGAAACTCGGCCTCTCGATCCAGGGGCCCGAGGTTCAAATCCCAGGCTCCTCCTCCTCTGATTTTTCAAATTTATGTGCGTATTAGAAATTAATTATCACTTGCTTAAATGGTAAAGGAAACATCGTGAGGAAACCTGCATACCGAAGAGATTTATAAAAAAAAATAAAAAAAATCTCAAAGGTATGTGAAGTTCACCTATACGCACTTGGCCAGCGCGGTGGATTATGGCCTAATCCTTCTCATTCTGAGAGGAGACCCGTGCCCAGCAGTGGGACAGTAATGCGTCGATGATGATGATGATGAACGCATAAATAAATTAGGTATACCGAAGGAAAATAAAAATAGAGTTGAAACAAAACAAGCAAAAACAAATATGTTACAAATGGATACCAAGAAAATGCTAATATTTTTATAATTTACCCTTTGAGTAGCAGGTTGTAAGTAAACAAAAAATAACGATATTATTACCTTTACATGCAGTGCTATCACAAGTAGAAGCCATTTTCTTCGTAAACACAGCTCTCGCATCTCGAAAACAGTTGCAAAATGAAGATAATTTCATGGTTGTAATCTCGTTAGTCGCGGGGATAATGATATTGGTTTTATATCATTCGTCCTTCGTCCGTTTCACATGACAAGAGCCCTTCACGCTTACACGAGGCCCTTTGAAAGCACAAAAAGAGTTATCGTTAGTACCATAGGGCATTAGTGACGTTGTGGTGTTGTTGGTTGTGTGTGTGTTGTGGCCATCACGTCGGGGTCACCACTTTGTGAAAGGGAGATCTCCCGCCGGGCTAGGTGATCGTGCCCGGGGAGCGGCCGTGCTCCAACAGTCTCAGTTCGGAACTTGTATATATGCAGGATGTTTAGAAAACTTCGATAGCGTGATTCAGAATACTCGTGGCGCCATCTCTTGACGAGTAGCGGGAGGTCGCCACAACGTGATGCATAGATTTAAATATGCATGGTCAGATAAATTATTTATCTGCGTAAATTAATTAATCATGGAAGTGTAATTAATCGATTGTTTTAATAGCTGATATGTACGGTTTTTGCATCATTTATTTTAGTATAAGTCTCGTTTTAAATCGTTTATTTTATTTTTAAAACTATTTACTTTATAAAAAATTTAAAACTATTACTATTTAATTTGAATAATTGTATATATTTCTAATTATTTAATTAGGATTCAGTTATTTAACTGACAAACATAAAAAATCCATCAGCATTTACACGACCAATTCGTTTTCGCAGGTAAATGCAAAAGGCATACTGAAACTAGTATAAAATATTGTGAACACGTGTGTAACATTGAATATAAGTAATATTTTATGTTCCATAAAGATAATCCTCTAGATCTTACTCGTATATCGACAATTCCCTTCCTTAACATTAAGGAAATTGTAGATCTGACGACGAATGGCGGGATGGGACCCATTTCGACATAATCTCCTCAAACAAACTTACAAAGATTTATCATCGGAAATTTATGAATCTATTACACATTTTCGGCATTTATCTTTTAAGCTATTACAAAATCGAGGTACAAAAGACTAAAAATCGCCGGAGACTATGAATAATGTCGTTTATCAAAAGTTTTCATGACATAGTCATTAGTTTTTGGATGAAATATTTAAGAAGAATATTATTCAAGATTGACGTCGTTTTCGTCAGTTTATTTCTGTCCCACTGCTGGGCAACGTTACTTACCAGAATGAAAGGGGCTTAAGCTATAATTTACCACGATGATTAACTGTGAATAAGTAGATTTTACTTATCTTTTCGTAATGATTCTAATTGTACTCGTAATGATTAAATTATCGTAATTTTATAGTATAGAACTAGCAAACGAAGATGCAGTCCACCTGATGATAAGTGGCTATTACTGCCCAAGGATATCTGTCGATCTAGATAAGATAAATGTTCTACATGGTGTTGGTTACATGAGTTTCTACCCCTGAGGACTAAATTAGAACTTCCTTTAAACCGGAATACAGTAGCGTTTAACACTGGTATTATGTTATTTGAACAGAAAAATATGCATTTGAAATACAAATTGAATTGAAATACAAAAAAGCATGAAATGAAATAACAATATTGTTATTTCCTCTCATAACAGTATTGTACTACGAAATGATTAATATTTAATATACATACTAAAACAACTTCAAAATAACAATTCTAGTAAGTTTTTATTACTTAGAACCTTAACGTAGCAATGTTTAAAATAGTAAAATTTATTATGAAATGCAATTTCTGCTTCATGTTTTTTCATATTTTATTCAGAGCGTGATGTTAGCTCTTTTATTTATATTTTAGTTGTGGAAATTTGTTTCTGTAATTATTCCCCGTTTTCCGATACTATAAACCGCAAAACTGAATAAAATATTAGAAATAACGTTGTATTTTTCAGAATTGCAGATTTGATATTAACACTTGTGTTTTGAAAAATAAAAAGAGAATTGGAAATAAGTAGTGTAGGTAAACTTACTTAAATTTATAGATAACAATTTGACAACCCGCGCGGCGGAGCGGTCACCATACCGGATTGATGCGCAAAAGCTCTCGGGTTCGATTCCCGGTCACATACATATCTGAACGATTAATAGATATGTGTCCTGGGTCCTAGGTATTTGGAGTGAATTAAGTAATAGTGAATTGAACACACTCGCTCATGGGGCGCTGCCGCGACCTGCCCACGGCGCTATTTTATATAGCGCTATATTAGGTGAACGACATTTTAGGCCCCTGTTTTTTGTAGGTTTTCTATATACGAGTAGGTGACCAAAGTTTACTAAAATATTATATATTTTTTAAGTGTCCTATGATCACCTGGGTGATCAAAGTGGAATAGACAAATTTATCTAGCCTTTGAACTGGAACCAAACAATATCATTATTGTTATTTTAATTACTTGACCATTCTGACCCATAGCGTGTAAAAGGATCATCATCCACGGATCATCATCCACGGATCATTAATCAACAACTTTGTAAATATTAACAATATGTATTTGCGGAATGAACAACTAAGAATTATTATCATCTAAAACTAAGTTTAGTTAGAATTTTAAATCATATTAACTCTAGATCATCTTGTTCATGGTAATTTTTAGTTTTCATTCTATATCGACACACTAGAAAGATTTAATTTAGAAGACCTAGGAATTCTCATACATTTTTATGAGTACATACAATATATACTGCGTTTCGGTATAGTAAATAGCCAATAATATGTTAAAACGAAAGAAAACGTCGTCCTACTGGAAACTCAAAGAGATAGTCGCATTATTTACAGGGAAAAGCAATAAAGTGAAACATAAATGAATGAATAAATGAAAGAATTTGAAACACAATGCTTTGTAAATAAAAAAAATATGAGCAAAGACAACGACAAGTTGTTGTTGATTCTTTAAAATTGTAAGTTACAAAGGCTATATTTTTACACATGTGGGATTCTTAAGTTTTTATCATTGTGTCCAGCACGTGTCATAGCTTCTTTTAAGTTTTGTCTTTTTTTATAATATAGGAGTAGCAGACGAGCATGTGACTACATGATGGTATGTCGCGACCACCGCCCATGGACATCTGTAATCAAGCCCAGATAGGAGTAGATATTCCTACCTGAGTTAGGCCATAGTTGCGCCGCTACTCCTGAGGACTAAACCGGAACGCCTCGGAAACGTATGTCTCCCTTACCACACCCTTCACACCAGAACACACTTTCATCATCATTTTCTCATGATTCTGTAATTTTGTGTCCGGCACGACGTGTTTGGTTTTTTTTGATTACGTTGTAAGTTTTATAAAACACGACATCGTTTCTCAACACGCCATGTGTAATGTGATGTCGCGCGTCGTGTCGTTATATGTTTTAGTGCTCACGACTATGTAAGTCACTTTTGTTCACGTAATACGACGAGTTTGTGAAATGACGTCACTTACGATACGAGTATTCGTCACGTATGAAACGTCTGACATAATGTGACATGTCAAGTTATAATGAAACTTGAAAAACACGAAATATGTATATTCATTTATTCACAAATAGCAATAGGTAAAGTTGAACGAACTTAGACCTTAAATAGATATTTGTATGCCCTTCAAACACAGCACCTTCTATGTTATCAAATAGAGATGGTATGCATATGTCAGAACGAGTTATAAGTACATATTACATATTAATAACACAAACTATTTTCTTGATCCAATTTACAACTTTTATTATTATTATACGTTACCATCCATTATTTTAGTAGGTTCCATTATCGCACTTCTGAATTAATAACACAAACTATTTTCTTGATCCAATTTGCAACTTTTATTATTCCCGCCATAGATTCCCGCGTAAAATACAAGTCTCTCGCCAAGCGCGTTCTTTTTCTTGTTTTATGCTAATGCACACAATCGTATAACCCATACAGCCAATGACTATATAAATGGGCACTTATTATTATAAAAATAACACATCATGAATATAACACAAAATAATTAATTAAAACAATACTATAATTAAATAATTTGAATATATTGCTAACAATATATTATTAAAATAAAACTATTTGCTACAATTCATTTCAATATACTCGTATTTGTAACAATGTGAAATACATAATCAGTTTCAGATACGGTTAGAGATATGGAATTACTTTGGATTATCCAATAGTTTCAATTACAGATAATATGTTTTTAATAAATTGTTAATGTAAAATCTCAAATGTATGTGAAGTATACACACTTGGCCAGCTCGGTGGACTATGGCCTAAACCTTCTCAGTCTGAGAGGAGACCCGTGCCTGGCAGTGGGACAATAATGTGTCGATGATAATGATGATGTTAATCTAAATATCACATGAAAAAATATAAATATAATTAATGATGTTAACTCAGAGGTTACATTGACTGACATAGTGATCTATCAACGCACAGCCCAAACCACTGGACGGATCGGGCTGAAATTTGGCATGCAGGTAGATGTTATGACGTAGGCATCCGCTAAGAAAGGATTTTGATCAATTCTACCCCCAAGGCGATAAAATAGGGAATGAAAATATTACTTCGTAACGCGAGCGAAGCCGCGGGCAAAAGCTCGTGTAAAGTTAATACAAGTAAGTAATAATTTAACTTTATTTGTAAAAAATCATTCGAAACTTTTGCATCAGATACGGTTACAGTTTCGGATAGATTGTTATATCGGATATCCGATTCTAACCCATACCTGTAATCAAATATGAGACACCACCTATTTTTCTTTATTCGCAAACCACGTACGTGATATCGATAATATGTGTCACGTGACGATGAATTTCCGTCCTCATGACGTCACGTACGTAAATAAGCTTTTTTATGATATGTCACGTATCTCGTAAGATGTCACTCACTTGTGTAGTCTGAAGGAGAATGACGATGATATTTTTGTATATTGCTATATTTGCCGTATAATATCGCTCTAGAATAGTGACTCTTTCTGTATTTGAATAAACTTCTGTTCCGTTACCGTAAAGTGTTTGTTTATAATCAAATACAAATCCAAATTCGATGTTCTAATCTCGCCTATGGTCATGACAGTGACGGATGACAGATAATTTCACCTGTCATACACGGCCGTCACAAACGTGACATTCGTATTAACGTCTCCTAACCGAACACCGATCGGACGCGCGCGCGCTGCTAAAGAATCCGTTATTCTTCAAAATTTCGAACCCCATCATCCCAGAACCCGACATCATCAACCATCGAGCTTGTGAACTATCGCCGGTGGGAGTCATCGAGGCTGTATGCAGATTTAAGGTACGTGCCGTGTATGTGCCTGATCTGTTTGGCCTACAGCTAGTGCGAACATCGTCTTTAGATTTTCGATCGTTAAGACTCCTGTCTGTCCCAGCTGTGGGATTAAAGCCATCCGCCCGTCTGGTGGATGCGTATCCTACATCTTTATGGTGCCGAAACCCGGGACCCCACCTAATCTAATTGTGTAATTAAATCAATCAATACGTGGTATTTCTGGTCATATCGCTAGCTTAGAATTTTAATATCGAATTATCGTGTTAAACTACAGTTATCTATCGCATTCTAGGCTATTCTATCCCGTCAGAAGTACATATCAAGTGTTTTGTGTAGAAATATCGTACTTAGTTACACTATATTATGTTCACAAGCTAATTATCACCACCGATCAGGGTTCTTAAATCGTATTTATACACGTAGTAATTATTGTGAATTATTGTGAGATCAAATTAGGCAATCACTTTTCACTTTATCGGTGCTTAATTTAACATCGCCTCGCAATAATATCACTTTTACGTACGTTGTTCATCATTATTCTCGTAGTAGTATCGTAGTTTAATCATTCTTACAAAGAATATTCTCGAAATTAGAACAATTGAATCGAAGTTTTTGTAATTTGCACAATCATCTAGTTTTAACATTTTTGTCACAAAGTGGAAGGTATCTCGATATTCTTACGCGTCGGCGCTGCGCGTTCGGATACTTGAACTTGCATTCGCACCGTTTGAATAATTGTACTAGCATCCGTTGGTAAACGATTAAATTAATCGAATACTCGTTTATATGTGGAATTATTTTATCGATTTTTTCTTTTGTTTTTAAATAATTTCCATTATACTAACTGCTTTCGTGAATCATCGTGAATTATCTTTTATACAATCGAAATATTTTTTAATATATATTTTTTTTTACGAGATCTTGTTATTTATTAATTCTTAAAATGTCGATTTTAAGAAAACATTCGGCTCGTAAATTAAGTACATTTAAACGATCTAAATCGAAATCGGTTGATATCGATTATACTCATCAAGATTTGCCTTCATTGCGTAGGAAACGAACTATCGCTTTTAAACGGTTAACCAAGGCTTTAGAAATAGGTATCTTGGCCACAGATGACTCATCGCAGCGAGATTTGTTTTTATCGTATCATCAGGAAGTTAAACAAATTGCCGCTAATTTCGAAGATGCTCATTTTACAATTTTAGAAATTTTAAATGATCCTGAAAATGAGGATAATGAAATTCAGGAACGTTTTGATGATATGTATTTTCGAGTTTTATCTATTTATCGTAATTTAACTAAAATCGAATCGTCTCAAACTTGTAATAATACGTCATCAAATATTCGGTTACCTAAAATTGCACTTCCGAATTTTTGTGGTAACATCAAAAAATGGCCTGAATATTTCGATACTTTTAACGCATTAATACACAACTCGAATTCGCTTACCGATACCGAGAAGTTTCATTATCTCATTTCTTCGCTCAGCGGCGAAGCACTATCGACTGTTAAAACATTTCCTATGACTCATGAACACTACCGTGATGCGTACGAAGCGCTTATCGCGCGTTATAAGAATAAACGCGAGCTAGCATTTACTTGTTGGCGCGATATTTTAAACATTGAATTTAAATGCAATAACGCTTATGAATTTCGTAAATCACTTGATCTTTTTGAAGAAAACTTCCATCCATCCATCCATCAGCCTTTTGAGGTCCACTGCTGGACATAGGCCTCCCCTAATTGGCGCCACTCCAACCGGTCCCGTGCCCTTTGAATCCAGCGGTTTCCCGCCGTCTTCTTCAGGTCGTCCGTCCACCTGGTCGGGGGGCGGCCTAAACTCCTTTTGCCTACGCGTGGTCGCCACTCGAGGACCTTTCTTCCCCATCGGTTATCGGTCCTTCGAGCGATGTGGCCGGCCCATTGCCACTTCAGCTTGCTAATTTTGAGAGCTATGTCGGTAAGCTTAGTTCGTCTACGGATTTCATCATTGCGAATCATGTCTCGTAGCGAAATACCAAGCATAGCTCTCTCCATAGCACGCTGAGCGACTCTGAGCTTTCGAACAAGGCCTACAGTAAAGGACCACGTTTCGGCGCCGTAGGTCATCACTGGCAACACACATTGCTCGAACAGTTTCGACTTCAGGCACTGAGGAATTTTGGACGAGAAGATGCTCCGTAATTTCCCGAACGCAGCCCAGCCGAGTTGGATTCTTCGAGTGACCTCCCTCTCAAAGTTGGACTTACCCATCCGGATCGTTTGTCCCAGGTAATTGTACTCGTCGACAACTTCGAGAGGAGTGCCATCAACAACTACCGGTACGGGTGTGACATGGACATTGGACATGATTTTTGTCTTGTCCATGTTCATCTTAAGACCCACCCGTTGTGAGGCACTGTTGAGGTCTCCTAGCATTTTGCTGAGGTCCCTCAGCGAATCTGCCAAGATGACTATATCATCGGCAAATCGAAGGTGTGTGATGTGTTCACCATTGATGTTAACGCCAAGACCTTTCCACTCCATCAGCTTGAACACATCTTCCAACGCAGCGGTGAACAGCTTCGGCGATACGACGTCGCCTTGTCTGACTCCCCGCTGCAATTGGATAGGGTTCGTCCTCTGGTCGTGTACTCGGACTGACATGGTGGCGGCTTTGTATACACACTTCAACACCTCGATGTACCTATAGTCGATCTGGCATCGCTGAAGGGACTCCAGCACCGCCCAGGTCTCGATAGAATCGAAGGCTTTCTCATAGTCCACATAGGCAACACATAGCGGCAGATTATACTCCTCGGTCTTCTGTATAATCTGCCGGAGCGTGTGTATGTGGTCCATGGTGCTGTAGCCTTTCCGGAATCCGGCTTGTTCGGGAGGCTGAAAGTCGTCAAGCCTGCGTGCAATACGGTTAGTGAGGACCCTCGTTTGAGAGCCCCTCTAATCTCGTACAGGCTGACTTCCGGGAGGTCCTCGGTGTAGTGTCGGGTCAGCTTGGCACGTTTGTCGTTCACCATCTTACGGGCTGGAACTCGTGCGGAAGTATACAGCTGTCCGTAGTAATTCTCGATTTCTCTCAGAACTTCGGGCTTAGACGAAACTATGGTGCCCGACTCGGTCTTCAACCTCGTCAACAGACTCTGCCCAATGCACAGATCTCCTGCGAACACTTTCGAGCCGCGGTTTCGCTCAATAGCGTCTTTTACGCGATTAGCGTTATAAGAACGCCAATCGCGTCGCCTACTTTGGGAGATCTGTTTATTAAGCAGCCTGTATTTCGACATTGAGGTTGGAGACTGCACACATAGTTCTCGTCTCTCCCGCATAAGACCGAGAGTATGCTCTGAGAGAACTCGAGACTTACCACCGGAGGGGGCCTTGAAGTACTTAGACCCTACCTCGTGGACAGTTGCTACAACCTGGGTGTTAATATCGTCCACGGAAACGCAAGAATCGAGGCACGCGAAACGGTTTCGTAACTCGATCTGAAAGTCTTCGGAGCCCTGGATCTGGACAGGTGTTGGGCGGAGCGTAGACTCCATCAGGCGTGACCGTTCGAGCTTAACGTTGATATTTAATGTGCCTCTTACCATCCGGTGATCACTTCCGGTTTTCACCCTGTTGATCACAGAGACATCATTAAATATGTGCCGTTTGTCTGCCAAAATGAAGTCTATCTCGTTCTTAACGGTACCATCGGGACTTATCCAAGTCCACTTTCGCTGTGCCTTCTTCTTGTAGAAGGAGTTCATCATAAAGAAGTCTTCCCTCTCCAAGAAGTTGGCAAGCAAGTGGCCTCGATGGTTTCGTTGTCCAACTCCAAAGGGCCCCACCTTCAGTTCGTCACCATTCCGCACGCCCAGTCTTGCGTTAAAATCCCCCATAACAACGGTATAATGTGTTTTTGAGGTATGTATGGCTCTACTTATGTCCTCATACATAACCTCAACCTCATCGTCTGGGTGTGTCGACGTCGGCGCATATACCTGTATGACCTTCAGCGAATACCGTTTAGATATTCTGAGTATAAGGTACGCTACCCTTGCCGACACACTGTCGACCGTTACCAAGTTGTTTACGAGGGATTTGTGGACGAGGAACCCGACACCTCCTTGAGACAGGTGTTCGCCCTCCCGGTGATAGAACAAGTTACCGGATTTAAGGATTACCGTGTCCTCCCCCTGTCTTCGGACTTCTGATAATCCTAAAACACTCCAGTTTAACTTGTCTATCTCTTCTTCCAGCTCCTGTATCTTCTCGTCGGTCCTCAGTGTCCTGGTATTGTATGTTGCCAGGTGCAGAAGTCGTCGTGTGTGGTAGCCGACTCTCTTCCGGGGATTCTTAGCACCCCCTGCCCCGCCGTTACCTTGGCCGCTACCATAGCCCGGAATAGCGGGGCCGCCGGGGACTGGGGGCCGTGGCTTTTCTGCACCTTTCATAGGGAGTTTATTGCCATAGTCACCGCGCCTGGCATGCGTGTTGGTGACCGCAGTGGGTGTTATTTATTTTACACAGGAAGATGCTGCTGCCCATCTCCTGGTATTGTCCCTTAGTCGACTCTTACGACATCCACGGGAAGAAAGGGAGTGGTGCTATTCGAGGCCGACACCACACGGCATAATCGAAGAAAACTTATGCATTCTGAAAACAATTAACTTACCGATTAATCAATGGGATTTCGTTCTTGTGTATCATATTCTATCGAAACTTGACACGGGTCTCCGTCGTAACTTCGAAGAAAAATATTCAGAATGTGAATTGCCTTCATATCAACAATTAAAAGAATTTTTACAATCTAAATGTGAAGCTTTATTACGCGATAAACATTTTTCTGAGTCAAATAAAATAAACAAATCTTCGCAAAATTTATTACCTACGCAAACTAAACGTAATAATACGTCGCATGTACTTGTTGCTGCGAATAATCAACCTCAAAGCGCGAGTGCATCGATATCGAATACGGTTCCGTACACAAGCAAGTGTCCGTTCTGTAACAACTTACACTCAATATTAGCATGCTCTGACTTTATCAATAAATCGATCGATGAACGTATGAACATCGCCAGTAATAAGCGTTGGTGCTTTAATTGTTTGAAGCCTTCTCATCAATTAAAAGACTGCAAATCGATATTTTCGTGTCGTACGTGCAAACGTAAGCATCATACCTTACTCCATCGCGATAAAATTGAATCAAATCAATCCTCATCTTCTTTGGTTTTAAGGTCCCCTAATCACACAACCGTTTTGCTTGCAACTGCGATCGTGCAAGTCAGGGATGCGTCGGGTGTTATGCAATCGTTCCGTGCTTTGTTCGACACAGGTAGCCAAAGTAACTTTATAACGGAATCAGCTGTTAAACGTTTAAATCTAATACCTAATCGGGCTACTTTCAACGTAAACGGTCTCGGTGATGTACCGACTTCACTTGTTGGTGACGTCACTTGCTGTGTAGGTACAAACAATAACATTCTTTATAATTTAGATATGCACGTAATTACAAAAATATGTGGTGATCAACCTATCGCTAAATTAAACACTTCTGGTTGGTCACATATCAAATCGTTACCGTTAGCGGACCCCGGCTTCGACGTGCCCGGTTCCATCGATCTATTGTTCGCCGCAGATGTTTTTGCGGAATCGCTTCTTAATCAACGCATAAAGGGAACCTCCAATCAACCCGCTGCCTTTAATTCTGTATTCGGCTGGCTCCTTTTAGGTAAAATAGGTTTACATTCTACCACTTTAGTGCATACTTCGTCGGATTACAATCCGAGACTATCATCCTTAATTTCAAATGAAATAAAATACGAACAACATGTCGTATCCACACATCACTCACGTGACTCATCTGACCATTCAGTTGTTCCCGATTCTGATTGTTTTAAGGGGTCTGTGTCTCTTGAAAATTCCGAACTCTCAACCTTAAAGGTTCTTGGACTAAAGTGGGATTCTTCATCAGATTCATTTATTTTTGAATTTAAACCTTTAGATCGGCCTTGTACTAAGCGTTCAATTCTGAGTGAACTCGCTCGAATCTTCGACCCATTGGGATTTTTAGCGCCTATTACAATACAAATCAAATCGTATATCCAAAGGCTTTGGATTCTCGGTATTGGATGGGATCAAACTCCTCCCAATGACGTCATTAGTACTTGGAACACATATAAAAATCAGTTACCGGAATTAGTTCAACTTCGGATACCGCGTAAACTTACCTGTGATGATACTAATTCGTGTGAGCTGCACGGATTCTGTGACAGCTCAGAGACAGCATACGGCGCTGTTATCTATTTACGCGTCACTAGTAACGCCGGTGCAGTTAAAGTTTTTCTTGTATGTGCGAAGGCTCGAGTAGCCCCGCTTAAACGTCTCATTGCCTCGGTTGGAACTGTGCGCGGCCGTGCTTCTCTCCGATTTATATAAATTTGTGCGTGAAACCTACCTTAATCGTATACAAATCGATGCTGTCTATCTGTGGTCGGATTCAACAGTCGTACTGTCCTGGTTACGCTCCCATTCATCACGTTGGGCCACATTCGTTGCAAATCGCGTAAGCCATATCCAAGACCTTACACCTCCTGAATGTTGGCATCATGTATCCTCTGGCGATAACCCAGCCGATATCTGCTCGCGTGGACAGTTTCCTAATCAACTTCTTCATAATTCCTTATGGTGGGCGGGTCCCCGCTGGCTCGCTGAAGATCATAAATATTGGCCTTTAAATACAGACAGCATAACTAATACAACTGATGACGAGGTAATTATTACTTCGGAGGAACGCAAATCAGTGACACTAGTTTCAGGTAACATCAACGAACCCTTAAAAACTGAAGGTAACATTATCGACACATTATTAAATCGTTTTTCTTCGTTGTGCAAAATTGTTAAAACTCTAACTTTTCTCAACCGTTTTATTCACAATTCACGACATCCAAAGCAGGCAAACCGTAGTTATTTTCTTAATAATGTTGAACGTCATAAATCGTTAATGCAAATCGTTAAACACGTTCAAAATTATTCATTTTCAGTTGAAATATGTAACTTGCAAAATAATAAACCGTTATCTAAACCGTTTCGTAAACTCAATCCGTTTCTCGATGAGCAGGGTGTGCTCAGGGTGGGCGGCAGGATTTCTCGATCAGGATTAGAATATGAACATAAACATCCTGCCTTCCTACCTTCGAATCACGTTCTTACCGACTTAATCATTGATCACATTCATCGAAATTATTTACATCCGGGTATAAACACTACCCATTTCTTACTCCTTCAACAGTTTTGGATCATCGCCGCTAAACGCACTATTCGTCGTCGCCTTTCTAAGTGCATTAAATGTTTCCGAACGAACCCACACCCATTGCAACCTTTCATGAGCGATCTTCCATCATTTCGTCTGAATCAAGTTAAGCCGTTTTCTATAGTAGGAGTGGACTTCGGCGGGCCGTTTCGTATCAAACTCGGTTCTCATCGCGGTGCCAAGTTAGACAAGGCCTATTTGTGTTTATTCGTATGCTTAGCAACGAGGGCGGTCCACTTAGAAGTCGTATCCACATTATCAACCGAAGGCTTTATCGCTGCGTTACGGCGTTTTGTGGGACGCCGCGGTCGTTGTAATGTTATTCATGCGGATTGCGGCACTAACTTTGTCGGCGCTAGAAACCAAATATCGTCTTTCATGCATCACGCTTCTAGCGCCGAGAATATTGAGTTTAAATTCAACCCTCCGGGTGCCCCCCATTTCGGTGGCATGTGGGAAATACAAATAAAGGCGGCAAAATCACATTTATATCGAGTGGTCGGTGATCAGGTTCTAACGTTTGAAGAGCTTACAACTCTTTTCGTTCAAACCGAAGCGGTATTAAACTCGCGGCCTTTATGTCCTATCAGTTCTGATCCTAACGATCTCTCCTGTTTAACGCCAGGTCATTTTCTCACTTTAGAGCCTCTAACTGCTGTCCCTGATGAGGATCTCTCTAACATAAATATAAATCGGCTTCATCGGTGGCAGCTGTTACAAACTTTTCAACAGAACTTTTGGTCCAGATGGAAAAACGAATACTTAAACTCATTAACGCAACGCGCCAAATGGGCCAAGGATTCTCAACCGTTATCGATAGGTTCGATGGTGATAATTAAAGATGACAATCGCGGCCCCTTGCAATGGGCTCTCGCCAGAGTGGTGAAGCTCCACTTCGGTGCGGATGGGATAGCCAGAAGTGCTGTGGTTAAAACCGCAAACAATCATCTCCTTCAAAGACCGTTGGTTAAGCTCTGTCTTCTTCCCATAGAAGACTAGCTTAAATCGTTTTAAATCGTTTCGTTTTCTTAGCTTAAATCTTTTCACATCGTATTCTAACTTTAGTAATCACATCGCATTAAATCACATTGTAACTTTAGTTAAGCAAATCGTATCACATCATGTCGTAGATTTAGTTAGGCTATTTTTCTAAATTATACCGTAAGCTTAGTTAAGTAAATCGTATCTATTCTTATCGTATCCTAATTTATCGTTTATTAGTATCGTTTATCATTATCTATATCGTATGTTATCGATTGACCAGAAAATACCATAGGTATTTTGGTGGGCGGGATGTTCCGTTACCGTAAAGTGTTTGTTTATAATCAAATACAAATCCAAATTCGATGTTCTAATCTCGCCTATGGTCATGACAGTGACGGATGACAGATAATTTCACCTGTCATACACGGCCGTCACAAACGTGACATTCGTATTAACGTCTCCTAACCGAACACCGATCGGACGCGCGCGCGCTGCTAAAGAATCCGTTATTCTTCAAAATTTCGAACCCCATCATCCCAGAACCCGACATCATCAACCATCGAGCTTGTGAACTATCGCCGGTGGGAGTCATCGAGGCTGTATGCAGATTTAAGGTACGTGCCGTGTATGTGCCTGATCTGTTTGGCCTACAGCTAGTGTGAACATCGTCTTTAGATTTTCGATCGTTCAGACTCCTGTCTGTCCCAGCTGTGGGATTAAAGCCATCCGCCCGTCTGGTGGATGCGTATCCTACAACTTCCAAAAAGCGCATACCGCCGATAAATCTGAAATTTGGAAGACTAACGTATTTTGACCTCCTGGTCAGGAATATCATAACGAAAATTGGCGCAAACGCCATTTTAAATAAGAAGAAACGAAGGAGAACCTCTTTTCGTTCGGTGTGCATGATCGCGCATTCCTAACCGATTTAGACTTTTTTTAGCTTTCCCCAGAAAGGGTGTGTGTAATATTCGTGATCAGGTGGTCAAAATTTAGGTCGATCGGCGGTATGCGCTTTTCAGAAGTACACCCCTGTGTTTCAACGGATATTGTAGTGAAGAGTGTTAGTAACAACAGTATTGGGAGCTGCTATGCAGTGGCGGCCTAAGATGGTCCGAGGCCCGGGGCGGAAAGTTGAATGGAGGCCCCCAAAAGTGTAAAATGACAAATCTGCCATAGAATTATTTGCCAGTGATTCTGTGACTTTTTATTAGACGACCCGCGTGGTGGAGCGGTCACCATACCGGTCTGATGTGAAAAGGGTCCCGGGTTCGATCCCCGGCCAGACAGATATCTAAAAGATGAATTTAGATTTCTGTTTCTGGGTCTGGGTGTTGTGTATTTGTCTATGTGCGTGTCCATGGCACCCACGACACAGGGAATCAGAGTGTGGGGCTGTGAGTGTAGAAAGCGTTTATTTATTATTATTTTCGCTGATTGATACACATTTCATAGATTGTTTGGTTCTGACGACCTTTTTTTACCCGCCCCTTCCACCCCTCCCTCCCTTAAGCCGCGAGAGCTGCTACGTTCAGGTTTTAAGGATGGTGATTCTTAGTGAGGGATAATATAGCCGTTCCAACTTAGTTCTCAGAGTCGGTAGCCGATGTTAAGTACGTCGCCAATTGTATCTGGAGTTGATTACCAGATGTTCCATGGGCGGAGTTGCCACTTGCCATCAGACGAACATGCACGTTTGTTAACGTCTGTATTATAAAGAAAAAGTATTATATCACAGATATAGTCAGCATCACACCTACTAAATAATTCACTTTCTGCGGACATCACTATGAACCTCTTTTAGGGAAACCCACAGACTTCTTAACATTGTTGAATGGATAGAAAACTATGTATTCTATATGTTATTTATTATATAGGATTCTGTGATCCGGGCGCTGACTTTATTCAAGGGCTCAGTGGATTGGACCCTAACAGATATATTTTATTCAGCTGCTTCTATTTTTCGGTGGTACTAGTCCGTACACATACAAGATTCATAGACATATTAGTGAGAATTTGCAAAGCATAAAGCATACCTATAGCTAAGAGATAATAATGTAAGAAAATATAAATACAATTTACTAACGTGAAAATACTTGAACTGTATAAATAGTGAAGTATTATAAACTATGTTTCTTCCAAAAATGAAACAAATCCAACATCCTATATGTCATTGTACGAGTTACTGCAAGTACACGTGACGCCAATAAGGTGTATTGGCAATTTTTCGTATGTAAGTGCACACATGTAGACATTTTCGTGCACACTCCCATAATTGCATAGTAATCATTTTTACGTATTCTAATTAAATAAATTAGTGTAAAACCGACACTCATCGGGATTGGTTTTATTACGCTACCTTTCCCCCAAAACTGTTTCCTTAGTTCCTACTACGTAGTGAACGGTACAGTTATAATCCGCGAAGCCTACAGGATGTAACAAAGAATGAGAAATATAAACAAACGCTCAAAAATCCTTACTTTACCATCCGCAATCGCGAAAACACAAAAATTTAATAAAAGTTACATCCCCTTAGCTTATCAAAGAAACTCAATAAAAATGAAACCAACGTTTATCTTTCACATAAATATTGAAAGTGGCCTCCGGGTATCGGGGCCGATAAATTATTCGGTCGGTGCTCAGTCAACCTTTATGTGGTCCAAGAACAATTTGTAACGGCAACTGTGAATAATTTTAACGAGCTTTTTTATTTACGGACCCCTAATGTTTGTGTTACCAATTGAAAAAGTGAACAGTATATTGTTTTTGTAAGAGCGTTGTTTCATTATCCGACACGATAACAATATAACGTAGCCGATGTAAACACGTTTTTCAAAACCGGATTTTCTGCTACAGATTCGGCTTCGAAAAAGGTGTGTGGATTTTTTTGTGTCTGGTGTTTAAAAAATAATAATTCATTACACGCATTTTAATTCTAATATATAAAATTGCAATGTAAAAGTAAATGTAAGTAGAATAACTTAAAAATCGGATATTATGATTTTAAACAGTTCCATGATAAACGTAAAAATCAGCGTCTTTTTTGTTCAAATTATTTTACGATACATATTCGTCACTACGCCATTCTCTGCCTACTGAATAATGCTACTGAAGCATCTCAATAAAATAAAGAAAGTTATGTATTCTAATCCTACATTCTTACAAATTTATATGCGTTTTGGATGGGATAAGTAAACACATCTTATGCTACATAGCAACTCCGCCACCTATTCATCTACCTCATTAATTCGAAGTCACGCCAAGACCATTTGACATTTGATAACGATCAATTCTGTTTTATTGACACACTGGACTTTTATATTGTTGTCCGGTGCGACCTAAACGATATGTCGTGTCGGATTCGGCTTATGAAAAAACTCTCTTACATTGTAAAAATTGTAAATATTGGTCTATAATTCAAAAGGCTTACAACCTTATAAATTCATGTTTATTTAAATGACTAAAACAGATTCTCTTTTGTCGTGATTGAATAATGTATGTCCTGTAAAACAATTTATTTTCATATTTTACAGAAAAATATAACCCTTAAAACAACGAGGTAGGTTCCGAAAAACAATTTTATGAGTAAACTGTTATTAGGCTTAGTTAAAACCAACGAAACTGACGAAAATATTCGTTTTCATGCCGTGCGGTGGCTCTGCGTAGCCTTCATGTAGGGAAGGCGACCTGGAGTTGAGTAATCGAAGAAACGAATCAATTTTATTTAACATAAACATCGATTTTTATCGAATTTAAGGGATGTGTCGATCTCAGGCAATAATGGAAATCCGATTTAATCACGATATTCGATTTTAACGGTAGCAATGATATTATTAAAATTAACAAAATATAAAAGCTTGTTAGCTTTTTATATATGGGCAGTAAATTAAACTTTTCCCTTTTTTCCAAAATTACGTGTTCACTGCAGCTCCGCAAATGTAAAAAAAATCGCTTATGATCGATAAAAATGAGAAATAGATATTCCAGTCATTCATACGTGGAAACTTCAATCTCCGATTCCAATCGATCTTTTCGAAAAATCTCCATCCTATCCATCTATCGAATTTAAAACTGAGCTCGATTCAATCCTATCCACCTTACGTCCTCAAAGTTAGTCCGTTGATTGAATAAATAGAGTTCCAACCCTTCCATACGATAACGAAATTGGCGAGTTTTTTAGGGTTCCATACCCAAAGGGTGAAAACGGCACCCTATTACGAAGCCTCGCTGTCTGTCCGTCTGTCCGTCCGTCACAGGGCTATATCTCCGGAACCGTAATAGATAGACACATGAAATTTTTACAGTGGATGCATAATGGTGGCCGCTATAACAATAAGTACTAAAAATAAAATAAAGTTGAATATTAAAGGGGGTCTCCATACAACAAACCGGATATTTTCGACATTTTTCGATCTAACTGTTAAACCGTACTAGGAAGACGGTTGAAATTTTTACAATCTGTTTACTACTATAACTGGTATTATAATAAATACAAATAAGAACCATAAAACATATTTTAATATAGTCATTTTAATTTTATTATACGTTGTTTACGTATCATTCATCATCACCCCAATGCCATCTATTGTTGTGTCATATAACTAAGTAATGTTGAAAATAAAAAATGAATAAAAATAAGTAAAAAATAATGAACATTTGGTGGTACGGAAGCCTCCATGTGTGAGTTCGACTCGTACTTGGCGAATTATTATTGTTATATGTAAGTAATGTGCGAATTTACCAGTCTGTGGTGTCTGAAGAAAATGAGGTCTTTTGGTGTCACTGCTGGGCACGGTGCTCTGTGAGAAATCAGTAAGAAGGGCGGTCTTCTGTGGTTATATCAATAATGTCCCACTGTTGGGCAAGTATCCAAGAGAATGATCTAGTTTGGATCACAATCCAGTACAGTGTGAGAAGTGCGCATTGGTCCACTTCACATATACTAAATAATATTTATTTCAACTATCAGGCATGCATGTTTCTTCACATGTTTCCCTGCACTGTTAATGCAAAAGATAGTGATTTATTGATATTTCACTTTGAAAAATACGAGGTGCGTGGGATCTAAACCCCAGATTCCGAAGTTTTAGCATAAAGCCCTCATCAATACGAGATATATAGTAGTACTTCAAAGTTCCATAAATCACTGTCTTCAGCCAATTTGCCTAAAGGTTTTAGCCTAGTTGTATTGTGGTTTGCAGCGAGCGGTAAGGTAGACTAAGTTATGTGGGGTCACAACTTCTGCTAAAGTAGCAATGCATTTGCTAAACTTTCAGAAACCACACCATTAGTTACTCAGACTATCGGTTACCGTCCTGACAGGCTACGCAAATCTTCAAACTTTTAGTATATTTCTGTCCGTAAAGTCTGATAAATATTGGTTGGAATTACCTAAAAGAATACACAATGTTACATTTATATTACAATATATTATTTAACTTGTTATTGCGTATAGTATTATGTCGTAATTCTAAATCTAATATGGAGGACTAATTATTTTATGCTCTGTCGTGATTTCTGAGAAGAATGCGAAAAAAATAAATACCGTTGAATATAATTATGTAGAACGTTTTCATTTTTTTAGTTGGTTAAACATAAACAATGTAATTAAAAAGCTTGTTTTTTACTTCTTATATACATGTATTTATCCTGCAGTTCCCTGGAAGTTTTAGACTAAGTTACAGCGAAGCGTATCTAAGTTTAGTTAGTAAGTACAAAAATATCGATCCTTCATTTGGAAAAAAAATTCATTTAGCCAACTTTCATTGAATCAGTTTCTACTAAGCCCAATCCTTGATTTAATTACCTTCAAAAATCTTTGGCCTACATCTTAGTAACTTGGTAATGTCTGGAACTCCATAAAACAAGCCTGGAGTATTCGGGAAATTCCGATTACGGTAATTGAATCCGGACAATCCATGCCCCCTAAATTCCTACGAAATAACATTCCCAAAGCCTTAATTGTGGGCCTATGAGAATTTGAGTTTGGTTCCAACAACTCTATGTCGGCATCTATTCTTTACGTTGGTTATTTAGCTTACCATAGCCCGCGTAAGACTGCGAGTCCGCACTGAATATAGAAATGAATTGCGTCGCCATAGCAAAATAATAAATTTCTTAATATACAATATTTCGGTCATCATTTCTTATTTTACTGCAGGGATAGCGTTTCTCTCTAAACCGGATTGATTCATATTATAAGAGTGTGATTTATACTGTACTACGACTCAATCTATCTATGTACTCGTAATTGTCTTTACGATGGGATGTGGAGAATAACTCTTGTTTTCAGTACCCTTACAATGAGTTTTGAAAACATCCCACAATTTTACGTTACGTTTACTCAATCCAATATTCTGTTCCGTTTGCTTCAGTAGACTGAGTAAATGTAATAATAAGTGCTCAAGTATTTCTGTCTGCCTCACATGTTCGCAAAAAAGAGAGACAAAACATAAAGCGCCATTTTGTCAATTTAGACATTTAATGTCAGATTACTGACACTATAGTTCTGATACAATCCGCTAGGGGCGCTGATTGGAAATTGTATGGGCAAATACATAAACAAATACCAAAATAGTCATATTTGTCAAAACGTAAAAACTCATGGTAAGGGTACAGGATAGAGTAGGGTAGCGTAGGATATGGTGAAGTGTTTTTTTTTGTATAAAAAGACGAATATCATAAGTTTTTATTATACGTTTATTTGAAAAAGTACACATGACATACATTACACATTTATATAAATAAATTATGTTTAAATTACATATCTACTACATTTGTTTAACATTTCACTTTCCATTTTAGTACTCGTATTTTCTTATAAGCAACGAAAACTTAAATTAAATTATAGGTTCTTAGGTAATAAAAAGATTTTTTTAGATTATTTTTCAAAGATTTACAACGAATTATTAAAATAAATGTATCTTTTATATATTTACATTGTCAAAGAACTATTTACAATACACAAAATCAATATACTTTTTCTCGAGTTTCTCACATATTCGTATTTTATACTCTTATGTTTATCTATATGTCGTTGTAGGTAACCCATTACTGTCCAATGATGGGCATGGGTCACCTTAGTCATTCATAGTCCAACGCGCTGGCCAAGTGCGTATTGGTAGACTTCCCAAACCTTTGAGTTTATTTTAAAAGATGTCTCAGATACGCAGGTTTCCTCACGATGTTTTCATTGTTAAAACAAGTGATAAATACTTTCTACTACGCTCATAACTTTGAAAAGTAGATGTTCTAGGATTTGAACCTCGTTCCCCTCAATCAAGAGGAGTTTCGACCACTAGACCATCATATTATTTTATAATCCACCGTCTCCTAACAACTATGAGTAATAATACAAATATATTGAAAGCTACATAAATATGTACATTTTTACGAATTTTAATAATAATTTAATAATGATAATATAAGTACCATGACATTGTAATATTAGCAAATATTTTACTACGTACCTAGATTTATAAAAATCTTTTTCTTAAGCAATACAATTTTCTTAACAATTTCTTATTTCGATGTACATAAATTCTGAATAATATTAAATATAAAAGTTGTTTTATATATTTTTAACATAGTAAAATATAATATGATTTACTGAAATGCTCAGTAAACATAATACGATAGTTAATAATTAGGATAAAACGAGATTTTACAAATTCTCATATTCTATGTAATTTGTTATAATTCCTTATAATATGATATTTCTGACAATAATTCTACTTTTAACAGAAATCAATATCAATATTAATTTTACCCAGATTCCGTGTCTAATTCATATCCATTTCGAAATTTGCTTTTATGGAAATCATTATTATTACCGGGAGATGAACTATTGCTTCTATCTCTGGACAAACCATTATATCGCCTATCTCTGTAATCTTTATACTTATCGCTACAGAGGCTGGTGGTTTCGGTTCCGTAGTAACTGTTTCGTCTGATCCTGTGGTCGATTCGGTTCCGTCGGTCGTGGCTTTGGGACCTGACGCGTACCAAATGGGTCCCGTCGGAGGTGTGGTTGACTGTCGTCTCCCGCACGCTCGAGTGGTCTCTGTATCTACTCTTCTTCCTTCTCACCTTCCTGCAGCAGAGCGTCTCGCGAAATGCCATCTTGTACCTGATAGAGAATTTTTATAATGAATAAAAAAAAGGCTTTCTACACTCACAGCTCCACACTAGGATTCCCTGAATCACCTTTAACACACAAACACCCAGACCCAGAAACAGAAACCTAAATTCATCATTTAGATACCTGTCTGGCCGGGGATCGAACCCGGGACCCTCTGCGCGTTAGACCGGTATGGTGACCGCTCCACAATAACTATGTCTCATGACAGGAGTGTCAAGTGCTGTTGTGCTGGTTTAAAGGTTGTGGTTTGGAAGATACGGGGGAGCATTCGCTCCTTCCACAACATCTGGTGTTTACTACGGTGTGTGACCACACATTCTCATCAAGTACTTAAAATTGTTTAATGCAAATAATCTGTTAAAGTAATCCAAATCAGTTTTGTGTGCACATTATTTCCGATACCCATTATTACGTCAAAAGTTCAGAAAATAAGACAATAAGACATTGAAATGTGGAGTGAGTTCGGAAGTAAATGATGCCGATTACGACCGAAATTAATTAAAACTTTTAAGAGCAGGTTTCTTGGATTAATTAAGAAGCTTTATTTATACGACTTCACGATATAATTTTATGATTTTGAAAGCTTTCCTCCAATACTACCGGATTTGGAAGTAAACTTTGGAGAGTGAAGTATTTGACTTTATTGTATGCCTAATCTATTACTGTTGTTCTAAGCAAATAATGTGTGGCACTTTTATGGACTGAGATGGTCACCTTTTATATAAATCAGCTGGTATCAATACGAAATGGTTAATAAAGAATTGATAATGATATATCAATTCCTTCTTTTATCTCTTTTTAGAAAGAAAATCGCTTACAGGGCGCTTATTTACCAATTTGAAACAAACATTATTTAAATGATTTCTGTAACCCAGTTTTAGGTTTTAAGAAATTTATTTCTCATAAGAAATATACAGTTTTCCTTATAATGAGATACAAAGATTTATGGTTTTTCTTATCTTGTTCGTAAAAAATACTTATTCGATTCAAAGTTCCATCTTTTAGGTTTTTATTAATATCAATATTATCATTAATATTCAAGGCTGTATCCTAATTTATTATGTTCGTAATGTATAATCAATAGATCTCCAAGTTTTGTCTAACAAAGTTTTATGGACACCCACTGAAGTTACATAAGTTTTCTCATTTATTAGTCAGCGTTATAACATCATTGACGATGTAATCTGCAAAGAGAATTTGCGTATTTAACTAGCACAATTCAGCCCATTTGATTAAGTTCCTAACTAGCCCTTTCTAGCTAACTAGCCAATGCTGTTTACCTACACCGCTTGCTGTGACGACAGTCACGTCAGTCACAGAATGAAAAATCTGTCGCTGTTCCTTAAACCAAATATGGTATTAAAGTGTTTTAGTTGCGATTTTTATCAATTGACAATTCAAGTAGACTTTCTTGTATTACTAAATTTAGTTGATGATATTTTACTCTTCAAAAAATAACACAGCGCTATATTGCTGTTATAAGACAAAAATATTTATGACGAAAATATGTAACACACGAGGCGAGTACCATTGTACGGGATCATGGCCTTCAGAATTGTAACACATCTCTGATCGGGTTCTGTAAGTCTCTTTTTAGTTTAATATGAAGATACGATGCGATACGAGGAGACTTCGTACCCACCTGGTCCCGGGCAAATTCTCAACCTACTTCTCAATGTTATATAATCTTACCTGTGGCTCATGGCATTGTACAATATAGGGTTGACGGTAGCAGAGATGTAGTAGAAGAAGCCGGCGACGAAGAACAGGTTGTCATTGATGGTGTGGTAGTAGTTACTGCCGGTGCCGTAGATGAAGAACAGGCGTTGGAAATGGAACGGCGCCCAGCACACGAAGAATGCTATAACCACTGCCGCTAAGAGGAAAATATAACACATTAGGCAGATAAACAAAAAGTTCATATAATTTGGTAAAGTGTACATTTGTGTTAGGGGAGACGATTTTGTTTTAGTGTGGTATGTGTTAACAACTTTGACGGCGTGGTTTATCCCTGATTCTGTTGTAAAGGATACCAATTTTGTTTTGGCTTTTCGACAAGTAAATAATCAAGGACCTCTTTCTTGTCAAGCAAGCTTATGTCCGCATGCTGATCTACAGCGTACCACTTGCATCCTATTGTTGCATAATTCCTTTAGTGGCTATAGCTCGGCTTCTTGATCGAGGGGTTTGAATCCCAGGCACGCACCTATGAGTTTTCAAAGTTATGTGCGTATTACAAATTATCACTCGATTAAATGGTTAAAGAAAAACATCTCGATGAAACCTGAATACTTGGAATCTAAAAAAGAGCTTTCAAAGGTAAAGGTAATCCTTCTCATTCTGGCACAGGTGCCTGCAATGGGGCAGTAATGGGTTAATGATGATGATACACACGCGTGTTTTAATTTCTTACCCAGCATTCTGATGATATTCTTCCTGGACTGAGCTTGACGTGCCTCACCGTGGACGCTCCCGTTAACCCCGTTCAGAGTACCAGGACTGCCTGGATTATGCGCATGTGTCGATCTAGAGAAAAATATAAATATTAAGTTTTTTGACCAACAATTTGGGCTGGAGTCTTATACCTAATATCTGGTGTCCCTTTCTTCTTTTTAAATATATATAACTCAAAGGTATGACAACTCAAAGGTAGGACTGACATAGTGATCTATCAACGCACAGCCCAAACCACTGGACAGATCGGGCTGAAATTTGGACTGCAGGTATATGTTAGGACGTAAGCATCCGCTAAGAAAGGATTTTGATCAATTCTACCCCCAAGGAGGTAAAATAGGGGATGAAAATATTACTTCGTAACGTGAGTGAAGCCGCGGGCAAAAGCTCGTATAATATAAAAGTAGCAGACAAGCCTGCACCTCATGGTAAGTAGCTACTGGGAAGACTAGAATTCCTAAATGCCAGTCACGCACAACTAATTTTACGTGTGAATGCTAAGAAAGGTCCTTTGCCCACACTATGTCATTTATATTACTAGTAAATATTTAATTTATCTCTCCCAGAAATTATTATAGTTATCCTTCACAACTATATACCTAGTTCTGTTGCTCACATCGTTACAGTAAATATAGCTGAGTCAGCCAGAAATACGTAGTGTAGGCAGGACTCTGCAAATAGTAATATTCGAGATCAATGCAAACTTGAACCGAATGCAAATACTCGCTTTATCAAACGGTAAAGGGATAACGTGAAGGTATATACTTAAGATAATTAACTGTATTAATAAATTGAACACTTTTATTAAATTTGAAGGTGGTAGAACTCTTTGTGGTTCGACTCCGGCGGCACCACCGCCACACCTATTCCTCCCTAATAACAGCAGTGTCAGGCGCTGCTGTGTTCCGGTTTGAAGGGTGTGGTAAGGGAGACAGACTTTTCCGAGGCGTTCCAGCTTAGTCCTCAGGGGTAACGGCGCATCTGTGGCCGACCTCAGGTAGGAATATTTAATCCTATTTGTGGTTGATTACAGATGTCCATGGGCGGTAGTAGCTACTTACCATCAGGTGGACTGCATGTTCGTCTGCTACTCCTATCTTTATAAAAAAGAAAAGAAAAAGTTGACTGCATGCTCGTCGACTACTCCAATATTATAAAACATGCATGTATTCGAGTGTGTGAGTATAAAGAGTGCCGGCAAAGCGTCACAATACAAGAAAGTTGGCACATAGTTCTGGAACTAATTCAGTTTTTGCGCGCCTGGAATCGAAACTGCTGGAAAGTTCACACCTGTTATTACCGATTCGTATGTGGGTCGCGGGAATATGAAACACGTGTACTATGTTTTTTGTTTTTAAACGGTTTCAGGACATACAATTTAATTTCTCAAGGACGTTTGATTCTTCTATTTTCTTCTAATACGTAATCGAAATACTTTGCACAGCATCCAGATTTATTAAAGGATATTATTTTTTTCTTTTTAGAGTTCCGTAAGGAATGGGTAAAAACGTAACCCTATTACTGAGCGTCCTCTGTCTGTAATAGGGCTTGAACCTTAATATATAGAAACTTGATTTTTTTCAGAATATGTTTTTTTTTAACAAAATGGTGGCCGCTCATTTTGAAAGGAGATCCGTACCCAGCAGTGGGACTGGTAATAAGTTGATGATGTATACCAAACTACGATAAATAATTTTTATATACAGACAGTGCCGCTGGACTCCGATAATTAACGTCAGATTGGATGGTACTTTAGTACTGAACTATCTAAGATTGGCCACAGCTATATCAATATGTAACCGGTACTCCCGATACGCGGTTTTAATTAATTTTTTGCAGATATGTCGACCCAGTTCCATGGATCGTGGTTACGGCGGAGTACCGGTTACATATTAAAATGTCTCAATTCCGTGACAATCTTTATATATACATATATTTCTTATGTGCGTGTATGTCGCTGAACTCCTCCTAAACGACTGGACTGATTTTGATGAAATTTTTTGTGTGTGTTCAAGGGGACTTGAGAATGGTTTAGATTCACAATTTAGTACGTGGAAAAAGGTTTTTTAATTAATTTTTAATTCGTAAGTAGTTGTTGTTTTTGAAATGTTTCACATTGGATTTGACAGACTTCGCTACCGTCGCAGTTTCAAATATTTTATATATTTTTCAAACCGTAAGTGATAAGGGTTGTTCATCGGGTTGTTAACCGTGAGAACTAACTTAACGTAATGCCACAAAAGTATCATCCTTACAGTACCCTTACCATGAGTTTTCAAAACATCCCACAATTATACGTTTCGTACCTATATTCAATCCATAATTCTGTTCCGTTTGCTTCAGTAGACTGAGTAAACGTAACAATAAGTAAGTGCTCAAGTCTTTCTGTCTCACAAGCTCGCAAAAAAGAGAGACAACACATAAAGCGTCATTTTGTCAATTTAGACATTTAATAGTTCTGATACAATCCGCGGGCGCTGATTGGAATTTGTATGAGCAAATACGTAAACAAATACCAAAACAAAACGTAAAAACTCATAGTAAGGGTACAATACACTACTGCATAAGTAAGTGTACCCTTAGTACCCTTCAAACCAGAACACAAGGCTCACATTGTTGTACGACAGAAAAATGCAGTGCTGGCGAAGTCAAACTACAAAGGATGCTCTTGAAAATTCTATTCTGTTAGCTGTTTTACCGTCTTCTCATTGTGCCCTGACTTTTAGCTTTCTCGTAATTCAATTGTAATCTACACTGCGGATATTACAGTTCCTAAGTGGAACACGAGTTGGATCTAATAGAATTAGGTGTCTAACTTTAGTTTTAGACAAAATGACGAAGTTTGCTGTGGTTCGAGCACCGTTTTCAACGAGCGTAGTTCATAATTTTTAACTTGAAAAATAGCTTAAAACTTGAAATAAGATGAAGGAAGAAACTGCAAGGCCTTTATTATAAGAACAAATTAAATTATAAAAACAATAAAATATGAGCCATGATTAGAAATAAGGGTTAAAATATTCTAGTCTGTTTATTAATATTTAAATCACAAAAATAATATTTTAACCGATTTATTTTCCAATTGATAATTGTAATTTACTACTTTTTAGGGGATTCTTTATATTTACAATTAAAAGAAATATTACTAAAAATTGAAAAAAAAAATAAACTACAAAATAAAAAAAGACTTACAAAATTGTCATATCTAAGAAAAAAAAAACAATAAAAATATCAACAAAAATTGTGCTGGTACCCTTTTCAGGATATTAAAACGATACGTACCCCATAACATACCTAATGCGCAACCCCATCCTGACGTACAGACACAGGATGATGATCCCCGGCAGGATGAAGAAGAACAGGCTGCTCAGCTCGCACAGGTACCAGGATGGCAGCTCCAGCATCGCGCAGAAGGCGGACTGCAGCGAGGCGTTGCCTGATGCTGTTGGAAACAATCAAAATATTTTCTTCGTTATAAAATAAAATGGCATTTATTAACTGACTTTAAAATAGGAGGTTTCTCAATTGGTTTATGAACCGATTTTAATGATTTTTTTTGTTGGAAAAAATATATTTCCAAGGTTGTCCCATTATAAGGAAATCAGTGTCTGATGATGGCAGACTAGAGAAATCGAGGGGAACTTTCAAGGGGAAAATCCTAGGGGGTGGCTAGTGCATTTGTAAGTTTTTCATTAAGTATTTATATTAATATAAACGTTCTCATGTCATCATTAAGAAGAGTAAAAAAAATAACAAAATGCAACCGACGTCTATGTCACTATAAAGTAAAAAATAATTGAAATAACACAGACATGGACAGGCTGTTTACGCCATTATCCAACAAAATATACTAACCTAACCTAACCATTAACGGTTTCCATTTGTCCGATGCGCTTGATAATACTACAAACACAAGGTACGAATAATCTTACCAATACTAATGCATTATCCATAGTATCCATAGTAATTCGCAATATCTGTTAAAATTTGTCCTTAACCTAGATTTGGATACCCAGGTTCTTGAGAATAAGGCAATTAGCATGCAGTCCACCTGATGGTAAGTGGCTACTGCCGCCCATGGACATCTGTAATCAACCCCGGAAAGGATTAGATATACCTACCTGAGGTCGGCCACAGATGCGCTGCTACCCCTGAGGACTACGCTGGAATGCCTCGGAAAAGTATGTCTCCCTTACCACACCCTTCAAAACGGAACACAGCAGCGCTTAACACTGATGTTATTAAGCAGAAATAGGTGTGGCAACAACACAAACAACAACAAAAACAAATGAGTAACAAATGATAACAAATGAGTTGTTATTATTTTTAAGGTGGTGGTTTAACTAAGGGACCATTGATTTGTAGCGGAAATAGTTCTTGGCTTTCGGTAAAAGTCTGTAAATACCGGTTAACTTACATGTGAAGCTACCATCTCAGTTCTCAGGGAGAACACCTGTGATCGACTTTAGGGAACACTCCCGTTCTGTAGAAAGTTGATTTCAGATGTAAGCACATAATTATGGATGGACTGCATGATAGATATTTCAATTTTGTGAAAAAATGCCCACTTATTTTTATTTTATTTTTAAAGGTGGTAGAACCCTTCGTGGTTCAACTCCGGCGGCACCGCCGCCACACCTATTTCTGCCTAATAACAGCAGTGTTAAGCGCTGCTGTGTTCCGTTTTGAAGGGTGAGGTAAGGGAGACATACTTATCCGAGGCGTTCCAGCTTAGTCCTCAGGGGTAGCGGCGCATCTGTGGCCGACCTCAGGTAGGAATATTTAATCCTATCTGTGGTTGATTACAGATGTCCATGGGCGGCAATAGCCACTTACCATCAGGTGGACTGCATGCTCGCCTGCTACTACTATATTATAAAAAAAAAAATAGTTATTTGCAAAAATACAAACTTTGAGTGTGATTTACATTTTCTTTTTCTCTACTAATCACTGGATTTAGTTAAGTCTCGTAATTGTAAAGCCTGATGAGTAAAGCTACTTAGTAACAGTTACATACGCGAGCTTTACTTGAAGAACACGCATTTCTACTTATACAAATGAACTGTAAGGGCTCCTATCTTCAAACATTTAGCATTTATTACATTTTGCCTTGAAATGGACTAACCAGTTTATGTCAAGTCAAAATAACCTACTGTGTACATATAACATAACATATTGAGGCGTTTGTGTCAGCATAAAGTTAAACTATATTTTTTCGAGTTGAACAAAATTCATTAACCATTATTTAATTATAGCAATATGTTTATTTTCTCGTATCTACGTAAATAATCGTCTAACATTGTTCTCATCTCATCTTAAATCCAAGATTTCACATTCCTGATAAAATCAAAAACCTAACTACTGAAAAATATAGCCTTTATCGCTCACACAATTTTGACGAGTTAAACGACACCTAATAATAATTTATGAGTAATTCATGTTTTAAACGTCGTCAAGGATGCGGGCAGTATCAAAGAGTGAAACATAGGCAATTACTGAAGTACTCGTAGGGCTAATGTTCTGCCTCAATTTTTACTTTATTATAATTTCTTACCTACCTATTTATGGTAAGATAATTTCAAGTAGAGATTTCTTTAAAAGATGTGTTACAAATGTTTGAATTGTATCATCATCGTGTAAGTCATTGAAAGTGTGAATTCGTGACTTATCGCGCTTTTGTCATCGGAATGAACACAAATACAGCTATTCTCATTTTAATTAGGCTGCTAAAGCGTTCATTATTTTCCTTAAATAATTACTCTTTCATGCTTCATAGTCTATTTATATAAATAACAGTGCTATTTCCATTAATTTTGATTAAATAATTATTCTATTTTGCATATGTGTAAAATTCTATTTGTCTTGTACGTTTAAAATTGAAGTTTTTAAACCATAATCTTATTTTCATACAAAACATTTTTTATTCATCGCTCTGTGTGAACCACCGAACCGTTTTAATGAGATTTTTATGCAAAATAGATTTTACAGAGTAAAGAATTATGATTTTTATCTTAAAAATATCATAGTTTCTTTCGAAGTGGTGGTGGTGCTTCTTTTTCGAAGTGGTGGCAGATTATTGACGTTCATAAATATTTCTGTAAATAATCTACTCAAAATAAGATATGTTATAATATAAAGCTGCATGCTTGTCTGCTACTCTAATAATATTAAAAAAGATTTTTACGTAAAATTTGAACCCTTTTTTGTGACTAGTAATATTCAAATTCAAATTCAAATCTCATTTATTCAAAATTGATTGATATAGAATACTTTTTGAAAGTCAACAAACTACCACCACTATGTAGAAGAAGCGGCGCAAAAAACTCCATATGTAAATATTATTCATATAAAGAATAAGATACATACCAGGGGGATAATCATGGTAGTTTATTGTAGTATAATGCGCGAAAGGCGCCGCCGCGATCAGTGAGACCGCCCACAGCGCGAGCACGATGCGGAAGGCGCGTCGTAGACCTGCTACGGCGTAGATGTGTAGCGGATGGCAGATCGCCAAGTAGCGCTCCAGCGTGAACGCTACGATTGTCAGCACTGACACGTAAGAGGCTCTGCAACAAAAATATTATTAAACTATTTGAAGGGGGCAGAAACTGTTGTGGTTCGACTCAAGAAGCACCACTGCTACGACTCCGGCGGCACCACCGCTACACCTACATATTCCTGCCTCATAACAGTGTTAAGCGCTGCTGTGTTCCGGATTGACAGGTGTGGTAAGGGAGACATACATTTCCGAGGCATTCCAGCTTAGCCCTCAGGGGTAGCGTCGCATCTGTGGCCGACCTCAGTTAGGAATCTAATGCTATCGGGGGTTTATTACAGATGTCCATGGGCGGCAGTAGCCACTTACCATTAGGTAGACTACATGCTCGTCTGCTTCTCCTATATTATAAAAAAGCATGCTGCGGAATTTCGGAGAGTCAGACGTGTGTCTGGAATTTTAACTTCGAAGTTCCAGGTTGAGAGACCAAATTTTAGTTTTATTTTATAAAAAAATTAAAGTAGAAACTGGTAAGCCACCATATGTGTAAAGGTAACAATGGTGAAACTTCATCCATAAAATTTTATCATATTTATTTGGAATACAAAAGGGTGTTCCAAAACCCTTTCAGGATTGTATGAAGGGATATAGGCAGTAATATACAGAAAACCAAGGATAATCGAATAATATGAAAGGGAAAATGTTACTGAAGCATCCATTATCAGCCCGTTACCATATTTATAAGGGATCCGTTGGTTACCTCTGTGATAAATGATAAGGGAAATATTTTAAATCAAAAATGGGCCGAATTGCTTCGGGAAAAGGATAGTACGGCCGTGCCGCTTCTTTTGGCTCGACTTGGCGGAGGCACTGCCGTGCCTCCAGATGCTATGAATGTCATTACTATCACCAATTTGTAAGAGTATATTTTCACCAATGCTTGCCTACTAAAGTTCGAAATTTGAGAAACTTCGAATTTTACGATTCCGAAATATGACAGCTATTATATAGACAAAATGACGAGTTTCGAAATATAGTACTCCATAGTTAATTAGAGGTTCGGTCGCTGGATGGGTGACCTTTAGTGGCAGAATTCATATGCTTTGAAGAGCAAAGTATGTATGTTAAAGGTATGTGAAGTCTACCAATACGCACTTGGCCAGCGCGGTGGACTATGGCCTAATCCTTCTCATTCTGAGAGGAGACCCGTGCCCAGCAGTGGGACAGTATTGGGTTGATGATGAAGAGCAAGTTAAGCCGCTAGTTATATTATTCTAAGCTATAATATAGTATAGGAAAAATATCGTAGTGCAATATAATAAAAAATTGTAATTAACAATTTGGAATCGACTATAAATAAGTTAATTATATAACATTTTATATAATTTGAGTAAACTCTGGAGTCTACTTAGCATAAAGTTAATAAAGTTTCGGCTTCCTGCAAAAGTTCTTCACTATTTCACTTTCTTAATATAAAATGAAATAAGTTTCAGAGTAATACGGTTTACCTGCAAATGATTATCGATCGTTCCTAGTGAAACCCGTCCGAAACGGATTTCCTTGCTTTGGCAGGAAATGGTAATAGAGACTTCTTGTGAACCGAGATTAGTCTCCGCTCCTCCAATCCTTCTTAGAGTTAAGGAACTTACCTGCTCATATTATGTACGGCTATAATTTTCGGTTTTACGAAGTTACGAATACTATTTTCAGTTACATGACATGGTTAAACGGTGAAAGTGAATTAAAAAATTACGAGGAAACAGTTATGTAAGAAGAAAAATGTGGTGCAGCTTATAAGCACTGATAGCCAAGTGGTTAAGAAACTCGGTCTCTTGAGCGAGGGGTATGAGGTTTACAGCCCAGGCATCTTTGATTTTTCTAAGTTATGTCCGTATTAGAAATTAATTATTACTGAAACGGTGAAGAAAAACATCGTGAGGAAACCTGCATACATGAGAATTCTTAAAAAGACCAAAGGTCTGTAAAGTCTACCAAGTCGCACTTAGCGCGGAGGATTATAGCCTAATACTTCTCATTCTGAGCGGAGACCCGTGCCGGCTGTGGGATAGTGATGGGTTGATGATGATGATTAATGCAATTGCCAAATCGTGCGTGTTAGATTTCGCAACCGAATGCATCAAGTGGCCGAAAGGTGATGCAGTTTTACTACAATCGCCAAAACGCAAAATGATAACAGTACTTAGACTGCTAGAGCTGTAATATCACGTTAAAAGTTTTAACGTAACATGCAGTTGAGTACATTAGAAGTGAATTACTGAAACTGTTTAAATAGTTATTCTGTACCAACTCAAAGTATCACTCTGTATCAGCTCAAAGTAAAATTTACATCAGTGTGGAGTTTATTTATAATTCTCATTGCATTCACTGTAGAGGATTATTTAGCTTTAACTTTAAGTTATTGTTCAGATGTTGTTTGATGCTAATGACGCAATATAGGACTAAAGGGCTGAATTTATTTTAACGAAACCTTTGGACAAAGTTACAAAGTTTACAATGAGCAAAATTTATTTTGTATGCTAAAGATGTTATGCAAACGATATATTTGTTACAATTTAATACAATGGTGATTATAGTGACCTGCTACATAGAGCGACCCGGGTTCAATGTAGGCCTAGGTAGACGTGTCATAATTTTAGATTCCGTTTATGTCTGGATTTTTTCGTATCTACCTCACCTTTTTGAGAATTTGTGACACCTTTCAAGAATTGGACCCAATTAGGTCAAATGGAAAGTCACCATCGGCTACGTGCATTCGCAAATCCACCAGGAGTGAGAAATGATTCGCCACCTTGGAAGAAGACCTTTCTTGAACAAACCGTGTTATACAGTTCTAGAAATATCTCTCGAGGAAGTTCATTCCACGGTTTACACATTGGCAAAAACAAATATGTAAACCGAACCGTAGCGAACCGCCACGAATCCAGTTTATATCGATGGAACCTCCATCGGCGCGTGTGCCGTGCAGGAAGGGTGATGCAGACACCATAAAAATATCCAGTGACTAGTAATCTTATATATAAAATTCTCGTGTCACAATGTTAGTTACCGTACTCCTCCGAAACGGCTTTACCGATTTTCACCAAATTTTATATGCATACTAGATGACCCGGTGAACTTCGTACCACCTAATTATGAGTGACTATCTGTACCTCGTGGTTTCACTCGTGTAATTTATGTATTATGTCCATAAACTACTGGTAAATATTAGGAAATGGCCACAGGAGAACAGGAAAATAAAAAATACAATTAAATAAAATTCACTCTACCTCTCTGCACTCTGTTATTTTTTTACCGACTTCAAAAAGGAGGTGGTTATCAATTCGGCCGGTATCTTTTTTTTATGTATGTACACGAATTACTCCGCTGTTAGTGAACCGATTTTAATAATTCTTTTTTTATTGTGTTATTTTTTATTGTAGGTTCTAATGAAATTACAAAGTCAGTTCATCATTGACTATTTAAGGGTCTGATAATGTGGCTCGGAGACAAAATATGTAACTCCTCAACCGATGGGGATATTTGAGTTGTGTTTGAAGATATTTAGTGTAAGTTCTAACGAAATTGCAAAGTGACTTCATCATTGACTATTTAAGGGTCTGATAATGTGGCTCGGAGACAAAATATGTAACTCCTCAACCGATGGGAATAATTGAGTCGTGTTTGAAGATATTTGGTGTAGGAGGTTCTAATGAAATTGCAAAGCCAGTTCATCATTGACTATTTAGTTAGGTTAGGTTGGAACACATAAGACAATATAAAACTAAGCGGGCAGGGCGCGGCAGCGCCCTGCGAGCGGGCGGTTCCAATCAATGTAAATTCAGACCTTACCTTAATTCATGATCACGTTTATACAATTTTATATTGTATTAATATAAATGTTATTATGTCATCACTAAAAAGGGTAAAAAATTTTTTAACAAAAAATACAACCGACTTCTATGTCACTACATAGTAAAAAATAATTCAAATAAATGTTGGTTTAGTACATATTTCTGAAGTCGGCGCTCTATATATTTCGTTCGAATTATTTTTTACTTTGTTTTGATCTAAAAAAACAAACAGTGACTCAGATGCTTCATTATGTCTTATGATAATTTTCTTAGTGCTCCAAATTAACGGATATTAAATTAAAGTTCCATACCCGATTAAACGACCCTAAGGGTTGATTTTCCAAAAACGGTGAAAAATGTGTTCTGTTATTTTGGACCAAAAAGCTAAATTCCAATTTTCATAGACTTTGCTTCAAAATCTGCCGACTTCTAAACGAAGTGTCTTCTAAAGCCAAATGCAAATTTTAAGTCTTTGCTTCCAAATTAACGGATTTTAAAATAAAATTCCAACCCCTACTTAACCATCTTAAGGGTTGATTTTGCAAATATCGTAAAATAGATATTTAATTACTTTCTATCGAAATCCCAAATACCAATTTTCATATAGATTTGCATCAAAACTGGGGGACTTTAATACAAACTTTCAACTCTTATTTATTCACGGAAACGCGGTCGAACAGGATAAAAAGTATCCTATGTCCGTCTCCTGGTTCTAAGCTACCTCTCCACCAATTTTCAGTCAAATTGGTTCAGCCGTTGTTGAGTTATAAAATGCTTCACGAAAACGCGGTCGAACGGGATAAAAAGTATCCTATGTCCTTTTCCTGCTTCTAAGCTACCTCGCGATTAATTTTCAGTGAAATCGGTTCAGCCGTTCTTGAGTTATAAAATGACTTCAAGGAAACGCGGTCGAACGGGATAAAAAGTATCCTATGTCCGTCTCCTGGTTCTAAGCTACCTCTCCACCAAATTTCAGCCAACTCAGTTCAGTCATTCTTGAGTTATAAATGGTGTAACTAACACGACTTTCTTTTATATATATAGATTCAGTAGGTCTGAGAATCGGCTACTCTCTATTTTTCATACCCCTTCTATTCTCTATTTTCTTATAAGTGATAAGGGTTGTTCACCCTTAACATTTTTTTTATTTATATGGCAACACAAGTTTGCCGGGTCAGCTAGTCATTAAATATTATTTTATCATTACTTAAAATAAATAAATAACATAAAATATTATATACGGTAATATTTCTTTATATATCGTTTAAAATTTTGCATCAACATATAGTTTTTCAGCTAACGAATGAAAAAACGAGTTAAAAGTGCAAATTGCTAACCTAACAGCGGTGAAATACGACTAAATTGAGTTAAACTGTTTCTCGTTACAGCTGTTTTGAAACTTTTACTTCTATATTTTGTTTTATTTTAAAAATAACCCCTTTTTAGTTAAATCGTAAGTCTTATTATGATTACCAAACGGAAATGCGTTCCACTTGATGGTAAGTAGCCACAATCATTCGTGGACATCTGTAATCAAGACCAGATAGGATTAGAGTCTCCCTGGGTGCCCATAGATCTCATGCTACCCCTAAGAATTAAATTCGAATACCCCATATAAGTGTTTCTCCCATCGGTTCTGTACCTTTCAAACAAGAGCAGAGTAGACCCTTAAGACTGCTATTATTAAGTAAGGTATGGCATTTTTTTATGATTGGATGGACAAGACCTACCTTTAGAATCGTTCTTTAATTAAATTATGGATGGATAATTGATTTCCATTCAAATATGTTGCTCTTTGAAATTGGACTGCAACGTCCAAACAGAATACAGTATAAAACTTTTATTTCAATCGTTAAAACTGTCAGAGAAACCAGTCACATTAGTACAATTACAATAATACAAGATTGAGGCCCTTACTCATTTACAGTTACTAGATTAATATCACGGAAGCAATTATTGTAAATCGGAATCCAATAATCTGATTTTGACTAGTCTCCAATGCTGCTGTAATTGAGAATAGCATTTTAGTTAATCGGATAGTTGGAATGGAATTATAAGAGCCCATTGAGGGCGTCAGGCGAATCCGCTTGTTTGCCGTGGGCGCCTACTAATCGTGTGTAAATACTAGTTTGAGTTCACAATCAAAAGTCGATCTTCGACGGTCGGCTATCGACTTTCAGTAAGCGACGGCCGACTAAACCTTTCTGTCAGTGGACAACAGTGTTCTCGACAAGTTGCCGAATTCGTTCGCCGAAGTGGGTGGTCGAATTCGCTCGCCGATGTCGGTTACCGAATTAGCTAACCGAAGTCACTCACCGAACTCGGTAACCGAAGTCGGTCACCAAATTTGCTCGTAGAAGTTGGTCACTGTAGGCAGTAATCGACTTGATGTAAACAGAGGAAGGTAGATGAAGTTGGTTGTCGAATGTAGCAGACTACTTGGTGTAAACGAGCCCTTTATATAAACACACATTATTTAAGTTTTTGCTTAATAAATATCACATGGTTATATATACTCGTATGTGGTACAGATTTCAGGGAACCTGTTATAGCTAAATGTTTTATTTAAAACAAAAAAATAAATTATGTCCGACATGGGTTGCCATCAACCAATACTTCACTCCACAAATTTCCAATATAAAAGTATGGTAGAGTACCTGCTCGGTTTTCTTCTATTATAAAGAGGGAACCATGTTTATACAAACGTAGTAATATCGACGTAAATAAATAAGTTGGATTTTCGAATTTTAATCAAAACTTTCCCTACGATACCGCTTTCCTATACAGATCTTGAACAGCTGCACAAAAAGTTTCTAGTTTGTGCATTGGTTGAAATTACTTTTTCTAAAGTTTGTGCCTGATTAAAAAACATTTTGTATTGCTCAATTGTAAAAGTGGATTTCTCATGTTTACATACACAACTAAAGGTTACAAAAACTTGATAAATGTGATCCAAACCATGCAGTACAAATATATTACGAATGCTTCATTAGTAGCAAAATACATTTTCAATATTATAGTTTTTAAATGGTAATACTTTTTATGATTACACTCCGATGACACCGCGTCATCTATTTTCGTCTACAAAAACAGTGCTGTGTTCCGTTTTGATAGGTGTGGTGGAGACCTTTTTATTACGACGGGAAAACCTTCAAAAGGTACCCTATGCCGTGGGAGCGACACGGGATTATGTAGAATTCTTACCGCACTAAAATCCCCCCGGTGGCCGTCCTCGGCGCTGCGTAGAGGGCTCCGGCATCTCCAAAGGAACGCAACCTAAGTCCTCTTATTATGTTGCCATTTTTTTTTTTATAATATAGGAGTAGCAGACGAGCATGCAGTCCACCTGATGGTAAGTGGCTACTGCTGCCCATGGACATCTGTAATCAACCCCGGATAGGATTAGATATACCTACCTGAGGTCGGCCACAGATGCGCTGCTACCCCTGAGGACTAAGCTGGATGCCTCGGAAAAGTATGTCTCCCTTACCACACCCTTCAAAACGGAACACAGCAGCGCTTAACACTGATGTTATTAAGCAGAAATAGGTGTGGCGGTGATGCCGCCGTGTCGAACTACAAAGGGTTCTACCACCTTTAAAATCAAAATGTTCTAGCTTAGGGTTAAGGGGCCCTTAGGAGTAGCAACGCTCTGCGACCGACCTCAGGTAAGTCTTTGATCTTATCTTATCATTTGTATAAGGGTTCAAAGAAAAAACTTATAACAAAATAATAAAGCAACTATTTTAAAGACCTCTAGTCCTAATCCAGACCCACGTCCCCTATAAGTCGGTAGATGACAGACTTATCCCTATGAAAAATGAATACCTGACCTTTATATACTTTTAAGACAGAACAAACAATTCAGCATAAAAATATTTTTCGAAGTCACACTTCGTTAAGCGTAATAGAGAAACTTTAACATCCGTTTGCGGTATTTTTTTCTTAATAATTAAAATATTAACGAATAATAAACCAATTTTATTTTTAATATCGCTAGAAAAGTGTTACTTCTCATTCTAAATTTATAAGCACCATCTTTAAAAAACCATTTTTAAAAAGTTGATATATAAAAAATAAAATGCAGATGCCTATACCGATACCTATACCTATACCTATAATTAATGATATTATACCTGGTATTAGTATACTGTCCTATACCTATAATATAATTGATGAATGTTTTTTTTTTGTTTTTCAATTTATTTGTTAGTCTGTTTAATAACAATAATTTAATATCTATAAATTGTTTTTGTGTGAGACAACTCAGTCTAGTGTTAAATTTGAATTTTAAACAAATTAAAATAAATTAAATTTTTATAATTAATTTTTTGACGAATTTTTAATAATTTATACCTATTTTAATTTATTTTTCTTAACGATGTTTTTTTCTTCTCTTTTCATATTGTTCATATTGTTCTTGTGTATGTTGTTTCATATTGTTCTGTTGATACATAGTGTTGATATAAATAATTAATTATATTTTAGATTTGTGATACTAGATTTTTGATACAGTGTACCTAATTATGATAATACTGCTCCTACTTCGCTGCTATCTTACTCGCTTTCTGTATTTGCATGCTGTCTTCACCTATAATTGTAATGACACTTACCTCTTTTCTCTGTATTTATGATTATTACTTTCATTTGGTGTACATTATGTTGGTGATCATGAATAAATAAATAAATAAATACCTAACCTGGCCTACCTAAGCTTTATTTGAAATCCCAAACATATAAATACTTGAATATTGTTTGTTCGTAATAGATCTGTATTCCGTTAGTATGGTTAATCTGCGCAGGAGCTAACTAGCCTCCAATTCAATGGGTTTATCTGCCTAGGAACTAACTAGCCTCCAATTCAATGGGATTGCAAAGGGACATCTCTGATCGAAGCACGGATGGTTGGGCAGCAGTAATTGAGGTCAGAGGCACTGATCGTCATGATTTGCGTTTGTAGGAATTATGGATTATTCGAGGTAGTGCACAGTACTTTATCATATCAACATATGCCTCGTGTTTGTATTGTAAGCACGTGTCTCGTCTCAAAGGGAGAAGATTAAGGCCATAGTTCATGAAGCTGGACTAAAGCGTATTGGTAGACTTTACACACCTTTGTAATAGATAGCCTAGTGGTTAAGAAACTCGGCCTCTCGATCGAGGGGTCCGAGGTTCAAATTCCAGGCACGCCCCTCTGATTTTTCAAAATTATGTGCGTATTAGAAATTAATTATCACTTGCTAAAATGGTGATAGAAAACATCGTGAGGAAACCTGCATACCTGAGAGATTTAAAAAAAATCTCAAAGGTATGTGAAGTCTACCAATACTCACTTGGCCAGCGCGGTTGACTATGGCCTAATCCTTCTCATTCTGAGAGGAGACCCGTACCCAGCAGTGGGACAATAATGTGTTGATGATGACACACCTTTAAGTATTTTTTTGGTTTTGTTAGAACTCTTTAACCCACTAGATAGGTGCTGTGTGTTTTCATTCACCGTTTAAGCAAGTGATAATTAATTTCTAATACGAATAAAACATTGAAAACTTAGATTGATGTGCCTGCGATTCCAATTTTGTAACTTAGAGGAACGCTAAAGCTATCTTTATCTTTTTTATTGAAAAATAAATTTATCAACTATTGATCAATAATTAATAATACTGTTTCTACTACCTAAAAATTATCTGATCGTTCTTGTAATGATCAAACTTCACACTACTAAGCTATCACACATTTTCAGTAAAAGTTATTCATTTTAATTAATTATTCTAAGAAACGTGTTAAAGTAATTTATTTAGTTATCTCCATTACCATATTTTGTCTAGTGATAAAACAATATTTACTGAATGAATACAGAACAAGGGGTGGTTTTAGTGCTTTCAACATTTTGTATATAATGAACGAATGAATGACATTGAGTTGTTAGTTTGTTGACCCTTTGGGCATTAATAAACATGATTTGATTATGACGTCGAGTTAAATTTTGTAAGAGGGTTAAATTAACTAAGTACTATGAGTATTTACATATTGTTATTTCTAACGACCCGTGTAGCGGAGTGGTCACCATACCGGTCTGACGTGCAGGTCCCGGGTTCGATCCCCGGTCAGACAGACATCTAAAATGATGTATTTAGATGTGAAGACACCCACGACACAGGAAATTCTAGTGTGGGGCTCTGAGAGTAGAAAGGTATTATTTATTTATTTTATAATTAGGTGCAACTCATATACATTTGCCCAAGGTTTTAGTTCGATTCTCAGTACCTACTGGGGAAGGGCTAAAGTATTGTCCACCGAACAAGTTAATCGGTGTTCAGCCTTTTCATAGCGCAAATTAGTCCTCTGCAAAGGCTTCTCCTAAAAAGGCAATGCATTGATGCGGGTAAAGCATCGGAACCGATATAATAACAAACATTACAAAAATCTATATCTTGCCGTGCGTCATATGTACGATTGTGCATAAGTAGGAGCGAGCGACAGCGTAACTTGTAGGCCCTAACAATTAATGTTGTGTTATGTTATGTCAACTTATGTTTGTGTTATGACGTACTGAAGAAAATGGTTTGTGTGTCTTTTGAGTAGTCAGTTTGCTGGGCTGGCATACTGGCCCTACTGGCATAGGGCTGTCAGTTTAAATGTAAATTTAAAAAAAATGCAAAACACTCCAAGGAAGCTTATTTTCAAATGTGTGACTAAAGCGTAAGACACAAAGACTTAGGTCGCTGTTTTTAAACAAAACAGCACCTTTTCATCATACAACACTAAATAGCGACAATTCCCTTTAACACAATGTTTTATGAGCGCGAATGGATTTAATCGTTTTATTTCGGAGTCGAGAACAAAGTGTGTTGACGAATCGCGAGCCATTATGACGAGTGGCACACATCACTTACACATGACATAGGTCTGAGCGAATAAGATGAAATCGAAGCGTTGGTTTGTGATATTCAAGTGGCTGCCCCAAATTACTGCGCAATATAATAATACAATCAAATTTTCGGCGTTTTTATCGCTCATTAACTTTATATTTCGATAATTTGAATTCCATGCCAGATTCAAATGACCCGTGCCCAGCAGTGGGACAGTAAAGGGGTTGGCGACATACTCGTATTGTGAATCAGGGCTGTCAGTTTAAAATGTTAATTGCGCGAAAGAAATTAAAACCACTGGTCTCCAAGAAAGCTTATTTTCAAACGTGTGACTAAAGTCTAAGGCAAAACATAAAAAATAAAATAAGGACGCTGTTTTTAAACAAAACATGTTTTCCCCAAACAACACTAAATAGCGACAATTCCATTTAACACAATGTTTTATGAGCGCGAATGGATTTAATCGCTTTATTTCGGAGTCGGGAACAAAGTGTGTTGACGAATCGCGAGCCATTATGACGAGTGGCACACATCACTTACACATGACATAGGTCTGAGCGAATAAGATAAAATCGAAGCGTGGTATTCAAGTGGATGTCCCAAATAACTGCGCAATATAATACCTAATACATTCAAATTTTTGGCGTTTTTTATCGCTTATTAACTTTATATTTCGACAATTTGAATTCGATGCCAGATTCAAATAACCTGTGCCCAGCAGTGAGACAGTAAAGGGGTTGATGACATACTCGTATTGTGAGTCAGGGCTGTCAGTTTAAAATGTTAATTGCGCGAAAGAAATTAAAACCACTGGTCTCTAAGAAAGCTTATTCTCAAACGTGTGACTAAAGTGTAAGGTACAAAACAAGAAATAAGGACGCTGTTTTCAAACGAAACACCTTTTCTTTAAACAACAATAAATAGCGACAATTTCCTTTAACACAATGTTTTATGAGCGCGAATGGATTTAATCGCTTTATTTCGGAGTCGGGAACAAAGTGTGTTGACGAATCGCGAGCCATTATGACGAGTGGCACACATCACTTACACATGACATAGGTCTGAGCGTGAAAGAGATTAAATCGTTGATGTGTGGCATTCAAGTGGATGTCCCAAATTACTGCGCAATATAATAAAACACTTACATTTTCAGTGTTTTTCTATCGATTGTTATATTTCGAATATTCCAATTCCTTACGCTGGTTCCAATTTATACAGGTTTGTCAGAAATTACGAATTAATGAGAAAATACTATTATATAAATTATTGAAATTATACCTTCTCCAGTGTTGCCAGATGCACTGGAATTACTGTAAATTTACTGTAATTTTACTCTATTTTACTGCATTTACTGTATAATGTATTACAATTTTACAGTGTATTTGACTTTATGATTCACTATACTTTCTTACCGATCTACTGTAATTTTTTCATCAGTGCACTGTAATATTACAAATCAGACCTGGCAACACTGATCTTACTGTATAATAATAAGAGAAAACATCACTAGAAAGATAGTTGGGAGTTCTAAAAAAATCTCAAAAATGAGTGAAGTAAACGTATTTACGTATAGGCCATAGGCTATAATCATTGGCCATTTGGCAGCGCAGTGGACTATGACCTAACTTGACTCTGAAAGAAGACCCTTGCCCAATGGAACAGTAATGGGTTGAAAGACATTAGACAAACTCGCATAACGTTTATCGCTAACAGTGTAGCCGTTCCTTAAGTAGAATTGTTTGTTACGAAACACGTGGTAATAAGCAGTTTAATTAGACTTTCGTCACTTAAATTTAAAACAAAATTGTAAGTACTTGTGGGTGTGGGTCCTTTATTCTTCTGAATGGTACAATGAAATTACTGGTGCTAATTACGTACAAAGCATAAATTTGTTTTTAGAGTAGATGTGACTGTTCTTAAGATAATAATATTAAAATTTAAATAAAATATCATACTTTAAATTGGATGTGGGTGTTTGTGTCTTTATATATAAAAATAAATAAAAAATAAAACTCTTCCCACACTCATAGCTTCATACTAAGATTTCCTGTATCGTGGATGCTATGGACACACACAGAGATAAATATACAAACACACAGACCCAGAAACAGAAACCTAAGTTCATCATTTAGATATCTGTCTGGGCGGGGATCGAACCCAGGACCCTCTGCGCGACAAATCGGTAAGATGACCGTTCCGCCAGGTCGTCAATATGTGTGTGTCAATGCCCCCCTCGACACAGGGTACAATCCTAGTTTGGTAGTTTGGGGCTGTGAGTGTACAAGGCGTCTTTTCTTATAAAATACTAGCTGTGCCCCGCGGTGACCGCTGTGACCCGCGTTAAAAAATTCTAACGCGGGTGAAACCGCGTTAGTTCTAAAATATAAGTAGTCTAAGTTACTCCTTATTATATCAGCTACCTACCGATAAAATTCCCGTCAAAATCGGTCCTACCATTTTAGAGATTAGCCAGAACAAACAGACAGACAGACAAACAAAAATGTAAAAAAAGTTATTTTGGTGTATGTACCGTATGTATATTCATGTGCATGTAGTAAAAAGCGGTTATTTCAATATTAAAAACAGACACTCCAATTTTATTTATATGTATAGGTTTGAATATCCTATCTAAGTAAATAGAATTTGTAATACGAAATATTTGTATGCACATTTTAAACTAATATCATCGGGAAATACATTTTCATATGTAACAGGTATTCAGGTTGTATCGATATTGCGGGTACCCGTTACATATTAAAATGAAGGCATATTCTACCGTCTAAAGCAATAAGCTGGGAAATTGAAATATGGAGCAATCTGAGATAGTGCATACAAACAAGTATAATTTTTCTTGTTTCAAATCTATCACTAATATTGAGCATAGATCTCGACTCTTTAATAGGAGAAGACCATACTGTAGCATGTTCTAGAATGATTTTGTGTAGCTGTGATACCTAGAAACTGTCTAGACCTACAAAGTAACATATTAACCTAGATACCTACAAAGTTACATATTAATTTAAAATAAAATAAGAGTTATGTTAGTATTTACGTTACTCAAAGTTTGTTAAAAAAATAAAAAGAACTTTTAAGTAACGTTGGGGTTCATATTTATTACCCGACTGCCAAGGAAGGGTTATGTTTTTCGCGCGTATCTTGTATGTTTGTCTTTCTTTATTTGATCCGATCTAACAAACGGATGGATGAATTTCGACAGTTAAGGTGTCATTATATACGTCTCAATGACCCGAGTGTCCTTAGATAGGTGTTAGAAAAAAATAAATAAAATGGCGGATTTTTGGCGCGAAATAGTAACAGATTTAAAAAAAAAAGCTAACCGAACCTATCGAATAGGGTATCATATGAAAGGAAATTAAACGGAGATTATAAAAACATACTTGTATATATATAAAACAGCAAGGTGACTGACTGACTGACTAAATAAATGACTTTTTCTTTATTTGGAAATCAAAGTACAGCCAAAACCGCTCAACTTAGAGTTCTGAAATTTTGCACATGGGTTTGCTATATAGCGTAAATAAGTACTAAGAAAGGCCTTTTGGAAATTCTACCCCTAAAAGGGTATAATAGGTAAAAACAGTTTTTTTGAAATCCTTTAATTTTGAAGCAACTGCTACAAAATTTAGTATTTGGCTTTCTGGATAGGAACAAGGACACACTTATTTATCCCCATCCGAAAAATTAACCCCGTAGAGGGTAAAATAAGGGTTAAAAGTTCATTTAAACAATCGTCAATTTTAAAGCAAACACTATGAAATTTTGTATTTGGCTTGTTGCATAAAAATAAAGAAATTCTACCTATTACGAAGTAAAATAATTACCGGAACTTTGAATTACTGAAGTTATATATTTTATGGAGTGTAAATGGTGGATTGTTTTTGCGAAACACGTTTTAAAAAAGTTAACCAAACCTATCGAGTAGGATATCAAAATAAAGGGACTTAAAAGAGATTACACATACATAATATAATATATACATACATATAACTCATCGAGATGAATGTCTGACTAAATGAGTAGTGTTGCTGTGATAAAGATCAACACAAAGGGAAACCGCTGAACTTTAGAGTGCTGGAATTTTACTCATCGGTTCTTTATATAGCGTAAATGAGCACTACGAGAATAAAATAGGATAATATGTTTGAACGTCTTTTGATTTTGAAGCAGACACCTACTATGAAACTTTGTATGTATTTGGCTTTCTGGATAAAAATAATAAAACGCCTATTTCACCGTTTTTGGAAATTCTACTTCAGCTTTTGTAGTGCAGTCGGGTTTTTTGATTTTTTAATTAATTACTTGTTTTAAGAAAACCCTTTCATTTGTTACGCGTATCATGCGGACGTATAAAAATATGCAAATTTTCATTTACCTGGTATTAACTCGATTCAATTCAGGTTTAAGGTTTGACCTTAGATATATACGAACTAGCAAGTCAATTAAGATCGCTTCACATGCCTTCTGAAGCTAGGAAACAATGCATGCATGTTGATTGCCAATCTTAGCATCGACGCTTGGTATTTGGGTGGTGAGTGAAATGTGTTTTGAAGGTGGTAGAACTCTTTGTGGTTCGACTCCGGCGGCACCACCGCTACACCTATTTCTGCCTAATAACAGCAGTGTTAGGCGCTGCTGTGTTCCGGTTTGAACGGTGTGATAAGGGAGACAGACTTTTCCGAGGCGTTCCAGCTTAGTCCTCAAGGGTAGCGGCGCATCTGTATCCGACCTCAGGTAGGAATATGTAATCCTATCTGGGGTTGATTATAGATGTCCATGGGCGGCAGTAGCCACTTACCATCAGATGGACTGCATGCTCGTCGGCTACTCCTATATTATAAAAAAGTGTACTTTCATCCTCTTCAACTATTGTTGAAGAGCATAATGTTGAACAAAATACTTTGTAGAAGAATACATTTAAACAAGTAGGCCTTAGTGAATGACTACGATGACAACACCGTCACATCTAATTATACCTAATAACAGCAGTGTTAAGTGTTGTGGTTAGAGCGACACACCCATCCAAAGCGTTACCATCAGATGGACTGGACTGCCTTACTACTCAAATATCATTAAAAAATTGGAAGAAAGGGTTTTTTAAAAAATCTACAAAAATAACTCTAATAGTTTCAAGTAGCCAAGTTGTCATTGCCATTGCGACAGTAACTTCTCTTCATAAGATAAATTGCTTTAAAGTACACTTCGTCATTAAAAAACATGAAGTTAAAATATAATTCTACAGCGCCAGAGCAGAATAAGTCTAATACTTTTTGCTATTTGCAAGAATAATTAATTATTTTCTACACTTATTGGACTTACATCGTTGGTAAGACATTTATTGGTTTTATCTGCGACAGACGACTGGCCATTTCATTTAAACGATCCTAATTTACGATCTGTAAAAATATTTTAAGACAAATTGAATTAAAATGAAATGAATGTTATTAGCTTTTGATTTAAAATTAGGATTCAAAATCATAGTGTTATTACATTAAATTCTATATAGTAACACGTCTTTAGCAAAAATATATTTGAAATACAGAATGCCTAATGCGCACAAATCATTTCCACATGAAATTCAGATTCTCGAGAAAAATTACGGCTGAACATGATTTTGTCACGCATTGGGAAAGCCTCGGTAATGGCGTGAATACTTTTTCATATGTACATAAAAGGCCTTAACATAACCTATGAATACGTAATGAACATCTCTTGTGAAAATGTACGCCAATTATTCAGATATCCGTCGATTTGAGTAACTAATTAATTTACGTGTCTCAAGTTCATACTTTTCACAAATTTTCTAACGTAGTTATTTCAATAGAAAACGTGTAATTTGTTGAATACTAATATGGACAATTTTCAAATTACAATTACAATTTTACCTAATGAAAAATCCAAAATGTATTAATTTCATAATCCATTCGTTTTATTTCACCGGTCAACTTTCAGAATGAGAGGGATTAGGCCATAGTCCACCGCGCTGGCTAAATGTGTATCGGTAGACTTCACATACCTTTCATTTTTTTTATAAATTCCCTCAGGTGTGTAGGTGTCCACACGATGTTTTAGTTCACCGTTTAAGCAATTGATAATTAATTACTAATACAATTTATTATAATCATATTATAGTCATAATAGTTGTAAATTAACGTTAAATATTTCCAAAATGAGGCATGTCCATGTTTGCTCTTTAACACGTTCCCTGCGGCACAGATTTTTCTGTACTTTCCATTACTGCGTTACGAGTTGTTTTAAACCTCGTCCTATATCCGACATTGTGGCGGCACGAGGCGTGTTAAATCCCACCGCCCGAAGGAGACTAAAATCCTTTTTTTGGCGCCAAATAAGACAAAATCGACGGCTTTTGTCTTGATTATTATTAACAATGAGTTGATTAACCTAAAACTGCCGCCGCCCTTGGTTAAATTCGTTACTTTAGATTCTATGGGTAAAATAAAATGTGGGTCTAATGCACCTCGGACCGCACTGAAAAATGGCAGGTTTCCATATAATTTAGTGATGGGAAAATAAATATCGATTTTATTTTATTGTTTTTATTTATCAACGTTATGGACAGAATGAATACAAAAAGGGGAAAAGTTATGGATGTTTTTCATTGAAACATTTCAGACAATAAGGTTTTTTGCAAACAGTGCATTCCGTGAGATTTTTTTTTTGGTTTTTTTGTCTGCCTCACGACATGTCAAGAATGTGCGGAGTTTTTCGTAGCATCCGACACATCTCTTCTTCTTTGGACCCTTATCGAGATGATGTGCTTTCTTTGCAGTGGATTCTGAAAAGTAGGAGCGAGTAGATTAGGGTAAAGAGTAATCGGAATACTCGGTAACGATTTTGCCTACGTTTCCTATATCAATAATGTAGCTACTTAACTTTTGTTTGAACCATAACAGGAAACGTAATTATCTATAATGTAATTTCTTACTATACGGATATACGCCTAGCCTGCCAAGTCTCACTACTGGACTTTCACCTAGACAGAGTATATTTGTGACTTACCTGTTTTTGAAATATCTTCCTGTATTCTGATTCTGGCTCAGATTTTTCAACCGGTTTTTCTTCATCTTCCTCCATGATCAACTTTTTTTCGACATGATAATTTTCAACATAAAGACAGCGCTCCTACTTCGTCGCTACGCAGCCTCGACTGCGTTGCACAACACTAACCACGTGAAGCTAGCGTGGGGTGCGGTTCGAGGTGCGTGGGGAAACGAGGCGTTCCCAACCTCGTTCCGCACTGTGTTAGCATTATTATTTGTTCAGTGCGGTACGAGGTCTAACAAACCCGACATTAGGTTGGTGTACCATAGAACTAGGAATCAGTAGCACATCACAAACATATAGTTATCACTCTCCTACACTGAACCAGACGGAAGTTATGCCTCTCGCACCACAGAGAAGTTAAAGTTTTTTCTTACCGCTATAACGACCAGACATGGACGAGGTGTTTTAAGCCGCGTTCCGCAGCTAACGTGTTAAAAGTAAGTGCTACTCGTACCAATCCATCTTTATTCTTTGTAAATCCAATATCAGATTCAATTGCATCAACGCCAACGCTTGGAATCAATTTTCAGTCACTCAACAAGATCACGACGCGGATGATCTGATTCGACGTAATTAATTAATCCCGGCACTCTCCTGTTGCGCATTGGAAACTGAGGTATAAAGCAATTATTGGATTATATATTTTAATAGAGAAGGGGCCCCAAACCCGGAAGATCCCGGACTTCTGTTATAAGTCGCATTAGGAGTTTTTTTCTTGTCACGCGGGTTTGTGTTCGCACGCGTGTATAACCTGCATGCGTGAATGGACCCGTTTCATTCTTAGGACAGCCCGCGTGCGTGTGGCTTACATGACAGAAAAAGAGGCCACTTGGCACGCATGTGGGCCAGAACCGCATGCAAGTAAGGAGCGTGATATGAAAAAATAGACTTAAACAGCCTTATTAATAAAAATCGCTTATTCCAAGCTTAATCCATAGTTACACTTGGACTAGTTAATCTTGGTTTAACAAAGTATTAACTTCGTTATAACAATGTCATTAATAAACATGGAATAACCTCGGACTAATTATTCACTTCTTAGTCCGGGTTTAGCGAATAAAATATAGCAACACTCAAATTTCAAAAGTAAAAAGAATGAGTCAATGAATGAATTCATGTATAAAAATGACACTGACAGCGTATATTTTGAGATTGACAAATCAAAAAGAATAACATGCAATGCTCTCGCATTTGACAGAGTTAAATTGTCTTCCAAATAACATTCTCTTATATTCTTTCATATCCCCATTTCAGCACAAAAATATGAAGAAGTTATTCCAAATACAAGAGATACGTCACACAAATACTGTATAATTACAATGGCATGCACAGTACACACATAGACAAACGCGCACAAATGAATGGGTTTAACTATAGGAGGTTATATTGCCCTTGTGCTGGCCTAGGCCCCACTCGACATAATCAATTCACTTGATTAGAATTTCAAATGTTCTCTACTAAATCTCTCTTAAAATATCAGTGCAGCCTTTGATGAAGCACAAGACTTTAAATTGGCTCTAATGAATAAGGACTTTAAACTTTGATGAGAATATGACTTGAATGTGATCATAAAAAAAAATTATGGATTATAATTTGATTACCCTTTCTGTAACTCGATAGGTATCTACAGGAGGAGTGTACGACAGATAATGCAAAAACTTAAATAGTTAAATAGATTTTTACATCATTTTTTTCTGCATTATTTTAATGTATGTGTTTCTCTTCCTTTTCATTGTGCTACTTCATGTTTATTTTGCTTTTATCTTCATGTAAAATTTAACAGTGGAAACTTTAATTATTCTTCTGCTTGTATGTATGAATTATTCAGCTGTTATATAGTATGAATTGTTTGTTTCCTAAATACATAAATGAATAAATAAATTACATTAAATGTGAATTAAAGTAAAAAAAATAAAAGTTCATAGACTAAGTACAGTATATAATGAACTTAGTTTTTTTTAAAGAGAGTAGGAATCAAGCATGCAGTCCATCTAATGGTAAGTTCTCACTGTCATCGATGAACCCGATAAGTAATCAACCCCAGATAGGATTGAAGTGTTAAGTGAGGTTGTTCAGATAAGTTGTTACTTGTTATCCCTAAGGATAAAGTATCGTCTAGTAAAAGTGTCCCTTACAACACTCTTCCGACTTGAACATAACAGCGCTAAACACTGCTGTTATAAGGTTGAAATAGATTTGACGCCTCTGGACTCTACCCCGTTAAAAATACAAAAACTTAAGATTACTACAGATAAGAAATACAATATTTACAATTTATTTTATGCTACACAATTTTTGTACAACTTTTTTATTTTTTTTCCGCGCCTTTATGGTACCTTACAAAGTCGGTAAGCTTACTTTATTGCCCGTTTACTCTCTTGCTTAAAGTTTAAATTAGATTTTATATGTAGGTATCGTTCTTTATATTTCGTAAATAAGGTTGCTGGCCAATTGCGATTTTCTTAACAAAATCTGCATGTAAATTTCCTTACGACGTTTTCTTTCGCCATTTAAGGAAGTGATAAATAATGTCTAAACGTTTACTCAAGAAAAAGGAAGTCCTCATCGGGGACTTGAACCTCCGACCGTTAAGATGTCGATTCTAAAATTTTATCACTGGAAAGGCTATTACTGCTACTATCACGTATCACTAGTATTTTCTCATTAATCGGAAAGACATTACCGTTATCTAACTTTATTGTTTTCGTGATCTTATCTTTAAAGAAAGGTTGAATCGTTATTACCTCTAAAATTATAATACCTACAATTAAATTTTGTTCTTGCTATTTGGAAAGGTCACAATATGCAAAAAAATACAAAACTACACAATTATCCGTTTTCATTATCAGTACAAAAAATATTGACGTGAAAAAAAGGTTTTCACAGCTGGATTCCCAAAGCTAGAAGCGTAAAATCTAACTTATACACATCGGAAAGTGAAGTAAGGAAAATTGGAATTCATATTAAAAAGGGGCAGATTTAGTTTAAAAATGTTTTCGTAGTTTAAAATAAAGAAAATTGCGTCACAGTTTTCAAGGTAAAATGTTGTCATGCCGTAGCATACGTGGATTTGAGTTTTCGACGTCGACGAGGACGTCGTATAGTGTGTTTTTACGTGGCAATGGCATGAAGCGATTGTTCTTCTAAAGGAGAAACTATACGAGCGACAATGAGCTCATCGTATTAGCTACACGACCGAGCCTATGTTTATGACATTCGTCGACTGTTTTCAGGACGCTAATGCCACCTAGTGCATTTTTTTTATAATATAGGTGTAGCAGGCGAGCATGCAGTCCACCTGATGGTAAGTGCCGCCCATGGACATCTGTAATCAACCCCAGATAGGATTAGATATTCCTACCTGAGGTCGGCCACAGATGCGCCGCTACCCCTGAGGACTAAGCTGGAACGCCTCGGAAAAGTCTGTCTCCCTTACCACACCCTTCAAAACGGAACACAGCAGGGCCTATCACTGCTGTTATTAGATAGAAATAGGTGTGGCGGTGGTGTCGCCGGAGTCGAACCACAAAGGGTTCTACCACCTTCAAAATGCTAACGATAATGCAATGCGACCGTCGACCATCGGTCGTCGGTTGTAGTCGTCTGTCGCCAGCGATTGTTGTCAACTTTCACCGATAGTCGCCACCGTAAGTAATTGCCGTCGACCGCGTGATCTGTCGCTCGTATATTAAAGCCCTAAAATCGGTAATAGATTTCCTCGATCCAAGATTAGGCAATTGTCCCCAAGTGGCCATTGTCGGGTCAAATGGTGTTGTTCGTGACCTGACTCCCTATGTCTTAATAGCTACTAAGGAGGAAATAGTACGCCTCGGAAGACCTTTAATTTTATTGCAACCATTCCGACCCACATCAAGATTAGACAGATTAAATGGAAAGTTTACCTTATGCCATTCACGCCGTCATATTGAAATTGATAGCAGTTTTCTTTTAATATTACTAGACTAAGCATAGAAATTGGTTCAGCAATGCCTTATTTTTTGTGTAAGATTGCTGTTAAAAAACGAGGCTTCAGTCCAAGTCGTAACGGTACCCTTACCAGGAGTTTTATGTTTCGACAAATATGACTGTTTTGGTATTTGTTTACGTATGGGCCAATACAATTTCCTAGTTCAGACACAATCCGCTAGGGGCGCTGATTGGAATTTGTATGGGCAAATACGTAAACAAATACCAAAACAGTCATTTTTGTCGAAACGTAAAAACTCCTGGTAAGGGTACTGGTTACAGCTACCGAACCACAGTGGCGGAGTAAGGTCGTCGGAGGCTGGAGACGGAAATGGCAACTGTGTTTGGGGCCCCCCTGGACCACAAGCCCGGGGCGGACCGCTCCTAGTTCGCTAGAGCCCGACCAACTTAATATATAACAGGTTTTACTAGAAAACTAGAAACCGATCACAGATGCATTGCCACTATACCAACCCTGTCGTACCGTACTAAGTATACCACCTTTTGCATTAAAGTGTAAATTAACAAATTAAATATTAATTAAAACTTATAAAATCTTCACCTAATACCTATTAGCCAACCGAGCAGACGTTATTAAAAATCAATCGCTATAAAGATTGAAAAGATACAATCTATTGCACTTAATCTAATCTCAGTTTAAAAGATATTAGAAATCTTTACGGCAGGTGTCACAAAATAAATTTATCCACAGGGATTTAAAGTAATATTGAAGTTTGTCAGACTGGCTTCGGGCATTGATTCGGACAATAGCTTCACCGTCTGCTAGTAACGAATAAGCGAGATAAGCGATAACACCAGACAATCGCTTTAAATTAACGTAATTTAAGCTGTTAACAGGCATAAATATTTTACGTTATTTTGTTCAATAAGAGTTTTATGTGTATTTTTACACAGTTGTAAGAATCAGATCGACATATCTAAAATACTAAAACGTATTAATCATTTTTGGATTCATTTAGAATCAGTCTAGTACTAACCAGCTATTAAATACTTGTGACGTGTCTTCATACAGACGTGGAGAAACCTAAGACCTAAAGACCAAGGATTCCCTGAAGAGAATTGGAAGGTTCATGTTGTTAAATCTGTCTTTAAAATCGAACGTAATTTTCTTCATCGTTAAAGCATGCGACTTGTAATAATAGTTCTCATAAGCATAGAAGCATAGGATGAATTTATTGATTTTATCATGCACCTTCAGTGCAGGAGACCCGTATTCGTACTACGGACTATCATGACTGTTTGTTTAAAAATAAAAGTATCGTTCATCGCTTAACGTCGAACGGTCGACGTCGAATTCTCGGATATTTGACGAAAGAAAAACATTAGTTCCAAGCTGTTCCCTGCCTTATTGCTTTCGGCTGGCAGGTACCTGAAGGTACATGACTTTTTTAGATATTGCAATACCTACAAAGCTTGAAAACAGTACAAATAGTTCATAAGAAATTTATATTGATGAAAGAATTTAAAATTGGTGGAATTCTTCGTGGTCCGACTCTGCACTATCATCACAGCTATTTTATACTATAAGAGTAGCAGACGGGCATGCAGTCCACCATAGTTAGTAGCTAGTGCTGCCCATGGAAATCTGTAACCAACCCCAGATAGGATTAGATATTTCTGCCTGAGGTCGGCCGCAGATGCGCCGCTACCCCTGAGCTGAAATGCCTCGGAAAATTATGTCTCCTTTACCACATCTATTCCACACAGGCGGACTGCTCTGCTACATTCTTACTATAAAAAATATTATTTGCAATAAAAGTACTAAACGAGCACCGTTATAAAGTAATAAAATCACCCGTAGTCTTCTGAATTCATCATGGACGATGACGACCAGCGTGCGGAAGTGGTCACCATAGCGATCAAACGAGCAGAGTGTTCCAGGTTCGATCCTTGGCCAGACATATATTTAAACAATGAATTTAGATATCTGTTTCTGGGTCTGGGTGTTTGTGCATTCGTCTTTGTGTGTGTGACGCCCTCGACACAGGGAATACTAGTGTGGGGCTGTGAGTGTAGAAAGCGTATATTTTTGGAACGCGTATCTCCTTGTAGAACCAAAGCCATGTCAATCATATCATATAACTTCGTTGCTCTGAATAATGAAATTGAAGCCAAGCTCCGTCAGCACGGAGATTTACTAGATTTAATATAAAATTCCATTATCAACATATTTGTACAAATTAGCCTATTTCAGCAGAATGGGCTAATTTCAGCCAAGTAAATCAGAAATACGATCCAATTGTTCCTACATATTTTTGCTGAATGAGTTCTGCAAATGATTGAAGAGAGGAAAATCGTGTCGGGCTATGGGTCTTACGCTAAGGTCATAGTAATGAACTTACTGATGTCGTGTCGACAACCCTTGCGATATTAACACGAAACCCTTCTCATTCTGAGAACCCATATCCAACTTTGACCCAGTAATGGGTGGTTGAATTAGAATTTCTTGTTCCTGTAAAATCTAATGTATTTGTCTGAAATGCCAGTCTTAATTGGTTTGATCATTTCCATACCAAGAGACAGACTAACATTTTATAAACAATATTTTGTATCTTGACTTATACAAGTTCCAACTTTAAAATGGGAGTTGTTATATACATTTTAGGATTAATAACTTGAATTGAATTTATATTAAGTATATTTTTTCAATAATTAAGTTACAAACACGCCTGAAATCCGAATAATGGTAACTAGTCACTGCCGTTCATAAACATAATATGTAATCAACCCTAGATAGGATTTGAGTCCTATCTAAGATTAACAGCAGATGAATTGCTACCCCTGAACTAAGTTGAAGCGTCTTATCTACCTTACCACTCTCTTTCCACCAGAATATGCATAGAGACTTCCATATTAATTATTAATTTTTGTTGATTATAGTCTACGCCTTCAGCCTGTTAATAAAAGTCGAAGTAGAAGTTTGAAGGTGGTAGAACCCTTTGTTGTTTTCCGAGGCATTCCAGCTTAGTCCTCAGGGGTAGCGGCGCATCTGTGGCCGACCTCAGGTATCGTATCTATAGGAATATCTAATCCTATCTGGGGTTTATTACAGATGTCCATGGGCGGCAGTAGCCACTTACCATCAGGTGGACTGCATGCTCGTCTGCTACTCTTATATTATAAAAAAAAAGGTCGAAACACATGAACTCAGCACGATAACAGTAAACAAGGGTCACTGCGATCTACCCCAAAGGGCAAGATGACGTTTGTCTACACAGGCAGCCTTTATCTGACCTGTTCAGAATATTATATCTCCGTTTGATGATCTGTTTTTGATATCCGATATAATGGGCTTTGAGAGTTCTGCGTTAGACAATTTAAATACTACTTTTGTCTAGATCTATCATGTTCCTTTGGAAAATTTACCATACATTTTGTGAATACTAGATAACATGAGCTGCATATGTATACGTTAAAAAACACCCGTAATCGGAAAAGAAAAAAAATATCGTTACAAAAATATACTAAGCATAATGTATCTAACGGTATGATGAACGATATAGAATAATGATGTAGCTGTTTATAACTAATTAAATGTAATATGTAAAAGATTGATAGACTAATAGTTTAGAAATTCGGCATCTCGAATGAGGGGTCCGAGGAGAATTAATTATCATTTGCTTAAAACGGTGAAGGCAAACATAGTGAGTAAACCTGCATAGATAGTTAATTGTATCAGAAAGAAAGAAAGAAAGAAATATTTATTTGCAAATAATACTACAACATTATATGGTATAATTAATAGTAACATGATTCTCAAATCAGAACATTGCTGCAGTGAAATTTAACAAAAGGGTCCACATCAGGGTATCAGGCGTTACTTTGCGGAAATCCAAGCTATTAAGTTAAGATTAAAACTACTTCGCAACAATTCTTAAGTTAAAACCTGCATACCTGAGATTTATATAAAAATCTCAGAGACAGTGTAGTCTACCAATACGCACTTGGCCAGCGCTTACTATGTACCGTACACAATTAAAGTTGCAATTGAACACTTAAAAAGCAAGTGATAATTAATTTCTAATACGCACATAACTTTGAAAAGTCAGAGGCCTGGGATTTGAACCTCAGACCCTTCGATCAAGGAGCCAAGTTTCTTAACCACTAGGCTATCACATCTCACAATCGACTACGTTGTAACCTTACCCCAACTATCACAAATTAATTCCATAGACCCACAAAGCAGTCAATTTCACGTTATTAATGATAAATCATTAATCCTCCATTCACAAACAATTCATTAATTATATCAATTTGTATGAATGAAGCTGATTTTACTCAAAACGGCGTTTCGGGCAGCGATTACTTGTGGTTCGTAGTTATCAGAATTTCATTTTGCCATCCAATAAACACTGTTGAGTATTGTACAAAGGAGATGCCTGTTTGTGTACTTGATAGGCTTATCTGTAGCTCGAAAGTATAGATGTCATGTTGTACTCTTACCATGAGTTTTTACGTTTTGACAAATATGACTGTTTTGGTATTTGTTTTTGACCATACAATTTCCAATCAGCGCTCCTAGCGGATTGTATCAGAACTATAGTGTCAGTAACGTAACATTAAATGTTTTAATTGACAAAATGACGCTTTATGTTTTGTCTTTCTTTTTTACGAACATGTGAGGTTGACAAAAAGACTTGAACACTTACTTATTGTTACGTTTTGCTCAGTCTAATGACACAGAACAGAATAATGGATTGAGTAAACGTAACGTAAAATTTTGGGATGTTTTGAAAACTCATGGTAAGGGTACTGTAGCTAGAAAGTATAGAAGTCATGGATATAAATAAATAGATGTAGAATATGATAGTAGACTGTTTTAATCGCGGTTGAACTTATTTCTGCATTAAAGTTGCAATTCCATTACACTCATTCTCGCGTTTCGTTTTTATTCACGGATATGCAATTTTCTTTTACTTTTTTTACTATACATTAATATTAATGTTATATTTTGTGTTAGTGTTATGAACGTATAAGAAAGAGTTGGAATTGGAAAGTCTACATGATACTCTTATTTTTTAGTTTTTCTATATGAAGCATAGTTATGAAGCGGTGAAGGCAATGAGACATGGTTGGATGAAAGTGAACCGTAATGATATCTGCCAGATAGCTCAGGAAAGAAAGGGATCAGGGATAGTATGGGATCACGTTCCGAAATAATTTTGTTAAATCTTAGCTGGGATCCTTTTGTCAACCCTAGTAGTCCAGTGACAACACAACCAGTGATTTCTTTGATATCTTTGATATAGTTATACTTCTATATGTACATTTTCATGTATTATTATTAAGAAGTAACAACAACAACAACAACAACAATAATTTATTTCAGAAGGCGTAACAAGACATTATGATTACTTAACCTTTCTTTGTATATTTCTTTACATCTATGCAGTTATTGGTGCCATCCTAGGAAGCATTTTAAAAATGCCTGTAGCAAAAGGCTCTAGTGTATCAACTGTTATCTTTTTAGAAATCAAAATAAATAATAAATAGATTAACCGCAACATAAATATCATATGTATTATAATATATAATATAGTATTGTAAAGTAACATAATGCAAAACCGAGTAATTCGAAGTATTCTACTAAAAAGCATTAAGGTAGAAATATTCAGTTATTTCAGGCTTTTCACTGGTAAAGTCTTTCATCTTTAGCGAGTGACTTCGAAATGTAGTTTTCAACAAAGGTTCTATCTCTGAAAATGTATCAAAAACACACCGAATATTTAGTGGAAATTTCATCTCTAAAACGTTTAAATTCAAAATCAACATTAAGGTAGCTTGCTTCACATAAATGTATTGTTTATTTTGACCTGAATTCATATGAAATAATTTTAATATTATCTGATATAATTACAAAATAAAGACTGTGTATAATTTTTAATCACGGTGTTTACTTTTGAATACTTACCATTTTGCTTCATCATTACGTTAAAAGTAGTGAAATCTTAGTGGTAAAAACTCGCCCTATAAACGGGCGGTCCATGGTACGAATCTCAAAATGTCCGATTTTTCAAAGGTACTTCCGAATTAGAAATTAGTGGGCTCTTGATTGAGCGATGACGGAAAACATGCACGTCTGACAGTTCATAAAAAGTTTTCAAAGATGATGATGATGTCAGCTAATCCGCACTTGGCCACCGATGAGAATAAACACTTGCCCAGCAGGGAGAGTAATTCCAGCACACAAAAAGTCCTGGGTCGCAGGTATGATGTAAATAAGACTTGGTGTTACATGGATATTACAACTTTTTACGGTAGAAGAATTAAGTTGTGAGATTTGTTTTTTTACGAGTTATGTTTTGATGGTATAATTCTGGTTTGAAAGGTAAGGTTGTGAGAAAGAAGAAAATAGTATGGTAGAAATCTAAAATTAGGGTGCTTTACCGTCAGAGTACACGATGTTACTACCGGTACCCTCTTGTTTTTACCACTCTGATCGAATAATATATTGAATATAAAATTTTAACGTATAGTTTTACGATAAACTAGAAACGTAGAGTACATCGTCTACATTATTGTTCCACAAAGAAGTCTTTCAAGTATAGAAAACACTCGACACTGTTTTCCAGAAAAATGCTTTCTCCATTTGTTTTCGAAATTGGCGGCAAAGTTTTAGTGGGAATGCTTCATATTTATTCTAACTCTTTAGAATAATGTGTTTCTGTGACCTAAATGCTAATAACGGGTATTAGGTATAAAGAGTTAGGTTATATGTTGTTTGAAGTTGGTAGAAGCCTTTGTGGTTCGACTCCAGCGGCACCACCGCCACACCTATTTCTGCCTAATATCAGCTATGTTAGGCGCTGCTGTGTTCTGGTTTGAAGGGTGTGATAAGGGAGACAGACTTTTCCGAGGCGTTCCAGCTTAGTCCTCAGGGGTAGTGGTGCATCTGTGGCCGACCTCAGGTAGGAATATCTAATCCTATCTGGGGTTGATTATTATAAAAAAAATGTTACTTTATATACCAAGAGATATTGTAGAGATGATATATAAGTTTTAGAATTCATATGTATGATAAAACCTCAAACCAAAAAACCGTTTGAAGTAATCGCGTATAAGCATAGCTATAGTCCTCACGATTTTGGACCCGTTACCGAGGTTTGACTCTAGCGGATAAAAAAAAAGTCTAAAAAATACTGCAAATGCTAATCTTTAGATGTCTAAAGGCATTGATATAATAACTAAAGATTCGTTACTTGAAAACTTACAAAAGCAACCAAATGCTGTTTGTCGACTCCAGTCGATCTCTCGCGGCGTAGTAAATCAAATCAAATAAAATCAATTCTCTTTACTGTACCCAATAAAATATATTGTACCCAATCTCGGGTTTTTCCTGAGCTCCGGAACCTTTTTCACAGACTTTAGCTGCAACACTCGATTATGTATTTTGTTTGTTTTTATTTTTTAATTTACTTTATTATTTTCAGTTTTTTTTTTATATTTTGTATGATTTTATTTCTTAAGAAAATTTAGTCAATAAGTTCATAATTATGTTTGTGTTTCCATATGTGTATTTTTGGATTTCATTGTTTATTATGTGTTATAATTTAATTCAAATGATTATTAAGTCCGCGTAAAAGTGCTAGTCCGTTCTGAATATAGAAATGAATCGCGTCGCCATAGCAAATTGTATGACTACACCTGCTCGCAAAAACTTCAGAGCAGACTAGCAGTTTGGAGCAGACTATACATAATATGATCTTGGTGGTTATCCGTCATCGGTTATAAATATAACTGTTATTGTTCGTAATAAACAAAAAAACAGTTATCTCGAAAATAATAAAAATATACGTTATTTTTGTCTAAGTTTTGGACATAGATAATATTCATCAGAGCACAACGTCCATTTACTTAATTATAAAAAAAACTATGCAACATATGCACAAAATTCAACAACAGATTTGTGCTTATGTTTGTTTGCGAAAAATGTTATCATATTACTCCTATAAAAATTCAGTTTACCGAAATATTTTTATCGTATTAAAAATTCGTATTTGAAAATCTCTTTTCACGACCCAGTAGCGAGCACGTTCGAAATTCAAAATTCCAGCTGACGCAAGTCGTATGGAAGTTTCGTATGCTGACTCGAAACATTTTGTGCTCTCGACTATTACAGTATTATAGGAGTACATTTTTGTAAAACATTTATAGAATATATTAATACGTGAAGCAGAAATTTTGTACCCCCAGTTACAGTTTATACAAAGAAGTGCAGAATGCTAATATATTTTTTAATATTTGACACAAACACGTGCATGCATATAAAGATAAAATAAAGATATTATACTCTTTTGTTTATGGGAGTGCTACCAACTTTAATGTTTTGGTCGTCAACCTTTTTAAACGCGCTTAACACTGCTGCTATTAGGCGTGGCGGTGGTGCCGCTAGAATCAAACTGCAGAGGGCTCTACGACATTTTAATTGGTAATGTCTGAGTAGAACTACAATAAATTTTACATCCTATAAATAAAGTATTCTTTACTATACAAAACCTTAAAATATGATGCTTTCTCCGAACCTGAACGTTTATATACCTCCCCTTTTTACACTTAGACACATAAACGTGAGATTCGAAGGACCTAAATAATAAAGCAAGTAGGTACTTACGCTTCAGAAATGAGCGCACGTAGCTTGCAGAATACGACCCCGAGGCTGTATGGATACTGATGCCAATACACTGAGAGATCGTTTGGAAGACCTGGGGACAAAGAAATAATTATTATCAGTAAACTTTTGTGGATTGTGGATTGTGGTGGTATTACGTTTTTGTTTTGGGTTTTACAGTAAATAGTCATAGATTAGTAAAGATTTCTCACTCCTAACAAGAAAATGTACCCAGTTTTGAGAATTGAAGTAGTTGCGTAAAAAAGTTTTGCCACGTCTCCGTGCTAAAATGTCCCTAAAATATTTGAAATAATTATTTATTTATTACGTAAATTACGCAGTATTAGTTATTTATTCGTAAATTTTCTCTAAAAATGTTCTTATTTGTCAAGAATTCAAAAAAAGAACTTACTAAAATAAGCCGTTTGTGGCTTCATTCAATTTCAAGGCGGCGAAGTATCTTTACTAATCTATGTAAATAGTATGTTTTCGAAAGGTTCTATATCAAATTATAACGTATTTGATGTGACTCGAGTTCTATTTTAGTTTCGAAAGTTTTATTAAATTAATTATTGTATTGAGAAATTCTCGTAAACGAAAATAGATATTGGATAATTTTGATGGAATAAAGTTACATTATTTGTTTCGTAAAAGGTTGCTATTATTATTCTCATCAAATTTGACATTACGAACCATTAAAACTATCTAATACTAAATTTAATTTCAAACGTTCATAAACCGAAAAATTAATTAAATGTTAATTTATTTGTGCCCCGTTTATATTTGTAAACTTTTAACGTACGATACAGAAAATCATACTTTCTTTGATACAATAACTTTTGAAGGTGGTAGATTTTTCAAAAACAAATATACTTATAACACAGATAGAATCGGACAGAGCCAATTGAATAGAAATATTATCTAAAGTTACTCGTGTTGCAAGCTCCGACAAACTAAATTATAACAACTCAGCCATGTGAATCTGCTTCGATTCCTAATTCGATGCACATAATTACCAATAATCGCACGACCTTTTCGGATAGGCTTAAAAGATTAGTGCCAGTTTTTCTTTTTTTTATATTAAAGGAGTATCAGACGACCATACAGTCAACCTGACGGTAAGTCGCTACTGCCGCCCATGGACATCTGTAATGAACCCCAGATAAGATTAGATATTCCTATCTTAATTAACCCCTAAGGACTAAGCTGGAACGCATCGGAAAAGTATCTTTCCCTTACCACATCCTTCAGACCAGAACACATCAGCGCTTAACATTACTGTTAATAGACAAAAATAGTTGTGGTGGTGGTGTCGCCAGAGTCGAACCACAAAAGGTTCAACCACCTTCAAACCATAAATGTAGAACAGAGGTTATAACAGCAGTGTTAGGCGCTGCTGTGTTCCGGTCTTAAGGGTTTGGTACATGAGACAGACTTTTTCGAATCGTTAGAAATATCTAATCCTATTTGGGGTTAATTACAGATGTCCATAAACGGCAGTAGCCATTTACCATCAGGTGGACTGGATGCTCGTCTGCTACTCCTACTAATATTAGAAAAAAAAAACGAATGAATATGACATCATCATTAAGTGGATGTAAACTCGTTGGCTAGTTCAATCTTTCAATTTATTAGCACAAGTTCATTGACCTCAAGATTTTATTAAGGCCGGATGAAAAATTAAGATCATCTGAACGTCCTTTGATAAAAATATTTAATTCAAATGTCCTCGTAATCCGTTTGCTCTCAACTCATTTCTGAAGCTGTCAATCACAGCTTCCCTGAATAGGAAAGAAGAAATCAAAATTATTTCTTACAATTTCGACTTTGAAGGTGTTAAGTCGGTGACAAGACGTGGAATTAGTGTAGAAAACCTTCAATTGAATACTTAATACGACCTATTCAATGCAAATAGGTGTTTATTCGTGAAGTTTGTTTAATGTTTACGACTACGACACGACGACGATCAGATTTATCGCTGACTACAATTGACCAAACCCTCTGTCTTTTTATATACAAGTAGCAAATAGCATGCAGTCCACCTGATGGTAAGTTGCAACTGTCGCTGCAAAAAAGATTAGAGCCTTGCCTGAGTTCGGCTACGGGGACATTACTACCCCTAAGAACTAAATTGGAACGCTACTGATAAATAACGTCGTGAATATTGATAAGGTTGTTTAATAAGATTGCTAATGTTGTTATCTTAGTACCTGTACCTCAGATAAACGCCGTGACGTCACTTTTGTTTAATAATTATAGTTCAAAAAACTAAAAAACACGCATTTATGATAAAATCAACTAAAAAGTAGACAATAATTTTCATTCTAAGAAGCAATTAAGGAACAGTAAATAGTATAATTGTGAAAAAAGCGCGGGGTGCTCCATTTATCAGGTTCGTAAAGCGCCCCACACTTTTTCCACAAATACTATTTACTGTTCCTTAATTGAATCTTAGAATTAAAATTGAAAATGAAGGAGTAGACACATTGTTCTTGTGTTCTTAATGTTCACTTATCACTATTTCACTATCACTACACTGTGTCATTTCACGAACTCAAAGGGTTTAGTCCGTTTGAGTCTTCTCACTAGGTCTGTCGTATCGAGGAGCTGGATCGCCTCGATATTGACGTAATTGAAGCTAATATTTTGACGATATAATTATAATATTAAAAATACTGTCGTTCATATGTATGTTATATTACCAGAAGAAGCATTCATAATAGTAGTCGGACGAGAGTACCAGAAATGTTGTTCTTCACAAAATCTTTGGTGTCGAAGGTTTCCACAAGAAATCATCCGTATGTGGTTTAACGACCGCAGCCTGTATTTAAAAATTGCCTTATGAAAATATGAAATCTTTTCGTAATAGAATTAATAATAAACAAATAAATTAAGGACATTCACAGAGATTATCGTCTTTCGTTAGTCGCTTATGGTGGGTCTACCAGAACTTGTCAAACCAAGAATCCTCAGCAAATATTCTGCGAAAAGTTATGCGGAGAATCTACCAACATTTCAATTATGAATTGTGAAGGAATATGTGAATCCTGAAGTTGAAATTTTGCATCCTAGTTTCCTCTTGGATAAAACTAAAGAAATTAAATTTAATTTGTTGTAGTTTCTTGGTATCTTTTTGAAAATGTTGAAGAATATTCGTATGTATTTTATTTATTTTTGTGGTAAAATCACTTATTTGTGGTGTGGGCGTATTGCCTGGCTTGTCATACATACTGTAATGTAATGTTTTTTTTTTTATAATATCGGAGTAGCAGACGAGCATGCAGTCCACCTGATGGTAAGTGGCTACTGCCGCCCATGGACATCTGTAATAAACCCCAGATAGGATTAGATATAGATATTCCTACCTGAGGTCGGCCCTGAGATATTACCCCTGAGGACTAAGCTAGAATGCCTCGGAAAAGTTTTTCTCCCTTACCACACCCTTCAAACCGGAACACAGCAGCACCTAACACTGCAGTTATTAGGTAGAAATAGGTGTGGCGGTGGTGCCGCCGGAGTCGAACCACAAAGGGTTCTACCACCTTCAAATGTTGTAATAAGAATTATTTTCTTAAGACCTTATTTGCTTTTTTGTAGTATCATTGTTTTTATCAATAATGTCTGGCTTGTAGTACATACTGTAATGTAATGTTGTAATGAGAAGTATTTTCTTAAGACCTTATTTGCTTTTTTGCACTATCATTGTATTTATCAATAATTTCTGGCTTATCATACATACTGTAATGTAATGTTATAACGAGAAGTATTGTCTTAAGACCTTATTTGCTTTTTTGTACTATCATTGTCTTTATTAGTATCCCACGTCTAGGCACAGGTTTCCTCTCAGTGTAAGAGGGATATAGGCAATAATAGTAAACTGGGTGGTTTTCATGCATACATTTTTCTTTTGAAAACTCTGAAGGTTGCAGACTTCGTTTGATGTTTTTCTTCACCTTTAAATTTTTTTAATTAATTTACAATACGCAAAAATGAAAAATTCGAGGTAAATACTAAAAACTGGTATTAGAACCTCAGACACGGATTATAATTTCGAATTTAAAACCACTACTAAAAAAACTATGCTAGGCTATCAATGCTTTTACAAGTAATAATGTAGAATACTTAGTATGTGACGGATATTTTTATATTTGAATAAAACTAAATAATGAAATGCCACTGATTTTTCAAAAACTATTATTAAAAAGGTCAGTGATAGGTGAAAGGTGAGTGATAACTTTGTGCAATTCAACAATAGCAATCAATGTTTTCCAACTAACTGACCACTTGACATTTTATTCAGCTGAATAGATATGAGTAGTTTCAAATACGCAGAAATTTGTAGTGTTGAATAGTAGACGAGTATTCTGTTAATTGTTTGTTTATATAAGTTAGAACGCAGTTTTGAAGGTGCTTAAACCCTGTAGCGAATTAAGGGTGGGCGGAAGGAGAGGTCCGCCCCGGGCCCCCATACGTGGTAGGGCCCCCAAACACAGTTGCTAACCCTTCCGAAATATCTGTTTACGTTGCGTTATAAGCTAAAAAGAAAAATTATCAGAACCAAATAATCTGTGAAAAACTCTGTGTAGTAATCGGCGAAAAAAAAGGTCGCCAAGTTTCAGCTCCGGGCCTCATTCAACATTTCGTTCTGGACCTCCGACGACCTTTTTTTATAATATAGGAGTAGCAGACGAGCATGCAGTCCATCTGATGGTAAGTGGCTACTGCCGCCCATGGAGATTTGTAATCAACCACAGATAGGATTAAATACTCCTACCTAAGGTCGGCCACAGATGCGCCGCTACCCCTGGGTACTAAGCTGGAACGCCTCGGTAAAGTCTGTCTCCCTCACCACACCCTTCAAACCGGAACACAGCAGCGCCTAACACTACTGTTATTAGGTAGAAATAGGAGGACCAAGTCCACCACTGGTTAAACCCTGTGTGGTTGGACTCCGGCGGCACCACCGCCACACCTATTTCTGCCTAATAATAGCAGTGTTACGCGCTGCTGTTATTAGGCTGACGGTAGTTCGCAAAACTGTGATTCAATCCAATTACTTGCGAGATAAACTTATAAATAAATATAGTTCAAAAAACTAAAAAACACGCTTGATTTTATCATAAAAGCGTGTTTTTTAGTTTTTTGAACTATATTTATTTTATTAATTTTTAGTATTTGTTGTTATAGCGACCATCAATATGCATCGTCTGTAAAAAAAATCAAGTGTCTATCTATTACGGTTTAAGAGATAAAGCCCTGTGACTCACGAACAGACAGAGGAGGGTTTCGTTTTATCCTTTGAGTACGGAATCCTAAAAATCATTCTACAAGATGGCATTATAGATATGTCAGTACATTTGAGTTATAGGGAAATAACATTTAGTACAGGATCCCTAGTATAGTTTTCATCATTTATTAATAACAAGCTGATTTTTCGTGAGTAGCTTCGTTTCGACAAGACGCCCAACATTTTTCCTTACAGCAATGTTGGTAAATGGTAGCTTGATGGGGCAGCAAGGATAAAATATGTTGACCGGACGAATTCTAAAAATTTATTACTAACCAAATTTTTCTTTGTTAATTATCAAGATAATTATTTAAATAACGTGAAAAAATTTTTGTCCTACAAAATATAAGGTTTTTATTAAGGCGTCCCCCTTCTCCAACATGTATCATAAACAAGGTCATGAAAAATAATTACTAACCAGCTGATTTTTTTTTTATTGGCTGTCTACCATTTACATAGTCTACCATGCACATTGTCCTACAAATTACATGGTATGTCATCTCGGACCTACACTTAAAAGTTGTAGTACTAATACTTAATGTAAAAATAATTAGTATCAAGCTGAGTGTTCCAGAATAGCTTCGTTTCAATGAGACGCCCAACAAATTCTCGTACGAAAGTTCTCGATTGTGGTTTATAACTAAAATAATAGGGATGAAATATGTTGATTTGACGAATCAAAAAAAAATATTACTAACCGAATTTCTTTTTATTAATTATCGAGACAATTATCTAAATAACGTGAAAAAATATTTGTCCTACAAAATATAAGGTTTTTTTTAAGGCGTCCCCCGTCTCCAACATGTATCATAAACAAGGTCATGAAAAATAATTACTAACCAGCTGATTTTTTTTTTATTAGCTGTCTAACATTTACACAGCTTACTACCCACATTGTCCTACAAATTGCGAAGTACGTTATTCCAGTCCGCCAGTTTTATAGTTTATTTATATTATATTATAGTTAAATTACAAATCTTGTAGGATTAATAAAAGTTACCCTTTTTTTTGTAGGACATTGTTTTATTTAGATAAAAATTATATTATCCTATCACGTGATACCTTTGTCCTACAGTTACTAATAAAAAAAATAATCCTGCGGAATTAACATCTTTTCAGCGTAGGTCCGAGATGACATACCATGCAATTTGTAGGACAATGTGCATGGTAGACTATGTAAATGGTAGACAGCCAATAAAAAAAAAATCAGCTGGTTAGTAATTATTTTTCATGACCTTGTTTATGATACATGTTGGAGAGGGGGGACGCCTTAATAAAAACCTTATATTTTGTAGGACAAAAATTTTTTCACGTTATTTAAATAATTATCTTGATAATTAACAAAGAAAAATTTGGTTAGTAATAAATTTTTAGAATTCGTCCGGTCAACATATTTTATCCTTGCTGCCCCATCAAGCTACCATTTACCAACATTGCTGTAAGGAAAAATGTTGGGCGTCTTGTCGAAACGAAGCTACTCACGAAAAATCAGCTTGTTAGTAATAAATGATGAAAACTATACTAGGGATCCTGTACCAATTATTATTTTTCAAAACTAAAAATCAATCTAGTAACTTTGCCTGAACTCTCCCTAAGGCGCTTTCTCTCGCCTCGAAAATCGTTAATCCTGAGGATGTTGATAAGGACAATGGTACAAAATTATTAAAATCGTGTATTGTCATGGGCTTTTCATAATTTTCCAAAATTTAAAATAAACTGAACGTTCAAAGTGGATAGAAATCGGGTTCAAAGATTCCGTTACTGTTACGTACCTACATACATACATACAACCCAAGCTAATAAAAGTGTGTTAATGAATAATTATCATAATCAACCCATTACTGTCCTATTACAGAGTGTGCAGATTGAGAAGGGTTATGTAATTATTAATGAGAATTATAAGTAATATAGGTTACCCTATGATACTGGAAATGCCATCAAAGCTGGTGGTAATTACTTGTTAATATGCGCATAAATTGTATTCAGAGGTTAAATTCAATTAATGATAATAAATATTAAAGCAGTAATTGCTTATCGGAACGGAATCCTCTGAAGGCTCTACTTTGGAGATATGCGTATTATATATGATTGCGTATCTCTTTTTCGTAGTTTAGTTTTGTTATTAAAATTAATTATCGCTTGCTTAAACTTTTAATAGGACAGGGTCGTTAATTAAATCGTTAAAATAATGATTTAAACCCACCGCTACCCCTGAGGATTAAGCTGGAATTCCTCGGAAAAGTATGTCTCCTCTACGCCATCCTTCAAACTAGAATATAGCCGCATTACTACTGTTATTTTGCACAAAAAGGTGTGACGGTGGTGCCGCCAGAGTCGAACCACAGGGGATTCTACTAAATAACGTTTGTCCTATCAAATAACACTTCTCGACATTCGGCAATATTTACGCAATCGACAGTGTAATTTGGAATGAAATTGCCGGCAATAATTGGCAAATGCCGAAGTCCTACTCAGTCGAGGTTGAATAGTAAATTGCTCGAATAACACCGGATAAGTGCGAGTCGGAGGCACGTGAAGAGTTCCGTACACTGCAACATGTACTCAACAGGCAAATATGGGGAAATATCTCGAACATAGATGTTTCATTTATATTTGATTTTTATTTTTACTTTCATAAATTTTGTTATAAACATTTTATGAAATATACGTTTAATAATTTGTACAATGTACATTTCACATAAAAATTTCTAGCGCTTACCGATTCATTATGATTCCAAAAATAAAGTGGAATAAAATCCCAAAGAAAACGATTTCTTGTATGAGAACTCTTTTTAGTTTTGAACTTTTATTTTGCGTATTTGTTGTAAAACGAATGAATGGACAGCAGATACTAAGTAATAGGGTTCTGTTGACACCATTTGAGTACGGAACCCTAAAAACACGTATTGAGAACGCCAATGGGTTTTGTTTGCGATAAATGGTTCAGCAACAGAGGCACTTATCAGGGCATTGGGGAATTCGCTACCGTTATTGGCTAAGTGAATAGTCGAATTTTAGCATTTTTACGCTTTGTTAATAGCTTGGCGGCTTGCTATTCCCAAAGGCTTAAGATGACAGCACTCTGTCGAGACCTTTCATAATTTGGTTACTAAAATATGATAGAAGACAATAAAGGATGTATCTAAATGTTACAAAAAATAAAATGGTGTTATAACTATTGATTTCGATTTGTTTCGTTATAAGTAATATCTATGGTTTTAGTCCGGAAATCTACGTACGCATGTTCGTCATAAGAACTCACGACGTGGTTAAAATTTAAGATGAAAACTTGCGTTATTTTTTCTTAAACCAAATTTACTGATACTAGTTATTGTAAATATATAATAAAATACGTTTCACAAACCTTTTATTTTCTATTATAATATGAGGTCATTGGATATAACTAATTAAACTCAGTTGAGTTTCTTTTGTACCATTTATATCATGTTCATCGACTGTAAGTCGTTTAATTACTGGGTCTTTGCTATTTTCCTTAAACAAAAAGTTTTATTAAATTACAAGGATTTTAAGGCTCACGAAATAAAGCGAATATACTTAAGTCTTTGTCTATCGCACTGACAAGATGCGGATAGGTATTATGATTGTCATCAACAACCTATGGCTGTGCACGGGTCTCCTATCAGCAAAAGGGCCGTAAACTACCGCGTTGGTTAAGTGAGAATCGGTAGACTTAACACACGTTTGTAAACTTAAAAAAGACACTGAGACTTTTAGTAAGTGTATTACTCAGCATGTGATGAATATTTGTAATACATACTCTAAGGTATGTAAAGTCTACTAATTCGCACTTAACCAGCGCAATGGAATAAGGCCAAAACTCCTTTATCTTTGAGAGACCTGTACCCAGTAGTAAGACTACGAATTGACAACGCAAAAATAAGATTGCAACATTCGAAAAGAAACAGCATGAGAAACTCCACAACAATCTAATAAACCATTATGAACAGACACCCCAGCGATATCAATGTAATCATGTTCCAACATTCCGTTTATTGAGAGAATGTGTTCAATATTACTTGATCAGCTGCGCCTTAAATGATGTAATGTAATATCTGACGGAATGGAGCCCGAGTTCTGAACAAAAGGTCAGGCCGGACATAAAATTAATTTGTAATCTGTACCCCTAGTACAAGTTTTACGTTTGCTTAAAAACGTTCACCATTTACGTTAGACATACAGCGCCCCCGTGGACCGTATTGGAACTTGAATTTCGCATTATGAATTTAAAAAAACTGAATAGTCAATTGTAACGACATTTAATTTTACAAATATAAATACGATGCATTTATTTTTACATTTTTATTTTTATTTTGATAGCGTTATTGTTCTTTATACCTTGGAACTTTAGTTCCGATACGGTCCACGGGGGCGCTGTGTGCGAAAACGTAAACGGTGAACATTTCGAGTAAACGTAAAATCTCATACTATGGGCGTTCGTCCACCGCCACCGGGACCGTCAGATGGCGCCGCTGAAGTAGCGATACATAGTATATGACTAAAGCCGCGTGTCCACCGCACGTCCATCACTTCATATTAAAATCGGCCCGAAACAATCTCGTTCGTTATGCAACCATACCGTAACCGTACTTACGGCGGCGGTGGACAAACGCCCTAAGGGTACTGAACAAAAGGTCAGACCGGAGGTAAAGTTAATTTGTAATCTGATGTTGCTAGTATTACGCTGTAAACGCATTTCTTGTGGGTACTGTTTAATTGTAAAGGTTAAGTTTTGTCTTTTTACTGTGGATAAAAGAAGTGTTTTTTTTAAGAAACTTTGAAAAGAAAATTTAGACTTATTTAGCATTAAATATATAGGTTTCCGAGGAATACAGAAAATGAATTAAATATTAAGGCTAACCATATCTCACCAAAAACCTTGTAAAAACCTGAATTATGCAATAATTACTGATTACTGACTACTCAGATTGAAATAACAAACGATTATGATCAAATGATGAACGACCTGTGGTCATTGCTACCGAAACATATATATAGGTCATATTTTATGTCATTAAAACTTTGACAAAATTTTGCATTTCGTGGGTAAATTATGGATTTGGTTTTATGACAAGAAGTAGATTAAGTTATTTAATTAAATTCCCTTTGTTTTCTTAATTATTTCCTTAACATTTTTTTATGATTTTACCGCTGTAATTCAAAATGCAAACCTCGTAACATATCTTCAAAAACCCCAAACACGTTTTGTAGCAGAAGTTTAACATGTGTAAAGTTAGAACACACATTTGCTTATTGCCAACCCGCCAGTTCTTAGCACACGTGTAAATTAGGAATGTTTGCAATCAGCCGCAGTAAAGTTTAGTTGCGTGTTCATCTTGTAGCATAAAAAGTGGTAGTCTTCTATTTGAGGGCTCGAAATCCCAGGCTGGTGCTTCGAAGTTATAGATTAATTGAACGAACGAAGAAGTATTAGATTTATTTAACATCAGGAAGATCCTATATAACTAATAATATGAAGGAATTAAAAATATAAATAAAAAGGAAATAAATTTATGATTATCGATAAAAAATAAACCCGCTGAGTATCTTACTGGATCTCGTCAGTTGAGGTCGCGTTCCGATCCGGTAGTAGTATAGGAAAAACTATTGTAACTGATAATATGTACCTAAATGTTTCCACAGGCCTAAACAAAAAAATATATATATTTCATTTCATTTTATTTCGTAAGCGTTACTTAAAAAAATCTCATTCTCAAAAATGTCTGAAATCTACCATCTACGTGGCTTGCGTGGTACATTTTGGGTTAAACGCCACTTTCAGAAAAGACTTATGCCCAGCAGTGGTACAGTAGTGGGTTACCGACGCATTTTCAAATTAAAAAGCGATCAAATCGTCAAATGTATCGTCAGATCGCAGTGTAACACATACATATCTACATTCCTTTTTTTATAATATAGGAGTAGCAGACGAGCATGCAGTCCACCTGATGGTAAGTGGCTACTGCCGCCCATGGACATCTGTAATCAACCACAAGTAGGATTAGATATTCCTACCTGAGGTCGGCCACAGATGCGCCGCTACCCTGAAGACTAAGCTGGAACGCCTCAGCAAAGTCTATCTCGCTTACCACACCCTTCAAACCGGAACACAGCAGCGTCTAACACTGCTGTTATTAGGTAGAAATAGGTGTGGAGGTGGTGCCGCCGGAGTCGAACCACAAAGGGTTCTCCCAATTTCAAACATACATACAGAAAAGTTTACAAGTAAACAGTTGAACAGAAAGTTTTAGCATTTACAAAGGAACTTTTGTTATCTACAAAATAATCAACGACCTAAAACTTCAGACCACAAAGCAAACGCTTGCAAAGACAATGTTAGGAGGAATATTTTCATAAAGATACGTTTACGAGACGCTTTTTTGGATAATTTTAGAAAGTAGAACATTTAAGTAAAATTTGGCAAAGAGGCATAATCACCACAAAGACAAAGGGAGATGTTACGCCGGGCTTGGTGATCATGCCCAGTCAGTAGCTGTCCAAGAATCTCCGTTCGGAGCTTGTATATTTTGAAGGTGGTAGAAACCTTTGTGGTTCGACTCCGGCAGCACCACCGCCACACCTATTTCTACCTAATAACAGCAGCGTTAGGCGCTGCTGTGTTCCGTTTTGAACGGTGTGGTAAGGGACAGACTTTTCCGAGGCGTTCCAGCTTAGTCCGCAAGGGTAGCGCATCTGTGCCCGACCTCAGTTAGGAATATCTAATCCTATGTAGGGTTGATTACAGATGTCCATGGGCGGCAGTAGCCACTTACCATAAGGTGGACTGTATGCTCGTCTGCTACTCTTATATAATAAAAAAAAATTTAATACCGGCTACAGATTTACGTCCAGAACACCCGAGAAGCGTGAGTGTGATCACTTTCTTGTCTCTTCGTTCTCGCGCTCGCCTGTTCTCCGATCCGTGTCGGCATTTTGCCCGCTCGGGTTTCTCGGATGAGAAAATAAAACAGCCTAGTATAGGTAGAGACTGTAGATGCCTTCTCGGTTCTCGCGCAATTTCTCGGCGAGACTTCTCGCGTGAGCCTGTAGCCGGCTTAAGATGTTGAGAAAACTTCAATAGCGTGATTCAGAAACCTTCAGAAACTTCATTGCAACCTACAATAAGATTATTGTCTCCTTAGTATTTGTTGTAACACTTGGATTTAGTACAAAAAAAACAAGGTAAACAAAATGTCCGCGGGAAAATGTTGAGAAATAAAATATAACCTACCGCATACGAAGCTTGTCTACTCGAGTTCTGACACTCACTCGAGTATACTATACAGAGATAGAGAGGGAAAGTCTTATGATGGCTGTATAACGCTATTTCCTTATGTTATGATGTTTACCCTTCAACTCCTACGGTAAACCGCATTAAAGAATTTAGTTCCAAAAACAGTACATGCACGGAAAAGAGTAACACTGGAGTTCTGTTTATAAGAGGGAATCTTAAAATACAGCAGTGCTATTTCAAAAAACACAACACGGAAGCGTTGTTAATGGCTAGGCTTTAGAACGTGATGAAATCTGAATACTGGAGATAAAAACACGGCACGAGCAGGCCACCGGCTAGGTATTCACAGTATCATCCATGTAATAAAGTCGGGTATTATATTAGGAGCTGTGTTATTTAGGTCAAGTATTATTTTGAAGGTGTTTTGAGTCCGGAGGCACCACCATCACACCTATTTTGGCCCAATATTAGCTATTGTCACATATGTCGCAGGACCGATGGCCGATGGGGCAGGCGAGTTCTCGAATAGCGAACACGTATCGGCAGGCGGATCGTAGGACGCCCTCCGGCACGCTGGACCGACGACCTTAAGAGGGCTGGTGGTAGTGGCTGGATGAGAGCGGTGGAGGTCCGAGTGTTGTGGCACACCTCAGGGGAGGCCTATGTCCAGCAGTGGAATAATAAAGGCTGAAATGATGATGATGAATAGCTATTCAAGTAATAGAGTCCGGTGTTATATTAGGAGCTAGGTTATTTGGGTCCGGTATAATTTTGAAGGTTTAAACTCCTTACGGTTCGACTGCGGAGTTACCATTAACACACCTACTTCACACACCTTCTATTTAATAACAGCAATGACAAGCGATTCTGTGTTTGCTTGTGTCCGCTTTGATGAGTGTAGTAAGTGAGACATACTTATCTGAGACGTTCCAATTTAGTCCTTAGGGGTAGCCACACATCTGTGGCCAACCTTAGGAAGGAATTTTACCATCAGTACCCTCACCATGGGTTTTTACGTTTTGACAAATATGACTATTTTGGTATTTGTTTACGTATTTGCCCATACAATTTCCAATCAGCGCCCCTAGCGGATTGTATCAGAACTATTGTCAGTAACGTAGTATTAAATGTCTCAATTTACAAAATGGCGCTTTATGTTTTGTCTCTCTTTTTTGCGAACATGTAAGGTAGACAAAAAGTTCATCGTCACTTAAGCAGTTACTTATTGTTACGTTTACTCAGTTTACTGAAGCAAACGGAACAGAATAATGGATTAAGTAAACGTAACGTAAAATTGTGGGACGTTTTGAAAACTCATGGTAAGGGTAGGTACAGGAGGACTGCATGTTCGCTTGTTACTTCAATATTATAGAAAAGAAGCAGATACAAAAAAGGAAAAAAATATTCTTTCTTCTCGCCTTTTAATAATTATTATTCGCTGACTTGAAAAAAGGTCCTATGATTTCAATTTTTTATTCTCGCCTTTGCTAAGGGGGCCTCCACCCCCTAAACTACCCCACCGTATATACGTCCTTTGAAACAAAGATATACAAATAAAATATTTTTTTATGTAGACAACAAAGAATAGTACGATAATAATTACAATTCATAACTTATTTAAAAGTAATATAAACTTCTACACAAGAAGTCCACAAGTGAAAGCGTATACAAAATACTTTCATTAGTCTGTTTGTGATAACATATTGTTTGAAAATTATTATTTGTCAATTTATTGCACATAAATCACTCTACACTAGTTATACACCATGATATATAACTTAGTTTCCTTCGGGTAAACTGTACAATACGAATAAATAACTATGTATTTGTTAAGAAAGTATCGTATAGTATAAAAAAGCAGTGATACGAGTAGCCTAATGGTTAAGAAACTCGGCCGCTCGAACGAGAGGTCCGAGGTTCAAATCCCAGGCTCACCTCTGAATTTTCCAAGTTATGTGCGTATTAGAAATTAATTATCACTTGTTTAAAACGGTGAACGAAAACATCGTGGGAAAACCTGCACATCTGTGAGATTAAAAAAATATCTCAAAGGTATGTGAAGTCCACCAACACGCACTTCGCCAGCGCGGTTAGCTATGGCCTAATCCTTTTCATTCTGAGAAGAGACCCGTGCCCAGCAGTGGGACAATAATGGGTTGATGATGAAGAAAGTATTTACTTTATTTTTACCTTTGCACGACAAGACAAAACAAGGATTACATTTGTTCTTTCAAATAACTTATTATAATTTCACATATGTGGTATCGTTGGGAATAACTTTTACTTCGCTGACCATGTGATGTCACATTAAATTGAACATTTAATGTGACAGCGCCTTCTATTCGTAGAGGAAATCAATAAAAACAAAACAAAATCTCTTAGATAGTCGGGTTTTACTTTTTATTACGTTAAAATCCGTTCGTCCGTTATCAATAAGTAGAGACAGTTTTACTTACATTGTATTATAATATAAAAGTGAATATTTATTTACGAATAGAATAGTTCCCGGAGCGCCGAAGCTGAATCGTGATTTACGGCACCTATTCAGTATTCTACGTTTCTTATTTATTTTGTCCCTGTAGTCTCGGGACTAAAATAGGACTACGGTATCCCCTGCCTGTCGTAAGAGGCGACTAAAACGGGGCTTCTGGGGTTGCGGGCGGCAAGAGTGGGAGCTCAAACCGTCCAGCAAGTAACCCCCGGGAAGGACGACGGTGTGTGTGGCCGCATACCGTTGTAAACACCAGGTGTGTGGGAGGAGCGTAAACTGTTGCCCCCAGGGAAGAGCCCGATTGGGGCATCGCGCTCGGAGGACTCCAGCCGTGTTCCATCGGAGATCCCGGGTTTCTCCACCAAGACCTAAGGACGGCTACCGGGAGGTTTTAATGCGGTAAAAATCCAACATAACCCGGCAGCGCTCCCACGTCGTCGGGTACCTTTTCAAGGTTTCCCCCTCGTAAACAAAAAAAAGGTTACTTATTTATTTATTTTTATAATATTATTTTACTACCTACCTACCTAAACCCAGATTATTTTCCTACCTGGATACAGCCATGGATGAGCTGATACCCCTGAGAACTAAGCTGGAATGCCTCTGAAAAATATATATCCCTTATCTTATCTCCCTTTAAGCCAGAACATAGCAGCGCTTAATTGTTATTCGGTCGAAATAGGCCTGGCAGTGGTGCCACCGGAGTCGAACTACAGAGGATTCTACCACTTTCAATTTTTTCTTTGTATACGTGTATTGGTGTTTCTATAGTACCGAAATACAGATAATTCCTAGTAATAAGACAAACAAGGCTATGTAGGCTTCCCTGTTTGTTAGCGTCTTTGTGTGCTGTGTACACGTAACAACACACAGAGACAAGCCAAACAGAATCAGAATAGACGGGCAAATCCATCGTTAGCTGTATGTCCATCGTAACTGTATCCCCGAGATTTAAGCTTAGAGACTTGCTCCCCGGTAGAACGAATTATTTGACGAACTGCGTAGTGAAGCGGTCACCATATCGGTCGGACGCGTAGACGGTTCCAGGTTCGATCCTTGGCCATACACAATTCTAAATGATGAATTTTTAATTTAGATTTCTGTTATAGGTCTGAACGTTTGTGTATTCGTCTTTGCATGTGTCCATGATAATTACTATCCTAGTTAAAGTATTTTTGTCACGCAGCCCATCTAATGTTACGAGGACACTACCGCCCATAAACGTAAATGTAACTAACTCGATATAGAACAGAAGTCTACTTGAAGCCAATCATAGTAAAAGCAGTGATAGCCTAGTGGTTAAGAAACTCGGCCTCTCGATCGAGGGGTCCAAGGTTCAAATCCCAGGCACGCACCTCTGATTTTTCAAAGTTATGTGCGTATTAGAAATTAATTATCACTTGCTAACGGTGAAGGAAAGCATCGTGAGGAAACCTGCATACCTGAGAGATTTATAAAAAAAAATCTCAAAAGGTATGTGAAGTGTATCAATACGCACTTGGCCAGCGCGGTAGACTATGGCCAAATCCTTCTCATTCTGAGAGGAGATCCGCGCCCAGCAGTACGACGATAAAGGGTTGTTGATGATGATGATGATAGTAAAATTAAATTCACCTTACCACACCCAATATTACATTTTTATTATATCTTTCTAGATAAAAACGGACAAATTTATATTATATGGCAAAAATAAGTGCCTTTAGGCTATTATCAGATAATTCTACCATCCAAAAAAAACAATCCTCTTAATCTCAGTTTTTAAGCCTCTTTCATGCTTGACAAATACGAAGGTAGGATCATTTCCGTCTATTAGTAAAATCTGAGCACGATCCTCCATCAGACACGTTGGCATGACGTGTGTATCCCCCGGGATAAGTAAGTAATGAAATTGGGTATACGCCACGGATATCCGACGCCGTATCGCATATCTTCAAAATTACGTTTCGTCATGATGTATTGGATTTCAATATACGATCCTATGTATATCTAAAGCCTCGGAGAAAATGAGATATATTAAAGAGCCTTCACTACATTTTCCTGTAATTTAATAGTTCAGAGGGTATGTTTGAACCTTATGATTATTACATTACAAGATAGTGTTACACTTGGCAGGCTGAAGTGGCAATAGGCAATGGCCTCTTCCCTCGGAGGACCAATAACCGATAGGGAAAAGGGTCCTCGAGTGGCGACCACGCAAGCAAAAGCAGCACAGGTCGCCCTCCGACCAGGACCAACGACCTGAACAAGACGGCGTGATAAATGGAAGCTAGTGTTCTTTGATACAGGAGTACCTGTTGAGCAATAATTTTTTCGTGGTTTAAATTTAACGAGGAACTTCGTACTTATTTCTGCTTTTTTATAGAGGTGGTTAAGACTAATTTTATTTAATAAAGAAGTAGTAAGCGATCGTATAGTTCATTTAATGGTATGTGACTACTGCGGCCCATAGATATTCCAGATAGGATTATAGATAGGATGACCTGAGTTCGGCAACCAAATCGGAACACCAAGCTGAACCAGGTTTTGAAGGTGGTAGAACCCTTTTTGGTTCGACTCCGGCGGCACCACCGCCACACCTATTTCTACCTAATAACAGCAGTGCTAGGCGCTGCTGTGTTCCGGTTTGAAGGGTGTGGTAAGGGAGACAGACTTTTCCGAGGCATTCCAGCTTAGTCCTCAGGGGTAGCGGCGCATCTGTGGCCGACCATAGGTGGGAATATCTAATCCTATCTGGGGTTGATTAAAGATGTCCATGGGCGGCAGTAGCCACTTACCATCAGGTGGACTGTATGCTCGTCTGCTACTCCTATATTATATAAAAAAAAAACCAGAAACCAGAACAGTGCAGCGCATAATAGTGCTGTAATTAGGCAGAAATAGGCGTAGAGTTGGTGCCGCAGGAGCTGAACTATAAAGGGTTTTACCACCTTCCACTTTTTTTAAAAACATAAGTTAGCACTGTCCTATCTCAGTAAAGGGCACTGGGATCTTTCTGGGATGAGAAGGGTTTATGTCCAACGAACCATTCTCATACCTCTGAGAATATTATTAAGCACCCTCTTGTTTGCTCCTTCGCAAAGGGTTTCGTAACCTTCGTAGCGCAGATTAAATTAACTGTTATTATAATTATCCTTAAGCAATTTCGAAGATAAATTATAATTAAATTAATTAATCTTGCGCGTCTATACACCAGTTTTGGCAATCAGTCAGTGAGCTTGCCAGTAAGTTAATTTGTCTTTTCCATATTATATTATTTTTATGGTAATACGTGAAGCGAAAACTTCGGATTACGAATTACGAATATAGGTGGATCTCACACGGAAGAGTGTGATTTAGAACAGTTAACATTTGTGAAAAGTACTGCAGAAATCCAAAATTTACGTTTATTCTCTGTCCCAAATCATTAAAAAAAAAATTGTACTATCAATTTAATAATAGTTAAATGTGAGTACTATAATATATGTCTGAAAACGGATTGTTGCTTCTAATAATAATAAATAACACAAGTTTTAACAAAATTTGGTTTACAGATAGTGATAAAAAATCATGTTAAAAATATTTCGGTGATCTAAAGTTGAGTTTATATTGGCTTACGGTTAACTTTAACCACTGCGTTTATAAAATATTGAAGATAGAGGTTTTGTACCGTACTCTCTAATAGGTGTGCCCTTTTCAAGTTCTCAATTCTCCAGCGTCGGCTTAACCCAACTGTTTTGCAGGTTGAGAAAACACGTATAATAATAATTGCTCTAAACACCATCTTATCTACTTAAATTGGGTCACTGGCGTTGCTACCCCTGAGGCTTCGCCCTCAAAGTCAAAGTTGAAAGCCCACAAAACTACCTTTTGATCGCGTCTTTGTGCGGTCTACGGGAATAATAACTAACCGCGCTCCGGCAGGACCCTTTCATTTTTAGGATAGTAATACTGATGGACACAAATTGTTAATAAGGGTTTTATATTTTATTTCGTATGAATGTTGTGAGCTTAGAAAATGATTATGCTGATATAACACAAAACGGGTTCAGAATCCTGTGATAGTTTTATTTACCATAATGTAAGTCCGTCTAATGGTAAATGTTTTATGCCGTCCATGGACAATTTATATTTAGCAAAGGTTCTACCTAAAGTCTCATATATATCTAAGTTTCACTGTGAAGCCTCCACCACCACACTTCACTTACAGCCCAAAACAGTAGTGCAAAGTTGTTATAACTAATAAGAAACATTTAAACTTGCCCTAAACGACAATAACAAATCTATGGTTTTTCAAACAAGTAACACGCGAATTAAAAACAAATAAAAAACACACTACACTTAGTGCCGCTAAGTAACTACAAAATAGACAACATTTTAAGACTTCCTAAAAATTGTTCAGTACTTACGACATTAACCTTTTTACTTTATTTTTAGCTGTCAAAAACGCTTCTGCACTTTACAATTCCACTTAAGCAGCGTTGCCCTAAAGGCCTGGACACATAGAGCGCGTATTCTAGCGCCGCGCTAGGGCGTCAGCGCTAGTAGTAAATCTTGACGCCCCTGAGTTGTATTGTACTGAGCTATTAGTAAGCGGTCACACAGAGCACGTACGTGTACGCGCGTATTCGTACGCCCGCACATAATTTTTCCCACACAATGACGCTTGTACGCAAATCTGTAAAAAAATACAACGCCCGGCGACAGGAACGCCGAGCGCCGCGACAAGCGTACGCGTACGCGCTCTGTGTGACCTTAACCATGAGTTTTTACTTTTTGACAAATATGACTGTTTTGGTATTTGTATACGTATTAGCCCATACAAATTCCAATCAGCGCCCCTAGCAGATTGTATCTGAACTATAGTGTCAGTAACGTAACATTAAATGTCTAAAATGACAAATGGAGCTCTAGTTTTGTCTCTCTTTTTTGCGAAAATGTGAGGCAGACAAAGAGACTTGAGCACATACTTATTGTGACGTTTACTCAGTGTACTGAAGCAAACGGAACAGAATAACGGATTGAGTAAACGTAACGTAATATTGTGGGATGTTATGAAAACTCATGGTAAGGGTACAGTAGTAACCCCGTACAACACAACTCGGTGCTAGAGCGCGGCGTCAAGATTTTCTTCTAGCGATAACGCCTAGCGCGGCGCTAAAATACGCGTTCTGTTTGACCGGGCCTTAAGTGAATGAATGGGTTGCAACTTGCAATACTGTTCGCATAATGAGAAACTATTTTTATTCACTCAACTTCTAAATAAGCCAAGGTTAGTGTTTTATAATATAAAAGTAGGAAAAAAGGGTTCAATTCACTTGATAAGTGGTCACTATCGCAAATGGACATTTGTAATCATTAGATTAGATTAGAATACTATCTGAGATCAACCAAATGCGTTGCTATTGCTGAGGACTAAGTTGGAACACCTTGCAAAAGTGATTTTCTATTATCATATTCTTTAAAACACAACATAGAAGCGCTCAAAAGAAAATATATTATATTAAAAGATAGATATCTCGATAGTGCCTCCAAAGTAGAACCATAAAGAGTTTCTTTAAAAGTACCCTTCAAAACCAAGAAGCTGGAACGCCGAAGAATATGTCTCCCTTACCACACCCTTCAAACCAGAACACGGCAGCGCTTAACACTGCCGTTATGAGCAAATAGGAGTAACGGTGATGCCGCTAGAGCCGAACCACAAAAGGATCTACCACTTTTAATATTAAAACCAACAGTTATAAAAATTAAATTCTTTGTTCCCCGGATTATCCAGCGCGGTGAAAACAAATAAAGTTTAGATTGATTCAACAAAAAATAATAAAATCCTCTATCGATAGAATAAATTATTCTTTATTTGTTCCCAAACGAAACGGTACCTTTCAAAATTATTCATTGTAATCTTTCAATTCGTTTTTGATTTATTTAACGAGATCTGTGGTCAAATATTTATAAATCTTTCTCCTGAAATTAGGAATGTATTCATGGTCCAGATATTCATATACTTATTTGTTTTATAATATAAGAGTAGCAGAGGAGCATGCGGACATATTTTTCTGAGGCGTTCAAGCTTAGTCCATAGGGGTAGCGGCGCATCTGTGGCCGACCTCAGGTAGGAATATCTAATCCTATCTGGGGTTGATCACAGATGTCCATGGGCGACAGTAGCCACTTACCATCAGGTGGACTGCATTCTCGTCTGCTACTCTTATTATAAAAAAAGTTGACACAATTTAAGATGTAAATGGTACTTGTTTGTTTTTATTAATTTATATATTTTCTCTTTCCATGTTTATTGTTCATAGAACCAAAAAGTAATCCTGATGTGGGTGTGAACGTGATATTATTATTTCATGAGTCAGAATATAGCAATTCAGCTAGACATAGGCCTGGCATTTTCTAATCTTTCTTAGTATTTCTTATTGTTACCTAATATCAATTCAGTATACTAATTGGAGAGCTATTTCTGTAACTTTCGTTTAGGGAATTTGTCGTTATGAGTTCTGTCACGACACGGAATGTAGTTCGTTATTGTATATTGTCGTCTCCATCAACCTATTATTGTCCCACTGCGGTGCAGGTCCTCTAGGAGTGAGACGAATTTAGACCATAATCCACTGCATTGGCCATGTGTAAATTGCTACCTTTGGAAGAACTCTCAGCCGTGTAAGTCCCGCAAAATGCATTTAAGTAATTTGTAATACGCACGTATATCCTTACTAATATTATAAATCCATCCTTTCTAATATTATACATCCGAAAGTAACTCTGTCGTAAGTAACAGACAGACATCTGTCGGGCTGTCTCTTCTTCACGCCTAAACCACTGAACCGATTTTAATAAAATTTTGTACAAAGATAGTCTGAGACGCGAGAAAGGACATAGGATAGTTTTATCCCGGAAATCCCACGGGAACTAGGGATGGTAATCTAAGATCGATTAATCGGAGAATCGATCATTTGGAACCAAAACATCGATTATTTTAATCGATATTAGTAAGGATTTAATCCTAAACTATGCATTTGATCAAGTGATGATCTTTAGCAAAGTTGAAAGTACGAATTTTCAGTTTTATGTATGTTAGTATGTTATATTATTTTCTTTTAAACGCGGGCGAAGCCGCGGGCAAAAACTAGTTTATAATAAAATTTGCATGTCTGAGACACAAACCTCGGACCCCTTGATTGAGAGTTTTTGAACGTACATGTAAATCATAAAAGACAGATAGATATTTGCTACAATATTTTGATTTCCCCACCCATGTGTTGCATATATTAGTTTTAATAATATCTCATTTAAACCTGATTGTAAGTGTCTACTGCCGCCGATGAACGTCTGCAATCAACCCCAGATAGGATTAGATATTCCTACCTGAGACCGCTACCCCTGAGGACTAAGCTGGAACGCCTCGGAAAAGTATGTCTCCTTTACCACAAACTTTAAAACCAGAACACAGCAGCACTTAACACTGTTATTATTAGACAAAAATAGGAGTAGCGCTGGTGCCGCCGGAGTCGAACCACAAAGGGTTCTTCCACCTTTAATAATATCTAATTAAAACAGCACCTATTAATAGTTTACTTATAATTAATTTAAACGAAGTATTATTAGGTACACTAAAATTAATATTACATGACGCAATTATTTAAGCCCACACAAACAAGACCCTCTAAGTCTTAAAATAAAGCCTGCCCTGTCTGCCTGTCCTCGGGGACTAATATAAAACTTATAAAGAGCAGCTTGTAAGATAGGAACTACATTGCCACTATTTTCAACTTTTCAAAAGTCTTTTAGTTCTAATTTTAAAAATAAGAAAGTTATTTGAGTGTTTGCTACTGGTTTCTGTTTATCATAGAAAGTTTTAAAAAGATTACACTAAAATATTACTAAGTTAATAAAAGATTTTTAATTAATGAACTACTTACTTAAAAATATGTACTCATAACCTATTTTATTAGCATTCTTGTTTATATCCCAAGATTATATTCTTATTATAATGTTATTTTATCGATAATGGAAATAAATTTTTAATATTTTTACTTTAAAATAATTAAATATTTATTTTAACTTTCATTACTTTACATATTTTTTTTTCTTGCTTTTTTTTAAGATTTCTATAACCTAAATACTTTTAGTTTAAAATAAATTACTTTAACTTCGACAGCCTTCAATAATAATACATTTGCGATTATTTATTAAACAAACAAAAATAACAATTTTCAGTACAAATTTTACAGATAGATATAAATTTTGTAATAGAAAAATAATGTTATGAAGCGAATGCTTAGTTTTTATGAGCCGTGTACAAAAACAAACTTACCGAACAACAACAGCAACAGATCGCTAACAGCCAAGCTGAACAGATAGTAATTTGTGTCTGTGTGCATAGCCGGGTGTCGGACGATCACCACGCACACCGCCACGTTCCCCACCACGCCGGTCAGGAAAATCATCAACAGGAACGCGGATATCGGCACTATTTTCAACAGAGGCAGCCGTCTTGGCCCCATCATGTGCCAGAGCATCTCCTCCTCGGTACAATCGAAGTATGTAAGGTTTGTGCATCGCCAGGAGAATTGTTCTTCCGTTTCGTTTGGGCGCATAAACTCTTCCATTTTTGGATAGTTCGAGAACTTTTTCTAAGTTTCCATTATAGACATTGTATTTTACGTTTTAAGTATTTAACTTACTTTTTAAATATTCCATTATAGTTTATTTAGATATTTTAACTCCCATTTTCTCAAGAAATTATCAAACACTCGAACTATAAATAACTTATTAACAAGTTTTAACTGAATATATTTACGACACTAAAGTTACTAAAATATAAAATTAGATTAAAACGATGCTAATGTTAGTAACGCTACGAAAATACAATACAAAGTTTTCATTCGACTACGATCGTAGCGAACAGCTACGCGCGTGCTACGCGTCCGTAGGCCGCCGTAGATGCGCTGTGACTGGGGTGCCGGTCGGTCCCGCACAAAACACTGATCTAATCAACTGTGAAGCTTCGTTGTTATAAGAACAGTTGATAGCGTCAAAGTTTTGTTGAGAAATGCGCTGCTAGTTTCAAATTAATTACATCGAAAACAAAATTACCAGACAAATCTGTTTGTATCCAAAACAAGTGTTTAGTAGGTAGGTAGTCTGTTTATATACGTTTTTGATCCGGGCACCATACCGGTCTGACGCGCAGGGTCCCGGGTTCGATCCCCGGCCAGACAGATATCTAAAAGGCGAATTTAGATTTCTGGGTTTGAGTGTTTGTGTATTTGTCTCTGTGTGTGTCCATAGCACGCATGTTACAGGGAATCCTAGCATTTTCGATCCAAACACAGTTTTTTTTTATAATATGGAAATAGTATACGAGCATGCAGTAAAACCGACGGTAAGGATCTATTGCCCATGGACCTATATAGACAACCCCAGATGTGATTAGAGTGCTACCTGAGGTTAAAGATGCGATGGTACCCCTGAAGAATACTCTGTAACGCCTCGGATAACTATATCTCCCTTACCACACTCTTTCAAACCAAAACATAGCAGTGCTTAATGCTGCTATAAGCCAGAGATATAATACAAACAGAATACAAAGGCTCTACCTTCAAGTTTCAATCTAATTACACAGGAAAGCAATTACTTGAGTCAACATTGAATTTTTCATCCAAAACAAGTATTTAGGAAGTTCGTGAAAATTTCAAAGTCATTACGTTCTCTGTTTATAATTTCTGACCCGACCACAAGAAATTTGCCAAAAGTTCAATTCCTCGGGGAAAGTAAGTGAGAAGATTTGATAGGAATCAAGACGCGGAAAATTAGGATCCTGCGATTAAAGGATCAAAGTGACCCTAAGATTACGTTAATGGAATGGAAAATCTCAACTCACACACACACTCCATTCAACAACAAGTTGAATGGAGTGTGTGATGGGAAAGGGTAAGCTAAGTATCATTAATCAGTACACTGTACCCTTACCAGGAGTTTTTACGTTTTGACAAATATGACTGTTTTGGTATTTGTTTACGTATTGGCCCATAGGATTTTCTAGTTCGGACACAATCCGCTAGGGGCGCTGATTGGAATTTGTATGGGCGAATACGTAAACAAATACCAAAACAGTAATATTTGTCGAAACGTAAAATGTCCTGGTAAGGGTACAGGAAACGGAATTGTGTACATTTGTTAACTTCTATTTATTGTTATTGCTATTGTTAGTTCTTTATGCTATTGTTATTACTTGGTTTTTTTTCTGAGTGTATGAGGTATGTGTGTGAGTGTGAGTCGGACTCTCGCGCCCTACAGTCCAAACGGCACAACGAATTTTGACATATAAGGTCGACACCTTATATGTCAAAATTCGTCATGAATGAATTCGTCTAAATTGTGGGAATGACTAAAGAGCCATTTAAATGGAGAGAGTTTCTCGCACGTTTTGGGTCGAGAAAACGTAAGCAAGTATCACAAGCAAAAATCGCCATAACATAATCGTGTCAACATATTTACACACAGGCAATAGTAAAAACTCGCCTACGATTTTGTCATAATAGACTCGCATATGACATATTGCCAGGCGATAATTGCCTGTGTTTGTTTACACGACGAAATTATAGTGAGAACATTCTTGCTAATGAGAATCTCAACTTGTATAAACACGATATCGTATGACATATTTTGAAGTTCGTACGAGTATTGTACAAATCAGTTTGAATCGTTTTCAATGCGAGATTTCTCATTCCAGTTTAGTGATTATGGTACGTAATAAAATATTTTATGCGGGACAATTATCGCTCAAGGCGACGAGCGAGGAAAGCGAATGCTTAGACGACAAAATATTTTATATTCCTTCGATAATTGTATCTTCGAGACGAAAAACTGTCTCCATCTAAATGGGGCATTAGGCCACATTAATTCCCTTTTTCTTTAATTATTATTAGGTAGTTAGTTTTCGTTTTATAATAATCACTATTATTCACAACCTTCATAAAATACGGGTTTTCATGTTATGTGTCCGGAGTTCAAACGGAACTTTGATTTTTAGTAGAGATGCGCCGAATATTCGTTTGTTATTCGGTATTCGGCGTATTCGGCATCTTTTTTGCTATTTATATTCGGCCGAATTATTCGGTTTTGGTGCCGTATATATTCGGTTCGAGTATTTCTATTTTCTTGTGTACACGAAATGGTACAGGACTAACATCTTATGTAAGATTTATGTTATATTACAATTCAAACTCAAATCCTTTGAAGAATGTGTTGAATAAAGCTAATAAGATAAAGCGATTAAACTTCAAATAAACATTTATTTTAATACCTCAAGTCAACACATTGATTACTTAATATATAGTTAGTATAGTAAACATTTATTTTAAACCTTAAATCAGTATATATTTTTAAACTCAAATTAACATTTTAAAGTGTTAATGAACACACATAATTGACAAACTGACAATAAAGAAATGGTTAACCGAATAATTCCGCTGAAAATTCGGTTCGGTAAAAGTTAAACCGAATTTTATTCGGTATTCGGTGAAACCACTATTCGGCGCATCTCTAATTTTTAGGCATATTTAAAAAATAAAAACAGAAACAAAGGAATTTGACTTGCATGACCCTTAGTAGGTATAGCAAAATGCCCTTTAGTTAGGCCCTCGGGTCTGTAACTTATAAAAGGAAATATTCCAATAAGACCCTAGGCTATGCAGGCTTAGGAAAAGCTATTAAGTAGCTTTTTCAAAGCCTTCTAGCTCCCTTGTTTATACTGTTTAGAAATTATTAATGTAACTTGGTATTAAATTTACTAAGGTTTATCTACAGTCATAGAGCGTTTCATACACGTGCCGTGTTAAACAAAATTATATTTTTCTATACCATAATACCTATTCCGCAATAACATAATTTGACATCAACGACATATTTCATCTGATACGCAAATGACTGACAAATCAGAGGTGAATGCCTGGGATTTGAATCTTGGACCTTCTCATTGAGACGCCGAATGCAACCACTGAGCTATCAGCTCTATAGGCCTCTATGTTGATGTCGATTCTGGTCCCATTGTCTTTCGTCATGATATTTGAAATATTGTTGGATTACGGTTGGATTTCTTTATATGATCGCAATAAGGTTTTCGGTTACGTTGGGGTCTTACGTTACAATAAAACCATTTCCTTTTTATCAATTTATAGATATACTCATACAAATTGAAATAATAAATAATATAATAATAATGTACCGATAATTTCGTATTAATACTTGATTTATTGCATATATCACCTATTACACTAAAATAAAGTAAATAAAAGTTTCTAATCTCGTAGATAAGATATAACTTATATTTTGTTAGTGGTTATGTAGCTGTTAAACGACATGGCCGTCTGATGTCATATTCATACATGTGTTCTTGACGATCGTCCATACCTACGCTAAGATCCGTAGGCGTTTTAGTCAAGTTAATATTTAAGGCTTATTCGGTATCCACTGTATGTCGTAACGGGCGAATAAACGGCAAGTGTGGGAGTCAATAAAAGGTTTATTCATTGCGAAATGATTTAGTGCCATACTTAGATAAGTAAAATACATAGATTGATCACTTCTAACAAGAAAGTGTAACCAGTTTTGGGAATTGAAATTGTTGAGTAAATAAAGTGTTGTCTTCGTTCTAAAATGTCCTTAAAATCTTTTAAACACTTAATTATTTATTACGTAAAGTACGTAGTAGTCATTTATATGTTCTAAAAATGATTTATTTGTCAAGGATTCAAAAAATAAATGATTTAATCGCCTTTTGTGACTTCAATTTCAAGGCGGTGAAATATCTTTCTATTTTACTTATCAAAGACGTCATAGAAGAAATTCTGAAAATGTTGGGCTTATTAAGTGGCGTAGTAAAAGATCGGTACTTATCGAGATGACACTTGATCAAGACGCTGATATCTTGTTTAGCTCTAATTGAAAATAGTTCAATAATATGTCATTGAAGTTACATATTACTTTCAGCTATGTAGAGCTAATAGATTATATAGAAGTTGTCATCAATTTTAAAGTTCAATAGTTAGCAAATTTAAAAAACGTAGCCACTTTGGACCCTCATACATTAGCAAAGCTAGGTAATGAAAAGTTTATAAAATACTGAAAAGTATTAGAAACTATAAGTGCACCAGCTATTCAACTCCGGAAAAAGTAAAAGTAGTAAAATAGTTTAGAAAATATGAGAGAACTGATGAAAATACATACATATATACATAGAGCATATAATTGTAACTCTCCTTTTACATCGCTATAAGTAGTTGAGTAAAAAATTCTTCTATAATCAACCCATTATTGTCCCAGTGTTGGGCACAGGTGTCCTCTCAGAATGAGGAAAATAAGACTATTCACCGCGTTGGCCAATTGCGTATTGGTAGACTTCTGTACCCTTAATATTAGTTTCTGCGTTTTTACAAATATAATTGTTTTTGTATTTGTTGACGTATTTGTCCATACATTACTAATGAGCGCCCCTAGTAGACTGTATCAGAACTGATTGGAACATATACTAAGGGTACTCGTATTTCTTAAAGTAAAAAAAATCTTACCTTAGTCAATTTTTCAATCAATTTATCAATACAACAATGAAAACCGAAAGATTGATTTTCATGCCGGGAATCAAACGATTATTAATCAAAATTACTAATAGACAAGACGATTAGTGTATCCGAATAAATCATGACTACCTATTAATAGAACCCGGAAACAATTGAACACTGGAATATTTGGGACGGAATTCCAATTTACTTAATGTTTAATTTCATTACATCTGATACACTTAAATATAACTAGATATGCCCCGTGGTTGCAGCTGCGTTTAATAATGGGTTATGCGTGGATTATTTTTTAAAAATAAAAGTAGCATAAAGAAAAACTTAGTAATAATAATAATTGATGTTTAACTAATTTCCAATGGATGTCCCGTCGAAATCAGTTCAGTCGTTTCGGAGATATGAGAAAAAACATTCAAACAGACAGAAAGACAGACAAAAAATTATAATTGCTATTTTGTTACTTAAGTACTTATACTTTCATATATTTTGCATTTAGTAAAAAGCTGTTCAACAAACAGACATTTCGATTTTATTTATTTATATATAAATAACGGAATTACTTCTACATTAGGGTCTGTATGTTCGGGACTTCCGATTTCCATGAAGGATGGCGGGTCTTTATCTCGTTTTACCAAGATGGCGCCCATTGCCGCCGCCATTACGGTTATTGCTGAAGATGATTACGTATTTTCATTTTACATGCTTTTATTTAACTTTCTTTGTTAGTATGTTAGTATGTGAGGGTTAAATCTTGGAATAGAATTTTAAAATTAACTCAAATTGATTAAGCTTAAATATTGCACTCACGTTAGGTTTGATTAACAACATGATTTGCTTAATGACGTCATTTTTAATTCAATGTGGCGGACAACCCAAGATGGTAGAGCAATTATGCATTGATGCAACAACATTTTTGATATAAATTATTTAAGATACAATATTTTTTTGGTTTGTACACATCTAACGTAACATTTTCTTTATATAAATAAATAACTTTATCTTCCTAATCTGGAGCTCTCATACAAACATACAAATCTCTTAAATAGTATCATAATAAAGACACAAAAGAAAATAAAAGGTGCGAAATATTAACACACTTGAAACTTTTCCTATTTTATATTGTCATGTATGAAAATAAGAAATACACAGTAAGTATATTAAAGCTATGTCACTTGTAACTGCTAAATCGCGCTTTATCAACTCGTAGGCACCACTACACGCGTATAAGCGAGTAGTTTTTAAAAATATTTGAATCGTTTATTAGAAGCACGTATAAAAAGACGCTTTCTTCACTCACATCTCCAAGGTTTTTCTATATCATGGGTGCAATACACAAACATCCAGACCCACAAGAAACAAGATGCAATACACAAACCACCTACAGTACCCTTACCATGGGTTTTTACGTTTCGACAAATATGACTGTTTTGGTATTTGTTTACGTATTTGCCCATACTATTTCCAATCCGCGCCCCTAGCGGATTATACCAGAATTGGAAATTATATGGGCCAATACGTAAACAAATACCAAAACAGTCATATTTGTCGAAACGTAAAAACTCATGGTAAGGGTACAGATATGCAAACTCATCATTTACATCTCTGTCCGGCCGGGATCGAACACGGAACTCTTTGCGTGGGAGACTGGTATGGTGCCCGCCCCGCCACGCGAGTCGTCAATAGCTTCCTAAAATTTGTGTAGATTGTAAAGAATCTTTAAGGCACAAAGAGAGAATTCTATTCTAATTCTACGAGAGAATACAATCGTCACATTTCTAGCATGTAGCAGTTAGAAGCCAGCTGACGTACATATGAAGCGAACATCTCACTCAGGAGTTGTAACACATCCGTGATCGGCTTCAGTAAGAATCCCTGTTCTATAAGTTGGTTACAAATAAGCGACAGTGACTTACCATCAAGTGGACTACACAGTGTTTGCTTCTCTAATCTCAAAAAAAAACTAAATGAAACAAAAACAAAATGAACAAAAATATATTTGAATTGTCTGTTTAATATTTTTTGTCTTTTTAATATTTTCTCTTATCTCGTTCGCGATAGGACAACAGCTGTCATTTAGATAAGGGTCTGGCACCGGAGACAAAGGTTCAAAACATGACCCTTGCAACTTATTATCAGAAATACTTTGATTCTATTAAATAAACTCTTGAATTTCAAATTTTGGTGAACTATAAGCTGCTTCATCATCTTCAATCGACGTGTCCCATTGTTGGGTATGGTACGAATTGCAGTGAGAAGAATTAGGCCATAGATCACCACAATGTCCAAGTATGGATTGGTAGACTTCTCATATCCTTAAGAAGTTTTTTAAAGGCACAGGCGTGAGGGTCCCTCACGATGTCTTCCGTCGCCGTTAAAGAATGTGATAATCAATTTGTATATTTTCGAAAAATCAGAGGTACGTCTGGGATTCGAAGCCTGGTCCCATGGTGTTAGAGGGTGGAGTTCGTACCACTCAGCTATCACTACTATAAGGAACGCTGCTATACGGACTCTGGTAACTAATGATTCACCTACGTTAATTTTCTAATTCACTCCCTTTATATTACTTCACTACACAAAAATACCTTTAAGGGTTAAAAACCTCTAAGTACTTAATGCGAAGTCTTTACCATAAAATCGAATTGCACTTTTACAAAGTAACCACCGCACTCAAAGCTAGTATTAGTACTAACATTCAACAAGTTAATACTTTAGCCAATTAAAAGGATTTTACCCTAAAAAGTGTAAAAATATTATGAGTACCTATTGAGGTTTCTGGGAAAAATATTTATAAGACTAATTTACGCGAGGATTAGAGATACAAAGAAAAATAGCTAAATTTACGCATTTATAAAGAAAAAGGTTGGTTTTAACTGATATTTATTTGAGGGGTATTACCTAAATTTTAATTAGACAACTGTAATTTCTCGAGTTATGTGCGTAACTGCGTAATAAAAGAAAATTATCACCTGCTTGCGGTTAAGGAAAACATCGGAAGAAACCTACACGCCGAGAGATTTCCAAAAAAATCTCAAACTTGTATGAAGTCCACTACCGTACTTGGCCACAGAATATGCCTAAACTCTCACTTTGATAAGAGATCCATACCCAACAATGGAACAATAATGGGTGGGCGACAAGACTAAAATATACGGGTTTTTGAATTTTAAGTCTATATTTCAACCCTTTTGCTAAATAACTAAAACTGTTAGGTTCAAACGTCCTGTCTGACTTGACAGGGTAATATATTATCCCGGCTTACGAATATTTATCTCGCAATAAACAGGTAGCATCTGGGAATAATAAATTGTAGTTACTGTAACTGAGCGAGGGTAGCAGACAACATGAAACTAAATGGAGGACATTTTATGTTTGCTAGTGGTCGACCGCTGTATATGGGAGTGTGTTTTAAACGAGTGAACTCTTTTGAGGTTCACCTTTTTTTTTAAACGCTTTCTACACTCACAGCCCCACACTAGGATTCCCTGTATCGTGGGTGCTATGGACACACACAGAGACAAATACACAAACACCCAGACCCAGAAACAGAAATCTAAATTCATCATTTAGAAATCTGTCTGGCCGGGGATCGAACCCGGGACCCTCTGCGCGTCAGACCGACATGGTGACCGCTCCGCCACGCGGGTCGTCGCTTTGAAAGGTTGTTTTTATAATATAAGAGCAGTAGATGAACATGCAGTCCACCTGATGGTACGTGGCTACTATAGCCCATGGATGATTGTAATCAACCCCATAGGATTACATATTCCTACCTGAGGTCGGCCACAGATGCCACTACCCCTTTTTTTTTTTTTTTTTTGTTGACGAGGGGGAAACCTTCAAAAGGTACCCGACGCCATGGGAGTGACGCCGGGTTATGTGGGATTTTTACCACACTAAAACCCCCCCGGTGGCCGTCCTCAGCGTTTGGTGGAGAACTCCGGGATCTCCAACGGAACACAACCGGAGTCCTCCTAACGCGATGCCCTTTTATCGGGCTCTGCCCTGGGGGGAGCAATTTACGCTCCTCTCACATCCCCTGGTGATTACAGCGATATGCGACCACACAAACCGCTGTCCTTCCCGGGGTCGCTTGCTGGACGGGTTGAGCTCCCACTCTTGCCGCCCGCAACCCCGGAAGCCCCTTTTAGTCGCCTCTTACGACAGGCAAGGGTTACCGTAGCCCTATTCTGGTCCCGGTACTACAGGGACAAGATGCCACTACCCCTGTGACTACGCTGGAACGCCACGGAAAAGTATGTCTCCCTTACCACACCCTTCAAATGAGAACACAGCAGTGTTTAACGCTGCTGTTATGAGGCAGAAATAGGTGTGGCGGTGGTGCCACTGGAGTCGAAGCACAAAGGGTTCTACTATCTTCTAAAACCAACTTGTTCGACCAGGGAGGTGCAATTGCCACATTGGATTATAATGTAAAGCAGTTATTGCGTTTCGGAAGAAGTTTGTGCATGCCGGCTGACTCACATATGAAGTTAACATCTTCAACAGTGACAACGCATTTGTGTTCGGCTTAAGACACTGGATGCCATCAGCGCAATCCAGAGAAAACTGGGTCACCTGTTACCTGCAGAACTTACAGAATAATTATACTAAAATATTAACTTATCTTAAATCAAATTATTTTTAAATTATTTTTTACGACACTGTAACTAGTAAATAATAAATTAATAACTTTTTCTATACTAAGAAAACTAAGTAACTTTGTAAACTTGCATTTTCTGGATGAAATAAAATGCTTTTTATTTTATTTTATTTATTTTATTAAGACAGTGGCTTTCTATATGGAGTTGGTTACATATCTATCTTATAAAAACAACCTACGACGGCACTTCTTATCTCTACCTTAAAGCGACAATGAACTGATACGGTTTTTTAGTTTGAAAGTAAGGCAAAGACTCCTTTTATAATTTTTCTTCTAAAATAACAACTTCATCGAGTTCATGTAGGTGTTCCATATGGAGTTATTTACCGATTCCCATGGGCAATAAACCTTAATGTTGCATACTCGATTGCGTGCTCGCGCGTGCGTCGCCATGATTATGATATTTGGAGTAATTCTTAGGCGGTTATTCGATATTGATGAGGAGAATCGAGAGTAAAATTTTAAAAACGCGTCACTTTATGTGACGTCACGCGTTACGGATCTGTATCGTTAAGAGGAATTGGGATTTTTCAGAACGCGTCATGCTTGACGTCATACGTTACATACTGTGTAAATTTTATAAATTAGTCTTCGATCTATAAGTCGTTAGTTTTTATTCTCACAAAGATTTGCACATGCATTTCTTTTGTTATCAACAAATTATTATTGTAATTTCAAGTTTACTTAACATATTGATTTCATTACCAATAATAGCATTTGTAAAGTTTTTTTAGTGATATTAATGAAATCATATATTACTTAAAAATTGAAATTAAAAATGTATACACACGAATTCTTTGAGTCACTCCCTGTAAAGTTATCTGGCGTTATATCGAATAATTATTCTCCCAAATCCGCGAATAATCGTTATAACCCTTTTTGCTTAACTGTAGTTATGTTAAAACAAATGTTCAAAGCTATAAAACCCAAGCTCTTCTCCCTCCCCATTAAAATAAAAGATAATTTTCAAAAGAAAAGAGGTCCGTCCTAATAGAGGCACTAAAAAGCGTCTTATTAGCACAAGTCTGAAAAGGTCTCGTTACTAACTAATGGCTTTGCTTAAGAAAAAAGTGCTTACTTTTTATGGTTCCGTACGAAGAAATAAATAAAAGTCCTTGTAGTACCGATCTGAAATATATTTTTGTTATGGTTTTATAATAGATTGCTTACACTTATTAAAAAAGAAGATGAAAATTGAGCAGCCTTCCAGCTCCTCCCCTTTTCTTTCCGTAACTACTAAGACTAAAGTTATTAGTAAATCCCCCGATGTTGTGGACATAAACATTCTTAATAGGTAAACAATAAACATATTTTCCCATACAATAAGGGAGAACATATTTTTCATTCACAATATTTATTTCGTACAGAACCCTTCACACAAGCGTAACTCGTACTTGTCCGGCCTTTTATCAACGTGGCTACTCTCGCCAGTGAATCTATAACTCGGGATCAATGATAGATTCGATCTCCATCGTGGTTAGCATTTTATGTAAGAACCCTGAATATTTAAGGGATAAAAAGCTATTTTTGGCAAATAACATTAATGTTGAACTTCAGGAGGATTTCATGCCCGTTTTAGTCGTAGCAGTTACCCTTAGTATGAGTTTTTACATTTTTACAAAAATGAGTGTTTTTGTACTTATTTAAATATTTGCCTATACATTTTCAATCAGCGCCCTTAGCTGACTGTTTCCAAACTGATAGGAATTGTATGGGAAATACGTAAACAAATACAAAAACAGACATTTTTGTAAAAACTTAAAAACTCATACTAAGGATGCAGATGTTGTCAAAAACAGAAACTTTAACCGATCGAAATCGAGCGGATAATACTAATTAAGTATGACGTAATTTCGACGGAACCAAAATTATACAAGTAATATTTTAATCATGGATTTGACGGATGGCAAGGCCTTAGTTAACATTAAAGTTACATGGTGCAACCCACCCTAAACGAGTTAAAAGTTTTACTAAATATATAACTAAAGCTACGGTTTACGAGCGTGTTTCGGTTAAGATACAAACCACACATAAGGCAAGCGTAATTAATCACAGGTAGAACATTATACATCAATCTACAGTTGGGTTGACACTAAAACGAACTTTGTTGTGGAACAATCTGTATCAACGTTAGCTCGTACTTGTGAGAAGGTTATAATGACAAAATATATTTTACAAGCTTTGTTTTAGTTCCACCTGTCCCGGTGTTTGTAATCAAATCTTGCAATCTAAATTTCACCTATTTCCCAGAGTCCGATTGAGCTGAAATTTGGCATGGATCTTAATTATGGGTGAAAATGCAATCATATAAATTTAGTTTTGTTGTCAATCCAATATGACAAAAAATGTATATATTTCATAATCATTCATCTGCTGCTCATTGGAAATGTATGGGAAAATACCATACCATAACAGTCATTTTTGTAAAAAAAAGTAGAACTCATACCTTCTACGGTACTGGGGTTGATTACAGATGTCCATGGGCAGCAGCATCCACTTACCATCAACATGCAGTAGACTGCCTGCTCGTCTGCTACTCCTATATTATAAAAAATCAATCCATTGCTTTTGTTGTCAAAACAAAAACCATATCCATTTCGCGAGTTTGACGTCAATCAATCAAATTCTCCTGAAGTTAGACGGTCGCTAACAGGCACGCCAATTATTGTATTTAAGTATATCAGTCATCCGCTGTCAATTATAAATAAAACAGAAATCGACTAAAAGTGTATTTTTCTGATATTGATGCCTATGTCATAGAAGTCACAAACCGGAAGGGATTTGTCAGATGTGCTACCAGCTTGCCAGCGTACTGTGATCCATTCTAGATATATGCCATTAGGTTTTTTATTATAGGCACGTGACCACACACGACACCTTAACACGATCTTCATGAGGTTGGCATTCCTACAACGAACTCACATTCTTACAAAAACAAAAGCTCTCAAACATAAATTCCCTAAAAATGCCCAAAAATAAGGTTATTCAATAATAATAGCCAAAGAAGCTCTACTATCCAAGTTATATAATTATAATTAATGTAAATATATTTTTTGTAGAACATAAACAAAATCCAACTAGGAAACTAATTAAAACTTGAGCAATTTCATTAAAATTAAGGCTACGTGCTGAATTTTTATCATCGTCATTGTTGGTGCGCTGTGACTTATCAAGTGCGAAATTAATGGAAAATTATACCTGGTATATGAAAATTACGGATTTTATGTTGGCCTTGTAAAGATAAATTATTTTATGAACTACGAGTAATAAGGACATTCAAATTCATTGCCATTAGTTTATTAGTAGTTATGTATAGATTTAAAAAAAAAAAAAGTTACCTATTTTTTCTTTAAGAATGACAAACGAACATGTAGTCTACCTGTACTCTTACCAGGAGTTTTTACGTTTCGACAAATATGACGGTTTTGGTATTTGTTTACGTATTTGCCCATACAAATTCCAATCAGTGCCTCTAGCGGATTGTGTCAGAACGAGAAAATCGTTTGGGCACATACGTAAACAAATACCAAAACTGTCATATATGTCGAAACGTAAAAACTCCTGGTAAGGGTACTGGTCGTATGTAGTCTCTGCCACCGAAGGATATGTGTAAACACCTCCATGTAGAACAAAAGCTCTGCATAGAGCTGGCAAAGATCCCTTACTACTCCTGAGGATTAAAAGTGCAGGAAAAAAGAGGAGTTTTATGTAAATCACCCGTTTGTGGGAATGCCACACCCTTTCATGAAAACTCAGAACTGTACCCATACCATGAGTTTTCAAAACATCCCACAATTTTACGTTACGTTTACTCAATCCATTATTCTGTTCCGTTTGCTTCAGTTGACTGAGTAGACTGATAAGTAAGTGCTCAAGTCTTTTTGTCTGCCTCACATGTTCGCAATAAAGAGAGTCAAAACATAAAGCGCCGTTTTGTCAATTTAGATATTTTTTTTTTATTTAATGTTACATTACTGACACTATAGTTCTGATACAATCCGCTAGGGGCGCTGAGTGGAAATTGTATGGGCAAATACGTAAACAAATACCAAAACAGTCATAATTGTCAAAACGTAAAAACTCATGGTAAGGGTACTGGTTCACGCTAGAAATGGGAGTATGCATATACAAAAGTTCTCACAAGCGTATAAAGTCTTTCAATTCACACTTGGCTAGCACAGTGTAAGGCAAATACAAATACAACATCTTTATTTGTAGCCTATACCTACTTCCCTCTAACGCTGTTTGTCCACCAACCGCCGATACCGAGCCGATACCGATAATTAATGACGGCGCCGAAGTAGCATACATACATTTACTATAGCAGCTTGTCCACCGAACATCCGTCATCCCAGCACCGTCATCCCATAGTAAATGTATGCGTACGCTACTTCGGCGCCGTCATTAATTATCAGTATCGGCTCGGTGACGGTGCAGTGGACAAACAGCGTAAGGGACCTATACCCCACAGTGGGACAGTTATTTACAACGAACAAGAGAACTTACTCATTCTCATATCCCCATTAGGCAAAGAATCTTGTTTCAAATGTACCTTTAATTATGTATGACCAACGTTATGACATGTCTTAATATGGAACAAAATTATTATAGACCTAAAAATACATGTATTCATTATTAAATCCACAATTATACTCGTATACACACGTCCCTCATTAAATTTTGTATCACATATCAAATTAGAACGTAAATATCAAATTAAATTTTAACAGATCTCATAACATAATTTATTGCTTAAAGATTTCTATTCTTAACCACCTTTAACAGTACTAGAATTTCTTATATACAGACATTGTCAAATGCCGATCTTTGGTAGGCAAAACATTGGATAGATTGATTATTAATACTGAAAATAGGTCAGCCTTAGTCTAAGTAAGTAATCCACAAAATAGTAATTCTTATTAGTTAACTAAATAAAATATTTCTTTAGTGTTTCTCTAAAATGCTTAGAAGAACTTTACACAATAATTAATCAAAATAGGTTAGTAAAACCACCTGACAGATAATTAGTTCAAATTAATAATATATTGCAGCATGTTTAATACCGAAAAGCCGCAGAGTAACCCCCAACCACCGCGGAGTAACCCCCAACCGCCGGTACGCCGCTAATGTACTTAAATACTTTAATTGACTAAATTACGTAGACTCACGCGGGTTACCTTTTGCGAAAATTTATTACGAGTATGTTTTCAGGTGAATTTATTTTAACAGGTAAAATATGACGATTTTTATATGTTAGTACTTATTAGTATCTATTAATTATTATTAGGTTTGGATTGAAGTATCCTGAGGCACCACACCACACTACCTATATCTGGCTGTGTTCAAAGAGAACGGTAAGGCGATATGAACATTGGAAGCGTTTTAATTTAGTCCTTGGGAGTAGCAATGCGTCTTTAGTCGACCAAAAATATTAGTTTTTCTATCCCGGGCTGGACGGGAGAAGCTACTTTTTTTTTTTTTTTTATTAACGAGGCGGAAATCTTCAAAAGGTACACGACGACGTGGGAGCGACGCCGGGTTATTTGGGATTTTTACCGCACCAAACTCCTCCGGTGGCCGTCCTCAACGCTTGTTGGAGAACTCCGGGATCTTCGACGGACCGCAACCGGAGTCCTCCAAGCGCGATGCCGCGATCGGGCTCTGGGGGAGCAGTTTTCGCTCCTCCCACACCATCTGGTGTTCACGACGGTGTGCGACCACACATACCACCGTCCTTCCCGTGGCTTACTGGATGGTTCGAGCTCCCTCTCATGCCGCCCGTAACAGAAGAAGCTACTTACCCATAGATTACCTGCTCGTTTGCTATTTCTATTTCGTACAAAATAACTTATTTTTAAATCTGACGGATAATCCCTTTATAATCTTAAATCCGGAATATTTTTATATTTAATCATTGGTCCACATGATTCGTTAATGCCGCAACCTGGAGTATAGGGAGTCTTCGTGGAAATGGACACGTGGACCGGAAACGCAGTTAATAAGAATTGAATGTGTGAGTAGGTACTTGGCTTCTCATTAACAAAGCTATTTTATTATTGAGGGTATCAATATCGTTTGTTCAATTTAGCAATCCCCTGATGCAATAGAAAGTATTGGTAATAATACATACATATAAACTTTTCTAAAGCCTTCAAGCTTATAGCGGATAGCGGCGCATCTGTGGCCGACCTCAGGTAGGAATACCTAATCCTATCTTGGCTTGATAACAGATGTCCATGAGCTGCAGTAGCCATTACCATGAGATGGACTGCATGCTTGTCTGCTTCTTCTATATTATACAAAAAGTAAAATTTCGTTCTTTTAAGCGGTCGGTTCAAGTTCTAGATACATGCCTCTGACTCTCCGAAGTTAAGTGCTTTTTACCGATTTCTAAATGAAAGATGTACATTGTACAATATGTTCGGTTTCTCTATCTTCAGTAGGTTTGACGATTACTCCGCAATGTGAAACTTCTCGAGGTCAAAGCACCATTGTTTGCGGCTCACTTCCATGAGGATCCTATTACATAGAAATCGGAAAACCAGACTGGAATTCAAAACTAAATACTAAACTACTTAACATTTATTTAAATATTTTTTTTATTTTTAGTGACAATCATTTTTTTGCGATTTATCAGGTGTTTTTCATGATCCTCTGACAACACTTCAACGATACAAAGTATCAAGGGCAAGACTAGGAACTTATCACAATAACAATCTTAATGTGACCCAAAAAATATTGCAACCTACACACCCTTTTTACCTATTATCCCATACGTTAGGGGTAACATGAGTGAGCATGTCCTTGGACGACCCTTTTATGTTATGCACTCACCATTCTATAGGGCGATAATGCCCTTAGGCTTATCCGCCCAAGTTTACAGGGAAATCTCTTATCCATTTCCTGTATACAAATAATATGTACAAATAAATGACAAACCGTTTTCACGGTGACTATGTTGCAAGCTTTTAGTTCATTTGCCGTGTTATTTCGTTTGGATGTGTGTCTAATGTAGCAAATGAATTTTGAATCACTCAAACCCCAACGATTTGTATTGTTATGCATACATGTTAGGTTGTGAATATAATGTGCAGCAGTGATAGCCTAGTGGTTAAGAAACTCGGCCTCTCGATCGAGGGGGCCGAGGTTCAAATCCCAGGCACCTCTGTTTTTTCAAGGTTATGTGTGTATTAGAAATTAATTATCACTTGCTAAACGGTGAAGGAAAACATCGTGAGGAAACCTGCATACCTGAGAGATTTTATAAAAAATAAATAATCTCAAAGGTATCTGAAATCTGCCAATACGCACCTGGCCAGCGCGGTGGACTATGGTCTAGTCCTTCTCATTCTGAGAGGAGACCCGTGCCCAGCAGTGGGACGAATATGGGTTGATGATGATAATGATGATGATGTATTAGATTAGTGACGTCATTCTAAATGTGATATGGCGGACGCCTCAAAATGGCAGAATTGTATGCACAAATTTTAACAAACAACTGATAGCTTGTTTTTATTGATTTGACGACCCGCGTTGCAAAGCGGCCACCACATCGGTCTGACACGCTGAGGCTTCCGGGTTCGATATTTAGTGGGTGCCTGTATATTCTATCTTCTATCTGTATATCCATGTCGTATCTTTGTGTCCATGGCACACACGGCATAGGGAATCCTGTGGAGGTTATGAGTGTATAATACGTATTTTTATAGATGAAAGAAAATACTACAAATCATTTATATACTAAATATTAAAAATATGTGTTACAGAGGCACGCGCAAGCTTGCAATGCGCCAAGCAGATAACTTCAATATATTCACGTGGAGATGCCGCGTCGACTTCCACTGATGGTCTTCCACGAAACGATGCGTGGGATGTCTTTACACATTCCGATGAAGACTTCGGCACGAGGGATAGCGCAAGGTATGTCGTAGCTACAAGCTCAGAATTTCTGATATGTTATACGAATTCAAATTCAAATTCTTTATTTGCTAGAACACAGTTATTACACAGATATTATGTACATCTTACAGTCCAGTGTGTTCTACCTGTATGAGGTTTGCAAAAATTCAACAAAATTATATACAACATAAATTAAAATTTGTTACTAATTGAATTATAATACATGTATGGCATTAGTCGATTAATAATAATAATTATATAAGCATCAAGTCAATAATAATATTAAATAATCACATGTCAAGAAAATAATATAAAAATACCAAATAGTTAAATACAATAAAATTAAATGTGGATAGCTTAAATGTCAGTTTAAAATAAAACATTATTGTTACAAATTTATTTCATTTTACAATGTCATGTAATCCTGCAGGCTGTAAAAGCTATGCTCCAAAAGCCAGTTATTTAATTTCAATTTAAACGTATGAAGTAGAAGAAACGTACGAAGTAGAGCATAATAGGGAACATTTTGATTTAACTAAGTACGTGTAACATTATCAATGAAATAATTTCGGGCTTGATAGATTTTAACATATGGTGTCGTTGGATTCATTTAAATTGGGATTTTTGTTTCCATAATAGCAAATATAGTAATGTGACTACATTTAGAATTATGCATAAAACTTTATAAACTTTATTTTTATTTTACATAATTCTAATTCTTCGCTACCCACTAAAAGATTTTTTTTAATTTTTATTTGCAGTATTTAACCTCATACCATACATACATGCGGAAGTAAGCGCACCGCGTAAGATCGGTTAGAAAATTGAACTCTTTGAAACATCTCCTTTGAAGTCTTTAAGACACGTATTTTCCACGAAAGAACAGTTTTATTAACATTAACCAGCTTATGATATAACTGTTAGTGTCACTTTACCTACTCGTAGTATTTTTTTTTTTAATAACTTCCACGTAAAATGAAATAAAAATTCTAAATCTATTAAACTGCACTTGGATTATCATAGGATGTATATAGACTACATTCATAATCTTTCTTATTCTGAAAGCAGCCAATTGTCCAATAGTACAGTAGCACTACCATGAGTTTACAAAAGTATTACTCGCTAGCGACTGCGTAAAATAAATGTATGAAAAATTGTACAGCGCCTCTAGTGGTTACTCGTAGAACTAAATTCCGTAGTGTGAGCCACTCGTAACGTAAAAAACCTATCGAAATCAAATCGCTAGCGAATGTCATTATGATCTATTGTCATACAAATTCGGTCCCATGAGTCATTGATTTGACAGACGTTGTCAAGAAATACCGTAACGTTAGTAGTTATGTTATTCACTAGCAAATTGATAATAGTTTTCTATTTACAATTTCTATAGTGGCGTTTCTATGCCAACTCATGGTAGTGCTACAGCTATGTATACATAGATTAGTAAAGATACTTCGCCGCCTTGAAATTGAATGAAGCCACAAACGGCTTATTAGTAAGTTCTTTTTTTTAATTCTTGACATATAAAAACATTTTCAGAGAAAATTTACTAATAAATAATTAATACTGCGTAATTTACATAATAAATAAATAATTATTTCAAATATTTTAGGGACATTTTAGCACGGAGACATGGCAAAACTTTTTTACGCAACTATTTCAATTCTCAAAACTGGTTACATTTTCTTGTTAGGAGTGAGTAATCTTTACTAATATATGTATGTGTAAAGTAATTTGATTTAATTTGAAAAATAATATCCTTGGTCTCATCAGTCCTTTACTAATTCAAATGAAAAACTAAGAAAGACATAATATAGATTATGAAGTAACGAATTTTATACAGAATTATAAAAAAGATAATTAATTAAATTTACATATTTGTCGGTCGACATAGATATCCTCGTACAAGAAATTCGCTTTGTGGAACACAAATTCAATCATCTAATCTCCTGCTTCTACGTATTAATTAGGAATCTCCCAAACGAGTGTTTCTTGGAATCAGAGCAGTTTCCGGACTGATTATGTTACAGTGTTATCTCATTTCATGTAGATAGGAAGTCAATTCAAATTTATGCTCTTAAATTAAAACGAGGTATAATTTTGAAAATGGTACAATCCTTCACGGTTCATATCGTCGATAACTCATTACTGTCCCATTGTTGGGCACGGGTCTTCCAGAGTAATAAGGCTTTAGGTCCACCAAGCTGGCCAAGTGCGAATGTTAATACGCACATAATTTTGAAAAATTAGATGAGAGATCGAGTACCACCTCAACTGCTAGGCTATCATTGCTTTTTACTAACGGTAAGTGTCGGCGACTAACTAATGTTATTTAATTGAAATATGTAATTAAGCTATTTAAAATGTTATATAAGTCTGACTAAATATGTTTATATAAGTTACGTAAGTTTTAAGTTTTAGGATAAGACACGGTAGATGGCGCTATCGGTCGCATTTGTAATATTTTATTAGAGTTTTTAGGTATTTTTATGAAAATAGTATTTTAGGTTAGGATTTTGAGATTTATACATGTTTTATGTTTTTAAAGTTTATGTTATCTCCTAGAATATGTTTCTAGCTTCATGTTGATGTACGATTAGTAAGGATCAATTGTGATAATTTCGAGATAATTAGGAATATTGACATGTGAAATGATGTAACTTGTATATTTTTGTAATATTTTTGGGAATAACTTTGTAAGTAATTTAGGTATGATAATGTAACTTATGTAGCTAGATAGGGCTAATTATAAGGATTCCAACGATGTATGATACATGTATGCAACTTTTGGGAAATTAATAAAGAATGAGTGAAAACTAGGTCAGCCAAAATGAAAATGACACGAAAATGGGCCTAAAAAGGCGCGGCTCTCTTTACGGTATTGCTCTGGGGTAGCTCAGAAAACCAGTTTTCCGGCCTAAGCATGGTCTCAGCAGAGAAGAATTCCAAGAAGACTCCTGAAGAAGAAGAAGACTCCCGAAGAAGAAGAAGACTCCTGAAGAAGAAGAAGACTCCTGGAGAAGAAGAAGACTCCTGGGGAAGAAGAAGGAAAATCTGAAGACGGAAGCGTTCCTGCGCAAGAAGAGGAAGTAGGGGTTAGGTCGGGATAGGGAAGAGGCTTTGGCTGGCCTACACTCTTGTTTCTATTGCACGTCAATTATTGTTTCTATTACACGTCACCCCTTCCCCGCACCTCCCCTCTCTACGGCACGGGACAGGCGCAACTCCCCGACGCGACGACTATCACCACGAGCGGGCTTCCGGCGCCGGACGGAAGAAGGCCGTCCGTACAACATCACGCCCGCACCCCTATACGGTCGCAGGTTAGGTGGCGGCGTGGCATACCACCACACCGCCGAACACACAGCGCCCCGCGACAACAGCTGGTCCTTCGAGCCGGATCATCGTGCTAGTCGTCATATCGTCGGGTTACTGACGCCGCCATGCCAGTCACACGGAGCCAGAGGGGAACCTCGCCGCCGAACGAGTCGACTGCGCCCCGCGCCACGGAAAGCGCGCAGGGGACAACTGACTCTTCGGGGACATCGGGCACCGCAACTGAGGGTACGCTTACAACTTATGAGTCTAGAGTCACTTCAGGCACCTTGGCGACTGTTCCAGCTGCTCCAGGTGTTCCAGCTGCTCCAACTGCTGCAACAGCTGGAACCCGGAAAACGCGGTCGGTGAAGTCAACGAAACGTCGGGAGATGGAAGCCAAGCTGGAATTAGCGCGCCGACAGCTGGAAGAAGCAAAGGCAGCTGCAGAATTCGCCAAGGCGCAGTGGGAGCTGGTCCAGGTGGAGAATGAAGAGTCCGAGGTCGAGGATGAAGACTGGTCGCATAACGCGAACATCCACACATGGGTGCAGTCGACGGTGGAGAGGATGTCCAGGGCGGGGCATCAGGGGGAGGTGTCCAGGGAGGGGCACCGACTGGGGGCGTCCGGGGAGGGGCGAACCAGTCAACCTCCAGTCACTATCGTCAAGCCTGAAGACCAAGCGGAACCTTCAAGCAACGGGACCAAGGAATTGGCTGAGGCCATCATGAAGGCCATTAGTGTTGCGCCGAGGAATGCATCGCAACCTAACTACGTATATGAATTACCCGACTTCGATGGAAGAAGCGAAGAATGGATCGCCTTCAGGACGGTATATGAGGACACCGCACCGCTGTTTACGGAAGCACAGAATATGGCGCGGCTGCGGCGGTCAATTAAGGGCACGGCAAGGGAGGCTATCAAGAGCCTATTATATTCAGAGTGCCCTCCTGAAGAAGTAATAGAAGCTCTTCGTCGAAGGTTTGGAAGACCAGAAGCCCTGATCCTGATGGAACTGGAAAAGGTAAAGAATCTTCCTAGGATCAACGAAAATGCGCGCGACATCTGCGTGTTCGCCAGTCGAGTGAACAACACCGTCGCGACAATACGGGGGCTAAGAAGACCGCAGTATCTACACTCACCGGAAATAGTAAGGATTATCGTGAGCAAGATGCCGGCGGTTTTGCAGTATCGGTGGTACGACTTCGCCGCCGACGCAGAAGATCAAGATCCAGACCTGGTGCATTTAATGAAGTTCCTCAACAGGGAAGCGGACCGGTGTGGACCATACGCGACGCAGGAGACTACGCAGCAGCCGCGCCAGCCTCCCAGACGTCAATTCACGAACACCACGTCCGAACAAGTGGAAGAAAAGAAGACCTGTCCACATTGCCAGTACGAGCATCACCTCTTCGAATGTCGCAAATTTCTACAGCTGCCAATGAAGGAACGGTGGGACGTCGCTACCAAGTCGAAGATGTGTTTCAAGTGTCTCCAAGGACGACATCGGAAGGAAACATGTCGGCGTCCACCGTGCAAGACATGTAAGCGGTGGCATCACTTCGTGCTTCATGAAGAACGATGGGATCACCCGAAGCCCGAAGAGAAGAAAGAAATTGCGAACAACGTCATGCTCCCGGTGAACACTGCAAGGACAGCGAAGGCATATTTGAAGATGGTTCCTGTTGAGCTATATGGACCGAAGGGAGCTGCCCGGATCCTGGCGTTACTGGATGAGGGGTCAACTGTCACGCTTCTCGACTCTGCGGTTGCAAGACAAATCGGCCTCAAAGGACCCGTGGAAGCACTCACCTTGGAGACCGTAGGTGGGAAGACCATCTCCAAGCAAGATTCAATGAAGGTCAACGTCAGATTGAAGGGAATGCACCAGACCAAGAAGAGAACCATCTCTGGGGCCCGTACGATAGATGACATCAACCTGACGCCTCAGAGATTGGAAATAAGAAGGATTGAAGAATGCGCTCATCTCAAGCCAATGTCGAAACAATTGTATTATGAAGAAGAGTCACCCAAGTTGTTAATCGGACAAGACAATTGGGAGCTCATCGTGTCCAGAGCCACACGCAAGGGGAAAAGAGGTCAACCCGTAGCATCATTGACCTACCTAGGGTGGGTGCTACACGGGTCCGATGGAGCAGCATCAAGACCTGTGAACTTCGTAACCTGCGCGCACGTGTCTTCTAAAGAAGAGGATTTAGAAAAGGTCATCAAGGAACATTTCGCCGTGGAATCGTTGGGGATCCAGCCACGTCGACCGACCACAGACATAGAAGAAAGGGCTCTGGCAATTTTAGAAGAAACTACAAAGAGACTGGACAACGGGCGCTTCGAGACCGGCTTGCTATGGAGAAACAAGGACGGGAAAATGCCTGACAATTACAAGCAAGCGGAAAACCGGTTAAGAAACATCGAGAAGAAACTGGTTGGGGATCCGGCACTGAAGCAGAAGTATGAAAGTCGGGTAAAAAATCTCGATAGTAACGACGCAACGAGGGGCGTGCCCAAGGACTTCGGGAGCGGACACAGATGGTTCAACGGACATTCATTCCTGGCACAAGAGGAGGAAGATTGGCCGAGACCACGTACCTTCAAGGCGGAGCCCACGGGAGAAGAGAAGGAGAGGTCAACAGTGGGGGCAACGAAGCCCGTTGATCGGCATCCAACTCCGAACCCAGTCAAGTTCTCAAGTTGGACTCGACTAGTTAGAGCGACCGCGAGGGTACTACAGTTCGTCGACCTGTGCCGGAAGAAGAAACACGCAGTGAACGTGTCCCGCAAGTCTGAGCGTCAAGATCCTACCTGGAAAAGAAATAAGAAGAAAGCCAAGGTAGCAATGAAGCCCGTGAACAAGAACACCCAAGAAAGAAGATTCATTCCCCTCGAACCTGACCAAATAAAAGAAGCCGAAAAGATCCTATTACGAAGAAGCCAAGAAGAGAGCTTCCAAGATGAAGTACGCTGCGTCAAGAAGATGAAGCCATTCGAGAAGAATAGCAGGCTTAAGAAATTGGATGTCGTCATGGAAGATGGACTACTACGACTCCGAGGAAGAATCGACGCGGCAAGACACACTCGGCAAGATAAGAAACCTGTGGTGTTAGACAGCAAGCACCACATCACCAGACTGCTCATCGCGTACTACCATGAAGAATTCTACCATGGTAACCACGCGACGGTGATCAACGAGTTGAGGCAGCGCTATTGGATCCTGGGACTACGGTCTGCGGTGAGGGCGACGGTTCATCAGTGTCAGTGGTGCAAGGTGTACCGCGGCACGCCACGACTCCAGCCGATGGGGAATCTCCCGCTGGAACGGTTACGGCATGGGGAACCGCCGTTCGCATGCACCGCCGTGGACTACTTCGGGCCCATGAGCATCACGGTGGGTCGGCGTCATGAGAAGAGGTGGGGCGCTCTGTTTACGTGCCTCACAACCAGAGCCGTCCACGTGGAACTAGCAACATCGCTGTCAACGGACTCCATGATCCTGGCGCTACGAAGAATGGCAGCAAGAAGGGGGATGCCGAAGACGATCTTCAGCGACAACGGTACCAACTTCGTGGGGGCCAACAAGGAACTGCAAGAAGCCCTCGCCAGCCTCAACAAAGAAGACCTCATCACCACAGCCGAGCGGATGAGCATCAGGTGGAAATTCATACCACCTGGGGCTCCGAACATGGGCGGGGCATGGGAGCGCCTGGTCCGTTCCATCAAAATGGCCTTGGCGGTCACCCTCAAGGAAAGGCATCCCAAGGAAGAAGTCCTGCACACTCTGCTATTGGAGGCGGAGCACCTGGTGAACTCAAGACCTCTTATCAAAGTCGACGAAGACAACGAAGAAGGTGCCCTCACTCCCAATCACTTCTTAATTGGGAGATCCTGCGGCACAAGATTGGGGACATTCACCGACCAAGACCTCACCGGCCGGCGCACCTGGAGGACTGCGCAGCGACTAGCCGACCACTTCTGGAGCAGATGGGTGAAAGAGTATCTTCCAACTCTGATCCCGAGAAGAGTCGACGCGAGAGCTGCCACAAGAGACTTGCAGTGTGGAGACACGGTCCTAATAGTGGACTCCACGCTGCCACGAGGAGCCTGGCCGAGGGGTGAGGTGGTCCGAACCTTCCCTGGGCCCGACGGTCGCACCAGGGTATTGGAGGTGCGCACTACGGGGGGCGTGTTGAAACGCCCCAGCTCCAAGTTGGTGCTACTGGTACCAGCACGACGTGATGAAGAGCAAGCGGTCGACGACACAGGCGGTGGAACATCGACCAGCGAGCCAGACTGCGGGGAGGCGGTCGTCACGTCGAGCCACGAGCATGGAGTCGCCGGGCCCGGAGTTGGTGCTACGCACAAGGGGGAGGATGTCGGCGACTAACTAATGTTATTTAATTGAAATATGTAATTAAGCTATTTAAAATGTTATATAAGTCTGACTAAATATGTTTATATAAGTTACGTAAGTTTTAAGTTTTAGGATAAGACACGGTAGATGGCGCTATCGGTCGCATTTGTAATATTTTATTAGAGTTTTTAGGTATTTTTATGAAAATAGTATTTTAGGTTAGGATTTTGAGATTTATACATGTTTTATGTTTTTAAAGTTTATGTTATCTCCTAGAATATGTTTCTAGCTTCATGTTGATGTACGATTAGTAAGGATCAATTGTGATAATTTCGAGATAATTAGGAATATTGACATGTGAAATGATGTAACTTGTATATTTTTGTAATATTTTTGGGAATAACTTTGTAAGTAATTTAGGTATGATAATGTAACTTATGTAGCTAGATAGGGCTAATTATAAGGATTCCAACGATGTATGATACATGTATGCAACTTTTGGGAAATTAATAAAGAATGAGTGAAAACTAGGTCAGCCAAAATGAAAATGACACGAAAATGGGCCTAAAAAGGCGCAGCTCTCTTTACGGTATTGCTCTGGGGTAGCTCAGAAAACCAGTTTTCCGGCCTAAGCATGGTCTCAGCAGAGAAGAATTCCAAGAAGACTCCTGAAGAAGAAGAAGACTCCCGAAGAAGAAGAAGACTCCTGAAGAAGAAGAAGACTCCTGGAGAAGAAGAAGACTCCTGGGGAAGAAGAAGGAAAATCTGAAGACGGAAGCGTTCCTGCGCAAGAAGAGGAAGTAGGGGTTAGGTCGGGATAGGGAAGAGGCTTTGGCTGGCCTACACTCTTGTTTCTATTGCACGTCAATTATTGTTTCTATTACACGTCACCCCTTCCCCGCACCTCCCCTCTCTACGGCACGGGACAGGCGCAACTCCCCGACGCGACGACTATCACCACGAGCGGGCTTCCAGCGCCGGACGGAAGAAGGCCGTCCGTACAACATCACGCCCGCACCCCTATACGGTCGCAGGTTAGGTGGCGGCGTGGCATACCACCACACCGCCGAACACACAGCGCCCCGCGACAACAGTAAGTATTTCTACCTTATAACAGTCATGTTGTGTTGCTTACCACAACACCACACACCATCAAATAAAAAGTATGCTCGTTTACTATTTTTATATTATAAAAAAGATGACCTACATGTTACGTATATAAACATATAAAGATGTTTAAGAAACATACTGTAATATCCCAAAATAAATCTGTCCATTAAAATTCGCAACTTTGAAAGTTACTGGCATGTAACTTATAACAAGGCTCTTCTGCAACTTATAATGTGACATATAAACATAAGTAGGTGGCGATAACAACGTTTATAAGAGGATGGTAGTTACCTGATAGCGTATCGCAGACACCTGTCTGACCCCGAGGTGGATAACCTTAGGGTATGCTTACAGTAATATACAAGTAGCGGATTTATGGTGAGATTGACGAACGGATCAATTTTATGTATTCGTAATTCTTGAACAGAAATGTTACTAATAATTTTATGAATTCTAGATTCCAGGGCAATATTGTGAAATAATAATAATAGTTTTTTAAGCAGCAAACGAGCCTCCTGAGAACTAAGTTGCAATGCCACGTATTAGTATGGGCCTCTTATAAAGGCCTTTAAACTAGAATCAAACAGCACTTAACAAGTTGTCATTAGCAGAAACATGTTCATCGATCGAACGATGGAATTCGAATCTCAAATAGTTCTAACGTGGTCTAATCTATCATCAAAGTGATTCAAACAATTAGTCCGCGATCTTAGGTAGTCCCCCATTTTGGATTAAGAATATCATCATTAAAATAATCATCTATTGCACTGGCAGACTAAGCTCGTCGGGGCCCGGAGCGAAAATGTTGAGGCTCACAGTGTAAGAAGTTAATTTAATCTCTACAAATACATACAAAAGAACTATCAAATCGGCGTCGCTCCCACGTCGTCGGGTACCTTTTGAAGGTTTCCCCCTCGAGAAGAAAAAAAATGACGCTTATCTACTGTGACATGAGTGTTACACTTTGTTCACGGAACATTAAGCCGCAGTTCTACAACTTTTCAAAACTCGTCGACTTGATTTTTATATCCATTTCACTTAACGAGACTTGTGTCTGCTGGAAAAATGTCCGACATTTTGTTTAACGACGCCATTTTGTTGTTTATTTTTCAGTTTATTTTTTGCTTTTGCTCAACTTTCTTTTTTATTGCATTGAAGTATGTAATAACTATACATTCTATTCGGATGTAGGTATGTGTTTAAAGAAAATTATTTTGAATCACATTATTGAAGTTTTCTCAACATCTCATATACAAGCTCTGAACTGAAACTGTTGAAGCACGGCCACTCGGCCGGACATAATCATCTAGCTCAGCGGGAGATCTCCTTTTGCGAAACCATAATTCATTCCGCTTACACTTTTGGGGACATTTTTAAAGAATTATCATATATATGTATGTTTCGTTCCAATGTTTTCCTTCATCATTGTAACAATTAATTTCTAATACGTATATAACTTCCAAAACCTTGAGGTCTTGGATTTAAACATCAGACCAAAAGATTGGGAGCGAATTATTAATGAACTAAATATAGTTATTTAGTTAATGCATAGATTTGTAAAGATTATTCACTCCTGACAAGTAAATGTACCCAGTTTTGAGAATTTAAATAGTTGCGTAAAAAGTTTTGCCACGTCTCCGAGCTAAAATTTCTCTAAAATATTTGAAATAATTATTTATTTATTATGTAAATTACGTATTAGTTATTTATTCGTAAAAAATTCACTAAAAATGTTTTTATTTGTCAAGAATTCAAAAAAAGAACTTACTAATATGCCGTTTGTGGCTTCATTCAAATTCAAGGCGGCGTATCTTTACTAATCTATGAGTTAATGGTAGTACTTTGCTTATCCTAGTGGATATAATATTTATTTAATAGAAGTCGTAAATTGGTGAGGCTAATTGATGAGTGGCTTTTGTCGCCCGTCGACATTTGTAATTAATACCAATTAGAACAAGAGTTCGTAAACCGAATACAGTTACCATACTCGTAGTAAGAAATAGGTGAACGTTAAATAAGTAAGTCTCAGAATAATAATATGTATGGAAAAGTGGGGAGACACCAGATAGTTAAGGTAAAAACACAATAAATCAATATTAATTTTAGAGAACTTTTTTAATTTTACGAAATAAATATTGTCTACATATTTTAAATATTTGATTCATTTGAAATTAAAATGTATGTAAACATTTTATATTAAGGGTTTCTCATTTAAAATACAAACACGAAAATAGATTAAATTAGCGAAGACTTTATAAAATGAGGTGAACTTTATTCAATCTATGTTCGGGAATTTTAAAAGTTGTTTTGAAGGTGGTAGAACCCTTTGAGGTACGACTCCGGCGGCACCACCGCCACACCTATTTCTGCCTACCTGAGATCAAATAATAGTAATAGGAATACAAGCAAAATAGATTTTTTTTATATAATATGGAATTAGCAGACGAGCTCGCAGTCCTGATGGCATGTGGCTACTGTCACCATGGACATATGTAATCAACCACAGATAAGATTAGTTTCCTACTTAAAGTCGGTCACAGCCACTCCGCTACTACTGAGGAATGAGTATCGCAAAAGTATAGGTAGGTTTTTTTTATGTTTATACCTAACGATAAGGTAGACGGGCTACCTGGTGGAAAGTAGTCATCGTCGCCTATGGACATTTTCAACACCAGAGGAGTCGCCAATGCATCGCCGGCTTTAAGTATAGGTAGTAGGTAGTAGGGTAATATATCTATGGTCGACCCAATAAAGAAGACCCATTGATAGAAGCTTCAAAATCTCTTCTCAATTATAAATAATTATGTCCGAATCAGAAATCAATACTCCTCGGTATTACATTCGTCATAATTATCCTAGAGTCACTGGATGCTAATAACAACGTCCATGCTACATAGCAGATCTTGTAATTGGACCTACTTAGATTGACTAATTCGAAACTTTTGAAGCATGGTCAAAGGATAACTTCTCATGCGAGGCGATCTAATTTAAACCTATGGCAAATACATCTACAGGGTAATTATACCTAATTATAATTTTGATTGATTATAGATTTTCATAGGCAGTGTAATTTACCATGAGGTGAAGTAATTACATATTTGCTGTCATTTCACAAAAAAAATAGTTTTTTGATAATATCGAAATTTTACAGGATTAAGTGCACCTCTTTTTTTGTTTACGAGGGGGGATTTTTCAAAAGGTACCCCGCGCCGTGGGAGCGACGTAGGGTTATGTGGGATTTTTACCGCACTAAAACCCCCCCGGTGGCCGTTCTCAGCGCTGCGTAGAGGGCTGCGGGATCTCCAAAGGAACGTGATTAAGTGCACCTAGTAGTTAGTGATATCACCATAAGCTATGCACATACGTTTTAATCAGTCCTACATGTTTAATCCCTCTACACAAAACCGATCCAAAATTAATTTCTATAAACTAATATTTTCGCATATATTTTTCTTACGCCATTTTAAATCTACAACTATTTCTCAGAATTCTGACGATCCATCTATCCCATTATTGGTACCTTTTTTTTAAAATATCGATATCTATCATCGAATTAGTAAACAGAGGTCTGGACCCCGAAAAATTTCCAAAACCAATTACGGAGCGCCGAGTTGAGTAACTTTTGATACGTGCGTGTCTCCACAGGGTCTGGACCTTAGAGCAATAATTAGCATAGAGTGCTTTCAAGTCAACTGTCAACACCTTGGTATAAATCGGCAAATATTTTGTACTCATTATGAGTTATAGGAAAATAGAGAAATATGTAATCTGAAAGTAATTAATTAATTATCTGAAAGTAACTATTGAATTGCCTGCATTTATAAATATTATAACATAAATAAAACATACATAACTTATTGTGTCTGCCATAACAGCTGCATAAAAGAACATCTTATGGTTTTCATAGGATATTTACGATATTTATAATAAAACATCGAAATTACCTGACTCTACTTTGAAATATAACTGCTCGCCTCATAACGCGCTTGTGATGTTCTCACCTGTGCCTCATGTTCATATTCAATATGTTAGCTCTATACTTTATAATCACTCTAAGGCTGCAGCTAAGGGATTATTAACAAAAACTTTTTTCAGATAACTGAGTTAATAATTTATTTCAATACGAAGGACACTTACAAAGACATATTTCATAAAACCTTACTTATTGGATTAGTAAACTTGTTAGTTTTTTTAAAAACACTCAGAAAAATTCAATGCTTTTGGATCATTTATCCAAGGTTTAAATTCCAAGCCATAAATAAGTATAGATATCTCACCGCCTTATAATTGAAGGAAGCCATTAAATGGCTGACTATGTATCAGCCTATGTGCCTCCGACTGTCACGGTGTAATTTACGCGAAACAATGGCGACATGTGCAAGTTATGTTGTGTAAAAACACGAAATCGAAGAAAAATTGCGGAAAAATATTTTTTCATTCGTAAATGCTCCAAAAAACTACATTTTTTTAATATTTTTCAAACACGAAAATAGATGACAGTGACAATTTCAATTGTCAAAACTGGTTACGTTTTCTTGTTAGGAGTGAGTAATATTTACTAATCTATGTTCCAAGCACGTATGATTTATTATAACAAGTTCTAAAACGTATAGAATTCAATATTATTTACTTTAAATACGGAAGAAAACATCGAGGGAACCTACATAATAATTATGTGTAAGAATTTTCCGAAAGTGCTTCATTTTCTTATAGGAGGATCTTGTTTTTTGCCGACTTAGTTTAGAGAATGAAAACAATTTTTGTGACAAAAGAGCCCGACACGACCCCATCCTACGCCATTGCACATGAAGCAATTCCGATGGGTATTCAAAAGGGGTTTGAATGATCAGATTACGGAAAATCTGACTGAAATGTAATAGGTTTTCACGATAAGCTGATTTAATTTATTTATTGCCAATATTTTCTTAAATTACAAATAGATAGTACATACGGTGTTGAAGATGCAGAAGATACAACAGCAAAGATGCAGTTAGTGTTGTGTGTCGTGATGTGGAACCTACAAAATAAAAACGAACTAGACGTAAGGATGCATTTTCGCCGTGACCACGATCCATACAACTTGTTACAAATAACGTCAATAAAGAAATAAAAAAACCCATATCGTGAGTACCCATTACATAGTGTCTCAATTCCGCGATGATATTAAAATATCAACTTTTAAACTTAAGTGTAAAATCTATATATATAAAAATGAATGTTTGTGGGGTGGTGAAAGGACATACAGTCCTTTATAGAATCGTAAACGATAACGATCGTAAATTTAATCAAGTGACGATCTTTAGCAAAGATGCTGTGCATGATCCCATGAAGGTTTCTCAGTTGATACGACCAGCGCCACTTTCATTCCAATGAAGGTACAAATTTTCAGTTATATGTAGGTCCTGTTATTTTTTTAAACACGCGCGAAGCCGCGGGCTCTACTAGTCAGGATATAATAATCTGAGTTGGTTACTTAACATTTTATGGAGAACACACACACAATATTGGGAAGGGTGTTGAAAAGTTTTCAACAAGTACTGAAATTGTTAGGCAGTAGAGACCACTTACGGGAGGTTCATAGTAAAATCTAATTTATATGTAGTTTTAGATTTAATACTCCAATATTGCGGCCAAACAACTTTAGAGTTTGAATTTAATTTCGTTAGCAGTTTGCCTAAGTTATGGAATGTTTTATATGTAAATATAAAACAGTTTTAGGCAATATTGTCCATTCACTACAGTATATAGTAGATATATTCAGATGCTTCTACACTTATAACTCTATACTTCTCCATAATTCTATAATTCTTTGTATCCAGGAAGACTCTCAGAATAGATATCTATTCTCATTATTTAAAGATCTGTTTGACCGGAGTTTGGACCCAGAACCCTTTGCGCGTCAGACACTTTGATATTGTAACACTTTAATGTTACTATTTTATGGTGATAAAATAGTAACATTAAAGTGTTATAATATCATCCCAAAAAATCCTAATAAAACAAATATAAAACTTGAGACCCGAATACCTAAAATAATCACCTTCAGTGGTAAAAACTGCTGGCTGAACTGAGAGTAGTAATAAAATTAATACATTAGTTAAACCAGAAAATAAGTAATTTAAAATCTGTAGGAGGTAACCATTGATTAGTAAAGATTACTCACTCCCATATATATATTATCCTACTGCCGTATAATATACTCGTATCTATGCTCTATTCATTCGTAAATGATCTAAAAAAATATTTTTTAGGTGGCTTCCTTCAATTACAAGACGGTGAGATATCTATACTTATATGTGGAGGTAACAGAGGTTTTATTTTAACGCGGATAAATCCTCTCAGTCAGAGGGGACCCTCTCAGTGGTTCCTCAAGACAATCGTACACACGAAATCTCGAGCCTGATCAGAATTAGATTCCCAATAATTATTTTAATCAAACCGTATTTTTGTTTTCATAAGTTTTTTTTAGTTAGACATATTCCTAACGCAACGAGTTATGTCTAGTTTGATAAAACTTCAATATTTGTTATTGAAATGAACGTTAACCACATTTCCATGTACTCGTATATATTTAACCACGCAGAGCTTCCCACGCAGAACGTGTATCAGAAACAATATCACAATCACGAATTGTGTACCAACATCCACATACTATGTACACAAAGACAGTTTGTATGGCATCGATGTAAATGCAGGCTTCAACGAAATAAGTGTTATATATATATAGACTTATTTCGTTGGAGAACCTGCCTGAAAGAAAAAAAATAAGAAAGAAATATTTATTTGTAAACAATACTGCAACATTATGTGACATAAATAACACAGAAATGATAGTCTTGTGGTTAGACACTTGGCCTCTCCATCGAGAGGTTCAAGGTTCAAATCCCAAACACACATCTCTGATCTTTCAAGTTATGCGTATTAGAAATGAATTATAATATACTTAAACGGTGAAGGAAACAACAGCGAGGAAATCTGTACGCCGAAGTTCTTAAAGAAAGTTTTCAAGGGTGCCAAGTCTACCAATACGTACTTGACCAATGCGATGGCATATACTCGTAGCTTAAACCCCTTTCATTATAAGAGGAGGTTCGTACTCAACAGAGGGGCGGAATGAAGATAAGAAAAATAAAGCCATAGTCCACCGCGATGGCCCAGTACACTGGCCTGCGTATTGGTAAACTTCACATACCTCTGTTGCGTGCCAAGGTACCCCCCAAGAAACCCCTCGAGCCCGAGTTTCAACCATTAGTCTATCACTGCTCACAGATGTCAGTGACCTCTAATATACGTTTCAATACCGGCTCGTTTGTTATTTCCATATTATGAAAAAACTGTATTTTATGTTTGACGGGTCACAAAGGAGTAAGATAACTTTGTAGTATTACGTAGCAAGAGGCACGCGTGCTTGTCATTTGCATGGGTCATTCGCCTGAATACTGAATCGAATCCTATCTGTAACCCAGATTCATAAATAAGCTGTAGTACTAACATTGTTTCAGGTTATTTACACGGATGTATTTGGCACGTGTATAGTGTGGATCATTGTATAGTTATCTTTACCCGTAGCACTACCATGAGTTTACAAAAGTATTACTCGCTAGCGACTGCGTAAAATAAATGTATGAAAAATTGTACAGCGCCTCCGGTGGTTACTCGTAGAACTAAATTCCGTAGTGTGAGCCACTCGTAACGTAAAAAACCTATCGAAATCAAATCGATAGCAAATGTCATTATGATCTATTGCCATACAAATTCGGTCCCATGAGTCATTAGTTTGACAGACGTTGTCAAGGAATACCGTAACGATAGTAGTTATGTTATTCACTAGCAAAATGACAATAGTTTTCTATTTACAATTTCTATAGTGGCGTTTCTATGCCAACTCATGGTAATGCTACTGTGGGCCATAAAACATACGCCACGATCGTTTTATTAGCTTTCTGGCAAAGGGGCATTTTCCGTCAGGCTACAATGTGGGACGACAATTTGCGAAAATACAATGATAGCCTAGTGATTGCAATTCGGCCTTACAGCGGAGTCCGAGGTTCATATCCCATCTCAGATGTTTCAATAATAATTACTTACTTACTATAACGGCGAATTAAAATATCATGTAGAAACTACTCACCCCAGAGTTATTTAAAGTCTTATAAATGCGTCTAGCATGAGAATGTAAAGCTTGTATCTTCTATATATATAAAAGCATATCAAATCATCATTTTTTACGCGGGCGAAGCCGCGGGTTCTGCTAGTATATTATATATACAAGATCTTCAGACAACTTATAGCGCGATTCAGTATCATCTAGCGCTATCCGTTGACAATTTGCCGATGGTTTCCTCAACTTCAAGCGTCATTTCAATTTGTTTTTCGCTACAAGTTGTAACTATGTATATTTCGTGGCCTAATATCGGAAACGAATTAATTTCCACCGATTTTGATCAAAGCGTTTGCTTTGAGCGTTGCATATTGTATGCTCGGGTTAGATCAGTAACATCTAACCTCTTCGATTTAACCTTTTGATTGTGAACCAACAAACGTTAATCACATCAACCTTTGAGCCATAATCACTAAAATACAGAGAACCAGACAAAGTAATTATTATTGATATTTCAAGTTACCATTTGATAAATTAGTAAAGAGTTAACAGAAATATTAATGTTGTCCAAAGCAGTTAATAAAATAGAATAGTTCTTACAAGGGTTAATCGGTTACTTAAATATGTGGTCAGTTTAGTCTTAGGGCCGCAACAGACATGCTAATAATAGATTAATATTAGTCTATACTAATATTATAAAGAGGAAAACTTTGTTTGTTTGTTTGATTGTAATGAATAGGCTCAAAAACTACTGGACCGATTTTAAAAATTCTTTCACCATTCGAAAGCTACATTATCCACGAGTAACAGGCTATATTTTATATGAAATATATTTGATAAATAGATTTTGAGGCGGTACAAAGTTTGCCGGGTCAGCTGGCAATAATTTTGCTGCTATTCTGATTCAAACCGGAACACAGCAGCGCCTAACACAGCTGTTATTAAACTGCTACTGCTGCCCATGGGCATCTGTAATCAACCCCAGATAAGATGAGACTCCTATCTGAGGTCGGTCACAGATGACAAGGACAAGATAGGTAGAAATAGGTGTGGCGGTGGTGCCGCCGGAGTCGAACCACAAAGGGTTCTACCACCTTCAATATCACGTAGTATCACATACTTGTACCTAATAACAACAGCGTTAAGCGCTGCTGTGTTCTAGTTTGAAGGGTGTGGCAAGGGAGACATACTTTTCCGAGACGTTCCAGTATAGTCCTCAGGTGTAGCCGTGCACCTGTGACCGACCTCAGATAGGAGTTTAATCTTATCTGGGGTTGATTACAGATGTCCACGGGCAGCAGTAGTCACTTACCATCAGGTGCACTGCAAGTTTGTCTGCTACTCCTATTATAAAAAAAGTAATCCAGCAATAACGCGAAACGACTAATTTAAAAGTTGCCTGTCTGCTAGAACCGTTACATAACCTTTTCTATTGTAAACTGTGTTTTGTTGGTTTAGGTTGATAGAGAGCTTTACCTTACCAATTGCTGGTTAGATAATGATGAAGCCTATAATAGACTTAAGTAATCACGAGGTTGAAGGTAACAATTTAATCTATCACTATTGACCAAAAGGTACGACTACAATATCATTTATTTTAGAACTTAAACCTTATTTTTGAAAGTGTGGTTATATTGAGCTGTTATCCATGCAGTGAGTCTTATTCTAGGTATAAGGGTTCGTTGATCCCTGAGTTCTCCACCAAGCGCTGAGGACGGCCACCAGGAGGGGGGTTTAGTAAGAATCCCATCTATCTTTTGAAGGGGAAACATAAAAAATAAGTGAAAAGAGGTATAAGTGTGCGTACAAATCTGTCGAATATGCCGCGAATGCGCTTGTATATGAAAGGCTCGCGAGAAGCATATTGTTCAGTATTTCGGACTAAACTGGCCGAAACACTGATTATGTATAAAAGGAATAAATTCAAAATTTTAAATATTGACGTTTCTTCCACTACTCACACGAAAAATACATACAGTCGGTATTCGGATTTCGTCACGGGACGTATAATATAATTTATATTTATTACGGGGTCCTGGGGACCTATTTGAGAGTCGCGAGTGTGTGTGCATCACGGTCGATCGGTCGCCGAAGGGAGCACCGCACCACTACGGTATTTATACATTTATTCACCTACATTATTGTTTCTAGCGCACAAGGGTTCCAAATTATATTTCGGATTAACCAGCGACCTAAAACTCTACACATGTGTATGAAATTATATATCGCATCCTCGTGTGTGTTCTCTGTGATGCCCAAACCACACTGTATTTTTTTATTACACATAAACAGAAACCAATAAAAACATATTTCAATAAATAAATTGACGTATGTTGCTCTCAGTGCTTTTTGAGAACAATATTTGACTTTTCATTGAAAAGAGTATAACAAAAACACCTATTGTGTACATTTGGTTTCGAAACCGCAAAATCTCCAACGTGATAAATGCTTCTGAAATGATTAATTGTTTTCTCTTCGGCTTCCGCATTATTTCAAATGAGGCTATTTGACAAATCAGTTAACTTTTGTTGACTTAACAATAACAACGAATTAATTTTCAAATCAAATCAAATCATTTTTCAAATATCATTCAAAATAGGTTCTTTACAGAGCACTTTTTGAATGTAAGTAAAACTACCACCACTTCACAAGGTGTTTTGTTATGGAGAAGAAGCGGCGTAAGAAACTCCATAACACACATCTTTAAAAAAAAAAATTTTTTACAATGTTAACTTAACCTAATGGTACATGTGGAGCTGGAACTACTTCAGACCACACCGTTTTTTCAGTCAAATAATCACTTAGTTTATAGTACGCTTTTTTACATAGCGTTTGTTTAACGACATGTTTTGAACTTTTTTCTGTGAGATTCAAAATGTGGTCGGGTATTTTATTGTAGTAGCGAATATAGTTACCCATGAAAGATCTAGCCACCGTACATAATCTATGTTTAGGAATTATTGTAATGATTAGGTTTATTTATATAATATAGGAGTAGCAGGCATGCAGTCCACCTGAGCCATCAGGGCATGCAGTCCACCTGATGGTAAGTGGCTACTGCCGCCCATGGACATCTGTAATCAAGTCCAGATAGGATTAGATTCATACCTAAAGGTCGGCCATACATGCACCGATATCCCTGAGGACTAAGCTGGAACGCCTCGGAAAAGTCTCCCTTATCACACCCTTCAAACTAGAACACAATATTGATTCATACTGCTGTTATTAGACAGAACAGGTGTGGCGGTGGTGCCACCGGAGTGGAATCACAAAGGGTTCTACCACCTTCAAACTCATGAATCTTCTAATCTCAAAGTAAATTATGATATAAACGTTAGTTTATAACTACTATCTACAGCAGTACCCTTACCAGGAGATTTTACGTTTCGACAAATATTACTGTTTTGGTATTTGTTTACGTATTCGCCCATACAAATTCCAATCAGCGCCCCTAGCGGATTGTGTCCGAACTAGAAAATCCTATGGGCCAATACGTAAACAAATACCAAAACAGTCATATTTGTCGAAACGTAAAAACTCCTGGTAAGGGTACAGATCACGTCACCAAATTGTGAACAAAAATGTTTACGAAATAAAAAGATTTGTATTCGTACTCTATGGTCGATACAATGATATTAGATACATTTGATTCGATCAAAAGAAAGATATTCGCATGTTCAAGATGACTGATGACGTAACTTAGGCTTATCGTCAGACTAAAGAATGGGCAGTATAACATAACAATTGTGTAAAAAAATTGATAGGCTAAGGCCGAATTTGGAGGTCTAGGCGCCCTGAAAAAATGTAGATATTAGTTATCTGCAAGTATATATTATTGTCAGTAAAATGCAAAAAATACTGTTTGTTTTTCCAAACTGTATTTTTTGCTATTTTTATCGTAAAAGTTACTAAGCCTTCGAAATTCAGAATTTTTTTTCTGGCACAAAGACCTGTCTATTGTGGAGGCCCCAGGACAGTAGCCTCGACTGCCCTCCTCTGAATCCGACCCTGACATAAGCTAAAGATTCGAATCTCTACCTTAAGGTCATACGTTTGAAAAATATATTGTCACTAACTTTGACGGGTGTTGAGATACGGCGTCGGTAAAAAGATGACTAATGATTCTAGTTTGGGATCAAATATGCATCAATTTTTTAGGAAAAATTGCCTGGATAACTTTACGCTATTTATATTGAGCAAGGTTGTGATATTTTTTCTAGAAATTGAACTAACAATAGTCCCTGCTCCGTCGCTCATGGGAATCTGTATTCAACCACATCTAATATTGGAGTTCCATTTAATGTCCTGACTTCTAACGGCTACAGATTTGTTACTACCGTCTTTACACCAATTGGAATATCTCGTGTGCGTTATTAGGCCGTTACTAATACAAGACATGTTAGGTATTGTTTTATAATTTGTTAAAATACGGCGTTACGTACATTACAAAGCAAACAGCTTTTTTTAATTATTAATTAATTTATTTAAAGTGGGATTTTTTTCGCTGGGCGAACACATCAACCCGTGCAAACAGACTATTAAGCAATTCATCTCATAACATTGTATAATACGAGTATTTACTTTTAAAAGATTTTAAATTGTGCACATACGGAGTTTCTTTCACTTCCTCCCCATAACGAACCACTTTCCAAAGCGGTAGTAGTTTTTTCAATTTGATACAATAGTTGGTACTTACCTAACTTATTTTAAAATCACAGGCAGTTTCATTTTATTTAGTTAACTTGGTTTAAGTGGAGGTTTTATTCCACTTAATTATTCTACCAACTAGAATATGAAGCTGAATTCAAAATACAGCGAGTGTGCGGTTTTCGGTGTATTTACCGGCAGTCGAAAACACAGGGAATCGGAAATAGTGCGGTAATAACACGTGATTGCATTCGTAATGTAATCAAACTACAAATTTACTTCCGCGTATTAACTGTGGAATTTTGAGGGAATGGTAAAACCCTTTGTGGTTCGATTCCGGAGGCATCAACGCTATAGATGTTTCTGCCGAATAACATCAGTGTTAAGCGCTATCTCTTATGGTATAATCAGATACCCTCAGGGTATCAGGGTATATTTTGATGTTGCTACATCAATATTTTTTCAAATTGCATTTTGGTTAATTATTTCATTATGCTATCAAGTACTTAGTATATATTCTGTTTCTACCATCAACCTGTTACTAGTAGTATTTATAACTGATTAAAGGGAGAAACATTTAAAACTTTATTTTTATTTTTATAAAAAATCTGATTTGTAAGATTTGTTACAACATTATCTTATACGAACATTATTGATCACATATTCCTTGGACGGCAAATTCATGTTGTACCCGCGAAACACATTCTAAGGGCGGGTATTCCATAAATATATTTCATAGAGGTATATTTTAATCACCGACTGACCTTTCTATTCTTAGAAAACGGCAAATACAACCCTCGTCGCAGGATTCACTCTACGATACGCCAACCGATGTCACATAAATACAAAACAAAAATCCTTTTAAACTTTCATCAAAATATTCAGAGCACACTCTCGTCCAATTGACAAAAGCAAAATTAAGTCGAGAGCCAATATTTATCAGGTTAAAGTATTTAGCAAATTGCTCTCGTACCGTGCCTATTGGTACATGAAACCGAGCATTTTAATTACAGTTAAAACACTCATGCAATTTAAATCCAATGAAAAATACTTGAATGTTGTCGAGCCAATAAAATCGTTATGTCAAAAAGCAACGTTCAGCCGAATTGAGAACCTCTTGTTTTTTAAAAGCAGTTAAAAATATTTTGTTGAATCAATTTTATGTTTGTATATTGCATTCCATTTATTAATGTACTAGCCTCTGCCCGCGGGTTCGCTCGCGTTAAATTAAGATCCTACCGGAATTCATGAACTTAAATGTATCCTATGAAATATTTAAACATCTGTGCATAATATCACTTCGCATTGTTTTTCTATTTCTATAACGTTCAATTTTATTGTGTTCATCCCAGAGGAATGCAGCGTGATTGACATACAAACATTCAAACTTTCGCATTTATAATATTAGTAATTCTTCTAAATTCTTCTCTAGAAAGAAATCTTTCACGCACACAGCTTTACAGGGACTCAATAGTCATATTTCACAGAAGTATAGTAATAGTATTACACAGAAGTCATCATCCCATCGAATTTTGGTTCATTCGTTTTGATACAACTAGTACAATACTTCACACTTCATAAAGGTTCTGATGATTGAGCCAGGAGACAGAAAAGCTTTTCTTTATCTGGAGTATATCATTTATTAATGAGATAGTTCACTCAATTCCGTAACTTTAATTATAAGGTATTGAAGCCTACGTAGACGAAGTCAGGGGTCAAAACATGTTACAACCAAAGCAAACCTTGATATTAGTTTAGGCCTCAATTTTCCAATTTAACAAGTATGCTGGAAAATTCGATAACGAAAATTCTGGAACCGCTTTGGTCCTAATTTTTTCCAATAATTGTATCCCAATAAAGTTGGGATCCTTGAAATTTGCAATATAGCATTTATAATATGAGATTGGCTACGTTTATTGTCGTGTGAAATATACGTTACGAAGCTTACGTTTCTTTTTTTTTTATTCAAGGATAGAAAGTAGCAAATGTGTGTACTGTTCATGTACCGGCAAGGTTTATGTATTTGACGACCCGCGTGGCGGAGCGGTCACCATACTGGTCTGACGCGCAGAGGGTCCCGGGTTCGATCCCCGGCCAGACAGACATCTAAATGATGAATTTAGATTTCTGTTTCTGGATCTGGGTGTTTGTATATAAGTATGTCCATGGCACCAACGACACAGGGAAACTTAGTGTGAGGCTGTGGGTGTAGAAAGCGTTTAATATTTTAAAAGTTTAATGTCCTACATAACGACCGCACATAAGTGGTCAATGTTAATCTGTACAATGCATACATATAACATCAGTATGCAGTAACAACTCTATAAAAATAAGTATTGCACCTGAAGCCGATCGCAGATGTATTTTCACTCCTATGGACTAATATAGCCTCATATGTAAGCCAGTCTTTTTAAATGCTAAAAGTAGCAAGCGATGTTAAGTCCTTCGACAACATTTGAAGTCTCTCTCTCTTTTGTCGCCTGTTTGTCAACAAGAGAGAGAGACCGCCGGTTTACTATTGTATATACTCATAGGCTTTTTCCAAAGCGAAACACTGAGCTCTATTTTCAATGCATCGCATATGTTTGCTTCATATATGCAAATAAATTCAAATACAGCAATTTAAATTAGCCACTGATAAATGCTCCTACCTCAGAAGATTAAATACCAAAGCCGCTTAAAACAGATCATAGCAATATGCGCAAAATATATCACACTTGAACCACAAAGAGTTCAACGATCTTAATGATATTGGAATGATAATTCGATTGACCACTTCAAAATTCTAAATATCACGAATCCAAAACTGAACTTTATCGAATCGTAAATTACGCACGTGCCTACAAGAGTACCTATAACAAGTTTTAAATGATATTTCATCTGAAATTATAGCAATAAAATACATATAAAGTACCTAGAAATTTTATTTTTACTACGTCGTTAAATCCTATTAAGTGTACGTTTATGTACGTAAGATATTTAAGATTCATATTTTAAAATCATTCTATGTATATATTTTAAATCAATCAGCAAAATATTTGAATGAAATTATTAAAATAAATACTATTCCTAAGACTGCCCCAGGGTGCTAGATGAATCTACCGTCCAGTAAATCGTTAGTGAAAAAAATGTACGAAATATATAATACTAAAAAGCTGTAATTAGATTTTGCCGCCCGTGGCGAGTAGCCGCCCTTGCCCAGCGACACCGATGAAAATAACGTAAATTGGATACAGCTTCAGGATCGGATTTGGAGGTGTGGAAGCCTTGAGGCAACGAAGGATAGAAGGCCCCTAATTAATTTCGGAATAAAGGGATTTATTCGTCAAGTTTTCGAAAATTTTACTGCCAATAAATAAAATTATTTAAACTTAAAAAACAACAATTAATACTGTTTAAAATAAAACGTGGAAGTTACTACCTAAATTTAAAAGGATATTTTTTTCTATATACTTGTGGAGGCCTCGGAACAACAAAGCTTGCTCTCCCCTGAATGCGGCCCTGTATAATTTCACAAACACTTAATGTTATCATCTAATGTAAACTCGCTGTTAATATTCGTATCTAGTTCTAGATATATGCAATATCTTTCTGCGGGTGTAAGAAGCGTAGATCGATACATACAGCTGCATGAAACAGCCAATAAAACTACTTGAACACCGACAAAAGCGGTTGTAAATATATTTCTCGTTTAATTTTATTTGGTTTCATTTTAAAACGCAGTAAAGGCTCTGAGATTGCAAATCGGATCGTAGATTCGATATTACTTGTGTTTGTTTTTTATTAAACATGAAATTATGTGTGTACTCGTGTGGAGAGGTTTTCAGTTTTCACATAAATACTATGTAGTGATTTTAGATACAAAGTATATTTGTAAAGTTCTCTATATTTTGACACAATTCCATAATTAAAATAAATGTACCATATATCAGCCTATAACTCCAAAATACTAAACAGAAGGACACAAATATCTATAGGTTTTTTTATATGTGTCTTAGAATCTAGAAATATATAACATAAGCCTAGATTCTTAGAACGAAAATACAGAAATAAACTTATAAATCACGGACATTTTTTAATGAACTGTAACTACATGACTGACATTAAATGAAAAGCCAGCCTTATTTAGTAATCAACCGCAAATAACATTGAAATCTACCTTGAGGTCAGCCACAGAAGCGTTGCTACCTGAGTACTAATTTTGAATATATCTCTGTACCACCCTTCAAACCCAAACACATACTCTTAACATGCCTGTTATAACGGAAAAGTCAATAGAAAAGGGTTCTGTATTGTAATTTATTACGAACGGGAATGAATCGGTCATAAATATTCCAAATGCGAATATTATAAGCGCGAACTCGAACAACAGATGTTTGTAGCTGTACGCTGAAATGGAATTTCGTTTCAATTTATTATACGTTCGCCTTTCAATATAATGGGAAGCTTTGCCAATTAAGGTGTCCCTTAATTGTAGTTTGACGGGAACATGGAAGATTTTAAAGGTTTTTACCAGGTCTCTGGTTTTTAGCTCACACATTTTAAAATATACATCACATATAAACAAACAATGTTTTGAAGCGGAGAATTTATAAGACGTAAATGGTCAAATACTTACTTTTTTATAATATAAGAGTAGCAGACGAGCATGCAGTCCACCTGATGGTAAGTGGCTACTGCCTCCCATCTGTAATCAACCACAGATAGGATTAGATATTCCTACCTGAGGTCGGCCACAGATGCGCCGCTACCCCTGAGGACTAAGCTGGAACGCCTCGGAAAAGTATGTACCCCTTCAAACCGGAACACAGCAGCGCCTAACACTGCTGTTATTAGGTAGAAATAGGTGTAGCGGTGGTGCCGCCGGAGTAGAACCACAAAGGGTTCTACCACCTGTAAAATTTTACTACTTTAGTTTAAATCCCGGTTACCAGCTTCTACGCTCTGGCGGTTAACCGCGGGGTCGGGTGACCACGTGCTCCTCTTAATTTATAAACCTCCGTTAGTGCATGTCTAACATGAGATTTGAATTTTATTTGAGTTTTGAAAATTCAATACGAAATCTATTCGCTTCAATACGGATTCTATTCCATCGCTGTTTAAGCTAGATAAACTATAGAGCCGTCTGTTGTATTAAAAACTAAATATAATTTTAATTTCAACTGATGGTATGTAATAATATTGTGTTTATATAATATCCATGTGTAGGGAAAAAAAAAATCAGTTATTAGATAATAAATGATCAGCCCAGTAACATCCACAATCCACTCTAACATACATTCTCCTCCTACTTAAAATCTCGCCGATTTTCTAACGACTAAATTGGAACGTCTCACACTTAGATAGTAGCTATAGCTGTCAAGCCGAGCCCGTGAGACCAAACAGCTGTACGATAAATAGTATACAGGTCAACATATTACCTATTATAGCAGTGTTGCTAGCGTTATAGATCTCAAAGATATACGTAGGTATAACTAAACTATTCCAGAATAACAATCCCTTTGACCTGTAGATGACAGCGTCATTACAAAACCTATTGACTGAGTAAAGGCAACGTAGATCATATATTGTAAACCTCCTACTACTAGGGTACTCAAATTATATGTGATTCACATAGATGATCGTACCTGCATAGTTCCATATTACTTGATCAAGGGATAGATAGGTACTTGTTTGTCCCTGTAGTTCCGGGACCAGAATAGGGCTACGGTATCCCGTGCCTGTCGTAAAAGGCGACTAAGGTGGCGACGGCAAGAGTGGGAGCTCGAACCGCCCGGCCAGCAACCCCAGGATGGACGGCGGTATGTGTGGTCGCATACCATCGTGAACACAAGATGGTGTGGTGAGTTTCAAGCTCACCTGGGCGGAGCCCGACGGGGCAACGCGCCAAGTGGACTCCGGCTGCGTTCCGTTGGAGATCAGAGTCCTCTATGCAGCGCCGAGGACGGCCACCGGGGGGGTTTTAGTGCGGTAAAAATCCCACATAACCCTGTGTCACTCCCACGGCACCGGGTACCTTTCGAAGGTTTCACCCTCGTTAAAAAAAAAAGGATAGGTACTTGTTAAAGGTAGTAATATTATCTTTAGCCACATAGCTTCGCAGTTTGGGTAGTTCGAATAAAGTGGTTATCCTAACTAATATTATAAATGCGAATGTGAGTTTTTTTCCTTGCTTGTTTGTAACACTTTCACGATTGATCTACATAACCGATTGTCATGAAATTATGTACACGTGTTCTCAGTCGTTAAGAAAAGGACAAGGTACTTTTTATTCCGAAAAAGTACCGTTACAGAAGGATGGATAAAAACCTCTGACTGCAAGCGAATTTGCAGGTAAAAGCTATACTAGCTATACTACTATACATACGTGCTTAACTGCTTCGAATCCCACATTAAAACAGAAGCCGTATGGATGGTTTAAACAACATTCGTGGGGTGGATGCTGACTCGTACCTTCCGTCAAAAATCCAGATTGAATAAGCGGTAGAGAAGGCTCTAGGCCTCCTTCATACTTGGGGGAGAAAAAGGGACATAAAAAGTATGATCGTTATCACTAGTATAGCTACTGTGTTAAGTAATCCGATTGCTACTACAGGGTAAAGGGTTAATTAAACACCAGTAATATGGGATTTATATCCGAATAAATCTTTATTCTTTAGTGAATTTATTGAAGACTCGTCTCAGAGTCTTGAGATACCCACTGGCGTTTTTCTTGAACGCCGAGAGCTCGTTGAGCACGCGATCCCCATGTCGCCGGTAGTCGTCGGAGTTGGTGTCGCTTTCTGTGTCTTTATCTGCAAGTAATCATCCTAACCTGGCATCATTGTCCTAACCTGGCATTATGATCTTCATTTGACATCATCATACACACATAGCATTACCATCCTCAACTGGCATCAGCATCCTCACTTGACATCATCATCCACACCTTACGTCATCACCTTCACCTCACGTTTTCTATAGGTACATATTTAGCTCATTCTCATTCAGCGAATCGACCTCAAAGATATTTCAGTATAATTACGGGTGGCGCAAAATTAATCACCCTATTTTGTTTTTGAATAACTTATTGAATAATGACTTATTGAATTATTTTGAATAAGGGTGATTAATTTTGCGCCAAACTATATAACAGACTGGTAAAACTTAGTCCCCAGGGGTAGCGAGTAACACCGTCACAAACTGTCCTTCCTGAAGAAATCTCAAAGTTGATACTACAAATAAAACAATATACAATTAACCTGAGTCCAAGTTATCGTCAGCCCGTGGGTGCGGTTTCCTCAGCTGTTGGTTGAACTGGTTGGTGGCGCGGCGCCAGATCCGGCCGATCTGGTCGACGACTGGCGAGGAGAGCATCTGCTTCGCTATGGCCTGGACGTCATCCACGTTGGCAGTCAGCAGGATGTAGGAGTGCGCTGCGTGGAGCACCAGGAGGATTGCTACAGAGGAACAGAAATTTGGTAATAGGCTATGTTGTTGGTAAACCACAAGAAAATAAAGTATAAGACCATGCACCAGAGCAAGATCCAAACCTGTAAGGTTTCTTACATTCAAATATTTGTGTTTTAGAAGTATTATCGTACAAGTATATTTTTGCTCAGATATGAGCTCATACTCCACCAGAACAGTACCAGCCGGCCTAGGTTAGATTGTCGTTGAAGTAATATAAGATAGGTGCACTAAATAAGAAAACATTCATTGAACTAATCTCCACCTGCCACGATATCATGAATGATGAAAAGAAGGACTTTATCGCTTTTCAGATCGGACTTTCAATATATTGGGTGTATATCCAGATTTTGCTTCATCATTAATCTATTACTATTCCCTAAGGAGTACGGGTCTCTTCTCACAATAAAAACCCTTTCAGACTAAATGGAAACTCTCAAGCGTGTCGGTTTCCTCTCAATGTTTTCCATCAACGTCAAAGCAAATTTGGCAAATCAACGGCTTTTGCCACTAAGCACGAAGCTATTTTGCTTGCAGATACTCCATTTTAAATAGCTGCCCCTACTGAAATATCTATTCGAACGTATCCTGTCGCGCCTATTAAATCCAGCACGCGTGTCAAACAAGTGCACATGAAAGAACTCATTCTGTCTCTTTGTGACCCGAATGAAAGATATGATGCAGTTGATACGCATGTGGAAAGGGCGCGGGCGTAAATACGCGTGACAAGAATTCCACTTTAAAACATTACATTTTGTTCTTGTTTTACGTTAGTATCAAAAATGTAGTTCCAAAAACTTCGTGTATACATTTCAACTTTTTACAAGCCTTGATAGCCAATTTCCTAAGAAATCCAATATCCATAAAATCCACCCCTACATCAAACTGGATATAGACTATTACTTCCAAATACGTATTTTATTTTCTTTAGACGTATAGCCCCATGGGGTCATTAAACGGATAAAGACGACTAGACACACAACGTCAAAGCAATTTACCAAAGCATCTTACTTTACTAAATTGTACCTTCCATAGAATCTATGCTACCTTCTAGTAGCTTTAATAGAATCATAGGTACAAGTATGGCAGTGTTTCGAAAGTCAAAATAAAATGAACGATAAAACTTATGTTTAATGTGAAAGGAAATTACATAGAATAGATTCAATACGAGTATAACTTGAATATGTAATTTCGCTATGGCTGTCTGACACTTAAACTATTCTATTAATTCGTATATTTGGCTCTTTCTACAAAAAACTTTACTAAAAACTAAATTATAGAGATTTCGATTCTAAGTACCGTATTCAAAGCAATAGGCATTTTATTCATGAGTTTATCTTTACGAACCTTGAAAATACTCTCTTTTGTAATGAGATCTGATTCAGAGCCTGTAATAAAATGCCGCGCAGGTACGTATTTTTGAAAAACATGTTTACGTACAGACTTTACGTATTCACAAAAAGTATCTACGTATTAAAATAAATCAAAAGTTACATTTTATTTAGGTCATTGTAATAACAATAACTAGGGTGAGATTTTTTATATTTTTGTAATTGATTCATTACTATTTTATGTTTTTAAGTTCAGTGTAAAAATATAGCTGTTATAATAATTAAATTGAAAAAGTATTTCAGTTTGAAATCATTCACATCTTTTGTGATAATAATTTAACAAGTCAGAATACAAAAGATGACTGATTGAATTTTTTTCGTTTGTTTGTAATTGATTAAAAACTCACTTGTCACCCACAGAATAGACGCCATCTTGCCTCTTAACTATTTTAAAATTTATGATAGGTAGTAGATTGAAAATCCGTTAAATGTAGATAATTTGAATGCAATGAAAATGAGTTTTTATTGGGTGTGAAATGAAAGAAGTGATTTATTACTTTGTTGTAGGTAATTTAAAATTATGTAGGCATTTGCATACCTGCATTAAAAATTTATTAACCAGGCAGGTACCTACTCGTAGTAGGTATATACTAGAGACTAGAAATTTTCACTTCCTCGGATTTCATACTCTTAATTAACACCTGTACAATCTGTTTTATTTGAAGGACTGTGTGAGACTGTAGATCAAAAGAATTCTATAATTTCATTTTATTTTTGACTTATTAGCTCTAATTACAAAATGAGTCATTTCCACTAAATTTAATCAAATGTCTTGAACTATACTATTTTACTGAATATTACTTCTCACTTTTACTGAATTTAATATTTTCTGAAGGTGGTAGAACCCTTTGTGGTTCGACTCCGGCGGCACCACCGCCACACCTATTTCTACCTAATAACAGCACTGTTAGGAGCTGCTGTGTTCTGGTTTGAAGGATGTGGTAAGAGAGACAGACTTTTCCGAGGCGTTCCAGCTTAGTCCTCAGGGGTAGCGGCGCATCTGTGGCCGACCTCAGATAGGAATATCTAATCCTATCTGGGTTGATTACAGATGTCCATGGGCGGCAGTAGCCACTTACCATCAGGTGGACTGCATGCTCGTCTGCTACTCTTATATTATAAAAAAAAAAAACCTATACCACGAGTAGGGCCCGAAATCATGTTTCTGTCATACCATTGGTCATGCAAATGCATATGCCATATATGTTTTACGCTTTTATTTATGAAAAAATTATCTGATATAAAACACAAATATTTAATACATCTGGTTTAAATTATTTTCAACTTTTTAGTTATTTTTTATTAACAAATAATAAAAACTTGTACTACAGTATAAGGATCTATACTATAGATATTTGTACCGTGCTTGTACTAGAAAAGTAGTAGGCGATTCGTGCGAGCATTTATCACGGCGTAATCAATGACGTAATGAAATAGGTACGCAATAAAGTTCGATTATCGATATACAAAAAAATAGACCGAGAGAGATATTTTTTCCACACCAGAGTTTTAAATTTATTAAATTGTTAATATGGGCTGTACAAAGGAAACTACTGATAGTTCAAACTGAAACAGTATAACTTCGATTACTAGCTGTATAATATATAAATTATTTACTCTACTTGACAGAGCACTGCCGTGCCCTCAAATTCTTATAAATTATGAATCCTACTTTGCTTTGAATAGTTTAACAAGACAACTACATTAACGACATCTGTAAGTCATGTTATAATGTAGAATATTAAGTTGCCAAAATATAACGACAGATGGCTCTAACACTGCAATCTAAACCATTAATAATTTTGGTTTTCAATAAACCAGCTCATTTAATAAAAATAAAAACGAAATATATTTCATCTCATTATTTTTGTATAATATATTTAGTCTTCTTATTTTTTTACTACCTGTGAAAATATTGATCGCCACAGAACTCGAATATTCTGCGCGCCGGGCGACAATATTTTTTTTTGACAGTCACTGTTAGACAGCTGTCTTATTCCGTAGTATTATTCTAAGACAAAACAGTCCCATTGCTGATTTTTGCAAATCATTATAATATTAAAAGAATGGAGACTAATCTCGAGCATGAAGATCTTCTAATAAAACTACGCGGGAAGCTTAATGAGGAGAAAGTTAAGCTTTGGGAGCCGCCTTATACCTCGAGTGACGATGATATTTCCCCAAGCCTACAGGTATGTTTACCAATGCAAATTAAGTACCTGTGTTTACTATTTTCCTTATTCTTCAATGAGAATCTGGTACAATATTACTAATAAGTTAAGTTTGTGTAATAGTAACAAGATATAAAATATAATATGAAGCTATATAGGATATTTACAAAATAAATTACCATGATATTAAATTTATTTAGTTGGTATTTTAATTATCATCATCTTTTTATATTTATGGTATAAATTATTAATAATTAATGCTACAATAATAGCCTCACGCCATAATTAATTATTCTTGTGTTTTGGTGCCGATGGCACACAAAGACATACACAAACACACTGACTCTAAAAAATTTTAAATCCATCATTTAGATAATTTGATTGCCGAATTTCTCCTTTCTTTATTTTTCTTGCTTACTGAGAACCCACATGAGTCAGACCGGTATGTTGACTGTTGAGCCATCAAAAGTTATATTATCTTATTGGGTGCAACAATATTTCTTTAATTTGTATGAAATACCCTCTTTGTCAGCCGTAATTACTGGTAATTTACCCATTTAGTACATGACGTTTATGATACACATTCTTTAAATCTCTACATTACACATATTACACTTATTTTCCAAAATTACTAGTACAACAAAGAAAATCATCCCAGCAACAAAGAAAATCACTTCTACTGTATGACTAACACTACTTGAAATACCTAAATATAAAACTCAACAAAGAATTAGTACAATTACCTATATCTTCTATTACAGGAGCTTGCAGAAAAGTATGCCCTGTCCCTATCACTAGAGCAAGAGTTGGTCCTCAGTGGACTGTATGAGCTTCAGCAACACTCGATGGAGAGGTTCAAAGCCAATGAGCAGTTTAAGGAGACAGGCTTTGCTACGTTCCGAATAAAGGTGACCCTCGCAGGACAGAAGCCACAGTTGCTGAATATCCAGAAAAAACTGGACATCATGGGAGAAGACTTGATCGAGACTGTTGGTAATGAAGCTGGTGTTTCTGGCTCAAGGTAGTATATATACATATGTTTATAAATATAAAGAATGCTAGTAGTAGCAACGATCATAATGGTTAGATATTCACCCTTTTAATGGGGGTTCCGAGGTTTGAATCCCAGGCATGCACCTCTGATTTTTTAAAGTTACATGAGTAATAGCATTATGTAATGAGAAAAACAGATAGTTTTTAAAAGATATAATGTTTATAAAATTTCCAAAGGTGTGAGAAATCTACCAATCAGTACTTGCACAGCACAGTGGACTATAGCATACAACTGTCACTCTGAGAGTGGTATGAGTTATAGTCAGGATCAGTCAACAGTAATGGGATAAAAACTCTGTCAGCACTATTGACTATGGCCTACATTTTTATCATTCTGACCTGAGCCTGTAGACAGCATGAGGAGACAATAATGTATTGATGACAAGATAGAAATTATACTAAGAAATTGGGTATTTTGCCTGTTGCTTATAAATTTAACAACATCTGAGTAAATAAACTTGATTATATATGTACTTACTTTATATATTATGGTGTCTTTTCAGAGTAAAGCTAATATACAATGGAAAAGTGATCAAACCAACTCCAAGCTTGGAGGAGCAAGGATTATTGAATGGAGTCCAACTGATGGCCTTGATTATGGCTGGTAAGTAACTATATTTATCACCTTAGATACTAGATATTCAAAGGTAATAAGATGGTAGAGCCAATATGGTTCCACTGAAGTGGCGCCCTGGTATTGTGAGGACTGGAATGGTATTGTAGCGGTCAAACCTATCCTTAGTAAAAAGCATTTTACATTTTGGTGAACGAGTGTGTGTGTATCATATAGAGTTGATTACAGATATACAAAAGTCTTAGGTATACTTAATCTGACAATCTGCAATAATATTTTTTTTTCCTTAAGGGGCATAACATTGTTAAATGCAAACAGGGCCACTGCAAGTATATTAAGTGGATATTTTTCATATCTCAAAATATCTTGAAATATACTCCAATATAGAGGTCTCATAGTAAATATTGTCTTATTGTGTAATGTCATACAGAGAGCAAGGAGCAGGTGGTGAAGGAAGACAAGATCTACCAGGAGATGAAGTCCACACTCGAAGATGCTACGCTACTGACGGAGCAGAATGACTTCTTCATGGACGAAGAGTATATGAATGTAAGGATCTATATTATTCAGACACATTCATTCACATTCGATAATATAGTAAAAAATTGAAGTATTTTGTTATTCATAGTTTACATATTTCTATACACAGCAAAATTTCCAATTGTGATAACCTATCAGAAATTTCAGAAATTATTACAGTCTATTTTGATAAAAACTTTAATGAAATTAATGAAAACCAATTTTTTAAACATTGCAATACTCATAACAACGAACTTATAAGATTAATTTTTAAGAAACATTTTTTTTTTTACATTCTCATACTATGCTTCAATACATAAGTATAATCTATTCAAATAAATATAAATTCTCTAATCAGTTCTCTAACCCCCACAGCTGGAAGACCAGTCAGGGAAATCGTTGGAGCTGCCGCCAGCGGAGCGCCGTTCTCTCATGATTGGCCTCGCGTTACACGAGCGCGGCCGCTCCGCTGCCAAACAGCATGAGTACTCGCTCGCTTTGGTGCTCTTCCTCGAAGCTGATAGGCAGCTCAAGTAAGTTCGATGGTACTTACTAAAAATATTCTTCATGACAATTGTCAAGAAAAAAATATTTTTTTTTTGTATTTGTATGATGAGAATTTGGACAGATACACGAGACCAAAACAATTCTTAATAAAAGTATTTATTGTGTAATATGGTTTCTATACATATATACAGGGTGAATTTTTAAAACGGGCCTTCAGGGCCAAATCGGAAACTATAAGGATTAGCGAAAAGTGCTGAAAGGAGTTACGAGGCCGATTTTGATAAAAACTAAAACTGCATCATTACTTTTTTAAAATAACTTTTTCCCTAGCCGGGAATCGAACTAGTCCATTTTGAAAAAAAATGCACCCTCTATATTATTCCACTATCTGATAGTGTTGCTTATAAGGATCAAAATCTGGAAAGTAATGATAAATGACAAACTAAAGGAAAAGCCTCAATTTTAAGAAAATACATATTTTTTCATATTAATTTGGCAGTTAAGTTCCCGCCATTCATCAATTTAAATATTTCGTGTATTAACATTTTTTTTGGCTCAATGTTTCTAATCATTCGAAATGGACGTTTTGTTTTTCAATAATTTATATTTTTATGTCCGACTTAGCTAAGGTTATTTTTAGGACCATTAAAATAGATTTACTTGCTATGGGCGGAGTATCGTTTAATACAGATGTAAAGTTGACAATTCGCGAATTTCGCGAATTACTTTTTAGAGTCAAATCCGAGTGATTACTTAAAAAAGAGATATAGAAAATCATATTTAACGTTGAAACGAAGTTGTAATCAACAAACAATAAGAATTTACTATTTAATCAGTTATCTATTTTCATTAAAAAATCAATCCTAAAAACGGCGGCGGTAACTTATTTGCCAAACTATTACTTTCTCATACTAAGCCGGATGTCATAGTCATAACATCGAATAATTAGTTGATTAACCAACAAATTCTTTAATGGTATGACTTATGTCTGTTTCTAAAGAATTATACATAAATCATTTGTTATGTATAATCCTTAAAGATTAGTATGCCAATGTATGGAAAAATACGTATTTTCTTCAAAATTTTCCTTTTCCTTTAATTTGTCACATAACATTACTTTCCAGAACTTGATCCTTATAAGCGACACTATCAGATAGTGGAATAATATAGAGGTGTTATTTTTTTCAAAATGAACTCGTTCGATTCCCGGCTAAGGAAAAAAATATTTTAAAAAACTAATGATGCAGTTTTAGTTTTTATCAAAATCGGCCTCGTAACTCCTTTCAGCATTTTTCGCTAATCCTTATAGTTTCGGATTTGGCCCTGAAGGCCCGTTTTAAAAATTCACCCTGTATATTTTTGTCCCAGATGAACAATGAAATTGTGGGAATTTCATCAATAGAAATAAATCTCATTATCTTAAGCATTCAAAAAATTATGGTGGCATAATGATAAAATAATAAAATACAATGTTTTACAACAACTTATTTGAAATCTTCAAATTATATGACTTCTCTTTTTTCTGAAAGGAGATATGTTACTATTGTGTTATACTTACAATAGCACCACTGCTATTAAAATAGCGTTTCTAAAAACTTGTGACAATCATGCTTGAGGAAACGCTAAGTATCCAGAATGTATAGTCCGCGCCAACCTGCTAGTCCGCTCTAAAGTTGTTGCGAGCAGGTGCAGTCTTACAATTTGCTATGGCGATGCGATTCATTTCTATATTGAGAGCGGACTAGCAGTTTTACGCGGACTATAACTCATATCCATGTCCAGTGAGTGCTCGTCATCAATCCTGAAGTCAGTGGACAACTGGGCGGTGCTACAACTGGACATCGCCTGGTGCTACCTGTGTTTACGCAGCCTGCCCGCCGCGGCGGACGCGGCTGCCAGGCTGCTCCGCGCTGAGAAGGCTTTCAAGGCCAGCTATGGGGAGGATCATGAAAGGCTCATTGCACTTAAGGGAACTGCTGGTAAGCATAATGAGGCAAAGTATACAGTACATTTTAATGGCCCTAATGCTAGGATATTAACAAAAATGTTGTGACGACTTCGGGGTCATCATTTTGGCAAAGGGAGATCTCCAGCTGGGCTAGGTGATCATGCCCAGGGAGCGACTGTGCTCCAACTGTCTTAGTTCGGAGCTTGTTTATATGCAATATGTTGAGGAAACTTCTATAGCGTGATTCAGAATACTCGTGGCGCCATCTCTTGACAAGTAGCGGGAAGTCACCACAATATAAACAAAAAGATGGTCATGGTAGTTTATCTGCTTACAGTGGCTACATGGTTTTTTACGTAATCCTTACTATTCAATAATGAAATAATTAATCCTTATTTAATTTTGTGTTCATGATGAAGATGTTAAAATACTAATCAGTAAACAGCACCAATCTCATAAAAAATGAAGAAAAAGACCCTTCTAATAGTAGTTCTCTTTCAGCAAATGAGCGAGTGCTGCTAATGAGGCTATACTTGCTGCAAGGCATCGTGGCGTACCACCAGAACAAGCGCACCGAAGCGCGCAGACTGCTTGAGAAAGCTGAGGTTGAGCTCAACGCATTGAAGGTAAAGACTTCTCTAGTAACTTTATAATTAGAAATTCACTTTGTATTTTAAGAAGATACCGCGGCTTCACAAATGCGAAACCGTCCTAAACCACAGAAAACAAATAAATTGTTATCCATTATTGAGAGCATTACTGTTCTGAATTTTTAATTCACCTGAGGCTTACCATGGATGCATTGCTATCCCGGACTTTATTGAAAGACTTGCAAAGCGTCGCAACTGAGTCGAACGCTGCGGCTAGATATGTCTCGCTTACCACAAAATTAATATAAAAACAACAGCGCTGAACCATCATTATTAGACAGAAAAAGTGCTGATGGTTCCTCCATTGAATCTCAAAAGGTTCTACCTTGAAATTCAAGTTTAATGGGGTTATTTTTCAGGTAATCGAGCATGATTGAATGATTGATTGATTGTTAGGTGGATGAGAACGCGGTGACAGCGCTGGTGGAGCTGGGCTGGACCAGCGCCCAGGCCCGTAGCGGCCTGCGCGCTTCCGCCGGGGACCTGGACCGCGCGCACCACTACCTGGCCGACCGCCGCGACCAGCGCGACCGGGCGAGGGAGAACCACCGCCTGCAGAGGTGTGTATGGGGGACGGGAGCTGGGGCGCTGGTGGAACTGGGCTGGACGAACACACGGAAAACATTCCCTTGACGAATGCGGATGGTAGACGGTGGCGGGCCTCGAGCAGAGCGTGAGACCATCCCCTTCGATTTGTCGCAAGGGGACTGAGGACGCCGTGCTAGACAAGCGCTCGACTAACAAGACAAGTAACTTACAGGCTACATCACTAACTCTTGCAAAAAATTACTTTAAGTTAAGATTAAAACTACTTCGCAACAATCCGCTTCAAATATGTATGATGGTATATATTTTAAACCATGCAGTATGTAGTATGTACCACCCTCCCTCCCTGAAAGGATGCGTGCAGATGCAAAATATTAAAAATATACACCACCGTACATACCACCATGGTGGTGGTATCTTTTGAGGGAGGGAGGGTGGTACATACTGCATGGTTTAAAATATATACCATCATACATATTTGTAGCGCTTTGTTGCGAAGTAGTTTTAATCTTAACTTAATAGCATGTATTTCCGTAAAGTAACCCCTGATACAATTAACTAAAAAATTACTTGTTTAAAATTGTGTAAATAAATATGCGCGAATACGTGCGTACGCTCGTACTCGCGCATACAAACGCACACACAAAAACACACACACAAGTACAAATACACACATATACACAAAATTGCACGTGATCAAGCGCGCGCTCTCAGTTCATTAACCAGCAAGCACACTTCAACGTCTCTCACCACTTATCGTGCCGTGTACATACGTTCTAACCAATCCCCCCTCTCCCCAGACAGCGTCACGCGCTGGGCACGTGCGCGGACGGGTCCCCGGTGAGCGCGGCGCTGCTGCAGGCGCTGCAGGGCATGGGCTACGCGCGCTCGCTGGCCGCGCTCGCGCTGCGCCGCACCAACAACCACGCGGCGGAGGCCGTGCGCCTCATGCAGGACACGCCGGAGCTGGTGGGTGGCAGTAGTGACGTCACGCCGTGTGCCGCAGGGCATGGGCTACGCGCGCTCGCTGGCCGCGCTCGCGCTGCGCCGCACCAACAACCACGCGGCGGAGGCCGTGCGCCTCATGCAGGACACGCCGGAGCTGGTGGGTGGCAGTAGTGACGTCACGCCGTGTGCCGCAGGGCATGGGCTACGCGCGCTCGCTGGCCGCGCTCGCGCTGCGCCGCACCAACAACCACGCGGCGGAGGCCGTGCGCCTCATGCAGGACACGCCGGAGCTGGTGGGTGGCAGTAGTGACGTCACGCCGTGTGCCGCAGGGCATGGGCTACGCGCGCTCGCTGGCCGCGCTCGCGCTGCGCCGCACCAACAACCACGCGGCGGAGGCCGTGCGCCTCATGCAGGACACGCCGGAGCTGGTGGGTGGCAGTAGTGACGTCACGCCGTGTGCCGCAGGGCATGGGCTACGCGCGCTCGCTGGCCGCGCTCGCGCTGCGCCGCACCAACAACCACGCGGCGGAGGCCGTGCGCCTCATGCAGGACACGCCGGAGCTGGTGGGTGGCAGTAGTGACGTCACGCCGTGTGCCGCAGGGCATGGGCTACGCGCGCTCGCTGGCCGCGCTCGCGCTGCGCCGCACCAACAACCACGCGGCGGAGGCCGTGCGCCTCATGCAGGACACGCCGGAGCTGGTGGGTGGCAGTAGTGACGTCACGCCGTGTGCCGCAGGGCATGGGCTACGCGCGCTCGCTGGCCGCGCTCGCGCTGCGCCGCACCAACAACCACGCGGCGGAGGCCGTGCGCCTCATGCAGGACACGCCGGAGCTGGTGGGTGGCAGTAGTGACGTCACGCCGTGTGCCGCAGGGCATGGGCTACGCGCGCTCGCTGGCCGCGCTCGCGCTGCGCCGCACCAACAACCACGCGGCGGAGGCCGTGCGCCTCATGCAGGACACGCCGGAGCTGGTGGGTGGCAGTAGTGACGTCACGCCGTGTGCCGCAGGGCATGGGCTACGCGCGCTCGCTGGCCGCGCTCGCGCTGCGCCGCACCAACAACCACGCGGCGGAGGCCGTGCGCCTCATGCAGGACACGCCGGAGCTGGTGGGTGGCAGTAGTGACGTCACGCCGTGTGCCGCAGGGCATGGGCTACGCGCGCTCGCTGGCCGCGCTCGCGCTGCGCCGCACCAACAACCACGCGGCGGAGGCCGTGCGCCTCATGCAGGACACGCCGGAGCTGGTGGGTGGCAGTAGTGACGTCACGCCGTGTGCCGCAGGGCATGGGCTACGCGCGCTCGCTGGCCGCGCTCGCGCTGCGCCGCACCAACAACCACGCGGCGGAGGCCGTGCGCCTCATGCAGGACACGCCGGAGCTGGTGGGTGGCAGTAGTGACGTCACGCCGTGTGCCGCAGGGCATGGGCTACGCGCGCTCGCTGGCCGCGCTCGCGCTGCGCCGCACCAACAACCACGCGGCGGAGGCCGTGCGCCTCATGCAGGACACGCCGGAGCTGGTGGGTGGCAGTAGTGACGTCACGCCGTGTGCCGCAGGGCATGGGCTACGCGCGCTCGCTGGCCGCGCTCGCGCTGCGCCGCACCAACAACCACGCGGCGGAGGCCGTGCGCCTCATGCAGGACACGCCGGAGCTGGTGGGTGACAATAGTGACGTCACGGAGTGAGCCTCGTGCGGGGCGCGCCGGAGCTGGTGGATGCTCGTAGTGACGTCACGAAATGAGCCCCGTACGAGGCTGGTGAGTGTCTATAGGGTGACGTCACGAAGAGAACCGCGTGCGGGCCGCGGCGGTGCGGGCGCGTACTAATGTGTGACGTCACGAAGAGATCCTCGTGCAGGACACGCCGGAGCTGGTACCCACCTCCGTAGCTCGTAGTGACGTCACGGGGCTTCGCGGTGTGTGACTTTACACTGAATCGACACGTCGTGTACCTCCTATGGGGCGCGCCAGAGAGGTTAAAGCAGTGACGTCATGCTCGAAGCAGTGGAGAGCGCAACGAATAGGCATGGGCTACGCGCTCGCTCTACCATAAAACAGCTCTAGCTAGCTGCTTGACATAGTAGGAGAGGGATGGCAGTTTCTTAATACGTAATGCAGGATTTTATGTCGCACTCTCTGAAATAATCACCATATCAATCAAAAGGTTCACACAGAACGGTTTTCAATTTATAAGTTTACATATAACAATAAGTATTCTAATATAGACTTGTCTAAATAGTATTACGTGTCGTATGAAGGTTACAGACAAATATACTAATTGATTGATTATAAAGTTCTACTTATTTATATGTATAATTTATTTTGTTTAGTTGATCGAGAGTGATCCAGAAGACTCGGATGAAATGCCCGCTGATGCTGATAACAAACTGGTTGCTGAGGTAAATTATTTTATACAGTTTACGAAAAATATATTATAATTTCTAATATAGAACATGTTTCATTATTAATAGATAAATTATGTTTAAACTATTCTTATGAAAAATGGGTTATTTCTGTCAAAAAGACTTTGCTCTGGTTAGAAGGAAGGGGCAACATACTGAAGGCGTTCCAACTTAGTCTTCATGCATATGTAACCAACCTCAGATACAATTAATTTTTTTCTGGGGTTGATTATAAACGATCATGGACGGCCACTTACCATCAGATGAAGTCCGTGCTCGTTCACTACCTCTTATAAAAAACTAGATAGTCGATTAAAAAATACTACTTTTCAGGGGTTTGTACCCAAAGGCCTTATGGAATCTTATTACTTAAGCCTCCGCTGTCTGTTACGAGTCTCCTATCTTTTGAACTGTAATAGATAGATTAGAAATTTCAAGTGAGTATGTATAACGGTGGCCGCTATAATAACAAATACTAAAAATTAAAAAAAATACGAAAATTTGTAGTAAGGAACCCTGCGGCCAGTTCGACTCGCAGTTGGCCAATTATTTAGTTAACTCTGTGGTGACCGCCCGCTACTCGTCAAGAGATGGCGCTGCATAATCACGCTATCGAAGTTTTCTAAACATCTTGCATATATACAAGCTCCGAACTGAGACTGTCGGAGCACGGCCGCTCCCCGGGCACGATCACCTAGCCCGGCGGGAGATCTCCCTTTGCCAAAACTCTGTTTTTATTTGTGTAGTTGGAGGCGCTGGGCTACGCGGCGGAGCACGCGGCGGCGGCGCTGCGGTTAGCCGACAACCGCGCGCCCGCCGCCGCCGCGCTGCTCGCCGCCGCGCGCGCCGCCGGCCTGCTCGGTACGTACGACAGAACCGGATCTAAAGCCCGCTCCATATTCTCGCGAGAACGCGTGAAAAGCACGAGAAACGAGAATGTGGAGCCGATACGAATCGGGTTTTTCTCGCGTTCTCGCTAGAATGTGGAGCGGGCTTAAGGACGTAGATTGGTTAGGGCCGTTCGAAAGGGGCGCAGAATTAATTAGCGTGGACCGAGAAGAATAGTTTTGTTTTGACAACAAAACACACAACAGAACCGAACCTATTGGCATGTTGAAGCCCTCCAAAAGGGATGTGGTGTTAATTCGCGACGATTAGAAAATACATTTTGACGATGAAAAAAGAATAATTTATGCTAAAGATTGACATAATTAGTTTTAATACAAAAATAGAATTCTTCTTTATAAAAGTTTACCGCGCTTAAGAATCAAAGACAGTCTTCAAGATTTTTTAAGATAAGAGCTACAAACGATATAGTCCTAATGGTAAGTGGTCCATGAATTATCTGTGAATAATACAGAACAAATTCTACCTGAAGCCAATCACGAGTCTCATAAATACTTTTAACTAAAGTACATAATCTTAACATCAAGAACGTCAACATAAAATTATGTAATTTAAAACTATTAGACATATTTATGTTAAAAGATTGATTTTGTAACCAATTGGTGTATATGATTTGATGGTAAACTCCTTGTAATTCAAATACTTTTCAGCTTCGGATGGTGACCCATCGACGAGCCAAGGCAACTCTCATAAGCGGCTGAAGAAATTCCTGAAGACATATCTTGCCAAGTAAATGATTTGTGAATAGAATAAACTAATTATAAAATATTTACTGTAGGAAAGCGTATTATAAGTCCATCTGATGGTAAGTGACCCAACCCCCTAATAACAGCAGTGTTAGGCGCTGCTGTGTTCCGGTTTGAAAGGTGTGGTAAGGGAGACAGACTTTTCCGAGGCGTTCCAGCTGAGTCCTCAGGGGTAGCGGCGGATCTGTGGCCGACCTCAAGTGGGAATATCTAATCCTATCTGGGGTTGATTACAGATGGCCATGGGCGGCAGTAGCCACTTACCATCAGGTGGACTGAATGCTCGTCTGCTACTCCTATATTATAAAAAAAAAAACAGCAGTGATTAACGCTGTTTTATAAGGCAAAAACTGATGTGACGTTGGTGCATCCAGAGTAGAATAAAGAGTTCCACGACCTTCAAAGACATGACGTTCGTCCATTTCTTCCAGCCGAAAGCGCGAACGTAAGGAGGCGCTGCACCGGCTGGCGGGCAACATCCGCGGCGACGAGGACGACCACCTGGACGCCGAGCTGCTGGAGGAGGAGCAGTTCCTCGCGCAGTACAAGTCGCTGCTGTAGACGTGAGTACACTTGCCACTCCACACAATACCTTGCATACTTTGTAGATGTTATGTATGTGCACGTACATAACAGTAGTCGGATGTATACTTGCCCAGAACACATAAAAAATTAAACAATTAATTTTATTAAAGCATGACGGGACGTCCTAGAAATCATCGTGATATCGCTACTGTCGCATAATTATGTAATTTTCTATCACCTAACGAATATCGGAATATTATGACATTATGACCTACCTATTTTTCTATACATCCCTACTATAACTCCTCACCTAAAAGGTTGTCTGGAAGAGATCGCTGGTCAGCGATAAGACCGCCTTTTGTATTATTTGTTAATTTAGTTATTTATTTTTATGTGTATTTTCTTTTATTGGGTATAATAAAGAGTATTGATTTGATTTGATATGACGTAACACCGAGCACTGGAGTGGCGGCCGGTTTGGGTGACTGGCAGTTCGATCGCAGCCCCCGAGCGAAGACAAAGCGCTTCGCGTGCTCGGTGGAACGTCGTAGGGTGTTTTAATTTTAATATCATATAAAATAAATAAAAAAATAATATCAATCGGTCTCATAGCCACAAGCGGTCTCCTTTGTGATAGATGAGGTGATAGATGAGATTTTTCAAGGTGGTAGAACCCTTTGTGGTTCGACTCCGGCGGCACCACCGCCACACCTATTTCTACCTAATAACAGCAGTGTTAGGCGCTGCTGTGTTCCGGTTTGAAGGGTGTGGTAAGGGAGACAGACTTTTCCGAGGCGTTCCAGCTTAGTCCTCAGGGGTAGCGGCGCATATGTGGCTGACCTCAGGTAGGAATATCTAATCCTATCTGGAGTTGATTACAGATGTCCATGGGCGGCAGGAGCCGCTTACCATCAGGTGGACTGCATCCTCGTCTGCTACTCTTACATTATTAAAAAAAAACAAGATGAAGCACCTGAAGAGGCTCGTGTTGTATCCCAAACAAGCCAATAAGCGAGTTAAATCTTTTGATCACGCTATTATTAGCTTGACCTGTATTTATGACGATACATGATTTTAATAATTTTGTCCAATCGTAATTTTGTCTCATCAGGATCGTCAGGATTAACTATTTTCCTTGTACGATTTTAGTGTGGTTTTTATTTTTAAACTATAATTATTACTAATTACACAATTGTTATATTTCAGAGTGACTACACCAGATAAACAGCGGCAGTAAACAACTTAATGAAACAATAATATGCCTCTCAAAAATAATTCTAACTCAGTTGCATTTATGTCATCTCAAATTCCCATTTGTCTGTATGTACGTTTGCCTAAAAAATGGGTAAATGCCCAAATCAATGTAAAGTATAAGGTATATTGTTCTCGTCTGAACATAATTACTGACACTCATAACCATTGTAGTGCCATCATTTCTAAGTTCTTAAAATAGAGTATAAATATCAACGCCATCTATTAACAGACACCGTAGTGTAATAACGTTTATCTTTCACACAAAAAAATCTGTCTATTATTTTGACTCAAGTACCGTAAGCGCTGTCCTAATATTCCGTACAATATCTATGTATCATTAACAATAAGTGTCTATATTAAACATACTGTTTTAACATATAACCGTAGTATATATATTCTCATGTTTAACTAAATGTTATATCTAAGTACACTTAATCTATAAGTGAATGGATAATAAATTAGGAAGCTACTAGTTATATTTTGCGAGCTTTTTATCTGACTATAGTACTTGTACTGTTACAATGTTTATTTATTTTGAAGACTTTCATATGAAAAATTCTATTGTTTAAATTATATATATGTAGGTGTCGTGACACACAACGAAGGAGACAATGTCGATTCATGTCTGTGTGTGTGTCGGTGTGACGCAAATAACACTAATGATATGCATTATTTTTGAAAATTTTAAGAAACTGTCTCTCTACATAATATTGACTATTCTTGAATATATTTGCAGTATCATATCTCCATGTTAACTTTAGTTACTTTCAAGGATTGCGTTTTATTGATAGAAATCTATTTGAATCGAAATCTAAATAATCAATTGATGACTGTTTCTAACTTTAGTTGATTTTGTTGCTGCTTTGGGACAAGTAAAGATACCAGTCATAGCAAATATCGATTTTCTGATAAGTGAGATCGATTCCTTATCGATTTTAATTTTTTTCCATTTTATATCGCCATCCCTACTTACAGTTTAATAGATTTTATTCTGGAGCGGGTACCCTGAATTCAAATGGTTTTAGAACCTTTTTATAAATTTTGAAAACTATTTTCCTCCAAAATCATTTTTTTCTCTTGGCAGACTTACATCCTAAAAAACAAAATCCGTCATTACACAATAATTAATGATATAATTTAATGATTCACTACTTAGGAGGTACAGTATGATATCTATACACAAGTCTGAATTATATTATGTTGCTTAAGCTTATTCGTACTTTTTATTAGGTGCTGTTAGGAGTCTGACTCTGATTATAATTGATATTCATAAGATAAGGTCTTTTAATCGATTTGGGTAATAAATGAAATTCTGATCTCTAAATTTTATAATGGTTTTTTTTAGTAGTTGTACATCTTGTTTGTACTGTGTTACTGTGTTACCCAGGATGGGCGTAAACACCTGCGACACAGTTTCTTACTATTGCAGATGTTTACGAATTACTGTTTTTTTTGTAACGTGTTTTTGTTCAATAAAATCTTTAAATCTTTAAAATCTTAGTACCGCGAATAGATATGGTCACTGCGACCAAGAACTACCCGATAATTCTATGTAGTTTCACTTGAAATCTTGCATACAAGAATAAAAGCAAAATTTTAATATACCCATTAATATATAACTTTAAAATGCTCAATCCACTTGTGAAAAATGAAAAATAGAACCTTGTATCGCATCTCATGTTAATTTCAGACAGTTTTTTGAAAGAAATAAAGAAGTTTGAACGTTGGAATCAATTGTATTGTATGTTTAGTCGGTGTTAAGCCTTACTACTACTGACCTATTAAACTTCAGCATTTTATTGATACGATCTCATAATAAGCCTGTGGGTATGTATTTGATCATATAATTGTATTCATTTAAAACGAATGTTACCCAAATTGAACATGTTATCACTATAATAGTTGTCGTATGTAGAAATATTCACATAAATGTGATGTCGTTATTCAATAAATATAATTATGATATTCCCTTTAGTAATAAGGGCATGGAAATGTAAAAAGTATAAAAAAAAATCATTCTTAAAAATTATGCAAATGATATATGAGCTATAAAAATGTCTAAGATACTTCTTTAATTTCGTTCAAGAGATCTCTGTGACAGACGGACAGACAGAGAAACCTTGGTAATGAGTACGGAACCCAAAAAATATTGAGACAAATGAAATACTTTTTACAATTCCATAAAAATTATATCTTTGTAATTTCTAGTCCTGAAAATATACTATTTATGTACTTCAAAGTACTTTTAAATATTAAATTCTTAGAATTGATTTCTATATTATGTAATGGAAATGGCGTTTATGTAGTTTAAATTGGTGAACTAAAAATATTTCAATTTTTTTTACCAGAATTTAATAGAAACAGTCTTATTTCATTAGTTTTTTTCTGGATTTGAATAAATTACTTTAGTTAAAAACAAAAATGAGATACAGTAAATATTTTTAGTTATACATATATTTGTTATTTATCAACAGGTTATTTCAAAATACCATCCTAAAAATTACATATGCGTCCAAATTTGAATACTTACCTTTTATATATTAATCAAAATCATAATATTATGTATAATATAATACCATTATAATCGGTGTGTTAGTAGTAGTAAAATATATCATAGTTAAAAATATATTTTATATAGTAAAATCTTCACCAGTAGTATTTTCAGACAATTCCTTTAAATTATGTGACACAATCAATAATTAAGGTTACTTAGGATAATATTGGAGCTATTAAAATCGTACATTTCAAATTGTACGCCAATTTGGGCATATTTATAAAAAATGGTAACGCCAAAAATGTAAATAATTTTCATGGCGCGATGTATCATACATGTCGATCATTTAAAAAATGTGAATAAATTACAGCCGTTATTCATAATTTATTATATACATTGATTTGCCTTCGAATTTCGAAATATCTAAAAACTAGACTCAGACTAAACTAAACTCAGTTCCGATATTATCCCTACTAACCTTCGATTATTTTTTATTATGTTGCTCTTCGCCAGCCAACTGTTTCTTTCGAGTTCATTATACTAGTCATCATTTTAATATAAAAATCTGAAATTCCTATAAATAAACAAACGGACACAATACTGCTGCTACCTCCTTTAGTTACAGTCCGCTTCTTAATAAAGTATGAAGCATAGATTTAAATCACTAGATATGCCGCAACGACAGTACGCTCACTCCAGTGAACTTATATAAGAAGAAAGTAAGAAAAATGTTATAGAAAAGTTACCAAATAAACATTTCATTTCATGCCACGGGACGTATACATAATACCTCTTCTTTTGAGAAGATAGAAAAACTTAAGAGAGTTCCTCATTGTTTAAAAAAAAAAAGGATTAACCTTTTATTATGATCCATTCAGACTCCAGGGTTAGGTATTGAAAAATTTGAAAACGAATGACGTAATAAACAAAGAAACGAATTTTTATACGACCCTATAACTTGAAGCCTGCTATGTGTACTGTTATTATATCGGTCGGAAAATTTAGACAATATATGGCGTCATGAATCACGCCATTGAAATTTTCTAAAAAAATCTTACATTTTACAATCTTAAACTTAGGCATCATTCCCCAATTTAGTAAGAATCCCGAATTTCATAAGGTTATATTATACACGGCAGATTTGTCTTAAATCAATCAGCTGAGGTAGGTGTCCGGCGCTGAGTTGACAGACTTGTTTGTATGAAAAAAAAAATGTATTTACGAACTTTGTCTATGAATTATTATCTGAGGTTCTATTCAGAAATGACAGTATACAAGTGCAAAAGCTTAAGGGTATCTCCACACTTATTGTGAACACAGTTTGAGATCTCTTCCCCTGCTTACATTTTAATCAAATTTACGTCATTAAAATTCGTGTGGCAGCCACAAAGTTTGTGAGATGCTTTAGCAAATAGGTTGTATGTGGAATGACCCTAACCACTAAGCCATATTTAGTGATTTAACTCTATGGTTAAGGCACTAATATTAAGTGTACGTTTATACTATTTACTTGTAGTACTCGACGAATTTATAATTTGGACTGTAATATAAGTTGTCGTTAGACGCACTAGGGTTAAACTTTTATGTCATGGATTTGTTAACGTTTAGAGTGAAGCCGATCTACTTTGATCAGATATCATCAGAAAAGGTACTTTAAAATACAATTAAATCAATTTATGTATGAATTTATTGAAAGATCGAAGCAGTAATATTGCCGGGAAAGAGGGAGGTACTGAAAAAAAAATCATATCGGAAATTAATATGTTTTTATATTTTTTAAATATAATTTATTTTTGGATTCGGATACTAAGTGTGCAATGTGCATATAAACCTTATTGTGACTTATAAAATCTTTATTCAAAATTATGATTTGTTTAGCAATTCAAAAAATTAAAAAAATACTTGATTCCATTTTTTAGTAGTAGCTTTAATATTAAGGGTGCTTTGAGACCTCGTGCCTAAATCCGGCTTCACTATAAACGCACCTATCTTTTAGATGGTAAAACCTATTTTAGTGTCATATCGACCGTAAACACGTAATATTTGAACTTCTGAGTGTTCTTATTTTACTGTAGATCCAAATAAAAATATGTATACAATAAGTGTTTTATTGCAACTATCCTGTCCTTAAAACTATGATTACAATAGCTTATTTATACTTATACGATTAGAGTAGATTACCTAATATCAGTTAATTCGTACATAAATTATTATAATTGTATAAACTTTTATTAGGCCGTATACATATCTATCTATACTAATATTATAAAGAGGAAAACTTTGTTTGTTTGTTTGATTGTAATGAATAGGCTCAAAAACTACTGGACTGATTTTTAAAATTCTTTCACCATTCAAAAGCTACATTATCCATGTAGTAACATAGGCTATATTTTATATGAAATATATTTGATAAATAGATTTTGAGGCGGTACAAAGTTTGCCGGGTCAGCTTGTATGAAATAAAGTACAAAGATACATTAAATATGGATAATGTATAATGGTTATGTTCCAGCCCTTAATTGTGAGGAGTTCCCTGTCCCTCAATGCCGCATTAACTGTTGAAACCACATAGAAAAATCTTATACAGTATTTAATCTGAAATACTACCCTTCATTGTTCACTTTAGTAATTGTAGTAACGTTAGCATACCGAAGAAACCATATAACATACGGAGATATTCGTCCATTAATTTATTGTATAACTAAGAACTCGAGAAACATGACGTCATTCTTGATATACTCGAACTTGTCGAGGCTGGTGTGGGGGATGAAGATGTGCTGCCTCTTCAGCTGGAGTAAAGTCTTGTCCAGGGTCTCGGTAGACCTGGTCTTCTCGTCGTCGTCGTAGTCGTGTCGCTTGGAGGACGACTTGCGACGGAGTTGAAGTGACTTTACTATGTCCATTGCCTGAGGATTGTAAAAGGTATTTAAATAAATGTTGTATGTTTAGTTGTGTCGCAGCTTTATTCACACGAAAGAAATATTTCTATCTTTCATTCAAATGTATATCCTTATTCATTATCAAGCGTGTATCACCATAGCTCAGCTGTGTGTTGCGTTTTAAAGAGACTGATAAAGAGAAAATCATTATATGTAGGCAAGGCTTATCATATTGTATTTTTCAATAATTCATCAAATACCCTACCTGATATAGAGATTTTTAATATTGTGAAGTACTTAACCAGTATATCCCGATATCCCCCAGAATATAAAAAGCCAGTGTAAAAAAATCATTTTTACCCAGCATGGGATATACCTGTGTTGCAGTCTACGAATACTTCTACTTAAATATCACTAGGGATCTCGCATTTCTGATTAGAATCCTATCCATAAGGTTTATTGTAGAGAGACTAAAGTCGATTATTGTTACCTGGTTACGATTAGTCGGCTGATCCTTCAAGACGATGTTGATGTTCAGGTCGCAGGGCCACTCTAGAAGGGGGTCGTAGGGACCTCCTACCAACCTAACTGTACTAGTTATATGCCGTCCTCTCCATTTGCCAATACCGTTTAGATTTACTTCCGCCTGAAAAAAATAAGTAAGTTCTTTTAAATTGTCATAAAGCTCATGAAATACCACAAGATACCTATTATAAAGAATTTATTTAAATAAAGAATTTTCTTAAATAAAATAGCTAAATCTATCTAGATAGGTATATATAGTCTAAAGTTATTGTTATAAGAAGAAATATTAATATTTGAATATAAATAGGTAGTACAATACCTTCAAGGTGTATCCATATTTACTGGTTCTAAAGATAGGACTGGTAAGAACAGTATCATTATCTTTGGCATCTTTCATTCGTGACGTAAAATTTTCTATTCTCCATATCAGATGACCTGTAAAAACACACAATTAGCTTCAGAGTATCATCGCCACCCATATTTCCTCCTAATCAGCTATTAGGCGATACGCTATTAAATCAGTAGATTTAATAGCGTATAACTGCCTTATCCATATATATTCCAGACACACCTCTGATTTTTCAAAGTTATGTGCGTATTAGAAATTAATTAACACTTGCTAAATGGTGAAGGAAAACATCGTGAAGAAACCTGCATACCTGAGAGATTTATAAAAAAATCTAAGGTATGTAAAGTCTACCAATACACAATTGGCCAGCGCGGTGGACTATGGCCTAATCCTTCTCATTGGAGAGGAGATCCGTGCCCAGCAGTGGGACAGACATGGGTTGATGATGATGAATAGCGTATCATATCAGCTATCATTCTGCTATCTAAGGTTTAGTCGTACAGATGTCCAAGGGTCACAACTACCGAAATAGCACGGCATACCCGGTCGCTACTCTTTTCAAAATCTTCTGTGATTGGTGCCATATAAGATAAATTTTATTGGCATTCAAACAGGCATAATAATAAACAATCATACCATTATCACTCCCCAATTCTGAGTGGTTAAAGCTGACCCTGGTCTGGAAGTCAGCGAGTTCGCTGCGTATTTTCAGATAGGATTTGGTGAGAGCCCGAAGATCCCGGGACACGAGCTCCATTTTTGTCGCTAATTCTGATGATTCAGCGCGAGCGTCCGCTGTCGCCACTTCCAGCACTGCTACTCGGTCCAAAGCCTGAAAATGTTTGAAATTATTTAAAGTGTTAAAACATGCTTCATGGAGCAGTAAAGCAAGGCGTCGTCGACAAATCAAGGCGTCGGTATAAGTGCTAAGTGTCCTTTAAATGATAGATACCTATAATGATACAATGGTTTTTCATTGATTACAAAGGAAAATTGTTAAGATCTGTGATATTGCGTAAGTGCAAGTTTCACAGTAACTTGCACATTGTATCATGCAAAGTGCGCAGATAAAATACTTGGAATACTTGTAGTTTTTGGAATTATACAGATATCAAAATTAGTCTAAAAAGGTTCATTTAATCTTCCACTGTGGCAGTATTTGCCTTTTTTCCGAACTTAAGGCGCCTACAAACTAGCGTTTCTCTAGCGTGGTTCATCGTCGATGCGTTCGTTGTGTTGTTGCGACGTCTGCTGCGCAAACGTCCATCGAACGCTTACGCTGGAAAATCAAGTGTGAACGAGCCCTTAACAACACATTGGCGTATGTTTTAATAGATATAATAGTGTAAACTGTTAGCCCACCGGTCTCTCCGTCGCACTGTCGTGCTGCAGCTGCATCCTGATCGCGGAGAGCTGCGCCAGTTGCTGTGAAGACCGCCGCGCCTCCGCCAGCTCGGCCTCTAGCGCTGTGCGGTTCTCCGCGTTCCGTTCTCTCTCCTCTTCCACCGTCTGCTTTATGTATTCGATTACTTCTTCTGTAATATACGTAAAGAGGAGTCAGTGAGGACTATTGGTGAACGCTACTAATGCCGACAACACCCAAGAAGCGACAAAACGCTCACCGAATGTTTCCCAAGAAGGAACAGCGCTCAGAGATGGATTTTCTAAAAAATAATTATACTTATTGAACTACAGAAACAAAATAATCAATTTAAAATTCTGCTATATTGTCGTGATTACCTACTTTTATAAAACATCTCTCGTTTTATAAATTATCAGAAGTTAATTGTAGAAATATAGAAATCTCTACTTACTTATTAAGTATATAGCTCTGTTATTTTACAAGGCCTAAAGTTTGACTTTCGGTACTGCAGAAGAAGACACCATTGACCATACCATACCTACATAAGAACATTTAGATACGAGTACATACATAAGATTTAAGGTCATCAGTTTCAACAAAGCTAAAAGTCTAAAAAACTTCCCAAGAACTTTCCCCTTTTATCTGTTCAATATAAAAGATATTTCCCAACCCAGCTTATTAACAGCTCGGATCCTATTGTCATGCTGCGTGAGCGCCTGCTCCAGCAGCTCGCGCTCCCGCTGCTCGTGCACCAGGCTGCTCACGGTGCTCTCCAGCCGCATCACGGTGGACATCTGCTGGCTTTGCAACTCCTGGATAATTAAACACACCCGTTTTGGAATTTACAATCTTTGACTGACGTTATTTTTATAGTCATTTAAAACGATACTCGCATGTGGTTTTGAGATATAAAAATTTACGGAAGACAAAAAATATAATTGAGGTTCCTATTTAGTTATTGATTTTTTATACTGTAGGAATAGCAAATGTACATGCAGTCCACCTGATGATAAGTGGCTACTGACTTCCATGGACATCTGTAATCAACTTCAGATAGGATTAGATTCCTACCTGAGGTCGGTCACCGATGCGCCGCTACCCCAGATGATTAAGCTAGAATGCCTCGCAAAAGTATGTCTCCCTTGCTACACAACACAACAGAGCTTAACATTGCTGCTATAAGGTAGACATAGGTGTGGCGATGGTGCCGCCGAAGTCAAACCACAGGGTTCTACCACCTTCAAAGCACCTCAGTACCTGCAGAGCAAGCTGCACATTAGCCAAGTCATGTTTGAACTGCGCTGCCCAGTTCGCCGCGCGCTCTGCTTCATCATCCACCGCTGATCGCAAAGACACGAGGGTCGAGAGGAAGTGCTGGCTCCTCTCTTCCACCAGCACCAACTTGGCGCGGATCGTTTCAATCTCAGTGCTCTGAACGTCTCGTTGACTGGACTCTTCTGTTATTGTTAATCTGGAAGGATAAAAAATGGAAATAATAATAACAAACTAAATATGATGCCGACAGTTTTCGGTTCAATTAGATCGGGAATGTTGTAAACGGATTCTAAATTTAACATTTCTAAAAATGTAATAGACACAACATAATAAAAACAAGGAATGATAGATAGTTCATTTACAGATTGGCATACAAATGTTTTAATTTTTATATAAGTATATAAGTACATATCAGAAAATAAGTAGTCGCGCCATTTTGACACCTTGAAATCTACGAGATCTAAATCATGCATAATTCAGTACGCTTACCATGAGTTTTTACGTTTTGACACATATGACTGTTTTGGTATTTGTTTACGTATTTGCCCATACAAATTTCAATCAGCGCCCCTAGCGAATTGTGTCAGAACTTGAAAATTATATGGGCCAATACGTAAACAAATACCAAAACAGTCATATTTGTCAAAACGTAAAAACTCATGGTAAGGGTACTGGTCTGTCTTAATTCATCTGTCCTTTCTTCCTTATACACGCATAAGTAAATAAGACGAAAACGTATAATAGAGAATTACTTTTAATATAGTACTTAAATGAGTACGTATTGAACAAAAACTAACTTATTAAAACCATGATTAAAATGCTTACTTGATTCCAGCAACTTCCTTCTCAAGATACGACACACACTCCTCCAAGGGCACTGAGCGTGGTGACCACGTGTGACTGTTGACCACCGGCGCCGGCGGTAGCGGTGGTGGTGGTGCTGGGTCTGACAGCCTCGCGTGGGTTGGAGAGGATGTGCTCCGAGTCTGGATTTTAAGAATGAAGTACCTATATATCAGTGAATTTTGTAAGTACCTACCTATAATAAGTTTACCACTCGAATGTAAAGGTAATCCAAAATATTTCTAATCTAAATAGTGATGTTTTCTTTGCTTTGCATAGTAGGTATATTGGATATTATCATTTTTATAACCAGTTTTAATAGTTTCTCAAAAATCAGCATTCATTTTTCATGGCATCATGAGTTCATGGCAAAATGATCCACATCATTTTCATCAAATTTATCATACTTCATACGTACATAGGATTCTTTATTAGAAAGTAAGGAATTGAACTCCTCAATCATTGACCACACCATTGTGCCTCATCATTTTGACTACGTTATTAGGTCACTACTTATACCAAGTTATAACATTAAACTACCCCTAAATTTCCATCTATTATAATAATTCATTCAACTAAATTGGTTTTAACCTTGGCCATCTGTGGGCACTCCTTAACATGTGTCTCCTTGTGTTTCCTCTGGATCCAGGCGCCGCACCGCAGCGGACACTGCTCCAAGATACTGCCGCATAGTTTCAGGTGTTGCTGGAATTTTATTATTATATCACCTAACGAGTATTATTAATTTGTAGCGGTAATAATAGGTAATGTTAGGATACCTAACATAAAGTCTCGCATCAGTTTGAATCTATGTGGGTTTTACAAATTATTTATATATTCCTTAAAGTGAAGAATGAAAAATTGATATTTCAACGCATTATTTCCAATTTTAATTTTAAATTTCAAATGTGTGATAAATCTCTCCATCTGTCACTGAATTTGGCACTTAGCCAACGTTTCTAAGCCCTTCTAAACGTTCCTAAATCTGAGTTACCTACCCATAGCTAGCAATGGGATTGGGATACTGTAAGGATTGGTATCAGGTTGCGACATATGTATAATTCAGTAGATTTCTGAGGAATCCGCCCTTCTAGTGTTATTTCATCGGAGTAAGGTTACCTACTTGTTGTGAGGTAAGATTTGAAATTATTTAAATATATTCCTTTTTAATCATATACTACTGTTAAAATCCTATAAATAAATAAGTCTTAAGAAGAATTGATAAGTTAAGTATCCGTATTCGCTATCAGTCAGATTTGTCTATCTAGAGAAGGCGTGGTAGGTGCACCGCGCGCTTAACCGATCACTCATCTCTGATAACCATCCGGTAATCCATTTGCGTTCAAATATTTACATGATAAATTATATTATTTTTATTGTTACGCATATCACACTGCTCAAACAAGAGAAATTGCAAAGATTGTGCAAATAACAGAAATCCACAGAAAGTTGAGTCGTTAGGTCAGACGTTTGGCTTCTAATAATTATAGATTTAGATTTTCGTCCTTTTTTATAGTTAAACCGGTTATATAAACGTGCTACCTAACGAAAAGTATTCATCGTCGCCCGCTTTGGAGATCTCTTTTTGCATCTCTTTTGAAAAGTCCCAAGTCATAGCGCTCCGGGAACACCTCAAATTTTGGCTAATATACATAGTTTAAATTTGATAAGTAATGCAACTTTACTCGTTTTTGTATGATGATACTCGTAGCAACAAATGAGCATACAGTCCACGTGCTGTTGCAGTCACCCATGTATAATATCTCTATATCTCTATTATCACATTTTACATTATACGGTTCTTAGTTTCTTACTCTAATATTGGGGACCTTGTTCATATAGACATACCTGCAGTTTGCCCATTTCGAAAAGGTCGTTGCAGAAGTAACAAGCGCTGTCTTTTACGCCCTTAGTCAACGTACCGTCCTCCGTATCCGCCCTCTTGTTCAAGCTCATTTTACACCCGATTTTCACAGACTTCTATATACATTTGAATTTTTGACGTAAATTAAGTCATTTAAATTTTAATTAAGTCTATTTTAGTCTTTCATTTGTAAACATTTCAAAATTGTTGAATGCCTTTCAAAAACCTGAGGAGTAGGTTAGTAGTAGTACCTATCGCAATTGATCCTAAAGTTTTTCTCTGTACGAAAATCTCAATGTAATGTAAGTTTCTCCAAAATTATATTTTAAAAAATCCTTAACAAAAAACACTTGATACCACGTTTCAATGAATTCCTATCACTTTAAAACACTTGTCTTTCACTTTTAATCACTTTAATATCAACCAATTACAAAACGCCAAAAGAGCATGAAAATTGAATAAGGTTTATAAGGTTTACAATTGTTGTTTAACACAATTACTATTTACCAATTTTAACATCTACATTATAATTCTGCAAATATTTTTATGATCACGCCAACCACACGGGTATCTGGCTTCGTTTTGTGAATCATGTGTGATATTATCGTTATCTTGTGTCATTGATATTTGATACCGCCTGATAACATACTTGTCAATATGCTTTGTTTTCAGTTGCAGTTTGTGGGTCAAGGAGGGGTGTATCTTTAGTCCCTGTATTTTAAGTGGTTATAGATATAATTGTGAAGCTGAAATAGGGAGTTTTATTTGAAGCAGATTACAAATAGGTTGCTAGCGCCTAAATTGTCTCCGGAAGACAATCTTTTCAGCTCGATGATAGCTATAGCATTGCACCAATGGCTATATAAGAGCTATTGTCGCTGAAAAGATCTTACAGGAAACTACAAGGATGGAATTTTCATTTGAAAATTTCGAAGTTACCCTAATTCAATGATACAGAACTCTCAATGAGGCCAGCGAAAGAATTTTACAGTAATAAGTAGTACAGTTACAGTAGTAAGTAAAACCTCTACCACCCAATATGGATGTATTTGGACTACAGTGGTCATTTTAAAGTAGGCTTTTACTCTAAATACTGAACTTGGCCTAATTAATTAATAAATATACCTTGGCGCAATAGTCACCATCCCGGTTTAACATGCCGGGTTCTGAGTTCGATCCCCGCGCAGACGATGAAGAAATTGAATTAAGTTAACAGTAGCAAATATATTCAACTAGGCCATTCAATTGACCCGAGTGGTGGAGCGGTCACTACACCGTTTTAACACGCAGAGGCTCCCGGGTTCGATCCCCGGCCAGACATCGACAAATTTAGATTTCTGTTCCTGTTTTTTTATATTTAACCTAACGATAAGGCAGACGGGCTACCTGGTGGAAAGCAGTCACCGTCGCCTATGGACATTTGCAACACCAGAGAAGTAGTCGATGCATCGCCGGCTTTGAAGGAGAGCTCTTTTTAGACCCCTCTTGAAGAGCCCCATGTCATAATCTTGAGGGAATACCTCAGGAGAAAGTATTTGTCTATGTATGTGTCCATGGCACCCACGACACAGGAAATTCTAGTATCTGGCTGGGAGTGTAGAAAGCGTCTTTAAAGCAATACATGGGAACATGGGGAGAAAATGTGTCATTTACTACTTGTACGAAATTTGTGTATGTCAAAACTCAATCAATCCGAGATGGTGTCATTGTGAAGCGGAATGAAAGCCAATGATATTATAATATAGTAAAAGATAAAGTCCTATATTTTAATCCATTGAACCATAGTAACTGTAACATAGAACGCTCAGTTGTCGGGCTATACTGTAGAAAGGTATTTATAATGAATATTAGGAATTAGGTACTATAGACAACTTTACAATTATGTGGTGATATCATTACAAGACTATGCTTTGAGCAAGGCCTATTACGGTGTCAACGTACGGAATTAAGATAAAACGGTGAACGTAATCTTTAGATTTTAGCTACCAGAACATCACGGACCTATTATGAATACTGTCTGTACATAATATCTTGTTAAATTATAGCCTTTTGTCAATAAATATAAACATACAATTTTTGAAGGCCGTAGAACCCTTTGTTGTTCGACTCCGGCACCACCACCGCCACACCTATTTCTGCCTTATAACAGCAGTGTTAAGCGCTGCTGTGTTCTGGTTTGAAAGGTGTGGTAAGGGAGACATACTTTTCCGAGGTGTTCCAGCTTAGTCCTCAGGGGTAGCGGCGCATCTGTGGCCGACCTCCGGTACGAATATCTGATCCTATCTGGAGTCGATTACAGATGTCCATGGGCGACAGTAGCCACTTACCAACAGGTGCACTGCATGCTCGTCTGTTACTCCATATTATAAAAAAAAGAATCATCGAATAACCTTAAAACTCCACCGCTGGACAGAAATCCAGTTTAAAAGACACCTCTGATTTTTCACTGTTCTGTGAATATTTATGATAACGAAAACAATGTATGTCTAAATAGGATAAATAGTTTTTAAGAAAATCACGGAAAATTGGTACAAACAAACTTACTTGCAGCGGTCAAATAAAGAACCTCATTTTTGTAGTCGGTTAAAGAATTATGATTTGTTTTAACGGTGAAAGGTAACATAATATCTAGGTACATACCTGAGAGTTCTTAAAAATATATCAAAGGTCTGTGGGCCTCTGACGACGTTAGTCCGCTACTGCCTCATCCCCTACCAATCCCGAAAGACCCGTGTTCACTAGTGGGACAATAATGAGTTGGTGATAAGAATAATATTATTATTATTATTATCACCAACAAATAAACTAAGGGATAAATTATAGGTATTAAAATCACAGGCATTATAGAACAATAGATCCAACCATATGGAATTGATACCGTTCATATAATTGTAAAGGAATATGAAAACTACGCACAAGCAGTATTCAATGAATTTCAATGCATTTCTTGTATAGGTAAACGATATTTATTCAGATGTTGTTAAGTTTGTTTTTTGCTTCAATATAAGTTCAATGTAAGATGTAGCTACGCAGTTTTGAAAATTATATTGGCGTGGAAATTGTGTTTGTCTTGTAATTAAAGTGAAACATAACGACTTACGACACTTTTTTATTACCTATATAGGAGTAGTAGACGAGCATGCAGTCCACCTAATGATAAGTAATAAAATCTTCGATCATCAGTGATAGAAGGTTAACATAGAATTACTTAGTCCCCGAAAGAATCTATATTTAGGTATTTTCATAACTAGCTGTGCTAGCGGCGCGGTTTTACCCTAAGTTACTTCTTATTAGGTAGGTACATCAGCTACCTGCCAAAAAAAGTCCCGTCGAAATCGGTCCAACTATTTCATAGATTAACCAGAACAAACAGACAGACAGACAGTCATACATTGAAATAAATATTATTTTGGTGTATGTACCGTATCTATATTCATATGAATGTAGTAAAAAGCGATTATTTCAATATTAAAAACAGACACTTCAATTTTATTTATATGTATGTATCGATGTATAGATAATAAATCGAAATTTAAAAGCGTACTAAAAGTAGCTCAATTTGCATATTTTGCAACTTTCGGTCGCATTTCGGCCCGCGAACTTGACATGTTTTAATGTGCATAATTCGTACGAAATGAGAATAACCTTGAAATCGATACGAAGTTTACTATTCATTTATTTTCACAACGAACATTATAAACATGAAATATATTTTTATGTAAATAAAGCTTCTTCGTGCTAAGTGCTAAGTCGTCGAGGCACTGTCTCCTCCTTCTGTCACCTCTTAGAGGCCATATTCCACCGCGCTGACCAAGTTCGAATTGGTGGATTTCACACGCCTTTGTTTATATTTTTATTCCTTAAAGAACTTTTAGGTTAGTGTAGGTTTCTCCATGATGTTTTATAACGACACTCATCTTTAAAAAATCAGATGTACATGCCTCGGTTTCAAATCTCGAACCAGACAGTCTCGTGAGGTCGAATATCAACCACTAGGTAGGTAAGAGTGCTACCAAAAATAGGTCAAAATACACATTAAGGCCTTTGAAACTTGGGCATACACTTTAAATCTCTCCTAGAACACATTCATAACCAAATCTGGTATGACGAAACTACGGTGCCATAAGGAATAACATGTAGGTAAGGAAACAGTAAATACGTAATATGTAGTAAATGAGCATATTGCGGTCAGCAGTATAATACCCCATTCTCCCCTTTCTAGGAAAGCCCTGTGGTCAGCTATGGAGCTTTATGCGCTGGTTGATCCATAATACCAATCGAACCGTAAACGCATCTATAGCCAATCTCAGGCAGGAATAGAATTTTATTAATTATTATTATTATCGATTACGGTGTTAAAAAATAAAAGTGTGTGTTAATTCTTACAATTCACGCTTGTCCATTTTAGGATTATAAATAGTCCGATGCCTAGTTAAGTTTCATCCTGCGGATAAATAAGTAAAAGTCAATGAGAACTGAATAATGACGTAAATGATAAATCCACTACATATTATTCAGATTGAATGCTACTGAAAATCACGTATGATTACGGTAAAATCCACTACTTTTTAAAGATACAATCTTACATCTACTTTGGATTAATTTATATCCAACGTCGCATCTGACCTTGCAAGGTGAATTTTGCAACGCTCTGATGGATGTATCTTTGTGAGATATTAATATTTAAGAGCTTAATGATAATAATATACTTACTTAACAAAGTTGTTGATGTTTTAAAATAGGTATCTCACGTGTCGTTTCGCATTGACCCTATGTGACGCAAACATTTGTCAGCAGTAAGCACATCTATAAGAATTAAGAAAACTTAAAGGTCAAACAGTCCTATCTAAGGTCGTTCGTATATGCGTGTCTGCTCTTAAAAACTGTTTGTCTGTCTTACCACATCTTTCTAGTCAATATGGCAGAAACACTGCTGTTATAAAAAGAACCGTCACAATTTTTTTATTTAAATTAATTAAATAAGTACGTAGTAACATGGTATTCGCAAACTTTGTCGGCAGCATATGTGAATGTTCCGACGTAAGTAATTCAATTTTGCAATTGACAGTCACAAATTGGTCAATAGGTCAGAGAAATAGCGACATTATCTATATGACCCGTATTACATTCGTTGGAAAAAATCATAACAAGAAGTAGTAAAGTAGAAGTAGAAGAAGTATTAAACCATGGATTATATCCTGGATGCATATAAAATTAGTTGTCATATACCTATCGTTTTGTTATTTAATGAATATTAAATAATAATATTTCATGAAAAAAAAGATAAACTTTTAAACAAAGTTGATTCGATCGTCAATCCTTTATTGCAAAGTAATTGTGATTTTCTTTACATTCGTACATTGACCTATCACTCATTCGGAATATTGATTCCGAAGTATTATATTTACTCCAAGCGTCAAATTCCTGTTTTGTTGGCGCGCTTGCGCATGTCATGAGTTTGCGACCTTAGCGCCATCCGTAGGTTCGAGCCTTCCGTAGGATCGTCTTTCTGCGTCTGTTGTCTTGTTGACTGTTTGCATTTTGCACGCTGCCTTCTTATTTATTTTAGTACCTGTTTAACTGTCGTGCGTAGAGGATGTGTCGCGCCGAACATACTTGACTTGCGCGTGTTGCGTGTTTTCTGTGTTCGTAAATAAATATTAATTGTTTAACATTCAAATAATATTATTTCAGTGTTCTGTGCATTAGTGGGAGGTTATACTAAGAAGTGTTTTCGATGTAAGTATCTATTTATTACATCTTTTTTCAATTTAACATGTTAATAGTTCGTTACGTAAAGGAACTCGACTTATGTCAAAAACTAATTAAGGAAATTGTCGGTAGTTATGATAACTTGAGAATTTGAATTGAACAGTTAAGGTGCAAAAAATATTTATTTGATAAAAATAATGCCAGTTTAAATATTATCGTGGGAATCAAAACCGTTGTTTAAGTAAACAGCTGTTAGCAATATTTTACTTTCATGGTCACAATAAAATTCGAAGATTTATAGATGTGGATGCTAAGTATGAGTAATTATGATTTTTAATTATATGCTTCTTACAATATCCTCCTAAAAGCCGTACAGTAATATTAAATTTAGATCAATAAAATTTATTTTAAAAATATATAAGTATATAAAAATCCGTAAATTAGCTTAAGAAAAAACATATTTCTCTTTTTAAATCCAGTTTTTGCGTTAAAATTCTACCTTAAGTATGAATCACCCATTTGAAATAAACGTATAAACCTTCTCGAAACATACATGTCATTTAAAACAATTAACCTCTCGGAGGTCACGATTTTTGTCACAAAACACATTCTTCACATCATCTTTTAAAAGGATAATAAATATGTCTTCTTAATGATTTCATTTAAATTTACCCAATGCTCTTGTTTCTCCGCCGACGATAAACAGGTTAATGAATTAGACGACACTAATTTTTTGTAGGTAGGTAGTTAGGTACCTAAACAATTGTGCCTAAAAATAAGAGCTTTAACTTTTTGGAAAACACTATTTATCAACACGAATATGCATTATGTATACCTTCAACTTTTATCTGCTTTATATATACTAAAGTATCGAAATACTAATCTTTTTACCTAACCTAATGGTTTTAGTCATATTTCAGCATTAGGTATATATTTTTTTGGGGTCACTAATCGTGGAACACTATTTCGCCCCGCTCTTCTTTACCACTTTTTATTTTATTTCAATTTTATTATTACAAAACTAAACCATTATTATAAAACTATACTAATACATAATATTTACACCACTTTTAAGATTAATATTTTAATCGCTTATCGCTTACTTATCGCTAATGAGAAGATGGCTAAAATTATGTGATTAAGTTTTCCTACACTTAAGTACCCAGGGCAGTTACTACACAATTTACTCTTCACAATGTCATATTTGACGGAAGTCCACTAATCTTTAGATTATCTTGTTTTTTGTTAATATATTAATTAAGATTAAGTTAAGATTCTGTTATTATTTACAATATATGTAAATTTACAATATATGTAAATAAATGGTTTCCTTCTTAGTTCCTTATAATTGAAGGTGAGAATTAAATTATAGGTAACTCTGCTACCTTATAAGTGTTACTTACTTAGTTACAACTGAATAGGAAATGTCCGAAGCTTGACTACCGATTAAATAAAAGCACTAGACCTGCTAATCTGATTGGCGGTAGAACTCCACAAACAACGTGTTTAAAAAAACGTTTGTGCGATTGTGCACTTTAATACTGCTTTGGCACAATAATAAAAATATTAAAAAAATATATAATACTAGTGGTGCCCGAGGCTTCGCCCGCATTTTAAAGAAATAATATGACATACATAAAACGGAAAATTTGTACCTGCATTGGAATGATGGATGGAATGATTGGAATGATGGAAAATATGGATGCACGCGCAATTTTGTTCGTTGCTACTCGCTGGGAAACCCTTTGATCTCTTTTCCTTAACGTAGCAAAAGACGTACAACTTCAATAATAAAAATTCTACTCAAAAGTCATTCATTCTCTAGATTTCAAAGTTTAAGGTTAATTTATGTAAAGAGGTTTGAAAAAGCATAGTAGTTTTATGGCCTCCTAAAGACAAATGTATCTCAAATGTGTAATTACTTTTACGATTTCCGTTTTCAAGTCAATTCGTGCTCAAAAATATACATAACATTTAATGTAGAGGTTGTATATGTTATTTGTATGTAAAACATAAAAGTAATCAGTAAACTAGTTATCATAATTATGCTTTGAAGGAAAATATCGTAAGGACAGCTATTTACGAGTGCATGCCTGACAGATCTTTTCTTCTTACACCACTTCTTCTCCATAACGAAAAACCATCCGAAGTATCCACTTAGCAGCACGTAGTGGTAGATTACGTTAAAATTCAAAAATTTGTAAAGAAATATACTTAAAAGAGTTCTCAAAGGTATGTGATATTTACGAATACCTCACCTGGTCAGCAGGGTACCATTTCATTCTGAAGGGAGACTTGTGCTTAGTAGTGAGCTGGTAATGATAAATGTAATGATGTTATTCTTACCAGTAATTACTGCTAAATAAAAAGCAATGATAGCCTAGTGGTTAAGAAACTCGGCCTCTCGATCGAGGGGTCCGAGGTTCAAATCCCAAGCAAGCACCTTTGATTTTTCTAAATTATGTGAGTATTAGAAATTAATTATCACTTGCTAAAACGGTGAAGGAAAACATCGTGAGGAAACCTGCATACCTGAGAGATTTATAAAAAAAAAATCTCAAAGGTATGTGAAGTCTACCAATTCGCACTTGGCCAGCGCGATGGACTGTGGCCTAATCCTTATCATTCTGAGAGGAGACCCGTGCCCAGCAGTGGGACAATAATGGGTTGATGATGATGATGACTGCTAAGTAGAAAACTTAGTCCTTAGTCACACAGCGTATCATTTGTTGACACCGTACTATAAGCTCACCACAATATTGACCATAAAACAAAATAATACAAATAAGTAACATTAACTGAAATCTATAACAATCTCATGAAGGCTCAATGGTGCGGAAAAACAATCCAATATTCATCTTGTCTAACAAACAATTACACATCAACAATGGTGAGTACAACCTTCTGGCAACAAATGGACGAGGTTTTCGGATAGTGTGGAGAATCGCAACATAAAATAAATAAGACAAGAAAGCAAGTATTGATTTAAATTTGCATTTGTGGTTAACCTTTACTCATTTATATTGTGTGAACAATTTGTCATATTTTATGAAAATTATAAGTCAAAATTCATTGAGTTTCTAGTTAGTTGAACCAGCATTTTCTTCGAGGTTCCGGGATATCTTCCACGGATTCCAGGCTTCCGGGAAGACTAGCGGGAGAGTTCTAGTAGAAATCTCCCATAAACTAATCTTTCCCCAGAAGGTTATCTATATTCATATTATAAAGAGGAAAACTTTGTTTGTTTGATTGTAATGAATAGGCTCAAAAACTACTGGACCGATTTTAAAAATTCTTTCACTTTTCGAAAGCTACATTATCCACGAGTAACATAGGCTATATTTTATATGAAATATATTTGATAAATAGATTTTGAGGCGGTACAAAGTTTGCCGGGCCAGCTAGTTTATAATATAGAAGGAGCATACAAACATGCAGTCCACCCTATGGTAAGGGACTACTGCTGCCTATCTCCCCAGATAAAATTAAATTGCTACCTGATGTCGGCCGCAATGGCTATTCCTGAGAACTGTGTTGGTCTCTGACATGTATATCTCCCTTACCACAAATTTCAAACTTGCACACAGCAATACACTGCTGTTATTAAACGGAACCTGGTATGGCGGTGGTGTCTCAGCAGTCGATTCACAAACGGTTCCACCACCCATTCAAAAAGGGTTCTTGTATCGTACCATTTAATTTATTCCATGTATCTACTCCGGTGTTTTAAATATTTATTTATTTAATTGGTATTCTCCACAGGCGCCTACTTTCTTAAAGTCGTTGTTAAGTACGTTTAGTTTAGGTTAAAACTTGACAATGGTGAAATGTTTATTATTAACGTTCAATTTTCAAGTAATTAAAGAATATTCGGTAAAGGTTAGGTTAGAACTTTTAAGCTTCCTTTGATGTTCATCGCGAAGCATTCTCAATTTTTTTTAATAATCTGTGATAAAAATATCTTTGTATAAGATTGAGGAAGTAAACGACCATGTCGTCCACCTTCTGTGCCTGATCTCTACATACGCCATCCGTACTCCGTGGGCATCTGTAGCTTCACATAGAACGGTCTCTACTGAAAGCCGATCACAGATGCGTCGCCACTATTTAAGGCTAAGATACCTCATAAACGTAAGAAAGCCGAGTAACTTATTCAATTCCATAGATACACAAACATAGATCTTGACTTTAAACACACTATAATACTATTGCTACCTTATTTTAAAACCTGATCAGTATTAACATGACATTAAAGTTTAAGCCTCTTACGTCTCGGCTTATCTGGGTCAGGTTGTGAATGTGACGTAAGTTATGTCAAAACCAGTTGTGCCTAATTCAAGTGTAATGTAATGTCTACAAGGGCATTGGCCGTGGTAATGATGTGCTAAATCATGTGAAATGTTTTTTCATATAATATAGGAGCAGCCGACGAGTTGCTGCCCATGGACATCTGTAAACAACCCCATATTTGATAAGATCTTACATGTGGTCGGCCACAGATGCGTTACCCCTGACGACTAAGCACGGAAGCCTCTGAAAAGTATGTCTTCAAACCAGAAGGACCAGAGCAGCGCTTTACGCTATTATTATGTAAAAATAGGTATGGCGGTAGTGCTGCCGGAAGCGTAGGTACCACAGATTCACCTTTACAAAGGTATTTTGCGGGTTACTCCACCAGTTAAAGTTGTATTCAAACAATAGCGTAGACGTGAAAACATCTTACGTTACTTTCGGCTTGAACGCACATAACTTTTCAATCCGAGATGCGGGCGTGGGATTCGATTCTCAGACCCCGGTTGAGAGGCCGAATCGCTAACAAATAGGCTATCACTGTTTCGAGGACCAACAGAAAAAAACATACTACAAACAAAAACATATTAAGATTTATGTCCTATTATAGCCAGTGGTAAATATTATGTTAAAAGTGTCAAAATTATAATTTAAGGAACTATTCCTAATTACCAAAATGTGACTAAGTATAATACCAAGAATACGGCCATTACTTTATGTATATGTGAACGACTTTGTTATTTGCACTTCGGTAGTTATGAGCTGAATGAATTAACATAATTATTTTATTCTTCTTTCGATTTAATATGAGAGTAATTAAATGTTTTCAAGGTTATTATTTATTTCTGCGCGTTAACCAACCTTATGCTTGGATGTTGGTGTTACAAAAAAAATTAACCGCTTAGGAACTGGTATAAAATCAATGGTGTGTAATTTACATATTTTTTTATGATTAAGTTATACGAAGGTCAGCCCTCGTAACATGGACAACGGGGTAATAAAACGGTAATTTTGAATTTTAATCCTATTTTACCAGACTTCCCCAGTAATGTTTTTCAAACGTATGTAATGTGTCTATATATGTATGTCATGTACATACATACATACATACATTTGGCACCATATTGATTTGGTTGGATTGGTCTAAATCAAGGATGGGCAAAATACGGCACGCAGACATCGCCGGCTCGAAAAAAGTATTTACTCAATAATAACAAAAATGCCTTAACATCACGAAATATGAAAAGATTTTCGTTCCTTTTTAAAGACTGTAAGGTTATTATGACCTTCATCTGTTATTAAAAGATTTTTTTATTGTGAATACACGTATAATGTGTTTATGCTCAGCTCATATTACTTAATTAACTATAAATAAGTTACATATTTATAGGTCATATGTCTTTAAGCAGTTGAATGCAAATAAAATTGTGGTGTCACTGTTTTATACTGATTCTTGCCCATAAATTGTGTTCAATTATAGATCAACTGATTCGACTTTAGACTCCTCTGGTATTAGACTTTAGACGGATAATTATGTTATATGCATAAATACAAAGTAGCTAACAACATCATAATCTTTAACTTAGCCCTAAACCAGATTATTAAAGATTACTCACTCCTAAAAAGAAAATGTAACCAGTTTTGAGAATTGAAATAGTTGCGTAAAAAAGTTTTGCCACGTCTCCGTGCTAAAATGTCCCTAAAATATTTGAAATAATTATTTATTTATTATGTAAATTACGCAGTATCAGTTATTTATTCGTAAATTTTCTCTAAAATTGTTTTTATTTGCCAAGAATTCAAAAAAAGAACTTACTAATAAGCCGTTTGTGGCTTCATTCAATTTCAAGGCGGCGAAGTATCATTACTAATCTATGAGCCCAAGCTGTATCTCTCAACATTTTTCTTCAAGTTCGTATTACTTGCAAGTTACAACATAGTTCAATGTACACAATAAAGACATTGCATTTCACTTCTCGCTAACCATTGGTTGGTTTACTTTGTGGTTCGATTGCGTGCGTTAGCAACAAATAAATAATAGTAAAGATTCGTTTATACTTGCCCAAAGCTTCTAGTTTTATTCGACTGTGAAGAGACGACGACTGTGTTGAGCGTATCTATAAGTATATACCTAACATATATGTATCATTTTTTGGCACGCCTACAACAAAAACGGCTTGACTGATTTTAACAGAGGTATGTTTTGATTGGTCAAAATTGTGGGACTGACATAGGCTAAAAGGTCATAGTTTAAAGCAGCATTATGTTCATTATTTTTTAAAATTTATCTTCTTAAGTAGCTGTGACCACTTCAACTTTTGTCCTGTTTGACCACAAATAAGGACTAAAACGATCGCCTCATACATAAGTCAACCGACCAAGTTATTTATTCCAACACATCAACTTTTTATGTTTTTGACTCGTTGTATTTTGGAGAACTTTTTCCTTATATTTTTTTAAAACATAGGAGTAGCAGCCAAGCATGCAGTCCACCTGTTAGTAAGTGGCTACTCCCGCCCATGAACATGTGTAATCAACCCCTGATCGGATTAGATATTCCGAGCTGAGGTCGGCCACAGATGCGCGGCTACCTCTGAAGACTAAGCTGAAACGCCTCGGAAAAGTATGTCTCCCTTGCCACACCCTTTTGCACAGCAGCGCTTAACACTGCTGTTATTAGGCACAAATAGGTGTGGCGGTGGCGCTGTCGGAGTCGAACCTCAAAGGTTTCTACAACCTTCAAAAATAACACAGTATAACATATTGTTCACCAATAATCCTGTACCTGGGGGTTTTCATGGCAAATTGGCAATAAATTTGGCCCACTTCTCTTTTTGTTTGGTTTGGATGACAATGCATGATTAAATTGGTAACGTCACTTTAAATACAATATGGTGACACCCCAATATATTCACCCCTATTATATAGATATCAAATGAAAGCATTTGTTCAGAAGAATACGATAATCAAAATGACGTTAATAAAAAAAAATGGTTTTATAAAGTCTGCTTAATATCAATTTAGTGTATCTTTTACTTAATTTTCTTTTCATTTATTAACCCCAGATAGGATTTGAGCCCTGCCACAGAACGATTAGTCCTACCTAGTGATATATTGGCGTTCAAAAAGAGTTCTGTAAGGAATCTACTTTGAATAAAATATTTTTGACTTTGACTTTGACCAAATGCATTATTTTAAATAATATTAGGTAGCTTATGGACAAAAAATCTATACATATTAATTTAAATAAAAAAGGGGTCTTCCCGTGCTGTAAATTTTCCATTAATAAACTTGGATGTAAGTACAAAAGTAAAAAAGGCATAAAAACATACTTGTTAGTATCTAACTCAGTATTTTATTTAATGAATACATAGCTCGCAATCACGGAATATTATTCTTCGAATACAGCCTTAAATTATACACTTCGTGGTTTATGATAAGGATATCTTCACATTTAACTGCTAAAACAAAAGCCAGTTTTTTGATATTCGGCTTTTCAATATAGGAGTCCGAGGTTTGATCCGTAATCTCTAGTTTCTCGATGTTACGTGCGTATTAGAAATTAATAATTACTTGCTTTCACGGTGAAGGAAAATACCGTAAGAGAATCTATTGTTATGCCCGAAAGTTCTGAAAAAATTGTCAAAGATGTGGGGTTACAAATCCGCACCTGGCAAACATTGTGAATTATGGCCAAAAAATTTTCTCACTATTGTCGCTCCCACAATATAAGCGAATTCAATGACACCCCATATGTCAAAATCCATTAAGCATTGAACGTGCCTTTCCATACAAACATTTGAGAAAACATCCACTCGAAAAACATTACCTTCCACATTCGGTTAAAAAACGATAAACATCTCCGCACATCATAGGAGTTTACAAGTTCTACCACCATGGCACACACGACAATTGAAATATTTTAATATCTACAATCCGATTATTTTTTATTTAATTAATTATCGCTTTACAATAATAATAAAAATATAATACTAAGTAAATTAAAAAAAAAATGCTAATAAAGCTATTGCATAAAAAAAATGTCAACTTATGCAATTATAAATATTTATTTAACAGTTATACGAAGGTAATCGGAGTCCCAACGAACCCAAGCTCACAATGTAACTATATACCAGGGTCACATCGGAGTCAGGAGAAAGCCAAAAGTAATTTTTTTTTTTCAATAAATCTACGGATTAAGCAAACTGGTCAGTACACAGCAAATACCACAAAACAACAAACAAAAATGGGGCCATAAATTATAATGCCGTTTTGATTTCTTTGTCAAATCTATCAGTTGTATTTGTTCGTTTAAAAATTACAAACACTCTTTTACATTATTTTATTAATCCAGAATTCAACATAGCATATGTTGGTAAAACATATTATTTGGATAATGTGGCAATATATTTTTGAATACAATATAATAGGAATATAAAAAAATACTAAAGCAAAATTAAGATTTCGGCACGGATTATAAAAAAATATCCACCTGTATTCAAGTTGACGAATTAGGTTTTATTTTCGTTACGGAATTTCTTGATTCGGTCGCCGCGCTTAAAGCCCGCGATAAAAGCTACACAATAGCTTAATTAAATAAAATTAAATAAAAAATCTTATAAATAAAATTCTCATGTCACAATGTTAGTTACCGTACTCCTCCGAAACGGCTTTACCGATTTTCACCAAATTTTATATGCATATTCAGTAGGTCTGAGAATCGGGTACTATCTATTTTTCATATCCCTAAGTGATAAGGTTTGTTCACCCTTAACATTTTTTTATTTATATGGCAACACAACGTATGCCGGGTCAGCTAGTTATATTTATAAAACAAAGATGTCCAACACCCCTATCTACTTGTTTACAATCCGTTGACGTAAGTGTGAAAATACTTTAATACTTGCAGTTGATGGAAACGTGACGGCGCCGCGTCATTGTGCTGCACTTTGCACTAAAATGGAATGACGAAACCATAACTTAAACATTAATTCGATGTTTTGCATTTTACGTAAAACAATTGAACGCTGACATTAGCGTTTCATAACAAAAATAAAACGTAAACGTGTGTGCAGACTTACACGAGGTATTAGTTGATTAGTCAGGGATAGCACATCTAAGACAACGGTTCTCAAAATTCGCCTACAGGCTTCTTTAAAAATCAGTTGCTTTCTACCTACTGTGATCAATATCTTACAAACACTGATTTGCATTTTGGTAGTTACAATACTTAGCATTGGTGTTGCTAATTACCACCATCTGTTTCTTCCTAATAACAGCAATGTTAAGCGCTGCTTGTTCCAATTCAAAGTGCGTGATAAGGAATACATACTTTCCAGCTTAGTCCTCAGAGGTAGCGGCGCATCTGTGATCGACCTCAGGTAGACATATCTAATCCTATCTGGGGTTCATTACAGATGTCGATGAGCAGTAGCCACTTACCATCAGGTGGACTGATTGCTCATCTGCTACTCCTATATCATAAAAAGATCTTCAGTTTTGGCAAGACACTATCCAGCAATAGGAGGATAAATTATTTACAGACAACTTTAATATTAGTTACGTGCTTAAAATAGATGCATATGCACAAACAGTTTTGTTTACATATATCACACCAGCTGTGGCTGTTTACTTAGTCACATATGATATACAGTTTGCCTTAGCAGATTACCTACTTGCGTAAAATATTTGAATATCCAACGTGTCTAAGGCAAGGCCAGTCTTAAGATTGCATTATTGAGAAAATATATTTAACTGTATAAGTAAGCAATAGTCTGGACATGATGGGGAAGAGTGCCATCTTAAAGTTATTGCCAATTGGTGCGTTTATCAGTAGCAATGACCACTGAACATCAGGTTTCCCTAATTTACGGGTAATCCAGAATCGTCAATCCATTACTGTTTCACTGATGGGCAAGTCTCCTCTCATAGTGAAGGGCTTGATCATACACCACCAAACTCGCCTAGTGCGTATTGCTAGACTTTGTACACCTTTTAAAACTTCTATAAGAACTCTTAGGTATGTAAGTTTTATCGTGATTTCTTCCTTTAGTGTTTAAATAAGTAATAGTTATCTAATTTCTAATAAGCAAGCAAATTCTAAAGTAAATAAATAAAATTTGGAAGGTGGTAGAAACCTTTGTGGTTCGACTCCGGCGGCATCACCGCCACACCTATTTCTACCTAATAACAGCAGTGTTAGGCGCTGCTGGGTTCCGGTTTGAAGAGTGTGGTAAGGGAGACAGACTTTTCCGAGGCGTTCCAGCTTAGTCCTCAGGAGTAGCGGCGCATCTATGGCCGACCTCAGGTAGGAATATCTAATTCTATCTGGGGTTGATTAGAGATGTCCATGGGCGGCAGTAACCACTTACCATCAGGTGGACTGCATGCTCGTCTGCTACTCTTATATTATAAAAAAAAATCTAAAAAGTAAGAAGTGCTACATGCAAAATTTGGCACCCTAAATTTAGATGCTGAATTTTAAACCACTAGGCTTCGCAGCCAGCGTCACAGATGTTAATCAAACTCTAGAATAAAATGTGGACAAAAATTAAAACAAATTGCTTTATAATAATCAATTTTATAGTAAATACTTGCATGGAATCATTTTACGTACATTCGTGAGAACTTCGAGCGATAATATCAAATGTAAGCTATTGTTACCGTCACGAAGGAAAATTTAATGCTTCCTTGATGTCTTTATAGAAAAATCAACTTCCGTATGTTTGTGTCCATAAAACTTGAAAATTTGTTTACTTGAAAATTTTACTCGACATTGCATTTCTAGATAAGAAGGTTTTTATGTGTTTTTTATCACGAATTTCAAAATGAACTACAAGGAAGGAGACAATTGTTTTAGTGTAAAGAAATTTAAACTCATAATTGTGCATCAATTTGTCTTGATGATTCGTTCTTACTTTTTAGTCTGGGTTTTTGTTTGTTCGAGACATTGAAAGTATATAATAAAGTATATTACCAATTATCGTCAAAACCAGAAAGGAACTCATCTTTTAGTAACTCCGAACCGGTATAATGTACTATGACTAGTCAGAAACGTTTGGCATTCGTTTTAATAGACACTTTTTATATAACACAACAAATAGACATATACAATACATATAATTATTATAAAAACAAAAAAGATCGACTGCTAAAAAATATAACTTATATTCTCTCGTACAACATTGGCATGATCAACGCGTCACCTCATAATTATGTTAAAACTGTCAAGCCGCTTGGACTGCAGAGTATGCCTCAGAGACACATTCTACCTACCTATTTGGGATCTATACATAAACTCTGAAAACATGGCCCTTCAATGTCGTTCTAAAAAAATAAAAATATATACTTAGTTTGAAGTGATGCAAGTTACTTTCATTTCTCAGATAGTCATTTCAATTGCTAAAGTTTTTTTTTTATAATATAGGAGTTGCAGACGAGCATGCAGTCCACCTAATGGTAAGTGGCTACTGCCGCCCATGGACATCTGTAATCAACCCCAGATAGGATTAGATATTCCCACCTGAGGTCGGTCACAGATGCGCCGCTACCCCTGAGGACTCAGCTGGAACGCCTCGGAAAAGTCTGTCTCCCTTACCACGCCCTTCAAACCGGAACACAACAACGCCTAACGCTGCTGCTATTATTTAGAAATAGGTGTGGCGTTGGTGCAGCCGGAGTCGAACCACCTTCGAATTTTGTATGATGCACTCGTACTAAATTCGTAACTTCGTAGTATATTTACATATTAATTTAATAAAAGTATAACTAATCGCAATTATATAGTAAGTAATATGCATAATAATCAATATTTGCATTAACGGCGCGTCGCCTTCGTGTACCATACAGTCTGAACAAACAACACGCTTCCACTGAAATCCGTATTATTATAATAGTTTACCGACTTTCAGATGGTATAATGTAATATACCTACCTACAGGGACAGGATGCTTGCTGACTTTTTAAATATCTTACTTACTTACTAACCCCTTCAAATCAGAACACAGTAGCGCTTGACACTGCTGTGATAAGGTAGAAATAGGTATGGCGGTGGTGCCGCCGGTGTCGAACCACAAAGGGTTCTACCACGATCAAAATTATTTTATTAACATTTAAGAAACCATGGCAAGCATCAATTTATATACCTATATGTATATGTCTGAGAAGCCAAACATTTTGGTATTTTTTATTTCTTTTGTAAGAGGTTATTGCTACTTAACTTCGTAGTATTTTTCCTCGTACTAATTTGGATTTTTGTCTCTAATTATGAACAGTCGGATGTTATTTCGCATTTAACATTCCTATAAGCGTCGTAAATATTTACTTTTACAATAAAGTTTGTAATATGTATTAATATTGGTATATATTAATATTGGTATAATATCGTCTATTCGGTTCAGGACATAGAGCATTGTGACAGACGTACAGACAGCGTAGGCGCAATAATGAAGTCCTGAACCGAAGACACTTTGGGTAAAAAAACAAGCCAATTGGCATGTCTAATCGTAAATAATTTAATGACTTCGATACCACATTTCAACAAGTTAACATATTTCAGCAAATTAGAAATAACACCTGTTGTTATCTTCGAAAGGATTACACATTTTATAGGTAATCGGGTACAAAGGTTATATACGAAACAAAATAAAAATACCAGTCATAAAATGACTGGTTATTCACATTCGTGATAAATTAACAGATTACACGCTAAACAATGTTATTATGAAAAACATTTTATGATGTTTTTGGGAAGTCGTTGAACAAGTTATAAAAGAAAATTCGCATGACTTGGGCTTAAGGTAATTAAAATTTTTGGTGTAAAAAAACCTAATCTTCAAAGAAGATAATCGTTAGCGGTGTTAATTACCATTAATTTCGTATTACTGTCGAATAATATCCCAATTACCGTCAATAATAGCATTTTTTGCTGTCAATCCGTAGGTCCGTGTTAGTAATTATGCCGTTTCAATTTTGAGTAATTTGACGAAAAATTATGATGCCATCAAAAACAATGCTTGTAAAAAGATCCAAGTCTCGCCATTCAATTCTTTTACCGTAAAAAGTCTTGAGATCTATGTAATACCAAGCCGGTAATGTATGCAGTCCCTACTTAAGGGACCTTCTGTCTTAAGGTATTATCTCACTATCTAACCTAACAACATCTCATGGGACCATACCAATTTTAAAAATATTTTATGTTCTAAATAAATTGACGTGGCAATCGTACTTGTGTGATGCGATATGATAAGATGAAAACACAATGTGACTTGCAGTACGATTGCCACGTTAATTTATTTAGAACATAAAATATTTTTAAAATTGGTATGGTCCCATGAGATGTTGTTAGGTTAGATAGTGAGATAATACCTTAAGACAGAAGGTCCCTTAAGTAGGGACTGCATACATTACCGGCTTGGTATTACATAGATCTCAAGACTTTTTACGGTAAAAGAATTGAATGGCGAGACTTGGATCTTTTTACAAGCATTGTTTTTGATGGCATTTAAACTTAACAGAGGATTAACTTGAATATATGTACGGCACCCACTCAAGTGGAGATTGAATAAATTAACCGACTTGACTTTACATGCATCTCGCAACTTTTTGCGGTATAAAAATTTAGTAGTGAGACTTGCTTTTGTTTACAAGTTATATTTTTTTTAAATAGAATCAATAGCTGCAAAAAAAAGATTGTCACCTTTACTATATTACGCAAAAATATTATAAAGCCGAAAGTTTGTGAGGAATGTGAAAAAGAATAGTTTAGTTCGGTGTTATAATAATCATCTATCTCTAATGGTCATTCATGTCATTTGTAAAACTTTAATAAAATTTAGAACATATTAGAAGCGGAGAAATTTATAAAATGGGCATTTCATAGCAGGCAGCAAACATAAGGAAACTTCATTAAAACTATTGGTAAATTGAAAGATAAATTTAAAGTATCGTTAGAAAAACTAAGTTCATGCCCTCCAGATAGTTCCTTAAATTACAAGTTACATTTTTTCTTTGAAAACCAGACCATCGAAGTAACCGGCAACACTAAGATGAGTTGACAAAGGTTTACTCGCTAGCGACTGCGTAAAATAAATGTATGAAAAAATTTAACAGCGCCTCTGGTGGTCACTCGTAGAACTAAAATCCGTAGTATGAGTACTACGTAACTCGATAGGGAAAAATACCTATCGAAATCAAATCGCTAGCGAATGTCATTATGATCTATTGCCATACAAATTCGTTACCATGAGTCATTAATTTGACATACGTTATCGATAAATACAGTCGATAGTAGTTAAATTATTCACTAGCAAAATTGGGCATGAGAACAGTTTTCTATTTACAATTTAATTTGATATTCTATACTATTTGTGAAATAATGTCGGCAAGAACATATTTAGCATGAAACATGTTAGATGCGGCGGCATATAAGGACGAGCGACGGGAACAAATACCATTTCGAGTTAATATGAGGCGTGCTTTTGCATCGCAAAAGTTTGGAAGGAGTGTTTAGCAAGCCGCAACGAAGATGATACTTGACTTTTCACAAGACATGATAGACTATAAAATATAGATAGATATTATCAAATAAAAATATTAAGGAAAAGTATAATAATATTTTATTCATATTCAATAATATCCATTTTTACATAATGACAATAGATAAATCCTTGCTTTTCTCTTCTGTGGATAAATCCGTCGCCTGGAGACTTAGTATGTAACAGCCCTCCACCGCCATTACCACCTACTCTACCAGGGGTACCGGCAACATTTGGTCGAGATAACGACGCACCACTCTACGATCATCAGTCCTAACCTCATAATGAAGGTTACCCAGTCGTCGTTGGTTGACAAATCCGAACTCCCACTTCACATTTAGGTAGATGTAGCTTTGGACTTTTACTCTATAGAGTACAAGCATACTTCCAACCATACATTCGAACAAGGTGATAACCTTGTTCGAATGCTATGATTGGAAGTGTATTGTAATTTAATCCGGATGATGGAACAGATTTTTTGAATAAGACATGCATGTATGTTCTTACTTCCCGACTTACATGCCGAACATTAATTCATATGGCGATAACCCCTCTGTATTAGGCGTGCGCCTTAGGCGTACCTTTATAGTTAGGAGTTTATCGTAAATACTTCCACTCTCATAAAAATAGTAAGGAAAATTATAATAATATTTAATTCAATCACATCCATTTTTACATAATGACAATCAATAAATCCGTTTCCTGGAGACTTACAGTCATAATTTTAAAAGTCACGTCTATTAAAAACGTTTAAGCACTCCTACTGAGTTTTTATTTTGCAGGGTGATTTAAAACTTTAAATATTCGGCTTGGATACTTGATTTTTTTTTGGGAACTATTATCTTACTCTGTCCTTTCAGTATAATTAAAAAGAGACAGTGTAATGAGGTGTGAAGTTAGGTACGATCATATTTCGATCGTACGGCTTGATAACACGGAATAGAATCGAGTTAACGCAAAAAATATTAGAGTATTTATATCAACACTCTACGCATTTTCCTCGTCTAAGAACAATTTCAAGTAGTAGTAGGCATAATGGATTCGGATATACTGTATGAGAATGAACATCTTTACCCATACTGGGTTGTCCCCATTCTTGGCGATGGTTCGTGTTTATTTCGTGTTTATTATGGAAATATTAAGTCGTCGTATGAGATTAGACGTAATATAGTCAAGTATGTGTTAGCGCATTGGGAAGAATTACAATTTTATACTTGTGATGAACGCGGAGATAGTACACGACGGCCATAGTAAAAACAACTCCCTATGGTTCCGTGTCTGAACTTTGACGACGGCTGCTTTGTATCCGATTTTTTTCGAAGTTTATGAAAACGGTTTTTTGGATCATTCAGTGGCGATTCTGGTAATACGGTAATAACATTTGTTCACGATTTCTGGAAGTTTCTTAGGCGGCCATTATGAAGTTCTCCTACTAGAAGTGCCTCTGAATGATGAAAATTCGAATTATATATACAATTATACATATATTAAAAATAATTAAAACATTACCTAAAAATGGCGGAAGACCTAAAAGGTTAATAAAGGAAGACCTAAAACTTCGGCGTTGTCCCATTCTGAAGAAATCAAAGAAGCAGCGGTTCGTTATCGTCAGAACTACCCCAATAAATGAAAGAAAACATTCAATCGTTTCAATTGATCATGTCTGGCAGTTCACAGAGCAACTGTGGCAGCCGTTACACAGCGTCTTATCTCGAACTTTAACGAGACGCAGTATCACGTTACACTGCTTCTCACCCCATAGTTAACCGTAAAGCAGTTACACGTTACACTGCTTCTCATCCCGAAGTTAACCGAGAAGCTGTTGCACGTTACTCTGCTTCTCATCCCGAAGTTAACCGTGAAGCTGTTGCACGTTACACTGCTTCTCATCCCGAAGTTAACCGAGAAGCTGTCCAAAGGAAAAGATCGAACGAAAAATTACAATTTCGGCTAAAAAATATAGAAAATATCACTCAAGCACTAACGAATAAAAATAAGAATAGGTTAGAAGCGGAGAAAGTAATAAAATGGGCATTTCATAACAGGCAGCAAACATTAGTAAACTTCATTAAAACTATTGGTAAATTGAAAGATAAATTTAAAGTATCGTTAGAAAAAGTAAGTTCATGCCCTCCAGATAGTTCCTTAAATGAAAAGTTAAGATGTTTTCTTGGAAAAACAGAGCATCGAAGTAACCAGGAGCCATATTACGCAGAGAGAGCGTACAATTTATCTGTGATTAAGGACAAAGTCATTGAAATTGACGATACAGGAAAAGCAGTCTTTGGGAATGTGAAAAAGCATGGTCATAGTTTAGTTTGGTCTTGTAATGATCTGTGTGCACTAGATGAGAACGTAATCATAAAATTAACAAACATTTTCGAAAGTTTGGTCACCAAATCTGCAGCTCAGTATTATAGAATAATGAAAAAAGAAAAAAATATTAGTATTTAAATTAGATTAACACCTTTAAAGCGCAATTTTCTCGTCTAAGGACAATTTCAAGAGAAATGTATCAAGTACAGAGTATTTTTAACATTCTAAAAGATATTGATGTATCATTAGATAAATCTGACGTAGAAAGAATAAAAGAACATGGAAAACATCAAAAAGTTGGCAGTATTGTTGTGGAAAGTGAAGAATCACATGAAATTGTAGAAGATGAGGTCATAGATAAACATAAGGCTGCGTTTAAATCTCTAAAACTAAAGTGTCTTGATACTCCCAAGCTTGAGTGCATGTCGCGTATAAAACTTTGTTATTCCAGAGATATTTCATCTATTAACAGATTAAGAAAAGGTATAGACACCAGTATTTGGAATAATCTTCTCAATTATTACAAAACCAACAATCTAGATCATAGCCCTTACATTTGTCACTCGTGTTTACAAAAAATTAGAGCAAATCAATTGCCAGCAGTCTGTGTTTTAAATGATTTATACGTTAGTGCTGTTCCACCCCAGATAACCGAGTTAAATGACTATGAAAAGATATTAATTCAACGCGCCAAAGCATTTCAGGTAGTAATGCTAATGACTCCTGTTGCAAACCGACGTTTACTTAATAGGAATATGGTGAAAAAAGTAAAAGGCAGAACTTTTCACCTTCCTTTGCCTCTTCAAGAAACTTTGAAAAAGTTATCTAAACCAGAACACCCGATTACTAATCCTGAAATGTATATTATGGTACGAGGTATGCCAACAAAATTAAAAATAGTGTGGGAGGATATTGTAGACATCGATAAGGTTTACCGAGCCTTACAATATTTAAAATGTGTAAATGCTCTTTACTCTCAAATACAACTTCCACATTCACCTCAACAATTGATTGATTATATTAACCGAGAGGACAATATGCATCATGTAGTCGACCAATTAGAATCTCAAGTAGATAACGTTGTAGAAGGAAACGATGGGCTACTAACACAGATTACATCAGAAAAAGAGGCTGAGTATGAACAATATACTATTTACCCCTTGCATGAAAGGAGGCGAAACGCTCCTATTCAGAACTCTACCAAATGCTTAAAGTCAACGCTGTTCCAATTGATTCTAGAGATAAAGATTTAGATGTAAAGTGCTTTCCAGATCTTTTTGTTGACGGTAAATATGGGCAGTTTCATAATCGGCAACAAAAGTTAACATCTAGTGAATATATTAAAGCAAGACTAATGTTAAAACACTCACAATTCCGTCTAAATCAACAATATTTATTTTTTCTACTTAATGATGCTAATATGCGTCAAATTAATTCAGGTATTTTCTATAAAATGAATTGCATTAATCAAAAAGAAAAAATTACAGCCGAAAAGTATTTTGAGATGCTTAATAAAGATGAGTTAGAAGGTGACTTAACAGCGATATTTGGCAAGTTAAGGAATACGGAGCAATTTAGGAAAAAACCGAGAAATGATGTGAACTGTATGACACAACATTACGGGCCGGCAACCTGGTTTCTCACCATGAGTCCTTCAGAATGGATGTGGGATGATTTAGGTGAGTACCTTAAGGAAGTCAATGGTCCTGAAATGGCGAACAAGAGCATTAGTGAATTAGTTGCATTAGATCCTGTCTCCACTTCTCGATTCATTGATAACAAGTTTAAAGCTATGTTGGACTTCATTACCTCATCCGATGAGCCGCTTGGAAAAGTTATACATTACTTTTGGAGAAGAGAATATCAGTCGCGTGGAGCACAACACTTTCATTTAATATTATGGGTAAAAGACGCTCCCATACTCCACGAGTCCCCGCTTGATGAGGTTGCATCATTCATTTCGAAGTACATAACTTGTGCTATACCGGATAAGAATGTTTCACCAACACTCTATCAACGAGTTACGTCCTATCAGACCCATAAACATAATAAGTATTGCATGCGCCAAAAGAAAACAAGAAGAGGTTTCGTAAAAGTTTGTCGTTTCGGATTCCCCCGCCCGGTCACAGAAGTACTTACTATTAGAGATATAATAGAATCCATAGCTGCAAGAAAAACATTGTCACCTAACAGTAGACTTTACTATATTGTACGATGAAAAGGAATGGGCTATGGTTACTGATTATAACCCCGCGATTTTGCTTGCATGGAATGGCAATACAGACATTCAATATGTAGGCGAAAAAACAGCCATTTTAAATTATTACATCACTAAATATACCACTAAAAGCGAAAAAACTCACGTTGCTGATATGTTTCAAGACATAAACTCTACGAAACCTTTGAGGAGCCGCCTGTTTAACATTGGCCTTCGAGTTTTATCTAGTAGAGAGTGCGGCTCGCTGGAAGCCAGTGACACTCTACTTGGTATTTCTTTGTATGGTACAGATTCTACCACAACAATTCGATGGCTGAACGTCAATATCTTTCGCAACCGGTGCGTTAAATCTAAATCGGATATGTTGATGCTAGAACCGGAGTCAACCGATGTTTATTACGAGTCTTGGATTGATGACCATTATCCTAACGCCCAAAAGAGTTGGAGTCTATAAACTTGTACAGTTTCGCTCAAAATTACGATATTGTTAAAACACGTCCAGTCTCCTCTAAAGTTGAGTGCTATGAGATAAATGACGGTAAAAAGTTTCTGAAAAGAAGAGCTAACCCATATTTGATCAATCACTATTTTTACGACGGAGAACAAGTACCAGAGAAATACTTCTTCTCTTTACTTCTTTTATTCAAGCCATGGCGTTCCTTAGATGATCTCAAAATCCGATGTGAAACTTACACAGAGGCCTTTAAGTTGGCGAAAGAGGATTTAAAAAAAGGAGTCCGTTATGATAATTCAATGATAGAGTCAAGATACAAGATACAGGAAGTATTTGATATGATAGAATCTAAAGTTACTGAGATAAGTAACGAAAGGGGAGTTGTTGATGATGACGATGGTCCTGAAAACCCTTTAGACTTTGAAGCTGTAGAAGCTGCAAATGCAATGGATGACTTTCAGAGAATTAATCTGGTAGAAGAAGAGCAGGTTGATATTCAAAGTATGATCGCAAAACTTAATACCGATCAAAAAAGAGTCTTCGATATGATCACAAATAAAATGAACACCGCTGATAATAACGCTGACGTTTTACGCTGTTTCGTGAGTGGAACTGGTGGCACTGGAAAGAGCTTTTTAATCAAAACTTTGCAAACTTGGGTTAATACTTATTTAAAAAAGAATGTGGCAGTTAGTGCTCCAACAGGAATAGCTGCATTCAATGTTGCAGCTGCCTGTGGAACACAAGCAAACACCGAAGTATAAGCCACTTTCTGATGAAGTGCTCCAAGTTTTGAGATCAGATTTGAAAGAAGTAGTGTTGTTTATCATAGACGAAGTGTCGATGATATCGAATGTTACTTTAACATACATTCATTTACGCTTGTCTGATATATTCGACACAAGTGACGATCAGAATGGGTGGTTTGGGAAAAAACATCTTGTAGTTTTCAGGGATCTCTTACAGCATCCGCCAGTAAGAGAAAAGACCTTTTGAAAAACTATCAAATGCTAAAACTAAGAAATTGTTGAGTTTCCTCAGTATGTCAAATCTGTGGGTTGAACTATTCGTATATGATGAACTTACAATAAACATGCGACGGCTGAATAATTCAGACTTTGTTGAATGCTGAATAGAATAAGATTAGGTGTAACTACACAAAAAGACCGCAACTTACTCTCGACTAGATTAATAACTCTTAAATCCGATTCAAATGAAAACAGATTAATTGAAATAATTAAATACTTCTCGAAAATTCCTGATGATACCGCTTGCTTATTACCTACAAAAACATGTGTCACCAATTAAATACTGCAATATTTAAATCTCTGCCACATCCGGAAATAAAACTTATACAGCTGTTGATAGCAAAGATTACCCCAGATACCTAACAAAGGGCGCACGAAAATGCATGAAAAAATGAAGACAATTCTTCTCTAAAGACAATTCTGGAAGAGAACCTAATTATAAAATAGGAGCAAAAGTCATGTTTAGGCGAAATACTGGCCTGAGTCTTACTTTAGTTAATGGTTCTATTGGTATAGTGTAAAGAGTAAAAGTTGACATGGAAAATACGAAACAATAATTAAGAAAATAAATTTAATAAAGATTATGTTTACGAGTTTGGTCCGGTCAAAACTAAATTTGAAATTATTAATAGAGCTTATGTTCATCGCGAACAGTTTCCCATAAGTATAGCCTATGCTATAACTATACACAAAAGTCAGGGTCTGAGTCTAAATAATGCGGTGATGGATATCGGTTCTGCACTATTCACGTCCGGTCAAGCATACGTGGCACTTTCGAGGGTTACAAGTCTGGGTGGCTTACATCTAATTAATGTCGTCTTTGGTTTCGTGCAGGAATTTTCAGTCTTTAAATACAGTAGTCAAAAATGGTACTATCAAAGCCCCGAGATATACTGATTGTTGAGACAGGAAGTGGGCTTTGAGAAAAACTGTAGCTGAAGCGCCATTGCGAGATACATGCGATTAAAACACAATGTATCTCACAAGTAATAAGTACATATTATATTAAATTATATTGCCAATTCAATCTTGCTATACTCAGCGGCACGAAAATTGGCCCGAACTATATAATGTATGTTTGTGTGAGAAGCCGGTACAGAGCTTTTAGGGAAACATGGGCAAGGCATTGCAAATTCTACTTTTATTTTATTTTCGTAAATGGATGATCCGATTTTAATATTTAGTATATGGTCATTTTGAAATTCACTATAAAGCACCTGCTCCATTCTTAAAGTGTTGGCGACACTATATGTTTTGGTTGGGATAATTTCGTGCGGACCTGGAAATTTGTTTTCCTAATATCAAAGTGTTTGTTTATTAGACGTGGTATGTATTGCCGCCGCTTAAATCTGCTTCTACAGCAAGAACAGCTGATATAATTAGGTTTGAAAAAAATATCACTATGTGTAACGTGCAATAACAGATTTTAATTAATTTATTTTTTAATTTTTAATACTTAGTTGATGAGATGTTGATTTTTTAACTTAGATTTAACGAAGTTCAATGTAAAAGATCATATTGTTAATTGTTACATTTAGAGTAAATTTTCTGTTAATTTTGATCTCAATATAAGTAATTTTATATAAAAAGTTCATTTTGTCTATATGAAAGCTCCCGCATATGTACGAATGCATCCTTCCCTATGTACGAAACTACCCCGTGTATGGAGCAGGTTCGTACGTTTTCCATGTTTTAGAAATGTTGCTATTTCTTATTATTATTATTATTAATAGTATTTTGTATCAGAACTAGACTTTACTGTAACTGTAGCCAAATACTTAGGCTATACAATATAATTAAAGTTATTTTGCAATACTAAAAACTTTCTGTTACACAGCTAATAGTAAAAAGTGTACGAATCCTACCTGACTCTCCTCTACATGCACTCACAACCCTTGCCTTTCAATCTTATTGTACAACTAGCTGACCCGGCAAACGTTGTGTTGCCATATAAATAAAAAATGTGAAGGGTTAACAACCCTTATCACTTATGGGTATGAAAAATGGATAGTAGCCTCAGAACTACTGAATAGAATATGCATATAAAATTAGGTGAAAATCGGTAAAGCCGTTTCGGAGAAGTACGGTAAGTAACATTGTGACACGAGAATTTTATATATTAGATAAAAAGTATTGTAACATCTTGTTGTCCAGGGACCACATCAAACACCAACAACGGGTTTGGTCAAAACCCACTCTCTCTCTATTACGAGCTTTTCTTATTTTTGTTTAGAGTCTTCCTCTTTCTTTTTTCCGGTACTACTTCTTGAGCTTCAGATACAGTTTTTCTCAAAGCCCACTCCCTGTCTCTATGGGTTTTTCTAGGAAGTTTTGATGTTGTAAATTTTGACAAATCTGGACGGTAAATGCTTCTTAGTCTATTGTATTCACAGATTGAAGATTCCTGCGCTTTAATACAACCAAAATTGACATTAATTAGATGTAAGCCACCCAGACTTGTAACCCTCGAAAGTGCCACGTATGCTTGACCGGACGTGAATAGTGCAGAACCGATATCCATCACCGCATTATTTAGACTCAGACCCTGACTTTTGTGTATAGTTATAGCATAGGCTATACTTATGGGAAACTGTTCGCGATGAACATAAGCTCTATTAATAATTTCAAATTTAGTTTTGACCGGACCAAGCTCGTAAACATAATCTTTATTAAATTTAATGTATATTTTTTTAATTATTTTCGTATTTTCCGGATCAATCTTTACTCTTTGCACTATACCGATAGAACCATTAACTAAACCAAGACTCACGTCAATATTTCGTCTTAACATGACTTTTGCTCCTATTTTTATAATTATGTTCTCTTCTAGGCCCGCAGTCATAGAAGCATCGTCTTCATATTTTTTTATGCATTCACGAGCTCTCTTTGTTAGGTATCTGGGGCAATCTATGCTATCTACAGCTGTAAGTTTTATTTCCGGATGTGGCAGACATTTAAGCATTGCAGTATTTAATTGTTGACACATGTTTTTTGTAGGTAATAAGCAAACGGTATCATCAGGAAGTTTCGAGAAATGTTTAATTATTTCAATTAATCTGTTTTCATTTGAATCGGATTTAAGAGTTATTAATCTAGTAGAGAGTAAGTCGCGGTCTTTTTGTGTAGTTACACCTAATCTTATTCTATTCAGCATTTCAACAAAGTCTGAATTATTCAGCTGTCGCATGTTTATTGTAAGTTCATCATATACGAATAGTTCAACCCACAGATTCGGCATACTGAGGGAACCCAACAATTTCTTAGTTTCAACATTTGATAGTTTTTCAAAAGGTGACTTTTCTCTTACAGGTGGAAGCTGTAAGAGATCCCCGAAAACTACAAGATGTTTTTTCCCAAACCACCCATTCTGATCGTCACTTGTGTCGAATATATCAGACAAGCGTAAATGAATGTATGTTAAAGTAACATTCGATATCATCGACACTTCGTCTATGATAAACAACACTACTTCTTTCAAATCTGATCTCAAAACTTGGAGCACTTCATCAGAAAGTGGCTTATACTTCGGTGTTTGCTTGTGTTCCACAGGCAGCTGCAACAGTCTATGTATAGTTAAACCATTCACATTGAATGCAGCTATTCCTGTTGGAGCACTAACTGCCACATTCTTTTTTAAATAAGTATTAACCCAAGTTTTCAAAGTTTTGATTAAAAAGCTCTTTCCAGTGCCACCAGTTCCACTCACGAAACAGCGTAAAACGTCAGCGTTATTATCAGCGGTGTTCATTTTATTTGTGATCATATCGAAGACTCTTTTTTGATCGGTATTAAGTTTTGCGATCATACTTTGAATATCAACCTGCTCTTCTTCTACCAGATTAATTCTCTGAAAGTCATCCATTGCATTTGCAGCTTCTACAGCTTCAAAGTCTAAAGGGTTTTCAGGACCATCGTCATCATCAACAACTCCCCTTTCGTTACTTATCTCAGCAACTTTAGATTCTATCATATCAAATGCTTTTTGTATCTTGTATCTTGACTCTATCATTAAATTACCATAACGGACTCCTTCTTTTAAATCCTCTTTCGCCAAATTAAAGGCCTCTGTGTAAGTTTCACATCCCATTTTGAGATCATCTAAGGAACGCCATGGCTTGAATAAAAGAAGTAAAGAGAAGAAGTATTTCTCTGGTACTTGTTCTCCGTCGTAAAAATAGTGATTGATCAAATATGGGTTTGCTCTTCTTTTCAGAAACTTTTTACCGTCATTTATCTCATAGCACTCAACTTTAGAGGAGACTGGACGTGTTTTAACAATATCGTAATTTTGAGCGAAACTGTACAAGTTTATAGACTCCAACTCTTTAGGGCGTTTAGGATAATGGTCATCAATCCAAGACTCGTAATAAATATCGGTTGACTCCGGTTCTAGCATCAACATATCCGATTTAGATTTAACGCGCCGGTTGCGAAAAATATTGACGTTCAGCCATCGAATTGTTGTGGTAGGATCTGTACCATACAAAGAAATACCAAGTAGAGTGTCACTGGCTTCCAGCGAGCCGCACTCTCTACTAGATAAAACTCGAAGGCCAATGTTAAACAGGCGGCTCCTCAAAGGTTTCGTAGAGTTTATGTCTTGAAACATATCAGCAACGTGAGTTTTTTCGCTTTTAGTGGTATATTTAGTGATGTAATAATTTAAAATGGCTGTTTTTTCGCCTACATATTGAATGTCTGTATTGCCATTCCATGCAAGCAAAATCGCGGGGTTATAATCATTAACCATAGCCCATTCCTTTTTGCGTACAATATAGTAAAGTCTACTGTTAGGTGACAATGTTTTTCTTGCAGCTATGGATTCTATTATATCTCTAATAGTAAGTACTTCTGTGACCGGGCGGGGGAATCCGAAACGACAAACTTTTACGAAACCTCTTCTTGTTTTCTTTTGGCGCATGCAATACTTATTATGTTTATGGGTCTGATAGGACGTAACTCGTTGATAGAGTGTTGGTGAAACATTCTTATCCGGTATAGCACAAGTTATGTACTTCGAAATGAATGATGCAACCTCATCAAGCGGGGACTCGTGGAGTATGGGAGCGTCTTTTACCCATAATATTAAATGAAAGTGTTGTGCTCCACGCGACTGATATTCTCTTCTCCAAAAGTAATGTATAACTTTTCCAAGCGGCTCATCGGATGAGGTAATGAAGTCCAACATAGCTTTAAACTTGTTATCAATGAATCGAGAAGTGGAGACAGGATCTAATGCAACTAATTCACTAATGCTCTTGTTCGCCATTTCAGGACCATTGACTTCCTTAAGGTACTCACCTAAATCATCCCACATCCATTCTGAAGGACTCATGGTGAGAAACCAGGTTGCCGGCCCGTAATGTTGTGTCATACAGTTCACATCATTTCTCGGTTTTTTCCAAAATTGCTCCGTATTCCTTAACTTGCCAAATATCGCTGTTAAGTCACCTTCTAACTCATCTTTATTAAGCATCTCAAAATACTTTTCGGCTGTAATTTTTTCTTTTTGATTAATGCAATTCATTTTATAGAAAATACCTGAATTAATTTGACGCATATTAGCATCATTAAGTAGAAAAAATAAATATTGTTGATTTAGACGGAATTGTGAGTGTTTTGACATTAGTCTTGCTTTAATATATTCACTAGATGTTAACTTTTGTTGCCGATTATGAAACTGCCCATATTTACCGTCAACAAAAAGATCTGGAAAGCACTTTACATCTAAATCTTTATCTCTAGAATCAATTGGAACAGCGTTGACTTTAAGCATTTGGTAGAGTTCTGAAATAGGAGCGTTTCGCCTCCTTTCATGCAAGGGGTAAATAGTATATTGTTCATACTCAGCCTCTTTTTCTGATGTAATTTGTGTTAGTAGCCCATCGTTTCCTTCTACAACGTTATCTACTTGAGATTCTAATTGGTCGACTACATGATGGATATTGTCCTCTCGGTTAATATAATCAATCAATTGTTGAGGTGAATGTGGAAGTTGTATTTGAGAGTAAAGAGCATTTACACCTTTTAAATATTGTAAGGCTCGGTAAACCTTATCGATGTCTACAATATCCTCCCACACTATTTTTGATTTTGTTGGCATACCCCGTACCATAATATACATTTCAGGATTAGTAATCGGGTGTTCTGGTTTAGGTAACTTTTTTAAAGTTTCTTGAAGAGGCAAAGGAAGGTGAAAAGTTCTGCCTTTTACTTTTTTCACCATATTCCTATTAGGTAAATGTCGGTTTGCAACAGGATTCATTAGCATTACTACCTGAAATGCTTTGGCGCGTTGAATTAATATCTTTTCATAGTCATTTAACTCGGTTATCTGGGGTGGAACAGCACTAACGTATAAATCATTTAAAACACAGACTGCTGGCAATTGATTTGCTCTAATTTTTTGTAAACACGAGTGACAAATGTAAGGGCTATGATCTAGATTGTTGGTTTTGTAATAATTGAGAAGATTATTCCAAATACTGGTGTCTATACCTTTTCTTAATCTGTTAATAGATGAAATATCTCTGGAATAACAAAGTTTTATACACGACATGCACTCAAGCTTGGGAGTATCAAGACACTTTAGTTTTAGAGATTTAAACGCAGCCTTATGTTTATCTATGACCTCATCTTCTACAATTTCATGTGATTCTTCACTTTCCACAACAATACTGCCAACTTTTTGATGTTTTCCATGTTCTTTTATTCTTTCTACGTCAGATTTATCTAATGATTCATCAATATCTTTTAGAATGCAAAAAATACTCTGAACTTGATACATTTCTCTTGAAATTGTCCTTAGACGAGGAAAGTGCGCTTTAAAGGTGTTAATATAATTTAAATACTCTAATATTGTTTCTTTTTTCATTATTCTATAATACTGAGCTGCAGATTTGGTGACCAAACTTTCGAAAATGTTTGTTAATTTTATGATTACGTTCTCATCTAGTGCACACAGATCATTACAAGACCAAACTAAACTATGACCATGCTTTTTCACATTCCCAAAGACTGCTTTTCCTGTATGGTCAATTTCAATGACTTTGTCTTTAATCACAGATAAATTGTACGCTCTCTCTGCGTAATATGGCTCCTGGTTACTTCGATGCTCTGTTTTTCCAAGAAAACATTCTAACTTTTCATTTAAGGAACTATCTGGAGGGCATGAACTTAGTTTTTCTAACGATACTTTAAATTTATCTTTTAATTGACCAATAGTTTTAATGAAGTTTCCTAATGTTTGCTGCCTGTTATGAAATGCCCATTTTATTAGTTTCTCCGCTTCTAACCTATTCTTAATTTTATTCGTTAGTGCTTGAGTGATTTTTTCTATATTTTTTAGCCGAAATTGTAATTTTTCGTTCGATCTTTTCCTTTGGACAGCTTCTCGGTTAACTTCGGGATGAGAAGCAGTGTAACGTGCAACAGCTTCTCGGTTAACTTCGGGATGAGAAGCAGTGTAACGTGTAACTGCTTTACGGTTAACTATGGGGTGAGAAGCAGTGTAACGTGCCACAGCTTCTCGGTGAACTTCAGGATGAGAAGCAGTATAACGTGATACTGCTTCTCGGTGAAGTTCGAGATGAGACGCTGTGTAACGTGCCACGGCTGCTCTGTGAACTACCGGACATGATAAATTGTAACGATTCAATGTTTCCTTTCGTTTAACGGGGTTTTTCTGACGATAACGAGCCGCTGCCTCTTTGATTTGTTCCGAACGGGATAATGCCGAAGTTTTAGGTCTTCCGTTATTAACCTTTTTAGGTCTTCCGCCCTTTTTAGGTAATTTCATATTATTTTTATTCGAATTTACATCATTCGGAGGCACTTCTGGTAGGAGAACTTCATAATGACCGCCTAAGAAACTTCCAGAAAATCGTAAACGTTTCACCGGATTACCAGAATCGCCACCGAATGATCCTCTCAAAAAACCGTTTTCATAAACCTCGAAACAATATGGATACAAAGCAGCCGCCGCCATAAGTTCAGACACGGAACCATAGGTAGTTGTTTTTACCATGGCCGCCGTGTACAAATCAGCGGTTATGTAGGGATCTCCGCGTTCATCACAAGTATAAAGTTGTAACTCTTCCCAATGCGCTACCACATACTTGACTATAGTACGTCTAATCTCATACGACGACTCAATATTTCCATACATAGAAAAGGACAAACAGTGAAATAGACACGAACCATCGCCAGGAATGGGGACAACCCAGTGTGGGTAAAGACGGTCATTCACATGAAGCATTTCGGAATCCATTACGACTCCTACTACTGATACGCAAGAGATTGTGTGCAGGAATACGAAACGAAAATCACAAATTTAATATAGGATACCAAACCTTCAAATTACCCGAACAACGTCCAAATCGTAAGCAGCTAAATCAGTAAACCAACAAATATACAGCAATCGGAATTATCAACGAAAGTCGCAGATTTCTATTCTTCGGCCAAATTGGAAGAAGAATGTTCAATTGTTCACAGTTGCTTAGTAACCGATAACGGAAACATTTTTTAAAATTAAAATAGTTTTCTATCAATATGATCTGTACCATTAGACACACTATGTCTACCGGGTTTCATAGTGTGAGTAATTACATTAGACCATGAATTTACGTTTAGCTTTTGAGAATTTTTAATACCCATTTACACTTGTATTAAGTAAATTTAAACTTCTTCTATTTATGCTGGATGATATTCTATTTTGTTGATATATATTCATTCATAATAACTCAGAAAAATAAATCAGGCCACAAGTTCTAAATACCTGGCATACGCTTATGTATAGAGTTATCCGTTATTACTAATAAATGTAACTACGGAATATATGAATTTATAGTAAAAAAATAATTGGTTAAGTACGAGTCGAACTCGCACATGCAGGCTACCGTACCACCAAATGTTCATTATTTTTTAATTTTAGTAGGTATTTAATATCATCATATTAACAGCTATAAGTACATATATTTTGATAATATAAAGTGTCTCAATGACGTTACTTAATTATTAAGTAATATTACATAAATTATGTGTGTACACCGGAAAAACAGATCGAATTGTATATGAGTAAGTTACATCCGCGCGCAGCGAGTCAGCGCAGCGCAAGTTAGCGGTAAAACAGGCAGGCAATCCTTCGTTCGCGCCAACGTCATCTAGTTTACCATCTATAGAATAACCGATATATATGCCATAGATCAATATTTTCTGACATGATTCTCTCATTCATTCATAGGTGGCGTTATGATGACGATGACTGATACGTAAACAAATAAAATTAAAATTACTCAAAGTTTATTTAATTAATGAAATACTTAAACCATCATTTTTCTATAGAATTATATTTATATCATTATCATTAGCAACCCATTATTGTCCCACTGCTGGGCACGGGTATCCGCTCCGAATGAGAAGCATTAAACCATAGTCTAGACTTCACATATCTACCTTTGATTTTTTTATACATCTCTTAGGTGTGCAGGTTTCCTCACGATGTTTTCCTTCACCGTTTAAGCAAGTGATAATTAATTTCTAATACGCACAAACTAAGAAACTAAGAATAATAAATATAGTTGCTCCATTTATCAGTTTTCGAAAAGCGCCCCACACTTTTTCCACAATAATACTATTTACTGTTCCTTAATTGATTCCTAGATTGAAAATTATTTTCTACTTTTTAGTTGATTTTATCATAAAAGCGTGTTTTTTTTAGTTTTTTAAACTATATAAAAGTATATAGTTTTTAGTATTTGTTGTTATAGCGACCACCATTATGCATCCTCTGTAAAAATAATCGAGTGTCTATCCATTACGGTATCTACACTAATATTATAAAGAGGAAAACTTGGTTTGTTTGTTTGGTTGTAATGAATAGGCTCAAAAACTACTGGACCGATTGTAAAAATTCTTGCACCATTCGAAAGCTACATTATCTACAAGTAAGATAGGCTATATTTCATATGAAATATATTTGATAAATAGATTTTGAGGCGGTACAAAGTTTACCGGGTCAGCTAGTAAGAGATAAAGCCCTGTGACTCACGAACAGACAGCGGAGGGTTTCGTTTTACCCTTTGAGTACGGAATCCTAAAAATTATTCTAAAAGAGGGCATTATAGATATGTTTCAGAACATTTGAGTTATAGGGAAACAACATTATTATTTTGAAAACTAAAAATCACGCTATAACAGTTATTGCAACTGAAAAGCAATAATTGTTGCAATCTAGTAACTTTGTGATGAACTTTCTTTAAGGCGCTCGAACAATCTCACCTTCTATTTGCTTTTTAATATTTTATATATAAATATATATTCTTTTTCATAATAAAATAAGATTAATTAACTTTTTATATCCATACTGACTGACACAGCTTTCATGAAATAAAACGTAGTTTGTTACCTGCGATTTCTGCGTGACGGACGGAACGCGTGGAAGTCTGCGGTTAAATGATAACTGTTCTTTCTTTCGTGTCGTCTCAATTTCGGGGCAATTTAGTTAACGAAATATACCTTTGAACATAGTTGAGGTTAAGTGGCAGTGATCAACCTTTTGATCGAAGAGTCCTATGTTCGAATCCCAGACCTCTGATTTTTCTAAGTTTTGTGCGTATTACAAATCATTATTATTACTTACTTTAACAATAAACGAAAACATGAGGAAACGATAAGGATAAGGAAACCTGCATATCTGATGGGTCGTATTTAAATAAGGGTAGTAGGTAAAGATATGGGTAGTCTATATTGCCTCAAAATGTTTCTCATCTTGAGAGGACACCCGTGTCCAGCAGTGGGACAGTAGGTGATGGGTTGATGATGATGGTGATGATCATAATTATATGTAGATAATCTGCATACTGGGAATTTAAAAAAAAAAACGTTCTGAAAGGTATGGGATCTACCACTTGGCTAAAGCGGTGGACTATATTGCCTAATAATTGCCTAATCCTTCTTATCATCTTGAGAGGAGACCCGTGCCCAGCAGTGGGACAGTAGGCAATGGGTTGATGATGATGATGATGATCATAACTATATCTAGATACCTATCTTCACTTATTATCTCATTATATTATACATAATATTAACATATATACGGATATACTGATTGATTGACTGCAAATGTAACTTTGTAATCCTATATATTTATATGGAATACAAAGTTATTTCTGTAGCTGATGAAACTACCGAAATTGCTAAATATTTTAGTTTTCCCTTGGTTTATATACTAAACACTAACTCTATTCTGAATTTGAAGTTTCTATGTGTGCTAGAAGTACCTTAGAGTTTTGATGATCGGTCAGTCAGTCAGTGAGTGAGTGACAAAATTACGAACTTTGACTACCTCTAATTCTTAAACTACTGGTTCAAATTGAATGAAATTTGAAATATACCGTCTTTATGCAATGCTTGCTTAGCTCCTAAAAAATCAAGCTTCTAGTTTTATCTACAACGAAGTTAAGGGGGGGTCGAAAATGGCTCGAATTGCTTCGAGAAAAGTATGGTACGGCCGTGCCGCTTTTTTTTTGCTCGACTTGGGGGGGCACTGCCGTGCCCCCAGATGTTGTTTTTTTGTTTCCGTGTTTTTTATACAGAAATACACTTGTTTTGTTTATTCGTCAACAACATCTTCGACATACACCTAAACAAAACTACTACAGACATAGAGAAAAATACCATTTATTTGCAACATAGGTATGTATGATTATACCTACTTATTGTATTATAATAAATTAATAAAGGTATAGTACCTATAACGATTTTGGTGGACACACAGCGGTGAGTCTAGGTTGGTATAAAAGGACTTGTATAATATAAAATATAATTTTATTATATAAGATTTTATTATAAAGTAAAAAATACAATCAAAAATTTAGCTTAATTAATAATAATAATAATTAAAAACTGCAGTTTAATAGATATATAAAGACCAAAGCAAAATGAAACAGTGATCCTAGCAATAAGCGATTATGATTAATCCATTCTGAATTCAACCATGGATTGGTTCAGCTTCTGGCCTTGATTCGGATTCCACAATCGTAGGGAAAGGAAGGGTACAAGTAAGGTATAGATTGCGATACGGGAGCCCTCGACAGTTGAATGGTTCCCATCGTGCTGCATACAAGAAACTGATTGCGCAAGGCCCTCTGATCTAGATTTTGCATTCTGTAATGCAGATTCAGTAATTTTTTTAAGTATCCACGTAATTAAGCGAAGTATGAATGTCTTAAAAAATTGTTGAACTGTAAATAAGAGATATTATTAAAGCGCAACGAAATATAATTACACAAAAAGTGAAAATAACCTTGTAAAATGCTTTCAATTTGTTGTTAGCTTTACTTAAAAAGTATAAGAGTTGTTATATTATAGATAGAGGAATACATAACTTACATTTTACCTCGAACTCCAAGGTATTTAAGTGAAAATATTGATTAATCGAAAAAAGGTTTTAGTTTGCTCGAATATTTTATTTCAATCGCAAATGCAAAATTTAGGCTTTCGAAATTGCAATGGAATATAAAAAAGTACCATCAAGTATGGGCCATAAATTGTGAAGTCGAAAATATGGAGGAGGATCTATCCTTTGGAGGAGCGATCTTTTCGCTCCGGGAGTAATTCATAAGAATTTCATTTATTTTCATCTTGCATGTTTATGTCAAGAAATCCGTGCAAACCGAATCATGGAGGACCGCCACGAGACCAGTTGGTATGGATGGAACTTCATCCTTTCACCTCTTTAGTAAATTTATAGTTTGAGAACCAACGATGTGACGGTCAATGAGAACTTTAGTTTATCCTGTTGTCACTAACGACTGTTTTATTATTTTGTAATACAATAACATATACACGGAACCAGCTTCAAGGGGCATATAACAATTGGTTCCCAGGTAAGTAGACAAGTTTTGTAAGCACCATTGCACTACACTAACATGTTACGTCATAGTGGATATTGTTCCATATGGTAACAGGCTGAGTTAGCCAAATAACTCATATTGCGACTTTGTAGATACGTACGTATGTAAGAGTAATTGATTCTCCGTAACCATTCTAGTTGAATATAAATAAAATAATATATTTTTGTACGAATAGATGCTGCAATATGTATGTGAGTGATTGCAAGTAAAACATGGATATTCTTAGAAATAAATTATCACTTGACGTAGTAGTAAAGGAAAACATCATGAATCGTAAGGAAAAGTGCTTTAAAATGTTCTGAGGTGTCTGAAGTTTATCATTCCGCGCTTGGCCAGCATGGTGGACTATGGTCTAAGTCCCTCGCACTCTGGAAAAAGATCAGTGCCCAGCAGTATAACTTTCGTCATGATGTTTTCCTTCTTTGTTATAGCAAGTGATAATTCATTAGGTACCATGCTTTTATTAGCTTAACCTGTATGTATGTATGTAACGGAATCTTTGAACTACATTTTTATCCATATTGAAGAACATATTGAAGAACCGATGATAATACACGATTTTGCGCGATTTTAGCGTGGTTTGTAGTTTTTAAACTATAATTATTTTAATACGCATACAAGAAACTCAAAGGTGCCTAGGATACAAACGTAGGCTATCTGCATATAAATAATTAAACTGCATTATAAATAATTAAAATAAACGAAATATAAAAATAGATCCATTTAATTTGCAACATAGCGATTTTTAAATCGATGCACATTCTAGGTTTTGCATTAAGTAATCATAGAATTTTAACGATTCATTTTGGCACATTTTTTCATTCAGGATGTGAATATCATTACATGTAATTTGCATTTTATTTGTAATTAACTAGATTTTAAGTTTGTTGCGTTATCTCAGCGCAATAATCAGCATTAATTTACGTTTTATTATAATAAGCTGTATCCAAGATGAATTTGAGAACATCAGTTCATTTACAGCTGGCAACAAGAAAATATAAACATATTGTATTATATAGGTACCCACTGTTTAGAATTCTAGAAATTGATAGACGTGTAAACCAGGTATGTTATGAAGCCCAGTAACAGCAGAAGTCAAATTAAATATATACGAAACCGTAAGCGAACTCGATATAAAAGTTTTGAATAATGTCAGAGTCGAAATAACACACTATAATGAAAATTGGTCACCCGACTAAACAAATTTCCTAAATTTTTATAATTCCTTAAAAATGTAATATCCGAAACTATCGTAGAATCCGAAATAATAACATATCCGTAACCGTTTATATTCATATTCCTAACATCCCTAGTGTATACATAAAGCGTAGAATATATTATGTAACAAACAACCAACAGGTTTATGATACACAATAAAGATATACATAAATAGGGCAACACGTTTTTGTCGAGTTAATACCGTGCCGTTACCGTTACAACTTCCTACGATTACTTCTACTTTTAATTATACCCGTGCTTATGTATATTACACATACCTCATATGGACATTGGACACCTGCAATTAACATAAGTACGTCACATCAAATATGTAATATTCATCATCATGGCCATAAACCCATAACTGTCCCATTGCCGGGCAGGGGTCTCCTCTGAGGGTGAGAAGGATTAGTCGCTGCCTAAGTGGATTTGTTGGCCAAAACTTTTATTGAAAGATCCCTCAAAAATGCAAAATTCCTCTTGAAGTTTCCTTCACCGTTAAGGAAGTGATAAATCATTTAGAATACGCACATAACTTTGAAAAATCATTGATACGTATGTAAGATTTGAACCTTGGACCCCTCGATTAAATGATATTGCTTTAATACGCTACCCTTGAGGACTAACTTGCCTCTAAAAGTATGCCCATAGCAAACCGTTCAACCCAAAACAGGATCGAAGTGTTTATTATGTTACAAAACTTACATTTGTAACATAATAAACATTTCGATCTTTTTTGCATGTTATCGTATGATGCAATTAAGCAATATACCTCTCGTCAATCCAGTCTGTTCCCTAGAACGAGAACAATGAATGAGTAACGGTTTTGTAATACCTCTCAGAACTTGTTCTACTGCAAGCGAGTGACGACTAGACTAAAAATATGTTTTGACACCATTACCTAGTCCTATGAGTGACGTGAGTGTTTCGGGGTTTGGATACAGTAACAACGCCGTTCTAATTTGTACTTCGTAGGAATAGGAATTTAAAAAGACATATCTAAGAATTTAATTAATCGTAAGTTTTTCCATTGTAGTAAGTTAATACATCTGAGATTATCTTTCAAATAACTACTCTGTTTAGCGATTGTATACATGCGTCTAGGTTCAGCCGTTGCTTGAGAGCACGTCCAAAGTGCATTTAAAAATAAGAAGTGTGTATTAAAAGTGTGTAATTAGATGCTGAAAGAAATTAAAGCTCAGAAGTCCCTAAAAGTTAATGCTTATCTGAAATATCTACAAGCGGATATTAGCCTTACACTATGTGATAATTAATTGTCATTTTAAATTATTGTTCAAAATATGATAAATAGAAATGTATGTAGGCATATTTTTTTTGCAAACAATGAGTAATATTAATAAACAATTTCTGTATGCGCGACTCTGTTTTTAGACTTTTCGAAAAATCGCTTCGATTCGAATCCAGTAGTTTTAAGTCGTGCAAGTATACATTTTATTATCAGTTTTTATCAACACGCCATAGCGCAACTCGCATGCAATTAACCCACTGCTACTGGGTACTAACGTGGTGCTTAATTGTATAGGATGTATTGTAATTGGTGGAAATTAACTTGTTTTATCAGCTCCATTGATATGGGAGTCTTGGGTGTCTTTATATTGTGTTGGGTGTTTTTGGGCCTTGCAGTAACTACTCCACTTCCACTTACATACCACAGTATCTAAGAGAAATAATTAACACGAGACATTCCAGCTCAGTCACCGGCGATAGCCTAACATCTGTTGACTACAACTAAAACTTTGATTGTAACTGGGGTTGAACAAATATCCATGGGTTGCAATTACCCGTTTCCATTATGTAAACTGCATACTATGGCTTATAAAATGTTAAGTGGCAGTTTGGTATATTCTAACTCGTACGGGTAGGATACGGTTTTACAAAGTTTGCTATTATGCAATTAGAAGTCGTTATTTGAAAATTAAAAAATCACATATTTATAATATGTAATTGTTACTTCAATTTACTTTTTTTCTTTTTTATTTTACCTTAGGTATATACAAGACAAAGAAAATTACTTACTTCATATAAATATGAGAGGTACAATTAAATTATTTTTACACTTAAGTACAATGATTAGATATTAATTGTTACTTTACTTATATTTTTTACATTAATAAACAAAAAAAAGTTTTTTTTTTTACAAATGTTTATGTCTGTGTATATGACAAGATTAATGACTATTAGTCTATTCTTTAATTATTTTATATCAAAGTAAAATATCCATTTATGCATTCGCCTTAAATTAATTTTAAATGATTGTGATGAATGTGATGAATGATTGAATTTTACAATAATACTCATGTATTTAATTATTATGCGGAATTATGCAAAAAAACTATTAATGGCAATTTGAAACGAGGACATGGCATAGCCGTGGCCGATTTTTGAACTCCTAACCTTGAATTCGCAATAGTAAATAATAAACAACTGTTTTACATATAACATCAAACGAAACTAGTTTTAGATCGTTCTGATCTCGTCCGCCTACGACACTCATATGATAACGTAGGTATATCATTAATAAGTCGTTTTTAGGGTACCGTACCCAAAAAATAGGGAACCCTATTTCTGAGCCAGCGTTGACTCTCTTTCTGACCACCTGTCTATCACCGACTCTCTTTCTGACTCCCTCTCTTGAACGGTAATAGATAGATAAACACTTGCAGTTTACCGACTATGTATTACCACGGTAATAGTACACATCTATCATCGCAGCCGCTATAAGAACAAAAACTAATAAATTTTTTAACAAAAAAATACGACCGACTTCTATGTCACTACAAAGTAAAAAATAATTCAAATAAATGTTGGTTTAGTACATATTTCTGAAGTCGGCGCTCTATATATTTCATTGGATAACGATGTAAACAGCGTGTCTAATATGAGCGCCGACTTCAGAAATATGTACTAAACCAATGTTTATTTGAATTATTTTTTACTTTGTGGTGACATAGAAGTCGGTTGTATTTTTTGTTAAAAAAATTATTTCACCCTTTTTAGTGATGACATAATAAAATTTATATTAATACAATATAAAATTGTATAAACGTGATCATGAATTAAGGTAAGGTCTGAATTTACATTAATTGGAACCACTCGCTCGCAGGGCGCTGCCGCGCCCTGCTCGCTTAGTTTTATATGTTCCAACCTAACCTAACTAAATAGTCAATGTTGAACTGGCTTTGCAATTTCATTAGGACTTACACCAAATATCTTCAAACACAACTCAATTATTCCCATCGATTGAGGAGTTACATATTTTGTCTCCGAGCCACATTATCAGACCCTTAAATAGTCAATGGTGAACTGGCTTTGCAATTTCATTAGAACCTACACCAAATATCTTCAAACAAAACTCAATTATTCCCATCGGTTGAGGAGTTAAATATTTTGACTCCCAGCCACATTATCAGATCCTTAAATAGTCAATGATAAACTGGCTTTGCAATTTCATTAGATTCTACACCAAATATCTTCAAACAAAACTCAATTATACCCATCGGTTGAGGAGTTAGATATTTTGTCTCCAGAACCCACTCTGATCCTCATCATATTTAAATGGGACCAACTTGTAGCAATAGTCCACACACGAAATTGAAGGCATTAAAATAGGTTCATAAACGGCGAAGTTATGGCTGTTATATTTACATGAGCCGAGGAGTTCCCCTCATTTTCTCCAGAACCCATCGATGGATCCTAACCATATTTAAATGGGACCAACTTCCAGCTCGTCTCTACACAATAAAAAAAGAATTATTAAAATCGGTTCACTAACGGCGGAGTTATTCGTGTACATACATAAAAAAAAAGATACCGGCCGAATAGATAACCACCTCCTTTTTGAAGTCGGTTAAAAATAAAAATTATTAAATATAAATGGACATCTTCATACAAGAAACCGCAATTTTTCTGCATTTTCGGTTTATTGATTGAACTGTAAAAGAAATACAAAAAATAAATTTTCACAGTGCATTTACTTCTACAGCTGTTAAAATAACAAATTTTAAAAATAAAAAAAATGAGATAATTTGATGGTACGGAACCCTCCATGCAAGTGATGATTTAAATGTTTCTGCAGAAAAAATAAAACTAACCGGTTTTTCATACGGCGATAGTCATAAGAATATGCAGAAAAGATTTAACTGACTTGCAGCGCTTATTTCGCTGAATAGGTGCATAGATAGCATTCTTCAATAACAACTGTCAATAAACTGTATCATATAACGCATTTGAGGAAATTGAAACGATACACCACTGTTGGATAATAAATCAATATTTATGAATACGCAATATTAAGCCCATATTTATTAGCGTTTCCACTGATAGGCGCTTTATGTACGTAAGCAGATCAGATTCTTACTAGAATTCATTGTTACATGATGTGATTAATATTTCTTTTATAAAACCGTATTAGCAAACGATCTGTCCATGATTGAAGTCGGAATAAGATGGTCACTTCATACATAAACTAACCGGCATCTCCTGAAGAGTAAGAACTGCTTCAAGCTATTAGAAGGTGCGGTGCGGGTACCTTCCCGGTCGAAACGTACTCGTTTTACCACTTTTGAAAATGTTCTTTAACTGTGGCTGTACCACATCTACGCCAATTTCTATCATATGGAGGAGTGATCCTGTTTTCTACTTTGAATATCACATCCTTCCACTTACATACCACAGTATCTAAGGGAAATAATTAACACGAGACATTACAGCTTAGGTACTGCTACCGGCGGTAGCGTAGCATCTGTTGACTACACCTAGAACTTTGATTGTAACTGGGATTGAACAAATATCCATGGGTTGTAATGACCACTTTCCATCTAATGGACCGCATTATTGCTTATAAAACTTAGAGAAAAACAATAAAAGGTCTTGTGCTGCGTTTTACAAACATAAAGAGCTATTCTTGAGAAGCAACGGCGTATAAATAAGGTAAATAGGTATTTTGATCCAATAAATATAATAACTATCAATATTGCCTTATAAAATATTGTATAATTCGCATGCTATTAAGCAATTATCTTTACAATTATGAGTATTATATATAACCTACATTCACAAGACGTCAAGCACTGGAAATTCATTGGAAAATTGATAAATATTTAATTAGACACATTCGTCATCATATCAATGGTACCTAAAGCTAGGGATACGGTATCCAATCGAAAGTAGGTATCGATACATGAGTACGTCATGAATAGTATCGAAAAAAATATCTTACCTAGACCAAAATGTATGGAAACAAATGTATCTATACTTTCCTTAGAGCCTTCTGCCGCGAATTTTTTTTCGTCAACCAATTCTGAATGCAGTCCACACTTATATTGCCTTTTTTCCTAAAAATGTTGCAAGTTTTAAGTATGTAAGATCTACGATTTTTTCGATACGATACCTGACAAAAAGTATTCATTGAGTAAAAGTATCAAGTACAAAAATACCGGTATCGAGAAAGCAACCGTACTCGATACCACAAAGTACCGATCAATATTGTCCGTGCCCCTAACTGAAATGAGTAGGTACTTGTGTCCTTATTAGAGTATAGTATATTGTAATGCAGTATCCTTCACGGATTATTAATTATAATTACTATAATCTCGCGAACACATCTGGAAATGACTCGTACCTTGGTGTTGTACGCTCGGAATATTAATTGGAAGTTAAAATTATAGTAGGAAAAATGTTATTCAAGTGTATATTTTCTCATTGCCTTTTAGATGTATTGGAAGAGATGAAATAGGTAATATTTGATAGGTACTTTAGCTGTTATAACGACTTAATATGAACTATTAGAGTAAAAATATGCACCCGCTTGGAGTTTCTTTCGCCGCATCCATAGCAACATAAAACAGCCTTCCGAAGCGGTGGTAGATTGTTGACTTTCAAAAAGAGGTATAATAATATATTTTTATGATACCTAAGAATTAGGCAGACTGCCAGATGAAAGCAGTCACTCGCTTATTACTTATAATGCATTTGCAAAATCTGAATATTTACGAGTATATACATTAATCTGAATATTTTTATACATTAAAAAGTTCTTGTTTATTTTATTAACATTAAGTAACTTCAACTATAAATAAGGATTAACCGGCTTACAGCTTACAAATAACACATTAGAATCCTCGCCAAAAAATAAAGTGCAAACTGAACCGTGGACAACTGCCACGAGTCCAGTTGATGTATTACCTCGGCAAGTTCCATGTGAATCTTGGAGATTTTTTTTAATGAGTGAAGTTTGAATTTTAAAAATAGTATAATTTTAACAACGAGTAGAACAAATTTTAACTATTACTAGCTGTGCTCCGCGATTTCACCCGCGTTAAAAATAAATCTTTTGCTACAAACTGTTTTTGCTATAATAACGTAAAAACATCCATGCACCCTCACAAACTTTCGGATTTATAATATTAGTAGAATATTTTCCCTGCGACCCTCCGTTCTGTCTAAAGTCTAAGCACGTTGGAGATTATTCTAATTATCTATAATTAAAGAGGAGTCAATACGTGTAATTATTTTCTATTAGTTGATACGTTTCCGTTGTACCCTCTGCTAGTTAAGTACTAGACATGTACTTCCAATATAACAGTCTTAACTGCTATTTACTTAGATATTTATCGTGATATAAGCGTAAATATTAAAGAAAACTTATTTAGGAGTGTATTTGGCTTGGTATGGGTATAAAGGATTTTGGAAAGAAAAACAATTAAACAAATTTATTTTGAGATATGTTTTATGTTAATCTATGAAAAAACTCGACAGCCTAAATATAGCCTATGTCACTGAAATAACTTAGTCGAATCTAACAACCCATGAGGGGTGTTAAAATCACACAGTACATTACCCTGTAAAATAATGTATTAAACTCCAGAAACGCAGAACTCCAAGACAACATATAACTGAATTATTTTCAGCCATAAATACTCCTCATGGTGAAGTGATCCTTTACGATACTTGGAATTTCAATGCTTACATAACTTGAGAGTTATTGCCCGCTCTTTCCAATAAAACATCGTAAATCACATTTGAATTATTAATATTTATAGCACGAGTAAAAAATCGTATGATAAATGCTTATGCTCAAGTCAAAAGCTATCATCTCGTTGTGAATTCCTTGTTTTTTGACTGTGTGATGCGTTTTTAATTTATTTCAGGTCCTCGTCCTTTTAAAACACAATTCAGTTAATATTTATTGCGTCGCAGGTATAAAGGTTTAAAACGAGGAGTCTTATATCTTTAGGGTTCCGTAGCCATACCCAAAGGGTATCAACAGAACCCTGTTACTAATACTCCGCTGTCCGTCTTAATATATAGGCATTTAACATTTTTACATAATGTGCATTATTATCGCTACCATTACACCAAAGAATAAAAATAAAAAAAATTTTTAACAAAAAATACAACCGACTTCTATGTCACTACAAAGTAAAAAATAATTCAAATAAATGTTGGTTTAGTACATATTTCTGAAGTCGGCGCTCATATTAGACACGCTGTTTACATCGTTATCCAACTAAATATATTGAGCGCCGACTTAGACACGCACACATATTAGACACGCTGTTTACATCGTTATCCAACGAAATATCTTGAGCGCCGACTTCAGAAATATGTACTAAACCAACATTTATTTGAATTATTTTTTACTTTGTAGTGACATAGAAGTCGGTTGTATTTTTTGTTAAAAATTTTTTTTCACCCTTTTTAGTGATGACATACTAACTTTTACATTAATACAATATAAAATTGTATAAACGTGATCATGAATGAAAGTAAGGTCTGAATTTACATTGATTGGAACCGCCCGCTCGCAGGGCGCTGCCGCGCCCTGCTCGCTTAGTTTTATATTGTCTTATATGTTCCAACCTAACCTAACTAAATAGTCAATGATGAAGTGGCTTTGCAATTTCATTAGAACCTACACCAGATATCTTCAAACACAACTCAATTATTCCCATCGGTTGAGGAGTTACATATTTTGACTCCGAGCCACATTATCAGACCCTTAAATAGTCAATGATGAACTGGCTTTGCAATTTCATTAGAACCTACACCAAATATCTTCAAACACAACTCAATTATTCCCATCGGTTGAGGAGTTACATATTTTGTCTCCGAGCCACATTATCAGACCCTTAAATAGTCAATGATGAACTGGCTTTGCAATTTCATTAGAACCTACACCAAATATCTTCAAACACAACTCAATTATTCCCATCGGTTGAGGAGTTACATATTTTGACTCCGAGCCACATTATCAGACCCTTAAATAGTCAAAGATAAACTGGTTTTTCAATTTCATTAGAACCTACACCAAATATCTTCAAACAAAACTCAATTATACCCATCGGTTGAGGAGTTACATATTTTGTCTCCAGAACCCACTCTGATCCTCATCATATTTAAATGGGACCAACTTGTAGCAATTGTCCACACACGAAATGAAAGGCATTAAAATAGGTTCATAAATGGCGAAGTTATGGCTGTTATATTTGGGTGGAGGAGTTCCCCTCTTTTTCTCCAGAACCAATCGATGGATCCTAACCATATTTAAATGGGACCAATTCGCAGCTCGTCTCTACACAATAAAAAAAGAATTATTAAAATCGGTCCACTAACGGCGGAGTAATTGCTGTACATACATAAAAAAAAAAAAAAAAAAAAAAAAGATACCGGCCGAATTGATAACCTCCTCCTTTTTGAAGTCGGTTAAAAATAAAGTTAGAAATAAAGCGGAACCTTATATTTTTAACTTTGCAAGAAACCAATGTACATAAAAATATTTTTAAAACAAATAAGGTTAAATCAATATCCTTACCATTGTGCAATCACAATGGTAAGGAACCCTTCCTCTCCGAGTCCGACTCGCACTTGGTTTTACTTTACTTCTTATTAAACCATTGATTAAAGTTGATTCGCTGTTGCCATGCGCAAAATAAACCACGAACCGTACGGCCATATTTCAAAAAGAAAAAACCGCGAAATTCATGTTGTATTGTTTATCTGTATGATCGTTTTCTAAGAACGTAGTGGCGACGACTTCTTAGAATGAATCTTTGAAATAATCTGATATAACAGGAGCCATATTTTATTGTTATGAGCGATAGGAATGACGATGGTAGTGTAGCCTTGTGTAAACCTTCACATATGTCATAATGCTAACATAATAATAGTAAGGATCTAACACAAGGATTTTGATCCCTTGATCTGTATCTCAAATAATAATTGCATTTCATTATAAATATGCTTACTTATGCAGATATGGTTGTTAGTAATAAGACATAGTGTTATGAGTTATTTGTGTTTGATTTCAAGTAGAACTTCAAGCTTTTGAGGATGTACTACATGTGTCTTCGGACATCAGTGATCAGTAGTGACAGTCTATATCATACTCGATACTGGACTGTATGCTTTTTAACTAATTCAATAAAAATAATTGACCAAGTGCAAGTTGAACTCGCACACGAAGCGTTCTGTATTCTGTACCACTATTTTTTTGTATTTTTTAATTGTTTTTTATTAAAGCAGACCTTTATACTCACTCTTTAAAAATTTAAACTGTTAATTTATTACGGTTCATGAGATAGAGCCCTTGACAGACAGCGGAGCCTTAGTGATAAGGTTCTGATTTACCCTTTGAGCACGGAACCCTAAAAATGCAAGGAGATATTATTCGGTAGATATTATAACGAAGTTACGAGTTCCTTCACTATACGGAGACATTTAAATTCGAATGTTCAGCCGTAATGGTACTATATGCATTAAATAAGGAGGTAAATCTTGACTGACATTTAGATGTTGACCGTTATAAATAATATATGAAATCTTAAATTCATTCAGACTAAGTAACTGCAGTCTTGTATATTATCACTTTAATCGATATCTAAGTCTACTTTTATACCTTTTATATTAATTCGGAGGTTATTAAAATTTTTTTGGGTAAATAACTACACATAATATAAACATCCTAAAGATAACGCAAAATACAGCCAGTTTGATTCAATTTTCATTTTTCAATTTGGTAATATTTGACCTATCTTCATTTCATGAATTCTATTTTTGTGGAACAGTTATCAATAACATAATTACAGATTCCATCTATCCGTCTTACGTGATATCCTAATAACTAATCTTCGATCACTAATAAGAACTAGTGATCGAAGTAACTAATTGTTTAATTGACTGTTACGACAGAAAACAATTGCGTGTCATCCGTCACCTAAATTTATGTCAACAGTACTGTTAACTGACAATTATTATTTACCAATACCAGACTTGCGTGTCTTTGCGACATGACGATTGTAGAAAAAGTAGCCCCCTTTTAATAAAGTCACCATTTTTATCAGTAATTTAGTAATTCATTAATTTTTTTGTCAAATGTACCTTTGAATTGGAGATGACAATTCCTAATTGGTGGTATCGTTTTGTTCATCGTGCTGGTGGTAAGTGGCAGTATCTCAAAAAATGGAAACTAAGGGATCTTCAATTATTTATCATCCTGTCTGAGGTTCGAATCACAAACACTTCTTTTAATTGATGGACGTGATATTTCAATAGTATTATGGTAGTAAGTATCAATGGTAGTAAGGGATAATTAATTTTTAATTCCGCAATTAGAATTTAATTATCACTTACTATATCGGAGAAAGGGGATTTCATGACTTCACGTAACTTTTTTTAAAAAAAGATTTAAGTGAGTCTGTAGTTTACCATTCCACTCATTTGACCGGAGATTAACTATGCCCTAAACTTCACTCATTTAACGAGACTCATGCCCATCAGGGAGACAGTAATTAATAAACGATAGATGCATTTGACATGTACCTAATTTATTTATTTATATTTCTTATACCTAAAAAATAGTTCTTCATCCTAAGAGAATTCTGCACCAGCCAACCTCTAGGCAAATCAGAGATCAACGACATCATGCTCCTCACCTACTATTTGTAGAAAAACTATCGTCCCCGTTTCATTAATATAATTCTGATGGTCACAACTGCACGCCATTGTACTGAATTTTTCCATTTCTTGCTTCGATTGGAATGTTTCGTAGTTTCACTGACCTGTTTTACTCATTATGAAATCAATTAAGTTAGAACAGCTTAATTAATTTTAAAATATTTTCCTTATTTTCTGAATAACACAAGAAGCATGTACGTTTCGATTCTTAAATTATCACAATTAAGATTTTTAATTAAGTTGTTGTATATCTCTTCTATTTCTATACTTTAGATCTTTTTCAAAATTGGCTTACGTAGTTGTGGTATTTTGAGTGAAGAAAAAAAAAAGAGTACCAAAAGAATGTTCACTACGATTTTATAATTGCCTCCGTAATAAATCAAATCTTTTCAGTACCATTTTTGTACAGTATAAAATGAATAACTTATAGCATTTTTATAATTTCTCATATTAAAAACATACGCGCTATTATACGCCACACTAAACACACGTATTTGTATATAGTACGCAAATATAATAATATCAATTTACATTCATTTCGTGTTTAAAATTACATGACAAGTATTGTAAAAAATCTTAAGGGCAAGCATGTGTCATTTTAATGAGCGATATGTATTCAAAGAGAGTTTACCAAATTTGGAATGCGAATAATTGGCTAGGCTTGACATTTTATTCATGTCCATTGGTAAATAAAACCTTCCAATATGAATGACCTACTAACTAAGGTCAGAAATGAAATACTTAGGTAGGTATATGATCTTACTTTCCGACTATTGGGCAGGGGTCTTCTATCTGAAGAAGTCTGAACCATGGAGCATCAGACTAGCCAATTCCCCGGTTTTTTTATAATATACGTGTAGCAAACGAGCATGCAGTCCACCTACTGGCTGCTGCCCCTCATGGACATCTGTAATCAACCCCGGGTAGGATTAGACATTCTTACCTGGCCTGGCCTACCTCGGCCACAAATGCATCGCTCCATTTGAGGACTAGGCTGGAATGCCTCGGAAAATTATGTCGTCATTATAGCATTTTTTTTATTTGTATTTATTTTCGAGGGGGAAACCTTCAAAAGGTACCCGGTGCCGTGGGAGCGACATAGAGTTATGTGGGATTCTTACCGCACTAAAACCCTCCCGGTGGCCATCCTCGGCGCTGAGTAAAGGACTACGGGATACGGAGGAACGCAACTGGAGTCCTCTTAGCGCGTTGCCCCGTCGGGCTCCGCCCAGGCTAGCCTGCCGCTCGCCACATCGTCTGTTGTACACGACGGTATGCGACCACACATACCGCCGTCCTTCCCGGGGTTGCTGGCCGGGCGGTTTGAGCTCCCACTCTTGCCGCCCGCAACCCCGGAAGCCCCTTTTAGTCGCCTCTTACGACAGGCAGGGTATACCGTAGCCCTATTCTGGTCCCGGAACTACAGGGACAAAAAATGTGGTCAAGAATATGCCCTTGTGTTCCATCCTTGTCAAGGGGAGTGCTAACAGTCTCTCCTTTGAATAGACACAGAAGTGCGTACCTGGAATACAAATCCTGGACCTCATTAGTCTATTACTGTTATTGACTATTAACTGTTATATTATACTGCAATCAAATTTAAATAAATGTCGTTTGATGTTGGTCATAACAAGATTACACGAGCCATACAAACATCCAAACTATAATAGTGGTAATTGTACATTGATATCCGGAAATCGTAATAGATTTCCGTACCAGTGATACCGACGGACAATTTTAAATGACACATTAGCATCATGTCATAATAGGTAACAACACTAATAACATGTCATTTGTGGAATTAGTTAATTTGCGAACTTTGGTCAGCTGGTTAACTTCCGTGACAACTGATACAATACGTACCTAACTACCTAGTTAATAAACCGAATTACATGAGCAAAGTACATATAATACCGTGTATCCACTGCATTTAAATGCTTCATTCTTCTGAGTTACTTCAAAACCCCAAAGATTCCTTCAGCAGGATAACAGGTTGTAGAACGCTTCGTCGAATACCAATCTTAGTACCAAAAAGTTCAAAATACTTCTCATACTTCCTACATCCCTCGGAACAATAACCTAAGCATCCCTAGCTATACCTATAAAACCTATGCTTATTATTGTTCCGAGCTACACCTTCTATCTTGACGTAAAGTCATGCCAGAATCGGTCTGACAATCCAAGACTCTCCTTTGGCAACTCCTCTGGCACAGTATACATATATAGATATATATATATATAGATCCTTATACTGTGCCTCTGGTGTTGCAAATATCCACAGACTATATTTTCTATGAGATAGCTAACCTACTTTATGACTAGGTATACATAATATATGTAAATGTAGGTATAATAATACTCTGCAAAACAAAGTGATATACTTATAAAGTAAAAATTAAACTGTACAAAGTTACTGGTGGTAATTTAAAGCACAATGCGTTAACCTTCAGAATGAATAATGATACCATTTGAATACAAATAAACAAAATAAAGCAATGAAAAGACAAGGAAGCGTTTATATTCATACAATAGTGATCCGCGGTTGTTGTCAAAAATCAAAGAATTGCAGAAGGCAGGCATGATTGTTCTAAAACAGAGATTTGCTCTTCCAAATTTAGGGAATGTCTGAAAAAAAGATTCAAGACTTTTTATGTAATGTTTTATGCTGCTACTATCAGCTTCTCAAAGGAGAAATATCATCAATACCACGTAAGACTTACTTTAAGGCCTTGTTACTCATGTATTGGCAAAAAAATATATCGTCATTTTATTATCTTGTTTTCGTATATTCAAAGGCAGTTTGTGGTTCGACTCCGGCGGCACCACCGCCACACCTATTTCTACCTAATAACAGCAGTGTTAGGCGCTGCTGTGTTCCGGTTTGAAGGGTGTGGTAAGGGAGACAGACTTTTCCGAGGCGTTCCATCTTAGTCCTCAGGGGTAGCGGCGCATCTGTGGCCGACCTCAGGTAGGAATATCAAATCCTATCTGGGATTGATTACAAATGTCCATGGGCGGCAGTAGCCACTTACCATCAGGTGGACTGCAAGCTCGTCTGCTACTCTGATATTATAAAAAAAAAAAAAAAAAAGTTAAGAAGTAAAACCTTGATGACCCGTTGATTTTTTTTATATTAAAAAAAGTTTTAAACGTTAAGGTCTTAAAAATGGATTTTTCATTTTTTAACCTATTAATTTAAAGAATCATTACACATCCTAAATTGAAGGATATTATCTTTGGATATTAAACAATATGCAGTAATTTAGAATCTGAGTTTGTAACCAGTTTTCAAACGTAAAGATTTAATATTCGTGAAGAATATTTTTTTAACTGAGCAATACATTTTTTGTGATGTAAATTTTGTTAAAACTGGTTTGTTAATTAAAACAAAAAAATCTAACATATTATCTAAAAAAATTAAGACAGTAAAATTAACGATGACGAAATCACAGGAATAATTGGATATATAGCTTTGCCATCAAGCTTATTACCACCAATAAAATGATTAAAGAAGATTACCAAAAAAAATTATCAAAAATTTGAAACGCAAACAAAGGAACAGTTTATTCGCATTAAGGTAGTGGTGGAGGCATCCAGTCTTTTACCATCTTTGATCAAAAATTAATGATCGAAGTTTAACATGAAAGAAGAGACCACGTGCCCAGAACTTTAGGGTTCATTGTACATAGAGTGTTTCAGACACAGCCCACACATAGACACACTAGAACGCAGCAGGACTTAACACTGCTGTCATTAGGTAGAAATAGGTGTGGCGGTGGTGCCACCGGAATCCAACCACAGTGGGTTCTACCACCTTCAATTGTATAGTAAAATAATTTTGTCTGCCACAGCACACGACTGATACTCTCTGTTTGTATAAATAAACCCTTAAATTGTCAAACGTAGGTTCATATAACGTCACAATTAAATAAGTTCCTGACAATATTTATCCGAGAATCAAGTTTCACGCTACACGTTGAATAAGTTCAACAAACTTAAACACATGATCTTATCGAATTAATTTATTCATTAACACGCCTTTGCTCACGACTTTAACTGACGCCCTAAAGATTTCACACATATACGTTATAGTACGCGTAAAACTGCTAGTCCGCTCTGAATATAGAAATGAATCGCGTCGTCATAGCAAATTGTATGACTACACCTGCTCGCAACAACTTCATAGCCGACTAGCAGTTTGGTTTGGTGATAACTTTACCTACTTACATTTTCATCGAGGTTACGTCATCATTAGCTTTTGAAAGTCCACTACTGGTCATTTCTTTTTATTTAACCTTTATTGTCTTGTTGGGTCAACGTGCCCCTAAATGCCTCTAACGCTCTCTATCCTGCACTCCTCCTGCCAATGTTTTGAATGCCTGACCAGATCCTTGCACTATATTTTCTTAGGCCTCCCTTTTCGGTTATTACTTTCAGCACCTATTGTGTGATATTTCTGGCCTACCTATATTTTGCATATAGATCTCCTATAATTTTTACCCCTGGGTCCTGTGACCTCTTCATCCAGCATACCAGCTACTTTCTTAACCACACCAAGAAGCATAATTACTATTAGATGTCTGTTCAATTTATTTATCTTGCATTTTTAAATGCAATGTACGAGAAACTTGGTAACTTTTGTTCGTTTTAAGATCTCGTTATTTCTGATTTACAAATTTCAAATTTTCAAAAACTAACTAGCTTTAATGAACTTTTAAAAACGTTTGCGAGAGTGACTCGTACAGACAAGCATGAAAATAAAACGTATTTTAAAAACTAAGTATTACAAACTATTTATAAAAAAAATACGTGTGGCACTCGGAGACTGCCGCGGTAAAGCTATTGCATAGCATTTTTTATGCTATGAAAACGCTCAGAAGGAATTCCAGAAATACAATATATTCTTCCATAATCATCAACATTTACATTAATACATCTTTATCCACTATTTTATCATATCTCCATTGTAGTACTCCGTGTCTTACGCGTACGGTAATTGGCTCGTTATCACACCAGTATGCAAGTAACATCCGCTCCCGCTCGTGGCTACCGCGTGACTGTCACCTCACTACCCGTGTGCCCGAGACAACGTCATGTTTACAGATCACAAACATTACATCCCTTTCTTATTATAAATTTATTAATCAATAATAATTTGGTTACAACATAATCACTCCATCAAGTACAATGTTTCACAACAAATTCCTTATTCAATATTACTTGATTCACTACCTTGGCCTTCATCCTGAACTTTCCATTCACCTTCTACTCTCTTCAAGTGGATTACGTTCCGTCTAAGTTTTTGTCCCGTTTCCTCATTCCTTACAACTACATCTCCACCGTCCGAATGTTCTACAACATGTGGTGTCGGTTTAAAGGTGGTTGATAGCTTATTTCCTTATTCCATATCTTTAACGTATACTTTATCCCCTTCTGAAAGTGATGGGTACTCAGCATGTCGTTTCCTGTCCCCATACTCTTTTCCTTTCTCTTTCTCCATTCTATCTTTGTCTCTTACTTCGGAATCATTAATCTTACTATTGTTGTCAAGTAAAGACGGAATCTTATCCCTATTTTGTCTACTGAAGAAAAGTTCGGTAGGTGTCTTTCCTGTCACAGAATGTGGGGTTGAGTTGTACATCATTAAATACTCCCACATACTTTCCTTTAAATCTTCTTTTTGTAGGTGACTAATTTTTAATCTTTTTAATATATCCCTATTTTGTCTCTCGACCTCGCCATTTTGCTGAGGCCAGTAAGGTATTGTGTTGAATAGTTTTATATTGCACTGTCGGCAATATTCCTTGAATTCGACGCTAACGAATTGCCGACCATTATCTGCTGTAATTGATGAGGGATATCCGAGACGACTGAATATTTCTTTTAGAAGTTTAATTATTTGCAAACTAGTGATTGTTTTAGTAAATTTTACCTCTTTGTACCTACTGTAATAATCAATAACTACCAGCAAGTAGTCGTTGCTTGGCAGTGGACCCAATAGGTCTATTGCAACGTCAATCCATGGAGCCATGGGGAGCTCACGTCGTTTCATAGGTACAGGGTGACTTGGTAACCCAACAAGAGTACATCCTTTACACGCTTTTACTCTTAATTCAGCATCCTTGTCTATTCTTGGCCACCAAACTTTTGATCTCAGCCTGCTTTTCATCGATACTATCCCCGGGTGACCTTCGTGTGCAGCATCTAACACACTTTTTCGGAGTTCTTTTGGTATTACAATTTTGGTGCCTCTCAATAATATTTTATCGTAAAAACAAAGCTCATTTTCAAATATTTTATATCCTTTTACCGAATCATCCCAGTCTTTATTGTACATTCCTCTTTTTACGTTTTTAATTTCTTGGTCACGTCCAGAATATTCTGATAGGATTTCCATGGGAATAGCACAAGGCCTAGACTGTTCCGCTATCTGCTGTACATAATCCTCAATTTTTCCGGGTGGGACACTGTGATATTCACAAAGTCTTGACAAAGGATCGGCTATATTGACTTTACCAGGTCTGTATTTAATATTGTATCGGAAAGCTTGTAGGCGTAGCACCCAGCGTTCAACGCGCGCACATGGTTTCGACTTTTGCCCAAATAAAAATTCTAGTGGCTTATGATCCGTAATTAGATCAAATGTTTTTCCAAACAGAAAAATCTTAAAGTGCTCTACGGCCCAAACCAAACCAAGTGCCTCTTTTTCTGTTTGGCTATATTTCCGTTCCAGTTCATTTAAAGTGCGGTTACCGTATGCAATAATTCTAGATCCTCTGCTATCATTTTGTATTAACACAGCTCCCAACCCTACAGGACTCGCATCAGCAATAACCTGTGTTTCATCATTAACGTCGTAATATCCCAATGTTGGCATGTTGCTGAGAGCTTGCTTCAGATTCTCAAATGCTCGATATTGTTCATCTTCCCATAAATCTTCTATGTTTGCTTTTTTTCCAGATTTATTTCTCAATAATTTTTTTAAAGGTTCTGTCATTGTTGGTAGATTTGGCAGCCATTTATTAATGTAATTTACTAACCCTAGAAAACTTTGAAGTTCCTCCACTGTCTTAGGTGTTCTAAATTCAGCTATACTGGTCATATATTTTTTAAGCGGCTTCACTCCATCTCGTGTTAGTTCATGTCCGAGAAAACTAATCTTTTGCACCTTGTATATACACTTGCTTTCGTTCAACAAGACATTATTTTCTTTTACAACGTCTAAAACTTTGGATAGCCGTTTATCATGTTGATTCTCATCTTCTCCATACACCAAGATATCATCAATAAAATTTATTACGCCATCTAGTCCCGTCAACATCTTTTTAACTATTTTTTGAAATAATTCCGGCGCACACGTTATACCGAACATAAGTCTTTTGTATCTATACAAGCCTTTTGAAGTTATGAATGTCGTCAAATGTCTTGAATTAGGGTGGATCTCCACTTGATGGAAAGCGTTTTTTATGTCAAGTTTCGAAAAATATGTAGCTTTTTTAATTTTCGGCAAAAAATTATCCATGCAGGGTAATGGATGATTTTCCCTCATAATTGCGGAATTCGCACGCCTCATATCAATGCATAGTCGTATGTCGTCATCGTCTTTTAGAATAGGTACTACCGGGGAAATCCAACGAGAAGGTCCATGTACCTCTTCAATAATGTCGCTGTCCAAGAGCTCCTTTATTTTGCGTTCTACCTTATCTTCAATAGGAATTGGAATTCTCCGGTACGGTTGTGATACAGGCTTGCATTTTTCATCAACTGGAATCTCAACCAGTACATCCTTGAATTTTGGAAAAGGCTTAGAGGATTGTGTAATTTCGTTTATTCCAATACCTAACTTGAGGACTCCTAAGCGAAGTGCAGTGTCCTTTCCCAATAAATCTCTTGATCCTTCTTTAATAACGTAAACTGTAGTGTGATCAGATTTCTTATTTACTTAGATGTCAGTTTCGAAAGACCCTTTCACATTCAAAGGTAATTTACTCGCGTATGAATATAAGTTTTTGTTTGACCCCTTAATTTGATTAGTACATAGAACTTTTTTCTTTTTTAAATTTTCCCATGTCTTTTCAGTAATTAAATTTAATTTACATCCAGAATCTATAAGCAACTTCAATTTGATTCCACCCATTTCACATTCAATGGTAGCTTCGTCGTCGTCATTCATGTTAAAAATATAATGGTCCTCGTCAGAAGAGTCATGTACAAAGTTTATTGAGTCTATTTCATTCCGTTTCTTTTTTTATTTTAGGTTCGTCATTTTGTTTGTTTTCCAGTCTACGCTTTTGGGGTCTTGTCCTACACATTGCACTAAAATGCCCGGATTTGCCACAGGCATGACAATTTTTCCTTTTTGCAGGGCACTCCTTTGACGCAGTATGCGCATTGTATCCGCATCTACTACAATTACTTGGTCCAGGTTGACTTGTCGATTCTTTCATTTTACTAGTCTCATTTTTGTTTTTAATGTAATCTTTCTCAGTGTTATAAAATTTTTTTCGACTTATAATTGTATTGATATCATTTGATTTTCTTTTTTGGCCATACTCTTCCAGTTGATGAGTTACTAATTCTAAAGTATTTGCTTCAGTTATGATTTTGTCCAATGTAACAGTGTCTCCTAATGTTAATATTTTTTTTTCGCAGTTCTAACGAAAAACATTTTTCCACGATCTGATCAATTATATGCTCATCGGGACTAGTGAATTTACATTTTCTAGCTTGATTCCTCAATTTCACAACAAATTTTTCAAACTTTTCCCCTTCATCCTGCTTGATTTGACGGAATAAATGTCGTTCGTAAATTTTATTCTGCTTTGGAAGAAAATAGTCATCCAGCTTCTCAATAACTGTTTTAAACACTTGTGATTCATTTGTAGAATTTTCTTCGTAAGCACCAGGTAAGTTGTAAACAATTTCTTGGAGTCCTGGTCCTCCTAAAAGGAGCAATGTTGCTCTCTTTCTTCCTTCGCCTGTAATTCCTGATGCTTCCAAATATATGTGAAAAGATCTTTTCCATTGCTCCCATCTCAGAGCAACTGTAGCGTTGTCTCCTTCGAGATCTAGCTTTTCAGGAGCTGGCAATAAGTTTGTCATTTTCGGAGTAGATAGATTCGGGGCGACCTGGAACCGAAGTTAGTTTCGGTGACTACTGTATACTATTAGGGCGTCCCATTGTGTAAACACGGGTATCTAGTAGTATTATATTAACGAGTACTACCTTTTCCACAATCTCACAAACACGTACAATTTACAATTTCATGTAGGTTTGTACTACCTAACACACACAATTACGTACAATTTACAATTTCATGTAGGTCTGTACTACCCAATCCACACAATCATGCACGATTTACATTTTCATGTAGGCTCGTACTACCTAACACACAATCACGTACAATTTACAATTTCATGTAGGTTTGTACTACCTAACACACAATCACGTACAATTTACAATTTCATGTAGGTTTGTACTACCTAACACACAATCACGTACAATTTACAATTTCATGTAGGTTTGTACTACCTAACACACGCACGTCACGCACAATTTACATTTTCATGTAGGTTCGTACTACCTAACTCACAGTATAATTATTGCAATAAGTACGTATGCTCTAAAACAGCATTAAGTTTATTAAATCACCGGAAGGAATTTAATACTACTGAAAAATTGAGCAATCTTACACAATACAAATTAAAATCTTAAACGTCAGGCATCCGCCTAACAATCCTTTGAATCCATGTAATTATGGTACAAAAATTCATGTTAAGTAAGTCAAGGATTAATAACATTCTTATAGCTAATTTATTTAACTTTAATCCATTTTAGTCATTAATTTAATCCATTAAAACGATTAGTTACTAAAGTCGCATCTAATACACAATCCTTAATTATTAATTTCAATTCAATTTACGGGTAGTTTAAAATATAACATTAATCCGCATTGCAATGCCGCGACGCGATGAATCATCGGGAACATTGTAAAAGACCTACAAAGTGTAGTGATAAACGAAACAAGATATTAAGGTTTTGTTTGGTAAATTAAAGGTACATATTTTGTTTTGTTTCAATATAATCTTTTAGTGTATTTACTAAAAATATTTTACACGTGCAAATCTTATTCATATGTATATTGAATTATTGACCCTCCGGTAATTTAACAATCTGTTCAGAAACGCTACTGGTAGCGCCATCTAGTGAGCGTCTGCCTACATATTGAAAGAAGCCGATGCGGGTGCCGTTGTCACTTTAAAATAAATTGTTCTTCGTGACCGACAGAAAGTTCGAAATTAGTTATTTTTAATAGAGTAGATAAACCTGAAGCCCCCGCATACTAAACACAATCTATTACACACATCCACTGCATAAAAACTTAAACCATTAAATCATCCATCTACATACATATTCATTTTTTCTTCCTTGTTTTTTCTTTTAGAATATATATATAGATATATATATTATTTAACACTGACCTTTTACCTCGTCGCCACATGTAGTACTCCGTGTCTTACGCGTACGGTAATTGGCTCGTTATCACACCAGTATGCAAGTAACATCCGCTCCCGCTCGTGGCTACCGCGTGACTGTCACCTCACTACCCGTGTGCCCGAGACAACGTCATGTTTACAGATCACAAACATTACATCCATTATATAGGACATTGCAAATATCAGCTGACATTTCATAACTCCAAGCAAGACTGAACATTCTAAAATATAAAATAGAAAAGTATTTAATAAGTGACATAAAGTATTAACAACCAGCAATATAAATGGATCAATGCGATGTGCCTGTGACATTTGGCCGAATGTTACAGGTACATCGCATTTTTCATTAATAAATGCACTTTGTTTATTCATATTTAAAACACTTTGTACACAAATTATTTGTACCATAAATCATAATGGCGTTTTGATTTTGTGCTGTCAAGTCTGTCAGTTGTAATTGTACGTTTAAAAATAACAAACATTCTTTTACGTTATTTTATCAATCCAGAATTCAACATAGCTTATGTTGATAAAACATATTATTTGGATAATATGGTAATATAATTTTGAATTTTATAATGGGAATATAAAATATACTTCACGCAATTTTAAGATTTCTGCACGGATTATAAAAAAATGTGTATTACTGCCATCTGTGTTCAAGTTGACGAATTAAGGTTATCAAATAAAATAATAAGGAATGTAAAATAATACTTTATTCAATTATATCCATATTTTTCTATTGACAGTCAACAACTCGGTTGCCTGGAGACTTGATATCCAACAGTCCTCCACCGCTATTTTCACTTACACCACCAGGGGCGCCGGCAGCATTTGGTCAAGGTGAAGGCGCACCAGTATGCCATTTTCAGTTCTGACTTCATAATGGAGTCTACCTAATCTTCGGATGACGACTCCGAACTCCCATTTAACTCTTGGGTTGATGTAACTGCGGACTTGTACCTTATCACCTTGTCCGAACTCCTGCGTTGGCGGTGCATTGTAATGTAATCTGGATAGTGGGGCGGATTTCTTAAATAAGGCATGCATATAGGTTCTTACCTCTCTGCCGAACATTAACTGATAAGGTGATAACACTTTTGTATTGACTACTTGATAGTTGGATATCAAGTCTCCAGGCAACCGAGTTGTTGAAAGGTGTTACTTATTTTCGTTACGGAATTTCTCGATTCGGTCGCCGCGCTCAAAGCCCGCGATAAAAGCTATGCAATAGCTTAATAAGGAATGTAAAATAATACTTTATTCAATTATATCCATATTTTTCTATTGACAGTCAACAACTCGGTTGCCTGGAGACTTGATAGTTGGATATCAAGTCTCCAGGCAACCGAGTTGTTGAAAGGTGTTACTTATTTTCGTTACGGAATTTCTCGATTCGGTCGCCGCGCTCAAAGCCCGCGATAAAAGCTATGCAATAGCTTAAAAAGTTGGTAATACATAAGTGTAACTTAAAATCTACACTAATATTATAAAGAGGAAAACTTTGTTTGTTTGGTTGTAATGAATAGGCTCAAAAACTACTGGACCGATTTTAAAATTATTTCACCATTCGAAAGCTACACTATCTACGGATAACATAGGCTATTTTATATGAAATATATTTGATAAATAGATTTTTGAGGCGGGACAAAGTTTGCCGTGTCAGCTAGTATGGTATAAAGATACAGACTTAAAACTCTATTATTTTGCCTGTAGAGCATCTTATTCACGTTGAAAACTTGAATGTTTTTTTTTACAATATGTAGTTTTTTACATACGAATTCCGTTCCTTAACGTTCTCGAAAACAACTTTAACAAAAAGTTAAACTGTCGTTAGTTAAGGTCGCCGAATCGAGGAATTAGTAATAATTGAGCTTTTAGTAACAAAAAACTAAATAACAGTTAAACGAGCATTGTTGTACATTGTTTTTAAACTTTTAGAACTTAACATAATAATATGATTTTTTAGAACAAAAAGCTTTTATAAATATGAATTCATAATATTATGAGAGCTAAGTGCAGGCGCCCTCCAGGGGGGTCGGGTTTACTGTGGGTTATGACACCCCCCCCCCCCCCCCACTCCCAAAATGTCGAGTCCGACGCGCACTTTTCTTTGTGGGAAAATCCTGCATGGATCCTTATGATAAAAGGATATACCGGACTTTACAATAAATACTTAAATATACATTTAAAAGGCGTTAGAAAAAATGGGGTCTAATTTAACCAAATTTCCCCTGTGACAAAAACAAAGAAAAGTAGCAGTTCAACTCAAAACTAACATTTGCGACGGTCAGCTCAGCAACAGAACTTCCTAAAAAAGGTTTATATTTATAAGTTCTAACAATAGCCCTTTGTACTGGTAACACAAGCCTTCTTAGACGTGCATTATCATTTATACCATGTAATAAGATCTTCACGCCTCGAATATCACTCGTTCAGTTATGTAACTAAGCTAGTTGAAAACTTAGTAAAAAACTGTAACTTATTATATTTTAATTAAATTATTGCTCATTAGTCCTTACACATGCAAGAATCTCACAAAAAATCTTCAGATTAGACTATGTTCTCATGTGGCCGTGCGCGTAGGTGTTTTACTTATAACAGCAATTGCGTAGAGTAGCAATTTAGTTACTTTTTTGTACACACGTGTGATGAGAAACATACTCTTTGCATAATGATATTTAGTGTCCTCTAATCGTGTTTGTCCAACTGTCTATTGTGATGCAATAAGTCGTCGCCGTCAACCGTCATATTCTTACTGCTGGGCATTGATCTTTTCTCAGAGAGTGAGGGGTTTAGGAAATAGTACATCGCGCAGGCCTAGTGTGAATTAGTAGACTTCACACATTTTTAATAGGTAACTATTTTTTCTAAAATTTCTCAGGCGTTTTCTCAGGATTTCCTCACACCGTTTATCTTCGCCGTGCAAGTGGCAAAATATTTTTAATACGCACATTAGATACATTCAAAAACCAGAGGTACTCGTATATGTCTGGGATTTGAAGCACGGACCCCCCGAGGCCGAATCTTAACCACTACTAATGGAACAAATGTTTTTTTTTTTTGTAAATACATATAAGGCGTAGGTAATGATGACTTCACGTAATTCGTGCTACCAAAATAGCTATTCTTATATTTAATGCATTTAATAGGCAATATTTTAATTGATTAATGACACGAAAAGTAATAAACTTAATATAAATGGGATAAATTTCCATAGTTAATAATTAATGGGGCAAAGAATTGCCTACCTATTTAATTTTAAGGTAAACTGCTCGTTTATTTAATTAATTTGATTTAAATCATATGCCTATATTCTTTGAATTAAATAAATATTTATCTTGCTTTATATACGAATAGACAATGTTGAGGTTTCCTGGCATTAATTAATATATTTCAGTGTAACATACTCAAGGATAGATTTTTATTATAAAATTAAAGTAGAAAACGAGCATGCAGTCCAGCTGATCTCTAATAGTTTCTGTCATCCTGGAGTGCCCTGAAATTAAACTGGAGTCCTGACAAGTTTTAATGTGGACTTACACAACATAACATTGCTTTGAATCGCGAAGGATTCTATCAAATTTCATTGCAAATAGAGTAAGTCGTTAATAATAAAATAAAACTTGTGGAGTACTAATAATTTAAATATCAAAACCTTATGTAGCTTTGTTTTATGTTATGTTATTCTTTTTTGTCTTTCCGTTATATTTCATTTGTGTTGCAATTTATCCGATTAAAAATGTTTCTTTCTTTCTTTCTTTCATAACGACTGCCATATACGAACGTAAAATTAATATTGATAAAATAATCCATAAAAAAAGTTAGTACATTTGTACTTACGTTTAACCCACGATTCGTATGATTTGTAAACATCAATGATATTTCTGTGAATTAATTTATCAGACTTCAATAAGAAACAGCTTTTTAATTAGAAATTGAATATATTGTCGATTTGAATAATACAATGTTTACAAAGTAACATACATAATAATTAAATTCTTAACATAATTGATACGTAAACAAGGATGTCATAATTAGAAGCAGGTACCCGTCATTGGAAGTGTGTACCTCAGATCAACAAAAATAGACATAGCCTGCACCAAAGGAAATACTGAAGCATTTTAAAGTGTGTACATTTGCGTACACTCGTGAATTACACACGCATATAGGCACAACAATGCAAACGTTCAATACAAAACAGAATTTTTGAGAAGTCGTTTTGTTGTTCTGTATTATTAACTTAACAAGTAATTAATTTAAAAATCAAAAACCCGACTGCACCAAAAAGGCTGAAGTAGAATTTCCAAAAGCAGTGAAATAGGCATTTAATTATTTTTATCCAGAGAGTCAAATACAAAGTTTTATAGTAGGTGTCTGCTTCAAAAACAAAAGATGTTCAAACAATATTATCCTATTTTATCCTCGTAGTGCTCACTTACGCTATATAAAGAACCTATGTGTAAAATTCCAGCACGCTTAAGTTCAGCGGTTTCCCTTTGCGTTGATCTCTGGCACAGCAACTCACTCATTTAGTCAGAGAGTCATCTCGATGTGTATATACGAGTGTATATGTACTAGCTAACCCGGCAAACGTTGTGTTGCCATATAAATAAAAAATGTTAAGGGTGAACAACCCTTATCACTTAGGGGTAAAAAAATAGATAGTGACTGATTCTCAGACCCCAGACTCAGGTGAAAATCGGTGAAGCCGTTTCGGAGGAATACGGTAACTAACCCGAGAATTTTATATATAAGATATATTATATAATGTATGTGTAATCTCCTCTTAAATTCCTTTATTTTGACACCCTACTCGATAGGTTTGGTTAACTTTTTTTAAAACGTGTTACTATTTCGCGAAAAAATCCACCATTTTCGGTCTATAAAATATATAACTTTAGTAAATCTAACTTTTGGTCATTATTTTACCTCGTAATGGGTAGAATTTCATTAGTTTTATCCAACAAGCCTGATACAAAATTACATATTGTTTGCTTCAAAATTGACGATTGTTCAAATGAACTTTTAACCCTTATTTTACCCTCTACGGGGTTGATTTTTCGGATGGGGATAAATAAGTGCGTCCTTGTTCCTATCCAGAAAGCCAAATACAAAATTTTATAGTAGTTGCTTCAAAATTAAGGGATTTCAAAAAAACTGTTTTCCCCTATTTTACCCTCTTAAGGGTAGAATTTCCAAAAGGCCTTTCTTAGTACTTATTCACGCTATATAGAGAACCTATGTGCAAAATTTCAGAACTGTAAGATCCTTGGTTTAGGCTATACGTTGATTTCTGAAAAATGAAAAAGTCATTTAGTTAGTCAGTCAGTCAGTCACCTTGCTGTTATATATATATACAAATATGTTTTTATAATCTCCGTTTAATTTCCTTTCATTTGATACCCTACTCGATAGGTTCGGTTAACTTTTTTTTTGAAATGTGATACTATTTCGCGCCAAAAATCCGCCATTTTGACTTTTTTTTACTAACACCCATCTAAGGACACTCGGGTCATAGAGACAAATATAATGACACCTTAATTGTTGAAATTCATCCAGCCGTTTGTTAGATCGGATCAAATAAAGAAAGACAAACATACAAGATACGCGCGAAAAACATAACCCTTCCTTGGCAGTCGGGTAAAAAACGAGAACATCGTAAATAATTAAATAGGGAAATTATAATTCAGTACACAAAAAGCTTACATTTATTTAATTTAACATATCTCAAAGTCACATATATTAAAATTATACAATATAATATTTTTTATTGTATAACAACATGGTTATATACCTACATCGATACACGTTGTATATTTGTTTCAGTTAAATGTACTGCCGATTTGATGTCTAAATTTCATCTCAAAACAAAACTATATTCGTTTCACTTATAATAATTACAATATTATCCTAAATAGGTATATTATGCTTTGACACAATGTTCTGCTAGGTATAGTCTTCGTTATTTTTGTCTGAAGATTAGTAATTATGTACGTAGTACCACGGGTCACGTTTCATCCGCCATTATTAGCTTGGATGATCGTGGATCACGTATACGTATAACACGAATTTTTATTAAAGTACTTACATAGATGCAGGTTTTTTTATTATATGTATAGAAGTAGCAGACGAGCATGCCGGCCACGTGACGGTAAGTGTCTATTGCTGCTCATGGACATCTATAATCAACCACGGATGAAATAGTCCTATCTGAAGTCGGCCACAGATACGTTGCTACACAGGTAACGACTAAGCTGGAACGCCTCGAAAAAGTACGTCTCCCTTACCACACCCTTCAAACCAGAACACAGTAGCGCCACAGTATAAGGATATAGTAGCGCTTAACACTGCTGTTATTATACAGGAATGGACAGATAATAGTTACTTACTGTAAGGAAATATGAATTGATTCGAAGATCCCACCGGTGAATAATCTTTATATACTCGTAATACATTAAAGTCTACAGTCGTAATAAATAAAAGAATAATTATAATCAAAGCCATGTTTCTTGTGTCGGCTCATGCGGTTTATGTTAATTTGAGTATAACCGGCAGAATAATACTTCCTTACAAATTTAAGTCTCCAGCACATTTTTTTCAATTTTGGTCTACAGTAGGTAGTACGTACTTAATCTGTATATAAATAAAATGTTACTGTTTGTTTGTAATTTAAAATAGCCTTTTACTGTTTGCATATGAAAAAACATATATACGATACTTATGACAAAAAATTTATATATATTATTTTTTTTCTGTCTGTCTCTTTGTTTCGGGAATCTCCGAAACGGTAGAACCAATTGCGATAGATGTTTTAAAGGCAATTAGGTAATAATATAAGGAGAAAAAAAGAGATCCGTGCTCAAAAATGAAGTCCCATGCAATCTTAATGGTATTTACACTTTTAAACGCGAGTGAAACCGAGAAGTTCTTCGCGTATTTGGATATAACGTCTTGGTAGAGTGGCGTCCTTCATGCAATAAGTACACTTACTCGTAATAGTCGGTTGTGCATTAATATTGAAGCATCTTATTTGTGACTTCCTGACCGTCGCGTGTAGATAGCCTATCATTTCGCACTTGTGTGTCTACGCCCTTACGTGACCCAGCACATCGGAAAATTAGTACTACTTTATAACTAATGGCAAAAACGTGATTCAAAATAGGTAAAATTAGTAATAAGAATACAACTCAGACACGAGTCATGATGCATAGCGGCCACTATTTTATTCATTAGTCGTTTTCATTTTTACACGCTTTACGAGTATATTAGCTTCACTTGTATTGTCAGTGAGTAACTCCGTTTTTCAGTAGAAAGAGATCAACATACATCCTTATCTTACCCTGCATGTATGAACAAATGAAATAGAAAACCGAAAGCTTTTTAGTTGATTTTATCATAAAAGCGTGTTTTTTAGTTTATTGAACTATATTTATTTCAAGATTTAACTTGTTTTTTTAGTTAGGGTATAGTATGCTTATTAGGGTAAAATTTTGCAACTGAATTTAGTTTAGTTAAACCTAATCGATAGAGCTGATATTTTCCATACATACATCATTTATCCGTCATTATAAATCCAATGAGGTAGACGCCACAAGATGGCGCACCAATATTTTTGATTGTATCCCCATGATAATATGGGTGTCAAATAAACGGGTTTTCTGAGAAGAATGCAAAATACAAAATGACGTCACTAAAATTTTGTGTTTTACTACTTATTTTTTCCTTACCACATCCCCAAAACACACACCACTACTAGATAACACGTTCCATCTGGTCTTGATCCCACCAGTAGAATCACGAAGGATTCCACCACCTTTTGAATAGTTTTATATATTTTGTGCCAGTCCATGCTTGCGACGAGGAGTTTTAGATCCTACGTACATATTGCTAACCTCAATATTTTGGATGGATATAATGTTATGGAGTTTCTTTCGCCGCTTCTTCTCCATAACGAAACACCTTGTGAAGTGGTGGTAGTTGTATTGACATTCAAAAAGTGCTCTGTAAAGAACCTATTTTGAATAAAAATTTTGATTTGATTTGATTTGATTTGATTTATTTCTTGCAGTGATGCTGTCAATCGACGAGCAGCCCACAACATGGCGGCAGGCCGGCAACTGCGGCTGCTGCTATGGAAGGACTACCTCATACGGAAACGGAATTTGGTAAGACTTCTAATACGATACTATTCATTAAACTTAATATTTCTTTCGACGCATTTGGGAGATATGAGAATAAAATTTTACAATACCACCATTTAAAATCGACACCAAAAAGTTGGCTTATAATTGTCAGTTTTGCAAAGGCTACCAATAAAGCAATTTTGAATGTTTTATTTCTTAGATATTATCATATGACATTATACCTACGCATTATTTTTCAGATAACTCTCGGTGGCATAATATGGGCAGTGTGTGTTATGTCCAGTCTGTATATTGTGAGGATAAACATAAATAATCAAGATTTCCCATCATGTAAGTAAACGTACCTTTAACGAGCACATTGTTTTTTTATAATATAAGAGTAGCAGACGAGCATGCAGTCCACCTGATGGTAAGTGGCTACTGCCGCCCATGGACATCTGTAATCAACCCCAGATAGGATTAGATATTCCTACCTGAGGTCAGCCACAGATGCGCCGCTACCCCTGAGGACTAAGCTGGAACGCCTCGGAAAAGTCTGTCTCCCTTACCACACCCTTCAAACCGGAACACAGCAGCGCCTAACACTGCTGTTATTAGGTAGAAATAGGTGTGGCGGTGGTGCCGCCGGAGTCGAACCACAAAGGGTTCCATCATTTTATGTTGTTATAAACTACTATGGATTTAATATGCCAAAAAATGAGACAAATACGTATATACATATATAGGCAAAAACATACATAGCGACATACATAAATATATACATACGCTCGAAAAACATTACCTGCAGTTGGGTAAATTACGGGTAAAAAGATTCGTTATAATTTTGTGGTTTGTTTTTTAACTTGATTCTGTAAATGTTACCTATGTCGTTTTGCTTGATGTCAAAAATATTAAAAATTGCCATTAAAGCGCTATATTTATTACCCAAAAATACTCTTAAAGTTAAAAAAAATGTAGGTACAATATATTTACCCCTTTTTGTGGCACTAATGTCATATTTGGTTATAGGCCAGTTCCCAGCGCGCGCCTTGCCCAGCGCTGGAGTGCTGACCTTCATGCAGTCCTTCATCTGCAGCGTGGACAACACCTGCTCGCCCATGGACCAGTATACCGAAATACCCGCCTATGAAAAATCTAAGTGAGAATTAATCTATTTATTTCTGACATCCATATTCCTTTTACTCGAGTTCTTTTAGATTGTGAATAATTATACAAAAACCCAGGTCTGTAATAATCTAAGTCCATATTTAAAATGTGTTGTCAAAAAATATGACTTCTTGCGATTTACATGACAATCTATTCTCAGATATATACGGGATATATCACAAGATATCTGTGAGTAGAAAATTATAGAAACGGCTCTATTTCTTTTACGACTGTTATACAATTATCTTACGTTGAGCCTTGATGTCTTACCACATTTGTATTATAAATACATAATGCCTTATTTTAGACTGACCGAAGTGAAACAGCTAATATCTCCGCTAGTCAACAACGACACAGTGCTGGATGTAGCCGGCATGCTGCCAGATGCCTTGAAGCTACTGGCCACCGTGGCTGAAGTCGCTGACAATCCCTTATTCGTAGATATAAGCAGTAAGTATTTCAAAGGGTTATTTGTTAGCATATTTTATCCGAGTTAAAATTCTAGGTATTTTGGTAAAGGGAGCGACCATGCTCCGGCAGTCTCATTTCACAGTTTGTATATACGCAAGATATTCAGAAAAATTCGATGGCGTGATTCAAAATACTTGTGGCGCCATCTCTTGACGAGCAACGGGAAGTCGCAGCAGTATCATATTTTATCCATAATAAAATTCAGAGAATATGTATTTTATAAACTGTTCATTCACACTTGTTATACCTATGTATGTATGTATGAACCTGTAGCAACTCTGCAAAACTTGTCACAGAACAGTTCTGAACAGAGACTGGATGGCAATGGAACACGGTCAATCTCAAAGCACGATCAACTCGCCTGACAACTATAATTTTAATATACTTATTTTTTATTTTTAATAACACTTTTATACATTAATTATTTTATATTAATTTAAATATTTACGTAATCATAATTTATTGTTTCTACAACTAATAAATACTAGACTAACAGTACAATAGAGCAATTAACTACTCGTGTATTGCTTTGACTAAATCATTGCATAAATTAAAATAAGATCATCATTTTATATTAACATAAATCTAATATTATGATACAGAAAACGGCTTACGCGTGGACGAGTTGTTTAAAAACCCAAGTAGGGTGAAACGATATTTAGAAACGGAACTCGATATAAAAGAAGATGTTGTTGACAGCGTCATGGCTGCTAAAATAAATTTGGAAGGGGTAAGTGAAATAATTAAATTTGAACAAAACATTATTCTCCCTCATAGCCCTCAGGAATTATAACGTCCTTGCAGTATTAAAAAAGAATAACCGGTCACAAGCGACAAATATAGATCAAACTGGTTGGTAATAGGTTGCAGTAGTTCGAAGATATGAGGAAAATTGCATTCCAACAAGCTAACTTAATTAAAAGCAATAATAAAACAAACATAGTCTTTAGTATCTCAGTACCTACAAGTCCATTTAATTACAAGCAAAAAATAAATATATCCTGTAAAATCTCAGTACCTAAAATAGATATAACAAAGGTAACTCCTGCGAAGATTGTCATAACCAAGTCACATATTACAGATAATGCAAGGCAACTTAGACAGATGCAGCGAAGACTCTATCTCAAGACTTTTAAGGATAGAAAACAAAGAGCACGTGCAGATATTTGTCAGCAAATTGTGTACTTTGACGACGAAAGTCTTGCAGAAAATAGTTATTGATTTGCTATTAGAAGTTAATATCGGTAAATATATTAAAATGGTAAGTGATTCAAAGCCAGGGAAAGACAAACAAATTAAACGGACAGTTTTTTAAATATTTTCATATATAAATTCTATGCTATGCTATCACAGATCATTAAGAGCTTCACATCAGATAACATTACAATCAGATCAAAAGTACATATTTTTCGACAAAAACATTTAATTGAAATCAACTCTTATTAATTTAAAATTGCATTGTAACCAAGTTCTAATTTCAAATTTACATATAACATTAGAATACTTCCCCATCGTATGTTCCAATAGGCTGGTGACATGTACTACAAAATATCTGGTGACGACAGAATAAGCCGAATAGGCGATATGTCGACTGCGGTGCTTCGTATGATGTCGGTGAAGAGCTTCCTACCGCCTGAAGTAACTAGCATTATGAAAGGAGAAGAAGTGGACTTTAGCTACATTAACTTAACTATGTAAGTTGTAGATTCAGAAGAACAAATGATCAATTTGTAAGACTTTAATATTGTAAGTAACGAGGTCTATAACGCAACTTTGGATGACGACTTTAAATTTAAATTAATTTTCAGGATAACACAAGTAATGGATCTCTTTAAACCAACTTTCGGTGATACAGAAATTTACAAATCACTCAGAGATGTGACCGATACGTCTATATTAGGAGTTCAATTTTTGCATAAAATATTACGTAAAATAAATAATAACACAGTTCAAGAAGTAACTGACCTCACTCTAAGTAGTATTAATAAGAAAATTGATATAGACATTGAATTGGATAAGGTCACGAACATGTTCAAAGATTTCATAGGTTTATTAGAGGAAGTAACCACGGATAATACCGTTGATAATTTTTATAATGCGTAAGTATTAAACGATTGAATATATTTCATAAATTATTGTAAAAATGTCAGATTTGTATACATCAAGTGCGGGTTTCGACAAACAATAGCTAATAAATAACTAACGTGACTTAAGATGGGTAATAATTCTTGCGCAAATAAAATTATAATTTTATATTCCAGATTATCAAGGGCCACAAGCTTTATTTACAAGTTCCTCTCAGCTAAAACGAAGCATAGTTTTTTGTTTTACACGACACTATTTACTAAACTAGTGGAGGGGGCCGAACTAGTAGTGAATATAAATATGAACATAGAGCAAGTGGTCTACAATGTGTCCCATAGGAATCCTGAAGGAGTTAAAGTATTGCTTTCACTGCCGTCTGATATAGTGGGCAAAGGTTTGGAAGCCTTAGCTGACCCTGAAACGGTTCAGGTAAAACATATTATTTATTTTTCTTTAACTTTACATTTACAAAATATAACAACACTATCAGATAGCGAAATAATATAGAGGGTGTATTTTTTTTTCAAAATGAACGTGTTCGATTCTCGACTAGGGAAAAAGATATTTCAAAAAAGTAATAATGCAGTTTTAGTTTTTTAACATATCGGCCTCGTAACTCCTGTCAGCATTTTGCGCTAATCCTTATAGTTTCGGTTTTGACCCTGAAGGCTCATTTGAAAAATTGATCCTGTATAAGTAGTCTTATCTTAATTTATTTTTTACTACCGTAATGTTTTAGTTGCTGACGGCAAACATGGACAATCCAGAGGAAATGTTTTGCGATGTAGATCAAGTCCATAAATTTTTTTCGTTGTCGAAGGAAGAGGCAACAAAGTTGAAGGTACACTTCTGCACTGATGCCTGGAACAACTACATGAGCGATATGATCAAATCTTTTGGGATTTTTGAAGTTAGGGACAATGTGAGTATCTCCTTCATCTGAAATTAAATTCCAATTAAATATGACTTTTTATTAAATCATTTTTTTATTCAAAATAGGTATTTTACAGAATTATTTTTTAATGGCAATACTTGCCAATACCGGCGATAAAAACTCCATTACACACACACATTTAAAAATATATGTTATGTACATTTATAATATGTATTTTCTAATAATTCATTTCTTGATTTCTAGATAAATAGCATAGCGTCTCTATTTGTACTGGAAACGATAGGCAGAGACGTAACCGAATACCTCTATACGATAGACAAAGAATTTGAAGTGTATAAGAATTTTACGAGAACGCTTAGTAAAATAGAATCCCATAAGGAACCCACTCTCAATTGGAGTAAGGTTTTGGGGGTGGATGAAGATTCCGAGCTCATGAAGAAAGCTCGCGAAAAGAGCCATTTAGGAAACCAAATGTTGTACGTTGGACTTATTATATTTTTTAAATATGTTTTTGTTTAGTATACTCAGGTTCGTTATGAAAAAATAATTGATTTATCCTATTTCCACCTTTCAAATATTAAAATATGAAAGGCGGAAATAAAAGAAAACCTTTCTAGTATGTAGAAATACTCAAATACCAAATTATAGGTATTGGGTAGTTTGCTCAAGGAAGTGCCAGCAGAACTAAAAACTTTCGAAACCTAACCTGAATAATAAAATACAATAAATAAAAAATGAAGCTGACATTGACATTTTTTCTATGACACCAGATGACATCTTGACTTTTACAGTTCGCTTTGTCGTCTTACGAATTTTCGATCAGGGCACATGTTTAATATTTCATCACAACAATTGCACAACGATGCAAAAGAAGTTTTCACTTCAAAAAGCTTTTATTGACAAATATGTGTAAAATTTCACAGGATAACAGTCAACGGTGCATTAGCAAAAGAAGTAGTGAAACAAAGTCCTCTGTTGGAATATAAAATATCTCCGCCCCTGAGGGACGCGACAACGATACTGATAGCCATAAACCAACAGCTGAATGCTTCTGCCGCGGACATCGTGAGGAAGGCGAGGGAGTTGTACCCGGAGATCATTGAAACTATACTACTTACTGCAATGAATGAGAATAAGGTTTGTGATATTTTGATGAAATGTTAAAGCGGTGAAATTGAAATCATTATTGATACATATTATACGCCATTTTTGTTGTATAAATTAATACCTAATTAAATATGAAATCATCTGCAATGTTTCTTCTGCAATCTTTTTTTCGATTAATTTGAAGTAATAATAATGATAACCATCATCATCATAGAACCATCACTGTCCCACTGGACACGTCTGTTCTTTCGGAATGAGAAAGATTACGCCATAGTCTATAGTCTGATTCATAATTAGGTGTCCAAAATGTAAACAAAGAAACGTCACTGTCAAAATTAACAAGAAACACAAACTTTAACAAACTCAACAAAAAACGAAAATTTAACAAATATACACAATTTAAAAAACATTATGTAAACGAGAAAACATTAGAGTTTGATCACAATCACGAAAATGAATAATATCAGTTACGAAACTTAAAAATGACAGCACAAGAAATGTCTTGGATTCCGATTGTGTTACCATTATCACATTTTAATTTTCTACCATAATTTTGTTTTTTATTATTATTACTGTATGGAACGAAATTGAGGTGATATAAATATTAGAAAATGTGAATTAATCTTAATTTATTTAGATTATTATTTTATTATTGTTGTATTACTTAAATATCGACAAAAATAAAAACTACCATTTCTAACGTATTTTCTTGATAGGTCAACACCTTTGTTTACATTTTGGACACCTAATTATGAATCAGAGTATAAGTAGTAATCGGTAGACTTCACATTCTTTTGAGATTTTTTTAAAAGATCTCTTAGATGAGCAGGTTTCATCACAATGTTTTCTATCATCTTTAAAGCAAGTTTTTTTTTATATAATATAGGATTAACAGACGAGCATACAGTCCACCTGATGGTAAGTGGCTACTGCTGCCCATAGACATCTGTAATGAACCCCAGATAGGATAACATATTCCTGCCTGAGGTCGGCCACAGATGCGCCGTTAGCCCTGAAAACTAAGCTGGAACGTCTTGGAAAAGTATGTCTCCCTTACCACACCCTTCGAGAAACCAGAACACAGCAGCGCTTGACACTTCTGTTCATAGGCAGAAACAGATGTGGCGGTGGTGCCGCCGTCGAACCACAAAGGGTTCTACCATCTTCAAGTACACTTGAAATATTTGGTTCATATCTTCCAGACCTACAGGGCGCTATCGTCTCCCAGCGAAGTGGTTCTCTGTAACGGGGTCAAGAATGCATACTCATATCTAGAATTGCCTTCATCTGAAGTAGATTCTCTTGTGAGGACCTTATGTGACATGTCTGTGGTCATTAACTCAGGGATACAAAGGAACTCTATCATTGGGAATGCTGTAAGTATATAACTATTTGTCTTTGTCGTAAACAAAATTACTGAAATTATTATAAATTGAAAAGAGATTATCTACAATATTCTTTTTGACTCAAAGTACTCATATACTTTGAAGTATGGCTTGAAAAAAATTGTAAATTACATAAAATTATAGAACTGGTCCTGACAAATACTATCAGTAAAACTTTCTGAACAAGAATTAAAACGAATCAGACGTTTCTAAAAAAATAAATCAAATACATTTTACTCAAATCCCTTCGTTCTCTTTGTTATTCTTCAGCTGTTCATCTATTTTTGATAATATGTGTTTTCGTACTAAATAAACGTCAACTCTCAAAGTCTGAGCCTTAAACTAGAACACTAGTGACGTCATAAACAAAGTTCAGAACTCAAACTGACTAAGAGTTGTGCGTTGTCCTAACAATCTGTGAAACGTGTGTACATGAGCGAAAATAAAAAATGTAATATTGTAAAATCAAACTCGAACAATTTTTTAAACTGGCGGTCTCATTTAAAATTTACTCCCTAGGCCTCCAACGACCTAAGTCCCCCACTGCTCATATTTGTAGAGACGAATTATTGAGATTGAGACGAAATAATTATTTTTGACTAATATTTCAGATAGCAACAGTAAAGAACACGACACACGGTCCTTTCGACGACATCGATTGGTCCCTTCTTATAGGTGCGCTCAAAGAACTGTACCTAAAGTTGAATGAGGACTACCCTTACGTATTCGAATACAAGACGTACGGGATGAACGAAACCACTCAGCGGCGTATTGCAGAGATGGTCGCTAATGCTAAGGACTTCTGGTTTAGCAAGAAAAATATTAACAGGAGTATGCATGTCAGGTAAGATTGTATATTTAAGTACAGCGAAAAAATACATACAAAAGAGACTTAGCGAGCAGTTTGAGCTGTTAGTTATCCTCTATTTGCAATCTAAATGTAAATATTTTTGAGTTAGTTTTGCAACACAATAGCTAAAAATATATTTACCTGAAAGTTAAGCATCGGTTTAAAATGTCTGGAAAGGCAGACAGGTACTTTTTCAAAACATGATCCATCTCAGTATTATGTGCAGTAGCTCATCTGTGATCAAAACAGGTAGAACTCCTGATCTATATCTAAATTTGCTTCAATTAGATAAAAATAATCTCAACTACATAAAAATGTCTGCACCCAGAAAAAAATTACCAAGGGTTTGCACTCTGGGAGTGCCAACAGAAGTGAAAACTTTCGAAACCTATCCTTAATAATAAAATGTTAATAAATAAAAAATTAAACGGACATTGACACATACGGACATATTTTTTCTATGCTGACACCAGATGATATTTTGAGTTTTGCGTTGCCGTCTTACGAATTTTCGATCAGTACACGTGACCTGACACGAGTTTAACATTTTTTACACATCACCATAAAAAAGTAAACAACTAAGTACCTATTATTATTCCTTATAAAAATATTTTGATTTGCAGTATGAAGCTGCTGTTCAGTCTCCTGGACCTCGTGGACCGCAGCGCGTTCAACGTGACGAGCGACAAGTGGCTCAAGCTGAAGTACGGCATCATCTCCACGATGGGTCCCCTCGCCGCTACGGGGGACTTTTTGAAGCTTATTGGAGGTAATTTGGTTATTTTTATGTGAGTTTTCAGGAATTTGGAAATGTATGTACATACTCAGTCTATCAATAAAAGTGAAAGTGTAGCGTAAAACATGCTTCAAAAAGATAAGCATTGTTATGAGAATATTACAAGGTAAACCTTCAGTATTTAACAAAAAAAATTGACTTTTTAAGAATATCTTCAAATTCCGCAAAAGAGTTTTTGAATTCATTTAAACTTCCAGATTAAATTAAGTTAAGATTAAAACTACTTCGCAACAATCCGCTACAAATATGTATGATGGTATATATTTTAAACCATGGTTTAAAATATATACCATCATACATATTTGTAGCGGATTGTTGCGAAGTGGTTTTAATCTTAACTTAATAGCATGGATTTCCGCAAAGTAACGCCTGATACAATTAACTTTCCAGATTAAAGTTTGATTTGTAATATTAGACAGTGATAAAACAAGTTAAAAATGTTTCGTATTAGCCCATTCGATCTTTTTTACCGTGCCTTTGAGATTAAGGGTGTTCAGTTTAAGATAGAAACCTGTTTAACAACGCTACCGCCTCAGTAAAATCACGAAGATTTCAACTAAAGATAATTACAACTTAAGCCTAATCGCAACCATGTAACCTACTAATTTGTTACTATTTCAGCAATATCAAGGAAAGAGAACACATCTTCAGAAGTACCAGCCAGCATCGCGATAGCCATTCGCCAGATATTGCCAAACCTGCCGCAACTCATCGTTGATACTGTCGACGTCATCATTCGAGGAGACACTGATGTAAGTATTTAGAGGAAATATAAATACGAAAATAATTATGATGTAACATTAAAAAGACGCATTGATATTTGATCGAATATTGTATTATTGTTCAGGTGTCAAATATAAGTGTAAATGCTAAGTGTACATTTATTTATTCGTTATCGATGTACATGCCTACAATTGTCTTATATTAAATGTAAATGTGTTTGTATGTTGTTGTATTTTATTTATTACGATATACCAACAGCAAGTAGGTATATCGAAATAAATAAATAGTCGTAAGAATTTTTTTTTGCGGATTGTTGGGTTTCCAATAACATATATCATGATAACAAATAATAATTTTGTTGAATTTTTACTGTTAGCATATCATATGTATATCGAAAATACTGTTTTAATAATAATAAATAACTGCTTCTTATATAACAAAGCAAATCCTCAATAATCTACTTTTTGTAAGATTGGCGAAACCCTTTGAGCAGCTAAACATATAAATTACACAAGTTATTACACAAATATACATAAATTAGGCTAGATTATAATTCATATAAAGTACCTTATTATATGTAGTTATCGCCAAACTACTAGTCCGCTTTGAATTAGTTGCGAGCAGGTGTAGTCATACAATTTTCTATGGCGACGCGATTCATTTCTATGTTCAGAGCGAACTAGCAGTTTTACGCGGACTATACTTTATTACTCATTCGGTATACATGCAGAAAAAATACATAAATGTTGTAATTTTCCAGGTAGAACCGATAATAGAGGTGATGAACGCTGATCCTCCGTGGCCGTGCTCGCACAACCTGTCACACGCGGTGGTCCTCAGCGATAGAGCGCAGGAGGCCCTGACAGGCCTGGAGACCGTCCTCTGTATGGATAGAACATTGCAGGAGGAATGGATCGATTACAATAATAACAAGAATCTTACATTATATGTGAGTTTTAACTTAACACATATTTTTATGAACTTTTCAATTTTATAGAAGAGAATAACCTTTGTATAATAAATCGCATTAAATTTTTAACTGAAAAATGCTATAAGATAATAATTCCAGATTAATCTTATAACAAATGAATTCCAGTAGAAATAATTATTTTCTGACTTGCCTTAGTTTACTGAAAGTAATAATTTTTCAAGAATAATTCCTTCAGAAATGCAACAAAAATCTGTCACTTCTTAGTCATCTGTCAGTTAAAATCACTATCTCTAATTCACTTTTGAGGCAACAAGACAAACTGTATATTGATATTGACTGATCATAGAAATGCACTTTTAACTATTTATTACTAATTTATGATTTTATTCCAGGAATCCCACGAGTGGAACACGACAGCCTTCCCCCCGCACCTGTTCCTCAAGTTCTCTGAAGTATTCACATCGACTGTTATGAACCTGGACGCCCTTAAGGACCTGCTTCAAAGCTTATTTGATTCCTCGGACGGAATATCTTTCGTGTCTAGTGTAGAGTATGCGATCGATTCGTTTAATGTCAGCAACAAAGACGTTATACTAAGGTACGGAAGAAGTAATTGTTTGGACCTTTATGTAAACTATTAAGATTCTTCGCTTCCTATTTTAAATGTATTTTTTTTTAACTGTAGCGACTTTCTGTAACTCGAAAAGAGATGGCGCCACATGTCTCTATGTTATAAATCTAGATAACTATGTACGCCACATAATTCTATTTTTTGTAATCTTAATAACAATATACAAGTTTTAGCAAACTTTGCTCTAAAACGCTTCAAAGATCTTCAAAATCGTTTAGATTATCTCCAGTCAGTAAACACGTTATTATAGTCGCGGGTAGTCCTAACTTTGTAGTGTCAACCTATAGAAATTGCGAAATTTTCAATTTATCTAGGATTATTTTAATTATTTTTACAAAGTACAGATTTTATTTCAATATATTAATTTTATTTCCAGAAATCTATTTTCAAAAATGGACATAGTACTATCGGGTATTAACACAACATCAGTAGACGAGACAGTTCCCCTGAACTCGATATGGCGGAACTACTTCCGATGCAGCTCGGGGCCCTTCCTCGAGGAGTACTGCTGGCGCACCGGCCGCGCGGCCTGGAAACACACCCTGAAGTTCATAGCCGTCACCATGCAGAATATGGCGGCAGATCTGCTCACTTACTTTAAGGAAAATAATGGTAAACCGCAAACTAAAGATACTTAGATAACTTATCTATATAAATAACTATTTATAGTTGATACTTCGGAACTCTGTTGAAGTCTAATCAATACCAAACTCAACGATGGACTACGATTTTCATTAAAGAACGAACCGCACGGCGTTAAAAACGTTTTAGGGCGTGGCTTAGCGGCCTTTCGGCGTACCTTTGTTTGCACGATGCCGCCGAGGTCTATTCGGAAGAGGTCCTACTCTGTAGTACGTTACATAGTTAATTATTGGATTTGGTATTGGAAGAGCAGATTAATTATATTTAAAGATTGTAATTCTTAGCAAGTCCAAAAGAGTCAGTTTAGTACATATGTAGGCCTTACATATGCAAAATAGAAACACATATTTGCCTACTAATATATTTTTGGGTCGCTAAATTTGCCAATTCGCGTGTGGCAAAAAGGATTTAGTTATTCTAACAACATTATATTAATTTCTAAGCAGGCCTAAAGTTAATAAATAGTATTTTCTATCTAGGTAGACTTGCTTGGCCTACCTCTGAGGTGCTTCTATACCCGACCGACCGATAAACTTATTCTTATCTGGGGTTGATTACAGATGTCCACGAACATCAGTTACTTATTAACAGCCACTTACCAGCAGATTAACTACGTGCTCCTATATTATAAAACGTAGCTATGATTTTATTTCCAGAATCCGACAGTAACGTACTCAAGATGTTCGGGTTCACGAGCAACACCGGGCTGTACGCGCTCTATGACAAGTTCCCGGAGTTCATCGGCACCTTACTCAACTCTTATTGGGACCTGGGATTCATGAATCAGGTACAGTGTGTACTTTTAAGTTTCACGCGTCCAGACTTAAAAAAATATAAAAATCTTGACAGTAGCAGATGAATTTTGTAAGACTTGAAAGCTTTAAAATTAAAATAAAATATTACTTAATTTAATTAAAATAAATGAAAATAAAAATTATACTTTATAATTCTTAAAAGTAGCAGACGAATTTTAGTAAAACTATCGGCATTGGCAATATATTTGTTGTATGTTATACAAGACTTCCTTGCAAATTCCAAACTGAAATGATTAAAATAATTTCTTTAGGTCCGCCGAGCTTCTCAAACCCAATTCTGGGACTGTGACGCTGTGCTGGCAGGGCTGAACCCAACCTCAGACAGCCCTATCGACGATACACTAATCCAACGCATTAAGCCCTTCATGTGCCCATCTTTACTATACTGGATCTCGTTACCTAGAGGAGATAATATTCTGCTGGATGTTGTGGCTAAGCCGGTACGTATTGCTATTATTAAAAATAATTGACGATGGTAAATGTAAGTTTTATATTGGAAGAACCTAGGTAAAACGAAACATATCTTATATATAAAATTCTCGTGTCACAATGTTAGTTACCGTACTCCTCCGAAACTGCTTTACCGATTTTCACCAAATTTTATATGCATAGTCAGTAGGTCTGAGAATCGGTTACTATCTATTTTGCATACCCCTAAAGATAAGATTCACCCTTAACATTTTTGTATTTATATGGCAACACAACGTTTGCCGGGTCAGCTAGTGTCCTATAAAAATAAATACTGTACTTCATCTCAGAACTAAATGTATATTATATTTTACATTATAAAAATGTTTCCATGTCTAGTTAAAAATGTATATTGATCATTACGTATTTTTTCAGCAATATTTCTTTTTCACAATACCAGTTGAGAACCTAACAAGTACTTATGAGGACGCATTTGTTAAAACGACTGAACTCGCTAATTTCGTAGCTGAGCTGATGAACAAAACTGTGACCGACCTCCAGGTTGCTAATGAAGATTCCAACTACATAGGGGAAAACGAAAACAAAATTGACAAGATGAGACAAAAATTAGAACAGACTGTTGACAAGATTCTGTCTTTTGAACTGACTGAAGATAGTCCTTCGTACCGTTTGTTCAACGAAGCTAATAAGAAGCAGTTTATAGCGTCTGTCTACCTGACTAGAATAACTGCTATTGTTAACAAATTATCCAATGGTTTAGACAATTTAAAATTAAACCAAACAGATGAATTATCAGAAGAAGAATTAAAAAAAGCAGAAACTGAATTAACAGCAATACAGAAAATCTTTAAAAGAAGACCCACTGAAACAATAGCATTACATTTTGATGCTCTAACAGATGTCCTATGGAGAAACGATGAAAACTATAAACTATCGGATGCAATAACATCAATGTGTAACAATTTGAAGAATAAAGACACGAGTAAAGATATATTAAGTGATACTGAGAGAGTCAAACTACAGATTTGTTCCAAAGAATTTAGTCGGTTATACAAATTGGTACAAAATGTAGTTGATGAAGACTACGACACTACTAGAGCAAGTTTATTAAATCTCGTTCTTATGTTAAGTGATGATAGTCAAAATGTAACGGATATCGTTCAATTCTTTAATGAAAGGTAAGTGAATAAAACCTTTGATGTATTTTCTCAAAAAAAAATCACGTAAGAATAATGCGAATGTGTACAAATATTTTTTGGATTATTTTTTAAAATAAAAACATTAATATAGGAGTAGCAGACGAGCATGCAGTCCACCTGATGGTAAGAGGCTACTCCCGCTAATGGAAGTTTGTAATCAACCCCAGATAGGATTAGATATTACTTCCTGAGGTCTGCCACAGATTAGCCGCCACCCCTGAGGACTAAGCTGGAACGCCTCGGAAAAGTACCCTTACCACACCCTTGAAACCAGAACGCAGCAGCGCTTAACACTGCTGTTATTAGACTGAAACAGGTGTGGCGGTGGTGCCGCCGGAGTTGAATCACAAAGGGTTCTACCAACTTTGATTATTTTAGCTTTAACTAAATAGTTTAGGTTAGTTTTTCAACTTAGATTATAAATTTCCTTGAAATTTTATCCACAGAAAACAAGTAGTAAACGCTCTGAAAACGTCAATCAAATACGCATACGACTTGAGCATACCGGTCTACCTAAAGTACTTACACAGCAACATACAGCAGTACCACATCGTGGTCAGCTTCCTCACGGGCGACGACTGGTGGGCAGATCTGAGGCAGGTGTACAGTGGACCCCATGTCACTAAGTTCATTGATGCTTTGGAGAGGACCTTTGATATCGCTGAGGATGTACTGACGAATCTTGATAAAATACATGTAAGTACTTGCAGATCCGGTGAGGCTTTATTTGGCATTAAGTAGCAAAAGTTATCAATATGAGCTTGCAATTGAATCAAATCTACTTTATTGTGAACAATAGGTAACAATAGATCTTAATTGAATACAAACGTTTCTCTATTTTCCCGCCACAGCATTTTTATCTAGTCATAAATCTACATTGGAGTATGTTTCAAGCCTTCCATTATTCTGGAAGAAAACGTTGATCCGTGAATGAGACATATAAACGGTTGAAGCCAATCATAATTATGTAACCAAAGATTAACTGTCATAGAATCAACTTATCCTGGTGATGTGCTATTTTAGAGTGGAACACATGTTATATATTTTTACACGTGATGTATATTGTCATTCAAAATGTGCACGTCCTCTATGTAGAAGGGAACTTGTTGTATATGGCAATTTAAAATACCATCATACATGTTGTACCAATTGTTGTGAAATAGTTTTTTGGCAAAGAGCGATCTCGCTGTGGGCTAGGTGATCATGGGGAGCGGCCGTGCTCCGACAGTCTCAGCTCGGAACTTTTATATATGCACGATGTTTAAAAAACTTCGAAAGCATGATTCAGAATACTCGTGGCGCCATCTCTTGTCGAATAGTTCCGTTATTCGACAAGAGATGGCGTACACAGTTTCATCCCGACTTTCATGTTAACCAAGTTACGTTCTTCATCCACCAATTGGTTTCATCCTCCAGTTGGTGCGTCTCCTGCGCGACATGAACACGAACAGCACGGAGGCGTTCTGCCGCGACAACGTCACGCTCAGCGACTACGCGCCCGACGGCACCGGCCTGCTGTCGGCCCTCAAGCAACAAGCCTGCGACAAGAAGCTTGAGATCGTGGGGGAGATACCGCCGCTGTTGTTTGCTTCACAGGTACGCAGTAAGAGCGTTTGTCCACCACCGCCGTCACGATGCTCGGATGACGGACGTGCGGTGAACACGCGACTACAGTAAATGTATGTGTATGACGACAGCGGTGGACAAACGCTCTTATGACTTGTGTGAATTGGTTCAAGGATACTTGCTATTGATCATCGTCATACATATTTTCTTGTTAGGAATTAGTCCAGGTTTTTCGTCGCCATATTATAGATAAAATTCTCAGATTAACTAAACGAACTTGCTGCTATAGTATTTAGATAAATATGATCTGTATATTTTTAATTATTATTAAATTTTAAATAATTATTTAATGCTAAGTCAAGTTTAGAGACATAGTAATTGATGCCAAAAACTTCTTAGTAAGTTTTTGGCTCAAGAATAATCTTTGTAAATTAATATTGTATTTCATATAATAACTAAATAAACAGTTGAATTCGACTCAGATACACCTCAGAGACCACCTACTCTTATTGAACCCTATAATGTACACAAACTGATTTTTTTTGACTAATCCGTCGACACTTTATCAGGGTTACGTGAACGAACTGAAACTATCCGATGACGTCGACTACGCAGCCATATACTCCGATGTAACTAAAACCGAGACCAAATTACTACAAATAAGGACCGGACCTAAAAACCCGATGCGGCCCAGCTGGATAACTGACGAGAAGATCGCGCACTTTAGGGCCACAGCCCTTAATCTGCTCTCCAAAGAAACGTTGACGAAGATATCTTTTGGTGTGTTGAGTAATATGGTGGATGCTGGGACGATCTATCTGAACAATAGGTTAGTAGCCTATTCTCGTTTATGTCGGACATATTGAGATAATCGTGATATATTGATACGAATACATACATGTTTTTTTTTGTTTTATTCTATCTGAACGATGTAATAAGGTAAGACTTTCAGTCAATACATTGTACGTGACATGCACTTTCCAACTTCCTTTATCGTGTAGCTCTCATACTTTACTGATCAAAATATTATGATGTTACATTCTTGAAAGTCTTTTGTCTCGATAATGGTTTTTAAAAGTCAGTTACTGAACTCTCTGACCGAAAAAAAAGTAATATAAGTTCATCAAAGGAAGTTATTTTATGTAGAAAATGTATTTGTATCTTTAATATTAATTACATTTCCCTACTTTTGTAATAGCGCCTTATTTAAACTTCATCATAGTTCTTGACAAATTCCATCAATTAAATAACTTTAAGATATATTTATTTCAGTCAATGCACCCTTTGCTCTCAATTTACAACCTGGTTCAAACAAATCAACCTACAGTTGTACAAGAAGCAGGAGTACGACAATCTGCTGTGCCACATGGACCAGATGACGTTGGAGGAGATCCACCTCTCCCTGAAGAATGACTTCCACTGGGACATGGCTCTTAGTGAAGTAGGTTTTACATATCTTGTAATCTTAAGTAAAAATTGAAATAATCTTTTAATGTAGTGACTGAGGTTTGAAACCCTTGTAACCAACCTGTTATTTTTCGAATTTATGTGCGTCTTACAAATTAATCATCACTTGCTTAAAGGAAAAGTAAAATCTAACAGAGCTTAAAAATTCGCAAAGGACTCTAAAGTCTACTAGCATGTTTGATGGCATGGCTCATTGCCAATGTAATACATAACTAATTTGAATTATTTTCTTCCAACTATTCGTAACTTGCTTGCTTAAAAATGTTAGAATGCATAAATTAATATATAAGTTATTAGTTAATGATATTTATTAGTTACATCAAAATTGTTTAGTTTTGTGTGGGTTTCTTCTCCATGTGCTTTTATCTATATTTCTCATGTTATTTACAGCTCATTTCAACTCGCAACTACACCAAGTACGAGCTGAACAAGTCGATGAATGAGTTCCTGGAGCTGGTGAAGCTGCACCTGCTGGATGACGTCACCAGCGACTCCAGCAAGATTGCGCAGTGCTTGAACAGCAATGTTACGGCTAATGTTATGGGGAATGTCACCTTGTGAGTTTATTTGTGAATGATGAATGAATGAACGATGTTGCAGCTGCCTTTCATTAATCGAATCAAATCATTTTTTTTAATTCAAAATAGGTTCTTTACAGAGCACTTTTTGAATGTTAATACAACTACCACCACTTAATTACGGAGAAGAAGCGTCAAAAGAAACTCTATAACACGCATCTTTTAACATCAGAATCATTAACATCAGAAATATTATTTTTATAATATAGGCATTTAAAGGACGCATTATGTTATAATATAAGGAATATCTAGTTCATGTAATTTAAAATAAGTGAGAATTATCATCTCCATTAAAACACGTTCACATTAAGATGTTTTAAAACTTTTGGATATCGTCTACCTCTACAAAATGTTAGGACGAAATTGATTACTTTTGGTAAGAAAATTTAGTTTGAAAGTTACTACTATTTTATGTTATTATTTTAGCGTACTTATTCGCCGGCAAATGCAACTATAAATGTCATATAACATTTTTAATTGTCATTTATGATTTTTTTACAAATTTCTTACAGATTTTTACAAGTACTCACACGCACTATACGTTTACTCCGTGCGGAGCTACCACATCTCCAGGAAGTACCCGGCATCAAGGACTTGAAGTATTTCAAGGAGCTACTCTCGACAATCGCACACAACTTGGACGTAGAAGCAACCCTGAAGGACTACGTGATGGAAACGAATGACCTCTCTAAAGATATTATGAAGATTGTCGGAGATAAGAGCATGGTTGAAGATATTGAAAATGCCAAAGTTAATTTGAGAAAGGTCAGTGTATAATCTAAGGAACATCCTCTGATGTTCCTTAGATTATCGTAGAATCAAGTTAGAAGGTAAGTAGATAAGAAAATAAGGATAATTTGATGATTTTTTTTAGGTGAGAGACCTGAAACCTACCAATGACCATTTGAAGTTAAAGCGATTCAATTGGACTGAAATATGTCAGAGCTACAACTGTGCCGATATCATGACGACAGTTCATCAAAACATTAACCAAACATTAGTCGGAGAAGATGTAAGTAACTTACAGAATGGCTTTATTTTAATATGAACGACTAACAGATAACTCCTCTTATTATAAAGATATTCAACTAAATACAGCTAAATAGACTTGACCTGGGTAGGGAAAAATGCCTTTTACGATATTACTAATCGGTAGTACCTTTCATAAATGTCAGCTATCAATTTATTCGGAATGGCGTTGAGGGGAAGAATCATGAAAGTTTTTTTATGAAAATTTTCACAATGTATACTGTATTTGTGTCAGAATGTCTGCTGTATTGTAAAGGAATGCGTGTTGTATGTATAACTGAGTAAATGAATGTTATTAACTTTTAAGTTCATTTTTTTATTTTAGTAATATTTTTTTTATGATTAAGTAGTTTAATTTTTTTTTTTAATTAGTGTAAATGGGTAAAATGCCGTTCTAATAAATTAAATAAATAATAATTGCATCTCTTAGTATTATTAAGTACAACTTTGAATTCAAAAAGCAATTCATAAACGCTTTCTTTTACAAATAAATTCATTCATTCATTCGATCATTCAATATTTTCCAGCTGCCAAAACTCCAAGGCGAGAAGTTCTGGCAGTTCAACTTCATCTCCGAGCTATTGGCACACGAAGAGCGCCTGCTTGGTGACGCGGCTCGGATCCTGGGCGTGGTGTCCCGCGCGGACCTGGGCGGCGTGGTCCGCGGACAGCTGGCTCCACTGCTAAACTTGGCTATGCAGCTGCTGATGGATGAGTCGCTGGATAGTATTGTATATAGGTCAGTGGTGGTTTTCACATAAAAATATGCTAGTGAAAGTTTTGACTAAGACCTTTGTAAAGAAGAACCTAAGACCAGAATAGAAATTTTAATTTGTTATTTTGATATCTTATATCAAATGTAAAGTTATGTCTACTTGCTTTTTCTGGTATAAATCTTCATATTCATGAGTAATACTGTAATATTTGTTGGCGCCAAAGTGAAAACAATATATGAAGTGGTTCTACCTAAATTCAATTATAAATACCTTACTACTCATGAGGACTAAAGATAGATTACCATCTTAGTAGGATATTCGGAAATCACCTGGCATCCAACTTCAAAGAAAGCTACAGAACTGTTTTATGCTATACATAGATATTGTAGTGGTAACTCATATTTTGACTTATGATTTAGTTCGACATATTAGTTCTATGTACCAAATTTTAGATACTTAATCTTGGAAACCTTTTCCTTCCAGTTTACGTGGAATTTTGCACCAGTTGCGGCCAGTTCTAGCAGGAACGCCTCTGGAGTATGACGTGGAGGCTCTGGCGTCTGGCCTGATCATTTTCAGACAATACAAGAATTACTTGCTAGAAGAGGATCTTAAGGGTACGTATGGTCACCAAAAAATATATGTAGCATTCGAGATGCAACCCAGAATGCGAGCCTTATCTCATTACATTGTTCGATCTTTGTATAGGTGACTCTGTGCGTATGTGTATATCGTGTGTATATGTGCGTGTTTGTGTTTCTTGAGATTGTGTTAATTTTACAAGAAATAAATTTTAAATCATACATAATTTTCATATTAACTGTCTGAGCTCTTTTAAACTTATATACTTACAACATGTAACCAAAGACACAAAGCAATAGGTATAAATAATTCATTGGCATTCAAATCCCATTAATATTAAATTCATAATAAACTTTTTAATGTATTTTAATATGTTCAATAATATTTCCAGTGGAGGTATCCCAGCTGTTCCCTTACCCGGAGCGCCTCGAAGCCGCACTGACGGAGCTGGGCATCAACAACACCAACTTCTGGTCCATCGCCGCGCCGCGCATACACGCCGGACAGATCGTGCTTACACCTGTAAGTTCACAAAAACTTACGATCTATATTATAGATAGTTCTAGAGCTGTTCATATTAAAATAGCTAACCATTTTACTAACGGTTCTGGTGGTGATTCGTTTATGAATACCATAATCCAATATATTTTTAGATTTAGAGATTTAAAGATTATTCAGAACTGTTAAAATGCATTTACCATTGGTAATTGCTGCTGTACTGTTAGATTCTGCATAACTCTCTATATACAAATGTTTTCATCTGTGCAAGAGCCTTCGCCTAAGTAATTGTCTAAGTGTTAGGATTACCTAACTTGCGCTTGAGCGGTCCTGCGTCATCTCAATCAGTAGTTTTCAACCGTCTTCTTCAGGTCATAAGACTACTTAGAAGACGTCGTGTACCCCTTTAATGTTATGATCTCTAATCTAGAACTTCACCATTATATCAACAATTCACATACCCGTACGTCTTAACTTAATCATGACATGAATATACATTTCAACAGACACTAAACCATTAAAATATCTTCCAACCCCAGATCTTCGCCCCAAAAGACGGCATCTACCACATAGAGAGCTTCGTGTGCCAGCTGGACGCCATGTCTACCGTCCTGGTGCCCGGCAACGTGGACGTGGTCACCCTGGACGATATCTACGGCGCGGTGGCGGAACAGTTCTGCGGGATGCCCGACCACCAGGCGAAGGAGATGCTGCCCGTGTTGGCGCAGAATATTAATATTAGCTTGATTTTGGATAAGGTTTGTGGGATTTTATGCTAAGTTACGCCCGATGTACGAGCATATTTGATAAAATGGGAATTGAAAATGATATTTGTTATATAAGTGTTGCAATCGAAATGAGTTTTAAAGTTACGCTAGTTCTTATTCTTAATTAAAATATACTGAAATTTATTTATCTAAAATTTGAATTTAAATTTAGTGTTGACACATCAATGAAAGGAATCAATTCAAGGAAATAGGTCCGCTACCTTTCTTCTCATAAATATAGTAGGACGCTACTAAGGAATTATTTCCAATGTTAATATTTATAACCAGCTAAGAGAGGATGGTCTCATACACATTCAATTTTAAGAAAAAGCCCTTAGTAAAAAGCATAGACAACAAAAATAAAAATACATATGTCCTCTAAACATACTTCTTAATTCTCTATTTCATATTTCTCAGGTCAAAAATACAGTGTTAGCGCAGCTCTTCGACGCGTCAAACCTCACTCAGCCCGAAGGCGACAGAGTACTGAACAGTTTCTCTGACATGGCGGAGCTGCTGCCGACCATGCAGGAGAACTTCAGCAGCTTAACCGAGTCGCTCGCTGACGAACCTCTGCTCAGGAACTTTAGGAATAGCAGCTCTGTCAACACGTTTATTACTTGTAAGTTTGAATACATCATCCTCATGCTTTTTCTCGATCAGTTAGCAGTTTGGTTTATACCAATTTGTTTTTTTTTCTATTTATTTTTAAATACATATCGTATTAGAATATATTTTGATGGTACTTACTTTGGCAGTGAAAGAAAATTTCAAAACGTATGGATTTTCCAAACGTGTGTAAAGTAAAGTACATTGCACATAATAATAAACTAGACCAGCATGATGGACTAGATCCTTAATCACTCTTATTTCGACAATTGTTTCCAAGGGAAAGACAACTGACACGGCGCCATATGTTTCTGAATCACGTTGTTGGGAAATGGCCACAGGAGAACGAGAAAATAAACTATGAAATATAATAAAATGAAATTCACTCCAAAAAGATACTTTTTATTATATCGAATCATTGACAGAATGACAAATCAGAAGAAGTAAAATATATGTTTTTCAGCTGCCAGCTTTATCATATATAACCTACTTGAATATTATACATTATAAGAGGCTTGAGTTTTTGCTATATTCCAACACACGTTATCGAAGTCGTCTCATCTTGCATAAATACAAGCTCATCCAACATTTTATAATAATGCTTCCCCAATTTATTTCCTTCAGCGCCTAACTTCATGGCGGAGACGGGCAGGATGCTGTGCGGGCGGCCCTTCCACATGGACGTGAGCCGCTACTACAAGGTCATCTCCAGCTCGCAGGACATGTCCTCGGAGCCTGATCAGGAACAGCTTGACGTCTTACCAAGTGAGTGTCATACAATTGTCCCATTGTGGCAAATTCTCGCTACTCGTCAAGAGACGGCGCTATAAGTTTCTGAATCACGCTATCGAAGTTTTAATAACATCTTATACATATACATTACATACATATACAAGCTCCGACTTGAGACTAACGGAGTACGGCCGCTCCCCGCGCATGATCTCCTGCCCACAAGTAGATGTCCCTTTGCCAAAACTCAAATTAAACTTCAATGTATGCTCAGGGCTAATTTCTTGTATTAAAATATTAGATGACGTCAGCAAGGTACAAAGTATTAGGTATATTCAGTACACTTTATTATGCTAATTGTTACTAGATATTGTTTCACTTGAATGATTTACGATTTTTTTTTTAAAAATTTGATCAATGTTGATATTGCACTAGATAGTATATTTCCTTTACAAATCAATCACTTTAATCTACAACAATATATGAATTATGTGAATATACAACTGTATTCTAATGACTGGCTGGCTCCTGGCTTGGTCACCAAGATTTAACTAACTTTGTCGTATTTCTAGCCGATTTCTGCCGATCTCTTTACAAGGAGATAGTGCGCATGAAAGGTGGTAAGATCGTGTGGAGCTTCGCCAAGCCGCTCATCATAGGCAAGATACTGTACACGCCAGACACTCCAGCTGTACGGACAATTATCCAAAAAGTAAGTTGGATTTCATGAAAACAGGTAAACAGGAAATGGTAATATGGATTATTTTCTAAATTCAGTGTTTTTTGATCCAAAAACAATCCAAGATCATGGTATATTTACAGATCCTTGGGGTTTTTTAGATACAATAAGCTCATTTCTTAATACTCTTTTTTAGGGTGCTATACCCAAAGGGTAAAAATGAAATTCTAGTACTAAGCCTCGGCGACCTACGGCTGCTATGATTACAAATGCTAAAAATAAAGTTAAGTTGGAGTTCTAATGCGACTTTTCCATAAAAACAGTAAATCTCGAAAATTTGTTAATCAATTAGTTTCATATTAGTACCATTTCATTGCATCACAGGTACTGTTAGTAGGAATGTACTCACTTTCTCGACTTTAAGCCCATCCAGTATTTTAAAAATATTCTTGTCATTGCTAGGCAAACAGCACCTTCTCACCCATGGTGAAGCTAACAAGCCTGATCCACTCCTTCGCGAATGCGTTCTCCTCACTGGAGAGTCTCCGGGATCACCGGGAGGGTATGAGTGCGTTCGCGAGCCTCCTGTCTACGCCGGGCTCGTTCAGAGATAGTATAATGGGGGGCGCACAGCTCGGAGATATAGATGTCGAAGAAATGATGGAAGGGTTGGAAGATATTGAGGTTAGTGATTGAGGCTTTGACTTTGTAAATTAACTTTCAATCCTAGGTTCGATATAAATGTAAGTTCATTTGTACCTAGGTAGGTAGATTACATAGTAACCTACTGTACAATGCTAGCCTAGCTATACTAGCTATAACATATAAAATAATTATACGAATTCACTGTTTTAATTATAAAATAAATATACGAATTATTTTATATGTTGTAGCAGAAATAAATATATACGAATTAGTTTGACAAATATATTGTTAAATTAAGTATTATGTTTATATTTGTAATTTCTAATAAACCGTATGATTAACTTGTGAAAACTAATCATGTAAGTAAATTAAATTTTATGTTATAAATTTTTACCTTTACCTTTACTGAAAGAAGATTTACAGAAGTATGATATAACATGCGATTTATTTCTGAAAAAATGTAATATATCAATGGTGAAGCTCCCAGTGAATACCAGAGGAATAAATTTAGAGTTTATTTTAGACCGAAATGAGTAATGATAATATTTCAGGGTTACAAAAACGTGGTGACAAAAGCATCGGATCTCTTACACTGCATCAACATGAATAGATTCCAATCTGTGAAGGACGAGGACGAGCTCAAACTAGAGGCAGGTCGTTTGACGAGGGTTAATGAATTCTCCGCTGGTAAGAATCACTTTACAATTTACATTTACACTTCTATCTGTAGAAAACTATACCTAAAGACCACATCTAAATCATTCTAGCGGTAATGTAGGATCTTTAAGTAATTGTAGACGGAGAGCCCAACCTCCAAAATAAAATCTAAAGAAAGAGAGACGATTTTATTAACACACAAAAAATACTAAGATGGTAGAACCCTTTGTTGCCCGCCACACCTAATTTTTCCTAATATCAGCAGTGTTAAGCGCTGCTGTGTTCTAGTTTGAAAAATGTGGTAATATAGGGTTTGAAATAAAAACATACTTTTCTGAGGAATTTCAGCTTAGTTCTGAACCGAACTTTTGTAGAAATCTAATCTTATCTGTGGTTGATTTCTAAAGGCGGCAGTAGCCACTTACAATCAGGTGGACTACACTTGTAAGAGTAGCTCTTCTGCCACTCCTATATTATAAAGAGTTAGAGTTAGTAAAGTTATGAATATGATGGCTGCAAATTATAAAGCGAATCAATCGATTGAACGATTGCACGTTTAAACACCGTTATAAAAAAATAAATTGTTCCAGGTGTGGTGTTCCTTAACATGGAAGAAGACGGCGAGATTCCAGAGAACATCGAGTATAAAATCAGAATGGACATCGAGAACGCGCCCACGACCAAAAGATTGAGAAACTAGTACGTATCGCAATAAACGACGAGGCTCAATTTTCTTTAAGACCTCGTTAACTGATGGTTTGAAGTACAAAGTACAAAAGGCAGAGATAGCCTAGTGGTGGTGGTAGAAACTTGGTCTCTCGATCGAGGGGTCCGAAGTTCAAATCCCACCTCTAATTTTCGAAATTATGTGCGTATTAGAAATTAAGTATCACTTGCTAAAACGGTGTGAAGGAAAACATCGTGAGGAAACCTGCATACCTGAGATACTTATAAAAAAAAACTCAAAGGTATGTGGAGTCTACCAATACGCACTTGGCCAGCGCGGTGGACTATGGCCTTATCCTTCTCATTCTGAAAGGAGACCCGTGCCCAGCTGTGGGACAGTAGTGGGTTGATGATGATGAACTGATGGTTTAAAAAATAATAATAATTCGCAGAATTTTTTTGAATCATTTCTTTATACAACTGTCATGTTTAAGCGATTATAACCCTGTTCACACGAAGTCCTAATCCACAAATGCCAAAATTGTATTAATTTAAAAATCCCAAACATCGTACATAAATGTATCATACATAAAATTAGAGAAGCAAGCTTAATTCGCAAGATGTATTAAATAAAAATCTAAGTGATTTTAATTTTATTTATTGATGCTGAATAAACATCGTCTTTCCTGCCTACACATTTGCCTAGAATAGACTTGTTCTTTCCAGTTTGTGGATACCAGGCCCTGAGGCGAGTTTCCTCGAAGACATGAGATACTTCCGCGGTTTCGTACAGATACAAGACATCATAGACAAAGCGATCATAGAGCTGTCGCTAGATGATTCTAGAAGGATACAGAAGAGAGAGGCTCCAGAAGAGAAGGACTGGGAGTGGGCGGTGTACACGCAGCAGATACCGTATCCTTGTTATAGAAAGGACTTGTAAGTTTTATTTTAATCTGAACTTTCTTTCTGTATGTGTAAACCCTACCTTCTCAAGCCCCCATCCATCCCAAAGGTTCTCTGGAAAAAATCGCTTCTAATCCTTACGACCGCCTTTTTAAAGTAGTTGTAGAATAAATATTGCTTTTTGCGCATAACCACAATCCAATCCCGTGGATCCTATACTAGCACAATTTTGATCCAAAGTACATTTCTAATTTATTTCAAATCCCTTAATCTTAGCCCTTATTCTAAGAAAAGACTTACGCCCAAAATTAGAATGATATCGGTGGATGAGAAAAAGATGTCAATAGGAAACCATAACCCTTAATAATTGAAACTAATTTTCACTCTCCATAAATTCTCAATTTTCACAATACAGCTCTTTAACAACTTCTAATTATTCGTAGTAGTACGAGTATAGTACTTGTATCAATGTGACTTATTTGTAACGTGTGTTTACAACTGTAATATCTTCTAGTTTCCAAACGACGTTATACGAGACCCAGTCGTTGATGGTCGCGTTCTTCTTCTCCATGCTGTTCACCGTCACGTCGGCCGTCAGGTTCATAGTGGCTGACAAGGAATCTGGGAACACTACGGTAAGTACACTTACATGCTATCAATGCCGTTGGAGATGTTGTTGATTGAATTTAAATGTATCTATGATTGTGATTTTGCAAAGATACTATCTGCTGAAGGTTTTAGGATAAGAGTATGGAGATGCGGGTATGCGTGGTGAAAATGTTTTAGTTAGTGTGCAAGAAGGGCTAAGTGGAATGCTGCACAAGTCCGTATGATAAAAAAATAGTTTAGAAACTAAAAACCACGCTAAAATCGCACAAGGAACATCGTTAAACCTGATTCCTGTCGATCCTGATGAGGTGAATCGGATAAAATTATTAAAATCTTGTATTAAAAATATTTTTTTTTAATTAATCGGACCGTTCAGAGTGGGTAAAATTCGAGTTCAAACATTCCGTTACATACAAACATACATAGATACAACCCAAGCTAAGAGTAGCGTGTTAAAAACAGTTTATTGAGCAAGCACTAGAAACTTAGGGTCCTTAACATGCACTAACACTGGTTAGTAACGATGGTTAGCCGACTGTCGAAGGGGCGCAGCGGCCGCGGGCTGGAGGGGCGCGCGGCGGAGGGGGCCGGCCGCGGGGTGCACTGCGTACGCCCATCACGCACAAGTGTCCCGGATTCGAATCCTGGGTGTGTTACTGATGTGTGTGTCTGTACTAGTGTGGGGCTGTGAATGTATGTAAATGTAGTGTGTTTGCGGTGATTGAACTTTACTAAATACACATAAATTATTTTATATTATATGAGTGATGGTCTAAGCTATTCTCAGTCTGCGACCAACTATTAGACCATAATAGGTTAATGATGATGATTAAAAAACTGACCAACTTGACCTTATATTCTTTTTCATAATCAAACGAGTGTCTAGACTGTTTTACAGCGTTATTAGGTATAATATTGAATGACTGTAATTCCACAGCTGATGGCGATAATGGGCGTGAAGCTTCGCCACCACACGCTGTCGTGGTTCCTGGCGTCGTCGCTGGAGATGGCGGGCACGGTGGCGGCCATGACCGCGGTGCTGTGCGCCGGCCGCGTGCTGCCGCGCACCGACCCCTCGCTCGTGCTCGCGCTGCTGCTGCTGTACGGCTTCTCCGTCGTCACCTTCTGGTGAGTGGAGGTGACAGATCAGCTGCCACCACATGCTGGCTCTGGGCGTCGTAGCTCGACATGGCGTCAAGAGGTGGCGCCACGAGTAGTCTGAATCACGACATCGCATTTTTCTAAACATCTCGTACATGTGTAAGTTCTAAATTGAAACAAGGAGGCATAACTACCCAGGCAGGTGATCCACCGGCCAGGTGTATTAGGAAATCTTCCTTTGCCAAATGGCAAAATTCTGGTGATAGGAAGTAGTTATTTTGTAAAGTGGTAAGTCTTTGTAATCCATGACGTGTATGACTGATCTAGGACTTCCATCCTATTTTAAATTGATTTCATGTTTTTGGGTAACAGTGGCCGCTTACCATCATGTAGAGAACATACCACTACTTTATTATAAAAAGTACAATATTTGTTTTAGCTACATGATGTCAAAAATGTTCAACGTAGCGAGCTTCGCCGCGGTATGTACAGGGCTGGGCGTCCTCACCACCTACATGCCCTTCATCCTCATCCTCTCCTTGGAAGGGGTGCTACTAAGCCCCATTAAAATATTTGTGGTGAGTTTATTTCCAAAATTCTTATGTTAATCTTAAAGACTCTTTATAGCGTTCAAAATGTATCTATATTGTTCAGTTTGATGCTGATGTGTGATTTCATACGCAGAAGAGCTTAGAGCTGAAAATATATAATTAGAGGTGTCGTCAGGTATCTGGTTTTGGCATTAGGACGTCTATTTGGCTAAGAACTAACAACATGGTCTCTTGTACTAGTATACTCTACGATTATATGACAATTAGTCCAATTAACATTAATAAATAACCATTGTTATCATTGTTAAAGACGTATAAAATCATTCTGCATCATATATCCTTTATTTCGGTGTACCCTGAAAATCAGCGCCTTGGTTGCACTACCATGGCATGGGCTGAGGGTAGTCCGTTTTACGGTTTATTATGTCGCAGCGTGGTACCCTCCTTATTTTTTAATATTGTAAGAACTCGTTTTTTTATGTTTATGTTTTGTTTTGATTCTTGTTTTTTTAGTCATGTGTGTGCTGCTATGTATTCCGTGAATAAAAAATTTATTATTATTATTCAAATCAAATCAAATCAAATCAAATCAAAATTTTTTATTCAAAATAGGTTCTTTACAGATCACTTTTTGAATGTCAAAGCAACTACCACCACTTCACAAGGTGTTTCGTTATGGAGAAGAAGCGGCGAAAGAAACTCCATAACACACACCTTTTAAAAAAAATGTTTTTGACAATGTTAACTTAACGTAATGGTACATGTGGAGCTGGAGCTAATTCAGACCACACCGTTTTGTCAGTCAAATAATCACTTACTTTATAGTACGCTTTTTTACATAGCGTTAGTTTAACGACATGTTTAAACTTTTTTCTGTGAGATTCAAAATGTGGTCGGGTATTTTATTGTAGTAGCGAATACAGTTGCCCACGAAAGATCTAGCCACATTACATAATCTACGTTTAGGAATTACTAATTTATTTCTATTTCTGGTATTAAAGTTATGGTGGTTACTATTTTTTTCAAACATATCAGTGTGTTTTCTTACATACATAATATTTTCATAAATGTATTGACTATGCACCGTCAATATATTAATAGTGGGAAACAGTTCTCTTAGGGACTCACCACGCCGCAGACTATATATTGACCTTATTGCTCTTTTTTGAATAGTAAATATAGAGTCTATGTCAGCAGCACTGCCCCACAGTAGAATGCCATAAGACATAATGCTGTGAAAGTAACTGAAATAGACAAGTCTGGCAGTGGGTATGTCTGTTAACTGTCTAATTCTTCTGACTGCAAAAGCTGCAGTACTAAGTCTGCTGGACAAAGCAGAGATGTGGGGACCCCACTGGAGTTTAGAATCAATGGTAATCCCCAAGAAAACAGTTTCATTGACGAATTGCAAAGTCTCACCATTTAGAGCGACATTCATCCCCGTACTCCTTACATTTGGTAGCATAAGTTTAATACATTTAGTTTTATTACAATTTAAGAGTAGGTTGTTTGCGTCAAACCAGTTCTGAATCAAGCGTTTATATATTATCAATTATTATATATTTCATTCCCCAGTGTCTATTCATGTCGTCCGCGATGACGTACGGCATGTGGTTCATAACCCGCTTCGAAGCCATGGGCGTCGGTGCCCACTGGGGCCAGATCTGGGAGACCATGGAGGGCAGCGAGATGACCCTGGCCTACGCTATGGGCATGGTGTTCATTGATGCGCTGATATATGCTGCTATTGGATTTGTCATTGATAGGTATTTTGGTAAGTAGACTTAAGTATACTAAAATATCTTAACATTTAAGGAAAACACTTATTTGAGAATAAAACTCTGATTGCTAATTGATAGCTGATTTTCAAAAGTTCCACAATTTCATTATTTGGATGGATGATGGATGAAGGAACAATCAAAATAGGGCTCATTATGGCCATTTCAAATTATGTGAACCAGAAGAATCTTTGAGCAACTTACGAATACTAATTGTCATCAATTTTCAATACAGTAAATTGGCCTGTTTAGAAGTAACAATGGGATTTATATGTCTGTGAATGACTATTGGAAGACTATTTTTGATTTGATTTGCGATTATACATATATTTAGGTATCAAGGTAATAATATTTCATTGGGCCCAACTTTTTACTTTAAATCCACATATATTTACTTAGACATATAGATTTTGCGTCATATTTTTTTATGTTCGGAATGTTCGGGCTACAATACAAGTCTGTATCTTACAGGTTTCAAACCATACCGCAACAATATCGACTGCACCAACACGGGCGAGAAGGCCGGTGTGAGCATCATCAACGTGTCGAAGATATACAACGAGGGTACCAGGCGAGCCAAGCTAGCGCTGGACAACGTGTCCATAGAGCTGGAGAAGGGGCAGATCACCACGCTACTCGGGCATAATGGCGCTGGGAAGACTACGCTTATGTAAGTTTCAAAATTAGAATAATTAGCAAAACATATTTTTTGGTTTCATTCTATTTTTGGATCTCAGGACACATCGTAAAGAAGTGCATTTTACAGAAACTCAACCTATAGTCTGATTAGGTGTCCAAAATGTAAACAAAGAAATGTCATCAAAATACAATTACAGGTATTGTAAAACCCTAAAAAATTTAACAAGAAACAAGAACTTTTACAAACTCAACAAAAAAACAAATATTTAATAAATATACACAATTTAACAAACGCGCCATGAAAACGAGAAAACATTCGAGTTTAATCACAATCACGAAAATAAATAAAAATTACTTAAAATACAATGACATTAACTACGAAACATAAAAATGGCGGCACAAAAAATGTTTTGGATCCCGATTGTGTTACTATTATCACATTTTAATTTTCTACTATAAACCTTGTTTTTATTTTTATTATTATATGAAACGAAATTGAGTTAATATAAATATTGAAAAATGTGAATTGATCTTAATTTATTTAGATTATTATTTTATTATCGTTGTATTAATTTAATATTGTCAAAAATAAGAAACTACCATTTTAACGTATTTTCTTGATAGGTCTTTGTTTACATTTTGGACACCTAATTATGAATCGGACTATAGCGGTAAGTGGTTTCGGTCACTCGTGGATATTTGTAAGAAACTTCATACTGAACTGGGGTTGTACCTAAAGTCGATCACGGATATGTTGCTAATAATGAAAATTATGATGCCCACTTCATATTGTAAGTCAGTAGGCATTCACAGTTTTCCACTGAAATGTAAGAATTGCTTTGCGCTAGAAATGGGTAGGACGTTGGTATTTCGATCGAACTATAGTGGCATTCCCACATGTTATAGCGTTCTCAAAATGTTCCTACATATATCTCGTATAGTCCATGTCAAACTTCAAGTCCGCTCTGAATACAATGCGGTCGAACACAACTACAAGCATATACTCCGCGGCAACGTAAGGGTACACTAACGCAGTTATGTACCGGCGGGCGAGAGCGGGCAGCGGAGGGGGCGGGGGGTCCCGCGCTGTCTTCGTCTCGCTAATATCTACAATTTGCGATTACGACGAAACTCTTTTCTTAATCGGCGTGGCTAGTAGTTTGTCGCGGACTCTACACAAAATAACGGTCACGTAACGTCCACAGCAACATCCTAACGGGCGCGGCGCGGCCCACCTCCGGCACGGTGGCGCTGCGGGCGGCGGGCGCGGCGCGGCTGGGCGTGTGTCCGCAGCACGACGTGCTGTTCGAGCAGCTCACCGCGCGCGAGCACGTGCAGCTGTACGCGCAGCTCAAGGCTCGCGCCGCACTGCAACACGTCCGGGAAGAGGTCGACAGGTATTGTATAACGATAGTATATCGTTCAGCTATATTGGTTCTACCATCTTTAGTCACAAACTGTGGATTGGAGTATAACGTGTTCGTTTGCTACATAGATAAGTATAGATATCTCACCGCCTTGTAATTGAAGAAAGCCACAAATGGCCGACCGTTTTCCCATTATGTCTCCGCCTGGCATGGTGTAATTTACGCAGAACCTTGCCGACATATGCAGTTAAGTAGCGCAAAAACAACACGAAATCGACGAAAAAGTGCGGAGAAATATCGTTTCATTCGTAAATGCTCTAAAAACTACATTTTTTTTAATATTTATCAAACACGAAAATAGATGACAATTGACTAGATTGACAATTGCCAAAATTGATTACATTTTCTTGTTAGGAGTGAGTAATCTTTACTAATCTATGGTTTGCTACTTCAATATAATAAAAAAGCTATAGTAACTTTATGTTGTATGTACGCAGTATCCTGCGCGTGTTGTCGCTGGGCGCGGCGGCGGACGAGCGCGCGTCGCGGCTGTCGGGCGGCACGCGGCGGCGGCTGTGCGTCGCGCTCGCGTTCGTCGCGCGCCCCGCGCTCGTCTCGCTCGACGAGCCCACCGCCGGCGTCGACCCCGCCGCGCGACGGTACGTACACACACCGCACACAAACATACGTATAAACGACGCTATACACGTTATGTATGCAGTCTGTGGGCGCGGCGACTGAAGAACGCGCGTCGCGGCTGTGTATCAAGACACACACACGCAACTATATATGCTAAGCATACGTACTCTGAGCGTAGCGGTGGAAGAATGTACGTCACAGCTGTCGCTTGACATGTCCATAACTCACGTACACCGATACACGTACACACACGCAAAAACACATACAAGCAAACTAAAACACAAGTCAACACCCACACATGCAGACTCAATCATACGTAAGCACACCTGCACGCAAATATGCACATTGACACTCTCACATGCGGGCACTTAAGCGCGTATACATGTACGCGGATCAAACCACGCTCAGACTTGATTTAGATTTAGTTAAAGATTTTCTCTGGTCGCCCTCATGTTACTCACGTGAGTTGCTTTTACAAAACAAATGTACAATAAAAAATGAATTGTACAAAAAATATCTTCTTTTTTCAGAGAAATTTGGTCAATGATAATGAAGTTAAGAGAAAACAGAACGATTTTGCTCACCACCCACCACTTGGACGAAGCAGAACTGCTTAGCGATCAAATCGTCATCATGCATAAGGTAATCTACGACCAACATCGTCACACCTATTTCTTTCTAATAACAGTAGCTTTAAATACTTATGTTTTTTTAAGGGTGTGGTAAGAAAAACACATGAGAAATTCCAACTTAGTCCACATCAGTGGCTAACAATGAAATTGACTTCATCATGTTTACAACTCACTAAGAAATATCCTAAACTTCCAGGGTCAAATCCACACAATCGGTTCCCCGATCGACATCAAACGCTCGCTCGGCAGCGGGTACAAGCTGACAGTGATGTACCCAGACAAACAGCTCCACATCCAGGATGAGGCGTTGCAGGATGACGTGTGCATCGAGGAGAAGACCAAGCAACTCCTCGCGGTCACCAGGAATGTGATCAAGAACGCTAATTTAGTCGATGTGAACGGATTGGAGGTGGAAGTCAATCTCCCGTTCTTTGATCCTGATGGAGTGAGCAATAAGTGAGTTAATTCTGTTGTTAATAAAAAAGTAATGAAGAAATGAGAATTATTATTAATACTCATCAACTTTAACTTGAATGATTCACTCTTAATGGAATATTTATTATGTTATCTAAATTAAATTTATAATTCTGATCACTTATTGAAACGTGATTTCCAGTTTCTTAGAGCTGTGCAAGGTGATGGAAGCGGGTAAGAATGGGTTGGGATACCGTAGTTTCGAGATGGACTGCAGCAGCCTCGAGCAGGTGTTCTTCCAAATCTGCAACCAGGCCGACATCTCTATGAACAGTATTGAATATGGTAAGATTAGAATAAAGTCAAACTTAGTTAAGAACAATCCATATATCCTTCTGATAATTTTTTTTTTATCAAATATTAAGAGAAAAATTACAGACATTTGCATGCCAAAATATTATTTTCAAAGAGTGTAGTTTCAATCGTGCATGTGCAGTGATCATCATATAGCAGTTGTCTGTAGAATCGTCAAGTTTTGCTAGTTTCAGTTTGGAACTTGTTATATGCAAGTTGTATATGAAACTTCGATAGCGTGATTCAGAACTCTTGTAGCGCCATCTCTTGTCGGGTTTTGCAATGTTACTATAATTTGTGTATGTGATGCCAGACGGCGCGGAGTCGTCCAAGAGTGCGTCGAGCGGCAGTGCGCGGCGCTCGCGCGGGCCGCTCGTGCGCGCCGCCGGGCCGCGCGCCGGGCCCGCCGCGCGCCAGCTGCTCGCGCTGCTGCGGGCGCGCGCGCTGCACTACGCGCGGAACAGGTAGCCTGCGCGTACACCGCAACCGACACCGAGCCGGTACCGATGGTTAATGACGGCGCCGAAGTAGCGTACATACATTTACTATAGTCGCGTGTCCACCGCACGTCCGTCACCCGAGCACCGTCATCCCACCCGCCGAGATTTCGAGTAGATCGGTGTGATTGCTAGATCGGCACCGAGATTTTAACGCACCGATGTGCCAGAAATATAAATACATTGGAATTTATCATGGTCAAGTGTATGGACACACGCGTAACAGCTTGAACAAACTAAACCGGCGATTTCGATCGCGGTGAACAAACGATCGCCGTCACGTCATATTAAAATCGGCCCCAAAATAATCTCGGTATCGGCTCGGTGACGTTGCGGTGGATAAATAGCCTTAGGCGGCACGCGCCGGGGGCTGGGCCGGAGCGCGGTAACCCTGCACTATGTTAGAAACTAGGACTGTACGACCTTCGACCGCATATCACTAATAAGGCAATTACGCTAATCGCAAATAACAGTCGATAATCTACGTGACACGTACAAAACAAAAAAATTCCAGAGTGTATCATTCAATCACAAATTCAAACCAACCCTCATTTAACCTTAATTTACATATGATGCAATAAAGTTAATTTTAATCAAAACTTTTATCTTATCATATTCACGGCTATCAAAAATGATTCCCGGCATATTTATAGTCCTTCGAGCCGGATGCCGAACTAACTTTATTTACAAATATCTACATAATATTACAAATAGGTAAATTCTCTACATGCTACACCACTATTACCCATGAACCTAATTTTGAAGTCGCACTCAATATAAAATTTTACTTAAACAATAAGCATATAAAGAACCTATCTATTCCAGATGGCTCCTGTTCATGCTGATAATCCTACCGTCGCTGTTCGTGTCTATCGCCATGGGCTTCTCCACCATCAGGCCGCCAGCGGACACGGAGATAGCGCTCAAGCTGACCAGAGATCTCTATGAACCCACCACTGACTTTATAGTGTAAGCTATCTACGATTTTTATTATCAGATGTACCTAAATATTCTCAACGTACCTGGCAAAGTTTAGTAATTTTCTGTGAAAGTAATTTCTATATGATTAAATAATAAATTTCTCCAGTAATTTGAGGGATGCAAGATTGTGTAAAAGTATACATGTTAGCACTGCAAAAATTAATTCACCTCTGAATTCGAAACAACACGTTGATCAACATTTACCTTTTATTCATCAATATTATTTTTTTTTTGCAATGATTGTTTCAGTCCTGACCCATCGATTTACTCCAAAGATATAGATGATACATTAGCTCGTCGCGTAATGGACATTTTACACTATGAAAAACAATTTAGAAACTGGACTAGTGAGGTAAATATTTTTAAATATTTCTTTCATCCATATAAAAGGTTTATATTTCTATTTCTTAATTTCTATTTCTATTTACTTTCTTCATCTTTATCTAAAAGTAGAATTGAGCATTAACTTCCTTTTTCTTGAGCATAAAAAAATCCTAGAAAAGTTGTGTAATAAGTACATGTTATAAAATAATATATTTTCAGGATTCGCCAACATGTCAATGCGTTGATACAGTGCATCAGTGCGACCTCAAGAACTACACAGTTGACAGGCCAGAAATGATGGTGTTGCCAGACGTCGACACGCTTAATAATTGGCTTATTGATTCACAACAGGTTTATATACAGAAAAGGTAAGTTATCAAAATTATACTTCACAAAAAATGCACGAAATGATGTATTTTCAAGGTGTTTAACTGTTCCAAAACTATGTCTAAATTTCTTTCTGTTCCTAACAGCAGATCTGTCTTATAAAGGAGTCTAATTTGTTTAGAGATCATTGCAGTTCTATAAGTACATAAATAGGTTTTAGTGTCCATGAAGCTGATATTAATCACGTAATACACAATCTCATATTCAAATACCAGTACATATTATGATAATTTCTAACTATTCCTTCCTATATAGAGCCTGGCAACTGAAACACGATCCAAGTTCTACAAATAAGTACAATTAATTTCAATATTTTGCTTATCAGTGTTATTTAGTGGTGGGTTCACGTATCCATTTTTTTATTTATTTTATTCTTCATTTTTTTAATTTTGGTTTAGATACGGCGGCTTCACCTCCGCGCTATACGACAACGTGACCCGCGTGGTAGCATGGTACAACAACAAGGGTCACCACGCACTACCCGCGTACCTCAACGCGGTGAACTCCGCGCTGCTGCGGGCGGCACGCGGTCCGCGGGCCAACATCACACTGTACACTCATCCTTTGAAGATATCGAATGAACAGCTCAGCAAGGCATCTGCGTGAGTATTCTTGAAAACTTTCAGCTCGGTGTTAAGGTGGCTTCGAATGGTATATGATTTTATGGATTGGTAACGTGCGAACGACAAACACTAAGTCCTGCGTACCGCACTAAGGCTTTACCAACGATATGTGTCAGACTGGATATTCATAGTCATTTTGTCATACTGACATGCAAAATATAGGAAAATGCGCCGCATTTTTAAATAACCGGCTCTGAGCACTGAATTTTTTAAGCACCGCTACGGACCTATACACTTCCGGAACGAATACTTTTCCTATTATACGTAAGTCGTAACTAGTCGTAAGTTATGATGCCCGATGATATAATGTCTTCAGCTTTACGTAGTACAAAGTGTCATTTTTCAAGGCGTACCACGCAAAATTTAACGATAAAAATAATCAATAATCATTGTATATATTTTTATTTTAAAAAAAATATTTGTTACAACAATCTTATCAGTATGCCCAAACTCAATTACCACCAGCGAAATCACAATAATTCATCAATATCCTAACCCTCTTCTGCAGCTACCAGCACGTGGCGGACGCGGGCGTGTCGTGCATGCTGCTGCTGGGCTACAGCCTGGCCAGCGCGGGCGCCGCCGTGCCGCTCGTGGCCGCGCGCAGGCGCCGCGAGAAGCGCTTGCAGCTGCTCAGTGGCGTGCCCCCCGTCGTGTACTGGGGCGCTGCGCTGGTCGCTGACCTTGCTGTACGTAGCGTGTTACACAACACACCCATAGTGAAGAATTGATGTTATTTCTTGCTGACCTTGTTGTACATACGCTACAATCCGCGCTATACTGCTAGTCTGCTCCGAATTTAGAAACAAGTCACGCAAATTGTAGACAGTGCGGGACTACCCCGGCACCCACTGCCCGCTCTCGCCCGCGAGCACATAGCTGCGTTAGTGTGCCCTTACGTTGCGACGGAGTATATGCTTGTAGTTGTATTCGACCGTATTGATTGTCTGACTACACCTACGCGCAACAATTTCAGAGCGGCCTAGAAGTTTGGCGCGGAGTATACCAACACTGAACCTACCATATACCTACACTATTGTAAAATACTAAGCATTTTACTGCAATTCCCTTATCTGCTACTAGTTTTATCAAGAACCGATGACAATACATAATTTTAAATAATTTTGTCCCATTGTCCCTATTAGGATCATCAGGATTAACGATTTTTGATGCGGTGTTCGAGTTTAGTTACTGTACGATATACTACAAATATTACTTTTTAATTTAATTAAGTATAAAAACGTAATATTTTTAACAATCATTTATTCGATAATTTAAAAAAGCAAACGAGTAATCAACTACAGATAAGTTGACACATAATAATACTGTATAACAATAACGATCGAATATTTATTTTCTAGCTTAGTATATGATTTACAGGTAATTCTGGTAAACCTGGCGATCACAGCGACAGTACTGGCCATATTCCAGTTCCCGGTGTTCGTGTACGGGAAGAACTTGGCCGCCATCAGCGTACTCATTGTATTGTATGGGTAAGTGTTAGATATTCTTTTAAAAGTAACTAAATTAAAGGGCATGTTTAGTACTTATATTCAGTTATTGACCCATTACTCTCCCACTGTTCGATGGTTCTCGGCTCTACGCAACACCAGATATGACCTGATGGTGTAAGAATGAACAGGAATGTTAAGATGCAGTTCTGTCCTGAATACCATGTTGGAATATCTCGTGTAATTTGATATGCCTTGGCTCTCTAAGAACCCTAACGCAAGTACTGATAATAATGTAAACAAGAAATCAGATGACACCTATCGTCTAATGAATATCCGTCTCTCTCTCTCTCCCGGTCTCATTCTCCTTTTCTATTCCTTTGATTCAATTTTTGTTCATATCTGCGTTTAATCCTGTTCATGCGTCTTGTCCTGTTCATCCCTTATCTCCACTCATGTTTTCTTCGTCACCTTATTTATTTCTACGTACATATTTCCATCCATCCACCATTCTTTAAGTCTACTGCTAGCTTTCAAAGTGTACCCCCATAATATGCGCTACTCCGACCTGTCAACAGCCGCCTCAATGCAGCGGCTACTCGCCGTTTTCTTCAAGTCATTAGTCCACCGGGGAGCGTATTGTACTCCTTTTTCTTTGTCTACATATTTACTTACACAATATTCTTCATGTGTGTGTATTTATAACAAATGACATAGCAGTTACTAATCACCCACTACCTTCCAGCTACGCTTGCGCATCCCTGATACACGTGATGGAGAAGTTGTTCCACGAGCCCAGCATGGCCAACATGATGCTGTTCTGCGGAAACACCTTCGTGGGCGTCGTGGGCATAACCATACTGCTCATACTCGACATCATCTCCGAATCTGAGGTGAGTTGTGTGATGTTATACGCATAATACGCAGTATTCTATAGCGAAACAACTGTCAACCATGGTAGATTAATTACGTTGAAAAAAGATCAACATCAAATATATAAAAAAAATTGAAGTTAAAACAGCAACTGTGGAACTTGTACTAAGTAATTCTAGTAATATTACTGAAGTTTGGCGTGTGTTTTCCTCCTCTCTTATAGAAAAAAATAACCATTTTTTTATGTACCATGAGTCTTTATGTATCATGAGTTTCGTGCATATTATATTACTGCGATCTTTTTTAATTATGATGAATAAGCGACAGGACATATTTGCATATTAGGCCTCCTTATCACTTACCATCAAGTTTAGTCCAAAAATATAGGTAGTTTTATCACAAAACGGATAACCAAACTTACTTGGTCAAATATCTGTGAAACAGTAGTATCAGTATACATTTATACTTTTTTTTTATAATATAGGAGTAGCAGACGAGCATGCAGTCCACCTGATGGTAAGTGGCTACTGCCGCCCATGAACATCTGTAATCAATCCCAGACAGGATTAGATATTCCTGTCTGAGGTCGGCCACTGATGCGCCGCTACCCCTGAGGACCAAGCTGGAACGCCTCGGAAAAGTATGTCTCCCTTACCACACCCTTCAAACCGGAACACAGCAGTGCCTAACACTACTGTTATTATACTACTTACTTGTATTAATATCATTGTTATTGTATAATAATTGCATTCTAGACAACGGACAACGCGCGCTGGTTGCTGCACAAGGTGCTGCTGCTGAGTCCGCAGTTCGCGCTCGGGGACGGCCTGCTGCAGATCGCCACCAACACCATACAAGCACTGGTATACTTTTTATCCTCTTATCTATGAATTAAACCTTCGAAAAAGACTTATGAAGCTTTCAATGCATACGACAATCAAGTTGGATTTTTTTATAAAAAAATATCCTAGTGTAGATTTTTTCTCTATACCATCTATACTCTGTTTGTCTACACCACCTATAGTTCGAATCAGATACTTTGCCACTCTTGATGGCAAGATATTCGTGAATCAGTCAATATCAACACATCCCCACCGAAACGTTAGGTTAGGTTACGGAACAGGAATCATTTACCATGCTGACCTTTGAAATGTTTCCAGGTATTAAAACAGTTCGGTATGGACACGTACAAGAACCCGCTGGCGAGCACGGTGACGTGCTACCACTTCATTGCGCTGGTGACCGTCGGTACCGCGCTGCTGCTGTTCAACCTCGCGCTCGAGTACAACTGCTTCGATGCACTGCTAGACAGGTATGTTGGCCTCTCAATACTTCATAGTAGGTACAATCCGCATAAAACTGCTATTCCGCTCTAAATATAGAAATGAATCGCGTCATCATAGCAAATTGTATGACAATATTTGCTCGCAACAACTGCAAAGCGGACAAGCATTTGGCGCGGACTGTATATAAAACTTTGAATTGTGTATGTGTTACTACACAGGCGCAGGGCGCAGCTACGCACACATGCATACTACACTTAGTATGCATGTGTGCGTGGCTGCGTCCACCAACATCGGTGTTTTACGAAAATACAGCAGTGCGTTAATAGTCAGCTGTCTTTTCACTCGCTCCCTAGTCCGCATATTTATCACTTTGATAATATTGTCCCTATGAATATTCCCTATTTATAGAATATATGTACTTGTAGCAAAAGAGCATGTACTATATATATATATATAAGCTTTGATGACATTTGTCATTGTCAATGTTGTATAAAAGTCGTATTTTTCAATATTATTTTATATTTCTTGAAAACCTAGCTATGTTTGTGTATTAGTTTGATTTAAATACGTAAAATAATATTTAAGTTAACAATAGTAAGCATGGACATTTAATTGTCGATTCTTTGTTTTAGGTAAGTACCTAAGCTTTAGTTCATATTTTATATGTAAAGGTTAATATTGTATTTAATAAATAAACTTTGTTTTAGATGAATCACAATGTGTTATGCTTCAAAAGAAAATAGCCCCTGATCTTATAAATCGACAATTCATATACATGTGAAAAAATAAAAAAATCGACAACCTATACAATGGAGAAATTAAGATTTGAATTTATTGTAAAAGCTAAACCGGATGATAATAAGACAAATATATATGCCATAACCTCCATTACGGATACACAAAACCAAACTTTTCTTGTGCCTAAAGAGTATCAATCAGTGCATTTACACAAAGAAATATTAAAGCATGAAATATTTGACAAAATAAAAAATTCTCTCCAGAGAAGGCATGATAAGAGACAGGTTTGGATAACATTAACCAAAGAAATGAAATCAACATATTTAGACGATGGAAACTTACAATTTAATGGGTTTTTACTTGAGAAATTAGAAGAATTTCATGAGACGTCATCAATAGAACCGACATTGTTGAAAAAAGCAGGAAATAAGACGAGATTAGTAGCAGAATTTTCAATAGAAAAATTTTCAAGAAATACAACAAATGTTACACAATGGTTAGATACCTTTGAAAGTGAATGTGCACGTTTACAAATAGATACAGATTTACAAAAAGTAGAAATTCTTAGATTACTATTGGATGATACTTGTATAGATTGGTACACATCAATGATTATCAAACATACTATAGATTCTGATTGGTCTGTATGGAAGAAAAGTTTAAGTGAAACATTTGCTGATAAAGGCTGGTCACCAGTTAGGTATGCTATGAATTTTAAATATATACAAGGATCTATGTTAGAATATGCTTTAAAAAAACAGAGACTGTTACTAGAAATAAACAAATCAATAGATACACAAACCCTGATTTATTTGATTGCCACCGGTCTACCAAACTTCATAATGGACAGAATAGACAGAGAAAGTCTTAAAGAAGTAAATGACTTATTTAACTGCATAAGAGGACTAGAAAGTTTAACTAGAAAACACGATACAAAGAAAGCCTTAAGCACGGGAAATAAATACAATAAACAAGAAATAAGACAAATTGAAAAAAAATCTTGCAGGATTTGTGAGAATAAAGGAAAATTAAATAGATTTCATCCAGAAAATGTGTGCTGGTATAACTATAAAAAAAAAAACAACCGATGAGAAAAACCTACATTCTAATTCAATATTAAAAGTTGAATTGAGTAATGAAGATCCAAAAAACTAAAATTCCCTCCACTAATTGAGATTAAGGTGATGTTAAATAATACATTAGAAGCTAAGGGGCTGTATGACCCTGGTTCACGAATAACATTAATAAACTCAAAATTAGTTCAGGTCAAGAATATAAAGCCAAATTATTGTTATGACACAATAAAAACAATAAGTGGAGGGGGTAAAACTAAAGGGTTAGTCACACTGGATGCGGAGTTATTGCAAAAGAAGAATAAAATAAATGCATTTATCTTTGAACATAAGAATTTTGAGTATGATCTAATACTAGGATTAGATTCAATATATAAATTTGGATTGACTCATGATGAGAATTTAAATATCCAAATACAAAAAACAGACAATTTTAAAATATGTAGTAAAAATATGTTTGAAAATAAGCAGACTGAAAATAAGGAAATAAATATAGAAGAAGAGGAATATGAAGTAAATTTTAATGAAGGTATAGATACAAACGAATTTAATATAGATACAGAATACTTAAATACTGATCAAAAAAAACAGATAAACATATTATTGGACAGTTACACGGAAATTTTTGCTAAAAATAAATATGACACTGGGAAAGTGAGGAAGTATGAAGCCTGTATAGATTTGCAAGTTGAAAAATATTGTTATAAAAGACCATATAGATGTTCAGTCCAAGACAAGATAGAAATAGAAAATCAAATCTCACAACTTTTAAGACATGAATTGATCGAAGAATCTTACAGTCCGTTTGCGGCACCTGTCACCTTAGCATTTAAAAGGGACGAAGGGAAAAAAAGTAGATTATGCATAGACTTCAGAGATTTAAATAAAATTATTATACCACAATCACAACCATTTCCTCTCATAGAAGACTTAATAACAAAAACAGTAAATTGTAATTATTTTACAACTCTGGATATAAATTCAGCTTTTTGGTCCATACCATTAAAAATCACAGACCGATATAAGACTGGTTTTGTAACCCAAGAGGGTCATTACCAATGGACCTGTTTACCATTCGGCCTTAAGACATCACCTGCCATATTTCAAAGGATTTTGGGAAATATTATAAGGAAAAATGGACTGACAGGATTTGCAGTGAATTTTATTGATGATATACTGATCTTCTCTAAGACATTTGATGAACATATCACACACTTAAAAAGATTGCTGGAGGCTATTCGAGAAGAAGGTTTCAGGCTAAAATTAACAAAATGTAAATTTGCATCAGATTCTGTTAAATATTTAGGTCATATATTACAAAAGAATACGATTACACCTCTAAAAGACAATTTGAAGTCAATAAAAGATTTTCCTGCTCCTCAAAATAGAAAACAAATACGACAATTTTTAGGAAAAATAAATTTTTATGGAAAATACATTCCGAATGTCTCAATAGTTCTTGATCCTTTACATAGATTGCTGAGAAAAGATCAGAGATTTAATTGGACAGAACAGTGTGAGGATGCATTCCAGAAAATTAAAGATTATCTATGTTCCAAACCAATACTAGCCATTTATGATCCACAAGCACCAATATTTATTTATACAGATGCCAGTGCCATAGGAATAGGAGCAGTTTTGAAACAAATTCAGCACAATGGCGAAGAAAAACCGGTAGCGTATTTTTCAAAAAAATTAAAGGATTCACAAAAAATTAAAAAAGCTATATTTTTAGAATGTTTAGCCATAAAAGAGAGTATAAAGTTTTGGCAGCATTGGTTGATTGGAAACTATTTTACTGTTTATACAGATCACAAACCTCTAGAGAAGTTAAATATAAGAAACAGACCTGACGATGAATTAGGTGATATGTCACATTATCTGTCACAGTATAATTGTGAAATAAAATATTTTCCAGGAAAAAATAATACAGAAGCAGACTGTCTCAGCAGAAACCCAGTATTAGACATTAATGAAAATATTGAAGATAACTTAAGAACGGTAAATATTGTTGATATTCATGACATAAAATATGATCAAGCACAAAATTTTCAAACAAGAGAACTTGAGAAGAACATTGTTTTAGAAGATGGAATTTATTATAAGAAAAGTGGGAAAAATAGGAAAAAAATAGTTCTAAGTGAAGATTACAGTAAAGCTATAATAAAAAAAACTCATGACAAATATTGCCATATTGGGATAAATCAAACCGAATCGAAAATAAAACAGTTTTATACAGCACCAAATCTATCAGAAAATATTAAAGATATATGCAAAAACTGCGAGATATGCATAAAAAATAAAACAAGGTTAAATAGAAAATATGGTTTTATGTCGCAATTGGGTCCAGCTAATAAGCCTTTTCAAATAATGTCTCTGGATACAATAGGAGGATTTGGGGGTCAAAGATCGTTAAAAAGATATTTACATCTACTAGTAGATCACTTCACGAGGTACGCATATATCCTATGTTCTAAGAATCAACATGCTCGAGACTTCATCAAACTTATAGAAAAAATTACTAAAGAAGAAAAAATAGACATATTACTCTCTGATCAATATCCAGCTTTAAATTCGATTGAATTCAAAAAATACCTGAAGAACCGAAATATTCAATTAATACTTACAGCGGTAGACGCACCGTTCTCAAACGGCTTGAACGAAAGACTAAATCAGACTATTGTGAACAAAATAAGATGCAAAATGAATGAATCGAAAGAGAAAACAAATTGGGCAAAAATAGCGGAAGAATGTAGAAATAGATACAATGAAACAAACCATTCTGTAACAGGATTTTCTCCTAAATATTTGCTATCTGGTGAGTCTACAGACTTGTTACCACATGAATTGAAAGTAAAACAATTGTTAACAAAAAATTTGGAAGAAGACAGGAAAGTAGCAATCCAAAGGTCAATAAAATCGCACGAATATAATAAAATTTTATTTGCCAAGAATAGATTACAACATGAATTTAAAAAAGGAGATAAGGTATATGTTGACTATGGAAACAAATTAAACAAAAAAAAATTAGATGAAATTAGAATTGGTCCCTTTGAAATTGAAGAAAAAATATCGGATTCAGTTTTTAAAATAAATACTGGTCGTGGAACAAGATCTATTGGACTATATCATGTCACAAAGCTCATTCCTATGCTTGCTGATTTTTAAGTTCTGCAGCTAATTTTTACTGAACATATATTAAAAAAAATTGCTTATCAAAGGGGGGAGATATAAGCTTTGATGACATTTGTCATTGTCAATGTTGTATAAAAGTCGTATTTTTCAATATTATTTTATATTTCTTGAAAACCTAGCTATGTTTGTGTATTAGTTTGATTTAAATACGTAAAATAATATTTAAGTTAACAATAGTAAGCATGGACATTTAATTGTCGATTCTTTGTTTTAGGTAAGTACCTAAGCTTTAGTTCATATTTTATATGTAAAGGTTAATATTGTATTTAATAAATAAACTTTGTTTTAGATGAATCACAATGTGTTATGCTTCAAAAGAAAATAGCCCCTGATCTTATATATATATATAGTCATATATATGTAGTCCATTTGATGGTAATTGCCTATGAACGTTGTATATGAATAATGGAGTTAGAGTTTTATGACATGTTCTTTTTGTGTGAGAAGACTCAATGTAAAATCCATTGGCTTTTGTCGTTGTAAAAGTGATACAAGGACCATTACAGTTCAGCGCTTCATGTTATTATATTTTTTTTAACTAAGTATATATTTATACCTATGTAAGTGATCAAATCAAATCTTCTTTATTGTTAGATAGTGTTTTATAATAAAGTAGAAGAGAAGCAGGTTTAAATATCACTTGTTTCAGGTTCCGCAACCAACCGGCCGAGCTAGCGGCGTGCGATGATGACGAGGACGCGGGCGTGGCGGCGGAGCGCGTGCGCGTGCGCGGCGCGCTGGCCGCCGCCGCGCAGCCGCTGCGCCTGCGCACCATCGGGAACATCAACGCTGGTCAGTTTACACGGACTTACGCCGTTTGTCCACCGCCACCGTCACCGAGCCGATACCGATAAATAAAATTAATGACGGCGCCGAAGTAACGTACATACATTTACTATAGCAGCTTGTCCACCGCACGCCCGTCACCCGAGCACCGTCATCCCGCCCGCCGATATTTCGAATAGATCGGCGTGACCTCTAGATCGGCACCGAGATTTTGATGGGGCGATGTGCCGACAATATAAAACACGTTGAAACTTGTCCATACACTGCCGTCACACGCGTGACAGCAGAAAAATAATAAACCGCTGATATCGGCCGCGGTGGACAACCTAAACCGTCACGACATATTAAAATCTTCTCGGAATCGACTCGGTGACGGTGCGGTGAACAAACGACCTTACAATCATACAACTTGGATTAATACATATTACCTAGTAGGTATATCTCGCGCCGCAGCAGCAGTGATAGCCTATTGGTTAAGAAACTCGGCCTCTCTATCAAGGGATCCGATATTCAAATCCCAGGAGCACACCTTAGATTTTTCGAAATTATATTAGAAATTAATTATCACTTGCTAAAACGGTGAAAAAAAAACATCGTGAGGAAACCTGAGAGATTTAAAAAAAAACTTAAAAACATGTGAAGTCTACCAATACGCACTTGGCCAGCGCAGTGGACTACGGCCTAATCCTTCTCATTCTGAGAGGAAACCCGTCCTCATCAGTGAGACAAGAATGGGTTGATGATGATGATGATAGTCCGCGCCAAACGTCATGTCCGCTTTGAAGTTAATGCACGCAGATGTCAGCCAGAGAGCCGATCCATTCGAACACAACTACAAGCATATACTCCGTAGCAACGCAAGGGCACGCTAACGCAGCTAAGTCCGCGCGGGTGAGAGCGGACAGCGGACGGGTGTAGGGGGTCCCCCGCTAATATCTACAATTTGGTATTGCGACGTGACTCGTTTCTATATTCGGAGCAGACTAGCAGTTTGGCGCGGACTCTACTAAGATCATTACTTATGTTATAGGACGTCGAAATTATATCAAATAGTAGGAATAACTATTCTATTGTATTTTAGACATTATTGTGTAAGTTCTGTGAATAAAAATGTATTTTAAATGTAATAACACTAAAGTTCATGTAATTTAGCATTAGTGTCCACGCCTGTGTTTTTATGTAAAACCAACTTCCTCATGTGAGTCGTTATAAGCACAGATTAATAAATAGTTACTACGTAAATTATAAGCAACTCTTTAGAGGGAGCAAAGTGCGTACGTTCTGCGTTCGTATTTTATGTTCATTAATTGCATATTATTGGACTTAGGTCAATTAACGTAATATTTCATAATGGCAATAATACAATTTTATAATTTACTTGTTGATTATTTGGCAGGTTTCGTGGAAACGGAGGTGGAATCGAAGGCGGGGTCTGGTCCGATAGTACTCGCGGACGATGTGGCGGCGTGCGTGGCGCTCACGAAGCGGCGCGGCAAGAAGATCGCCGTCCGCGGCCTCACGCTCGGCATACCGCCCGGACAGGTGGGTGTTTGTTTCCTTTTTTTTTCATAATATTGTCCACCCACGAATATCTGTGTTATAAATGAGGTCAACCAAATACCTAGTTGGTGCGATCGCAACATAAGATTTTGGGGCGGGTCACAAGGGATATTTCGTGAAATCAGTCCACTTTTTTCTAACTTTAGTATTTATTGTAAAGTCCGGCATTACCTCTTCGCTATCCTCGTGGCAGAGAGAGAAAAAGAACTGACTAAGTGAGTCAAGGTCATGAGCCCTGTGTCGTCGTACCTATGCGTTGGAAACAAGAAAGAAGCCTTGTTCATCATCATCATCATCATTAACCAATTACTGTCCTACTGCTGGGCACGGGTCTCTCTCATAATGAGAAGGATTAAGCCATAGTCCACCGCGCTGGCCAAGTGCGTTTTGGTAGACTTCACATACTTTTGAGATTTTTTTTTTAATAAATCTCTCAGGTATGCAGGTTTCCTCACGATGTTTTCCTTTACCGTTTAGCAAGTGCTAATTAATTTCTAATACGCACATAACTTTGAAAAGGACCCCTCAATCGAAAGGCCGAGTTTCTTAACCACTAGGTCCACTAGGCTATCACTGCCTAGTGGTTTATTCGTAATAAGCCGTATTCGTATAAGCCTTATTCGTGTTCGCATAATTCTTAACCAGACAGTTTATCCGCAGTGCACAGCGCTACTCGGTCAGAACGGCGCGGGCAAGTCGACGACGTTCGCGATGCTGACGGGCGAGGTGCGCCCCACCGCCGGCCAGCTGTACCTCGGCGACCGGAGAGTGACCGAACGGGATCTCTGCAACGGACTCGTTAGTGAGTACCGTCAATTGCAAGGGAATGTTGTCATGAATTGTTACTGCGAAATTTGTTAATATCTGTGCACTTGAAAAATGAAAATGAAAAGTTAAAGAATGTTTTGTGTCGCTGTTGTTTCATATGTACAAAATATTAACAAATAAAGTAATTTTCACTTTTAACAAATCTATAATATAATGTACAAAGTATAATTTCCCGACATTTTTTACAGGTTATTGCCCTCAGAACGACGCAATAGACCCATTGTTAACTGTGACGGAGACGTTGCAAATATACTGCAGGCTTCGAGGAATATCTGATGAAAAAGAGGTGAATTATTTTGTTAATTTACAAATGATACCACTATAGTTACAAATGTATACTAGTTGTAAGTAACTAGTCATCATAAACTTTTGAAAATACTTATGAAAAGCACAGATCTGTATTTTAGATATCAGTCTGTGTTTTTTTTTGTATTGTATTTTAGATACAGGTCTTGACTGTACGTATTCATGATAGCGGCAGATTATAAAATAATTAGTATATTACAACGATGTTGCGAACACTATAGTTACCTTCTATGACATCCATGAAATAATGTAGTAGCCCTCACGTATAGGGTAAAAATTGTTTGTGTAAAAATCGTTTACGTAAAAATGTAAATAAAAAAATATATACGTGCGAATTGAGAAACCTCCTTTTTGAAGTTGGTTAAAAAATGACCTATGTTCCAGGTAATCCAGCGCACTATCGAGATGTTCGACCTATCAAAGTACGCGCACGTGCGTGCTGGTGCTCTGAGCGGCGGCAACAAGCGCAAGCTGAGCGCCGCGCTCGCCTTCATGGGCCGCGCGCCGCTCGTGCTGCTCGACGAGCCCACCAGGTGACGCTGCTGTGCTTGTTGCGTTAGGCCATCGTCGAACTGCTGATAGTTGTGATTAATGACAAATTTAACAGCCTATAATTCATATATTTACTGAAATAAGCGCGAGTTTGAACCATCTGACAAAATAATTAATTAAACATTAGAAAACAATTAATACTAAAAAGCGTAGATTAAATACTATTATGATATATGAGCTTTTGACAGATTGGTTTAGTGATGTTCAAATTTTAGTATATTGAGTATCGAGTTTGTCGATTCGTCGCTTTTACAGGTTATATAGATTTTTACATTTATTAAATTTTTGAACATGTATTGTGAGAATCTTAAGTAATAAATAGGTATAACACACTCATTTAGATAGCATTGTTTTATAATTTTAAATGTATACCTACGATTGCATATAATATGGTTTAAGTAAATAAGCATATTAGAGATTTTCAAAGTAGTTATTTCACCTGCGATTATAAAGTGCATGAATTTATTTAAGTAAACATTTATCGAGTAATACGAAATACGATAAACGTGAAATATTAAACACTTTAGTAGAAAAACGTAAAATGTGAATGTGTACAGTGGCATGGACCCGGTTTCGCGCGCGTGCGTGTCGCGCGGCGTGCGCGCGGCGTGCGGTGCGGCGCGCGGCGTGCTGCTCAGCACGCACGCGCTGGACGACGCGCGGCGGCTGGCGGCGCGCGTGGCGCTCATGCGCGCCGGACGGCTGTGCGCGTTAGCACCGCTCGACGAATGCTTGAAGAGGTCGGTTTTGTAAATTTCATTTTTAATATCCATTTATATTGTGTGATGTACTGACATACTATAAGCTTTGTGCAAGTTTCTTCAAAACATTAAGTAGTACAAATGTAATAAGTATAATAATAAAACAATGTACAAAACCTAGTGATTTCATCGATTTATTTTTATTATACTAACTTACTTTTGCGCATAAATTTACAATGTGTACATGCGCAACACTGTGAACACAATCTGTAAAAACATAATGTGTTCTTCAAGTTTTAGTCTCAATTTTTTTTAGTAATCGCTTACGAAATTATTGTATAAAAATGTATTTACAAAATCAATAAAAAACAATAACCTTTTATGAATATGTTTTAGCTACTTTTCATCAGGAATATAATAGAATCCAAACTCTAGAATATAATAATTTATTATCTTACCCTTACCTATCTCAAATGACAATGTAACTGTTGATAAATTAAGTATAGATATCTCACCGCCTTTCAATTGAAAGAAGCCATTAATCAATTTAATAGTTGTCATCGTATAATTTAGGTGGAACAATGTCGACATGTGCAGTTAAGTGGTGCAAAAATACGAAATTGAAAGAAAAAGTGCCTAGAAATATCGTTTCCTTCGTAAATGCTCTAAGAACTACATTTTTTTTTAAATATTTTTAAACAAAAATAGATGAGACAGTGACAATGTCAATTGTCAACACTGGTTACATTTTCTTATTAGGAATGAGTAATCTTAACTAATCTATGATTCAGTAGCATGATATGATCAACTGTACATAACTCGTCCAATGTGTCGGTCAGGTTCGGCGGCGGGCACGTGGTGGCGTGCCGCGTGCGCGCGGGCGGGGCGCGCGCGGCGTGGGCGCGGCTGCGCGCGCGCGCGCCGCTCGCCCGCCTGCGCGTGCTGCACCGCGCCGCGCTGCACTGCCTGCTGCCCGCGCACGCCACCGGTGAGCTCTACTTACTAGTATTGCTGCTGCTGCTAGGACTAGTACTTGTTGTACTAGCACTAGCAAGAAACTAGATTATGAAGTCTGGAAGCTCTGGGCCATAAAAGAAGCGGAGTCAAATGGAAATTTAAATGTTTCTTTTATTTTCTGAATAATAACTTTTTTTCGTCAAGTATTACAAAAAAATAATTATGAGAAGTATTTCGTAGAAGTCCTTAGCTAAACTCAAGCAGTGCTAATGCTACTAACTCTTACCGTCACCAAGGTAGGCAACACGAGGGGTTTTGATAGTCACAGAACATAACGATTGACTCATTCTCTTTATATCAAATCAACTAATAAGATAATAACAGAGAATGATAAAGGAGCTTGCAACGATAAATTTATTCCTTTTATTATTATGTTACAGTGGATAAGAAGGACGTGACGATAGAGCTGAGCGACGTGTTTGCCCTCATGGCAGAGCTGCAGGCTGCCGGCGACATCGAAGACTATACTATCAATCAAAGCTCTCTAGATCAAGTTTGTGTCATATTATTAATTTTGCTAAAATAATAATCCTTATAACATTTACAAAACAGACCCAATTATGATTTACTCAAGCTTTCTTACACAACAACTACAATAATATTTGCGTAAATACTAAAAACTTCGACTACCCGCGTGGCGCAGCGGTCAACACACTCATCTGACAAGCAGTAGGTTTCGGGTTCGAACTCCAGTCAGACAGCTGTTTAAATGATAAATACCGTTTGTGCTCTGAATCTGGGTATATTTGTATCTTTGTGTGTCTATGGAACCCATGACTAAACACAGGAATAATTGTGGGGCTACGAGTATAAACAGCGTTAATCTCAGTATAAGTAACTTGTGTGCTATATAAAATGTATGCGTATGTATTTGTATGCGTTGTATTTATGAGTATATCTTTCCAGATGTTTCTAAACTTCACGGAGAACTCTAAAGAAGACTTAGAGCCGGTGGATCTGGAATCGCTCCCCGTGACGCGCCACGAGCGCAAGTACAGCGACGAGTTAAACAGTGTCACCGCGTTATAACATAATGTGCTTGACGTAATAAATAATTACTAATATTTGGATCTTGCCAATAAAACGGTTGATAGAATTAATTATAATGTAAATGCAAGAAGACCAAGTGTCAAAATATTATTTGAATTATTAAGATTTATAGTACATTACGCACAAAAATAGACAACTTATTATGAATCATATTTAATGGAATTATTTAATAGTTTGTTTTTTTTTAATATCTGTGTGCAATATTATTTATAGAAGACGTACGGAACCCTTATAAATAATTCTATCACACCATACTGTATAAGTTAATAATGTGATATGACATAATTTGCAGGTCAAATGACAAAAGTATGACAAATTGTTTGATGTTTTTTTAACATTTAAGTAATAGTTGCCGTGGAATATTAACAACGATATATGACTATTTAATTTTAGAAGTGAAGTGTTTATATTGTATGAGTAAATGATAACTTTTAAAGTACTTATAATAATGAAGTTTTCGGGTGATACTTAAGTAAAAATATTGTAGTAAAACTTTTAAGATAGTTTGTGAATGTGTGCACGTATTTTATAAATGTTAAATTTAAATTGGGAGTGTAGTTTAATTACCATTGCGTCCTCTATTTCCGTCCATAGACAAATAACTTAACTTTTTATTTAAGTTTTATATGAGCAATTAGAGCCTCATTCATAATAAATGTAAGTTATTCTTTATTGTGAAACTTTTTTTTACTTTTCTATAATGTTTACACTAAACTTTTTTTCGATCAATTTGTAGCTATATATTTATTTTGTAGGGACGATAATAATTATTATTACACATTTTAGACCTTATTTGTAAGAGTGCATTTATATAATGATTTGACTCACCTTATTTTTATTATACACTTTTAATAGACTTTCACAATATAAATCTTATGTTATATACATTTTATAATCTTCTATTTTTATATATTATCATTATTACTACGATGTACTGCTGGTGAAAGTCTCTCAAAGTATCCTGAGTGTGCAGCCAGCCTTGTACTACCAGATAAATATTGACTGTCGTATAGTTTCACATTACACATAAGTGACAACTCTGTGATATACTGGTATTTAACGTGTTTTGTAACGTTTTAATAAATAATTATAATGGTCTATGGCAAATGTGTCTTTTTTCTTCTAAATCCTCCTTATTGTTATATTTTACTTGACTATTAAATTTAATAAAATTATACAATGGAAGTATGTGCAGAAACTATAAAGTACTGTAGTACGGTAGTAGCTAGTTTAACAACGGATGTTATATATTAATACTAATAATTATACTACTAATAATAATACTACCGTACTAGCTAGTTTCTAATAATTGTGCCCGTAATGCACACAAAAGTCAGTTTTCAATTTTTCTGTCATCAATCTTGAAAAATAACAATAAGTTTAGCATAATTTCGGGGCATTGAAAGTTCAGAAGGTTACTAAATTGCGTTTATGTATAGTTTTACTAGAAAATATAATAAGAAGATTTTAAGGGGTCCAAAAGGTCCAAAACTCGCTCACAAAAAATAAAAGTAGCGAAAAAAAAACCTAATAATATCGTTTTCAAACTTTTGCCACCCTATAAACCAAGAGGCTATAAACAATCCCGCCTCGCTATCACAAACCTAAATCGATTAAAAATCGATTTTTCATAAATAATGATGGTTAAATGGTTGAATCAATGTCATCCCTATAATACATTGGACATTTCTGTTTTGTTTTGTATTTCATGGTGACAATGACATTGACAGTAGTTCTATCACCGAAGGTACGTCGAGTGACAGAGAGAATTTGTTTTTATTGATTAAATTTCCGACAGATGACAAGAATTTCAGGATGAGGATGAATACTTAAATTATTGATTTTCCTGACAGTGATCAACTTGTAGTGTTCGAGTTTCTTGATATTTCAACTGAAAATGTTGTTTAAAAGGAATTTATTAGAGAGTGTAACTCTAGGATCTTGCTGTGGAGCAGTTGTCTGCATATTACTGAACTATGTGACCAACATATCGCCAATAACCGGTCCCTGGTTCGCCGCTTACATATTCGTTGTGTTCGTCGGGTCTCTGATTCTCAGTATTAAATTTATCCAGTGGTTGTTGCATTTAAACAAGCCTCTTAAATACGATGTGGAGGCCTGGGTGACGGAGTACCCGTGGCTGGGGTTCCTCCGAGACGTGTTGCCTCAAGTGAAAGTGAGGGAGAGTAGTGCTGAGTGCAGGGAGTACGATACGAATGAGTTGAGCGTGATCTCGACGGTGCTCGAGAGGAAGCTGGTGTCGTCGTGGTACGTGCCCTACATCTCCGAGGAGATCGGATTCCCCTTCGCCTGCAAACAGCTGTTGGATCAAATGATCACCAAAACATTCCAGGCTAGTTTATTCTTACTTGTGTAGAAAATCAATGTGTTACATTTCAGGTCCCAGGTTAATAATGAAATAGAGTTAATACCAGATGTTCATGGATAGATAAGATACTTAATATCAGCTGGATAGAACACTCATTTGCTTGTTCTATTGCAATTAAAATTCTGTTATATTATTGGATTAAGATCTCAAAATGCTAATGGATTAAGTCGTAGTGCACTGTAAATGCTAAATTAGAATATTTAAAGTTTAGAATACTCGTGAAAATGTGACGTAATTATGCACATAAGTATACTTATAATATTTTTCTTTTACCATTAAAAGAAGTCATTTAATGTCTAATACATGCATTTCTAAGATTGAAGGGTATCCAAAGTAATTAGATAAAATTTCAATGAAAAATCACAAATATTCTGTTTTTATTTATGTTTCCCTTTTCTATCCCCAACAGATTTGCCATAAAATTGAAACAAGGGATGTTTATGTTGATATGTGTGCAGTCCTGATTACACATCTAAAAGAGTATAAGAAAGCATTGAAGAGGCAGGAGAAGTCACCAACTAGCTCCATTGAATCATTGTACAATAAAACACATCCTATCTTTGACGTCACAGAGAAAAAACTCAGTTCTGCAGATCATTGCGTGAATATTCTAAGGATTATTCTCAAAGAGCTTGTGCCTTGGGAGCTGTGGGACACTCCACACTCGGAGCTACTCATCCGAGTTCTAGCAAAGAAACTAGACAACTACATTGACAGCACCCTTTGTGAACCTGCTTGGCTTAACGACAAACTGTTCATGATTCTTAAAGGTAAAAGTGAGAATGAAACAAAGGCTGAAGAACCCAATGCAGAGAATACAGATAATAAAGTAGATGGGAATGCTGAAGTTGTGAAAGAAGAAGTTAAATCGGAACCAATTAAAAAGGAGCCGGTACTTCCACAAGAGATACCTGAACCTGCCATAACTACTGAGGTTAAAGCAATCCCAAAAGTACCTATAGATGAATCAAGGGAGGTTGTAGAAAAAGTCAACAATGTTGTAGAGGAGATCACAGTTGGCACAGAGCCTGTTGAAATTAAGCCCACTGCCATCTTGAGACAGAAGAGAGGTCGACAAGGGAGAAACGAAGTCAAAATATATGATAGGATTATTGAAGGTATGAATTGGTAATATTGTATGATTGTATTATAAGTAAATTAACAATGAAAAACAAACTCAAGAAGTATTGCATGCCAGGCAATTTTTAAGGGAGTTGATATTTTGTGGTGTAGCTCGAGATATACTTATCATATCACACTACTACTATCATATCACTAAGTAACTTATCCCTATTACTTTTACACTTTACTTACACACAATTGCTTATTCAAACTTTCATAAACATTTGCTTTTCAACACATTAGAAACTAGGCATTGATTCTTCAAATTTTAGCAAATTAGAACTCTATGAATATTTACTCTTATTAGAATGATTTTTAGTATGTAAGAATTATTCAACTTTACATTTTAATGTTACATCCTTAAGTCAACTTCTAAATACAAAAAAATATCGTATGATCCCAGGCAGCGTGAAGACCTGGGAGACAGACATGGACCTGCAATGCATCAGTGTGGGGCAGGACCTGCTGGCCAGCCTGGACGAGATGACACTCAGCCGTCTTTGGGGGCAAGAGGATGCAGAACACAGTCCTAACCTCCGCAACCGATCACCACAGCCCTTGTGGTTTGGTAAGTGAGAAAACCAAGGATTTTTATTGCTGTTTATAATTATAATAAAAAATATGTATAAGTTTACCTAATAACAGCAATGTTAAGCGCTGATGTGTTCTGGCTTGAAGAGTGTGGTAAGATATACTTTTTAGAGGTGTTCCAGCTCCTCAGGATTACCTAGAGGTAAATCTGGGGCCGACCTCATGTAAGAATATCTAATCCTATCTGGGGTAGATTATATCTGAGGTGTTCATGGGCGGCAGTAGCCACTTATTATCAGGTGAACTGCAGCCTCCGACCGGTGCGCACGCGCCCCGCGTACTCTGTGGAACTTTCGACTGTTTTAAATTAAAGTCCTAATAAAATAAAGATTACAATTGAGTGTACTTAGTGTTTCTATTTCTGCGTACATGCATATCTAAATACGCTAATTTGTATGTTTTAAGGTATGTAAACTTAGCAATGAATGAAAACACGGAAGACAGTCTCCATAAATGCTTACAAATTTAAATCTTTATGGTCCATTCTTATTAATATACAAAAACCTTCAAATAAGGACAGCGCACGAATTTTAGTTGATGTCGTGATATTTAAAACTAGGTGAGGAAGACTCCATAGATATTGAGCACGAACCGACCGAGGCTCGGGAGTCGAAGAAGGAGAGCGCGAAGCCCACGGAGGCGCTGCTCAAGGACCTCCAGAGCACCGTGCACCAGGCCAAGACCAAGATTGGAGACCTCCAGGTCCCGTTAGACATAGATGTGCCCTGCAAACATTCCAGTGTATGTCGGTTTGCACGTTCTATCCGCTTTCATGCTTTTCATGTCTAGTTTTAAGGGTCGAGTGGGGTTGAAAGGACTACAGTGGTTTTTCTTTAATAAATATGATTTTTTCTTTACTATTCTCTCTCTCTCAATCTCTCTCTTCTATTTAAACGTATTCAATAGTCATAGAACTCTTTGTTGTTTGCCTCTGCGGGCACCACCACCATACCCATGTCTGTCTTTTAAATGTAGCGTTAAATGTTATAAAAATATTTTATGGTGTGGTATGAGAAATAGACTTATACACAGTTTATCAACTGTAGTTGACTTCAGGTAGGACTGCAATCCTGCTTGGAGCTTATGAAAGAGATCTATAATCGGCGGCATTTAATCTCAGATGGACTACATGTTTATTTGCTACTTGTATCTTATAAAAATAACCTATTGAAGCTGTTTTCAACGTTATTGTGTTTTTTTTTTCTTTTATATGGTCCTTTCAGCCGCTCTCAATTTAAGAATTTAATTAAGATAGATATATTACTATTTAAGGAGCCTCAATTATTCACTTGATTCACTTTACTGCATGTAAGTGTATTGGCCTACTTTCTTTTACAAATATAATTTCAATTCTTACAATGAAAATCAAATGCTTCGCAATTTTTTGGCAAATTTCTTAAATTTAATATTATTATAATTTAAAAGTATCCACACATTATTTTTTATACATTAATAATGCACTATATTTCTTGCATTGTGGATACTAAAGTCTAGCACCCAAATACCCAGACCCAGAAGAAAATTTCAAAAATATGGTTAATTTTAAAAATATAACTTTTTCAAAACATAGTGTATATAGGTAATTTATTGGTTTAACAAAAAAATTTTGTACTTAATTAATTTAATTATATGCGAAAGATTGCACTAACATTTTCTATTCCTGTACTCTTCAAATTCTTAAAGTTTCCTAATAAAACCTTTTTGCATGATTATAAGGCATACGGTAACCTCACGATGTTTGCATGTAAATGTTATGTGTGCCACAAAAATACCCTTGAACTAATACTCGTAAATATATATTAGGATTAATATGTAAATATTGTTTTCCTTTCAATATAATTTCTTTTATAAACATGCTTTTAAAATGCATTGTATTAATAATTATAACTTTGGTGTGGGATAATTTTGTATCAACTTCTAATAAACTGAAACGAAAATGACACTATGTAAAATAAAAAAGACGGAAACATTTTATTGCGTTACGTTGCAATTCTGCAGTCTTTTATGCTTCAGTGGAGATATAACTAGTTTAAATTACAAGAAAACCTTGTGATTATTAGTGCATTCAATATTTGTACTATTTAATGCCCAAGTTACGACCCACTCTTGTTTTATAAATATCTTAAATAAAATAAAGAAATAAAAATGTTTTAGTGATTAAAGTACAATTGTAAAAACCACACGCAAGGGCTTTTAAATAAATCCAGTGAGTCCAGATCTAACAGGTTTTAGTAGTACACAGGTAGTCTACTGCTGGTCTGAGATCTTCCCTAATCTGCGCCATACCAACTGATCTTAAGCCGTCTAAATCGTATCACCTGGATTCATAAACTTAACCTTCCTCTCTTAATACCTTCTCCCTTATTAAAAAAACTGCGTAAGAAAAATCCGAATAAACTTCGGAACTATGTACCAAATTTATTTTAATTATTTTTTTCTTTTTCTAATCAATTATTTAATAAGTTACACGTATAATTGGTGACATTCTTAGCTGGAGAATAAAACAGGGCGTATGTGTAGGACGAGGCGGCGGGCATGATGGAAGGGCTGCTAGACATCGGCATCGCGGGCATCAAGAAAGGCCTCCGGTTCACTGGCCTCAGTGACGACTCGCAGGTTTGTGGGAAACTGTTGTAGGTAGGACTTTTGTTATAGTTGAAATCAGCAAACATCACCAAATTTGAACTACGTAATGATCAGTAATGAGGCAATGGTCTTACTGAATACGAATTTTCTATTTGTTTTTAACAGCGTTGCTAAGTGCTGTTATGAAACACGTTATAAGACTAAAGTATATATTGCTACACTAAATATCTGTTACTTTCACAGAAACGTGTATATATTTTTTGTCTTTAGGAGAAGTCACCTTCCCATCATAAGGACAAAGGCAGTGACAAAACATCGCCGCCAGAGAGCGCTCGGAGCAGCCAGCCAAAATCAACAGCTTCAGAAGCCAAAGAAATCATACCGCATGTACCACAGAAAGGTAAAGCCTCGAAATTCTTGTGAATAATGTATGAGTATGCAAGAATATAAATAATGTATGAATATTCTCTTTTTCGTTGTCAGAGGAGAACGGCAACGCGGTGCCGCATTTAGTGAAACAACATCGAGTGTCGTCACAAGACAGCGTAGTAAGTAACATTACTATACGTATATTCTGATATGACGTATACGTCTGATTCATAATTAGGTGTCCAAAATGTAAACAAAGAAATGACATTGTCAAAATACGAATACAGGTATTGCAAACCCTAACAAATTAATAAGAAACGAAAACTTTCACAAACTCAACAAAATAAACAACTTAATAACCGCACACAATTTAAAAAAAACGCGCTATGTAAACCCAGAAACATTCGAGTTGGACCACGATCACGAAAATGAATAATATCAACTACGAAACTTAAAAATGGCGGCACAAAAAATGTTTCGATCCCGATTATGTTACCATTATCACAATTTAATTTTCTACCATAAATCTTGTTATTTATTATTATTACTGTATGAAATGAAATTGAGTTAATATAAATATTGAAAAATGTGAATTAATTTTAATTTATTTAGATTATTATTTTTTTCTCGTTGTATTAATTAAATATTGTCAAAAATAAGAAACTACTATTTGTAACATATTTTCTTGATAGGTCAACACCTTTGTTTACATTTAGGACACCTAATTATGAATCAGACTATAGATGTATAATTTTGTATTCGTGTATGTATGCTCGTAGGTGCGTGCGTGCGTGCATACGTGTGTTTCTGTGTGCTAAGGCTGTAGCCAGGCTTTTTATTAGAGAGGGCGGAATATCAAAATTTGTTGGTCTAGTTGCAACTATGACAGCATATGAATAAGGGTCGGCTACACTACGACTTCTCGGGAAGGTTAGGGTTGATTTCCCCTCTCCGGATTTCCGCTGTGGTGTGTGTGTGCACGTATCTATATGTGAAGTGGTTGTAATATTACAGCCGTCGCAAGCTATCCCGACTCGACCGGAGTACCCGGCGCTGGAGCCGCTGTCAGACTCCCCCGAGCCGGAGTACGAGGAGGTGGGAGACCTGTCCACCAGCATCGCGAAACTACGCTCGCTGCTACAGGAGACCAGCAACGCCAGGTGGGATTCTTATGTTAAAAGGCATGGCTGAGATCGCGCCTGGCCACTAACTCTTACTTCCCGTCACAGGTGATTTTTTTTTAATATTTGTTAATATGTTTACATCCACAGCCGCTCCGATGAAATCTGGTGGGAGGGCGCGGAAGAGACCCGCGGGCGCGCGCAGCCGCCCGGCGCCGCGCACCGCGCCGTCGACACCGCCAGCCTCGCCTGTACGTACACCCCGCGCCAAGACATCTTTGCGGGAGGGTGCGGAGGAAGCTCGCAGGAGCAGCCGCCTGCCGGAATGTCTCCCTATGTTGCTCGTATACTAATAATTGAATAACGTTAACTTTTAAATTATTACTTTTTCAGATGAGTACGACATGAGTGGGGAGCCCAACTCGTCGCCGCGACAGACTTCTAATAACATGCAGCGGCTCGACAAGTGAGTGTTTTCTATTTGATTATACATCATTTTACAAAATATTTCACCATTCCCTTAATTAGCCCGTATTTATATACACAAATATTTTGAAAAAATCCGCTTTTGTTAGTTGAAAATAACGGCTTTAAATGTGAATGAAAACCATAGATTAGTAAAGATTACTCGCTCACTAACAAGAAAATATAACCAGATTTGACAATTGAAATTGTCACTGTCATCTATTTTCGTGTTTGAAAAATATTTAAAAAAAAGTAGTTTTTAGATAATTTACGAATGAAACAATATTTCTCTGCTCTTTTTCTTCGATTATGTGTTTTTGCACCAATTGACTGTATGTCGACAATATGTCGGCATTGTTCCGCGAAAATTACACCATGCCATTAAACGGCTGACGTTGTCAGCCGTTTAAGCCATGTAATGGCTTCCTTCAATTACAAGGCGGTGAGATATCTTTACTTATCTATGATGAAAACATCCATAAAAGTGTAAAGTGTAAACCGACACGAGCATGTACAGAACGCGGGCGGTCGCAGGTTGTTCCAGCGCACGGTGACGGGCGTGTTCAATTCCATCAAGACGGCGGTGAGCGCGGAGGACGAGGCCGTGCCGCAGCCCGCCGCCGACTGGACCTACATCGTGGCCGGCGCCGCCGACAACAGCGTGAGAATACAATCCTACTTTAATCATAGATTAGTAGAGATTACTCACTCCTAAAAAGAAAATGTAACCAATTTTGACAATTGACATTGTCACTGTCATCTATTTTTGTGTTTGAAAAATATTAAAAAAAATAGTTTTTAAATCATTTACGAATGAAAAGATATTTCTCCGCACTTTTTCTTTGATTTTCTGTCTTAACTTCGCATGTCGGCATTGTTCCGTATAAATTACACCATGACAGCTATTAAATGGCTGACAGGAATGTCAGCCGTTTAAGCCATTCAATGGCTTCCTCCAATTACAAGGCGGTGAGATATCTATACTTATCTGAGACTTTAATATAGTCCGCGTAAAACTGCTGGTCCGCTCCGAATATAGAAATGAATCCCGTCGCCATAGCAAATTGTATGACTACACCTGCTGGCAACTACTTCAGCGGACTAGTACTTTAGCGCGGATTATAGTATGTTGCCCCTCATGCACAATTTCATATGGGAAATATTGATCCTGATTTAGTAAATAATATTTTCTGTGTAATATATAAAGATGGTCACAAAGACATAATTTCTATTTGTCGAAGTCGTCATCTGTGACGTCATCAAATGGGTACTTCACAATACAAGCTACACTTAAATCACTTAGTGGAGCTTCGACAGAGTCTCGACGCGGTGGTCGTATGGGGTGAATGCATACATGTTGAATTGGGAGCTAACAAGTGAAGTTGAATCGCACGCGCCGAGGATATGTCGCCGTTTTCATAGTGTCCATTTAGTTGTAATTCGATTAATTAGTAAATTGTCAGTACAGTGATCTAAGGACTATGTAATGAATTACCAGTGATTGAGTTAAGAGTCAAGCTAGTGATAAGAATATCTATGACTGTATTCTTACCTGTACTTGTATCCTAATGATCCTAATAAATACGAAGTAACAAAGATGTCGGTTCGGGAATACATAGAAATCAACTAATTCGGCCATTCTGTTCCGATATATATCTGTCGTGGATATCGATATAGTTGTTTGATAAGATTGCTAATTTTATTATCTGTACCTCAGGTAAACGCCGTGACGTCACTGTTATTTAACAATGGTGCGCCATGCGGACAGTCGTATTCGAGAATGAGGGTAGTTTACCGTGGGACACGGACCCGGTCACATCTCCAATGTCGGTTTACCTAATTAACGCATTGAATAGCTATTGTTATTTTATTGTTACTGAATTACTGACTGACATGTCCCTTTGATGTTATAATTGTTTTCTCCGATATATATATATCTGTAAGGGGTCGTTGAAAATTTTTCTTATGGTGATAGATGTATTATACAAGTATGTATGTATGTCTGTATGTCCACAGGTGTCTTACGCGGTGTCGCGGCTGCTGGGCGCGCGGCGCGGCGCGGGCCGCGTGGACGCCGCGCTCGACCCGCTGCTGCAGCCGCCGCCGCACAGACACCGCCCGCCGCCCATCGACTTCGGTACCACGCACCACTACACACACTGACACTCTGATTGATATACGCATCCCAGCACATTGCTATTGTTATAATATAGTTCATATTGTCCGTCAAAAGTAAAAGACACTCGCACTTCCACATACTCATTTCGGCGTACTTTTACTGTGACGTACATCACATTATCTGTCAACAGTGAAGAACTCTCATTCATTCATACCTGCACCCTTATGACATACTTAACAAAGAGTGGAAAACACTTACACGTCTTTAAACTCATCCCAGCTTGCCCCGAAGACAATTACTTTATTGTAATATTATTGATTTCACATTTTTAATAATATATGTAATGCTCTGTGAAATGTAATAACCTTTCTTGCTGCGTTTGTGACGATACCAAAATAAAATAGTCTAAGACAAAGCTGATTACTTAATAACAATGTCAATCCCCCGTTACAGAGGAGTGGTGCGCGGGCCCGGGCGCGGCGTGGAGCGGCGGCGGCGACGCGGCGTGCGCGGCCGGCCTGTGCGCGCGCCACGTGCCCTACCGCCTCGCCACGCTGCTCTGCGCCGGTACACGCGCACGCACGCACACACACACACACACACACACACACACACACACATACACACACACGCACCACCGCACGCATACACACGCTCACGCCCTCGCGCACGCACGCTGTCACACACGCTTACCCGCGCACACACATACGCTCGCACCCACTTGCGCTCCACACGCTTGCACGACGGCGCGAACACACGCGCACGCCCTCACGCACACACGCTGTCACACACTCTTAACCACACATACACATAAGCACGCACCCACTTGCGCACCACACGCTAGTACGACCGCACGCTCGCATGCTGTCATGCACACTTAACCGCACGCACACGTATACTGAAACCAAACATTCGCACCATTACACGTACACGCACGCATACGTTCGCATCTATTACATATACTACTGCACACATGCGCTTGTGCACCCTGTAACCTCAATTTGCACTCTCTGAAATATTCTCTCTTACATTCGTTAGTAAGCTCTAATCTCTATCTTACTCCTTAATCTCAACAAAAAGCCCCTTTCTCATTCCAAAAACTATTACAAAATTCTAAAGCCCTAATGACTACATTAATTTCCGCATAAATCAGTAGCTCATTACCACGATTTCATTAGCTTAACTTGTATTTATGTAATTGTTTTAAATTGTTTAAATTGCAATTGTTTTAAAATTTTGAACACTTATCAAGAACCGCCGTCAATATACGATTTTAATAATTACTTCCATTCTCCTCATTAGGATCGTCAGGATTAACGATTTTCCTTGAGAGATTTTAGCTGTTAAACTATAATTGTTGTTTTCTTATTGTTGAATATGTGCACAGACATGGCGGACGCGCTGATCAGCTCGTGGCTGTCGGAGCTGACGGCGTGGCTACGTGAGCGCGTGTTCGCGGTGTTCCAGCAAGCCGCGCAGGGCTCCGCCCCTCCGCCGGAGCTGCGCCCCTTCCAACCCGCCGACACCTGCCGCTTGCTCCGAGAGAATATACCGGGTTAGTTTTTTTTATAATATAGGAGTAGCAGACGAGCATGCAATCCACCTGATGGTAAGTAGCTACCGTCGCTGATGGGTATCTGTGATCAACCCCAAATAGGATTAGGTATTCCTACATGAGGTCAGCCCGCCGCTACCCAAGAGGATGAAACTGGAACGCCTCGGAAAATAATGTCTTCCTTACAACAACTACTACCCTTCAAACCAGAACACGGCTATATTTAACACTGCTGTTATTAGGCAGAAATAAGTGTGGCGGTGGTGCCACTAGAGCCGAACCATAAAGGTTCTACCACCTTCAAAGAAAATCCTCTATTCATGATTTACAGATGATTTTTTTTAAATGTACGTAGACACCCAAAACTAGAAGGAAATTGCTAAAAATGTTCAAGACGGCAAGTCAAAGTCGACCCTCTAACTCCTTCGAGTATTTTTCCTATTGAATATAATTTCGAATTTTGCCATCGATACATACTTAAAAATTTCACCTCGAAAATTGGATGTGTCCTTCTTTTGAGACTTTCTTTAAAGAGTGACCATTTTTCAATTGGAAATAACAAATAAGTCACCCAACAACTGTTAATATAATTAGATATTGCTTGAAGTTTCAGATAATCTGAAAAGACGTCCATATTGCAATTTTTAACTCAATATTTATGTTTCAGATATCTACGCCTACATTTTCGGAGAGGACACAATAACGGAGGCGATCAGCCTCATAGTGGCGAGCTTCAGTCACAAGCAAGTGAATAAGGACGTCATCTACCGAGCCTTAGACCTCTTCGCAGTGCACTTCAAGAAGTCAGCCGGCTTACGGAACCCCTCGTTTGATAATAATTGAAATATACGCGATGGAAAGAAGGGTTTTCTGCTGGCTGATAATAGATGGCGTTACTTAACGTTGTAAAGTATGAAGATCGTTGTATTTAAAGGCCATAACGTCTTTCGATTAAAAGTTATATATACTCAGAAGACCTTACAATGTATGTACTCTGTACCATGCATGACGGTAAAAAAAATATGACGTCGTGAACATTGTTATCTATTCTTAGTGATTAATATCATGATGAATTACTGAATGATAGGCACATAGAAACATGAATTGTGCATTAATAATTTTCACGTCATTTCTAAGACAGACGTAAACGTGTGATGATACGATGCTGCATGGTGTACGTCGAATACGTATTATAAACCAAAGTATTATATACCATTACTATACTATATTTTTATGTCTTTCATTGCTATAAACAACACGTATCCTGTATGTCCGTATGTGTATGTCGGAGTGCAATAATTACCTCAATTGGTGTTTGAAGTTCATGATCACAAACCTTGGATATCTGTAATTAACCCCAAATAGGATAAGAGTCCTAGCTGAAGTCGGCCACAGATGCATTACTACATCTGTGGATTAAGTTGGAACGCCTGTAATAAGTATTTATCAAATGTTTCATGTCAGATCATACTAAGGCTTAACACCACTGTTATAAGACAGAAATATGTGGCCTACTTCTTATAATGTGCTGTAATTTTTGCACCTTTAAATATTTTCACGGATACTGCCTACAATATTTTCATACCATTAACAAAAAAGGTAGTAACGCCGAAAAAAAGCAGAAATTTTATCCACATTTTATATTATATTCGATTTATGTTTTATTTTTAAGACATCAATCCTTTAGTTCTCGAAATTTTTGCAAATCGAAGATCGAATTCGCAATAGAAAAACAAATTTTTTGGAAAATACTGCATCCCTAATTGGCTACTTGACACTTTTTGGGAAACTGTTTTAATGAATTCATATACGTATTATATATGCCTTTCATTGATCATTTTTTCGAAAAAAGGGCTATTTATTAATAAAAAACATATTTTTTTTTACGGTAAACGGAACGTTACGCCAAAACAGGCGGTCAAGTGTCATTTCGTAGCAGTGTTGGCAACCGTACGATAATTATCGTACATGTACGATAATTTGATACCACCGTACGATGTACGATTGCGAGTCATTATCGTACGCAAATGTACGATAATTGGCTACTTGAAACTTTTTGGGAAACTGTTTTAATGAATTCATAAACGTATTATATATGCCTTTCATTGATCATTTTTTCGAAAAAAGGGCTATTTATGAATAAATAATATATTTTTATTACGGTAAACGGAACGCGTGCATCGCGCCTAATGATGTGCCGAGTCGGCCATTTTTGGTATTCGAGTACTTTAGTACTCATATAAAAAAGAATCGAGTCAGTACTCGAGTCCAAAGTACTCCAAAGTAAGTTTTCACTTGTAGAGTATGCGAATTTATGTAAGTACGAGTACTGACTCGAGTCGACCTAACTCGGCACATCTCTAACCCGGGTGCGCGGTGCACCCATGTGAAAATCATAAAACTCGAAAAATGACGTGTCGGGCCGGTCGGGCGGTCGAGTGCAATATAAATTTATGATAAATATCTATTTTCATTAATAACTAACGCGTTCTTATGAAATGTACGATAATTTTTCGGCAGATACGATAATTTTACGCCCCTGGTACGATCAGCGCCATCTCCCAGGTTGCCAACACTGTTTCGTAGCGTGACGTCAACACATTGAAAATATAGAAATAAACTTCGACGCTACACATACTTCAGGGGAAATCTTGGGAATTATTTAACTTTTATTAGTACAATTGCAAGAATGTCAAATTACAAGGCGTGTGCAGTGACGATGTGTTCAAGTACGATCGCTAAATATCCTAACAAATTTGCTTATACAAGTTCCTAAACCCAAATCTCATAAACGTTAAAGAACTTGCAGATTCTTATATGTTTAAATCCTCTGTTTGCAAGCAATGACATTTTATACTATCTATGTAAGAGAAGTATTATTGAAAAAAAGGAATAAATTTAGTAACTCTCGAGTGATTCGTCAATTCCAAATCATTGGAACGGGACGTAATTAAAACAAAACAGCAAGTGGAAGCTGTGGAAGTATTCATATATTTAATATATTATATAGATGTCTATGATAAGAATAGAATTATAAGACGTCTATGAGAATTCTATTTTAAGGGCCCATTCTGTAATTAATAGGACACAATTAAAATATTTCATGACTGTGTTATTATTGCTTGTGCATGTGCACTGATTAACTTACAGGACTGTATAATTAAAAATACATGATTTGCTAATTTTAGTATTTTATTAACCGATTTCTTTGTTTATTTGGTTTATATGGTTCTATTAGTGAGTACACACAGTAGAACTTTTGTAATAATTATTACAGATCACCTAAGCTAAATTTTTGTGCTGCTTGCGTGTCTGCTTTTCTTCATTACTAAAATTATTTTCCGTAACAAATGGATATATATTTTTATCACTGTCATTTTCAGAATTAAATTGCAATGCAATAATAGGAACTATATGGTCACTTTTCTTCCTTCATCTTGTTGGGTAGGTTACGCAAGTAAAGAAGTACTATTTCCCGTGTACTTTACTTTATGTATTTCAGACTGGTGGCCACTTTCGAAACTTTTGGCTCCTCACTTCTTCTAGGCAGGACAGTCATCACATTTTCATTTTCATTGATGTGCCTTGTGTTCAGGACAACTTTTACTTTTCATAAAACACAAACTTGCCTTCCTCTTAAACTGCACATACTCTATAACGTCGACACTATACGATTGTCGGGAAGATCTGTAAATATAAATATAACCAATTAATAACCTTAAAACAGTTCACATAAGAATATAAGTATATTTTAAAAAGTCTTAATAATCACTTACAACCTTTCTTCTGTCTGAAGTCAGTTAAGAAATGTTTTAATTGTCCGATATGATTAAATGTAAATATATACCATAGGTTATCTCACGGAAGTTTTTGTATCCATTTTGATTTATTGCACTGCATATATGGATATTCTTCAAGCAGGTTCACGCTATCAGCTTTAATATAGTATGGCTTCATTTCGGTTCACAACATATTATAAATTCAACCAACTCTAACAGCAAACGATATAATTATTATTTGTCTTGTTGTTGTTTGCAAAGAGAATATAATCACTACGTTTTAGTTGTTTGGTTTCGATGTAGTGACGTCACATGACATTTGAGGCAGCACTGTCGCCGTTTTGGGATTTAAAATCCACAGATAAAAAATCGAAAATTTCTTTTATAAAAATTAAAATACTTAGAACGTATTAAAAATTAAACGAAATACTGCATAATTTATGTTTACCTATAAGCTATGATATCCAACATATTTCATATTTTATTGTTATAACTGTCAAGTACCCAATTTGCATAGGTTTGGTGGTATACTTGATTTCCGTAGCAGTAATTATTAAAATGTATTGACATTTAAACGTTAATTCAAATAATAATGTTTTATACTTATTACACATTTTAATCAAAGTTTCGATCGCTTTTAGAACGAATCGTTTTTAACTGCAATATTTTTAGTCTATGGAGGGATGACGTTTCACTCGCTGTCAGAGTGTCAGATTTGTAATGTCAGTGTGTCTCGTATGTTGTGTACGTCACTTTGTTCCATGTAATTGAAGCAATTTGGTAAAATAAAGACACATTTTAAACATACGGGCTCAAATTATAAAAAATAATGTGAGTAATCTCAAGTGAACTCAAGTTATTTATTAGTCAAGTAGGATTTATCTTAAACGTATAACTTTACTACAAACAATTCTTGCAGGTCTAAAGTTACTTTCAAAATCACCCTGACTTCGGATCCTAAGCTCCCCTTTAAAGTGTAAGTCTGTGAACAATATATTTTAGTGTTATACTCCCATTGTGCTCTCGAAGTAACTTCAACGTATCAAGAATGCAACGAAGTATTTCATAAATAATGTTTCCACTTAAAATTAACGAGAGTTATTTTTGGTAACAGATGCTGAAGGCGATCTCTACGTTGAAGTTACATCGTGAACACTAGAATGGCGGCAATCTGCGAAGTCGACAAGTTTTTCAAAGACTTCATCGGGATGTGCGTGTCGCGCTCGTGGCCCGACGCGACCACCACACCTGAAAATATGTTACTTGTATTCTCGTCTGCTTCGCACATTGAAGAAATCGTGAAAAAACTGTCAGTTGAAAAGGAACGTATAAATGAGTTTATGTCCTTATTGACAATAAATGTGTGTATACATAACACGGATTACAAATGTACCGATGTATTCTTACAAAATTGTTTAGCAGATCCACCCAAATATGTTTTAAAAAAGATCATAAATTCAGAGGCTGATGATGAGCAAGTAGAAACTGCATTTAAATTATTCCAAAATATGTTTTCTGAACAAAGATTAATAAACTCCTTGTCTGATTTAATGGTGGAGAGTGCTTCGAAGCATACACTTTTGAATAATATGACAACAGAGCTTCCAGAGCATGTGTTGGTTGAATTCAGAAGTAAATTATATTTAGCAGAAATAATGGCATGTGACGCCAATGAAGATATTGTAGATCTATTAAAACATTGTGAGCAACCCTTAATGGATTTGTTAGTCCTGTCTTTACTGAGAGATAATCAACAACAATATGCTAATGGAGTGGATAAAATCATTGCATGTTTTGTAGAAGTAATGTTCATTGAAGATGGCTCCACTCAAACATTTTGGGAATCACTTTTTAATATAGAGAAGGAAAATTTTATTCAAATGTGTTTGAAGAATGACCATTTGTGTCAAATTATCTTTAATGTTTTAAAAGATTGCTGGCAAGATGTACCAAATTCCAGGGTAAAACTAACCAAATTTGAATTAGATTCCATTATTAAGAAATTTTGTGAAAATAGCGTATTAGAATTGGATTTCATGGATTACATGGAAAAAAATGGCATTCATGTCAATGTTTAGTCTATGTGAAGTGCTGTAAATAAATGAATATACCTTCTTTACATTATACATATAATTTCAACCAAATATCTTGTGATAGTTTTTTTTGTGTATATTGCTACTAATTATAATATAGTAATATAATGAATTATATTTTCTGACGAATGCTTATAGACATAATTAGAACAGAAAAGTTATTTTAAGTGTTAATTTTGTGCATTATACTTATATTATTGAAAAGTAACAATTTGAAGCTATATTTTTTTATTCAACTTTCTTTATTAGAATGTAATTGATCTTATTGTAATAAATATTTTTACTGTTGACTAATTTATGTTTTCTTTAGTTATAGTAAAGTTTGCATAATGCATTTTTATTTTTTGGTATTATAAGACCTAAGAATCTGATGATGGTTTTAAGCTATGGCAGTGATCTTATTTTATTTTTCTTTAATACAATACTTATTTAAATAAACTTTAGCAAAAAAATATGGGCAATTATAAGAAAAGCTTTATAAGAAATTTTTGGGTTTCGGAGACACTTATCATATCTCATAAAAAAAAAATAAGAAAAAAGTACAACCAACTTCTATGTCACTACAAAGTTAAAAATAATTGATATAAATGTTCGTTTAGTACATATTTCTGCAGTCATCGCTCAGTATATTTAGTTGGATAATGTCTTGTTCTCTCCAATATGAGGGTCCTCCTCCTTGTTTGAACTCTATTAAAAATAAGTTAAACTTGTAATTAAGTTATAGTGTTGCACTTTATCTTTTTATTTAAAAGAATTACTTTTCTGTCATATGTTTGCAATGTAGCAATATTCTTCTATACTACCTAGACAAAATCCAATTCCAAAAAATAGCAGAATGTCCCGCCTCTAATTGGATTTAAATGTGTATAGTATTCTATTATTATTGTAGTCTTAGCGTGCCCGAAGCTACTCCGTTCACGGCGGTGCTGAAGTTTGCGGCGGAGGAGTTCCGCGTGGAGCCGGCCACTAGCGCCATCATTACCGACGATGGCATCGGCATCAACCCCCAACAGACGGCTGGTTAGTTCCAACTACTTACCTCTTTATATTTATACAGCAGCCTTCTTTATTAAACAACTGAGTAGATTGGCTTACAAACCAATATACATTTTTTTCTTAGTCAAAATTGAATAATCTACCTATTTCAAGCCATAATTGACTTTAGGAAAGGTTTGAATAATATTGTTATGTTAATGTTTTAAAATTATAAATTGACTGTTTAAAATTTATTTGAATAATAAGAAGACAATTATGTATTAATTAAAATTTTGCATACCTCTAAGAGGTGTAATATAGAGGACAATTTTGAGGATATAACAACTGTATACCTATATTAAGCAAAATAAATGATTTGATTTGATTTGATTTGATATTGAGACATAATATCGTAAATGTTTTCTATATTTGGTAAGGTAAAATGGCGTGAAGTAAAATAAAAATACCTAAGCAAATTCTAAAAAATATGTAAAATACGATTGTGTATAAAGAAACCTTCTTTTTAAAGTTTGTAATAAGGTAACTGTAATCTTTCAGGTAATGTGTTTTTGAAGCACGGATCAGAGCTCAGGTTAATCCCCCGAGACAGGGTGGGCAGCCAATCCACATAGACCAAGATGACATTCCTCATTCAAACTTTGAGTGACTCTGGTATGAACAATTCAGCTTTTATATTCAATGTGATTATAGTTTGAGGCATATCTTTTTTTACAAGTAAATTTGAGAATATGTATATCGATTTCAGCTTGCACTGGGTAGCCAGTGTTACTCAAAGTTTGCAATATTTTTTTTAAGGTGATATCTGTATTTACACATTAAACTTTAATATATTTTATGTTGTATTAATACAATTTGTATAAAGAAAAAATGCATAAAACTTTGGTAAATCTTTTATTTACGTAACCTTAATATTTAATTATGCTTAGGCTAATAGAAATATAAATAAAACGAGACCAAGTCTACAAATAGTTAATCTATTTTCATAAGTGGTTCGACCGCTATTAAAAATGACTTTTCGAATTCCGTTTCGGAGAAGCGCTCCACTGAAGCTCTGAAAAGTAAAAAAAAATCTTAAAAATTTAAGATTAGGAATCTATAACAAAAAAGGCGATGTGAAATTCAGTTTTTTAACCTGGGGATCCTTGGTTTAAATTTCCTAAACATATCAAAGATTTTTTTGAAGTTGTGTAATAATTTAGTTTGGCCAAAAATAAATCCTGAAAAATGCTCAATAGAGAAAGGCGCAAACAGGCTGCAGCTGTTTAAATTATTCAATGGTCACACATAAATTTTGGACAATCTGGACATGTAACCAGCTTTATACAGAACAGGGATGCTACCTGAAGCCGATCACAGCTACATTGCGAGTCCCGAGGACTAGGATGGTCGCCTTATATACCAGTCAGCAGAAATTTAAATCCTTCTAAACTAAAGAACTGCTTCATGTTACCTATTACTGGCATGAAACAGTTTTGAGTTTCGTTTCCTGTGGTGTTAGACCTCCTAATGTATTTCACATATGCAGGACAGAACTAATGTATTTCACATATGTATTCCACCTGAAGGAAAACATCATGAGGAAACCTGCATACCTGAGAGATTTATAAAAAAAAAAACTCAAAGGTATGTGAAGTCCACCAATGCGCACTTGGTCAGCAAGGTGGACTATGGCCTAATCCTTCTCATTATGAGAGGAGACCCGTGCCCAGCAGTGAGACAATAATGGGTTGATGATGATTCCACCTTATCCCGCAATAAATGAATTGAGTCGGTGGTAGCGTATCAGTTCCACCGTCAACTTCAAATATAATCACCTGGCGGCATCGACGAGCTGTCGTCTCTGTTCCGGCGAGAGCGCGATGGCCTCGAGCAGCGCTCGCGCGTACTCGTCCGGCTCGGCGGCGAGGAAGCCGGTGCGCGCGGCCGCCGCCGTCTGCACGATGTCGGCCAGCGGCCCGCCCGAGCGGTGCGCCACCGTCACCAGCCCCGCCGCCATGCACTCCACCACACCTGGTGACATCGCGGAGTCAAGAACTTTCCGACTAAGTTTTTTTTATTAATAAGAGTATCAGACGAGCATGTCCACCTGATTCCTACCAAAGATGAAAGATGCTAAGCTAAGCTGGAATATCTTAGATAAGTATGTCTCCCTAACCACACCCTTCAAACCAGAACACAGCCCCTTTTAACATTGCTGTTATTAGGCAGAAATACGAGTAAGTATGGCGGTGGTGCTGCCGAAGTCGAACCACAGAGGTTTCTATCATCTTCAAATATCTTCCTTTATTAACAATTATCCATACAATTTTATCCTTCTGAGACCAAATTTTGCCAATTTCTTGTATGAACAAATTGTCAAATGTCGATTTTTGAGAGCAAATATGGGCTAGATTGATCATCAATAATGAATGTTCGTCAAAGAGTAGATATAAATAATTTGCTACACATTGTATAGGATGCCCGTGAATTTTTGTCTGCTAATATGATCTATCTTTGAGTATGTAAATTATCTCTTAGAGATAGGTGTAGCAGTATCGTGTCATTTAAAACTATCGTTAAAATATCGCGTACCACATCATATCGCCATAACATGTCTTAATGCATATTTCACATATGTGTTTTAATTACCTTTACAATTGAATTTTTATAGACATATTCAACATATTATTTTTAATGTCCTTTGTGGAAATTAATTTAAATATACAAACTGGCAGGAACCATTCTAGTAGTCCATTACATTATTTTTAATTGTATGTAAATATGAGTAAAAGAAAGAACATGAAATGAAAAAGGTAGGTTATTAAGATTAAAGAAGCGAATATGTGCACTGACTGATGCCGAAGTGTTCGTTCCACATGGCGTGGAGCGCGAGCGAGCTGGTCTGGTAGAGCTGCAGCAGGCGCGCGTGCGGCACGTTGAGCTCGAAGGCCACGCTGCGCTCGAGCGCGAGGTGCGCCGCCAGGTCGCGCAGCTGCCGCACGCGCCGCTCGTCCGCCGCGTGCCGGCACGACCCCACCAGCACCAGCTGGATCTGGGGGGACACGGAACATGTGACAGAACCCTTTACTAGCACTCCTATTCTGTTTTATAACAATTGTTAAGCACTGCTGTGTGGGCAAGGACAGCAGTTACCAGTTGCAGTTGCGATGCATTGGCGACTCCTCTGGTGTTGCAAATGTCCATATGTGACAGACTGGTTTCCATCAGGTAGCCCATCTGCCTTATGGTAGGTTAAATAAAAAAACTTGCCAGTTACCATCAAGTGTTGTTCATGCCAATTTCCTTATTTTAAAACATAAAAAAATCTTATCCAGACATTCACACTTGACATTAATTGACATTGACATTTGTATAAGTGTTCGGTAAACATGTCTAATTTTATTTTATATACGTTAATTACGGTACTACAAGGCAAAAACTGATTTTAATAATAATACCTTCACAATTGACCCACGAAAAATTGAGTAAAACATGTGTTTTCCTACATTCATCCATTCAAATTTCAATTACATTTAAAGTAATACTTACAAACACAATACTTACAATAATTGATTTCCAATTACCTTCAAGACTATTTATTTATTTATTCAGACTTATAAAAAATGGCCTAACTGATTTCACATACCTAAATTTAACTTCAAACATCTGAATACACTATGAAAATTTATGAAATTCAATATATGAACCAGCACTCACTTTATTCCACAACATTTCGTTCTTGACGAGCAGGTTTCTGAGCTCGTACATGGCCTGCAGCATCAGCGGATGGTCCTTCTCCGGCCTGAACTGCGCCACGGCCAAGATACGGATAGGGTCAGACTCCTTCACCAGAGACCGCAGCTTCTTTAGGTCTGTCACCTGGAAATAAATGTTATGGAAGAGGTTCATTTATGCGGTTATGCTATCTAACAGTAAGAATGTTAAGCTATTTCATAAAGGCCCGTCGGTCCGGTCTAGCGGCCATGTAGATGTAGATAGTAGATGACGTCACTGTTCGTGATCGCATCTTTCACCTAAATGTTCGCGGCCTTTCTTTGTTAGTGGAATGAGAATTTCAGAATTCGCCGTCGGAAGCGTCGTGGGCTATATACTATTAAATGTCAACATTTCACACCTTTTGACTTTTGCGGCAGATCAGTCTGGGAGACTTTCGTTTCGTCACATTGCTTATTATAAAATTTCTGATTATATTAATGATAAAACAGCTTGGGACTGATCAATAACATAATTATTAGTTAATTAAGAAAATGTCAAAGTGTAGCGTATCTTGCTGAACAAACTTCTTTTTTTTTAGATAAATGTAAAGCAAGATACTGGAGCTAATGCTTTATTAATTATATGTAAACATAATGGCATTTAAAAAAAAATATTAAAAAGAGAATAATTATTTTTAAAATTAAAAAAAGACAAACCCACTGAGTTTCTTACCGGATCTTCTCAGTAGAGGTCGCGTTCCGATCCGGTAGTAGTTTAAGAAAATATTGTAACTGACAATTTGTAAGTGCCGCCGTTGGCCTATACAAAATAAATATATTTCATTTCATTTCATTTCATTTCATTTCGTCGTCAATTTGCATATCATTTTTTTTCAACTTCATTTATGACCGAATCCAACTTCGTGGGTTTGGGTTTTGAATTTGGGTTTTTTTTTTAAGTTTTAGAGGATAATTTTTTAGTATACTAGCTGGGTGGTACCTGGCAGGGTGGGAAGACCTTCTGTGGGTTGGCGCGCCATAGCTCGGTGATGTGCTCCTCCGTCCACGTGCCGTTCACCATCACCACGTCCGCACACCGACCCGCTGCGCCGTACAGCTGACGAACAAATTACCAAAAAATTAATCAAATGACCGATGGACTTATTTATATCTGCCTAATACTCGTAATAGCGGTGTTAAGCGCTACTGTGATCTGGTTTGAATGGTGTGGGAATGCAACATGCTTATTGTAGATTTTCCACTTATCTGAGGTTTTTCGAAGGTATTAATGCATCTGATGCCAAACCCAGGTAGGATTATAATCTTAACAGATACAGCTACAAGACTTTTTATACAATGGTACTAAATTTTATGCATCATTGTGTATCTGTCATGTATATTGCAAACTTATTCACAATTTAAAGAATGAAGTTTTTAGTAATAAATCTATACATACCCATCCAAACACCTTATAGTAAAACAGCTTGCACCAAGTGAATAAAGGGTTGCGCGCGATGAGACTAGAGTTGTTGTATGAGACCAGGCGGTGCTTGACGCGGCGCATCATGGCCGTCGTGATCGTGGGGTAGTGGGTGTAGCAGCCCACTGGACACTGCGCCAGGTACCGGAATATCGGGTAGGTGAATGCGTGCCCTGTAGTCTCTATATATACATCTGGAAGTTTAAACAGAGGTAAATACTATAACCTTGACATTGCAGATTATAGTAAGCAGGAAAAAGCTAACAACTATAGATTCAAATGAGTTTAAAAGTTGAGTAAACCACAAGCAACTCATTTAACTTTGAAAATGGTAGCTTTTTATTAAAATAAAGGAATGGGTATGCAGTTCACCTAATTGTATGTGTGGATTGCCGACCACAGACATCTGTAAACAAACTTAACTAAGATTGCCGTGCCACCTAACTTTAATCTCAGATATGTTGCTAACCTTGATTTTGAATGCAGTCCAATGTATCCATTCTTTACCACTCTTTCATACAGAACACAGCAGTAATTGACAGACTTAATATAACGCAAAACTATGTGTTCATAATTTATCAACCATTACATCACAAAAAATATTTCAATTATTATATTATTATACCAATTTCCTGACCTGGATTCAACTTCATAAATGCTTCCAAGCCCATGACCATAGAGCCCAAACTCTGCAGCAGCAGTGTGAAGTACGGGTATGTCTGGGGGTCGATCAGGTTGGGGAAACTCAGTCTGACCAAGTTGAGCTTCTCAGCGGGAACTTTCACATTGAATTGATTGTAAGCTTTGTCTAGGATGGTTTTCAATTCCAAAGTCTCTACTGTGTAGATATAAATGTTGGAATCGGGGTATCTGTAAGAAAATACACATTTCTATTTGTTACATGCATTATTAATAAACTATCTGTCCAATTATTCCTGCAAAAGATTGAAATTTGACAAATTCAAGTGTGGATAAATTGTCAAATGTTAAGATATTTTTTATATTTCTATTAGTCAAGTTTTTAATATTTCTTTTAGTAAAAACTTTTATATCTAGTAGAAAATAAATTACTATTTTGTAGTTTTATACAAATTTTACTTTTGGATCCTCCTACTGTTTTATAACCAACTTTATTTATTCAAATGTTTTGCAGTATTCAATAGAGATACTTATATGTTTAAATTTATTATATTATTTACTCGTCATGTAAATCTTCATCATGGTCAACCATATAATACCTATCTAAATATGTAGCTTGATGTTTATTGGATATTGAATCAATCTTTTGTACTTGCTTTTTCATGTATGATGGTCATATTTTTAAATTATAGTAATTTTGGTCCACCTGATAATGAGTGACAACTGCCACCCATGGACATCTGTAGCCTCCGAGATTCCTACTTAAGGTCCACCACAAATTTATTGCATATTAGGGTACACCCCTGATACCCTAATACCTTTACAATTTAATTGGAGTAATTAAATTGTAAAGTTGTAAGTTCTTACTTCTCTAACAAGGCTTTGATGGCCACCCAGAGCACCCGCTCGCCGCCGCCCCCCGCGGCACAGTGCGGGTGGAAGAACGCCACGTTGGCGCCATCCCGCCGCCGCCGCTGCAGCTTCCTCTCCTTGATACGCATGTACCATGACGCAAATATAAACGCGCACGGCACAAACACAAATGCTGTTACTATTATGGTGCCGACGAATAACACCGGTACGACTATTAAAATGCTGGAAATAATAGGATGAAATAAGTATAATGAAATATTAGATATTTCTTTGGTTAATACAAATAGAAGTGTAAAGTAAAAACATACAAAAAGGTACAATATGACCTAGGAATATTAACGAAATATTTATCATCATGATTATCATCATCAGTAATCATCATCATTAAAAACCATATAGGGCTGCCATAAAATAAGTATTGTATGCTTTTTAATTACTATAAATTACTTACATTTAACAAAATAAAGGCCTTACCTGAACAATAACAAGAACATTGTATAAAACTTATTTGTAGTTGAACGAGAGAATGGGATTTACAAATTCAATAAATAAATACACGGGGTTGGGGTTAATAACTAATTATTAAAATATATTTCACATCATTCGTTGTTATTTCATAATTAAGTTTATTGTAGAAAATAAAAACATCTTTATAGCACTGCAGTACGGTTGACGTGTTTTTGACGCATTTCAAACCATAGACACCGATATTTCCATAGACTATTTGTTAACTTTTACGGAGATATCACATGATGATTATTTTACTTTAAAGTCAAAAAAACAAAAGTATAGTTATTTGTCTTTTATGATGAGAATACAATAATATTGAATTGCAGATCTCACTTACATAACTTGTTACCTCAAAACTTTTCTATGGATTAATTTTGATTAGATTTAGTTAGAGTATTAATAATACTTTTCTGTCAAATTAACAGGATTACAATAATAAAAGAAACCCTATTACCACAATATAAGGATATATATCCTTATACTGTGCTATTACTGAAGAAGAATTCCAGTTAGAGTTTCTGTCCGAAGTCTCTATCCACTACTGAGTATCCGTCTTTGCCTAAACCTGGTTTCAATATACCTTTAATTTTTTATATAATGCACACTATCACATAATTTTATATGCTTCTATGTTCTCTTCTAATAAGTTAACATTTATTTCATAGTATTTTATGTCTTCTAGTTTGTTTTATAACATCATGGGTAGTAGGGAATGAAAAAACGTTGTCGTTTACAAGCCCATACCATATTATGCACTGCCTTTCACATTACGCGTCGACTAATGGGCATGATGACAGTATTAAAAAAATCGAAGAATAAATGATTTACTTAAAAACAATACGTTGGAAGCATTCTCAAAAATATCCCAATTTAATAAAAACTTTAAGATTCATTATATTTTCAATAAAAGTATAAAATAATGCAGTAGCATCTTGCCTAAAACGCTAATCGGGGCGAAATGACGTCATTTTTTTGGCGTGTCACCGTATTGCTTGGAACTTTTCTATGGGATATTGAAGCGTGACAACACTCGCGGACGCTGTGACACCCGTGAGCGTTTTCACGCTTAATTCAAAATTTGTTTTAAAAATGCTAATATTTCCGTTAATACTGAATTTATTGCCGAAATAATACAATTTTTGGAATCAGTAGACCTGTACCTACATTATAGAAGGGGACTTCAAAATTTGTCATCATGCCCATTGACCAAAGTAAACAATAAATAAAACAAATTGAATTTGAATAATTTTATTAACATTACATGTTATATGGTAGATACAATGTCAATGCTTAGCTTACATAAAATTATGTACAAAACAGTACCACATTACGAAAGTTTAAAATGTATAGATAAAACATCTAATAATAATTAGAATTAGAATTAGAATGTGATAATAAAACCAGGTTGATGCTAGATCTATATGATAATATTTTATTGCTTTACGAATTATCAAACATTAAACAACTTTAAAAAGCTCTAATAAATCTGTGCAAATATGCGCATAGAAAGGGGTAAAACTTTTTCAAAGTCTAAGTATTGTAAAAAAAAATAGATAATACACACATATTATGACACATCAATGTATTCTCGGTCTAATAGACGCCAGATTAAATATTCAATTGTCGGTGTACAAAATTGGGCCGCATCGAAAAGTATTGCTTCATTAATTTTCCATTTATTTCGTTTTAGTAAAGGGAGACCTGAGGAGCAGCCGTGCTAAATTTTATTATATGCAGGATGTTTAAAAAACTTTGATAGTGCGATTCAGACTAGTGTCGCCATCTTAAGACTACGTACAGAATGTCGCCACACTGGTGTTAACTGCCACTCATATTCTTTTTTTTATAATATAGGAGTAGCAGACGAGCATGCAGTCCACCTGATGGTAAGTGGCTACTGCTGCCCATGGACATCTGTAATCAACCCGAGATAGGATTAGATATTCCTATATGAGGTCGGCCACAGGTGCGCCGCTACCCCTGAGGACTAATAAGCTGGAATACTTCGGAAGAGTATGTCTTCCATACCATACCCTTCAAAACGCCTGTTATTAGGCAGAAATAGGAAATATTCGTATCATATTCGTAGTCATATTCAAGTTATTCAGCCAAGGGGTCCGCTTCGTCGGTGACCTCTGCCGCCAGGTCCGCGAACTTGGCCACGTAGTCCACGCTCGACTCCGCCATTAGCGACTGGAGTTGTGAGTCCATCTGGGATACATGAAAAACCAAACATTTGAATTCATAATTTCAGTCCAATTACAGTGGAGTTCTATTTGTGTATCTTCGTGAATTTCTTTACAAATAAAAAGTGGTAAATGAGCGTGCAGCTTGAAGGTAAGTGGCCAATGTCGGTCATGAACATCTGTTATCAACCCAGATAGAATTGAGCTTCTTGAGATGAAATGGGGATGTCTATTATACGATTTACCTTTATACCACTCTTTTCAAACCACAGTACTCTAGACAGTGTTGTTATAGCACTGGAACAGGTCTACAAGTTGTAACACCAAAGTCGAAATACGAAATGAATCCCCAACAAAATGTCTGAGAGTGTAGTTTTATCAGTGCATGTATGTTGTATGTCTTCTGCTTTCTGTCCTCCTCTCTCTCTCTCTTACTGTGCGTGCGAGCGCACGCGAGTGCGCGCGTGTGTGCGTGCACACGTGCGTGTATGCGTGCACACGTGCGTGTATGCGTGCACACGTGCGTGTATGTGTGCATGTGTGTGTGTGTGTGTGTGCCGCGTGGTCGTGCGGGGTGTGTGTGTGTGTGTGTGTGTACCGCGTGGTCGGGCGGGTCGTTGCGGTCGTGTCTGGGCGCGCGCGCGTCCAGCGTGTGCAGGAAGCTGCTGAGCGAGAAGTCGTGCGCGGCGCCGTCCAGCCAGCCCTCCGCGTCGCGCAGCAGCCGCGACGGCGACAGCGACAGCGACATCGACAGCGACTCCGACGGCAGGAAACCTGAGAACCACCAAACATGCATGTGGAACAATATGAAATGTGGTTCGGTCACAATAGGTTTCTGATGTGTTTTTGTAAAGTTGAACTTTTTTAGACAGAATATCATTAGACAATAATTATATCATTCAAATAAAAATGATAAAAAGTTTATACATTCATATTGTTTTAAGTCCCTTAACATTATTTTTAAATATTTCTAAACCTTTCAATTTTTAAAAAAAAAATAATGAGCTGCACACAATAGTTGCCCGAGTATTTTGGGTCGCCATACCGAATTTTCTTATATTCTTTCATAATTTACAAGTAAATTTAGTGAAACATACCACGTGATAAATCTCCGTTTGCCTAATAATGGTCCAAAAACGGCCGCGTTAACTCAATATCAAGTGTGTACAATGCACAATAATTAGGTACTTTTATATCATAAAGAATACTTGATTGCATACTGCTCATATCACCCGACTGCTCAGTTTTAGGGTTAACGGGCTCCGAATCTTGTTTTTTCTCTTTGTTCCGATAGCACACCTCCGTCGGCGAGATGTCCATCTTAACGTCCTTTATATCGTAATCTTCTTCCTCCCTGAGATCATCTGAAATAGAACAATATTCTATTTTACTATTTGAATTGAATCTGTAAAAAGTTCAAACATGTCGTTAAACAAACGCTATGTAAAAAAGCGTACTATAAACTAAGTGATTATTTAACTGTCAAAACGGTGTGGTCTGAAGACTCTGAAGTAGCTTCAGCTCCACGTGTACCATTAGGTTAACTTTGACATTGTAAAAAACATTTTTTTTAAGATGTGTTATGGAGTTTCTATCGCCGCTTCTTCTCCATAACGAAACACCTTGTGTAGTGGTGTAAAGTAAAGGTCGTAAAAGTAAAGTTAAATCTAAAAATATTTCCTTAGGAAAATTGTATAACAACCTTCGATCACTAATAAGAACTAGATACACAATCCCATACAAAAATGAACTTAAAAAGTGGCGTCAAATTGACGCTAAAAAAAAAGAAAAAAAAAATTGACGACCGTGGTTTGTCACTTGGACAAGGAATTAGTGGAGACGAACTGTCATTACTTTTAATATTTTTATTAGGTCGAAGTGATTAATTTTAATGAACATAATAATAATTTATCAATGAAAGTAAGTAATATGCAGTCACAATTTATTATAATAAAAATATAATAAGTTTAAAATTAAAATATAACCAAATACAAGTAATTTAATTAAAAAATCAACAAGCTGTTTACGCCGTTATCCAACGAAATATATTGCCCACGACTAAATAAATATGTAGTAAACCAACATTTATTTCAATTATTTTTACCTGACTGCCAAGGAAGGGTTATGTTTTTCGCGCGTATCTTGTATGTTTGTCTTTATTTATTTGATCGGATCTAACAAACGGCTGGATGAATGTCGACAATTAAGGTGTCATTATATTCGTCTCAATGACCCGAGTGTCCTTAGATAGGTGTTAGAAAAAAAAAATCAAGATGGCGGATTTTTGGCGCGAAATAGTAATATTTCAAAAAAAGTTAACCGAACCTATCGAGTATGATATCAAATGAAAGGAAATTAAACGGAGATTATAAAAACATATAATTTGTATATATATAAAATAGCAAGGTGACTGACTGATTGACTGACTAAATGATTTTTTCATTTTTCAGAAATCAACGTACAGCAAAAACCGCTTAATTTAGAGTTCTGAAATTTTGCACATGGGTTCGCTATATAGCGTAAATAAGTACTAATAAAGGCCTTTTGGAAATTCTACCCCTAAGAGGGTAAAACAGGGGATGACAGTTTTTTTCAAATCCTTTAATTTTGAAGCAACTACTGTAAAATTTAGTATTTGGCTTTCTGGATAGGAATAAAGACACCTATTTATCCCTTTCCGAAAAATCAACCCCATAGAGGGCAAAATAAGGGTTAAAAGTTAATTTGAACAACAGTCAATTTTGACGCAAACACTATGAAATTTTGTATCTGGCTTGTTGGATAAAAATAATGAAATTCTACCCCTAACGATATAAAATAATTACTAGAACTTTGAATTACCTAAGTTAGATATTCTATAAATCGTAAATGGTGGATGTTTTTCCGAAATAGTAACACGTTTTAAAAAAAGTTAACCAAAACTATGGAGTGGGGTATCAAAATAAAGGAAATTAAAAGGTGATTACACACATATTATATGATATATACATGTGTATAACACATCGAGGTGACTGTCTGACTAAATGCGTAAGTTGCTGCGCCAGACACCAACGTAAAGGGAAACCGCGGATCTTTAGCGTGCTGGAATTTTACACATAGGTTCTTTATATAGCGTAAATGAGCCCTACGAAGATAAAATAGGATAATATTGTTTGAACATCTTTTGTTTTTGAAGCAGATACCTATTATAAAACTTTTTTTTGGCTTTCTTGCTAAAAAATGATGAAACGCCTATTTCACTGTTTTTGAAAATTCTACTTCAGCCTTTATAGTGCAGTCGGGTTTTTGATTATTTTAATTAAATTACTTGCTTACTTTATAGTGAAAGAAATCCGTTGTATATTTCTTCTTAAATTTAGAGTTCTTTCCAACACCTATCTAAGGACATTTGGATATTTGAGACGAATATAATGACACCTTAACTGTCGAAATTCACCCAGCCGTATGTTAGATCCGAGGGAATAAAACGCAGTGCAGCTAAAGTCCGCTTATAAAGATACATACAAGATACATGCAAAAAACATAACCCTTCCTTGGCAGTCGAGTAAAAATAAAAATATGGAATCAACAGGATGCCATTAATTCCCTTGAATAAAGTGAGTTTATTGGAAAACAGTCTTTTCGATGGATTTTTATTTTTTTTCCGTATCTTTTTTGGCTATGTTAAGCAATCTTATTTTAGTGTATCTTTCGACAATAGACTTTATTATAATAATTCTATGACTATTGTCGCGGCAGTTGGATGAAAAGACATCATAAAATATATTAAATAATAATTTACTTAATAATTTAATTTCACTCATTTACTATTTACTCATTGCCTATGTTTAATTATTATACAAAACAAATATTTTTTTATTCTTGTATTCTGTTGTTTTTGGGTACAATAAAGATTATTATTATTATTATATTTTTATATAACAAAAAAAAGAAAAAAAATAATTAAATTAAAGAAAAAAATATAAAACAATAGCGTCTCCATTCAAGTTAGAACAGAGTCACCATGTAACCCGAACAAATCAAGTGGGCTTGCAATAGTAAGAATTGTACGTTTAGTAACAGACTTTACAATTTAAATGGTTTATACATTCTGTTGATTTTTGTTGATAATTTTTAAAACTTAAAAATAAATTATTTACGAACGAAATAGCAGTATTTATAATTGAGTGATAGCAATTACCTACTTATAATAATAATACTTACCGAAAATACGATATTCCATCATTTGTTAGCGTACTAGACGTGTGATTTTTGCAGTTTTGAACGAGCACTGAGGCATGTTTATTCTCCGAACGTTCAAACACTACTAACCTAAAAGCGCACCCAAATGTCTATTTGGGTGCTCTTTTCGTCGCGCCATTTTTTTGTCGCTAATTGTGTATCTAGTTCTTATTAGTGATCGAAGATAACAACCCATGAATCTGACAACAAACCACCATTGACAATAAAACATACATGTTTCCGAAAACCGCCACACGCATACAAAAGTTTGTGGGACAATATTTTACATGTTGCGATATAGTCGTTGTCTATAAATAAAATTGATATAGTAATGTAACTCAGTGTACCTTGTTCAGCATTATCCCCAGATTCAGCATTATCGAGTGGCGATATGGGGATCCGTCGGTCGCCGTCGTGGAAATAGAACTGCCCGTTCGACTCGCTCAGCACGTAGAAGAATGATAAACTGTGAAATAAAATATTTTGTAGAATCAAATTCACATACCGACAAAAAAGTTGAAAGGGATGTAAAAAACAATGTAAAAAAATTACTTTTATTTCAATATAATTAAGTAATACATAATTTTTGAGTTATAGTTATTAATTTATGGTTGTTTACTGTTTTTTCTTGACTATTTTACTTGTGTGTCTTTCAATCTAAGTCTGAAACTGGGTGCTAATAAATTTATATTTCACAATGCTTACTCCGAAGTAGACGTAGGCGGGGGTTTTGGGAGGATCCTGGGTAGGGCCGGTGGCGTGTTCGAAACCATTTTGACTGGGATAATATCTGAAAATGGAATATTGATTAAATTTTGGTAGGAACATAAATCAGATGTATAATATAACCCGATTTTCTAGTTATGTAATTGGTGCAGTAGTTTTTTTTTAATATTTGGAGTGGTATTGTGTTGTGTTGTGTGTGTAGTAACTTGTGTGGTGATGTGGGAATATATAATTGGACTATTTTGAAGTACATATGTAACTGAGGGTCAGGTAATGTTGGTAATGGAAGTATGGTGGCGGAATAGTGGTGGTTGCGGTAGTATTGAAGGTATAGTGATGGTGTCGAGGCCGGATACGTTGGACAGAGGTATATTGATATGATAGCTAGATATAGATAGATAGTAGTGATATGATAGCGGGATGATGATGGCAGTGTGGTGGTAATGTTGGTGATGGTGGAATGGCGATGGCACTGTGTTGGTGGTGTCTGTGATGGTGGTGTGGGTGGTGGTGGAATGGTGATGGCAGAGTGGTGGTAATGTCGGTGATGGCAGTGTGGTGGTAATGTCGGTGATGGTGGAATGGTGATGGCAGTATGGTGGTAATGTCGGTGGTGATGGCGTCGGGGGTGGTGGTGTTGGTGGTGTCGGTGGTGGTGGTGTGGGTGGTGGTGGTGTGGGTGTCAGTGGGTACCGTTGGGCGGCGGCAGCTTGGGCAGCAGCGGCAGCAGGCGCTGCACCACGACGCGGCGGTCGGCCAGGCGCGGCCGCCCGCGCCGCCGCCGCGGCAACATCTCCAGCGAGAGCTCCGCGCCCGACTGGAACGCCTGTACAAACGTACCCATAGAGAAAATACCCAAAACGTCCCAACTAAAGTTATATAGATACACTAGCTGACCCGGCAAACGTTGTTGCCGTATAAATGAAAAAATGTTATGGTTGAACAACCCTTATCACTTAGGGGTACGAAAAATAGATAGTAGCCTAATATAGATAACAAGCCTACTGAATATGCATATATAATTTGGTGGGTATCGGTAAAACCGTTTCGGAGGAGTACGGTAACTAACATTGTGACATGAGAATTTTATATATAAGATTACATCGTTACGGACTAAGCTTATTATTATTATTTAAAAAGCAACTACTTATTACGTCCTTAACCATAACACAGCAGTCATATACCCCGTTGTTAGATAGAAATATTGTTGTCCCTGTAGTTCCGGGACTAGAATAGGGCTACGGTATCCCCTGCCTGTCGTATTTCTGAATCACGCTATTAATTTTTTCTAAAAGGAAAATCGTCTTTTTTTGGTTATGGCACATTTAGTTAGGATACTTAGAATCAATCACTATTCAAACCTACATTTTAAAATTATTTTTTTTTAACATCTTTTTTAAATGGAAATCTGAACCTAAGATGTATTAAATTTATCTTGACGATGTATAATAATGTAGGACTTACCTCAGGGTCGTGTCGAGGTGCAATAGGCGCAGGGTGGCGGAACAACGTGGCTGCCGGCATCGGTTGTTTCTGCTGCTGGAGAATACAATAAATATTCAATGGGTGTAAAATATATACAATAATTGTTGAAGTTGTATCAATTTTTCCTTTGATTCTGTCATTTCTCATAATGTATGTAAAATTTTTGCAAATTACCCACAAGAATGAGTTAAATAACGTTTAATGAAAAACCGCCCTAGCGTACGCGTACTATAATACTATAGTTCTGTGCGGCAATTTTCTACTAACACGTTAAAATACATCTCGGCGCTATAGTGCAGCGTCAAGATCTACTTAGAAGTGTTAGAGCATTCTACCACCCTGTCGTGTGTAAACTACCTGTTCTGGTTTACTGTGACTGGATGTTAAGGTTCTTAATAAATATGTGTGACTAGTGTTTAAGAGACTTGTGATGTAGTGTTGTATAGTTCGTGCTAAACTTCTAGTCCGCTTTGCGTTGTTGCGCGCGGATCTCAGTCAGGCAGCTAATGAGGTCGAACAGACATATACTCGTAGCAGGGCACACTAACTGCGCTATGTACCCATGGGCGAGGGCGGGCAGCGGAGGGGGCGGACGTTCGTAGCGACGTGGTGTACACGGTATTCATGTTGAACTTGGTGCGGCGCGACATAGATAGTCACGTGCGCGGTGCCCGCCAGTGCCCGCGGCCGCGTCCCCCTGCCGGGGCGCGCGGGGTGCGCGGTGTGTGTGTACCTGGTGCGGGCGTCACGTGCGCGGTGTGTGTGTACCTGGTGCGGGCGTCACGTGCGCGGTGTGTGTGTACCTGGTGCGGGCGTCACGTGCGCGGTGTGTGTGTACCTGGTGCGGGCGTCACGTGCGCGGTGTGTGTGTACCTGGTGCGGGCGTCACGTGCGCGGTGTGTGTGTACCTGGTGCGGGCGTCACGTGCGCGGTGTGTGTGTACCTGGTGCGGGCGTCACGTGCGCGGTGTGTGTGTACCTGGTGCGGGCGTCACGTGCGCGGTGTGTGTGTACCTGGTGCGGGCGTCACGTGCGCGGTGTGTGTGTACCTGGTGCGGGCGTCACGTGCGCGGTGTGTGTGTACCTGGTGCGGGCGTCACGTGCGCGGTGTGTGTGTACCTGGTGCGGGCGCGGCGGCGCGCGGCGCGGCGGGCACACGTGTCCGCAGGCGCAGCGCGGCGGCGCGGGCGCGGTGTGTGTGTACCTGGTGCGGGCGTCACGTGCGCGGTGTGTGTGTACCTGGTGCGGGCGCGGCGGCGCGCGGCGCGGCGGGCACACGTGTCCGCAGGCGCAGCGCGGCGGCGCGGGCGCGGTGTGTGTGTACCTGGTGCGGGCGTCACGTGCGCGGTGTGTGTGTACCTGGTGCGGGCGCGGCGGCGCGCGGCGCGGCGGGCACACGTGTCCGCAGGCGCAGCGCGGCGGCGCGGGCGCGGTGTGTGTGTACCTGGTGCGGGCGTCACGTGCGCGGTGTGTGTGTACCTGGTGCGGGCGCGGCGGCGCGCGGCGCGGCGGCGCGCGGCGCGGCGGGCACACGTGTCCGCAGGCGCAGCGCGGCGGCGCGGGCGCGGTGTGTGTGTACCTGGTGCGGGCGTCACGTGCGCGGTGTGTGTGTACCTGGTGCGGGCGCGGCGGCGCGCGGCGCGGCGGCGCGCGGCGCGGCGGGCACACGTGTCCGCAGGCGCAGCGCGGCGGCGCGGGCGCGGTGTGTGTGTACCTGGTGCGGGCGTCACGTGCGCGGTGTGTGTGTACCTGGTGCGGGCGCGGCGGCGCGCGGCGCGGCGGCGCGCGGCGCGGCGGGCACACGTGTCCGCAGGCGCAGCGCGGCGGCGCGGGCGCGGCGCGGCCGGGCTGCGCGCCCGTCACGTGCGTGTTGCCCGCCAGTGCCAGCAGCCGCTTCAACCTGATGAGGAACGTGACATTTGTATAAGAGGTTCTTTGAAGTGATATAAGCCTTTACGGTTCAACTTCGGAAACATCCACACCACATTCCTGCATTATAGCAGCCTAATGGAGTACTGCTGGGTTCCACATAGAAGGGAATTGCAAGATATGCATTCTTAACCGAGACAACTTTTCATCGCAATCTGTAGTCGACATCAATTGAATAAAACCTAGAAAGATTTAGAATCCTACCAAGACTGATCACAAACAACATTATTGGTTAAAGACTTTATTTCTCTTAATATTGACAATCCACTTACAGAGAAAACACAATTATAAAACTACTAATATTTTTATGTTTGACTTAGTTAAGGTTATTTTTAGGGCAATTATAATAAATTTTCAACTTGCTATGCGCGGAGTTGCTAAAGTTGACAATTTGCGAGGATGACTTTTTCGATTCCCGGCTAGGGAAAAATATATTTAAAAAAAAGTAATGATGCAGTTTTAGTTTTTATCAAAATCGGCCTCGTAACTCCTTTCAGTATTTTCGCTAATCCTTATAATTTCGGTGTTGGCCCCGAAGGCCTATTTGAAAAATTCACCTTGTATAAAATGGCAAATATCAAAGATATAAAAATATAGTTATACTAAATATTGAACAACCCATTTTAAACAATCATAATTTATTAAAAAAATGTAAAAAAGTCTAAGCCGTTCATTATAGTTTCGTGACAAACTCTTACCTGTCGCTTAGTAAGGAGAATCCATTTGGAGGTGGTTGTGCCACAGGTCGATTAATCAGTTTGCTCACCAACTTTAAAGTGCCTGACGATTTGTGGTCCGGAGACGCGAGCTGTTCGCCTGAAAACATTAGTTATAAAGTAAGCTTTGCTACTTTCGAATATTCGTTCGTAATATAGGATTATATTTTCAACACTTTTGTTTATAGATTTCCATCAGTTACAATGGTCACTGAAAAATAATCAATGAAAGATGAGTAATGTTTGATTATAATAAATTTTCTTAAGCATCCTAATTTGACCTCATGATTTGAACATTTAAATTCAAAACTAAATGTTTGGATTTAGAATTGTTGATATCTTTTATTCATGGCTAGTCCCAATCTACATTTGTTATTAAGGCAACTTATATAAGCGAACCTACTTTTCCTCTCATCCCCCGACATGCCATCATTGCTGTCCTGACTGAACGTGTTCTTCGGCGAGAATATCATATCTGTATCACTCTCGCGTTTCTCCTTCTCGTCCTCCACCGAGCTGTCAACGCCCTTATCCGGCGTCTTATCTACTTTCTCCCTCTTGTCGATAGCTTTGTCACTGTCTGCCACTTTCTCGGGTTCTGTAGGTTTGGGCGCCTTTTGTACGGGGCGTGGTAGAGGTGGCGTGGGTTCCGCCCACCAGTAATCCAGTTCTAGTTTGGAGCGAGCGCCGAACTAAAATAGGAATTTATTGGGTTAGGTATGCGCGGTTTCTTTATATTAGATATTTCAGGAGTAAAAAGTACTATGATCTACATTGTAAAACATTTTAATTTAGTGTAAATGTTTCGTCAAAATAGATTACCGTGTTTCCAAAAATCACTCAGTACCCACAAAAAACTCGAATCAAATTGTTATCCATTCGAGAAATACCGCACGTATAAATTTTTATGAAAAAAAATTGCCATACGTACCCTACGTATGTACGTTAATGATAATATAACAAAACGTATGTTTACCTCTGAGAAGTCTTAAGCGAGGTCTCCACCTTTCTCCAATCCTTCCTAAACTATCTGTCACCATATTATATATTACGCTTTGGTGACGGCCCGTGTATACTCACCATGAGATACAAATCACCAATAGTGAGGTCCCCAGCGTCCACCTCACTCCAGCCCTTCCTGATCTGCCTGACGGCGGTGTGGACGTCAATGTCAGGCTTGGCCTCCACCTCGGGCTCCTTCTCCTCGGGTTTGTCCTCCTCCTTGCCCAGCACCAGCGTGTAGATGCTGCCGCCGCGTTTCTTTGGTCTTATGCGGAACTTCACCTTGTAACATAAAAAATAAGTTACATTTTTTGAAGGTGGTAGAAACCTTTGTGGTTCGACTCCGGCAGCATCACCGCCACACCTATTTCTGCCTCATTACATCTTTGTTCCGGTTTGAAGGTGTGGTAAGTGAGATATACTTTTCCGAGGCGTTCCAGCTTAGACCTCTCGGGTAGCGGCGCATCAGTGGCCGACATCAGGTAGGAATATCTAAACCTATCTGGGTTTGATTACAAATGTCCATGGGCGGCAGTAGCCACTTACCATCACCAGATCACCAGACTGCATGCTCGTCTGCTAATATAGATACGAAACCGTTGACAAAGTAATGAAATAACTATTTCACCTTGTAACACCACGGCGACCATGAAATTAGTTACACGGAATCGCTGACAAAGTAATGGTATTTAGTACAGAGCACGCTACCTGTCTCGATTGAAAAAACGTTTCATTATGATATCTATAACATTCGTAAGCAAGGTTGTGTATAATGTAACTCGAAAAACATTGTTATTTTATAATATCTTATCTTGGACTCTTCTCATTAGAAAGTTTTGTGACTATTTTCTTACTTTTTATATGTATGTAAGATCTCTAACAACACAGAGACAACAAAGTGTGTGTGTATAACCTTACTTTATATTACCTTTAAATTCTTAAACTTCGGTTGCTTGGCAGTCTTGTCACCTTTACTGTCACTCTCATTATCAGTATCACTTTTATTGTATTTCTCATCATCCTCCAACTCCGAGAAGCTATCCTTCTCTTTCTCCGACATATCCTTGTCCCTCTCAGGTTCTCGTTCTACTTCTTCCTCTGCGGTTTCCTCTGCTTCTGCATCTTCTATGTTACTCTTGAAGTGAGCCATGAGCTCTATGCCATCGATCGCTGTTTCGTCAATGTTCATCAGCTTGGGCTCGGAATCTTCTGTTTTGATCTTCTTGGGTTCCAAGTCCTTGTCCTTGTCGTTTACGCTGTCTTTTCTTTGACGCTTTGGTGTTCGGATTTTTACTGTAATCAAAAGTATTAGTTAACTTCATCAAAAATATTCAATTGAAAGTTTGATGATTTAATTTGAATGTGATTTTAAAGCCTGAAAATTAAATTTATCTTCATTAATATGGCAATAATTGTTAACTTAGGCAGGTAAGTTATTTAGAATTCAATAGGACGATACGTTTCACACTCCATCTCTTACATGTTCCACCTCAATCTATTTTTTCTTCTGTTAATCATTCTTGGACTTACCACCACTCCCATCATTATCTTCCCGCTTAGAGCCCATCCTCTCGAGATACGAGGAGAAGCAGATCTTCTGACTGGAGAGCTGCTCGCTCGGACTTAGCACTGGCAGGTGGACTTCCGCGCCTGGACGCGGCCCCACGTGAAGGGCCAATTTCTTTGGATGATAATCTAAATAAATAGAAAAAATATAGCACGGTGGTTTTGTAATGAGACCACCACAATAACATTTTTATTGACAATTTTCTATTAGTAGGGTAGGTTAGGTTAGGTTGCCCGCGGCTTCGCTCGCGTTATGAAGTAATATTTTCATCCCCTATTTTATCCCCTTGGGGGAAGAATTGATCAAAATCCTTTCTTAGCGGATGCCTACGTCATAACATCTGCCTGCATGCCAAATTTGAGCCCGATCCGTCCAGTGGTTTGGGCTGTGCGTTGATAGATCACTATGTCAGTCAGTCACATTTGAGTTATATATATTTAGATAAGCGAATTTAGCGTCTTTCCACAGCTCGTCAAGAGATCGCGTGTCATAAGAAGCCAACTAGAACTCCCGCCTCCTTGTCCTCAAAAATAAGTAAAAGAAAATACTCCTAGTATTTAAATGACCCCTAGGAAACATTTCCAATAATCATGATCAAATATTTATAATATTATTATCGATTGTTTTTAATGTCAATAAAATGGCCCTGCGAGGTTCTTTCATATCCTTACTATCCTATTATCCTAATATTATAAATCCGAAAGTAACTCTGTCTGTCTGTCTGTCTGGTTGTCTCTTCTTCACGCCTAAACCACTGAACCGATTTTAATGAAATTTTGTACAAAGATAGTCTAAAACCCGAGAAAGGACATAGTATAGTTTTTATCCCGAAAATCCTACGGGAACTAGGGATGGCGATCTAAGATTGATTAATCGGAGAATCGATCATTTGGACCAAAAAGTCGATTATTTTTATCGATATTAGTAAGGATTTAATCGTAAACTATGCATTTGATCATGTGATCTTTAGCAAAGTTGTTGTCCATGAGCCCATTAAGGTTTCAGAGTTGGTACGAGCAATTTTCGCCAGATAGCGCCACTGTCATTCCAATGAAGTTACGAATTTTCAGTCATAACTAGTCTTAAATAATATGATTCTGTGTAAAGTCTTACCTTGCAAGAGAGTTCGGTCGGGCTCCAAGCCCAAATGGTTCTCATATTCGTCGACGTTGCCGTTTTGGTGGGTTTGCTCCGTGTGCTCTAAGTCTTTTTGTTCGTCTGATGGTTTCGTCTCCAGCTCGTTTTCCATGGATAAGCTTTTATTGTAATTTGTCTAAATGTCTGAGTTAAGTCATAAACTTGGCTATAACTTTGAAGTTTGGTTCGATTAATTTATATTTTTATTTGCTACATGTTAACTATTTTACAAAATTTATTTAATTTATTTCTATATAATATGTAAATATTAACATTAACGATTGATGTAAATAAAATAAATTTTATTTCGTTTCCAATTCAAGTCACGATATGCCGATTTCAAACTAAAGCAAGTAAATTTTATTCATTTTTGTTTATTCAGTACACGTTTTGATTAAAATATTTTATTGACCACTTTAATAGAACAAATTACATGAAATTTAAATTGGCTTATAAATTGTGTATGTAATACAGCGGTGTCGGCAAAGGTATTTCACTAAGAATTATTTATTATAATTAGGGAGAAGCAGACAAGTGTCCAGTCTACCTGATGTGTATACCTGTATACACATCAGGTAGACTAGGCTAAGGAAAAAGATATTTAAAAAAAACGAATGATGCAGTTTTAGTTTTTATCAAAATCGGCCTCGTAACTCCTTTCAGCATTTTTCGCTAATCCGTATAGTTTTGGATTTGGCCCTGAAGCCCTATTTGACAATTTCACCCTGTATATCTCTAATAACTGTCTCTCTTACTACACTCTTTAAAATCGGAACACAGCCATGCTTAACACTACTGTTATTAGACAAAAATACATATATATATCTAAATTTAATGAGAGAAACGTAAATTTGACCCATACACCTACTTAAATTTGATTTGATTCTTCATTCGTCGCGTTTAATCGTGTAGTGTGGCGTATCAATAGCATGTTTTCGCTTTAATACATTTATGTCAGTGTGTCGTACAAAGGATACGCGTCCGGGCCGCTGTCCGCGTTCCCAGCGTCTCGCGAGCGCGCGTATCAGCGCGCACAGCGTGGTGCGCGGCGGGATGGCGAGCGCGGCGCGCGGGTTGTGCGCGGCGGCCTGCACGCGCGCCCAGGCGGCCGCGTCGCGCGCGCGCAGCACCACCGCCGCGCGCCCGCACACGCGCGCGCCGCAACCGCGCTCACCTTGAATTACAATGCTGTTTACGATTGGACGTTATGCTAAATTGATCCAACCCACAATAACAGTTTTTTAGGTAGTATCACAAATGGCATCTCCACATCGACTTTCATATATGCAAAAAATATTCAAGCTTCTTTCTTTTTTCTTTTGAAATATACAGATATCAGTGATACCGATCATAAATGAAGCAATTAAACTTTTACTAAAAGACCTATTTTCTTAAAAGCTAGTTTTTTGGTTAGATCTATTTTGCATAACTACATCCAATTATCACAAAAAGAGGCCAAAGACCAACTAATAAACAATAAACTGAAAAGAAAATGAAATATGATTTAAATATGAAACCTGAGGTGTAAAAACCTAATGATTTGATTTTAGTTAAGAATGAAGTAAGAGGAAAATTGGATAGTATATACTAAGGACCATATAGAGTAGTCAGAGATTTATCGCCAAATGTTGAAATTATCAAAGATAATAAAATTTATGTAATACATAAAATCGTACCAAAATTTATATTCCTGCTTAAATTATGTGTATTGTATTCTTGGTTAAAAAAAATACAGTTTTTATTTGCCAATTTCCCTAACATTATTCTTATCAACTTCAAAAAAAAATGTTCTGTATTCGACCATTCCGTATGACGAACCTTTGTATGTTCGTTTTTAAAATAAAACTACTGATTTGATATCTATGAGAACTTCATTATTTAGAATACGAAGCGATCATGTGATCTCATTTGTAAATTGACCGGCATCCACACCATTCCATCAAAACGCAAGGACCGCTTTACACTAGGGATAGATGTAGCGTTAGATCCTCCGCAGTAGAATACCCTCAATCAAAACATTATGCATCTCAATAAGCATACACGAGTACACGCGCGACATTAAGATATGTATTATCATTAATATAATTATAGCAAAAAATATTAACGATTAAAAAGTATCGCATGTTCATCATAATTTAAATAGCGGATACACAGTTAATCCTTGATTGAAGTCAATAACGAAAAACATTATACGTTATAGAACTTTACAATGCATCCAGATTAAACTTATGATATGAAGATTAATCCTCAATGTATAACCATTAAATCATCAGAATAATTGATGCGACTTAGATTATAGATAACGTGCATGGATATTTTTATAAATGCATTCATTAGAGTTCAGCTGTCTGTATATTATATGTTTCTCACGTGTAAGTACAGAACTCGCAAATAATCCCATAAGAAAGACCTACCTAATAAAGTTTCCTTTAAAATGATATGGATTAATAAAAAAAGACGGTTTTGGATAAAATATAATTAACTATGCAAATTTCATTTTTATAAGAATTGTTACCGTAATTCCTTTAAGCATTTTTTACTTTTCTGATAGTTTCGAATTTGACCATCTACGCGTTCTTAACAAATTCAGCTTGAATATGCAGATATTTTCAAAATTTTGTTTGGATTTTTTTGGACATTGCGCACCGATACTAAGGTGTCTGAGGTTTAACTCCTGCGCTACTTTCCTCACCACAACACCCTGTAACCGCAAGCTACCCGCACCACTGACCGGTGATCTGGTTGAGGCGGCGCAGCGCGCGGCACATGGGCGTGCGCACGCGCAGGGTGCGGCCGCGCGCGCGCACCGCCATGCTGCCGCAGCGCACCATCTCGTCCAGCCGCGCGCACGTCTTCTCGTTCACAGACACCAGCTTGCGACGCAGCTCGCCGTAGTTGATCAGCGCGTACAGCTCCTGGGCTACTTTCTTTACGTCTGAAAATTACGATGACATTATAAATTTACACTTAGGTATTAGACCATAGACGCGCCGCTGCCCCTGAGGAGTGAGTTGGGATACCTCGGAAAAATATGTCTCCCTTATCACATCACACCTTTCAAACCAGAACACATCAGCGCTTAATGCTTTTGTTATGAGGCACGCATAGGTGTGCCGGTTGTACCGTCGCAGTCGAACCGCAGTGGGTCCAACCACCTTCAGAACTGGAGAAGATCCAACTCAGACCTTCTGGATAACGCTTCAATTCTAGCAGTTGATTACAGATTCGGAACTTCTATGCGACAATTGCCTTTTCACAAAAAAAAAAAAACGAATAATATAATTACACAACTTACTTTCATCAAAATGCACATGTTTCGACAACTTGTGCCAGGTGCGGTAATAGAAGTGGCTGACTTGGGTCTTGGTCTTCAGGTTGCCTTCGGGCACCATGCCTTTCTTCTTCATCTTGGCGCAGATGTGGGCGGTGATGGCGTCGAAGTCCTTCCCGTACTCGTTTAGCGCCTCGAAGAAGAGGCTCTTCTCGTCGGCGGACCAGAGCGCTTTGGGCATACGTTGCTTCACCGTTGGGAACTTTAGATCCTTGTCGTCGATTTTGATTGGTGTTTCGCATTCTGCCACATCTAGAAATGAATGATATGACAAATATATGATGCATATAGACCATTATTAATCAACATCATGATGTACGATTATTATGATAAAATCATAGTACTTAAGAGCGAAACCGCTATCCAGGTAGAAATTTTTAAATGGGCCTTCAAGACTAAATTCAAAATTATAAGAAATAGCAAAAAAGCAGTTTCGATGCCATGTTTGATAAAAAGTAAAACAGCATTATTATATTTTTTTTCAATCTATTTCCCTAACCGGGGATCACACCACTTGATTTTGGACAAAAAAAACATTGTATTATTCGCATCCGTATAGTGTAGCTTATAATGATCATATTCTGGAAAGAAATCAATGACAAATTACAGGAAAAAGCTCGTCCTAAAAATATAATATTTTACTCGAATTTTCATTTACTGGATCTCATACCTCGTTTGTCGACAGGCGGTTCCAGCCTGAGCTTCTTAATGACCCTGGCGCTGGTGCGTTGCTGCTGCAGCGTGGTGAGCGAGCCCAGCAGCTCCGGCCGGTTCTCCTCCGCGCCGGCAGCGGGCGGCGCGCCGGGCGACATCGCTAGCTCTTTCACTACCACCTGCAAAATTCAACTTCTTGTAACTTTCATACATCTCTAAATTTAACATGAGGCAACAAAATTATAAATTATTAGCTTTTACTCGAGACCTCGCTTGCGGTCAGAGGATTTTGTATATCTCTCGGGAACTGTATCTTTTCTGGGGGTAAAAGGGTCCCCTACGTCTGAACCCCTGCGAACGTGTGTACCAAATTTCAAGACAATCGGTTATGTAAGGGTAGTTAACAAACAAACTTACACTTGCATTTATAAATTTAGTTAGGATGTATATTAATTTGACTTTAAGAGATCTGGAAGGTATTCAGTAATTAAATTGTTTTTATACTGAAAACATTACCTATACCTAACTATCTTCAATAGAAAAAAAAACACACACATTTGTAACGTGTTTTGAGAAACGAAACATTTAGAAGATTTTAGTTTATTTTCTTTGTTTCTTCGCCCACCCATAAAAATGATTAAACCAGGTTTTCTTTATTTATTCTGTTTACAAGCCTAATATTACTCGTACCTACTTCGACATGTAATTAACAAATATGTGTTCTTTGTGTCAAACAGAAGTTCGATATGAATACACTTAAAATAAAATTTAAATCTATCCGGATAAGTTCGTTTTATATTAACGGTTACATACATCTGGTAGAACGCATTGCATTCCATTACTCTACTTCTACACAAAGGGTTATTTGTGGCATTTAAATTAACCTTAGATACGTACTATCTATAAGTAGTTTGTGAACCTCAGAGGAATAGTTTTCGAATGAGTAACCGCAAAGAGATGCGACCAAGTTGTGAGAAATAAAAATGTGGTTTTGTTGACAATACACGCTCTACATTTAGCAATTTAATATTTTTTTGGTTCATTCAAAATATCGTTCAACGTGTTTGACCACCCATGAAATAGCAAAAACCTTTTGTTTACCTAATTAATTATATTGCAGGTAGAATTTGTTGTAGTGTATCATAAATCCGGACCTTTGTTATAACATTGAAGTAGTAAACGAACATGCGACTTATGTGATGGTTTCTTTTTTTATTTAACCTAACGATAAGGCAGACGGGCTACCTGATGGAAAGCAGTCACCGTCGCCTATGGACATTTGCAACACCAGAGGAGTCGCTAATGCATCGCCAGCTTTGAAAGAGAGTTCTTTTTACACGCCTCTTCAAGAGCCCCATGTCATAGTCCTGAGGGAATACCTCAGGAGGAAGTTCATTCCACATTTTGCACGTACGCGGCCAAAATGACCGTGCAAACCGAACCGTGGAGGACCGCCACGGGTCAAGTTGATGTGGATGGAACCTGATGGTAAGTGGTCATTGCCACCCAAGGATATCTGTAACCAGCTTCATATAGATCAGTGAGGTTTTACCTGAAGAAGGAGTAGTAAACATTTTAAAATCTGTATTCAGATTTTAAAATGTTTACTACTCCTTAAAACTAAGATGGTCGTATCATATGAAAATCAACCGACATCCACAGCCATCTAACGAACGTAGAACTACTTTTTTCTAGAAAAATTCCTAGAAATAAGAAAGGTGCACCTTCTACTCTACACCACTTTAGATGTATCCTGTAATAAATACTATTTATATATCTTACATTAATCGTATTATTATTCGTTGATAATAATATTTATAAAGAGTTCTGTTCGTAAATGATATGTTTCTAATTATAATAAATTTTAGATTTTATTTTATAGTCCGTGTCTACAAACGGATTTTTCTATAAATTCTACAAACGTTACCGTTATCACGAATTTAAATAAATCATTATTGACGCCAAACTGGACGCTATATAATGTATTATTCATGTTTTGATGTTTATATCAAAACCAGAAATACATTTAATTACTTTCATTCATTATATTTCATAAGGAAGGATTACAAGGTCCCGAAGATAAAGCAAATTGACAACGTAATTTTGTAGGTGTAGATGAAGTCATTTGAAGGAGGAGTGGAGTGGAGTCAGTTTTGACGACACCCCAACTTACACATCGTGTTTGTGAAGCTATCGTTTTCCGATAGTCCGACTTTAGAGATATAATATATGCAATAAGTATATAACAATATATAAATTCTGATGTTGGTAAAACTTCGATAACGTGATTCATAATTATTGTGGCGCCCTCTCGAATGGCGAGAAACAGCGAGGGCTTGGTAATAGGGTTCCGTTTTCCATTTTGGGTACGGAACCTTAAAAACTAGAAGAGACGCGCACTCGGGGTGGCATTCGAGTATTGATCACACTTTTGACCTTACTTTACCGCTTTATAATTGTTTTACACTTGTTAGGGACGTCCTCAGTGCCCTACATGATAAATTAAAAAAGCAACGCAACGCACAATGCTATAAACAACTTTAAACTTGAGGCTTAAAATATACTCAAGTAAGTACCTACTAAATGAGAATTTTAAGTAGGTATGTGATCTAATAAGGAGAGAAACTACAAATACAACTTGTAAGACAATAACTTTGTTAGCACAAAACCATGTATTTCTGCCTCATAACAGCAGTGTGAAGTGTTGCTGTGTTCTGGTTTAAAGGAGAGGTAAAGAAAGAAGAATAAGAGATGGTCTAACTAGTCCTAGCTGGTAGCAACGCATCAGTGACTGACAGCTGAAGGAACTGCATTCATATTTGCGGTTGATTAGATATAGACAGGTGGACTGCATGCTTGATTACCTATTTTTGCTATACTGTAAAAATATTCACGTGTTTATACAATATACACAAATATATTATTTATTAAGTCTATTTATTAACTCTAAATACATTACTGGCTTTAAGATTGTAGCAAATAACAAATGTGTATAAAAACTAAACTTTGGATTTTGAGCAAAAACAAATGTTTTTGGGTATTTTCGTATAAGAACTAAAATATATTTTTAATTATAAGGAATGTCAAGTTTGAATCGACAAAAACTTTTAAAGTATTATGTACAAAACAAAACAAAGGCTTAGTTAAAATTCAAGATTCGTAAATATCAGGTTAGAATTGACATTAATATGACCCATACGGAAGTGTGATAATGGTTCGTGATATTTATTAGTAGTCGGTTACATAGGAATAGGAATAGCGGAATATTTTGTAGGAACTATTTTCGTGGACCGATATTTATTGATATCCTGATATCAGAGTTTTGAATAAGTGATTTTGTTGTCTAAAATAAAATCGACACACAAATATACTTTTTAAACAAGTGTAACTTAACATATTGAAACTATAAAAAATATTATTATATACTACATAATAATTATAAGTTAATTTAAATTTTTATAATAAAAATTAAATATTATTAACTGAAACAGTAAATTCATATAAATAAAACCAGGCATTCCAATTTCCAACCATTCCTTTATGAAATACGGCAGCAAAAGTAGCTATTATATGAATTTTATACAATAACTATCTCATTATAAAATTTATGGCGGGAATTCTGATTATAGATACAAAAGAATAAAATATGAGAAATAAATATGAATCATGTGAATAAAAATAAATAATAAATATATTTTCCCGACGTGAACCAACTTGATTATCTCGAAATTTCAATGTTAAATGTTTAATTTAAAAGCGTTTTAGAAACAACTGTAACCCCTTCGACAGTTGAATATCGAAAACTTACAAGTCTGACAGTTCTCTACAAAGAACTACACCTATTTCTGCTTTGGAGCACTGTCCAAGTCCATAGTACTGTTAAAAGCTATACCTACTGTTTTGTGGTGTGAAGGGTGTGTCAAGTGTAGTGTTACATGTCCACGACGAGTTCTATTTAGCTTGGTCATGAAGAGTAGCATCCCATCTGTGACTGATCTCATGTAGAACATATACCCTATTTGGCGATGTTTACAGATGTCCAATAATGATACTGGACCATCAATTAAAATCCGGGCACAAATAGTACCATTTACGAATTCATCTTTCTTTCCATCTCCTTACTATATTATGTATACCAAAACTGTAGTATACTTATGACATACTAACACGCAAGTACGAATAATGGGAAATAAAAATGCAGTCTAAACGTTTTTTTTACTGTTACTAAACAACTGTATGATGAATTTTGATTAGTTCAATCGTCGATTTTTGAGACGTGCAGAATTTAATATTGTAGGGTAACAATAAACGGGAATACACTTTGGACGGCAAATTTTGAATTACATACAGCTCATACCTACCCATCTTTCACATTTATCGTAAATATTTTTAAGGTTAAACTTGTGCTAATTATTTGAATTTACGTTTTTTTTATAAATTGGAAATACAATATCTACAACTGATGTTGGTATATAAAACTTATAAAACAACCTAACATTGATGACAGAGTCTAACTAAGAAAAAATATGGCAATAGATTTTCAGTAGCATAAACCCATAGAAAGTTTTACACTTGGGTATATCAATAAAAAATTGTACACTTCTAACCCCTTATTGAGACAGCTTTACAGTGAAAAGGACAAACACAGAGACAACATAGATATGAAGCATATAGACAGATACTAACTACTAAGTAGTAAAATATGTAATTATGATTTAGATTTCCATCAGAACCACAATGGAAATGTCCATAATCATATCTGAGGGACAGTATAATTTAAATGCAACAAAATCAACGTACTTGATATTAGCAGAATAAACACGTATATGCTATAATATATAAGTTCGTTCACTATTTTAAACTAGGACTATTTAAAATATATCTAATATTATTTCTATAAGCATGCGATTATCAAGTAATTATATTTATTTAAGAAATAAATATGTCACATATTAGAATTAAGTCGCTATATATTTTTTTAATTAACTATTTACAATAAAATTGTTTGTCCCATAGGTAGGCATCGAATAAATTAACTGACTAGATTTTACATTAGACCTATAAGCGAGTTTTGTGGTAGAAGATATTCTTTGAGAGACCTGTATTTTTACAAATAATATGTTTTTGTCGGTATAACATTTTCTCTAGACGCTTAAGGGCCTGCGAATTATCTCAAATGAAAAAAAAACAGAATAAATAATAACTGGAGGCAAACATAGCGGACACGTGTAAGTACTACACCTGCTGCTTAATCATTATAAAAAGTATAATAGTGGCTAATACATGTCATTACAGAATAATTCGATCATTGAATTAATCTCTTTGTCAATTATATAACGTTACATTGTATAAGACGGTGGACTAACAATGTTGTATGTTTTTCTAATTATGAATTCCAAGAAACCTAATTACATCAAATATTTTTTTCATTCAAAATAAGTTCTTTACAGAGCACTTTTCGAATGTCAATATAACTTCACAAGGAATGTAGTTATGGAGAAGAAGCGGCGAAAGAAACTCCATAACACACATATTTTTAATTTATCTTTTATTTTTTTAAGCGGCGAAAGAAACTCAATAACACACATCTTAGAAATTAGTGGTTCAAGGAACATTATACAATATTAAGCCAAGTTTAAAGACCTTTAAATAAAGCGATTATATTGAAATATACGAAAGTAAAATTAGTATAAGAAGGAAGGCGTCACAAAGAGTATTTTGGTAATTTATTACTTGATTTATTTATATTTACTTATTTTCTTCTGCCACATCAAAAAAATCTAATTATTCATATTAAATAATGTATGTGAATAAAATGTATTGTAACAAATTAAGATGCATACGTCAATATCATGGTCACAGTAACATTGGCCTAAAGAAATGACGTTATTACAGTCGCCATCTATACATAAATATTTAGGACATGTCTAATTTACATTTTGTTTTTAAACTATTTCAATGCAGAGATTTTTCCACTCCGCGTAATTACAGGTATGATTTTTTATATATCCGGAATTTAAATAAAGTTTTTAAATAACAAATTTCTTTACAAAATCGTAATGAAATTTACACATACAAAATATGAGAATGAAAGGCTTTTTTCTGTGTTAAGATCCATTGAGGCTATATAAAATTACAAAAAAGGAACTGACTAGTTAAATACTACGGACGGGATTTCCGTAACTCGTATTAAACTTAAATATAATTTGTAAGACATTATTAATTCATGAAAATTTTATGACCTGTTCTTATCGTAACTCGCACAAATCGCACACCTATTTCTACCAAATAACAGCAGTGTTAGGCGCTGCTGTGTTCCGGTTTGAAGGGTGTGGTAAGGGAGACAGACTTTTCCGAGGCGTTCCAGCTTAGTCCTCAGGGGTAGCGGCGCATCTGTGGCCGACCTTAGGTGGGAATATCTAATCCTATCTGGGGTTGATTACAGATGTCCATGGGCGGCAGTACCCACTTACCATCAGGTGGACTGTATGCTCGTCTGCTACTCCTGTATTATATAAAAAAAATCTTAACTAAAACCTTGCTGCTGTCTTTCTTTTATTTAGTCTAAGTTGGTCACCCTACTGATAACGCTAATCGGTTACACAGCCTGCGATAAACCATCGCGAAATATAAAACACGCACATGCATGCCTGACATTCAATGCGACACACGCTCCGCGCAAGCATTCGCGCCGCTTATGTCATGCTTTACGAACAAAAACAAATTGTTTATGCAATAAAAATAATTGTAGACTTAGTTAAAATCGACATAATTTAACTTAGTATTTAGTTATTGTTGCAGAGTCAACAGCCGTGTGATATTCAACCAAATTTGAGTTAGTTTTAGTTAGTTAAATCAAGATGCGTGTTGTGATATATTTAGTATTATGCGTTAGTTTAGTTAAAATTTGTGAAGCAGAGATGCAGAAGGAAATGTATGCGACGGTGGTAAGTTGATATATTTCGTTAATTAGGACTTTTTGGCATAAGTTAATTGATCCAATTTACATTTTGTTAAAAATGTTTTTGTTGTATACCTTTATGTAATTATTCATCACAATCATTAGGTTTAGTTATTTGAATGTATTACTTTTCAAGAATATACCGTTTTAGTTAGGGTTTATCGAAATAGTGTGACCGATTTCAGAGCCAATACTTTCCTGTCCTCCCCAGCTATAATTTTATGACTTGTTTTTTGCTTTGAAGTTTGTTTAATTTTATCCTATTTTGAACGTAAGTCAAGAATTCGATTTAAGTGTATTTTCAATATCCGATCCATATAAACCGACAAGTCCACCCTTTAAACTTCTAGAATATTAGAGGGTCCTGTTCGATGTAGCTTGCCATCGTTACTTTATACCTATCCACAGTACAGAAAATCATTATTTGTGTAATATAATAATTATTGTATTATATTTTTGTTGCCTAAAAGTTTTTGCGATTGTGTTTAACATATTTTCAATGCAAATTTATTTATTTTAAAATCGTATATATTTTGCACATAATACCAACTATTGTATCTTTTTGTGAATATTCGAATATATGTATACATTCCTGCATATATTTAATAAGCTATTTATAGTTAACCACTTCAATCTTAACCTTACGTACCTACCTAGTATCTACTATACTATACTATATTATACTTAAGTAAATAAATTAAAAAACAACACGGCATAGGTACCTCGTTTACCTACTTATCAAGTTAATTATTCTATAAACATTAATAATTAATATTCAACATAATATTACCTACTCATCTTATTACATAATTTATTCTCGATTTGCCTGATTATATCAGTTTTCCCGATACCATCTCAAATCATTTATAAACCAGATTAACATTAAGCTGTTTCCCACTGGTTTTATCTCTTATAATATTATAATAATATTAAAATCAATTTCCTTAATTTATTGCGTAATTTGTTACGGGATAAACCATAATTATAATACGTACTTTTGTATAAATGCAATGGAATGCAAGCGGATATGCTATGACATTTGATACTATTCGATTACTAACTATTATGAAATGATGAGGATTTCAATAGAGAAATTTACCCAAAACAGATATAGATCTATTTTGGATCATACCCAAGTTTAACAATTGATTAACTAACTCTAAAAGAGCAGTAAATAATAAGATGGGTTGTGGACTAGGACTGGTATCAGAACAAATAGTATCTATAAATTACCAAAAAAATATTTTCGTATCGTTAATTTTGATTAAAGTTTGTCTTTTTTCCTAAGTAATACACAGACGCAACTTTTTGTTAACATAAACGCTAATTATGTTTACAATTTATTTATATTAAAAAAAACATGAAGAGCACGATTTATATGTGTTACATAAAAATAACATAAAATGATAAGATCACTATTTTTTAATTTCCTTGTATATGTTATGTAAGATGATCATTGAATGACATTTAAAATGTATCGATTTTATTATTAACATCACAGATTAGTAAAGATTACTTGCTCCTAACAAGAAAATGTAACCTTTTGACAATTGTCACTGTCATCTATTTTCGTGTTTGAAAAATATTTAAAAATGTAATTTTTAGATCATTTACGAATGAAACGATATTTCCTCGCACTTTCTTCGATTTCGTGTCTTAACTGCGCACGTCGGCATTTTTCCGCGTAAATTACACCATGACAGCCATTAAACGGCTGACAAAATTCTCAGTCGTTTAATGGCTTCCTTCAAATACAAGGCGGTGAGATATCTAGACTTATCTATGATTAACATAATAAACTTCGTAAAGTACCAGGTCGCATCTCAACTGCTGAAATCGAAACTAACTTATTTAACTAATAATGTTAGGGGCATATTGTAAACATTTTGACAACCAAAGTTCAAACAAGTTTTTCACCATTTTGCCATAAATAATTAATAATACCAAATTATTAATTATACCATACCAATTAATTATAACATAATTAATTATACCAAATGTATTGTCTTGAAAATAATATTGAAGTAGCAAAGCAGAGTGCAATACACTTAGTGGTAGAGCTATTAGCACCCATGGGCAATTGTAATTAACCCCAGATAGGATAGAAAATCTACCTGAGGACGGCCACAGATTTACTGTTAATTACTGCACCCTTCAAACCAATAAGAACAGCCCTTAAATCTGCAATTTTAAGGCAGCACTAGATGTGGCGGTGGTGTTTCCGGTATCAAACTATGAAATGTTCTACCAACTTCAAATTGCGTGTATCGTAAGGAGTAAAGATATAAACAATGACTAACACGAATTGCATAATATTAAATAGATTAAATATAAAATGTACAATAATGATAGGACGACGAAGTAAATTACTGAGAATTTCCGTCAGTATGTCACAGATGATGTGCTCGTGAGATATGCATATGATGGGCTATTATTGAAATCACTGTTCACGTTGTATATAATAATACTCAGTAAAATACTACGAAGAATTTCTAACTTTTGATATAACGACATTAACTCGTTAGCATCTACACACGTAAATATTCGTAGCATCTTTTCTTAAGAATACCTTAATTGTTCCCTTTTTGATTTTTGTCCGGTAATCTGCACGTAAAACTTATCTGTAAACGTAAACGTATCTGTTTAATTGCAGACGGGTGGGTTTTTAAGCAAAAAGACGATATTCTAATTAGAATACAAGAAATTTGACAAGACATTTACAATTGTAAATGTCTTGTTGTGTAATAAGTCTCCATTTTTAAAACGCTTAATATATACATCATTCTCGAAAGTAACCTCAAATTAGATCAAACTATTAATATCGAAGTCTTAACAGTTTAATCGTTGTAAATTTCAAAATTTAAGAACATTTCTTAATAACATTGCAATAGCAATTTGATAAAATAGTTGTCATGCTACGCACATTCTTAGAAATTATGAGAGTAAAATTAGATTGACCTTGGGCCGTTTATTTTATAGTCATCGTTGTGGGAGAATCGAAGCGTTTAGAAAATGATTACATCGAACAAAACGTAATACGATGTATCTACTAACTCCATCAATACAAGTATGTAAAGTAATGGACACAATTGCGAATAGGAAATGAAATTATATTTATGAGCAAGAATTAGGACAATGAAATTTTGGCAAAGGATTCTCCGGAGATTAATCCTGGGGAACGGCCGTACATCAACAGTCTCCGTCCGAAAATTGTACATTTGCAAGATATTTATAAAACTTTGATAGCGCGATTAAGAATAATAGTGGCGCCGCTTCTTGGAGTTTCGCAGACACCACAAGGATTTTATATTAAGATTGTAACAGTTTAAAATTAGATCACAGTTATTATTTTTTTGATAAATTGTGTAAATCGAGTAGGTGTGTATCAGACTTTACAATAAATTTATTCAGCATCTAATTCCTTTGCACACGAGAGCGTCGCCTCGTGTCATTTAATTTGTATAGAACTGACATTGTTTCATCAACGTTATTAATTGCCTTTAGACACAAAACATACTTTTAAAAGTGTTATTTAATTTGATGACAAAAAAAAAATACAAATAATAGGTAATCTAAAAAGTAAAATACTCTATGTCGTTCACAGGCTAGCGGGTACCTTTTGAAAGTTTCCCCTTGCTAACACATTTGGGCTTAGTGACAATTCTCTAGGAGCAAGTAAACGATTGTCATCAGATGAACGGACGTTCTATATAAATAGAGTATGAAGATACCATTTTTTTTGATGAGGGGTAAACGCCGGGTTACGTTTCCACATAACCCGGCTTTACCGCACTGAACCCCCCCCCCCCGTGGCAACCTCGGCGTTTGGTGGAGAATTCCAGGAACACAATCGGAGTCCTCCAAGAGCGATTTTCTATCGGGCTCTGCCCTGGAGGGAGCTAAGTAATTTACGCTCCTCTTACATCCAGAGTATAAAGATGCCAAAGTACAAATCATCAGTAATATACCATAACAAGGCTCATTAAAGTTTCCAAGATGACAGGAACAAATCTAGCATATTGTAGTTATTTTATTGTTATCGTAATGGGTCGACGCTTCTCTAATAGCTCTGGGCAACGATAATGTGCATTATTAGCATATTCGCAACCTTTACGGATAATAAATTAACAAGTAAGCGTTACAAACGTACATTAAAATATTTTCATGTCGTTTACATACCTACTGCATTTTGAAAAACGTATACCATCCTGTAAAGCTATCGATTTAAGCAGAAAATATGTCGTAGTCTAATTGAAATGAAACCATTGTAACTGTTCAGAATATATTTTCCCTTCTCTAATTAGAACTACTTCAACTAATCCTTGACTCAAATCTTATTTTTTTTTATTGTTCTGAAAGCGTTTCTGAAGAAACGAACTGAGTTATAAGTAAGCGTAAATTACATTCCTATTCAGTCGTAGATTGTTTGGCAAGAGGACTATTTTTGAATATTTTGAGTAGGTAGGTACTATCTACTATTTGACGTGGCATGAATGAAAGTGGCGGTTCTACGAGTTAAATTATACTGTTAACTTTTAATAGACTAATTTATTTCATCATCTTTTGCTTTGGAATGTAAATAGATCGCATGCGTTTTACATTGTATTGGTAATATTGAAGGTCGAAGTCCATCTTCATTTTTTTATATATTATTATTTTCAAGTATGGTATATAAAAACAATATTTATCCTACCTATGAAAGGTAGGATAAATATTGTTTTTTCCTACTTAAGCCCAGTCGGCCTGCGGTTATCCGAGTTGCAGTGTGACGAAAAATACTATATCAATGTATTTTCCACTGTGTTATTCCTTCCTCTTCATTCATCTAGCGGGTTAGATAGCATGATGAGAAAAGCATGACTTAAACAAATTTTGAATAAGCAAATATAGCAAGAAGGTATGCAGTTCACTTGATAGTAAATGGTCCTAGTAATACATACTCTCTAAAATGTGTTGATCTATCACGAATCACGATTCAAGAGATAGACCGCTTTGACAGACGGACAGACGTACTATAGCATATCGTTTTTACCCTTTGGGTACGGAACCCTAAAAAGATACGCCCGTGGGTCTGCCGCAGTCGACCAACAAAAAACTTCCAGGTTTAATCATATTCTGTGAGTGAACATATTTATTCATATAAAAAAGTGGTAGTAAAAAAAGAAAAAAAACATAACCTTATTTTTCAACATTTGTGTTAAAGTCATGGGTATAATTAGTTTATGTCACTGGCCGTATTAACCATTAAGTACATAAAAGGATTATTAAACGTATGTACTCAATTATAATTTGATCATGATAAGATTCGCAAAATTTAATTCGCTTCTAATTGTAAGTAGGTGCTATAGTACAAGAAGCTGAAGAAGCTAGGTATCCTCGATTGAACTAACTTTATTGGGAGGAAACTATTTGTTTTATAAGGGTGTGGAGTTGTGGACTCTCATGGGTTCTTCGGCTTTGCTCTACACTACCAGTGTTGCCAGATGCACTATAATTACTGTAATTTTACTTTATTTTTCTACATTTACTGTATAACGTATTACAATTTTACAGTGTATTTGACTAAAAATACTGAATCTTACTTTATACAAACACTATACTTCTTGCCGATCTACTGTAATTATTTCACTGTAATATTACAAATCTGATCTGGCAACACTGCTACCAAAAGTGTCTGAGGCTACCTATATATGACTTCAAAATTAATGCAATAAGGAATCATTCTGATTATTGCCAACAACAATGAGCCAGCATTGTTATACAAACGAATGCTGACGATGTAGGAAACGAAAACAGAGCATGCTGAATGCAAACACATAAAATGTTTACGTGACATCAATTATAAACTGGAAATCGGTCAATTCATATCGTTTTTGTGCTGAACGGACATTGTATTTGAGAGCAAATAGTTTTGTTTTATTTTTTTTTCAATGGACATTATATACTACGGAAAAAGCATGTAGAGTCTACCAATTTGCATTTAAACACCGGAGTGGTCTACGGCGTAATCCTTCTCATTCTGAGAGGAGACCCGTGCCCAGCAGTGGGACAGTATTAGGTTGATGATGATGGTGTATCCTCACCATATTAGTATCCACTAAGTGCACTAATACAGTATATAGTAGTATATTTTGTAGAATAAAACGAGGAAAAAGATTTGCAAGTAAAATAAACAGTAGGTAAATACAAAATAGTTAGGTGAAATTCCTTCACGTAAGGGTACAATAACCTAGGAACATTGACTGTTCCACCGGTGGCTAGAATGTCATAGACAACACAACTGAAATTATTCTCCATTAAGACCCCATGTCACAAGGTTATTGATATGACAAATTATAATAAGTGTCACCAAGGACATCAACGACCATTTCTGGGTTACAATTTTCAAGAAGAGAATCATTATAAAAACAATAAACTCGGCTGCGTAAACCAACGACACAAATAATTTTAAACCATCAAGACGTTCGGACGTGTCAAAAAATTAGACATACATAAGTTTGAAAAAAAATTTACTCCGTTGTCGGGTAAAAATATAAAATATCTAAAATAAAGTTATTATGCAATGATTATAATTATACAAATGAGATAATCACACGATTATATGAAGCGCGTCACCGTATTGCTACTATTGTTCGTATCTACCTACTGCAGGTAATTGGATGCTGAATACTCAGGTTGATCATAATTTCATCTTACAAAAAATAATAGACCAATTAAAGCCTGACACTAGTAATTAATCCATCCCATGTTTTGCATACTAAAGATCAATATTTGACAATTTCTGCGTACCAGAAATTGTCAAAGAGATTGTCTGGTTTTAAAACTGAAATTTATTTTTAGATTACTAGTTTAAAACTGATACCTATTACTTTAGCCACTATGTATTATGGCAGATACAATGTATAAATATGAAACGAATGTATCATATCATTAAGTTTCAGATATAATCTGTTTTACAACATTTCCTGTAATTTAAATATCGAAAATATTATTATTCTATGTTAAATACATCATACATATTATTGTGTATAACTACACACGTATGATTACTGATACTGATACTGATAATTTTAAATCATATCATAATATATATCTAGTTAACTTTCAATACATGTTACATGTACGGGTGTTCATAAAATAGTATAAAAGTATTATTTATACAATTTTTGTAATGATTGTATTAGATGGTTTCATATTGTAAAACCAATAAAAATTGAACCATAGTTAAATAATAACCACGTAAACAGTCCCAATTGTTATAAGTAGCTAAAGCTAAGCTGTTTCCAGGGACATCCTCAAATGAAAAATTCGTCCAAATCGTTAGAGCCGATTTTGATAAATATGTATTCGAATTTGAAATAGGAAATGCTCGTTTAAAGTTATTCAACTATGTGTCTTGTTATTTAAAACAATCGTAAAATAGCAAAAGAGTCCCGACAAGGGCCTAAAAGAAACAAAAAAATATAATCACATAAAAATGATACGCACAAGTCAATCTACAACTATTAGAACGTGTCACATTATGATCTCTTCCAACTAATTCTATCCTTATTACGATTTTTCTCACACATTATGATACATCTCATAGGAATTGCTTACATATCAGCTTATTTACATTCAATGTGTCGCATTCTATGAACAAAAGGATGATGCTACGATCGCGGTGGCAAATATATCGAATTCAGAACACGAATGCCACTTCAGATTAAATAAGCATTTATATCATCGATGCGTTGTGTCGCGATACACTTGGGTATTAATGATTCTTTTGTATGCTAAAAAATAATTGACGCAAAAAGTATATTTCGGTAGCAACATAGCCTTTGTAGCGCTTTTATTGTACACAAACTTAGCCATAGCAACTGGGTTACTTAATTTATTTATTTATTTATTGAATTTGAACACTAACATAATGTGTATTTATACAGTTAAGATACAACAAAACACATAAGGGGCTTGCTTAATGCCACTATAATTATAAGTACTACATGCAAGTTAAATAAAAAAGAAAAATAAAAGACAAAAATAAATTGAATTGAATGAAGCACAATAATATAACGATATTAGCAAAAAGAAGAGTCGCCTGCATCAGCATTGCAATGCATCAGCTTGGAAGGAGAGCGTTTTGTAACTTTGTTACAGATGAAAACATAACAAGGTGGTAGAGCCATTTGTGGTTCGACATCGGAGGCAGCAATTTCACACCTATTTGTTCATAATAACAACAGTGTTAAGCGATGAAGGGTGTGATAAGGGACAAATACTTATCCGAAGCCCTAGAACTCTAACCTCATCGGGGGTTGATTACAGATGTCAATCAGTCCATCATGAGAATTTCATATTTATAAAATATATATTTTTGGGCGGTAATTTGGTCGACGCACTCCATGCTTTTTGATTCATCATATATAACACTGATTAACATATAGTAATAATTATGCCTGTAAATTTTATAGAAGTTTCGGCATGTTAGGCACAATCCTACCTCACAAAAATAAATAGGAAGTAAAAACGGTACTTTATCAAGGTTGCGTATCACATGTCGGGTTCCGTCGTGACGGAGATGCCGGAGATAACAGCACGTTTTCGATTTTAATGAAAAGCTCATGTTTCATCTTGTTACTTTAAAAACACAAAGTGAATACAAATACAAGCAGTTAACAAAGTTCACAAAAAACTAACACAGCATCTGCGGGTTCAGAGTCCATGTACCATATGTAATATAGGAGTAGCAGACAAACATTCAGTCCACCTGATGGTAAGTGGCTACTACCGCCTATGGACATCTGTAATCAACCTCAGAAAGGATTAGAAATTCCTGCCTGAGGTCGGCCACAGATGCGCTACCCTTGAGGATTAAGTTGGAACGCCTCGGAAAAGTCTATGTCTCTCTTACCACACTCTTGACGGATTGACAAACGGCTTGACGGATTTTTGCTCATTTTTATATATTTTTTAAGCAGTCGGGATTTTTGTTGTTGTAATATTTCACTAGTTCTATGTTATATACTAATGTATAAAATAAGTTGTATATCAATATAATTTCTATAAAGAGCGCAATATATCTAAAATCTGGAGTTAATGCTTAAGAATCTAGGTCTAAAGTAATTTAGACGCCAGTTTATCTACAGGTTAGGTAAATATTTTCTATGCAGACGACCCTGAGTAAAATAATTAATAGTCATTCTAAATATGAAGTATAATTTTAACTGAATTTTTGTTTAAGTTACGCAATTCGTGGAAACAAAATGTATGATGCAGTTCATCTGCGTATATTTTTCGTATTGAATGATTTTATTTATCAGTCCACCTGATGGAAAGTGAAAACACCAGATAGAAACCTAGATCCGCCATAAACTTCAAGAGTGGGAGCTCGAACCGTCCAGTAAGCGACCCCAGGAAGGACGGCGGCATGTGTGGTCGCATACCGTCGTGAAAACCAGATGGTGTGGGAGGAGCGAAAGCTGCTCTCCTAGGGCAGAGCCCGATCGGGGCATCGCGCTTGGAGGACTCCGGTTGCGTTCCGTCGGAGATCCCGGAGTTCTCCAACAAGCGTTGAGGACGGCCACCGGGGGGGTTTTAGTGCGGTAAAAATCCCACATAACCCGGCGTCGCTCCCATGTCGTCGGGTACCTTTTGAAGGTGTCCCCCCCCGTTAAGAAAAAAAAGGTCCGCCACAGACTTCAAATCAGAACACAGCACTTAAAACTTTGTAATTGCTGTAATATGTGAAATAGGTGTGGCGGCAGCACCTCAGGTGTCAAACCACAGGTTCTAGGTAGGTCTACCTTTTACAATCTAAGTCAGTTTGAATAAGTACCTATAAATTTGTTTTTGTTTGGTAATACAGCCCTAAATCTATTACTGATTTTATTTTATTTTATTAAGTTTACCAACGGTTGTTACTTTATACAAATTTATATATTAAATCTAGTTACAATGCAAGCAAAAATGTACGACCACTTAGAGGTTAACATCATATGCATTACAGATGTAAACGTGTTAATGAAAATAAAATAACAAACTTTATATACCAAAAAATAAAACAACACAAAAAAGAGAGAGAAAAAATAGTACAAGTAAATTAAACATTAAATTAAACACTAATTATAATTGATCTGATCCTTATATATTAACGCTGACTTGAAGCAAAATACAAGTTAAGTAAGATGACTGTCAGGAGACCATTATAATTCCGACTTCCGAGAATACCATAAGCATTTCCGATACTTACCATTAGTTTTCAACAGTCGCTAAACCTTGTTCGTGCGTATGCTATTCTTGTCCCATAAAGGGCCTGTCACCAAGGTGAAGGTTCCCACGACTTCTATAGACCTTAAGATTGACCTCAGGATCAAATGAAATGTATTTATAAATATCAATCATTTATGTTGACAAGGGAAGATTTAATTGATCACGAATAGTGTAAAGATTCTCCACGTACATTGAATGTTGGGGTAATTTACAATTTATTATTATTGTAAGATACTATTGGTTGACTTAATTAACTATACGTAGTTAAATAAGTCAACCAATAGTATCTTACAATAATATAAATAACTTAAAGAATTCCCTGTCTAAAAAGTTCTCAAAGAGTCATTTCCACCAATCCACACTTGAGTAGCGTAAGGCTCAATGGTATAGATCTTACTCACTGAGTACTCATGTCATGCAGTAACATGATCAGTAATATACGTTTCATTATTTCTAGCCTCAGCTAATCACCGCAGCGGGATACCCCAACGAGAAGCACCGGGTGGTGACGGAGGACGGCTACATCCTGCAGCTGCACCGGATAACTGCTGGCCGTCGGGTGGCGAGGAAAACCGACCACCACTCTAAGAAGGGCAAGAAGGCCATATTAATTGTCCATGGGTTGTTGGGAAGCAGTGGAGACTTTATCATCATGGGGCCTAAGAGGAGTTTAGGTAATTTCTATAACAACTTAAATATAGATACGTCACACGTAAATAAAGTAATGTTAGCATACAAAAATCGGATTTCGATAATTTCAATGAAAAACACAGAAAACTATATGTCAATTGTATTATATGTCAATTGTGAAAGTTTGTCTGCGGATACCTATGCTTAAGCTTGTCTGTTAGCTGAGACCAATTTTAGTAGACGTCGTAGATGTCATGTTAGGCTAAAATCACAATAATGTTCATACAAGTAAGTTGTAAAATTATAATTCTCCTATGCACAAAGCTTGATACGCTTTACTAATGTTATCTTTTATTTTTTTTCAGCATATCTTCTTGCTGATGCCGGATACGACGTGTGGCTGGGGAATCTAAGAGGAACCATTTATAGCAGCCATTTGAAATTTTCGAAAAAGAATCCTCTGTTTTGGGACTACAGGTGAATTCTTAATTACTTCTTAAAAATCTATCCTCCCTAACATTTTCAACGTCTTTAAGAACATGATGAGTGAACCATAATATTACAGTTTTCACGAACACGGTAAATACGATGCTCCCGCTATGATAGACAAAGTTCTCAATGTGACTGGTCTACCAAAAGTTATGTACATCGGCTACTCCATGGGCACCACCACGTTCTTCACCATGATGTCGGAGAGACCCGAGTATAACGAGAAAGTCCTGAACTTCGTTGGTCTCGCGCCAGCTGTATACTTGGACAATGTGAGGCCAATAGCTACAATGCTCTTGAAGAATTTGGAACTAACGGTAAGGATTGCCCTTTTAAATGAACGAAAGCCTGTCTTGAGGTTCAGTTAAGATATTATGTTTAGATCAGTATTCACTGCATCTACACACTGATTTATTGAACTGAAATCATTAAGTATAAAATAGCCAGGGAAAATAAAATCGTGTCTTTTTAAAAAGACGGAAACAAAAAAAATCTCTTTCCCTAAATTCGTATAACAAAATGTAAAGTTGAAGTTCTTAAGTATGTTTCTTGAATGCACAATTGCACATTGATTATGTATAATATACATTGTATATTATCACAAACCAAGTTGCTATCAATAAATCACATAGTATGCTCTTAAAATTATTTATTTTCACCAGAAATCAATGCGTACAAACGGCATGGTATCGGCCAATCTAGGCCGGGACTTCATGAACTTCATCGTGAACAGCATATGCAGCATGCATCAGCCCGAGCAGGACATGTGCATGCGGGTTGTTTTCATGGTCGTCGGCGAAGACTACGAGCAAGCCGATTGGGTAATCGATACTTCCTATTCAACATGCTGAGATATAGCTGATAATGATGGGTTTTGATATTTATGATGGTAGCAAGAACATGCATTTCATCCGATGTCGACAAGTCACTACCTATCCGGGTTTGGAACTAGATGCAAATAGAACAAATGTACCTAGTGCGTATGACAGATGAGTCGCTTTCTTTGAAGGCTAAGTTGAGATGCCATGCACGTCTTTCATCAAAATGGGATCATAGTTTGTTGGGTTTTATTTATTTGAGATAAGCGATAGATATTTCCGATACTACGAATTGATCGATAAATAAACAAAAGCAGTAGTTGAGAAATGTTTGTCGTCTCTTTGAGAACTGTTTTTGATAGTTTATTGAGAAATTACCATTTTGATTGATACTTTCAGCTTGCCCGTTAAAGCCCAAGTTGAAATATGTTGATGTTATTATTTCAGGAGATGAACCCGATTATTTTAACAAGGATACAGCCAGCATCATGGCGACAGTTAGAACATTTTGGAAAAATTGCCATCACCGGTAAGTGCAATTTATTTTATAAAATATATATTTTTTAATGTCCCAACAGCCAAATTAATGAAATTAGAAATTAATGATCACTTGCTTAAACGGCGAAGGAAAACACCGCGAGGAAACTTACATGCCGGAGAATTCTTCAAAAAAACTTTTCTAACGTGTGTGAAGTCTACAAATTCGCACATAGCCAGCGCGGTCTAAACCTTCTTGCTCTAAGAGAACACAGGAGCCAGTAGAAGGATAAAAATGGCTTGACAAAAAATGATGAAGAAGTCAATAAAATGACAGTAATGAGTCATTATTCGGCTATTAATACCAATTTTCAATTATTTTTGCGAGCGTCGAATTATTTTTCTAATAAAAATGTAAAGCAGCAAACAAGCAGTCGAATTAAACGATGGCATCGTTGTCTACGCATTTAAGTGCCAGATAAGGCGACAATTTATTACTGACTTTAAGTAGATTTTAGTTTAAAGTTTTTAAAGAGCACCACATTTTAGCACTTCGGGAATTCCTCAAAAGGAATGCTGATTGCAAGTCACGCACGTGAATAGTTAAAATGTATTAGCGATTCAGATACCATCAGTCTTCCTTAATTTACAGTAAATTGTGTGAAGGTACATTTTCACCTCCTTCATTAAGTCTTGAGTATCAGGCCCGAACACAATTAACGTAAGGGAAAACGTCTCAAATTTCAATTCGTCGTTTATACATTTTCCTTAAGAAGGGTTTATATAAATTTATAAATGTAAAGTTCGAGTATTGAGGAAAAATATAACATAATATTTTATTATTCTAGGCGTGTTCACATCGTGGGAAGATGGACTTTGGGGTGAAGTGAAGCCTTACAACCTGACTAACGTTAAAGTACCCGTCACACTTTTGTATGGGGAAAACGATCAATTAACAGAAAAGTCGGTACGTTTATATTTAACTTCTGCCTTGTTTAATATCAATAAGATACGTTCTATCTGTGAAAATTCTGATAAAAATGATAAAAAATCAACTCGGGTGTGGTGATATTTTAACGTTGTTTATGTTATTTTATAAAAAATAGTATAATTATACAGATTTAGCGCATAATGAGATGTGTACCACCGCGTGGTATTAAAAATCGTGAAACTGAAACATACCGTGCTTCTTCTGTGCGCATTGGTCTAACAATAAATATTCAAAAGAAATAATATGTTCTGCAGCAAATTATGAGGCTATCCCGTGAGCTGAAGAGCGCGGGCGTGCTGGAGAGCGTCTCCGCGGGCTGCTCGTGGCCCAAGTTCAACCACCTGGACTTCACGTTCGCGCGCGACGTCGGCACGCTCTTCAACGAACCGTTCGTGCGCAGGGTGCGCGCGTTGTTCAATAAATACTCACCAAACTGACATAATACGTTGTTTTCTTTCATTTTCCATTACTTTAGATACTATAGGATATCGAATTTTATTTCATAGTAAATATATAGCCCTATTTGTTCGACTCCGGCGGCAGCGGCGATGGGGTCGAACACGATAACATTATTATTAAGAACTGCTTTGTTCAGGCTTGACGAGTGTGGTGATAGACCCATACTATTCTAAGGCGTTCGAACTTAGTCCTTTGGAGTAGCAATTTATCAGCCGACCTCAGGTTGGAAAGTTATCGTTTCTTGGGATAATTAAAGATCCAGATAAAGTCCATGGGCGGCAGTAGCCAGTAATTTATAGGTATACTGCAAGCTAGTTCACTACTTCAATATAACTACTAACTAAAAACTAATATTCTTGCAGATTTGACTACTTGCAATAAATTAAAACTCTTTTGAACTGAATTAGGAAAAACTACTTCCTGAACTCTTAAATGTATCTAATGTTTTTGTTTAATTATGGTATAATTTTGACTACTGTGACAAGCAATTAGTATTACATAAAATGATTATTGCTGTTCACAGGTTAGATTTAGAGAAATACAAACTTACCTTGCTCATGGTGGCTTTAGGAACTACATTGACAGTCTTATTTGATGTGCCATGCTGTGTTGAGCTTAATGATTTTGTCTCTGAAGTTTGTCTGACCTCTGCAACAAAATTATGATCACTTCAACCATATTTTTTAATCTAGTATAAATAGCTATGGATCATGTAGTCCACCTTATTACTTATATGAATTAAGAAGATATATTGACAATCAAAAATATTATTAATATAATTAGTATTTGTATGTATCTCTGTGTATGTTTCATGTCTCAGTCTCAGAGAACTATGCTGTGACCTTCTGACTGTGAGAAATAAGAGTCACAAGGCTTCTGAGATATTTAATAGGGCCTGAGTGATTTTACAGGTTATAGAACCCTACATATTAGTGTCAATAGACAAAGTAATAGCCATTAAGGCAAAGTAACTATGAAGGGCCAGGATGAATTGTGCTCATTTTAGTATAGCATGTTACATATTATAATATGATTTCACTTGGAAAGTTTGCCTTGATAGAAGTGAAAAATTATGTTTATGAAAACATCAACTTATAGCAACAATAATAATAAAATGTAGATCTATTAAAGACATACTTATAATGGATAATAATTGGTGTATAAAAAATAATAAACTATATATGTTATACTTAATTTTGACAAGTAATATTCATACATCTTTCAAGCTGTCTTTTCAACAATAATAATTGGTAAATGTTAAATATTTGTTGGTTGTGTATTTGTTAAGTGTTGGATCTTTAGATGTGACAAGTATACTACAAGTTGCAGAGTCTAGAGAGAAGTTTAAACGCAATATCTTGGGAAATCTTTAGTTTGGGGAAAAAACTGACATGCATTGTAGCGAAATTGAACCACTGGACTCTAACAACTAAACTTAAACTTTGAGAGAGTTTGAGCTTTACTTCATTCAATACTCACGTAAATCACGATAGAATTTTTGACCATTTAAGCCAATTCATATCGATAGATGACACACTACGTTGTATTAGAAACTATCCCGCTATTACAGTAATTTATGAGAATTTGCACATTCCTTACCTTTGTTCGGCATTAAGTAAAATCTAAATAAACAACGTACAACACACACCAAAAATATTACGAATAAATAAATGAAATATAATAATTATGGATCAACATTCCTTTATTTACAAAAACCATTTTTGACAGATCTTAGTAAATAGTGACATTTTAATACACAGATTATGTACTATTTATTATGGGAAAAGCATATAATATGTATTATTTAGTTCTCAATTAACATTACAAAAAAAATAGCTTCTTTAAAAACAATCGGTCATATAGTCGAAAACTTCAAAAAAAAAACATAAAATTATGAAATTACGGACGATAAACCAAATTATTATTATAATTATTATCTATGATTTTATTATTCGCTATTTCGATGAACTGTCACTGTCTAACTAATCTTATCTTTACTGTCAATTTGACAAAATATGGCAACGGCATCTTCGGCGGTTCGCGTGAGCAGTTTATGATAAGACAGAAAATTATTAAACTGTGCATAATTGAATTATGTAAATAAAAGTGTCAGGGAAGTGAGTTCACAAGTACAATTTTTGGTGCAACCGTGTTTCGCTACAAGCACATAATCATGGATCTCCACATGCCGGTCGATCCTAACAAGGTGACGAATCCAATTTTTTCGTCGTATGATTATTTTTATGATCAATTAGTTTTATTAATCGTTAAAATATTAGGAAACACTTTTACCTTAATTACCTTGACAAATGAGTTTTTTGTTTACTTAAGACAATTAGAAGATCTAACGTACTTAGTGTAGGTACCTAATTATTTTAATATCTAACTTTTCTTATTTATAATATGAAAACCTACTGCCATGAAAGTAAAGTATTTATTATTTGCATGACTAATGACTGTAGTATTCGTATCTTATCAAGTTTCAAAGGAACTCTTAATAAATTAAGAATTAACGCCAAAACGAAAATATATTCAGGCGTATTTTCAAAGCCATTATATCTATAATATTTATTATATTCTAATAATCACGCTAATAAAATTACTAGTACAAAAAGAATAAGAAGTTTCAAAGATTTCATCTTAATTTCAATTTTCTTAACAAATGTTTAGCATATTTTAGCAGCATGTTCTTCAAACATTTGTTTGTACAATATATGTATATATAAGTTTGGAAATGTTGATTGGCAATAAAATTGATTCCAATTGGAAAAACAACTAATGTTTTTTTTTTATTTTCAGACATATGAAGAGTTGACTCATGAAGAAAAATTGAGGTGAGACTCACAATAAGCATAAGAATAAAATTTATAAGTTAAACTAAATAATAATGTTAAAATAATGTATCCCTGAAAATGTATCCCTTAAAATAAATGTACCCCTATGTAAAAAGAGGGGTGTTATAAGTTGAAAGTGTGTATCTATCCTATTTGTCTGTATTTGGGTTTGTAGCTCTTTAATGGATTTAATTTTAATTTCTTCTTTGAAAGGTGAGTCTGTGTTTTTATAAGATATAATAAATAATAAAAGAAAATCTTTTTAGCTTTTTTAATCTGCTATTTTTTAGTTTACAGGGTCGAGGATTTTTTAATTTTATATGGTTTATTATTACACACTTTGTAATAAAAGTTATTGGTTTAATTTGTAACTAACTAACAATGTAATCGAACCTTGGAAGTCTATTTTAACCTTAATTGTTGTATAAATAAAATATTACTGAATATGGACTGCTCACAATAAAAAATGGTGAAAAGAAAAATTGTTGTATGGGAATGATATTTCGTACATGGAGTTTAAAACACTGGACATGAAAATTTTTATGATTTGATGTTTTGGAGCTGATGTGATGGTGGAACCATAAGATAAATAGTGGTACTTTTCAGTGACTAGTAAGCTCTTACAGTTTGAGCTGATAGGAGTAGTAGATAAGTAGGCTTTGTGTAGTTATAATTAATTTAAACAAAGCTCTCCAGACATTGCAGCTATTACAGATATTGCAACAACAAACTTTACTTTTGTAGAGACAAAAAAATCAAAAAACTTTTCTTGACACCAAAAAAAAGTTTCATGGCTTTCTTAGAAATTCTATTTACTTTGCAATTTAGCATGATACTGTTTTCTTTTAACTGAATACACTTTTAATTGCCATTTTCTCGTATTTTTCATATCTGCAGTATAATGGCATTATTTTTATTATTTTCAACGTTACTGTTAACTGAGTGATATTTTCTGTCATACTTGATATGCTAATACTTTGTGATACTAATTAAATGGATATGACTAAAATATAATATTGTTAATTGAGTTTTATATGAGTCGGCTAATGTGGATAGTATTTAATGTTTTAATCAAGGCCATATATAATGAAGTGAATGAAACTTTGTAATAATCATTTTACTGTGAAAAGTTTCTTCATATTTTTTTTAACAATGTCTGATGTTATATTTTTTGAGTTTCTTCAATTTGCTTAGTTGCAAATATAAATTGTGTTATAATGAACAATGCAGTATAAATATGCAATTTCTTTAAGCCGCAATCTCTTTAACCTGTTGTAATTGAAGGGGTTGGAACCCTTTATGGGCCAAATCTAGAGGAACCACCATCACACCTGTTTCTACCTAATAATGAAAATGTTATCCAACAGACATATTTCAGGCCTTCCAACGTAGTCCTCAGGGGTATCGACACATTTTAGCTGCCTTCTGGTAGAACATTAATATTATCTGGGTTTAGTTTTGGCAGTAGATGTCACTTACCTTAAGATGGACTGCTTGATTGCTACTGCAATTTAATAATATAAGCTTTATTATCAATTGATTTTATAGATATGACCACCAAAAGCTTCATGACATGCATAAGGGGCATGAGACGATGCACACAACAATGATATTGATACTCATCTTTACACTCATTGTGGTGCAAATAATTGTCGTTGCGTGGAAACAACGACACTACAGGTCCTATGCGGTAAGTATTATTAACTATCTCCATCTGTAAATAAATCCGTAGGAGACCACTGCTGGACACAAGGACTTAAATTTCCTGTGAAATATTTATTTATGTCTGCTTTATAAAGTGGTATTATTGCTGCTGTTTCTGGGTTGAAGGGTAAAAGAGAAACAATTTCATAAGGCATGACATTAGTTGTCGTCAGAGCTACACATTTACAGCTAATTACAGAAAGCATTTTTATTCTTTAGACACTACTTAACATCACGTAACTTTTACTACACATGTTTATTATTTTTGTAGAAATATTTCATGTATAAGTTTTAAGTTAAGGCAAGGTGCTATTTCAAATATTAATTTTATATTTTCAGTTGTTTACAATGATATCGATGTGGTCGATTCCGTTAATAATGAGCATCAGGAACCACTGGTGGCGGTTCATCTTCGTGTGGAGTGTGTTCACGATTACCACTGGCTTGGTGATACGGAAATCTACGACCAAACCTATGGCCGTTACGACGCCTAGGTAAACAATACTTTAATTTATTTTATGACAATATTGACTGTAAAACAGATGTTCACAGCATGTGTATGAAACAGACAAGGCTTATGTAGCTTCTAAAACAGAGGTCATTCAGAGGTATTATTTTATAAAATTCTATTTTATCTTGTATTTCTATTTCATATCTAAAAATTACTTTATGTATAATAATTTGTATATGTATGTATGTATATAATATGTATTACATTTACTTTTTATGTATAATAATTTGCTTTATTACAAAATTGGGCAATATTTGAATCGCTAATAGTAATGAATAGCCTTTACAAAGTGTGAACCCATAATAGGTCTCTCCATGTCTGTACAAGTTAGTTGTACAGGATATTTTTTTAATTTTTACATTGATGTGCTATGTTCATGTATTAAATAGTTTCTATTGAGACTTTCTGTAATAAAACTTAATGTAATAAAGCTTATTTCCAAATATATTTAATTTCCAGACTGGTATACAAATGGTTCCTGCTCATATACAAGGTGAGTTGCGCGGTGGGAGTGGTCGGCTACATCGTGATGATGCTGACCTTCCTCGGCTGCAACCTGATCTTCGGCCACCGTCCTCAAGCCTGGATGGATTTTGCCCTCATGTTCCTATTCTACGGACTGTACTTTGGCGTCCTGGGGAGAGATGTTGCAGAATACTGTGCTGATAAGATGGCTGCGTCTATCGGGGTGAGGAAATGTTGTATACATTGTTTTTGTAAGACAATTGCATGTGCCAGATATTATATATGTAACATTGCGTGTATACAAAACAGAAATAAAAAATCTAACTAAAGCAACCCTTATTTAAACTCACTTTTAATTGATTTGTTAAGATATATGGAAGAAAAGCTTATGGTGTTATAAGATTTATATTATCTGTAGTACGGTTCTCTTGTAGACTAAAGACTATACCATTCTTTAATACTTTTATTTTAGTAATTGTAATAATACAACATGATTATATATTGCATTACTGTTTGTATTGATTTAAAAGAAAATCGTATATCTTGTGGTTGCCGTCATATCTGAATTAAGAGTTCTATCATCTCTACAATGTAATTCAAGTATTCTGACACAATAATATACGCAACGATAATGATGATTGTTTTCAGTATTACACGAAGGAGGGTATACCGACGCGGCAGCTGGAGAGCAACGTGTGCGCGGTGTGCGGCAACCAGCTGCTAGTCGACGTCAACGTCGAGGGTGTCATAGGTATACCGGATTTGTCGCTTGGTTAAGTATTGATGACCATTCTCGAATATATGTTATTTATGTGTTGGGTGCAGATATGAATCTGAAGATTTTTTAAGTACTAGAACGTTTTTTTTATGATTACGAGGGGGAATCCTTCAAAAGGTACCCGGTGCCGTGAGAGCGACACAGGGTTATGCGGGACTCTTACCGCATTAAAGCCTGCGTAAACGGCTCCGGGATCTCCAAAGGATCGCAACCGGAGTTTGGAGGAGAGAGCTGTTTTTGCATGTATTTTGTAGAGCCCCGTGTCATAGCGCTCCGAGACTACCTCCTGAGGTCGTCCTGAGAAATTAATTCAATAATGAACGCGTAAATGAACGGTAATGTAATTTTAAGTCAATATGGTAGTCTATTACTATGTTAAACCAAGATGCAGCAGCGCAACAGATTGATTCATAACACAGACATTTATGAAAAATCTGGTATTTTATTTCAAAATAAAATTATCGTAAACATAAAATTATGTAAATATAAACTTATATTTTCATTTTACATTATAAATTTATATTAATTTCTCTTTGCATCGCCGTGTCTATACTCCGTCCGTATAACTCTAATTTTCTATAATTCTATATCCATCCTTTTTACTTACCATTCATTCAGTGTGTTTTCATTCATTCGCATCACACGTTAAGCCCGCTCCACATTCTCGCGAGAACGCGAGAAAAGCACGAGAAACGAGAATGTGGAGCCGATGCGAATCGGGTTTTCGAGAATGTGGAGCGGGCTTTACGTTTGTACGTTAACGTTTGTATGTGTGGTGTTCCAGAGAACACGTACAAGCTGACGTGCGGCCACGTGTTCCACGAGTTCTGCATCCGCGGCTGGTGCATCGTGGGCAAGAAGCAAACCTGCCCCTACTGCAAGGAGAAGGTGGACCTCAAGCGGATGTTCACCAACCCGTATCCTTTGCACTATACACAAATAACTCATTTTTTCGCTATTCTAACAAAATTAATACGTCAAAGAGTTTGTCGATGATTATATTGTTGATTGCAAGATACCTTATGTATGAAAACATATTTTTAATAAAATAAATTGGATTTTTACATATGCGAAAAAGGACTTGAAGAGTATCTGATATTTATTCGCAAAGTATTATCGAATTTGTAATTTTTAAAAATCTTGCACCTTATATATTTTTGATTCAAAATCTAAAGGTTTTTTTATCGACTTTCCAGATGTTATTCGATGCTTATGAATACATTTTTAATGAAAATGTATTTATTTTCCGTATTTGTGTACAAAATCTTGGAAAACTGAGATTTATAGAAAATAACGCTTTATTCAACTCCAAAAACAAAGTCTCAAAACGAAAAAAGAATTTTGAATTATTTTTTTACTTGCCTTAACCGTGCGGTACAGCTGGGACCGGCCGCACATCATGTACGGGCAACTGCTGGACTGGATCCGCTGGCTCGTAGCCTGGCAGCCGCTGATTCTCTTCTTTGTGCAGGGCATCAACTGGCTCTTCGGCCTCGAATAGCACTTGACTCGGAAGACCCACTAAAAGCAGAATGGTATATTCTCCATCTAGTGTGTCGTGTATTGAAAATGAATGACTTTGGACGATGCAAAAGTAATCTGTATATTTATAATGTTATTTTTTCGTATGTATGCTTAAGTTTTTAATTCGATAGAATAGACTTGTAGTGTCGAGTGATGTGGTGTTAGTGTGGTTTGTACAAGAAAAGCAGGCGTTATGGAAAGGAAATATTTTTAATATTTATTTTAGCAATGCATTATGATCTTAAGATACGCAATTTTTTTGATGAGCTTCACATATGATTATGTACTTTACTTTCGTTCGTAAATAAGTTGAAATATTATTTAACTAGTCGTCCTTCCCACGTTTATATGAAATAAATAAGCTAAAGATATATAAAAACGTAAATAAGGATCCTATTTCCACGGGCCATAACTATATTTCATTGGGGTTCGTATAAAAAATAGTATTATTACTTTGCTCGAGTATTCCGGTTTATAATTTATTACTATTTTAATATTGTTCTACTTTCTACGACTCAACGTTTATTTGTACGTTGTATTATATCAATGCCTATTTTTTTAATATACAGGGTGATGTTTTCCAGAGTATTTGGATGCCTAAATCCGTAAGTATAAGGAATAGCGAAAAATTCTTAAAAAAGTTACGAGTGAATTTATTTTTAAAAAGGAATCACACACCATGTATTATTGCACCGGCGGTTGGTGTCACTTAAAAAGTTATGATGAGAAACTTACAGACATTTTTTAAAAAATACAGTTAGTATTTCGCCTTTGTCACCATTTTCACCTTAATTCCGCTGATTCATCGGATTCAGGGTGATTAAATTAAAAGTGTGTAGTATGTGTACATAATAATATATTTTAATTCATATAACAGATATATAGATACGATCGATTTTTATATAACACCAACTAAATTGTATGCTCATAGAATCTCTATCTTGTTAAAAACTCTGAAATAATTAAGACTATAATAGTTGCAGCATTTATTGAGATTTAATAACATTACTATTACTGTCACTGCTGCCCGTTATTGATAATAGATCTATATAATTTTGCTTACCAAATATTTAAATGTGACTATTTGTGGTTTTCAGATTTTGATCTTTGGTACGCGAAACATTGGATAGATTGATTTTTAATAATGAGTGTAAGTGTACAAAATTGTGCAGAGTAATCGTGTAAATAAACTATGGCATATTCTTTAAATATAAGCGTAACGGATTTATAGTCGAATAGTCGTTAATAATGTCAGTTATTGCCACCAGAGGCGCCACTTATCACCACAGTAGGTTCATACAAGCAGCTGGAGAGTGGCGCCATCTATTCACAATATTATAGATACCCACCCCATTTGTACATTGGTAAAAAGGTACAATATACATATAATTTTTGTTACAATAAAGATTGCAATCCAAAATAGTGGTATTTCGTTTTGCTTCGTTCGTTCCTATAACAAACATACTATGGAGATTTTCGCTAACTCGCCAGGAGATGGCGTTACAAGTATTCTGAAACGCGCTATCAAAGTTTCCTTAACATCTCGTATACGTTAAAAACTCCATACTGAGACTGTCGGAATACGACCTCTTTCCAGCCAAGATCATTCCATCTGATAAAAGTTTTATGTCCAAATTGCAAAGCTGCCATTTTGGAAACCAATCTTTATGGAATCTAGTTATATAATTATAAATATGTTTTTATTTCATTTAACGATTATAGATACGGTGATTGTGATCGAGAGCTAAGTACAAGTGACTGATATTTTCATAAGTAAAATATTCGTGTTTGCACTTTTGCTAGAGATTTAGTTCCTTGATTACTAATTTTATCTATATTTTAAGAATACTATATCCGAGATTATAATGGGGTTGGTACCTTGGTAGCAGTAGCGGCCCTAGCAAACGTTTTAAGTGGTGCGACATCTCATGGTGGCGTCCCCTAAAACACAAAAATATACCATTACAAATTAAATGTCGTATCGAGACAAACATGTATTTTGCAGCTTAAGTAGCCGTTCAATTAAAAGCCTACACTGTTTGTTAAACCGTGACGCTTGGGTGTTTTCGGCGCCCATTGTATGCTGGCGCCCGGTGCAGTCGCACCGCTCGCAACTCCCTAGGGCCGACCCAGCTTGGTATTGTCCGCACCAAACTTCAAGTCCGCTCTGAAGTTAATGCGCGCAGGTGTCCGTCAGAGAGCCAACGCGGTCGCACACAACTACAAGCATATACTCCGTAGCAACGTAAGGGCACACTAACGCAGCTACTGTCTTCGTCTCGCTAATATCTACAATTTGCTATTGCGACGCTACTCGTTTCTATATTCGGAGCGGACTAGCAGTTTGACGCGAACTCTAGTATCGTTAGTCTTTTTTTGTTGATAGTTTGATCAAATGTTTGTTATAATTGATTAGTTAAAAATTTTGTTTTGTTTATATTGTTAAACATTTGTTTAATATATTTTTATTGGATGTAAAGAAATAAAAATTCTAAATTGTGAATGCCTTAATTGCCGCAATAATATTTCTTCTAATTGTGTAAAGTCTATATTTATAGTGAAATAATTATTTTAACCTAATTGTCTTTTATGATGCGTAAAAAATGTTTACATAATTTAAGATTCTTAGACTGTATTAATTTCTAGAAATATAAAAATCAGAATATTTTTAGGTAGATAAAAGATAATACTTAGTTCAATAAAAAAGTAAAGTGTTCTTCCTGTAGTAATTTATGTAAAACCCAGTGAACTTTGTTCTAACACCAGCTCAGCTTCTTTCTTTACCAAACAATCATAAGAATTAACGAAAGCCGAATGTAACTCGTGAGCTTTCGCGGGATAATCCATGTTACCCAATTTATCCATGCTAAAACTATCTATTTAGTCCACGAAAAATATCTATTTAGTCTACCTTAAAATCCAGCCTTGGAAACACGAAGTAAAATCTAATGAAAAAACATAGAGTTCTCTTTCTTGTGTAAATTACGTTTAAATAATAATAGTAATTGTTTTTAGAAAATTTATGTTGACTTGCTTCTTTAAGTCCTCTAATTATTACTGGTGATATCCATATGACTTACACATTGACGTGGTTTATTCTTCATTCATTATTCCATTATTACTGCCTTTTACTGTAAATAGACTGTAACGCACGTTGTGCGTAATTCAGTGTTTGTTGGGATTATTGAATTATAATAGCACTTTCAATTTTCATTATAACTTAGTTCAATATATATTTTAATGAAAAATGCAGGATTTTTTATCTCCTTCGCTCACTCCTTACTCACACGAGCGAGAGACATAGAAACATCGCCACATTGGATTTTTTTTAACCAAACTGCATCTACTAATAATAACTAAAGTCATCTCCCAATATTGTGTTCTGTGTCTGTATAATGTAATCCATACGTACTACGGTCTATCGGACAGTTTACCTGCGCAGGTTTGCCTGTATAAGACAACCGCACGTCGGTAGCGTGTATGAGGACGTTCCGGTGTTCAGTCCTATAGAGATGGTATCGACTGAAGACGATGACGTGCCTTACGGCGTCACACGAAATAATTGATTTTTGATCTTGCGACGGTGGCCTGCATAGGTTCGAACAACTGCACAGGTCTATTACCACACATAGTCCGGTGTACCTGCGCAGGCATGCCTGAACAAGTAGACCTCTCCGGTACCGTAGCGTGTATAGCAGGCATAGTAGAAAATCTTATTAATAGTACCAGTATTGTTTGTTCTAACTTTGTGGACGTGTTCTGTAAGGATTAAATCGAATTATAGGCATTTTGTATTACCAATATGTTATTTATTATTTTATCTTCCTAGATACTTAAGAATCACCTAAGATGTGGATCAAATGTTGAATAATCTGTGTGTTTTATTAATTTGAATCTAGTAAAAATATATATTACATTTTATTAAAATTTGTTTTGAATTGTATTGGCTCAAAAATACCTACCTCAGCTGTAACTAAAACTAAAAAATATTTTAACAAAATATTAAGAGAACTATACACACATGTGAATAGGATTTTTCTAGACATAACAGACAATAATATTAATTTTGGTCAGCCGAAAGTTTTTTTTTGTGTTTTTTGGCCGGTAATAAAATAACTTACAACTGCTTTTAAAAATTGAGCTTTGGTGGCGAAAATATTAAAATAAGTTACTTAAAAATTGTAGCAGAATGAATGTGAAACCATAAAAGTTAAACCAAAAGTAGTTTGAAATCTTATGTACAGTAATGTCGGGTTAAGTTGAAAGTAAATACTCTTTGCAAATAAGAATTATTTAGAGAATAATTTAAAGAAAAAAATACAAATTACTCATTCTATTTTCAAATGTGCGTCATCAATTTTATTTCAAACCGAAAAACAAACTTCAGGGTCCATCAAAAATAATGTCCATCATAAAACATATTTGACAAAATAATAGTGTTTCTTCAAAATTTGTATTGTAAATTGTGTTGAAAATGCTGACCACTCCGTTACGCCGTTGCAACCAATTCCTACATATGAATGGAGTAGTCTCTATCGGGAACAGTAATATAGGACACATCGTTTTTGGCTTTGGTGAGTGTTCATTTGGTCTCTTTCATTTCCGCGAATAGTATAAAATACGCACTTATAAATAACCTATTTTCACAGTCCCTATGTTCACTGGACGTGTTACATCCCCATACTCTATGTCGCTTTTACCTATTATAATATTTTATTTAAGTATAATATAGAAATAGTGCAAGATGCAATCCACCTGATGGTAAGTACGAGTATGTACTTACTACCACTACCACCTATGGACATCCGTAAGCAACCCTATATAAAATCCTACCTGGTCGGCCCCAGATGCGTTGCTATACTTGTTACCCTTGAGGACTAAGTTGGAACATCTCAGATAAGTATGTCTCTTCCATTCTGGTTTCTCCCCTGAATTCCTAGCATTTATTATAAAATATTTTTGAAGGAAATGCGAGAAATTATGCGAAAGACAAGGACTGTTGTCCGGATACCCCTCAGACTGAAGGGAAGAAGATAGAGCCGTGGCCGAAGACCGACCCCCCGCCGCCGCCCATGTGGCGCTGCGAGTGCCCGCAGGACCCCCAGCCGCCCAACTACGATCCCTACAGGATCAAGGTCCCCGATGTGGTGGTCCCGCCCATCCCAGCGAGCAATGCGAAGGTATGTTTTATTTGCTTTTGTATTTTTGGCCATGTCGGGGATACAAGAGATATAAAGATTGTTTCTCCGAAATGGCCAATCACCAGCCGAATATGAAACATTCTGGTTTCTTTTTTCAAACGAAATATTATACTTTTGATGGTGCGTTAGACGAAATCGGAGCCCGTATGCCATGGAAATTAGTATCTAATGAAATCCAGCTTGTGCTTTCTTCATCAGCGGATGGGAGTGGTGCTCACCGCCGAGCAGCCGGGCAAGCAGGAGCCCGGCGCGGCGGCGGCCGGCGCGCAGCCCGCCGCCCGGAGCGCGCCCGCCCCCGAGCACGCCGCGCCCGAAGCGGCGCAGGAGGAGGAACCGCAGAGCGAGGGTTTCTTCGCCAGTCTCAAAAGTTATTTCGGTTTCGGCAAAGGCAAGAAGGGGGAAGGCGAAATGTCGATGATTGGTAAATCGGTATAGAATTGATTCTAAACTTGTACCACTTTTAATAAAAGGTTGAGACCCGTGAAATCGATTTGGGAAATGAGATAAATGTTAAGACACGCGGGAAGCGAAGATTTCGTCCAACGCACTAAAATCTGTACATGTAAAGCGCCCTATATACGTAATGTTCTTTGACAGGAAGTGCCAACCGAAGATGGTAGGGAGCCGATTAAGAACCCAGAGTTTAATTTCGGCGCGAACACTAACTTGCAAGATCTGTTCCACGACTCGCCGATCGTCCATCCGGACTACTGGAAGGACAAGACAAAGAGGGGGCTGCCGCCTGCGGCCGAGGGGGGCGTGTTCCCCCGCCTCGGTTACCATGGGAAATCTAAATATAAATATGCCTTCCACGAGCCTTGGAAACCCCTCGACAGAGTGACACTGATGGCACAAGCTGAGAAGGAGGAGGAAGAGATGGCTGGAGCCATTCAGGCTGCGGAAAAGATTGACAAACAAATTACATAATACGGGCTCCGATTAAAAAGTGAAAATATAGAAAATTTGCTAATTGAACATTGTTTAGGCGTTCCTATAAAATTGCAATAATTGTTTCACAAAGTTTTCATAATGACATGGTAAATAAGTATCTGAAATTATATTGTTTACGGTTTAATTAGTAAAATAATATAAAAAATACTATCATCTATTGCTTTAATTTCTTTTAAGCATCTTAAAACCGCTACTTCATATATTTTTCTGACTGATTTTATTATAACACAATTTTAGGCGTTTTAAGTGTTTAAGTATATGAGCTGTTGAGTATTATGATTTTAATTTCTGACATTCATTTTCGGATTAAAATGAACATATTTATGTTGAAGAATTTAAATTTCATATAGATTAGAGGAGCACCTGATATCCAAGCAAAATATAAGGGATGGACCATCCGGGATGGCCTCTTGATACGATCTTGATCTGTGCATATGTAGAATATATAATTGAGCTAGATGAAAAATTCTACCATTCTAGATAGGCCACACTTTATGTAAGTTTGATTCATGCTTATTAGGTAATTTTTGTGGAGAATCTAAGGGGGGCTATTAAATTTAAAAAAAGGGCTGTAATATTCTACGTAATGTCAGAATTCCCTACGTGACCACTGTGTAATTCCCAATTAAAACTGACAAGCCACCATAGATTATACACAAGCCACAGACTATATCTACTACTCATCTCCCTCTTTAACATGAATAAATTTAATCACAATAATCAACTAAGTATGACGGTTTTCTTATGACTCTTCCATATTTGGAAGTACTAATGTTATTTTCATTTTTGAAACCTGGTGACTTAGAATTATGTAACGATGAAAATGAATGTTGCAATGGTGATCGAGCATCTGGCAATTCTTCAGTAACATTATCATCATTACATTCTTCTGGTCTTACAATATTTCTATTTATTTCTACAGTTTCTCTTATAACATCAGACACATCTGGAATAGAACTAAAATCTACACAATGTGAATCAGACTTAGAATGTTTTATATGCAGAGAATTTCTAATTAAAATTTTACCTTTACTACTGACAACTCTGTATGACCTAGGATTGTCAGTTTTATCTATAATCACACCTGGCTCCCAAGTTTTATTAATTGGATTTCTTACAACAATCTTATCCCCTTTTTTAAAGTCTCTTTTAAAAGAAGCATTTACATTATAATACTTTTTTACTTTATTATTCCTATTCATTTGCTGTTTAAACGCATCACAAATAATTACTTTAGGCTGTAGCTGCTTTTTTACTGCAGGTAATTTTGATCTTAATAAACGTCCCATCAACATTTCTGATGGTGAATAATCAGTTCCCGCAACTGGTGATACTCTATATTCAAGCAAGGCTTCATACAATTCCTGTTCTGAATCACATTTTTTTATCATATGCTTTGCTATTCCCACCGCTTTTTCTGCTAATCCATTAGACTTGGGATAATATGGAGATGAATGAATTAAATCAATATTTCTCTCTTTACAAAATTTAACCAATAAAACACAATTAAACGGACTATTATCGCATATTATTTGACTAGGAATTCCATGAACAGAAAATAATTGTTTTAACTTTGTTATTATTATCTCAACTGACTTGTTCTCAATAGCAATTATGTCAAACCATTTTGAAAAATAATCTACTACAATTAAGTAAGATTTTCCACCATACTCAGCAATATCCATTCCTAGTTTCATATAAGGCAATTCAGGTATTTTATGTTGTATAATAGTTTCCTTACGGTTACTGGATTGATATTTTTCACAAAGTTTACATGATTTAACATACATCTCAATCATTGTTGACATTTTAGGCCAATATAGTAAATTTCTCGCACGTTTTTTACATTTATCAATTCCTAAATGAGCATTACCATGAATTTGTTTAAGCATGTCAGTATACATACTCCTGGGTACAACTACTTTGTCATTATAAAATATTATATTATCTTTTATTAACAACTGGTCTTTTATTTTATAAAACTGATGCAGTTCATGATCTGTTTTACAATAATTTTTCCAACCTTTACTAACAAAGTTAAGAACTTTTGATAACATAGGATCTTTTGTGGTTTCATCTTGAAACATTCTTAGTTTAACTTTACTTATTGGCAAGTACTCTTCTAATGTAATAGTATGAACAATATCCGACATGTCTGGATCATCATATATTTTATCTTTCAAATAATTTCTTGACAAATAATCTGATATAAACATAAATTTCCCTGGAACATATTCAATTGTAAATGTATATTTCAGTAATTTAAGTAACATACGTTGAATCCTATTAGTTGATTTATGAATTTCTTTAATAATAATGTGCACTAATGGCTTATGATCTGTCTGTACTTTAAATTTATGCCCATAAATAAACTGATGAAATTTAGAAATAGCAAAACAGACCCCTAACAGTTCTTTTTCTACCATACTATAATTTTGTTCAGCAGATGTCAAACTTCTTGAGACAAAAGCAATAGGTCTACCTTCCTGCATTAAACACCCTCCTAAGCCGTCTTTACTAGCATCAGTTTGAACAATAATTTCTTTATTTAAATCAAAATAACTGAGTGTTGGAGCTTCACTTACTAATTTTTTTAATAGATTAAATGCATTTTGTTGTTCTATATTCCAGCTCCATTTAGTATCTTTCTTAAGCAACTTTCTCAGTGGCGCAGCCACATTAGATAGATTAGGAATAAATTTGTGCAAGAAAGTAATCATACCTAGAAACTTTTGTAAAGATTTCTTGTTTTCTGGTTTATCCACATTTAATATTGAATCAACTTGTTTTTTATCTGCTTGAATCCCTAATTCTGAAAAAACAAACCCTAAATAACATACTTTAGGAATTTTATATTGAAGTTTAGTAGGATTAAACTTAACACCATATTTAAGTGCACGTTCCATAACCGTTTTAAGAACTACATCATGTTCCTCTTTGGTTTTTGTAGCTATAATTATGTCATCATAGTAAACTTGGACTCCTTTAATATCTCCAAATATTTTAGTGTTTTCTCTTTGGAATATTTCCGGGCTGGAACAAAGGCCAAAAGGTAACCTATTAAATTTATACCTACCAAATGGTGTATTAAATGTACACAAAAAAGTAGAGCTATCCTCCAATACTATTTGATGAAACCCGTCTTTCATATCAATAACTGTAAAATATTTCATGCCAGAGAGATTTGCAGTTAAATCTTCTATTGTAGGAATATTAAAATGTTCTCTCATAACATACTTGTTTAATTCTAAAGGACATAAACATAAACGTAAAGATCCATTTGGTTTTTCAACAATAATTAAATCATTAACCCACTCTGTAGGTTCTGTTACTTTAGATATAATTTCCTGAGCTTCTAAGTTATTTAATGTCTCTTTCAATCTAGGCTTTAAAATTTCAGGGACCCTACGTACTGGTTTTACAATAGGAACTGCTTTTTCTGACAATCTTATTTTATATTCAAACGGTAATTTGCCTAAACCTGTAAAAGCATCTTTATATTGTTCTAAAAACTTACCACCCTCTGTTAAGTTATTAGAAACTTGGTAAACTCTTTTAATTAGAGACAACTGAACACTGAAGTGTCCCTACCCAGAATTGGTGTTGTGTCACCTTTTACAACTGTAAATTCTATTATTGTATCATTTCTTCCCATTGGTTTGCATTTAATACTAATTACTCCGACTGGTACGATGACAAAACCTCCATAAGTAGTAACCTTCTGTTTATTTTTCTTTAATCTTATTTTTCTTGGGTTTAATTTCTGATAAAGATGATAGGGCAGCACATTAATATCTGCTCCTGAATCAAGTTTAAATTTAATATTCCCAATTTCTTCAATATACACCTCATGTATCCAATCTTCTCTTTTATTTTTCATTTGGATCTGTTCTATTCGCAAGCAACATTATCACTCATCATGCTAGTTTCTACCTCCTGAACATTTCTACTGTCTTCTTTCCATTTCCTTGCATTATTTTTAGCACACATGTTTTTAAAATGATTGAGCTTTCCACATTTATAACAAGTCTTTCCATAAGCTTGGCATTCATTAATACCATGGAATTTGCCACATTTATAACACTCAAATCTGCTTTTCTTAAGTCTCTTTTCTTTGTCATTTTTTACAAGAAAAAGACTATTACTCACGCTATCACTTTGCATAATTTCTTTTTCTTTCTTATTTTGTTCAAATGCTCTGCCAATCTGTATTGCTTTTTCTAAACTTAAATCCCCCAGGGCAAGCAATTTCTCCTGCAACACTACGTCTTTCACTCCAATGACAATGCGATCCCGTATTAACGAATTCAATTGTTCTCCAAACTCGCATTTACAGGCTAAGAGTTTAATGCTTGTTTGAAATGAGTCAAAACATTCACCATCTTCTTGCACCCTTTTGAAGAACTGGTAACGACTGAATACAATATTTTTCTGCGGCGCAAAATATTTTTCAAAAAGTTCGACGACATTCTGGAAAGTCCTTTCTGTCGTTGTAACCTGCTTCCCCGAGTCGTTTAATTTAAATGAATTGTATATTCGCAGCGCTTCTGGACCTGCAGCGTTTAGGAGCATGGCCACTTTTACTTTTTCCGTTTTATTTTCCAACTCGTTAGCAATTAAATAAATTTGAAATTGCTGAATAAATAGGGCCCAATTCTCGGCAATATCGCCGCCCGTTTGTAATTTAGGCACTTGATTGTCCATTTTTACCAGTTTTTTCACCTGACACCATGTGTAATTCCCAATTAAAACTGACAAGCCACCATAGATTATACACAAGCCACAGACTATATCTACTACTCAACCACTAGCCCTCTTGCAGCCCGCGCTGGAGTGCGCGAAGCTGAAAGGGCCGTGCTCGGTGCAGCCGGCGCCGCCCCCGCCGCCGTGCCCGCCGCCGCCGCCGAAACCATTCCCCTGGATTTATGTCTGGAGTCTGGCTTCGTTCTTTAGCATAATGGGCCTAGTAAGTCTACGTTATTCATTTACGACCGGTTGAAATATAGTCGTAGATTCGACGGTGAACGTTAAACGTTAAACGCTTTCAACACTCACAGCCCCACACTAGGATTCCATGTGTCGTGGGTGCCATGCACACACATATAGACAAATACACAAACACCCAGACCCAGAAACAAATCTAAATTCACCATTTAGATATCAGTTTGTCTGGGAATCGAACCCGGGACCCTCTGCGCGTCAGACCGGCATGGTGACCGCTCCACCACGCGGGTCGTCAATATCTCGTGACACATAGCTGATGCCATACAAGATCAAAACCATTGCAAAATACACCATCACCTACAGGCAGAAGGAAGATGGAGATCTTAAAGAGACTTTTGGTCAAAAACTTTGGGAAGAGACCTATCATCCACTATGTTCTTAGATGTTCTCAAATGTGTATGAAGTCTACCAATCCATGCTTATCTAGCAGGACTCCTCTCTACACCTAAATACTCATTGACATATAGAAGTTTAATTTGTCCCTGTCTTTAGACCTGTAGCAAATGAGTTTGCAGCCAACCTGATGGTAAGTGGTCTCTGCCACCCATGGCCATCTGTAATCAAATCCACATACATATAATATGGGTTCTAATTGAAGCCGATAAAAGATACTGAGAACTAAGATAGTCGTATCGTAAGTCAGTCTGCAACCACACACTTCTATCTAAACGTTAGAACAGCTTCACGCTGGAAATAGTGAGGGTGGTGCTTCCTCAGTGGAACCACACTGGTCATAATACCTTTCGAAATATTTTAATAACGAGGTAATAAAATGCATAAATATTGCAGATATACCAGTATTACATTTGGAAAGAGGCAAAAGACAAACTTGGTGAAAGCATACCGATATGTAAGTCTCTTTCTTTTTCATTCATATAGACTGGAGTAGGTGTTGTAGTACAGTATATCTCATCTTTAATGAGCCTGTACAATATTCGGATTGTAGTATCTAGTAACTATAGTTTTCAGACTCCGATACAGCGGTATAAGGCAACTGCATACTTACATATCTAGCGTTACCTAATCACAAAGTGAAAGAATATTTTTTACAGATGCAGTTTAGTAATACCTGTTCAAACAACGTATAATAATACATATTATCTGTTTCAGCAAGTGCTCATATTATTTCCACATTTAGTGAACCAAACACGTGTTAGTGGTATTTAAGTTTGTTTGCCTTTTAAAAGCTGGAAATAATTCCAGTAATACAATAATGTAATCATTTTCAGTCTAATGCAGGGACAGACATTGGTTCATACTACACTATAAAAACATTGTGCTTCTCTGGTTGTTTTAAACTAAAAATACACTTTTATAACAGAGACAATAACATTTCGTGTAGGGCGTCCACGGCGCAAGATAAAGCGTCCCTACCACTGCAAGGACTTGCCGGCGTGTGTGCAGTACCTCATCATTGGCGGGGGCGCGGCCGGCTGGGCCGCTTATAATTCTATTATGGAACACGACAAGACTGCTAAGGTGATATAAGTATTCTATGTAGCATCCAAATGTATGAAATATGATGTGTCTTGGTGAGACGTTGCGACGTCGTGTCGCGAAGCGATACCTTATCATGGACGCCTGTGACGTGCATTGTAAGTACCGCCACTTTTATCGTATGCAAATTTGAAGAAAATATCATAGTTATCGTTATCTTGTCCATAATTGATTAATCATGTCATGTATTGTATGTATTAGATCTCCATAGATAAAGATAGTCAAACTTGATGTCTCAATGATTCAAAGGAGTTTTTTTGCTACTCAAGGTGTTCTTCATATCGAAAGAGGATTGTCTACCGTACGACAGGCCACCGATGTCCAAACACATGTGGTGGAACCCGGAGCCGCCTGATCTCAAAACGTTAAATTATATCGAAGACGGGAAGAGACATACGTAAGTACCAAGAAGTTAATCGTATCATTTTTTATATAGCTAGTTGTACACAGATTAATTATTATATAGGGAAATCATAGATTAGTAAAGATACTTCGCCGCCTTGAAATTAAATGAAGCCACAAACGGCTTTATCGTAAGTTATTTTTTTGCATTCTTGACAAATAAAAACATTTTTAGAGAAATTTACGAATAAATAACTAATACTGCGAAATTTACATTATAAATAAATAATTATTTAAAATATTTTAGGGACGGTTTAGCACGGAGACGTGGTAAAACTTTTTTACGCAACTATTTCAATTCTCAAAACTGGTTACCTTTTTTTGTTAGGAGTGAGTAATCTTTACTAATCTATGATAGAAATAGCGAGAAATGCATGAAAAGAGTTACGATAAAAACTAAAACTGCAGTATTCGATTTTTAAAAATGTATTTTTCAGACAGAAAATCTGAATGTTCATTTTGGAAAAAAATCGCATCCACCATCGGATAGTGCAGCTTACAAGAATTAAATTCTGGGAAGTAATGCACTTAGGAAATTACAAAAAACACAAAAAATCTGATTTTTATATTTTCAAATTAGATAATATTCAACATTCTTGTCTTTTACCATTTATATACTAATCTACGCATTGATATTATACACTGTTTTATAATGACATTGTCATTTCCAGACATAGATTTTTCCAGATAGTCCTTTTCAGATTTTTATTACCATGCTTTTATTAGCTTGACCTGTATGTATGTATGTACCTAACTTTCACATCTTTGAACTCGATTTTTACCTACTTTGAACGGTCCGATTAATTTAAAACTTTAAACAAGTATCAAGAATCGATGACAATACACGATTTAAATAATTTTATTCCATTCACCTCATCAGGTTCGTCAGGAATCAGGATTAACGATCCTTGTGCGATTTTAGCGTCGTTTTTAGTTTTTAAACTAAAATTATTGAGCTGATTTCAATGTTCCAATCCAGTAGCGACTGCCATGATTTATTTTTAGGATGTATTACGCCGATTGCAACAAATACATGGACCCGATCAAGTTCTACCGCAAGAAGACCGGGCCGGCGATGTCGATCGCCACGGGCTGGTGCGTGCTGCGGGTGGACGCGGACGACCACGTCGTCTGGGTGAAGACCATGTGTGGCGAACAGCCTATCTACTACGAGAGATGCTTGCTGGCTCCTGGTTAGTTGGGAACTAAGCATTTGTTTCACATCGTAATAACTATCAACCATAATTGCTTACTATAGTATTTATAGAGCGCTGCCTTTGTCACGCGGTGAGATATCTATATAAAGTTGTACTTACAACATTTTTTATAAAAAATAAATCGCTTTGTTCAAAACATGGAAGAGTCAATTAAGAAAATAATGTTGGAAAATAAATTTACAAGCTCTTCACATTTTAAAATGTCGATTGATTACAAACTCTTGGCCATAATAATATAGGCTTATTGAACATTTTTTGGTTTGCCAAAACATGATTATACAGAACTAACTATTGTTATTATTAATTTAAAATTAAAAAAAAAACTACAATTAATTTATTAAAACAAACCAACTAATAGCCCCATAAATTTTTGATATTCAGGTTCAAAACCAAAGAAGCTGATGGTGTTCAAGTCAGCACCAAAAGGTGTTCGGGACAAGGTATGCTCGTTGCGCACCATCAGGGATCTGGAGATCGCGTATCGGAAGGTGAAGAAGGCTAAGCACGTGGTGATCATCGGCGGAGGCACCCTTGGCTGCGAGCTGGCCTGGCACTTGGGGAAGATGAGTGAGTGATGATATTGGATTTTTGGCAATTTTTTTTATATGTAGCTATACCTAACGATAGGGCAAACGGGCTACCTGATAGTCAGAAGTCACCTTCGCCTATAGATATTTGCAACATCAGAGGAGTGCATTGGCAAATGCATCACAGGCTTTGTAGGAGAGTCCTTTTTGCACCTTTCTTGAAGCCCCATGTCATAGCGCTCAGGGAATATCTCAGGAGGAGGAGGAGTTCTGAACTAAGCTGGTTGCTATATATGGATGTATGGACGTCCTTGGATTTTATAGAAATTTGTGGTGGATTTGTCTTTACCTAGCAGAGGGTCAGTTTGAGAAACTAGATATTTTTTTTTACCGACTTTGACCTATTACATCACTGCTTCGGACGTACCGTATTGGTAGACTTCACGTGCATTTGAGATTTTTTTATGAATCTCTCGGGTATGTAGGTCAGGGTTGTTGCGAATATCAGCATCAGCATCCGCTGATTATCAGCTTTATTTTAAATATCAGCATCAGCATCCGCATCCGCAACAAAAAACGCTGATTTTTTATGCTGATATTGAAGTTGTAACGTGTTCGTTGAAGGCGGGACCGAACTTAAATCACGTGGAGTTTTAGCCAATCACAGACGGTTTATAAACACAAGTTGTAACTTATTCCCTCATCAAACAATCATTCGATTGTATTGACAACGTAATTTGGTCAGACATCAATGACTTTCGATCATAGTTCAATCAATCAATAACAGAATTATGTATTCAATTCATAATGCCACATCCAGTGAAAAGTGAAATATGAACAAATATTTCGTTATTAAACAAAGATACGGCACAGTGTAGTATTTGTAAAAAAAATAACAAATAAATGCCGATTTCTGTGTCACTGCAGAGTGGAGGGTAGCTAAAGTGGATGTTGGTTTGGTACATAGTTCTGAAGTCGGTGCTAAATATATTTCGTTGGATAACGGCATAAACAGCGTGTTCCATATGAGCCAAAATTTGTTTCAGTTGATTTTTGCTTTGTAGTGACATGAAAGTCGATTGTATTTTTTAATTTATTTTTTTCACCTCTTTAGTGATGATATACTAAAAATCTTACACTAGTCGCCCTTACGATTTTTGAAAGTTCCCCTCGATTTTTCTGGTAAACCATCATCAGACCCTGATTTCCTTATAATGGAACCACTTTGGAAATATCTTTTTTCCAACAATACAAAAATCATCCAGTTCGGTTCATAAACGACGAAGTTATCCGCGAACAAACATAAAAAACATATATACGGTCGAATTGAGAAACCTCCTCATTTTGTGAAGTCGGTTAAAAAAGACTATTCTCGTAAAGGACGTACAAATACCTCAGTATAAAATATATTTATATTTAGTATTTTTAAATATCAGCATCAGCTGATATTAATCTGAAAAAATCAGCATCAGCATCAGCATCCGCTGATCTAGCAAAAACCTGCATCAGCAACAACCCTGATGTAGGTTTCCTCACGATATTTACTTTCACTGTTTAGCAAGTGATAATTAATTTATAATACGCACATAACTTTGAAAAATCAGAGGTTGGCCTAGGATTTGAACCTCGGACCCCTCGATCGAGAGGTCGAGATTCTTAACCACTAGGCTATCACGTCTATTCACCTGCACCTCATCTTTACTATTTGAAATTAATTTGTTTTGAACATAAACATTGCTAATGTTTGTTGTTCAGATCAGCTGATGGAGCGGCCCGACGACGAGGAGCCGATCCAGTTCGTGCAGTTGCTGAAGGACCGCGGCATCATGGCGGGCGTGCTGCCGGAGTACCTGGGCGAGTGGGCCGCCGAGAAGATCAAGTGCGAGGGGGTCACCGTCATGCCGAAGAGTTAGTCCATACGTCACTGACTATCGAATGAACGATAAACTCCCTGCATTATCAAATCTACAAGTAGTGATTTTGTAGATAGCCGTTTGTTCTTAGCTACCGTTGAAATAATACAAAAAACCAAGACAATTTTTAAATAAACAATCTCTGAAAATTTTCGTCGAAAAATGTCCTTCTGATTTTTTTCTTGCCTAAGCTTCTGGTTGATCGGAACCTCTTTACCATTTTATTAGTTATAATAAAATCTGTAATCAAGATTGATTATAATATTTCCAGCTCAAGTGTACGACGCTTTTGAAACACCGGACGGTCGGTTGGAGCTTACGCTGTCGGATGGCACGTCCCTTATTACGGATTATGTTAGTTTTGTTTTGGAAAAATGTTATTGATATATTCTAACGACTATAAGGATCTTTTAAAGCTATGTATTTTTTGTAAAACTATTAGACATTTAGATAGTCAGGCCAGATCAAATCAATCTCGATCAGTTTTTACTGACTTTGAAAGAAGAGGAAGTAGAGGATCTACTATGAGGATTTATATATGTAAGGATTTCTAAAATGTGTGGTTTCAGGTGTTTGTGGCAGTGGGTAATGAGCCACGGATGGAACTGGCAGAGCCTTCGTTCTTGGAGCAAGACCCGGTGAATGGTGGCTTCAAGGTCAACACGGAGTTGGAAGCGAGGACACATCTTTATGTGGTTAGTGAACAAATTGAGAATAGACTGTTTAAAACGGTTGTGGTTTTAACCTTAAGATGTGGGTTATGTTGTCTTTCATTAAATTATGTGAAGTATTTTTCTCTTTTTCGGAAGAAAAGAAAGATCTCCACCCCCAGAATCTAAATTTATTTAAGTTCTTTTATGATTTTTAGGGGCCAGATTTCATCAATTGGAGCCCAGTTTCATCCATTTCATCTTGGAGGTCGCATTATTTATTTTTCCTAGAACCTATATTCGCCTTAACATTGCACCTTCGGCTGAGTCAAGCCTACTCAAAACGAGAAGGATTCGCGAGTCGAACACAACTACAATCATATACTCCGTAGCAACGTAAGGGCACACTAACTGCGCTACGTACCCGCGGGCGAGAGGAGGCAGCGGAGGGTGCCGGGGGGTCTCGCCCTGTCTTCGTCTCGCTGATATCTAAAATTTGTTATTGCGATGCGACTCGTTCCTATATTCAGAGCGGACCAGTAGTCGCGGACGGAGTCTACGTTTATACGCTAACGTTGTGTACAGGCGGGCGACGCAGCCAGCTTCTACTCGCAGTGGAAGGACACGCGGCTGCGCGTGGAGCACCACTCGGTGGCGGTGGACCAGGGCACCATCGCCGGCGCCAACATGACCGGCTACTGGACGCCCTGCAACGTCGAGCCGCACTTCTGGCTGAGGCTCGGCACTGCGTTGGAGATGGAGGTACGGTATATGAGAATGATTTCTGATATCAAATAACAGGATCTAGGGTGGTGCTATTTTAGTTTCAGTGAAGATGTATTATGTAGGAACTATAGATTTGAGTACAGAGTAGTGTTATTTAAGCTCGAGTAAAGATTGATGATGTTCAAATATTTTTAAATTAACATCACCGACGAAGACATCCGAAGACACGGATGACAAAACGTTCCGTCTTAAAGTCTTACTGAACTTTCAAGCAAAAGCTTCTGTCTGCAATCTTCAATGCAAAATTCAGTTACATCTAAACCTATTAATATAAATGAGATTTTCTACGGGGCCACACCGCTTTGAAGCCGCTGCTTCTATTATATGAAAATGTATCCCCAGGCGGTGGGCGAGGTGGGCGCCTGCATGCCGACGGTGGGCATCTTCAAGCCCTGCAGCGACGACACCACCCAGCCGCAGGGCGACGCCGGCGCCGGGGACAGGCCCTGCTACAAGAAGTTAGTGAACACCACCACAGTTTATGATCTTACAATTTGACCATCATGCACCACTGACGCGGTTTACCCGACTGTGGTCGGTAACGTTGTTCGAATGTATGTATGTCTCATTCTTTGGCGCACCCTATAACTCAAACGGCTAGACGGATTTTATTATATGAGATTGGACTCGCCTCAGTTGTGGCAATGACATACTTTAATATATTTATTAAAGAAACTATTTTTTTCTTTTCATTATTTTTAAAATTATGTGTGGGGCTAAATTTAGTATGCAATCAATGTTATGAGCCTTCACATATTTTGAAATTGACTCAGAAACAGATATAAGGGAGTTTATATGCACTCCAAGAGCCACATCCATGAGTTAGGTTTTGGCGGATTAATCAATAGTATAAAATAAATGGTACAGTATTCGAGTACATAATGTCTCTTCGATGTTCCAGGTCAGAGGAGTACCAAAACCGTTACAAGCGCGGCATCCTGTTCTACCTGCGTGACGAGACCATCGTCGGGATGGTGTTCTGGAATATTCCACCTGTCGACGACAGGAAGATGGCCGTCACTGAGGTTACCGTCACATCTCATTAAATTTATTAAAATAGGTGCAAAAAGATAGGTGAGATGCATTGGAGGCTCTTCTGGTGTTGCAAATGTCTACGGGGGACTTTCCATCAGGTAATTAGTCTGTCCCATCGTGAGAAACGAATATATTAAGTCTTTTTTATCCCTAATTATAGTCCGCGCCAAACTGCTAGTCCGCTCTGAAGTTGTTGCGCATAATTACAAGCATATATTCCGTAGCAACGTAAGGACGTACTAACTGCGCTATGTACCCGTGGGCGAGAGCGGGGAGAGTGCCGAGAAGGGGCCCCCGCTGTCTTCGTCCCGCTAATATCTACAATTTGCTATTCGACGCGACTCGTTTCTATATTCAGAGCGGACTAACAGTTTCGTGCGGACTATACCTAATTAACAGTTGTCGACTTTGTCAACTGCAGGAGAAACTCGATTTAATGGATTTTCGATTATCCGGATGCCGTACGACGTATTTATTGTCCGGTTAATCGGGTTTCTACTATAGTTGAAAAACGTTTAATGTGTAATGTATGTGAGTTTGATATGCAGATGCTTCGCGCGAAGCCGACATACAAGGACATTAACATGCTGGCCGGGCTGCTGGGCTTCCCGGAGACGCTGTGCGTGTACAAGTCGGAGGAGGAGCTGAAGGAACCAGGACCTTGTATCAGGAAGTGAGTGCGATTGAATGGTTACCTCAGAGTGATTAAGTGTAGAACGAGCCTATTCAGGTGTGAACAGTGGGCACAAGTAAGAACACCATGATCATGCGCAGTATAAATATGTATGTGTGTGTATTTTATGCAATATTGAATGCTCGCATGGGTATGTAATTGTTTTATAATAATTACGCATTTTTAGGTAATGTAGAGATAAACATATTAAAAAGTAAATACAATTTCTAATTTAATTTTTCTCTTTACAGTTGGCGGGTATTCTGAAAATAATGTGGTACAAGTAAATAGAACATAATGAAAATTACCGAGTTCTGAAGGTTGTTTTCCAGTCAGCGTCAGTGAAAATTAATTTGTTATGAGACTATGTGAACGGGAAATTTGTATAGATAAATATTGAAATAAAGTGACCTGGACGATTTTATTTGTTTAATTTGTACTTAAAATAGATTGCATGTTGTGCTAGACTTCCAGAATAATTTTGAGTTAGGTACTATACATAAATATTTTAGGTAACTTATTTAAATAGTATTAGACCTGCACATTTTTTTGCATCCTAGTCTGGCGCAGGTGGCATGCGGCGGACGCCGGAAATTTCGCTTTATTAAATTATAAATATAAAAAACTTCTATTCTGTTCTTTATTCTCTTTATCGGGAGCACCCTCGGAAAATGATAAGCATGTTCTGAGGGAACACCGAAATAATTAGAAAAAAAACTTGCTCCGATAATAAAAAAAAATAGTAACTAAAGCATTTTAAATTGAGAGCTTATTGGAACTCTGTTACACAGTAACTTTTGGCGGGAGTTTGTAGAATCGTTTGTGTCCCTACAGAGGTATTTCATCGTCAAGTTTTGTAGATTTAAAAAAATAATAATTTTATGCCACGTATTTTTATAAGTCTCCGATAAATATTTTTACCAACAATACATATAAAAATTAATTTTATTATACATAAATAAACATAAATTACAATTAACAAATAAATGACTGGCCGATTACATTCGAAAATATGTTTTTCTTTTTTCGAATACACTTCAAACTGACGCGTTCAATGCGTTAGTTTTGCTGCGTAATAAGTTTAATAAGAGTAAATTAGGATTATCTGATTTTAATATATTTCGCATTAGAAATGTACAGTAAACGGAAAAAGATAAAGCATCACGATGTGATTTACGACAATTTGACCAGAGATACCATTCCGAAGCGAGGGTACTACTCCGAGCTGGTATCCAACATGATGAAGGAGGATCCTTCTAAGGAGATATGTGCCAAGAAGCGGATGAAACTCATGTTACAGGTATTAAAACGTGAAACTCTACGATACGACTTTGACCGTTAAATCTAAACGAGAGTTACCTACATTGTTGTTTGACAAAACATTCTCTGATTAAATGGAAATCTTAAGAGATCTTTAGGTAAAATTAATAAAGTATGAATAATATAAATTTTTTTTTAATGACTAACCACTATACTCGTAATATACATATATATTTACACTTGATTATCGTGTATGAATATGGTCTTAAGGTGTTCTGTACATTCAAAACGTCATTCAGTAAAAATACCCATATATTTTTAGTTCAAAAACTTTATAAAAGTTTGCATTTAAAAATGTTTTTTGCTTATTTCGTTAGATAAATCTATACGAGTAGGTACATATATCTAACAATACGCACTGTAGTGTATCATATTGTGGGTAGTTTGTCTCGAGCGCATACGACACGGGTTGTGAGCGGACTGTGTGGGGGCAGTCATGCTAGACCGTCGGTGATTACGGGCGTGTTGGTGCGTGAGCGAGCCAAATGGGGTTTAAGTGATACTACTATCCCGACGTTGAGTCGGGAACACTACACGTACCAACGTAAGAATTTGTTTTAATTGCGATGTAAATAAAGTTTTGGTGTTCTTTCAGGCCAAAACGGACAAATTAGCGCCTATGTTAATTTCTTTACCGAAACCTCAGAAAGCCAAGGTGCTTCTGCCGCCGGGACGTTGGACCACTTATAAAGAAGATGATAGCATTGTACGTAATAGTTATGTTGCGTTTACTTATTTATTCAAGGTCTTCTCGTAGCGATTGCGACGACACTATTGCCATAATTTTTCTATGAGAAGCAGCTGTTTTTTATCTTTTAAATGTAAGTAGAAACAGCAAGACATGGTGACCGATCTTGATGAATTTTCTGTTAAGAGGCGAATTACAAATGTGGGCGTGTTTGCCACGGTTGGAATTCTAAATTATCAGGTTGACTATATTTTTTTTATTTTGAGACTATTATGGATGTAAAACGGCGAGTGGGGTTCTTCTATCTTTAGTCGACAATTGTAACAAAACATACCTACTGTTTTGTAAAGTACGTCACATAATTATGTGAAGAATTAAAACGAAGTTACTTTTACAGCAATTCCCTTTTGAGACGTTTGTCCCGAAACTGCAGTTTCTAAGCGTAGTGCTTCCCAAAGAACTTCCTAGACTTGTTAAGATTGAGAGGCTTCGAAGGAAGTTCCTCGCTGCTAATATGAAGGTATAATGTTATAAAAAACAATGTTTTAAACTATCATTTTTTATGATCTTACAAAAAATATATCAATCGTGGATATGATAGACACACAAAGACAATCTCACATAAACGACCAAACTTACAATTGGTTATTTAAATACTTTTTGACCTGCGGTTAAAGCTGGGTGTTGTTGGTCCGATAATCAGTATTCATTCTATACCTGTATAAACAAAAAAATATACGTACTTTTATATATTTACAGAAGCTATTAAGAGAGCGCGGCATACAGCCCTACGAATTACTACCGCCCAATGAGTATCCTATAACTGATCAGGAATACTACGCCCTTTACAGCCCTTTTCCTAAACTTGATCTGGAGATCTTCGATAACACTGATTTTGATTGCAGGTTAGTTTTTCCAAATATTATTAACATGTACACAATAGCTGTGTGTTCCGGTTTGAAGGGTATGGTAAGGGAGATAGACATTTCCGAGGCGTTCCAGCTTAGTCCTCAGGGGTAGCGGCGCATCTGTGGCCGACCTTAGGTAGGAATATCTAATCCTATCTGGGGTTGATTACAGATGCCCATGGGCGGCAGTAGCCACTTACCATCAGGTGGACTGCATGCTCGTCTGCTAGTCCTATATTATAAAAAAAAACTCAAAAGATAAATTATCTCAGATTGTGATGTAGTAAAATACCCATAAACGGGTATGACAGAACAATATTTGGGAAAATGTTGTGGACAAAGTGAACATTAGTTTGCTTATCCGAACTTCAGTCGTAGAAAGCAATCTTTAACACAAAGGCACATAATTTGCTGTCTGAAAAAAAGTTTTAAGTATGTAATATTATATTACTGGAACCAGGATTCCAGAAGAGTGGTTAGCCCTTGGAATGATCGAGGGTGAACAGCATCCATGTCCAGGGATAGCTTTTATACCGAAGGAAGAAGGGAAAGCGAACAAGGGGGGACGAGACCTCATGCAAATGTTGAATAATATGTATGAGGTATGCCTTTATCTGTTAGTCTTCTAATACTTCTGGTGCAAATTGTCAATAAATTTAAATTTACTATTTCTAGTGGACCAACGTTGCTGCTTTTAGTTTTGATAAGGAAACAGATAAATGGGAAATTGTGGCTTTGGATGGATCCAAACGCAGATTTAAGTAATGTATCCTCATTTTCGCACTTTGTAGACATGCTTAATACATTAAACTTTGTGTTCACCTCTTTAAGCTTTTATTTTATACGACAGTATTCCTCGTATAAGACTCATGTTCAAAGCTGACGACCCGGAGACATTCGCACAGCGTGTAAAATTTGCCATAGAATTGCGAAAAGAAGTAGAAAATAATTTGAGGTTTGTTGATTTACTATTCTCCCAATTTGAAATTAAATACTATCATATTTGGCTATAATAAAGTGTACATAATTTAGGTTCTATTTATATTTGGATTGCTTGCTCCTGGACGGTCTACCGATTATGCCTCTGCACTTTATGCCTTCTATAATGAAGATGGTCCGTATTCACAGACAAGCCAAGGAACTTGATGAAGATCATTTGAAGAATTTGAAGAATGAGGTGAATGAGCTGTCTTGTTGATACAAAAATGTAGTCCACTTGTTGATAAGCAGCTACTTAGAATTTCTATAAAGAAATCTCTTTTAAACATAATGTAGTGTTTATTATTTAAAAACTTTATTGCAGGTGATATTAACGCAAATGTAAGTGTAGGTAGTAGTAATTATAACTTTGCAAACATTGTTATAATCGCAAAAATATTACGTACTGAAACTTAAAGAACGATAATCTTTATTAATTATATTTTTAGGCTGATCTAGCCTATCGGAAAATGGAAGGAAAAATGAAAATTATATACACAATTCAAAAGTATCCCGATTTGTACAACTTTATAGATGTACCTTCTAAGGATTATATTCCACCTGTACCTGATTACGGTAAGGAGTTTTATTATTACAAGCTTCTTAATCGAGCTGGGCTAAACTATATACATAATTCTACTACACTATTTGTTATTTAAGCACTAAAGTTCATTCTATCTAAGACATCTAAGCGGTGAGCGAAGACGAAGCTAGTCCACTAAAGCTTAGCAGGTACGATATGCTATGATGATGAATTGATGAGAAATGCGCGCTAACTTCCTAGTAAAACGTATTCATTGCTCTTGTCTCTCGCGGTTCCATAGCACGCATCCATAGGTCTATCCGTAGGTCCGTAGGGTCCGGTGGGTAGGAAGGATTCTAATCCTTCCTTGGTTAATTAAAATGTAATTGTCGTATTATTTGACTATTGCCTGCGTAGGTCGATATCCTTGTGTGATGATTGACTTCCCTGGAAGAGTAAAGTACAATCAATGGTTTTCACTGTACGTCCTCACCGAGTCTGTTTCCTGCATACACTTGGTGGTCGAGGAGTGCCTTAAGGTACAACATTTTCGCCACATATATTACACTTTCAACTATTTAATCTTTATATATATTGTTTTACTTCACATATTTATACGGGTGCATAAGATTGTAAGCAATTTTAGGTGGAATCAATGTTATTTTTCACGTCAAATTATGGAAGGAACGCGACACTGGCAGAGTTTGACGCAGCTCAACAACATTGCACTTCTATGGTAAGAAAATAATGCAGAGTTCATAGTACTTATATGATATTTGAATGTATATTCATTGATATAATGTTTCTGCCTAATACGACAGACATTTTTGTAATACTTCGCAGATGTTAAAATATTTGAATATAACATGGTTAAATGCGACTGCTCACGCAATACGAATGTCTTTCAGAGATGTTGGAAAAGGGTAAGAATGATATTTATACATAACACTTCCCGAAAAATAATAGCAAGGCATTGAAAATAAAATTATATTAAGTAAGTATACATTTATACTTTTATGAAAATCCTCTTTTTATCAGTTTCCTTATTTAAAGGTGGTTCAATATTTATGAGAAGAAATGGAAGTATTATGAAATCAGCAAGCTTTCTAGGTTTATGCAGCTCGTGAGGTTTCGCATGCAGGTACGAATGTTTCTTTAACATTTTTATATCAGCAAATTCTAAAAAGACAATTCTAGTATACTTACTAACCTCGGTCTTATTACTTAATTTCTTAATAAATATTTTTTGATACATTGTGTATGCCTGTAAGATTGTTCGTTTAGTTATAGGAAAGTGGGTGAAAGTAGTTGCTGATTTTAGTCATAAATTCGTTCCATCATTCTAATCCCTGTTAATTTGTTTTCGTTGCCTTCCCCTGTCATGTCCATTTCACGTCATGATTTTTATTTCTAGTATGCTCTCCGCTACTGCATTGAACAATCTATGGCGATGTTTGTCAACATGTGTGAGACACCTTGTCTTTGCACTTATTGGTGCGAAGAAGACTTCGAGTGGGACCCTTCGGATCTCATCAACTCGCCCTTCAAGAACATCGTAACGCTTTTCTATTTCCATCTGATGATGGGTCCCGATGGACCATATTACACTACACCACCTGAACAATTTGAGGTAATTGTTTGAATCTGAATATACTTAAAATTCAAGCAAATTGATTGATTTTTAAGCCATTTAAGTATATCAAATCTTTCAGATTGTAATTCAACGTTTGTTCCGTGAAATGCTCTATCGGTGCCACTTCATTCCTCAAGTACACCCTATGATTATGACAGGCCTAGTTTTTGATAAGGAGCTCTTTCTTACCTCTATAGGTATAGTGACTTCATACTATTACATTACCTTCGAATGTTTTATTTAAATTTCTTTCCTTCTTTCGTCCTTGCTGCGACTTATAAACTACTTACTAAAAGTTACATAGACTTCTAAGTAAAGTATCTAACATTTATAGATATGCGTCTAGTATTTTCGATTACAAAGGTTTGATGTTGTCAGGTTTGATGGAGCCAAATGCTGTGGACTATAGGGAAAGATTATTAAAAGCTTACAGGAAAGCCATTATACCCTTGATAGCATACATGCGTCAGTACGAGTGCTATAGAGATATTTATATGCTGGATATTGAAGAATATGTGGAGTAAGTAGTAATCTACTTAAATTAGTGATGACTACTAGAAAATCATATTTGTTATGTAAGAGTAAACGAGGAGCATAAAGGTTATGTTGGATTTTTAAAATTATCTCCACTCGGTTTTCGACTATTTTTTTTTTACTCATTATTATTAATGACTGAGTGATCTTTGACTATGTTGACTAAGATGGTCGCCTCATATGTCAGGTATTTACACTCTTCCGCTATAGCTCAAGAATTGCTTGACGTTAGAAATTTGTGTGGGGGTGTTATCTCCCTGTGGAACAAGAATAATTTCAAATTAATTATTCATTTATTTCATCTATATACTGATATTTTCGTAACAGTATATATCGTTTTACAGAAACTTTCGTTTGGAGAAGCATTCCGCTTCGGAGACGCGTGAAGAGATACAGATGCATTTCGATGCCAAGCAAGAATTGATTTGGCGTCTACCGCAGTATATCAACATCGGTCCTTTTGCTCTCAATGTCGACACTTTGAAGGTTACAAGTCTGATATACAAATATGAACGTTTAATGATACTTAAATTTTATTTTTTTGTAATAAACGATAAACTAAATAATAGCTCTTAATGCTCGTTTCCATTTCCATCACGAAACCATTAATTTATTGTCGCTATGAGTGTCTAAAAGTGTGTGATGTTGTTTCAGCAAATACTTGTTACGAAACGGTCAGATATAATTAAGTCGTTACTGACAATGTGGATGGAGGAGGTCCGCATAGTGGTGGAAGACGTGATACAAGCGTACAAGAGCATCATGAGGAAGCTGGGCGAGAAGCCTAACACGATAGAACACGTGTTTGAGATCAGAGAGTGGATGGAGTCGATACCTTTCGGTTTGAAAACGCAGGATGATATCATGAGGAAAGTCCATACGGTAAGCAGTATTTTCAGTAAGTTTTACGATAAGCAGCAGTTTGAATCTATATCTTGGTAATTGGGTTTGTCTGTCTTTGTGTAGGATTACGAAGTACTTGACGTATTTTTCACGCCACTTGAAAACGACGACTTCAAAGCTCTATGGGAGGCCATTGGTTGGCCCTTGACGATAACTAAGCAGGTGACAAATCTTGTTTAATTTAGAAAATATGTTTTCATGCTATTCACTTTTTTGCGTCTCCCTATTATGTACTGATAAAATAAACATGTGTTATTATGTTTCAGGTGGTTGTCACAACAGATTTTCTGGAAGAGGAACAGGAGAAGTTTTGGAAGTTACATCAACAGGACGAACAAACGATGTTTGACAAAATCGACATGTTTAGTGCACAGTGTATGGCGCTTACATTGCAAAATGATTTTTCAAGAGTAAGTTTTATTGCTTAATCCCTAATCTTTAATTTTAAAAAAACTTTAGACTTACATTTTTATAAGCAAAATAATAATATATGTTATAGGTGCATGAGATAGCAAATGATATTAAAAAGGCTTGGAAGGGCATGAAGGATTCGCAAGAATGGGGCCGGGTCCTTAATCAGAGGCAAAAGTTGTTTGGACAACCTGTTGTTCCCTTTGTTGATCTAAATCGGTTGGTTAAGGAGTTTGAACCTTATAGGAATTTGTGGGTGACTGCTTCTGGTAAGCATTGCAATATATGAGAGTATACCTAATTATAAAATTATTGTAAAATATGAATGTTTAATTAATCTCTTTACTTTATAGATTTCCTCAAAGCGCGCGAAGTTTGGTTCGACAATCCTCTTATGTATGTGGATGCTGATACAATAGAACCATTGATCAATGAATATTACAAAACTATAGTGAAGTGCGTTCGCACTTTCGCCGATCTGCCTAAAGTACAGCAAGTGGCAATAACAATAAGGGTATTATATTTACTTTATCATTGATATTATGATCAAATAGAATTAAAAATCCAGTAACAAAAAGTAATTTATTTTCTTAGGACGATATTGATGAATTCCGTCCACTTATACCGGTCATACAAGCGGTCAGAAACCCAGGCATGAAAGAAAGACACTGGAACGAATTTATGGAAAGAGCTGGTAATTTTTCATGCTTCATATATGAGCTTGTTTCTACCAAATGAGGGAATATATTTGTACTGACGATTAATTTCCAGGTATAACGGTAACGATGAACGAGAAACAGACCTTTCAGATGTGTCTGAAACAAGGTGTAGCAGCTCACGCTGAGCTAATTGCTGATATAGGCGAGTTGGCTAGCAAGGAATATGTTATTGAACAGTCCCTGGACAAGATGCTTAATGATTGGGCTGCTAAGGTTATGGAGGTGACGCCGTATAAAACTACAGGTGATTTTTTATATATTCTATACCGGTTGCAAATTTATTCTTTTTTGTTTCGTTTTATTGTTTTAAAATGCGACTTAGGCTTATTAAAAGCTAATTATATTTTTTTTGTCAATTAGGAACATTTATAATGAAGATCGCTGATGAGACACTCCAACTTTTGGATGAGCATTTACTAGCTACTCAGCAACTCGGCTTCAGTCCTTTCAAGGCAGCTTTTGAACTTCGTATACAGGAATGGGATGACAAACTTCGTCTTACACAAAAAGTCGTTGATGAGTGGATCGAATGTCAAAAGTATAACTACCTATTTCATTTGCAGTCGATATATTTCTTGTAATACCTAAAATTAAATAAAAAACATTATCCTTATAATGGTTTTTGTGCAGAGAGTGGATGTATCTTGAACCTATATTCACTTCGGAAGACATTTCAAGACAGCTGCCTTTAGAAGCAAAAAAGTACGGTACCATGGAGAGAATATGGCGTAGGATTATGTCTTCGGCTGCTGCTTGCCCTAAGGTGAATTCTGTAAATTAGCGACGTAGTAAGAAAATAAAGACTGTATAATACTATTAGTATCTAGAGTAAGATCGATCTTACATACGTAATATTATATTACTTTGTACAATTACATTCATTTAAATTTATGTCAATTATGATTTCAGATATAAAAACTCTGTCTGATAGTGTAATACAGCTTTCGCACACGTTTCTATTTATTCTAATTCTATTTAATTTCTAGATAATGATAACTTGCCCGGACAGTCGTCTTCTGGACAGTTTAGTAGAGGCTCGTCATCTTCTCGCGGTTGTTTCAAAGGGACTCAATGAGTATATGGAGTTGAAGCGAGTTCGCTTCCCGCGGTTCTTCTTCCTCAGCGATGATGAATTGCTGGAGATATTGTCGCAGTCTCGCAATCCGAGGGCTGTCCAGCCGCATCTTAGGAAGTGCTTCGAAAATATTGCTAAAGTAAGTTGTTTTTTCAAAAGCTCTTCTTAGAAAATCTTGAAATCTTTTCAACTACGTTTTGGTAATAATAAAATTAATAAGCAAGATAAAGAAAAAAGCTTTTAATTTTTAAATATACGCTTTCTTAATACCTCAAGGACTAATGGACTGTATTTTTAGGTAACATTTGAACCAGATTTGAAGATAACTCAAATGCATTCAAGTGAAGGAGAGATTGTTGACCTTAAATACAGATTCTATCCATCTTCGAATGTGGAGCAATGGCTTCTGTTGTTAGAGGACACCATGAGACACTCAAGTAATTATTACCTTACCTTTAATCTCTATCAATTTTATTTTTCTTCCCGTGCAAAATTTACTTATAATTTGTATGAATCTTGATTACTTAAAGTTGATGGGAATCTTGCAATTTACATTTTCTATTTTGAACTTCTTTTATAGTCAGTTTTTTTTCAGTTCGCCTGACTCTAGTTGACGGGCTAGCAGAATTGTGGACCATGCCTCGTGCTCAGTGGGTCCTCCGCTGGCCAGGGCAGGTGGTGATAGCTGGTTCGCAGACAGCTTGGACAGCTGGCGTGGAACAAGCTATTGCGGATTACCGTATGGACATGTTCTTTGAGGAGAACTTACAACAGGTTAGGTTTACTGGTGCATATTATAAAAATTGACGCAAGTAAATAAATAGTGACGATTAGAAAGAAAGAGTTTGTTATCTTAGATGGGCATAAGTAAGTTTATTCGTTTTCATGTATATTTGCTATCTATCAGGTAGTCACTGTGAACTATCTGTTAATCAAACAAAAACGACTGTTATTAATAATCTATTAATCCAATACTTTGACTATCATAGATTGATATTTAACAATTTCTGTCTCCTAGAAATATTCAAATTTCGATCCTTGGTAGACAAAAACTGGATATATTGTTTTTGTAGATAACGGGCATTACTAAGTTCATTTTAATAACTGGACCATAGCACCGCCAAATATCCCTGCTTTAATAACTGCACGAAAAATTACACAAACTTAAATTTTATTGTGATTTGTTGTACTTTTTGGGGAGATCCATATTGTCATAATCATCATCATTTCAGTTGGACAGCCTCCGTGCGCTGGTGAAGGGCGAGCTGACGTTCTTCCAGCGGGAGGTGCTGTGCGCGCTCATCGTGATCGAGGTGCACGCGCGTGACGTCACGCGCACGCTCGTCGACGAGAACGTCAAGAACGTCAGCGACTTCCAGTGGACGTGCCAGTTGAGGTTGGGCAATTATGACTTTGTGAAATTGCTTTGAATAAGAAAGATGTTCATATGTATGTTGCGTATGTATCGTACTATTTGGCATCTCCAAGTAGCACAATTTATTTCGCATCATAGATCGAAATATGAAAATATTTAGTATGAAGGAATTATAACAGTCGATCTTTGGTGGGCCAAAAATTAGACAGATTGATTATTAACAATCAGTGTAAGTTATGACATATTCCCCTAATCACGATACCCGGTGTCAAAGCAAAATAAAGATTTTTGTGTTAATGAATGAATGGTTTCTTGTTTGCAGATACTACGAGATCGTGAAACCCATGTACCCGTTGGAAGAAGGCGAGACGCCGGAAATATACCAAGACGAGGACAGGCTGGACACGTCGCCGTACTATCGGCAGTTTAGCCAGAACTGCTGTGACGTGCGGGCGCTCAATTCTGTCTTCACTTACCAGAACGAATATCTTGGTAACAGGTGAAATCAGTTTGGAAGCGTTTAAATTAAATACCTAAAAGCCTTTTTAGTGTAAGTACCTACCGTATATCAAAGAGTTTCCTGCTTATGGCAGAAGTTATCTTGTAAGAGAGTATTTGAAGTAACTCTGCGGTGACTGGCTATTTCTTCAAGCGCAGGTATTTATTTGCATGTATCAGGGGTAACGTTAATGAAAGTCGATTTCAAATAGTAATATTTTATTTTTGGAGTTCAGGCTTAACATCAGGTGAACTACATGTCAAATTTACTAATTTTAAAGGCATCTTTAAAAAAATTAATAGTCTTAACGTTGTAAAAAAAAATCTCTCTGATATAATTCAGGAAGAGTCATTAATATTAACATAAAGTAAACATCACCCAGTGGTAGGCTCGTGATCACCCCGCTGACGGACCGCTGCTACCTGACGCTGATGTGCGCGATGCACCTGAAGTTCGGCGGCGCGCCCGCCGGCCCGGCCGGCACCGGCAAGACTGAGACCACTAAGGTTTTTATTTCTTTTTTGTAGTCGAGATTTAAACTGTAGGACGTGTACAGCTTACTAATATAGTGGCTAGACGCCCGCTAAAGTCGGGAATGAGCATGATGTTGTTGCAAAGTGCCTTGAACTATGTAGATGAACCAGCTAAGACGTCCAAAAGTTACAAGCGTCAAGTGAAGACCTGAACTAGATAGCGGGGAACCACTGATTTAAAAATAGAGTCAGTTAGACTCGCGTTAAATATTAGGTACCCTTCCATTACTCGCATGTTTTCTGGTATCTATATTGTGTTCTATGCCGCAAAAATTGCGACGAAGCATGATTTAATATTGTTTGATTGTGACAAATAATAATTGCTACAGGACCTGGCCAAAGCGCTAGCTGTGCAGTGCGTTGTCTTCAACTGCTCCGATCAACTTGATTTTATGGCCATGGGCAAGTTCTTCAAAGGATTAGCTGCGTACGTTCTTAAATTGATAATGTTAAATACTGGTAGATTTTTGTAGAAATTTTCATTTTATTTGTAGAAAATAGTAATGAAATGGCCATGATGACCTCTTCTTTAGCAGTATTTTAGCAATACTGCTTGCTTTGTGGTTTTGTAGACCTGGTGTTACAGCAAACATACTCGTATTCAAGCATTACCTACTGTTCAATATGACGTTGGTTATAAATATGGGTTGGACAAAGAACTTGGACAGATGGGCTAATTACGTTAGATATTTCTATAACAAGAAATGAAATCCTTTCCTTATTAATATGTTTTCCTATCGATATTACTAGGTCTGGAGCATGGGCTTGCTTTGACGAATTCAACCGCATTGATATTGAGGTCTTATCAGTGGTGGCGCAACAGGTAATCATTAGACATTTATTATATTCCAAATGAAGATTAAAATAACTACTTATTACGTATGAATTAAACAATAAATTATACTAATAAAATATTATATGATTACAGGTGGTGACCATCCAAAAGGCCCAGATTGCTCGTCAGGATAGATTCATATTTGAAGGCTGCGAATTGCCGCTTAAGGCTTCTTGTTCAGTCTTTATCACAATGAATCCTGGATATGCTGGTATGTGCTAAAGTCTTGAATTCGGGTAATTCTACACTTTACCTAAGTTTTCGCAACGCTTCATAAACTAGATTATTTTCTTTTTGTTAGTGCTCCCTCTCTCTCCCTGTCTTATTCTTTTGTCTCCTTCATGAATTTTCGATAAATTCGTGTGAAACATTAAAACAATATTATAAAAATATTTCCAGGTCGTACGGAATTACCAGATAATCTCAAAGCTCTTTTCCGACCTATTGCTATGATGGTGCCCGACTATGCGCTGATTGCTGAGATATCGCTATTCTCTTATGGTTTCTTTGAAGCGAAATTATTAGCTGGCAAAATCACTACCACGTTCAGGCTAAGCTCTGAACAATTATCTTCACAGGTATTTCAATATTATCGATAAAATATCAAAGAAGTGGTAGAACTGAAATTTTATTCTACACTTCCCTTATTGTTATTTTCCATATTTTCGGTCGTGAAATTCTAGCTTTTTCTCAAAGGCATAACCTATTAGATCGTCATACAGATCTTCTATCCTATTTGGATTTTACGACATGACGGCATCGGACGGACGGAATCCCCGTATACTCATTTCATTAACTGTACATTTAAATGACGGCTGTGTATTTAACCTGTCTTAATTTATAGGATCATTATGATTTTGGTATGCGAGCAGTGAAGACTGTAATCTTGGTTGCGGGCAATCTGATCCGACAAATGCCAGACGGAGACGAGCGGCAAATTGTTCTCCGCGCCTTAAGAGATGTTAACGTGCCCAAATTTCTTGCTGATGACCTCGTTTTGTTCAATGGTAATTAGTGTAATAGTAGAGTAATAGTGGTGGTTTGTTAAAAACCATAATTATTTATTTAAATGAAAGAAACGGAGTAATATTATGCATGAGGAACTACAAATGCTGGAAATAATGTTTTTTTATAATTTTTAAATATTTTCCCAAAAGAGGTTGAAATAGTGGTAGTGGTGCCAAAGCTGACGTCTTATGATACGTATTTTTTTAAATATCATGAAGTTTTAAAATTTCAGGTATAATATCCGATCTGTTTCCAAGAGTAGAAATCCCAATAGTAGATTACGGAATCATGGAGCAATCTATAAGAAATATGCTTGTGAAGAGAGGGTATGATGACTTGTACAGTAAGTGTTAAAGGGGCAGTTTAATGCCATTATATTGTTATCTGTTATTCAATATTTAAAATAAAACTTCTCGTTTCAGCATTTATATTCAAAATTATTCAGCTATATGAGACAACAGTTGTGAGACATGGTCTAATGTTGGTGGGACCGGCTGGTTCTGGCAAAACGAAGGTAAATTTATTTACAGAGGTTATTTCATGTGTACATATTATGCGGACTAATTTGCTTATATTTTCGTCTTTTATGAATAGTGTTACGAAATATTACGAGATGCTCTAACAGCTATCAAAGGCAAGTTGGCGCCAGACGGGTTCCCATTTACTCCAGTGCATACATTTGTCGTCAACCCCAAGTCTATCACCATGGGACAGTTGTATGGAGAATTTGATCTGCAGACTCATGAATGGTAAAAAAAATTCAGGAAGTTGCTGACTGAGTTCAAAATATACAAAATATTTAATATAAACGTAATTATTAGGACTGATGGTATTCTATCGAGTTTGGTGCGAGCTGGCATCGCAGTGGAAGATACAGACAAACGTTGGTACGTCTTCGATGGACCTGTCGATGCAGTGTGGATCGAAAACATGAATACGGTATATTTGAAAACAGTTATAACATATTTACGTTATATTTCAACAGTTTTAAACTAAAACTAAGTTGTCATAATTTCGATATCATCTTTTCTATTGTGGTACACAGGTCCTGGATGACAATAAGAAACTTTGCCTATCGAGTGGAGAGATAATGAAGCTGACTGATCGGCAGCGGATGATCTTTGAAGTGGCGGATCTAGCTGTGGCTTCACCGGCCACTGTGTCTCGATGTGGAATGGTGTATTTAGACACACGAGTGGTCGGTCTGCCGCCACTTATCAATGCTTGGATGAAGAGCAACTTGCCTCCTGTTAGTATTATTTAAGATTGCTTTATCAACTATAAATATATATGGGTGTCTAGTAAGTTGAGACGATTCTTTGCTTATTTGTCGAAATAAGTCTTGTGTAGTAAAAAAAAAACAACAGTGGAATGCGTTAGTACACGTTTTTTTTTAATTTAAAGTAAAACTCTTCACAGATTTTTGAGAACTGTTTTGAAGAAACTTTGTTGCCTTACGTACATTCTAATTTATAAACTTACCTAAACCTTAAACTATTTCATTTATTGTTCCTATTTCAATCTCGAGAATATTGTAAATATTACTCATTCCGTCTACGTCAGTTTCAGAACAGAACTCAAATATTTTACCTGTAATAACAGATCGCAGATAATATCCGCAAGATTCTCCCTGGCCTCATAACCACCTACCTTTACCCGGCCTTGCAAGTCCTCCGCTCAAAGCTGACGGAGATCGTCGCCTCCATCGACTCATCGCTGGTGCTGAAGTTCCTCGAGCTGCTGGACTACCGGCTGCGGCCGCTGACCGGCAAGGATGATAGGCCGCCTCCAGGGGCACCGTTCTTGGCTATGATGCGTTAGTTTTGTTTGAACATTTTTATCCGTCGTTCAATCAATCAGTCTCTGGTGATGTCTACTGAATAATGGAACTTTGTATTTTAAAGCTAGTTTATGTAATGAAATTCCTGTATATCTTTCTTACTTTTGACTTTCGTACTATTTCTTCTTACGTACGACTTTTTATAGTTCCATCTCAGTTATTAGTCAAGAGTTTTGCTTACACAGTTGCGAGAATGCAATAAATATTACGAGTAGATTGTTGTTAGACCTTTTCCTGTACAAGCAGAGTATAATTAAAAAAATATAATCCATTATCTAATTAAATTACATATTTTCTAATGTATTTTGCAGCTAAACTAGCACCGTGTTGGGTCATATGGTCCATAATCTGGTCAGTAGGCGCGACTTGCGATCACAATGGTCGCGCTATTTTCTCGGATTTCATACGAAATACCATGGAGGAGAATAATACTAAACCACTTTTTCCCAAAGAGGGAAGAGTATATGATTACACGTAAGTACATGAAATGTACGTAAGCAAATGAAATCAATGTACGAATCTAGAAGACAAAGTCAGTTATGTAGAACAAGCATGTTAAGTTAATATACAGATACAAAATATTTTCAACTTAATAAGTAAGTACTTAAATAAAAAAAAAACTTGATGCATAACAAAAAATATTTAGGGGAATATAGCAGAGTTTATATATTTATAGGCTTCACGATGGAGGATTTACAGATCTGACCGACGATGGCGAGCCAGCTAATCCATATTGGTATAACTGGATGGCTAATTTGGAGGAGTATGAAGTAGATCCCGAATGGCAATATGCTGGTAAAATCAGTTCTCATAACTTAGATCGGAACAGGTTTTTAGATTACTATTGTTATAACCTGTATTCAGACGTATATTAATGGCAGGGTACGAAAGCGAACATCTTACCAACTTACTAATATGTTTTATAATAAAGTTAAATTTGCTCAGTTTCGGTGCACTTTCTGAGGAGTAAAATTGTTATTTTCAATTTAATGTATCCGTCTCACATATTTATCAAACGTGACGTAAAATATAAAATGCTTATATTAGTACAGTAATGATGCTCCTCGTGAAAAAATTGACATAGTCCAGTCATTATAGTAAGCTCACCTCGGAATTCGATTCTTACCTAATTTAAGCTTAAATAACTGGACTAACGGTATATTTTCCGTAAGAATTGTCACTATAGAATTTTTCTTAATTTGCTTGTCTCAGATATCGAAGTGCCAACGCTGGACAACGTGCGCAGCGCGGCGATCCTCGGCTACAAGATCGCCAACTACAACCACGTGATCTGCGTGGGGCCCACCGGCACCGGCAAGACCGTCACCATCACCTCGAAGCTGTCCCGCGGTCTCCACAAGAAGTTTATCTGCGAGTTTATCGTGTTCTCCGCCAGGACCTCTGCTAATCAGACGCAGGTATAAAGTTATATCAGTCTTCCATTTAGATAGTAGTAAGAAGTCAATTAGACTTCTAGTAGATTCGGATTGAACGCTGATTTAAACTGTTGATATTTTTTTTTGTTTACGAGAGGGAAATCTTAAAAATGTACCCGACGATGTGGGAGCGACGCCGGGTTATGTGGGATTTTTACCGCACTAAAACCCCCCCGGTGGCCGTTCTCAACGCTTGTTGGAGAACTCCGGGATCTCCAACGGAACGCAACCGGATTCCTCCAAGCGCGAGGCCCCGATTGGGCTCTGCCCTGGGAGAGCAGTTTTCGCTCCTCCCACCATCTGGTATTCACGACGGTATGCGACCACACATACCGCCGTCCTTCCCGGGGTCGCTTGCTGGACGGTTCGAGCTCCCACTCTTGCCGCCGGCAACCCCGGCAAGCCCCCTTTTAGTCGCCTTTTCCGACAGGCAGGGGATACCGTAGACCTATTCTAGTCCCGGAACTACAGGGACAAGGCATGATGTATCCTTAGAATCGATTCGACTATTGTAAGTAGTATTAGAAAGTGTTTTATCACAATACTCATATTATAAGAGTAGCTCAAGCGTAGCAGGTGTGAAGTTTGTAATGACAGCTTATGAAAAAGTATAAAAAAAATCATATTTTACAATTATGTTTTTTTACTTAATGATAGAATATGGGCTCTAGCAAAATATTGTATCTTTACAGGACGTTATTGATAGCAAGCTGGAGCGACGAAGACGCGGCGTGTTCGGCCCACCGCCCACAAAACGACAAGTTTTCTTCATAGACGACCTCAACATGCCCGCTCTAGAAGTGTATGGGGCTCAACCTCCGATAGAACTGCTGCGACAGTTTATGGATTTCTCTGGTAGGGATATTACTGAGTAGATAACATGCATGTAGACTAGCATAAACATAAACACTTTCTACGCTTTAAAACGCTCTCTAGACTTACAGCCCCACACTAGGATTCCCTATATCGTGGGTGCCATGGACACACGCAGACACTCAGACAAACACTCAGAAACAGAAATATCATTTATAATAAAAATCTGTCTAGCCGGGGATTGAACCCGGGACCCTCTGCGCATCTTTGATGATAAAATAGTTTTAAGAGGAATTACTTAATATTAAAATTTGAAAATTATCGAGAAATGTATAAATTTTACTTACAATGTTCTTCTTTATAAAATACATATTTACAGTAGACTCTAAGAAACGCCTTTTAATAATTTCCAGGTTGGTACGACCGTCAAAGCATTGGCGACTTCCGCACTCTAGTGGACATGAGCATCGTGGCCGCCATGGGTCCCCCGGGCGGCGGCAGGAACCCCGTCACCATGCGCCTCATGCGACACTTTCATTATATCTCCTTCACAGAAATGGAGTACTCCAGCAAGGTAGGATGATGATGATGTATTAGATTTATGTAATTTTTATTTATGGGTATATAATGAAGATTGTTTATTAAACAAATTAATTTTAAGCAGTTTACTTCCTTTTAGACCAGTTGTTTCAGACTTAACCAATTTATATTTTAAAAGCTTTTAATTGTTTTATTTTGTACTACGTTTTGGTAATGATTGTTACCTTGATTCCAGTACGGCATCTTCGCAGTTATTCTGGGTTCGTGGACACGAAACTTCAACAAAGTGTCTATACGCGAAGGTCCATTCCTCAAGGGATCCATCGAGATCTTCAACTCACTCGTCGAGGAATTACTACCCACTCCAACTAAATCTCATTATACTTTCAATCTTCGCGATTTGAGTAAAGTTTTCCAAGGTATACTGATGCTGGATCCCCATGCTGTAAAGGTAATAGGATCAATAAGACGGTGTGCCACGTAAAGACTTTTCAGATTTTTCCTTTTCGATCAGATTAATGTCTCATCGGCTCTGGTATGCTGGTAATATAAAATAATGAATTAAGTTTTTTACATTACATTTTTTACATTACATTTTTTACATTAAGTACTCTAAGATTTCGTCAGTAATATTTTTTAAGATTATATAGGCTTTTCGTGTACGTGTTTTGCAGGTATTTGTAAAGACAGGCTTATGTTTTTGTCAACAGGATGAAGATGATGTGATTAGATTATGGTATCACGAGCACCAACGCGTGTACCAAGATCGTCTTGTTTGTGCTGAAGATCGACAATGGTTTGTTAAGTAAGTGCATCACACAATAACTATTGACCTATCGTACTTTTGATACAGACTATAGATTAATAGAGATATTTTTGCAGTTTGCTCAACAAAAAGATAAAAACTGAGTTTGGTAAGAAACATGAGGATGTGGTCGGGGGACGACTGATGCTGTTTGGTGATTTCATGGATATTGGTGCTGATGACAAGAAGTATATCGAAATTACTGATAAGGACGAGGTTACTTGATAACATTCTTTCTTATTAGAAATATAATTTTATATAAAGTTTGGACTATTTTTGAATTATAATCCATATTCTTCCAGCAAATGTTACTAGTTAGTTAACTCTTTAGTTAATCCTGTACGATCAGCTTGTACTAAATCTTTTTTTATTATTATCTCTTATTTATCTTCTTTATTTTTGTCTCCTAGATGGACGAAGTGCTATCTCATTACCTGAATGAATACAACCTATCGTCTACTGCGCCACTAGATTTGGTTCTGTTTGAAGATGCAGTGGCACATCTCTGCAGAGTGTCACGTATTATGCGTCAACCTATGGCTAATGCACTGTTACTTGGAATGGGCGGTTCTGGTGAGTTATTAAGCTATTGCATAGCTTTTATTGCGGGCTTTGAGCGCGGCGACCGAATCGAGAAATTCCTTAACGAAAATTCCTAACACCTTAATTCGTCAACTTGAAAACAGATGGCAGTAATACACATTTTTTTAATTTTATTTTTTAACAACAATGTTGATTAAGACTGATGTTTAATATGTTTATGCCACTAGGGGTCACCCATCTAACATCCGACCTCGACAAACGTTGCTTAACTTACGTTTTAGTAATTTGAATGTTGATTACAACTGTTATTTTAATGTTTTTGTCACTAGCGGTCACCCATCCAACATCCGACCTCGACCAACGTTGCTTAACTTACGTTTTAGTAATTTGAATGTTGATTACAACTGTTATTTTAATCGTTTTGTCACTAGCGGTCACCCATCCAACATCCGACCTCGACCAACGGTGCTTAACTTACGTTTTAGTAATTTGAATGTTGATTACAAGTGCTATTTTAATGTTTTTGTCACTAGCGGTCACCCATCCAACATCCGACCTCGACCAACGTTGCTTAACTTACGTTTTAGTAATTTGAATGTTGATTACAACTGTTATTTTAATATATTTTTGTCACTAGCGGTCACCCATCCGACTTTCGACCGAGCCCACCATTGCTTAACGTACGTTTAAGGAATTTAAATGTTGATGTTTTTAAGCTATTGGATAGCTTCTATCGCGGGCCTTGAGCGTGGAGACCGAATCCAGAAATTCCGTAACGAAAAAAACCTAACACCCTCCACTCCGACCGGCACAGCGGTGATAATTTTTAGTAGCGATCTGTGCGCCTCGGGGCACACACGCCAGTTGACGGGTTAATGACTTTTTGAAATATCACGCTTGCAATTTGCATAAGTTGATAAAAAATGCTATGCAATAGCTTTACCGCGGCAGTCTCCGAGTGCCACAAGTATTTTTTTTTTCTCTTTTTCTATGCAGCTATAGTTCTTGAGGGGCAAAAAATAATTCAGTAATTTTTAATTTTGAATTTGTAATAAAAAAAAAATATGGGAAAATCATAACATATATCTTTTAAACTTGAATTTTAAATTAATTTATGAGCTTTAGTTAAAACTTACCATATATTATTATGTTAGGTCGCCAGTCATTATCTCGTTTGGCGGCAAACATGGCAGAACTTACGTGCATACAGATAGAAATCACTAAGGCTTACGGGCAGACGGAATGGCGGGATGACCTCAAGCAGACCATGCTTAAAGCTGGTGCCGAGAACCGAGGAACCGTCTTCTTGTTTTCAGATGCTCAGGTATATCTTGTATAAGATTTCATGTATGGGATATGTGATGCATCTTTTTATTTTCTATTACTGGGCACGGGTTTTTGTATAATTGGTGCAGGCCTGGAGTATCTTTCACCGAGTTATTTCAGAGTAGATTTGGGAAGGGAAAACTGATTAGTGGTCAATCCGTGTTAAATATTTTCATACGATCCATAAGTTCCCCGACAAGACTTAACGATAGTCATCTAATGGTATCATCTATGACCAAAAGCTTAGCGGTATTCCCTTTGAATCTTTTATACCATTATCAGTTATCCAATTATTTCACGATGACGCCCGAAATTTTTAAATTTAATGGAACGATTAAGATACACAAGTCTGTACGTGCATTGAGATATTTTTTATCATACACGTGGCTTTCATCAGATAAAAATGGAATCGTTCCTCGAAGACCTGAACAACATCCTGAGTTCGGGCGACGTGCCGAACATCTACGAGGCGGAGGACTTCGACAAGATCTTCATGTCGGTGCGCCACGCGGTGATGGAGATGGGGCTGACGGCCACCAAGACCAACCTGTTCGCGTGCTACCAGCGCCGCGTGCGCAGCAACCTGCACATCGTCATCGTCATGAGCCCCGTTGGAGAGGTGAGAGTTGTTAGAGAAATGTATAGGGAAATGTCGAATGGCAAACAAACCTCTTTGTTGCATAATATAGATTTAGTAGACGAGCGTTTAGTTTACCTGACAGTAGGGAGGCAACCACCCATTTTAAGATTTTAGCGGATATTTGAGAATCAACTTCAGACAGGATGAAAGTTCTATTTGAGGTCGGTTACAGATACGTTGCTAACGCTGGGAACAGAGCACAGTAACGTTTAACGCTGTTATTGGTCAGAATAGGCGAAGGAATTCCTGTATCTTAAAAAAGTCGTAAGAGTAGGTTTCCGCCGAGTTGGTAAAGGAATCATGATATCTCTATAATAAAAAATTGTTAGATAAATTTGTTTATTTTTAGATATTCCGCGCCCGTCTCCGTCAGTTTCCCTCCCTTGTAAACTGCTGCACTATCGACTGGTTCAGTGAGTGGCCAAAGTCCGCCTTGGAATCTGTAGCCAACCATTTCTTCCACAATATGACCGAATTGCAGACAACCGATGAGATTATTGACTCTATGGTCGTGAGTATCAAATGATTCAATGATTGAGAAATAAACTCCATTATGTAAGTAGTCTATGGTCAGTTACTGTACACATAAATACAAGGTATACTTACACAGTGGAATACTCGTACGTATCACATGTTCAGTGTGTACACACACTTAGATATTCAGTGTTTAGTTTGTCGTTCACCGGTTTATTTAATTAGCGACGAATTCGCAACGTTAGATAATTGCCCGGTCGATGGCTATCGGTTCACGGTTCGCTGATGTCAATTTATTTGAAATGAACTAATTCTAGTTCATGATTAATTATGTATCTATCTGCTATGTTCCTATCTGGCCAGAGCTTCTTTAAAAACCCGATTCTCTAGTATTTATGTGGGATTGCTTGTTTATAAATGTATTGATACGTAAGGAGTGTGCGACCGGACAATGAATGGAGAACGGATTGAGGGAAGGGGTTTGTTGTAATAATAAAATAAAATTTTAGAGAATTCCGAAGACGTTTTCATCATCATCTCTGTACATGTTTTAACACGTTCAGTGCCAACGACTCGATATAAATTTCGTTCATGTGCTGGCGACTCGCTAGTCGAGTCCAACGTTATATATATGTAAATATAGGCGGCACTACAGAAGGAATTAATGAAATCGTATTGGCATTGAACGAACAAAATCGTCATTAAGTGAATACAAATGATTGTTCAGTAGCGTACGTATTGAAACTAGACATTTTGTACCAGTCGGTGTGTTGCTTCGCGCACCAGAGCGTGGTGGACGCGAGCTCGCGGTTCCTCGCGCAGCTGAACCGCCTCAACTACGTCACGCCCATGTCCTACATGGAGATGCTGGGCGCGTACGCCGAGATGTTCAAGAAGAAACAGAAGGCGGTACAGACCGAGTCGAATGCGCTCAAAACTGGTTAGATTGTTAAAGTGTTAGGTCAAATAGTTTGTAGATAGGAACTCGGGTTATGGAGTTTAATTCTAAATGTCAGGTGGTTCATAATGTCATATGTCATACATTATGTCCTCTTCTTTATAACACTTATAGTGTAACATTCTGTTTCATTCATAGCGAGGTTTTCCATTCTTATATTCCTAGGGTTCTTATATTGCTCGGTGTAGTATATTGTATTGCTTTAATAGCTATAATCACTACTACTGAAATATATTTGAAATCTGATAATACACTATTATTGGAACTTCATGACTGATAAAACAGGGTTGAACAAGTTAAACCAGACAGAGGTGGAAGTAAAACAGTTACAGATTGAGCTGGCAGAGCTCAAGCCGCTGATGGAGAAGGCTGCCGAGGAGACCAGGAAAGTCATCGACCAGATCGCTATTGACACAGTATGAATTACTTTTTATTTGTATTGAAGTTTTAATAGAAAAAGTAAAGTCATAAAAGTTAAATAACAATAATTATTATAGGCAATAGCAGAAGATGCCAGGATTAAAGTAGAGAAGGAACAAGCTATAGCTGAAAAGATGGCAACGGAGACTACAGCAATGGCAGAGGATGCACAAAGAGACTTAGGTACTCGTTAAGCTTTGTACTTAATATGTTTTTATACTTAATGGCGATTTTTTAGAAGTAACTCTAAAGTTTGGTATCTATCATGTAATAAATATATATTCAATATATTTGAAAATTAAATATTTTGAAAGAAAATTATGTCAAAAAACTTTAGTCTTTCCTTCTATATCCCCGGTTAACTTTTTCACGTGACTGTCTTGTAAACTCACTCAAACGATTTTTACATCAAAAGCAATGTGTGTATCCAAAAGGAATAAAGAATTCATCTGAACATGCCCAGACACAGGTCATAAGCAGACAAAATATTCTATACCATCATAAAATCATATTTTCAAATCATCATCACCCAAATCCTCGAGAGCTCATATCAGACGGCACTTGCGTACACCAGACGAGGCGATGCCGGCGCTGCGCGCGGCGGAGAAGGCGCTGCAGGAGCTGAACCGCAACGACGTGGTGGAGGTGAAGGCGATGAAGAAGCCGCCCGCCGGTGTCGTGCTCGTCATCGAGTCGCTCTGCGTCGTCTTCGACATCAAGCCCATTAAGGTGATGGATCAGTTTGTATTGTAGGCAAGGTAGTGGTAGTTCAGTTGAGGTATTGTTGGCGAACTATAATTGAGTAGATAAACTTGGATTTCTCACGATTGGAATCGAATTTTAAATACCATGTCATTATTTTCGTGTAAAGATTTTTGAAGTGCTAATTACAATTTTTTATCCACTCTAAAACACGAGTGGGGGTCTAACGACCAGGATAGTCCAATAGTTCTAAATACTTAAACAAATAAATACCTTCATAAGATTTATTTTCTGTTTAGTTGTAAAAATTGCGTAAACCGCAATTCATTAATCAATTCTCTGCCGTTGGCCAACATAGTACAATATGGCTTTGTATTGTGAACTCGTGCTCAATAGATTAAGAGATTACTATCTATTGGGATAGTTTGTCTTTTCCATGGACGAGTCGTAATGGATTGAAAAATTAAAGACATTTTTTTAAATAAAAAATTAATATCACTGTAGGAACAAGGAGCATCGTTCGGCGAGAAGGTGCTGAACTACTGGAAGCCGGGCTCGGCGATGTTGTCAGACCCGACGGCGTTCTTGGATTCCCTCATGAAGTTCGACAAGGAGTCTATAACCGAGGACATGATCAAGAAGCTCAAGAGATTCGTGGTCAATCCTGACTACGAGCCTATGAAAATTCTTAAGGTTATATTTGAGGTTTTTTTTTTAATGTAATAATATCTATCAATGGAGTTAGAAATATTATTAAAGATGTTTAGAATTGAGACAAATTAAAAGTAACATAATTTTTTGAAAGCTTTTTGGACTCAGCGTAAAAGATATTAAATATTTAAATGGCGTTGCATATAGTGTGTAGAGCAATTAAATGAATAATTTCATCAAATAACAAAATTTTACCCCCTTTAATTTTTTTTTTGTTCAATATGCAAATTTAATACTCAGGTGTCGAAAGCCTGCATGTCTCTGTGCATGTGGGTGCACGCGATGTACAAATTTTATCATGTGAACAAGGCAGTGGCTCCCAAAAAGGAGGCTCTAGAACGTGCTACGAAAGAGTTAGCGGCAGTTGAAGGTAAGTGATTGACTAAGGCACTAAGTCGTTATGGGAAATGGTGGCTACTAATTATTTATTATTTACCTTCTGAGTAATGAGATGAAACGGACTTCCCATCGAACATAGCAGAGCAGAGAGAATGTTGCACGCTGTACAGATAAAAATATCTTATGAACGATAAGCACAAATTGCTAGATTTTTGTCAATGTATAGTCTGTTTAGGTCAATATATAGTCTGCGGCGTGGTGAGTCCCTAAGAGAACTGTTTCCCACTATTAATATATTGACGGTGCATAGTCAATACATTTATGAAAATATTATGTATGTAAGGAAACACACTGATATGTTTGAAAAAAATAGTAACCACCATAACTTTAATACCAGAAATAGAAATAAATTAGTAATTCCTAAACGTAGATTATGTAAGGTGGCTAGATCTTTCGTGGGCAACTGTATTCGCTACTACAATAAAATACCCGACCACATTTTGAATCTCACAGAAAAAAAGTTTAAACATGTCGTTAAACTAACGCTATGTAAAAAAGCGTACTATAAAGTAAGTGATTATTTGACTGACAAAACGGTGTGGTCTGAATTAGCTCCAGCTCCACATGTACCATTACGTTAAGTTAACATTGTCAAAAACATTTTTTTTAAAAGATGTGTGTTATGGAGTTTCTTTCGCCGCTTCTTCTCCATAACGAAACACCTTGTGAAGTGGTGGTAGTTGCTTTGACATTCAAAAAGTGATCTGTAAAGAACCTATTTTGAATAAAAAATTTTGATTTGATTTGATTTGATTTGTTTGTGCGTATAAAACAATATTTCATGTAAGTCGTGATGTTATCAAAAAATAATTTTCTTCTAGCTATGCTCGCTAATGCGAAGGCGAAAATGCAAGCTCTTCTGGAAGGTATCGCGAAGTTGAACGCGTATCTGCAGGAGAAAGAAGAGGAGAAACGGAAGATGGAGGAAGACATCAACCAGTGCCTCGCCAGGATGGACCGCGCTAATAGGTCTACCTTATCTTTGGCTAGCAGATTTCTCTGCCATATTGTTTTAACTGTAAATTTAAACCGTTAGAATAGAATTTGTTAGACTCCCTTATCGAAAGCGACCAGTATGTCCATCCGGATCAATTTCAATAATTTTGTGGGACTTAAGTACTAATGTCGTGGTCAATAAGATTAAATTAGGTTTAGTTCACTCATGTGATCCTGAAACTTGTAAACTAAGACATAATATGTTACATAGTTGCAACGGATGAACGAAAAAAAAGTTAAAGTTTTCCTGTATTCTGGTAACTTATGCACGTAACAATATACCTGATCATTTGCAATTTTATTATTATTATTTTGTTCATAAAATTGGTTCAGAATTGAATCAATTTAATGTCCAGGTTGTTGAACGGCTTGTCGAGCGAGAGAGTCCGGTGGATCCGCACGATCAAGGAGCTGGGCGTCGCCAACATCAACCTTATTGGCGACATCCTGATTAGCGCGTGTAAGGCACACATTTACATCAATTATTACTTCTTATTATTAATTAATACTTATTTTCTAAATTTCACTACACTGCATTATAGTACGTTAACTGTTTCACAGTCATATTTGCTTTATTTTTCCCTTAAACAAAGTATTCAAATCAGTACAGGTTATGTAGAGGAATTTTTAGATCAGATTACCGGCCCATTACGTTCGAAAGACATTGTGTATGATATTTGAAGGGTTCCGTTTTTTTTGTTTTGACGGGCGGAATTTTTATTATACAAATTGATGTTTTGGTACACACCTAACATTATTTATCATGCAGGTGCCGTTGGATACATCACTCCCTTTACAGACGAATATAGGAGGGAGTTGCTTGGGGAGTGGATACATCATATGGAAGTAATTTTTACGAATTATATTTAAAATTATTAATGTAGATTTCCAAGTAATTATCCATGTTTTCAAAATTATTCGTCGCTAACAAGTTTAGATTTTCAAAATTTAAACTTAATGAAATTGTCCGACTAATTTTGGTTCTATTTGGAGTTCACCTTCATCAGCTCTTCTATCTTTTCGCTTATTATTTTTCTAACACGTTAAACGCCATGGGGGTCACCGGTGACCTCACCCTTCCTCTACCATAGCGCCATGGGGGTCACCGGTGACCTCAACGTATAGTCATATTCAAACTACTTTTTCTCGCCGCCGGTCATATTGACTGTTACTTTATTCGTACTCCGTGACCGGTACGGCGCTATAGAACTATACTGCGCAGTGGGACAAACATACCTTGTAAGGAATTGAAAAAATTGAAAGATAGCGAAAAAAGTAACCAAAATAAAAATTCAGGATATATAATTCGATTGGTCTTTATTATTTAAACGAAAATTAGCAGTCTTTACTTTTCAATATCCGATTCTAGAAGAGAGTCATTGTTTATAGAAGCGTTCGAAAAAGAAATTTCTAAAGCTTTGATTTGCTTCCATTCATCCTGCGTAAATTCGAAGTCCTCCATAGCTAAATCCATATCTAAAGGCTCGCACATTAACTATTCAATAAGAAAATGATGATAGCTAAGATAGTAGGAACGTAATTGAAGTAACACACGTTCTATCACCATACTACTGGCACTACTGGTGTAGCGGGTGGCCGGCGGGTGTGACCGGCGCGGCGCCTGGTACCGGAAAATATATTTTCTGTATTTGTTCGCCATGGGGTGCACCGGTGACCTCAGCTATGTATTTGACTGTAACTATGTAATACATGTACAGAATTGAATAAAACTTATTTTCTATACGTATCGTAACATAATAAAAAAAAATACGACCAAAAGTATTTTTACGATTTTTAATTTTTTCTATCGGCGTTTAACGTGCTAAAGATGACCAAAGGTTTTTGACCAAATATTCGTGGTGAAATGTTAAGGAATTAACAATTTCAGGAAGTAGAAGTCCCTCACACGTCGGGTGCAACCCCGCTGTCTACTTTGGGCGATGCGGTGTTAATCAGGCAATTAATTACTTTCTTTCAACTAGTGCGAATGGTAGTAGGTTTACCATTCTTTTTAAAAATCTCTCAGGTATGCAGATTTATTATGATGTTTTCCTTCACTGTTAAAATAAGCAATATTTAACAAAACAAATTTGCATTTTAACCACAGTATTTTATTCCATTTATATGGAATGTCATCACTGTATTTTTTTTTTTTTTCAAAACCCTCAAAAAATGTATAACTTCAATTATTATATTTGGCAAGACATTTACCTATATCAGTATAATAGTTAAGATGTTGTAAGCAGTAGTGTTGTCGCAGGAACTGGCAGATGTACGGGCTGCCGCGTGACCCGCTGTCGGTGGAGTCTGCGGTGCTGATGTCCAACTCGCGCCGCTGGCCGCTCATCATCGACCCGCAGACACAGGCCAACAAGTGGATACGGGCGATGGTATACACAAATGTTTTATTTCCAACTTTGACTTTCCGTTCGTCTACTTGATTGTCCAGCCTTATCATCTAGAAAAAGATGTACTTGTGGACTGTGGTCCAGAGGACAGTGTCTTTTAAAGCATTCCTCCTCTTCCATTCGACAGTCCAGCCTTATCTTCTGGACATGAGTTCAATTCTGGAGTTTGACCAAGAGGTTTTTGTCTTTTAGAGAACTTAAACCTTCTCTGTCTATCCAATGGTTACTTGCTATCCTACTTCTCTAATGTAGATTTCAAAATATTTCAAAGACATCATAGATAAATTATAACCCATATATTTCAGGCATTTTTTAAATAGGGCCTACTGTACTTATATCCTTGTCAGATCAAATTATAGTTTAGCCAATAAAGTTGCACAGACATTTGATGTATGTATTTAATTTTCTATTACTATTAAAATGACAAGCCATTTTGTTTTAGGGTAAAATTGAAGGTTTAGTAGTATGCAAGCCAAATGACAGAGACCTATTGAGAAATTTCGAGTCCGCACTTCGTTTTGGAAAACCTGTACTTCTCGAAAATGTTGGACAAGAACTCGATCCCGCATTGGATCCTGTGTTGAAGGTAAGGAACGAAATATTAACTCATAAAATAAGTATTCAAATTAGCATACTTTATGAATTCTGAGATTAGACTCTTGCATAATATTATCATTGTGCTAAGGATTAACATGACGAAAATAATGTAGAAATCTAATCAATAATGTAGAATCTAATCAATATTTTCTAAATTTCTCAATAGATAATTGTCTAAATTCTTGTAATAAATGAGTAAGATAAAATAAATTAACAGCGACATAAAAAGTTAATAAGTTAAATACAGTGCTCGATGTCTGATTTCCGTAACATTCATCTACCTATCAATAATTCGGGCACGTTTTTGTACAAAGTTCGATAAGTTATAATTGGGTAACATTTTTCCGTCTACTAAGTTTCCTAATATACATTTTAATTTACCTTATCGTATCTATTTAGTGCTTTAATAATACGCTTTCGAGCGAAAATTGATCCAGCAAGTGCTTAAGTTTGCTTATAACTTGGCTTAACTAGGATATAGCCAAACTGTCCAGGCATCTAAGTTTCGCATTAATTAAAACTTGTTGTCACAACAATTTAGTTGCTATGTAAATTTATCTCATAGCGAAGATAAGTTCACGTGTCGATCGAAGATGGTAGTTTAGGGGATATGCTTGATGAAGTTGAAGTATGTAATTAAATTTTAAATGTTAATGAAGGATATGAACAATATGCTACTTAATAGTTTCTGCAGTTGCACTAATTGAGTAATCATAATTCTTTATTTGCATACAATAAGGTTTACAAAAAGTCTTAAAACTAGAAATCTTCGCTTATTTTGCATTGTTAGCGTGCAAGTTTTTATTCAATTATGTATTAAATTGAATTATTCATTTTGTTTATTTCTAATTAGAGTGATTATTATGTGTTAAAACAAAAAAGTGATTTATGGTAACGCTATGTTTATGTGTATGCGAAAGTCCCTAGACTAAGACAAATCTAGTGATTTCTGAGCACTGATAGTGAGCACTGATCTACCTTTTGACATACCCAGCGTCAATATTTCCGTCAAGCGGGCCAGCTGGTGCTGAAGCTGGGCGACTCTCTGATCCCGTACATGCCGGGTTTCCGCCTGTACATCACCACGAAGCTGCCCAATCCCAAGTACACGCCAGAGACTTCCGTCAAAGTGCAGATTGTTAACTTTGCGCTGGTACCCAGGTAGAGTTAGTCATTGAATCGATTTATCCTGTACTATTTAAAATTTATATGAAGGTTTTTTTCGTTCGATTTATAAGAAGCATTTGGTACGTAGTATTCCTCTAATCCCGACGTTATAACATATTAAGAGTGTTCTACGAGAGCGCATGTTTATATAGAAAGTTATTAAATTTCATGCACCTCAACAGATATTAACTTGCCCGAGTCGACTATGAATACTGTTAATATTTAGTACAGGATTTATTCATGTAGTTACTCATAGAGCGATGTGTCATAGCTGAAGTCGAAATTCGAATACCCTTAGTAGTAAAAATATGATTAAAGCTTAACAATATTTAGAATGAGCCAAATTCTTTTCTCAGTGGCTTAGCCGAGCAGTTGCTATCAATAGTGGTGGCCCAAGAGCGACCAGATCTAGAGGAACTCCGCGGCCAGCTAATCGTGTCCCGCGCGCAGATGTCCTCGCAGCTCGCCGAGATGCAGTCCGACATCCTGTACGGGCTGTCCAACAGCGAGGGGTCCCCTGTAGACGATGTTCCTCTCATTCTCACCCTCGAAGCTATCAAGATAAAGAGTGCTGAGATTTTGGTATGACTATTGAACTTTTTACTTATTGAAGATGGGAGAAACCTTTGTGGTTCGACTCTGGCGGGACCACCGCCACATCTATTTCTCACTTATAACAGCGATGTTGTGCGCTCCTGTGTTCTGGTTTCTGATGTGGTAAGCGAGATATTTTTCCGAGGCGTTCCAGCTTAGTCCTCAGGGGTAGCGGCGCATCTGTGGCCGACCTCAGGTAGGAATATCGGAATCCTATCTGGGGTTGATTACAGACCATCAGGTAGACGGCATGCTCGTCTGCTACACCCATATTATAAAAAAACTAAACTGACTTTACTGATACATATAAACTTTATCGTATATACGATAATGTGTTTACTCAGGGAAATATCGTAAACCGTATTAAACCGCAGAGAGCTGATTACATTTTAAACTTCATACACTTAATCCAATAGTGCTCAAGAGTTAATCAAAGGAGTTATCGTATGATTCGATTTAATAATCTTCTTGTCAGTTAAATTGTCTATCAGTCTTCTGTATTTCGTTGCTATAATTTCTTAATATAATCGGCATTTAGAGCCCCTGGTGTCATCACAAAGCGTTACTCTATATTTCTTGGGTGTATCACAATAAAATAAATATTTAGAGGAAGATGATATACTCGTACCTTCATAAATATTTTATAACAATGACAATTATTGGAAAGTCGACCACAGATTAAAAATCACTCCTCTACAAATTGTTTACAATAATTCACTTTAAACCATGTTTTTTGCGACCTAGATAAAAGTGGAAGACATAGAGAAGACGTCCTTGGAGATTGATGAGGCGCGTCAGGGCTACGTGCCGGTGGCCAACCGCGGCCAGATCCTGTTCTTCTGTCTGTCGGGCATGGCCAACGTGGACCCCATGTACCAATACTCGCTGGAGTGGTTCGTCAAGCTCTTCATACGGGCCATGGCTGAAACTGAACAGAACGGTAAGTACTTGTAGGATGGCGTGGGATATTAATTAATTAACGATGTCAGTTTTGTCGATTATAAATTTATCCACTTCGAACAGGGTTTCGTTCATTGTTCCGCGTAATTTTTACAGGGATTTCTTATCTCTAAGAATAAATTGTTTTTGTTACGATTTGTTTTGTAATTTATTTTTGAAGTTTTGTAATTGTTTTTTTTTTACGATTTTGTATCTTTACTGGTAACCGCTGGATTCAAAGGGCACGGGACCGGTTGGAGTGACGCCAATTAGAGGAGGCCTATGTCCAGCCGTGGACCTCAAAAGGCTGATGGATGTATGGATGGATGGATCTTTACTAACATAATAACATCATCGTGATTATTTTAAAGTAATGATTGCAAAAAACATGCGATTCATCTGGTTGGCTCGTTCTTGACTTGACCATATGATTTTATACCACACATGTATATCAAGTTGTAAGACCTCATGTAAGTCCTTACTAGCTCATGGACCATGTATCATATTGTCATATTGCCAACAGAGGACATAATCGAGCGCGTGGAGATCATAATAGAACACTTCACGTTCCTGCTGTACCAGAACGTGTGCCGTAGCCTGTTCGAGCGCCACAAGCTGCTGTTCGCGTTCCTGCTCTGCGCCAGGATCCTCTTGGATAGAGGCGTCATCAGATCAACTGAGTTCAACTTTCTGCTCAACGGCGCTAAGATAGAACAGGTATTATTTTAAGTGGCATTGCATTAATAGTATTAATAGATTATTACACTTGCCGAAGAACGGTTGAAACCTACATCATATTCAGAATGAAAAAGTAACACCTTGAAAATTGGGCACATGCTGGATTTTTCCGATATTTTAAATACTTAGCGCTCGTCTTGTCTGACTTGATTTTTCCTTCGTTAATCTTAGCAAAGACTACACATCCACTTTGTATTTTTCCTGGGATAACACAATAAGCAATCTAAACGATACAAATAGATAAACATTTATTTTGCAATCTGGTGATCCCACTCAAAAAATGTTACATTGTAAACTTTTGGTATTATTCGTATTCAAGGAGTTGGATAACCCAGAACCGAAATGGATATCGGAGAGGATGTGGCTGGACATGCAGCAGCTGGCCTCGGTGCCCACCATGAAGGAGTTCGTCGACGACTTCCCCAACCAGACCAAGTTCTTTAGGACTTTCTATGACGCTATGAATCCTCATAAGTAAGTGTTGATTTGGAACTTTTGATTTATTTACGGTATTATTGATGTATTTTACGTAAATGCGAATTAGCTAAGTGTATTTTATTAACTTTATTCTATTTAAGTGGGTAGTAGTGGAAAACCGATTATTGGATCTATAAGCGAAGATTTATAAAAATTGAGAACAATTTATTCACATTACATTTCAGACTGCCTTATCCAAAGCCACTGGACACTCAATTGGATCAATTTCAGAAATTACTTGTGTTGAAGTGTCTTCGTCCTGACAAGCTAGTACCGGGATTACAGGTTAATTTCTCCACTTTATAAAGTGTACATAATATCTTAAATACTGAATATTATATTATGTATGGAGCATTCAAGTCCTATTCAAGTTTTTATTATCTTTTTCACTTTGTGCTAAATATCAGTAAGTTTAAAAATTGAGTTCTTATCTGTTTTTTGGTATGTTCATCGTCTTTTCATACAGAACATGTTTTGTTACATACATTACATACAGTCATTCATACTGCAGTAGGTATATAAATTATACATTCAGTATTTATGCGCATGCTATATGCATATTGCATGCAATGAAAGGACATTCTTCTTCTTCTTCTTAAGCGTTACACTCTTGTCAGAGTGGTCGTGGTCATTATTTGGTCTTGGAAAGGACATTACATACATGTATTTGTTCAGGACTACGTGGTGACGGGTCTGGGCGCGCGCTTCGTGGAGCCGCAGCCGGCCGACCTGGCCGCGCTCTACGCTGAGTCGGACCCGCTTGCACCCATTATATTCGTACTGTCCACTGGTACTGATCCAGCAGCAGGTAATGTTATGGTTTAAATTGATTGAAATGGTATGATTATGTATAATGTTTGTTATATTATCTTCTATTTCTATATTAACAAATTTACATTTTACCACCACGGAAAACTTTAAAATTATGAAGCTTTTTCGGACGAGGATTTTTGTAATAAAAATAGAATTCACGAATATTAATCCTAACATTCATGAATTCTATCTTGTCATGTCATGTATCCATATGACAGAGATCAGTCTGATTTTACTTTCCTTACGATTTGACTGCAATATCTTTAATCATTGTGTTAGATTTGTATACATTTCAATTATTTCGATAACTATGATTTGCTGCTTTTGTTAGATCTATTGAAATTCGCGGACAAGATGAAGATGGGCAAGCGGTTCGAGAGCATCTCCCTGGGACAGGGTCAGGGGCCGTTGGCCGAGGCCATGATGAAAGTTGGCTGCGATTTCGGCAATTGGGTATTCTTCCAGGTAAATATTGTGAAAATAATATACTTATAATGATTGAAGATTTTTAATTAGGTTGTCTGGTAAGCAGGCAAATTAGGCCCAGATAAGCTGATTCATTTTTTATAAATATTGTTTAGTAATTGTTCGCCTATTTCCACCTCACAGGAGTTTAGTCTTACTAGTCTAAGGAGCGCGGTGGTAATGCCTACTTATACGAGTCGTTCCAACATGTTATTGGTTCAACGTGTATGTAGTCTACTTCAAATAGCCAGTCTCAGTTAGTCAGTGTTCATTTTAGTTTAGGAGTTTAGTAACAAGAAGTTTGTCTGGTCAGAACTGCCACCTGTCCCCGTCGTGGATGCCGGTGCTGGAGCTGAACGTGGAGCAGATCCAGCCGGAGCTGGTGCACAAGGACTTTCGGCTCTGGCTCACCTCCACGCCCTCGCCCTTCTTCCCCGTGGCGTTGCTGCAGAACGGTACAGACACGCATAGTTAGGCAAAAACTTTGGCTCAACGATATATCTGCAAAGAAATATAAGAATCCTATGGGTTGTCTCATTAATAAGTCTATAGAAAAGTGACTTAAGTGAAGTTTCTAGAAAAAAAAATACGTCAATGTGTACTATTTGTCAAATTCCTAATTAAGTGAAACGAAATGAATGTCATCGTTATTTATACTTAAAGTCAACAGTGTTTCATGAAGCATATCTCATCAAGTATCTCTGATGAAAATCTGCTAGTAGAAATACAACTGCTATGATGTAAGTTGTGAGTAATAGTATTTAATAAAATAGCCGTGAAGAAAACTTTTATATCGCAGGGTATAAAATGACCGTGGAGCCACCGCGTGGGATCAAGGCAAACTTGCTGAAGGCTTACATGAACCAAGTGCCGGATTTCAACGATTACTTCAACTCTAGCGATTCCAAAGTTCCCAACTTTAAGGTGAGACCAATACGAGTGCGATTAGTTTAATAAGTTTTTGTATTTGTTCTAATAGGACTAATAGCTAATAACGCTTTGCTAAAAGTTTCGAGCTGGTAAATTTCTATTTGGACGTGGTCATCAAAAATCAAGCATAGAGACGAGGGTGGAGGGAGGAGGGGGAACTGCTTGTCTGTCATCACGATTCTTGCACGTGATGCATGTGATTCGCATATTTTTTACTATCCACACTTTTCAAAGCAGACTACAGCAGCGATGGACACTGGTTCCAGAAGTCGAAGTGACTGTAGGCACTTTATCAATGTGGTAATCTCAATCACTATTGACCCCGTATGACAGAGTAGTATTTAAAGTCGGTGGTGGCTTTGAACTGTAAACTACGAACTTGTTTTATTAATTGCGGCTGCTAGAACCAAAGTGGCCTAACTGAATTTTAATGACTTTTGGCCTATCTGTATTTACTTTTCTCCATTTAGGCTACTCTAGTTCTAACAGCCTCAATTATAATATGTGACCAAGGTCACGGTGAAGGTCATGTAGGTTAGTGTTCGAAGAGACAATTCAAAAGGCAGAGTAGTGGTCGGATATGCTGAGTAGTGTACAAAAACCGAGCATATGCCGCAGTGGCTGCTGTTCTCGCTGTGCCTGTTCCACGGCGTGGTGCTGGAGCGGCGCAAGTTCGGGCCGCTCGGCTTCAATATCCCGTACGAGTTCACGGACGGCGACCTGCGCATCTGCATTTCCCAACTGCACATGTTCCTCACTGAGTACACCGAGGTGCCGCTTAGGGTGAGTCTCTAGTACTTAAAATTGTTATTCGTCAATTTTCGGCAATATCTTTGTGTGTAGAAAATATATTTTCTTTGACAACATTTATATACTTATGAATAATCAGCCGAGTATCTCGACGAACAATGACGAATACAAATACATGACGCGATGAACGGACTTGCGTCGTTTTGAGTATCAAATACATCACCATATTCGCGGCTATTTGTCTCTGCTCGGCGAGTATCTAATTGTTGCAATACGAAATGGTCGTACATATGGTTGTGTACCAGATGCTGACGTACACGGCGGGGCACATCAACTACGGCGGGCGCGTGACGGACGACTGGGACCGGCGCTGCCTGCTGTGCCTGCTGGCCGACTACTACAGCACCGCCGTGCTCAGCGAGCGCTGGATGTTCGACGAGAGCGGCGCCTACAAGCAGGTCACACGAGCATACAGTCCACCTGATGATAAGTGACTACTGCCATGGACTGGTATGGTAAGGGTGGAGTAAAGTAGACATGGTATTTCTCCCTTACCACACCGTTCCAACTAGAACACATCGCCGCCAAACACTGCTGTTATTTGGCAGAATAGTTGTGGCGATGGTGCCGCCGGAGTTAATTTACAGATGGTCCTACCACCTTTAGATTGGCTGTGTCCATTTTAGCGAAGTGCTTCTAAATTGTCTATTGCGGAGTGGGCATTCGGCAATAACTTTTTTTCTTTTTTTTTTTTCTTTTTTTTTTTCTCTAGGGGGAAACCTTCAAAAGGTACCCGACGACGTGGGAGCGACGCCGGGTTATGTGGGATTTTTACCGCACTAAAACCCCCCCGGTGGCCGTCCTCAACGCTTGTTGGAGAACTCCAGGATCTCCAACGGAACACAACCGCAGCCCTCCAAGCGCGATGCCCAACGGGCTCTACCCTGGGGGAGCAGTTTTCGCTCCTCCCACACCATGTATGTTTACGACGGTATGCGACCACACATACCGCCGTCCTTCCCGGGGTAGCTTGCTGGACGGTTCGAGCTCCCACTCTTGCCGTCCGCAACCCCGGAAGCCCCCTTTAGTCGCCTCCTACGACAGGCAGGGGATACCGTAGCCCTATTCTTGTCCCGGAACTACAGATTCGGAAATTACCTAGATTACCAATACAAGATTATAATTTTTTTTTAAGAAATCCGCTTCTACAGTATACTTAAATAACAAGTTTTCCACATCAGCAATCGGTGTCGTCATCTATCGACGACTACACGAAGTACATCCGCACGCTGCCGCTGAACGACGACCCGTCGTTGTTCGGGCTGCACAGCAACGCCAACATCAGCTACGCCATGTCCGAGACCAGCACCTGTCTCAGTGAGTGTAGATCTATTGCAATTCCACCGCGAGACACGAGTCTCTTTTGGTATGACATTGGATAGGCTAGGTAGTGGCGTGACTATAGGGCAGGACTGGCAAAATGTGAGCTCAAAAGTGATCATAAAAATAAACAAGGTCGAGAGTCAAGAGTGTGGCATTTCACTACCTATTTTTCTATTTTGACACATTTATTTACTCTTACACATCTAAAAGACGAATCTTCTACGCAAGAACCAGTATTTAAAATACTAAATGGTAGGAAATACAGAGTGCAGTGTTGATTTTGATGCCATTTTGATCCACTCTTAATTCTCATCATTTGACCCAAACGTCCCGAATGAAAAATTACTTTGAAAGTTAGGTATCATTTGATCTTGAATTAAAGGGTTTTAAACTATTCTAAACATCTGGACCTTAGATGAAATTGATGTAAAATTAATTATGACTTCAATACAAGAGATTTACAAATGGTAAATACAATATTTTAGATACACTCCGCAACCTTCAGCCAAAAGAGGTAAGTGGTGAAGGAGGGCTCACAGCAGAAGAAATGACAGAAAGGGCTGCCAAGGATATCTTGCAAGTGATGCCCGCGCTACTCGACCAGAAATACATTGCTACTACGTAAGTAGAGATGTCAATAATTGTTCAACTGTACTGCTAATTAAATAACTTTGGTTTAGGTTGACAGTATTACAATTACTCGTTAATAAAGCAGTGTACATGGTTTTAGGTTGATATTTTCAATCAAATTGTTCACGAGCATGTTAAAAAAGTAAATAATAAGCAAAAAATTTCATATAAAATCGATGATCCGGCTCCAAGGACCATACTTGGTGCAATAGTTACGTTTACAATTAGCAGTACACCTAGCAAAGGGACTACTTTACTGACTTACTCTAGACATAATGGTCACCATATTGGGCATGTAAATTCGTTCTAGTAACTAAATAGGTCTGAGTTCACTTTTTATGTAACTTTGATTCACCATATCAGGTATGGGTATAAGAAATTTATTCGTTCTTAAATAGACAGTTGAAACTATTGTATCTCATTACATTCTACAACTCTAAATATGAACAAGAACGCCACGTACATCCGCAACAATACAAACTTTAAAAGATAACCGTGTACGACATAAAGTTTTCGCTCAGGACAAATCGAATTGCGCGTCATCATAAAAACTTGGTGCCTCGGACAGCGCCGCGGGGACGGTTGCAAACTCGCTTACGTGCTCGGGGTTTTAATGTCGCGCTTGTTGCAATTACGGTGCACTTTTTGTTTATTATTATTATAACTGCGAAACTGCGCTGGACGTTTTGTAGGTTTAATCTAATGTCGCCTAGGGATAATGTGGATTAATGTGCTGGTCATCTATTCTTTAGGCTTCAGTGCTTGACCTTTTCTTTATCTTTCTGTACGTTTGTTTTACTTTTTAAGGAATTACGTTTGATATAACGATCACTTTTATTTTGAATGTTTATGGGAACTATTTCAGTGACCATGTATGTTCTATGTAACATAATATTTTAACAGGTATCCCGTATCGTATAAAGAATCGCTCAACACAGTACTGATACAGGAAGCCATCCGGTACAATAGATTGTTGGGTGTCATCAACAATTCGCTCAGGCAAGATAACGAATTATCATTAAATATAGGTTTATCACTCCATTATTGTTCCTCATTTAGGCATGGGTCTTCTCCTAAAACATGAAGGGCATATAACATACTCTAGTTTTCTATATTTATCTAATTATAAGATACGTATAACTGATAATAAAGCTTCAGTATTCTCTACTGCTTCATTCACCTTGTGTTATGTAGACAAGTTTTCACATTTTTTAATTCGCTATGGAACAATTTTAAAAGAGGTTTGTTGGTAAGCTGGCCAGTATTATTTACAGAGATCTCTTGAAAGCCCTGAAGGGTCTGGTGGTAATGTCGGAGGCGCTGGAGAGCATGGCGGGCAGCCTGGCGCGCAACGCTGTGCCTGTCATGTGGAGCTCCAAGGCATACCCTTCGCTGAAGCCCTTGGGTAACTACCATAATTTCATTGTATTACTCGGCAAATGTCTATTGCTCATTTGAAAAACATGATTTTGCCTAACGCCTAAATTGCCTGACATGCTTGAATGTTTCGTAAACGACTACTGATTCCGAAAAACTCCGTACGTAGCCCAAATCATAGCTAAGACTATTCAATGATGTCACCTTTCACATAAAAATATTAAATAATTATCATTTAACTCCTCACGCAATATTTGCACCGTTAAATGATGCTTGATGATTTTGTACACTCCAGCTGCGTGGGTGAAGGACCTGTGCCTGCGGGTGCAGTTCATGCAGCAGTGGACCGATGGAGGGATCCCGAAGGTGTTCTGGATCTCCGGCTTCTACTTCCCGCAAGCGTTCCTCACGGGCGCGCTGCAGAACTACGCCAGGAAACACGTGATCGCCATCGACACTGTCGCTTATGCTTTTGAGGTTACACTACCTTTGAATCCTATGACAATTTTACTTGATGCACTTCTATGACAATACACACACATATAACTCTAAAATCAATTCTCATGTGTTCAGGCTTTGCCTGGTCCACCACCGAAGAAACCTGATGACGGATGCTGTGTGAGAGGATTATATCTGGAAGGGGCGCGCTGGAACATGGGGGACATGTCTCTGGAGGAGAGTCGGCCTAAAGAGCTCCACACAGGTCAGCATCTTCTATCTTATTTATGGTGAAATTGGGTAGTATAAGAATTAGCGAAAAATCTTAAAAGGAAACACGTGGCCGGTTTTGATGAAAATTAAAAATGTGTCATTAAAATATAGGAGTAAAACAAATAATCTGTGTTATTCCACTATCGGATAGTGAAATGATTATTTTTTGAAAATGGGCTTCGTGATTTGTTTTGAAGCCATCCACGCACACTTGATAAATTCACTATCATGTATATCATCACGACATCTACATGAGTAGATAAAATCATCACATCATCACCATCATCATTACTATCAGAATGTTTCCCATCTCCGTCCGTTTGCAGAGATGGCGATAATCTACATGAAGCCGGAGCAGAACCACAAGCTGGCGTCGGGGCTGTACGAGTGCCCGACGTACAAGACGCTGGTGCGCGCCGGCACGCTGTCCACCACCGGACACTCCACCAACTACGTGATGACCATCGAGCTCGCCACGCACAAGCCCCAAGCGCACTGGATCAAGCGCGGCGTTGCGCTCTTCTGCGCGCTCGACTATTAGCCAATTACATAGTATTTGGATATGATTACGATACTGTGGCCAATTTGGATATTTTGTAGTGAAATATAGAAATAATAAAGTATTTTGAATTACTTATAGCGATTGTGTTTTGTTGTTGGGCCAGTGCTGAAAAAAGTGAAAATGACAAAAAACAATAACACCGTGAAAGCTGTCAGAAAATGCAGGAAGTAATGAGTAACTAACAAATTAAACCCGATCCGAGATGTCAGGGTGAACTTATACGCCTGATATCTTACCTGAAAATCGACATCATGACATGTCAATTTTTTGTATGAAAGACGGAAGTGAGGTTACTATTTAATATCCATTCCATATTAATTCAAATAATCGTCTTTGGTAGACAAAAAATGAATAGTTATTGATATAGTCATCAGTGTAAATGTCAGTGCAGATAGCTATCAGGAAAGCACAATTACAAAAAAATATAACGCCATGAAAAGTGATGGAAATCTTTGAAAATACGACTAGAGGTACGAAGGTGAAGTAGAGGTGAACTTTTTGATTGATAATATTTCTCTATTTTGATTTTAAACCATAGAAGAGCAATTTTGAGTTAAAACGTGGGTATTACGTGATAGAAATATATGAAAAAGCGTCCTTTTTTGTTGAAATATTAACTTCTAGATAGTGGAAAAACTATTAAACATTACAACGGGAAAATTTACTAATGCGTGGTAGTATCCGATTAACAATACTAACGTAACGAAAAGTCAAGTTATTTAATGTTACACCAGTTAGGATTGGAAACGGTCCTATTGGGAACGGTCATAATCACAAAAAGTTTATAGGTTTAAGCCAAATCATCTCGTGTAAGCCACTTAGGCGATTACCACTGGGAACAAACTTTGGTGAAATAATAAGAGTCCCTCAATCCTACTCTATTTATTTTACAAATGACTTTTCTTTACTGTTTCTTTTGGATATTAACCCAAAAAGGTTAAATTGTGTTTATACGTCCGCAATTCTCGTAATAACTTAATCATGAAAGTACAATATAAATTATACTTAGTGTTGCGTTGGCCCTTTTTTTAAGTTCCATATAAACTATGGAAGAAACTCATTCTCTTAAGTCAAACAAAGATTCGAGTTGCGTCTGAACTCAAATAGAAGTCTCGACTCAAATGTAAAATAGTGTTTAGGCAGCAGGAGCCACATTTCTAAAGCTGCTTAGCCTTTTATCATCATTATAATAATAGATGTAAATGTAAACTAAATTATTACGTAAATACGGATAATATTGATTTCCATGTAAGATTTAAAGTAATTTATATCTTTGTACTACGTTGCTTTCCTCGAAACTTCGACCAGAAGATTACTGACGCAAATTTTATCTACTCAAAATTACAAAGTGCCAGAAATATCGATCAATCGGTAGTATAATACACAGAACAATGACCATTAACGGCTATAAATATAAGTAAAAAATGTAAGCCTAAAATATTAGTAATCAGATGCGGCACGTCTTTATTTGTTTAAGGTAGAAAAAGTGAAAATAAAACAGTAGAGATGCTACTCTTTCCCCCAGCGTTTGATGGAGACTGTTTACACACCATTTAACTTGATTATTAGCTTTTGTTCATTTCTCCCCAAGATTACTGGTTTGGAAAATTACGGGAAAACTAATTTCTTGTAAGCAACATTCAGCAAATTGGGTAATGTGTTTCAGTGTGATACTCGTATGCGCACGGTCTGGCTGTAAATAATCTTGTATGTCTGTCTCGGGAGAAAACATTTTATGAAGATTATAGATTATATATTGTGTTGTCGTGACTACGTAAAAAATAGTTTTTGATCCTTTCGCAATGAATACAGAAATATACGGAGAACATGCTTTATTAATATAAAAATCTAACGAAGACCATTTTGTTTTGGTGTGAAAAATTCAAGATTTATGAATGAATAGCTTTTAACGAGTCTGGAAATAGAAACTCTCTGAAAACTGTTTTGAAAATATGTATAACGAACGCAGGGACTAAATACGGTTAGTTTTGGTCGGCGGCTGCGAGAGTAATTCATTTAAATCGGTTGAGATAGGTTTTATTAAAATCTATAACATAGTGCGCAACCAAATACACGATCGTGCGCCCAAAATAATTTTCGTAACGTCATACCGAGTATATATAATTTTACTAGGGAGATGCGACCACCAAACCAATTTCTATCTTATCTTAGGTCTTATGAGAGATTAGGTACAATGGCCATTTGCACAAGTGGACAAATGAATCTTTGCTACTTCAATGATATAAAAAAATAAAGTTAGGGTTATATTCTTATATCATTGTCATTGGAATGTCAGTAAGTAAAGTCATTCCATAAATTTTAATATCGTCGGTGTAAGCGAGGTTATCTTGGAAATGTTTGAACTGATTTAAGTGCGACTTTTTATATAAATGTTACAGGTAGAAAATACTTTTCTGCCCACTTTACCCAAAAATAAGGGATCCTGTAAAAAATTTGGGCCAGTTTCGACGCACTACTACAGTTTACTCCTACACAAATAGTTACCTCTATTATATGATTTCAAGGTACGTTGCGCAGAAAAACAACACTTTCGAGGTAATGTTTATTCATTTCACTCTTCATAACATCTTTATACCGGGGGTCTGCAATGATCCTTAACGAGTAATTTTCAATTTAAAACTTACTCTTTATTTGAAATAGCAAATTTATACATAACCGAATTTTTCATATACATAAAATGATCAGGGTAAAAATCTACAGAATTTAGGAGATAAATTTTGATAAATCAATTATTTCCCCTGCTTTATTTCACGCTTTAGTATATAAAAAAATTTTTAACAAAAAATACAACCGACTTCTATGTCACTACAAAGTAAAAAATAATTCGAATAAATGTTGGTTTAGTACATATTTCTGAAGTCGGCGCTCAATATATTTCGTTGGATAACGATGTAAACAGCGTGTCTAATATGTGTGCGTGTCTAATTCGGCGCTCAATATATTTCGTTGGATAACGATGTAAACAGCGTGTCTAATATGAGCGCCGACTTCAGAAATATGTACTAAACCAACATTTATTCGAATTATTTTTTACTTTGTAGTGACATAGAAGTCGGTTGTATTTTTTGTTAAAAATTTTTTTTCACCCTTTTTAGTGATGACATAATAACATTTATATTAATACAATATAAAATTGTATAAGCGAGATCATGAATTAAGGTAAGGTCTGAATTTACATTGATTGGAACCGCCCGCTCGCAGGGCGCTGCCGCGCCCTGCTCGCTTAGTTTTATATTGTCTTATATGTTCCAACCTAACCTAACTAAATAGTCAATGATGAACTGGCTTTGCAATTTCATTAGAACCAGTAAATATCTTCAAACACAACTCAATTATTCCCATTGGTTGAGGAGTTACATATTTTGTCTCCGAGCCACATTATCAGACCCTTAAATAGTCAATGATGAACTGGCTTTGCAATTTCGTTAGAACTTTCACCAAATATCTTCAAACACAACTCAATTATTCCCATCGGTTGAGGAGTTACATATTTTGTCTCCGAGCCACATTATCAGATCCTCAAATAGTCAATGATAAACTGGCTTCGCAATTTCATTAGAACCTACACCAACATTCTTCAAACACAACTCAATTATTCCCATCGGTTGAGGAGTTACATATTTTGACTCCGAGCCACATTATCAGACCCTTAAATAGTCAAAGATAAACTGGTTTTTCAATTTCATTAGAACCTACACCAAATATCTTCAAATACAACTCAATTATTCCCATCGGTTGAGGAGTTACATATTTTGTCTCCGAGCCACATTATCAGATCCTCAAATAGTCAAAGATAAACTGGCTTCGCAATTTCATTAGAACCTACACCAAATATCTTCAAACACAACTCAATTATTCCCATCGGTTGAGGAGTTACATATTTTGTCTCCGAGCCACATTATCAGATCCTCAAATAGTCAATGATAAACTGGCTTCGCAATTTCATTAGAACCTACACCAAATATCTTCAAACACAACTCAATTATTCCCATCGGTTGAGGAGTTACATATTTTGACTCCGAGCCACATTAGCAGACCCTTAAATAGTCAATGATGAACTGGCTTTGTAATTTCATTAGAACCTACACCAAATATCTTCAAACACAACTCAATTATTCCCATCGGTTGAGGAGTTACATATTTTGACTCCGAGCCACATTATCAGACCCTTAAATAGTCAAAGATAAACTGGTTTTTCAATTTCATTAGAACCTACACCAAATATCTTCAAACAAAACTCAATTATAGCCATCGGTTGAGGAGTTACATATTTTGTCTCCAGAACCCACTCTGATCCTCATCATATTTAAATGGGACCAACTTGTAGCAATTGTCCACACACGAAATTAAAGGCATTAAAATAGGTTCATAAATGGCGAAGTTATGGCTGTTATATTTACATGGGTGGAGGAGTTCCCCTCTTTTTCTCCAGAACCAATCGATGGATCCTAACCATATTTAAATGGGACCAACTCGCAGCTCGTCTCTACACAATAAAAAAAGAATTATTAAAATCGGTCCACTAACGGCGGAGTAATTGCTGTACATACATAAAAAAAAAAAAAAAAAAAAAAAAAAAAGATACCGGCCGAATTGATAACCTCCTCCTTTTTGAAGTCGGTTAAAAATCTTTTAGATAATCTCATTATCATTACCTTTAACAAATTTTATATTATGAATTTATTCTTAATTTTTTACTGGTTAAGTTAAAAACAAAGATTATAGCAATTTGCAATTTGCGTTGATCGTTAGGCACTGCCCGCCCTATTAATGTACGGCGGTATTTTAAATTGCAAATTGAATTTTTGGCAAAAGTATTTTGCGTTGCACATTATACAGACTTGATGAATCAAATTGATACTTAGATAGAGAAATAGTTAGAAATGAAAAAGTGGATATAAGATTAACTCCTTCAGAAGATTCATGGAGGAACTACTCTAATTTTGGTCTTATTTGTATTTTATTTCGCTTGCTTAACTTATTGGATATTGCTGAGATAAAATGCTATACAAACAAAACTTCTTGCAATATTCGTGACTTGCATAAAAGTCACGAATATTGCAAAGTACGGTGCGTAAGGATATTTTTAGTGTTGTGTGTCCTGATATGAAACCTAGAAAGGAAAAACGAACTAGACGTAGGGTAGATAGATTAATCTACCACTAGTACTTGTCAACGGTTTCTCCCCGCCACCGCAGTTTCGCCGTGACCACGATCTATGCAACTGGGTCGAAATATCGGCAATAAGGATAGAAATTAAAAAAACGCATGTCGTGGGTACCCGTTATATAATAAAATAAAACTTCTAAAAAACGAAAAATTAAAACATGCAACTTAAGGATAGGCAAGATAGGAATTATTACTTACTGCAAATTCTACAATTTCTAATACCGGTACTCTTAGAAAGTATTTCAGTCATAAGTACCTACTAAAGGACTTTAAATTCTAACCATAACCCTCAGACTCTGTAAAAATGTCATTTACATTTTAATGAAATTGGTTATTCTCGGCGAATAAAATAATTAACGTTCTTGTACCTAATTCTTTGAGTCGTAAAGGGTTTTATTCCAAGTTTATAGTTTGAAAGGGTTTGACGACGGCACTCATAAGTCAAAAGCTCGAGAAATTCAAGCTTTTAACTTCATTACAAAAGTTCCCATTGATAAATGTGAAAGATTTTTAATATATATTTTCTTAACAGGTTTGGATACAAATCAAGGTTTAAGCAACTAAATTACATGCAAGAAATACCAGTATAATCTTATTATTACGTAGGAGTCATACTCTTATCTTAAAACTCTGAAAGTGTCAGAACGTTTTGAATGAGACGATGATAAACGTTATAATGACATAATTTCAGTGTAATATTATTAGAATGATAATTATGTGGCTTTATTATTTTTACAATACGATTTGTAGTAGAAAAAAAGCACCAAATAACATATCCTACAGTTTGTAGATGTGGCCCTTAATAGTTCTCTTCAAATCAAGTTACAACATTATGCGCATTCTTTGCATAATTTAATCGAATTGATTTAAGTATTATATTTTAGCGTTAGCATAAGCACTACAGTTTGCAGCACCAATTCGTGATAATAGAACTTTTACAAACTTAACCTACAGGTATGTATTATGCATCAATAAGATTTTTTACTAACTTAAATATGCAAATAAAACTTTAAAGGAAAGTCATCAAAAAACACAGAAAGAAATTAACACATATGTAAACTTTGAAGAATACGTACAAACTCATTTAAGAAGTGAAAACAAGAAGTGCGCCTGAAGAAGTCAAATGAGGTAATTAAACCGCCGGCTGAGTTCTGATTACATTTGATTTGTTTCGGCGTAATTGCTGCCACTCGAGCCATTGTATGTCTTCAGTTTTTATCCAATTGTGAGGTTAATTAATTTAGAGTTCATGTTATATTTAGAAAACACAATATATTTTTTATTTAATTTTTTACTCAAGTTTGGCGCGGGGGATTCGGTCCATGTAATTAGGATTTGCTTGTAGTGAAAATGCGAATAAGTTGCAAAATGTCAAAAATATGTTTAAAAGTGACGTAAGGGAAATAAGGGGAAATGCTTCCTGTTTGAACATTTTGGCTGAGGTAGGTTGTCAAGATATTTGACGGTCAAAAGTCTGTGTGTAATTAGTTCATAAGACAAATACTGTATTAGAAAAACTACCGAGTTAGGGCTTTAGTAGAGTAGCCATGATACCTGTATAGCACTTTTAAATTATTTTTACATTGACTAAGACTAATCTGCCTAAGACTAACATTTCCCATGTTAGTCTTCGTTTTTATCATCCGAAAGATTACATCTCCAAAAATAATTCCTGCGTCACAAAAATACGCATTCGTGTCGTAATCATCCGATCCAACAATATCAGACTGCTAAACAATTACCCGCGGGCGAGTGTTGACCCAATCATACTCGTAGATTGCTACGGGAAACGGTTTCCTAGACTACCTAATGTTAGGCTAGGTTTTATTGTCCATTTTTGCCTGTCGTCCTGGTACCAGAAGAGCTACCATAACATCTGCCTGTCGTATTATCATCAACCCATTACTGTCTCACTGCTGGGCACGAGTCTCCTCTCAGAATAAGAAGGATTAGGCCAAAGTTCACCGCGCTGGCCAAGTGCGTATTGGTAGACTTTACATATCTTTGAGATGTTTTTTTTATCTTTCCTTTACCGCTTAAGCAAGTGATAATTAATTTCAAATACGCACATAACTCTTTCAATACTAGAGATGGCTGGGATTTGAACCTCGGACCCCTCGATCGAGAGGCTGAGTTTCTTAACCACTTGGCTGTCATTCCTTGTCGTATAGGCTTTCCGAGTTGCGGGCGGCAAGAGTGCCTCGAACTGACCAGCCAGCGACCCTGGATCGGATGACAAAATGTGTGTCTTTCGTTTCAAAGTGTTAAAGTGATGTAGAGCAAGTGGGTTTAAATACATTCTTCAAATAAGTAATTTAGTTACTAGCTTTCTATCTAGCAACACCCTTAATGTAGTTGCACTTCAGCGAACTAAATTTAACCCATCGCCCACGTCGCATATCTTACTCAAATGGAGTACAAAAGGTGGTAATGCTCTAAGGGTCCATAAGGGTTCTTAAGGGTCGTAGATTCATGCAAACACGTTACGTTATGATTAATCGACCACTTTTTTGTTATGACAGTTTTTGTAGAGTTTTCATTTGTTTACATATGGTACTATTATTACCCGACTGCGGAGTGGGGAGGGTAATGGTTTTCGAGCAATGTTATGTATGTTCTTTGGCACCCTTGAATGGCTTGAATGGCTTGACGTATTTTAACATAAAGGAGATGTCGTTGGATTCTTTTAAACTAAATTGTGGAATGGACATAGACTATATTGTAAGGAGTCGGTTTTATTTTTTATTTTTGTACAATTCTCTATTCTAACATTAGTGCAAAATAGCCGAGGTAAAAAATCATGAAATGCTACCTATATCTTAGCAGATTTTATGAAATAAAATCAGTAAACGAGCTTCGAGTTAACCTGATTTTAATCGGCCATTGCCGAATAAACAGTAATGAATCCTGAGTTCTTTGCATGTCTCTTATCAACAACAAAGTGACTGCTGTTATATGGAAGAAATAGATGTACCGGTACAATCGCTTTAGGTTATCGTTAATAGTCAAGCAAGTCCTTTCGAAATTAAGTGGGTGTAACTACAGCGGATTTGAACGTTGAATCTACTCGCATATTAATACGCGGTGTAGAGACATGAACTTTGGAAATTCAAACTTGCAAGAGTTGAAATTGCTATTCGCTGCAGTTTCATAATATGTATAACTTCATATATGAATGTTATATAGGAATAGTAGATTAGCATGGTGAGTCTGATGGTAAGTGGCTTCTGCTGCCCATATACATCTGCAATCAACTCCAGATACGATAAGATAGATAGATAAGATAGATACCTAGGGTGTGCCACAAATGCACCGCTACTCCTGAGGACTAAGCTGGAATGCCTCAGTAAAGTAGGTCTCGCTTCCCTCTTAAATCTCAAACACAGCAGCGCTTAACACTACTGTTATTAGGCACAAATAGGCATGCCGGTGGTGCCGCCGTCGAACCATAGAGTGTTCTACCATGTTTAATATTTTATATCACTCTAATGCATCACAATGAAAGCAGTTACAGAAAAATACTTAATCAATTAGTTTTCAATAATTATATCTCCTCTCCTCACCTAACCTCATGTCACCGCACCACACCATATTAAAGCACCACTGCTTCTTTACACATCTTGTCCTCTTAAACATTATTTTCAAAAGAAACAAACAATGCCTCATAGTAATAATACAACGTATGGTGAAGTCGCTAGAATAAAGAGATGAGATTTATAAAACAAGAGGAAAATGTGTATTTATTATTCTCATCTTAATTAGTTGTGTGCTATATAAACAAGTCACTCTATTTTCAGCGCAAAACTTTTAGCGCAAAATTGAAGTTTAATTGAAAAAGTTAAAAACAAAACTTGCATAATCTGTTCAAATTAAAATGGACATGCTAAAATTATAATCAGAACGGTTTAGTTTTCCTGTAGTGGTGTGAGAAATAAGGTTTGTCTGATGAAAACCCTTTACTTTAAGTATTTCTAATAATGGAGTTATATAACAAAGTGTGTATAAGAGTAATATAGAAAAGAAAACTTCTAAGACATAGATTAGTAAAGATTACTCACTCCTAACAAGAAAATGTAACCAGTTTTGAGAATTGAAATAGTTGCGTAAAAAGTTTTGTCACGTCTCCGTTCTAAAATGTCCCTAAACTATTTGAAATAATTATTTATTTATTATGTAAATTACGCAGTACTAGTTATTTATTCGTAAATTTTGTCTGAAAATGTTTTTATTTGTCAAGAATTCAAAAAAAGGACTTACTAATAAGCCGTTTGTGGCTTCATTCAATTTCGAGGCGGCGAAGTGTCTTATTTATTTATTTATTTATTTACATGCCAACAGCAACACACACAATACATTATATAGTACTTAGAAGTACACTATAGTAGTATTAATAATATAAGGTTCGTATGAGTGCCAATTATAGGCATGAACAACGTTTATATATTAGTCTGTATTTTTAATTTGTATGGAACAATCGAACCATACGCAACCATTATAATGCTGACTCTTTACTAATTCTATGTTCTAAGATATAATCATTGCGATTTATGTGCCAATACATATAAGTTCCGTCACCATGTAATCCTGCACCAATTAAGCAAGTGATAATACCTACGCATATTTTGGAATATGAGGTGATCAAAAAATTCTGTAAATACGGAAGGTATGAAACATAATGTGTAGGTTTACACCGTACACGTGAAAAAGGCTTTGAAATCACTGTCGGTTTGTACTTGATTAAAAAAGCTTTCAATATTTTTTCACACCAATATCTTATTTCGCATCTCATTAACACATATCCGCGACACGCCAAGGACAGGGAAAGCCGACTTATCCCGAATAATCTTTCCGGAATCTGCACGAATGTCGTGGTTTCTGTGAAAGGAATTTGACTTGAAATCTTGTGGGTAGTAAATATATTTACCGGTGTATACCTCGACGAGTGTACTTAAGTAATGTTATTCAATGATAAAATAATCATATTTTGGTGTAGGTGAGCTCGATATATTTCGTGTGGTATGGAATAAAATAGGTATAGCCTAAAATAGCATCCCTTTATTAATAAGATTGGAATAGCAAACGAGCTACATCCATCCGATGATAAATGGTCACTGCCGCCCATATATATCTGTAATAAACTCCAGATAAGATTAAGAGTCCTATTTAAGGTTGGCTCTAGATGTGTTATTACTCCTAAGGACAGAGTTGGAACGCCTCTCTTTTCTTCACCACAAAGCATATAATAGTGTCGTTTGTTTAACTTTTTTTAGGTTTATATAATCTAAAGAATACATGAAGTTGCTCATTTTTGAAAAATGAATGCCTGATTTTTTATCTCAATGGGCTTATTTGAGTTAAGTGACCAGTTAAGCAGTGATAGCCTAGTGTTTAAGAAATACGGCCTCTCGATCGAGGGGTCCCAAGGTTCAAATGCCAGGCACGCATCTCTGATTTTTCAAAGCACATAGCGTATTAGAAATTAATTATCACTTGCTAAACGATGAAGGAAAACATCAAGAGGAAACCTGCATACCTGAGATTTCTATAAAAAAAAATCTCAAAGGTATGTGAAGACTATGGCCTAATACTTTTCATTATGAGAGGAGACCTGTGCCCAGCAGTGGGACAGTAATGGGTTGTTGATGTGATGTGACCCGGAAAGATTACGTGCAACCGAATTGGTTTTTAGCGGTAATAACAATATAAAATATAGGTACAGCTTAATACGATTAGCAATGTATACCTTACAATTGTTTGTTTTATTTTCCTTCACAGGGCACAAGTGACAAGTACAACACCCACACAATCCGATTTCGGCGGATTTATATATTTTATTTGTGCGCGGATGATCCGCCATAGATCAACTTGCTGGCAGAATTTATTTTTAGCTTACATTTGTTTAAGTAACTGTACGATATACATGTTGTATATATAAACCTACATAGCCGTCATAGAATAGGATGCTGGGTTAATAACTTCATTTTATTACTGTAGTAGAAAAACAAACAATATTCTGGCAAATTACTAATTAGAATTTTAAGTGAGGACCTAAAATTATATAAACCTGGGAGGCCGGGAATCAACCTTTATGATGACACTAATAGATTAAATCTCTATATGTCACGTTCAAAAGAACCCAATTACATCCCTTTAGTAATAAACTTACAACACAAATGTACAAGAATTACGTAATTAACATTTAGTCCATTGAAATGTTACATTTTTTAGGCCTTAGTGTGCATTTGTCAGAGGACGCAATTTTATTTTTTTAATGTGTAGGGAGGGTCAGTAGAAGCTTAAGTTCAAGTTTGTGGGGTCGGCACCCTTATCCCCCGGCCGCCATCTTGGAAAAGGGGGTGCAAAGGGTTTTCGCGCTGTATCTCGTTAACTAGTTACCCTACAGAAAATTTAATCAAACATAAAATGTAGCAAATTAAATTTCCTACAATTTTATTTCTATTACTTTTTATCGTCAAGCGACCAACAAAAAAGTTATAAACAAAAATAAATGAAAATTTTGTAACAAATTTCCTTTTGGAGGTTATAACTTTTTTTTAGTTCATTTTACAATAAAATGACATCACAGCAATTTTGTAGAGGGTTTTTCAACGAACAATTTCCTCTATATAATTGTTTCATTTTATTTATTTATCTAGGTTTTACAGCGCTCCAAACTTGAACGGATTCTCGAATGCTCATAGGGATGCAATAAAAACTAAAAATTAGGCTTACTTTTCTACCTATATTTTTTTTATTCATACAATTTATTATGATCTTAACATTCCTATGCTATTATTAAACTATGTTTGACCCTTTTACCCACCACCTATGAGGTAACTCTATCAGAGGTGGATTTTACTGTCGACCAGGCTGAATCGGATGCAGATGCAGTCATCGTCCGTTGTGCGCTTGCTGCATCACAGTCATATGATTCGGTGACAATCATAGCAGAAGACATCGACATCCTTGTATTGCTGATGGCATTAGGAAGGAATCAAACAAATGTATTTTTTTTAAAACCTTCAAAAGGGCGTACGTCCGAACAATTGTACTGTCCTTCAAGTTTTAAATATGACGACGTAATAGCTGAGAATTTACTGTTTCTCCATGCCTTCTCAGGATGCGACACAACGTCAGCAGCGTATAACATGGGCAAAGTCAAATTTATAAAAATTTTGCAGAAGCATCCAGAGTTAGCAAGTGGAACTAAATTATTTATGAGTGAGAAAGTCGAGTCATCGTTACTCAGTGTTGTTGGAAAACGTTTTTTCATCTCTTTATATGGCGGAAATAAAGACGATACTCTAGACACTCTGCGATACAAACGATTTGCTAAGACAGTGACAAAAAATGCATTTAATCTCTCTTCACTTCCTCCAACACAAGATGCAGCCCGTTTCCACAGTTTCCGAGTGTATCACCAGATTCAGTTATGGCTCGGTAAATATTGTGATCCAGAAGAATGGGGCTGGAAAAAGCATGGAAAATTTTGGATGCCAATCCAAGCTTCCAAGCCTCCAGCACCCCCCGACCTTATGAAATTAATCTTTTGCAGATGCAAAGGAAATTGTGGAAGTGCGTGCGGTTGCCGAAAAGCAGGCCTTAAATGTTCACCAGTTTGCCTCCATTGTGGTGGTGAAAGCTGCAGCAACATCGTGGACATATCAACATTACTTGAAGAAAATGAATTAGAAGATGAATTAGCGACAATGACGCCAATACCAACTCCCATTATACTACAAAAATTCACCTCGGATACTGATTCAGATTTTTTCTCGCAGCCTGGACCATCGAAGAGAATGAAAAAATAATAACTGATAGACATTTTTCAATATATAATAATAAATAACATTATTTTGTCTAGAAATTGCCCGTGGATTACCTCATAGGTGGTGGGTAAAAGGGTCAAACATAGTTTAACAATAGCATAGGAATGTTAAGATCATAATAAATTGTATGAATAAAAAAAATATAGATAGAAAAGTAAGCCTAATTTTTAGTTTTTATTGCATCCCTATGAGCATTCGAGAATCCGTTCAAGTTTGGAGCGCTGTAAAACCTAGATAAATAAATAAAATGAAACAATTATATAGAGGAAATTGTTCGTTGAAAAACCCTCTACAAAATTGCTGTGATGTCATTTTATTGTAAAATGAACTGAAAAAAAGTTATAACCTCCAAAAGGAAATTTGTTACAAAATTTTCATTTACTTTTGTTTATAACTTTTTTGTTGGTCGCTTGACGATAAAAAGTAATAGAAATAAAATTGTAGGAAATTTAATTTGCTACATTTTATGTTTGATTAAATTTTCTGTAGGGTAACTAGTTAACGAGATACAGCGCGAAAACCCTTTGCACCCCCTTTTCCAAGATGGCGGCCGGGGGACAAGGGTGCCGACCCCACAAACTTGAACTTAAGCTTCTACTGACCCCCCCTACACATTAAAAAAATAAAATTGCGTCCTCTGACAAATGCATACCCAAATGTAACTTTTCAATGGACTAATTATTAACAAAGATGATATAACTTTTTACGATTCGACTGTGACAGTACTGCCACATTTGTTTCTGAACTATAAATAGTGCAAAGCTGCTGGATTTATAAGGTATGGTTACAGGGACATGTTATAATCAGACGTTACAATTTTTGTCCCAAACATACTTAAAGGGAAAAAGCCGCTAGCACGCGGTGGCAGATATACAAATAAGAATAGAATAAAAATAACTTTATTCCGATCAATAACAAAGTAACTTAATTAATTACAAAATAGTGGGATATACATAAAAACATAAGATACATAAGAAAACTACAAAAACAGAATACCAATAACTAATTAGAAAAATTACAGCCTATCCCTATGTTTGTACGTATATATTGCATCCGGAAAAAGCACTCATTCAGTATTGAGCTCTAATGCATTGAGCAATGATTGTAATTCGCACAATCAAATTTATTATTCTAATTTGTACCATTCAGAGTATTTGGTGCCGCTCAATATAGATTGTGGTTGCGAATAAAATATATAATAATTTCTAGTATATTTATAATATTGTATGCCTGTAATAATTTAATAACTGTGGTGTCATATCCAATTATACGAATTTTGTTTTATCGAATCCAAGTTGTGAAGAAGTGAGTTAGTATAAAGTCTATTACTGATCAGGTAAGTAATGAACACATAATTATGTCATATTTAATGGTGGTAGAATTCTTTGTGGTTTAACTCCGGTGGCAACACTATTTCTGTCTAATAACAGCAATTTTAGAAGTGTTATTAGAGTTTAAAAGTTTCTGGTTTGAACGGTGTGATAAACATACTTTTCCGAGGCGTTCAAGTTTAGTCCTCAGGGGTGACGCATCTGTGGCCGACCTCAGGTAGGAATATCTAATCCTATCGGGCATTGATTACAGATGTCCATTGACGGCAGTAGACCCTTACCATCAGGTGGACATGCTCGTCTGCGACTCCTATATTTTAAAATAAAAGTATCAAAAGTGTTCATGCAGAGTACGCACAATTTCAGTTTCATATTCGACTATATTGTGGTGGCCATTTTATGATCTGTCGGCCATAACTCTTTATCAGTCGCGACCACGGGTGTACAATAAAACTGGTTTAGCGTAGAACAGTTTAATGCCGCTGAATAGGATTTATGTTAAAAAATAGTTTTAAAGCAAAAATTATAACGATTCGTTTTTAAAACATAAATGTAGCAGTTTTTTCGAATGACCCGTAAAACTGCTGATTTGTTTGTTAATGATTTTTTGTCGTATTTAAATAGTCAGTTGCTTGTTCTATTAAATCACAAACATGTATTTGTTGTGATACAGGTCATGTATCATTGACCTGTATCACAACAAATATAGGTTTGTGATTTGATATTGTATTGAATTTTGCGAATCCTCGTGGATGGAGAAATCCGTAGTAAAGAAATGGAATGAGTTTATTAAAACATCGTTTTATTCTTTTTTAAAATCTAATCATACAATTTAATTTTTATCGAAAGTGCTATTTAAATTATTTTGGATTTTTTCGCTATTCCTTATTATTTAGAGGTTGGCAATCCAACTTGTTGGTCGGGCCAGTGCTTTCTTTTTATCATAAAATCATAGAATCTTGGGATAAAATATTATTATTTTTAATTAAATTGCCCTTACTATAAAGAACTTCACAAGAAGGCTTTATCATATAAACCGATCGCCAACCCACAATCGGATAAGTAGCAGGGTACATCGGGGTAAGTAAACAATATTTCCTAGTAACGAGACTCCAACCCACTCTAATGGCAGCTTGCTAATACGGGGCTAGCGGGGACGATTGGACCACGAACGCAATTTAAAAAAAATATAAAGGTATTCGCACCTGAGTCGGCATATTGGTAACTTTTTCAATTTACCTTTTTATGATAATTTATTTATTTAATCCTATTATATTATGGTTAGTGGTTATACTATTGTTGGTGATTTTTATATGATATAATTAGCAAAACGTGTGGTAGCTGTCACCCATACAAGTCTGTAATCAAGCCCAAGTAGAATTAGAGTGTGAATTGGGCGACACTGCCACAGTTTCGTTGCCCATTGGCCAATGAAGTTGAAAAGCCTTGTTAAGTGTGTCTCTGTCGAAGAAATACTTGTTTTTTTAAATCAGATGTGGCATATTCTCAAACTTGTCTCTCAATATTCTCTTATAAATTACTCTCAACTAGTCTCAGTTTTAGTAACGCTATTATTATTCTACCCACAAAATCAAATTATTCTCAAATGGGACAACTACACGTACATATTGATCTGATAATCTCAATTTACGTCGCAGCTTTAAACGGATTACAAGCTAGTCTTACTCCGTCTTTGTAAAGCGTATCTGAGATAGCCTAAAGCAATTTTGATATAGTATCCCTGTACAATATTCTCACCAGATTACGTCCGAGGAATGTGTCAGCGGAGCTTTATAACTATCAAATATTCTCCATTCTATACATATAATACGTAAGCATTGTGTGTATCCTAAATATATTTACAAAAAAGTGTTTTAGAGAACTGAGAGAAAATAAAAAGCAATTTCTTTTTGTCTGGATGTTTGTCTGTGTGTTTGAAATCGCATTACACCACAGTCTTGACTCAAAATTTTGTCTTTATTTCGTTAAAATCGATCTACTCTATCAAAAGTTATTACAATTTAAAATTAGAAATATTATTCCCGACATTGTATGATGTGTTTAAGGAGTGGAGAATTTTAGTTTACCGGTGTGCACTATGAACTTGATAGGTAGATCGTACTATTGACGGTATTCGGAATCCACGCGAACGAAGTCACAGGCACAGCTTGTATAATACTTTATTTGAAACATGTGTAAAGGATGACGTTGAAGCAATCAATTTCCATCGACTCATTGTGGCTGAGTCATTAGTTTAGCGTACGAGCCTTTAATTAAAATACTCGTGTGAAATATATTTTTAAACAATGTCTATTATATACTCGTACATTTTTGTCTTTATAGTGTCATCTATGTTCCAAAAATAGTTTTTATTGAAGCCGTCAAAATGTTTATGGTTGCCTGTTACCAAACAAATCAAAGAGTTGAAATAATCATATTAGATGGTTCATAGATGCATTGCTTCGAATGCCTCACATAATAGAATATCTTTGTGCTTTCCTCCACCGTTATATGTCAGAAATATATACGTATTTCTATTTAACTAGCTGACCCGGCAAACGTTGTGTTGCCATATAAATAAGAAAATGTTAAGGGTGAACAACCCTTATCACTTAGGGGTAAAAAAATAGATAGTAGCCTATTCTCAGACCTACTGAATATGCATAAAATTTGGTGAAATTCGGTAAAGCCCTTTCGGAGGAGTACGATAAGTAACATTGTGACACGAGTTTGTTTAAAATAACATTTCGGTGAAAACATTCTAATAATGTCAAACACGCCAAAATGCTTGTCCCTTCCTCCCCACTGTCATCCCATGATACGAGATATATTATTATTATAGACATACATATATCCTTTTTGATATTGAAGTAGAAAAAGACCACGCAGTCCACCTCATGGTAAGTGGGTACTGCCGCCTATGGACAATGGACATCTGTTATCAACCCTAGATTAAATTCTATCTGAGTTCGGCGACTGATACGTTACTACCCACGAAGACTAAGTTAGAATGCTTTCAAAAATTATGTCTCCTTCTACTACACTCTTCATAGCGGACCACTAATTCAATAAAAAAAATTAACTAACTTCTAATTATTATAATACTAGTTATTGCCCGCGGCTTCGCCCGCGTTTAAAAGAAAATAATATAACATACTATAATATATAAAATTAAAAATTCGTACCTTAACTTTGCTAAAGATTATCACTTGATCAAATGCATAGTTTACGATTCAATCCTTACTAATATCGATTAAAATAATCGATGTTTTGATGATTCTCCGATTAATCGATCTTAGATCGCCATCCCATGTTCTCGTGGGATTTCCGGGATAAAAACTATCCTATGTCCTTTTTCGGGTCTCAGACTATCCATGTACAAAATTTCATTAAAATCGATTCAGTGGTTTGAGCGTGAAGAAGAGACGACCAGACAGACAGAGTGACTTTCGGATTTATAATATTAGTAAGGATGTATGTTGACATCAGCTCATAAAAATTAAAGATATAGTAAGATGACTCCCCATATCCCACATTTCCCCTATAATGTTAACCAAATAATCCGGTAGATTCGCTAACGGCTACCCAATTAACCGCATCGTCGGGCGGGCTATTGGTAATGAGCCTAACTGATACGTCCATGTACGACTATTGATCTCATTTCGACCAAATTAAGACCACCATGTTTCATGATTCGAATTGCGTGCTAGCATGTTCTAATAGTAACGATATTGGCAGCTTCTAAAAACAATTGAATTCCTATCTTTCTTCGATGACGTCATATGTGTTGTTTGCATGTGTGTGTAGAATCAGTATGGTATGACCGGCGAAACACTACTACTGCACCTAGTGTGAAGCTCTTCTGCATTTCGGTGGAAGGTTCATCCATAAGATGCTAGCTGAGGTACACATGAGGCGATCATCTTTATTTTTAGGAGTGACAGTGCATTTATGATCGGCTTCAGGTAGAAACCCTGCTCTACGTGGAGTTGGATACAGGTGGATTGCAAAATTTTGAAGGTGGTAGAACCCTTTGTGGTTCGACTCCAGCGACACTACCGCCACACCTATTTCTACCTAATAACAGCAGTGTTAGGCGCTGCTGTGTTCCGTTTAGAAGGGTGTGGTAAGGAAGACAAACTTTTCCGAGGCGTTCCAGTTTAGTCCTCAGGGGTAGCGGCGCATCTGTGGCCGACCTCAGGTAGGAATATTTAATACTATCTGTATCTATTTAATATTACAGATGTCCATGGGCGGCAGTAGCCACTTACCATCAGGTGGACTGCATGCTCGTCTCCTAATCCTGTATTATTAAAAAAAAAAAAACTACATTGTCATCGTCTGGATTGTCTTGTACACTATGTATGACATACATGGTAAGAGAGTTAATGGTATTGTATAGTCTGATTCATAATTAGGTGTCCAAAATGTAAACAAACAAATGTCACTGTCAAAATTAACAAGAAACAAAAACTTTAACAAACTCAACAAAAAACTAAAACTTTACAATTATTCACAATTTGACAAACGATATGAAAACGATAATACATTCGAGTTCAATTAGAATCACGAAAATGAATAACATCAGCTACGAAACTTAAAAATGACGGCACAAAAAATGTTCTGCGTTCCGATTGTGTTATCATTATCACATTTTAATTTTCTACCATAAACCTTGTTTTTATTATTATTAATGTATGGAACGAAATTGAGGTAATATAAATATTAGAAAATTTGAATTGATCTTAATTTTTTTAGATCATTATTTTATTATTGTTGTATTAATTTAATATTGTCAAAAATAAGAAACTACCATTTGAAACGTATTTTCTTGATAGGTCAACACCTTTGTTTACATTTTGGACACCTAATTATGAATCAGACTATAGACGTAACTAATACCGAATGTGATACTTATCGCAGTTATATTTTAAAAATATTACGTTGCAATTGCTACGTAAGTCTACATTCCTCTACGCGGGCGACATGTGCTACGACGTAGGACCGCTACAATGTTTTCATATGGAATTTTAATTTTAAATTCCAGTTTTAGTTTATAATATTTGAGGTCTAAAAACAGTACGTTCTGGAAGGTTGTATCTTTATTTTAATATGTGAGATGTCGAATAAGCAATTTATGTTTAGACTTCGTCTTTATTATAATGTATTTATAAGGATGATACATGGTTTTGGTATATCCATATTTATTTCTATCGTCCCATATGTATCAGGTTCTGAAGGGTGTGGTAAGGACATCGTTCTAACGGTCCTCAGGGATAGCAACGCATTAATTATTAATTTATTATCTGCCTAATTACATTTGGCCTTAGGTATCAACCTGCATGCCCCATTGTCAGTTTTATATAATAATAGACAAAAACTCGTGACGGAACGGTTACTAAGTCTGATACAAGGAGAGTCCCGGGTTCGATGCACGACAAAACATAAAATGTAAAAATAATTTAATTTATTCTGTTCTGGGTCTGGGTGTTTATGTCATCTTCTTTGTGTGTGTTCATGACCATATATCACTTCATTTATATTACTGTTGGTATGAGTATGCGTGAAAAGCTTAAACTTTATATATTTAGTATGTTTAATTTGGGAACAGGATAAAAAATAATAACAAAATGTGATGCAATCTTCTATGATTTGTATACTTTAATTTCACTTGTATAATTAATGGTTATATTCAAAACAACACCTGTCTTAGTCTTCAAGAAACTTACATAGTATGTCATGGAGTTAAGAGAAATATAAACCATGGTAATTGACTAGTTTTGACTAGAATAGGTATACAGAGTGGAAATAATTAAGTTGTATCAATAAAGATTTGAATAAAAATGGCGGCTGTTACATGTTTCTCGCTTACACATTACAGAACGAGCGAGACGTAAATAGAAATACCGTCATTTTGGAATACAATCCTTATTGGACCAAATCATACGCAGAATCATTGGATAATTTTGGAGATATAAAAAGTGATACGAAAATAAGGTAGTACTAGTAAGAAGTAAATATTATATTCTTAAACAGCGAATTGCAAATTATTATAAATACCATGTTTCTACAGAGTGTTTGTTATAATAAAAACATTTCAATATTTTGAAAAAAAATACGCGCTGTGGAGAGTTGGTTATTAGAATTAAATACTTCCACTCTGTATAAAATATACATAAAATTAATAATATAGACACCCAGTTCCAGTAAAAGTATACGGCGTTAAGTAAAGTACACAACAAAATACCTACTCCCTTAATTATATTTAATATTCCACTATAAAAATTTGGCACGAAAATATTAAATAAATCGAAATTATGTGTGAGTGTCTTAACTCCATGATCCTTACAATATGATTATAACTATCAATAAACTACATAAAATTTAACAATAATTTACAAAATTAAACTAGACATTTGAATTAAAATCTATTTCTGCTATAACAATTAAGAAATAGGCTGAAACTAGTTTGCTCTCTTTAAAATGTTATACAGTTGTACTGTCAGTAAACATCATAATAAAATTTATTAACATGACATAAGACACTATTTAAAAGGTTCAAAATAGAGCAAAGAGTAAAAGAGATAGCATAGAGAATATTCCATCTCCTTTACTCATTGCAATGTTATACGTATATTATGATGGCATAAGCTGAGTTCACAATCGTTAGTGTCACTCATACGTGACATATTTACGTGTCATAACATGTCATTCCTGCCGATACATCACGCAAAGTGCATGGTAAATAACGAGTTTGATGGAAAATAATGTAAGATAATTCATTTGTATTTTAACAAAACAAGGAAATAATTTAAGACAAAATAAAACTGCATAAAATGCAATAGTTCGAGTCATTATCAATAATAAAATCATAGTAGATAATTTCTATAAGTTAAAAGTTCAGTGAAAGTTCATTAAATAAACAAATACCCTCAACTCTTTATAACAAGACGACAAAGCAACTACGCAGGCAATAACGACTCCGATATAAATTAGCATTGTCACGTAATCGTGACACGTGACAAATGTGTACCCAGCTTAAGAGCGTACGTGCCTCCGCGGGTCACATAGGTCTCAAGACAAATTCTGAAGACGGGAAACGAATGAATCGCTTTAATCTCCTAATGACGTTTATTTATCCAAGTTGCCTACAAACATTCGAATTATTATACAGTCGACGATCTTAATTTAAATAAACATTACCGTAAACTAGAACTGGAACCCGCGTGAAGGCCCAAAATAATGATCTCATAACAGAAGATGACACTCAGATCTCGTTCGAGCGACGGAAATTTTGAATGGTTATGCAGTGTCAAATTTTAATATGAAAATTGGCTGGGATTTTCACATTAAAATATGAATGTTCCAAACGATTCAGTTTTGAAATAAATAAGATTAAAGAAGAATTAAAAAAAAATAACGAAAAATAATTGCAAACTAATCGGAAAAAAAATCGTGCGTTATCTAGAACCATACAACATAATAATTTCAGTGTTTACAACAAAATTGTTATAAGGAAAGAAAAAGCGATCACGCGAGTCCCGATCACAAAGTCACAAACAATTTACACTTCGAAATAACCGTCGTTGCCGTCAATCGTGTCCGCGGATCGTTTGCCAAGTCCGAAGCTGAAGCGATGGAGATCCCTCTCTCGCTTGCCGAGGCCGAAGTTGAACTTGCTACTCAGCCGCTTGCCGAGACCGAAGTTGTAGCTGCGAGCGCGCTTGCCGAGACCGAAGTTGTAGAGATGGGGCCGCTTGCCTAGACCGAAGTCGTACATCCGCGCGCGCTTCTCTTCGTTCTCGTCGTTATCAGCGAAGCGCTTGCCGAGACCAAAGCTGTAGGGGCGGGCGCGTTTTTCTTCGTATGCTGTGGATAATAAGGTTTTATAACTGTCTGTTTTATAGTTCTAAAGAGCGCCGTGGCGCTAAGCTATTATGTTATTGCTTTACTATTTAAACTATAACGCAAAATACCATGAGCTGCAGTAAATAAAGGTGGTGACGATGGCTTCAACAAAATTAAACTAAGAACACTGAACGGCTTTACCATATCACGATATACCTTACAATATCTATTATAAAACTAATTAAAAGACTTTCAACTTTTTCCTAGCTTCTCTTGTAGACTTATATCTTGGAAATATCAGATGTCAATAAGACAATAAACCCAAACTAAATCACTAGGGAAAGGATTAAATTAATTGATATACCTGGTGTGTCATCATACTGTTCGAACATTTCAGGTTGCGGGACTTGTTCCAGCTCGTTGGAGAAGTCCTCGTCAGTCTGGTCTTCTTCCACCGAGCGCTTGCCGAGACCGAAAGAGTAGGGACGGGACCTAGGTTAAAATATACAGGGTAAAGTATATGTTAATTTCATAACAATGAATGCGACTGAAACTAGAATATTGCATGTTTTATATAAAGAGATCCTATCATAATATTATAAATCAGCGGGACATTCCCTTCTCCTAAGGAAGCGACCCTTTAGAAGGGGAGGAAATACTCCATGATAACTACTGTAACTTAAGCCGTAAGTTATGTAGGACAATACATCACATTATCCCTGTAGTTCCGGGACAAGAATAGGGCTACGGTATCCCCTGCCTGTCGTAAGAGGCGACTAAGAGGGGGCTTCTGGGGTCGTGGGTGGCAAGAGTGGGAGCTCAAACCGCCCCGGGAAGGACGGCGGTATGTGTGGTCTCATACCGTAGTATGCACCAGACGGTGCGGTGAGCGATAAGCTCACCTGGGCGGAGCCCGACGGGGCAATGCGCTAAGAGGACTCCGGTTGCCTTCCTTTGGAGATCCCGGAGTCCTCTACACAGCGCTGAGGACGGCCACCGGGGGGGGGGGGGGGGTTTAGTGCGGTAAGAGTCCCACATAACCCTGTGTTGCTCCCAAGGCATCGGGTACCTTTTGAAGGTTTTCCCCTCGTCAACAAAAAAAGCACCATACATCCCAACGATGATGATGCAGATTTTCGCAAAGCATTACCTTCGCAAATTCAATTAAAAATTAACAAGAAATTGGCTAAGTTACCCAAGAAACATTAGTTTAGTACACTGACCGTTTGCCCAGCCCAAAGTTGTAGACAGGCAGCCTCTTGTACTCCGACACATAGCTGTAGGCCCTCTTGCCTAATCCAAAGTCGTAGTGGGGCGATCTCTTCTCCAAGGGCGCGACGTGGTCCTGCAGGTCCTGGGGGTGGTCTTGCTGGGTCAGGGTCCCGTGGTCGTGGTCGGTGTCCACCCGCTCCGGGGCGCAGAACACCATGCTGACCAGCAAGAAGATGATAGGAAGAGGTTGGTAGAACATTCTGGAACAATTTGTCATTTGGATGAAATGTCCTTTTTGAAAAATCTTTATGATGATTGAAGTGGGTAGTTTGTTTTTTCATGCAATTATCAATTCTTTGCTATTAATCAAATAATTTATCAATTATTTGTCATTATTATAATTTATCAATTATTTGTCATGAATCAATTAATGTTTCAATTCGTTGCAATGAATCAATTAATGTATCAATTCATTGCAAGGGATTAAATATGTCCCTAGTTAGTTTGTGTAAAATATTCTCGTGTCTTTTAGTTTACTTCAAATAAGTTTGACATTTGAAGTTCGCAGTTCTGTTTAAATAACAAAAGATTTCAAAAGTTAAGAACAGTGGAGTTTGTTTAATGAACGAGAACATAAATATAAATTATCTGTCGCTTTTATCTCACTGGTTTATAATTAGAGAAGTTGTTCTGTAAGACGGGATGTCTGGGAAAGTTTGAGATGCAACTTAAAGATGCATGCAATCATTTCGTTCACAATATGGAAGATCTAAATCTAGATCTTGTGTTTTGAAGAAACTCAAACTCTAAATGCTAAATTAGGATAAGTTGACATTGTACCTGTGAACCTTTTTCAAGTTGGGTGTTTTTTTTCAAGAAACACCACGCTAAGTGGAGGTGGGTTATTGATGGTCAAAAGGAATTCTTTGAAGAATGAATTTTGAATAAAGTATTTTTTTGTATATTTAAATAATGCGCGTTTTGATAATGTTACACTTCTATCATTGAATTTAGTTTCGTAATTTAGTTTTATCTTTTTAACATTAATGGATATTGCGATAAATTAATTAATTATACCATATAGTAAAACTACTAATATAATAGAGTAGCCAAACCGTACTTAGATTATACATCCTCAGTACAAATAAATAATATTTATTACCATTAGCTAATTAAAGGCAACGTAAACGCCGTATAAGTTTCTTGTAGTTGAATAATTTAGACAAAGCCCTACCCGACTTATTGTCTAAGGGCGGAATGTTTTGTCCCTGGGTGGCCCTTAATACAGGCCTCGGAATTGAATGCGCGCCTACGTGGGGCCGACATATTAAATTATATTATTACATAATAAAATGTGGCTTGTACGTTGTTTTATGGTTATCATAAAGATGATAACTTTATGTACTAAGGAAGCGTTGGAGATTTTTTTGTAAGATTAATGTAGCAATAAATATGAAGTTTACTTTTTTATAATATGGGAGTAGCAGACGAGCATGCAGTCCACCTGATGGTAAGTGGCTATTGCCGCCCATGGACATCCGTAATCAACTCCAGATAGGATTGGATATTCCTACTTGAAGTCGGCCACAGATGCGCTGCTACCCCTGGGGACTAAGGTGGTACGCCTAGGAAAAGCATGTCTCCCTTACCACACCCTTCAAACCGGAACACAGCAGCGCTTAACACTGCTGTTATGAGGCAGAAATGGGTGTGGCGGTGGTGGTGCCAGAGTCGAACCACAAAGGGTTCTACCACCTTCTTAGTGTGGTCACTACTGCCCATAGACATGTAATCATCTTCATGTAGAACAGTAGTTCTATTTAAAGCCGATCATAAATGCTTGCCACTCCTGAGGAGTAAGAAGGTCCTATGTAAGTTATCAGCATCTAAATGTTTTCACCAAAACGCCAGAATTGCTTCACTTCCTCAGTTTAACGGTCGAATTACCAATATCGCCGAATATACTATACCTACCGAAAAAATACGTACCTATTCACTAGTTATATTTCCTAATGAATATTACTATACCAACAAGGTCTTAAAATAATATTGCAATTGTAAGTAAAATAACTGTTTAATTGAGCAGTTCATTAAATACGCAGCCATTTTACGAAATGTTTCTAAGCTGAAATTCTAAGTCGTTAAGCAAGGCCAGCTACCTTTATACAGTGTGTAACATTACCAACCAACCAATTTCGTAAAACCAAAAGTAAAAGGTCTCCCAATTTTGGAATTTCGGAGAAAATCGGATTTATTGGTCCTAGGTGGATGATTTTGAATTTGCGATTTATCCTTGTTAAGTATTTGTAATAAAAAATAAGATAATACGCTTTAGACTATCTTCATTAATTTGCATTGACAATATGTATGTTAGAAACTGGTGAGATAAGTTTTGAATACTATATTTTAATCCAATAATATTGATAATAAAAATGTATTATAAAAGTTAGTGAGAAAATTCGTGAATACTAAATTAGTATAATTTCAGCTCGAGCATCGAAATATTCCAAGACATTCAAACAATAATCATGAACATTAAAATACAAATTTGTGTACAATCAAACATCAATTCAAAGGTAAGCCTAACGAACCGACAAGAGTTCAACACTCGACAACACATCATTATTTACAATTTGAGAAATCGTTATATTCCATCGACGCGTTTAACCGTTCAATCGTCCTTAAATTCGATTATAACTCGAAGTAATCTATGTGTTGGATAGCAAGCGATGAGAGTGGGCGAGGAAATGTTTATTTAAATGTAGGTATATCGAACGTCGAAAAATGGAAATATTTTTTTTATTGAAAATGTTTCCTTTTATTTTCACCAAAACCTTTAATATTATCATGGGATTGCATAAAAATATTTTGTACATTATCTTAGGGTAATATTGGATTCAGAATAACGTCACTAAACCGCATTTGGTTGTAATCATCCAAACCATGTAAAATACATTTATTACAATACACTGTAACATAACTAACAAATAATAACAAAAGCAAATAAACTACAATAGACCTACATCGAACTTTATTCTAATATGACTATGAGGTAATCTAACTCTAGAAATAAACTGCATTACAGTTTGTCAGATAAGTAATTTATATTGTGGGTACTATTTTGAATAAAAATCTCATAATTATACTGTGGCTGACCGCTCATTGACTATCATATGAGTTAGACCAGAGCTGGATTTTGAGGTCTACAGGCCCTGGGACAACGACGGAACAAAGGCTCCTAATAGAAGTAACAATTTTATTCCGTCAAGTATTTCAAAAAATTATTACTTGCAAATAAAATTATTTTAATGAACAAGCAGCCGGTAAATACGAAAAAAGTCTGTTTGGAAAGCTACTGACGAAGTACTTGTTGAACTGTCGAAATTTTGGATATTTCTTTCTCTATTATGAAGGGCCTCTTTTAGCCCCATATTCCCTTCCCTAAACCCGGCTCTGTGTTAATCATAACCATGAATATTATAACTGTCAAACAGTGGAGATAATAGATCCGGTGATTATAACGATGTAACTCTAACTACAAAGTTCTACTTATTCTCTATCTGTCCGACAAGGCGTCAGGCCGCCATTTACCGAACTTCTGAAATCAAACCCAAGACAACTCGTTAACTATATGATAATTAATAAACTTTACCACAGAAGGTACCTACATTTAAATTTGTTCGAGGCACAACTTCCAAATGCATAGAATTCGATATGTCTTAATTAATACCGTATAGAGATCGTTATTAAGTTTACAGGACAATTGTTAGTAAAGTTTGTGGTTAAATAAAAGCTGAGTTAACCTCTGTTATTAATAAGTTCGCTAACGAGTGAAGTTCTTGTTGTATTAAGGTATATTTAAGTTATGAGTCTTGAATTTCGGGTTAAGAAATTTTGTATTGTCTGTTGTTTTATTAAGTCAGGTTACTACAGATTCTTATAATTGTACATACAATTAATAGAAGGTGTTAAAACACGCTGTGACTCCGGCACCGCTACCGCCACCACACCTGTTTCTGTCTAGTAACAGCAGCTTAGTCCTCAGGGGTAGCGGCGCTTCTGTAGCCGACCTCTGGTAGGAATCTAGTCGTATCGAGGATAGAACTTATCTGGGGTATATACCCTGCAATATTGCAGTCCTTTGCTATTTCAAGATTAAAAAAATAATTTTAAATTCAATGACAGTCATGTTTAAAGCACATCACTAATGCCTTGTCTAAACCTAATTACGAACTTAGAACGTCTCAAATAAATTTCGACTACGGAAGGTCCCACTATCTATAAAACAGTCAGGTTCATTAAAAATGTACGCATGAGCGGGTCCACAAAATAGGGGTCATAAAATTTTAACGATAATTCGCCAGCCGGCACAACCGTGGCACTGAAATGGTTTATTAAAATGTTCAGTTGTCACAGTTATTTCCGCCGTATTTCACTTGACGACCGGAAAAGAGTTATTTTCCTTGATTTAATATTTTTAACGGAAATACTGAAAAGGGTTATTTGGGTGTGATTTGATTGAAGCTGTAATATTCGCTAACTTATGCTTCTCAAAAGAGCTCTACGATTTCCATTCAATGTTGAGAGAAGTAAATGAAAGATTGAGAAGTCTCGGGTAGATAATTTTAGACAATTGTAACTTTTATATCTCCTACAATTATATCCAAATACAATAAAGTCACCAAATAAACATTTTAACCAAACGTTACAAACTTAATCAGTATTTGTCACAAGTCCATCCTGCGAATAGATCGAAATAATGTTGAGTACTCTGTCAATCCATTAGTGCTCCTCGTATGGGCACGGTTCATCCAAGTGTGAGATGGGTTTGGACCTTAAGCCATGGCAAGGGGCTACTGCCGCCCATGGACATCTGTATTCAACCCCAAATAGAATTAGATATTCCTACCTGAGGTCGGCCGCAGATGACCCGCTATCCTGAAGACTAAGCTGGGACGGAGTATGTCTCCCTTAGCATACCCTTCAAATCAGTACACAGCAGCGCTTAACACTGCTGTTATTAGCCAGAAATAGGTACAGCGGTGGTGCCGCCGGGGTCGAACCACAAAGAGTTCTACCACTTTTAGAAAGCTAACTTGCTATAAAACCATTTAGGCAAGTTATTATAAATTTCTAATAGAGTTGTAGTACACATTTCTACGAGGCGTTGACTCGTCACGTATAAAATGGCGACGATATTCGTTTAAAATCAAGGCAAAAGATCAATTAAAGTAAACAGAATCGACTTGTCTACAACAGTAAATTGTTCCCGAAGATAAATTCGCGAAACTGAGTACATTCGCACTTCGCAATTCGCGCTTCGACTTTGTATCGTATGTTAAAACTTGTACGAGAAAAGTGAACACGTATTTTTTTATTGTTGTCACATGAATCGGCATTTTTCATTATCCAATCGCTGTCCCACTGCTGGGCACGGGTCTCCGCTCAGAATGAGGATTAGGCCATAGTCCATCGTGCTGTCCAAGTGCGTATTGGTAGACTTCACATACCTTTGAAAACATTTTTTTTAAGATTTCTCAGGTATGCAGGTTTCCTCACAATGTTTGCCTTCGCCGTTAGAGCAAGTGATACTTAATTTATAATACGCACATAACTTTCAAAAATTAGTGCGTGCCTGGGATATGAACATCGGACCTGTCGATTGAGAGGCCACGTTTTAATCACTAGGCTATTACCTCTCACTACAACCAATATTGAAGTTCAGTAATTCACGTATAAACAACAATTTTGAGGATGTTGGAATGACTTCAACAAGAATCTCTACTCTACCATACTCTTCAAAATAAAACGCTGTAGAGCTTGACATTGGTATACGACAGAGCGAGGTATGGCGGGTGTGCCACCGGAGTCGAACCACAAAGAATTCTGCCATCTTTGTGAATATATCCCTTTTATCTTGTCTTTTGTATGTGAAACTCTGTAACGCCCACGAACACCTTTGTAGTATTTTTATACTACAAAGACTATGTAGTATTATTATATTTCTATATGCCTGTAAGAATCGATATATTTGAAGAACATAAATATAAAGGCCTAGAAATCTCTGTATGTTGGGTGCCATGAGTACATGCCACACAAAATACTTGTTACAAAGATGAACACATAATTACCCAGGCCTAGGACAGATATCTGAACTCATAATTTAAATATCTGTCTGTGCAGAGATCGAACTCGGAACCCTTTGTGCGTAAAACCAGGAAGGTGGCTGTTTAATAAAAGAATAATATTAACAAGTTTATTAAGTATTTATGAAAATATCGTTTGTCGAATTTCACCCACCCTACTACGAGTACTGTGGAAAAAGTAAATAGAATATCGACTTTTAACCTTACCACCCCAAAACAGGGGTAAGTTCGGCGTAAACTCATTTAGGTCTAAAGAAATGCAGATCGCATGTAAAATTCCATTGTATGTTCGTGAACAGTTATTTCAAGCAAATGCTAAATAGAATTCTGAATGGAGGTCTAAAAATAAAAGAACAGGGCGAAATTAAATTGCAGGTGAAATTGCTATTTCACCTCAGCGATTTTGACTTTTGCTGATAATGGGTGATTAAATGGGTATTAAAGGATTGAATTTTTCTTTGTACTCTAGACATGTACTCGTAAGTTTTTTTTTTTTATAATATAAGAGTAGCAGACGAGCATGCAGTCCACCTGATGGTAAGTGGCTACTGCCACCCATGGACATCTGCAATCAACCCCAGATAGGATTAGATATTCCTACCTGAGGTCGGCCACAGATGCGCCGCTACCCCTGAGGACTGAGCTGGAACGCCTCGGAAAAGTTTGTCTCCCTTACCACGCCCTTCAAACCGGAACACAGTAGTGCCTAAAACTGCCATTATTAGGTAGAAATAGGTGTGGCGGTGGTGCCGCCGGAGTCGAACCACAAAGGGTTCTACCACCTTCAAAATAGGTCTTCAGGTCTATATATATATATATGCGTTTTATGGATGGGGTTTCTATTAGAGACCGAATTGCTCGAGCTGCCGGCTCTTATTGTCAGTGATTGCCCGACCTGGCAGTCAGGATCGGCGGCAGGTGGTAGCCCCTGAATACCGTCGACGACCGTAGACTGTTGGAAGCCGTTGACGACAATCTTTTGTAGTTGGTCACTGACGGCAGTTGACGGCAATCTGTGCCGGTTGTAGTCCGTCCGTCGCCTTTATTAGAGGGCAAAACTAGTTGTTTTGCGATTCTTGTTTTATACAAGAAGAATAGGTAGAGTTCTTCTTTTCAAAATTTTAAATAATTTTAAAGTTTCAACGATTGTTAATGAATAATTAACAATGGTTAAAAATGATAATTCTATCATTTTTTTGTCTACCGAATCTTACTGGAAGAACATTGGATAGATTGTAATATCGAGCATTACTTAGTCTATTCATTCATATTCGAAAATATATTATACACAGACATAGATTAGTAAAGATACTTCGCCGCCTTGAAATTAAATGAAGCCACAAACGGCTTATTAGTAAGTTCTTTTTTTTGTATTCTCGACAAAGAAAAACATTTTTAGAGAAAATTTACGAATAAATAACTAATACTGCGTAATTTACATAATAAATAAATAATTATTTCAAATATTTTAGGGACATTTTATCACGGAGACGTGGCAAAACTTTTTTACGCAACTATTTCAATTCTCAAAACTTGTTATATTATTGGGTATATTTTCTTGTTAGGAGTGAGTAATCTTTACTAATCTATGTACACAGACTTACTGATACCAAAGGCGATAATTTAATTTATTTCTAAGTTATTAATTGAGTAACGACATGATAGTGAAGGTTCCATTCAACGTTTCGGTTCTATTCGATTCATAAACGAATAAAAAAGTTCGATTAAAATATATTTCTATTAAAAAGTAGATAGCGAATAAAATTTATCATGTAGCCCATAAATTTTTGCTTTTTGACACTAAAGAAATGTCTCAATTTTATAAATCTGATAAAGTGAAAAATGGTTTTCCGATAAATTTTGTTTTGTCCGATTGATTTGTGAAAAGATAAAACACTATGTACAACCTTCAAAAAGATTTATTATAAAAATTTATAAAGTCTGTTATAGTTATCGGGAACCTTTTGATTAATTGGAAGTCTATTTTATTTGTTCCTCAATGGTTCTTCCCTTTTCTTACTAATGAAAACTTGTAGTTTAATCAAGTAACCATTATGTAAGGTAGGGCTAGGGACTAACTATCTATGAGAAACGCTTAGGGCAATTTCGTAAACCTTTAGCCAAATCATCGCTTTTCGGCGTAGGGCTCAGATATATAAATTCAATTATAAAAGTGATGAAACTCTTCTTTTTTTGATTTAAGTGACGTCAGAACTTATTTCTACCTTAAAATATGATGTATTGACGATTTTGATGATAATTTGGTGATATTGTGTGTATTGTAAGATAGGGATTCTAATATAATATGAGGCATTAACATCATAGAAGATCACACACGAAAGATATCCATTCTTAGCCCTAAGACGCACTGATGATAACCCGATATTGAAAAAAAACATATGTATTTCATTAGTGAAACATATGTTACATAAGTCCCTTTTAATTGATTTCTCTTGTGATTGCAACAGACTTCCATAAAAATATGAAACGCGTTTTTTTTACTGAAGCCTTATTTAGGTCAAAATGTAGCTACAGGTTGCCTACTAATCGTAGTTCTAGTTCCAGTCGTTAACAAATACCAGACTTTGGTACTGACATGCTAAACTAGTCTATACTAGACTTTAAACTAAGTGGGTAACTAAATGCCGTCCACTTTACTTGTTAAGAATAATTAGTTTAAATTACTGGAATAAAGTTTGAATAATATTTGTTCAGATAATTTAGAAAAAATATCCGTAAAATCCGTGATGCTTCTTAAAGAAATTTACAAAAAGGCTTATAAGTCATGTAATACGTAGATAGTGAAGACTTATGATTCCATCTGAATCCGGTGGATCTGAATGGGTTGGAGGTTCGAACTCAGGTACGTAGCCTCTAATTTTTCAAAATTATGTGCGTATTAGAAACTCATTATTATTTTCTGTAGCGTTGGAGGAAAGTCTCGTGGCAAAATTTATATGCGTAAGACTTTTTTTTTAATTTTCAAACGTGTGTGAAGATTTTGAAAGAAATATATATACCCGTATATATATACACGAATCGTAATTGTAATATATAATATATTTCCCTTCCTTAAAAACACGTGTATCTATAATTGATACAGATGTAACACTATACAAGTGTATTAATTAATATATTGATACATTATTGATATATTTTACCGAGCTCTGGGCGCTGGATATTCAAAGGCCAATCCGATTAGTTAGAGCTCAATCTAGAACATTAATAGATAAATTAATAACCTATAATGTGGGATGTTTCTATATAAATATAAAGCTAAAAATATTGACTACTACATAAATAATAAAATTGAATTATCTGATTGAAGAATCTAAAGCCGTAGTATTAATTTCCGCTCCCACCATAAGTTCCGATTTGTTCAATAAATAGTGGTAAATAAGTAATAATCTTGTTTATAAATAGAGAAAGACAAAACAATTTTGAACTTTTTTCTGATTTAATTCTTATCTCATTATTTTTTTGTTTGTTATTGACAAGTTCAAAGTCTTCCCACCAAACTATGGATGTGTTCGAATTTCAAGAATGATTCTTTGATTTCTGTTTCTGCCTAATAACAACAGTATTAAGCGCTGCTGTGTTCAGGTTTGAAGGGTGAGGTAAGACATACTTATCCGTGGCATTCGTCCTTAATTCCGGGGTAACGCATCTGTGGCCGACCTCAGGTAGGAATCTAATCTTATGTAAGGTTGATAACAAATAGGCGACAGTAGCCAGTTACCATCCGAGACGTTCCAGCTTAGACCTCAAGGGTAGCGGCGCATCTGTGGCCGACCTCAGGTAGGAATATCTAATCCTATCTGGGGTTGATTACAGATGTCCATGGGCGGCAGTAGCCACTTACCATCAGGTGGACTGCATGCTCGTCTACTACTCCTATATCATAAAAAAAAACCATCAGGTGGACTGCATGCTCGACTGCTCAGTCCTATATTATAAAATAGTACACATTGGCAACATATTCAGTTACAAGTTAAGATGTCAGATACCCTTCATAATTATTACAAGTTGATGATTCAGTACATGATCCTTAACCCCGACCTACGCGACGGAAGGGCTCGAAAGGTCGGCTTTCATTGTGAATTAGAACCACTTGAGGGTCTAATAAGGGTCCTGGCTTAAACATAATACCAAAAAGCCATTTATAGACGATTACTGTAATATTACGATATGGGGTGACATATATTTAATCGGCTTATATCTGATATAAATTAATGTTAAATGTTATATAATAATTAATCATTCATGTTGCATTGATGTGCATAAGTTTTCCAACAAATTAGTAAGACTTATCTACGGCTAACCCTCGAAATACTTGATGTTTTAAGAAAATGGTTTAATTTACAAAAACAATACAAAAATATAGTACTTTAGGAAAAAATAGTATATATATTTTTCTGGACATATTTTAAAGATCCCGGGGTCAGTATATGGTATACGTTCTCTATACAATAACCTGTATAGTATAGTATTTACCATACTGTGCAGTGGCTTGGAGACAAGTTTTAAAAAACTTAGCATTTTTCTTTCTGGTTAAAAATAATAAAACATTTACACTGCTTTAAGAAAATCAACCCTAAGCGGGTACAAAGGGCTTTAAGGTTATTAAGTATTACATTATGACTTAGCGTACCAAGCCGCTGGCGAGCTAGTAACGCTAGTACGCGGGTGGAAAACTTAAAAAATTAATTAATAAACAAGATGTCAAATTAAGATGCGACAGAGCCGAGGGAAATCACGCAAACGCCGTCTCAACTTCTAAACCCGTCCACTTTGATTCAAACTTCTTTATTAAAAAAGTAGCGGGGATATTACCGGGTTATAAAAACTTGAAGTGGCTTGACGGATTAATAATTGCATTGCCCGCATTTCCAAGGAGCCTTCGCTTTTATAAAATTTAATTCTTTGTTGGTAGGGTTGAAAGTTGACCTCTCGATCTGATGCCTGAGGTTCGAATTGGAGAGCTCTGATTTTACAAAGTTATGTGTGTATTAAATATATATTAAGTATGCAAAATTTAACGGTGAACGAAAACATCGTGAGGAAACCTACGTGCCAGAGAGTTCTCCAAAAAAAGTTTCTAAAGATGTGTGAAGTCTAGTGAATTACATTTGACCAGGGAGATGGATTATGGGCTAAGTTTCTATCCTTCTGGGAGGATACCCATGCCTAGCAGAGGGTAAATATTGGGTTGACTATTTTTTTTTTAATTTAGATGTAATAAACGAGCATGCAATCCATGTTGGTATGTAAGTACCGTACTCTGTGAACATGTTCAATCAACCCCAAATATGATTAGAGTCATCTATTTTTTTTTTGTAATATAGGAGTAGCAGACGAGCATGTTTCCACCTGATGGTAAGTGGCTACTGCCGCCCATGGACATCTGTAATGAACCCCAGATGGGTGTAGATATTCCTACCTGAGGTCGGCCACAGATACGCCGCTACCCCTAAGGCCTAAGCTGCAACGCCTCGGAAAAGTATGTCTCCCTTACTACTCCCTTCAAAACGAAGCACAGCAGCGCCTAACACTGCTGTTATGAGGCAGAAATGGGTGTGGCGGTGGTGCCGCCGGAGTCGAACCACAAAGGGTTCTACCACCTTCGAAACTATCTACTTTACTATCTACCTATCTACTTTCACAGATGCGTTACTACCCCTGAGGACGAAGTTAAAATGCCTTAGGTAAGTTTCTCTTCCTTACTCTACCCTTAAATCCAAAACACACTAGCACAAAACACTATTAAAGGTATCGGAGGTACCTTCCGAGTCAAACCACAAAGAGCCCTACCACCATTTATTTGGTTTAACACTATCTCTCTGTATTCAACAGAAATATGTATATTAAATAATTGGAGTTTATCCTCAACAATTTCCCACATAATTTTATCTCCATTACACACAATAACTCAAGTTCCTTCAAATGTGCGAAGGCGTGACATACAATTTGCATATTAACGAGGATGGAATATGTAAACGACTTAATAACTGTCCCCCCAAGACATCGAACTAATAAACATTATATTTTTCTCATAAATTGGATTATTTTTGTAAAAAGTAAGTATTTCTTTTTACTTCTAGATAAATAAGTTAAATTTCATTTTGTTAAAACGTTTTAGAAATAATTTAATACATTCCCTGAAAAAATGTAATGTCAAGTTATACGTTAGAAGGAAATACAGATATGTATAGTGTCCGCCAAAGTGCTAGTCCGCTCTGAAGTTGTTGCGAGCCGGTGTAGTTTTGCGAGTTGAAGACCGAAGAGTTGCGAGTAGTTGTAGTAATTTGCTATGGCGACGCGAATCATTTCTATATTCAGAGCAGACTAGCAGTGTTACGCGGAATATAAATCTTACATATTATACTTTTTACCTGGCCTATGCATGTTCAATTAACTAATTAATTAACGATCTATCTTGTAAATTGATTTTTGACTAAAAATATCTGGATGTTGAAATCACACAATAAGTAAAAAATCTATTTGATAATTATTACCGATATCAGTATCAAAAATAAATATTAAAAATAAAATTGGAATATTCAAAATTTTATAATAATAGCATAACAATGCAATAACTTGTTGGTCAGCGCAATTTTTTCATGTTATTAGATTTTAAAATATTATATCAGCTAGCAATTTTTCTCTCATGCGGAAAGTATTGAAAATTTCAAGGATGCAACACACAAAAGATTAATAACGTGTTCTTATATCTTCATCTTTCATACCTGAAACTGTATTTATTTTAAAAATACAATGCAGTCCAGTGAAAAATCTTTTGAAGAAAAATTAAGTGCATTTTCTAGATTAATGAAAGATGAGGAAACTGGGGACATTAATTAATGACTTATGTAATTGGATTTCTAACAGGTTGGAAATTAATGACCTGACCGAAGTGGGAATGGTATTGACTTTAGTTGTAAAGGTCATGAGGTCTACAATTCAAAGATCATACTATAATTGTATACTTCGGAATCAGTTAGTTACTTCAGACCAGTTTTATAATTAAAAATAATTCGTATTGAACATTGATCACCCATAATTTATATGTGGTGACCATCTATCTTAGGGTTTTGAAGATGGTAAAACCCTTTGTGGTTTGACTCCGGCGGCACCACCGCCACACCTATTTCTACCTAATAATAGCAGTGTTAGACGCTGCTGTGTTCCGGTTTGAAGGGTGTGGTAAGGGAGACAGACTTTTCCAAGGCGTTCCAGCTTAGTCCTCAGGGGTAGCGGCGCATCTGTGGCCGACCTCAGGTAGGAATATCTAATCCTGGGGTTGATTACAGATTTCCATGGTCGGCAGTAGCCACTTACCATAAGGTGGACTGCATACTCGTCTGCTACTCCAACATTATAAAAAAAAGACCATATATGGAAGTTTCCAAGAGTGGTGACGTATATGCGGTACATATGCAACGCGTTGGTTTTCAAGTAGAACTGTTCTATATGCAGTTATTTAAACTGTAACCAGCTACTTTAATCCTATAAAAAACTAGATGTTATAATTCTTCAAATTAAGTTGAAAATAATGACAAATAGGGTTCTAACGATAATGTCTCATTGGTAACATAAATTGTAAAGAAAAAATGTATAACTAAAGACAAGTTCCAAAGAAGTGAGAACTAGTCCAGTCATAGGATATTCAATTAAATTCAAATTCACCGAATTCACCTTCAAAGTTCAATAACAGACATTCAATATTGAAAAATCTGAAGTTTAAAGTTCAAAAGGCTAATATTATTTCAATCGCAACTAGGTGAGAATTAAAACTAAAATGTTACTCTGAGGTTAATAAAACGATTTCGTTTGGATAAAGTGAAGATTTGGAAAAATATTTTTTAAATTTGTACGAATTTTTAAATATTGCAACACTTAACACTGTTGTAATTACGCAGACACAAGGTGGCGGTTGTGATTTCTGAATCAAACCATAAAAGTTTCTAACCTAACCTAACCTAACCTTCTTATATTAGTTAAAGCGTAAAATTAATAATGAACACTTAACTTTTGCTCTGCTCACCCATAAGACCTACAGAACCAATCTCGGCCATTGTTCTCTCGTACCGAGACTGAGCAGGCTGTACAAGGAACTTGTATCTAAAGATGGATCCATTGATGTGTTTAGTGATAATGTCAGGAAATTCAAAGCCAAAATTGTTAAAGCCTTAACTACGTCCCAAACGGCGTAGCCATACTTAAAGTGTCACAAATAATAAGATTGTTAAAGTTGATTTTTTTTTTAATCTTAACAAATATTATAGTTAGTTATCGTACTTTTGTTAATGCATGCTGTGACTATTTATAAATGGAATTACATGTAACACTAGATATTTAAGGACACATATTGATACATCATAATATAACATGTATTTCTTAATAGTCCAATAAAATAAATAAATAAATAAACACTAATTTTCATCCATATATAGCAAAATTGTCATTTCGATTTAGTAAGCTTTGCCAAAAAATATTTAATTGTTATCAATTTCGAAAGGTATAATGATTTCGGTTTCAATTCACATCCGCCTACGCCACGTGTATAAATTAATTTTAATTACTTTAGGGAAATTGGTGTTAATTTGAACGGTTTTTTTGCAATATTAATTAAGTGTGCCTTGATCTTTATCAGAAGTTAAAATTTGATTCCAATTATAAGCGATAATAATCTAGTGTTTGAAATCGACCTTCAAATCGGGGGTTCGAGATAAGTATCCTACCTCAATACCTCTGATTTTTCAGTGTATCTTCCCGATCAAACCATACTGGTATAGAACCAGTATATAAAACATGAAAAAAGAAAGTATCTAGTTTTATTTTCATTTGCGCTGTTAAGGCTAACGCGCAACAAAGTGGCTGTAGATTGTCACTTAAACATGCAATATTGCAATAAAAATGAAAAAGTTCCCACTTTCTCAACTTGATTGCAAAAACTTTAGACGGGACCTCGCAAACTACTTTGCAACGTCACATAGTTCATATGTAACGAGAAAATTAAAACATTGTATCTTTTTAGTGCTTTTGACGTTGATTAAACTCTTTATTGGTAGTGGTCCAAGGGTCATATCCTACAAAAATATGTATTCATAAAATTTAATAAAAAACTATCGATTTTATATTACCAATTTTTTAAACAACTTTCTGAACTTTTTAAATGTAGTAGAAACTTCGTCTGCAGAGCCAGTATCACCACACCTATACGTGTCTTATAACAGTAACACTGTTGTGTTTTCGCTTAAAGAGTGTAGTATAAGCAACATACTTGTCCGAGGCGTTTAAACTTAGTCCTCTATTTGGAGTTACAGATATTCATGGGTAGCAGTAACTACTTACCATCAGGTGAACGACATACTTGTTGGTTACCTCAATATCATAAAAAAAATCATCAGATAAACTGTATATTGTTTACCAACTTCAATAAAAAAAAACAATCTTGACCGCCACACTGCCGTGCGCTTTTTAACATTTTCCCCACAAAGACACACAAATCCTAACACATCATAAACAAACCATCAGCAAAACACACAAAACAGCTTGTTTTCGCAAGCACCCACTTGACAAAACACCTCACTCCGATCCTTTTAAGACAAGCGTGTTTATGTTTCCATAATATTACTTATCGCGCTCATACGATTTTCTACGTAAAAATCTTGTCACGGGTAAAAATAAGATAACACCAAGCACTTTGAGTTTTCCTTATGCATACATTATACGATTTCTTTGTATTCTATATCTATTTTATTTTCTCTCCTTACTTTTTTGAAATATTTAGGTAGAATAGCTATACTCGCCGAAGAACTTCAAAACCGTAGAATCTTATTAAAAAGTAAAGGGGGTAGAACTGTTTGCTTCCTTTGGTATGTACAACTATTTAATTATTTCTGTCTTTAAACATTGTCATCAATTTATTGTTTTCCGACTGCTGGGCTCTAGTCTGCTGTCAGAATGGAAGCGATTGTAGACTGTAGTCTATCGCCCTGACTAACTGTAGATTGGTAGACTTTACACTCTTGAGGACTTAAAGCAATCTAAGTCGATTGGTAATGTAGGTTTCCTTACGGTTTCCTTCGCACTTTAAAAACTTGATATTTAAATTGTAATACGTAAATAATTGAAAAGTAGAGTCTAGGATTCGACTTCGATTCGGGGCAACGTGCCTAGTGGACTCCGGTTGCGTTCCTTTGGAGATCCCCGAGTCCTCTACACAGCGCTGAGGACGGCCACCAGGGGGGTTTTAGTGCGGTAAGAGTCCCACTTAACCCTGTGTCACTTCCAAGGCATCGGGTACCTTTTGAAGGTTTCCCCCTTGTGAACAAAAAAATAAAAAGGATTCGACTTCAGACCCTTGATTAAGAGGCCAAGTTTGAGTCATTGCTATCACTGCTATAGGTAAACGTTTTAGAATAACTAACTTTATTTCGATCCGAAAGGTATGGAAGGGTAATTGTCGTGAAGACATAAACGCAAACCTAGGATAGAAATCTATTAACTATTTATAAATCTGCACGACGGGGAATCAAACCCGGAACCCTCGTATCACACGACGCTTCACTACGAGTTTTTTTTTTTTTTTTTTTTTTTTTTTTATAATATAAGCGTAGCAGACGAGCATGCAGTTCACCTGATGGTAAGTGGCTACTGCCGCCCATGGACATCTGTAATGAACCCAGATAGGATCAGATATTCCTATCTGAGGTCGGCCACAGATGCGCCGCTACCCCTGAGGACTACGCTGGAACGCCTCGGAAAAGTCTGTCTCCCTTACCACACTCTTCAAACCGGAACACAGCAGTGCCTAACACTGCTGTTATTAGGTAGAAATAGGTGTGGCGGTGGTGCCGCCGGAGTCGAACCACAAAGGGTTCTACCACCTTCATTTAATCAATTACCTAATATCCACATTCCAAAATTACGCATAACTGGAATTCTGGAGTGAGTTAACAGTATAAAACAAGTTGATTACATGCGTCATTACTTATACTTGTGAGTATACCGCGGCTTTACCTGCTTTATCTGCGATCTCGTCAACAGGGTTCACGACACTCGATCGGCAAACGTGATAATTTGCCGCTTGCCACGTAAGGCAAAAATGTTTCAAAAGTCAGGTAATTTTTTAAAATAGCTCGTATGCGTAACGTTATTTTTTTAAGTGATATTGGAAGTTATTATTAGCGAGCGAAAGTATATTTTTAGGCCTTAAGTATTAGGTATGGGTACATCGCTTTTTATTATATAAGGTTTCGGCGAAATATCAAGTCAAGTCAAGTCGTTGGGTTGCAGGGCATGCAAAAGAATGCGACGTAAGTACATACATCATCATCATCAACCCATTATTGTCCCACTGCTGGGCACGGGTCTCCTCTAATGATGAGAAGGAATAGGCCATAGTCCACCGCGCTGGCCAAGTGCGAATTGGTAGACTTCACATACGAGTACCTTTGAGATTTCTTTTTATCTCTCAGGTTTCTTATAAATCATCAGGTTAATTAATTTGTAATACGCACATAATTTTAAAAAATCAGAGGTGCCTGGGTTTTGAACCTCGGACCCCTCGATCGAGAGGTCGAGTTTCTTAACCACTGGGCTATCACTACTCTACATACATAAAACATTACCCTCCGCTGGTAAATGAGATTGCGTGCTTTAATAACACGGAGTCTATTACATGAAAAACTTAAATGAAAATAAAAAATAAAAACACATTTCCACGCTTGCCATACGTGCAGGTCACTGAACTGAAATGCATAAATTAAAAACATTTCGCATAACATAACAAAACATAAACATGTTGCGAAATGTTTGCGAACTGTCGTTGAGATTCGCGAATTTATTCTGAAAATTTTCAGCTTCAACAAGAAAATACTGCGCCAAATTTAATCTGTTATTTTTAATTTAAATTGCAGATTAGGTTGATATTTTTGTAAAACTTGTTATGTCTGCGTTGTCCTATGGATGCGGATTTTTGAAAACCTATTTTCGAGGCTTTCAAAGTCCGGTCCTCTCGGTATTATGGTGCATTTTTTAGTTTTACAATAAAAAGGTAAGAAACTTAGAATCCATTGACTTATTATAATCGATATAAATACGCACAAAATTGACATTCTTGATTTTTATTCGTTTGTATGATTTTGTAAGACTTGTATTTTCAAATTAAAGATTTTTCTTTCTTTCTTACATTTGTTTTTTTTTGTATCATTTGAATAATTCAATTACGATGTTTTTCTTATAAATTAGTACTTACTTTGAATGCGTTATGGTTGCGTGATTGAATGCATTCTATTCCTCCGTCCTATAAAGTAACTCATATTTCTATTATGTAACTCTACAAGTTACTTTCTATTATGAAACACAACAACAGAACTAATCCCAACAAAACGAAGTGCTCAGGTATATTCATCTGGTTTCATTCTTATGCATTAAACCACTGCATTCAGCAGAAAATTAAAAATTTAGATAAACACTTTGCTCAAAGCATATGAGCTCAGTTCCCTCTGAATGAAATGCAAGGAATAAAGAATGAAGAAAAGATAGGTGTATAAGTTCTTATGGAGCCTTCATTATGTACGACACGACACGATTTAGGGTTTATTTATCTACCGACATCGTCCGTGTTCTAACACGGTCCGCATTTATATCTGCGACACGACTGCGCGGACATAGGTTGTGCCTGTCAAAGTATTGTATTGAAGAAAATAATTTGAAGGTGGTAGAACCCTTTGTGGGTCGACTCCGGTGGCACCACCGCCACACCTATTTCTGTCTAATAACATCAGTGTTAGGCGCTGCAGTGTTCCGTTTTGAAGGGTGTGGTAAGGGAGACAGACTTTTCCGAGGCGTTCCAGCTTAGTCCTCAGGGGTAGCGGCGCATCTGTGGCTGACCGCAGATAGGAATATCTAATCCTATCTGGGGTTGATTACACATGTCCATGGGCGGCAGTAGCCACTTACAATCAGGTGGACTGCATGCTCGTCTGCTACTCTTACATTATATAAAAAAAAAGTACGACACGACACGATTTAGGGTACATTTATCTACCGACATCGTCCGTGTTCTAATACGGTCCGCATTTATATCTGCGACACGACCACGCGGACAGTTTGTGTCAAAATATTGTATTGAAGAAAATAATTAGTGCGCGTCGAACTTGCACACGGAGGGACCCGTACCACCAAATTTTTCATTGGATTATTTTTTTTGTGCTTGTGATATTGTGAAAATTTGAAGTGTCTATTACAACTATTATTACGTTCAATAGGTAAAGCGAAAAATTCCGAAACAGTTGTTTTTTGTGTGACCGTAGCCACCCCGCGAAAGTCATTTTATATATGAAAGTATGATTTCATCTTTCTTTTATAAACTTGTCGTATTTTCATAGGTGTTGATAATGGAAGAGCTGGTTTTAATGTGCAAAGACTTTAAAGGTCATAAGCGTTCCGATTAGCACTTTATAAGTATTAAATCAAGGCTAAAATCTTTCTCCATAAGCACCATGATAAAGCCCTCATTAGCAGTAAAACCTTAGAACGAGCTTGACCGTTAACACCTCGTAAACCTTCATAGCTCTCTGATCTGCCCACGGGAACACGGAGAGATGCCATAAATTATTTATGATCAATAAATCTTTAATCAGAAGCAAAGTGTGCTTAGATACATTATGTCAAATTTGATTAGATTTTTTGACCAAATGCAATTAAAAAATAATAATTAATGTTCATTGTATTTTTTATCGCCTTAGATTATTGGTAAAATGTGATAGAATCCTTCATGGTTCAACCTTGGTGGTAGCACGTCACGGCTTCTTCTAATTCTTCTATCCTCTATTTTGGGTTGTATGTAATATATTTCAGTACTTTAATGCACTGCTGTGTTTTAGTTTGAAAGGTGTGGTAAGAGGGAGACACTCATACTCCAACTTAGTCCTCAGAGTCAACGACTTCAAAGAGGTCTTCAACTCTATTTGGGATTCATTACACATGTCCATAGTACTACTTACTTTCAAGTGGATTTCAAGCTTATTTGCAATCCCAATTTTAAAAAGTATTTAGTGCGCTCCCAGTAACAAAAGCGAAAGAAAACCCAGTTTTTCTACACTACGTCCAGACATTCCACACTTATTCAGGACTAAATTCTACACATCAGGTCTAAATTCAAACGTTACTGTCAAGACTACTTTATCACGCTTCAAAACATTAAGCAAAGTTATGTGCTATTAATACAGTGGGATGATAATTATGAGTAAATTATATTCAATACCGTTTCCGCCACGAAGTAAGGGTTAATTAACCCTTTGAGGCTTCGATAATAATTAGACAATTGAATAACAACAGACGAGTTCCGATTGGCTTATATGGAAGTCGAATTATAAGCAACGTTATTAGCATTGACATTCTTGGGAATATAATTATTTACGGTTATATTGGCTTAAGATCATAGATAATGTAAATTGTTCTAAAATATATAATTAAAACTATGGAACTTTAAATAATAAATTACATTTCAAATTAAAATGCATTAACTAAGCAATTTCATATAATATTCAAGAGGCACCTTTATTTTTTTCTAATTATGTCGTCTAGAGAACGCCATATTTTTTTTTATAATATAAGAGTAGCAGACGAGCATGCAGTCCACCTGATGGTAAGTGGCTACTGCCGCACATGGACATCTGTAATCAACCCCAGATAGGATTAGATACCTGAGGTCGGCCACAGATGCGCTGCTACCCCTGAGGACTTAGCTGGAACGCCTCGGAAAAGTCTATCTCCCTTATCACAACCTTCAAAACGGAACACAGCAGCGCCATATTGAATTTAGCGTAACTTCACATACAGACATAATTATTGAATAATGAAGATGCCTCTAACAATACCTTATTCAAATTCTGATAAGAATTTTAGAAGTTGTACGAAAAAGGACAAAAATAAAATATTTACAATGTACATACGGGTTGAAATCGTAACCCGCCTTTTGTCTTCGCCGTATTCGAGCATAAGAGGGTATAGAAGAAACTTTACGTTTTTAAAACAGTAGTACATACGTCAAACTTGGTAAGATTGATAGTGCAAACTCTGAAATAAATCAGGAATTATGAACAATCAGCTATGCGTGAGCCGGGCGCTCTTTTAGATTTTTTTAACTATAAGTAAGTTGTGGCGACTTAATGTCTACTCCATCTATCAAGAGATGGCGCCACTTATTTCTGAATCACGCTATCGAAATTTTGCATATACACAAGCTCCAAACTGAGGCTGTCGGAGCATAACCGCTAAAATTGGTACATACTTACATACCATATATTTTTATAGTGCAGACACAGTACAGTTACATACGGGTACACAAACGAGTAAAGGAGTATGCACTCCACCTGATGGTTAATGGCCACTGTTGCCTATGGGCATCTGCGATCTACCCCAGATAAGATTAAGTGGAAATAAGAGGATGAAAAAAGAGGTGTTTTGCTATCCCTAAGGGCTAAGTTGGGCTACTGCTGGTGTTCCCATATCTTTCCGTTATCAGTATCATCCCGGGGAAGGCACCATGTCTCCGGGGTCAATCCACGAAGCGTTTTACCACCATAAACTATTTTATACTAATTATTTTTTGGTTTATACTTTCCATATGCAAATCCACATAGGCACTTGACCGTTTGTACCATAATAAACCCATTACAGTCTACTGTTACGATAACTTGTTATCATTAGGTATTAATGTTATCATTAAAATGCGCTTACATGTTTAAGCTTTTACTGCTCTGAATATTTTCAAGTGCCTGATAAACAAACATTGATTGTGAAGCTTTTTATTATTGCTTAATGTCACTTAAATAAAGTGATTTGTTTTTTACGGTTCAGTACCCGAAGGATAAAAACGGAACCCTATTACTAAGACTTCGCCGTCTGCCCGTCTGTCCGTTTGTGCGCCTGACACAGGGCTCTATCTCTGGAACCGTAATAGATAGACACTTGAAACGGGTCCCCATACAACAAATTGCTATTCGATATATTTTCAACTAACTTTTGAACCATTATAGGTAGACAGTTCTAATTTTCACAATTTGTGTTCTTTAATGGCTGCTATAATAATTAATTACTGGAAATAAAAAAAAAAAAAAAAATTTTTGATTGTACAGAACCCTCCAGGTGTTTTTTTTATTATTATTACGATTCTTTAGTGTTTTGTTTAATTTTACTTATGTCAAAAGCCTGTATCAAATACACTTGAAGTTTTTTAAGCCGTTTATTTTTTCCGGACTTTCTAAGTCATTTTTTTTCAAATTCCTGTAATGATGTATGTTCAATAATTTCTATGTAATAATAGGAATTTATTGGTATTGTACAAGTACATTGGTTCTTAAATAATTTGGCAAAGAATTGATAGATCCATTATTAACAAAATATAATCTATAATTTATTATAGTATTTGTAGGATACATGAAGGTATAAGAAGATATCATAGAATGTTGTTTGAAGTCCATAACTCATAAAAGCTGCGCAAAGCTCCAGTAACCTAATAGAGGGTAGATAAAGCTCTGCGAGTGTCTCGGGCTTTTAAATCAGTTTGAAATAATGCCACGATCCTCTGCATACAAATGTAGCTTTTATTTCTTGGTTATGTACAGAAATTTAATCATTTTCCGCATTATAAAAACAATATGTTCTGTTTTAAAGTGTAATATTTATTTTAATAATACTAGCTGACCCGGCAAACGGTGTGTTGCCATATAAATAAAAAGATGTTAAAGGTGAACAACCCTTATCACTTAGGGGTATGATTCTCAGACCTACTGAATATGCATATAAAATTTGGTGAAAATCGGTAAATCCCTGTATCGTGGGTTCTGTGGACACGCAAAGACGTATACACCCAGACCCAGAACAGATGTCTAAATTCATCATTCAGATATCTGTCTGGCCGGAGATCGAACCCGGAAACTTTTGTGCGTCAGACCGGTATGGTGACCGCTCCGCCACGCCGGTCGTTAGTATTAGAACGAGCATGCAGTTCATGTGATGATATGTGGCCTCTGCCGCACATGGACATCTGTAATCAATTCTAGATAGGGCTTAAGTCTTATCTGAGATTGGCCATATATACGTAGCTACCACAGAGGGCTAAGTTGGAACATTTTGTGTAAGTTTGTGTCCCTTATCACACCCTTCAAACCAAAAAACAGTAATGTATGACACATTATAGGGCAGAAAAAGGTGTAGCTATGCTGCCTTCGAGAGAACATCAAGAGTTCTACCACAAATAATAACTTTTAAAATACTACACTTCACTTTTAATAAAGTATGTAAATATATTTTTATTCATAAATGATATTTTACATAAATACTCGTATCTGCAATAGAAATATTCCCTTTACATATTTCATATTTACTAGATACTTAATATTTATTTCTTACTATATTTTTCCTTTCCGTTCCACATATTTTCCTGATATTCGGTAACTTGTTGATTTAATAACGAGGTGGTAATGGAGCGAGATGGGATAAATCAGAATGAATGGCTTCGAAATTGGCACATCGGCCCAATGTGGTGATTTGTGGCTATTTGGTTTATATTATGTGGGTGTATGGAAGAACTTGTGAGTAAGTTTTGATGTCTATTGTAATGATAATATGTATAAATAAATATAATTATAGTTTAAAAACTAAAATCCCCGTTAAAATCGCACAAGAAAAATCGTTAATCCTGACGATCCTAATGAGGTGAACGGCATAAAATTATCAAAATCGTGTATTGTCCTCGGTTGTTCATAAATGTTTAAATTTTAAATTAATCGGAGCGTTATATGTGGATAAAAATCGACTTCAAAGATGCCGTTACATACATACAGGTCACAAGATAATGTAAATGTCAGGCGACCATTAGTCCGTACTCCGTAGTAACCACGTATTATCAAGTATATAAGTTCATTGACTACTTTATCTTATAATATTAATATTTTATGAAAATTATATTTTTTTTATGTTAATCCGTTTTTAAATTAACTGCGTTAATACGTTTCATGGTGTCGGGTTCAATCCCTGGTCGAGCAGATGTCATGATATCGTAGTTATTTCATTAAATTCATATTGACAGAAACTCATTTAACAGAATAATTGAATTTATTCTTTCAAATTGTTCAATGTAGGGACTTAAACAACATCAATATGTGAAACCGTCCTAAATAAATAGGATTTCTAAATCATCCGGAGTTAAGTCTTATGAAATGAAAATAATACCATGAAAATGACATATCGTTTATTTTATTGTTAACCATAGATCTTATTAAAGATTTTTATAAGATTTAGGAAACAAACAACCTTGCAATTCACTTGATGATAAATGATACCCGTCCGCCTATTGACAACTGTGATTAAAATCATATTCAACAGGTTCTACTTGAAAGCGACCACCGTTGCGTTGCCAATCTTAAGGCCTAAGACATAGATTAATAAAGATTACTCACTCCTAACAAGAAAATGTATACAGTTTTGACACTTGAAATTGTCACTGTCATCTATTTTCGTGTTTGAAAAATATTAAAAAAAAATAGTTTTCAGATCATTTACGAATGAAACGCTATTTCTCCGCACTTTTTCTTCGATTTCGTGTTTTTGCACCACTTACTTGCGGTTGTCGGCATTGTTCCGCGTCAATTACACCATGACAACCATTAAATAGCTGACAGAATTGTCAGCCGTTTAAGCCATTTAATGGCTTCCTTCAATTACAAGGAGGTGAGATATCTATACTTATGGCCTGAGATGGTCGCCTCATATGTGTGTCAGCCTGCTTCCACATACTTCCACCAGAACACAAGAACTGCTTCACATTAATAAAGATAGCTTCGGCTTCGGTACCTTCCCAGTAGAACCATACGGTTCTACCAACTTTTAAAATCTCGTTCTGCTCACAAACACACTTTTCGAAATTGGACAAAACATCAAATTCTAGAGCATATCTATGACATGCCGTTTATTTGTAGCTTAAACGAGCATTTCAACTGGGATACTCGAAGTTTCCACTCAAAACGCAGTTATATTGAACCGATCCTTTGTGAGCTATGTTTGAACTCTGCGTTTAACTGGACAAAGGGAGACTGCCTTTTAGTTTATTTACAGTAATATTAAAGAACTTGAAGCAGCGATAGACTAGTGGTATGGAATTTTACTTTGTAGGTACATAGATAGGGGCCCGACGTTGAAATCCCACCTTTGATTTTTCAAAGTTATTTGCTTATTAGAAATTAACTATCACTTGCTTAAACGGTGAAAGAAAACATAGTGAGGAAACCTGCATACTGGAGAAATCTTTAAAGTTTTCAAACGTATGTGAAGTTTACCAATACGCACTTGGCCAGCGCGGTGGACTATGACCTAATCCTTCTCATTCTGAGAGGCGACCCGTGCCCAACAATGGGACAGTAATGGGTTGATGAAGTACATAGATTATCCTTTGTGGTTCGACTCCACACGACACATTTGTAAATGGTATTGTTAATGTTGATTAAAAGGGCATAGAAAGGTGAAGTTGGTATTTATCCGTAGCGTTAAAAATTTAGTCTTCAGGCGAAACATCTATGACTGAACTCAGGTATTGTTATCGCCAAACTGCTAGTCCACCTGAAGTTTTCCGAACAGGTCTACACCTGCATACAATTTGCTATAGCAACGCGACTCACTTCTATGTTCAGAGCGGACTAGCAGTTTTATGCCAACTATAAGAATCTAATCTTATCTGGGTTTATTTATAATGCCTTACACACATCAACCCACAAACATTGATACAACAACAAAACACGTACACCACAAGAATCACATTAATTTTATTAGGGGTTCCCAGAAAATGGTTTAACTGGATCATATACTTTCATCTTTTAGTCAGGAGCCGTAATGCTGAACGCACATTAACTACCATCGTTTAGCTACAGATTGTTTGGCAAAATCAAATATGACATGAACGGCAAGACAAAACAGCTGCTTAAACAACAGCTCTGTAGCTTAAGGAACAACATCGTAGCTTATGCTACTATCGCTCGCACGATAAATACGCCTTCTACACTTGTAGCCCCGTATTGGGATTCCGTGTGACGTGGTTACCATGTACACATGCATAGACGAATAGACACGCAAACCGAACCGAACGAACCGACACGCGAAATAGAAAACTAAATTAATCATTTAGGTATATCTGATAGGGATCAAAGCCGGAACTCTCTGCGTCTCAAATTAGTTTGGTGCGCTCTCAATAGCCAATGTGCGGTTAGCCTAACGCGATCAGTGATTCAGAGCACGTGTATAATGTTAGATAATACGGTTACAATAATATGATAAGAGGGATCTTTTTGTTCAAATATGTAGTAGTTCCTTTGAAGTATTTTCTTTTGAGAGCAAGGGTTTGCTTACGTAACGAAAATATCAACCGTTTTTCCAGGGAATAGTAAGCATATGTTATATTTTTGAGGTGTTCATTTTTAAATATTTATTTATTTAAATATTTACTTTGTATAAAGTCTACTCAGAAATCAATTATCATTTAAGTGCTGAAAGACCGTCAGAACATTTACATTCATAAAGTGTAAAAAGGTGTTTGAAAATAACTTATTCGCACTTGGCCAACATGGCGAATTATGACTTTCTCACTCTGAAAGGAGACTCGTGCCCAGAAGTGGGATAAAACTGGGCTGATAATACAAAAAATTGAAATTCATACATTCATGTCAAAAACAGCACTGCAAAATAAAAAATAATTCAATATTCATACTCTTGCTCTAAATATGTTCACAAATCGCTATTACTGAAAACACGGTGTTATGTAAGCCACTCCTTATTTATTAATCCGTCATATTTTCAACCAACATTTTATTTTGACCTCTTGTCAGACATATGGTACTCGGCTAAAGCCTAGCGATATTTTCTGTCAAGCCGCTTGGGCTGTAGCCAAGAATTGGACATACGAGTACGTACATACACATATAAATTTATACATACGCTCGAGAACATTTCCCTCCTTCTGGCGTTAGTAAAAACACAATTTTTTTAAAGTTTTTGTATATAAATTTGCGACATCAAAATGTTAAAAAATATAATATTTTCTTTTTTTTTTAAGTTTGAACCTAACACTACTTTTTCATTTTAAATAGCCTCGCTCAACTTTACTCTTTCGCACCGTTAGTCAGACTAGTACTAAACAATATAGCCTAAATATGTAGCCTAGTGCTATGAATAAATAATTTTTAATTTAAACCTTTACACAATGTTTAAGGATAAAATGTAATGTTGTGGTCAGATAACAGCTGAGACTAGCGTGATAAACAAAACTTTTACAACCCTCTAGGGTCGTGCATATTATAGTACCTATTAGAAGCCTCCAGTTATGTACAAATTAGTAAAAATTGAGTTTAGTAATTGACGTGACGAAAACATGTTGTTTACCCTAAAACTACTTAAATTTGACCTTAAAAGTAAATTTACCTGTTGCTCATGAATATTAAATCATCATCATCATTAAATATGGCTAAGACAAAACAGTTAATGATCATCTTCATTATTAAATAAATAGGCTGAGACAAAAAGACGAAACACTTTTTTTGTTTTTTTTTTTTGTTATATAAAGGTAGCAAATCTAATAGTAAGGGGCCACTGCCGCCCATGGACATCTATAATCAATCCTAGATAAGTTTAGAGTTCTCTATAAGTTCTTCTCTAGTTAAAGGTTTCTAAGGACTAAGTTAAACGCCTTGCATAAGTTTCAATCCCTCTCTTTGCCATAAAGGTTATCTGAGATTATATTTTTTTATTTCACATATCCATAATTGTGATGAGCCCTTTATGAGAATGCAAGACTTCATGGTGAGTGGGTTCATGAAATAGGTTGCTGTTTGGTCAACTATGGTTACTCACTTTTTTATTTTTAAGCCTAGCAGTGGCATAACAATTGTAAAACAACTTCAGTGAAGACTCAATAAAACCGTACCCGGATAACAATCACGCTGGTGACCCGGATAACCGGTTTATAAATATTTACGACTTTTACGATTTGTACCGGTATAGCGAGTTACGATGTAAATCAAATAGTCTTGAGAAAGAAAAAAGAAAAAATATATTTACTGCACTTCGCAAGTTAATAAATGTCAAGCTCAATTTAAAAAAGATTTTTCCTTTAATTTTATAGATTTCATGTGTTGTAGAGATTCTCTTGTGTGCGTAAATGTTCTACAAAGTTAATCGCATTCAGTGTGGATAACAGTTGAATGAGTGATAACTATTACATATAACCTATTATTATGAATAATATATAGGATGAGTAGTGGTGTTGTTGGAAATGATACTCCGAAGCTATTTACACGACTCACTATATTATAGATTTATATATATACAATTAACAAACGAAAGTAAGCGAACAATAATGAAAGATTTAAACATAAAATATTAATTTTCGTATCAACACAATTGACATGACATCCTAACTGTCTTTTCTTATTTTTCCTCTCAAATATTAGGTTTTCTATACAGAGATATAAGGAGGTATGTAGGTTACACTCTACAGTACTCCCCCACCGAGATCGCTACTGCGATCGATAATAGTCTGGGAATGTAACTTTTCTTCCGCTTCTTGTTCTCTTGACTTCTGGAGCTGGTTGAGCAGGTTCAGCAGGCAGTACATCTGCTTCACGCATCAGATAGGCTGGTTTGAGTCGATCAATCGAGACTGTAACTGTCTTTCCTGACATAATAATTTTGAAATATTTAGAGTTGCGCTCGACGACTTTATGTGGACCTGAGTAAGGCGGTTCCAGCGGTCTTCGAACATGGTCCTGCCGCAGGAAGACGTGTGATGAGTCTTTCAAGTCACGTGGGATGTAGAACGGACTATTCCTGTGCCAAGATGCTGGTTTTGGTGTGAGATTGGCTAGGCTAGTGCGCAGACGAGTTACTAGAGTAGTGATGTCTCCAGTGGTGTGGTCATTGGATGGAGCTATGAACTGACCTGGAAGGCGAAGAGGTTCGCCATAAACCAGCTCTGCTGAAGATGTCTGAAGGTCTTCCTTCCATGCACTTCGTATGCCGAGTAACACGAAGGGAAGAACCTCAGTCCAGTTGGAAGAGTTGTGGCACATAATCGCAGCTTTTAATTGGCGATGCAGACGTTCGATCATACCATTGGCTGATGGATGATATGCGGTCGTTCTGAAATGTTTAGCTCCAACCATGGATGAAAGTGCATTGAATAGATGGGACTCGAACTGTCGACCTCTGTCTGTGGTGATTTTTAGTGGACATCCAAATCGGGCAAACCAACCAGACACAAGGGCGGATGCGCAGGTCTCAGCGGTAATGTTTTTGAGCGGGATAGCCTCAGGCCATCGCGTGAACCTGTCGATGACGGTGAGACAGTATGTGAAATCAGATGAAGGTGGTAGTGGACCGACGATGTCAAGGTGAATATGAGAGAACCTTGAAGTAGGGGTAATGATAGAGGAAAGAGGAGATGAGGTATGGCGGTAAACTTTACTGCGTTGGCAGTGTAGACATTCACGTGACCACTCTCTACAAGTTTTGCGAATCCCTGGCCAGACAAATCTTTGTGATACCAGTCGCACTGTAGCTGCTGCTCCTGGGTGACTCAGACTGTGTAGGGAGTCAAAGACTTGTCGGCGAAAGGTAGGTGTTACGAATGGACGTGGTAATGTTGTTGAAGTGTCACAGTAAAGTGTTCGACGCGACTGGGGGATCTGCACCTTCTCAAGTCGCAAAGATGACCCATGTTGAAGCAGGTCTTGCAGTTCAGGGTCAGTTTCCTGAGATCGTGCAAGCTCCTCATAATCAATAGATGAGCCAATTTCCTCTACTCTGGATAGTGTATCGGCCACAACATTGTCACGACCTGGTATAAATTTAATGTTAGTCGTGAATTGGGAGATAAAGTCAAGGTATCGAAATTGTCTTGGTGAACATTTATCTCTATTTAAGGAAAATGCAAACGTCAAGGGTTTGTGATCGGTGTAAATAACAAAGTGTCTTGCTTCTATCATATGACGGAAATACTTGATTGCCTCATGTATGGCTAATAATTCGCGGTCATATGGACTATACTTCTTTTGCGATGGTGTTAGTTTGTGAGAGAAGAAAGCAAGTGGTTCCCAATCTTTGTTTTTCCTTTGTTGCAAAACAGCGCCTATGCCTGAGTCAGAAGCGTCAGTTGTAATGGCTAGTTCAGCAGAAGGGTCTGGGTGTGCTAATTGCGTAGCTTGGACAAGCGAATCCTTACAACGCTGAAATGCTTCAGTCATCTCGGGCGTCATATGGACTGGATGGGCACCTTTAATCTTCGGACCAGCTAGTGCTGAGGTGAGTGGTGCCTGGATCTGAGCTGCATTAGGAATGAATCGGCGATAAAAATTAATCATGCCGAGAAAACGGCGAAGCTGCTTAACCGTCTTAGGTGCAGTAAAGTCTTGGATGGCTTGGAATTTGGTTGGCATAGGTCTGGTTCCATCTGCTGAGACTAGATATCCAAGAAATTGCACCTCAGATTTTCCAAATGTGCACTTCGCAGAGTTGATAAGCACACTGTACTCCTTGAGACGATGTAAAAGCTGGCGTAGATGACTTTTGTGCTGCTCTTCAGAAGATGAAAAAATCAAAATATCATCTAAGTAACCATAACAGAAGTCAAAATCGCGTAAAACCTCGTCCATGAATCGCTGAAAAGTTTGTGCAGCATTTCTTAGTCCAAAAGTCATGAACGGGAATTCATATAAGCCAAAGGGAGTTGTTATGGCTGTTTTGGGAATATCATCTGGGTTGACAGGTATCTGATTGTAGGCTTTTACTAAATCTATAGTGGAGAAAATGGTGCATCCAGACAATTGATATGAAAAATCTTGAATGTGGCGGATGGGATACCTGTCAGGTATGGTGCGGGCGTTAAGAGCTCTATAATCACCGCAAGGTCTCCATCCGTCATCCTTCTTCTTAACCAGGTGCAGGGCTGAGGACCAAGGGCTTTCAGAAGGGCGAGCAGTACCGGAAGAAATCATACCCTCGAATTCTTGTTTAGCAGCTTTGAGACGGACTGGGTCCAAACGTCGTGGTCTGCTGGTGACAGGAGGTCCAGGTGTGGTTCTGATGTGGTGCACTGTGTTGTGTTTGGGTGCTGTAACCATACCCATAGGACGAGTTACCTCTGGGAACTCACGCAGGATCTCGTGATATTGGGTGTCTCCAGCTATTGCTTTAACTGACACGACGTCCTCAGGAATCTTCATGCATAGGGTAGACACAGTGAGAGTGGTAGTGTTATCTATAAGTCTCCGATTTTTGCAATCCACAAGAAGATTATAATGAGTTAGAAAATCTACTCCGATTATTGGTTTTGTAACATCGGCTATCGTAAATTTCCATTTGAAAGAACGCCTGAGTCCAAGGTTCAAATCCAGGTGGATGGGACCATATGTATGAATCACGGAACCATTGGCTGCTACAAGGTCAAAGCTAGATTTGGTACAGGGCACCTTGCAAGCTGAACGCGGGAAAACACACAGGTCTGAACCAGTATCCACTAAGAATAGCATTTTCGTGTAGCGATCAGTAATAAAAAGGCGGCCTGTAGATGAAGGGCAGTGGTTGGCCGCTAATTCCGGCTGCCCAGTGAGTTTTCCGAGTCAACGAAACTGCAAGGCTTGACGCATTTCTTCGCACGTAACCCGTAAGTGAAGTGGTACCAGCAGTGCGGATGGTTAGATGGCGGTTGCGCTGATCGCGAGTGACTACGGGAGCGATGTCTGTATCTAGGACGTGAACGCGACCGATTCCGCGGCATCCGACTAGTCTTGAGTTCTGCCACTTCGCTAGTAAGTTCGCTTATTTGTTTTGCCATAAGGTTCAGAGTAGCTTCAATTGATTTGCAAGAGGATGTTGATGTCGATGAAGAAGATGCTACTTGCAAATTAGGTGGTACAATTTCTAAAATTTGATCGGCGAGATCAGCAACTTTTGATAAAGGCATATCCGGATGCGAAGCTATCAGTGTTTGAATATAATGCGGCAGCCGACCAGACCATAGAGTTCTCATAAATTCGTCCGGCATAGACGAACCCGCGAGGCTTTGCAAGTGTCGCAAAAATTGTGACGGCTTACGATCGCCTATTTCTTCGTGCATAAGAAGTTGTTGCACTTTTTTATTCTTGGACATGGAAAGACGTCTAATTAGCTCACCTTTCAACTTTTCATACTTGCCCGAATCGGGGGGTCTGGAAATTATGTCCTTTACCTCTGCAGCATATTGATGTTCAAGCTGAGACGTCACATAATAGAACCTTGTGGAATCGCTGGTAATGTTGGCCAAAGCAAATTGTCCTTCAATTTGATCGAACCAAAGGCTGGGGTCGTTGGGCCAAAACGGCGGAATTCTCACGCCAACTCGATCAACAGCTCGCGTTTCCAAAGGTATCGCGTCTTCGTACTTCTCCATCTTCTTAAATGACGTGTTTTAGTCGGTGGTCACCAATATAGGATGTGTTGTGATGTTGTTGGAAATGATACTCCGAAGCTATTTACACGACTCACTATATTATAGATTTATATATATACAATTAACAAACGAAAGTAAGCGAACAATAATGAAAGATTTAAACATAAAATATTAATTTTCGTATCAACACAATTGACATGACATCCTAACTGTCTTTTCTTATTTTTCCTCTCAAATATTAGGTTTTCTATACAGAGATATAAGGAGGTATGTAGGTTACACTCTACAAATATTATTATATAATAACCTATTATTATGAAGTCTAATTTATAATTTACTGATGATTAAATATGAGTGCGGAGGGCATGTTACGAGCAAGTCGTCGATTGGAGGCTGTTAATAATAGATTATCTTGTCAGTCATTACAGCTATTTTGAAAATATCTAAGTCGAACTAAGCACTAAACACACAATATGTAATATTTTTATTTTGTAACAAATTAAAACATTTGTAGGGAAAAGATGATTAGGACATTAAGGGGAACAGTAATTCAGTAATAATAAAATTAGTTATCATAGTCAGTCGGTCAAGTATATGGCATCGCATAATTTAATAGAATTAGTTATCATAGTCAGTAAGTCTACTATATAGCAAAATAACCATAGCGAGGGCTAGGACAGTCTATTGAAACAGACAGCGATCCGTGCACCGAAACGCATCCAAACCAAATGCGTACTGATCAAGTGCTTCAACCCTTTTTATAGGAAGAGCAGGTAAAGCAATCAGGTAGATGGGTCATAAGGCGATAAGGAATGTCGTCCGGTGCAGGTGCCGCCAGCATCTGGTATTACGTCATCCGTTTTCAACGCCTAGACCTGCCCCCGACACGGCCATTCTGACAATCGCACGTCCTCGTGCGTAGGTACAATCTTTATATGTCTGCAAGAGCAAATACGGTACATGAAGAAAAAGAAACCCATTTCAATAGCTCATCATAATCCACTGTATAACACTAGTAAATTAAACCATACTAGGTAGTCTCTTCTAGCATAGATGAAATCCTTACAACTTAATAATACTGGTCTATATCGTCATTTGCAAAAGCCAAGGAGACCCCTACAGCCACACAATGCTGGTCTAGATCGTCCTTCACAACAGCAAAGAAGACCCCTACAGCTACACAATGCTGGTCTAGATCGTCCTTCACAACAGCAAAGGAGACCCCTACAGCTACACAATGCTGGTCTAGATCGTCCTTCACAACAGCAAAGGAGACCCCTACAGCTCAACCAATGCTGGTCTAGATCGTCATTCACAACAGCAAATGAGACCCCTACAGCTCATCCAATGCTGGTCTAGATCGTCCCTCGCAAAAGCAAATGAGATTCTTACCCTTTCATCATATTAGGACAAATCGACAGATAACGTTTCTTCGGAGTCATTAGAGCGTTCAAGAACCAAGAAATAGGGTTTCATCTACCTATTTGAATTGTTACTATGCAATGTCTGAGAACTAGCTTACAAAGTCAATTTTAAGCTTCTCCGAGATAATGTATCTGAATTTCTAGCTAAACTAGGTATATTAACGTTGGAGACATCATTACTATGCAAGTTAATTTTCGGAATATCATCCAATACGGATAAATCCTCTTTATCAGGATGAAATTATATTAAGGAACATGTGACGCTGCCGGAGAATTTGGATGCTTTTTAACAAAAAATGATACTATGTAATGTATGGAAAAAGAAAGGGGAGGGTTATTATTACTGATAACTAATCTTATCATTACCAAGTCAAGGACTTCAACACACAATGATCACCATCAAGTAACTATGACTTTAAACGGACCCTTGTACTTGAAAATTAGTCGGATTTCTTTCTTCATTTTTAATCAAAACTAGTTTATTTTAGCTTTACTTTTATCAAACCTTCAAATTCAAATCTTATTTATTCAAAATTGATTCATATACTTAGAATACTTATTGAAAGTCAACAAACTACCACCGCTTCGGAAGGGGTTTCGCTATGGAGAAGAAGCGGCGCAAGAAACTCCATACGTGTGCAAATTTGCATCTTTTTTAAAAAAGAAAATAATTTGTTGGAAAAAAATAGAAATGAAGGTACGGTGGTCCAAATTGTGGCGTTGTAGGGCACACAAGGACCACGTGCTCTTCGACCACTCACTTGCAGTAGGTATCTGTAAACATATTTAATTAAAATGTTAGAACACGGTCAATAATTGTTAAATATTCACTATGAACCCTATTTGGAGAAACGCAAAAGTTCACTGGACACCAACATTAGTCAGTTATACAGCTTCGGAGCAGAATAAGGAAAAAGCTAAAAACAGATCACTTTTTTCGAAATGTGTGAAGAAGACTGAGCTGAAAGGAAAGTATAGTTTTAGTCATCGTTGCTAGTTTCCTATAACGTCCACCTTCGCTAGAGGGTCGAGCAGACTTATACTCAAACGTAATCACCGACAAACCACTTTTGATGTCTCCAGCTAGTGCCATCTCTTAGCGTACTACAACCAACTCCCTATTGGCCATCTGCGATATGGCCATCGTGACAAATCAAACGACCTCGTGTGCTGTTCCTGTAAGGCAGAAAAACCAAGCGAATATTAAAATTTCCGCTCGGCCAATCCTGATTAACTCGTATTAAGGTTATTCGCGACGTTAAAACTAAAAGTCTAATGATGAATAGGTTATTTCAAATCACATAGTCTCTCAACGCACAATACAACCGTACTCAAATTCGACCTCTTTTACATTACTACTACTTTTCTTATTACACAAAATTTTACACAAAATCGATCGGTCGCCTTATCTGTATAGGATTCCACATTTTCTACAACACCATTTAAACAAAAGAATTAGTCCTTTAATATTAAATTCAAACGCGTAAAATAAATTCCAACGATTTTTTTTTTATAAACTCAAGAGCTTAGCTGACTAATACCTTCCACATAATTCCTTAGACCAAATTCATTCATTCGAGACACTTAAGCACTACATGTGATCGATGGATACGCATAGCCCAGTAACCTCCCGTTACTTTTCATTGACGCAAAGCCACTCACATGAATACAGATAGTTAGCTGCCTGCCCACCGCATACTACGGCTACACGACTACCTCTGGTAAGATTCGATCAACATGTTTACTCAAGTTCTCAAGTCATTATTGCAATTACTTTAAATGAATTTAGTCAGCTCAGCTCCAATCACCCCTTATTTGTATATAGAAAAAAAACGAGAGATCTCTGGAAGCTCATCAAGGACATTAAACCCAATTTTTTAATGTTCTAACCTAAACCACCTTCACCTTGCTCAATACAACACACCGTTAAATTCAAACGCGAGCGCCACTGAACTCCGGTATCGTCTCTTCGCCGAACCCATATCACAAACACATCTATTGAGCCTTTACACACCAGTGTCTCCATTGAGCAACGTGTAGACCATTAAAATTGCATCAATGCGACAACCTTCAGAAATTTTTTACAAGAAATAATGAATTTACCCGCAAATTCGTTTAGAGACTAAGTAAATTCTTTCTGGTGGTCAAATTCTTAAAAACCGTCAAGTACTTCAATTATATTTAAATAATAAAGTCACTTACCGAAAAGGCACCTACTAGCTCACCGCCTTGTTTTTACCAGAGTCAAAAAGTATCCTGCCTTATTTGGCCACCTTCCGGTACGTTCGCGGGCAACACAAGTCCAGTGTCGTTACAATACCACCAACAAGCAGCTATAGTAGTTTCTTATCCTGTGAACACTCAAAAATTAGGTGAACATTATGAAATTACAAGATAGAAATAAATTGAAACAATAGACCCCCAAAGTGATTATAAGTATCAAAATGGCAACGTGTCGCCCGTATGAAATAAACTGTCATACTACACTAGGGTCCACCCTAAATTGCACTGCTCCATGCGTTCAGTCCCGCCATAATCAACGCATCCAAAGGCTATCAAAGGCTTTACCGATGGCGTGGCATCCTAAGGCTCCCCAAGAAAATGACCAAACGCATATGCGCGCCATTGCCCCGAACTAATAAACGTCACCATTGGTCGCCACAATGACCATGTGGGCACGTAGGTCCATCCCACTTCTGATGTAGGGAAAAGATGATTAGGACATTAAGGGGAACAGTAATTCAGTAATAATAAAATTAGTTATCATAGTCAGTCGGTCAAGTATATGGCATCGCATAATTTAATAGAATTAGTTATCATAGTCAGTAAGTCTACTATATAGCAAAATAACCATAGCGAGGGCTAGGACAGTCTATTGAAACAGACAGCGATCCGTGCACCGAAACGCATCCAAACCAAATGCGTACTGATCAAGTGCTTCAACCCTTTTTATAGGAAGAGCAGGTAAAGCAATCAGGTAGATGGGTCATAAGGCGATAAGGAATGTCGTCCGGTGCAGGTGCCGCCAGCATCTGGTATTACGTCATCCGTTTTCAACGCCTAGACCTGCCCCCGACACATTCTATTTCACTAATAATTTGATACAAAAATTGGCAAAATAGGACACATTAAAAAGGTTTTGAAACCTTTTTTTGCGGTTTGCGATACTTACCTACCAGACAAATCTTAAAAGACTAAAAAACCAAGGGAATATTTTTATTTCTTAGTAATTAATGATGTTTTCCTTACAACTTAACGACTATTTTATGGCTGGAAGGCGTCTGGCAGGCGGCGTGCTAAAAAATTGGTCTAGAATTCTAGATAAGTTACATAAAAGTTAAGTATTTTCGGTAGTTTCATCTTTATAACATTAATTGTGTTTTGTAGGTAGATAGGTATTATTTTAATTTTATTAAAGTTGATTTTTTTTTAATTCAATTAACATTTCAATTTTATATTTGTCATCTCATGTTTGATATGGTTTTAGTAACGTTAATTTATTTTGAGCTATAAATTCTATTACAACAAATTAATATTTTTTGCTCACTTTTCAAACGTCTTTATAACTTTTCATACATTTTTATTTATCTATATCATTATTTAATACAACACATAATTACATATCAACCCCCGAAGTTACAAATCCATATAGATATTCTCAATATTTATACTATTTGAATTGCCCTAAAACATACTTCAATAATTATTACTTACAAACAAAACCTTTATTTACAACAAATACCTATTATGCTTTACACTTGTTTAATATATCGATAAGAATATATCTGTAAAGTGAGTGCGGTATTAATCAGTATAAAATGGAAAGTCAAAGAAAACTCCTCGTGTAAGATGAATTCGAACATCGTTATATTCCCAAAAACAATACGCTCTTATTTAAACTGGCTGATTGATCATACATTCGAAATTTGAATTGTAAATACGTTATATTTCAAATATGGAATGTTTTCTTTCAATAAACGCTATCTTATTACGATCTTTGCGTTGGTGGTGATTAATTAAGAATTCGTATATTTGGAGCGAAGACTTTATTGTTTTTAAATTTATTTCTCATTTGATGTTTAGAATTCTGAAGGGAGGGTATGAGGTTCGAAAGCGTGAGTTAGAAATAATTTATCATTTTAGGAGTGAAAAAAATATATTATAGATATCTTCGTAGAGTTCTCAAGTCTAAAACCGTCCTCAATTAGAGACTCAGCAGAGGTATACGGTACATATGTACGGTGTCTTAAATTTCTGCTTGGTTTAGGTGCTTTAGGTGTGCAGTGGCGTCAAGGTTTGTTTCTTGTGTTACTACCCTTACTGAACTTCTCTTGTGGACTCATAGATTAGTAAAGATTACTCACTCCTAACAAGAAAATGTAACCAGTTTTGACAATTGCAATTGTCACTGTCATCTATTTTCGCGTTTGAAAAATATAAAAAAATGTAGTTTTTAGATCATTTACGAATGAAACGATATTTCTCCGCACTTTTTCTTCGATTTCGTGTTTTTGCACCACTTAACTGGACATGTTGGCATTGTTCCGCGTAAATTGACCATGACAGCCAAAATGGCTGACAGATTGTCAGCGTTTTAAGCCATTTAGTGGCTTCCTTAAAATACAAGGCGGTGAGATATCTATACTTATCTATGTGTGGACTAAGTACAGTTCCCTAATTCCATAAGAAAAGTTCACAATTTCAAGTTCAGTTCGTGTCAATGACGGTCGATGACTTTGAGTCGATCGTTTGCGATCGGTCGATTGATCGACCGTCGACGATCGTTGAGCGTTGTTACCGACAGCTATTGTCGGTGTGGGCTTTCGTTACAATTTTTTTCTTTTACATTTAAATAATAAAACCATTCCTTATGTGCGGTTACTCACAAACATAAATAATCTCAAAATTATCTGTATGGGAACGAGGCATGAATAAACGTAAGCATCACTCGTTTACCAAAAGTCCTTTAATCTCTATTTCCTTTTATCTTTACCCTTATCTTGATGTCAAAGATAAGTTCCGTAAAACCACTTGCTTTAGAAGTCTTTTAGAAGTTCTCTCTTCTTTAAATTCTATTTCAGATTATCTTATGAAAGTTAAATTGCAAATAAATATGTCTATTATCTATGTATTTTTAAATATTAAATGTTACACATAGAATTATTAATAAAAGGTTATATTTACTCCTATATTATATATTTCTCAGAACTTAGTTGGGGACTCCCGTGCGTAACTGTCTCATTACACTTAAGATAATCTGTTTTTCAAATAAAGCAGTAATTTTATGTATTCGCTCAAACCGACTGTAACTCAGTTTATACAGAAAATAAAAATTCAATGAATTACCCGCTTACTTATTAGAGGATTCTATTTCATATTTTCCTTCAACAATACTTAAAGAAATGACAAATAATCTCTTAATAACTTCAGAAACAGTACCCTTACCATGAGTTTTCAAAACATACTTTTACTTTAAGTTTACTCAATCCATTATTCTGTTCTGTAGCACTACCATAAGTTTACAAAAGTATTACTCGCTAGCGACTGCGTAAAATAAATGTATGAAATTTTGTACAGCGCCTCTGGTGGTTACTCGTAGAAGTAAAATCCGTAGTGGCGTAACTCGATACGTAAAAAACCTATCGAAATCAAATCGCTAGCGAATGTCATTATGATCTATTGCCATACAAATTCGGTCCCATGAGTCATTAATTTGACAGACGTTGTCAAGAAATACCGTAACGATAGTAGTTATGTTATTCACTAGCAAAATGACAATAGTTTTCTATTTACAATTTCTATAGTGGCGTTTCTATGCCAACTCATGGTAGTGCTACTGTTTGCTTCAATAGACTGAGTAAACGTAAGAAGTAAGTGCTCAAGTATTTTTGTCCGCCTCACAATATGTTCGCAAAAAAGAGGGATAAAACATAAAGCGCCATTTTGTCAATTTAGGCATTTAATGTTATGTTACTGACACTATAGTTCTGATACAATCCGCTAGGGGCGCTGATCGGAATTGGTATAAGTAAATACGTAAACAAATACCAAAACAGTCATATTTGTCAAAACGTAAAAACTCATGGTAAGGGTACTGAACAAGACTTGTACTAGTATTAAAGTCCGGACTTACAGCGAAGCTCAGATTATTATATTTTTGTTGCTAATTAATTTTCAGTACAACTTTTCTACAGATATTTAAGACTACGCAAGTACAAGACTTGTATCATATCAAAAAGACAACCTTAACAATACAAGGATTATTTCTACCTTCTGATAGTCTCGAGGTCTCATTAGGGATTGACATATTGGACTAAAGGTAAGTTGACATCGCTTCACGATAAGAATCGACATAATATATCAAAATGGTCTTTGGTTTTTTCCACTAACAGATTTTAGGCACAGATGACATATTATTTAAGCTCAAGTTATTTTTATAAAATAACTTGAATATGTGGTATCTGGTGTGATATAATATTTGATGTGCTTCTGTGTTTCGCTTTGAAGGGAAAAATATGCATGCATTCCAATCCACAGAGGTAGTAACTCTCTGGCCGATCTCAGTTAGGATTGTAATGTATCCGAGTAAAAGTAGGTTTGAAGGTGGTAGAACCCTTCGTGGTTCGACTCCGGCGGCACCACCGCCACACCTATTTCTACCTACTAACAGCAGTTTTAGGCGCTGCTGTGTTCCGGTTTGAAGGGTGTGATAAGGGAGACAGACTTTTCCGAGGCGTTCCAGCTTAGTTCTCGGGGGTAGCGGCGCATCTGTGGCCGACCTTAGGTAGGAATATCTAACCCTATCTGGGGTTGATTACAGATGTCCATGGGCGGCAGTAGCCACTTACCATCAGGTGGACTGCATGCTCGTCTGCTACTCCTATATTAGAAAAAAAAGGTAGCCACTTACAATCAGATGGACTGCATCCTAGTTTGCTACTACTATTTAAAAAATAATGTATTGCCTTATAATAGCAGTCATAAGCGAGGCTATGTTCTAGTTTAAAGGGTCTAATGATACATGACTAGGATTAACTTAAGATTAAAACTACTTCGCAACAATCCGCTACAAATATGTATGATGGTATATATTTTAAACCATGCAGTATGTACCACCCTCCCTCCCTCAAAGGATGCATGCAGATGCAAAAATTAAAAATATACACCACCATACATACCACCACCAACACGTGTTTCGCTCCAAAACGGAGCATCATCAGGGTAAGTTGACTCTACGACGGTTAATCGCTAAGTGGCGCTGTCAACCTAATGCATGCATTAGGCATGCATTAGGTTGACAGCGCCTTAACGCCTGATACAATTAACTAACTAACATGACTAGGAATCAGAGGTCAAGAAAATCACCTCTACTGTAACAGCGATAAATGGTTAAGGGGTCATATTTTTGTGAAAAATAAGTGCTCCTTTTCGCGCGTGACAATAACATCTTAATTTGGTTGAAACTCCTGATTCCAATTTCTAGCTCATGAATGTGTAATACAATCAAAACAAAGCGTACAACTTTGTAGTGGAACTTATTTTTTTGAGTTATTTTTTATTATATTGAAATAGCAAAGGAGCATGCAGTCCACCTGATGATAAGTGGCTACTTCCACCCGGGGATATCTGTAATCAACCCCAGATAAGATTAGATTCCTATCTGAGGATAGCCATCGATGCGTTGCTATCGCTGAGGACTAAGTTGGCTCCTGGATAAGAATATTTCCATTACCCTCCAATAAGATTAGATTCCTACCTGAGGTCAGCCATAGATGTATACCTATTTCCTACCATTGAGGACTAGGTTGAATACCGGATAACATGTCTCTCTTACCAAACCCTTCAAACTAGAACACAGCAGCGCTTACCACTGCTGTTGTGAGGCAGAAATAAGTGTGGAGGTGGTGCCTCAGGAATTAAACCACAAAGAGTTTTATAATTTATACCTCAACACGTAGATATGTACAAAACTCACGTAGTAAAACTTGAAGTAACATATTTAATTAATGTGGGAATCTTCCACTAGACATAGCATAATAGTTTCATCGTAAATCTTCTCGAGATTCCAAAATATGTAAGTTTTAATAGCGAAAGTTATATGCCACATCTTGACATGTGAGAAATGGGGAATTATGTGACTTGACTAAAGTAGAAAGATATTTGGTTAAATCGGGTTACGTATCAAATATATATTAAATGAATATTATCATAAAAAATAGTATATAAATATTAAATACATAAGTGTAACTTAAAAATAATTATGTAATCAAAGTTAATTTATGTAAACACTTATGTAATCTACATTAATTTGAATTAAATCAAGTTGTCCTTTTTTATGTAAGCCGTAGTTATCTTTGTTTAAATTTTAGAAACAATCCTACCGTGATCACAGGATACTATCATAAACTCAGATAAAAACGTAAACATAAGAATCTTACTAGTTGTGAGAAAAAATCTTGAATGGAGTGAACCTGCAAGACATTCGTGACAGATATTTGTCCGATCACCTGAATGATTTTCAATACGAAAATATATTTGATTTTGACTTTAAAGCAATTCTATTCATCGAACAATGTGTCCACAAACAAAACAATGATTAATGGTACTCGAAATACGAAAAATATGAAGCGTCCACTTTGAAAGTCTTTCCAAATTATTAATGGCCCCAGTGAAAGCCACAGAACAATTATAATAATTTGAAGAGTGCAGCCCTATGTATACTTATTTAATTGATAGATATCTTCATTATTTTAGGGAAAAACTTTGTCGCCACTATAATGCCACTTAACATTTTCTATTTGCGTGAATGTCCCGTAGAATACCTTCTGATAAAAGACAATTCACATTTGAAAGCATCGTTTATATAAATAGACAAATACCACAGACCTGTATTTTGTACCTAACAGGTCTGTGACAAATACTAAAGATTAGTAGCTTGTAGCTACCTTAATCAATTTTTTTTATAAGTAAGGGAGTAATTCCCTTATCAGAATTTTTTCTACTCTTCAAACTAGAATACAGTAGCGCTTAACACTGCGGCGGTTGTTTGCAAACCGATATGATTTTCTATTAATGACCTTTAGTTTATCAGTGAAATAATCCTCAAAATTTTATTGTCTTTTTTTATAATATAGGAGTAGCAGACGAGCATGCAGTCCACCTGATGGTAAGCTACTGCAATCTGTAATCAACCCCAGATAGAATTAGACATTCCTACGTGAGGTCAGCCACAGATGCGCCGCTACCCCTGAGAAATAAGCTGGAACGCCTCGCAAAAGTATGTCTCCCTTACCACACCCTTCAAAACGGAACACAACAGCGCCTAACACTGCTGTTATTAGGCAGAAATAGGTGTGGCGGAGGTACCGCCAGAGTCGAACCACAAAGGGTTCTACCACCTTCACCTTAAAGGGATCTACTCACGATCACTAAACAAAAACTAATTTATATAGACAGATAGATAATAGACATATGCTATGTATAAATAATTGCTAACAAGATATTCACATGTACTTCACGTGTGAATAACTTCTAAGTTAATAAACGAGAAATTTAACAACTATATTACATGTAAGAGACCGCGTATCTTAATTAAAAACCTTTTATACAATACCTTACTCATAACATATTTCCTTCTTATGTTTCCCTTCTTACCTATGTTACGCCATTGACACAGGACCTTTCTGATATGTATTTATGTATATACTTTCTTATTTCTATCTATTATATACTATATGTGTACACCCTACCTTCTTACGATCTCATATTTCTTTAACTCCATCCCAAAGGTTGTCTGGAAGAAATCGCTTCTAAGCGATAAGGCCGCCTTTTTGTACGCTATCTCATTTATTGTGTTATATGTATCTTATATGGTGTACAAATAAAGAGTATTTGTTGTTGTTGTTGTCTTACTCATTAACGAGTATTTAGTTGTAAAGCGTGAATATGAATAGGATTCATGTAATTAAATCTACTATACCCTACAAATGAGGTATTTCCTCTACTCAAACGTTGTTTCGTTTGCAGCGACACACCGCCTTGTATGTTACACTTAAATATATAACATTTTGAAACAGCAGACGAGCATGTAGTCTACCTGATGGTAAGTGGCTACTGCCGCCCATAGACATCTGTAATCAATCACAGATAAGATTAGATTCCTACCCGAAGTCGCCCACAAAAGCGCCGCTACCCCTGAGGACTAAGCTGGAATGTCTAGGAAAAGTACGTCTCCCTTACCACACCCTTCAAAGCGTAACACAGCAGCGCCTAACATTGCTGTTATTAGGTAGAAATAGATGTGGCGGTGGTGCCGCCGGAGTCGAACCCCAAAGGGTTCTACCACTGAGGGTGGTAGAACCCTTGAGGACTACGCTGAAACGTCTAGGAAAAGTATGTCTCCCTTACCACACCCTTCAACACTGATCTGGACACAGCAGCGCTTAACACTGCTGTTATTAGGCAGAATATACATTAACTGTCTATCTTTTTAGAAACTTTTCTTGTTTCTGTGTCAATTAAAATGTAAAATAGGTGCAATTTAGAATGGAGAATACTTTGTGGTTTGATCACTATATTTAACTTACTTTTTTCGTTTGTATGTAATCAAATCGTACAAACAAATTTTAAGCCGATTAACCACAACCAATAAGGCTGAAATTTTGCTTACATGTTTGGTTTAGATGACATCATGACAAATGGCAATGCATATATTAGTGACGTCATTCCTAATCCAATATGGCGCTCCATTATGGCGGATCAATTAATGTGATGTATGGGTATCAAATTAAAGAGTTTTTGAAGAGGAACATGGAAATAAAATGACTTTACTAAAAATCTTGTCTTCAATTTTTTTAATTATCTAAACGCATGGCTGTGCGGTGGTCAAATTTCGGCTGTTCCAACCGAACGCACTAGCCTATGTGTATTTACTCGTATCATTACTCGTATTATACTTATACTTTATTCACTAAAACCATAGATTAGTAAAGATTACTCACTCCCAACAAGAAAATGTACGCAGTTTTGAGAATTGAAATAGTTGCGTAAAAAGTTTTGCCACGTATCCGTGCTAAAATGTCCCTAAAATATTTGAAATTATTATTATAAATTATTTATTTATTATGTAAATTACGCAGTATTAGTTATTTATTCGTACATTTTCTCTAAAAATGTTTTTATTTGTCAAGAATTCAAAAATAGTACATTACGATACGAGGACGAAAAATTTTTTTCTGACAAGTGTGAGTTTGCAGGCCGAGCCGCAGGCGAGGACTGCAATCACACGAGTCAGAAAAACATTTTTCGTCCGCGTGTTGTATAAAATTTTATATTACGGGGTCGGAAATGGGGGTTTTGCGCACGCGAAGCGTGCGTAAAACGTCAATTTACGCACGCCGTGATATAAAAGAACTTACTATAATAAGCCATTTGCGGCTTCATTCAATTTCAAGGCGGCGAAGTATCTTTACTAATCTATGACTAAAACAAGAAACCTAAAACAATTTTTCATGTACATTATTAGCTTAAAATATAGGAGTCGCAGACGAGCATGCACCTGATGATAAGTGGTTACCACCGCCCATGAACATCTGTAATCAACTCCAGATAGGATTACGTACATATTCCTACCTGAGGTCGGCTACAGATGCGCCCCTACCGCTGAGGACTAAGCTGGAACGCGTCCGAAAAGTATGTCTCCCTTACTACATCCTGCAAACCAGAACACAGCAGCGCTTAACAGTGCTGTTGTTAGGCAGGAGGTGTGGCGGTGTTGCCGCCGGATTCGAACCACACCTTCAAAAAATCGGGTTGAGCATTCTATACAGATGTCAATAGGCTTTTTAGTACGTATATCAAGTCTAAATTGGATTTGTATGTAAATGTGAAGTGCTCATTCAGATTTGAAGAAATAAGGTCAATAGGAATCGATATCTGATCTGTCGCTTGTTACGTCATTGAGCGGATTTGACATAATTTGTACGTATGTAATAAAATTACTTGATATCTGTATGTATATCTTTCAGCTAGGTTTATCTTTTCTTTATCGTTTTAACTCTTTAGATATTTTTTTATCTTTTAATAATCCGGGCTTGTTTTTGCATATTATTTAATGGATAAATTTCTTTATACTTAATAGTAGGGGAGCCCACGATGCTATATGTGTAGAAACTCGAGCGTCATTGGGATTTGTAATATTGTGTAGATTAGACGTTAGAATGAAGAAAAGATTATATGATATAAGTATGAGAATGTATGAACAATAATGTATTTTCCTAAATAAAGTTTTCCTTTAGTTTGTGATACATCATTACTTCCCAGGAATTTATGCTAATAAGTGACATTATCAGATAGCATAATAATAAAAAGTTATTTTTTTTCAAAATGACAATTTTTTTACTACTTCGACGTTTGGTTCTCGGCAGATTATGATGTTTCCCGTTTTCTAACATTATTTTTTCCTTTATATTAAAAAAAAAAAATGACCGCGCTCGAGCATGTCCATTGATGGATTTTTTTGATTGTGCATACCCCCCGATATTCAAAGCTCATTTTTGGTTTAGGATCCTCTACAGGGTTTAAGGTATCTCCCATATCTTAGTCTGTCACGCTCGAGACACTCCCGAAATCCCCTCGTGGGCTCCCCAACTATAAGATTGAAGTAGCACAGTCTACCTGAAGGTAAATGGAAGGGAAATTTTAAAGGTGGTAGAACCCTTTGTGGTTCGACTCTGGCACCATCACCGCCACACCTATTTCTGCCTTATAACAGCAGTGTTAAGCGCTGCTGTGTACCGTTTTGAAGGGTGTGGTAAGGGAGACATACTTTTCCGAGGAGTTCCAGCTTAGTCCTCAGGGGTAGCGGCGCATCTGTGGCCGACCTCAGGTAGGAATATCTAATCCTATCTGGGGTTGATCACAGATGTCCATGGGCGGCAGTAGCCACTTACCACCAGGTGGACTGCATGCTCGTCTGCTACTCCTATATTATATAAAAAAATAAAGGTATCTCTTTTTTTAATAATGTAGAAGTACTTTTAAAGCCCCTCCCATGCCAGTCGCTCATAGACATCTGTAATCAATCCCAGTTTATCCTATCTAAGGATGGCACAAATGCTTTGCTACAGGTGTCTGTGGCCCATTTGTAGCCGACCTTAGGAAAATATCTAGATAATCAAATCAGGCAGAATTTTATCGGAAGCAGATGTCCATTTGCGGCAGTCATCACCATCAGTACCCTTACCATGAGTTTTTACGTTTTGACAAATATGACTGTTTTGGTATTTGTTTACGTATTGCCCATACAATTGCCAATCAGCGCTCCTAGCGGATTGTATCAGAATTATAGTGTCAGTAACGTAACATTAAATGTCTAAATTGACAAAATGGCGCTTTATGTTTTGTCTCGCTTTTTTGCGAACATGTGAGGCAGACAAAAAGACTTGAGCACTTACTTATAGTTACGTTTACTCAGTCTACTAAGCAAACAAAACAGAATAACGGATTGAGTAAACGTAACATAAAATTGTGGGATGTTTTGAAAACTCATGGTAAGGGTACAGATGTATGGTCGTTTGCTACTCAATTTTATAAAAAATATCACCTAGACAGACCGAAATACTATTTTATACATGCGTAATTGTTGAGTATACTAATAGGCCAGACCTAAAGGTCTGGTCCTTCAAATTACTATAATAACTTATTCAGTAGAACTTGTAATAACATACGTAGCTTGGAGAATATTATTCATTATGCATTGAACGTTTGTTTAAGAACGTCTAATCGTATTATCTTACTCCCTAGATATATACTTTACTTTATAGTTGGGCCTAGATACATAATATTTCTAGGTAATGTTAAGTGGCATTCATATGGAGAAGAATTAAGTAGTGCTCCACGCTAGAGATCCAGGTTTGAATTATAGAATCGTTATGAGTCTCTATTTTTTATGGTTCTGTACCCAAAGAATAAAAACGGAACCCTGAAACGAAACAGCCTCCGATGTCTGTCCGTTTGTCACAAAATATATGTAACAGTGACTGCTATAGCAATATATATATACCTACTAATAATAAGAAAAACTTGAAAATAAATTTTCGCTCTATCTAGTGAACCGTAATAGGTAAAGACTTAAAATTTTCACAATGCATTCATTTCTATGGCTACTATGATAACAAATACTAAAACTTAAAAAAAATGTTGGTACGGAATCCTCCGAGTGCGAGTTCGACTCGCACTTGTCGAATTATTTAAAAATATTTGATTATACATATGATTAAAATTATTATAATAATGACACGAAAAATATGATGACAAAAGACGGAAGTTTTTTTTTTCATATTTTCAAATGAGTGTAGAGTCTACCACCGTTGCGGAATACGGCTTTAATTGGCGAAAATACACATGTGGTCATTTTATTAATGGTTGACCGCAAAAGAACTACTTTTAGTAGTATATAAAAATAAAGTCTGGACTACCGCTAATAGCCAAACAAATATGGTGGAACGACACTCACTGCGAAAATTCTATCCCTTTTAAAGAACTATTGACCTTGATCGATTGCAAATACGAGAGAAGTTTTAACTGGGATTAATCAGTAATTAGTTTCTCCTTTTGAGAATAAAACGGAAAAGCTCAACGAAGTTATTCTGCTTTACTACTGGAGCATGCAGACCACTTGATGGTAAGTAGCTACTGCCACATACCATCTGTAATCAACACAAGATTGGATTATTCCTACCTAGGTTCGGCCACAGATGCGTCGCTACCCGTCAGTACTAAGCTGGAATGCCTCGGAAAAGTATGTCTCCCTTACCACAGCCTTCAAACCAGAACACAGCATCGTTTAACACTGCTGTTATGAGGTAGAAATAGGTGTGGCGGAGGTGCCGTCGCAGTCAAACCACAAAGAGTTCTACCACCTTTAAATCAAATCAATTTTTTTATTCAAAATCGCTTCTTTACAGAGCACTTTTTGAATGTCAATACAACTACCACCACTTCACAAGGTGTTTCGTGATGGAGAAGAAGAGACTTCCACTAGTTAACCAGTAAGCAGCTGTTCTTCTAAGACAAAAATAAGGTAGGCGGTGACGCCCTCTCAGATATGTGTACATCCAAGAATTCTACGTCACACCTAATACATTCGTGTTAGTCAATACATTAAAATTGCGAAATTGTAGTATACATGATATGTGTTACCTCTTCATATTATGAAGAGATACCACCCTTTGTGCCAAAAGGAACTAAAACCGCCATTAGTTAATTAAAGGTTCTATTATGAAAGCCTGTTTCCGTGGGTGTTGGTAATGTGATGAAGACTAGATTAGAAACCTTTCTTTGACACGCTGTTAGTAAATCACAAAGTTAAGTCATGGTACGATACCTATGAGAGATCGTGCGAACGATAAGAGATAAAAACCATGTTTTACCAGATTGCGGAGGGGAATGTTTCTCGAGCGTATGTATGTGACTCATTCTTTGGTGAGCTTTCTAGACTAATTAGGTGAACGTATTTTGCGATATTATGAGGTTGAATTCGCCTAAATTGTGCGAGTTATAAGCTATATTTTTAAGCAGTCAGTTTTTTAAATAATATTTGCCTGGTTCAAAATAAAAATAATATTTTTTTTATGAGATGTGTGTTATTTTTTCTTCTATCGCTTCTTCGTCATTCTTTTTTTTTTCAAAATAATGTTCTAAAGGATCTACTTTGAATACAATATTTTGAGTCTACAAGTACAAATGCATTAAATTTACTCATTTCTTAATAATGTGTCTTTCTATTTTTATCCGTAAAATAGCAAAAGTTATTCCTTGAAATATTGGGGCGGAATCCAAAGCGATTTAGCCAGTTTACTGAGAAACCGACAACGTTTCCAAAAATAGGTTTTCTTTCTCAAGCTTATTTTCCCTATTGGTTTGTTAGTAAAAATCTTCCAGAATGGTTATAAATATTTCCTAATACTCGTCATGTTCATCAAAGAAATACTTTACAAAATTTCTTGCTTGTAGATTTAAAAAGCTGTTTTTTAATAATATAAGTGAGAAATATAGAGATCAACTGTACTTTCGCTAAAAATACATTTTTATCATGTTCATTATATTATAAGTACAGTAGAAACTCGATTATCCGGAACTCGATTATCCGGATTCACGATTATCCGGGCTACCAACACCAACGAATTATGTATGTTTATAATGTAAGCAAATATACAACGTATATTAGGAAAAGTATCTTTTAATAATTTCTTAAACTTTTAATAAACTTTGATTTTCGTTGATTAATATGTAATTGTTGTTTTTAATAAATACATAACAATATGTACTACATTTACACAAACTGGCTGTTCCTCATACATTCGATTATTCGAATGCCTAATGACAATTATAAGTCTGGTTAATCGATGTTCTACTGTATATATAAACGTATGCCGTGGAAATAATTATATTCAATTATTAGGTATATTCTCCAAATGCAAATTGAATTAATTTCAAATTGAAACACCTCAAATTAATTAAGCATTATGATTATTTATACGAGCTTTTGCCCGCGGCTTCGCTCGCCTAACGAAGTAATATTTTCATCCTCTATTTTATCCCCTTGGGGGTAGAATTGATCAAAATCCTTTCTTAGCGGATGCCTACGTCATAACATCTACCTGCATGCCAAATTTCAGCCCGATCCGTCCAGTGGTTTGGGCTGTGCGTTGATAGATCACTATGACAGTCAGTCACCTTTGAGTTATATATATTTAGATTTAATGAGTTTGTGACGCAACGATTGCTAGAATTAGAAATAGGGGTCGGGTAATAATATTGTATCGACCAATATCAGATAAGTATCGCTTCCGAATGGGATCCTGTTTGCAAATAACAATGACCGCTGTAGCGGACGTGATGTCCAATGCTGATATGTTCCGATTGTGGCGGCGATCCTTTTGAATACATTTTCCTCTAACACTTCCATATCTGGAATCTACACTTTCGTTTTAATATTATGTTAGACCTTATGGGATCCAATTTGTTCCCTACGACATAAAAAGTGTTAACCAGTAAGTGTTTTTTTTTTGTTCTTACTCAAACAATTATTGTCCTATTGTGTATACGGGGCTCTTCAAGAGAAGTGTAAAAAAAGCTCTCCTCCAAAGCTGGCGATCCATCGTCTGCTTTATCGTTAGGTTAAATATAAAATAAACGTCTTCTCTTACATTATAAGCAATTGCAGATTTTTAAAGTTTAAGTATACATCTGTGAGAACTTTTTAAAGAACCATCAGGCATATAAGTTTCCTCACGATGTTTTACTTTACCGTGATCATCCATGGCTGTTCCACTGCCAAGCACGGCTTTCAGAGTAAGATTGTAAGGCCAAAATGTATAACAAAGTAGCGCTTACTACTGTTATACTCAGGTATAGCGGTGTCAATTGTATTTCCCATAGAATGTAAAAGAAAATTAATTATAAAATGACGATGATTTGTTCATAATTTCAATAATATTTTGTAAACCAAATATTTTATAAACCGACCGTATAGAGCTGCAAATGAGGTTACACATGCATTGGAAATAGAAACAGAATGTTACCATCGAATCGTTTGTTATAACCATTTGTTTCTATCCGGCGCAGTGAAAGGAAACGGCGCGGAAATCGGAAGCCGGTTCAAGGTGCAAGGTTATTTCTCGATAACGGAAACCCGTGTGGGGGAAATGTAGCGATAACGAGATGGCATTAGGTAAGTTTTATTGTGTGCTGATAAAACAAATGCTTTTTATGTAATGTTGCCATTACCATAATGATTGGTACGTTTGGCATGAGACTCGGCCTCTTCATCGAGGGGTCCGAGACTCAAATTTATACAGCCAGCCAAATAATTGGCAAAAGAAACTCCAGGTCATCCGTTCGATTAACGCAACTAATATTATAGTTCATATTTTTTTATAGATTATGGAGATTATTTGTTCGCCACTTCTTTATAAACTAGACCTTGATGATTGGTGGTTTGACGTTAAGAAATAATATATAGAGAATCGATATAAAAAAAAAATCAAATCCTTAGAAATATAGTCAATCGCTCCCACTATTTAGACGAATCCAACGACACCTTATGCGTCAAGACGTTTTTGATTGAATAAAATATTTTCATTGTAATTTTTAACAATTTAATAAAAAAATCCATTACCGGACCGTATTTAATTCCCCGGAACCTTGCTTCCAGAACTATTCACTCATTAAGAAAATTTCCGAGAATACGTAATTATTTTTTATTCCTCTCATTTTAATTCAAATATAAACAATGGAAACTTGCAAATGACGGCTTTTCATTTGATGAACGAAAGTTTTTGTCACGTCGAATATAATAGACCCTAGTTATACAAAGACAGGCCCAAAATGTTCTTGATTAAAACTCTACAATCCTAATTAAAATTCCCTAATTGACTTTTAGCACAGTCCACAGTCAATTCTACTTCATGGTCAACTTTATAATCTTGATTCACGAAATCAGTTGATAAATGCTTCAAAATCTTATTAAGTTCTCGCTCAATATTTAAGTTTCGGTTTAAATTTGTTTTGTTGAAATAGACCCGCGGGCTCTTTAACGTAGCTTCGTAAGGTAGTTTTATTTTTATAATATAAGAGTAGCAGACGAGCATGCAGTCCACCTGATGGTAAGTGGCTACTGCCGCCCATGGACATTTGTAATCAACCCCAGATAGGATTAGATATTCCTACGAGTACCTGAGGTCGGCCACAGATGCGCCGCTACCCCTGAGGACTACGCTGGAACGCCTCGGAAAAGTCTGTCTCCCTTACCACACCCTTCAAACCGGAACACAGCAGTGCCTAACACTGCTATTATTAGATAGAAATAGGTGTGGCGGTGGTGCCGCCGGAGTCGAACCACAAAGGGTTCTACCACCTTCAAAAAATTCTATTTAGCGACAAATGAATAAGCAAGCGACATCTAGCAATTCTCAAATTGAATACCTTAGTAGGTACTGATAATTGCAATGTCCTATACAGGTATAATATAAATGAATTGTTCCGATCAAAACACGTAACTGGATTGTTTCCATAAAGCCTAAGTAACATAGGGTTTGTGCTTCCACCTACAAAGGAATACATTTTAAAAAGAATTAGAATCCATTGAACTATTTCATATTTTCGTCCATTACTATAAAATGTTCAGAACCATGAACCAGTAGTTCAGAACATGTTTTATCAACAAATATGAAAGGATAAATTATAATATTATAAAAAGTAAGTTAATCATGTGTAAGTATAGTACGAATAATTAGAACCCTGCCCAGCAGTCGACATCGAAATTCTAGCACATGGATTTATAGTTTTAAACCTATGAAAGACCACAATACAATCATTCGGCGAAATTATTCATCGATCGACCGCCAAAATACTTACGTATTTTGATTATAACCATGTTCCCTGATCTGACAATGTGGTACAAATTGTAGAATTACCCATTGAATATTCATGGAACCCAAAAGTATAGTAATACAACCTACGCGAGTTACAGCCGTAGTGTGATTGCTAGTTGACTCGCGTGGCGAAGCGATTACCATAGCGGTCTGACGCGCAGAGGACCCCGGGTTAGATCCTCGGCGAGACAAATACTAATAATAACAATGTATTTAGATTTATGTTCTGGGTCTGGGCCAATGATATCTTTAAGAATCCGAGATATTTCTATAGCGCTTGTTATATTTTTATAATATAGTCAAGCAATAAGGCACACGAGTTTAATGGAAAGCAGTCACCGTCGCCTACAGACTTTTGCATTCGAGTTACTAAAAATCTTATATATCAAATTCTCGTGTCACAATGTTAGTTACCGTACTCCTTCGAAACGGCTTTACCGATTTTCACCAAGTTTTATATGCATATTCAGTAGGTCTGAGAATCGGCTACTATCTATTTTTCATATCCCTAAGTGATAAGGGTTGTTCACCCTTAACATTTTGTATTTATATGGCAACCAACGTTTGCCGGGTCAGCTAGTATTTTTATACAGAATAAGGAAAGCCGTCACCGAGCTGCATTCGAGCTACTAAACATATTTGTACATATTTTTGTGCATGTTGAGAAAACCTACACATCTGAGGGTTTTATAAAAAGGAAGTACTCAATGGTGTGTGAAATCTACCAATTTGCACTCGGCCAGCGCGGTGGACTATGCCCTAAGCCCCTCTCACTCTGAGAGAAGACATTGGAGGTGGTAGAACCCTTTGTGGTTCGACTCCGGCGGCACCACCGCCACACCTATTTCTGCCTTATAACAGCAGTGCTAAACGCTGCTGTGTTCTGGTCTGAAGGGTGTGGTAAGGGAGACATACTTTTCTGAGGCGTTCCAGTTTAATTCTCAGGATTAGCGGCACATTTGTGGCCGACCTCATGTAGGAATATCTAATCCTATCTGGGGTTGATTACAGATGTCCATGGGCGGCAGTAGCTACTTACCGTCAGGTGGAGTGCATGCTCGTCTGCTACTCCTATATTATATATATAAAAAAAGACTCCTGTCCTGCAGTGGGGCAGTAACGACAGGCGACGAAATTTGTAACAAAAACAAGAACTACAATCAGATCAACTTTACAAGTTCTCGTTAAGATGTTTTATCCTTCTAGTGAGCGTCTTAAGCTGATTTTCAAAGACATTAGCTCAGTTCAAGTTTCCGCAATGTAAACGCTTTTGAAATTTTCAAAATTACCTGCAGAAAAGCTGTTAAGAATTAATCAGTTGTATAACTACAAACACGTACAAAAATATTTCTTATAGAAGAAGTACAGTAAACTGTCGCTATAGTTCTATCACCGCGAAACTTACAAAATACTTGGTGAAAACTACTCATTAGTCAGTGTTTTTCATATCAGTAATCAGTAATCAGTATTTATTGCATAATACAGATGTTTACAAGGTTTTTGGACGGTATTTCTCTGTAGTTACCCAGTGGGCATGCAATTTTTTTAATTAAACTAAAACTATATAAGACGATGTAGATATAATTAAATTAGATTAAACCAGGAGAAAAATATTACATTATACATTTAAGAAGTCACAGCTATCATTATTGAATGTCAACATAGATTGTAAATAATTTAATAAACAATTTAATACAATGGAAATAATTATGTCAAGATATTCATTATACATTCAATAGTTTATCATTAAGGTACTCGTCAATTACATAGTAAAAACAAAAAAAAATATTATTATTCGAAAGGTTTACTCGAATAGGTGACGAAAAGTAAAAATAACGTAATGAGACGGCTTTATGCTCTCCTGAAACAAACTGAAGCAGTAACTGCCGTCTGTACATAAGATAAATCCTAGAGAGAATAAGAGTCCTAATTAACATCGACCACAGATAGGTACGTAGAGCCCTGAGACCTTTTTTTTTTTTCTCGAGGAGGAAACCTTCAAAAGGTACCCGACGCCATGGGAGTGACGCCGGGTTATGTGGGATTTTTACCGCACTAAAACCCCCCCGGTGGCCGTCCTCAGCTTTTGGTGGAGAACTCCGGGATCTCCAACGGAACACAACCGTAGTCCTCCTAACGCAATGCCCTTTTATCGGGCTGTGCCCTGGGAGGAGTAATTTACGCTCCTCTCACATCCCCTGGTGATTACAGCGATATGCGACCACACAAACCGCTGTCCTTCCCGGGGTCGCCTGCTGGACGGTTTGAGCTCCCACTCTTGCCGCCCGCAACCCCAGAAGCCCCTTTTAGTCGCCTCTTACGACAGGCAAGGGATACCGTAGCCCTATTCTGGTCCCGGTACTACAGGGACAGACCCTGAGACCTACGTTGTAATATCTTATTAGTGTCACTGCCTTAAGCCTTTCGTACCAAAACTTACCAACCCTTAACAGTGCAGTTGTAAGATGCGGTGCCTCCGAACCACGAAGCATATTTAAATTTTGGCACTCCATCGGCATCACCTCCGCATACGAATTAGGAGATAAAAGTATAAATAAAAGTATCTAGTTAAAGAATAAATTTTCACTGAAGAATTTTGGAAAGGTAATGGAAATGTCTTTGAAGTTATTTCCATTATTAATGTGGGGTGAGAGGAAATCCGTCTGTTTTTGTGTCGCTTTCCTTTGATTAAAGACATTATGAAGCTTTTTTCAAAAATTAAAATCAGGGACGTCTTCTCGGTTCTATTGAAAAATACATTATAAGTCATTGGTTTGCCAAACTCTGTGCCAGATTATAAGAGATATGTAAGTAGGTACTGTTTTAACTACATTATGACGACTTAGTTTGAATCCACGATTTCACTTTGTTTGTATTTTGAGGGCATAAATTTCACCATTCGACTTAGAAAAATGTGGCTAAAAAATTAAAATTTGACCAATTTTATTGATGTATTTTACAAACCCGTAACCATAAAGGTAACTCGTCAAGTCCTTAAAATGTTACATACGCAGTCTATATTACGTATAACGTTTGTGTACGCTCGAAAACATTACCCTCACACTCATTACAATCAGGTGATAATAAGTTTTGTTGTGTCAATTTACGAATGCGTTGAAATTATTACAATTATTTTTTAATATCATAGTATTTTATACATAAGTTTTATTCAAATACTTGTGTTTGCCCGCGACCTCGCTCGCGTTTAAAAGAAATAATATTACATCCTAACATACAAATAACAGAAAATTCGTACCATTAATCGATCTTAAATCGCCATCCCTAGTTCCCGTGGGATTTCCGGGATAAAAACTATCCTATGTCCTTTCTTGGGTTTTAGACTATCTTTGTACAAAATTTCATTAAAATCGGTTCTGTGGTTTAGGCGTGAAGAAGAGACAACTAGACAGACAGACAAACAGAGTTACTTTCGGATTTATAATATTAGTAAGGATAAGGATTTCGACGGGAAATATTATACTGAGTCCCACCATTGTCGGGTTAAGGTAACATTTAATAATGGTAAAGTTAGAAGCGGATTATCAAAATAGTCCAAAATTTTCCGGATATGAAGCGTATTTCCCGTCGGCCTGTATTTCCTCTACAAAGCCTAATTTGCGTTCTAGCTAGCTTAGCTTTGTTTGGTGCTAGAATATTAAACTATGTTTGTCGGTGACATCAAAGGTGTGTCGATTTATGTGTGATTTGCGTATTAAACTGCACGTGCCAGTCACTGGCCGTGGCAGTCTGCATAATATAATCCTATACAATTTGTATGAACGTGTATGTTATGTCTTCCACGCGCGGTCCCCTGGGGGGTGTCACAGGGGTCATGACTCCTCCCAAAACTGTCGAGTCCGACTCGCACTTAGTGAGTTTTTTTCGTGGCGAAACCCGGCATGGATTTCTGAATGCCCCGGCGGTAGCGCAGATGACATGCCCGGCTTTACAATAAATACTCAAGAACAAAAAGTTAAAAAATAATCTTATTTACCCAAATTTCTCCTGTAACCCCCCCCCCCCCAAAATCTTATGCTGTGTTCGCGCTTGACGTCTTTCGTAAGAAATTGCAGACACGTACCGTGTTAAAATATTGCAAAGAAAAATATGATTTTGTCTGTATATGTTCAATGTATGCAGATACATGGATCCATATGCTACATTACTGCCTATTTGATAAATTAGTTTTGCCTGCATTTTTAGTGTTCGACTGGATAATAATCTTTCTCTACAACTGAGGGAGGCTGGGGCATACTAAGGCGGTGCAAAAGGAATTGGTAGAGAAAAGTACAAGTCAGTGGCGAATTTACTGTCATTTATTTTGAAAATATAAGGCTTCTGACAAGATTTGATGTCTACTTAACTATCCAATGACTAACCGGAACTGACAGTTTGACGTCCCTTTTCTTACAACCACCTGTAGCCACTAGTGGCCACCGATCCATCTTCCGACCGCGCCAACGATGCTTAACACCATACATGGGATTAAGTGCGCGTTACCGTATTTTCGTAACTGTATAAGTATTTTACTAGGATTTTTACAAATAGGGTGTTATATAGTAATCGTTACTTTAGGTAATTTTATATGTTTACAACTTCATTGCAAAATTCTAGACAATATCCACTTATTATTCTGTCCTGTGTACTCCACTCAGCGTTATTTCGACATATTTATAGCCCCTGTTAACATGTTTTCGTTTTAAAACCTCAATATTTGAATATCAATTTTGAACCCAAATTGAATCAAGTGTGCGCTCTCGCGTTCATTTTTAATAACCAAGTGTGCTTGGTAATCAAAGATTAAATGCTGGATAAAAATATATTCAAAGTATAAAACAATATTTTAATTATTTTGTATAACAGTTGTTACCATCATCAGTTGTGGAAAGACCAAAATTGCAAAATTCTATTTTTGCCTCATTACAGCAGTGTTAAACGCTGCTGTATTCTGGCTTGGAGGGTGTGGTAAGGGAGACATACTTTTCCGAGGCGTTCCAGTTTGGTCCTCAGCGGTAGTGGCGCATCTGTGGCCGACCTCAGGTAGGAATATCTAATCCTTTCTGGGGTTGATTACAGATGTCCAGAGGCGGCAGTAGCCACTTACCATCAGTTCAACTGCATGCTCGTCTGCTACCCCTATATTATATAAAAAACTTTGGAGTAACGTTTGTACAAACTAATACAGCATACAGTCCATACAGTCCAGCTGATGGTGAGTGGTTACTGCCGTTCATAGATATCCAACTCTATGTAGAATGACGATTCTACCTTTAACCGATTATAAATATGTTGCGACCCGCTGCCCACTAACTAGGAATGTTTCGTATAAATGTCTTTCCAATTCCACACCCTTCAAACATGATCTCTGATAATATACTGCATTAGAGCAGTGTGATGAAGCATGCCCTTAGCACCACTACCATCATCAGTGGTGGAAAGACCAAACGTCTCGGACATAAGAAGAGCTACTACTAAATAATATATTTTCAAACTTTGTGCTTTTATCTATTTAATTTTGTTATTCTTAAAGTAGCAAATGAGCTGCCAGTCAAACACAATACAATGGAGAGTTCCTTATAATGAAAAAAATATGAGAGACCCAAAAAACCTTCAATACCTACTTGAATATCCTTAAGGAAATAAATATTCAAATTTTCGAGACTGTTCTTTAAATACACTGGGAGCTGTTTATCCCTCAAAAAACATTTCGAAACGAAGTTAATAACGTCAAAAACACTCAGCTCCAATCTAATTTGAGGTTGATTATTGATACCCACGCGTGCCAGGGGCCACTCACGTTGTTTATGTTTATAGAAAAGAATAGACGATTATAAAAAAAAAACTTCTTAAGAATATAATCTATACTACTCCCAAAACATTGGGGAATCTAACGTTACGGCATTTGTAAAATTCTATTGAGTTTGGGCTGCAGAGTGTGGCAAAAAATAAGTACGACACATAAGTACGACTAATAAGTACGTACATACGAGTACATACTCGTATATACGAGTATCACATTATTAGAACTTGAGTAGCAATTTTATTAACAAGCAAACAAACTTTTATAACAGTTCTTCGTAATAATCAAATACATAAAAATTGTAATCTCGTAAAATGTAATGCTGAGTGAGCATTCCGGAATTTTAAGTATTCATCTCCAATGATTCCATTATAAATTGAAGGAGATGTACAGTCACCTACAAAAGTAGATGAACAGGTTAAGGTTTCAAACGTTCAGTAACTGAACACAACTAGCATCACAATTAGATGAACGTCGTAAATTTCAAAAGTAGATGAACACTACAGTTTCAAAAGTAGCTCAACAATGAGATATCATATTAGTGACATTAGCCATTTTGTACATACGACGTTCAGTTACTTTTGACGCTTCAGTATTCACCTAATTTTGAAGCTTTAAGATGTTAATCTAATTATGATGTTAGGGGTGTTTAGCTACTTATGGACGTTTGGGTGTATAGGTATTTTGGAATTTTGATCTGCTCATCTACTAATGGAGCTGACTGTACAATTTATTGACAGCTACTCGTTTCAGCCGATATTGTGCTCGAGTTCATACCTATTTAATTTATTCGATTCGCGAATTTCCGCGCTCAATTTTATTTAACTAACGAATGTAGTGAAATACTTTTAGTTAAGGAATACAGTTAGGTAATGCTGCGTGCAACTGTGTAGTTGTGTTTCTTTGATTGTACAATACGTATAATATGTACGTAAAACAATAACATAACATAAAGGCGTAAGCTTTCATTACTAATCCTAACTCTAAAGTCAATTCAATCATTCTAATAGATTAATACAACATTTCAATCCATTATCTGTTTCAGTACCACGAATTAGCAAAAGCTATTATCTCATGATCGTTGTTTGGTCTATGATAACATCGGTTAACATTGCAGCATCTGTTGCCGACAGATGCAATTGAAATGTCAAATGCATTTCGGAACTAGAATTGTACAGTGATACTATGTGGGAAGCGTATCTACTATCTATAAGAAATATAATTGGAGTCTCTTGTTCCAATTTATATACGGTACTTATAACAAATCAATCAATCAATTATCATTTTTTGTCTGTTTGTTTTTTGTTTGTCTTCCTGTTTGTTCCCGTTAATATCCAAAAGGGCGATGGATCGATTTTGATGGTACTTTCACCGGCTGTTGGTTTATGTTAAAATGAGTCACTTAGGCTAGGAATGGCTCACCCAAGCTAAATTTCCAGATTTTTTTTAATAACTCGAAAATGACTATATAAATCTTGAATACCTAAAACTGTTTTCAAATTATGTAGGTTATAAAAAATAAGGGTAATTATGCAGTTTGGTTACTTTTGCGAAAATCAATGCAATATTTTTTTTTTAGCATGTGTGGCTTCAATTAGTCACCATTGATGATATTCCGTCGGGGGAGACTAACATTTCCTATTGAATTGGTTAGGTTAGGTTGGAACATATAAGACAATATAAAACTAAGCGAGCAGGGCGCGGGAGCGCCCTGCGAGCGGGTGGGTTCAATCCAGACCTTACCTTTATTCATGATCACGTTTATACAATTTTATATTATATTAATATAGACTTTTGTATGTCATCACTAAAAAGGGTGAAAAAAAGGTAATTATGCAATGTTAGTCTCCCCCGACGGAATATCATCAATGGTGACTAATTGAAGCCACACATGCTAAAAAAAAAAATATTGCATTGATTTTAGCAAAAGTAACCAAACTGCATAATTACCAAAATAAGATATAATCTTAATAGGTTTTAATAAATTGAGAAGAATTCATGTTATATTTTGAGTATCTACGACGATTGACTAGTATAAAATATTATGTTAATGCTCGAAAAGTACAGATCATACATATCAACAGTTATTAAGTAGGTATCTGTCGAATCTTACATATTCTGTCAATATTAATAAAAAGTACGTGTCGTATCGCAAAATACGTGTATTGAACGCCTCAGTATAATACTAACGAAAGAATAGAATAAAGGCAATGAAGACAACGTCAAAATATACATATATTTTATGAACTAGAATACTTTAATATAAAATATAAAACTATTTTTTATGTAAATTAACATCTTATTGTCAATATTAATAAAGATACTATTATACCTAATCACAAACTAAATCTACATATTTGATCGTAGTATTTCTTTATGATAATTGAATCACGTTATTTTATATTAATTAATTAATACAAGTCCAAAGTTTTTTTAAATCATAAAACGAGACAAACATAGATACATCTATGGCATAGATTATTACGATAAAAAAATCGACCACTTTAGTTTTAAAGTTGTTAACTTAATTCATCGAGAATAGCGTCACACCAAAAATTGACCTTATTTCTTAGCTTAGCTAGCTTCATTAGTAAAACATGATGTTTTCACGTATACCTCAATGACAAGAAATTCGTCACTTGATAGTCGTGTGGCAAATAGAAAATAATATAATTGACAGTAGTAAGCGTATTGTGAGGAGAGTACGTGAGGCGTTGCTTTGCGGGTATTTTTTTATAATATCATCAGCAGGCCATCTGATCATGAAACTTATTGGTACTGCCGTTTAGGGACATCTGTAATCAAACTAAGATAAGAGTCCTTCCTGCGAACGCCACGGATGCTGCGAGCAGATACAGTTGTCCATTGAAATGTTATAATTGGGTTGCAATAGCCAGAACACGTTATTATTATTATTATTTTTATATCAAGATGGTACAGTAAATCTAAATAGTTTTCTAAAGAGGGAGTTTCTTTCAAAATGCTTTAATGTAATTTTTCTGTAAATTCGACTTGAAAAAAAATGTAAAGAAATCTTGTTCGAAGATTTTGGTCTATTTTCGTTATAAGCTTTGAAAATTTCGGTTCTACAACTGACACTATGGAACCAAAGTTGCAGATAATTTAATTTGATACCATAATTTCCTTATAAATTCTATGTGTGGCGAATAGTATACTTGATAGACCTTGAAAAAAATTATCACCCCTTTTTTAAGGCGGCCGAGGCACAGAGTTGCAATCCCAAAAACTTAGATTTAACTTCACAGAAACACCTCTTGTCATCCGAAAAGTACAATGGCGTCCTCTGTCATTTGCACGATGAGGGCTAAAAATTGAAATATTTTGATGGTCTAAGTAACTTAGTTTCAGTACGTGACAGGCTCTTAAGCCACGTACACACTATAGTTGTACGAGTAGTTTCACTAACTGCAACGGTCGTGGGCCGCTAATGGGTACGCGACTTTATGCGTAATAAAAGCTTATTTTAATACTATGGTCTAGCTTTAACAGACATTCGGGCATTAGCGTTTTATAAGATTAAAGTAGTGAACAAGCACGTAGTCCACCATAGTATGAAGCGTATTCTTTATCAGGAGTCTTTGTTGATTGATATAAAATTAATTATCGATTTTTTTTTATAATATGGGAGTAGCAGACGAGCACGCAGTCCACCTGATGGTAAGTGGCTACTGCTGCCTATGGACATCTGTAATCAACCCCAGATAGGATTATATATTTCTACCTGAAGTCAGCCACAGATGCGCTGCTACCCCTGAGGACTAAGGTAGTACGCCTCGGAAAAGTATGTCTCCCTTACCACACCCTTCAAACCGAAACACAGCAGTGCTTAACACTGCTGTTATGAGGCAGAAATAGGTGTGGCGGTGGTGCCGCTGGAGTCGCACCACAAAGCGTTCTACCACCTACAAAAAGGTTTATAAAACTAGGCCAATATATTGCTATATTTCATCATCAATAAATAATTGTCCCTGAAGTGACTAAACATACGAGTAAATCATAATACACTAGGCAATTCCTTATTGGTAAACTACAAATCCAACAGAGCAGTTTTTAGATAACTTTTGGGCACATAAAATACATTGTGATATTTATTATGACCGTTGAAGCATGATTTATAATTGATTTCTAAGACGCACATAACATTGCAGAAATGAAATATCAATAGTGTATAGTGTATACACAAATTTCAGTGAGTTTTTTATATAAATACCATAAATTATATGTCTCAGTCATGAAACTTGCTTAATCTTAATTGTTTTAAAAGAAGTTAAAGGATACATAAAGTTTATTTTAAATCGGCTCAGTAAACTTCAGTTAATTACTTGTTAATTAACACGTTGAAAATAAGTTCAAGATGTTATTTAGTGAGTTCCTTTCCTTATTCTTTGGTTGCGAGGTTTGGTTGGTTTGATTTTTGACACACAATTAGGTGAAATATAATTAAATACAGATTTCGTAAAGGAATCGCTTAAGAGAAATATTAAATTTTCACAAAGAATTTCGGTTTGAATGTGAGAAAATTTCTTTTACGAAAATAAATAATCTTCTTTGATTATTAAGTACTGTGTATTAAGGAATTAGGCAGTTTTAAGGCTTTAAATTACTTTAAAAGTATGACTTTAACAAAATATAATTACGACAACATATAAATAATGCGACAAATCAAATATTTATTTTGTCGTACCCGCCGTATCTTGAAATTTAAAAACTGTATATCTAAGCTTAGGAACATTTTTATGAATTTAGGAAGTCGTATAAAATTAAAATAATTTTGTTTTAAGTATTTCTTTGCAAAAAATCACACAGATTAGATACCGAGTGAGAAATAGATAGATATAAATATGATGTCTTATTTATTATTTTCTTTTGCTTTGCGAGTAAACCTGAAACTCATTTTTCAGGGAATGAAATTTGATAGGGCAATTAATATGTTGTTTGTTCAAGGAAATTATTTTTCTTCTTTCTACAAGAATAAATAACTTTCATTAAGCTGTTAGTTTGAAATGATGCTTATCCTGTGTACTTATATGTTGAAGAATTTAAAAGATCTTTGTGGTTCAGCTACTACAACGGACGTATTGTTTTAAGGTACTTAAGCGGTTTTGTGTTCTGACTTGAAAGCTGGTAAGCAAAAGTCGTATATTAGGCATTCCAGCTAAATTCTCAGAGATAGAAAGGCATATGTGGTCAATCTCTGATAGAACTCCAACCTTAATGGAACAGTGATCACGACCATCTACCCTCAAGTGGAGTGTATGCTTTTTATTTTTTCATCATCAACAAGCCATTACTGTCCCACTGCTGGGCACGGGTCTCCTCTCATAATGAGAAGGATTAGGCCATAGTTCACCGCGCTGGCCAAGTGCGTATTGGTAGACTTCACATACTTTTGAGGTTTTTTTTATAAGACTCTCAGGTATGCAGGTTTCCTCACGACGTTTCCCTTCACCTTTCAGCAAGTGATAATTAGTTTTTAATAAGCACATAACTTTGAAAAATCAGAGGTGCCTAGGATGCGTGCCTGGGATTTGAAACTCTGACCCCTCGATCGAGAGGCCGAGTTTCTTAACCACTAGGCTATCACTGCCCGCTTATTTTTACTGCTTATTTTTAAGCAAACTTTAAATAGATAAGATTAATTTTAATCTCAAAATCCGCATTACAGAAACACAAAATATGACATATTTCTTTTTTATAAAATGTAAAATTACAAAAGTTTCCAACCCTTTATTAATTATGCCCTTATCCGCAATTAATTAGTAACATCAAGCAATTGATTCCTAAATTTCCAAGTATTGTTCTACCAATAATACTTCACAATAAAGAGGCCCGTAATCAAGCCAATTTATTTCAATACTTTGATTTTTACAAAAAAAAAGGTGTACAAAACAATACGGCGTTTGGACAAACTGTTTCCATTGTGTTTTTGATGTAATTTTAACGACTTCACAATTTTTAAAGTGATATAAATTGTGGTTTTTTATTTATATTTACCCTAAATAAATACTTTTTATCTTAATCTACCCTTATTTCATTTTGTATATATAGTGTTGTTTTAATATAAGTAGTATTCGCAAAATAGCATATTAAAATTTGTTCTAAATAAGATGAAAACATTTTTTGCGTCGCTTTTTCTCAAAGAAGTGGTAAATTGCTGACGTTGATATAAAGTTTGTTTGTACTTGTAGATTTTCTTTAATAAATTCGATCTGAATTGTTTTTTTTTTCAGATTACAATTTGAGTTATCTTTTTTGAAAAAGTTCTTTATTCTCATGATTTTCATGGTTATATGTGTGCTTTGAACACAGAATAAGTCAAGCGAAAAAACATTTAGACTTGGAAAATATATCAATTTTCATTTTATTTTTAATCACTTTGCTGGAAACCAAACCCGGAACCTTGTGTACATTTAATCCACGGCCGGTATTCAGATGTCCACATATTTACCATTAATATAAAACTTTATGCTACTCGTATATATAAAAAATAAAATTTCTATGCTTATAGGCCCTAATAAATTTTCTGAGCCACACAAAGCTAAGATAAAAACTAAATCCATCCAAGGCAAAAATTAAAATTTACCCAGATCCCAAACCGGGGATCGAACCTAGAATTATTTACACATTAGACCGGAACCGGACCTAACCTAACCGCCGTCTTTATAGCTAGTAAAAAACTTTTCACTTTTATTTTCATAACTTTCTTAACCAAAAGAGGTCGCGGAATAATAATCCTAAGTGCGTAAAACTTTTCCGACACTTTTCGGCTTTATAAAAGGGGTTTTTAAAAATACAAACCGACCCAAGATATTTAGAACATTACGGTAATATTTATAAGTAAAAAGATATACACATCTACACCATAGTAAGTCCTGTTTAAAAGCGACTAACGTATACTTATTAAAAAATGAACTTTAAAAGTTCTTAACGCAACTGAAAACAGCGTAAAACTTTTACAACACGTATAAAATACACTAATAGTTATAGATCTACTTAATATCTTACTTAAAAAAAACGCGATTAACACGTAAGTAAACTTCAACCAAAAAGTTTTCCGAACACAAAAGTTGCGTTTCTAAAACGAATTACTGGACCAAAATTTTCAATTCCTCAAAATAATATAAAAACCACTTACTTGGCCGATCTCCGAGGGTTCCTGTCCAGCAACTTAGCGAAGAGGATCAGCGCGGCATGCCTTGCACGCCTAAACACAAACTGTGCGCTACGGACCTTTGCTTCGGTATTTATAAGCGCCACCCATGCGATGGGCGGGCGGGGGCCGAGCCTGATCCAGCCGCCCAAGCGAAGCGATTCCGTGTGGTGACGTCAGATTAATTTTACGATAGTAATCTGCAATAATGTAAGCAGCGATAGCCTAGTGGTTAAGAAACGCGGCCTCTCGATCGAGGGGTCCGAGGTTCAATTCCCAGGCACGCACCTCTGATTTTCAAAATTATGTGCGTATTAGAAATTAATTATCACTTGCTTAAACGGTGAAGGTAAACATCGTGAGGAAACCTGCATACCTGAGAGACTTATAAAAAAAAATCTCAAAGGTATGTGAAGTCTACCAATACGCACTTAGCCCGCGCGGTGGACTATGGCCTAATCCTTCTCATTCTGAGAGGAGACCCGTGCCCAGCAGTGGGACAGTAATGGGTTGATGATGATGATGATGAATCTGCAATAAGGAGTGATGGTAGTTGAAGTCCCTCAATCGCGGTGTCCGAGGTTCAAAACCGGTATTTTTTTAAATTATGTGCGTATTAGAAATTATAAAATATCGCGAGGAAATCTGCACATCTATAAGATTATAAAGAAGTTCTCACAGGTACGTGAAATGGTATTTGGCCAGTGTGATAGACTATGTCTTAATCCTTTTCTTTCTGAGAGGAGTCCCGTGCCTAACAACGGGGCAGTGGTCATGCTGCCTACACTTAACTATAAATTTCCTGCATTGTGTTACCTTAGAACAATTTATTTAAACCTAATACACCTAACATTTAGTAGAATATACGGAAACGAAAAACTTTATGCTAAAAGCATTGCTCGCCAGCCTTATTCAATTACTGAATGAGGGTTTGTTTTTATTGTGCATGGTTATTTTAAATTTTGAAACATTTGTATTCTTAAAATATAGATATAGTAAACAAGCATGCAGACTAGTTGATGATAAGTGGACATGGCGCCGATGAACATTTGTAATTAACCCGAGATATGAGTTTCCAGTCATACCTTTAAGAACTTTTTTGCAGTCAAGAACTTTAGATGCATAGCTGCCCTTTTTAAACAATTACACTACCTTGTATCAGTATTATACTTGTGTTACGCAAATTCCACTTCGTTCCCAGGTCAGGTATGTAAATGAGGAGTTTAGATTTTTGGGTTTACGTGTGTGTGTAATCGTATTTATGTGTATAAATGATATCCATGACATCGCGCATGACAGAATTAGAACTAATGGAGCGTTTTTCCGCCGAAAAATGTGCACGTGTAATATATGATGTAGGTAAAACATTTTCGAAATAAAAGACAGTTATTCTGCGTATGCGTAGAGTGGCAGAAAAAACACTCCGTGAGCTATCAGTTTCTCTTTTTAAGGAGCTTTGAGCGGAGGACTCGTCTATCATTAACTATGACACGTGCCTAAAAGGAATGTAAATTTAATAAGGTACACTTGCCATGCTGACCATTGTACGGGCGCCGTACAATGGTCAGCATGGTCAGTTGGTAGAAATCCTTCATGCGCATAATTGTGAATTTGATTCGAATTTTAATGTCTTCAAACTTCCGAAAATTTTCACAAAATAAAAAATCTGGCATAAGGACTCTACACTACATTTTTAAGATTAATTTATTAACTCATAAATTTATTTCTTATTAAGAAATTTTTACAATTACTAAGAATTGCTTCTTTTTGAAGGTGGTAGAACCCTTTGTGGTGGTGGTAATAACAGCAGTGTTAGGCGCTGCTGTGTTCCGGTTTGAAAGGTGTGGTAAGGCAGACAGACTTTTCCGAGGCGTTCCAGCTTAGTCCTCAGGGGTAGCGGCGCATTTTTTAGTTTTACTAACATGTCAAATTAACGAAAATTTTGAAAAAACTGTATCTGTCAGATTTTTCAAAATTTTCGTAAATTAATAAATTTCTTAAATTGTATATAGATCATACATCTTAGGCCTTGAAGATAATAAAATAAGAATATCAAAAGGACTTCACAAAACCACTACACATTATAAGCCTGATTCAAGAACCTTTCTTTCATCGTTCAAGTGAAATATTCTTTGGAAATTAACCTTTTCCCTTAAGGATGAACTCCCAATATAAAATAAGGTAATATACTTTACAACAATATAAATATCACGTATCGAGACACGACATATTAATTTTCCGTTTCGGAAGTGATCATTAGAGCTGCGTAGAAAATGTCATGAAAATATCCAACATTACGTTAAAAGGAGTCGGAAAATTTCATTTTATTTGGCAATTGTCCTTTTGCTAACAGTGCTATCGTTATCAACCCATTATTGTCCCACTGCTGCGTATAGGTGTCCTCTCAGAGTGAGAGGATTTAGAATGGTTCATGGAGTCCACCGCACTGGTCAATTACGTATTGCGTAATTTCACATATTTGCAATAGAGCTTTTGCTTAAAATGGTAGCAGTGCCGTCGTCGTCAAGCCATAAGTGTCCCACTGCTGGGCACGGGTTTCTTGTCAGAGAGAGCGGGTTTAGACCATAGCCCATCTCGCTGGTCAAATGCGAATTGCTTGACTTCACACACCTTTAAGAACTTTTGTTTTGTACTTTCAAGGGTAACTATGCTATTAATTTTCTAGCGATGTTTTCCTTCACCGTTTGAGCAAGTTAAAATTAATTTTGAAGGGTATGGTAGGGAAGACATACTTATTACCGATGCCCTTCAGAGTTAGTCCTTAGGGGTAGCAACGCTTCTGTACCTCATAAGACGTAATAGGTAAGACTAATTTTATTATGGGGTTGATTTCAGATGTCCGCTGGCGGCTGACCACTTACTATCAGGTAGACTGCATGTTAGTATGCTACTTCTTTATTGTAAAAAAGATATTTTTATGACCAAATTTTTTTAAAAAGAGAGATGACATTTTCTTTCACTGACTAACTGACCTAAGCCGCTTTCACAAAACTATAACTGCGATCATGAGCATATTTTCTATTATCTAGTACATTTATGTATGCACACATGTATACATAATACATGCATTACTGAAATAGATTGCTGTAATAGTCTATTAAATGCTATAAAATACGCTCTCTATATTATTCTGTGTAAATATTAATAGTAAATCACATTTAAATAAATTTTCTTGCTTTTAATTTAAATTTAAATAAATTTTGTCAGAATATTTTGTTCTAAATTGATTCTATATTTTTCTACTACTCTTTCTTGGGTCTGTTATTAAGGGAAGTAAACTTTAACAACCTTTAGAAAGATTAAATTAAAATAATGTTTTTAATAACAGTGTTAATGAGGTGCTTCGTGTAATTAAATTATGAAAATGATTAGAAATAACTATCATTTGTAAGTTTTTCCTCGGAAAAAGCAGAGATCTTATTATAAAAAATATATTAGAAAAAAGAAACCAAGCTTTATTTATTTTGTATTTGAGTGTCTTTTTAAATTTTAATTTAAACGTTATTTTCCATAATAAAAACTATAATTATTTCCTTGTAATTTGATCATCGACTAACTCAGGCTTATTTATTAATTTACTGAAGCCCATATAGTTCTAGGTTCGATTCGCGATTGAAGTATTTACTTCTTTAGGTTTTGAGGCCGAAGTATATCTTTTCTTATTTACTGATCGAATATGTTTAAGTGCTAAAAGCTTATCAGATACCGAAAGCTCTGTAGATCCGTTTAAAGCTACGGCGTAGCATATTGCTACGCGCTACAATATTGTTAGTATTAATTATATTTATACGAATACTAGCTGATCCGGCAAACATTGTGCCATATAAATAAAAAATATGTTAAGGGTGAAAACCCTTATCACTTAGGGGTATGAAAAATAGATAGTAGCCGATTCTCCGACCTACTGAATATGCATATGAAGTTTGGTGAAAATCGGTATAGCCGTTTCGGAGGAGTACGGTAACTCACATTGTCACAGGAGACATTCACATATAAGATTGAGTTTAAATATGTATATACAACCATTTAAACGAGTATGATTGGAGAAGAGAAGTAGCACTTATGAAATTGTTGGATAAACCGCATGGCGGAGTGGTCACCATACCAGTCTGACGCGCAGTGTTCCGGGCTCGATCCTGGGACAGACAGATATCTGAATGATGAATTTGATGTCTTTTAATTGTGTTTTTTGATTTATAATTTTATTAAAATGATAAAATTAAAAATGTTATTCCCTTTTCTAAACTTCAATATAATTTAATATATAGGTTGGCGCAAAATTAATCACCCTATTTTGTTTTTGAAGTAATACAGTTGTTTGTGTAATAGAAATATTTTCTAGGACCTGTTTTTTCTTTCCAATTGGAAAATATGATATCTGTCAAGTGTCTTCCACCAGCGTTGACACAGATTTGTACCCGATTTCCCACGACTTTCCTTAAAATTTCCGACGATGACACTTCGTATTCCAGAGGAATATTCTCCTTAAGAACTGCGATTGTCTGAGGCTTGTTGTTGTTGTTGAGTCATTACATCTACTTCTTTTCTGTACTACATCTACAAGTTCTGGTGCGCTCTTCATGCGGGAGAAGTGATTGGGTCGTATTCATTTGAGGACGCCATTGGCAATACAGACTGTTATTGGCGAACGCTACAGGGTCATGATAAACGATTTCTTTCCACCAGAATTGGATGATCGGGGCTTGATGAACAAGTGGTCTCCACAAGACGGTGCAACCCCACACACAGCACGAGCCACAATGGATATTGTGAACGAAGCGTTTTCTGGTCACGTAATCTCCCGTTTTGACGATTTGGCATGGCAAGCAAGATCGCCCGATTTAACGATCCCAGACTTCTTTCTTTGGGACTACTTGAAGTCACAGGTCAATCGCAGCTCTTAAGGAGAATATTCCACTGAATTGCGAAGTGTTACGGGCGGAAATCTTAAGGGAAGTCGTGGAAAATATGATAAAACGGACGCAAAATTGTGTCAATGCTGGTGGAAGACACTTGGCAGATATTATATTTTCTAATTAACAAAAAAAAAGTCCTCGTAAAGACTTCTATTACTCAAAATCACGTTTTTAAGTCAGTACAAAAGTTACTCAAAAACAAAATAGGGTGATTGATAAATTTTGCGCCATTATATGAACTTCACAATACAATTACAAAATATTAAATAATGTTAGATGTTTGCTCATTATTGGGTTTTGGGTCATGGATTTCAATTTCTACATTATTTTGTATGTAGCCGTATATTTTATTGATTTAGTAAACGTAATAAGCTGGAGATCCAAGGGGATTCGTTTAATCATATATGTAACCTTGTAGGCATGTGCGTATTAAAATTATTTTTCTTTTAGGGTCCCGTACCCAAAGGGTAAAAACGGAACCCTATTAGACTACTAGACCCTACTTAGACTCCGCTGTCTGTCCGTATGTTCGTCTGTCACAAGGCTCTATCTCCTGAACCATAATAGTTAGACACTTGAAATTTTTACAGAGTATGTATAAAGGTGGCCGCTATAACAAAAAAATAACTAAAAATAAAAAAGTTAATAATAAATGGGGGTCGCTATACAAGAAACTGTTATTTCTCGATGTTTTCGCTTCATCTATTAAATAATAATAATAATAGTAATAGGTAGACTATTTCAAATTTTCACAATGTATTTATTTCAATAGCTGCTGTTAACATTTATAACAAATACTAAATAAAATATATATGAAAATGTTGGTGGTACGGAACCCTCCGTTTGCGAGTTAGACTTGCACTCGGCCAATTTTTATGAATATTGGCAAACATGATGTTATAAGGATAAGTTTCATAATATTAAAAATAACAATATATTAACAGAGTGTATACAGTAAATTGTTAAGTATAAATTTAATGTTCTATTTATCAAAATAATTATGTATTGTAACTATTACTATTGTGGTCAGTCATATTCTCTGTGACCGTGCAAATAAAGCCATCATCAATCATCATCAACCCATTACTGTCCCACTGCTGGGCAAGGGTAGCCTCTCATAATGAGAAGGATTAGGCCATAGTCCACCGCGCTGGCCAAGTGCGTTGGTAGACTTCACATACCTTTGAGATTTTTTTTATAAATATCTCAGGTATGTCGATTTCCTCACTATGTTTTTTTTTCACCGTTTAGCAAGTGATAATTAATTTCTAATACACACATAACTTGGAAAAATCAGAGGTGCGTGCCTGGGATTTGAACCTCGAACCCGTCGATCGAGAGGCTGAGTTACTTAACCACTAGGCTTTCACTGATTTTGCCATACATAATAAAGCCATACAATTCGGTAACCTCTATCTTCCGAAGGTGGTAAAACCTTTTGTAGTTCGACTCCGAAGGCACCACTACCACACCTTCTACCTAATAACAGCAGTGTTCAGAGCTGCTGTGTTCTGGTTTATAATACTTATCATCATGGGTAGCAACGCATCTAAAGCCGACCGAGGGAACTCTTATCTAATCTGAGGTTGATTACAGATATCCATAGGTGGTATTAGACACTTACCATCAGGTGGACACATGCTGTCTGTTACTTCAATATTATAAAAAAAATGTTATAAAAAAATCTGTTTTTTGTCAAGAAACTTTACAATCTTTATAATTAAATTTCGATCACTGATCGAACAATAAAATGCTAAACTAAGTTGGAACGCCTAATGGTAACATTTAAAAGGATAATTGCTATCATTATAAACAGGTAGTCGATAAAATTCCGAAAACTGAAACCGGAAACTTCAACTTTATCGTTTTACCCTCACACTACGCATATTTTCCAAGGAATAACACACATAAACAGATAAGGCTTCCTATAACAGTGATCTAACATTTGTGACTCAAGTGTGTTCATCGAAATTATCGTTCAGCTAATTTACTATCAATATTCTGATAATTCTGTTAAATATTGTGCTATAAATATACCATATATCAAATCCTTATCAAGATAATCAACTCTTTATCTTCTCAATTTATTTGGGCATGGGTTTTAGTATTAGAAATTAATAAGCAGATATTTTAATGATGAATGAAAACTTTGTGAAACTTACATGTTTAGATATCTTGTAAAAAGTTTTCAAAGGCACTTGGTCAAAATGAACTATGACCTAAATTATTAAGGCCCTGAGATGAAACCCACGCCCAGTAGTGGCATGGTCACAGGTTCCGAGATTCCTATATTATACTAATACAGTGAAACTTGGTTAAGTGGGACCTGGATAAGTGAGAAACCTCCATAACTGGAACTCATGCTGAGGTCCCAACACTTTGGCACTGAATTACCTCTGTTAGTGGGACGAGGTAAACCTCTATATCTGGGATTTGTTCTTTCGATTTATCATCATAGTTACCTCTATAACTGAGACAGCGAGTAAATTTTATATGCATAAACCTCTGTAAATGAGATAACATTGTTTGTTTACTCATTCTTATTCTACCCACAAATTCCACACGTAATTCCAAGTACGTAAGTACAAATTTTGAGCTTCAATTACCTTCAGTTTTAGTTTCGCTTTACTATCATACAGATGTTTATTTGAAAAATGTCAAAACGAAAGCTACAATCGTTATCATTACGTGAAATCTGAATATCTATTAATGGAACCCTCTGTAAATGAGACAGATATTTATTTATACCTGTATATCTGAGACACTGGGTAAGTGGAATACCTCTATAAGTGAAACGACATTGCAGGTCCCTTGATGTCTCACTTAACCAGGTTTCACTGTAATATTAAAGCGTTATTTATGTGATACATAGTTCGTAAGAATATACTAACATTTAATGGACTTTGTCTGAAATAAATATATATATTTTTATGCGCGTTATTAATAATAAATTTATCTAAATTGATTTGACATTTTATTAGCGTTTTTATATTAGTATTTATTTTGTGTATATATTTCTTTATTGTGTACATATTCTTTTTGTCATCACTAGTAGGCAAAAAACGTCAAATATCGATGTTTGGTAAGCCAAAAATTCAATAGATTTCCTATATTTATTTGATAATCAGGAGACCCACAGGAAAACCCGCCAGAGATCAAAACTAACAAGTTAAGGAAAGATAGATTGGTTCGGTTACCACTATAAACAGATCGTAAACTTTGTATCTTCATTCTTCAGTAATCATTCACATCTGTTATTTTAAGCTTGACGGATCGAAGATATAACGGTACTCGGTGAGTGCTCCTCCATGTCGCACCGAAGTTAAAATAAGATATAGTTTCAACGTGTTACGGAGCGGTCACGATACTGATGAGCAGAGGGTTCCAAGCTCGATCCCCGGTCAGACATATATCAAGTGATAAAGATAGATTTCTTTTCTGGGTCTGGGTGATTATGTATTCGTTTGTGTGTGTCATGGTACTAAGGACACAGGGAATCTTAGTTTAGAGCTGTGAGTGTAGAAAGCATACATACATAATAATTATATTTTCTAATACAAAATGTTTGTAAATGTGTATGTATTCTGAATTATTCATTTGTTCAATGTATATTCTATATGTTTCATTTATAATTACAATTTAAGTTTCTATAAACCACGTATAATTATAAGTTTCAGTAGGAGTAAACGTAAATCCCTTTATAGGTATATGAAGTACATTAAATACCAAACTTAAGCCGTTTCGGTTTCTTAACGTTCTAATACGTTCATGGTATTACGGAACTGTAGCACTACCATGAGTTTACAAAAGTATTACTCGCTAGCGACTGCGTAAAATAAATGTATGAAAAATTGTACAGCGCCTCTGGTGGTTACTCGTAGAAGTAAAATCCGTAGTGGCGTAACTCGATACGTAAAAAACCTATCGAAATCAAATCGCCAGCGAATGTCATTATGATCTATTGCCATACAAATTCGGTCCCATGAGTCATTAATTTGACAGACGTTGTCAAGAAATACCGTAACTTCTATAGTGGCGTTTCTATGCCAACTCATGGTAGTGCTACTGTAGTGTAAATAGCATTTTGGCGGGATTTGTGGGCAGCTCAGAGTTATTATAAAAATAGAGCGAGCCTACTCGGGTGCGAACTAGGCACTGGTCGGAACATCATTAACGCGCGGTATACTTGAACCATAGTTATAACTCAATGTGAACTATATAAGTTTTGTTGTTTTAATAGTTAATATAGTAATTCTGTTGGAAAATGATGTGAAAACTAGTGCTACTAGTATTTTTCCACAACTAAGCTTATTTTAAACAAGCATATCTTTTTTTGTTAATGGAACAGAAACCTTCAAAAGACATTGTGGTATCTTGGAAACCGGATTGGATAACATTTAATTCTTATTGCATTAAACCTTGTTCAACCAGTTCCGATCCTCAGAATGAATCCCGTACCTTCTAGTGTTTACGATGTAGTTCTTCCAGGGGTCGCTGATTAGGCACTTTGAACTCCCAGAATTTCTGCCTGTAACCCGAAATTCTTATTTCAGTCGCCTCTTACGACTGACAGAGGATACCGACTACCGTACCCGTATAGCAATCGCAAGCTACAAAAACAAAATGTTTGCCTACGATTCGAACCAAATTTTAGATGTCATATGGCGCTCTATGTCAGTTATTACTCTTAGGTAGGTGGTCCTGGGATCAGTGGCCGGCTATCGGTGTCGACAGCGCAGCTTGAGGTTGTTTGTTTGGGTATTGCTGGATTTACTGGAAATGACGGAATTCGGGAGTTAAATGGGAATAGAGAGACCGTTACTGCCCCTTTGTAAGTCACCGATGATAGTTTAATGCCAGTTGTTAATAATCAATCTATCCAAATTTTGCGTGCCAAGTTAAAATTTAAAAAATCCAATAGGCAAGGAATTGAGTAAAGTTATTTACAAATAATAAGTTATTGAAATACTAAAAATAATTCGAAAATAAGTCACATCGATAACTGAATGTTTATATTATGATTTATAACTTTATCACATAACTATTGTCAGTTAAATTATTTTTGAACTTATATGTTAGGTACATATAAGTTCAAAAATAATCAGCCTCTGTGTAAAAATCATTTTTTTTCTAAATTAATAAAAAAGGGAGTTATTGAAGTCGCATAAAATGTTTTGGGATTTTTATTACGAAATGTGCCAACGGGATTTCTGTTTTATGTTTTACACTATTAAATACGCCCCCATTTTTGAACAGATTCCATTGAAAGCACTTAGTCCAATAACGTCATACATTCATAGTCTGGTCAAAAACAAGAATCTTTCACACGTTCATAACAAAAACGGCATTTGTTCACAAATTTGTATGGGAGAGAACAATGAATAAAAGTTTTTCTGAGCGCTGCTTATGTGGTCGTGGTAACTACATTTTTGTCAAATTTTGTAATGCCTAATGTGCGTGCACCTGTTTGCATCTGCATGTGTTTGTGTGTGTATTCGCGTGTGACTATGTGTGTAAGATAATTTTTCTCGTTTTAAGTTCCTATTTTCTCAAAAAGAATAATACGAGATATGGCCTATATAAAGGCCTGTATGAGGTAACTTTGACGTGTATCTTTTTTACTTATGAAAAACTTATGTATCTAAGTGACAAACTTATCATCATTTTTTATTAATTGAAAATCTGGCTTACAAAGAGTAGATTTTGTCAGAAACCTTAATTAATTAAAAAATATAAAACGTCAAGCTAGTCATATTATTTGAATATTTTTGGGTGTACTTATTACATATCAAAGAAAACAGTTCAATTATATTTTACAAAAGTTACAGTCTAACTTCATAAGCCTTCGATGAACACGAATAGGCTTTATCTAGATAAACTGTAACTTGCCAGCATCATCAATTTTCATTCACCGCCGTCATGTTCAGAGATAAACTAAGTATTTCGGAATGAAAAATATCTTTATCGCGATATTAAAAAAATAGAAATAAATTCATTGGCAAATTTTTAATCTTTTAGCTTTTATGCCATAGAATAGTAAAGATTACTCACTCCTAACAAGAAAATGTACCCAGTTTTGAAAATTGAAATAGTTGCGTAAAAAAGTTTTGGCACCGCTCCATGCTAAAATGTCCCTAAAATATTTGAAATAATTATTTATTTATTATGTAAATTACGCAGTATTAGTTATTTATTCGTAAATTTTCTCTAAAAATGTTTTTATTTGTCAAGAATTCAAAAAAAGAACTTACTAATAAGCCGTTTGTGGCTGCATTCAATTTCAAGGCGGCGAGGTATCTTTACTAATCTATGTTATATGTATTTAATATCCACAATAATGGACGCTACTTTTTTATTAGTATTCTGTATATTGTCAATACGTTCTTAGATTCCTATATTTTATACAAAAGTTGTAAAAATATAAATGGAATTTTAAATATGCATTAAAATACACGGCTAAAAGCATGCATGCACACACACATACACACACACGCATTTAAATGTACTCGCATAAGCATTTGCTACTTCAATTCAGAATTATCGAGAAAAGACCATCAATTCATACTGACTGTTACATACAAATAAGCTGTTATTCCACCACTATTTCAGGAATGTGGGCGCTCCCACGCCTATTATCATCACTCTATGGGTGCATTTATACAGATACTGATGAATCAAATCTAAAAAAATGTACCATCTACCACACGACTGTCATTTTACCACTTCGCAAGCTAAGCACGGAATCCTTAGGTACAAAATAACCGCTGTTATATTTTATTAAGTTATCCAGGCATCTATACCTACTTAATTTTATAAAACTGAAGAGATTATTTGATTATTTTAACGCTCTTATCTTTGGCAATATTGGTCCGATATGAATAAATGCCGTAACAGAGAAAATAATGAACTTAAAGTCCTACTAATATTTTAGAAAAAATATAATAATCTGAATCATAACAAGAAACGAGATACAAGTATTCGATCTTAGTCGGATACTCTATAAACGTACCTAGTTGAAGGGTTTTGTGGGCAGATAGTGCATGAAGTATCATGAATAGATGTTTGTTCATTGAATGGTCATTCATAGATAAGGGTTTTGGACCTTTAGCTTCAATGGTGCAAGTAGGAGGTTCTAAATTAATAAATGAATTAGTAGGGTTAATGTTGACGCCTAGAAATAGATGAGCTATCATTGAAATACAATATTCATCCATATTTAAATAGTGTCCCACTGCTGGGCACGTTCTCTCAGAGTGAGGCGTTTAGTCCACTGCGATGGCCTAGTGCGAATTGTTTTGGTAGACTTCACACGCCTTTGAGAACTTTTATATATAAATCAGCTGTGTAGATTTTCTAGCGATGTTTTTCTTCATCATTTCGCAAAAATTAAAGATTAACCTGATTTCAATCACGTACCTGGCAATTGAGTGCCCAAATTTTAAATCATTGAGCTATCACTGAGGTTCCAAATTATAATAATGACATAAATAAAATAATTAAAATACATTTAATTATTTTAAATACGGTTAGAGGTACACATTTGTTTGTCCTTTATATACATAGTTTAAGTGTGTTTGTTACTCACAACATAAAAAATCCGACACACAGTACGAAGAAGTGAAGCATTTATTCAAAAGGTACCAATACCAAAACACCGGCGGTATTGGAATATAAACGGGATTTCCTACCTACAGTAAGATAGGTAGCTTAGATACAAAGGCTTATAGAGATCAAATATTAGCTTGCGTACCCGACTCTACTGGCTTAATTAGGAGGCACAGGACTTAATTAAGTCGCCCTTACGGCTCACAGAGTAATGTGTGCTTAGAGTCAGGTGGAGGATAATTCTGAATAGCGTGGGCATCCAGAAATAGTTTTCATGTAGGTTAAAGTAATACTTGTTGATCTTTTATAATAACGTCGCCTCTGATATTTATCTACCTGTATTACATTAATTTATAGATATACAATTTTTGAAGAATAGTCATCTTTATATATATATATATATTTCTTATGTGCGTGTGTGTGTCACTGAACTCCTCCTAAACGACTGGACTGATTTTGATGAAAATTGTTATGTGTGTTCAAGGGGACTTGAGAATGGTTTAGATTCACAATTTAGTCCGTGGGCTTCTCCCACTTTTTTTAATTAATGTTTAATTCGTAAGTAGTTATAGAATCGGAAACTATGCATTTGATCAAGTGATGATCTTTAGCAAAGTTGTTGTCCAAGAGCCCACGAGGGTTTGGGAGTTGGTAAGACCAATTTTCGACAGATGGCACCACTGTCATTCCAATACAGGTACAAATTTTCCGTTTTATGTATGTCATATTATTTCTTGAAAATGCGGGCGAAGCCGCGGGCACCACTAGTATTCTATAAAGATAATTAAAAGTTGTAAACCACTACACTAATATTTTACAACTCTATATAGAAAAATAATAAGATTTAAGGTAAGTATCTATAACATGAAAATCCATGAGTGTTGTAACAACTTATAGTAGATCCGACTATTGTTTCAAATGACGAACGAAAGCGGCGCTCTATATAAATATCCGAAAATAACCGAATATCACCGATACTTTTTCCTAAGGATCATGATTACATGATTAATATTGATTAATAGCTTGATATTTTATCTAATTGAATACTATATCGCATCACAGAACAGGATTTCACCAACCTATCTAGGTACGTAGGTACTGTTTATTCAATCAAGTGTTAAGCATACGCCAATTATAACTGATTAATTGGCTAATATAATTGATTGCTAACAATTATATTAATAGATCAAGCATAAAACCCTTCATTAGATCAACGAACTTATGTTTGCTTATATATTATATATATATATATATATATATATAGTACTGAGTAGTAACTAAAGTGCTATGTACTCATTAATTCACTTAATGGAGGTAGTAAATATGATTTATGTTACTAAAGAGAGTAATTAATGAATTTATACTTGATTAAGTTAGTAAAATTTGGAGGAATTCCAGCTTAGTCCTCAGGGGTAGTCACAGGCACATCTGTGGCCGACCTTAGGCAGGGATATAATCTTATCTGAAGTTGATTACAGATGTCCATGGGCGGTAGTAGCTACTTACCATCAGGTGGATGGCATGCTCGTCTGCTACTCCTATATTACTTGTCGGTCTGACAAGCGAATTCCGGGTTTGATTCTCCGAAAAAATTGTAAATTTGGATTTCTGTCTCGAATCTGAATGATGGGTTTTTTAATGATGGGAATTTATCGCTATGTGTGTTGACAACGTATTTTATTTTATTGTGATGTGGTTTTAAGAAGCATTTGACAATGACTCCTTAAGGATAATAGGATGTAGATATCGAAAATTGAATACAAAGCAAGGAGCCAGTGTAGCTTCGCTTCACCACTTGTTATAACAGTCTAGATCTAGCCATAAAATCTAGTTCTGTAACAACATGCTCGGAAAATATACTACACGCGTAGATATGTGACATCAGGAACTTTGTATGTACTTATTTAAAGGAAAATAAACCCCATGGTTGACACCATAAGGGTCGTGGTGCACGTGTTTCTTATCTAGAATTCCAATGTGTACATTCTTATACATTTTAATAAATAGACTCTACCATTGGTTGTTTTGTGATTCGAGTTGAACCCAAAATTATTGAAATAGAGATGATAAGAATTTATTACAATTTTAGAAACACAATGATAAAGTAAACTAACCGTTTTTACCCCAGTGTATACCGATATCAATAATATGTGAGTATGAGAACAATTTAAAATAGTCGTAAATATTTGCAGTTATCAGATTATTCAAAAGCAAGTAAGTAAAAAAATTAATACAATAGAGTTACTTTTTGTCAATCCAACAATAGTTGAACTCTTAACTTCTTGCAACATGGGAAAGGTTAAAACCACAATCGTATAGTAGATTACTTTTATTCAAAATAGTAATCACATTCGTAAATCCCAAGCCCAGTGTAAGCTAACACCGATTTATTATTCAAACTTAAATGTGACATCAAATTCTTTCTAGGCAACAGCGTTCGAGAACTCGTAGTACAACAGCAGTTGCCTCTAATGGCACTATTCCTATAAAACTTTATTCAGTTTCTCGCCACTGATGGGACACCATGGCGTTTCATTGCCGACCGGATTAATAATCCCATGTAGTTAGGATTAATAGGGATTCATGTCATGGGGTGTAAATGACCGTGTCATTCACGGTGTTTGCGGATATGGCAAATGTTTTCTATATTGAGGTCAATTGTTATTTGTTGTGATTAATTTTATTTCTAACTACCTTTTTATTGTGCCGCCATAAATATTCCGGAAGAACAAATATTGAATTGATAGTCTCATTTAGAAGTAGTGTAGCGAATAATATTTTGGAAAACCAACGCTATATTTTGGTTCAGTTTTAGCTGATGGAGTAGCGAGATGTGACCGATCTATCACGAATGTTACGGGTTCGATCCCGGTCAAGCATATATTAAAATGATAAATTGAGTTATTTAAATCAAATTTGCTCTCCTTCAAAGCCGGCGATGCAATCACGACTCCTCTGGTGTTGCAAATGTTCATAGCACGTCTGCTTTATCGTTTATATATTTATAAAAAAAAAAAAACACTTAGAAAAATATACTTGAAACTTTGAAAACTTAATTCTCCAACCAAGCTATCACTGCTTTTTACACACTAAACTAACTTTATATTTTTTGTATATGAAATAAAAATGCCGCGTAGACTATTTTTAGCGGTTATCCAATATATGGCTACGGACTAATATCTAGGAACATAATTTTAAAGTTACACAAGTAGAGAACCAATATGAAAGCAATAAATAGTGTTGTTGAACAATACAAGTATTAAACCGTAAGTTTGTAGCAGAGATATGAGTTAGGAATTAGTGGGAGGAACTTGGTTTGTGGTTTTTGAAGTAATAAGTAACATAGTTTTCTAAAAACAGTAATACGTGGTTTGAAGAACAATTGTTATAAGATTTTTATTTATGTTGGGGTCAAATCTTGATCACAAAACAGTTTACTCCAACTGAATTGAGCTGAACTTTTTATACAATTTTGCTTTTGATGCAATACATGATTAATTGATTATCTTACTGCCGTTACTAATAAATAATCAGTGTATTTCCTACTTGAGGGTTCTTAAAAATATTCTCAAAAGTACACTTAGCCATGGTGGCATATGATCTAATTCCTCTCGTTTGAGAGAAGACTTGTACTCAGCAGTGAGACAGTGATGGCAACAATGTCCTTATTGAATAAATAAATAAATAGAAATTATTAATAAATGTAAAATGTTCTGCTTAAAAATAATGAACTGAAAAGGTAAGTAACTTAGCCTATGTCACTTATAAGTTAGTCCGTCAAACCATTTGGACTATAAAGCGAAACAAAAGATGACATATATTATACATACATACGATTAATTACCCTCTGCTCGGGTAAAACCCATTTTCAAAAGTACCCGCGAACGGAGCGTTTAAGAAAATTTTTAATACCCACCTATTGCGTTATCATAATTAGACTTATTATGAAAATGGTAGAACCCTTTGTGGTTCGACTCCGACGGCACCACCGCCATACCTATTTCTACCTTATAACAGCAGTGTTACGCGCTGCTGTGTTCCTGTATGAAAGGTATGATAAGGGAGACAGAATTTTCCGAGGTGTTCCAGCTTAGTCCTCAGGGGTAGCGGCGCATTTGTGGCTGACCTCAGGTAGGAATATCTAATCCTAGTGAGTTGATTACAGATGTCCATGGGCGGCAGTAGCCACTTACCATCAGGTGGACTGCATGCTCCTCTGTTACTAGTATATTATAAAAAAGTACCCGTGAACGTTTATGAAAATGTTTAATACTCCCACCTAAGCACTGATTTGTAGCCGTATGTGGTTCAATAGAGAATTCCCGCGAAACTCTCAATAAAGCCTGCGTATTATGATACGGGTACAAGTATTGCGGCAATAAGTCGTGTTATTGCGCTACTTTAAACAATAATGAAATACTCGGCCTGGCTGTGTGTGTGACACACGGATACATAGAATGGCGAATACGATATCCAACGTTTCTTTTATATAATATAAGTAGGAGTACTTGACAAGCACGCAGTTCACCTGATAGTGAGTGGCTACTGTCGCCCATGAATATCTGTAATCAACCCCAGATAAGATTAGATATTCCAACCTAAGGTAAGCTACAAATGCGCCTCTACCCCTGAGGACTAAGCTGGAACGCCTCGGAAAAGTATGTCTCCCTTATCACACCCTTTAAACCAGAACAGGGCAGCTGTTGTGAGGCAGAAATAGGTGTGGCCGTGGTGCCGCCAGAGTCCAACCACAAAGAGTTATACGAGTACCACCTTTAAACAACGTTTAGATTTTTTCATAATTATTTCATCTTTGATTGATACTTAGAACCCTTTGAGGTTCGACTCCGGTTCCACCACTATATTTATATCTGCTGAGTTCTGGTTTGGAGAGTGTGATAAGGGAAACGTACTATTCCGAGATGTTCCAGCTTTGTACTCAAGAGTAGCTGTATTTGTGGTCGATCTCAGGTAGGTACCTAATCTTATCTGGGTTTGATTACAGATGTCCATGGGCGGCAGTGTTCAGTTACCATCAGGTGTTCTACATGCTCGTAAGCTACTACAATATTTTTTAAAAAAGTTAGTAAAACTCTACATCACTGGGTCAGAAAAGCGAGACAATAACGGTGTATAAAGGTACGCGTGGACGTAGCAAGTTAGTTGCGAGTGGAACACTGAAACAAATACCTTACTGTACGAAATAAAACTGACAGATACTGCGCAAATACTGTTCTGTTAAAGGACGTTTCGGTTTTGTTGCAAGAACCAGAGCGTGTTTAAAGAGCATTTTGAAAACTCAAGCACTTTATCGTTAAACGATTTAGAAAAAATAGAATTAACAAACGATTACTAAAAAAAGTAACCAAAGTCACTACCGCAATGTACGAATCCCACGAAACCATATCTTAAAATCCATCAAGCCGATTGAGTTGTAGGTATTGCCAAATAATGCGACATCTACACTCAAAAATATGAGTCTTTGCACTCGAGTCAAAAAATATAGTTTATTTCGAAATTACAAATTTTTATACTAACATTCAGACGTTAATATTTCAGTAGCTGTATAAACAAAACATGTCAGTTATTCAAACTTGTGTCCGTAAGTCAGTAAGGGAGACAATAACGGTGTATGCAGGTACGCGTGGACGTAGCAAGTTCGTTGCGAGTGGTACACTGAAACAAATACCTGACTGTACCAAATAAAACTGACAGCCTGCGCAAATACCGCGCTGTTAAAGGACGTTTTAGTTTTGTTGCAAGAACTAGAACGGGTTATAAGTGCAATTTGAAATCTGATGGGTTCTCGTCATACTTTTGGTATAAAGATTCTGATCAAAGAAACAATGATAATGACCCTTTGAAATGAAATATAATTTAATAACCAATTTTTAATAACTCGTGGATGATTTCTTCCCATGTTTATTTGGCTACTTTACAGTTGAATGCCTTTGCCTTCAGTGTTGCCTGTTTTTCATAAAACGCATATCGGCGTCCTATTAGTGATGGCTATCAATCTTCAAAGGTGTCAAAACATTATCCAACGAGTGGTCAACAATGAAAATTCTTCAATCCCATTGATTTCTACACAAACTTGCCTCCGTTCAGTTGTGGGCGATTTGCATCGCCCGTTTCCGACTATAGACTGAATAAGAACTAGAAATGGCATGTCTACAGGCGCAGCCAATTGTTAATTCAGTTTGACACGCAAAAGGTTATTTCCTAACCAACGACATATCGAAAATATTTATATATCGTTTTGGGAATATTATTGTTTATATAAGTACTCTATACAGGATTCAAGAAAAGAATAGAAACACCAAGGAAAGAATAAAAAAATAGAAAAAACTAAATGTATAGAAAAGATCTACGAAACAGAAGTTGATAAAAAAGAGAAAAGAAAGTTATTATAGTTATTTCCACGCCGTTCTGTTTCAATTGACTTCTAGTCGATTTGTATAGCCCGTTTCATATTTTGTAACATAGACTAAACATGACGAAGAAATGACATAATATTTGAAGATGAACTAATAGTGGTGTCATCGCTATTGTTTCTCGCTTATTATGATCTGGTTTTAAAAGTTTTTATTAAAAGTAATGTATTGAGGAGTTTGTTTTATTGACACTTTGTTTACTGTTTTACTGCGGGGATACTATTATTCTTTATATAGGGTTAACTACAGCATCACAGAACCGTGATTTGATATGGTACTACGATTCAAATTTTACCTTTAGTGACTCTTGTATTTTACAAAATAGGCTATAGTAAAAGTAAAATTTTGATATTCCTGCTTGATCTTCTTGTGAATAATGAGGACAACATAAAATAGAAATGGTTTGGAGTTCTATAAAGTTATGATTCTTTAGACTTTATAAATTAATTTTTTAATCAGTTTTGTTTAAAAATAATTTTTATTTGGAGTTGATTTAACCCGCAATTGGTTAACGATTATTATTGAACATAAAGTCATTTCTAAATATTTTAAACCTGTATTTATCACCAAAAATTATATTCTAAGGCCATTGCTGCGTTCTCCAAGTATTGCTTTACGCTTTAGTTATATAGACTATGGAGCTACGAATTGATTTGTTCCAGAGAGCAGCCGCAAAAAGCGTTGATGGAAAATGAGCTAACTTTAATGGCGACGCAGTCACAAAAATGTGTAGACGTTCCAGGTTCGATATTCGGTTAGACTAAAAATTAGTATTTTTTATGTAAAAGAAGTAGCAAAAAAGCCTGCAGTCCACCTGATGATACGTAGCTACTACCGCCTATGGATATACAGGGTAAATTTTTCAAACGGGCCTTCAGGGCCAAATCCGAAACTATAAGGGTTAGCGAAAAATGCTAAAAGGAGTTACGAGGCCGATTTTGATAAAATCTAAAACTGCATCATTAGTTTTTTTAAATATCTTTTTCCTTAGCCGGGAATCGAACGAGTTCATTTTGAAAAAAAAATACATCCTGTATATCCAAAGGTGATAGTAGTCCCATGCCATAGTAGTTGTAATTAAACCCAGATAATTTAGATTCCTGTCAGAGGTTGTCCACTGATGCATTGCTCCCCTTAAGACTAAGTTGGAACGCCTCAGAAAACTATGTCTCCTTTACCACATACCACACAGCGGCGCTTAACACTGCTGTTATTAGACAGAAATAGGTGTCGCTGTAGTGCTTCCGGACTCAAACTGTAAGATTTTTTTTTATAATATAGGAGTAGCAGACGAGCATGCAGTCCACCTGATGGTAAGTGGCTACTGCCGCCCATAGACATCTGTAATCAACCCCAGATATGATTAGGTATTCCTACCTGAGGTCGGCCACAGATGCGCCGCCACCCTTGAGGACTAAGCTGGAATGCCTCGGAAAATTCTGTCTCCCTTACCATACCCTTCATAGCGGAACACAGCAGCGCCTAACACTGCTGTTATTAGGCAGAAATAGGTGTGGCGGTGGTGCCGCCGGAATCGAACCACAAAGTAGTCTACCACATTCAAATATCATATTCTACCTACATGGTTCATAACTACCTAAATAGCGTATATATTTTTCTGGGTACAGATGTTTGTAAAATTGATTGACATTGTGTGGATAATGGACAAGTAATAAACAATATTTTTGTTAAATAATTTCACAAAAAAATATAACAAAAACAGTTAATAAAATTCAATTGTCTGTGATTTAGATCTGATTTTAACGCTTACAATATTTTATATAAGTATTCAATTATTATAAATGTAGCCGTTAAAATGATATTATTAGAAATCTTCATAAAACAAGCAGGTCAATCGTACTCAAATATATTTTACTAAGGTGTCTCTTAGTTCTGAGATTATATACTTTTTCATACACTCATTGAAGTGCTATTAAAAAAAAACTTTGATAGTTTATTCAGAATAGTTACGACGTCATATTTTGTCTGGCAGTGGAAGTTATCGAATACAAGAAAGAAAAGTCACCATATAGTAATAACAAGTAATTAATTTAAAAAATCAAAAACCCGACTGCACCAAAAAGGCTGAAGTAGAATTTCCAAAAGCAGTGAAATAGGCATTTCATTATTTTTATCCAGAAAGCCAAATACAAAGATTCATAGTAGGTGTCCGCTTCAAAAACAAAAAATGTTCAAACAATATTATCCTATTTTATTTTATCCTCGTAGTGTTCATTTACGCTATATAAAGAACCTATGTGTAAAATTCCAGCACGCTTAAGTTCAGCGGTTTCCCTTTGCGTTGATCTCTGGCACATCAACTCTCTCATTTAGTCAGACAGTCATCTCGATGTGTATATACGAGTATATATGTACTAGCTGACCCGGCAAACGTTGTGTTGCCATATAAATAAAAAAAATGTTAAGGATGAACAACCCTTATCACTTAGGTGTAAAAAAAATAGATAGTGGCCGATTCTCAGACTTACTGAATATGTATATAAAATTTGGTGAAAATCAGTGAAGCCGTTTCGGAGGAGTACGGTAACTAACACGAGAATTTTATATATAAGATATATTATATAATGTATGTGTAATCTCCTCTTAATTTCCTTTATTTTGACACCCTACTCGATAGGTTTGGTTAACTTTTTTAAAACGTGTTACTATTTCGCGAAAAAATTCACCATTTACGGTCTATAAAATATATAACTTCAGTAAATCAAAGTTTCGGTCATTATTTTACCTCGTTAGAGGTAGCATTTCATTATTTTTATCCAACAAGCCTGATACAAAATGTCATAGTGTTTGCTTCAAAATTGACGATAGTTCAAATGAGTTTTTAACCCTTATTTTACCCTCTACGGGGTTGATTTTTCGGAGGGGGATAAATAAGTGCGTCCTTGTTCCTATCCAGAAAGCCAAATACAAAATTTTATAGTAGTTGCTTCAAAATTAAAGGATTTCAAAAAAACTGTTTTCCCCTATTTTACCCTCTTAAGGGTAGAATTTCCAAAAGGCCTTTCTTAGTACTTATTCAATCTATATAGAGAACCTGTGTGCAAAATTTCAGAACTGTAAAGTCTTTGGTTTAGGCTGTACGTTGATTTCTGAAAAATGAAAAAGTCATTTAGTTAATCAGTCAGTCAGTCACCTTACTGTTTTATATATATACAAATATCTTTTTATAATCTCCGTTTAATTTCCTTTCATTTGATACCCTACTCGATAGGTTCGGTTAACTTTTTTTTTTAAATGTGTTACTATTTCGCGCCAAAAATCCGCCATTTTGATTTTTTTTTACTAACACCTATCTAAGGACACTCGGGTCATTGGGACAAATATAATGACACTTTAACTGTTGAAATTCATCCAGCCGTTTGTTAGATCGGATCAAATAAAGAAAGACAAACATACAAGATACGCGCGAAAAACATAACCCTTCCTTGGCAGTCGGGTAAAAATGATAAAATACACACATATAATTTTATAATGTATCATTATTTATAAACATAGTGATAGCCTAGTGGTTAAGAAACTCGGTCTCTCATTTGGGTGTCCGAGGCTTAAATCCTACGCACCCCGTTTTCAAAGGTATTTGCGTACAAGAAATTTATTATATAGAAAATAAAACATCGCAAGGAATCCTGCACGCCTGCGCGTTCAAAAAAAAACCTTCTTAAAAGTGTGTGACGTCTACCATTCACACTTACCAGTGCGGTGGACTATGTAACCAAGAATATTCCAGCAGTGGAACAATAATGAGTTGACAATGACGACTTATCGGAAGCAAATAAATTGCCAGGGAAATTGATATAAAAGCATCCAATTTCATAGATTCTTAAACACATTTACTAAAGAGTATTCCTATGTATTCGTGATGCAAATATACACAAAAAGGAGTCGTTTCGTTGTGTCAATATCATTTTCTCATACAGCTGCTCGAGTTTCACACGTAATGTTTGAACTAAAATATATTTTATTTGACGCTTTATGAATGAGGATGAGGCAACCGCTGGTACTTCAAGGTTTTTATTAACTTGTATATTAGTATGTATCTTGCAACAAAGTTTTCGCTAGTTTTCCACTTGATTTGAAATCTGAAATAGAGGTAAAATTTTAAAGATTACTTAGATTTGAAGGAAGAACGGAAAGGTAGAACCCTATGTGGTTCGACTCCGGCGGCACCACCGCTACTCCTATTTCTGCCTAATAAGAGCAGTGTTAGGCGCTGCTGTGTTCCGTTTTGAAGGGTGTGGTAAGGGAGACATACGAGTACTTTTCTGAGGCGTTCCAGCTTAGTCCTCAGGGGTAGCGGCACATCTGTGGCCGACCTCAGGTAGGAATATCTAATCCTATCTGGGGTTGAGTACGGATGTCTACGGGCGGCAGTAGCCACTGACCATCAGGTGGACTGCATGCTCGTCTGCTACTCCTATATTATAAAATAAAAAAAGATAAAAAATGTGGTAGGTATAGTCCGCGTAAAACTACTAGTCGGCTTTGAATATAAAAATGAATCGCGTCGCCATAGTAAATTGTATGACTAACCTGCTCGCAACAACTTCAGAGCGGACTAGCAGTTTGGCAAGGACTATACAAAATTAAGACTTAATCAGGTAGGTATGACCGCTACACCACTACTATTATTCAACGTTTTGCGTAACTAAGATCAGCATTTACTCATACGGCCGTTATTAATACTCAAAAAGATTTGGATAGAAATCTTCTATCTTAGATCGAAGTTTGAAAATGTCTAGTATAAAGCGATTGTCAAAAATCGATCTTTCGTATGCAAAACAATGGATTGGAAATAAATATTAATAACCGGCGTATGTATCGTCCAACGTGGGCAGACAAACCATTAGATAGATCGATTATTAATCTGAATACTTTCTTTCCAATCCCGTTACCGCAAAGTCCACAAAACGTTAAATCGAAAACAATTCATTTAAAAACTTCCGGGAGCCTTACGTGACAATTCAATGTTTCATTTCTATTACAACTTTGCCCCACTTGACACCTGCTTGGCACTTTAGAATTTGTTTTTGAAAATGTTAACGGTCGTAATAATTTTAGATAACGCTATTATGGGTTTATTTTGTGTAAAAGTGATATCCTATGTGTTTGAAGGTGGTAGAACCCTTTGTGGTTCGACTCCGGCGGCACCACCGCCACCCCTTTTTCTGCCTAATAACAGCAGTGTTAGGCGCTGTGTTCCGTTTTGAAGGGTGTGGTAAGGGAGACATATTTTTCAGAGGCGTTCCAGCTTAGTCCTCTGGGGTAGCGGCGCATCAGTGGCCGACCTCAGGTAGGAATATCTAATCCTATCACGAATTGATTACAGATGTCCATGGGCGGCAGTAGGCACTTACAATCAGGTGGACTGCATGCTCGTCAACTACTCCTATATTATAAAAAATATCCTAGTGGTTGAAACTAGACATCTCAAGAGTTGTCCAAGGTTAAAATCCCAGGCACACTAATTTTTCAAAGTTAAGTGCGTATTAGAAATTAATTAACACATGCTATCTTAGCTTGAGACCTACACACTTCTCTTGGGAGTTCTTTAAATAACATTTTTTAAAGTTGTATAAGTTTGCACTTGGCCACTGTGGCCGCCTCCCATCTTACTGAGTGAGAGACCCAACTCGCAAAGGAACAGTAATGAGTTGATTAAGTTTTTATTTAGTAGGTACTTAAAAGTAGTAACATTTTTCGTGGTTCGACTTAGAAGGCACCATTGCCATCTGTTTGTCTAATAACAGTGTTAAGCGCTGCTTTACTCTGAAAAATAAGGGACATATTGTTACAATAAGCGTTTCAAGTTTGTTCTTAGGGTTTAACTGGATCTGTGGCCGACCTTTTTATGCCCTGTAATACAGATACGCGACAGTGGCTACTTAACCAAGTAGGCTGCACGCTCGTTATTTCTATAATATAAAAAATACACAGGCAGATCAACTACCGGACTTTTGTAAACTTGGCTTGTAGTTGAATAATGTTTAACAAGTATTGGTAAATAGTAAATTAAACCAACAATTGTCAGTACGTGACCGTAACCACGAGACAATCTGTTTCTACCAGTTAATCTGATTGCTGACATCTATTGTAAGGGTACATTTTTGTTTTATTTTGAGTATACATTTTAAAGGTACCTTTTCTGGCGCGATTTTGGATGTCAGTGGTCAGTGCCACCCATGGACTTCCATAACTAACTGTATGGAATAAGAACTTAAAGCTAATCCGGTGATCTACGTATCGGTATGTGTTGTCACTCCAGTACCCTTACCATGAGTTTTCAACATCCCACAATTTTATGTTACGTTTACTCAATCCATTATTCTGTTCCGTTTGCTTCAGTAGACTAACAATAAGTAAGTGCTCAAGTATTTTTGTCTGCCTCACATGTTCGCAAAAAAGAGAGACAAAGCATAAAGCGCCATTTTGTCATTTTAGACATTTAATGTTACGTTACTGACACTATAGTTCTGATATAATCAGCTAGGGGCGCTGATTGGAATTTATATGGGCAAATACGTAAAAAAATACCAAAACAGTCATATTTGTCTAAACGTAAAAACTCATGGTAAGGGTACTGAGGATAAAGAATGAGACACCTGAGTCGACCACTCATAGGTAAGTAAGCCGGCATTTAAACGATTCCGCAAAACAGTTTCACGCTAAAAACAGGTGGTGAAACTCTCCGATGGAGCGATACTGGCTCTACCGTGTTTTAAATTTACCATGGTTCCAGCTTAATCCTCAGAGATATTGCAATATAATTAATCCAAGTCTATTTGCAGTAAATAACCGATTTCCTCGGACAGCTGTAACCAATAACCATTAAGAGGACTGGGTATACACTTCAATTTTGTAAACCAAAGAATTATTATAAAGAAAATCCCAAAGTATAGCCAATGTCGCTTATACAATTTTGATGAATCTAAGAATACATCATAATTATGTTAAAATTCGTCCAGCCCTTTGGACTGCAAAACATGGAAAAGAGTGAGATATACATACATTAAAATACCTAAAATATTTGTGCTATCGCTCAACTTAAAAGATAAAAATCGCTTGCGTTTACTCGCTGACTATGCGACAAGCGCCTTAGTAAATAACTTACGGTTCGTAGGTTGTAGGTGTAACATTAGAAAGCATGTAATCCAGATTAGCGACACAGGCCCTTTCAATTTTGTTGTAATCATTACAATAAGTAAGGCCACCTTTTATATTATGAGATTACGTGTAATTTTAATAGTGAATGTAAGTCACGACCGAATGGTATCGAATGGAAAGTCGTAATATCTGTATATTTTGTTCCCATAAAAATTGTAATTCAAAATGACGGTATTCAACGGTTTCTTAAGTTATAACTAACTTTTTATGATAATTTATTTTACTACCCACTTCAAATTCAATTTGAAAATATAACGGTCATTTCGAAGGAAAAGTAAAAAAACCAAACCTATTTTTTTAATACGAGTTTCACTTAACTATTTCTCTATTATAATTTGATATCATCGCAAAAACTTGGAATGTTTTACTTAAAGTACCGTAATACTAGTAATTTACCGCAAAAATTACAAAATTTCGCTGAAAAACGATTTCACTATCTGTAGGTTAAATAATTCGCTTAAAAAATGAATATTCGTATTGAATTTATAAGTTTTGTAATTCTATTACAATGGAAATACAAATATTTATTAAGTGTAAAAAGTTGACTTATTTGCATCGTCTGGTTTAGAAACGGTTACGTAAATCTGAAATAAGGTTAACTGCATAATTGCAGCATGCTGCATACATTTTATTAGGATACAGTTGATATATTGTTATTCACTCGTTACAAATACTTCATTCCTTAATTATTTCACTTGTTTAGTCATTCAATTTACGCTATGCTAAATTACCATTGAAAAAATAGTAATAATAGTAAATCGGCTTTAACTCTATTTTTTTTTAATTTAGGAATAGCAGACGAGCATGCAGTCCACCTGGTGGTAAGTGGCTACTGCCGCCCATGGACATCTGTAATAAACCCCAGATAGGATTATTATAGGATATTCCTAACAGAGGTCGGCCACAGATGTGCCGCTACCCCTGAGGACTAACTAAGCTGGAACGCCTCGGAAAAGTCTGTCTCCCTTACCGCACCCTTCAAAACGGAACACAGCAGCGCCTAACACTGCTGTTATTAGGTAGAAATAGGTGTGGCGGTGGTGCCGCCGGAGTCGAAAAACAAAGGGTTCTACCCAGGGCCGGATTTAAGGGAGGGCAACCGGGGCCTTTATAAAAGAGGGGCCCCCACAATAGAGACGTCGGATTTTTTTTTATAATTCCGACTACTAGTCGGACACTAGTAAAAAAAAATCTTTTGCTTAGATATTTTTTTTCGCTGTTTTACCTTTATCTACAGTACCTACTTTGTACAAACATGAATACTAGAAGAATCTACCTGCGTTTCACAATAAAATATTTATTGAAAAACTCAACTGAAAAAATTGTTCATTTTATTCGGAAAATAATTTGGGGCCAGTGGCCCTCCATTCCTTTGTTGCCCCAAGGCCTTTAGACCTCTAAATCCGGCCCTGGTTCTACCACCTAAATGCTATAATTATGGTATATGCTATATGTGAATTAATAATAATTGTGTATTAAGAAAACAATGATTGTAATTGTTGTAAATTATAATAGGTATTCGATAAATTACTATTGTATTTTATTTAAATTAAATTACCAATTAACAATCTTTTCATTTGAACGTATGATATAATAAGTATTATTTAAGTAAATTTACTTAGAAAATGAGCATTCCATCTAATCAATCCCAGATAGTTAACGATCCCAGATTACTACCGGTCATCTACAATAGAGTCGCTACCGTTTTAGAAAACAGCGTTTAACTAACAGTTTACATTGCCGTTAATATAAGTGATAACATCACAAAAGTTTTGAACGGTGTTATGGAGGTGGGGGACGAGGGGTGGTACACACCACACTTGTTTCTTGCAAAAAGCAGTTCCTACGTTTCGGTTAGGTTAGGTTAGGTTAGGAAGCAATCTTGCGTTTCAGTTAGGGAGTGTAGTTGCTGGTGACTTACATATGAGGCGACCACTTTAGTCCTCAAGGAGGACAATTAATACGTGATGAAAGATATGTGTTATAGAGTTTCTTTCGCCGTTTCTTCTCCATAACAAAATGTAAAGTGTTGGTAGTTGTATTGACATTCAAAAAGTGCTCTGTAAAGAACCTATTTTGAATAAAAAATTTATTTCATTAGATTTGATTTGTAATCTTCTCAGTTGAGGTCGCGTTCCGATCCAGTAGTAGCTTAAGAAAAAAAATATTGTAACTGACAATTTTATAAGTGCCGACGTAAACCTATACAAAATAAATATATTTCATTTCATATATTTCATGTCATTTCATTTTATCGGTTTCAGGTATAATCCCTGATATATAGAGCTGATTTAAAATAATACTAAACAGTTTAAATCGGCTAAAACCTCAACTCCAGAGGTATCACTGTCACACCATCTTAAAAAGAATCATGGGCGGTAATGACCACTCACACTCAGATGGACAGTATGCTATTTTGCTACATTAATATTTAAAAAAAATGAGTGTCCCTTATCTCTAGGTAAAAGTGGTTAAACAGTACCGGAGACCTTCGCACGATTAAACGATCTTCCTGACCTCTATCGGCAACTATCCGTAACGTTTTCGCAAAAGCAAAGATTTTGTCGATATTGACAAGATTATTAATAATTAATCTATGCAATGTTTGTTCTAAGATCGATATTTGGTACTTCCTTCCTTCTAGAAATCGGTAAATTTCGATTTTTGTAAGTAAAAATGGTACAGATTGTTCTTTAATAACGAGTGATAGCTGATTATCTGAATTATCCGGCACCGCAAAAAAAACCTACAATAAAAGGTTTTTTAATTAGACTTTTTGTAAAACGAGTTTGCACTTATGCAGTCCTCTTAATAGTAAATGGACACTGCCACACATGAGGATCTATCATCTTCCATCCTGTGAGAGTTCGGCCACAGATCCATTGCTACCCTTGAAGATTAAGATCCTTATGAAAATATTTTATACCCCACTTTTAATACCAGAAAATAAAAGTACTTAACATAGCTGTTAAGACAGAAACAGAACCTTTAGCGTTAAACCAAGTGGGCTCTACCTCTACCATCTTCAAACAAAATAACTTTTTAAAATGTTAGTATTATAAAAATATCTAAAATTAAACAAAACCTAGTGCCAACCCTATCACAGTTCAAAGTGCTAGTAAAATACTAGATCATGCTATTTCATAACAGTGCATTATATTTCAAATTACATTACTTATTTAATTGTTACCAATAAAACCTGAGAGCTTTGCGCAATCAATCATAATAAAATTGTTACTGACAATTCCATTATTCTTTTAAGTTGTAAAAGGAAACGGATGCTCAAACGTTTGTAAAGTAAGTAAATATTTCCTTTAAACGATTTCCGAATAATGCTTTCAAAGGTTGTAGAATACATTTTGAATCTGAAAGTACTACCACACATCTACTCGTATTTCTGCCATTTAAAAGTAATGTGAAGAAGAAAAGGGTTTGAGGCTATGGAAAAGACACCTTACATAAGACGTTCCTATGGAGTACTCGAGGGTAATTATGCATTTGGGAACGACCTCAGGTCCTAATCCTATCTTACGGCCTGTTGCCATTAGATGAACACGTGTTTTTCACTTTATTTTCACAAAGAAAAAATATAACAGCATAACATACTAATATGTTCCCCTTGTTAAAGATCATGACAATGCATACGTCCACTTGTATTGCACGACTCATGATGCGAAGCATCAGAGAGTGCTTTACGATCGAAAAATTGTTTTCTCTTCATTTTGGCGGCTATTTTTATTATTATAGCCTTGATAGTTCACGGAATCAAGATATTTTGCATACTATTGTCGAGATAATTTAATGGAGATTAATTCCATACTTTTTAAAAATTTATTTACTGCAATATAATTGGAAAAAAACACCAAAATAGGTCAAAAAATTTTCCTGTCCGTCATGTATGAAACCTGTAACTTGTGAAAAAATCCATCATTTGAGTTAATTTTTTTTTTTAATTCTAATCGACGATTGTAGGTTGTGTCGTTTAATTGCAATTAATAAAAAACGAAAACTACAAGACTGTATATCTATAGATATTATGTACATTTATTCCACCAGGGGCGCTTGTGCAGTACCTTCTTCCTACTACAGCTGTTTTTTCGGCAATTAATTTTGAACGACTTAACTTTTTTTTTTTATATTTCATAATTAAATGAGCATTATGAGTCGTGCACTTTTGGATTTTCCAAACTTTTTTATAAATTACTTTCATACAAAAATTATTTATAATCCGAATTATACATTCTGCATACATTCTAATTCATTTGTTAATAATACGTCTACCGTATTTAGGAACAATATTCGGATAATTGTGACCGCTACTAACAACAAATTAAGAACTTGAATACTTAACGCCATCTGTTATTTCTAGCAAAAGACTCGTCGATAGATGCCACTTACGAAAACGCCATTTTGTTTTTTTTATAAGACAACCATCTTGTACAATACTTTTTGGTGCAATTAGAATGTCTACGTGTTACTTCTAGATAGTATGAATATAATTCTGAAATTTTAGTAAAAAAACTAGATTTTTTCTTTTTCATCACAATCGAGAACTCTTTCAGGCATTGCATGCATCTTTTGTAATGTAGTTAGTAATTTTTCACGGAGTGAGGTAATGGTTATATTTGCAGATCTTCCGTTGCAATTACTTTTATTTGTTAACCGAACGCAATCTGTATTTACAATTATCAATTGTTATAAATAATTAGTATTTTCGACGAACTTAGCTCGTGGTTATGCTCGTGTTTGGACTTTTCTTGGATTAATTCTTTGTTTTATGGAATAATTGATGAACTGAGGAAACATAAGAACATGACAATAAATTGTTTCAATAAAGTTTGTAATCTAAAATGAAAACATTTCTATTTACCTCTCACTCTTTGTTCATAATGTATGAGCGAGAAATACGCAGTATAATAGTAGTAGCTGAGACTTTCAATTACATTTTAATTAACATGAAACAAGGTTCATCAGTCTTTCAGTAAAAACATAAATAAACAAAATCGGAGAAAAAATAAAAAACGACAAGTATATTAATGTCATTACACACTTAATTTTTGCAACATTTTCTATTTACAAACACTTACTCACAGATTTTTTATATGTATAAGTAGAGCAATTATAAACGGTTAGGAAATCTAGTACCGGTACCTGTCTAGTTCTTTAGTGCTAAGTTTGTGTCTAGATTTCGTTGACCTATACTTGTAATAGGTACGCAATACTGCTTTTAGGTTTTAATGCTTCGTAAATTGAAAAATACGTCGCGGACGTGCTAAAGAAATAATTATAGCAAAATAATTGTGTCCATATTTCACTGTGAAGAGTTCACTATAGTTCACTGAGCACCTTTTTGTCTGAATTAGACCAAAAATCAGGCAAAACGACGCCGAACGACGAACTTGCTAATTTATGTGATTTTGAGTACCTATTATAGAAGCTTTTGATAATGTTGCATATATGATATTTAACGTGATATCACATACTTAATAACTTATCTTTGCGTTACCCTTATTTACAACATTTACAGCATATGTGCGTAATCAGTATGTAAATTATTTCGCAGTTCCTTATTTTATTTTATTTTAAGTTTCTGGGTCTAGATTATGTTTTTGTATATATTCGTTCACGTCTCCTACAATAGAAGAAACCTAGAATTCTACTTATAGAAATTGTTATTTAGAGCGCTCTATCTATCACACGTGTTTACGTCGCTCGCGTGTGTCACCTCCCTTATAATAACACTCTTCAGTGTTTTCGTGATGCGTGTGTGCGTGCGAATGAAACGTGTAGGATGCAAATGACACGCATGTGGATGCAACGCGCGTGCGGACTTAAACACGCGCGACCCGAAAAGCGGCCTTATTAACAATTATGTAACTTCACACCTTCTAACCATATGACCTTTTGAATATCCGAAGCAAATTTCGAATTGTACGCGGTTTCCTTACTCAAATTGTATTCAAATCGGATCGTTACATAAGTTGCCGTGGGCAGACAAAGAAGTTAAATCAATAAGTTAGCGTAAACTTAGTTAAACCCCATTCATAAGTTAGTTCAAAGTTTCGGTTATACGTGTGTGAATTACAACATAAGGCTCTTTACACATGAAGCGGAGTACAAAATTGCGTGTATGCGCGTAAAGAGACACTTTTGTGTGATTTAAAATAAAAATGATTTTTTTTTTCATTTTGTAAACAATTTTAAATTGTATATTCAAAACAAACGAACATGAAACCCACCTGTACCCTTACCAGAAGTTTTTACGTTTTGACAAATATGACTGTTTTGGTATTTGTTTACGTATTGGCCCATATTCCAAGTTCTGGCACAATCCGCTAGGGGCGCTGATTGGTAAATATATGGGCAAATACGTAAACAAATACCAAAACAGTCATATTTGTCAAAACGTAAAATCTCCTGGTAAGGGTACTGATATGAAATGAGGAATTTTGTCATAGATAGCGCATACGTTAGATATTCTTTTCAGAAAGATGCCATTGTTCCTGCCATAATCCTTAGTCCCTTTGTACGAAATCAATAAAATATGTGGGTTTGGCATTGTTAAGGTACAAACATCATATACGAAAACATAAAATTGATCAGCTTCGAAATTTTAATATAGGTAAGAGTATGTTCGAAACGTGTTTATTTTTTCGAAATTTTACTGCTCACCATTTGCTCCGTAATCAAACACTGCTCCTACATTCGGCATATTAATAATTTTAAAGTGTTGAAATGTCTGGCTACATTTAAGATATCCTTAAATCCAATAAGTTTATCTTTAAAACGAGCCACTTACAGTTAAGTCATAACTAAATTATTTTTAGTTACTTACATGATTAGTCAAAAGTTACCGTTGAAGACTACATATCAAATACATCAAGTATTTGGTAAGTAACTTTTTTTAAATGTCCGATTTTCTTTTATATTAACATAGCGTTTGTTACATAAAAACCGTTTCAAAATTACTTTGTTTTAAGATTTGCTTTCTTATGATAGCTAAAAATATAGGCGCAGCCATTTTTGGCACACTTTTATATTTTCATTAAAAATTTTATACCAAAAACGTGTTGGGCTCTAACATGGCTTACTGTGATACAGTAAATTGTGGGATCAACAATATCTCTTCGTGTATTCACCAGACACGTAGACTTTATGATGTTGGCTATTTTTAGAAACGAAGTAAGTCAGCTCTATTTATATCCCGACCCATATTTCTATACTCTCCATAAAGTAAGTAGGTATCTTATGAGTAAACATGTAGTAATATTAGTAGTGGTTAACTTTTTCGAAAACTTCTGTATAGTAGGAATTAGTTTAGTATTACTATTTGAATGTAATTAATTCCTCAAACAAATAGAACAAACAGCAATTTAGAAAATTACACTACTGGCATCATGAAATGAACATTAATTTTAAGGACACTTCCAATGTATTAATTTACTGCAACACAATTTAAACATGTTTTTTCACTTGTGAACTGGATTTAAATTTTGTCATTCTAAGAATAAGGTTTGTCCAATGAGACGGCAATTTAATTTTATAATACCTAACTACATTTAAGTAACTCTACTCAAGTACATTAATAAATATTTAAAAAAAACGCACCGTTTATAATTACCCTTATCTTAAAATTCAAGATGGAGAACGCCACACCTACGAACGCTTTTGAAATGATAAACTTTCAAATTCCAATGAATTGAAAATTACAATAACTAGAATGGTTGAACTGTTGAATAATAAATAACTACAGTATTGTTTAACTTTGCATAGTTAAATGTGATTACATGAATGGATATGCTGAGTGGTTATTAAAGTTACGAGTAACTAGTTTAACCCTGAAAAGGGTGGTTAACTACATCGACTTTTTCAGAGATACAATCGCAAAAAAATATGTATAAAAACTTAAAAAAAACAATTATATAGGAATATTTAGTTTAAAACGTTTTTCATCGAAAACCCTTTAATTTCGTGCTCATATCATGGTGTTGCAAAAAAAATTGTCCCCCATCTTGGGGCGTCCGCCATATTGGATTTAGGATGATGACACTAAGATAACCGTATACTGCCATGCAAACCAAATGCGTTTGCAAATTTTCAGCTCAATCGGTTGAGGTTAACTGTTTAAAATCCTATTGCAAAATTTGACCTTCACATACAAGTACGTACGAATTAATAAAGCAAGTTAAGTAAAACCTTACAATAAAAATGACGCGCGCTTGTCTCCTTTCAGTCATCAAAGTCTTACCTGAGTCCAATCATAGGTGCGTTGCTATCCCTGAGGACTAAATCGAGTAGTCGCCCTAAGTTCTTAAGCCACCTCGTACCTTCAAACCAGAGGACAACAATAAAGTTATTAGGCAGAAATAGGTGTGGCGGTAGTGCTTCTGAAGTCGAACCATAAACGGTCTTATCTTCCAGCCCCTTATAAGTCGAACCAAGGGTTCCTTTCAACCCGTTTATCCTCAAACAGTCCACAGATTCCGTACGATGGGTATTTTCGTAACGGATCCGTCTCGATCGGAACAGCTTGCGCCATTGATCCATCCGACCTTGAGTTACTTGTCTTTTTATTACAAGCTGTTATTTTTCCACTGTAAGATGACGTTCGATTTCCAACTGCCACATGCTAGACTTACGACAGATTCCAGCTCTGGGGTCGTGCAGACGGGCGGGTGAAACGCTCATAATTAAATGTATACTGAGGGTATAGGTTTGATGTGCGTCCAACAATGGACATCTTTCATAACGTGTAAAATGTATTACTTATATTTTTCTTCCTTAAAATTATTAAGCATTCCATTTTGATGCCATTAAATGGATGAATGGATTTTCAGGTTCGCTAAAATCGGATCAATCGAACGTATTAACAACAAATAAAAATTAAAACACGTTTTTATCATCAAAAAAAAGTAGGTATTTTATGTAATCCCGCTTATAGCATTATAATTTATAAAATTTTACTTAATTAATATTTTTAAGAATGACTATTTCAAATGGTTTTTTTACATATTTTATTTTAAATATAGGCTTGAGAATTAGTTCATTTAAAATTTATTCAAATACAATTTAAGGCAACTGCAGGGTTATTATACATTCAATAATGGTTTATTGTTATTGGACGTTCCAAACGCCGCGTTTTAGACGCTGTACTGTTTTTAATTGCACTGAAAATCGACAAGTTCACGGTGTCTACGCGATTAGCGGTGTAGATCGTTATATGGATATGAACCTGATAAATATTATTATCTATCTAGATTATTATGTATAGTAATATACCTAGACTATCCCTGAAATGTAAATTTTAATTTAAGCAATTTTTTTTACGAATTTAAAGCTTTTTTTGGAATTAAATATAAGTGGATAATACAATTAAATAAGTCCATTACGGAAAGGTTTTATAAATAGTAAATTTTTAATTTCAAAAATGTAAATGATTTTTTAACAAATAATTAATTTTAATAATTAACAACAAAACATTGTGGCTTATACTCATTTTTAGACATACATTTAAAAGTAAGTAATGCTAATCATACACGAGTACGTAGTGTATTACTACGTTATTAATTCAATTAAATTACCGATAGTACTAACTTCATTTCCTTTACCTATTCTTTCAAAATAAAACTAACTATAGGCCCCCAAAATGTCGTAATAGTTATAAATGGCTTCCGTTCTCTATTAAATGAACAACAATCACGCTATAAAGCTAACATAAAACTACTCACAACATTCTGCTATCAAAATGTATTATGGAATATATTTTAACCACTCTCCGATACTCACATACAAAAATAATATATACCCCACCAGACGGTACGTCGTATTAGTGATATAGTATATAATTTTATTTCTAATATTTTACTTTTGATAAAAATAAGTACCGTTTCTTTACAACTAAAGTTACATGGCAGGTCCCCTCAATTCTTTCGTCGTCCATTGACCGTAGAGAATCGTTTTACAAACAGTATAAATAAAACTACTTAAAGCAATGCAAACAGTTCGTCTCGCGCGGCCGTACTAGTTGCCTGTCGCCTGTCTCACATTCCACATATATTATGAACATTCGCTAACATGACACCGTTAACAGTATTCGTACTATTATTCGTGTGTTACTGCGACTCCCTGAGTATAGCAACGGTTCGTGCCAAAAAAGTGACAAAGGATGCAGACAAGGATGCCACAGGAAACTTCTATCCGGATTGGGTGCCGTTCAAAAATAAACATGGTGATGAATTAGGAGAGTTCAAACCGGTACCCAAAGCTAAACCGAAAAAAAGACTAGCTCTGCCTGTTAACTTCGTGATGCGAGCGGTCGCTGAGCCCGGTGATGATTATTTCGACAAAGGACAAGGTGACAGCGATAATGAGGATTATTATGAGAAAAAAGACTGGTCTGATCTTAACAGAAATGCAAAACAAGTTGATCCAGATAAGGTGGTCAATATTACTAGCGTCGACACATCGGATATTGAAGGTATTGTCAACATCATTACAAAACCCGAGACGAACCCCATAATTGATTTAATACAGGGTAAAAACGAAACAGAGAATGTGAGTCCACCCGAAATCGAGGTGAAAGAAAAGGAACCAGAAATACAAGAAGAAAAGCAAAAGGTTGAAGAAGAGAAAGAACAAACAGAAGATAGCGATAAAATAAAGACAAATGAAAATGTAAAAGAAGAAAAGCAGGAAAATGAATCTGTTGAAGAAGATGACGAAGACGATAGTAAATCACATAAAAGTAAAGAAGAGTCAAAACCAAAAGAAAATAATGATAGTGAAGAAGAGACAGATGAGGAAGATGAAGAACCACATAAACAGAAATCGCAACAAGAAGAACAGGAGCAGAAAGAAAATGAAGAGAAAAAAGCTAAGATACTTAGTAGTGTTGATGAACTCAAAGAACGACACGCCGAAGAACAAAGAGCGATTAATGAACGGGTCAAAGAAGAAGAAGAGCATGAAAGAGAAAAAGGAAGAAATTCCAAAGAATTTCAAGACATTTACAATGAAAGACCTTCAAAGTGGAAGAAATCATCAGAATATGATGAGTACGATGAAGATATTTCCTCTGTGGAGGATAAATATAAAATAATATCTGAAAAATCCACGACAACTACTCAAAAACCCACCACAAAGAAGAAAAGCAAAGGAATAACCGGAAAGTTATCCGTTTTCAAAAATCCGCAGTTATACGTAGCTTATGAAGATGATAGTGACGAAGTAACAACAAGCGAACCAAAAACACCAAAATCAGAGAAGTTTTCGTCCCGTTATTCAGCTACAGAACCCGAGGATGAAGAAAATGTTCGCATATCGTTAGTACCAGAAGACAACGATAGTAAAGACGGCGAACCAACTCTATTCTATCCTAAAAAGAAGAAGAAGAATAAGACCAAATCTACCACGGAACCTACAGATTCTTTCGTAGCAGAAAGCGCGGCTGAGGATCAGAAAACCCATTCTACTTTGGTCGGAACAATTGCAACTGTTATAGCACCTTCTGGGGTGGACATCACCTCCTCGGCTTCCAATACGGCGCCCTCAGGACCTGATGCCGCTCCATCTGCATCTGACGCGAAGTCTGCAACCGATTCTCAACATGCTTCCACCGACAAGAAGGAAGAAAAGAAGAATGAGGACTTCGATTTTGAAAGAGGTTAGTGGAAAACATTGTTGTAATTCTGGTAAAAATCTTATTTAAATTTCAATTTCAGATTTATCTCGATTAATCGTAAACTAAATTTGTTAAACCTAATACGGTTTTTTGAAACAAAAACTACTAATGTATACTTAAGCGTTTCAAGTTAAAAAAAATACTACGAATAGTTTTACTCGTAATCGATATTACAAGTTATGAAAAATATTTTTTTTACCAATATGACATCAAATATTTTATTACAATATTAACCTAATAGAAATACAAAAATTATTAATAAAACAGGATTTAAAATAGTTATGTATGAAAAATAAATTAAATATAATAAGCTTCATCCAAATTGCTGTCCCTTGGTAGAGTCCCCAAAACGCTGGCGACATTACCTCGTTGAATAGCTAAGCTAATTCTTTGCCCGAGGTAAGCGCCAGCCCTCTGGTCATTGGTGCACTCGATCAGACGCCTTGACAGGTGTTTAAAAAAAGATCGAGCGTCAGAACCCCACGGCCCCATCGTTTCCACACCAAACGGCAGAACTCGACTGAGACTAGCATACTTATTATTACACATTAAATTGAAGGTATAGAAGCCTATATGGTTAACGAGCTTTTGCCCGCGGCTTCGCTCGCGTTACGAAGTAATATGTTCATCCCCTATTTTATCCCCTTGGGGGAAGAATTGCTCAAAATCCTTTCTTAGCGGATGCCCACGTCATAACATCTATCTGCATGCCAAATTTTAGCCCGATCCGTCCAGTGGTTTGGGCTGTGCGTTGATAGATCACTATGTCAGTCAGTCACCTTTGAGTTATATATATTTAGATTCTTGAGGCCCCAGGGCCCATTGAAAGTGATAGAACCCTTTATGGTTAATTCTTGAGGCCCCATGGCCCACATTTTTTTCTGCGTAGTAATAGCAGTGCTCAGCGCTACTGTGTTCAGGTTTGAAGGGTGCTGCTGTGTTGTGTCCAGGGGTAGCGGTGCATCTGTGGCCGACCTTAGCTAGCTCATATTCCGTTTCCAGTATAACACATTATAATAGTAGATAACTGAGAACTATTACGAAACTATATTTCTTTGTCAACAGCGAGTTTTGAGGTCTCCACATTTTTTATTTCGCGGCACACAGTTACAATTCTAGCCGTAATATTTCCGAAACTATTCCTTTTCAATTTGCTTAAAACACACTCCCGAAATTACAGCTTCCATTTCTGAAAATATGGGACCTTCCGTGTTTTTACTTTACTTTTTGGAAGGTTTTCTGTTCTATATGAAAAATTTGTAACTCGATTTGTATTTTATAAATCACTTGGTAGTACTATAAATTTCGACTTCACTTGTGTAAAGAGCTGTATTTTAATCTCAGATGTAAAGTTATAATATATGTGTATTGTAAATAAATAAACAAATTACTAAAATGATGAACGAAAATGTAAAATGTAATGCTCTTGGATTTTCTCGTAATGTTTTCCTTCGTCGCTATACTTAGCAAGCAATAATTGATTTCTAATACGCACATAACTTTGAATAATTAGAGGTTGGGTTTCGACGACTAGGCCAGTTCCTAATAATTGCTTTTTTAAATAAAATTCATCAATATCCACCTACATCAAATACTAAAATACTAATCAATTCATTGTACCGTATCTATGTACGAGTATATTATTGGATGATTATTTCACTATAATATGTCTCCATTTCCAATTTATTACCACCATTGGATACTATTACGAATAAAAAATTCAGGACTGAACTGTTAATATTCCCCAGCGAGTATGCAGATTAAAAAGTGCAAGAGTATTGGACCAAATATCGACCCTTGTGGAGTGCCTCTCGCGAGCTTTATTGCATCGGGACTTTATCTCCATTTCGCATTTGAAAGTGACTTTTAGCGGTCTGGACTGTGTGTGAGTTATTTATTCGAAAAAAATTCAGTTAGTGTGAAAGATGTAGACAATATTTCAATAAGAAATGGTTTTAAGTATACAGACATCGACAGTGATAGACGCGGGTTGTGACAAAAAAATAATTTCTTATGGAATACGATTCAAATAATATTTATATAGCCTTTACGGTTAAAAGGCAATGCCCTTTGCTTATAATGACCACCAATATACATATTAATTAACAATATGATAATAGATCTCTCAAACTTATGGCGAAACAAAAGGGAGGGTTATGAATGATTTTGACCGATATGTTCATCTGTTCCCACACAACTTTTAAATTACATATAATAATTTGACAAATGAAGTGTCATTGAAAGCCTTTTGATGTTACGCTGATTATATATTACGTAACGTCACGTTAAATTAAATATACACCCTGTACATTATACCCTAAGTATGTGCCGAAATGCTGTGTTGGGTATCAAATGAAAGTGCTTTAAGAGCACATTGTAAAATATATGTATTTTTAGTATTACATACTTTATAGATACATTACATTATAAGTATAAGCATAAACCCTTAGGATCACATGATATGAGACCAAGGCTATACTGTGAACATCACAAATATAATATATTTTAAGATTTCCGTACCAAAGGGTAAAAACGGATCCCTATTACTAAGACTCCGCTGTCTGTCTGTCTGTTCGTCTGCCACAAGGCTCTATCTCTGGAACCGTAATAGATAGACCCTTGACATTTTTACAGATAATGTATAAAAATACTAAATTCTGGCTGCTATACTACAACAAATACTAGTAAATAAATTAAAAAAAAAATAGAATTTTGGTGGTACGGAATCGTCCGGGTGCGGGTCCGACTTGCACTTGGTCAATTTTGTTTTATAATTCAGCTGTTAGTTTTATATTATTGAAACTGGTAAAAAGGTGTGATTCAGTTAAGAAGCACAAAAGAAAAAACGCCAGTGATTTATTTTGGGGCGTATTTAATAAATCTCGTTACTCTGAAAATGAGACCAATTATCCATCAATCAGAAGATCAAATGGTAATCCATCTCAGAAGATTAAATGGTAATGCAATGAATTCATTTTATAAGAGGGCTGATTGAAATGAAATTTCGTTTAATAGACAAGCTTCTTCGAATTTGTGTACATTTTCAAATTGAAGGAAATTCCAGATATTTTGGGCGTAAATTGTAGTGTTTGTTATTTTTTGGGACCATTTTTTTTATATTCATGCAAAAAATCTGTCTAAATCAAGTTTGTCATTTTTTGTCACTACAGATAAAGTTAAGAAGTTTTTCCCTCCTACATCACTACTTGATTCTCTAAATATTTTTATAGATATGTTTTAATTACATATGTATCTACAAGTACTACTTTTCGTGACTGTTTTTTTTTAACGCATATGTAAGTGGTATTATTGCTATTTAATTAACAAAATTAAATTAAATAAATTGAGTATAAAGTTGTTTGTACGTTGTTGTGTTGTATTTTCTAATTAAACGAAGGTAAACTCAATTGTTTTTACAATTTAAAATTATCATTTTACAAGTTTTTTTTACATTTTAAACGTCAAAATTTAGAGAATTTTAGATTAGTTTTATTAAGATTTCCATTACAGCTTAGGTTTTTCCTCATCTTTTATGTTCATGGCAACCACAACTTAGAGATCTCCTAGTATAATATTATTATATAGTATATTGAAAATGCATTAGAGGGATTTGATGGTTTCCTCAAAATGAAAATAAAAAAAAAAATATTCAAGACAAGACCGACAAGTTGAAATCATCTTCATAACACACATTTTTCCCCTACTGGTGTCATCTAATTGTATTAAAAAACCCATGCTTAATACCATACAAAAAGGGTTGAAACCACGATGTGACTAAAGGCACAGATAGAAAACAGGCAGACAAAAAATAAATTTCATTAGTCGTATAATTGGATTGGGCAAATTGACAGTTTCTTGTTTACAATAATGCAGTTTATATCACTTGCACAAATCAGATTAAAACGTGCCTAAAAGTTGGGTATATTGCACAACCTTGCAACACTGAACTCTCACGGGCCTACAGAAATCAGTGTTGCAATCCTGAATTAAGAGAGTGCGAAGGTTGATTTAATTTCAATGTTGACGGTTTGTTTGTCTTCTTGCGTTTGGACATTGTTGCTACCTGGTAGAAATCTTCATGGTTCGTTCGTTCGTTATCATAATAATACCAACGCTATCTGCCTTATAAACGAAAATATTAAGTGCTACAGTGGTTGTGGCAAGGGAGACATCTCCCTTGCCACAACCTTCACTGTAGCATATTCATAATACGTCTTCAGGCAAACTAATGCGTGTGTGGCTGACTTCAGGTAGAGCTCTAATCTTATCTGGGGTTGATTACTGATGTCCATGAGCGGCAGTTGCTACTTATCATCGTATGGATTGCATGGTCGTTATGTTATAAAAATACCTGGTAAGTGGCCATTGCCATGGGCATCTCTTATCAACCTCCGACAAGATTAGATTCCCATCTGAGGTTGGCAAGGCATTGCTAACCCTGACTACTTAGCAACGCTTTGGATAAGTATGTCTCCCTTCAAGCGAACATTACTATTATTAAACATTTAGAAATTAATTATCACTTGCTAAACGGTGAAGGAAAACATCGTGAGGAAACCTGCATACCTGAGATATTTATAAAAAAAAAAATACGTGTGGCACTCGGAGACTGCCGCGGTAAAGCTATTGCATAGCATTTTTTATGCTATGAAAACGCTCAGAAGGAATTCCAGAAATACAATATATTCTTCCATAATCATCAACATTTACATTAATACATCTTTATCCACTATTTTATCATATCTCCATTATATAAGACATTGCAAATATCAGCTGACATTTCATAACTCCAAGCAAGACTGAACATTCTAAAATATAAAATAGAAAAGTATTTAATAAGTGACATAAAGTATTAACAACCAGCAATATAAATGGATCAATGCGATGTGCCTGTGACATTTGGCCGAATGTTACAGGTACATCGCATTTTTCATTAATAAATGGACTTTGTTTATTCATATTTAAAACACTTTGTACACAAATTATTTGTACCATAAATCATAATGGCGTTTTGATTTTGTGCTGTCAAGTCTGTCAGTTGTAATTGTACGTTTAAAAATAACAAACACTCTTTTACGTTATTTTATCAATCCAGAATTCAACATAGCTTATGTTGATAAAACATATTATTTGGATAATATGGTAATATAATTTTGAATTTTATAATGGGAATATAAAATATACTTCACGCAATTTTAAGATTTCTGCACGGATTATAAAAAAATGTGTATTACTGCCATCTGTGTTCAAGTTGACGAATTAAGGTTATGAAATAAAATAATAAGGAATGTAAAATAATACTTTATTCAATTATATCCATATTTTTCTATTGACAGTCAACAACTCGGTTGCCTGGAGACTTGATATCCAACAGTCCTCCACCGCTATTTTCACTTACACCACCAGGGGCGCCGGCAGCATTTGGTCAAGGTGACGGCGCACCAGTATGCCATTTTCAGTTCTGACTTCATAATGGAGTCTACCTAATCTTCGGATGACGACTCCGAACTCCCATTTAACTCTTGGGTTGGTGTAACTGCGGACTTGTACCTTATCACCTTGTCCGAACTCCTGCGTTGGCGGTGCATTGTAATGTAATCTGGATAGTGGGGCGGATTTCTTAAATAAGGCATGCATATAGGTTCTTACCTCTCTGCCGAACATTAACTGATAAGGTGATAACTCTTTTGTATTAGGTGTACGTCTCAAGCGTGCCTTGACAGTTAACAGTTTATCAAATAAACTTCCGCTCTTGCTGATATAAAAGAACATTCAGGTATTAGCCGATTATTTTCTTTTTGTACATTCAAAAATTTAAATTTTAGCTTTGTATATATTTCTTCAAATTCGTACCTGTATTTTATTTCCTCTTCTAAATTTTCTTCTTCTGTAAGCCATTCAATTTTTTCTTGAATCGCGTAGAATTTGTTCAAATTTTCTTGTAAAAATTCAGTCGTATATTTATTTCTTCAATGTCAATTTTTTCTATTCCCGAAATGTAATTTTCGGTTCGTTTCATTAACCCACGTAATGTGGCTCGTATTTCCTTATTGTTTTTTAGTTCATTCGACATCTCGTCGCCAATATCAAATAAAATAATAAGGAATGTAAAATAATACTTTATTCAATTATATCCATATTTTTCTATTGACAGTCAACAACTCGGTTGCCTGGAGACTTGATAGTTGGATATCAAGTCTCCAGGCAACCGAGTTGTTGAAAGGTGTTACTTATTTTCGTTACAGAATTTCTCGATTCGGTCGCCGCGCTCAAAGCCCGCGATAAAAGCTATGCAATAGCTTAAAATCTCAAAGATATGTGAAGTCTACCAATACGCACTTGGCCAGCGCGGTGGACTATGGCCTAATCCTTGTCATTATGAGAGAAGACCCGTGCCCAGCAATGGGACAGTAATGGGTTGTTGATGATGATGATTATTAAACAGAAATAGGTATGGCGTTGGTGCCCCCGGACTCGAACCACAAAGGGTTCTACTACTTTAAGAATACTGTATTCAACGCTATAATAGACACTACACGTGCTTCGCAACTTACAATAAATCATATAAACATATAAACATAATTGATGTTAACATTGCTACAGAAAAACCAGTAGGCGGCATAATGGCCAGTGTGGGCTGGTTTGCAGTACGAGTAATCTCGACATTGTGGCAAAGATGTAGATGCAATAAATTTGTCGCAGATAAAAATAAAGTTACAGGGTTACTTAGTCTTACTAGAGCAGTATTCTTTATTCATACTTCATAAGTTATGTATTGCAGTGCTTGTAGTCTGGCTCTAGGTGTATTTTAATTAAGCTATCTGAGATAGGAGACAGGAGGTAGTTATGGCATGGTGGTTGTAACTCGGATTCTTAATCGAGGGTGCAAGGTTTGAATCCCGGGCACGCACTTTTGCTTTTTTAGTTATTTGTTTAATGCATATTGTGAATTAATGATCACTTGCTATAACGGTGAAAGAAAATATCGTAATAAAACGTTCCTGAGAGATTTTTATAACAAAAGTTCTCGCAGGTTTGCCCGGTCAAGCCCTTTAAGTTTTAGGTTGTATACATAAATACGATCGAAAAACATTACCCTCCACACTCATAAATGTACAAAAATAAGTTAAAGTCTAAAAAGTAAACCACAAAACTATTAATCGCAAAAGAACTTATAAAATAACTTTCTTACAATTCTGAGCGTAAATGTAAACCTTATGTTTTATATCTATGGTCTATTTTCCCATAACTGTTTACCATGACCTACAGTTAAATTGCGGTTAGCGACCGGTGTAAATCGATTTGAACCGTAATTGTTTAACTTTTACCACAGTTTTCTATTATGACAATACTATAACAGATGTCCAAATTATTAAACGGTGGGTTTAGGCGCCATTGAGCACGACGCGGAAAGTTTCTTAGTTTTTTTAGCTTTTATAAATTAAAAATTGTTTTATTGCCAATCTGAATCATCAACAGAGCATTTCAAATGAGAATTCTATGAGATTTCTATGAGAAGTTTGCCTTATTTTATACTATATTTACCTATATTCACAATATTTTATAGAACAAGAGCGAATTTCCAAAATTTCATGTTGAATTAGATGGAAGTTATTAGTCTTGGATTACATTGGAATACAGACTATGATTTAGAATTTAAACTTTTGACAATATCGAAAAAAGTCGACCAAATAATAATGTAACAAATTTACAAATTATAAAAAATTGTGATATTTTTAGCCCCCATAAATACAGATTTTTTTATCGACCGAAAGTTTATATAACCTTTAATCTGTACGAGAATTGGCAAGCACCCTATAAAAGCAGTTTAAGGAGGCTCCCTAATATGATAGATAGTTAAGGAAATATGCAAGACACTTACCGGTACATTCAAAAGAGACGAAGTTATTTGAAGTTAGTTGCTTGCTAAACTTTTTCTAATGTCTCTCCTATAAAATTCACATCGAGTTTATCTTCGAACGAATTATCTTATCGCGTTTTTACACAGATAAATCAAAAGCACACAAAAATAACTGATGCGAAGTTAAAACACAAAACATAGAAAAACCAATTGAGGCAAAGTTAAACTAGCCTTCGTTTTCACTGTCACTTTGTGACTAAAATAATACATAAATAGTTCGAGCTAGTGCAAAATCTTTCGCTAATACATTACATGCCGTGGTATTCACAGGGGATATTATGGTCATTAAATTTCGTATGTGGTTTGAACCATTCAGTATATATAATTGAACCATTCCGTCAGGTCAAGCGTTGTTCTATGTGACTGGCATGGCTTCAAAATATTTTCCTAGTTATGCGGTGAAATATTCATAGGCGAAGTAATTTGTTTAATGTGAGTTAGTGATGCGCCGTGAGGGTTTAAAGCATAAAAAAATAATCTGTCATACGGCCATTCATTTTGGTCGGCTCAACTACATTATCAGTCTTGTTCGTATGATATATTCATCATTATAAAGATCTTCAACTCATTATTTCTTACTGCTCGGCCCAAAGGACTTGGCCCTCAGAATGAGCTTGATCTGACCGAGTACAGATTGGTAGACTTCAAACACTCTTAACAGAACTATCAGGAATTCAGGTGTCTAAGCAATGTTTTTCTTTACTATTAGGGAGCGTTTGTGTCACGCGTGTTTACAGCTGCACACGCTTCCCACACGCTCACATGAATTAACTTGCAGTAGTTTTGTCGCGACCCTTACCATGAGTTTTTACGTTTTGACAAATATGACTGTTTTGGTATTTGTTTACGTATTGGCCCATACGATTTCCTAGTTCTAACACAATTCACTAGGGGCGCTGATTGGAATTTGTATGGGCAAATACGTAAACAAATACGAAAACAGTCATATTTGTCAAAACGTAAAAACTCATGGTAAGGGTACAGTTTATGTGTGTATACGGCATGCGAGAGACGCACGTGCACACACACACGACAGGGAAAGCACTTAGAAATGAAATAATTATTTTTAAGCAGCACAAGATATCTCTCAATCAGTGCCTATTACTTATTTGTAATCCGGGCCTCCAAGAAAACATGGAAAGTTATTTAACTAGACTTTTTGGGTACTTTCGCTTCGTAAGATATAATTGAACATTACTTGATAGCTGTCATAGAACTTTTCGCGTCTTCATACACGCTCGTAGACCAAACCATTTTTTCTGTTCAAATTATTCTGAAGCAGACTAATCAAGTCGTTACTACGACTGGTCGACGTGGTTAGCAATTTAATTTACTTTACTTGACACTTTAATTGCGGTAATAATTACTGTTATGGGCCCATTATCACAATTAAGACTCTCTCGAGTTGAGAGAAAATATGGTAAAAATACAAATAAAGCCGAAATGTTAGTCTGATTCAAAGTTCTAATATTGTTCTAGCCATTTTACGAGCTAAATATGAATATTAACTTAGACGTTATAAATCTATTTTTGAGTGGAACGGATTTTCTTAGAACCAATTAAACTGATTCTACCAGGAATTTTATATTCAATCATTCAAACGTATATTCATCAGGCTTACAAAATTTGTAATAATTTAATTTAATTATTCTGGGACACGTGTGTTATAACGTACTGAGTATGCTATAGATCTCTTCCAGTTTGGGAGACCCACGCCCTTTGATACGGCTTTAAAAGAATTTTAGTCTTAGTTCTTCCAAATTGACATCGATACACGTCGAAAGATTGTGCCGAAAGTCACGGACAGAAGTTACCTACGGACCCTAAAAACGTAGCAGATCCATTAAAAACACATTTTATTTTTACATTTTCATGATGGTATAATGATCTCTTACAAAGATGAGCACTAGGTTCATAAAGGTTTGTGAAATTTTACAACTACATTACAATTTTTAAAAGGTTTTAATTTTTCTCTGATTACACATTAAAGCATTTGTTTCATATGAACGACAAATGAGTTTGAAATACTCACATTTATTTCACTGCAAACTTCATGTGCTCTATATCAGTTTTTCAAATTGTATTTTAAACACCGATTTTTTTATTTGTGCCTGAACTCTTGCAAGTTGGTAAAATCCTTTGTGGTTAGATTAAGGAAGCACCACTGTCACACCAATTTCTGGCTTATAACAGCGGTAGTATAAGAGTGCGGTAAGAGAGACATAACTATGCCGTATAATCGCAGTATAAATTGCCGCTCTGTTTTCAGTTGAAGAGTATTATGGCACAGGAGAGACATACGAGTAAAATCATTTCATTTTAGTCTTCAGACTGACTCTGACTTATAGATAACTTTAATCCTATTTTATGGGTAGTTTTTAATTACCATCAGGTGTACTGTGTGCTCATTTTCTAATTCATTTTCATAAAGATTTCTGTCTTGTAAATATAAAATAATTCATTTTAGTATACCGTATTAATATACCTGCTCGTATGGTACAACACTATTTCAAGTCGACGATAAGCTAATGGAGTGTTCAACGCCCAGGAGACATATAACCAGACATCGTTGCGTTCAATTACATACAGCAGCTATTCAAAACAATATGCTATGATGTCAGTGTTGTATTGATCTGAATACGGCCAAATATGTACTGTGGGATAGGTATTGCGTAGAATCTAACTATTATTATCTTGATAGTTCTACTGGAGCTAATGAATGAGCGACACTGTCTTCAGCGTCGACGGTAGTTGTCGAAATAAAGTGTTGCTTGTTTATATATTAGCACTTGTGTGTTACCTCCCTAAGGGGATATTCTTAAGTATGAGTTTAGTTTCTTAGTTTTTTTTTCATGAAATAGATGTAAATGTAAATTGTAATTCGCCTGATGGCAAGTGATTACGCCATATATCATATCTATATATATCGTATAGTCTTCCTTACTTATCCTTATCCTTATCCTTACTAATATTATAAATCCGAAAGTAACTCTGTCTGTCTGTCCGTCTGTCTGTCTGTCTGGTTGTCTCTTCTTCACGCCTAAACCACTGAACCGATTGTAATGAAATTTTCTACAAAGATAGTCTGAGACCCGAGAAAAGATATAGGATAGTTTTTATCCCGGAAATCGCGGGCGAAGCCGCGGGCAAAAACTAGTTTGCAATAAAGCTCTAGTTTAGCATGGGACTAAGTTGCGCGCACCGATGTAACACATAATTTTAGGATGTAACGAACTTTCGTGCGCCAATGTACACATACATTTAACATAGAGCCAAGTTGCGTACGCCGATGTAATTCATTATTTTAGCGTGGGATCAATTTGCGCGTACCGATGTAATACACAATTCAAGAATGTATCGAAGTTGTGCGCTTCGAACAATATTAACACAATGATAATTTACCTAGAACTTGTTCGATCTAAGTCAATTTAGTTCTAGAACATGATGCTTTCTATTTTTACACTTTCCTCTAAGAGAATACGATTATCTGCAGTTTAAGTGAAACGTTCCGAATCCGTAACGGTTACGCAACAAGAAAATTTATAAATAAAGTTCTAGGGGGCATTATGAATAAAAGATGGCAATGCGTTTTTAACTAAGTTATAAACTCATTTAAAGCCATTTGTCCATAACAAGTTCTAGTAAAATTGTAGTAGTTTCAGATAATGTCACTACATTGAATTTATTATAATAAATATGCGGATAATGTAAAGTGCGGAGCGTAATGATTTAAGCGTAAGTTTGTATGTATGTCTCAATCTTTAGCATATCCTCCAGCCCAAACGGCTTGACGAATTTTAACACATGAGGTGTGTTATTTGCGGTAATATAATCTATTTCTAAGCAGTCAGATTTTTATTTTAGTAATAATTAAATTGTGAAAGATAACGATTATGCTTATATAAAATCTAAATAATAAAAAATAATAACTGGAATTACATTGTCTATGAAATCTATAAAATACTAGCTGACCCGGCAAAAGTTGTGTTGCCATATAAATAAAAAATGTTAAGGGTGAACAACCCTTATCACTTAGGGGTATGACAAATTGATGGTAGCCGATTCTCAGACCTACTGAATATGCATATAAAATTTGGTGAAACTCGGTAAAGCCGTTTCGGAGGAGTACGGTAATTAACATTGTGACACGAGCATTTTATATATAAGATTTTGTATACATAAACTATGACGTCAAAATACTTTAAACCTAGTTGCATTTTTGCCAAATAAAAACAGACATTCTATCACGATTCTAAAAAGATATAGATTGTGATTGAGTGATTAAATTTGAAACCATTAAAAAGAATTAGGTTAAACTCTTGCGTGGCAATAAACTTTGCATAGTATATCTAGTCTAATTTTAATACAAATTATTATAAGTATAGAATCCAATCCAATTTATACAAATCTGTTTGAATATTTAAAATTATGGTGTCAGCTTGTCTCAGTGATGCAGATAAACGATAAGTGACTAACACTTTTATTTTACTTTATGTTAATGAATTAATGTTAATCCGATAAATATTATCATTAGGTGCTTATAATTATTTTTCTTAGTATTATTATGAAGACGATATCTTTTTGAATCCTTATGAAGAGACCTTTCATCGTCATTTTATTCATCTGAAAGAGTCATCTTAAAGTCGTCATGTTTGTTGACGTCCCTAAGATGATAATTGTGTTCTAGTTTGAAGGGTGAGGGTAAGGGAGACATACTTTTCTGAGGGATTCCACCTTAGTGCTCAGGGGCAGCAGTGCATCTGTGGCGGACTTCAGGTTGGGTTGATGACGGATGTCCATGGGCGGCAATAGCCACTTACTATGTGGACTTCACGCTCGTATGCTACTCCTATTATAAAAATAATTGTTCAGCGATTTGGGAGAATATATTATGTAGATGAAACAATATAAAGAACAAGAATAGGTTTGAAAAATAAGAAATTGAAATTAATGTTCTTTTTTCTTAACTGCTCGCTAGTCACTCGCTCGCGGTGCAACAATCCCATTATACCGGACTGATTTTATTCTGTTATAACCAACTCCTTCAGAAGGCTTCCGAGGAATAAATATGCAAACTGCAGCTGCAAATGAAATAGAGTGCGAAAGAAAGTCAGTCCGCGGTGTTTCTTTATTTGCATTCCATCTTCATTTGCATTTGTTCTATTTCAAGAAATTGTTCTTCATAGAAATTCCTTATCCACATAAATGGAGAATATTTGATATAAGGAATTTCCAAGGAATTTGTAATATGAATTTGTGTGTCGTCTTTAGTAAACATGTAGTCATAGGTTGTCTTTTTATGTACAAGAACTGAGCACAAATCGGATCTGTTCTCACACCTGGGTGAGACCATACGCTACCACGATACTCTAATGTGAATTAGACGAATGTATAATGTATGAGTCAGAGGCCAACCAAATCTCCCACAAGGTCTCCAAGAGAATTTAGTGCGTGGTACCCAGGGCCGACAGCCTTATGTGCCCTCCGCACGGAAGCACGCTACTACTAGTACCCACCCATATAGAACTGACCACACTCAACATTACTTATCCTTATAGATGATTTAACTGTTGAAGAAATCCTGACATCTATCTCTTATTGAACAGGATCCTATTTCTAATCTACGTCTTCTTTTTGAATAGATTTGGTGAGAAAGAAACCACAGAACTGTATGTACATTTTTGAAAACAAAATATTAATTAATGTTATTTATACAGGCGGTGGTCGCCAGCACCATTCGGAACATGAGGAGGAACATGAAGAACATGGAAAGAAGGCATATGAGGTAAGTGATTTCCATTCAACAATTATATTACTTATAACGTTAACGCGTATGGTAGACGAAATAACCAAATTGTAGAGACAATTTGGCCCTCTTTTCAAAATAAATATAGGGTGGCATGTAAGACGAGGTAAATATAATTTTCATTTTTGACCGGATTATCCATTAAAAACGTTGTTGATAAACTGAACCATTGAAAACTTAGGTCGCAAAATAAGTGAGCCTCGATAGTACCTAGGTAAATATTATATCGCTAGCACACTATAGGTTGTGCTTTTATGGTGGACATTTTACGTCAGTTTATGTATAATACGTATCTTCATTCTTATGTACTTATATTTTCTTTTCAGTCTGATTGTCATGTTTTGATTCTGTCTGCATAATTTTCCCATGATATGATTATTATTATTACATTTGACTCTCTATTCAGTAAATCTGTACTTTTTGTCAATATCATTGACCTGGTAGTCTGCATTCCGAGTTTGTTATTGACTGCTTGGTTAATCCTGAATTGGACCTAAGATACTGATAGTTACACCTAGTTGGGTTTGGGTATACCTACAATGAAATATATCCAATTCTTAACATTTAATATTTATGGTTGTACCTCATGACAATTATTAACTATTATTTTTTTCATAATCATCCTCAACTTATTTCTGTCCAACTACTGAACTCAGGTTGTCTCTCAGTATGCGAAGGGTTTTTTGGTTTCACTATGATAAAATCTGTATTGATCCACTCACACCTTTCTGCACAAGGATCACCTTTAAAAACATTATTTTAGAGAACTTAACACGATTAACTTAGACACGATAGGTATAATCTGCTACAACTTATCATGATGGGTAAGGTAGAAGGGAAGAGGCGCGCTGGACACCGGTAAAAGTCGTGGCTGAGAAACCTCAGGGAATGGACAGGCATAACCTCTGTCAAACAACACTTTCGCCTGGCCATGGACAAAGAGAGGTCCAAGAAAGTAACGGCCAACCTTCAGTAGTGAAGAAGCACATGAAGAAGACGAGTACTTAACCACAAAAAATTCTCTAAAGAAGGTTACAATGAATTCATTCAGGCGCATACCCATGCATTGAAAGATCAAAAATGCGTGGTTAGGATTGAACCATAACTTTAAACAACAAAATACTAAAATTGCGAATTAGGCAGCGCTGTTCGTATGACAGATATCTATTTCATTTCGTAATGCAATAAATTACATTACAACGTGTCGCAATAAACTATAATGCGAATAAATGGCGCATAACAATATATATTAAGCCTACTCATTCACAAAAAACTAAAAGTCGTGACGTCAATAATTGACATTATCGACACTGTCATTCTTGACGTATTTATTGGCGGGAAGTGAGAAATGGCGCGGAACGCACTTTTGTTTTTATTGTCTACGAAATATGTAGGTAACTATTTTGATTACAATAATATCAATAAAATTTGAAAAATAATATATCTCAATCCATCAAATAACACAATTGTATGTTAATAATATTAAAGCTGTTTTAAATATGGGGCAACCACCTTCAGATTCCCGTTTTTTTATATATCTAATTAACTTTACCTAACAATAAGGCAGACGGGTTATCTGGTGGAATGTAGTCACCTTCGCCTGTGGACATTTGCAACAACAGAGGCATCGCCGGCTTTGAAGGAGAGCTCTTTTTGCACTCTTCTTGAAGAGCTCCATGTCATAGCGCTCAGAGAATATCTATACTCGTATATAGATTGGGACACAGATGGTAATTGATGGCAATGACCACTTTCAATCACGTGGACTGTAAACTCTGCTGTTATTTCAATCATATAAAAACGGTGTGGTAATAAGTAGATACTTGTAATACTGCTATCGCGAATAACCTCCGTGCACCGAAAAATACAAATTTTGCAATATAACAAGCTCTAACAAGCTCTTAAATCTCGAAAGTAATTGTAATTAACATTAAAAAATTGTGTAATTTCGTTTCACTTAATTTATTACAAAGACATTTAAATACTGGTTTGATCCAATTACTAGTACGATTTTTAAACCAATCTCATTGCTAAATACAGGTATCCTTTCAAAATTAGTGATATAGTGAAAGTGTAGTAATTCGCGTGACAAAACAAACACAGGCAAGACTTGCAGAGAGTTCAGACTTCGATCCCCGGCCAGCCAGACTAAATTAATTTACATTTCCTTTATGTGTCTGGGTGTTTTTGTATTTGTATGTGTATGTGGTCGCACCTTCCAATTTTGAAAGGTAGAGCTAGTTTAGTTCAACTGGGAAGGCAACACAGTCACACTTATTTTAAGAGGCTTTGCATTTGACAGTAACAGTTGTTCCATATAAAGTTGGTCTCAGATTTATGGAAGACAGTGGTGACTTACCATTAGGTGGACTGCAAGCTCATTTGAAAACCTCCAACTCCAATTAAAAAAAAACACAAAATCTTAGTGTTAGGCTAAAACTATAAAATCTTTTTAACATAGATTTGATATATTCAAATATTCAGATCACATGAACGAAATGAGCTCAATTGCTAACTAAATAGCTTATATAAATCTGCGACAAATCGTCTCATACTCATCTAGAGACATTAAGCTACATCTCAGCAAGTTAAAGAGCTCACGGCTCATAAATCTATCCAATCAGTCTTTTCATTGTCAAAGAAAAAACTTAGTTAGCATTTTTAAGCAGTAAATAAAAAATGATTAAACAAATAATGCATATTTTTGGATGGTAGAATGCTGCTTCTTCTAGAAAGAAAGTTCTTAAAGGGGTATGAAGTCTATGAATTTGCACTTGACCAGCGCTAGATGACTTTATTCTCTCATTCTGAGAGGAAACCAGCACTGTGATGGTAATGGGTTGATGATGAGTATCCACGGGTGGAAGTGATCACTAAGATACTTTAATAAGAAAAAAAATATGTCGAGTTACAGTACGTTTCGGTTCATTTTTTTTTATTTTTGATAATTTTTTGATTGTAAAAGAAAACTATATGGTAAAATTTATCTATACTATAGAGTCTATATATTTAGAAAAGTGTATGCAGTCTACCAATTATTTGACCGACATATTATACGAGTATGACCTAAAATGTTACGATGTAAAATGTTCTTATTATTATTATATTTCTTATTTAAAAATTGCCGCTTATATAAATGTCGAACACAAATTGTGTTTAGACCAAAGCGCTTTTACACAGTTTATATGATATTTTACATGTAGATAAACCAAAAAATTCTTCGTCACGTCTTCGATAAAAAACAAATCTCGTCGGTCGTAAAACGTTTACGAGTATCACGTTACTGCCGATTTGTCTGAAAAGTGCCATAAATATTGTATTTTGCTTAATAATGTGCCCTTGGTATGACTTGTAGGTTTGGCAGTAAAATACCTATGTTGACTCAGTTTCGGTAACGGCGATAACTCTTTATGATTCGATTGACGTGGATTGCTTGGATAGGACCAGTATAGATTAATGAGGCAGGTACAACCGCCACATATGTGTCTAGTATTTCGTTATAACGGTGTGGATACCTACTATCTCACATATGAGACGACCGTCTCGATCTTCAGAAGTGGCAGTGCCTCTGTGATCGGCTGCAGGCAGAACACCTGTTTAACTTGGAGTTGGTTAAAGTTACAGATCTTCATGAGTAGATGTTGCTACTAACCATAAAGTGTACTGTATGTTCGTTAGTTTTATTATTTGACCCATTTTTATAATCATACTAGCTTTTACCTGAAGCTTCGCTCACAGTCATAGATCGATGACAACATATGGCTTTATATATCCCTCAGGAACAGTACTCTTTTCGAGATAAAAGGTATTCTATGTCCTTTTCTGAATCTCTGTCAACGTGTGTACAAATTTCATGACAATCTGTTTGGTAGTTAGATGTGAAAGCAAACAAACAAATAAACAAACAAACTGACTTTCACATTTATAATATTAGTTAGGATGGCACCCGTAAAAAAACAATTAATGGACTTCAATGCTACAAACACATTCAGTGGCAAATGGTAGCGTCATTGAACGTGTATTCACTGACGAGAATACTATTAACAATGCACAGAGCAATTCCCTAATGCGAGGCGTTGCAGCCGAGTTAATGAAATTAAGTCCAGAAAGTAGCTTTAAAAATGATGAATTATACCAATACACGTGAGTGCTAGACTTAATAGTTTTTCGTTTTTCAAAGATCCTCGTGTCGGACAAATTACAGCTCAAAGTTCGGCAGTGAAAAGGGGGTTTCCTTTGAATATATTGGGGAAAAAATCAACGACTTAACTAAAACTGTTTGCGAGAAATATGTAGTGCGTTTGAAGGTGGTAACTTCTGTGGTTCGACTTCTACGGCATCATAGCCATACCTATTTCTGCCTAATGACAGTGATGATGATGATGTTCTAGTTTAAAGGTTGTGGCAAAGGAGACATACTTTTCCATGCCTAGTCCTCAGAGGTAGCGGGGCATCTGTAGCGGGCTTTAGATGCACGACATGCTCGCCTGCTATTCATATATTATAATAATACTGCTTTTTAAAAGCAACTATCATTGTAATATTCATTTAATTAAGGTAATGCAACGTTGTCATAAATACATACAAATAAGACACTTATTATTTATATTACATCAGCGACAGTAGACGAAGGTCAACATGAGGTCACTCACGGTCACTCGTGTGGCATCTTTTTAAAGTTAAAACCCAAACACGATTTACAATCACAGATAAAATTTGGCTATGATGCAACTGATATAGGGTTCCCAAATCTCCCAGATTGTCCTGGAGACTCGGGTTATAATGGTTAACCTCCCGGAGAACAATAATTTCTCCGCTTTTTTCTAAAAAATAAATTCATCCGTCGCTCGCTCGCTCACTATACACTCGCTTTATGATTTTGTGATGAAAAACCGTCAAAAATCAAATGCTGCTCGAAAACAAAAGGAATATAAATTTAAAAATTGATTAAGGATTTTCTTTCAGCATTAATTTCTTAAACATTCAATTCCCCCGGGTCGTTCCTTTTGAGAGTTGGCAACCCTACACTGTTAGCCTGCTTCTCGGTAGTGGGTACAGAAATTAATACCAGAAAATAAGATGTACACTCGTGTAAACGGGTTGAAGTTTTAACCAGTTTTAAAACTACGTTATGCGGGCAACGAGGGCAACCTAATTAAAACTTGCCTCCAGACCTTCGACTTTCCTCATTTGACAGTGACCTTTGTTATTTACGTTTTATTTTCACGGATTTTTGGATTTTTATAGCCTCTTTTTTGCAACGAAATTGAATCATTATTCTGCTTTTTTCATCATTTTCCGTATCAATTACAAATATATTAAGATATGTCATATATTTATCTATATTTGAAGGTGGTAGAACTTTGTGGTTTGACTCCGGAGACACTACTGTCAAATTTTTTTCCGTCTACTAACAATAGTATTAAGTGCTGCTGTATAGTTTGAAGGGTGTGGTGGACATACTTATCCGAGACGTTTCACCTCTATGAGGTGTTACACAAGCTTGTGTTCTTCATTGTTCATTACAGGTATTAAAGGCGAATGTATAGAACACATTAAAATGCGTCCCGAAATTTTATGAAAGTAGTCAAAAGTGAAATTAAGTCTACCCATCAATTTTTGACAGTTTACCTAGACAGTGGCGCCTCCACTCACTCATAAGACCGTTTACTATATTCTTTATTTAAATTGTTCATTTGATTCCTAGATCCCTACCCGCCGTCCGTACTGGAAATGTCAAGGTTTGAAACCCGAAGGGCAATTACCATGGTACTGTTATAACGAAGTCAGTGTAAGTTTTGTGTTTGTGGATTGACAGAACTAAACTTACTTCTATTAAACTACTTTTTAAAGGTAAAGGGTACTGACCGGGAGAATTTATGACATTGCAAGATTTTAAGCTTAATTTAAATGGTGCGCTAATTTACACTTAAATATGCAACTGTTGACGCAAGATGGACTCATTTTTGTAGCAGATTGGCAGTATTGATAATAAAATTACAATTGTGCAATACTTCGAAGGAATACATATTTCCTTTTATAAAGGTAATATCATTAAAATTAGCTATATGACAAACATTTTTTGGCTTTTAATTGGCTCAATGATAAGCTCATTATTATCATTAAACAATATGCGTCGTAACATTACACGTGTGCGCAGTCTCAAAAGTTAACTTAATATATTCAAATGATTTGGTCAGTACCCTCATATGACTTAATTTATTCTCTTCGTGTTATTATGTTACTTATATTTGTACATACTTTACGTCTTCTTATATCTTTACATATTAAACATCATACATGTGGTTTCACGAATGAAATTCGTTTTAATAGTAATCTTTGTAATAATTTAAAAAGTAAAAATCCATAGTGATAGAAGAATAATACCTTTAGAATTTTTATGACCAGAAATCCGTACCGTTATGAGTGAAAATTCGATAATCGTAAATGAAAAACCAAAGAACCATTCCGCAGATTTCAGACTTCGAAATATGATAATGCAGTCTAATGTTTTTCTTTTGTTTTCTCATTTTTTCGTTCCGCATTCATACTGATTACAACAGTATCAAGTATTTTACATTTTCATGTTTAATTCGTTAATGCACACTGTCTTTACTAATCCACTGCTACCCACGCTTCTTCCCTTAGAATAAAAAAGATTAGAGCTGTAGTTTAAAGGATATTTTGAATAATTTTAGACATCTCCGAGAACTTTAATTAAAGGAAATAGTTGACCGCAAATATAATTTTATTTTATAATTATTATTCTTTAAATATTCCATATTTTTAATAAAGCTGATTTTTAAATACAAAATTAAAGTAAAATTTTAAATGCGGATATAAAAAAGGGAATATAATTCTATCAGATTATGAAGCAGTCAAAGAATGAATGAGTCTATGAAAATATAGAGACGCGATTTTTTAAATTTAAATTATCAATGTTCAATGAAAGTGTTTACTACTTTTGTGAGTTTCTTACTAACAATTAATTTTTTAGTAATATATAAGTTACAAAAATTAACCCTTAAAAACATACGAACAAACAAAGAAAGTTACAAGACACTTCATTAAATTAAATTGTAAAATGTAATCCATGTAATTAACATTTTCTTCTTTTTATCATTTCTTTTACCCCTACAAATATTTAATAATTTAACATATTATTATCACTTTTTAAATATTTTAACACCTATTCTGTTTGTTGTTACTGCCACGTTTTCTTTGTTAATATCTAGTTAATTTTCTGTATAGCTAGTAGACGGTAAATTAGTTATTATATATAGGTTTCTTATTTTTTCTTAATTAAATGTAACGCCTTCTACAGAAATAGCTCCAGACAAGCATTTTAGAACACACATACATAAATATAAATCAATAAATACCCATACAAATATTTAATTTCACCTCTCGCTTGAAATTGATGTAGAGTTACCTAATCCCCGGTCCAACCATAATATGAATTTCACCAACTTTCATATATTTACTCAAGTAATTCAGCTATATTATAAATTAAATTTTCTTTCCACCTAAACATTTTTAATAAAAATTTTAAATCCACCTAAATAACTAATCCCAAATAACACACATCTATGACCACTTACGTATGTTTTCATTGCCCCAGTGAATCGAGTCATATTTTTAAACACGGTATTGTTTTGGGACTGTCCAATGTAATTGTTTACCTTATTATCTAAACCGGTGTTGTGATAACATTCATCCTAAACAATGGAATTATGACTGCTTCAATATCTTTAGTAGCCACTGTATAATTATAGGCGTCTTGGCTATAGTTATCACAAAAGGTGTGGCTTAGAACTCTTTGTGGTTCGACTCCGGCGGCACCACCACCACACCTATTTCTGCCACATAACAGCAGTGTTAACCATTGCTGTGTGCTGGTTTGACGGGTGTTGTAGGGAGACATACTTTTCCGAGGCGTTCCAGCTTAGTCCTCAGGGGTAAAACGACGCATTTGTGGCCGACCTCAGGTAGGAATATCTTATCTTATCTGGGGTTGATTACAGATGTCCATGGGCGGCAGTAACCATTTATCATCAGGTGGACTGCATGCTCGTCTGCTACTCCAATATAATATGAAAAAAAATACATTTTTAGACTATCGAAATGTCATATAAGTTATGTAATATTGAAGTAGCTATTTCTATCATCATCAATCCATTACTGTCCCACTGCTGGGCACGGGTCCCCTCTCATAGTGAGAAATATTAGGCCATAGTCCACCGCGCTGGCCATGTGCATATTGGTAGGCTTCACACACCTTGAAAAAACTTAGTTTTTAAGAATTCTCCGGTATGTATTTTTATTCACGATGTTTTCTTTCACCGTTGAAGAATTAATTTTCAATACGCACATAACTTTGATAAATCAGAGTTCAGGATTCAGGCTTGGGATTTGAACCTCGGACCCATCGATCAAGAACCCGAGTTTCTTAACCACTAGGCTAGCACTGCTTAGGTCTCTTACCACACTTCACCTAATACCCACCTCTTCTCCATAAAATAACTAAATGCTAAATGCGATCAGTGAATGTTGAATATTGATTCTATGGTGAGTGAATATTCCTGTTTTGAAGACAAAGGAGTCGCCCTCGGCTATTATCATCTGATGGTACCCTTTGACTTGAAAACTGAGATTAATCACTATTGGGTTAACTGTTATGACGTCCCGTAATGGCCATAATATATAGTAATTATACAGGATGGCATAGGAAAGACTATTAATCGTCATTGCCATACAATTAAAATGTTTTCCCCAAAACCTATATCTTTCGAAAAAATATATGTAGTATAGGCTATAAAATTTGATCCAAAAAGAACTGATTACTTGATTTACTATTCAAAAAAGCACTTTACGCCTAAAAAAAGTTATAATTTATCAAAACTTTGATTTCAAACTATATTCAAATATCGGATTTCCTTTTATTACTTCATTTTTTTCATTTTTTTTGTCTCAATATTTATCTATATTGTAGTCAATATTTTTTCAGTAGGTTCAGTCCCTGGCCAGATTATGATGAAGAAATATTTGTGTTCTGGGTCTTAGTCTTTGTGTGTTCGTCCTTGTGTGTGTCAAAGATAAATACGACACAGGCAGGTGGCACGCACTAAGTAGGTATATACCCACTGTAAAAAGCGTTAGCGTTAATAGCGTTAATTAAATTTTAATTAATTGATTGACCATCTTCAAATAGAACAGAAGTAAAAATATCAATTCTCAATTTATAAACAAGTCGACAATACCCTACGAAAACGTAATTGAATTACAATTAAAAGAAAGCCCTTTTTTGTTTCGCGGTTCAAAAACTTGACTAAACTTAGGGACTAAATTAACAGCAATATAGCCGAGTCTTAACTAAGTTATCAGCTTCTCAGGTTCTTATTCATTTTAAATTGTATAAATTAATTCTATAAGTTAGGAGTCTTCAATCATTTAGCGGTACCATGAGAACTCACTTGAATGTCGCTCGAATGGTTGTCGAATTCGGTTTAAACGTGTTTTAAAAGTAAACGGAAAATCATCAGATTTTAGTTCGATTTAATTCAGCAGCCTGTAATTTGCTATTTAAAAAAAGCGTTTGCCAAGTTAAATATCATATTTATAAATTCTATTACGTCTGTTTATACTTATTTTACTACATATTCTTTTAAACATGTTTTCTAAAAAAATAATATTTGTACGCACATAAAAATACTACTTTGAAATGTATTGATTCTTTACTACATAAAATTTATGGCTAACAACATAGTAATGATTCCAATGGAAACCCACGAACAATGTTTCTACTTTACGTATTCTATCCTCTAATTTTATTAATAACATATCAATTTACATTAACTAATAATCCAGTAACTGACTCGTTGTCATAACCACATTTTTCACAAATATGTAACATGAGTTCCCAGTGAGAACTCGTAGTAATCCCTTAAAGTTCACAAGTCAATTATACTCTCCCACGATTGTACCGAGTTCGGCGAGAACCCTGAGTAATTTTAATTATTTAAATTAAACACGTATTCAACAATGCGTTGAAATCATGACGATCTCATTTCAATCATTTGAATGGTTTTGCGAAGATTTTTGTGTATGGTTATTGTTCTGTATGTATGATATGTGGGTGTTTGTAAAAATTAGTTTCTTATAGCAGTTAAGCACTTATGCAGTGACAGCCTAGTAGTTCAAACTTTGACTCTCAATATAGGGGTCCATAGTTCAAACACCAGGCACATCTGATTTTTCAAAGTTATATGCGAATTTGAAATTAATTATCACTTTCTAGAACGGTGAAGGAAAATATAGTGAAGTGAGACTGAAAAAATGTTCTCCAAGGTGTCTGAAGACGTCAAATTAGCACTCGGAAAGCGCGCATAAAATTCCTTAAAAAGCATTCCTTTATAGTAAATGTCAAAGCCAGTGATAGTTAATACCGAATAATACATAATTTCGAAAAATAAGAGGCCAGCTATAAAACACAAGGCCTTTTAAGTAATTAGATTGAATTTCGTCCACTTCACTTTTCATTGATAAAATCGACGAATTCTATGATTAACAAATGAAAAATTTAAAATCTTGTTTATTTTTTCCATTTATATTATTTCCTTTTTTATTTATTTTAATTTTAATGTTAAGTGCACTCTTAACATAAATTGTATTACACGCAATTGCACGCCTCACAACGCGCAAGCGTGTGGGTGTGCTATACTTTCGAAATGCCCAACTCGGACAAGTTCACAACATGAAATTGTCAAAATATCCGGAATGGAAGGCCGTGATAGCCTAGTGGTTAAGAAACTCGGCCTCTCGATCGAGGGGTCCGAGGTTCAAATCCCAGGCACCTCTGATTTTTCAAAGTTATGTGCATATTATCACTTGCTAAACGGTGAAGGAAAACATCGTGAGGAAACCTGCATACCTGAGAGACTTATATTAAAAAAAAATGTCAAAGGTATGTGAAATCTACCAACACGCACTTGGCCAGCGCGGTGGACTATGGCCTAATTCTTCTCATTCTGAGAGGAGACCCGTGCCCAGCAGTGGGACAATAATGGGTTGATGATGATGATGATGATGATCCGGAATGGAATAAAATAGTTATAAAAAAAACAGACGTTTTCACAACTAAGAACTTTAAATATGACTTAAGTTTGTTTTTTTAATTATTTTTTATATTTGTTGTGAAAAATGAAAAATAAAAAAAAATCATGCTGTCCGTTGGTCTGTGTGTCTGGATGTTCCATCGATTAAATAAGATATGCACAATAAAATGAGTTGAACCTTTTTTTAAATGGTTCCATTTAGTCTTAAGATGAATCCTATTATTTGGTGTTATCAGACTCTGAATGGTTTAAAATATATTAATCAAAATCTGATAGAATATCGTTTTACTCGTGGCCCGTTTCATTTCTTTTTTTCGAGTATCGCGTGTTGGTAATATGGAAAACTTTTATTCCTGCAAGAGATTTAGTTTTATTTACATTAATTTTTTTATCGTCAAGAAAACTCTCCATAATGACTTTTACACTAATAGCTAATTATAATTCACGATATTACATTTGTAAATGTACGTTAATATTTAAGTTTCTTACATTACTTATTCAAACTTTAAATATTCGTCCATTTTGTACTAGAACTATTCCGAGAAAGACTATAAAGTTAACTATTTTTTTATCTTCATCTCAAGGTCCAAAAAATAAGCCAGAATTTCAGCCTTAAATTTTGCCCTTTTCTTTTTTCTCAAACGTTTTCAAAGTACGATAAAGTCGGCAGGTAATCAAAGGTCTTTTTACTTATTGGAGTAATGGAGTGGGTTTAATATTAAAGGCTAAAAAGTAATGCTAGTTGGGCACAGGATTGTTCCCGCTACTGGGAATTAAGCAAATTTTTAGAGGAAATCCTTCAGTTATATCGTTAATTGTATCAGACGTTACTGCGGAAATCCATGCTATTAAGTTAGAATTAAATCTACTTTGCAACAATCCGCTACCGATATGTTCGAGTAATTATGATGGTATATATTTTAAACTATGCAGTATTTTTTTTCTTATGCTTGCACGCATCCTTTGTGAGAGGAAGAGTGATACATACTACGTGGTTTAAAATATATACCATAATACATATTGGTAGATAGATATGACAACATTAGATAACAACTAAGATAGACGGCTTAGGAAGTTTTTCCTATCACGCGAACTTACGCTCACACGCGTATTTTTGAACTAACTAGCTCCTCTTTTCACATCCCACATGCGTGCACGGTAGATACAACGGGTGCAGGTAAACAACCGCGATAGAAAGTCCACTAAAACATGTATATGTGCCTGAAATTCGACGACACACGTGGTGGTCACCGTACCAGTCTGACGCGCAAAGAGTTCCGGTTTCGATCCCCGGACAGACAGATATCCAAATGATGAATTTAGATTTCTGTTCTGGGTCTGGGTGTTTATGTATTCGACTATGGGACCCACAGCACAGGGGACCCTAGTGTGGGGCTGTGAATGTAAAAAGCGTCTATACCGTCAAATCAGCCATTTGCGCTCATCTATGTTATATTTTGTGTCGCTAATTTTTTTATGTAAAATTCCGCTGAGCCTTTCTTCGTAATTCTGCTCATCCTTAACTCAGCTTCACTTTTTTGTAATTATATGTCTACTACTTATACATTTGGGAATTCATACTTTTTATTTAGACAAATTTTATCAGTGCTTTTTTTATTTTTCGCTCAAATTTGAGCTTTTCAGCAGCTCAACAAAATTTGAAATTCACACCGCTATAACATACAATAAAATCAAAATCTGACTCCAGGGCATCCACAAGGAGTCCAGGAAGGCGAAAGGCCACCACGAGAAGGAAGACCACCTCGGCAAGTATGCTGACCACGGCGGCGTCGACAAGCAACACCACGACGAGAGTGGCCACTACGGCGCCCACCACCATGAGGAACATGGCAAGAAACACGCCAAGGTATGATACAAACTTTGATAGTATTTTTCATAAGCTGAATGAATGAATGAAAATGAATGAAAATAGTTTATTTCTCTCACAAAAAGGTCTTAGGATAATTTGCATGATTACAACATATGTATGAATATCTTAAACCTTACGTTGTGAGAGACCGGTGCCTATTGTAGGTAATATGTTTTACTTAAAACACTTGTCCAAATAATAAGAAGGAAAGCGTGAATCGATAAACTCTAGGTCATTTTTCGTGTAAAGTCCAGTTTTAACTTAATTACCAGGTAGTAACCTGTTCATTGTCTTTTCTATATTCATATATGTATTTAATATATGCTGATCGAATGCACTCACTATCAAAGGGCTGGCGCTTACCTCGGGGAGAGAATTAGATTAGCTATTCAACGAGATAATTTTGACTGAGTTTTAGGAACTCTTAAATGTATAACGATTTGGATGAAGCTTATATTTACTATATTTATTACATTTCATTAAATGTATTAAACACTTTGTATACATTTAATAATTTTCATTTTGGTGTTGAGCATAATTTAAATTGAATATGAAAATTAGAAGACTTATATGATATGTTTTGAATTATAATTGTACAGTTAATGAATATGTTATTTTATGTAGTACGAAGAATCAGGCAAGCATTCGAAGGGCCACAGTACGAAGGGCAGTCACGACGTCCACAAGAAGGAAGAATATGAGAAAAGAGTGGAATTCTTTGAAGAAGAAGGCGACTCCGCTGAGGAAGAACATCACGGTGGACACCATGACGAGAAAGAACATAAATCGGTAAGTTTACACTTAAGATTGGTTACAGTTATTTTCGTACTGCTAGGCAAGGGTGTCTCCCACAACTGTGGGAGGTATGGAGCGTACACGATGTTCCAATGCTGATTGACGACCCGTGACGACGCAGTCATTATACTGGTCCGTCACGCAGTAGGTTCCGGATTCGATCCCCGGCCAAACGGATATCTAATTTCGGATTTCTGTTCTGGGTCTGGGGGTGCATGTAGAAAGCATTATTAATTCAGGGTTTTTCAGTTTTAACTGGGTTGATTTTATCAATGGTTAAAGTTTTAACAGCAGAGCATCATTGACATAATCTATTTATCAAAAGTAGGTACACTGCGTTTCAAGGTACATAATAACATGAGTTCTAATTTAGTCCATAGTCCAACTTTGTTATGCGAAGTTTAACGTTTGTTTACGAATAGTCGATAATATAATTTATATCGTAACAATTTCGTCTGTAATCTGTCGTGTTATTTAAATTTTACTAAATTTATCTAAAATTATTAATTTGTTTAAAATGCATAAATATAAAATTATTAGACCGGAATTATATTAATAACTTTTAATCATTACAACATTCAATTTGTACACAGTTTTTAGTATTTAATAATAAATAAATTGAATTGTCTTTACCGTTTTATTTTATTTGAAATCAAAGAAAGAAATAAGAAATCTTAGACTTATTTAGAATTCAAATGATTTAGGTAAATCAGTTCAATTTATCAACCAAATTAATTAATTTAGGCAAAAACTTAGTCAAAATGCATTTTAGGAAACAATTTAAACTAAAATTCGATAAATAAACTTCACAGTAATTATAAGTAAATGATTTTGTGCAATTACTTTTTGTTATTCAGATTGGAAAATATAAAAAGACGTATCAACGTTTGTTTGAAAGGAAGCCATTAACATTTTTTAAAAAACTATTGTCTCCGACCCGTAACAGTTTCGACACGAATTGCGAACTGAAAAACAGTTGCTAATAAAAAGTTGGCCAAGTTTTTCATTTAGTTCCACGTTTTTGCAATGGATTCACGGATCGCTAGCAGCGTGGGATGCCAAGGTCGGTTTTAAAGGTCTTTACCCTGATAGGCGTGACCGTTTGAAAAGATGCGGCAAAAACAGCGGATGTTCAACAGTTGACGAAACTGTTATAGTTGCTGATTGAAAACGCTATCTACGCTATAACGCTTTCTGCACCTACAGCCCTTCAAAGGTCAATGGACAGAAAAACAATTATAACCAGACCCAGTGCAGCGTATGATTAAGAAGATTATAGGTATATAGGGCTCTATGGCCCTAGATTGACATTGTCAAGATTTTGCATTCATCCTATAACATAAAAAGTATTTCAAATCCTACATAGGTTTGTAGTAAAATAGCCCAGCCCTTCAAACTAGGCCAGCCCTTAAATAGGCCGGCTACTTAAAAATTCCCTTCTTTAAAGCATCTTTGAACGTCCTAAGATGGAAACAGCTTATGAAAGGACCCTTTTATAGACAGACTTGAAAGTAGTGCCATATCTTTTCTAGGGAAAAGTATGTATTCAAGTGTTTTGATGACTTTATGGGATAGTCTTATTTCTTCAGGATCAACTAAATTCAGTTAGAATAAGATCCATAGCAATGACTTTTATCTAGTATCGTTATCGTTAACCCATTACTGTCCCACTGCTGGGCATTACATCTTAGAGTAAGAGGATCTTAGATCATAATCCACTACGCTGTCCAAATGAGATTTGGTAGACTTCACCACCTCTCAGGTGTATTCTTTTACCTAAGGTTTCTATCACCGTAAAGCAAGTGATAATTCATTTCTAATCCCTAATCGAACCTTGGAGCCCTGATTAAGAGGCAGAATTCCAAGCACTAGTACCATTGCTTTTACCATAATATTTTTCACGAATGTATTTAATACGAAAAGTTCGATTTCATAAAGGGCTTCAATATTTATGGGCGTCGAAAAATCTTTTTTGTTTTATCTCTAAGCGTACCGAAGTTATGATGATGTTGGTATAGGATTTCGTTACCAACTTTTTGATTATACAGGGTGATTTTAAGTGAACATGGATGGTCAATACCGAAACTATAAGGAATAGCGAAAATGATCAAAGGAGTTACGAGACTAATTTTGATAATAACAAAAATTCCATAAATATTTTTTTAATTATAAATTTATCTAGCTAGGATTCGATGGCGAGCGTTAGAAAATACCTTCTATATTTTATAATAGTATCACTTATGTGGATTAAATTCTGGAAACAAATAACAAATAAAAGAAAAGTCTCAATTTTAAGGAAATACATTTTTATACATTCTCACACTAAGCCTTTATAATCAATTTTAGCGATGACAAGTCGAATAATTCAATTAATATATAATTACATAGTTACAATATAAGTTTTAGATTTATTCACGCGGCCACGAGGCCATTCACGCACACTTAAAACTTCACCCTGTATATTTCTTATGAAATTTAAGTAGGAAACAACCTCGTAGTCTATCTGATCGGAGCAGTCCTTGCCGACCATGGATATCTATCCATTTATTGGCTGCCCATGATCATCCGTAAAGCGTCATAGCTAGGGAATGACCTGATAGCCAGCTGCTAAGGGCGCAACCTTCAGAGAGCGCATTTTGTCGACCCAACAAGACATCAAATAATGTACATAATCTATAATGATTGACAACACGCGTGGCGGAGCGGTCACCGTACCGATATGACGTGTAAAAGGTCCCGGGTTCGATCCCCGGCCAGACAGATATCTAAAATTATGAATTTAGATTATTGTTTCTGCGTCTGGGTGTTTGTGTATTTGTCTCTGTGTGTCCATAGCACCCACCATAGAGGGAATCCTATTGTTGGGCTGTGAGTGTAGAAAGTGTTATATTAGTAAATCAAAAAAAAACATCAAAGGTCATCAATATTTTCCATCGTGATTAGGATAATTATCTTCCTAGAAAACGTCTCGGGTGTGCAAACTTTAAATCTAGCCTAGGGCGCCTCTTAATATTCCTGGGATTATAAACTTCTAATCTTGCTAGTGGCGCAAAATTCGAACCTTACCGGGGACATTCTTTTATAAAAATTTAATAGTTACAAACTACAATTAAATAGCTGATGATATTCCAACAGCTGTACAGATTTAGCTAAAAAACTGTTAATCACCTATCAAACAAAAAAAATAAAATAAAATAGACTTATATTTTTAGTAGCTATGACTTCACAATCAGATTTCTGCGGGGATTAGAAATTATTACCCTTGAAGACTAAGTTTAAAAACACCTCAATCTACACATTATGGGGTTAAAATAATAAAACCTTTTCTAACGTTAGACATTAAGTGCCCAAGGTACGAACTTGACCCATCAAAAGTTTGATCATTCTTAACCATCATAAAACGTGAGAACAAATGGATGCTGGAAACTAACTGATGATACGAGCGGAGATAATTACTTGTTTCCGGGGTGATTTATGGTCTATGTGATAACTATATTTATTTAGTTTAAATGCCGCATGGTTATGTGGGTCTTTTGAACTCCACGTAGAGTTCCAGATTCGATTCCAGACTTATTTTTTTGAGTTTTTTGAGAGATGATGCTTGTTTTTTTTTTATTTTTGTGTTTGCCACCGTTTTATGTAATGAATCTCGTAGCAACGCGATCACCACACGACCCAAAGGTCTCCGGGTTCGGTCCCTGGCCAATTTGACATTTCCCTACTGAGGTTCTTGTTGTAGGTTTGACTGTTTGCGAGCGTCTGAGATACCTAGGACACAGAAAATTACATTATATGACTGTACAAAGCACCTTTCGATTAAACGACATATTAGACATACTTACTACAAATTTGCCTACTTTTAAATCTTTACTTCAGCTAATAACTTATTTGTATTTCCAGGGCGGTCACTTCAAGAAGGGCAAATTGGATTCGAAACACGAAGGCCACGACAAAGGTGACTCCGGTCACTACGAGAAGGGAACAGACCACCACAAGGTCAAGGTAAGACTCAGTGGCGGATTTACCAGCAGGCTGAGTAGGCTTCAGCCTAGGACGGCATATTTTTGGGGCGGCAAATTTGGGGACCGAATTTTCTTTGCTAGTTCGTTCATGCCTTAAACGTGACATGAACTGGCGTGACGAGCAAAAAAAAACGGTAACCGTAGCATGAGCCGCCGCGGCGAGAAAAAAATAACGGGAAACATGTTCTGGGCCGACGTGGCGAGCAAACAAAACTAAGACATGACAATTGTAGAAGCAGGGGCTGCCACTGGTAAGACTGCATGTCTCCATTTAAGGGTGGTAGAACCCTTTGTGGTCCGGCCGACTATTTCTGCTTGATAACATCTGTGTTAAACGCTGCCGTGTTCTGGTTTGAAGAGGATGTAAGGGAGACAATTTTCTAAAGCGATCTGAAGTAGGAATTTAATCTTACTTGGGGTTGATTGTAGATATCCATGGGCGGCACCCACTTACCATCACGTGGACAGCATGCTCGACTGTTACTTTTGTATTATAAAAAATAGGGTGACCATTTAATTCTATAGAAGTGACAACGCATCTGTGAGACTGTGATTGGATTCAAGTAGAATCCCTGTTGTACCTGCTGAAACGTGATTAATTTGATTAATAAGTAACTATTAATTAGGGATGTGAAAATATAATCGATTTTTATTAATCGATTTATTGACCAAGAATAATCGTTTTTTTATTAATCGATTTTTCATTTCGCTATTTCACACCATACTTTCGATTTTTTTCAATAGTCGCAGCTTTGAATTACTAAATAGATGATTTATTTCGTGGTTTTACATACTTTTGATATTTTAACAGCAGCTCTATAATAGTATTACTTGCAACGCCATCTAGTGTCTAACTAACACAACGTATTTTTTATTAAAACAGGTAAAACAGTACAGTCATGTCATTTAATATTTTGCATAGACGGTGGATTTAAAAGTTTCTTCCCCGTTTAACTTCAAACTTTGTTTTTAATAAATTTTACAATATAGCCGGTTGATTAAGTGTGCAAGTGAGTTTGCGGTTTATTACTTGTGGTGTTTTGCATAAAAATGTCAACTAAACGACCAAAATGCGGTTGGAGGGCTTATTTTATAATAAAAAACAATGGTACAACTCCTACTAATAACTGCTTCATCAGCTCCAGCAGAGCGCCTTTTTTGTAAAGCTGGAAATGCTGTAGCTTTTTATTTCGTTAATTTTGAATAATAAATGGAGATGATTTTTGTTATTTGGTGAAGCGTATCGTTAGTTGAAGATTTTTATTTTGTTTTAATGAACGGAGTGATTTGTTTTTGTTTATTTACATTTAGTAAGTTTTATTTTAATTTTAATTAACAAATAAAGACTGTAGTATTTATAGAGATGATTGGTTGCTAGATAACCAAGATTTACTTTTCTGTGGTAACAGTAATTTATTATCATAACACAAGATTACATTATAAAGAATCCAATCTTTTAAAAAATATTTTATTTGTATAATAAATAATTATTTCATACAGACTAGTAGACAGTAGTAGACAGCTTTTAATTATTGAGTTGGGTTGTTTTATTATTTTATCAAAAAATCGACTTTTTTAAATCGATTATTTTTAGTAAAAAACTAAATAAAATTATGTGGTAAAAAAAAATCGATTTCTCCCCATCCAAGTCACATCCCTGCTATTAATTATAAAATAAGTTGCAATTACAAATTTACAAAGTGTTTCTAACGATTTCTATGTAAAAACATAGTTTATACTTTATCGTCTACAAAAATAAAATATTTTATCCTGGTTTATTTACACTACAGTTACCCTTATATATTATTTTGAGCTCTTATACAAGCTCCGTTGTACAAGTGTTAGCGCGATTCAGGGAACAAGTAACGCCATCTAGTATGTATTTTAAAAAACGGGGGGCAACATGGGGTTGTACCACGATTTAATGGCTATTTACTGATATTTTCAAACCGCCAAGGCCTAAAAGGTTTAAAAACTGCTAGACAATAATCACATAAGGAGTAGCCTAGTCTGCAGTAAAATGGATGAAACTCGGCCCCGTGATCGTGGGATCCAAGGTCGAAATACAGGCATGCACCTCTGATTATTTAAATTATGTGCGTATTAGAAATTTATGATCACTTGTTTTAACCGAGCGGAAACCTGCATATATGAAAGATTTATAAAAAAAATCGAAGGTGTGGGAAGTCGATCAATACGCTCTTGGCCAGCGTGGTGGACTATGGCTTAATCCTTATCATTCTGTGAGGAGACCCATGCCCAGCAATGGGTTGATAACAATAATCATGACCTTCGAGACACGAATTTTGCTTCAAATTTAGCCACTAGCGGTCTCCCATCCACTCCCGAGCACTCTACTTTGTAGAGTTACGATCACGAGTTACTCTTCCATTTATTACTGATCAATTTTAATATATTATGAATGTATGAGGACGCAGGTGGTATTTTCTGTCAAGATCGGTCAAGCTACGTAATGAGATCAAGTAATAAAATTCTCTCCCTTATTGGATCTATTTGACTGATGTGATAAAGTGTGCTACCTATTTCAATGAATAATCATGCTTTTACTCATTACTTAGTAATATTTGTCTGCCTTTAATGCTTTCATGATTTTTCATAGAGCCTTATGATTTTCCATGAACATGATTCCGAGTTCGATCCTCGGTCATGCAAATGTTTCAATGAATATTTAACGTTTCTGTTTTCAGCCTTATAGTTAGTAGAGAAAGCGTAACATATTGTCTTGTGTAATTTAATACTTTAAAAAGGCAATTTTCCCGTCAAATAGTCACAGTTCGGAACTTGTGTATATAAAAAGATTAGAAAACATTAAAAGCGTGATTTATTTACTTATTTATTGCACCTCTATAAAATAACAGATACAATAGGGCAAACTTAATGCCTGATGGCATTCTCTGCCAGTCAACCCTTGGTGGATGGAGAAAATGGAGGCATGTGTTAATTATATAAACATTAAATTAATTATCTAATTTATTATAAATACATAAATAAATTCACATACTTCAGATATATATCAAAATTTATAAACAAATACATACATATTATATAAAATAAACAATACAGATGGTTAAGATATTGACGAGATGTTAAGAAAATGCTCTCGGACAAGTTTTTTAAATACCGCTTTACTAGGTGCCTTCCTGATATGCACGGGCGTTCCAAAGCAGTGATTCAGAATACTTGTGGCGCCATCTCTTGTCAAGTTTCGGAAATACGTCACAATATCATAATATTTATTATTATTGTGATTATTTTCCAGGGCCACAAGGTCTCCGATGGCCACGACAGCCACGGACGGCACCACCACACACATCATAACAAAGAAGCGAAGGAAGGTGGTAGCAAGTGGCTCTACCACCACGGCCACCCAGCGAAGACAGCCAACTTAGTGGTGATTGACCGACGAGCTGACAAGTACTCCCATGGACCACAGTTTTATGGATAGCTTGATTGTCTGATGGCTTTGGTTTACAATGATCTAAGGTAATTAGGGAAATTAAAGAAAGTGATAGTAGAAGACATTTTTGAAATCGAATTCATAAAGTTGTGGTAAATATATGACATAAGGGTTAATTAAAACTCTGCCGTGAAAAATAATAGGTAACATTCCACTCCTATTAACACCATTTAAACTTTTTTATTAATGTTAAAATAGATAATCAAACATGCTTTAGCAAGATTTAACTGTATCAACAGTTAAATATTCTATCTATCCGTTAAATAATATCTATAAAAGATCATTACTTTAATTAATTGAATCTACTAGTATTTACCGTATAATTAAATAATTATTAGATCAACTAACTGGTGAATTATTAGCAACTAATACTTATAATAATAAATTAATTGCTGTTAATAAATGACGGTAGAGAGCAAGCCGTTTTAGAAATCATTCAAATTGATAGTTGTGTGGACCATGGGTCATTATATACCTTACCAAGCCAAATAAAATGTGCTCAGTAAATTAGTTAATAGACCCTTATTCGTTTAATCCGTAATAGAATTAAAAAAGGTCTATGTTGATAGACGTAACGGTTTAAAATGAATTAGATGTAAATAATTTATTATAAATTATTCTCATTATTATCTTGGAGATACGGGTTTTTCAATCTCATCTCATAATTGTAGGTTTTTCAAAAAACCGAAACTTAATCAGAAATATTATCTATCTCATATTATCCGCTTTTTATTCAATTTATTGTTTTCTTTGTGAAGTTCTGATAGTATTTTTAATAAAATAAATTTCTCACGAATTTTTTACAAATAAATCTATTTTTTTGGTATTGCCCAGTGACCTTTATTATTTCTAATAAAAGATAATTACATATTTCATTTATTTATTCATAACAGAAAATATACCTATTTATTATATTTTTATCTATACACGCCTTCAGACAGACCACTTATTATTTAATATATATTTTAAATTAATTCTAATTATATTGTAAATAATATTATTTACTGACTGTATAAGATATAGTTAATATAAGTGTTTTGTAAATATTTTGTGATAATAAAGTATTTTTTTTATAAAATATTGTTTGGTTTCTTGTAAATGTACCCTTTTATTTAATCATTAGTATATAATCTAAATATATATAACTCAAAAGTGACTGACTGACATAGTGATCTATCAACGCACAGCCCAAACCACTGGACGGATCGGGCTGAAATTTGACATGCAGGTAGATGTTATGACGTAGGCATCCGCTAAGAAAGGATTTTGATCAATTCTACCCCCAAGGGGATAAAATACTGGATGAAAATATTACTTCGTAACGCGAGCGAAGACGCTGGCAAAAGCTCGTTAATAGTAATAAACACATTTTCCACGGTTTTAAAGCACTGGTTAGAAACTCTGTCTCTCAGTCAGGGTGTCCGAGGTTAAATTCCCAGGCATGTTTCTCTGATGTTTAAAAGTGATGTGCGTCTTAGAAATTAATATCACTTGCTATAACGATTGAAAGTTCTTTAATCATAGCTCTAAAAAGTATGTGAAGTCTGCCAACTCACAATTGACCAGCACGGCCACAAGAATATTTACCAGCCGCGAGATATGACGATATATTGTAATGCAAACTACATCAGGCCCCCACAAAAACTAAACATGACGACTACGACCACTTTGCCTCTTACCAAGATTGAACAACAAAGGAGGTTAATACAAATAAATAACAAATACATGCAAAACTCAGACCTACCGAATTAAACCTGAGTTTCGGACCACTAGGCTTTCACTGCTTTCAATCATCATATCAACAACCCATCACTGTCCCATTACATACACGGGTCTCCTCTCGGAATGATAATGACATAGTAAAGAAAACCTTCTTCTTTTTCTTCTTCTTCTTCTTCTTTCTTTACTATGATAATGATTAGGCTATAGTACACCGCGCTGGCCAAGTGCGATTTGGTAAACTTCACATATCTTTGAAAACTTTTTTTTTATTTCTTAGGTAAGCAGGTTTCCTCGCAATGTTTTTCTTCACCGTTTAAGCAAGTGATAATTAATTACTAACTGCTTTTAATAAATCAACATATGTAATAGAATACGCAATCAAAGTCTGGTCTTATTAGTGGTACATCTCAGAGATATCCACCATACAAGTTTTAGATGGCGACCTAGACCAACTATTACTACTTACAAGCAATTTGTAACAGACATTTATTTCCCCGGACACCTCGGAGGCATGCTTTCCGCGAATAAAACTCTTGTTTCATACTCCCATCATTTCTTACGTCTTCCAGCGGTAGGTGTTATGCTGTATGTTATTAGGTTGTGTTTTAAAATCCAGTATTATTAAACCTTAATGTATATCTAAATAATTAATATTTTTAGCCATAACTCATATACGATTAGAATATATAATAACATAACATTAAAACTATCACCCTCGTTTTCAGTTTCTTTTTTGTATTTATACGGCATCATAAGTTTACACAAAAATAACCTAGTTTTAAATTGTCTATTAAAGATGCAGTCACTTCCTAAAGGTTATCGACCACATGAATAATTTCATGTGGTCGATGACTGCTAAAGGTAAAGATTTTTCTTTACAGTTCAAAAACACACGGTCAATATCACTATGTTAATTGACACATTCAAATATAAAATATCCAACCATTTTAAACCGTACCACATAAAAATGGTTGGTATATAAAAATATTTCATTTTACTACATTGTTGCATAATGCCGTCCTGCAAAATGTCGTCTGGCTTTATCGGTTTAGCGTCAAATTCTACTCGGAACACGTAATAGTACCCCGGGTAGTAATATCAAAATATTTTCAACTACCTAAGAAGCATTACAAGAGATTTTAAAAACGTTTTAATCTCGTAAAGAGTATTTTATGAGTAAATTTTAAAGCCACTCAAAATGAGTAAAATAAATAAGTTTTTTTTCATAATATAGGAGTAGCAAACGAGCATACAGTCCACCTGATGGCAAGTGACTACTGCCGCTCATGGACATCTGTAATCAACCCCAGATAGGATTTGATATTCCTACCTGAGGTCGGCCACAGATGCGCCGCTACCCCTGATACTGAGCTGGAACGCCTCGGAAAAGTCTGTCTCCCTTACTACATCCTTCAAACCGGAACACAGCAGCACCTAACACTGCTGTTATTAGGTAGAAATAGGTGTGGCGGTGGTACCGCCGGAGTCGAACCACAAAGGGTTCTACCACCTTCGAAACTTTTTTGTTTTCTACAGTTACACATATACACTCATTAACAAAACATAATCATTGGACAATTGAACACACACTAACGCCACATATAATAATATTAATCGATCAAATGTTTTGCCTTCCAAAGATTTGATAATTTCATCATAGACATTGTGACACAAAGAAAAAAAGGGCCATAAGCAAAGCACACGACTGTGCGTTCGACAAAGAACAGTTATTACATTTGTCTTTAAAACTTTTATTACTTTTTTGTACAAATACCTCCAGGGTACGGGCACTACTTCTAATACACTCGCACATTGTATCGTTCGCCACAAAAATTTACATGTCCAGCTTACAAGTAGCAATATATCAATAACCACTTCACATCGTAATAAAAACAGTTTAATAAAAAGGCGACATAAAAAATCATTGTAATTTTCGCGCTTCTGACTCATTGTTAGATATTTATGGATCAGTAATAAATAGGTTTCATAAACCTCCATAAATAACTGATAAATGTCGTAAATATAGTCATATCGATATTAATTTTTTATCATTCAGTTTATGACGGCCGTGTGGACATAACCGTGGTACTATGTTGGTAATCGGATAAAATCGGATGGGAGGTTATCATCATCAACCCATTATTGTCCCACTGCTGGGCACGGGTCTCCTCTCAGAATAAGAAGGATTAGGCCATAGTCCACCGCGCTGGTCAAGTGCGTATTGGTAGACTTTACATACCTTTTGAGATTTTTTTATAAATCTCACAGGTATGCAGGTTTCCTCACGATGTTTTCCTTCACCGTTTAAGCAAGTTATAATTAATTTCTAATACGCACATAATTTTGAAAATTCATAGGTGCGTGCCTGGGATTTAAACCTCGGACCCCTCGATCGATCGAACCGCTAGACTATCACTGCTTTTTAAACATAGGAGGCTATATAGTAACTAAATTGATAACCTGTGCTATTCTAATAGCGTTATGGATTCGAATCTTGAAACATTAAACCGTGACGCCGCGTCGTGGCACGGCACGACATCGTACCGTGATTTTTACAATGACAACATTGATGAGCATGCGATTCATCTAGTCGTAAGTAGCCACTGTTGCAAACATCAGTAATCAACCCCTGATAAGATTAGATTCCGACCTAATGTCAGCCACAGATGCGTTGCTACCCTTTAGGACTAACTTGGAACTTGTCATACCCTTTAAGAACACAAAAGTCCTGAACACTGCTGTTATTAGACAGAAATAAGTGTGACGGTGGTGGCTGCACTATCCACTTGTTAAGAATAAGGATTTCATATTTTACAGAGGATTCAGCTTTCGAGATTGTAAAATGATTTTCCAAAATAGCACTCCGAGGCCGTTAAACCGATTACGTCCCAAATTTCAAACAACGTTTAGAAAAAACTGCAACCTTTTAATGAAACTTTAATTGGTTGATAAACCAACAAGCTCGTCGCTCCACCCACGTTCAAAATATTTATATCTGCAAATAGAATTATTTCTAGAATTTGGTAGAAGTTTTTATTTCAAGATTACAGAATATTTTAGTAAGATTTAAGCATCACACAATTAACAGCTCACTGATGGTGAGTGATCACTGCAGCCCATGGACATCTATAACCAAAGCCATATAGAACGAGAATTTACTGCAAGCAGATCACAGATTCGTAGCCCATCGTGGAGACTATAACTAATATAATATGACTGTTTTGGTATTTGTTTACGTATTTGCCCATACAAATTCCAATCAGTGCCCCTAGCGTATTGTATCAAAACTAAAGTATCAGTAACGTAACATTTAATGTCTAAATTGACAAAATGGCGCTTTATGTTTTCTCTCTTTTTTTGCGAACATGTGAGGCAGACAAAACGACTTGAAAACTTACTTATTGTTACGTTTACTCAGTCTACTGAAGCAAACGGAACACAATAATGGATTGAGTAAACGTAACGTAAAATTGTGGGATGTTTTGAAAACTCATGGTACTGGCAACACTGGTTGGTAGCATCTCGTCAGACGAATAATATCTACTAGTTCTCCCTTTCAAAGTAGTAAATGAGCACGCATTCACCTAATAACTACATACATATATTAACTGTAGGTACTAATATTAAATTAAATAATAGTATAGTAAAAGTAAAAATAAATTTATTATTTTTCTTACCACTCTTTACAATGTATTAACTAAAAAGTCGCTTTCGTAGTATATGTCGGCGATATCCCACTACCGCACTTTATTAATAAACTGAACGAAACGACTTTAATATGAGAATTACTTCTATTTACTTTTATTTACAATTCGGGCAGAGTAACGGCTTACACGACTGATTAAATGCGAATGTACCACGCTTTTCCAGCGCGTGGACTTAAATACTACTCAAGTGACAAACAGCCTACGAACTACCCTCTCACATCACTTGTTTTGTTATAACAAGTGACGTGATTCACAATAAATTTAACTATTAATAAAATTACATTATATTGAAAATATTGTTTTAAAAATACGAGAATAAATATTTTAATATTATTATAATTTATATAATTTATTTGGTATGACTAACAAAGTGTTTTGAAGTACTACCAGAAGTAGTCCATGTTTTAATCTAAATATTAATTTCACATTGACAATCAAAATTAACATGATAAATTTTAATATTATATATTATAAAATGCCTCACCGCCCATATATACTTAATTTATAAGGGTTCGGTTCAGTAAATATAAAAAGTCGAAAGGTTTTGGAAGTTTCTCACGAAATGGTTACGAGGGTTAGATCCGCAATCTTCGACTTAGGTAACTAAAATAAATTTTCTTAACAGCGCAGTTACTTTGAAATTCCTCGTTGAAAAATACCGATTTATACATGTTTGTACAAAAAAAATACCCTCCTAATTATATATTTTTTGAATATTTTGCATAAAATCTGAATGGGGTCATTTATCAGTTTTCCAAAAGCTCCCCACACTTTTTCCACAATTATCATATTTACTGTTCATTGATTCCTAGATTAAAAATATTTTTTTACTTTATAGTTGATTTTATCATATAAGCATTTTTCTAACTACACTAATAAGAAAAATAATAAATAGATTTAGTACACGTGTCCAAATGTTCTGTATATCAGATTGAAGCCACAAATTCAATATTTATAATGAAACTTGTGTTTGAAATATAGATGAATGTAGCATGATGGTCTAGTCCCCTAGGAAATTAACACATATGTGAGTAACATCGGATGACGGATCTTCTCGTAAACACGTTTTGTATAACATTCTATAATTCACTTATCCGTTAGAAAGTGGCTAATGTTTCTGGGGAATCTAATGTTACAGAGAAAACACCAAAGGTAGAGCGTAGAGCAAATAATAAAGTTATATTCAAAGAGGAACTATGTAGGTGAGTCTAGGTACTTTTCGTAAAGAAGATTTTTTCATTGGATGGGTCACGGAATGATTAACGTATTTATTCATATTTACACATAACACGTGAGGCGCTTTAAGTTCGATTCCCGGCTGGGCTGACATGTAATGATAACTGTAGATGTGTGCTTTAGAACAGCTCAGGGTATTTGTGTACTCAAATGTGTGCGTTAATGGTACCCATGTCGCAAATAATATTTATCTATACCTAGTATTAATCTTTTTTTTTGTTCACGAGGGGGAAACCTTCAAAAGGTACTCGATGCCGTGGGAGCGACACAGGGTTATGTGGGACTCTTACCGCACTAAAACCCCCCGGAGGCCGTCCTCGGCGCTGCGTAGAGGACTCCGGGATCTCCAAAAGAACGCAACCGGAGTCCTCTTAGCGCGTTGCCCCGTCGGGCTCCGCCCAGGTGAGCTTGACGCTCGCCGCACCGTCTGGTGCGTACGACGGTATGCGGCCACACATACCGCCGTGCCTCCCGGGGCCGTTAGACGGGCGGTTCGAGCTCCCACTCTTGCCACCCACGACCCCAGAAGCCCCCTTTTAGTCGCCTCTTACGACAGGCAGGGGATACCGTAGCCCTATTCTGGTTATCATGGATACCTAAACACATAGTTATGAACAAAACTCACGTAGTAAAACTTGAAGTAACATATTTAATTATTGTGGGAATCTTCCACTAGACATAGCATAATAGTTTCTACCTACCTAGTATTAATCTGCGTTTTGTAGTTGTACAATATTGTTTTTAAGATCAATTTAAGTTACTGTCGCATGTAGGTAATTGCGCAAGTATTTTAATCGACTCGACTGTAATTAACTCCAAATAGAAAATGTTACTCCCACCAAAATTCCATCACAGTTACTCTTGAGGCCTAGAAATTTTCGTATGAGTATATTGCCTCACACTCTTTAAACGAGAACAGAAGTATTACAAGACACAAATAGGTGTGGAAGCCTCCACAGTGGAACCATGTCCTACCAACTTAGAACACGATGACAGCAAAACTTAAGAGAATAAAATCTCATTCTGCAATTCCGCTTGTAGTCATAAACATTAGGGACGACGCAGACAGTTCCTTCGGGAACGACAGGACGTGACAGGCGTAAACATGGCTGATAAATCTGGAGTGAAGTATGGAGATTAGATCCAGCAGTCACGGACCGATGGCGACTTTGAGACGCAAGTTCGTTTCAATTTAACCTTTTAACCCTGAACGTGATTCGTGAGACATTTTCTTAGTGAAACAGGAATTGTTTAGGTATTGTGTAGGATCTAAGTTTTGCGTTTTCAAATATGTAGGTATTTTTTGTTTTTTTTTTACAAGATTAAAGCAAGCACAGTGCAAAGAAAAATGGTTACTTTCACCTAAGAATTTTGCAACCAACCTTATATAGGACAGGGGTTTTATCTATCACAGATGCGTCGCCACTTCTGAGCACAGAGATGGTCATTTTATGTCCAAGTCAGCCGGCATCCACATGCTTCCACCCAAACCCAAAAACTACTTTAACTAGAAATAAATGTGATAGTGTTAGGTATTGTTATGGTTCTACCGGAAAATAAAAAAAAATAACGTAAATAACTAAATTGTGTTTGTTATAATAGACAAACAGACGGTGATTTAAATAATTTTGTAATAAAATATCATAGACAATATAACAACCTTATTACAAGACTATAGACAAAAGCTCGAAACCGGAAATCGCGCTTAGACGGTACCGTCATCAACCGGTCATTTCCGGTACAGACTGCGTCATTTTGCCTCTCGGGAAAAGACTTAAATGTAAGAGAAACGGTGGAAATAATAAAGTCATATAATTTCTACCAATTCATATAGGTAAGTAATTGCTATTTAAATAATATAAGCGAAACTTCACATTATTTATTTTATTACTTAAGTTATCAGCAAATGATCATAATTATTTTCGATTTTTGAGATTTCGCACTTTTTAACGGATTATTAAAGTGCTAATCAATATCGGCATCAACAAACGTAATCAACTTTTATATTTTTGGTCCTAATAGATATGTATTTTGTTTGTTTTCCGACCATCACGCTCAACAGCAAAGGAGATGTTTCATTTTCGGCCATCTCATGTACAGTATATCTAAAAAACGAGAAAAACTTGTAGAATTTAAGAAAATTACATATATATGATTTAATCTAAGGTATCCCCGGTAAAAAGGTAAAAATATTTAAAATAATCATTCCTCATTGACATATTCAATGAGGAAAATGAAATGAAATGAAATGAACCCCTACGAATTGTTATTTGCATGGTTTCTTAGTTTTTAGTATAGTGTACAAAAGATGGCCGGGAGCCCATACATTTTTAAACATCTCCTTTAGCTGCGCCCCGAGAAAATAAAACCCACGCTGTGTCCATATTTAAAAGCAAATCTCTAAAAGCCAATATCTCCTAAAAACACGACAAAAATATGACCACATAAGTTCAGATAATTTAGATATCTGCCTAGCCGGGGATCGAACCCGGGAACGCCTGCGCGTCATAGCAGCATAGTGACCGCTCCGCCACGCGGGACTACATTATAATATTTATATATCAATGGGCCACATCTAGTAAGCTAGCTTATGGACAGTTAGGCTTCCATCTCATTATGAACACGGATTTCATTTCGACAGGGAAATTGTACGTTGTTTCACGAACGATTCTAGAACTTATCGACTAATTACGACTGACTAACGACTAATGAGCATTAGTCATTTGTCGGTGTATAATGAGTCTCATTAATGGACTTTTAACTTTTTAATCCTTTTCAGGGTACTGTATACAAGGGCAGGTACCTACAGTACGCGTCTACCCATTTGCCCTATCAAAGAGGTGACCTTCAAACCATGATACGTAGCTAAGGTTAAATATTTCATCGAACTTTATGTTGGGCATTCTTATAATTAACCAATGATATTGCTATACACGTGAAAATACTCGATATAATTAGTATAAATCTATTTTATATCTACTATTTATTTTATTATGTACGCAAATAATTATGGCTCGACTTGGCGGAGGCACTGCCGTGCCTCCAGATACATATAAAGACTTTAAACTATATTTTGCCATCAACCTGTTACTGTCCCACTGCTGGGCACTCCATAGTGCTAGACAAGCGCGTGGTAGACAGGCAGACTTCAACCACTTTTTTAATTAAGAGAAAAAAATCGAAACTTATCTGGGTTGAATACAGATGTCCATAAGCGGCAGTAACCACTTACCATCAGGTGGCTTGCATTCTCGTTTGCTTCTCCTATATTATAATAAAAACCTTGATCCGGTATTAAATATCTATATAATATATTTTATATTTACATACATGCAGAGACCGCATAGCATCAATTAAGACAGGGGTTCCCAAAGTGTGCGCCGCGGCGCTCTGGTCCGCCGTCAGGGCCGGATTTAAGGGAGGACAACCGGGGCGGTAACCCCGGGGCCTCCGCAAAAGAGGGGCCCCCACAATAGAGACGTCGGATATTTTTTTAATTCCGACTAGTAAACAATAGTAAAAAAAAAATATATCTTTTCCTTTGATATTTTTTTCGCTGTTTTACCTTTATCTACAGTACTTTGTACAAAGATGAGTACTAGAAGAATCTACCTGCGTTTCACAATAAAATATTTATTGAAAAAATTGTTCATTTTATTCAGAAAATAATTTGGGGCCAGGGCGCCTCCACTCCTTTGTTCCTCTAAGGCCTCTAGACCTCTAAATCCGGCCCTGTCCGCCGTAGAAAGTAAAGAGGCGCCGTGAGTCGATCCTCTAATGATTGGACACCCCAAATATTGGCGTTTTGGTTATCGATTCTAAATGAATATCCAAATATAACATTCAATTAAACATTTTCATTCCGCTCGCAACATCATATCTATGTAAAGCTGGGTTTTCAGCTGTAGCTGTGATAAAGAACATAATATATCGCTAAGGATCAATGTGGAGCAAGAAATTAGAGTAGCAGTGTCAAGTCATATTCTCCGCTTTGAAAAATTGCGCGGAGATCACCAAGCTCACCCTTCACATTGATTTGACTGAAAAAATATCGTATTTATTTTTTGTTTTCTATCAAATCTTTCTTGTAGTTTTCCGTTCAAAGTCTTTTATAATAACATATTGTACAATTTCATATTGTGGCGTTTTAATTTAGTTTCGATCAAACTAATGCAACTACAATTATTTTAGGTACCCATTTATTTCGACTGTCTTCAAATAGTTGGGACAGGGCGCCATGAAAAAATATTAAACTTGTAACTGCGCCGTGGGTTACAAAAGATTGGGAACCCCTGAATTAAGATGTAGGTATTCTCCCTTACTGCTTGTGGCGTACACTACTAAAGGTTCCATAAAAATGTAATCATGTAGGTACGTAGTTCGGGTTGTACCCATTACTTCGACAAGACAGCTCATCTATTGAACTCTATAGAGACAAGTATTTCTGCAGTTTCTTTATGTATTATTATTTGATTAGTACTACTTACTACTTTGTACTTTTAATTAGTCTTTCGGACACCAAAAATGGTCTGCTTTATTTATTTGGTATTATTACTTTTATATGTTATATTTTGTAAATCTAGACTCTCAAAGCTCATTTGGGCCTATTATTTGTAATCTTTCTTTCTTTCTTATTTTTAATCAATATATCCATTGTTTGCCTGTCAAAGTGCCAAAGATCGTTTGATATACACTTTTTATTTCCTTTGCAACTTACTACCGTAATTGCAACGCTAGTAAATATTGGTAGGAGAATTGGGTACGCCTAAACCATACTGCACCAGGTTTCTCAGATTAAGGTGAGTGGTTCAAGCGCATCTGATGTTTGCATAGGACAAGATTTATCCAATAATTTGGAGCAACTGCTTAACATGCCCTCCAAAGACGGAACACGCTTATTTTAAGCAACTTACAATTGCCAATTCATCTCTTGACCACGCGCGACGTTGTCTAACATGATAAATTACTCTCAATCTTTCATATACAAGTAATCACAGAAATAAAACTCAAGATCAAATTTAAATATTTAATTCCCTTATCCTTACATAATATGACATGCATCCTTCATCAGTTTACACGGAAACTAGCCGTCCATCTGAATTCAATACAGAAACGTGTAAAAAACTTTTAATGTCTGTTTTTTGTTCCAAATATTTTCAAAATTCATTTTTTTGCAAAGTTAATATAACACATAATAAAAAGATCATTATTGTTAAGTAGAGATGATAAAACATAAATAATTAAAAAAAAAAATCTATTTACAGATCAGAATCCTCTTAAATTAAATATAAATGCATATAGGATCACAATATTAATACAATCCCAATTTGGAGCAACAAACAGACAGACACGCAGAAAACGCACGTCACTAATAAAAAAACGTTTAGAAAAATTCTCTATTGCGACAAAAAACAAACAAGAATACAAAAATTCTCAACATTTTATTAAGCTTACATAGACGTACAAATTATTTTTATAAATTACATTACGTTAGTGCTACGATGAAATTTACTGCGTAGTGACATTTTTACAGTGAACAGAATGTACATCTAGATTCAGTGCGACACTCTACATCGGCTAACACTTCCCTCCTATTCACAAGTTCGTAATTGCTTGTCTACTTGTCGCGTTCTAAGTATTAAAAACGATATATCAACTACCATTAGACTATTCGTACCTATGTTAAACCTTAGTACGGACGCGTAATGAATTCAGATTTGTTTATCAGATTTTTATGACTTACACATCAGTTAAGTCTTGAATCGTGGCTCGTTATAATTCTTGTGACTTACAAAACATAAATATTACTGTTATCATATTGTAACTATAATAGATTCCCATTTTATGATAATTGGTCAACATTTTAACATTATGAGGCTGCATAAAAAAGTAATTGGACCGCCATCTTAGGCTGTCCGCCATATTGATATAACATCACTAAGTGTATCTTGTATTTTCAACAAAAACAGACGTGTATGCAAAATTTCAGCCCAATTGGTTGGCCTTAACTGGCTTAGAATTTTAACCCTCACATGCATAATCATGAATTAACAAGGCAAGTTATATAAAGTTTCTAAAAACATTGCTTGTAGGTTGTATGCCGCAGGAATACTGCAGTGGTGCTACCACGTTCTAAATCACTATATTTTGTAAGTAACAAGTACTAACATAACCTTTTAGATAATTTCATTTGTTTGTGCGTTGATTGTGCGTGACTCCGTAAATACTTTGTTATTTTTCGTGTTAGTAACGCGACGACTTTCAATCAAATTTTACCCTACTTGCTTGGCCAACAACAAAAAAAGTCAATTATTAAAATTTCCTCAAAATGTATGTACTTCCCCACAAGTAATTAAAGTTATATACATAACTCGCAGTCACACATAGTTATATAAGGCAGGTAATTTCGTATTCAGTACAAAAATATTTAACACACACGCACATAACATCTGTTATACAAATTTAACTTTGAAACTTTAAGAATAATCTGAATTCATTGCACTATCCGTGTTTGTCGCCGTTTTTGTGCTATCAAAAACATAACAATTCGGTTATTCTGTAAAAATACTATCTGTTACGAATAAAAAAGTATATATTATCATATTGCACATATTGCTATAGGCCGCGTACACACAGACCTACATAAAAACTAGCGTAAATAAATCGTTGTCACAACATAATGGCAAGAATAATAATTCCGATAATAATTATAATAAAAATACAATTTCAACAATACATTCTAGAAAAATAATAAATCAATGAGTATTGGAATGAAATCACGACTACCCGCCATCTTGATAAAAACTTAGATTACTTAGGCTTCTTACACATGGTACATTGTCACGTGTATAAGAAGCCTAAACATCCACCCCCGCATATTCACGCTTACCCCAATTAAATTTTCGATCCAAACTTACCAAGCTAAGAGCATTCCATGTCTTTCTTAAACCTCACTCTATTCAACACTACCAATTGGCAATACAAACTTTAGACCAAACGAACAAGCACGAATAGATATCGAATCCACATCTTCACGATCATATGTCTCGTGTCGCCAAACATACAAATAGAAATACTGTTTTTTTTTATTATTATTTATGAGGAGAATTTAAGATTTACCGAAGCAAGTAGCTTATACAGAGCAAAGAAATTCAAGTGTATGCAACCATTTTCAAGTCCCACTGCTGGGCACAGGTCGCTCCCAACAACTGGGACATACTTGAAGTACGTCACCACATTGTTCACGTGCGGAATCAATGTGGTCTTAATCAATGTTAAAACTATCATATTGTAATTAATTAATTTAATAAGACTATTATCGCCATGATTTAACATTTCGATATCGATGCAATCGATAATCATTCGTGCTTTACAAACTTCCATAATAATTTCAAGATTCACATTACATAAGATACAATATTAATTATATTATGCGCTGAGTAACTATTAAATAATATCAATTTATAATTTATTAAATGCTAATACTACATACAATACAAATAAGATAGATAATACATGTAAACTAAAATATAATAACAATTTAATTATACATATTGAGTTAATCACAGGATCGCACTCAAGGGCTTAGATCATACTAAAACTACCGCCAAAAATCACTTTATATTTTTCAAAACCAAATTATAAAACTTTATGGTTTATGAAACTTTTCGAAATACCAAAAGTTTAGCTGAAATTAGATTCATTTGATTACAAATAAACAATTAAAATGTGTAAATAATAATAATAATGAGGATTGCTACCAATTTAAGATACTAGTGGCGCCACCATAGTTGCATAATACCTTTGACATGTAATGTCATGTGACAGGTTAGCGAAATTGACATTTTCTGTCTAATTAGCACAAAGTAAAAGCACCGCGACTTGAGTAGCCTCCTAAGTGTCCGGCAAGAATACGTTACATTAAATATTTTTTAACATTTTCGTCTTTTCTCCTACAAAAGCACTCTTCAACTTTGACCGATTCAACTTACGTCACTCATCCTACACCAATCAATCTCCTACCGACTACCCCAATAAAAATTATTCCCATCAAAAATCTATGATACATATTAAAATCGAGTATGCGATATTAAACCTTATTGTATTCCACGAAAGACTAGATCTCTGATTGTGTAAATTACACCATCTTAATGTGTACACCTTAATAAAATAGCTAAATACATAATTAATAACTAGAGTCTGTCTAGAAATTTCAGACACAAAATTGACAGTTTCTTTATGTCAAGATTAGAAATATTTATACCTTTTTATAAATACTAATACAGGGAAATATATAATAAAATGAGTTATAATTATTTATGACTTTGACATTAGCAACTGTCAATTTCGCATCTGCTATATTTTGACAGATTTTACATACAACAAATGCTATCGTTACAATTGAGTCGTTATTTAAAAAAAAAACGCTTTTACAAGATGTTATTATACAACGATATTGCTTATCCAACGTTGCAGTGTTACGAAATGTATGAATATAATGTAATTATTACGTGTCTTAAACGCTATTTTCTGTCAAAAATACACTCGGTGCGTCTATCTGCTATATTAATTTATTGAACATTAACCACTGGTATATCAGAATCACAGTATTAGAGCATACTTTTCGTTTTAACCAGCCCAACATTTTATCAAGAGCAAAATTCTATAGTAAAATGAACAAGATATAACGCATCATGAACCGGTGTGAACCACTTTGATCCAAACAATTCTGGATATAACTACAAATGATATTAAACGACGTCTTGAAAAACAGTTTTTTTTATATAATGGCAAGGATGCTAACAACCTAATGTTAGGTGGTCACCGCTGTCCATTAATTGATGCCCACTTTCTTTGGTGGCATATGCCCCACAAGGGACCATAATGGGTTGATAATAATAAGCGCTTTCAAAGACAATAATTTTATCTCGTTAAGTCAGTCAAGGTTAAGTTTCAAACCTGATTTAGTCAGCGCTAGTCAAAAGCATTTCCCAAAAATTGATAATATACTCCATATACACTGCAGGCCATTAAAAAGTATACCCTAAAACTCATCATCGACAACTATTATTACATTTAAATAGTAAACGAACGACCAAACACAAGTACACAGCTGCACCTACACTTATATTATTATTGAGATTGTTAAAAATGTAAAACTATACGTTATACTTTTATTTGGCCGGACGTGTATAATCGTATGTACTGATTACAACCGAATATTACATTTATTTTAAGAAACGTTTTTAAATAGTTATAGATGTTGCAACTTAACTAAGTTGGAATGCCTCATGTGCCACCCCGAACGAAATTACTATTAATTTGCTTTAATAATTTATGAATAGTAAAATTAATATGTTGAGTATTTTTTTATTCCTATATTATATAATCTGATAAGGACATAAGGCATTCCAACTTAGTCCTCAGAGGTAGCAAAGTACCTGTAACCGATTTTATTTTAGGTCTCCAATCCTTTGAAGGTTAGGTTAGGTTAGGTTAGTTATCCATGAGCGGCAATTTCCACTTACTACCATTTTGATTATGCTCGTCTGCTATTTCTATATTTTAAAAAATATACAAGAGTACATAAACGTTTTAAGGTATTATACAATACATATGGTATTTATATCTAATGTTATACTAATAATTGATTTACCATCCCGTTGAATCAGTACATACGATTTTAATGACCCCAGAATAATGATGACTTTTTTATGAAAGGTGGTTAAATAAAATACGGCACTCATACTTTTTATTACCTTACATGACCAGGGAATCGAACCAATAACCGCTGTATCACAATTTAGGTTAGGTGAGGGTTTTTTTAAGAAAAGGTTTTCATTCATATATTTTTCCATTAAGTTAAAATAATTTTAAGAGTCTTGCTAGATTGTACTCTTGTTAGACTCTAGCTAGACGAAACACACAAGTCTAGTTATATTCTAGACAAATGACTTGTTAGCTTACAAGAATCTGTTTCAGCCAAAACTCCTTATTTATTTAGAAGAATTGTGCGTGTTTTAATAATTTATTGAGTGTCCAGGATGAGAGTGCTAAAAATTTACCACGTAAGCTCATCAAAGCTTAACATGCCTAAAAAATTCATACTAAAAAACCTTCTTCAATCGGATATCAAATCTGCACACCATGGACAAATTCACTACAAACAACAAGTCACTACTCATAAATCAACGACAAGCGCACACACACATAAAAACAACTCAATCATCATAAAACATTAAAAACCCCATTCATACATACTTCTATTGAATTTCTATACAAAATGGTTGTATGAAACTACAGAGATCACCATTACACTGGGGTCGTATTAACAACTGTTAGTAGAAAAAATAAGTCTATACTCCTATATTAAGTCTGGTTATATAATTAACAATTAATGGCTTAGTTATCATTCACTTACCAATTATATAAAACACACTACAAATTTAATGTTTATATCTGGAGGCACGGCAGTGCCTCCCCCAAGTCGAGCCAAAAAAGCGGCACGGTCGTACCATTTATTTATATTTTAATAAGACAAGTATTATATGAACGAATTAATGTAGATGCACCGCTACCCTTGAGGCCTAAGCTGGAACGCCTCGGAAAAATAGGTCTCCCATACCACACCCTCCAAACCAGAACACTGCAGCTATTAGCACTGCTGTTATGAAGCAGAAATAGGTGTGGCGGTGGTGCCGCCGGAGTCGAACCACAAAGGGTTCTACCTGAAGCCGATCACTTTGATCAATCAATAGTAACTGTTCTTTTAGAAGCCAATGAGTGAATGGTGAGTGAATGATAACTAAGCATTCATTATAAAAACCCCGTGACTAGCAAATTTAATAATATCGTCAATGCATCTCACTATTATGTTCACCAAATATTGCTTATTATGACATTTTCAGATCATTTCACCTGAGAAAGTACGTATAAGGGTACGTTTATAGAGAAGCCGACTTACCATGCGAACAAGAGACATAACTGCTTTGGTAGTGCAATTTTTCTGATACTAAAATAGTCATAGTGATTGATATATTTTGAGTAAAATCAAACTATAATTAAAAGTTTACAAATATACTTTTCCTATCGTTATTTATCAATACTAACGGCGTCCATATAAACGGACCTTATATAACGTACGAAACGTCCCTTCACTGTCTCATGGGTAAAATTAATTTCATATTGCAATTTATTGCGATTTATTGACATCAATACATTGTTTTGTGTAAAATACATAATAATCAGACCGCCATTGCATTTTGAACCTTGTACAAGACAATAAGCATTATTACGCGCGATCTAATATTATTGTGCCGTGTCTATTTACTTATCTATGGCAGTTCGATTTTGAACCTTTCGGCCCTAAAATGGGGGTACTCAGAATACAAATACCTAATCTGAATCATATCCCTTATAGAATAAACCACATATTTATACATACGATATTATTGGATACAATTAATCGAAATCGCTTCCATTCGTATCTTAAGTATTATTTCTTGATTTATAATAATTTTTCTCACTAATCCGGTCGAGTTTTAAAGTGAAAAATGTTTTCTTTTGCAATGTTATACCTAAACAAGAGAAAAATAATCTTAAAAACTTTAGGTTAGGTTAAGTAGGTAGGTAGGTAACCTTTATCAAACGGCTACATTATGTAATCAAAGGGCATATTATACAGTCTGCCTCAGTATTAATTGGAGGACCTCTGTAAATGCCTTCAAAGAGCTAAGTTAGTTCTCAAGTCAAGTAAAAGTATTTACATTACCATTACACACATCAAATCACATCATTGCCTCGCTAGTTATTAGTCAAAAATAAATAAATTTCTGCATCAAAGCCAAATGTATATTTGTGTCGCCATTTTATGTTAAGTGTCGCCATTTCCAATTCCGCGTTCGCCACAATGATTTATGTCTTTAAATGGCGGTATTAAACACTTATTTTTGAAGTGTGTAACAAGGAGAAACACTTACACCAGAGATTCATTTGTATGCTAAGGTAGCAAGAAATCTAAGTTTGATCTCAGAATAAAAAACTATTTGAGACTGACTGTGAGTGACCATGGGCGCCAGTAACCATTAACCATCAGGTAGACTGTATGCCCATTTGCGACTTTACAAAAAAAAAGTAAAATTTGATATATTTGCAGCAAGTAAAATATAGACATCAATATTTAAATTATTTCTATTAGAACGAGTCACAATTCCACTTTATTTGTGCGTCTATGAATTGGTAAAAATACATACGATTATTTTGTATATCGAGTAATATGTCCTACTATACATTTTACATCGAACGTGTACTTGCAATACGCGTTATATTTTGTTTACCAATATTTTGACAGTCACTTGGATGGTTCTATATTAACATAGTATTTGTTATACTGGCAGCGAAGTCAGTTCATAGGACCGATAATCTCGTCATCAAAACGACATTTATCATGAACTCGTTACACGATAGCGTTGCATACAATCCACCGAAATTGTTTCTATGTAGCCTCCAATATCTGTTATTGTTATTTAGTATAGACTTGTAAGAAAAACAATCGAATAATTTAGACGAAAATTCAATACAATACACGTAGTTCCTTTTTTATAATGACTGACGATCAAGAAAACGAAGCCATTTAAGATTTTACGAGCGATGGACTGTGAGTAACGCAATCTAGCAACGATTAGACTAACATCGATAAACTGTAAACAGCGCCATTTAACAGCGAGTATCATGCCTACATACAATACGATACAGTACAGTAAACAACGCGTTCCACCAAGAACCGTTGATAAATAAAAAAATGACTGTTTAAAGCGCCATCTACGAATGACCGACACCTCTAATCAATCAACTGTAACTAACGCCGTCCAGTATCGCAGCGTAGACCTCGCATTTATTGTATACAACGCCATCTACCCACCATCCCCACCAACGCTAGGTGCTAGGTGATGAGCCGCGGCGCGTGCTGTCCGTGCAAGCTACGCGCGAGCGGCGGTCTGTGACGAGGCTCGTGCTCCACGCGCGGTGCCCAGTCTTGGAGCCGAGCGCCCGCTACCAAGCGATGTGTGAACCGCGCAGCAACCAACGCCGTCCAGTACCGCAGCGCACACCTCGCACACACATCCACCCACCGCTAGCGCACATAAACAGCGCCATCTATTCACGGCGCTCGCACTTCGCACACACCTCATATCAATTGTAAACAGCGCCATCTACCCACCAGTGTCACCAACGTGCGCTATGTGATCAGCCTCGGCGCGTGCAGCCCGTGCAGTCTGCGCGCGAGCGGCGGTCTATGACGGGGCTCGTGCTCCGCGCGCGGTGCCCAGTCTTGGAGGCGAGCGCCCGCTGCTAAGCGATGGGTCAGCCGGTGGGCGATAGAGAAGCCGCCGCTGCCTTCGAGTTGGGTTAGGACTATTATCACTTGTCTGGAACAAGGGATACATTGAGTGTGAGTGGCATGAACTTGAAGAATAATATTGCATGCAAATTATTAGTGATTGCAACCATTTGAATATCGCACAACTGAGTTCACGCGTCCCCTTCCACAACTAGTGAAGATCTGGAACATATTCCACTAGGCTGCTCCCATTATGTACCCCCATAACCGAGGCATTAGCATGGGATACGAGGGTGTTCTGTATCAAAACAACCAGCTTGCCACGAGGCCATCATCTTTGTTGATGGGATAGAGTACCGCCAGCTCCAGCTCTATCCCAAAAACAAAGAGGCCGGATCCGTTACGCCCGCTACTGAGAGGGCTGTTTCCATGCGGATTGTTTGGTTATTTATTATCATTGAATAACAGGCGGTACAACTTGAGAGAAGCCAAAACAGTTGCTTGAAAACAGTTCCAAAATTTTATAAAACCTTAAAATGGTAGTAATGCACCAATAAATAGATTTTCACTATAAACCTTTGATCGTAAACATTTTAACAAAACCCACCTGTGCAGAGGAGGCACGGAATCTATAGTCTTGAGCTCGCCGCGGGTGGACACCACGTTGTAGCTCTCCTGGCAGTCGCACTTCACATGGATCCACTTGTCCGTGTGCCGGTTCTCCACCATCACCACTAGACCTGCCCATCCCTGGAAGCAGCAAATTGTCGTTGGATACAATCCAAAAGTCACGACTAAGAATTACCGTAGTTATTTTAATCTCTTAATTTTCGTTTTTATTTAATAAAGTCATAATACTATCCCGTAATTATTTAGGCCAGTGGGATTAACTCAATATGCCCATAAATATCTGTAAGCAGTCTAAATATTTTTAGAGGAGTTTACCACCTCCTTTAAATCAGAACATAAAGGAACATTTACAAAAAAGAAATGTGTAACGCAAAGAAGCTTGTTTCTCCTAACCTAAACCAATGTGTAGATTATGGCCTCAACTTTTCTAAGTCCTCAGGTTCAAATAGAATAGTTTAATGCGCGCCAAACTTATAATCTCCTCTGAATATAGAAACGAGTCGCATCGCAATAGCAAATTGTAGATATTAGCGGGACGAAGACAGCGCGGGATCTCCCGACACCCCCCGCTGCCCGCTCTCGCCCGCGGATACATAGCTGCGTTAGTGTGCCCTTACTGTTGCTACGCATTATATGCTTGCAGTTTTGTTCGACCGCATTGGCTCTCTGACTACACCTGCGCGCAACAACTTCAGAGCGGACTAGCAATTTGGCGCGGACTCTAAAAGTTCCTTACCTTAGTCAAGTAGTACGCAGTCATGCCCTGCCGACCCTCATGTCTCTGGCCTCTTGCGAGAGTTAGTCCTATAATAGCATCAGCTAAGATATGGGGGTGTAGTGAAGGCCTCTCAACAGTCAGGGGTTTCGAGGAGTGGGCTGCTAGCACGTGGCGAGGCCAGGCCGAACTGTCCGCCAACTCCAGGCCAGTGTGCCAGTGGTTGAAGGCCAAACAGACCACTAAGTAAAAGCCTTTTTCCAACATCTTGTGGCAGCCAACAAAGCCTCGTACCTGGGGGAGATGAAAGACTTTAGCTCAGGATTTAAAATTAAAATTAGAAAGGTTCTAGTTCAGTCAAATATGACATGTTACTGAAATTTTACTCTAACATTAATAAATGAATGAGTGAGTGAGTCAGTAATACACAACTAGGTCATTTATTTAGCTCGCTTAAAAAAATATAGAAGTTAACTCACCTGTCTTTTACTGTGGGCAACCAGTTTTCCAACCTGCGCGCTCGGTCCTGATTTCGTTCTGAACACCACTACGCACAGGTCCAGCTGTGACCTTTGACTCTTTGCCGAATTTCTGCAAATATTTGACGAATATAATAATAAAAATACGACAATTGGTTAAGACGAAATACGTACAATTCAAACGAAAGAAGTGTAACTTTTTTAATTTAACAAAACAAAAATAATCCCAAAAATTACATCCCGTGTATCAGTATTTGCATGCAATTTTAAGAAATAAAAATAAAGTGAAATCAAATAAATAATTGCTAGTAACAACGCCAACTTTAATTGTAACATATAACGAATGAGTCCGTCACGTTATGGCTATCGTTAGGCTATCGATCGATCGATATCGATCATTATCGATCATCGATTTTATACATCGGTGTTGTAAAAATGAGCTCGTAACCTTTTTCCAATATTGGCATTGCTATAGAAGTATAACTTCTAACCTCTGCCCCTCCTAATAGAATAGCGTGAAATTCACTTCGGTGGGCTGGGTGGCGGTGAGTATTAGACAGGTCAGGTGGCGAGTGGACGACACAGCGGGGACAACACTTAGCACAATATATTTATAACTTTTTTTTTTATAATAGTAGGAGTAACAGAAGAGCATACAGGCCATCTGATGGAAAGTGGCTACTGCCGCCCATGGAAATCTGTAATCAATCCCAGATAGGATTAGATATTACTACCTGAGGTCGGCCACAGATGCGCTGCTGGCCCTAAGGACTAAGATGGAACGCCTAGGAAAAGTATGTCTCCGTTACCACACCCTTCATAACGGAACACAGCAGCGCCTATCACTGCTGTTATTAGGCAGAAATAGGTGTGGCGGTGGTGCCCTCGGAGTCGAACCACAAAGGGTTCTACCACCTTGAAACTAAATTAAACAATCAGCTGACCTCTGCCCCTCCTGGAAGAGCGTGAAGTCCACCTCGGTGGGCTGGGTGGCGGTGAGCAGCAGGCAGGTGAGGTGGCGTGTGGACGACAGCGGCGGCAGGATGCCCGCCAGGCGCACCTCGTGCCAACCCACGCGCACCTTGCATATGTCGATGCAGTCGAAGTATCTGCGAATATCGACGAATTGGCGTCTACATATATGAGGGTAACGTTTGTAAGTTCGTGTGCATACGTCCGTATACGTATTTGTATATTACGTATGTGTCGTAACGTAAACGTAAAGGACGTAGGTACGTATGAAAGAGGAAATAAGCTTCAATCATTCTTATTTGTGTCAAAGTAAGTGAAGTAACAAATTCACCCTAACGGGGTAAGCACACTCTATACAAATCCATATTCAAGAGCAACTTTTAAGATAAAAAAATATTTTGATCTATAATAAAGCTGCTACTTTAAACATTAAGAAATATAACAAGATCGATAACATATAACCATAACCATAAATCATTTCCTATGTAGTAAAACGACAAAGATAATTGACACTTGCCACACGCACCCAAACACACACACGTACACTAACACGCACACACATACACATTCACACATAAAACAGCAAACAACTTACTTGAGCACATCATCAAAGCTAATCCAGAAGACACCCTGATCCCTGTCCGCGTGCGCCGGTAACGCCCTGCGTAGGGCTTCGGTCCACCTCGGGCAGCCGTGCGCCCAGGCGCCGCGCCACGTGTAGTGGCCCCACGGGTTGCGCAGGCGCAGCAACCTCACCGGTGTGGCTCCGCCCACCTCCACCACGTCGAGGACGGAGTAGGCGTGGCGGGGGCGGAGCCCGAGGCGCTGGTATTCCTCTTCGTCCACCTGCAAATAGCACTAACGTTATAAATTCACTGTACAACATAAAGTTACTCTGTAGTGTGCCCTTACATTGCTACGGAGTATATGCTTGTAGTTGTGTTCAACCGCATTGGCTCCACCTGCGGTTGAACACACCGCATTGACTACACCTGCGCGCAACAACTTCAGAGCGGACTAGAAGTTTGGCGTGACTATACCGACCTTCATGTTGCCTCCGCCGCAGCTGGCGCCCATGAGGAAGCAGGCCTGGCGCGAGGACAGCAGCTGTGCCCAAACCAGGTCGCGGTCCAGCTGCTCCAGGGGCGCTCCGCCCCCGCTGCCTCCGCCCGCGCCGCCCGCCTGCAGCGACACCGACTCGCAGGGTGCTCCGGTCAAGGTGCAAAGACCTGGGGATGAAATGGAAATGAATTTTATATAGGCGATACATTCATATATTCCAACGCTGAAAAAAAGACTCATTCAAATGAGTGAACGAAAATCTATCAACAGATAGAGAAATACACAGCATTAAATTTAAATTTAAATTTTTCATACATTCCGAAATATTTCTTACCTTCAATCGCTCTTCCAGACACCAAGGCTTCATAACATCCGTGTAATTTCGCAACAGCTTTCTCGATCAACGGCACCCATAACTGTTTTCTTTTTGCCTGGAATAGTGTCAATATTATTTTATTTAATGACAAACAAAATACGTAGACTAAAACTGGCATATGTGAAGTAAAGATTGTCGTATGGGCTGAAGTGTCTGTATCGTAGTTATTATAACACCTGCGAATAAACGAGGTGTCCATTCTTATTGCACGGCAGCAGGTCGTCAATGGTAACGGTGAGCCAGCATTTATCCTTGCAGAGCCACAGTTGATCGTCACCAGCACCAGCATACTGCGTACTGGCTATATGGACACCATGCAATTGCCTAATTACCCATAACCACTCACCTGCGAGTAGACCAAGTGCCCCTTCTTATTACACGGCAGGAGGTCATCAACGGTGACGGTGAGCCAGCGGCCGTCCTTGCAGAGCCGCAGCTGGTAGGCGCCGCGCGGCGGCTCCGCGCGCACCAGCACGCCGCGCACCAGCGCCGAGCGCTCCGCCAGCACCGCCAGCGCCGACAGCAACCAGCAGTTGCCCAGCACACCTAACAATACCTCATCATCATCATCATCACCAACCCAATACTGTCCCACTGCTGGGCACGGGTCTCCTCGCAGAATGAGAAGGATTAGGCCATAGTCCACCGCGCTGGCCAAGTTGGTAGACTTCACATACCTTTGAGATTTTTTTTTATAAATCTCTCAGGTATGCAGGTTTCCTCACGATGTTTTCCTTCACCGTTTAGCAAGTGATAATTAATTTCTAATACGCACATAACTTTGAAAAATCAGAGGTGCGTGCCTGGGATTTGAACCTCGGACCCCTCGATCGAGAGGCCGAGTTTCTTAACCACTAGGCTATCACTGCCTGTCGACAATACATATTATCCAGTAATTCAACGATGTAGACTAATTAACAAAACGTACACCGAACTGTTTACAAGCAATGCTAGCGCGGATTGCAGCCGTCAGTTACTAAGCAAGTCTGACCTACCAAATACCTAAACCTAGGAAAGACATTAAGGTACTTTTAAGTACTAATCCGACTAACAACTCACTTGAAGGTTAGAGGTGACTGCCATCAACTTACTAATAAATAATAAATTACAAATAGGATACAAGAGGATAGGATTGGAGGTTCAAAAGTAAATGCGTTGCTACCCCTGAGCACTAAGAAAAATGTCTTTTTTGTATCCCCCTATACACATTCTTCAAATCAAAACACAATTAAAACTTCAGTCAAAATAAGTTTTCTAATAATTTAAATAACTTTTTAACGAACACTTAAACAACTTTTTTAAGCGCCCCTCCCTGAACCTCCAGTGGAACATGTAAGGACCCTAGCACGTGTGTCCTGTAAGGTATATTACCTTGCGAGATGTCCGACGGCCGGGGGTCGCGGAACACCACCCAGGGCAGGCGGTGGTCCGCGTCCACGTGTATCTGGTGTGGGCGGAGCCAGCGCGCCGCGGCCCCGCCCTCCGCGCTGCCGCCGTAGTACAGCGAGCGCGGAGACGCAGGGAACGACTCGTCCACGTACGGCTCGCCCGTCTAACAGATAATAAATAGATGTTTAAGCTTAAGAGGAATAAATAGAATACTTGGACACCAACGTATGATGTTACGACAATGACACATATGACGCATTAATAGTAGTTTGGCAAAGGGAGAACTCCCGACAGGCGTGATCATGACCGAGTTGTAAATGAAAGCTCCGAACTGATACTGTCGATGCAGCTAACATACCCAAAATGTTGAGAAAATTTCGATAGCGTGATTTATAAACATGTGGCGTTAGATATTGACAAGTGGCGGAAAGTTGCCACAATAATGTATTTTTTAAATGTTTATATTAATAAAGTAAAGATGTTTATAGTAATAAAATAAAGTGTAAAGATTAATTTATATAATAATGAATATTTTTAAAACACAAATATTTCTTTAACTTTTTGAAAATAAAGTCACAACTGTCTCTGTTAAAACAACAAATATCGCCTTTCTAATAAGTAATAATGTTACTTACAGCACCACACTGTGCTAAAACTTCTTGCCACTGCGTCCAAGCGTGACTCTCTTCTCTCAACCGGAGGATTTCCATCGGCGTGCTCTCTTGCCGTTCACCGTCAGAGCCTTCAGCTGGAAAAATATAAATCACAACATATTATGAATTATTCATACTCGACACTATACAATTTTCAATGAGCTCTAATACCTGTCAAAAGTATAGCTTCAAAAACTGTCAGTATATTGTTTCATGGTCTAAAATCCGCCTAAAGTTTTCTAATTCCGATAGGTATGTACCTATGGACAATATGCCTATCAGTGGGATAGTTACACGAGTTACCGTAGTTTAGATGTCACAGTCATCACAGTATAAAGGGAGAATGGCGAGCGTGGTCACCATTGCTCTAGTGACACGAGTCGTTATACATGTCAATCCAGTTGTACAGAGGAGGTCGTAGTCGATTTCCATGTCGATCCAGTTATAGGGGTATAACTAGGGTCATGCACAACATTGGTATAGTTACGAGAGTCGTCGATTCGATCCAGTTCTACAGATCTGTTCCTCACAGATCGGGTCACACCCCGCAGTGGTATAGTCACGCGAGTCGTTGTCGATGTGCCAGTTCTACAGAGATGTACAGATAGGGTCACGCCCATCATTAGTATACTGACGCGAGTCGTCGTCGTCGAGGCTGGGCTGGTCGGGCGCGGCGGGCAGCAGGCGCGCGCGCGGCGACTGGCACATGTCGCACGCGGCCGCCGCGCCGCCGTTCACGTACGTGCACTCCGAACACGCCCACTCAGACGACTCCGCTCTGGTAACGTACAGATTGCCATGCAGTAACAACTAACGAACAGATAGGGAAAATATGGGTACTACGCCCACGTGTCCAAGAACCACCGTAAGAAATTAGTAATGATGCCCCAGCAACGTATCCCCTTTTTTTGTGTGTGCGTGTCCGTATGTGTACGTACGCGTACGTACGTGGATACTTATAGAAATGTGCTTTAAACACGAAGTAAATCATCATGTTTTGTGTAAACAGAATTTCAGTAAATTTTAACTGCCCCGAAAAATAAGCAACAAAAGTGAATAAAAACTCTTCTCCCCCATGATAACGAAAACATTGGAATTAGAACCTACGAAATTTGAACCAAAAAAAAAAACTTAAATATTAAATAAATATTGTTGACATAATCACCATCCAAATCAACGCCATTCAAAATGACCATTTCATAAAAGTTTCACTTTCTTTAGATGTTTAAGGAAGGAAGGTAATGAACTGTTGCACGAACGACAAAACAAGACAACACTGCATTTAGAATAACACTTTAAACAGATAATAATGCTGTTAAGCATAAGTAAGGATGAAGAAAGAGTTAATCCATAACTTGTACTTACTTAGGTTCTGGTGGCGGTGTTTTATGTCTCGACCCGCGACGCGGCAGTGCTGGCGTATGTCTCGTACTACGCCGAGGTGAGGGACTGCGACCAGCTAAACAAAAAGATGTTCTTTTCAATGTGTAAATTTCAATTATACGATGACTTACATTGCTCTTTTTACGAAATTATTCGACCAAACAGTCCACCTTACACTGTACGCACTTATTGCCAAACGTTGTCACCATTGAAGTTCGGAACTCGGTCACAGATGCGTTGATACCCTTAAGGACTAATTTATCAATTTATCTTAACTATTTTATGCCTACCGTAGTTTAATATTTTAAAATGGAAATGGGCAAAACTAATCAAATATACATATTTGATAGAAAAACTTTCGTTCAAATTGATTATTATTAATAAATACGCGAAATTAATTGGTCTACATTAGTCATGGTCGATACTGGTTTGAAATCATATTACTGTCTATGGTCATAGGACTAATAAATTATCTAATTATCTATTTTTTGTTTTTGGTTATTATAGTATTGTCTGTAAAATTAATAGTTAATAGTGTCATCCATTGTCTATGTCTTGTTGAAAAAAGCAATAAAACATGTCAGTGCAGTTCGTAAAAGGTTTTTATTACGAACTCCAAAACTCATAAAAATCTAAGTAATCTAGTATTCATCAATTACAATGACAATATACAAACAGATGGATTCCTGGCTTCGATCACCGAGCATACAAATCGACCTATACGAAGAACAAAGTAATATATGATTTTGCTACCAAATCGTTTTTATTGTAGTTATAAAACCAAGCGGACCTATATAATGTGTTAGTAAAATATTTTTTTCTTAATGTTATGTAGTTTCGAAGATACCAGTTGAATAAAGTTACATGTGATTTATTTTTCCAAAGAATGAGGCGATATGCGTACGAGTAACTTTATTCGCCGTCTAGGCTGACGCAGTCGCAAGCGCACGGGATGGGGCATCGACAGTCGTGACTTTGTTCTCTGCGAGGCGACCCGTGCGCACATCTTTGTTAGAATAAGCAATTATGATTTTCAATACGTAATTTTATTATAAAAGTAGAATGGTTATGATTTCAGAATGAAATACGCGTAATCTTGGCTTTTATTAACATATTTTTCACACATTATCACATATAACTTTTGGACACAATACTTATTTACATAAAACAAAGTTATATGTACACATGATGTTAACAGTTTTCCCAAGAATAAGGTTATATGTGTACATACGATGTAGACATTTCCATAATTAATCGTCACATGTGTACATAAACACTGAAAAATTAATAAAAATAAACCATTTTTAACCATTTTTTTTAAAGAAAACAAAGGTAATTAGTATTTTACATGCTTGGGGAAAGACTCGATCCTCTAGAATAATTAAGAAAAATGTTAATGCTGATTTTGTGCTTGACATATTTCAAATCGCTCTCCTGAAAAGTAATGATTTTGCAGAAGAAACTTTATTCTACGGATAGGTCGAAATATCTAAATGATGAAATTAAGGCCCAGAATTCTGGGCCTGTGTGTTTGTGTATTCATCTAAGTTTGTGTCCTACTATAGGGTTGTGATTGTAGAAAACATTTTTTAATAACAAAACAATTATCAATTCACTAAACTAAAATACAAGGACAAAAAATTAACCACTACTTACTGGCACCATGGTTGATCTCTGTAGAAGACCCCATAACCCCATGTTTGGGCACCGGCGGAGTCTTGCACGCAAGACAAAGATTCGCAGACAGCGGGTTCCGTAACGTACAAGAACTACATGACCTGGAAAATAACAAAGGCTTATTAAATAATCAAATAATAATAAATTTCACGTGTATTACAAATCATCATGAGTAAAGATTGTTAAAATAGAAATTGGAGGAAATTTTACAAATATAAATGAAACTCAAATAGAGTACACAAAATAAGTATACACAATACACATACACAAATACCCAGAACACATTACACAATATAAATCTCGATTCAGAAAAATCTAAATCTATTTGAAACGGTGTAGCCGAGGATCGAACGCTCTGAGCGTAATAGGAAATTTGATACAAAATAAATATAGTTCAAAAAACTAAAAAACACGCTTTTATGATAAAATTAACTAAAAAGTAGAAAATCTAAATGAATCTAGGAATCAATTAAGGAACAGTAAATAGTATAATTGTGAAATAAATCTACAAAGTTTGAACGAAATCTGGCCGTTTAAAGTGGGGCAAAATCGCGCCCAAAGAAGTCGGTTACAAACATACAAACATACAGGTGAAGCTAATAAAAAGCGTGTAAAAAATAATAATTTGATTAATTAAGTTCTTAGTATTTAATTATTAAATATAAAAACTAAAACAATTAAATTAAATAACAATTAACAAATTTAAAACTATTGAAACATTATAATTAGTATTTACAAATAGTAATTATAAATAGTATTTATAAATATTTAATGTTTTTAATCTATAATTCTTCGAATTTAATATCAAAATTATATTAAAATAATTTAGTCTTTCATTGACTTTCGTCTTTTATACAGGCAGATCGCTTCACTCGAATCGCACGCAAAGTAGGCGTGCAACTCAGAGGACGACCTAGGCCCTACAAAAATACGTTCGCCCTAGTAGGACATTGCCAAGCGTTACCAAGGCCCAATAATTTCCTTACTCAATAGATTGAGGCACGATTTGTACTGGGGTCGGTCTGGCTCTTATACATTCTACAACGTTGAAACGTTAGCGTGATTCAGGATACACGTAGCGCCATCTATTGGCGTCTTTAAGAAACAAGCCGTTTTAAATTTGTTTAATAATTATAATTTGTTTATTATTTTTTAATGTATATTTTTCACAATAAATTCAAGAACAAACTCGACGAAATTTTGATGTATTTTCCCCCAATATTTTTCTATACAGTAATGTTTTATATTTGGTTGCTCGAAACCTTCCATAGTCAATTGCCAATATTATTATTAGTTTGACTCGTACATAAATTAGCACATAAAATAAATCATTTCAGTTTTATGATACGTTAGAAGAACATTACACTTAGCAGTTGCAAATGTTGAGATGTACATACAAGTACCGATAATTTTATGCCAAAATATACCGTAAAATATTCCCAGTGGTTTTATATTCGGTCTCTCATTCTAGAAGCCCGAGAGTATTAGAATTTAATAATCGCACATAACTTTAGAAAAATCAGAGGTGCCTGGGATTTGAACCTAGGACCTCTCGATCAAGAGGCCGCATTTCTTAGCCCGTCTATGTGATTACATACCAAAAGTGATGCGGCGAAGGTTTAGACCCTGCGCAGGCAGCGCATACGGCGGCGCTTGACTCATTGACCAGAGTACAGCGCGCACATGTCCACGTGGACGACGCCGCGCTCGGTGTCGGGTTCGAATCTGTACACAAAAAATTGAAGTTATGCTCCAATATGGAAAATGCAAACTAATACGTATTTTAATGCAAATATGTACGAGACTGTATCTAAATATGATTTTTATATAACCAACTTCCCAAAGGAATGAGGTTATCTATTCATCATCTATATATTTTGTTTCCTATTGAACTTTTTATGTATTATATAGGAATATAGTTAATCCTGACATACGGAAATGGTATCGGGATAACGCGTATTTACACTGTTTATACATTTTACCACATTAATACTTTAAAAAAATCGCAAAGAAACTGATAGTCTTAAAAAATAAAGATTGATAAATTAAAAATTGTATTGAGTTTCTTGCAATGGTTACCTTCCAAAGCAGTACTTAGTTCATGTTCCAAAAGTGTTTTATAGAATCAATTTAAAATAAATTCCATTTGGATTTTAATTCCAATATTGAAAGCTCATGTTTATTTCCAATTATAATTACTGAATACATAACACTTAAAGTAATAAAATAAACTAAAAAAATATTAATCCCATCTTCAAATACATTTTGCCTTGGGTTTAACCATCAATACAAAGCATCAACGAAGTCTACTCACCAACAGCAAAGAGAAGTTCGTCGCTATTCAAGTCGTGGTCCAGCGACGCGATGGGCACGGTCAACTTCTTGGGCGGCTCGTTCCGGTTCAATTCCGGCTTCACACCGCCCGCCTCTGACGATACACCCGGCCTGGAAATAGAAATATTAAAAAGTTAATAATGCTAGTGAGTTTTTTAAAAGATCGAAGTAGCAAACTAGAAGCGGCTACTGCCGCCTATGGACGTCTGTAGTTAACCCCCAATGACATGAAGGTCTGTGATTGACAACAGATACCCCTGAGGAGTAAGTTAGAACACTTTAAATAACTATGTCTCCCTTACCACACCCTTCAATTCCGAATATAGCAGCTTTTAACACTGCTGTTAATATGCAGAAATAGGTGTGGGGGTGTTGGTTTGAGGGTATGGTAAAGGAGACATACTTTTCCGAGGCGTTCCAGCTTAGTTATTCCTCAGGAATAGCGGCGCATCTGTGGCCGACCTCGGGAAGGAATATCTAATCCTATCTGGGATCGATTACGGATGTCCATGGGCGGCAGTAGCCACTTACTATCAGGTGGACTGCATGCTCGTCTGCTACTCCTATATTATAAAAAATAGCTGCTAATAGGTGTAGCGGCGGTACGACGTCAAACCCGAGGGTTCTACCACCTTCAAAAGAAAGAAAGAAAGTCAGTATAGTTAACAAACCTCGCGCGTTCTGACGACGTCAAACCAGAGGGTTCCAAGGGTTCAAAAGAAAGAAAGAAAGTCAGTAAAGAGCACAAACCTCGCGCGTTCCGGCGGCGGCGCGAGCGTGACCGCGTGCGGCGGGCGCGCGCTGCGGCACACGTCGCAGCGCGCGCCCCACGCGTTGTAGGCGAACCGGCACTCGCTGCACTGCCACATGCGCGCCGCGCTCGTGCCCGCCTCGCGGCTGCAACACCACGCACGTGTGGATTAGCAAAAACCGAATTCGGCAAGTTGTTCGGCTGACTGACCGAAAAGTAATCTAAAATTATTTTCTTGTCTAAAACAGTTGTTTATTAAATAAATCTCAAACGCTAATTTAAGCTTTACTAACACATTGGTCATAGTTAGAAAATAACGGTATTTTAGATTTCTTTTGATTATTTTTCGGTTTTACTAATCGCATACAGCCACTACATATACAATTTTCTCGACAAAGACAATTATGTGCACGAATAATGATGATCCTTTCATTGGCAGTAACATGGCAAAGCACCATAAATGCGCCGCGAACAGGTGACATTATGTAGCAAATGACAAATACACGCGTGTAAGTTTAAATGCTCGTATTCGCGCTCATTCGTTTATAATAGCTATATATAATGCAAGACGCTATCGTCTTGCCTGAAACCTATTATCAATATCTGCCATGCCAGCTTTATTAGTCAAACCAGCCACATTAGCTGCAGACATTTTAGTGCGTTAAGACGTTGTAACTGGCTCGATAAAAAAAACTTGCAATTTAGAATTGTCATATATAATAAATGAAATGGTGGAAAAATTCCAATATTACATTCCTACTTAGTTTATTAAAATTCTTTAACGAAACATTTTCCATAACCAATAATAAAATATGCAAAAAATGTGGGGCACTTACGATGTCTGTTGTTGTGTTGAAGGCACTTTGGTCGGCTCCCGGGGATTGTAGGACACCTTGCCGATAGACGGCAACATGTTGAACACTTTCGGACTGGGCGCTCGCGACGCACCGATGTGCGAAGTCCTTAGATTACTGCTCTCACTAACCGGAGATATACAGTTCTCCGCACCGAGTAGTTCATCGATCCTAGCGTAATCACCGTCACCTATGTCGTTGGAGTACAACGCCTCGTTCTGCGAGTTACTCATCACTGTCTTCGTGTCTTGCACTGACACGTACGAGTACCTCGTCCCATTGTTGTTCACTTGTAGCTGAAGGTTCAGATCCTTGTACTTGCCCTTGTTCGGCAACGCGTATATCACACCCTCGGCGTTCGTGTCCCAACTGCATTCCTTGTCGATCAATTCGCTGTTGCATTCGTCAGTCTTCTTGTCTCCGGTACTCTCCCGTCTTTCGTCTGGGTTCACTGTATTGCAGTACGTTACCATGGATTTCTGGTACTCGTTCAGACTCCGCCTGCTCGAAATGACTTTTCCGACCGGACGCACCTCAGCGTTGGTGTGTTCCGAGAACGACCTTCTGTACGTCGGTCGGATTTCTGGGGAATTCTGAGCGCTGATTGACCTTCGAAATGGCTCGCCCAGGGCAGTACTTCCAGTTTGAGGCCAATCCGGAACTGTTATCATAACACCACCGGAGGTTGGAAGAGACGTCGCCCCATCTCTCCCACTCAACGTTTCATGTCTTCCCAGCGTCGTCACGCTCAAGCCTCTCGTATTGGAGATCCTTGCGAGCGGCGAGATTCTCGGTGACAGACAGGCTTCGCAATGCGTTCTGATGCCAGAATTCTCCAGCGTACACTTAGCACACGCCCATTTCTTCAGATGGAGCCCTCTGCTCTGCTCTCTCTGGTAGTCCTTGACGTAATTCAGCTCCCAGTTCGACTTGCTCTCGTTGCACTTCTTCGGTCTTCGAGTGACTGTGTGAAGGCTTCTTAGGAACGACTCTCTGGGGTTACACTGCGCCGTGTTGTACCCGTACCGTTCCGAGACCATCAAGCTAGTGGGCCTGTTGATTGTTCCTCTCGCCTCCTCAACATTCCACCACTTATGCTGGGAATTGATCACAGATCCATGAGACAGGGATCTAGTGACGCCATGTGCATGGTCCGTCAGCTGAGTGGGAGACAATCGCAAGGACTGGAGATCCAAGTTCAGACGGCGGCCATCGGAGTAACTTGACGAAGGCTTGTATGAAGGAACTGCTAGGGTATTGGACCTTATCATACTGTTGTCTGTAACCAATAAGATTATATATTAAGAAAAGTATTTGAAAGTAACATATTACGATTATATTTATACCTCTTTTAGTACCTTGATCAGACTTGTCCTGGTCCGTCATCCCTGCAGTTTGCTCTTCATCATCGGACAACCTGTAATTTAAAAAAATAATTATAAACTACATGTATATTCTTTTAAATTTTATTAATACTTAAGATCATCAATCGAAAAACACAAATGACTAAGTAAATGTATTGACACACTCATTGGCCACTTACAATAAGTATCACAAATTTATTATTTCTCAAATAGTCTCAAATTCCGTAGGCAAATAACAAAATTAAAAGTACCTATTGGTTCCATCTGTTCTAGTTGTAGACCATATTAAAACAGACGTAACCAAACAAAAAATGTGATAACCATGTGCATACTGACTCATATGTCGACAAAGTTTAGATGGTTTATTTTATTTATGATTTTATCTTTTTTACTCTTGATTGTATATATTGTTAATTAGAAATATTTTGTATATATTTTAGCTTTAATAATTTCTTGTTATTTAGTAATAAAATTTACTGTAAATGATTCAAAGTTTTATATCTTTAGCACATGCAGAAAATGGGTATGTAGTCTATAGTGAATATGCTACCAATGAGTATTAGCAGCTAGTAAAAAATATAATAACAACCTTTAGAGGTATTTTAAAAAGAGGCAGCTAACTTTAATAGTTCCATCGCCATAGTACTTTACTTACTTCAGCCTCATCATCTAAGAGTTTAAAATTAGCCACACAAACACAACAAACAAACACACACTTAGGAGGATTAAACACCTATGTAATATAAGCTGTATTTGGATTACAGAATTCAGGTTAATGTAATACATGCGATTTTTGTTACTTTAAATTATATCAGCATTAACTTTATGTGAATACTTTGTTTATAAGTAGTGTATATAACTATAACTATAAACAACAATGATATCATCTGAATACAGTTATATTATGTTTAAGTTCAGTTATTTGTTGATTCTATATGTATAGATTATTATTATTATTATTAACATTTATTCATGTACCTATTAAATTTACAACTGTAATTTTTACTTGTTACTGTTACCAATTAGAATGCTTACTTGCCTCGCGAATAGTCGCGTTACTGTATCTATTCAGTTGCAGTCGATATAAGTACCTACTTTTGTGTATATGTAATATGTGTGTATATGTGTATGTGTAATGTGTGCGTACTTGTAGACAGGCGCGTGTGGCGCGAGCGCGTCGCAGGCGGCGCAACGCCACGCGGCCGACACGTTGCGGAGGCCGCAGCCGCAGCGCCACGCGCGGCTCGCCAGCGGCGCGGAGCCCACACACGACCATCCGCTGGAATGTTATGAAAGACCAAAAATGAGTATTATTTTATACTAGTATTTATACAGTGAGGTGAGGACATTTTGAAAATTGTTTAATTGATAAAAGTAAATGACGTCAATCAGTCAATACTACCGAACAAAAGTGAAGTGAAATCGAAGTTCGCTCAATAGTCAAGATTCAGCAGTTATTTTTCTTTATTTACACTTAAGCTTGTCAATAGCTAAACCAAATTGTTTGGCAAACAAATGCGAAAAATGTTTTCACATGTGTAGTCCGCGCCGAACAGCTAGTCAGCTCTGAAGTTGTGTGTCGTGTTGTGAGCAGGTGTGGTCATGCAATTTTTTTTCTTTTTTTTATGATATAGGAGTAGCAGACGAGCATACAGTCCACTGGATGATAAGTGGCTACTGCCGCCCATGGACATCTGTAATCAACCCCAGATAAGATTAGATATTCCTATCTGAGGTCGGCCACAGATGCGCCGCTACCCCTGAGGACTAAGCTGGAACGCCTCGGAAAAGTCTGTCTCCCTTCAAGCCTGAACACAGCAGCGCCTAACACTGCTGTTATTAGGCAGAAATAGGTGTGGCGGTGGTACCGCCGGAGTCGAACCACAAAGGGTTCTTCCTTCGACGACTATGACGACAAGATTCATTTCTATATTCAGAGTGGACTAGCAGTTTTACATGGACTATACTTTAGGGAAGTACTTAGTCTATTATATCTACAATAAGACTTATATTATACTATCAAGGCAGCAAATGTGGCCAGCGGCACATTGCCACCCCTGAGGACTAACTTTAAATGCCTTGTAAATATAAGTGTCCACCGACATCCTTCCATTTTTCCTTCCAACCACCATTAATTAGAAGCACTTGTTACACATACAAAATTGACTTGAAACTTGTCTTAAAAACCTATACTCCATCACACTAACAAAGTTTGGGAACTACTTGTTGCAATAACCTGTGTCTCTTCTAAGAAAGAGCAAAAGAATAATGGGAATATTCACATATTGTCCATTAATGTTAAACTGATATGATCATTATTATGGAAGATTACACTCTGACTGTACAGATCTCTCAGATTGCTTACATGTGTAAGATGAAGGCCACAACTGCCAAAGGTCGGCCAGTGGCAAGGTCTTCCATTGACCAAGCATATAATCCAATTGGAAAATGTTATACACCTTTAAGAATATAAGTATTGATTTCCTGACCAAGTATATATGACAAAGTATATAGAGTAGCATTTTGTCAGACTCTACAAATGCTTCAAAACCATTATTGGCAACTTTCTAACATGCAAATTTTATATTCAAAGTAAATTCTATTATGTTCCACTAGTTAATGAATACTAAAAAAGAAACCGGTTTCCACAATGTTTTAATGATAATTTTAGTAGAACAAATCGGAATTAAAAATTCTGTAACTTGTAACCATTATCCTATTTATTTCATAAAAAAATCATAAGGGTTAAGGATTACTAATAGTAGATCATACTGATAGAATATATTCAAATACTTACCGTTTAAGTATTCACAATAACACACACATGAATAAATTTCAATACACAATATGAGTTTTTAAGTGAATGCCTAGGACACAGCTATTGAACACAAAACACAGTAATGTTATAATTAGACGAATATCTTGCCTGTTATTCCATAGTGTTATTCAGTGAACCTTTAAGCCATGGTTTACATTATCAAACACAATTACACTTCATATTGCCACTGATTAATGTTTCAATATTTTAATGAAAAACCAGCTTTTAGTTTAAAACAAAGCAGAATCACAGACAATTATGATTATTTAGCACAAAACTAAAACAATAATGTGAAGAGCCTCTGTGAGAACACTGCCCATTCTTGTTATAATTAGAATTGGCAACAAACTGCTTCAAACAAACAACTTTTAATACATATTATTATCATATTCAGCTTTCAGTAAAATATACGAAGCTGAAATGTAATATAAACGTAACGATCGCATTTACATGCACTAGTATACCCACTGAATGACAAGTAAAAAACTCAACCTGAATAATGACTAAAGCAATCGCAGTTTTCCATACAAAGACCTTGTAATAACTGAAACTATAATTAAAACGCTCTAACAAAAGATCGAAGTATAATATTAATCAATGTAGTGCATTTGTTACATACCTATAACCATTGTTCGCAGAACACCATTACAATGACGATTTTACTGAAACGCTGACATATACCCGCCAGAAAAAGTATGTCAGTCGATAATTCCGATAATGAACTTCGTCTACACACACGCAACGACAAAATACACGACGAATATAACCTAAATACGGGCAGGGAAAAATCGATACTCTTTGACATTGCCAACAAGGAATTTGTATACCAATATTTCGAACGAAACTCACCTATTAAAATTATTTGTTGTGGGTATAACGATCGCTTCGGACCCAGGAGTCGTCCCTTCGCTCTGTTCTGTCCGCGAAGCGTACTCCGACGACGAGTCTCCCGTGTAAAAGCGTTTTTGTGAACCACTGTCATGACTCGAAACCCTTTTTGTACCACATTTTAAACATTTCACACTCTCCGTAGGGTTGATTTGACCGCACGCTTGACAATGCCATTGCAGCACAGACGCGATTGAGCCCATTTTAATTCACACATGGCTATGAAACCATAACAATCGTCGGTTTTATAGAAACAATTCTCGGCGTACAGAAAATGAAAACAGCTGATCCACCATGTTGTTTGTGTATAACTTTTTTTAAGACAGTGTTGTCAGATTTGAAAAATTGCGGCCAGGTTTATTAACTTGATTTAATTTTAATTTATGATGTTTATCATCAATACTTGTTCGGTGAATTTTAAATATAACTCTCTCAGTTATATGCAATACTTCTATTTTAAAATTGCACTGAAAAAGTTTACAGAGACATCTATATTTCACATTTAAATGTATTTTGATTGAACGCCGTTGCTACGCTATACTGGTACAAAATACTTTTACCAGATGTCGCTTTAGTACCGATAGAACCAAAGCAATACATTTTTGCGTTAGATAAAATGTAGTGAATTGAATAATGAATTGAAGAGTATAAAATATTTGGTATTTAGAAATTAAATTGTAAATGGTAGATTAAATAGGTAGAATAAGTAGTGTAGGTAATAGCTTCATAAGTATCGCATAGTAATCAGTAGTTTTAGACTAAAATATCTACAAAGTTTGAACAAATTCATAATTAATTTGGAGTGATTAATTCAAAGAGTAATATGCACAGGGTCTGAACATAATCGTGCTTAGGTACAGACTTAGGTCATGGACAATATTGAAACCTATATGAACAATAATTTATGCTCGTTGCCTCGCGAAGTGGACCCAAGAGGCTATTCGAGGCAGACGCGCACCGCTGAATTATAGCGCACGGCTGTCACACGCACCATCGTTGACATAATAAATATCTTTATAACAATTTATGTTAATTTTGCTTTGCCCCAGTGTGTATAATCATTACGCTAGCTAGCTATTATAGACAGGGTGCCCAGCATTCGACATCCAGCGCGTCATTGATAAGTAAGACAATTAATTGTGTTTGGTGGCAAAGAAGTAATCCATCACCAAGCAGTATATTCTTAAAGTCATTCAGATGTGTTTGCTAAATGAGAACTAAGTTGGAACGTCTCATATAATATCGTCCTTACCTTACCAAACTAAATCAGCACACAAAATCGCTGCATTGTTGTTAGAAGACAAATATAGGTGGCGCTAGTGCCGCGATCGAACCACAAATTTCTATTTTAAAACGATATCTTTTTATAAAATTTGCAATTTATAAATTTTTGAAACAAGCAATACAAGGATTAGTTATGACGTTTATGAGGCAATAAATAGCACATCCCCTTACACTGGGGTTGTATTACCTGCATTTCCCCGACGCCCCAACACGGGGCACCTACCCCACCTACCCAACTACCCCACGGGCAAGCAGATGTTATATTACTCGATATTTCAATATTCGCAACAGCAATGCCGATGCACTTTGCAAAATTTGTTATAATATCTACGGTTAGTATCAGATTGTACCTAACTATAGAGTGTAACCTACAAACTTCCTTCTATCTCTATATCTAAAACCTAATATTTGAGATGAAAAAGAAGAAATGTCAGTTAGGATGTCGTGTCAATAGTGTATATACGAAAAATAATATTTTATCATTTTCATTGTTCGCTTACTTTCGCTTCTCAATTGTAATATATAAATCTGTAATATAGTGTGTCGTGTAAATAGCTTCGGAGTATTATTTCTAACGACGCACCACTACACATCCTATATTTTTTTTTTTTTTTTTTTTTTTTTTTATATTATAGGAGTAGCAGACGAGCATGCAGTCCACCTGATGGTAAGTGGCTACTGCCGCCCATGGACATCTGTAATCAACTCCAGATAGGATTAGATATTCCTATCTGAGGTCAGTCACAGATGCGCTGCTACCCCTGAGGACTAAGCTGGAATTCCTCGGAAAAGTCTGTCTCCCTTACCACACCCTTCAAACCGGAACACAGCAGCGCCTAACACTGCTGTTATTAGGTAGAAATAGGTGTGGCGGTGGTGCCGCCGGAGTCGAACCACAAAGGGTTCTACCACCTTTAACTATAATTACCTACCTATAACTATAATTTACCTACCCATGTATATCCACAATCGTGCATACTTGAACACATTTTTTATGTAGATCAAAATATTTATTTATTTTATTCTAGGGAAATAAAGTTTGTCACTTTTCATACTGCTACTTGGTGAAGTATAAGTAGCCCATGAAAGTACCGTGAAATATGATCTCGACAGCATAATCTTATATATAAAATTCTCGTGTCACAATGGTAGTTACCGTACTCTTCCGAAACGGCTTTACCGATTTTCCCCAAATTTTATATGCATATTCAGTAGGTCTGAGAATCGGCTACTATCTATTTTTCATACCCCTAAGTGATAAGGTTTGTTCATCCATAACATTTTGTTATTTATATGGCAACACAACGTTTGCCGGGTCAGCTAGTATTGATATAATTTTATACGAATTAAGCGTTTAGAAAGTTAATGATAAATTTAATTATGCGGTTTATTTCTGTGAAAGAAACCGCAAGTGAATAGAATAAGAATTTAATGCTTTTGCGGATTTTCTTTTTTATATGTATTTGAAAATGAAAATTTCATTTCACATTTTAAAACTACACATTAAACTAGCGTTAGTTTGCCTCAGTTAACTAAAATATTAGATATTTTAGTCTACAAGTCAGAAATAGAAATTTTGACCCCGCAGTCGCGATAAAACTCAAAATATGTTTAAAGAATAAAATATTTTATTATAAAAAACATCTTTTCGCTCCTTTGTCTACTCAAAGCTTGTCTAAAATAAAACTTTATCCTGATAGAGTCCCAGTGCAATGCGGGTAGGCAAAAACAAAAACTTTGTGAGCAAATTACTGTACTTATTTACATAGCACGTCACAGACCCTTTGCAGGGTTGATTGTTTTGGTCGCATTTATCATCAAAGCTGTTTGTTTGGTGCTTCAGATGGAGACAGATGTAAGCTTAGCCGGAAATGAAGTACTATTATGTAAGGATTATCGCCGGCAGAGATCGACAAAAGTTTTATTTTTAAATGAAATAGTTAATGAACCTGAAAGTCTACCTATTTTCATTAAATTGAATTAAGTCCACCTGATGCTATGTGCTCACTGTGCGATAATTGTAACCGATCACAAACGCATTAACACTGCTTAAGACTAAAATGGTCGTCTCAAACATTAACTTCATGGTAAATAGTCACTACCACAGATAGACATATGTGATCAGCCTTAGAGCACCTTAGGTTAGATATACGAGTAGACTCGTTGCTACCTGTGATGACTAAGTTGGAACATTTCGTATATGTATTTACAAAGGTGGCCACCACTATCTAAATATATATAACTCAAAGGTGACTGACTGACGTAGTGATCTATCAACGCACAGCCCAAACCACAGGACGGATCGGGCTGAAATTTGGCATGCAGGCAGATGTTATGACGTAGGCATCCGCTAAGAATGGATGATCAATTCTACCCCCAAGGGGATAAAATAGGGGATGAAAATATTACTTCGTAACGCGAGCGAAGCCGCGGGCAAAATCTCGTCATACATATTATTTAAATGATTTTAAACAGGCCACAATACCTCGTGTTTTTATAGCAAGAAAAGCATGTAGAACAGAAAATGGCGCCCATCGCGGGCTGAGCTATTAGACGCATCTGTGACATAGATTTATCTCAGCAGTTGATGGATCACGCTAATCGTTATAACACAGTCTAAACGATTGAAACGCTCAACAATGGTTATTATTTACAGTATTAAGTTCATAACTAACCTTTTTACTTATTACTTTCAAATTAGTAACTTCTAATAATTACTAACTTCTTTCAAATTAGGTTAATTTTGGGTAGACATGTTTAATCAACCTCAGACCAAGTTTGATTTCTACCTGAGATTGGGTGATAACGTAGCCAATCTCAGGTAGAAATGGGGATAATGTTGGACTAAACAAATCATTGAAATCAGTACACAGCGTTTTATATTGCTGTTATTGGACAGAAATAGGTGTGGCAGTGGTGGCTTCGGTTGAAACACAAAGGGTTCTACCACTTTCAGTATCACCAAACATATTCATAAGTATCGTAAGACCGTAAGTTCATTGAGATGGGTTTGGAGTTAATTCATGAAAGGCAAACAGAGAAACCAAAACTATTTGCACAATTTAATATAATTTTCAGCATGTTTCTCATAACCGCGATGCACAAATGTTGCGATGACGCCAAACGTAAAATTATATGGTAAACCGCTTCGAAATCAGCTTATACTGCTATTTTACAAGCCTTATTGAGTTAACAATCGTTGTAAATATATTATTACACACATTTTAAGCATGTATATGTCGGCGATATCCCACTACCGCACTTTATTAATAAACTGAACGAAACGACTTTAATATGAGAATCACTTTTATTCACTTTTATTTACAATTCAGGCAGAGTAACGGCTTACACGACTGATTAAATGCGAATGAATCACGCTCTACCAGCGCGTGGACTTAAATACTACTCGAGTGACAAACAGCGTAAGAACTACCCTCTCACATCACTTGTTTTGTTATAACAAGTGACGTGATTCACAATAAATTTAACTATTAATAAAATAACATTATATTTAAAATATTGTTTTAAAAATACGAGAATAAATATTTAATATTATTATAATTCATATAATTTATTTGGTATGACTAACAAAGTGTGTTGAAGTACTACCGGAAGTCGTCCATATTTTAATCTAAATATTAATTCCACATTGACAATCAAAATTAACATGATAAACATTAATATTATATATTATAAAATGTCTCGCCGCCCATATATACATGCGCGTGCATTCCTGGAATTTAGTAACACACTCGGTACTTCTTTATGAATTCACAGAATTTGATCGTTAATATGATAAGCGATGATTTAATATGATAAAATGATAAGCGACACTATCCGATAGTGGAATAAAGGTGTGTTGCAGTTTTAATTTTTATAAAAGTCGGAATCGTACCTCTTTTCAACATTTTTCGTTAATCCTCATAGATTCGGATTTGGCTCTGAAGACCCATTTGAAAATTTCACCTTATATATATGACCCGGTAGCAGTGCAGTTCGATCCGGTTAGATAGATATCTAAGTGAAGAATTAAAATTTCTGTTCTCGGTTCTGATGAATGTTCTAATGAAAGTCTGAAGCTAATTACATAAAAAAATGTTTTAAAACATGGACTTAACGAGTCGGACCTTACACTTAAAATCAAGACAGTTTACTAAATACACAATATCGCCAATTTGACAATGTTTCATGCCCATATCAAAGGAGGTCGAGAGGACTAAGCCCTTAACACACTCTGAAATCCTCATATTTACTTGAGTGCCTACTGGGTACAGTCGAGCGGATAAAATAGTGTCAAATTTCATGTAAAAGCATATTGTGATGTGTTTTTGTTAAAAATAATTTCGTTCAATTCCCGACTCAGATGTTTTTTAAATCAAATGATACAGCTTTAGGTTTTTCCAAAATAGGTCCCCGTGACTTTCTCGAGCATCTTTTTTTAATACTTATCTATTTAAACATTCGCGTCTAGTTTAAACGCCTTAAGCCAAATATCGATTGGATTTAATTGGTTTAAAATTTAGTCATACAGTTTGACTCTCACACAGACAGATAAATTTAAGACTGTAAAATACCAACACAACATAAGTAATAATATTTCGAGCAAATTTACAGCACTTTTTCAGGCTCAAAGATAAAAACTTGGTTGTTTTGCTACTTATGCGTATTGATATTTAGGCAAAAAGACACGCCAAATTCAACATCACATAACAATATTGTAAACTTCACACATTTTCGCGGTCGACTGTACCAGATCGATGTAAGATACTGTTGGAAGCTCGGGCGTGTCAAAGCTCCTCTAGCGTCAGATAGCGCCACTTCACACCCAGACACGCTGTTAAGCTCTACGCTCTAGACTCTACTCTACTAGACTTATGTACTTAGTAGCCTTAACGTTTCTGAGGGTAATCCCCGAAGCCCTTATTGTAAGCAAATAGGGAAGATTTCATAGAAAAGTAAAAGAAATAAATAAGGAACAATATATTAAAAATGTTTTATTGTAGCAGCCATAGTAGTAAATGCATTATGAAAATATAAACTTTCCTATTACGGTTCATTTGTAAACCAAAAAATGCTGGAGACCGGGGACACTATTTTATTTTTAACTTTTCCCTTTTTATTTTAAAAATTAAAAATGTATTTAATAATTTACTTTTATTGTAAAAATATCAAGTGTCTGTGTATTACGGTTCGAGAGATGGAGTCCTGTGACAAACGGAGAAACAGCGGAGGATTAGTAAAAGGATTCCGTATTTACCCTTTGGATACAGAAATCCAAACATGTTAAAGCTATTTATAAAAATAATTTAAGTCGTCCTTATAAACAATATATTTTAAGGAAATAGTTGCAACTCTTTGGCGTTCAACTGTTCGCATGGCCATAAATAACTAATAGAAAATTAAAATTAGACTCGAATATGTTCTAGTTTTAAAGGTTACTTATTTTAGGAGGATCAAAAATATAAAAGTGGGAAATCCACACGCGAGTAAAGCCTTAAAGATGAGCTAGTCATAAGTCATAATGTAAAAACCAGCTGTAAACTAACCGAGATTTCTTGCCAACTCTTTAAAATTGCATGCTTATCTTAAATCCTTGTTAAGTCGTACCATACAGGGTGATTTTTTCAAATAGGCCTTCAGGACCAAATCCAAAACTATAAAGATTAGCGAAAAATTCTGAAAGGAGTTACGAGGTCGATTTTGATAAAAACTAAAACTGCATCATTACTTTTTAAAATATATTTTTCCTTACCCGGGAATCGAACGAGTTCATTTTGAAAAATATTACACCCTCTATATTATTCCACTATCTGATAGTGTCGCTTATAAGGATCAAATTCTGGGAAGTAATGTTATGTGACAAATTAAAGGAAAAGGAAAATTTTGAAGAAAATAAATATTTTTTCATACATTGGCATACTAATCCTTAATTATTTATACATAACAAATAACTTACGTATAATTCTTTAGAACTATACATAAATCAAAACATTGAAGAATTTGTTGGCAAATCAACTAATCCTTCGATGTTATGACCATGACATAGGTACGGCTTAGTATGAGAAAGTAATAGGTTGGCAACTAAATTCCCGCTGTTTTTAGGATCTATTTTTTAATAAACTTTAATAACTGATTAAGTCGTAAATTCTTATTGTATGTTATTTACAACTTCGTTCCAACGTTAAATATGATTTTCTATATCTCTTTGTTTAGTAATCACACGGATTTGACTCGAAAAAGTCATTATCGCAAATTGTCAACTTTACAACTGTATTAAACGAAACTCTGCCCATAGCAAGTTAAATCTATTATAATGGTCCTAAAAATAACCTCAACTAAGTCGAACATAAAAAAATAAATTCTTGGAGAACAAAACGTCCGCTTTGGAATGATTTGAAACATTGAGCTAAAAAAATTGATAATACGCGAAATGTTTAAATTGATGAATGGCGGGAACTTAACTGCCAAATGAATATGAAAAAATATGTATTTTCTTAAAATTGAGGCTTTTCCTTGAATTTGTCATTTATCATTACTTGCCAGAATTTCGTCCTTATAAGCAACACTATCAGATAGTGGAATAATATAGAGGGTGTATTTTTTTCAAAATGAACTCGTTCGATTCCCGGCTAGGGAAAAAGTTATTTAAAAAAAGTAATGATGCAGTTTTAGTTTTTATCAAAATCGACCTCTAAACTCCTTTCAACATTTTTCGCTTATCCTTATAGTTTCGGATTTGGCCCTGAAGGCCCGTTTGAAAAATTCACCCTGTATGCAGTCTACAAATCTCGTTATTACAAGCTCTTATTAAAATTGCCTTGTCAGCTCGTATCGTATGTACCTATGTATAGTCCGCGTAAAACCGCTAGTCCTCTCTGAATATAGAAATGAATCGCGCCGCCATAGCAAATTGTTTGACTACACCTGCGCGAAACAACTTCAGAGCGGACTAGCAGTTTGACGCGGACTATACCTATGTGAGTCAATCTTGAAACTATGTTTGTCAAATCTTGAAACTCAATTTTAAACCAGTTAAATCCAACGGATTATCAAAATACTTGTACTATCAAAATATCCTATCTCATCTTTCTGTAAAAACTCTAGAACAAAAAAGTACTTAAATGAAAATATGTTCCCAAATTTTGATCTATATTCGTTCTTAACTGTGTTATTTTTGGTTTTGCAACAAAAAGTTATAGAACCATAATAAATAATTTAATCAAAGAATTTCTAAGAACATAATTGTTCTTAGAAATTTTCTGTGCGACGAATAATTTTCCTGATAGAGTGAAAACCCTTTTTCAAGATGGCGGCCAAGGGACAAACACCCAACAAATAAAGACTTAGATTCACACTAACCCTCTCATGACATCTAAAAAATATAATAACTTCTCCTGACAATTGCAACTCGAATGTAACATTTCAATGGATTAATTAGAATTCTTGTTCGAATTTTACAGAATAGCCCCTAACTATATTACTATCTCAACGAATGCTATATATTAAACATCTCTACATTTCACAGATTACCGCAGGCGAGTGCCCGCATCAAATGTGACGTTCCAGACTAGGGATGGCGATGAGATCGATTCATCGTAGAATCGATTTTTGGACCAAAATAATCGATTATTTTAATCGATCTCCAGTAATGGGTTGATTCAATGATCGATCTTTCATCCAAAAAAATGATATTAGATTTTTTAGAGGTTGATTGAACATTAACAAATGTGTTACACACATTTTTGATGACGTATACGTATTTCAGTTATTGTTTGGTTATGACGACCTTTATTTCCCGAGCTTCGCCCCAGAATAGATCTTTGATTCGATTTTTGAATAATCTATTCTTTGGGCCTCGATTTTTTTGTGAGTCCATCACTTCGATATGAATGAATTCAGGATTCTTCGGGAGTAACCGCCATCCCTACTACAGACTAACTTAAGCTTGCACTCAACACGTAGTTTCGCAGATCTGACGTTGCTTATGCGGATTATCTGCGAAGGCATGACGGTAATGACTGACTAAATTTGGACTGAGAATGTAATTAGGGATTTTGCACGTGATTATTAAATGCAATTAAATTTTGGGTAAAACTACTTTGCTAAAACCTGCGCGTCATTAATTGGCTGCAAGTCGTAAAATGACTTAAAATTACCTCCCATTGCTGGCTCCACAACTTTCTGGGTCTTTCCCCACAAGTAAAAGGAGACTTAAGCGTCCCTACCATTGGCTTCAATACAAATGGCTGGAAAATTTATCACTCAAAATGGCACCGTGAAAAGAAGATACAATGAAGATTCGAAATTAAACTCACAATCAAAGACTTTTAATGAGTATATTTAATAAGTACAACAATGCTTCGAATTAAATGATAAAATAGAGAACTGTATGATAGAGTGTAGCTGTAAAACAAATTTATCCGCATACACCTAATTATCTGGGGTAAACAACAATATATGCAGGTGCCGGTTCAATATGGTTGACAAATGCAGTACTGGCGCTGCGCCAGCCGTTCGTTCAGTTAATTGCACAAGAAATTAATTAGCTGTGCACCTTATTGTACGGGTAATCTTTTAAAACAGGGTTGCAATATTTATGCATCACACTTTTAGGCATAATATTGTAAGATTTGCAGAAATATATAATTTTATTATATGATATGAAACATTATGTTATGTTACCTTACTTTACGTGTCGTGTCGTGTCATATCGTTTTATACTGGTATCTGTCTACCAAAGCTCAAAATCCTTGAAAGAAATCAAACTTTTGTGGGCGAAAGTAGCGTAAAATTGATTTAGTATTACTAACAGTAACCGATAATAGAACATACAACGATCTAAGAAGATTTAAAATTTTATACTTATAATTAGAAAGACTTGGATTTTATTTAAATGTCTATACTAAGTACTACAAGAGTGTAGCTTTAAAACAGATTTATCTGCATACGCCTAATTATCGGGGGTAAACAACAATATATGCAGGTGTCGGTTCAATATGGTTGACAAATGCAGTACTGGCGCGGTGCCAGCCGTTCGTTCAGTTAATTGCACAAGAAATTAATTAGCTGTGCACCTTATTGTACGGGTAATCTTTTAAAACAGGGTTGCCATATTTATGCATCACACTTTTAGGCATAATATTGTAAGATTTGCAGAAATATATGTTTTTATTATATGATATGAAACATTATGTTATGTTACCTTACTTTACGTGTCGTGTCGTGTCATATCGTTTTATACTGGTATCTGTCTACCAAAGCTCAAAATCCTTGAAAGAAATCAAACTTTTGTGGGCGAAAGTTGCATAAAATTGATTTAGTATTACTAACAGTAACCGATAATAGAACATACAACGATCTAAGAAGATTTAAAATTTTAAACTTATAATTAGAAAGACTTGGATTTTATTTAAATGTCTATACTAAGTACTACAAGAGTGTAGCTTTAAAACAAATTTATCTGCATACACCTAATTATCTGGGGTAAACAACAATATAAGCAGGTGCCGGTTCAATATGGTTGACAAATGCAGTACTGGCGTCGCGCCAGCCGTTCGTTCAGTTAATTGCACAAGAAATTAATTAGCTGTGCACCTTATTGTACGGGTAATCTTTCTGAGCTGTAATATGTATGCATAACACTTTTAAGCATACTTTCTGTTATACAATTAGTCTTGGTATTCAAAAGTATTGAATTATATTATTATTTATTATATAGTTTTTTATTTTGAATGTTTATGTACTTGGATCTTAACAAATTCGATGATGTTTACAAAAATAAACTGAATTTTCGCGGATGTCTTATAGTCATCAAGTATATTGGTAGACTATGGAATGCGAAACATTAAATCTATAAAAATCTTTAAAATGTTGCATTCTTTATAAGACACGAAAACAAAAAGATAATTATTGTATTTTTAGAACACATCTCTTTTTGTCAATTCACATCTAATTACTTACCTACATTTTAGAATAAAAGAAGTCTATTTTGTTTTGTCTCTTCTGAAAAATATAACCTAAATACCACTTATTACCACACTTATGCAAAATATTTCAAAGTAATTTCAGTGTACTTCTGTAGGCCGTAAAGGCATATGTTATGAACTCGTTTCCATTCACATCGGCTGTTTCAAAAGTTTAAATGGCCCACTTGTCACAGCTATGTCAAATCCAAGTAAGGCGTATAACTCACGGAGCGTTTTTCTTCCGCCGCAGCGCGCGTTCACGGTACCGCACCACACGTAGAAATATAAAAATTAAGATAAATGACAGTTGCTATTTCAATGCGGTTTATATCCGCGACGTATACGTCTCCTGTTTCCGCTGCAACGGCGGCTTTTTCTAACCCTATTTTCTCCCGTCACTCCCGTCTCCCGTCACTCCCGCACGCATGTCACTCGCATCCTATTTTATCTTACGCATACGCACGCGGTCCCGAAGATATTGCAGCAAATTTATACATGCATGTGCGAGACACGAGCGAGCATAAACACGCACGACAAGAAAGGCTTGTTAACGGTAATCTATGAAAATATCGTTCTCTTTCCGTTACACTTGCGATCGTGTTCCACCGAATTTGCGGACGTCTCCGTACAGTAATCTAAGTTTTGTAAATAAAACAACTAGGTAATCTTCGTGCGTGCACACGAAACGGAATAAAAACGCTCCATGGGCTCCAACTCTAAGAATCTAAGTACATCGGTTAACCAAAAGACATAACTCTTAGCCATAATTGAATCTATATATCATACAAGTGGAATGCTAAATCGTGGTAAGGGGACGAAACTATATTACATCTGTCATAAGTTTCCTCACAATTTTGTTTATGTTGCTCATGAAGCACTTTGGAAGTTTTTACGTAAAAACGAGAAAATGATATTTGGTGAGACTCGTATTAAAATCTGTGTTATGGTATCATTACCACAGTAAAAATTTTGCTCATTAAAGAATGCAGTAAATAAATTTGCAATGATCTTCATGTGCTTCGTAGTGTTAAGTGGTCACTGCCACCCATGACCTTTTGTAACAAGCCTGTTGTTGTAAGATGAGTATAATTCAGGTTGATCTTTTTGTAAAGTGTAGATAGATAATATGGTTCTTCTTCTCACACAAAAAAAATACGAAAAATCTTTTATTTTACATCTACAGATGTCATGGTTGATTGATAAATTCAAACCTAGATATGGTAAGCTTCCTAATTGAGGTTGGCCACATACGCTTTGCTACGCTGAGGACAAAGTTGGAACGCCTCGGAAAAGTATGTGTCCCTTACTATGTCTTTTAAGCCAGAACACAGCAGCGCTAAACAATGCTGATATTAGGCAGAAATAGATGTAGCGTTGGTGCCGCCAGAGGCGAACCACAAAGGTTTTACTACGTTTAATAGTGTAGTGATATAGGGTAGTGAGTATATTTGCGTATTCTAGAATCAATGCGATGAAAACCACTGAACCAATTTCGACATGACTATTTCCGATCAAAAGCATGTATTCGCAGTTCAAAGTAAATAATGCGATAGGCTTAATTAAAATCGGTCAATTAAAACCAGAGAGAGTTCATTTAAAATGGTCACCTATTTGCTGTATGGGAATTTGGATTCTGAAAATGCAAGTCAAAACGGGAGATATGTATGCAAAAATTAATTATTGATATAAATTATATCGGTGTGGTCATGGAGTCATACTTTTCAGCATGCTCGTTTGGTAATACTATAGTATGAAAAAGAAAGAAAACTAAATAATTGTTATAAAAAAAAAACACTTGCTGGATAAAAAATGTAGCATCTAAAAGCCATCACGCCATCCTATGCCTCTATGATTTGAAAGAAAAACACGCAATATTCGTCAAACCCATAATTCACAAAACAAAGTATACCATAATGTGTGTCACTAAACCAATTTCCTGAAACATTTACATCAAACAGTTTCGCAACAGTTGTGCAGTAAACTCCTACGGAATACAGATAAGCTGGGAGCTATAGGTAGCGAGGGGTGTAAATATTTCCCCTTGTACTTACCGTAACGCTAATGGAATGAGTTCGGAAGCTGAGCTGCAGCGTGAAGTGTACCTTCCGTAAACAAGTTTATATTTTAACTACGCAGAGTGTTTCCTATTACGGTATCCTAACTACCATTATAAATGCGACAGAGACTTTGCTGCGCTTTCATGTCACTACCAATAGGGATGATGACAGTATTAAAAATCAAAGAATAAATGATTTAAGGAAAAACAATATATTGAAAGGTTTCTAAAATGACCCAGTTTATAAGAAAACTTTAAGATTTATTATATTTTCAATAAAATGAAAGTATAAAATACTGCAGTCGGCCATCTTGTCTGAAACGCTAATCGGAGCGCGAATGACGTCATTTTTGGGTATGTCACTGAATTGCTTGAACTTTTGTGTGGGATGTTCTAATGTGACGTCACCAACGAAGGCCATGACACCCGCGAACGTCTTCGCGCTTTTAAAATAAGTATAAAAATATGCTATTATTTGCGTTAATACTGAATTTACTGCAGAAATAATACGATTTTTGGAATCAGTAGACATGTACCAGTACGTACATTATAGAAGGGGTTTTCAAAATTTGTCATCATGCCAATTGTCATGAATTTTTGTCCACACGTTGTCATGGGCGCAGAAAAGGACGTAGGGTACCGTTAGTCCGCAAAGAGTAGTATTCCCGTGGCATAGATAGAACGACTATTGACACCTCTGCCGCGAGCGAAGTCGCGGGTAAAAGCTATTAATATTACTTAGGATCAAATTACAGTATATAAGCAAAAATTTCGTCCCCTTTGGTGTCAATATCTTGTCGGAATAGAAAGGACTATGACTATAACCCGCCACGCTAGCGAAAAATGCTGATGCAGACTTGTAAGCGAGTATATCGGCTTTTCGGGACCCCTCTAACCTGGGGTGCCTTAGGTACATGCTTTTTGCCCTGCCCTGTGCCCATAGTAAAGGCGGAATAGGCTTTAAGCGTAGGGACAGTTGCCACCCATAAGAGTAGGTTGAGAGTATGATGAAACACTTCCTGTAAACTCGCCATACTACAGTCTAAAACATGTAGCTGGTTGCTGATGCATTTCTGATCGCCCTTCAAATACCGATGACCAAGTTTAAAGTATTGTATTAAAACACCTCGTGTAAACGCCTCTATCCTTCAAATTGCAATATACAGGCGGTAGTAGCAGCAGTATCCGTAACAATTTCTCCACTCGCAATAGAAGGATTAGCCCCGACTTTTATGCGGCAATAAATATCGCATCCCGCATAGGTTGCATTACGTGCATTTCCCCGGCGCCCCGACCTCACAGGTACACGTGACTTATATCTGTTCTTGCAGTTCGCTCACAACTGTATCTAGTTTCTTAAACATCAAGCAACATTTTGAAAAAGTGTCCATATATTGAAAAGAAACTCAGTCTAGCTGGAGAGGCAGCCAGGGCGAAAGCACAATTTGAAAATAAAACCATTTAAACTCGCGATACTACAGTATAGAATAATATAGTTAGAAAAAACAACAAATTGACAAAGTAAAAAGTATTATAACATCTCACCTCTACTTCAGATTGGAATATACAGGCAGCAGTATCACAGCAGCTCCTCTCGCAATACAAAGATTAGCCCCGACTTTTATGAGGCAATAAATATCGCATCCCGCATAGGTTGCATTACTTGCATTTCCCCGAAGCCCCGACCTCACAGGTACACGTGACTTATATTTGTTCTTGCAGTTCGCTCACGACTGTATCTAGTTTCTAAAAGATCTAGCAACATTTTGAAAAAGTGTGAGTTGAACTCCTGTAGACCGTGTTCAATATGTTGAAATAAAACTCAGTCTAGCTGGAGAGGCAGCCAGGGCGACGGCACAAATTGAAAATAAAACCATTTAAACTCGTAATATTACGGTATAAAAATAATATAGTTAGTAAAAACAACAAATTGACAAAGTAAAAAGTATTAAAACACCTCACCTCTACTTCAGATTGCAATATACAGGCGGCACTAGCAGCAGTATCTGTAACAATTTCTCCACTCGCAATACAAGGATTAGTCCCGACTTTTATGAGGCAGTAAATATCGCATCCCGCATAGGTTGCATTACGTGCATTTCCCCGGCGCCCCGATCTCACAGGTACACGTGACTTATATTTGTTCTAGCGGGCCGCTCACGTCTGTAGCTAGTTTCTTAAAGATGAAGCAATATTATGAAAAAAGTGTGAGTTAAACTCCCGTAGAAAGTGTTCCGTATCTTGATGATCTCGTACCATAAGTTGTTTTAAATGTTATCTTAATTAAACAATATGTTTACCATTTGAAAATGTGAGTTTGTTCGAATAACATTGCACTATCGAGGGATTTACTGTTTGCCTTTAATTTAAGGTTATATATTTCTTATGGTTCCCTTATTATATAAGTGAAGAACTATTTTCTGTATTTTCGAAGATGAGTTATAAAGGGGGGGAGGGGCTGTTGAATTGAATAACTTCTCTATCTCTATTGTAGAACTTAAAAAGTATATTTGAGATCCTTACAAACAGCCCTGTCATTCTATGTATCACACAATATCTTTTGCATTTTTTTTTATTTCGCACCCAGTCACTTCCCAATTCAAAATTCAGTTGTAAATGCAACATAAGTGTTGAAATTACCTAAATCTTCAAATCTTCAAACATCTTGTAAAATATTTGAATCTCTTGAGACACTTTTCCGTTCATAGTGTTCCGATTCTTACTAAAATAATTTAAAAGGTAAATTCCGTGTCCACACAAGAATAGGAGTATAATATTCAATCTCAACGCAATCCTCTTAAGATGTAATACTCCCTCGCCAGATCGTTTTCTGAGAATATTTGCTTAGCGCAAATAGGTGCTCCACGCGTCGAAGACAATGCTTTGAGATCCGATATGTGACTTTCAATAGATCGTGTGCGGTAAGGATGAGCACTGACTGTAGTGTTTACACGTAATGTAACATTTTCGGGTGTAATTTTGTGTTTTACGTTACAATGCGCTGTGTAACATAAGGAATATTCTATTTTGTAACATTGGCTAAGGAACGTTGGAAGATGGTAGACCCTTTATAGTTCGATTTTGAAGGCACCACCTCTACACCTCTCTAATAACAGAAGTGTTCATCATTGCTGTGTTCCAGTTTGAAGGGAGACATACTTATACTCATTCCAACAGACCTCAGAGATAGCAACGCATTTATGGTCGATCTCAGGTATCTACGTAATATTACCTGGGGTTGATTACAGATGTCCATAACCGTCAGAAGCTAATTACCATCAAGTAGACTGCATGCTCGTTTTCTACTTCAATATTTAAAAAAAACTTTTTAACAAAAAAATTAAAACCGACTTCTATGTCACTACAAAGTAAAAAATAATTCAAATAAATGGTGGTTTAGTACATAGTTATGAAGTCGGCGCTTAATATATTTCGTTGGATAACGGCGTAAACAGTGTGTCGTGTGTCGTAAATATGAAATGGGACCCCCTGTGAAACTAGCCGCATACTATGGTGTTTAAATCATGTCGATCGGTCGCGGCATCGCGAAAAAATTGCTGAACATACATATATATACGCGTCGGTATGTACGCGTCGAATAGATAACCTCTCTTCCTTTTGGAAGTCGGTTAAGAATCTTTGTGCATGTTACACGGCGAACATCGATTTTACGCACAATGTACCTTCTTCTACTCTCCGTGCACACGGGACACCGATGTAATGTTCAATCTTTCAAAAATATAAAATATATTTTTTATCTTATTATAAAAAATAAATTATCGGCATAGTCTGCAAAACCTTTACAAACTATATAAAACGATCGTGTACTTACTGAAACTCTCTTGAGTGCACTTCTAAAGGTGAAAATGTATGTCGCTTATTCAACTGTGGTAGTCCTGCAATCGAAAAGTAATACGACCCTATATATTTTTGTCGCATTACATACATAGAAATTAAAAAACATCAAAAATGCTTTCGAAATTCATACTCCCATGCTATGATTTTTTCTATATTGTTGGGTGACATTGACACAAAGATACACAAACACCCTCAGAGGAATGTATTATTGTTATTCTATGCAAACACCACACACCAAAAACAAAGTCTAAATTCATCTTTTACATATCTCTCTGACCAAGCATCGAACCCAGAACCCAATGCGTGTCAGACCGGTAGCGTGACCGTTCCGCCACGGTAACGACTGAACAATGGCTATTTATTTTATATATCAAACCACATTGAATATTTTGTATGTTCGCAAGGCAGCAATCGACGGAATATTCCTTTCCTGCAGGCATTTGAATCGGCACAATTTTATTTTGTACGCAAATTGGCTATTTTACGACTGACTAGATTTGATTTTGTATATTTATCTATCACTACATTTTTATTATCGCCTGGTTCAGTGTTTTATTTATTTGATTTCATCAGCATTCTAGTAATAATTGATAATCTATTATTCATTACATTTATTGCAACAAATAGTTTATTTATATTTAAAGGAAATTAAAAGATTTTACTTCGAGTATTACTAGGACTAAGTTGGAAGTGTTGGAACAAGTCGGTCAAGTACCTTTGTCTCCCTTACTTTCAAACCAGAACACAACAGCGCTTAGAACTGCTGTTAGTCAGCAGAAATAGGCGTGGCTATGGTTTCTCACGAGTCGATCAACAAAGAGAACATTTAATACCAAACAACTTTAACTTGTTCAATATATCAATCAAATTAACTGTAAGAAACAAAACACAATAAACACACATATAAGTAGGAATGCAATAGAAAACAATTGGTGTAGTGCGGTCGTTAATCTTGATCGCGCACAAGTCTTCACTGCGCGCGATTCTGAACTAATCCGTCTTAATCCTTGCAATGGCCGCTCGTAGACGGAAATGGGGCTAAAACGAGTATGTGTGCCATATTCACCTATCCCGTGCATAATTTATTTATGTGGTTGCGTCATAGCTATGTCCTATATTCCCATGTTTTAAATCGTAGGTTAGATTTACGTCAATGGGTACATTTTTTTAACCGACTTCAAAAAGGAGGTGGTTATCAATTCGGCCGGTATCTTTTTTTTTTTTCTATGTATGTACTCTACGAATTACTCCGCCGTTAGTGGACCGATTTTAATAATCCTTTTTTTATTGTATAGAGACGAGCTGGAAGTTGGTCCCATTAAAATATGGTTAGGATCCATCGATGGGTTCTGGAGAAAATGAGGGGAACTCCTCCAACCATGTAAATATAACAGCCATAACTTCGCCGTTGAACCTATTTTAATGCCTTTCATTTCATGTGTGTACAATTGCTACAAGTTGGTCCCATTTAAATATGATGAGGATCAGAGTGGGTTCTGGAGACAAAATATATAACTCCTCAACCGATCGGTATAATTGAGTTTCGTTTGAAGATATTTGGTGTAGGTTCTAATGATATTGCAAAACCAGTTTATCATTGACTATTTAAGGGTCTGATAATGTGGCTCGGAGTAAAAATATATAACTCCTCAACCGATGGGAGTAATTGAGTTGTGTTTGAAGATATTTGGTGTAGGTTCTAATAAAATTACAAAACCAGTTCATCATTGACTATTTAAGGGTCTGATAATGTGGCTCGGGGACATAATATGTCACTCCTCAACCGATGGGAGTAATTGAGTTGTGTTTGAAGATATTTGGTGTAGGTTCTAATGAGATTGCAAAGCCAGTTCATCATTGACTATTTAAGGGTCTGATAATGTGGCTCGGGGACAAAATATGTAACTCCTCAACCGATGGGAGTAATTGAGTTGTGTTTGTAGATATTTGGTGTAGGTCCTAATGAAATTGCAAAGCAAGTTCATCATTGACTATTTAGTTAGGTTAGGTTGGAACATAATAAGACAATATAAAACTAAGCGAGCAGGGCGCGGCAGCGCCCTGCGAGCGGGCGGTTCCAATCAATGTAAATTCAGACCTTACCTTAATTCATAATCACGTTTATACAATTTCCTATTGTATTAATATAAATGTTAGTATGTCATCACTAAAAAGGGTGAAAAAAAAAATTTAACAAAAAAATACAACCGACTTCTATGTCACTACAAAGTAACAAATAATTGAAATAAATGTTGGTTTAGTACATATTTCTGAAGTCGGCGCTCATACTGGACACGCTGTTTACATCGTTATCCAACGAAATATATTGAATACAATAAAACACAATACATAAAATGTAATGCAATAGAAAACAATTGGCGTACCGTGTAGTGGGATCTAATCTTTATGCGCATAAGACTTCACTGCGCGCGATTCGGAGTTGCGTATTAGTTAATCCGTCTTAATCCTTGCAATGGCCGGTTGTAAACAGAAATGGGACTAAACGAGTATGTGTGCCGTATTCACGTATCCCATAGAAGGTTTATTTATTGGATTGCGTCATAGCTATGTCCTATATTCGCAATCTTCTGAAATGTAGGTGTAGTCTGGTATAGTTTCACCCATCAGTTTAATAGACGACACCTTTTTATATCATTGGTCGGAATTTTATATGATTTAAGATTAATATTATCGCGGAAATAAGACATTTTAATAATTATGTAATCGATACTCAAGATACGGGTATTAAAATGCGTATCGAGATTACCAGGTTATTTCATACATAAGCTAGTCTGTTCATTCTGAGTGCTATATCGGTAGCCAGTATTATACTGACATTTGAAATTTAATCAAATTAAAAAAAATATAGGATCTACTATGAATAAAATATTGATATTGTATTTTATTCCATCAGTTAACACGTCTCGTATTAATTGCATTTTCAGCGGTTCACATCCAGGATCGATCGATCGGTTGCCATGTTGCCATTATGGGCTTACAAAGCTGAAAAATGAGTATTTTAATTTTTATAACCGCTTTTATTGTTGTTTATGAATATGAGCTTGAATAATCGCTGGAGTTTCGTCGGCACTTGGCATGTTTGTGGTTTTCAAAATTTATGAAATTCAAACTTTATGAGTGCGGTTGACTCCTTTGTGCGATTCGGTTGATAGTTTAATTTAACTTGTAAATTGATTGCTGTGTATGTTAAGTTTATAGAAGTGTTTGGGGTTTCTGGTTTAACTCTTCGTTATAGGTATTGTAAATGGTTGATATTAGAGAGATAATTAGATAGGTACCTACTTTCTGTGGGTGAAAATTACATGGAATTACAGTTTTTGTGCCCCATTGTTGACCGATACGATATATTCATGTTTTGCCATAGCTCTGCGTACATTATTATAAACACTTCATAGAAACTTAAAAGAATTATTACATGGCAATCCAAATAATTGGAAATATTTATTCCCTAAGAATACCTATATTCCGTGAAGCATAAGTATAAGCACACCACATCACTAGCGATAGTGTCCAACCCTAATTGCCACTTAGATAGACTCTATGCCGCGTCCGCACGTTCGTCAAACCTTCACAAATTCAGTCGTATGGATAGAGCGATTGCTTTGCTTTGTGTATATTTGCAAGCGCTTATAGCATAGCTTTTATTCATCCATACGTTTGTGCAGGTTAAGAGTTCACCACATTAAGTTCTCTTACTTTTACATATCGATATTTAATCAAGACAGCTAATTAATATAATGCAGCGCTACTAATTAATCTTAGTAAATAATGTCGGTCTGGCGTCGCGCCAGTGCTGCTGTATTTGTCAAAATGTATTAAAACGAACACCTGAATACCGTATTCGTGTCCAATCTAGACGCTACGTACGTTTTGCGCTTTTTAATTAGTTAATTAATGAATATTGCAATGAGACAAAATTGTTGAGTTATTTATGACAATGGGATGCTCGTAGAAGACAAAAGACTGCTCTCGTTGTCAAACAGCGTTTTGTCTGTTTTTAACAGCTTTTACCTTTGTAGTCGGACTGACTAAAATGATCACTATTTATTCTGGTAATAAACAATTAATAGAATATTTAATAAATCAAAAATTATGGACAGAATGATATGAAAATGGTTAAGAGTTTAGACTCAATGGATTAAAAAAAAAGATAAAATATAAGCGACGAATAGATAACCTTTCTTCCTTTGGGAAGTCGGTTAGAAATAAATATAGTTTAAAAAACTAAAAAACACGTTTTTATGATAAAATGAACTAAAAAGAAAATAATTTTCAATCTAGGAATCAATTAAGGAACAGTAAATAGTAAAATTGTGAAAAAAATAAAAATAATAAAATAAATAAAATTCCTTTATTTCAGGCAACTAAAGACCCATATAATATGTGTTAGTAACAGATTACTTATAAGCTATATTAGTACCTATTATAATGCGTAAAAAAGCGTGGGGTCCATTTATCAGTTTTTGAAAAGCGCAGAGAGCAGAGATAGGTATTTAAAAATAGATAGTTTATTTAAATACACAGTTGTTTACAGGTGAATCTTATAATGTTTAAAAAAAAATGGCGTACTAAATACAGCTGCTTCGACTCTTACTTTATCTACAGATAGTCAAATTATAGTGCTGTACTTTCCTATATTATGTTTATACGCTTCAGTAGGTATACCAATATGGATTAAGTTTTACAGTTTTTAGGAGTGTACAGTTGAACCGTCAGCCAAGTTATGGCATTAAACTCGAGACTGAATCAACCTCATTAGCAGTAAGACCTCATTACTTTGGGAGTTTACGTGTGTGCTACATTCAGGCATTTAAACCATAGACGTTATAAGTTTCATATACGGGTAAGGGAAACATTATTTCCGAGGCGTACCAACTTAGGCCTTAACACTTGTCAGAGGTGTTTAGGATTTGAACCTCGGACCCGCGATTAGTGGGGCAAGTTTCATCCATTTTGCTATTATTGCTTTGGTTTTATAGCTACTAAAACATACAAAAATGAATCTAAGGATATAATTAAATGTAACAAATCAACAAAGTACCTACTTCTTATTCTTTAAAGTTTCGTCAAGTCTTCATCTTTCGAGGCTTTTTATCAAGGCAATTTAGTAACTTTTTGCGTTATCCTCGGAAAATATTCAAGTACCAATTTATTTCGAAATAGAAAAACAAAATAAAATTTTCATAAATAGTAATAAAGTAATGTCTCCAATTTAGAAAAAATGATTCTACGTACTTAAGTACCTGCTGTTAGTGCTTATGAAAATATTCCACAATTTCTGCAAAGACAATGATAAGTTACACGTCTGATCCCAACTCATTTCTATCCCACGGCTGGGCACAGGTCCCCTCTCGAAGTAAGCGGAGTTTAGGCTAGTAGAGTGAACTATATTCACCACACTGGCCAATTGTAAATTAGTATAGTCCACGCCAAACTGCTAGTCCGCTCTGAAATTGTTACGAGCAGGTGTAGTCATACAATTAGCTATGGCAACGCGATTCATTTCTATATTCAGAGCGGACTAGCAGTTTTACGCGGACTATATACTCCTTTCGTACTTCATAGGCCTTTGAGAACTTTTTCGTTTCTCAAAGGTTTGTAAGTTTCCTCAGGATGTTTCCTTCGCTGTTTCAGCAAGTGATAATTACTTTGAACCTTCAAGTTACATAAATAATATTAAATAGAAGAAACAAAACACAGACAAATATTACAGATTATAAATGAGGACGAGTGAAACGAGGCAGAAGCGAGTTTCCTGACGATTTGAGGCTCGGCACAGTGAGAACACATCTCGCGCTAGATTTGCTCCAGCCGAGACAAATGATAGCCACTCTCAGATATCACTCACATTTAATTTGTAACTTAGCAAATAATGTACTTTCTTCTCAATACTTCCATCTCATACGCCCTGAGCCTTCAAAAGGTCTAGTCTTGACTTCTTAAAAAAACACATTGATTAAGTAAAAGAATACACTGAACGAATAAGTAACTATATCATTGCTGATATCCTATTTTTAAAGTTTCTTAAGAATCCTCGTCAATGCCTAAGAGTAAATACAATACAAGACGTATTTTTAACATCATAGAAATACATATACTTTAGCAGACAGAATATAGATAAGTATAAATAATATTTAAGAAACAAAAAACCCGCCAAATATTACAGATTATAAATGAGGACGAGTGAAACGAGGCAGAAGCGAGTTTCCTGACGATTTGAGGCTCGGCTCAGTGAGAACACATCTCGCGCTAGATTTGCTCCAGCCGAGACAAATGATAGCCACTCTGAGATATCACTCACTTTTTATTTGTATCTTAGTAAATCACTGTTACTTTTTCTTAAAATCCTTTTTAGCCAAAGTTTAATCTTCAATTCCTTAAATACTTAATACATTAATTAGTGTCTCAACTAATCTGCACGAATTAGTATATTATAGCCAAATTCCTACGTTATGACTTTAATTTTTGATTTTTTCTTTTGATTTTAATTTATTTGACTTTTGTTTTTTTCTGGGAATAATATTTGTTATCATCAATGTATGAAACTGAAAGCAATAGGTAAATGTCACAACTTTAGCACCGTAATAAGATAAATTGAAAGTCTTCTTTTGTAACGATTTTAGTCTGGATCTAGTGAACAATTCGATCTAGATTTACTTAATTAGACAAATGATCGTTTCGCTGAAATATAATTACTAATCTGTTCATGTTATAAAAAATTACTGTTGTGATTGACTGTCATTTAGACCTAAGAAGTCCTTGTTTAATTATCACTGAAACAATATTTTGATAGAAAATATACTTAAATGTTTGTTTCTGTAGATGCAATGGTATTTTGGGATTTTTGGTAAGCATTACTTAAACGGATAATAGCAGATATGTTACATACAATATGAATATGTATCGTGACCTTACAACCTCATATTAAGAATGTTAATATGTTAATTCATTTTACTGATCGTTACATTTATATCAATTAATTTATATCAATCAATTTAGTAACTTTTTGCGTTATCCTCGGAAAATATTCAAGTACCAATTTATTTCGAAATAGAAAAACAAAATAAAATTTTCATAAATAGTAATAAAGTAATGTCTCCAATTTAGAAAAAATGATTCTACGTACTTAAGTACCTGCTGTTAGTGCTTATGAAAATATTCCACAATTTCTGCAAAGACAATGATAAGTTACACGTCTGATCCCAACTCATTTCTATCCCACGGCTGGGCACAGGTCCCCTCTCGAAGTAAGCGGAGTTTAGGCTAGTAGAGTGAACTATATTCACCACACTGGCCAATTGTAAATTAGTATAGTCCACGCCAAACTGCTAGTCCGCTCTGAAATTGTTACGAGCAGGTGTAGTCATACAATTAGCTATGGCAACGCGATTCATTTCTATATTCAGAGCGGACTAGCAGTTTTACGCGGACTATATACTCCTTTCGTACTTCATAGGCCTTTGAGAACTTTTTCGTTTCTCAAAGGTTTGTAAGTTTCCTCAGGATGTTTCCTTCGCTGTTTCAGCAAGTGATAATTACTTTGAACCTTCAAGTTACATAAATAATATTAAATAGAAGAAACAAAACACAGACAAATATTACAGATTATAAATGAGGACGAGTGAAACGAGGCAGAAGCGAGTTTCCTGACGATTTGAGGCTCGGCACAGTGAGAACACATCTCGCGCTAGATTTGCTCCAGCCGAGACAAATGATAGCCACTCTCAGATATCACTCACATTTAATTTGTAACTTAGCAAATAATGTACTTTCTTCTCAATACTTCCATCTCATACGCCCTGAGCCTTCAAAAGGTCTAGTCTTGACTTCTTAAAAAAACACATTGATTAAGTAAAAGAATACACTGAACGAATAAGTAACTATATCATTGCTGATATCCTATTTTTAAAGTTTCTTAAGAATCCTCGTCAATGCCTAAGAGTAAATACAATACAAGACGTATTTTTAACATCATAGAAATACATATACTTTAGCAGACAGAATATAGATAAGTATAAATAATATTTAAGAAACAAAAAACCCGCCAAATATTACAGATTATAAATGAGGACGAGTGAAACGAGGCAGAAGCGAGTTTCCTGACGATTTGAGGCTCGGCTCAGTGAGAACACATCTCGCGCTAGATTTGCTCCAGCCGAGACAAATGATAGCCACTCTGAGATATCACTCACTTTTTATTTGTATCTTAGTAAATCACTGTTACTTTTTCTTAAAATCCTTTTTAGCCAAAGTTTAATCTTCAATTCCTTAAATACTTAATACATTAATTAGTGTCTCAACTAATCTGCACGAATTAGTATATTATAGCCAAATTCCTACGTTATGACTTTAATTTTTGATTTTTTCTTTTGATTTTAATTTATTTGACTTTTGTTTTTTTCTGGGAATAATATTTGTTATCATCAATGTATGAAACTGAAAGCAATAGGTAAATGTCACAACTTTAGCACCGTAATAAGATAAATTGAAAGTCTTCTTTTGTAACGATTTTAGTCTGGATCTAGTGAACAATTCGATCTAGATTTACTTAATTAGACAAATGATCGTTTCGCTGAAATATAATTACTAATCTGTTCATGTTATAAAAAATTACTGTTGTGATTGACTGTCATTTAGACCTAAGAAGTCCTTGTTTAATTATCACTGAAACAATATTTTGATAGAAAATATACTTAAATGTTTGTTTCTGTAGATGCAATGGTATTTTGGGATTTTTGGTAAGCATTACTTAAACGGATAATAGCAGATATGTTACATACAATATGAATATGTATCGTGACCTTACAACCTCATATTAAGAATGTTAATATGTTAATTCATTTTACTGATCGTTACATTTATATCAATTAGAGAGCGACAGCTCACACTGTGAACGGTCGCTCATCCATAAGCTCACGAGCCATAGACTCGTGGGATATTTCCTTAATTGAACGTCATTCAGTTATTTTTTAACAAAAATGACTGTAGACATGAAAAATTTAATAAATTAGAAGAGCTACTTAAAAATTTTCTCATCGCCACAAAATTTGTTTACGTCATCGGGGAGGGTCGGGTGGAATACACTGGGCCTCCGCTGGGTAAACTGGCAGAATTGTATATTTTCACTTAATTATTCGTGGCAGCTCTGCCGCTTTAATTCTAGCCGCCGGCGACGAAGCATTTGTCAAATGCTAATCTACCCCAATCGCCTCGCCTAAGTTAGTGTTGTTTTATTCACAACATAGACATAATCTTTCCGTTCCATTCAAAACTTTGTAGAATAGTTCTTTATTTGTATGTTTTATGCGGAATGCGACTACAGCCTTTAGTGTTCGTGCTACTTCAAGTGTAACAGTGAACAACAAGAATTAAAATGACTGGCGTTTAATTCAAATTGTACAAAGGCATGCCTTTTAAACAAATATATGCAAACAAACCTGTATAAATTATAATTTTATCTTGAATATATTTTATTCTCCATATAAAATTGTTTAATACATTTCCCCATTTGCATTTAAATATTGGAATGCTTTAGACTCTGTTGAGGATCGAGGCTCGGGCGTAACAGCGGGACATGAAAATTGTCCACAATATTTTATTTTAATTTAACAAAAATATGATTTAATAAAGTACCTGAAGCGAGCTGGCAACTCATCTGATATTATAACCTCTATATAAAATACACAAAAAGTAAATCTTTACCAAGTTACTTAAACTAGAGATAAAAGGCGAAAATTGTAGATTCCCACTCAATTATTCGAAACAGCGAGGCGAGTTAACACAAACCGCTGGCGACGAAGCATTTGTCAAATGCTAATTATCCCCGCTTGCCCCTGACGAATGCTGGCCGATGGGAATTGGTTAACCAGTTTAAAAAAGTCAAGTTGCTAGTTTTTGTTTCTCATTTTTTATTCTTCAATTGTTTTTCAATTGCTTCGCAAAGTTGACACATCCAAACCGGTCTGCTATGCAAAGGATTAATAACCAAGGATGAGAGTATGGTCCTCGAACAGTCTGTTTGTGTATTTCTCTTTATACTTATGAAACTTTGAATGCAAAAAGTGTATTTTTTAAATGCTAATGATTAAATCTGAAATATTTAATTCTGATTACGCGATAATATAATTTATTATCTAGCTATTTATTTATGGATAAGAACCTTTTTGGGAAATTGTTTTTGATATGGTAAAAAAAAAACAACATCACAAACAAAGCTTTTAGCATCCTAACGATAACGTTTAACCATTAGAGAATAGAATATAACTCTCGAACACCAACCATAGACAAAACGACCTCACAAAATACGTAGTAGCAATCGTTCAAACCGCTCGCGACCAACATTCGTCAAATGCAAATAGCCGCCCCTAACAAGTGACGGAGTTTTAAAATATCGTTTTAATTTTATTCTGCCGTCCATTTTCTATCTTTGAATTTGGTGCAACGGTGCAAAGTTCGAAAGGTGGAATGTTGGCTTTATACTCATTGAAATTGAAACTGTGTCGATGCTATTCAATTTTGCTGCTTTATATCTGTAGCAGTATGTTTTAGTTTTAAATTAATGTAAGGAGGCACTTGTGCAGTGAGCATAGGTAAATCGTCTACGAAATAACTTCCACATTTTTATGGAATTTTATAAAAATAAGAATTTTACTACTTTAGCTTAACAAGCATGCAATTTTCCTAGAGTTAAAATTCTATTACCGCCCATGAACATCTAGATATTAATAGATGCCATTTCTAATGGACATTTAGCTCTAAAGCTAATCTACTAGTAACTTAACATCTAAACCCACTCTACATAGCTTTACACCATCCCAAAAAATAATTTAACTATTGTTTCCTTGAATAGCTTTGTTAAGGTACTTACACACCTGGTGGAAAGCAGATTTTACGAGTAATCGAATTTGTCCTTAAGATTTTTGTTGCAAAAGTGCAGCTATGGTCATGGGACTCGTAGGCGCCAGATACCATTTAACATAGGTGGCCTGCACGTGCCGGTCCACGCTCATATGCACTCTGCCTTGTAGGAAATAAATACAAGCAATATATATTCTCTTCGCATTGGAAATCTACATAATTACACCGATTAAGTAATGATGCACTTAAAATATTTGCACGTGGCATTCCATATTAGAAGCAAGGATCATAAATATCGACTAGTTCTTTTCACTGACTTTAATGATGATGATGATCTGATGATATTTTGAGCAAAAAAGTTATTTAATCATAGAGGGAGTCTTTATTATAGATGTTTTCAATATAATTGAAGAAAACAAACATGTATATAGAAGCAAAAGGTGGTAGTACCAAAATGGTTCTACCGGTGAGAAACCATCGCTATACCTATTATTAGCGTGAAGCAGTTTTGCGTTTCAATGGAAGGTTTTTTTATACTCGAGCCTAACGATAAGCAGACGTGCTACCTGATGAAAAGTAGTCAACGTCGCCTATGGATAATGCCAGCACCAGAGGCGTCGTCAATGCATCGCTGACTTTGAAGGAGTAGAGTAGTAAAAAGGTTTACACCTTTTTTGAAGAGCTTACATATGAGGCATCAGCTCTATCTAACTGTAACCAAGATTTTAAACTCTAGTTCTTCACTATATGGAGATGGTTATGACAAATGTCTTAGACAGACAGACTAATACTGTTACCGTTTAATAATACGTACTACTACTAATTAACAATTATTACGTTTGCTGTTCCTATAACACAAACAAACAAACAAACAAACATACAAAGAAACAAACAAACAAACAGACAGACAAAATACTGTAAATATAAAGAAGTACTATTGATAATCTCATTCCTATGACAAAATCGTATCCTATCTATATGTGAGCGGTGTCCATGCATGCAGTTATATGCAACAGTTAGGCCATTGTTTCGAATAAGGCAACGTTAGGTCTTAAAGGGACAAGGATAGTAAGGTCGTAAGCCCTTTGCATTATTCAAAACTAATTTTATATAACGTTTGGTCGTATTTAGTTACATACATAACTGTAAATAAAAGAGACCTACCTAATAAGAGGAATGGAATTATTAAAACTATACAGTATTTTATTACACTATATATGTATATAGGTGTGCGAGGGTTGTGAGTACTGCATAAAACTTAAGGATTAAAAATATTTTATTTGAGTCGGGTTTTCACTAACTTCTACCAATCGGAATTGGAATAGCGTAGTAAAATACATACACTCCAGACTTCAACCTAAGCCTAATATAGTACAGTAAACTGCAGACTCCCCCAATTGGAGTCTGCAGCAAGAGAACCACGTCCAGCAGCGGGATATAAAAACGTTTGCAGCCACATTTGGCGAAGCATCGTCACAGCATTTCTAACACTTCAAAATCATATTTAAATTTTCTCCGTTTCTAAATTATGAAACACAGATTAACCCAATTCAATTCCTTGGAGAATTCTCCAAGAATATGAAACTTCAAACATTGCACCTTTATTTGGTAGCATGTCTTAACATAGATCAAACGCATGACTATCTAAAATAGTACAACAGACACCGTAAATACGACCACATCAGACATGTCGCTTCCTTCATAACATAACGGTTAACAAATACATCTACAAATAAATAGCAATGTTTTGGGTTGATGTTGTTTGATGGAAAAAAACGAACATGCAACTTGTCTGTTGTTTAACAGTAACTGTTGTACATATGTCAGTCGTTTGAAAACGAAATAAAAGATAACGTGTATGAGGTCAATCATAAATACATTGCTATTAAAGGACTATGTCGAAATACCTTATGATAGCATATAACTATATACCTACCTTACTCTTCGATTTATTTTAGTATTTATCCTGTTAATTTCATTTACATTTAATTTATAAAATTTTATTTGTTATAAGTTATGTTATGCTAATGTCATATTTATTTTTCTTTTGTATTTATCTTGTGATTGGTTAAGACCTTTCTAATTAATTGAAATAATAAACAATGTAGAAAAATAGCAAAATTCGTAGAACCAATTGCAAATTGTATGCAAATAGTGGTATACAAGATGGCGGATCTTTTTAGAATTTGAGGTGAAAATTATTTTCATACACAAGTTATTTTTTTTTAATCAAGAAAATTATTCTCTAAATTATAAACGATAAATAAATATACATTGTTAATTTTAACAAGTCTCACACTCAAAAAAATATCAAAATTTACGCTTACGCAACCGCGTACCACCATCTAATCTAATAAACCTAACATATTAATCATATCATCGACGTTTACTATTCATACCTTTGAAGGGTAAATCCATGAGAATCCTCTTTCAATTCCCTTTTCCGGTATCCAAAGCCTGTTAAACATAAACCGTAACGACGTATCGGATAATGACTGCTCTTGTATAAAAAGGGCACGATTTACGGTGCGCGTAAAATCGAAGGGCCGTAATGTTATCTGCGTATTCAGTTTTACGCAAACTCGCTAGAGTGTATGACGTTACGAAAAGGGTGCATGGTGCTAAGAGCTTCCCGTTGATTAATATTGCCCTTTTGTAAATTTGAACATGGAGGCGCTGGTAGACTTATTTTTGATTTATAAAAGATGTTTAACTTGCTTTTTTTCGTGTGAAAGGTGTGGCAACGTAAATTGATTTAAAGGAGATATAATGATCTCAGTCCTAGGATTTGAAATGATAGACTTCAAGCAGGGCTCCTATGCATTTTAGGATTGATTATAAATGTCCCCACAACCTCAGGTTGTAAGTAAAATTCCTTTTAATATTTTTATTGCATTTGTAAACAATTTTCTCTTTTACCACACAATACGTTGGGAAAACACAACAATGCTATACATGATTACGTAAGAAAAATAAGTTCTTATACTAAGTAAGAGACTACCAGTTTCCATCTCATATGAAACATGTCAAACATGACGTGACGATGTATCGGGAGCGTAATGACGTCTATAAAGGCTGGATTTATGACGCGCGTAAAATGAAACTGCCGTAATATTGTCTCCGTATCAACTCCGTACTAACTCCGTACTTACGCAAACGAATGAAATGAAGATCTAACTGAATTGCGTAAATATAAGTTAAAGTTTCTTTTTAATCGTGTTTCCTGTTTCCAGGTTGTGTGACTATGTGTGAATAACACACGCTAAAGTATTATTACCAAAAAATGGTGCTTTTTACACAAACACGTAATAGTTATGGTGGTAGAACCTGTCTTGGTTTGACTTTGGGACTACCGCTACACCCATCGATATACTACTCATAAAGACGCTACACCGCTATATGGTAGATATGTGTCATAGGGTTCGTACACAAAACTGCGATGCGACGTCGCATCGCAAAAATCTGCGAGCTCCCTCGACGCATCGCAAGAACTTGCGAATTGATTCGCATCGCACAGTGGTTGTTGTTGTTGGTCACCCTGAGAGACGCTACGCCGCACGATATCGCATCGCAGCAATTCGCATCGCAATTTTCTGCGTTGCGAATTCACATCGCGTCTCATAGGGTTCGTACACAAAACTGCGATGCGACGTCGCATCGCAAAAATCTGCGAGCTCCCTCGACGCATCGCAAGAACTTGCGAATTGATTCGCATCGCACAGTGGTTGTTGTTGTTGGTCACCCTGAGAGACGCTACGCCGCACGATATCGCATCGCAGCAATTCGCATCGCAATTTTCTGCGTTGCGAATTCACATCGCGTCTCATAGGGTTCGTACACAAAACTGCGATGCGACGTCGCATCGCAAAAATCTGCGAGCTCCCTCGACGCATCGCAAGAACTTGCGAATTGATTCGCATCGCACAGTGGTTGTTGTTGTTGGTCACCCTGAGAGACGCTACGCCGCACGATATCGCATCGCAGCAATTCGCATCGCAATTTTCTGCGTTGCGAATTCACATCGCGTCGCATCGCAGTTTTGTGTTCGAGCCCATAAGTGTTAAGTGCTGTTTTCGTTTTGAAGAATGTCAAATGTCGAATATCAAAGAATGTCAATAAGTAAAATAGTCTCATTTCTCTATACAAAGTGTATCAATTTATAAGGTGGTACAACCCTTTGTGATTCGACTCTGGCGGCACCGATATCCTTTAACCGGTCCTTTCAATTTTATACTATCAAAAGAAAAGACTGACGCATTTGAAACTGACGTCATCATCATGAACATCATACTGTCCCACTACTGCGCACGGGTCTCCTCTCAAAATGAGAAGCTTTAGGCCATAGTCCACCGTGCTGGCCAAGTGCGCATTGGTAGACTTCACATACCGCTGAGTTTTTTTTTTATAAATCTCTCAAGTATGCAGGTTTCCTCACGATGTTTTCCTTCACCATTTAGCAAGTGATAATTAATTTTTAGTACGCACATATTTGAAAAATCAGAGGTTAGTGCCTGGGATTCAAACCTCGGACCCATCGATTGATAGGCCGAGTTTCTTAACCACTAGGCTATCACGTTACACTGTAACTGACGAACTAACCCTTAATTTAAAAAAAAAAAATCTACCTAAAACAATTACTACTATAGCAATATAACAATTTTTCCATAAACGTAATAACGAAATAAAATGACTAAGTAAATACATCACACGAATTTCTAGAGTAAGCAGTCGCTTCAAATCCCGTCTGAAGAAGTTTAAGTTAAATAGTAAATCCAGAGTGCTAAGCCGTTAAATCCTGAGCTGACCGTCACTCAAATTGCCGCTTGTATTTGGCAGCGCAGGTACGCTACCATTAACTTGCAGTAATTACCGCCACCTTGTGGGGCCAGGAAGTACGTAAAAAACGCTTTTACATATATGCTTCGGGAGACAATATAAAATTCCTTGTGTTTCACTTGGCGTCTCCTTATTATTTTAAAAGAAATAAATATTTTTGAATTTGTGCCCTAGGTACCCTGGACACACACAAAAACAAAGCAGAGACAACCAGATCCAAAATGAATTTATAAAATTTAGACTACATTTTTCATTTAGATAATTGCTCAGGAAGCGAAACTAAAAGTTTCTAGTTCACAGCAAATCAGTTCTATAAACTGGTTTCTATAGGATAGGATAGGATATTATATAGGAAAACTGGTTTCTAACAATGTTCCATTTAGTTCGACTATGTCATATATTTATGTTTTATGCCGTGTCTAATATACAAATGTGTAGTTAATTTGTCGATCCATACATCCTGGTTATTCGTACTCTACTCAAATTTAAAAATCTATAAGTAGATAACTAAGTTTATTCATGTCTGTTCGTAATATCCTAATTGTAATAAACTTACAACGCCATAAACGCTTCAATTTTAAGGCCAGAACCTAAAATTACTACGACCTATGACACTTGTATAAATTTTAACTAACAGCTCATTAAGCCTTATTTCTAAAACGCGTTTCTCATGGCCCATCCCTAGAACTACGAATTTATTTCTCAAGCGGCCAGTAAGCCCAGAATTTTGTGCGAAATTACATCATTGTGACGGTTTGTGAGCGGCATTCTTGCATTGTTGCATGAATAATTAAATTTGGACGTTGTCATTTTGAATTTCTGACGCGACGGAGATTACCGAGGGTGACTCCGCTGAATAGGGTTAAAGCTCCCGCTATGTCGATTTGGAGCTACTGTTCCCTTTACAACGTATAGCGATAAAGTAAGATTGTCTTTAAAACGAAGCTCCGTATATAACGAACATATCGGCCATAAAAAGAAATATAAAAACCCAAAAAAAAGAATCCAACAGCACTCTATATATTTTAAAAGCCGTCAAGCATTTGGACAGCACGTGACAAACAAGGCAGCATATGTACGATAGAAAAACATTGCCCTCCTAAGTCCAGTAAGAATCAACAGTCTTTCGGTATCGTTAAGGATTTGTATTTATTAAACTAAAATAACAAACTATACTGCAGTTATAGATAAGAATAGATACCTCACCGCCTTGTAATTAAATGACTTAAATGGCTGACGATTCTGTCAGCAGTTTAATGGCTGACATGGTGTAATTTAATACGGAACAATGCCAACATGAGCAGTTAAGACACCAAATCGAATAAAAAAAGTGCGAAGAAATCAATCAAAGTCTTTTTGTCTACCTCACATGTTCACAAAAAAGAGAGACAAAATATAAAGCGCCATTTTGTCAATTTAGACGTTTAATGTTACGTTACTGTCACTATAGTTCTGATTCAATCCGCTAGGGGCGCTGATTAGAAATTGTATGGGCAAATACGTAAACAAATACCAAAACAGTCATATTTGTCAAAACGTAAAAACTCATGGTAAGGGTACAGACTTGAGTGAATATCAAGTCGGTTACACATATTATGTTGCTGTGGCGGCGGGTAAAGTTGAAATAATTTTTATTTAACTAAGTAGGATGGAACGGTAATTTTTTGGCTATGTTCCATAGTTCTGTACTGCTAGTCTGAAGTACTATTAATTCTTAGGATTTAAAAGCATTATTCCGTTTCCGTAGAAATTAGTTTTTATAAAGATTATGAAACAATAATTATTAATTAACAAGGATAAGAATGATAACGTTATATCATTACATATTTTATGGGATACTTTCAGTAGAAACTTATATGAAAAGTAATTTATTAGGTAAACATAAGTTTTACTTTTAAGTTATTTTTGTTACATTTATATTACTCGTTTACCGCTTGCCTATCATCGATGAGACAACTCAGCATTTAAATCTAATTATGAGTTTTAATTAAGTGGCATTTGTTTACTCATGTTTTCTGTTAAAACGGTCCCAAAAAAACCGTTCAATTACAACTTCATTCTCATAGGAAGAAATTATTTTTGGCTGACTTTAAATGGAACTCCGGTATTGCATTAGTGACTATTTAACTCTCGTACGATTTAAATAACGTACTCTATTGCAAATCTTCAAGTAAGTCAATTAATTCTCTATTATCTCAAATCAGAACCATAATTCACCATAATTCATCGGATATCAAGAGATTCTTTCGCCGCTTCTTTTCCATAACGAAACACATTCCGACGCGGTGGTAGCTTGTTAACGTTCAAAATCTTATATATAAGTAATATTCTCGTGTCACAATGTTAGTTACCGTACTCCTCCGAAACGGATTTACTGATTTTCACCAAATTTTATATGCATATTCAGTAGGTCTCAGAATCAGCTTCTATCTATTTTTCATACCCCTAAGTGATAAGGGTTGTTCGCCCATAACAATTTTTTAATTATATGGCAACACAAGGTTTCCCTGGTCAGCTAGTAGTTCTATAAGAATTAATTTTGAATAAATTATTTAATATTCAGTGGTCATTACCGTCTTTCGACATCTGTAATCAACTCCACATAGATTAGAGATTCTACCTACATCAGATCACCGAAGCGCTGTCACTGCTGAAGGCTATGATGGTCGGCTAATACCCACACTCTTACACCAAAACGCAGCCCTGCTGCACCCCAGAAATAGGTATAAACATCTGTTTCTACCTACTTCTGGGTTCCTAATTCCTATCTAGGAAAGTGGCCATTTTGCATTACAATGTTTATGACTAGTTATAAGGGTATATTGTACGAAGGAACCCTTCGGGCGACGCATCCGCCTGTCAATTTATTAAGCGCTTACAAGACAAGTATTTTAGCCGTAATGCGTTTGTCTACCGAGAATTTCCATCAACACCCCTAAATTCACATTTTACATATTATTCCGCATTCAAAGTACCTAAGGGTGTGTCAATGTCGGGTTTACCATTCTGTACCGTTAGTACGAGTTTTTACATTTTTACAAAAATGACTGTTTTGGTATTTGTGTACGTATTTGCCCATATATTTCCTATCAGCGCCTCTAGCGGATTGTATCAGAAGTGATTGGAAATGTATGAGAAATACGTAAACAAAAAGAAAAACATTCATTTTGGTCAAAACGTAAAAATTATACTAAGGGGAAATATTATTTGTATGTATTGTGTATGTGTACATGTGTGTGTGTGCGTTTTTCTGTGCATGTGTGCGTTTGTGTGAGCTGGCGTGCATTATATGTGCGTCGTTGCATGTATGATTGTTAAGTTCACAGAAGAATCTGAAGTTGGTAGAACTTTTTGTGGTTCTACTAAGGCGGCACCACTACTTGTCCCTGTAGTTCCGTGCCCAGAATAGGGCTACGGTATCCCCTGCTTGTCGTAAGAGGCGACTCGAAACGGGGGCTGCCGGGGTTGCGGACGTCACCCAGGTGTCTATGGGTGGCAGTAGTCACTTACCATCAGGTGGGCTGCATGCTCGTCGGCTACACCTGTATTATAAAAAAATCTCGGATGCGACTTTAATTTTTTTTTTTTTTTTTTTTTATTTATTCATTTATTTCAGACAACAAGGTCCATATTACATATACCTTACAGACTAACATACATACTAATATATACTTATAACTAAATCACGTATTTGCGGCGACGTGAGACGCGAGTCTGGTGACTTCCGGGGGTCCTCTCCGTCCACGGAACTGGAACGAACCACCGGAACACAACTCCCTTCGGCCACAGCTCCTCCTTCAGGAAGGTCGACAATTGCTCAGTTGGGACGCGTACAACAAATGAACTAAAGTTCACCGCGTTACGCGCCTCCAACTTTTCGACCACCAATCGGAACTTGGTTTTTACCGCCAAATACTCCACTATGTCAGACGGCTTCGTGCTGTAGTGGAGCCGTGAGACATACACGTGAGACATTTAAGTTGCGTACAATATTATTAGTTACCTAATAAAGAAAATTTAACACTGTTAGGTGCTCCAATATTTGATGATGCATTTGCTCCCATTATAAATTCTAAATTACATCACTTTGAAAACATTTCGGAACGACTTTTTGATTTAAAACCTCACATGGCTATATATATTTTGCGCCTTTGCTTATTCGCTCCAAAATTCATGTATTTACTTCGTTGTTGTCCATTTTGGAAATTCCCATCGGTCACTCATATTTTAGATACTTTATTACAAAACTGCTTATCCAAAATTTTAAATTTAAAATTTGATGATCGTTCCTGGATGCAGGCAACTCTTCCAGTTAGGTTTGGTGGCATAGGTGTCCGCACGACGGAAAGTTTAGCACTTCCGGCTTTCTTGGCCTCCTGCCATAGTACGCTCGCCCTCATCACTGAAATATTAAACACTAATTTAAATGATGTTCGGGTGGCGTACATGTCAGAGGCCGTGGAGGTCTGGAGTGATCGTTTTCCGTCTGAGGACACTTCTATGTCAGAAAAGACCAAACAATCGGTTTGGGACACACCGGGTCTTAAATCTGTTTTTGCCTGCCTTCTGGAAAGATGTCCGGACAACACTGATAGGGCCCGGTTATTAGCTGTTGCCCAAAGCGATTCAGGGCATTGGTTACACGCACTCCCGTCCAACAATATTGGCACCGTGTTGGATCCTATAACTTTGCGTATTTCCATAGGTCTCCGGCTCGGTGCCAGGATTTGCGAGCCTCATTTTTGTCCGTGTGGGCAGGAGGTGGACACGTTGGGTCGGCATGGCTTGTCCTGTACCAGGAGTGCCGGCAGGTTGTATCGTCACGGGACTCTGAACAGTTTGATTCGTCGGGCACTTGCTACCGTCTCTATACCTGCGACGTTAGAACCTCCAGGCCTTTTTAGAGACGATGGCAAGAGACCCGATGGAATCACTCTAGTTCCATGGAGTCTCGGACGACCCCTGGTATGGGACGCGACGTGCGTAGACACCTTGGCCCCATCGCACGTAAGCAATACATCTGTGTGTGCGGGGGCCGCAGCCGACCATGCCCAAACTCTCAAGCGCCGTAAATATAATAATTTATTAGACAATTATTTGTTTGCGGCGCTTGCAATAGAGACAATGGGTCCATGGTCATCTGACATGAAAAAATTCATGTCAGATATGTCGACCAAGCTTGTAACTGCTTCCGGGGACCAAAAAGCTGGCGGCTACTTTGCTCAAAGGCTAAGCCTTGCCGTTCAACAAGGAAACGCCGCCAGCGTTTTGGGAACCATGCCTCACACGGCAATTTTAGATGGTTTATTTTATTTATGATTTTATCTTTTTTACTCTTGATTGTATATATTGTTAATTAGAAATATTTTGTATATATTTTAGCTTTAATAATTTCTTGTTATTTAGTAATAAAATTTTCTGGTACTTTTGTTACACTAACACTGTTAATAGTTACCTACTAAGAAGAAAAATATAATTTGCCATTACATAAATCACATTTGTGACATTAAGTAAAGGTTAAGGGGTAAGTAAATATTATTCAATGCAATGTTGTTTTAAGACATTATCCTTATTTAAACCCTGAACTAGATTTTGAATTTGTAATTGAATCATATACTTACTTCCTCTATATTGCATACTTGAAATTACGTTAAACATTAAATCGGCACTTAACCGGTAAACAGTGTCAGTATGAACGCACCTGTAGGTTTATGGAGGATGACACCCTTTGATGACGTGAAATAGGATGGTTAATGATGGGAGAATAATGAAATGGTACTTGAAATTTGCCGTTTTGTGTCCCATCCCGAATTTGGGACACCGCACATCGTTTTTAATGACAAAATTATAATTATTCTGCTTCTTTATTGCTTTCTTATGTTTGAATCGTTTGTAGTGTGTAAATATCTGTGAATAAGTGCATGAGTGACAAAGAAAAGCTGTGATAGCCGAATGGTTAAGAAACTCGGCCTTTTGTTCGGGGGTCCGAGGTTAAAATCCTAGGCACCACTGATTATTGAAAGTTATGTGCGTATTAGAAATTAATTATCACTTGCTTAAACGGTGAAGGAAAACATCGTGGGCTAAGCTGCATATAATTGAAATAGGTGTTGTTAAAGAGACTCCAGTCCTTGAAAACTTTTTAAAATAACTCTCAGGCGTGTAGGTTTTCTCTAACTTTGTAAAATCAGATGCCCTGACTAGACTTCACCTCAGTACCCTTAGTAAGAGTTTTTACATTTTTACAAAAATTACTGTTTTTGTATTTGTTTACGTATTTGCCCATACAGCCTAGAGCCCCTAGCGGAATGTTTCAGAAATGTATCGGAAATATGTAAACAAATACAAAAACTGACCTCAGATCCTCTCGATGAGAAACAGAGTTTCATCCACGAAGTTATCACTGTCTCCAAATGTCTCCAATAGGCACTACAAATAATTCCATTTATTAACTTATTTATATTATATTCCTTAATAATAATAAGCCATATTAATACGTAAATTCTATTTATATCGACCGATTTGTTATTGCAATTTCTAATTACTAAATAGATATTTGTAATTGTTTCGCCAAATAGTAATACCACTACTGCTAAACCACAATTAATTTTGCAAACGATTTCACTGGTTCAAATAAGTATTAATTAGTTAAATTCTATATAACGTGTTGTAATCATATTGTAGTGCAATATGACGCCTGTCTTTTAATAGTTTGAATTGAATTTGAATAAATGAGTAATAATATGAAATCAGAATAACCATTCATTTATAACCGGGAAGTAATGTAGCCTTTGCCACTATCACAATTTAGACGAATCTGTCGACATATCATATGTTAAAATCCATCAATCATCATTTCTGCTTCATAACAGCAGCGTTAAGCGCTGCTGTATTCTGATTTGAAGGGTGTAAGGGAAACATACTTTTCCGAGGCATTCCAGCTTAGTCCTCAGGGGTAGCGGCGCATCTGTGGCTGACCTCAGGTAGAAAAATCTAATCCTATCTGGGGTTGACAATAGATGTTCATGGGCGGCAGTAGCCACTAACCATCAGGTGGACTGCATGCTCGTCTGCTACTCCTATTTTATCAAAAAAGAAGTCGGTTAAATTCAAGCTGTTTGAGCCTACTCTACATACTTTTTCGAGGCATTCCAGCTTAGTCCTCAGGGGTACCGGCGCATCTGTGGCCGACCTCAGGTAGGAAAATCTAATCCTATGTGGTGTTGAAAACAGATGTCCATGAGCGGCAGTAGCCACTTACCATCAGGTGGACTGCATGCTCGTCTGCTACTCCTATTTTATAAAAAAAAAATCAAGCTGTTTGGTAAAACATTACCATCCCACAGTCGTATAAAACGAAAACTTGGTAATTGGACCCGAAAATGAATTGTGTCTGTTATGAAAAGAAACATAGTCCCTATAGACATCATTAAGGGTCTTTGACTCTTCACCCCCCGAAATTAGGGTAAAAACCCCAGTAATAACACTATTAGGTAACAATGATGACCAAAATTAAAATGGCCGCCGAGCTACCAAGTGATTTACGTGTGAAGAATGATTTAAATTTTCATTATGTGGCGCATGATTTACCAGCGGTCTCTTATTAATGCTCCCTCATAATGTGACACACGGATGCAGAAAATGGAAAATATTATTAAAAGTAGCAACCGAGCATGCAGTCCAACTGATGGCAAGAGGCCACTACCGCCCATGGACACCTGTAACTAACCCCTGGTAAGATAAGAATTCAACCCGAGGTCGGCTATATGTGTTGCTACTTGCTACCCCTGAGGCCCAAGATAAACAGCTCGAATAAGGGTACACCCTTTAAACCGGAACACAGTAGCGCTGCACGTTGTTGTTTTTAAGCAGAAAGGTTAAAAGGATGCAGTTGAGACACAAAGGGTTCTACTACCGTTTAAAAAGTTAAGTACTCTAATTTACGAGCGACAGATAAGAACCGTCCCCAATAGTCGCAGTCTGTCGGTGCCTATTGTCGACCATCGAAAGGACTGTCATTCGAGTATTAACTCATAGTCGCTCCCATTCCTGTCCTTACCTCCCATAGGTAGTAGTTAACGCCACAATCTAATCCCAACATTGTATTTCACGTTTTGTATTTATATAATTATGCATAATTATGTGGATTCAAAATTTGTTCATCATTTTTGATGACAGTGTGTCACGGCCGAGCGCAATCAGTACATTAATAAACGTAAACACGCCAGTAAACCAAACACACCGTACGCGTGTTTGTTTTGTTATAACTCAGAAACATGTGATTTTATGCTACTAAAATTTCAAATCATTTTAAAGGACTCAGAACAAAAGTGATAGACTGAGCCGCCCGAACAAATGTTAAAGTGTATGAAATTCTGACGATTTACGCGTACATGCAATGCAAAATGATGTTAGTGTGTTTAGTAAGTGCAAAGAATCTCGGATAATTTGTTAAGTAGATGTACTATATAATAAACTCCTATAAAAAGAAATTAATAGGCATCGTGTGCATTTGAAAGGACTTGATATATGTCTGTTATAAATAATCAATTTTCATGTTCAATTTGATCGGCAATAAAAAGAATTTCGGATCATTCGTTAAGTAGTTGTACTATATAAGAGCCCGGAAAATTTGTTGGCACCTGGAAAATAAATTACAATAGTTATTTATATTTTAATGGACTTCAAACATGCCACTTATTTATAATAATAATGAATCCTTTCAATTTTACCATGCAGCCACTTCATTAATGTTAGATTTGCCAAATTCGTGCAATCTATTATTAATTCAAAGTCTCTCACACGAGTGCAAGTTATATTTAATTTTAAGCTCCGCAAGGCGTAGTCTTTCTTTTTTGGACCAAGGAAACATGAATAATAATTTTAGAAATTATCTACTGTCATTTACAATATGAAAACAGTCCATAGTAACCGTGCATTTTTCCGGGATACGAGATTTGGGATACCGAGAAAGTAGTTCAAGGTTTTTGTTAAGTTGACCCCTAAACTTCCACTATGTAACAGCACGTCGATATTCTGTAAAAAACAAATTCGGAATAAAATTAGTCTATGTGTCTTGCCTCTATGCCTTTGATCCAAATCCATTCAGTTCTGGTGCGATGGAGTAGCAATCATTCATCTAAACTTAAACATTTATAATATCTATTAATAAGGTTCTTAAACAAAAATTAAGAATTACGGTACCTACCTATAGCAGGATATTATGCAGATATTTAGGCAAATTTATATAATCTATGTATTTTATTAAGTCAAAAGTTAAATACCTTAATTCATCAAGTTCTATTTTAATGTATGTTAAACATAGAAGTCCTTTCCTTGTGGACAAAATGAATGAATTAATTATAAATGTATTTAAATAACCACAAAAAAAAGAAAAGCATTATAAATTGCAATTTTTAAATTAAAATACGGAAACGCTATAAATTGTTAAATGTAACTTATAAGTTTTTAAATCCATTAAATATGAGAATCCTAAGAGAATTCTATAAAATTCCTTGTAATACGGAAATGAGAGGAATTTTTCATTTATAACATTATTATACTTTACCAGTTCTAGATTCCTCTCTCGGAATATTGAAAGCGGTAATGAAGTTTCTGAGTAAGTATTGCAGAAATATTAAAAAACTAAACAGTTATGCGCTGTGATCAATATACCGCGTATATTTTTTAATTGAAGTACTCGTAGTAGTAAAGCGTTGATCACATTCTACATTCAAATAACTCATGGAACAAAATTTTGAAGTTATTCAAGGAAGAAGACGAAAATTGCCCGTTCCCCCCTTATCTCCGAAACTACTGAGGCTATGATTTTGAAAAAAAAAATAACAGAAAATAGATCTTTACTTAAATATTTAGCAAAACCTATTAAAATTTATAAAAAACAAACTTAAATTTTTAGTCGGTACATATTTTTTTCCATACATAATGTATAAATTTTTTATCATTATATTATTTATTTTTTCCATTTACAGTGTTAAATACGTAATACGGAACCCTGTCCACGCGAGTATAACTTGTCTTTTTTAATATCAATTAAACCTACCCCAGATATAAACAAGGATTTTATTAAATTACCCGTAATGAACTTCGTTAATTTTCGAAGCCGTTAATTATAAATGCACTGGTAATATGTTACAATCTTTATTTTCGACTTTACTACCATATTGATAGAGTGGATAACTCCTTTACTCCACGGAATGTAGTAAATGATACGTTTAATCTATTTTTGATATATTGTTTGTAATTGTTTTTACAGTAAATTAATTTTGAAGTTGTATCCGGTTTTATTATACTGCTTTTGAAGTTTAATTCCGATGGTGGCAGAACCCTTTAAATCCCGTTCAAATCCCAGCGCAACTCTGATTTTTCATTCAAAGTAATATGCGTAGTACAAATAAAATACTTGCTATAAATACGCGTAATAAATGAAAACATGATAAGAAAACCTACTCGCCTAAGAATTCTTCAATAACGTTCTGAAAGTTGTGAGAAGACTACCAACTCGTCAGCACTGGTAAGCACGGTGGACTATGGCCTACGCTTTCCGTTTAGTAACGAGCCCAGCAATGGGTATCAGTAATAGATTGATGAAAAACATAAATCTAAGAAAACCGTGCAGAGCTTCAGGACAATGGGTTGATAATTATTTGACAAGCATTATTCAAGACTATATTTATAGTGCCACCGTAATACAGAATTAATTACACCAATACAATATTCTGTGTGTGGATCAGTCCTTTGATCCAATATTCACGCGACCGACGTACGAAAACATCGTTTATTTATATAGTTATCAATACTTACCATTGTACAATTACAGTACATGACGTTTAATTAATCATCGACGACCTATTTCTGTCCTTCTGTCTTCTAGGTTGATAACTAGAAAACAGCACAGCTTAAAAATACTATTATAAAGCAGAAATAGGTTTGGCCGCGGTGTTACGGCCACTTCCAAACAATATATAGAAAATTAAAACTATCTGAGCCACTAACAGTTCGTGGTTCTACCTTCATGGAACGAGGCGTGAATTTACTCCAACCTAATTAAAGCGAAAGTCCAAAATTCTAGAGTTATGAACACTCGTTTTTATTTGAAACACGGAAAGTTTGAAACTAAGGCCTCGGGCAGTTTCAGGTGGAAAGAAGTTCGCAACTTAATATAACGGAGAAGCGGACGGCATTTAAAGCGAGCTTATTAAGCGCTGCACACACCACCTGCATAGGCTTATACTTAAAAATCTAACCATTTTCTGGTGTTAAATTAGACATTATGTCTTATTTACCAATATGTCTTATGAATTGAAGGTGGTTCAAATCCGGCGGCACCACCGCCACTTCTATTTCTGCCTCATAAAGGCAGTGTTTAGCGCTGCTGTGTTCTGCTTTAAAGGTAAGGGAGACTTACTTTTCCGAGGCTTTCCAGTTTAGTACTCAGGGGTGGTGGCGCATCTGTGGCCGACCTCAGGTAGAAATATCTAATCCTATCTGGGGTTGATTACAGACGTCCATGGGCGGCAATAACCACTTACCATTAGGTGGACTGCATGCTCGTCTGCTACGCCTATATTATATTAAAAAAAACCTTTAAAAAAACCTCTGAGCAGTCTGAGCTTTAAGTACAGTGTGTGAGAAAGATCCCTTCTCGATTATCGAAAACTGTATCGAATTAAGAGAAATCATTCATAGATAGAGAAGTCATTATGTTGTAGTCATTATATTCTTTCTGCTTGTCATTGTGCATAGTGATAATATTTATTGTGCCGTCCAAAGCACGTTAGCAAAATTAACCACTATTGGCCACCCATCCAATTCCCGACCGCACTCGACATTGCTTAACTTTGTACACCGTAACAGTGTAGTCTTGTATCAATGTTTTGTTATCTTACAGTTGTCTCTTGAAAAACATAAAAACAACAAGGATTATGCATAAGCCACTTTATAACTAAGAAAGCACAAGTTACGAGCCAAAACTGCTAAAATTACCCTGATTTGTACATCACTGAATTTAAGTCTAAAAATTTTGAAAAAGAAAAATTTTCCTTTGAGCATCGTTGACGTTACCAACTGAATAATGTATTATCAGTCAACCTACTGTTGGCTTGTCTCAAATAAATAATCGGCTAAGTGCGAGCGAACTTGCCAATGAAGGATTCCGTACCACGGTATTTTTTTTTTATTATTGGCATGCAAACCATACAGCGCTCTCTGGACCTGCTGGAATGATGTACACACATGAGCCAACAAGTGTGTGTGTACTTAGAATTTAAGTATTTTTTTGTTTTAATTGTCTTTACTAACATAGGCTAAGTTGTCTTTAACACTAACCCCCTTGTTTGTTGTACACTAACATAAATTTAAGAAAATATGTATAAGTAGTAAGTACCTACTAACCAAATCTATGGACTGTAAAAAATCTATGGACTGTAATAGTTCTGAAATAAAGAAATTATTATTTATTGTCATAGAAATAAATGCATTACGAAATTTCGGTTTAATGGATAAAGCGAAAAATGTCGAAAAAAGCGATTGCACACTCGTCACACTCGTCTATGTACCTACTACGATATGGTAATAACTTGTGGATGACTTTACTTCCCCATATCTGGTCTATTGGCTCTACAAAATGACGAAGCCGGTGGCGAAACGGTCACCATATCTGACGCGCAGAGGGTCCCGGGATCGATCCCCGGCCAGACAAATATCTGAAAGACAAATTTATATTTCTGTTCTGGGTCTGGGTGTGTGTGTATTCGTCTTTGTATATGTCGATAGCACCCACGACACATAGAAAGTGTAAAAAAATTTGTACCTATTATACTTTCAGTAAAAGTCTGCGCAAAGTAATAGAATAAGCAATGTTGTTCAGTATGTAAGAAACTTAGTTTCTCCAATATATACGTGGGTCATTAAACTATGTCAGTGTTATCTCGCACGGTAATGGGTTATTACCCGCCTGTATTTACCTTGCTCGAGACTCGGCTCGAGAAACTTAGGGATGGAGAAGTTTATCGGTAGATTGGTGCCATTGCTGCATCGATAAGTTGGTGATAGAACTGTGCCAGTTTACCGCGCGCATTGGACGGAAATGTGTCAAAGATTCGATTTAAATTACATATTGGTTTGTACAAAAGAATTTAGAAAAAAAAACGATTTAAGAGAGAATCATATAGAGTGATTTTAACTTGAAATTGTTGCTTTTTTAATATACATTTCGTGCATTTTTCATAATTGATGCAAACTGCTGTTATACGGCAGGAATAGGTATGTGACCGTGGCTACAAAAGGTTGTGACGATCTTCCCAGGCATTCAAAAATTTGACGGGTCCTGAAGCAGGATAGAGTGCGGTGAAAGTATTTGGGAGAGAACTTAACCCAGCAGTGGCTCAGAGTAGATTATTAAAAAAAAGTCGATAAAGAGGTCATAGTAAAGCTACCACCTTCCGGCGTTACACCTTCTAAAAGTATATTTATTCCGATATCGATAGTTTTATCGACAAGGTCCCATCCCTTTGTATCTATTACCAATCCTCGCGTGTGCAATCTGGCTGCACCGAGTCCCTGGAGTACTTCGCTTTCTGGAAATTACTTCGAATAAACAAAAATTTAAGGATAAATATTTGTAATACATACTTTACAGTTTCTACAGACCTTTTCAGTTTCGTCTTTGGAGTCAGCACCATTTCATCGTGGTGTTCCTTCACCATTCCTTATTATAGAGAAGTTCCAAGTTAGCCCCCAGGGAGTAAAGTAAGGGAGTTTTTTTTGTAACGAGGGGGAAACCTTCAAAAGGTACCCGGTGCCGTAGGAGCAACACAGGCTTATGTGGGACTCTTACCGCACTAAAATTCCCCCGGTGGCCGTCCTCGGCGCTGTGTAGAGGGATCTTCAACGGAACGCAACCGGAGTCCACACATACTGCCGTCCATCCCGGGGTCGCTGGCCGGGCGGTTTGAGCTCCCACTCTTGCCGTCCGCAACCCCGGAATCCCCCTTTTAGTGGCCTCTTACGACAGGCAGAGGATACCGTAGCCCTATTCTGGTCCCGGAACTACAGGGTCACTATGGCCTACACCTATGAACCAATTAACCTACATTACACCTATTACACCTATTAACTTAAGAGATACTTTAGTAAACAGCGATAAAATAGTTGCTTAAAACTCGGTATCTCAAAAAGGGTTCAAAGTTCGAATCCCAGGCACAGACTTTTGACTTTTTACTTTGCTTAAAAGGTAAAGGATAATCATGAAAAAACCTTCTCTACTCGTCTACCAATTCGCACTTGGCCAGCGCGGTGAACTACGGCCTAAACCTCTCGAGACCCTATCCAGCTGTATCACAGTATTAAATAAATATTTAAGTAAAATACTCCTCAAAACAGTCCTAACTAGATCACACTTAATGACATATTTATTTGCCCAATCTCCTAACATTTAAATATAAAACACCACAAAATAAATACTCGTTCAAACATTTATATTTACGCCACAGAGAATAGTGTCTATTTATACCCTGTAATGGTTAATGTTCGGTTTAGAGAGAACATTTGTATATTATGGTACTACCACATATTGGGGAATATTAAATATTTTTAATTTTATTAAGACAGAAATAAAATCAAAAGTATATGAATAAAAATTAGTTATAAACAGATCAAAATTAGATAAAATCAAAAATTACATGAAGCGACTAATGCCCCTTGTTAATTAATATATGTAGGTTTTGGTTACCAAAGACCAAATTTTGACACATTCGTTCACTGGTAAGCAAAATGAGGATAGATTGAGTATTAATAACGGACGTAACTTGGTAGCTAGATCATAATAAATAAAATCTACAAATATTAAAGGTATCAATGATTCGACCCGGGAGGTAGTACGTTCAGGTATCTTAGTACTTACGAGTTTTAATGCATCTGTGATCGATTTCATGTACTCGTAGAACATTTAATTTCAGAAATATTGAACGTAAACGTTGGCCCTCTTATGTCGAGGGCCCTGGGAATGGGCCCCCAGTGCCCTTAGGGTAAACACGGAATAGATTCGACGTGTATACTATATAGCAAAGTGTGGAAAAGGCTTTAACAGAGAACCGACGTTAGAAGCCTTAGGCATTCCATTTCACGGCGCATCAACCGTTCGCTTTGGGAGGCTCTCAGCGACACCGGCTCGTTTCCTATTTCTCCTTTATTTTTTATCTATCTTATCTAATCTTTAGAGTTCGATCTAATCTTTAGAAGCACGAGTTTTTGTGTTTGGTGTGTGTGTGTGTATTGAAGTAGCGAGCATGCAGTCCACCTGATTATAAGTGTACACATCTGAAAAGATTAGATCTGCAGGCGACCTCAGGTCGCCCACAGATGCCGTCAGATATGTACCGACCCTAAATCTTTTACATACAGACGTATTACATACGACATGATACGATACAACCATATACGTGCCAGTTTTCGCCGACAATTCATTTATTCACTTCTTTTTAATAAAAATACATTTTCCAACATAAATATCACAACAACAACACTACACTCCTCAGTACAACAGATCTTAGATATTTAGTGAATGTGTTGACGTTGTAAGTGCGGGGCGCGGGAATATCGCGACACACAAATCAGTTTTATCGCAACAGCGATGCGGTTTATCGCCGCGACACCAGACACTTGTTATTTCGCTCCAATTTACGGATAGTTTGTATTCTGAACGTCTTCGTAGATTAGTGCTGGACTTTTGCTTTGAAATAGAAAATGTCAGAATAATAAGAACTACAAAATGCAAAAGTACCACAATTGCATCTATATTTATCGGACTAAATTGGAACGCCTCGTGCCTCTCAAATTCCCTTTCAAACCAGACTGGAGTCTGTATAAATATAGACGTATTAAATAAGGTACGATACAGTCATATAGAACCCACCAATTATTAATTCAACCTAATGATAACCTATTTCCTTTGCGAAGTCTGTTAAAAATACATTTTTCAACACAAATATCACAACAACAACACTACACTCCTCGGTACAACAGATCTTAGATATTTAGTGAATGTGTTGACGTTGTGAGTGCGGGGCGCGGGAATATCGCGACACATAAATCAGTTTTATCGCAACAGCGATGCGGTTTATCGCCGCGACACCAGACACTTGTTATTTCGCTCCAATTTACGCATACTTTGTATTCTGGACGTTTTGGTGAATTCTTTTAAAGTTTGAAACAGATGTATAATTTGTGTTAAATTTAGCACTGCTTTTTACGGTTTATGCAGCAAATTAAAAATCTACATGATGTTAATTAGTCATTTCCGCCCATATACATAAATATATGTAATTTGTGTTATATTTAGCACTGTTTTTTACTGTTTATGTAGCAAATTAGAAGTCTACATAATGTTCATTAGTCATTTCCGCCAATAGACATAAAGATATATAATTTGTGTTATATTTAGCACTGTTTTTATACGGTTTATGTAGCACATTATCAGTCTACATAAAGTTAAATGGTAATTTCCGCCCATAGACATTATGTATAGTATAAATTGAAAGGTAGAACTAGTAGGGAAGATGTACCACCATAACTACGAGTATATATTTGTAGCGTGAAGTAATAATGGGTTTAGGTATCAGGTTTTTTTACAAAGAGGAGTAGCAGACGAGCATGCAGTCGACATGATGATAAGTGGCTACTGGCGCCCATGGACATCTCTAATCAAGCCCAGATAGATATTCCTACCTGAGGTCGGCCACAGATACGTCGCTACTCTGAGAACTAAGCTGGAACGCTACGGAGAAGTATATCTCCCTTACTACAACCCTTCAAACCAGAACCCAGCAGCCCTTAACGCTTCTGTTATGAGGCAAAAATAATGGTCATCCCATTTAGTCCTCAGTTTGTGATTGGCCTAAGGTTAATCTCCTATTACATATATATGGAGCTGTTGACGAATGTCTGTATGAGGCAACGTCCATTATCAAATAGGATGCATGCTCGTTCACTACTTCAGTATCATAAAAAGATGAGTAATCATTTATTCCCAGACCTGTCTAGTCCACTTAACATCAATTTGTCTGCAACAATCGCATGTATCTATAAATAAACTCAGATGGCCCTGGATAAGCATTGCATTGTGCGTTATGCAGACGTGCGTGCCATGCAATCATGCATGTAGATGCAATCAGACGCAGTTATGATCTTAGTCGTGTATGCTTCGGTAACGGAATAAAGGTTATGTATATAGATGTGATGTGTCTCAGTTTGCGAACTAAAGGGCTTAGTTAGAGCGGTCGATACTTGTTTGAAGCGCAAAGGGTTCCGGGTTCAATCCCCGACCAGACAAATATCTGAATGATGAATTTGCATATCTCTTCTGGTCCTGGGCCTTTGTGTGTCCATGGCAACTACGACACGGGCCTATTATGGAGCTTTTGTGTATAGAAAGCGTCTTTTTTGCTTAAAAGTAACCATAAGCTAATAGTCGGTAGCAGCAGATAAAACATATCGTTTTCATTAAAAAAATATTAGAATCATTTCATTAAGTGATGTTAGGCCCTCTATAACCTACATGGTCGCTTACACGTACGTCTTCAACTCGTCTCCACTTCCTATAGCGTCTAGGGATAATTAATTTGCATAGCAGGCGTTCAAATTGGACACGTTGGTACACACCACAGAGAATTGTTTAGCTTAAACCGAACAAACCCGAGTACAGTGTTAACTTGCCCTAAGGGAACATCAGTTAACCTTTAAATCATTATCACACCCAGTATATACATAATTATGTTCTGTATTGTGTGTATTATACACTTCATCATCAACAACCCATTATTGTCCCACTGCTGGGCACGGGTCTGCTCTCAGAATGAGGTTTAGACCATAGTCCACCGCACTGGCCAAATGCTTGTTGGTAGACTTCCCATACCTTTGAGATTTTTTTTATAAATCTCTCAGGTATGCAGGTTTCCTCACGATGTTTTCCTTCACCGTTTAAGCAAGTGATTATTAATTTCTAATAGGCACATAATTTTGAAAAAACAGTGGTGCGTTCCTCGGATTTGAACCTCGGACCCCTCGATCGAGAGGCCGAGTTTCATAATGTATTCATGTATGATACACTTGTGTAGATAATAATTGTAATTCAAAATTAGTTTATTTACATCGATCGAATACTATAACCGCCATTTTGATTAAAAACTTTATTGAAACTAGTTAATAGTCAATAATTTTATATAAAGAACATAATTAAATTTGAATTTTGAAATGATTATTTTTAATTAGTTATGAAAAGGAATAGAACAATACCTTAGAGCTGTAAAAACCAAAGGCATAGGCAAAACCTAGAAATATCTTAAAGTTACTATTGTCATGAAAGCTCGTAATTACAAACTTTACAAAGTGGGTAGTTGGAAAAAAGTTCTATTGTGTGAGCACAAAAGCTTGTTAGCTTTTACTTAAAGGATATTAAAATTAAACTGTTATGAGGGTGCGTGGGATGTGGAGCTGGCTTAAGGCTTTTGCGGTCTTCATAAAACATTTTCAGAGCTCTGTAATGGTTTGTAACTAGGTCTTGACATACTTTTGTTGCTATTTTTTCTGAGAGCAACATGAAAAAATTCTGATACTTCTTTTGACGTTTAAGGAATAGTACATTACGATACGCGTGGCCAAAGTAGCCTATTTTTGCACGGCGTGAAGTTAGCGCCCGAGCGCAGCGAGGGTGCTAAACGCCGTGCACATAATAGGCTACTTATGTCACAAGTATCGTATACTATTTTATAGCTCGTGTGACATAAACCCGCTTATACTTGTCAATTAATATGAAAAAATATGATATTTTTTTTTAAAGAAAGGAAAAGTTATAAATGATTGAAATTAAATTTTGAATAAAAAACAACAAAAAAGTGTGTGTGTGTCAGCTACGACGCACGATTGGACTTTACTCCTTACGAACGATAATTATGATATATATCGAATAGAAAAAAAGGGTAAATGAACGCATCTGCTAAAATGATAAGAGAAACAAACATATACGCAGGCGCGCAACACACACGTACAAACATACGCACACATTCAACTCTCAGACTGGAGGTAGTGAACTATACAGTGAGACTACTAAGTATCGCGCAAAGAGGAGACCCCGAGAATGAGATACGCTGTGTAATGTATTCCATCTCATTCTTTTACACGTTCAATCCTACAGATATATATGTTTGTCTCTTTCTACGTTACGCCTCAACTTTTCGTGTTACACTTGATTTTACTCCTCATAAAATTTCCGTACCGGGCCTTATAACTCAAATCGTTTCTTAAGGAGTAAACTCCAAAAAAAAAGTGACACAACCAAAACTATTGAAATTCGATGTGATGTGATTGTCTTGATTTAGAAAATTTAGTAATTTGTTCCTAGTAGATTTTTGTTTGAACAAGTTTTCAGTTGGCCTATTATTTTATTCTGCTCTTGTGATAAAGGCAAAACCTATGACACACATAAGTCAAAATCCATCAAGCCATTTAGGCTACATACATACAAATCTTAAAATAATTAGTGGCATCTAGACCAACAGCATATACTAAGAACTCCATCTACACGTGTTAAAGAAACATGATAAGCAATCACATAATGTATACTAGTGATACAGTATAAAATCGATTATCTGGCCCTCGGTTATACAGATTCGCGATTATTTGTATTGCCAAACGTGAACAAGTCATTTTGTAATAACCGCAGATTAGCTACGTTGTGTGATATGTGCATTTAAATTCCAGAAAGCAGCCAAATCGCAACTAGAAAGTTACTATACAAACCAAAAACACCATTGCATAAAAATATAGCCTATGTTATCCCTGCAATTTACATAATCCAACGACACATCTTATGTCAAAATTAGTGAAATCGTTTAGGTTTGATAAAGAATGAAAAATCATACGTACAAACATACAGTCGAAAAACGTTACCATCCTCAATCGGATCAAATCTTCTCAAATAGCTTTTCTTCATAAACGCAATTATCCAAATTTCCGATAATCCGAATGCCGTACGACAACAAATAGTTCGCTTTATCAAGTTTCTACGGGAGTAGTATTATAGCTAATTTTGATAATGATTCCTAATTTAAATATGCCCTACTTTGGTGTGTTGTGAAAATATACAGTCAAAACAAACAATAAAACTCGATACAGCCCAAATGTTAGTCTTACAATGATGCAATTGCTTAGGATAAACATAATGGCAAAAATATTTATAAATATATCCAAAATAAAATGTAACATAATAATTGCTTTAAACAAAATAATCCTTACTCACTTTTAATTTTTGAATGACATTTAAAAGACATGAAACGTTCATAGCGATGTTTATTTTTTACAACTGTGAGGGTACTGTATTGATATTCGTACAGTGTAAAAATCGGCTACTTTGGACACAGAAAAGCGTGGCTAAAATGCGGGTTTAGGTCACAGAGTGCTATAAAAATATTAGTTATTTTCTGTAAGTACCGAAAATTCGGTAACGGAAGTTATGTATTGGATCGCCAATCGACACAATTGATTTAAGCTTTTGAAGAAATTGCAACGTAAATAAAAAATGTTTTCTTAAAATATTAAAGTAAAAACGAGTATACAGTGGTATATACGTGAAACGATTAGCGATACCCATAGACTTTTTTTTGTTTTCGAGGGGGAAACCTTCGAAAGGTACCCGGTACCGTGGGAGCGACACAGAGTTATGTGGGATTCTTACCGCAATAAAACCCCCCCAGTGGTCGTCCTCTGCGCTGCGTAAAGGAGGCAGGGGTTACCGTAGCCCTATTCTGGCCCCGGAACTACAGGGAAAACCCTACGGTAAGTTAATTTATAAATTCTTACCTGAAGAAGGCAATAGACCTTTTAAGGACTACGTTGAAACGCCTCGGATAAGTATATAACTAACTAATTTCAAATACAATTACCTAGAGGTTCTAAATTGTGAATTAATGCCGATTATTAAAATAACTGTATTTAATTTTGTGCTGACCTAAAATCTATTGTAACAACTAAAATAAACTATTAATTTGTACCACAACCGCATTCTATAAACCACCGCAATACAGCCTTATGTTTATGTTACTGCAACCGCATTATAGCAGACGACACAAACCACATTATTGGATACACATGTGATAGCATCGAGATGTGAAATCTGTGTGAAAAGCTCTAAATAATATAAAGTCAGAAACTATGACAATGTTTGTTCATTTTAGACGAATTGGCTTAATTACTAAATAACTGGACAAGTGCGAGTCAAACGCACAATGAGGGTTCCGTACCATACAAATTTATTATATTATTTTTGTAATTTAGAATATACGTGTAATTAAATAGTGCTCAAACCGTCCAGTAAGAAACCCCGGAAAGGACGGCGGTATGTGTGGTCGCATACCGGCGTGAACACCAGATGGTGTGGGAGGAGCGAAAAGGGCAGAGCCCGATCGGGGCATCGCGCTTCGATCGAGCACTCCGGTTGTGTTCCCTCGGAGATCCCAGAGTTCTTCAACAAGCGCTGAGGACGGCCACCGGAGAGGTTTTAGTGCGGTAAAAATCCCCCATAACCCGGCGTCGCTCCCACGTCGTTGGGTACCTTTTAAAGGTTTCCCCCTCGTTAAGAAAAAAAAGGTAGCAATAACTTATCTTCTGATGGACTGCAAGCCCATTTGCTCCTTCAATACCATAAAAATAGTATAGTACAATAAAAATATTTAGTCTAGTAAGGAAGACATACTATTCCGAGGCGTTCCAGCTTAGTCAAGGGTAGCGGCGCATCTTTGGCCGCCCTCCGATAAGAATATCTAATCCTATCTGTGATTTGTTACAGAATTAGCCACTTACTATCAGGTGGAATGCTCGTCTGCTACTCTTATATTATTAATAAAAAAACGTTACCGCGCGGGCGTCCTGACTCAGTTCGTGAACTACGAGTATAATATTTTGTAGTACAACAAGGAACATTTGGAATTCCTTCAGCGACTGCAGACGTGATTTTTGTACCTTGCATATTTTAATTCTGTTTCATCTCACGATCCCCAGGAAGCTTTTTAGGCTACAGAACAAGACAATTTTAAGTTTATCAGAGAAAGGTGAATAAAGGATAAAGTTATACGTGATAGTGCAAAGGTATCCGGGTATTAGTAGATAGATTACATAGTTTACTTTTAGTTGCATTTTTATAGATTATGGTAATAAACATAGTTATTTAAAGCAATCCGAATGTTTAAAAATAGCCTCCAATCCAAAATTCCAATAGCCTATGCCAGTCTCACAATTTAGACAAATCGAACGATTTTGGAATTTAGAAAAATCCATTTAAGCCATATAGGCTGCAAAGCGTGCCAAACAAGGAGACAGACACATACACTCAAAAACATTACCTTTCGCAGTCCAGTATTTTTTTTCCTTTTTATTTTCACTCAAAAAATTAAAAAATAATACAATTTATATTTTTTGATTTGGACGTTTATATTCATTGATTTTAATTCCCCTTTTATTCTAAATTGTACATTTTGTATATACGTAGATATAGTTTGTTCATTTAATATTAATACCTAAACCTATAATAACTTAATAAAAAATCTTGTAAAAAGGATTCCTTAAAACTAAAATGTTTCATCAGATGTTTTCCGTGTCCAGTTAAAGCGGCGAGACCACGATCATTACCTATCTGGTTTAAATCTCGCAAGATTTAACGGTGGACCAGTTGGAACGACTTTAACTAATTAATGCCATCTTCTTGCACTTTTCACACTTGGAAACTAAGGTATGGACGAAATCACAAAAGGACGAAATCACAAAAGCAAACCAGAGTCACGTTTATTGTCGTAAATAGATTTAAAGTTACTGTTTTTGAGGGTAGAACTCTTCGGGTTTGGACTTCGAAGGTATAGTAAGCGTAAAATTGCTAGTCCGCTCTGCATATAGAAATGAATCGCGTCGCCATAGCAAATTGTGTGACTACACCTGCTGCTGCGGACTATACCATCGTCATACCTATTTCTGTCTTATACCAACAGTATTACCAAGATAGCAGTGATAACCTAGTGGTTAAGAAACTCGGCCTCTCGATCGAGGGGTCCGAACGTCAAATCCCAGGCACACACCTCAGATTTTTCAAAGTTATGTGCGTATTATAAATTAATGATCACTTGCTAAACGGTGAAGGAAAAGTGTAAGTGTAAAGGAAAATCGTGAGGAAACCTGCATACCTGAGAGATGTATAAAAAAAATCTCAAATGTATGTGAAGTCTACCAAAACGCACTTGGCCAGCGCGGTCGACTATGGCCTAATCCTTCTCATTATGAGAGGAGACCTGTGCCCAGCAGTGGGACATTAATGGGTTGATGATGACCACCAGTGTTAAGCGCTGCTGTTTTAGTTTTGAAGAGTATGGTTAGGGACTCATATGAGGAAACTTACAACTACTAAGTTGTATATATGGTATATGTCCCAAGACTGAAGGAAGGCAACGCATCTGTGACCAACCTCAGGTAGGACATATAAATAAAAGAAAATTCTCAAAAAACACCGAGTTCTCTCGATAATTCGCAGTAGTCATTGTAACCATTTTCCTTTAAAAACATAAAAGGAGCCCTTCCAACCCCATCCAATGAATTGCCACTTGACTCCCTATGCAATTAACGCAATTTTACTCCGTAACGTAACGAGAAACGAAAATTGAAAAAAATACCATTTGCATAATTGAGTGAAAGTGGAAACATAAAAATATATTTCGTGAACCCTTCCACGCACACACATATGTATAGCATTTTACCCCTACATGCAGTGAATTTTTGATATTGTATTATTTTTATTTTTTACACTTAAGACAATATCGTTAATATTGCTATTATAAGCCAGACTATGCTACTATAAGACCGGACCAAGGAAGGCCCTACCTTTAGAACAATATTTAAAAAAAATATTGAAATTTCTATTTTTATGAAAACGTGTTTGTGTATTACATACAAATTTGTACTTAGCCGGCGCGGCAAACTATGGCCTCAACTGCTCTGAGAGGAGATCCGTGTCCAGCAGTGGGGCAATACTCGTAAGAAGTTAACGACGTACACTTTGTATCCTGGAATTATCTCGGGAACGTCAACGAAACTTTTATTATTCCTCTAATAATTATGATCGAATCTCATGCTTTATAACCTTAACCAGCTTAATATCGGCCTTAGATTAACACAAACACCCTGTATTATTAAGCCATCGCATCGTCTTACTTGTGGATCATTCTGTACAGTAAGTCAGTAGTAGGTAAATGATAAAAATAAAAAAAATGAATTAAACTGAACGTTCAAAGTGGATAGAAATCGGGTTCAAAGATTCCGTTACGTACGTACGTACATACGTACATACATACATACATACATACATACATCATACATACATACAACCCAAGCTAATAAAAGCGTGTTAAAAAAGGTGCTCATTTTTAATAAAATACATTTTTTAATTTCGCCAATAATAATTATCAGATATCATCACAGTAAAGCCGTAGCAGGTACTAGGAAAATCCTTTAGTTATAACCTCATCCAGCAATATCGGTCATCTGAGTTACAACCGTCGCTCATATTCGACCCGATGCGTACCAATTATGCCGCCGTAATTAATCCTACTCCCAGCCCAGTTGCCGCACCAAATTGAACTTTACGCTAACGGGATAGCGCATACATAATTAATTCGACAACCCAATGTGTCCTACGTGTTAGAATATGAATAAAACAGAACGCGTCATGCGGATATGTTTCTGGGTTTCGTTTTTTGTTTCAATACTATGTTCATACAATGTCTGACGACCTGCGTGGCGGAGCAGTCACCATAACGGTCTGACGCGCAGAGGGTCCCGGGTTCGATCCCCGGCCAAGACAGATATCTAAATGATGAACTTAGGTTTCTGTTTCTGGGTCTGGTTGTTTGTGTATTTGTCTTGGTGTGTGTCCATGGCACCCACGATACAGGGGATCCTAGTGTGGGGCTATGAGTGTAGAAAGCGTTAAGGGTTAAAGCGTTAATGATTCTCTACAATGGTGAATATATTCCACGATAATAGTTCAATCCTACATAATAAGAGCAGTGATAAGTGCTGCTGTGTTCAGATTTGTAATATGTGGTAAGAATGACATACTTAGCCGAGGCGTTTTAACGTTCTCAGGGGTAGAAACGCAACGACCTTAGATAGGATTTTTATCTTTTTTAGGGTTTATTACAAATATCTGACGGCTACAGTAGCCACGGTAAACATCTAGAGGTGACCCATTTAACTCCTAAGTGCGTCCGATGTCACTTAATTTTATAGATTAGACATTCAGAAAAGCTGTACGTTTCCAGGCACGTATTCGTCGTACAGAAACAGCAATTTAATTGTGGAATTAAATGTCAAGTATATTGACAAAAAGGGTGTGATATTAATACTTCATAAATTATACCTGTCTTTGATGAAGTTATATTTTATTTCGATACTAAATAAGCTAGAATATGTTCCTTAATGTGGAATATTTAAGGTTTGCGATATTTATACAATAGCGTTTCAGGCACCATCTACATAATTGTCCATTCCGTGGGATGTCGCGACATGACGTAAAGATGATTTAAAACTCTTTTTTTATGGCTGGTAGAATACTTTATGTGGGGTATGAGTGTTATGTGATGACCAGACTGCTGTTGATCCCAAAGGTAACAATGAGGTTACAACAAAATAGACCCCTAGTGAGTTAGACACGCTAATTGGCTTATTCGTCGGGCTAATTCGTCCAGTTATTAGAGACCAGAATTAGATATCTGTAATTAGAAATAATCATATTTTAAATGAATTAGTCTTAATTAAATAGTAGGCTTTAAATTACCACATATATAGTCCATTCTGAATATAGCTGGTAATTTTTGATACCAAAACAGTGGATTGCAGAGGAGAGGCACAGTAGCGCATCTGCACGTTACTCTGCACATTTGGTAGGATTAAGCCAATCCGCTCCAATGTGAATTGGGACAGTGAATTTAATGATGTGTTTATTTGTATAGGCATATAAGAGCGAAAATCTATTTTTTTTATTATTGTGGTCTGTAGTGGTATTACATCGTATAGTGGCGATCTTCGTTAGGCCTAAAAAATATATGACAAAAACAATAAATAAAAATACGTGTTCGTTGAAAATAATACACAAATTCGAAACCAAAGTTCTTAAGACCACCGTGTTTTAATTTTCATTATTTTTTACTTTTATTTCGAAGACCATAAAACTACAAATAAAAACTTGAAGTCGACTGTTGATGAACTCAAGCAGCGCGTAAATACTTTAGAGCAGAACGCGCGTTCGAACAACGTGGAAATTCAAAGCGTACCTGAAAGAAAAATCGAAAACGTGGTAGAGATTGTTCAGCAATTGGGTAACGCAATAAACTGTGAAATTAAAGCTGAAAACATTCAGAATTGCATTCGTGTTGCCAAAATTAACAGGACCAGCGCGAGACCTAGATCAATTGTGGTACAATTCAATAATTCAAAAATTAGAGACCAGTTTTTGGCTGCGGCAATAAATTTCAACAAGAAAAAGCCCATAGAGAACAAGCTAAACACTACCCACTTAGGACTGCAAGGCCCCAAATCTCCAATCTACATTGTTGAGCACCTATCTCCGAACAATAAGGCACTGCATGCAGCTGCTAGAGCAACAGCTAAAGACAAAGGGTTTAAGTACGTGTGGGTCCGCGGAGGGCGAATTTTTATGAGAAAGAGTGACGAATCAGACTATATTATCATAAAGGACATTGATTGTCTCAATAAAATACAGTGATCGTAGTTTGTTAATTTACATAATATATAATCTGTTCTCAGTCGTAATACACTTTATTTATTTTTATGGATGTAAGAAATGCTAGCATAAGTTCTCTATCAATATATTATCAAAATGTCCGTGGTCTTAGAACGAAAACCCACACCTTCTTTTGTAATCTTAGTAACTCGAGTTACGATTTGATAATACTTACTGAGACTTGGCTCAACAGTAACATTTTAAACGCTGAACTTTTTGGCGATAACTTTGTTGTCTATAGAAAAGATAGAGAAGAATCAGTGACTGAGACGAAAAAAGAAGGTGGAGGGGTCTTAATAGCGGTTTCGAAATTGTTAAGATCTAAAAGACAATTTTCGTTTGAGACTAATAGTGAAGACTTGTGGATCATTATTGACATTGGTACACCAAAAAAGCCTTGCCCTATCGCGATTTGTGTTGTATATTTGCCACCTCCGGTACTACGATCTACCCTTGAGGCTTTTTTAGATAGTCTTTCGCGTATAAATGAACAAATTAATTATCATAAATGCGTAGTTGGAGATTTCAACTTGAGTAATATTGACTGGGGCTTAGCAAATAAATCAGATACATATCACACGTCTTCACTTAACCAGGACTTCTTAGATTTTCTTAACCTAAATAATTACAAACAATATAATTTTATCAGCAATAGTATGAATAGGATTTTAGACTTAGTACTCTTAGACTTTACATCTCAGTGTATTGTATCACGTGCAGTTGACGTATTATCGCCTGTGGATCCACTACATCCTCCCCTACACATTAATATAGCTTTTACATGTGAATCTAAAATGCTCTATAACGTACAATATACTCGCCATAACTTTTACAGAGCAGACTACCAGTTAGTAAACGCCTACTTAGCTAAAATTAATTGGGTTGATTTGTTTACTGGAGTGACTGATGTCAACAAACTGGTGGATTTATTGTATACAGTCATTAGGGAAGCGATAAATAAGTTTGTACCGGTCACAAGACAAAAAACCAATAAATATCCATCATGGTTCTCACGTCAGTTAATCAGGAGATTAAATGAGAAAAACAAGTATCGAATTAAGTACAAGAAGTTTAAGAACCCTTTAGATTTGATATCCTTTCAATTGTTGACAGAGCGTTGTGCTAAAATGACTACCGAATGCTATCGCAATTATTTGAAATCAACAGAAAACAAAATATCCATAAATCCAAAATACTTTTGGTCATTTGTGAAAGAAAGGCGTGGTGGTCGCAGTTCTTACCCAGCCACATTTACGGATGGCATATCTGAATGTTCCGAAGGAAAAGACATATGCAATCTTTTCGCTTGTCAATTTAATTCTATATATGAAAATACTGACGATAGCGACTACATACACAATGACTCAAGGGAAAACACGAATACCTACCCCAATGATCAAGCATTCTATGAGGCATTTACCTCGCTATATATTAGTAGTAACTCAATACGAAAAGCTTTACTATCTTTAGATGGCACGAAGGGTGCGGGACCCGATAGTATTCCACCATACTTCATCGTCAAATGCGCTGACAATCTAGTCACTCCATTGCATCATATATTTAATGTCTCCCTTAAGTCAGGCATTTTTCCTTCACTTTGGAAGACAGCCAAAGTAGTGCCAATCCACAAATCTGGTGATATTCATCTTGTGAGCAACTATCGACCAATTTCCATCTTGTCTAGCTTTTCAAAAATCTTTGAATCACTAGTATGTCGATTTGTCCATAAACATTTTGAGAAATACAGCAGTGATGAGCAAAATGGTTTCTTAAGGGGCCGATCAATTAATACAAACTTGGTGTCTTATGTTGACGACCTAATTACATCGGTTGATAAAAGGAAGCAAGTCGACGCTATATACACCGATTTCACCAAAGCATTCGATAAAGTTGTTCACAAGATCTTATTAACTAAATTGAGTTCATATGGATTTGCAGGTGACATTCTCGATTGGCTGCGGTCATATCTGTCGGAACGCACATTTTTTGTCGTGGTTAATGGTTTTAATTCATATTCATGTAAAATATTATCTGGCGTTCCACAAGGTTCCCATCTAGGCCCAATTTTGTTTAATATATTTATTAATGACCTCCCACTTTGCTTTAATAATTCAATTCCATTGATGTTTGCAGATGACCTAAAATTGTATAAAGTAATAGACACCTGGGAGGATGTATTAAGGTTTCAGGAAGACATAAATGCTCTGGCTCGCTGGTGTAAAATAAATATAATGGAGCTTAACGTGTCAAAATGCTTTCATATCAAATTTACTAGAAAATTCCATTACATTCCTTCAGTTTACTTCATTAATGATACGCAAATTTGTGAAACAGAAACAATTAAAGATCTGGGGATAAGTATTGATACCAAGTTAACTTTTGTACCACATATAGATTCAATGATAAAGAAAGCATCTAGAATGTTGGGTTTTATCATTAGATATTCCAAATTTTTCAAAAAAGCTTCAACTAAAATCATTATGTATAACAGTCTTGTAAGATCCACTTTGGAATATGGGAATGTAGTTTGGCGTCCTCATTTTGCATCCCATATGCTTCGTATAGAGCGGGTACAGAAGAGATTTGTCAGGCATCTTGCGTATTCGTTAGGCAAAAATAAAGACAAGTATTCTTATAAAGCGTCTCTAGATCACTTCAATATGTCTAGCTTGGATACCCGGAGAGATGCATTAGATCTTATCTTTTTATATAAATTAGTAAATTCTCAGATACATTGTCCGCGTCTTCTCTCTAAGCTCTCCTTTAGAATACCCGTCAACATGCCTCGCAAACCGATTCAACTCTTTGTACCTCCCCATTGTAAAACTAAATTGGGATCAAACTCTCCTATTGCAAGACTGTCCATACTCTATAATAAGCGTAGTGAATCCACAGACATCGACATTAATAATATGTGTCTAGCTGCTTTTAGGAAGGCTGTATCTAAATTATAATTAGTGTTTCTATTTAATGTTTTATTTACTTGTACTAATTTTTTTTTCTCTTTTTTGTGTTGTTTTAGTTTTTGGTTTATAAAGTTTGTTATTCTATTTTCATTACCACGTTTAGATCTGTATTGCATGTGATGTTTACCTCTAAGTGGTTGTACATTTATTGCTTGCATTGTAACTAGATTTAATTTAAAAATATGTATAATGTTACAACCGTTGGTGAACTTAATAAAATAAATAAATAAATACAAAGGCGATAAAGCCGGTGTGACGAAAGGGCCAAAATAGTCCGTCAGTTGAGGCTTTGTACTTTTTACCGTGGATCATGTTACCATTGTATTGTTTACCAAAATATCGGCTATAGGGTTGCCCCGTCCATTAGTATGAACTCATTTGTACCATATTTCTGAAAACCGGTAAAACACATATTTTCACTGGATATTTGTGTTTTTCTGTGATTTGTTTTTCTGTCTTTTGTTTTGGTTTTCTTTTTTTGATGGTGTCGTATTCATCATCGGGTTGATAAGTACTTTATAGTACCGGGAATAGATACTATCACTACGACTCTTCAATAATTCTGTGTAAATTCGCTGGCGATCTTGCTTCTAGGACATGCAATAGAAAAGACTTATAATAACAACGCAAAATAATGCAGGATTGCAATACCATATACCTATGTCGTTTGTTATTCACGTCGTAAATCTTCACGACACGCCATCGTTTTACGACACGCCGTTGCAATGTGCTACGATGCGACGTCATATATGTAGGAATTATAACTTCTTCCTAGTGTACTAATGTATTTATATACAGCGACATTACCACAATAATTAAAGTTGACGCTATAAATTCGCACAGAAAAATGTGCAGAGGACCATAATAACTCTGTAGTCGGTATGAGGCTTTGTACTTCTTACCCTGGATCTGCTCGATGTCTACCGGGATATTGGTAGGGTTGACTCAGTTATTTCAATTTAAAACTACGTACCAACAAGTTCTGAAATACTTCTAAGGATTAATACATCTAACTGGCCCCTAATTGAAATAGTACTTTGATTTTATTAGTCAGAACTGCAGTTTGTTACCATTTTCCACATGCCATAGAAAACAATCATTTTATTTTCGAATATATTTCTGATAAGCTTTTTTAGTACGACTTCGGAGCTACCACCGCTACACCTATTTTTATCTAATAACAGCAGTGTTTAGCGCTGGTGTATTCGTCTGTGAAGGGTGTGGTAAGGGAGACATATCTACATGTCCGAGACGTTTCCACTTTGTCCTCAGGGGTAACAACGCACCTATGACTAACCTCAGTTAGGAATATAATGTTATCTGGAGTGATTACAGATGTCCATGGGCGTCAGTAGTCACTAACTGTCAGATAGACTGCATGTTTGTCTACTACCCCCTATATAAAAAAAACTTAGTTGTGGCAACCCTACGTAGTTTTACGAGCGAAGCATTGGGCAGTAAAAATCACAATACGAAGTTTAGTATGTATCGCTCTTGTATTTGGGTCATCGGATTTTTTGCTCCTTTTTAATTCATTCTCCGTCGGTGATGTCAACCGTCCTCCGAAAGGTCTTTGAAATTCAGTATTGTTGTTAGCTTCAAAAGGTTTCTTCTATACGACTGTATTAAGTTTTACTTAAATCGAGGACCCGCGTGAGAGTGCGGTCACCATATCGATCTGATGCGCAAAGGGTCCTGGATTCGATTCCCAGTCAGATAGATACCAAAATGATGCATTTAGGTTTCTGTTTGGGTCTTTATGTATTCATTTGCATGTGTCCGTGGTGCCCATGATACAGGGAATCCTAGTGTGGAGCTCTGAGTGTAGAACGCGTCTTTTTTCTGCAATATTAAAATTTTACTAGCAGCATATCTTTAAATTTAGCTCATTTTGTTTTTTTAAATAAGATTAAAGTACCAAACGAGCTTACTGTCCTCCTGACGGTAGGTGGTCACTGCGGCTTACGGTAATTTTTAACCAACTCTACATGGAACGGTAGTTTAAGAAGTCGATCACAGATATGTTGCGTTATTTGAGCATTGCGATGGTCACCTATATCGCAATTCAGTTTTTTACCAAAAAAAAGCTTCAGGCTAAAAATAGCTATAGCTATAGGTAGTGCCTCTCCGGCATACTAATTCTACCTTTTATTTTTTTAGATTACTGTTTAAATAAAAAGTACATAAGGTCTAATTACATTTTGTACCAAATATGAATATTAGGAAGTGTGGCTGAGTTTCATATTTATTTACAATGTTGGTCAACAAATAATTGGGTTATTCCCTAAAGGTCCATTTGCGATTATGACCAATCGGATTTTATGAAGAGTTAGAGATTTTGTTGTATTTATTTAGTGCTAAAATTATACTGTTGTACTTTGGGCGTGCTTTTACGCACATTCATTGTGTATGAGGTTAGAATGGGGACTAAGGGCGGAAACACACGAGCGACAGTTCACCGCTTAAGTGACGTGACTGTGTTCGTCGTCGGTAGCTAACGGACAGCGAGGGTCGAAGGCAATCGACTTACGGAAGGCCACAGTCAATGTCGCTCGTGTATTAGCACCCTAGTAGTCTCCTTTGTACTAAATAATACGAGAAGCGATTACTTAATAAAATCTTAGAATAGGCAAGAAGGATCTTCATTATCTATATCTACTGAAATCACGATCCGAGTAATGGAGCAGTCACTATAACAGTCAGGAACACAGTCTTCAGGACTTGATACCTGGCCAAACATCCATTTAAATTACGAATGAGACTGATGTGTTGGGTGTTTGCATACTTGTGTATGTGTGTAATGTTTACTCAGAGTACACATGGACCCTTTTTTAAGGAGAGTACCCACTACATGTGCAGTGTTGGAGTTAACCCTATGGATACATATATTAGGACAACAAAAAATACAACTTTACTGAAATATAGCTTTAATCACTTTTAATAATAATGTTTATGTACACATAGCGTTAAAATCTATAAAAACTGGATGTCTACAGTATAAATTGTAAAAATACCGTACATTGTACATTCCGCAGAAACATATAGAAACAATGCATACAGCCACACAGGTTTAAAACTAATGTATAAGTCATTATGTCTGTACTTCTAACACAACTTGTGCCGCCAACTGTAACGCAACATACGTAAACATGATCCGATAATTCAATTCATGCCAACATTCTTACATACGATGACATATTGGCTATAATAGTAGATACTAAAATAATTTAAAATCACTTCATAATTTCCTTGGTTAAATCAAAATACAGGCACGCACGGTGGACCAATTTAGCGGCCAAAGTAACTTTCAACTCATTATTAAGTAAAATTGGTAAAACACTCGATCCACTGTGCCTTGTGCGTACGTAGAAAATAGGTGCGAATATAAAATCATTACAATAAATAAAAAAGCTAAAACTCATCAAAAAAGCACCAGTCTGAACTCGACCACATCTCATAGGGACAGTAACAATATAATCCAAAAAGAAAACTAAAGAAAGAGGTTAAGACTACTTTACTTTCATGTAATTGAAGTTGGAATTGAAAAATGCATGATTACGGAAAATATTTCACTTATTATCGATGTATGTACTGTAATGTGTACAGAAATAATTCTTAGGTACAAACTTGCAATATAACTGAAAATTAATTTGAAACACAAAATTTGTCAAACGCAAATTCTGTATGAAGAAGAAATGTTACCTTCAACATTACAACGGTAAAATTTTCTCTCAATATTACTTCCGAGTTAATTCGATTCCAACTATCAACCTATATTCGCTGTACAGAGAAAAATGTTTATCTTGTAAAACTGACAACAATAAAGATAATATTAAAAACGAGAGTAGTCTATGTCCCTCGAGATGTGACATCTACTGTAAAGTAATCCTCACTTCAAAATGCACCACAAGGAAAAGTCGAATTTAATAAAACTTTCCAACTAGCATCCATATCGAATTCTGAAATTCTTTAACTTTAAAAATGTATTTAATTATTTATATTTACTATCTATATCCTGATTAAAATGGCTGATCGAGATAAAATTGTAAAATTCAGAAATTCATAGATTTCAAATTGCAAGAATTGCAGAACCAAAACAAAACTTTTTGAAAACGAAAAGTTTATAATCGCACCGTAAACCTTAAAGTTTAAAGCCATCAACTTATTAAGAGAGTCTAACCATTGCATCGGTGCATACGACCTAACGTAAAGTAATAAAAACTGTTGTTTTAGGAACTATTTTTCCAAAATTGGATTTAGACGACAGTGATCCTTCAGTGACCAATGTCATCGACCCAATAAATCTAATCGTAGACGGTAACACAGTTAAAACCATTTGAGGAAAGGATAGTACATTTACTATTATCGATGGCAAAAACGTCTATATCGGTGATATGGCTAGTTAAAACTTTATTCAATAATATTTAAATGTTTTATAACAATTTCATTTACAATTGGATTTCAAGGAAGTAATATAATTTAATAATAGGTATAATTTAGATTACAATATCAAATGTGTAAAAATGCCAGTCCACAACAATTGTTGTAATGTGATTTTTGGTTGAAACTATGTCGCCGATCTAAAATACATTCACAATACACTACTACAACTAAAATGATATTAACTTAGATGAGAAGTTAAATATTTTAGTAAGATAATGATATTTAAAATAAATGGAACCTCACACATATTGTACATTGGTGATATTTGTAATCTCCTTGGTAACTTAATTTTGTTTGATCCAATTGGCCTAATTAGGCACGATATTCTTGAGATTTTAGAACAAGGGTAAATAAAAAAGAGTATATTATTATTAGTATTCTAGACCAAATGTTTTAGATAATACCTGTCAATTAATATTATGCTAATAAGTCTTAAGCTTTGTAGGTCAAAGTCTGCATAAATATGCAAATTTATTTAAACAACGTTGCTAACAAAATGTGCAATATGTGTGAATGACATGTTAGTGAAAGATCCGATTCTTATGATCGCTTTAAAGTAACTATTGACGTCATCAATAGTTGAAAGCGACTAACAATCTCGTATCAGTCTTCCGAATACTCACTAGTTTTTAAACTTTCTAGCAAACCTATGAAATGGAAAGCATAAATGGAATAGTCTCGTGACCTGGAAAAATGCTATAGTTCAACAGGAATGTTGTAAACTGAACCAATTTAGAGTAATCAGTCTTGAATGGATGCAAGAGATGCCTTCGCGACTGGCAAGCGTTCAAGAGTAGCTACCGTCTCGTCTTAAACCAACAGTACCACAAAGAATAAATAGTTAAATTATGTAACATATTGTGTACAATTCACAATCCTTTAAACTTAATTTCATGGCATGTAATGCTAACTATGATAGACTTAACGATAAGTTGCGTATGGTCCATAAGGTAATTGTACGCGATAGTAAAAAATCTAGCACGACAGATATTTACACGAGCACCGCAAATAAATGATCCGATTGCACTCCCTCAGTTCACTGATATCACTTCACTTCACGTGACGTAATCACTAAAAGCTCGTTGGCACTTCATTGTTCACTTAGTTCCTTAATCTCTATAGGCTACACTTCCGTACCGTCTTCTCCTTCGTCTTCGAACAGGGGCTCATTGGGATTTACCTCAGTGCTAGGCTTTTTCTTAGGTTTTGGTGGGGGCCTAGGAGGTATCTTCCCACTTCGGCCTAGAGTTCCAGACTGGTTAAGAGACACGTTACTTTCGTTTTTCCGTGGATCGTCCTTAGATGGTGAGCCTGGTTCTTCCTTACTGTCTTGTCTAGGATTTCTTCTCAATGACCCTGTCTCTGGCTTTCCTTTTCGGCTCAGTGTGCTATTGTCCGATACTTGTGATTGGGTGTCACTTCTGTTATCAGAGTTGCTAAACAATTGCTTTCGTGGTTCCGGTTGGGGTGTCGACGTATTTTTCGCTGTCCAACTCATTCGAGGGTTCACTGGTTCTTGGGGACCAGGCGTAGAGAGCTGGCTAGACAACTGAGAACTGATGCTGTTTCTGTTGGGCATGAATGGCGGTGGTACTGGGGAAGGCGCTGGTTCCTGTTCTTCGATAGGTGCATAGTATACTTGATGTGGGGGCGGAGCGTACGCTGTTGGCGTTGCTGGCAAAGGCCTGTTTCTCATAGGTGAAAACTGATGCTCCAGGCCAGTTTTGTTTAATGAAAGCACTGAGCTACCATCTGCAGTCGTTCGTAGTCCTAAGTTATCGTATAAGGGTTCTTGGGCTTCGGTACTTGGAAGGATTTGTGTGCTAGCGGTGCTTGACCAACTAGGTACTCGCGGCCTTCTCGGTATAGTTACATATCCTTGTCTCGGCGTAACAACGGGTGGTGTTATGGGGGCCGTGAATGGAGATTGCGATCGTGAGTACGGAAGAGTCCTGAAGAGATTTTGATTGGTCGTCATACCATAGATCGGAGAATGTATTGGGCTGACAGGATTGAGCTGAAGTCTGCTCGTGTCAGGAACGGTGGAAGCGTTGCTTGCTGCGGGGGATATCTGTGCAGCTCTGGCTGGGAAGGACAGCAGGTCTGGTGGATATGCTCGTCCATCCGTTCGCCCGTACTCCACGTTGAGGGCATCTTGTGACCGCTTCGTTAGGTGGTCGAAGCCCAGAGACCGCTTCTCGTCGTCATTGTGTGCTGGAACAAATAAATTGAAATTATTTTTAAGATATTATGGTGGTCTAGTGCAACGGCATCATCACAGAAACAATTTCTAATCTATTCTTTTCTGTTTTATCAATTATGGTTTATTTGAATAGCAAATGTAATTTACACGACACATTCTTACTTAGTCCACAATTTCAGTAATACTAATAATACATTAGGGATCGACTTCTAGTAGGGCTCTTAATCAATTTGCAAACCATACACTCGTATGTTCATGGAGTAAAATTGCTAATTAATATCAGGTGAAATGCATGCTTCTTTTCATATTGCTAATAATCTTTTAGTTTTTTATTAGAGCAAGTCTAGTTAGAATATTATTTGTGGTTTTTAACGAGTAAATGCGAGTGAAACAAATTATTTTAATATCGGCAACGTAATAACCATTCTCTTTTTTCACATCGTTCCATTGGTATTGCAATTACAAAAACCCGGTTTCTTTGGTAGCAATTAGCGATACAAAGTAAAGGCAATTAGTAATTTTTCATTTTTTTTGCGCTCCCGTGTAATTTGGTTGGGAAGTGGAAGTTATAACAAATGTTGCAGAATTAGAAGCATCATTAGGAAAAAGAAAGTTGTATCTCAGCTTTGAGGTATCTCCACTTAACAAGCTTATATGTAAAGTTAAGCAACTTTGGGTTTAAGTAGGATAACTCCTGTATTAATAATTAATCTATCCTATTCATATTACTTAGCAAACATCAAAATTTGATAATGTCTCGTATATCCTGTTACAAATATTCAATCTATCGGTTTTTAGCCTACCAAAGAACGAAATTTGTCATGTAATTGTTACGTGAAAAATATAGGCGTTACGGGGGTTTAAAGATAGCTGAATTGATGCCTAACTTATATTGATTACTCCATAGCTCCAAACATGGAATCTATCTGTACCGTATCTATTTATTACATCACCAACTGACGGTATACTAGTAGCGTACTCTAACAAACTATAGATTATTGGTTAACCGTGACCAGAATCAATTGATATTGCTTTTTGAAGTGCATATACCTTTAAGAAAATTGGCAGCTTACGATTTATAACAGATATCGTCACGAAATGAATACATTTCAAAATATAATGGGCACATATTTTACATTAATTTTCTGGAAATATTTCAACCCAGTTACATGAATCGTGGTTACGGTGAAATATTCGCATAAAATTAACGTATCATGAGTACGCGTTCAATATTAAAATATTATCGATAGCAACCCAAAAACCGATAATTTTATTACTTACTTTGTTAATTATGAGACTAGTATTACGGTTAATTAATTCTTAGGGACCGGTGGTAACTTAATGATGATATGATCGTTTTATACGATACCAATATACAAGTGCTAAACGAAGTTTTGTGGAACTAGTTTATAAAGTAATGTATTTTTCAAATGGTGAATCTAATTACATAACATTTATAATAAGATAAGATTAGATATTCCTATCAGAGGAAGGCTACAGATGCGCCGCTACCCCTGAGGACTAAGCTGGAACGCCTCTTTTCGTAATCGTTACCATACCCTTCAAACCAGAATACTGCAGCGCTTAATATCGCTGTTATTAGGCAGACATAGGTGTAGTGATGGTGCCCCCGGATTATAACCACAAAGGGTTCTACTTTTTATTATTTTTTTTACTTCTTATTTACTTACCAAATACAGAGTCGTTGTCCAGCAACGTCTTATTCAGCTCCGACATCTCGGTTCCACCGCTAGTAATGGACGGCGGCACGTCGTACCGTCTCGGCGGCTTCGTCACCGGGTTCACGGCTGTGATCAAACTCTTCTCCATCTCCGGTATCACTGACCCTTCAATCAGTGCTTCTCCATTCGAGGTGTCCGCCTTCTTCTTATGTATCCTACTACGCCGCCTACAACAGCAGTAGCAGATAATCACCAGAATGATCAGCAAAATAGCAGCGGTACAGGATACTCCGATCAAAACTGGCAGCATATTATTGTCCATTCCAGTTGGGACCACTACTCCTGGTGGTGTATGAGTTATGGCTAGTGTTAAACTCCTTTCCTCCACCCCTCCTGCGTTCTTCGCCACACACAAGTATTCTCCATTATCTGTGGTACCAGCGTCTATGATGGTCAAATTAACCCATTTTGTATTTCCTGTGTTACTTTGCATTACGTAATATTTGATTTCCCCTTGATATCTGTAAGTGCCATCGATGATTTGAGCGTTCAGCACCCAATTGACCTCTGGTATAGGATTACCATTAACTTGGCATGATAGGGTAACATTTGAGTCCGATGATCTCAAAGTCGTTTTTGTTGAAGGATATACAATGCTCGGCCGGCAAGCAAAGTCTGTGGAATCCAGTTCCTTCCACAACTTTCCGTGTACTTTTGGTGGTTCACTGCAAACTATAGGCGAGGTGTATAGATTCTTGCTTATGACCCAGTTTCTAAAAGGCTGCAAGTAGCAGTCACACCGCCAAGGATTATCGTGAACATCCAGGTTCGATAACGTCAAACTGCTTAATGTATCAATTTTTAAGTACTCCAGCTTATTGCTATTTAGCCTCAAAATATTTAGCTTTGGAACGTTCATGAAAGTTTTAACGCCGAGTTGGACTATTTTATTATTGCTCAAATCAACTTTTTGCAAAAACGGTAAATTGTTAAACAACCCATCTTCAAGTTTCTCGATTTGGTTGTCGTTGAGAAGAATCCATCTGATCTTCGCTGTTTCCTTGAAAGTTTCTGCATGTAGCGTTTTGAGATCGTTTTTCGATAAATCTAGTTCAATCATGATGGCGAGACCACTCAACCCATTCTTGTGTATCGTTATTAGCTTGCATTCTCTTAAAATTAGCTTCTTTAGGTTAATTAGGCGGACGTCCTCGAATGCATGTCTCGTTACTTCGTACAGCTCGTTGCCCGTTAGGTCTAATATCTGTATTTCAGTGCTGAGTGTTTTGGGTATGTCGTGAAAGTTAGATTGCGAGCAATCCGCCTGCTTGTTACCGCTCGCCCAAACACATTTGCATTCCTCTGGGCAGTTAGTAGTGAAATCAGTTGCGGTCGTTGCCAGCACCAAGTTTAAAAGCAGCAGTTTGTGGAGCGTTCTCTCGACCATTTTCGTTTATTTCTGGACCTGAAACAAGAAAGTTTTATGTTAGTTTCGAATTTTAAATCGTGGAAACTATTTCCTGAACTGCATTTTCCATGTCTTTTTAAAACTGGAAATAAAATTTGACAAAAAATCGTACAATCCTATTTATATTCCTGTATTATGGAAATCTAAAAGTCCTAATCTACATTTTTAAAACGCATTAAAAGCTTAACACCTTAACATGACTCAAATCTAAATTAGTTTGCTTGTTAAGCCCGACATCCAATCACGACATTTCCACCCTTATACCAAGCCTTGACATCAAGGGGTGTACGACAACGTATAAAAAACATAAGACACTTAAGCGTACGTGTTTTTGGGGCCGTAAAGCGCTGGAAATAGAAGGCGTTATAGCACGCACGGTAGTTTAATAGCCACATTAAAGGTGCACCTTCGAATCTTACGACACACGATCACGACATGGATTTTACTGTCACTCGTAAAACTTTAAAATGTTGCTACGATAAAAGAACTTATCGTTGCGAGTAAAAATGTTTTTATGGTATGCAAATTTAAGTAGTATGAAAATTTTTAGGACAGGGAACGATAATTTGTTTTTTTTGGCTGCTTGTCTAAAATTCTGAACATACACTAAATAAAAACTATTATCACCTGAATAACTTCAGTGGTACAGATGTGTATCATAGAGTTACGAAAGAAATTGTTCTTTCGTAACTCTATGATACACATCTGTACCACTGAACCGTATTGACGGTTTACGAAGAAATCAAATAAATTTTAAGTGATTATCTATAATTAAAACAATAACTTAAAGTTCCCTTAGCGTCACTTTTTAAAGTTCTTTGCTTATTTGTAAATAAAAAATAAATCGTCGTAGGTTTAAAAATTCCTCATTAAACTAGTTTTATCTTTTTATATGAATAATAAGTACATACAATAACATAAACTAATTTGTTCATTTAACAAACGATTTGCGAAACAATGTAGCCCTGTTAATCGTAAATCTTAATCAGCGACTAGTCGTGATCGTGTCGTCACTGTAAAGTAACCCCACTTTAAGTACCAGACGGTACCGCGGGCTGTAAACTTAACTTTACAAATGTAAAACATTAAGATGAAACGTTTATTAATAAACACATCGAACACGCTCGTAAAGGAAATATACTACTGAACTAACTTTTGTCTGCGACCTCGTCTGCATTGGGGGTTCTAACACTAGGTACAACTGATCAACCAGTTTTTCTTTGTATTATTTTTTAAATACAGATAGCAAACAAATTTGTCCATTTGATGGAAAGTTAGATGCTTTAGACAACTTTAGCCAACCTTAGTACTACCTGAGGTCGGCCACAGATGCGTGGCTACCTCTGAGGACTTTTTAACATTGCGTACCGTGGATGGATACGGTTACTGCTACTTATAACTTTCTGATAATTCTATGTAATTTCCCTTATAATCTTGTATATCACAGGACATACAAGAAGTACATATAAGTAAAAGTAAAATTATGTTATTCTTGGTGAGGACTAAGTTGGAATGACAAGTATAACTGTCTCCCTTACCAAACTCAACAAACTATATAACTAACACTATTGTTATAAGCAGACACAATTGTGGCAGTGAGATCTTCAAAGTCCTAATACGGAGGATTCTACCACCACTATATTTCTACTACTTTTGCACGAAACAAACATACGAACAAACAACTAGAAATAACATCGGCGTTGGTATCTCACTCTGTTCTTTAAATGAGCGAGAGATCGGATCAGATATAGATAGATATGTTCATTCTTTATTGCCTAAGATATCGCCAGACGATTTATTACTCGAATGTATCTGTTTGAGATTTATAGGCCATTCTGTTAATTTGTTTAGTAGATTATGTAACGCAATCATTCGGTTCATTTTTTATGGGTGCTTTTAGTATGCTCGATTTCATATTCACGTTATTATGATTAACTTTGAAGTGCGAAATTTCAAATGTTTCTAGCTTCTTTGCAATAAGGTTGTTTAAGTTTACAAGATAAGAGACCACGTAGGCCTATTCATTTATCTGACTTACCTTCAAAAGGCTATATTTATCTAAGATAGTACCTAAATAAATATTAAAAAAATAGCAAAAAACATATTAATTTGTGTCTTTGTCTAATAGTAAGGAAGTATAACTCAAAAAAGTTTGTTCAATAGTCAGGGAGTTGACACACTAATCTCGTTAGCAGTATGGATATCTAGTCCAGGAGTCGGGAGCTGTTGCATCGCGATTTGTACGGCATCATGTTACTGGGTCCTTGTGGGTATTCGCCTTGCCTTTCTAACACCATATTTAAGATAAACGATGTTTGCTATGAATATTATGGCGGCTTTAGGAGCTAAGCAGGCGCGGGGACACAGGGCTCAAGAAAAACCGAGACCGATTCACACATGGTCAGATTTTATTTCGTGAAAAAAGGAAAAAGGTGGTCTCATTTAACCCAATTTCCCCTGTGACCTCCCCCCCCCTCTCCAAATCTTATGTTGCGACCGTGCCTGGAGCTAAGAACCTAAAATCACACTGCTCAGAAAGTCACTTTAAACCTTTCAACACTGAAAATTAAGTTATTGATTGACACATATTTTGTCACTGGCCGATGTAATTGGAATGAAAAAATGTTAGATGTTTTTTAAAATTAAAGTTCATAAATTGTTCAACCCATTACTGTCCCACTGTTGGGCATGGTCTCCTTTCAGAATGAGAAGGATTATGCCACAGTCCACCGCCTAGCCAAGTGCGTATTAGTAGACATAAATTCAATATATATAATAGGACGCATTTATCCGTCTGTGGCGTTCAGATTTATTTCAACACTCATTTACACTTACATGTTTGCTTTAATAGAAACTCAAAAAGGCGGTTTGGAGGCAAAATAAAGAATTCCTTTGTCTAAAATTTATATGTATATATGAATAAAAGAACGTTTGTATAGTTGTGCAAACACTGAAACCATAACGTATTCATGAACAGTGCCTAGTGGTTTTTAAATTTGAATCCTCGCATAGTCCGGGGTTCAAAACCTATTCACATATTTTTACTCTCTGAAAACCTACACCTACAACCTACGAGGATATTCTATAAAAAGTTTGTAAAACTGTGGGACGAGGCATTTTTAAATGAAAAATACTCGTATGTAGCAACAAAGCATTTGTTACTTACATATCTATTATCTATTAATCAATAATAAGGGACATCTATAATTTACCTCGGATAGGGTTCGAGTACTATCTGAAGTTAGTCAGGGATTCATTGCTATCCTTGAGTACTAAGATACACATATTCACTTCATTATTATACACTTTATATAATCTTCTCTTACGAGTACTTGCTACATGCTTCAAACCAGAACACAGCACCGATTATCATGTAATAAGGCAGAGATAGGTATGGCGGTGTCTCCGGACTCAAACCACGAAAGGTCGTGAACAGAAAATGGTGTAGCGGTGGACTCTCCAGACTCAAACCACGTTTTGCGGTACAAACTACAGAGCGAATGTGAAGTGAGACTTGAATGATTTTTTCGTTTTTCACCGCTCGTCCGTTTTGGAAACGTTAGGGTAGGTTTTATTCTGGATAGTTTTTCACTGAGTCGGAATTTTAATGTGGAAATCCGTAGACGAACAAAGGTTATTAATGTGACGGTATATTCATTTGAGTTATATTGTACTAGCAAATATATACTATTTTTCATTATATTTATTTATCACAGAAAGAAGGATAGAGAATAAGATGCCGTAGAATGGGTTGTCAGATAAAATAGTCTTAGAAGAATAATTAACTTATACTAATATAAGTTTAATAAAGATCTAACTATTAGCGTTTTTTATTCAACAGCATGTTTTTTCATTAATCACTAAAGATGAGTTTAGTAATCTTTTTATAAGCAAACAGACAAGATTTTTACTAATTTTCATTGTTCACTGCGACCTAAATATCTTTAAGTTCAAAACAAATTTCAATAGAAAATGAATTTTAAATCGGTCGTAGATCCCCTTGAAAACTTGATTATAAGTATTCCTTTAATCATACAATATTTTGATGCGTAGAGCCCTTATATAAGTACAAATAAGTCTCTTGACATATAAGTCTTCAAACCTACAAAATAATTTTAACTTTCTGACGTAAGACCACCTACGTATATTTTAGAGTTGATGAACGGCGAATGGTGAGCCCTTTTTTATCCAATTTCGGAGTCATTATTGCCACACCCTTATATGTTTAATAAGAGCAATGTTAAGCGCTACTATGTTCTGCTTTAAAGGGAGGTGTACTTATCCAAGACGTAAAGTCCTCAGGCGTACCAACGCATCTGTTAAATCGTATTTAGAATTGACCATTTAGAGTCCATTGGCGGCACTAGCCATCAGGTGGATTGCATGATCCTTTGCTACCATTACATAAAAAAAAAGAAAAAAAATCATATAATGTCACCTTTAATTAGAGCGAGATAACTAGATTCCATAAGTGCACATAATATATAAATAATCAGTTAGTACCATTATGGCGGGTACCGTACAATAACCGTACCTACCGAAGACAGTCTGTGAGCAATTTGGACACGAGTGCGTTCCGCCTGCGATCCACCGCCGGTAATTGTATGTGGGGGTGCGAGTGATAAGCCGTAGCGGGAGCGAACAAGAATATTTTAAGAAAGCTTATTAATACACTAGCTGACGGCAAACGTTGTGTTGCCATATAAATAAAAAAATGTTAAGGGTGAACAACCCTTATCACTTACGGGCTTGAAAAATAGATAGAATATTTGAAACTGCGATGGTAGCGAAGCGAATCCAATGTGAAATATTCCAAAATCAACAACTACTTACGAATTAAAAATTTAATTAAAAATACCTTTTCCCACGGACTAAATTGTGAATCTAAACCATTCTCAAGTCCCCTTGAACACACACAACAAATTTCATCAAAATCAGTCCAGTCGTTTAGGAGGAGTTCAGTGACATACACACGCACATAAGAAATATAAGAATATCAGAAAAGAAGAAATATATATATGTAAAGATTTTACATGAAACTGTTGGTTCATTTTTATTTGTTTTATTAAGTAATATAATTTTAAAGCACTTGGTTTTGCAAATGAAATGAAATTAAAATTCAATAAATAAATATTTTTAAACAAATTATAAGTTTAATGGAATATTTATAGTTTAACTGCGATAACACCACACCGCACACCTATCATTTGGTAGAAAGAGTGGGTACCTTCGTAGTCTAGAGATCAGTTATTGTCTTTACAATAACAACTGCACGCACTTAATTGTAACATCGCATAATTAAACGGTTTATTTATCAAAATTAATATAGTTAAAAAAATAACGTATTGTATTGCATTTAGCTTAATAAAAAAAAACATCTGTTATACATACAGGCATAACCTAAATATTATCCATTTTTTGTAACATATTCATCGCTACCGCTTATGTGTTGTACCAAAACTAATATACGACGGAATAACGTAGTAAGAGCCGTAGAACGCTTTCTTGTAATGTAACGCGGCTGTAATTCCAGGCCCGAAGCCGAAAGATTTCATTAAACTCGAACTCCACATGCAATATAGATATAACCTTCATATCCGCTAAAAAAATGTTTGTCAATCCGGCCCTGTGTCAAGGGATTTAAGTACTATGTGGAAAATAATTTCAAATACGTATTCGCGATTCGCGCTGTTGAATTTTAGTCTGAAGGGTATAAGGGTATACCACAGATGAAGAATTGATTAGACTCCAAAGTTGCGTATATTAATAAAATTACGTTTACTTGTAATTTAAAAGTAAATTAAAAAACTTATATTAGGTTTACACGAATACAATAGGTACACGCTCACTTCATAGAAGATTAGGCTTACGTGCATGATATTGAAATATAAAAAATATATTTTAAAATTTTCTTTCATGCTAATTATGAAAACTTAAGTTTTGACGAGATTTTTTGCAAAGATAGAAAATCCAACGTTGCAAATAGTAGTTTAGTAATAGGTAATTTTAGGCCAAATTAAGCTTCGCGCAAGAAAATCGAAAATAGAAAACCGATTCAGTTCAATGAACTTTCTACACCTAATTCTACTTTATTTAAACGCTTTCTACACTCACAGCTACACACTAGGATTCCGTGTGTCGTAAGTGCCATGAACACACCCATAAACAAATACACACTCCCAGACCCAAAGCATATATCTAAATTAATCATGATTCTGACTGGGAATCGAACCCGGAACCCTTTACGCATCACACCGCTCCGCCACACAGTTTGTCATTTCTCCTCCTCCGTATTTTCTCCCTCATTTCTGTAAACCTCAGCAATTCCCATAATATATCAAACAATGAATCGAAAACACAAAACGACATGCGGGATCTTTGAACTTCAATTTTTCAATCAGCGGAATTCTGAGATCAAACGGCACATATTTACCCCATTTCACCCTCATACACGCTCGCAATCTTCGAGATACCAATAAATAGGTAGGTGGTGGGTGCTCTACATATAAATTAGGAATTAGGATATATGGAAATGGTCGACCCTTACTTAGAAAAACATTTAAGTTTAGATTTCTGTTTTGGGTCTGGTCTGGGGGTTTTACTTTTTTTTATAATATAGGAGTAGCAGACGAACATGCAGTCCACCCTGATTGTAAGGGGGCTACTGCCGCCCATGGACATCTGTAATCAACCCCAGATAGGATTAGATATTCCTACCTGAGGTCGGCCACAGATGCGCCGCTACCCCTGAGGACTAAGCTGGAACGCCTCGGAAAAGTCTGTCTCCCTTACCACATCCTTCAAAACGGAACGCAGCAGCGCCTAACATTGCTGTTATTAGGTAGAAATAGGTGTGGCGGTGGTGCCGCCGGAGTCGAACCACAAAGGGTTCTACTACCTTGATAAAAATAACCATAGTCAATAAACATAAATATAAAAAAACCATAGTAATTTTACAACCTTTCAAAAAATCACCTAATCAATACCACAAATACCTAAAATACATAGCAGTTACATAAAGCTCTATATATAAAACAAAACAATAGCAGTCTGTCTGTCTAACAATTGAAGCACTGTGCTCAATGAGGGCTCTCTCGTAAAGCAAAGGTTACTCTTTTATTGGCCTCTTTCAATGAAGGGTTATGTTACCGTTAGGTTTCGATGGATACGACTAAACCCTTACTGCTAATAAAAAATATGCGCCTTGTAAATAAGTACATAGATATTTTATATTTATATGAAGTTAATCAAGTACGATGATAAATATTTTATTTTCTACGATACCAGTAGTAGTATATGCAGATTAGAAGCACCAGGTTCGATGCCCATCCTAAGCAGAAAAATAAACGAAGAATATCATCACGTCGAACTCTTAAAACAGCTGTCAGTGCAGAAAATAATTAAGTATAAACCATATTATTTATTACTAGCTGACCCGGCACACTTGTACTTCCATATAAATAAAAAAATGTTAAGGGTGAACAATCCTTATCACTTAGGGGTATAAAAATTGATAGTAGCCGATTCTCAAACCTACTGAATATGCATATAAAATTTGATGAAAATCGGTAAAGCCGTGTCGGAGGAGTACAATAACTAACATTGTGACACGAGAATTTTATATATAAGAGTTAAGATGAAGCATATTTCTAAACGTGACGTTCAGCGAGTTGGCGAATTGCAAATGCGACACTTTACATATGACTACAACATAATGGAAAACTTTTAAAAATCATTATTTCCCGGGCTGGTTTTCTTCATCGTAAAATCAAACGAAATGTCGACTTAACCTCAGCAGAAACATGTCCATATTAGTCCAATGTACCCCAGCTCCTTCATTCTAGTTAAGTCGGGTTAAATGAATCAATTTTCACTGATTACAATACTCTCTTAAATATTTATAGAGTCCCTTTGTGCATTCTTCAACTTGTTTATTACTAAACTTGTTTATTACTAAACTAGGTTTGTTATTAAAAAAGGTGGTAGAACCCTTCGTGATTCGATTTTGGTGGCACCACCGTCACACATTCTTGCCCAATAACAGCAGTTTTGTGCGCTGCTGTTTTCTAATTTGAATGGAGTGATATGAGAGACAAAGCATTGGAATTTAGTTCTCAGGTATATCAACGCACTTATGGCCGACCTCAGTTAGGCCTTCATTCCTGTTTGCGGTCAACTAGGGACGATGAACAGTGACCTCTTACCATTAGATAACCATACCATCTTGCTTACTTTTCTATAACATAGTAGCAAACTCAGATAATATTAGAATCCTACCAGAGGTTGAACCACCCTTAAAGACTAAGATTTTGAAGGTGGTAGAACCCTTTGTGGTTCGACTCCGGCGGCACCACCGCTACACCTATTTCTGTCTTATAACAACAGTGTCAGACGCTGCTGTGTTCCGTTTTGAAGGGTGTGGTAAGGGAGACATACTTTTCCGAGGCATTCCAGCTTAGTCCTCAGGGGTAGCGGCGCATCTGTGGCCGACCTCAGCTAGGAATATCTAATCCTATCTGGGGTTGATTACAGATGTCCATGGGCGGCAGTAGCCACTTACCATCAGGTGGACTGCATGCTCGTCTGCTACTCCTATATTAAAAAAAAAAACTAAGTTAGAAAACCTCGGTTAAATGGCGTCTCCCTTACCACACCCTTCCAATTCTAAATGACATGAAACCACAACCACAAAGCCGCAATTAAAATGTCGCTTCAATGTTTATTTCATGAAAGACTTTTGATCAGTGTCTAAGAATTAAAATGTACAGAAATTCATTACAGAGAAATCCAGGTCAGAGCGGTGCTATTCAGCATTGTGAGGATCTGGGGCCACCAATTAGAGAGGTTACACGAATTAGTGTTTTCACAATAATTAGAACGGAAGCCGTGTTACTCAACAGAATGTTAATTTGTGCGTCATTTTGAGAAATAGGATCTTGTCTGCATTTTCTTTTAGTTTTTTGTGTTGTTTAATGTTAACCCTTTGTTGTGTTTGAACCTTCAAAGGGTGCAGTGGGAGCGACACCAGAATGTGGGATTTTACCCACTATACTCCTCGGTAGACACCCTCAGCGCTAAGTAGAGGACTTCGGGATCCCCAAAGAAAAACAACCGGGGTTCTTCAAGAGCGCGCCCCTATTTACCTCCGCCCAGGTGAGCATTTCCGTTTTTTACCCCGTTTAAGAAGGGTCTCATAATCTAAATATATATAACTCAAAGGTGACTGACTGACATGGTGATCTATCAACGCACAGCCCAAACCACTGGACGGATCGGGCTGAAATTTAGCATGCAGGAAGATGTTATGACGTAGGCATCCGCTAAGAAAGGATTTTGATCAATTCTACCCCCAAGGGGATACAATAGGGGATGAAAATATTACTTCGTAACGCGAGCGAAGCCGCGGGCAAAAGCTCGTGTGATATAAATTGATAGGTGGTGGAACCAGTATCGGGGAGGTCTTACCGGTACACCTATCAACCAATACTTACAGTTCCTTTAACAGCTAACTAGGCAAAACACAAATGCCTATCCATCAAAACAGGTTGTCTAATCCTGTTCAACTTGTCTCGAAGCTTCGTAGAGCTATGACAGACATTATCCGGGAACAATAAATAAAGGATTATATCCAATTAATCCGGATTTAATCCTCGTTGAAAAACAGATTATGTCGATTGACGAGTTTTGGTCATGGTATTACAGAAACAGTGACAGCTGTGGTATTTGGATTTCTCGGGTTGTTGAAGTTCAGGGTTCGAATCCGACACCTGTTTGTCATGATTCCCGAATTTAATAATTATTTTGTTGTCTTCTTAACATCAATGATTGAAAAATTAATATTAAAATAGGTAGTTTGATATTAAAATAAACTTATATTGTGGGTAGTATGCACCTAAAATCCCTATAAAAAGTCTGTGATAACGTCGGCTCTGGTAGTCGGTTGGTAGTCGTACGTTAACCATCAAGGTGATAAGTTGTTTAGTGGAAACTATGCTAGTTGGCTGATAAAAGTGTTAAAAATGGAATAAAAGTATTTACTGTGCTGTGAATTGGAGTTTTTCTGATATGTTTTTTGGCACTTAACCAGCGTGGTAGACCATGGGTTTCAGTCTTCTCATTTAAGACAATCAATTAACCTATATCCTAAGAATGAATTTAATTTGAATGTTTCCTTAGATAGTCAAAGGTCTTTCTGTAAAGACGATAGAAACAGAAATAAAAAAAGTTAAATTTAATTGAGCTTCTACCCTTTTTCGTCGAGTTAATTACTGTCGAATGGATCCTAATACAAAATAGATGTACATACATAAAACACCTCTTAGAAATGCATTTTAATAAACAAGCAATAAGAATAATGGTTTGAAGGTGGCAGAATACTTTGTAGTTCGTGCCGATGCACCACCACCATACGTATTTCCGCACAGGCCTGTGTCTAGGTGTGGGTATTTCTGTCTAATATGTGTTAAGCGTATTAAACGCTCAAGGGTAACAACGCATCTGTGACCAATCTTGGGTAAGAATCTAATCTTATCTGAGTGTTGCGGACGGCGAATAGATTTAAGAATATTTGATAAATTGTAATTCCTATTATTGTTTTTTAGTACGTAAGATTGTTGATTTGTATAAGAATATTTAATGTGTATGAAAAATAATGTACAACTATGTTTAAAATAAGGTATTTAATGTAAATAAATAAAGAGAAATAAAAATAAATTAAAATTAGAAAGAGAGGGACACGAGTGAGCGAGATGCATGATAGAAAGAGAGGGCTATAGGAAGTGAGCGAGACGGGACTGCTGCGTTAGCCCCCCGTCGGTTGTAACACTCACTTTGCCACTTAAGGTGGCTAAAAATAGGGTCCGGCACGCTCCGGAAAATAGAAGAATATTGTAAATGGTCAAGAAAAGAAAATACAGGAAGAAAAATTCAATTGGAGTTTTTATTGCAAACCCGTACTCAACATTGGTCCTTCGATCGGCGGATACAGAAAAAAGAAGCAACCAGCGCGTCTACAATGAACACACGAAGCAAGAAGACCCACTCCGAGTCCGGCATCGGCGAATCGGAGCACCCTCCGCCAGGTGGGCGGGGGCTGTTCCACCGTATATATGAAGAATCGCCGAGATCGCCATCGACCGCAGTCCTCACCGGGACGCCCGCCGGAACATCCGTCGGGAGGATCCCACCAGGAAGGGTCCTCGAGCGCTCACCTGTACGCAGCACCGCACACCCCGAGCACCCCACGTCGCAAGAGATACCGTCGCGCTCCAAGTCGCCTATATGCCGGCCCACGTCTCCGGCATATAGCGCGGCGCCCAGTATACGTTCGCATCGTTCGTCGGTCAGCGTCGCGGCACGAGTTAGGCTAGTCGAATACGAAGCGGAAAAGGAGCTAGCTGAATAAGAAGAAAGAAGAATACAACTTAAGAAGACGCTAGTAAAGAAGCGGCTAGAAGCGGAAATCTCTGCGATCGAAGCGGAAGAGGGGGGGGAAACTATCTGCGACCAAGAAAGAATACACGACTGGGTGAACAAGAGCCACGAACACGCCGGAACGCAAGTACACAGGGAACAGGAGGTCCTACCTCCCCCGTTAGAAGTACGGGGGGAGGAACGGCCTCGGCAGAGGGGAAGGGGCATCGAACAATTAGCAAACGCCTTAGAGAAGATGATGCACGTACGACCCCCGCCGCGGCAAACGTCGGAGCTCCCAGCATTCTCCGGGTCCGTCATGGAGTGGCTACCCTTCAAAGCAGCAGTAGAAGATTCGACGCGTCTCTACAAATTCAGCGCCACAGAAAATTTATTGCGGCTTCGAAACAGTCTCCGTGGGGAAGCGAGAGAGACAGTGCTCTCTCAACTGTACACGGCGACTCACCCGGACAGCATAATGAAGACGCTAGAAATGAAATACGGTCGACCTGAATATATCTTCGATAAAGCAATGGAAGAACTGAAGAGACTCCCCAAGGTCGGCAACTCCAGCAGCGAATTGAATGAATTGGCCATCAAGTTACAGAACGTCGTCTACACTATGAAGAGTGTGGACCACCGTGGTTATCTACGAAATCCATTACTGATAAGGGATGTAATGGAGAAGCTAAGCCCTCACCTGGTGAGCAAATGGGCGGAATACGCGGCGATCAACGAAGGGAAGATTGCATACAGCGACGAAATCACAATACTCTCGGAGTTCCTGATGGGTGAAGCAGACAGGGTACTACGCTACACGCACACGGCGAGGAACAGCGCTCCGGGGCTTCTCAGAGGGGAGAGGCCAGTAAGGAGGACAGCACCTCGGGAGAAGGTCTATTCTACGAGTGAATCGACGCGTGAAGAGCGAGCACCTAGCTGTCTACGATGCCAGTCTACAAGCCATCACACTCCGAAGTGCCCTCAGCTGAAGGAACTCACCATCAACGACAGGTGGAATTGGGCGAAGGAACAGCGGTTATGCTTCAAATGCATGACACGAAGACACAGTAGAACCACATGCAGAGCGAAGCCGTGCGGAGTCGACGGGTGTAGCATGCAGCATCACGCCATCCTACACAAGACTGCAGAGCCCGCCAGGAGGGTGGAGACTTCTGAGTGCACAGATCAGGGTGCACCCGCAGCGGTCATGAGCGTCACATCAAAGGTGGCACCAAGAGCGGTGCTATTGAAGACATGTGAAGTAAAACTCAGCGGTCCACGGGGGGAGATAAGGACGCACGCCCTCCTGGACGAGGGGTCTACAGTAACCCTTATAGATGAAGAATTGGCAAGTCAACTCACCAGCGGCGGACCGAACCAACCTCTAAACATAAGAGGTATCAATGAACAAAGAAGAATCGACAGCAAGGCGGTCAAGATTCAAATCAAAGGTCTACACGAACATGAAGCATATTCCGTGACAGCCCGCACGGTGAAGGGACTTCAATTGCATCATCAGCGCGTACCTCAGAACCTGGAGCGGTATGCACACCTGCGAGTCGTAAGGGAGAAAATCAGCACGGGGGAAGCTCGACCTCGCATACTAATAGGCACCGACAATTGGCACTTAATAGTGTCCCGACAGCTGCGCGCCGGCAAGAAGAACGAACCTGCCGCATCAAGAACGAAGCTGGGATGGGTTCTACATGGGTCGGTACCTAGGAGGTTCGTCTACCAGGACCAGGCGGCCGTGCTTCACGTCTGCACGGGCGACATACAGTTACAGAAGCTCGTCGAGTCGCATTTCGACGTGGACTCGCTCGGCGTATCTACGAAAGAGAAGATTAACAAGTACGACAAGAGAGCCAGCGACATCTTCGAGGCGACCGCCAGACGGAAGGACGGACACTTCGAAGTGGGTCTACCTTGGAAGACTGACAACCCCACACTCCCCGACAGCTACGAGCAAGCATACAAGAGGTTACGCACATTGGAAAAGAAGATGGAAAATGAGCCCACATTCAAGAAGGAATACAGCGCTCAAGTGGCTAACCTGCTGAAGAAGGGTTACGCAGAAGCATGCGACGGCAACGAAGAAAGAAGTAACGTCAAGTGGTACTTACCTCACTTCGCGGTTGTCAACATTAACAAGCCAAACAAGATACGAATGGTATTCGACGCAGCGGCCAAGATTAACGGAGTCAGCTTGAACGACTACCTGCTGGAGGGGCCCGACCTGTTGGCGTCTCTGATTAAGATCCTGTTTGGTTTCCGCGAAAAGAAGATCGCGGTGACGGCGGACATAGAAGAAATGTTCCTCCGAGTGAAGATACGTAGCGAAGATCAACCAGCCCAGATGTTCCTGTGGCGGGACGAGTCCAGTGAAGCCCCGCGCAAGTACAAGATGACGTCAATGATATTTGGGGCCTCGAGTTCGCCGTACCTCGCTCACAGCGTGAGAAACAAGAATGCCGCCGATTACGAAGAGGGATACCCGGAAGCTGCGCGAGCCATAAGGGAACGCCATTACATGGACGACTATTTAGATAGCTTTCAGTCAGAAGAGGAAGCTATAAAGGTCATAAGGGACGTCATTCATGTACACGAACAAGCCAGCTTCAATCTGCGGGGATGGAACTCCAATAGCCCAGCTGTCCTCGCGAGTATTCCCGACACGAAGAAATCGAAGAATGTCAACGTGCAACTGACGACACACCAGTCGGAGAAGACCCTGGGACTAAGGTGGAACCCGAGCGAAGACACCATAGGCTTCAATACGGACATTAAGAGGGTCCCCACCGAAGTCAAGTGTCAACAGCGAGCACCGACCAAGCGTGAAGCACTGAGCGCCGTCATGTCAATCTACGATCCCCTGGGCCTCGTAAGCCAGTATACGATCACCGGGAAGATATTGCTACAGCAACTATGGGTCAAGAAGGTCGGCTGGGATGAAGAGCTACCTAGGGAGGAAGCCGAAGAGTTCCAGCAATGGGTCGCCGGACTACAAGACATCTCGAACTTGGCCTTACCACGTTGCTACAGCCGCGACATGACTCCGAGCTCAGAGCTACAGCTGCACATATTCAACGACGCGAGTGAACAGGCCTACGCGACCACGGCGTATTGGAGGATCACCCATAAGGATGGCACCGTGGAAGTTGTACAAGTCATGGGCAAGGCTAAGGTGGCGCCGTTGAAGTTACTCACGATTCCCAGGTTGGAGCTACAGGCAGCACTCATCGGGGCGCGTATGGCGAGCACCATCCTGAAGGAACACGAATGGAAACCAGGGCGAGTCTACTACTGGACGGACTCCAAGACGGTACTTCATTGGATAAGGAACGATAAGAAGAAGTACACACCGTTCGTGGCGCATCGACTGGCGGAGATAGGCGAGCTGTCCCAAGTGGAAGATTGGCGATGGGTGCCCACGGCCGACAACGTAGCCGACGACGCCACGCGAATCGAAACGAAGAAGATCACTGGCGCAGACCGATGGTTCACCGGGCCGTCATTCCTGGGCTTACCAGAGGAGGAATGGCCTACCGAAGCTACAAGCAGTGACACTTCAGAAGAGGCGGCGTACACCATCACCACAGACGACATCACGGACCGCATGGGCTGCCTGCCGGACATAACGAGGTTCTCCGCCTACAGACGACTCATAAGGGCCACAGCGCTAGTTCAACTCTACGTACAGAAGCTAAGAACAAAGAACAGAAGCCTGCTGTTAGAAGTATCCCACATACAAGACGCCGAGCTGCGGTGGATACGACAAGCACAACAGGACTCCTTCGGCGAAGACCTACGTAGACTGCGGGCTGGACAGCACTTACACCGGCATAGTAAACTAACGAAGTTGGACCCCGTCATCGAAGAAGGAACACTGAAGGCCCGAGGCAGAATAGGAGCCTCTAAGACGTCGACGCACTCGAACCGACCTGTAATATTGGATGGTGGTCACCCCTTCACACGCCTACTAGTGATGGACTACCATCGAAACGCCGGACACGCTAACAACGAGAGGGTCGTAAACGAGCTGCGACAAAAATACGTTATATTTCGACTACGACCGACAGTAAGAAAAATGGCTAAGGAATGTCAATTTTGCAAAATAAGGAAAGCAACGCCGCAAACACCGCCACGAGGGGACTTACCAGAAGAGAGGACAAGTCCAGGGCATCGACCGTTCAACTACTGCGGCGTGGATTACTTCGGCCCCCTAACAGTCACTATTGGGCGCCGACATGAGAAGAGATGGTGCGCACTGTTTACCTGCTTAACTACACGAGCAGTGCATTTGGAGTTGGTGTCATCGCTGTCGACCGACTCGGCAATTATGGCACTCCGAAGGATGGCCGCCAGAAGAGGATGGCCACAGGTGATCTTCTCAGACAACGCAACGAACTTCAGAGGTGCTGACGTCGAGCTCAGAAACGCGTACCGGGCATGGGGTCCGGAGCTACATAACTTCTGTCTACAGTATGGAACCAGCTGGCGTTTCATCCCACCGGGGGCTCCGCACATGGGCGGGGCATGGGAGCGGCTCGTGCGGTCAGTCAAGACCGCGCTGAGCACCACACTGAACGAGAAGTCACCCAAAGAAGAAGTCCTTCAAACGCTACTGGTGGAGGCCGAGTACTGTGTCAACGCTCGGCCACTCACGCACGTCTCCGTGGATCCCGCCGACTCAGAAGCACTAACCCCCAACCACTTCCTGATTGGGTCGTCGACCGGGCTGCCGCTGACGGGACCCTGCGAGGAAGCCGACCGCAGCGTGTGGAGAAAAGCACAGGCGCTGGCGAACCAGTTCTGGGGGCGGTGGGTCAAGGAGTACCTGCCGACGCTGATACCTCGAGGACAAGAGACAAGGGCATCACGACAACTACGGGTCGGCGACCTGGTCATCGTGGTCGACAACACGCTACCCCGCAACACATGGCCACGCGGCATCGTCGAGCGAGTGCACGAGGGACCCGACGGCATCGTTCGCTCAGCAGACGTGAGGACCAGGGGAGGAGTCTTCAGGAGGCCCGTGGTGAAGCTCGCCGTCCTCCAGATAGGGAGGGCTACGACGGAGCTGCGCCGGGGGGAGGATGTTGCGGACGGCGAATAGATTTAAGAATATTTGATAAATTGTAATTCCTATTATTGTTTTTTAGTACGTAAGATTGTTGATTTGTATAAGAATATTTAATGTGTATGAAAAATAATGTACAACTATGTTTAAAATAAGGTATTTAATGTAAATAAATAAAGAGAAATAAAAATAAATTAAAATTAGAAAGAGAGGGACACGAGTGAGCGAGATGCATGATAGAAAGAGAGGGCTATAGGAAGTGAGCGAGACGGGACTGCTGCGTTAGCCCCCCGTCGGTTGTAACACTCACTTTGCCACTTAAGGTGGCTAAAAATAGGGTCCGGCACGCTCCGGAAAATAGAAGAATATTGTAAATGGTCAAGAAAAGAAAATACAGGAAGAAAAATTCAATTGGAGTTTTTATTGCAAACCCGTACTCAACACTGAGGTTGATTATAGATGTCCATGATTTGCAGAAATCGTCATCAGGTGGACTGCATGCTCGTCTGCTAACTAAATGTTATACAAAAATAATCCCTTATTTTTAAAATTTCACACGATAAGGACTTTTTTTTGTTAAAAACACTGCATTATCTCTGGCACCTTCCAACTCAATTAATCCGAAAGGGACAGCAACTTCGCCCATTAACCCTTCCGATCTATTAACCCACAAAACAAAACGAGCATAATTGTCATTAATGGTCATTAACGGGTTAATGGCATGAGCTGTCGTTACCAGCCGGCGACGTCAACTGGATTAACTCAATGTTTAACGGAACTTAGGATTTTAAAGATAGAAGGCACAACTCGTGGTTCTTCTCCTAATGCCTGCTATACAAAGTAGGGTGCACCGGAGAGGTCTACCTGTTCAGGTATGCCTGCGCACGTACACCGGACTGAGTGTGGGAATAGACCTGTGAAGTTTTTGAACCTGTGCAGGCGACTGGGGCAAAATCAAAAATCAATTCTGTCTTGTGACACCGTAGGGCGCGTTATCGTCTTCAATCGAAGCCATCGCTACAGAACTGAATACCGTACGGTACAACGGAACGCTACCGACCTGTGATTGATCTGTACAGGCAAATCTGCGCAGGTATACTGTCCGGTAGACCATAGCGTGTATGACTATGGTGTAGCTGTTATGACCAAGAGTTTGTTTTATAATATCGGAGTAGCTGACGAGCATGCAGTCCACCTGATGGTAAGTGGCTACTGCTGCCCATGTACATCTGTAACCAACCCCAGATAGGATTGGATATTCCTACCTGAAGTCAGCTACAAATGCGCTGCTACTCCTGAGGACTAAGCTGGAACGCTTCGGAAAAGTCTGTCTCCCTTACCACACCCTTCAAACCGGAACACAGCAGTGCATTGCTGTTATGAGGCTGAAAACGGTGTGGCGGTGGTGCAGCCGGAGTCGAACCACAAAGGGTTCTCCACAAAGGGTACCAAGAGTAACCAAGGGTTTCACCACATTAATGTAACTTCCAAATATTCCAAAAAAATATACATCCACAGCAATTTCCACGCATTGCACGTACAAGTATACATATACTTGTAAACATTTTAATTACACCGTATATAATAAAATCAATCAGAAATGATAAATCAATGATTTAATCATGTAGGTAATCACCGTAATGATTACGAGTGGTTTCATTTCGTTTCCCGAAGTAATATATTACTTAATTTTCTGATTCAAGGCTTACGTAAGTTTTTTCGACTACCCTCCCCTTGATATTGCGTCAATATTTCATTGGCAAACAGAATTATTACGACCCTTAAGATTTTGGGGTGGAAGCTAAGAATTTGTTCGTTCAATTTCTGTAGCTCATAATAACAGGATTAAGTTTTAAAGTTATGACTAATAATCGCCATTCCGCAGGGAAAGTCGACCATCTTCATATAATAAGAGGTCGTTGCTGTCTAGTCTCTACTAATTCGCATATGGCCATCACAATGGACTATGGTCTAAGCCTAAACCCCTTTTACACAGAGAGGTGACTCATTCCCAGCAGTAGCAGCAGTGGCACTCATCATCATCATAATCATTAACAACCCATTACTGTCTCACTGCTGGGCACGGGTCTCCTTGCATAATGAGAAGGATTAGGCCATAGTCCACCGCGCTGGCCAAGTGCGTATTGGTTGACTTCACATACCTTTGAGATTTTTTTTTATAAATCACAGGTATGCAGGTTTTCTCACGATGTTTTCCTTCACCGTTAAAGGAAGCGATAATTAATTTCTAATACGCACATAACTTTGAAAAAATCAGTGGTGCATGCCTGGGATTTTAACCTCGGACCCCTCGATCGAGAGGCCGAGTTTCTTAACCACTAGGCTATCACAGCTTATTCATGGCACTCAATAGTGGCTGACGATAACTAGTATTTAAATATTACAAGCATGGATGGAATCTGGATTAGGTACACAAGGCGAACGTCCTCAGAAGTGTCAACGCATCTGGTTTTAGGCAGATATGTTCTATATGGAGTTAGTTACTGATTGATGTCCATGGACTGCAGTAACTACTACCTATCAGTGGACTGGATACTCGTATCCTACTTAAAATTGACTTGATTTGACCTTCGAAAACTTTTTATTTTAAGAAATTCAGACGTGTTGTTTTTTTACAACGCCTTCATGTTATATCAAGTGATAACTCATTTCACATAATCTCGGACTCCCGACTTAGAGGTCAAGTTTGAACCACAGGTATTAGGAACCACTACATCTAGTTACTAATTTTAACCGTTCCACAATTTTCTGCACTAGTAACACAATTTTTTGGAATATCGCTGCCAAAATGTGGCCACGGCGTTAAATATTCGAGTGGCTCATATTTTCCGGATGCAAGAATTGCCATTAGATTTAGGCACCTGGCGTGGCTCCAAATATTCTAAACGGACAGTGCCACAGATTATGACGCTGAGCTGCACTTCCTTGTAAATTTTAACTTTAACGCAATTTGCGAGTTTTAGTGCTCCGGGACAAAGTTGGTTGAGCTGACACGAGTTAGACCGAAATATTTTGAGACTAAATGTGCAGGACCAGGACAGTTCCTGGCAAGGCAGACGAAATTATGGGTTTTGGGTATACGTCAATTTCCGTATCTACCTATCTCCCCACTTAAGTACTATTTCTTGTGTGACATTTCCCACAACCAATAGATAAACACCCAGGCAGAACACAGATTTAAATTAAGTTGTAATTGTTGTATTGTTAAGTGTTACTATGTTCTTGTTTGAAGGGGTGGTACATGTTATATTAGAATATTGTAAAAAACTGCCTTTCCCTTAGCAGAAGCGGGCCACTGCTAGTAAGCAAATACGAGTACCACTTTTGTATTAAAAATGAATTGTTCAGATGATAATAAAGATATATTATATGTACGAGAACATCTATTTAATAGGATAATTAGCGAAGCCTTGACTGAGGACAAATTAATCTGGATAATGGTTCGCTTATAACCAATTCATGGTTACACGACCTATGTGCTAGTATGGCGGTGATGTTCAAACTTTAAGTTAAAATATTTCTTAACAAAAAACAACTTGAAATAGTTATTTTTGAATCGTTAAATTTACACAAAAAAAATTGCAAATAATTAAATTTTTAATTTATAATGATGCTACTAGTAAATCCATCCAATTTTTTTATGACAATGTTTTTATGATCAGAAGAAAACTGATTCTACTTTTACAAAGTAGGAATAAATTTGGAGAGAAAAGAAATACATTGGTATTATTCTTTTCTTTATTTTCCTTCTTATACCAGCAGTTTCGCTTTTTAAACATAAAAATGATTGAGAAATAGATAGAGTATATAGTTTTTTTTATAAATAAGAATTTTATTTAAGAAATATTAAAAACAAAACATGAAATAATTAAATAAAAATTAATTAAAAAGACAAATAATTAAAGTAAACATAATCTAAAATCTTAAATTAAAGTATACATAAAATATAGTATAAATTTCGCTTTTCTTAAACTGATTGTAAGCTACTAAAAGTTTGAGTAAATATAATCATAGACAAAGTACTAGAAAGGTTGAGAGCCAGTGTACTAGACGACGGTTCCCCCGGGGACAATACTGTATGTTCGTAAAATGGAAGGAAAATATCTTAGGTCCCATTTCTTTAAGCGTACCAGTTGCTTCTTTACTTTAGAGCTCTTTTTTATTAAATTAACAAACGAGCTTCAACTAATGGTAAATCGTAATGAATTTTGAGTGTGGTAGAACCCTTTGTGGTTCCACTCCGACGGCACCACCGCCACACCTATTTCTGTTATAAAAACAGTGTTAAACGCTGCTGTGTTCCAGTTTGAAGGGTGTGGTAAGGGAGACATATCCTTCCGAGGCGTTCCAGCTTAGTCCTAAGGGGTAGCGGCGCATCTATGGCCGACTTCAGGAAGGAATCTAATCTTATCTGGGGTTGATTGCTTACCATCAAATGGATGCTTCTTTCCTACCTCAACGTTATTGACGTCATCATTACGTTTCATCACTCATGGAAAAGTATCACGTCCGTCCATTTAGGCTATTTTAGGCTACCATTTAGGCTTTCATTAAAACCGTATTTAATCTAGTAGAAAGTTTGGAAGCCCTTTCGACTTTACAAAACTCGACTCATTACGTAAATCTCTTGTTAATTCTGTCATTAGCACGTGCCTCAATTTTAATGATATAATGATATTTTCGGTATAATTTTATCAAATTAATAGATAATAATATTACTAGTTTGCCCTGTCAACCGCGCGTTCAAATAAGTTACTAATTATTATAAGTAATAGCTTAAGTTTAAGAAAGTTATGTACAGATTATTAAGTTGACAGTTGTTTTTTTCACGACACTTAAACAGTAGAGTATGACAGAATAATCTAGACTGTGATCTAACTTTTACGATATAAATAAACTATTAAAGTATGAATATAATATCAGAAAAAAACATAGAATAATTCAAGTTATATAATAAAATCAGTGATAACATTTCGACTTGTGGCAGAGAATTTGCGTATCGAAAATTGTTACAATAAATATTTTAAAATAAATCTTAATTAAAAATACAAAATTTATTGCATTTGATCATAAAACGTCAAATATGTTTAATCCTGCTATTTTAGCCGTATTCGCAAAATGCATTTAAGTAAATAAAAATCCATTTTTTATAGTTATAGCTATATCTATGCAGAACTCTGTCAAAACGACACGTCTGCTTTTTATACTTCGATCACTAATAAGAACTTTTATATATTTATTATTTATGCACTCACAATACAGATACGAGAAAAAATCACATAAAGAAATAGTATGCTCAAAGACACTGCTTATTTCTGTAAGAAATTTCTTCCAGCAGACCCGCGAGTGGATAGGGGTTGCAGAATGGTAAAAAAAGGAGGTTTAAGGACTTTTTAATTTAAATTCTAAAATAATGTAACTTTCGTTACTGGTAATAATGGAAAAGTCACGCTTGGGAGTGGCGGCAGCTGAAGCCGCGAGAAAACGTAGTGTCTAACAATTCTAACCTTACACACGCCTCACTATCCAAATCCCATAGCAATTTGTTTCCAATCCGCCGATAAGGACCCTCCCGGGCGTATAAATTATTCCGGACCCGAGGTCTAGACCCAGAGTAGCCCTTGTAATTGAGGCTTCCAAGATCTTTTATCCTAGCGGTCCTAGCCCTTCGCAATCGGGGATTGTCACTGTTCTTTTAAAGCCCTTAAGGACTTTGATTCAAAGGAATAAAATCTCGGGTTTAAAGGAATATAAACTTCATCAAAAATAAGAAAGAAAAGTCAAACATCTCGGGTTCGCCGGATCTACTCAGATGAGGCTTCTTACGATTGATTTGTAGGTACATAAAAAAGCTATTTTAACTTACTACTTGTAAATGTCCCCGTAGGAATGTACTATACTTATATAATGTATACTTTTACTGTATGTCGCCCATGTAGATCTTAAATCAACCCGAGATAAGATTCCTACCCGAGGTTGGCCACAAATGCGTTCCTACCTCTGAGGACTAAGTTGAAAAACCTCTGATAAGTACGTCTCCCTTGCCACACTCTTTAAACCGACCACAGTATTAACATGGCTGTTGTTAGGTACAAAAATGTGTGGCGGTGGTGCCTCCACGGACGAACCACAAAGGGTTCTACCATCGTCAAAACCTTTATTAATCTACATTTTTTTTTATAATATGGGAGTAGCAGTAGAGCATACAGTCCACCTGATGGTAAGTGGCTACTGCCGCCCATGAACATATGTAATCAACCCCAGATAGGATTAGATATTCCTACCTGAGGTCGGCCACAGATGCGCCGCTACCCCTGAGGACTAAGTTGGAACGCCTCGGAAAGGTCTGTCTCCCTTACCACATTCTTCAAATCGGAACACAGCAGCGCCTAACGCTGCTGTTATTAGGTAGAAATAGGTGTGGCGGTGGTACCGCCGGAGTCGAACCACAAGAGGTTGTACTCCTTAAATGAATGTACATGTATATAAATACAAAGAACAATAATAAAATTACATAAACCAATGAATATTCACGTTCTCGACACTTAATAAACGATAAAAACATTCCATTTACATTTAGTTTCAATATGAATAAAATTCCCACTGTATTTTATACAAAAAACACATAACTTAATACATCCACCGGTTTCCAGATTAAACTAGATTAACTGACTCCATATTTTCCTATCGTAATTTAAAAAAACACCCACTCGTGCTGCATACGAAAAGCAATTTTAAAATTTACGCTCCAGTGGTATCGGAATATTTCAGGATTTCTAGATGAGGGAATATGATAAAACATATTACTTAATATAAGTCGATGTAAAGTCGGATTGTGTTAAATTAATACGGATTGAATTGTTATTTTTACAGCGAATGTTTTTATGAAGCTGTAGCAATCCAGGTTGCTGTCTACCTTTTCTTTTGGTTTGAGAGAGAGTGAGAGAGACATTCTTATAAGAGGCGTTCTGAATTAGTCCTTCAAATTAGCAATATGGCAATATTAGTATGAAGCCAATTGCAGAATCGAAATATCTTCCTTTCGATTTTGAGATTAGCTTCATAAAACATTAACATGACATCATGACACTACTCTCCGTCGAGCTCGTAAATATACTATTTCGGCTACAAAGTATGCTGTAACGGGTGGTTTTATTCCGATCCGGTGTTGACAACTCAGATATTCGATCGGCAACAGTGTAGAAAAGTCACCATTATACCCTTACTGTTGGCAACAAGGGTCTGGAATGACAGGAATCATGGCGTTGATTTTTTGAAACACATGTCTAATTACAAGAATTTCAAAAGTTCACTTCTTATAAAGGCAGAACCAGTATGGTTTGACCGGGAAGTTTTATTTTGACCGGGAAGGTACGTATTTTACTCTGAAATAATTATTGGGTTTCGGTAGAAGGCTCTGGATGCCGGTAAACTTATTTGTAAGACAGATTTATGCCATAGTCCAACGCACTGGCCAAGTGCGGATTAGTAGACCACACACGCGCGATTAATTTAAGAACTTTCAGAGGTGTAAGTTTCTTCACTGTGTTCACCTTCAGCACTTAACCAAGTGATAAATCATTTTATAATACTCACAAATATGCAATTTTAAAAGGTGTGTGCCTGGGACTCGGACCGCGGGCTTTTGGAATAAGAAAGGCTGGAATAAGAAAACCACTAGGCTTCTATCTTTAAAAGGATATTTCCCACGATTATTTTCAACCCTCATTCAACACTCAATCACCACAAAAAGAAACAAAAGAACCCTGAACCCAAATTTTATTAATTCTTACACTTTTCTCTCAAAGCAAAAACCAAATCATCCGGAAACAAATCCGAGGAGCGTCAAACGATACCAAAAAATAGGAAATAGACTGAAACATCGGAAATGTGCTATTTTTCCCTCATTACGGCCCTTTCGTAGGGTTACCAACCTCAAGTTAAAAAAAGTAGGATTTGATATTGCTTAAACCAGCATGTAGTTTAAAAATAGGACGTAGTATTAGCAATATTAATATTTCTTAACGTTATTTAAAACACATAACAATTAGCAATAGTTAAATTTAAATGAAGGGAAAATTGGTTAAATGAAATACAAGTAATAATAATATTCATATTTCTTAACATATTTTAAAACTGCCTTTTCGGGGTGCTGTAAAACCTCTGGATGGTGTTTAGAAACTATTCTTATCCACAATACTACAAGGATTACAGGATACAACTTACTAACTCTACCCTTACAATCCTTCGCGGACATGTCCTGGAAAAATAAAGAGGCTTGGCAACTCTACTCTAATATAGTCCGTGTCAAGAGCATGTCCTAGGAAAATAAAACGCTTGGCAACTCTACCCTTACAATTCTTAAAGGACATGTCCTGGAAAAATAAAACGCTTGGCAACTCTACCCTTACAATTCTTAAAGGACATGTCCTGGAAAAATAAAACACTTGGCAACTCTACCCTTACAATTCTTAAAGGACATGTCCTGGAAAAATAAAACGCTTGGCAACTCTACCCTTACAATTCTTAAAGGACATGTCCTGGAAAAATAAAACGCTTGGCAACTCTACCCTTACAATTCTTAAAGGACATGTCCTGGAAAAATAAAACGCTTGGCAACTCTACTCTTACAGTCCTTCGCGGGCATGTCCTGGAAAAATAAAACGCTTGGCAACTCTACTCTTACAGTCCTTCGCGGGCATGTCCTGGAAAAATAAGCCGTTTGACAATTCCACCCTTATAGTCCTTGGTACTTGCACGCAACGGTAATCGAAGACCATCCGATCGCCGCAGACCGTGTAATTTTATAAGGGTTTTAAGGTCCCAATTTTGTGTGATTTTATAAAGCAAATTTCGCCTGGAATTTTATAATATTGTGTTGAACCCTTTGTGGCTTATTTCGGAGGTGCCATTGGCACACCTATTTCTGCCTAATAACGGCGGTGTAAAGCAGCTGTGTTTCATTTTGTAGGGTGTGGTAAAGGGATAAATACTTATCTGAGACGTCCCAACATAGGACTCATGGATAGCAGCGCTTCTATGGTCACCGTCAGGTAGGAATCTAATCTTATCTTCGATAAATTATAAAACCCCATGGATTGCACTTAACAATTATTAAACCATATTTCTTATTAATTATTCTTTTGTAGAAAATATTTTTGGAACGCTTATCCACATAAACTTGGCGCGCAAAACTTCGCCTTTCAAAACGCCTTCGCCTTTCGAAACACAATTTTCTTCCAAAAACCATTTCAATATCACAAATCTTTCTACCGCATCAATATCGATACTTTCTCAAATATCACTTTAGAACCAAATACGCCATAAGCCTCGTAGCGAAGAGCACGATTTTACGAGTCATGGCTCAAGATTTGAATTGATGCCTCTATGATGAATCACCGAAAACTGCCATTGTTTTGTACATTAGCGCTAGCACCGCTAATTGAACACATAATATAATTAATTATTCGTTAATCAGAAATATTGCACGGTGTTTTAAGCTCGTTTTCATTAAAAAATCGTACCACTTACAGTAGTGCTGTAGAAACTGTATAAATTAGGTCGAGCTCATATACATATTTACTACGGATTTCTAAGGTTTAGTTTATTAAGATAATATAAATTTTATTAGGGTCCCGTACTCAAAGGGTAAAAACGGCACCCTATTACTAAGGCCTTCGCTGTCTGTCTGTCTGTCACAGGCTCTATCTAAGGAAACGTAATAGGAAAAAATGGGAAATTTTCACAAAATATGTATAACGGTGGCCGCAATAACAACAAATAGGTACCCAAATAATGAAAATTAAAAAAAAAAAAATACATGGGGTTTGCCATACAAGAAACCGCTATTTTTCGCAGTTTTTTCGCTTTACCTATTGAACATTAACAGGTGGACAGTTTAAATTTTCACAATGCATGTACATCAACGGCTACGGCAAATGTTGGTGATACGGAACCCTCCGGACGCGAGTTCGACTTGCACTTGGCAATTATTTAAATACAACATCCTGTTCCACTATACACATAAACAACAAGAAACAAGCATCTAGATATATTCCTTATCCTTACTAATATTATAAATCCGAAAGTAACTCTGTCTGTCTGGTTGTCTCTTCTTCACGCCCAAACCACTGAACCGATTTTAATGAAATTTTGTAAAGAATAAAGATAGTCTGAGACCCGAGAAAGGACATAGGATAGTTTTTATCCCGGAAATCCCACGGGATCTAGGGATGGACATCTAAGATCGATGAATCGGAGAATTTGAACCCAAAACATCGATTATTTTAATCGATATTAGTAAGAATTGAATCGTAAACTATGCATTTGATCAAGTGATGATCTTTAGCAAAGTTGAAGGTACGAATTTTTAGTTTTATGTATGTTAGTACCTATGTTATATTATTTTCTTTTAAACGCGGGCGAAGCCGCGGGCAAAAATTAGTTAAGCTATAATTACATTTCAAACTAACCCATACAGCTTACAGGATGAAAACAGGTGGTCTAAATATACTCCCCGGGGAATGTTTTGCGAAAGTCCGTTCACAACGGATGTTTGACTCTGGTATAAATATCTGACTAATGCGACGGGTATAGTCTAAATATTAGCCTGATGTACCGACAGACAGACTCAAATAAACTGGTAGATTGGTTTTGAAGAATAATAGAATTAAAATTGATTTAAAAAGAAATTTAAAGTGGTAGAACCCTTTGTGGTTCGACTCCGGCACCACAACCACCACACCTATTTCTGCATCATAACAGCAATGTTAAACGCTTATTATTGGATTATGGCCTAATCCTTCTCAATCAGAGAGGAGACCCGTGCCCAGCAGTGGGACAATAATGGGATAATGATGATAAGGGCTAAATGGTAGACTTCACATACCTTTAAGATATTTTTAATGCACAATCACATAATCAACGATGACTAATTCTCATTATTTTTTCAAAATTTTTCAAGTATCACCCACGCTTCACTGACATCAAATCGCACGCCATTTTTATACGGATTATGTATGAAAAAGAGATGATTGTTTCTAAGAAAAATATCTTCAGCATTTTTCATACCTGAAGCTGACGGCTGGATGAATAACCAGTGAGTAATCGTGCCCTAATCTCACCATTTGAAACACTAAACCCCTAATCCACTCGTGCCCTTCCAATTAGGGTGAAGAATTTTTCGCTACATAGTTTTATCTTGTGAATTTTCACGATCTTTATTCAGGATTTCGGTGGCGGGTGATAAGTGGTCACTATTTACTGGGATAAATGTTTGTAGTGTTGTAACTACTTTGATGGTATGTGGTAGCGGAATGGCAACATTTTGGCATGAGAAAATGAGTAAAATTCATGCTTATTATTATTTTTTTTATTTTTAGTGAACGAAGCATTATTGAATTGAATTATTTTTAATTATTCTTTGCACCAAGTAGTCACGCGACATATTTATAAAATATTAATTTTTTGTTCAGTTTTGAGTACCTTATGAACTCTTTATGTACTTTAACTTGTGTGTGTCTATAGAATCCGTAAGTTTCTATATTAATTTTATGTCCTTTTTGGCATAAAAATAACTCACATTTCAGTGGAAAAGTTCGAAAAATATGAGAATAATATTTTCCATACTTATAGCTTCACATTAGAATTCCATATTGTTTGTGTCATATTCACACAAAGACGAGCACAAAAATACATGTACCTTCTCAATAAAAGAAAATGTGTTTGACCAGGAATCGAACCAACAACCCTCTGCGTGTCACTATGAAGTTCATAAGTCGCTCATGCGTTCGTACCATTACTATTCACGCTATAACAAGCAATTAATTACATTAAACAGTTAAACGTATCAATTTAATATTTTAATTCCGACATCAATATGCTAATTAGATCGGAACAATGATACAATGAATTGGAAATAGTTGCAAAACACGGAATAACAACTAAAATTGTGTTCGCAGCTGAATATATTAAAATAATGGATGCATTGTGTTAATCACGATCCGGTGATAAAATAGTTTTATTAACAACCGTTATATTTAAATATAAATCAGTGTAAGGGCTCATTTACACTTTAGTTGATTGACACCTGATTTCGTAATCGACGTCCGTTGAATATTTAAGCCCTTAGTAAGCGATTGTCGATCGAACTTTCCTGAGACGCCAGTGTAAAGCACTCTCGGTAAATTGAAGTCACTCGTCGTAAGCAGTCGACTTGATGAAAACACCGAGCTGACTCTGCTCGGTGTTTTCATCACCGATCACCTTCGGTCACCTTCGACATACGAATTAGTTTGCCAAATACAGTAGGCTGGCCATTATGAACAAGCCATTATAATAAATGACGAAAATCTTCTGACGGAAAAGTGTTCGAAAATAGCCCAATTAGGCTAACGCCTAATTGGGCTATTTTCGAACACTTTTCATAGATCCACATTGGAGCAAATTGGATTGTCTTTTAGGCATGCTCTAGTTGTAGCGAGGTAGCGATAGGTCATATAAAATTGTTGCAACAACAGATATGATTCTTAAATGATACTTGAGACATGATTTTCGTAGAAACAGCCCTATTAATACGTCATATTTTATATTTTATAAACAGTGATAGCTTAGTGCTTGAAACTCGTCTCTTGACCGGGGTTTCCGAATTTCAAATCCCAAATTCTCAAAGGTGAGAGAACTCTACCAAGTTGCACTTCGCCAGCGCGGTGGACTATGGCTTAACTCTTAACTCTGATAAGAGATCAGTGCCCGACGGAACAATAATGGTTCAACGACAATTTAATTCAATTCCTCAAGCAACAACCAAGCACAAAGCAGCAAACAATACCAGTATCTGGCTGAAGTTAGGAATTCCCGAGACTAAACAAAACTGCTTAGCAATTTAGGGAGCTTAATCTTGCCAACTAGTTTGGGAAACGTGCGGTGGCTAAGTATTCGAGGCAGGTATGTTCGTGTACTGCAATTTCCTTGTTAGGTACTTGTTGTGCGATCAACGAGAAAGCGATAAAAGTTCTTTATTAATTCGAAATAAAATAACGTTAATGTTTGCTACATTAAGAACTATTGATGTCGTGAACGGAACTGAACCAGATCCAGTACCCTTACCATGAGTTTTTACATTTTGACAAATATGACTGTTTTTGTATTGATTTACGTATTTGCCAATACAAATTCCAATCAGCGCCCCTAGCGGATTGTATCAGAACTATAGTGCCAGTAACTTAACATTAAATGTATAAATTGACAAAATGGCGCTTTATGTTTTTTCTCTCTTTTTTGTGAACATGTGAGGCAGACAAAAATACTTGAGCACTTAATTATTGTCACGATTACTCAGTCTACTGAAGCAAACGGAACAGAATAATGGATTGAGTAAACGTAACTTATAATTGTAGGATGTTTTGAAAACTCATGGTATAGGTACAGTACTTTTTATCATTTAGGCCTGCATTTTTGGGGATTGAACCCGGAACCGTTTGTATATTACTTTTATGTTTGCTCCACCATAACTTTGGGGACTTCGGAATGAAAAATATATCTATAAACTCTTATATGTATAATTGTAAATTAGGAAAACCGGAAAGTAATGTAATATTTTGTTTGCTGGCAAACAGTTATTAGAGAAAACTGAAATAATAATTTAATCAAATCAAATCGTTTATTTGCATAATAATTCACGATGTAAATTTAATTCTGACTCCTTGGGATATGCAAATTTGACATAATCATTTTTGATAAATTCTAATTCTCTATTCTTCTAATTTAATACATTAGATTATATTACGTTACATTACATTATTTCACATTACATAATTAACATTCACGTCAAAGAGTAAATATATTATTTAGGAATTCATTAATGTTATACGAATAGTAACAATATCGACGAGGTAGCTATATAGTTTTACTTTTAAAAACATTTATGTTGTGGATGGTGCGTATTTCATAATGAACAAAATAATTTCTATTAGTGGTAGAAAGTGATAGAAAATGGTGGAAAGTTGTATAAAAATTTCAAGTCAACCCATTACATTACATTACATTTTTTTTATAATATAGGAGTAGCAGACGAGCATGCAGTCCACCTGATGGTAAGTGGCTACTGCCGCCCATGGACATCTGTAATCAACCCCAGATAGGATTAGATATACCTACCTGAGGTCGGCCACAGATGCGCTGCTACCCCTGAGGACTAAGCTGGAATGCCTCGGAAAAGTATATCTCCCTTACCACACCCTTCAAAACGGAACACAGCAGCGCTTAACACTGATGTTATTAGGCAGAAATAGGTGTGGCGGTGGTGCCGCCGGAGTCGAACCACAAAGGGTTCTACCACCTTTAAAATATTTCCCGCTTACTCGCTGGTAATAGGACATTCCTTGAAGTCTAATACAAACAATTACGTATGCATTTTCCAGCTACATGCAGGGTTTCCTTGTGTTAGCATAAAGACAGTAATACAAAATTGTATCGCTAATTTATATTCGGACGTGAAAATTATCCTTACTGGACTATAGCCAACAATAAATTAAAATATGTCAGAAGTAGACATCCAAATCCATTTTTAAGGAAAAAATAATGGATAAGTGAAAAAGCAAAATATGAACTGCCAAGAAAGCATTTATTATACTGATTGTGATATATAACGAAATGTGTATTTCAAAATGATTTACGGCGTTGAAGCTAGTTATATCGTGCGACTCTACACGAAAGGTCTAAAAAGTAATTATGCATACCTATTACAAATTAATTATAACAGTAACTTTAACGGTAAAGAAAAACACCGTGAAAATCTTACATGGCAAAGTTTCGTAAAAAAAAAACTTTTCAAAGGTTTGTCAAAATACCTTTTTTATAATAATGAATTAGCAAATGAGCATGCAGCCCACCTCATGCTATGAGGCTACTGCAGCTCAGGGACATGTGTTATGCATCTCAGATAAGATTAGATTCCTACCTGAGATTGGGGATACCTTGCTACTCCTGAGGACTGATTTGGAACACTTTCGGTAAATATGTCTTTTTTACCACATTCTCAAACCAGTCATCAACAACCCATTACTGCCCCACTGTTGGGCACGGGTCTCCTCTCAGAATGCCAAGGATTAGGCCATAGTCCACCGCGCTGGCACAGTGCGTATTGGTAGACTTCACATACCTTTGAGATTTTTTTTTATAAATCTCTCAGTATGCAGGTTTCCTCACGATGTTTTCCTTCACTGTTTAGCAAGTGATAATTAATTTCTAATACGCACATAACTTTTAAAAATCAGAGGTGCCTGGGATTTGAACCTCGGACCCTTCGATCGAGAGGCCGAGTTTCTTAACCACTGGGCTATCACTGCTTACTCAAACCAGTAATAAAGTTTATTCCTGTCTTAAAACAGCTGTTTAAGGTACCATCATATGTATTAGTTATAACAGCATTATTAAGTGTGTTACTTGAAATCTTTGCTCATAACATAACGTTATTTGTATCTAAGTGGGCTAGTTACCGAGTTCATTATGGCCGACCTCGGTGTCACATTGCAGAAACTCGATACTCACTGCGTATCTCGCTTCACCTACGCTCTACTATAAATCCTATCTACGTCATTAGGAAATTCCCATTAACTCATTAACGTTTTTGAAAATGAAATAGTAAATTGTCGTTGACCCATTACTGTCTCATTGCTGGGCACGGGTCTCCTCAAAGTGTGACAGATTAGGCCATAGTTCACCGGCTAAGTGCGTATTGGTAGATTTCACATACTTAAAAACCTTTTTTAAAACCTCTCAGGTATGTCTCCTTACGCTATTTTTCCTTCATCGTTAAGTAATAATTAATTTCTAATATGCACAAATCTCAGGTGTATGGGATTTGAACCTCGGACCTCTACCGAGAGGCTTTTCAACCACTACGCTATCACTGCTAAAGTAGCGAATATTTCTTCCAGTGGTAAGTGATTTGCTGCGCTTGGAGTTCTGTAATTATCCCCAAATAGAATTGTTCCTACCTTGGTCGGCCACAAATTGGTAGCTACCCTCAGGGACTAAGTATGCGTTCTGTAAGTGTCAAACCTTCAAAAGTTCAGGCTTTCCATTCATACAGATTGCTTTACAAACAAATACATTACTATAATAATGATTATATATTTGGTTAACAATCGAAACTTGATTCATTCGTACACAGTTAAGTAAAAGTAAGTATGGCGGTGCTTGAGTCACTTTTTTATGTTCACTTTATATTTTTGTTGCTTCCTCCTGGGGATGGCGTTGATTTCAATATCTGTTAAAATATGTCGAAAGATCAAGATGACATACGGTCATTACGAATCAAATCTTCCTAATAAGTCTATGTAATTTCGCTTGTTATCTTGAATATGAAGGGCCGTACAAGAGTTAAAACAAAATTCTTATACCCCACGATCCTGCCTCTAATCTTGCACGATCTACTTGTAACTAATGAAGAACACATTTTTCAAAACTAAATTTATTATCATTCACAAGACTGATAAGATACATAACCATTTAACGTTCCAATTTAGGAAACCTCAATTTTCGTTTTTAGGTCGCGGGCAAAAATACTTGGTCGACTTCGCTCCAACGAGTTCTCGTTTTACTTTTAAATTATTCCCAGTTCCCCAAGGACTACAATGTTAGCCTGTCACCTTCATTGTATTTCTTTCTTCTGCTCAATTAATTTTAATAGACCCAAACAAAGGTTGCGCCAACGGGTTCTGATGTTTATTTCAAATTTCATATTTCGAACGAATATTTTTCAGTGTAACATTTATTCAATTCCCGCTGAATAGCTTTTCAGCTTTAAAATTCCGTAATCAATGTATGAATAGCGTTTTGTTCCTGAATATCCTGAAAGACCGTCAATTATGCGCGAATGATTGTGCGCATTCGCTGAAAACAAAATTGATTGATTATCGAAAACAGCTGCGGGCAAAATTCCCATTTTTTAATGAGTGACCCCGGAGCTTGAACCGGGAATTTCATCCCTCGGTTCTTTACCTATTCATCTTGATAATACGGGATGTTTGTGTAAAAGGTTCAACGATATTCTAAATCTAAACATGATTGCTAAAAGAGTAATGATTGATGGTTTGATTGATTGATCAATGGCTGGCTGTTGCTATATGAATCATTCTTGTAACATTATAATAAATATTTTTTCTATAATTGCAATAAATATCAAAATAAAAGGTATTTCTAAAATTCCTGATTGCTAAAATTCCCGAGTATAGAAATCTAGATTGTACTACTTATAAGCCTTATTTTTATTTCGTTTAATTTGTAAGGCTAAGATAATGGCTCCGGTAAGGTTGTAGAGTGTTACCTACAAACCTCCTTATATCTCTGTATAGAAAACCTAATATTTTAGAGGAAAAATAAGAAAAGACAGTTAGGATGTCATGTCAATTGTGTTGATACGAAAATTAATATTTTATGTTTAAATCTTTCATTATTGTTCGCTTACTTTCGTTTGTTAATTGTATATATATAAATCTATAATATAGTGAGTCGTGTAAATAGCTTCGGAGTATCATTTCCAACAAACACCACTACACATCCTATATTGGTGACCACCGACTAAAACACGTCATTTAAGAAGATGGAGAAGTACGAAGACGCGATACCTTTGGAAACGCGAGCTGTTGATCGAGTTGGCGTGAGAATTCCGCCGTTTTGGCCCAACGACCCCAGCCTTTGGTTCGATCAAATTGAAGGACAATTTGCTTTGGCCAACATTACCAGCGATTCCACAAGGTTCTATTATGTGACGTCTCAGCTTGAACATCAATATGCTGCAGAGGTAAAGGACATAATTTCCAGACCCCCCGATTCGGGCAAGTATGAAAAGTTGAAAGGTGAGCTAATTAGACGTCTTTCCATGTCCAAGAATAAAAAAGTGCAACAACTTCTTATGCACGAAGAAATAGGCGATCGTAAGCCGTCACAATTTTTGCGACACTTGCAAAGCCTCGCGGGTTCGTCTATGCCGGACGAATTTATGAGAACTCTATGGTCTGGTCGGCTGCCGCATTATATTCAAACACTGATAGCTTCGCATCCGGATATGCCTTTATCAAAAGTTGCTGATCTCGCCGATCAAATTTTAGAAATTGTACCACCTAATTTGCAAGTAGCATCTTCTTCATCGACATCAACATCCTCTTGCAAATCAATTGAAGCTACTCTGAACCTTATGGCAAAACAAATAAGCGAACTTACTAGCGAAGTGGCAGAACTCAAGACTAGTCGGATGCCGCGGAATCGGTCGCGTTCACGTCCTAGATACAGACATCGCTCCCGTAGTCACTCGCGATCAGCGCAACCGCCATCTAACCATCCGCACTGCTGGTACCACTTCACTTACGGGTTACGTGCGAAGAAATGCGTCAAGCCTTGCAGTTTCGTTGACTCGGAAAACTCACTGGGCAGCCGGAATTAGCGGCCAACCACTGCCCTTCATCTACAGGCCGCCTTTTTATTACTGATCGCTACACGAAAATGCTATTCTTAGTGGATACTGGTTCAGACCTGTGTGTTTTCCCGCGTTCAGCTTGCAAGGTGCCCTGTACCAAATCTAGCTTTGACCTTGTAGCAGCCAATGGTTCCGTGATTCATACATATGGTCCCATCCACCTGGATTTGAACCTTGGACTCAGGCGTTCTTTCAAATGGAAATTTACGATAGCCGATGTTACAAAACCAATAATCGGAGTAGATTTTCTAACTCATTATAATTTTCTTGTGGATTGCAAAAATCGGAGACTTATAGATAACACTACCACTCTCACTGTGTCTACCCTATGCATGAAGATTCCTGAGGACGTCGTGTCAGTTAAAGCAGTAGCTGGAGACACCCAATATCACGAGATCCTGCGTGAGTTCCCAGAGGTAACTCGTCCTATGGGTATGGTAACAGCACCCAAACACAACACAGTGCACCACATCAGAACCACACCTGGACCTCCTGTCACCAGCAGACCACGACGTTTGGACCCAGTCCGTCTCAAAGCTGCTAAACAAGAATTCGAGGGTATGATTTCTTCCCGTACTGCTCGCCCTTCAGAAAGCCCTTGGTCCTCAGCCCTGCACCTGGTTAAGAAGAAGGATGACGGATGGAGACCTTGCGGTGATTATAGAGCTCTTAACGCCCGCACCATACCTGACAGGTATCCCATCCGCCACATTCAAGATTTTTCATATCAATTGTCTGGATGCACCATTTTCTCCACTATAGATTTAGTAAAAGCCTACAATCAGATACCTGTCAACCCAGATGATATTCCCAAAACAGCCATAACAACTCCCTTTGGCTTATATGAATTCCCGTTCATGACTTTTGGACTAAGAAATGCTGCACAAACTTTTCAGCGATTCATGGACGAGGTTTTACGCGATTTTGACTTCTGTTATGGTTACTTAGATGATATTTTGATTTTTTCATCTTCTGAAGAGCAGCACAAAAGTCATCTACGCCAGCTTTTACATCGTCTCAAGGAGTACAGTGTGCTTATCAACTCTGCGAAGTGCACATTTGGAAAATCTGAGGTGCAATTTCTTGGATATCTAGTCTCAGCAGATGGAACCAGACCTATGCCAACCAAATTCCAAGCCATCCAAGACTTTACTGCACCTAAGACGGTTAAGGAGCTTCGCCGTTTTCTCGGCATGATTAATTTTTATCGCCGATTCATTCCTAATGCAGCTCAGATCCAGGCACCACTCACCTCAGCGCTAGCTGGTCCGAAGATTAAAGGTGCCCATCCAGTCCATATGACGCCCGAGATGACTGAAGCATTTCAGCGTTGTAAGGATTCGCTTGTCCAAGCTACGCAATTAGCACACCCAGACCCTTCTGCTGAACTAGCCATTACAACTGACGCTTCTGACTCAGGCATAGGCGCTGTTTTGCAACAAAGGAAAAACAAAGATTGGGAACCACTTGCTTTCTTCTCTCACAAACTAACACCATCGCAAAAGAAGTATAGTCCATATGACCGCGAATTATTAGCCATATATGAGGCAATCAAGTATTTCCGTCATATGATAGAAGCAAGACACTTTGTTATTTACACCGATCACAAACCCTTGACGTTTGCATTTTCCTTAAATAGAGATAAATGTTCACCAAGACAATTTCGATACCTTGACTTTATCTCCCAATTTACGACTAACATTAAATTTATACCAGGTCGTGACAATGTTGTGGCCGATACACTATCCAGAGTAGAGGAAATTGGCTCATCTATTGATTATGAGGAGCTTGCACGATCTCAGGAAACTGACCCTGAACTGCAAGACCTGCTTCAACATGGGTCATCTTTGCGACTTGAGAAGGTGCAGATCCCCCAGTCGCGTCGAACACTTTACTGTGACACTTCAACAACATTACCACGTCCATTCGTAACACCTACCTTTCGCCGACAAGTCTTTGACTCCCTACACAGTCTGAGTCACCCAGGAGCAGCAGCTACAGTGCGACTGGTAACACAAAGATTTGTCTGGCCAGGGATTCGCAAAACTTGTAGAGAGTGGTCACGTGAATGTCTACACTGCCAACGCAGTAAAGTTTACCGCCATACCTCATCTCCTCTTTCCTCTATCATTACCCCTACTTCAAGGTTCTCTCATATTCACCTTGACATCGTCGGTCCACTACCACCTTCATCTGATTTCACATACTGTCTCACCGTCATCGACAGGTTCACGCGATGGCCTGAGGCTATCCCGCTCAAAAACATTACCGCTGAGACCTGCGCATCCGCCCTTGTGTCTGGTTGGTTTGCCCGATTTGGATGTCCACTAAAAATCACCACAGACAGAGGTCGACAGTTCGAGTCCCATCTATTCAATGCACTTTCATCCATGGTTGGAGCTAAACATTTCAGAACGACCGCATATCATCCATCAGCCAATGGTATGATCGAACGTCTGCATCGCCAATTAAAAGCTGCGATTATGTGCCACAACTCTTCCAACTGGACTGAGGTTCTTCCCTTCGTGTTACTCGGCATACGAAGTGCATGGAAAGAAGACCTACAGACATCTTCAGCAGAGCTGGTTTATGGCGAACCTCTTCGCCTTCCAGGTCAGTTCATAGCTCCATCCAATGACCACACCACTGGAGACATCACTACTCTAGTAACTCGTCTGCGCACTAGCCTAGCCAATCTCACACCAAAACCAGCATCTTGGCACAGGAATAGTCCGTTCTACATCCCACGTGACTTGAAAGACTCATCACACGTCTTCCTGCGGCAGGACCATGTTCGAAGACCGCTGGAACCGCCTTACTCAGGTCCACATAAAGTCGTCGAGCGCAACTCTAAATATTTCAAAATTATTATGTCAAGAAAGACAGTTACAGTCTCGATTGATCGACTCAAACCAGCCTATCTGATGCGTGAAGCAGATGTACTGCCTGCTGAACCTGCTCAACCAGCTCCAGAAGTCAAGAGAACAAGAAGCGGAAGAAAAGTTACATTCCCAGATTATTATCGATCGCAGTAGCGATCTCGGTGGGGGAGTACTGTAGAGTGTTACCTACAAACCTCCTTATATCTCTGTATAGAAAACCTAATATTTTAGAGGAAAAATAAGAAAAGACAGTTAGGATGTCATGTCAATTGTGTTGATACGAAAATTAATATTTTATGTTTAAATCTTTCATTATTGTTCGCTTACTTTCGTTTGTTAATTGTATATATATAAATCTATAATATAGTGAGTCGTGTAAATAGCTTCGGAGTATCATTTCCAACAAACACCACTACACATCCTATAAGGTAATAAAACGCCCTAAAACATTGGATATCTTTTAGAATCCTCCCCTTGTAACCAAAAAAGATAATACAACGGAGATAAAACATCCAATGAAGATGCGGATCAGTGCCAACATGAAACTGTCAACTGAACGTTATTCGGTTTGATCCCCGGATTCGATTCCGTGTCGCAAATCTCTACATCTCGTTTACATATTCACTCCTTACGCTACAAATGTAAACCTTCGTATCAAATCAAAATTTCTATCAGAAATTCCTGATTTTTAAAATTCCCGAGTTTAAACACTATACTATACTATAAAGCCTTATTTTTATTTTGTTTCATTTGAAATTTAACTTTGAAATAACTGTACTCAAGAGACTTTCACCCAAAAATATTTTACTTCGCAGGAATTTATATAATCTCCTTTTACCTTAAATGAAATATGAAGAGCCATTGAAATTTAATAAACATGACACGAAGTATATTTAACATTACATTATAATATACTCAAAATACACAAAAAAGACGATGTCGACACTCAAAGCCCTATACTATTACCTGTGTCATGGCTGCCATGGACACACACAAAGAACACACACAAACACCCAGACCCATAACAGATATCTAAATTCATATTTTAAACATCTGTCTGGCAGGGGATCGAACCCGGGATCCTCAAGGCGTCAGAGCGGACGGTGATCGCTCCAATAAAAATTTACTCATGTTAAAATCCTTGTTAGATTTTGATAAGTTAGGCACATATTAAAAACGTAGGGTTCTAGGTAAAATATATAAAGCAAGTGTGACTCAACGCGGGTTCTAAGCCGACAAGTGCGTTATTCCGTTTGATGTGCGCCGCCTCGCAAATCCCGGGATCTCATTCACATATTGGCTCATTCGACGTCAAATTTGTTCATGAGATTGGGTATACTCTATGCTTATGTAAATTGAAAATTTAGATTTTTTAGACTACACTAAATAGAATTAACATTGTAAATTAAGTAATTGTAATTTAGAATTAGTTAAAGAATTTACATGAGCATAGCATTTACATGAGCATTCGTAATTTAGGTACGATAGAAAGATCTCTTAACTTTAAAGATGTCATATTGATTACAAAATATTATGTTGGTTTTAAATTCGAATTCGTATCGTAAGATCAAAAGTAAGTTATAACTGACTTAAATGGTTCTTTAGCTAGTTGAGACATAACTATATAATTAATAGTAAGACAACGACCTTTCAGCCATCAACAGTCCGTTATTCTATTTGATTCCGGCGCTTCTCAAATCCCGTAATCTCATTTACATATTGCTTTTGTTTATTAGAAACTAAATTTGATTATTTCATTGTTTATTTTTCGCATCTTCGTCATAATTGATTACGATTTTCTATTTTATCAAAATTGACCCAGACTTAAATAAATTAAATATGAATTAATTGATTGAGAACCTCTCTCCGTCGGGAATGCGGTTAATTATTGTTAACTTTCCTTATAATTGTATTATGAAGTAATCATTAGTTTCCTTAAGGAAAGGTCAGCCATTATATAGAATATGAGATAACGAAGGTTGTAAATAATAATTTGTATCAAATGCAACAGGGTATGATATATTTATTTAAGCCATAAAGTAGAATGCCGCGCTTAAACTCCTGTATTACTGTCCGCAGCTTATTTACTTATAATAATAACTATACTAAAATAAAACAAAATAAACCGATGTGACGATTGGTTAAAAAAATAAACTGAAAAGGGGCGTAATATAGGCTATATTCACTCCTAAAATGTAAGACGAATCCAACGACACCTCATTTGTTAAAATTCTGTAAGCCGTTTGGGCGTGCCACAGAATGAGACATTCATTTGTACTCGTACATACGTATATACGCTCGAAAAAAGTAGTAACTAACCCTTTTGCAGTAAAAAGCGCTGCTCGCTCGTTTGCTTCTTCCAATACAAAAAACAATAATATTTTAGCCCAAGGAGCAACAAGATAACATCCTTATCAGCATTCCTCAGCAATTTATGACATCGCTGTATAAATAAGACAACAAAAGGCCAGTCTCATTGGAACACGGCTCTTTGTTCCTTATCGACGTATTCGATTGCGACCACTGTTTCCACAAAACGTTCCATATTTACGAGCCAGTTTATGATCGCGACTCTAATTTTAACCGAATTGCCTTTTCACTGCGCGCAATAGGCCACTTCGTTAGCGCTGCGAAAGTTTCTTAAGAAAAAATCGTTAAAGTTTATGGTGCTATTACTGGATTCCTCTTAGTACTAAAAGATCTGGTCATATGCAGGTCAAGTGCAGATAACTTGACTTTGTAACTTTGTTATGTTTTTAAGATTATGTAAAATATCAAACCACAAAAGTAACTCTCGAAATATTCCTTAGGTTCCAGTGATAATTTCTTTCTCCGAAAATGGAAAGCATAATAGGAAAGACGTAAAGTAAATGTCTGTGATCAAATTCATTTAAAAATCATCTTCGGGAACAGTTCCAAATGACCCTAAACATCACTATTTAATCAGACATCCTGCATAATTCCCACGATTTATACCATACCTTTTCTACACAAGGTAAACTGAAATCGTATCGGTGTTCCCAAAGAGCCACTTCATTAAATTCATCAACGGTTACAGGCAGTTTCGATATCGGAAAGGCATTCCGGTTGAAGCTCATTCTTGCCAACACTCGCACTGAGCGCTTGGGAATGTTGGCTTGTTGAATACTGATGTGGATTGATATAGGCTTCGCTTATTTAATAGCGTATCAATGTTTTATCTGCGATAGACCCGTAATGAATAAGACTTAGGATGTAGCGTAAGGATGAAGGGAGTGAAATGTTTTAAAAACGGCTTCTTGAAGAGTTTTTGAGAGTTTTGAGAACATTTTGGTTTGACACAAATCTATGTATACCTAACTATTATGCAATAAGCAGTTATAAGGCTAGTAGTTAAAAAACTCGGAGTGGAGGGTTTCGAGGTTCGAATCCCAAGTACCTCACATTTTTAAAGTTATGTGCTTATTATTAAATGAGAAAGAAAACGTACTTAGGAAACCGGGACGCCTGATTTGTTAAAAAAAGGTCCCAAGGGTGTGTGAAGTCCACCAATTCGCACTTGGCCATGACGGACGACTATGACCCTCACATCCTGAGAGGATAACCGTGCCTAGAAGTGAAACAGTAATTAGAAAACGTATATAAGTTATGGTAAGTTAATTAATAGCAGTAATATATAGCAGTGTATCCCAGTATCGAAGACTTGTCACCGGAATGAAATTGTGGGGCGACGGAGGAAGAAAGCCTTAGTAATTAATTAATTAATATGGTTTTCTTCCATTCAACATATTTTTCAAAATGTAGCCGTTATAGAGTGGGAGTTCCAAGAACGCAAACATACCAAAACACAAACATAGAAGAAATATCTTAATTTGAAATGAAATTAAATGAAATATAATTCTATGTATTTTGTAATAGCTTACAGAGGTACTTTCAGTCACAATATTTTTCTGGACGAAACAAGACCTCAACTGAAAAGATCTTTTTTTATTAGGTTTTTTTTTATTTTCATTGTATTTCTCTTATTTTTTTTAATTTTTATATTTTTATCATTTTTATAATTTAGTTATTTATCATAGTCAAACCAAAATAGATAAGACTAAGATACTAATGACTTTGACGACCCGCGTGGCAGAGCGGTCACCATAACGGTCTGACGCGCAAAGGGTCCCGGGTTCGATCCCCGGCCAGACAGATATCTAAATGATGAATTTTTATTTCTGTTTCTGGGTCTGGGTGTTTTTGTATTTGTCTATGTGTGTGTCCATGGCACCTACGACACAGGGAATCCTAGTGTGGGGCTGTGAGTGTAGAAAGCGTTAATGCAATCAAAGACCAATTGTATTAATTATTTCTGGCCCGTACGTGGATTGTACGTGAATACAATCTAAAAAATATATTTATAATACCACAAAAGTTTGCAATTTAAGACCGTAATTCATTGTAACGTCTGAAATAAAGTTACATAAAGACAACAAAACCGCACAATGTTGTTAACAACCCTTAAATCTGAGCCACCCTGGTCCCGTCATTACATCCTGCTTGTGACGTAACGACGACGTCATTAACGAGATCCACCGGGATCATGTTTGCAAAATTATTGTTTATATAAAATATACAAGGTAAAATATAACCTCCTTTTGAAGTCGGTTAAAAAGTGTAAACCTTGTGGTTTAAATTTCGTTGCGGAGGTGGCAGCACCCTTTGTAATTGTAGCGACTCCGGCGGCACCACCGCCACACCTATTTCTGCCTCATAACAGTTAAACGCTGCTGTGTTCTGGTGGATTGATACTCGTCTGCTACTCCTATATTGTAAAAAAGGTCCGGTTTTAAATCTAGGAAACGTAGTTTTCAAAATAATGTGTATATTAGGAATCGATAAACTTCTTTACACGGTGGAAGAAACATTCATAAGCTTGATTTTTTTATATTTCTAAATATTTATTAAGTGTAACTTGGTGGCACTGGCATTATTACTTACTAAGCCCTTCTCACACTCAAATAAGACCCGTGCCCAGCAGTGAGACAATAATGGGTTAATGATGGAATATCATGCCTGAAATCGATCACTCTTTCTTTAAAAATGAGTCCTTAAATACATTAAACTATGTAGTGGCAATAGACTGGACATGGTTATAGCCCACGTCTTAATACCAATTGGTAATAAGCTGTTCTAAATTATAATTATTTCCAACGAAAATAAATAAAAGATGGTGTCATTATGAAGCGAGATGTAAGTTTTTGTACGAAAATATGTATCAATATCAGTATCAATGTATTAATTTAATCTCTTTTTGCTGTTGTAAAGTCGTTTCGTCTGTTATATAGTTATTCTATGTAAATACCAAATTCATCATAAATGTACACAATACATTACTATGATTGAAGTGTTTACAGCATCAGTTATTAATCTTGCGGTTCCTTGCGAGGCGGATATGACAAACATGGTTCTCAATCTGTATGACAAACAAAACACAATGGGAGTTTTGCAATTTCTGAGTGTACCAGAGATCACATGAAAATCATACATATATTATCACAAGGGATTGGGTAAGATACGATGCGATCCTTTTCGAAAAATAACCAGGAAACCATAGTTCCACTTTTTTATTTTTAGACACTTCATTCTAATGACTTTTTCGAAAAAAAAAGAGTTTTACTGGCCTTACATCTGTCAGTTGATATTTATATACAGGGCGAATGTTTCAAGTATGCGTAGATGGTCAAATCCGAAACTATGAAGATTTGCTATGTATGCATGGGTAGATATATTAAAACATGGTTCTCAATCTGTATGCCAAACAAAACAGAATGGAAGTTCCCCATTTCTGAGTGTACGAGACCCGATATGAGAGTATATTTCTCTTGTAAGACAGATATGATATCTTAGACTTACTCGTAGATAAATTTTAGATCATGATCAGAGACTCATTACAGTATCAACATCAAAAAGTTACCAGTATTTTTTCAGATATTAAACTCCAAAATTAAATAACAGAACGGTTCAGTTCAAAGGTGTGGATGCAAACTTACATATGAGGCGAGTAATGACCATCATAGTCCTAAGGAGTGACACCGCATCTATTACCAGCTTCAGGTAGAAAACCATAGACATCTGTAATCCACAAGATTCTAGTGGGCTGATGTCACTCACAGATCTTTTTCTATTCATCATCATCATCATTATATTACTGTCCCACTGATGGGCACGGGTCTCCTCGCAGAATGAGAAGGAATAGGCCATAGTCCACCGCGTTGGCCAAGTGCGTATTAGTAGACTTCACATACTTTTGATAACTTTTTTTTAAGATTTCTCAGGTATGCAGGTTTCCTCACGATGTTTCCCTTCACCGTTTAAGCAAATTATAATTAATTTCTAATAATGTTTTCTTTTGTTGAAGACTAACATCCATTTATAAATTCACTTTAACCAATCTTTGCCACGCACAGGACAAAATTTTACAAATTAGAGAGACAAAAATTGACAAATTCGTATATTGATAGCCAAAAATTGGTTAGGATAAAAGGACGTGAATTGAATTTCCAAATTGAGTTGTACAAAGTTCGACCGGGAATTGATGGTGTCGGAAAATTCCTGTTATCTGTTGCACCATAAAACGCTTTCACCATGGATACTGCATGTCGGCAGCTGTCACGCGTACAATTTAAAAGTGAGGCTTATTTTCGCGTCCCATTTATCCTACAACACGTTATCTAGACAATATAACATGACACATGTTATACGTTTTTGGCGCCTATCGCCTCGTTATTAATATTCAATCTATCCAATATTTCCTGCTAAGGATCGACATTTAACGAATTCTATGTACCTACTAGAAATTTCCAAATTTTGGTCTTTGGTAGGCAAAACATTGGATAGACCGATTATTGATAACGGACGTTTATCGCCATTTTTAAGTTTCGTAGTTGATGTTATTCATTTTCGTGATCGTGGTCGAACTCGAATGTTTTCTCGTTTTCATAGCGTGTTTGTTAAATTGTGTGTAGTTATTAAGGTTTTGTTTTTTGTTGAGTTTGGAAAAGTTTTTGTTTATTGTTACTTTGTTAGGGTTTACCATAGATATATCAGTAGGATAATATATCTATGGAGTTTACAATACCTGTAATCATATTTTGACAATGACATTTCTTTGTTTACATTTTGGACACCTAATTATGAATCGGTCTATAGGTGGCAAATATGTAGATAAACGCCTTTTATCTGTATGTTCTCTTTGTTACAGATTTTTTTATTATTAAATCTGCAGTACATAACAGCGCAGTTCAGCTGATGGCAAGAGGTTATTGTGGTAGTCAACCACAGATAAAATTTCCACGTGAAGTTGGCCCTACATGCGTTGCTACCCGAGGACTAAGCTAGAACGCTTCGAAAAAATAGGTATGTCTCCATCACACTTTTGAAAGTGGAACACAGCAGCGCCTAACACTGCTGTTAAGCATAAATACGTATGGTTTGTATGCCTCCTGAACCAAACTAGGGTTCCTTACATTCAAATACGTTAACAATAAGTGTATAAGGTAATACAGTTAAGGCAGAAATAAATTTACGTTAAAACCTTTTACCGTTACAAAATTAGCAACATTCAATCAGAGCGAAAGCAATAACGAGCAATATTATTTGATCGTATTAACAATCACACGAAAAGCGAAACGTTTCGTAATTTAATCGTAGTTCCACGGTTTTATCGATTTATTCAATAATGATTCAATAAAGAAGACTTACAAAAGAACGTTTTTATGGTTATCGATTTTTAGTTTATGTGATAGACATCGTTAACTCAATACATACGCACAGGTATGTATACTTTAAATAAAACAAATGTGAGTGAATAGCAGTGATAGCCTAGTGGTTAAGAAACTCAGCCTCTCGATCGAGGGGTCCGAGGTTCAAATCCCAGGTAAGCACTTCTCATTTTTAGTTATGTACGTATTGGAAGTTAATTATCACTTGCTTGAGTTTGTTAACATATTCATGGGAGTCAGTAACACTTACCATCAGGTGGGATGCAAGCTCGTTAGCTACTTCAATGCAATAAATAAAACCGTTTGCATGGCCAGGTATCGAACCCAGAACCGTGAACATCAGATAAGCACCGCTTACACAACGTCATCCAGATTAAAATTCCCTTTACCAACAAGTAGGCACATGGTTCATTGGAGAGTTCATTCCACTTGAATAGGGTTCAATTCGGGATATTTGTGGCTTCAGATCAATTGTCAATGATTGGGTTGATAGCTGAAGCCGTGTAGATACAGAATTCTGGTCCTTCAAATTAGTTAAATCGATATGCAAATCGTGAACAAGACAAATGTAAGGAGTAGAGTTAGTTAGAATAAGCTTTTAGTTTAGTTAAATAATTCCCTATTTTAAAAACAATTAAAGCTAGAACAAACGGATTCCGAAGAGTTAAGGCCTAACACAGCCAAACCACGGTAAATCTGAATCTGTCGTAATTTTGGGACTACGGGGAGTTCTAGTAATTTTGTCTGTCACAGCCCTTGTCTGACACATTCAAACTCTGTAGATATAAACATATATAAACAGGGCCTATAGGGCGTATTAACACACAGTTAAAGATTTCAATTTCGCATATCCGCATACGTCATGCTATCGCCGACTGATTGAAGCACCGAGTGTAATTAGGGGCGGTGTCTGTCCGAAATAGTCCGAATTGACGTTTCCGGACACCGGTCCGGTTTGTAATTGTACTCAATAAGCCGGACGAGATGAAAGGCATATCGGATGTAAACTAAAGTGGCTATTATTTGTCTATTATTAGGTCTTTGGTAATGATTGTTTTATGTAAGTGCAGTAGGTGTTAGGAAATTTCTTTCTCTCAAAATGGCCGGAATTAGAATCTTAGACTACAGATTTTACATGAACGGGGCAACACGACAAGCAGCAACAGTCGGCGATGGTCATTGACGACTGGCGGCAACAATCGCCTCCGATAGTTGCCTCTTATGTCTTGTCTAAATATTATATAGTTCTGTCAGTCCGAAATAGTCTGAATTGACGTTTCCGGATGCCGGTCCGGTTGTTTGTAATTGTACTCAATAAGCCGGACGAGATGAAAGGCATATCGGATGTAAACTATCACTAACTTAAGTGGCTATTATTTATCTATTGTTAGATTGCACCTAGCTCTGATGATGTTTTTTTCATGTAAGTACAGTTGGCAGTAGGAATTTCCATCTATCGGGATGCCCGGAGTTCGAATTTCAGACTACAGATTTTAAAAAAATGTACCAGGACAGGAGGCAAGTCACTGATGTTCGCTGGCGACAGGTTGCGACAATCGGGTGCGGTTGTCGCCTCTTCTATCTTTCGTAACACGACACAGACAGCGAGTTTGCTAAATATTGTTTGGAAAAATTACAAAAAATATTATTTTAATTGACGTTTCCGGACACCGCCGGTCCGGTTGTTTGTAATTGTACTCTATAAGCCGTAATACGAGATGAAAGGCATATCGGATGTAAACTATCACTAACTCAAGGGGCTATTTGTTAGCTATAACAATTTTTGTAATGTTTTATATAATAGTGGTAAAGTGGTGGTCTTGTAGAATTTCAATCGGACGTGATTTAATGATGAGGGATTAATGATATAATGTTTATTTTGACTGAGGCACCCAGCACACATGCTACTTTTAGTAAAGATAGTAGACGTTATTGGTGCAATCCAACGCTACAACCCGCACACGTTTGAGCGTTTTGGACGCTCAACGCAGCAACTGAACACGAAAAATAGGAAGCATTAATGCATATGCTAAGACCTGAAGGTGGTAGAACCCTTTGTGGTTCGACTCCGGTGGCACCACCGCCTATTTCTACCTAATAACAGCAGTGTTAGGCGCTGTTGTGTTCCGTTTTAAGGGTGTGGTAAGGGAGACAGACTTTTCCGAGGCGTTCCAGCTTAGTCCTCAAGGGTAGTGGCGCATTAGTGGCCGACCTCAGGTAGGGATATTTAATCCTATCTGGGGTTGATTACAGATGTCCATGGCGGCAGTAGCCATCAGGTGGACTACATGCTCGTCTGTTACTCCTATATTATAAAAAAAAAAAAAAAAAAAACCTGTAACTTTCATATCACAGCTCGCTAAAACGTAACGCAACAGTCGCTAAAACGCGAATAGCTGATGCTAAAAGTAGCTCTGCTGCTAGGACCATAAGTTAAAATTCATACTTTTTAATGGTAGAGTTTTACTGCTCAATTTTTGTATTTAATGACTGAAAATTTGTAAATATTTTTCATTGTATTGTAATATAAACGCTGAATTTAGTCTTAAAACAAAATTACAACTTATTCCAAGTTAGTCATAACTCTACGTTATCACACCGTTCGAACTAAATCACTTCACACCGATGTTATAAACAAATAGGTGTGACGGTGGTACCACGATACCACCATACTACAACATAAACATAAGGTACAGTAATATAAACTACAATAAATAATTACGTTTCAAGAACTCCGTTCTGTTAATAGATTCATACGCCAGATTGTACGTGGTCGATCTTTTTTACGTCTGCCTAATGTTACATTTGCGCTTTCTCCTAATTTAGATTTTGGACCAGTGGTACTCAAAGTTTAAACCCTTTGATAGATTAGAAATTATTTTATTATTCGATTAGAATTGTTAATTGTCGGTTACTCTTCCTTGACATAGAGTATTAAGGATAAAAGTGTGATATTTATTTTTTATTTTTTTCGACTGTACTAGCACGTGAAGGCATCGCGGTGAAGTTAAAAATAATATAAACATTTAGTAGTTTGACTATGTGGATAAAACCCTTAAAATATAGTTACATATTATTACTGTTATAAGTCAGAAATGGCTTATAAATTCCATCTTAGAGCCCGTGCATGTGAGGTAGGTAACATACGAGCGAATGACAGGAACCTAATGACAGGAACAACATGTCAAATAACGTTGTCAAAGGTCCCTGAAGGATGCCGACAACAGACAACAACAGGAAGCTACGTGCAGTGACGACTGTGACGTCACTGCGTCACTTGGACATCATTAACCATTATAGACCACCGCTGAGCCAAGATCCTTATCGCAACAAAAAAGCTATATAAATAGTCTACTGGCAGATTCACGATACACAAACTGCATAAACAAAATTATACCGCGCTACTGAAAATGAATTTTTGAATTTATTTACGTTTCGACCAAGCATATTAAAGACCAAGCATATTATGTGAGGTTGAGAGCCATTATCTTAATGTAAAATATCACCAGCAATAAACATCCCAGTGGATTAAGACATAAAGTCGAAAATAAACTGCAGTGCAATAAAACAGTTACACTGCTAATGTAGTAACCGAGGCAATGAACTATGGATTAAAAATAAATTCACAGAAGTTACGTACTGGATGGGGTAAGAAATTGAATTGGGTAAGCGGAAAATAGTAGTGCATGAAATGTAGTAAATATCTTGAAGGTGGTAGAATCCTTGTGGTTCGACAACGGCGGCGCCATCGCCACACCTTTTTCCTGCCTAAAAATTCTCGTTTGAAGGGTGTGGTAAGGGAGACATATTTTACAAAGCATTCCAGTTTAGTCCTCAGGGGTAGCGGTGCATGTGTGATCGACCTCCAATAGGGATATCTAATTCTATCTGGGGTTGATTACAGATGTCCACGGGCCGCAGTAGTCACTTACCATCAGGTGATTTTCATGCTTTTGAAGGTGGTAGAACCCTTTGTGGTACGACATCAGCGGCACTATCGCCACACCTATTTCTGTCTACAACTGCAGTGTTAAACGCTGCTGTGTTCTAGTTTGAAGGGTGTGGTAACGGAGACATAGTGTTCAGAGGCTCCAGCTTAGTCCTCAGGGGTAGCGGTGCATTTGTGACCGACCTCCAGTAGGAATCTTATATTGTATGGGGTACCATCATTATATGGGCAATAGTCACTTACCATCACATGAACTGCATGTTCCTTTGCCACTTCAATATTATGAGAAAAGAGGTCTTTTTCGAGCATATGTATGTGTTTCATTCCTAGGCACGCATATAAGGTGTCGTTGGATTCTTTAGTTTTATCCTATAGAGCAAGTTGCAGTGTTCCGCAAACTTTTTGTGTTCAAGGTACATCTAGGAAAACTGAAATTTTTGGAGGTACACCACAAATTAAAAATTAGTTTTAAGTAATATTAATCAACATTTATTGAAACCAAAGAATTAGATGAACGAAACAAAACGCCTCGCTCGTGCGCTCGTGATTTGTGTAGGTATTTTACTTAGCCTTACTTACTAAAATAATTTTATAAGATATCATTATATTTCCGCGGTACACCAACTAATGATCACGGTACACCAGTGTGGCGCGGTACACACTTTGCGGAACACGGCTATAGAGGCAACAGTATTCTGAGTGTATCCTTTGTACACCCAAAATCCGCAATTTCGTTCGACATTTCGGACATTTCCTACTTAAGAACATTCGTTTCGGAGAGATCTCGAAGAATAAGTTGCATGATAAGGAAACCCTACTCTAGTTTCAAGCTTGTCTATCAATTTATTTTGACATCTTTCATCGGATTGTAATGAACATCACAGCAAAGGGACATTTCGGACAGCTCTCAAACTATTATGATAGATTTAGAGTAAACCTTCTCGTTTATAGGAACCTACACGCGTTCTAATTTAATTTTAGTTAGTATTTAAGATCGGATTTAGAAGGACTAAGAAGAAAATGTTCAATGGTTACAGTAACTTATTATGTTATGTTTGAAGATTTTCCTGACATTATTTGTTTGGATTAATTTATAAACTTAAAGCCGTTATTGTAATGTCCTTACATCAAATTAACTAAAGTAATTACAAATTAGTTTATTCTACCGTTGTATTACTCACCTAATATATTTAAAGTACAAATAAATAACGAACAAAATTTGATATAAATATCAATTTATTTTTGTAACTATATTACTACACACAAATAAACAAATAAACGCTTTCTACACTCACAGCCCCACACTAGGATTCCCTGTGTCGTGGGTGCCATGGACACACACATAGACAAATACACAAACACCCAGACCCAGAAACAGAAATTTAAATTCATCATTTAGATATCTCTCTGGTCGGGGATCGAACCCGGGACCCTTTTCGCGTCAGACCGGTATGGTGACCGCTCCGCCACGCGGGTCGTCATGTAGGTATATTACACATGTAGGTATATTACTAATTACTACAATGTAATACGATTCCAGCAACACTAATTCCGCGACTCATCCCATCATGACGTCACTCATTCATATTTTGCTACAAAAACAAACGCATTCAGATAATTGACAGAGGAAATATAAATTACGTAACTTCCTGTATTATTTCAATGCAAATACGTATTACGGATTATAATCGAGTGTTTATAACAGTTTATTTCACGCGGATTAATTATAATTGCTCTTTTGAAAAGTGGCTCATTGGCAGTATTTGTTTTAAAACCAATTGTAATTAACTGATGGTTATGCTTTTGACTGCGATCAATACGAATTACAGTTTTACACTTCTGCTGACAATACATTAATATATGCAATGCAATACAATTAAGTACAGTCGGAAATATATACAAATATACACATTGTAAAGGTGTTAGAATTTGTAGAACGAATCCGGCGGCACCTTCGCCACACATATTTCTATCTAATAACATCAGTGTTAAGTAGGGTTGCCACCCGTACCTACTTTATAATAAATTATTGTACGTTATTTACGGTAATTGTACTCTATACTTTATGAGAACAATAAAGTACACGAAAATACTTTATTTCGCATGATTTGATTTAAAAGTTTAGTCATTCAGTCATGAAACATTTATCGATTAGTGCTGAATCGATGTCGTCACTTGCCAGCGCGACATCCCTTAACTTAAAATATATTAATAGAGAAAAACAAAGTGTACTTTATTTTGATACTATGTACTTTTTTTTCTTACCTATAATAATCAATATACTTTATCTGTAAAAAAAAAGGTGGCAACTCTAGTGTTAAGCGCTGCTGTGTTCTGTTAAGGGTGTATAATAGATACATACTGTTTTGAGGCGTTCCAGCTTGTTCCTCAGAGATAGCGGCGCATCTGTAGCCGACCTCGGGTAGGAATCTTATCTTATCTGGGATTGATTACAAATTTCCATGGGCGGCAGTAGTCACTTTCCATCAGGTGGACTGCATGCTCTGCTACTTTCATACAATAAAAAGACAGACATGATTAAAAGCTACTATTGCTCTAAAAGTATGACACACAATTCAATTTTATATCTATAAACTCCGCCTCCACATCCTACGTTTCCTTATTGGCACGACATATTTGCCACTTTCCAGATATATTTGCCACACACAACATCAACATCTAAACCTTCCGAGTTACGTTAGGTATATTTATCTAACATCGCCCGTCGATTTGACACCCAATGTTTATATTTGTACAATACATCTTCCCTGACCGTTATTCGGTGCAATTCATAAGCTGAAGCGTTTTTTGGTTGTCGTTTATATAGATTTAGGGTATTTTTTTCGAACAACTTTTTAAAACATGTTAAGCATTAAAACTCTTCTATTTATTATACTTTCTATCTGTTATATAGCGTGGCGCAAAATTATTCACCCTATTTTGTTTTTGAATAACTTTTGTACTGAATAAAAAAAGTGATTTTGAGTAATAGAAATCTTTACCAGGACCTGTACCTTTTTTTTGCCAATTAGAAAATATGATATCTGTCAAGTGTCTTCCACCACTTGACACAAATTTATTCAAAAACAAAATAGGGTGAATAATTTTGCGCCACCCTGTATATATAATGTTTACGTATATTTTTATCTATTAACGATGAAGATACTAAATAGATGTTGTGGTTCATTTCAAGGGTGCTTTTAAATCGTTCACAAATTATAAAGAAATGTTGTGACTTTCTGTCATTCAATAATAGACTAAAAAAACTTACGAATTAAAGTGACTTCCAACAACTGTTATATTTCTCGATGATGAAAAAATCTTCAAAATTCTTTATTTACCTGTAAGCAAAAGAAAATCCATTAATAAGTTGATAAAGGTAACGCACAATTATATTAAGTTTATTATTTTTATTGTTTCCACAAAATCATAATTAAAATCAATAAGACGCAAAAAGTTTCGATGATCCGCATGACCTAGGGGTCACCATACCAGTCCCACACGCAGAGGGTCCCGGTTCCGATCCCAGGCCAAAAATACATTAAATGATAATTAGATTAGATTTTTATTCTGGGTCTGGGTGTTTGTTATAGCACCCACGATTCAGAAAAAGTCATATTATGTATCTATGAATGTAGAAAGTTTTACAAGTAGCAAAACATACACTTCACATGATTATAAACTTATAAACGAAACCACCAAAAACTAGCAACACCTAATTGTATTATAAACTGTACCCAATTATAATCAGACTTTGGCACGATAGCTTTTGGAGAGCATAATCGGATCAGCGTGACCACAGTGCCGCCAAATTGTTTCACTATTTAATTAAATTAATTATACGAAGCCGAAATAATACTGCAAATATTCTAGCGTAATTGTTATGGTATTGCCTAATGTGCTGTCATAACAGAATTATAAAGATTATTTTGTGTGGGAAATAATCTGATTGGGTTTGTGTCGAAACTATTCTATTTTAAACTGCCGTTTCTGCGTACGTTGCAAAGTATTTATTATCTGTACAAATAGATTATATTTTGTTGGCGATTTCCAAGTAACAGTATTGTATATATGAAATCAAAATACGCGTCAAATTCCGCTTTGTTTATTTATTTAACGCTATTTTAATAACAGATTTTTGAAATTTTCATATTTATAACAGTCTTGTAGATACAAGTATAAATTTATAATTTCACAAAATCAGATCTGAAATTAATTAGAGGGTTTTCATAAACGATACACTAGAAGCAAACACTGTACTAAAATCCAATCTAATATGCAAAGTATGAAAATTATTTCAAAATATAATGATGGGACAATATGATAAAAACTAAATAATATTCAATAAATTTTCCAAGCGTTTAGTACGCAGGTTAGACAACCGGTCGCGCACGATTCTCTCCTCGCTCGCTGGATACACACACATTTACTTGTCTATAACAGAAAAAGCAGAAAGACAGAGAAAGAGAGGGGAAGAAAGTTGCACGAGCATAACACTTTTCCTTAACAGAATATTCAGCATTCAAAATCCACCATCGAACTCTTTACATACGTGAAAACAGACATTTAACCACAGACCCATTAGTATCTTTCTACTTAATTCAGCAAATTAACAGCAACAACATTAAACAAGTTGGTGCATAAGTTTTAAATGCAGAAAACGTAGAATAATGTAAGTAGATGTAAATCTTAATTATGCATTCTGGAACTTTTCAACTAATGAGGTAAAAGTTTGCGGAAAAGGAGGTCGGTTGTGGATTGTGGACTAATATCTGATATGTATTATGTCAGGAGTAACGAGTCTTCATAAAAATGGCGACTAGACATGGCGGACTATATAATGGTATTGTGAAATATCTTCCGTATAGGATTTTATTAGATTACTAATGGCAACAAAAAATTTACTCGATCATTTAAGGTAGCAATTACAATAATAAGTAACACGCAGTGCATTACGACTTTAAAGTAATTATTACAAACTATTATTATTAAAAACATATTTATTTAAATGAATCACACAATGCAACGCCATACCGTGCCCAAGTCTTATAGATCGTAATGTGAAGCACGTGACCTTTACGAATAGGACAGGTCGCCTCTACATGGTGGTTGAGAGTCAGTAGTCCATTATTGGCAAATGTTTCATACTGTACAGATTTCTTCTCTTATAGTCTCTTAGTTCAGGTTTAAAAGCGATTTTTGTCCATCTTATGTTACAAAAAAAACATTTTTTTAAGGAGATTCATACGTTTCTAATGGAAAAGCTATTCTGAATGGCCTATTAGACTTGTTAATACGCAAATAGAAAATAAGCGGGCTTACTCCTAATCACGAAAACCGCTTCCGCTCATACCTTGGACCACACAACAAGAGGCAAGTGCAAGCCACTTTTTGTACACTATATAAACATTTAAAAAGCTCACGTGTTCAGTTGTTTACGTTTGGCGTGCGAAAACGCAGCGGTTACTAGCTTTTTAGTAGAATAACACTGTACCGGATATTTACAAGTGATAGACTAATGGTTTGGAATTTGGTTCATCACGCTGTTTGAAGTCACGTGCCCGAAGTGATCATCAATTTACAAATTGATTATCACTTGATGAAAACTGATCATCAATTTGTCTCAGTAAACTGATGTTTTTTTATAATATTGTAGTAGCAAACTAGAATGAAGTCCACCGTGTAAGTGGCTACTGCCGCCCATGGATCTGTAATCAACCCCTGATAATAATAGATTTCTACCAGAGGTCGGCCACAGATGCGCCGCTATCCCTGAGACCTAAGCTGGAATGCCCTAAAACAGTATGTCTCTGTTACTTACATTTCTACCGAGGTCGACCCATATAATGCTTCCCGTGACTAAGTTAGAATGCCTCAAAAAGTATAACTCCCTTACACACCCTTCAAACCAGAACACAGCAGCATTTAAAACTCGGCGATGGTGTCGCCTGAGACGACTTACACCGACCGGATTTACAAGGAACAAAGTGGTTTGATGGTTAAAAAACAATCCAATAAAAACAATATCCAAAAACAAGAACAACAAAAAGTAAATCGCGCCATAGTTTAATAGTAAGAATATATTAACATTTCTCAAATGCAATCGCCCACCACTTCCGATCTTAGTTCGTAAATCTCTCGTGACCAGATGCCACAAACGGTTTTATGAAATTTTCATTTTCCGTGCACACGAATCGCCTCGCAGAATAACTAATTAACACGAAAAGTCGTAATGAGGTACTTCCTATGCTAATTTAGGGGAGTGAAAATATTTGAACGGCGCGATACAAACATTTCGATTTTAATATTAGCCAGTTTTTTGCTTTGTTTTGTTTATTTACAGGTTTTTAGTATGTTGATTTTACGGGGAATGTAAAAAAAGCCCGTAGTAGAAAGTGCTATAAACAATGTAACACAACGGAAAATCAGTCAGTTTCTTTCCAAGAAGAACCTTTTTTTTAATAAGATCAACTATGGAAGACTAACTTGTAGTCCATCTGTTAGTAAGCTGTCACTGACGGTCACACAATTTAATTTATCGGCATCCACACCGTTTACTAAAATGCTAAACTGCTTTACGTTAAAAATAAATGTGTCGGTGGTACTTCGTCAGCAAAACTGCCACCTTTCAATATTGTGAAGGTGATTAACTAAGTCTTCAAAGATATCAAATATACTCGTATATTATGTATAGTATTATGGTAAATATTAGTATAGTATTTATCGTAAATATGGCTTTGTAGATTAGAGACTTCTATTGCGGTCAGTTACCATTTACACGTTATGTACTTTACTAAGAAAAAGAACATAATGAAAAACCGATTTTATTACTTCAAAAATAGAAATTCCACAAACACAAAATTATTTCAGCGAATCCCTCATATCTGCTACTTTTAGCAGACCCTCGACAATTTCTTAACACCCATCGCCCGTATTCGAACCCATAACAGATTTACGGGAAGTCGTTAACTCGACCCAATTATATCAATTATTAAAATGGCCGTACGGTCTCAACTTGAGAGTGAATAAAACGTCAGATTAATGACTTGCACGACCATGAACTACTGGTGATAAACGATTAAGTATTAAATATGGCTGCCAAAGTAACCTTTACTTTCCCAGGTGACTATCGTGAAGGCTATAACAATAAAAATATTATAAGAGATAAATTTCACTTAAAAATGTTAAATGCTTTTTGAATATGACTTATATTTTGTGATATTGCATTTTTTCTAATTTAGCACATAATTATCCTATTTATGTCTGTCTCCCCTCAGAATGAGAAGGATTAGGTCATAGTCCACTGTGCTGGCCAAGTGCGTATTGGTAGACTTCACATACCTTTGAGATTTTTTTTATAAATCTCTCAGGTATGCAGGTTTCCTCACGATGTTTTCCTTCACCGTGTAAGCAAGTGATAATTAATACGCACATAAATTTGAAAATCAGAGGTGCATGCCTGGGATTTGAACCTCGGACCCCTCGATAGAGAGGCCGCGTTTCTTAACCACTAGGCTATCACTGCATTTGTACTTTATTAAGTAAATATGAAATTTGCAAAATATTTCTTTATTAATTTTCATAACTAAGTGGGTGTCAGTTAAATTTAGCTCCTTATGTAACACTTTGTTGTACAGATAGGGTAACATTACACTTAAAAGCTTGCATCTCTGCTACGATACAGCAAGCCCTTTATATCGAGAGCAAATATTGGAATTTACGTCTCACAACTCAAAATGAAATATAATAGCGATGGCGAGTGCCGTCCAATTTGGAAGTGAAAACAGTATTTCAATACTGTACTGTACAGTTTTGCTTAATTATTATTTTAAAGGTGGTGTAGCCAGTATGGTTCGACTAGGAAGGTACCACCGCCAATATTTCTAGCATGAAGCAGGTTGATGTCGTTGATTTTCATATAATAACTAGCTGACCCGTCAAACGTTGTGTTGCCATATAAATAAAAAAAATGTTAAAGGTGAACAACCCTTATCACTTACGGGTTTGAAAAATAGATAGAATATTTGAAACTGCGATGGTAGCGAAGTCTGTCGAATCCAATGTGAAACATTCCAAAATCAACAACTACTTACGAAATAAACATTAATTAAAAAAAAACCTTTTCCCACGGACTAAATTGTGAATCTAAACCATTCTCAAGTCCCCTTGAACACGCACAACAAATTTCAGCAAAAAAAGTCCAGTCGTTTAGGAGGAGTTCAGTGACATACACACGCACATATGAAATATATAAAATTCAAAATTCAAATCTCATTTATTCAAAATTGATTCATATAGAATACTTTTTGAAAGTCAACAAACTACCACCGCTTCGGAAGGTATTTCGCTATGGAGAAGAAGCGGCGCAAGAAACTCCATACGTGTGCATATTTGCATCTTTTAAAGGGTAAATAATATACAATTTTACATAGTGGTACATATAATTAATTTTTGATGTTGGAGCTGGAGTTGTCATACCATACGGATTTATCATTTAAGTACTGATTTACATTATAATATGCTTTTTTACATAAAGTTAATTTTATAGTAGATTTAAACCTTTTCTCGGATAGATCGATAATGTCTTTTGGTATTTTATTGTAGAAACGAATACAGTTCCCCATAAAAGAATTACACCTTGCTTAATCTAAATTGAGGTATGGCCAATTTATCTTTATTTCTAGTATTATGACTATTATATTTTAGTGTAGTGCCTATTATATTTTTTTCCAAAGAAGAATAATTTTTGCGAGCATATAAGATATTTTCATAAATATATTGACTAGGCACTGTCAAAATATTTATAGATTTAAACAGTTCTCGTAAGGACTCAGGGGAGCGAAGACTATAAATGGCTCTAATTGCACGTTTTTGAAGTATAAAAATGACATCTATGCTAGCAGCGTTACCCCACAGCAGAATACCGTAAGACATAATGCTATGAAAATAACTAAAGTAAACAAGCCTAGCGGTTGGTATATCGGTAAGATGTCTTATCTTCTTTACCGCATAGGCTGCCGAACTAAGTCTACTACATAACTTTGCTATCTGAGGGCTCCATTGTAGTTCAGAATCTAAATTTATCCCTAAGAAAACTGTTTCATCTTCAAATTCTAAGTGATCATTGTTATATATATAAAGATAATAAACATAAAAAACGCTTTCTACACTCACAGCCTCACATTATGATTCCCTGTGTCGTGGGTGTCATGGACACACACATAGACAAATACACAAACACCCAGACCCAGAAATCTAAATTCATCATTTAGACATACATATGTCTGGCTGGGGATTGAACCCGGGACCCTTTGCGCGTCAGACCGGTATGGTGGCCGCTCCGCCACGCGGGTCGTCAATATGAGTTGACCATACGAGTATTAGTTCCTCTCGTTCCTCAACGAGAGGTCGCTATCCGATGTCGGCTGTACGGTCCCCTAGGACGAAGCCTTTAAAGGAGACTTTTTAATGGGTATGGTCCTCCCTTCAGGAGGTCCTTTCACAAGCCCCACTCGACGCAGGCACTGGCCGTCGCGGCCTGTATGTGCTTGGACGCTTTTTTACTCTATCATCTGGGCCCAAAAAAAAAATACGAGTATTAGTCTTCAGGAGTAGCAACACATCTATGATCGACTTCAGAAAAAAATTGTTCTATGTGAAGATGGTTATATGTGACCGCTTACCATTAGATGGACTGCAAGCTCATTTGTTACTCCAACTTAATTTAAAAAAAAAAGGAAGAATATTAAATAATCGTCTACCATTTTGCAGTAGGACAAGGTAATATAATAAATCGACAGCCCCCATATGTGTTTTATCATCATACTTATATCATCATCAACCCATTATCGTCCCACTGCTGGGCACAGGTCTCCTCTCATAATGAGAAGGATAAGGCCATAGTCAACCGCGCTGGCCAAGTTCGAATTGGTAGACTTCACATGCCTTTGAGATTATTTTATTTTATAAATCTCAGATATTCAGGATTCCTCACGATGATTTCCTTCACCGTTTAAGCAAGTGATAATTATTTTCTAATACGCACATAATTTTTTAAAAATCAGAGGTGCGTGCCTGGGAAATGAACCTCAGACCCCTCGATCAAGAGGCTGAATTTCTTAACCACTAAGCTATCACTGCTTTGTGTTTTATACAACCTTCATATGCACATACACAATTTTACCTTAATTCCTATGTTCATTTCATTTCGATGTGAATGCATCATGCACCATCCTCAACATCTTTTCATGCGGATCTAGAACACTAAATTCAGAATTAAATTCAGGATCATGCCTAATTGCAGCGCTTATTCCCGTAAACTAAAGCTTTTCAAAACATGAATATGGATTATGGACAAGTATGGTTTATTATGGAAATTCTACCTATTGAAAGATATGCATGATTTTTTTATAAAAGAGATTCAGTATAGTTTGCTAGTGGTTTTTTGCTTAATACTAGTTACCCCAGAAGTCGTTCCTCCTTTTCTACTGTCATGGTTGAGGTTTTAGCAAACTCCATCAGTTTAGACATATGAAAACATTTATTTATTTATTGACCATGTTAAAAAACAGAGTGGTGCAAAAGGCGGACTTAATGGCTAAATAGCATTTTCTGCCAGTCAACCTTAGGGATGTGCAGAAAAATTAAAGGCGGTTCTTGGATCTTGGACATTGGATTCTTCGGAGATCGAGTTGGAATGTGTGGCTGTTCTTCCTCAGTTCGGTTCCACAGCCGTCATCGTGGAAGATGTTGAATCGACTTCCAAGGTATTCCCCGAACACTATGACAGTCTCTTCGATAAATTGCGAAAAGAGCACTACTTCTTAATCAGCGATCCATTCACGACGTAAATGCACGTTATGTGTAGTTATAAAAATATGAATGCTACTACAACTGAAGTTAATACTACAGCATTGTAATCTGCAAAATTAAATTGGTAACTATGATATTGGTGGAATAATACAAAATGATAGAAATTACTTACGTTATACGCATATACTACGCATTTAAGCCGATGAACTAGATCGAACCTATTGGTATTACCTGGAGATTATTTCTCCATAGCTCAATTCGAAAATGGAGGCCTTACGTGTAAATTTATGCTGTCCAAGTTATCTCGTGTACACAGGAGACGGTTATTTGACGGTGCTAGGGAATTTCTCCATTCACCAAAATCTCATCCATTTATTTAAGGAATTGTGCTCCATTGATGGTTTTGTGTTGGATGATGGATTATTGATTAGACATTATATTGAGTATAAGTATGCTGTCAGGGGATATTAGGTTAGATCTTAGATAAAGCAAATATGATTTTCACACGATTTTTACAACATATCTCCATTAAGATAGGAAAGGGTGGAACTACGTTTTTAGGCTGTAACACTTTGTATATCGCATTGTTCGACAGTTTTTCTATATCAAAGAATATTGTTTTATATTGTTAGACAGATACTAATTTTCTGCTTTCGATCGAACCTCGACGTAAAAGTATATAATATCTAATATTTAGATAAAACTAGAAATAAATAATGAAGCCATGCATAGTCGGAGACTTAAATATTAAGAAACGTAATATTGTGTATATGTCTGTAACGCAATATAAAAAAAACCTATTATCTATTAAATACAAAGTCAAGTCCATTTGTCGACTGCTTTCAAGTTTTGTGGAAACAAAAAAAAAGTTAAGCCGAATTACTTGTTATGAAGATTATGTTTTTTCGTGGAAAAATGCTATTTTAATTCATAAAAACAGTCTTCCTTATAATACTATAATTTCGCGGCAGAAATATACATAGTAATAATTGGTGCGAGTTAATCTTGGAAGCAATTATGCGAGGAGCATAATCGCTGACATTACAGGCTAACGGAGTCGCATGATAAATGTTATGGCGAATTGAGAGCGTTATGGCCACTATCAAAACCTTCTGAGGATGTCTATTTCCGATCCGAAATTCAGGGACAAGTGTACAAAATATTAGATAAAATAGTAATAAAATATTATAAAAACAAAAAGTCCGACTACTTAAGAAAATGTCGCACACACAATAAAGATGAATCCCAACGACGCTTCATATGTTAAATCTGTTCAGATGTTTGAGATGTCCAGCTGTAAAGAATGTCACATACTCGTACATACAATATACATACATACTCTCGAATAATATTCTTTCCGCAGTCTATTAATAAAATATGTAGAAAAGTAAATAATTTATCGACTGCTTTTAAGGATTTGTCAACATAAAAGTAGGAAAGTCGACTTACTGTGTATAAAAATGATGTTATTCGCATTTCGTGGAATAGTGCTATTTTTATACAACATAAGTCGGGTTTTAGTTATAATACTATACTATTATGTTATTTAATATATATTCATAGAAATCATAAGTTTTCTGATATTGATATATAGTTATTATTGGTGCGTGTTAATCCTGGAAGCAATTATGCGAGGAGCATAATCGCTGACATTACAGGCTAACGGAGTCGCATGATAAATGTTATAGCGAATTGGAGGCGTTATGGCCACAATCAAAACCTTCTGAGGATGTCTATTGGTTTAGGTACCTGTTCTACGCCAATAGAGAAACGAGGTTACAATATTGTTGGTCCATATCTAGGCTAAGGTCTCCTCTTAGAATGATTTTAAACATGTTACCACGCTGGCCAAATGTAGATTGGTCTTCATGCAACTTTGAGAACTTTTTCTTTCGAAAAATTCCTAAACGTGTTCTCGGGATGTTTTGTCATGGAAGTGAAGACTATCATACATTTGTATAATGGCGATACATTAAGAATCTACAAGAGATTTTTTGCTGTAGGATCATTAATTCTGAAAATAGTGTCTTTATTACAAGATTTTAGAGTCTATTTGGCTCCATAGACTTGCTCCATACATGCTTCTTGAAATATAGACCTACCACCTTAGAGCTTTTATAACAGTCGCTGTAGCTTTCTATTACTTTTGTAAATTTTATTCTTGCATTTTAAATTTATTTCCATATCCCACAATTTAAATAGACTCCTAGCTCCTAGACCCAATATCATTACGAACCCGATCATGCACAAAACATCATCCCCTACGCTTCAGAATACCGAATCTTATTAGATGGAGGGGTACCCAGTGAGCAACAATCGAACTTCGGTTATTTTCTTTGTTTGCCAAATTTGTTTACAGTGTCCAATTTTCTCCCCACATCGACTGATTTGGGGAACTCGTTTGAATTTGTATTTTACTGGGAAATCCGATACGTTTGTTTTGATTTTTTTTTGTTTCTTCTTGTATTGAACTTTGTACTTTTGTATGCAGTTCATGTGACGTTAAATGGTCATTGGATCCCACGGTAAGTCACAATAAGTAAACGTGGTGTACTTTTATTTTGATGGTTATGGTAATATTTCGGGTCCAGTCCTAGAGCGGTATTCCCATACTGATTTACCTATAAACATATAGATTAGTAACTGTACCCAGTTAGCAAGTAACCCAAACGTTAAAAAAAATACAAATAAACATCAAATTTGTTCCGTCCTGTATTTTAATAAAAGATTTGAATTTTCATTAAAATTTTTCTTGCAAAAAAACGAATAAGAGTGTTTCATGTTTTTTTAATCAACGTTTCAGAATTTAAGGGTTCCGAAAACTGTTAGAACCCGGTATCGTCAGATCGGGGTGCAGTATTGTATATCACAGCCTGCTATTGCTTACAAAGCGCATTAGATACACTTTCTGTACATTGTCTGCAAACGAAGCCTGCAAACGCTCCTAAGCATATGCAAATTGGTACAGAAATAGGACGAGGTTCCAAAGCATGTACCAGTGTACCTACAAACTGACTACGGACCTTGTATTTTGATCAGGTATCTACAGGTACTTACAGAGTGTCACTATATATACATATATACATATTGGTCAATGTACTAATATATACATATATATACATATTGGTCAATGTACTAAGTCACTATCAGTCCACCTGATAGTAACCAACTCCATACGGAACCGGGTTCCGCTTAAAAATGATCATAACCGGTTCTACTATCGATTTTTAAGGTTCTGTATGCAACGGGTTAAAACCGACCTATTACTAAGCCTTCGCTGTCTGTTTGTCACAGGGCTCTGTCTAGTGAACCGTAAAAGATAGACAGTTGAATTTTTACAGAGTAAGAATGAGGGCCGCTATAACTACAAAAAATACTAAAAATAAAGATAACAATTGAAAATAAATGGGACTGGACCTACAGGAAACCGCTAAGTTTCGGCAAGTTTCGCTGTCTATTAAACCGTAACACAGTTAATATTTTCACAATGCAATTTCAACGGCTGCTATGATAAATAAAAAAAATGATGGTACGGAACCCTCCGTGTGCGAGGTCAACTTGCACTTGGTTAATTTTTAATATACAAATAGAGCCGAAAGCAATGTACTTACATCAACTCGAGCACCAATCAGATACAAGATTGTTTACATTTCGAGTAACGTAGCCTTCGTACCTTCGAGGAAACATATTTAGTAAATGTTTGTGCAAACAACGGTGAAATGTTTTGATAATGTGGAGGTTTATGCTAATAGGCCGTGGCCAGCGAAACGAGATAAAAATGTAAACAACAGGGGTTCACAACATTTTAATAAAAATGTGTTACGATTTTGCTATTTAAAAAAATATTCTAATACTTTTTGTTGTTTTATGGACTTTGGTGGGAGGTGCGACTGTTCAACGGTTATCGTGGTCTTTTGGTGTAATAGCTGTATTTTTGAAGGGTGTGGTAAGGGAGACAAACTTTTCCGAGGCGTTCCAGCTTAGTCCTCAGGGGTAGCGGCGCATCTGTGGCCGACCTCAGGTAGGAATATCTAATCCTATCTGGGGTTCATTACAGATGTCCATGGGCGGCAGTAGCCACTTACCATCAGGTGGACTGCATGCTCGTCTGCTACTCTTAAATTATAAAAAAAAATCTGTTTTGAAAGGTGTGGTAAGGTTTTACAATATGAGTTCTGACTTATTCGTGTGGAGTTGCAAGCAAAAAAGTTTCTTATTGTAGAGAAAGATAAAAAGATATCAATCGTTGAGACTCATGTATGATGGAACATATCTTCCGTATTTTTTTTTACATTTGAAACTTAAATACTTTTGAAGTTTTGACATCGGTATTTGATTTCATTTTTGTTTTTTTACTTTACTTAAAATAATATATTTTATTTCAATTTTGGGTATTTTTAAGCGATTTTTTTATTATTTTTTTACATTATTATTTATTTATCGTTTAACATAAAGCTAGATACTCATAAAACACGTACATCTTTTCGCACGTCAGTATGACGAATACCGTAACAACTTCTTAAAACAAGTTATTTACAGGAAAATCTTAGAAAAACAAGAAGATATATGAGAAAACTATTATACCAAGCCTGGTAAGTGTATCTTGGATGAGTGAATTTGTTTATGAGTAAAGTAAAAACAAATCAAGATGATTTAGAGCTGTTCTTAAAAGTTTCCGAGCATCTGTTTCCCATCCAGAATCTTAAAATTCGCGCACAAAATGCACGTACTTCATATATCATTGGACGCTTCTTTATTGCGACGACAACGGCACGACATGGCATCGATGTTGTTAGAACTTCTGCCAGACCTCTAAAGACCGCGCGCTAGCCAAAAACATGAATCTAAGTTGATATCGCATGTACCACTGTATAAATTAAGCGTGCCTTTTTTTTTACGATTTTGGCCTCATAAGAGAGATCTATTTAAGATACCTAAGTAATTAAAAATCGATATTAGTACCATAAATATAATCGATAGATCGAAAACTTTTATCAAGACGAAGCAATAAATCGATCTAGCGAACAGTTCTTTGATGTTCGAATAGTTGTATTAAAAATTAAAATCAATAACGTCATGTACAATTTATTATCTTAAAAGTTTTTCTTTTCCTTTGGATTCGCGAAATTTGCACCATCTATTTAGATATAACGTCTTTGGTACCGTTGTCGTGTCGTGACGTCGTCCCAATAAAGTGCCCAGTGGCGTTGCTTCGTGCTTGTTTCTGCAACTCTTACATAAATCTGAGTTACGAGCAGAAGTTAGTTTTATTATGTTTGTGTTTTGTTTCACCTTTGTATTTTGAGAGTGCTTTCCAGAACTAAGGCTGTGACCGCACTGGGCAGTGCTAAAGCCGCTTAACTATGTGCTTAAATATGTCTAAATCAGACAATGTATATGTTTCAAAAAAATAAAATCCTCGGTTATATACAATAGGGATTTTCGCATCAGAAAATTACTTATAATTCAAATACTTGGTAGGATATTTAAGTTTAATAAAACCTCAGTGTGTACATACCCTAATGACTAGAGCTATTTGTGGTGTCAACGAATTTTGACCAGACAAAAGCACTCTTGAAAATAACTAGAACTGACAGACTGCACGTGAAGACTGGAGTGTAAACTTTTAAAAATATTTTAGGATTGCCCTGCCTAAAACACTACATGGAAATTCTAAAAAAAAGGATATTTCTACGCATGGTTTTATGTATTCAAAAAATCGAACCTTGATGGAAATAAAAAATATATAGACTATTTATTTCCTTAACGGACCCTCAAGCCCACACTGTCCCATTGTTGGGCTAAGTTCTTCATTCAAAATGAGAATTTATGCCGTAGTCCATCACGCTGCTGAAATGCTGACTGGTAGACTTCACAGCCATGTGAAAAAAAACATCCCATATCTTTTCAAAAGATATGGGAAATATGAAGTTTGCTCCATCAATCTTTAAAACAGTCAATATAGCTAACTTCAGCTAATAACATTTAAACACTTTATCCGTATTGGAACTCTAATCAATTAATAAACCAGTAGGACTACCATGAGTTTACAAAAGTATTACTCGCTAGCGACTGCGTAAAATAAATGTATGAAAAATTGTACAGCGCCTCTGGTGGTTACTCGTAGAACTAAAATCCGTAGTGACGTAACTCGATACGTAAAAAACCTATCGAAATCAAATCGCTAGCGAATGTCATTATGATCTATTGCCATACAAATTCGGTCCCATGAGTCATTAATTTGACAGACGTTGTCAAGAAATACCGTAACGATAGTAGTTATGTTATTCACTAGCAAAATGACAATAGTTTTCTATTTACCATTTCTATAGTGGCGTTTCTATGCCAACTCATGGTAATGCTACAGGTGCAAAGTTCAAATGACACAACGTTAGCTAGTTTTATTATATATCCGTGTATTTAGAAAACAGGTCACTTATGTGTCATAAGTCTAGATAAAAGTAAGTCTAGAATACTAGATGCATGCTTTTTGTATCCTTTGTGTTTTATACTACTTTGATCTCTTTAATGCATTATAATTTTTAAATTGCTCACTTTTCTAGCACATATTTAATTTTTAAAATGTGCCTTTTGGTTATTAATTCTTTATTTACTTAACGCTAAGACTTTTATTTCGGAATCCAGAACAGAACTAAATTAAGTGTGTATACGGGGATTGAACCTGGTACGCTACGTGTAAAAACCAGTATAAGGACTACTACAATATGAGTGTCGTTACTTAGGTTAGAGTATACACTAAAACCCCCCCGGTGACCGTCTTCTGCGCTGCGTAGAGGGCTCCGGGATCTCCAGAGGAACACAACCGGAGTCCTCTTAGCGCGTTGCCCTGTCGGGCTCCGCCTAGGTGAGCTTGACGCTCGCCACACCATCTGGTGTGTACGACGGTATGTGACCACACATACCGTCGTCCTTCCCGGGGCCGCTGGCCGGGCGGTTCGAGCTCCCACTCTTGCCGCCCGCAACTCCAGAAGCCCCCTTTTAGTCGCCTCTTACGACAGGCAGGGGATACCGTACCTAGTACCGTATCTAGTCCCGGAACTACAGGGACAAAAGAACTGGGACCAACTTATTACAGATTTCCACATTTCCTTCCAAAAATGGCAGTGGTATAACCATTAGTGATACAATGATATTGCAAAGTTAAGCGAAGTGACCAAAAATCTTCTAAGGAAGGTCTATTCTAGCAGAGGGCATTCAATCAGACAGCTAACGTGATGGATGGATGGACATCATAAATTACAACAAGGAAAAATATTTCTATGTTTACATCGATCTTTGTAAACACGCCTGACTTATCAGTAACATAAACAACCCAAGATTGAGCTCCGAGTAGGGTGACAAACATTTTGTGTTTCTGGGACAGTATAAAAACACTAATGTTGATATTTTTAACGAAACTTGGGCGTGTGTAGAGTGATAGGCCCTCTGTTAAAAATAAAAATCTTTATCATCAATATTTAAAGAAACGTAATGTCTATATGTACTTAACTATACTTGTAAAATATACTTTCAAATAGCTGAAACATCATCCAAATCGGATAAGTATTTGAGAAAATCGCGAGAATACAAACATACATACAAAACGGCCGAAAAAAGGTCTTCCTTTTTGAAGTTGTTTAAAAATGCTTGATTATTTATGTAATACGTTTTATAATTATGATGTAAATATATTTATTACTACTCCTGCATGCTAAGTTCATTACCTTCTTTAAATAAATATATCTATTTTGTTTTCAAAGAAGTATACAGTAGCACTGCTGTTATAATAGACAGAGATATGCAGATTGTTCTACGGAGAGTCCAACTAAAAACATCTTCAAATGGTATACTATTTCCTTGTATCCCTTAACAAAATTATGTCATTGGGCACCCTACTCGTCGTGTTTACAGTGTCTCGTTTCTTACGTTAAACTTACAGATGCAAATAAGAAGGGGCGGATTGCTAGTTAATTAGATGCCAAACGCTGGCTGGAACTTGCTATTATTTACTTAAACCAGTGTTACATTTTAATCATGGTGTAACATTACATAGGTATTATGCCTAGTATGAAATATAAGGGTTAACTCTGACTTTTAATCTTATATAACTCTCGTGTCACAATGTTAGTTACCGTACTCCTCCGAAACGGCTTCACCGATTTTCACCAAATTTTATATTCATATTCAGTAGGTCTGAGAATCGGCTACTATCTATTTTTCATACCCCTAAGTGATAAAGGTTGTTCACACTTAACATTTTTTTATTTATATGGCAACACAACGTTTGCCGGGTCAGCTAGTTTTATTATATATCTGTACTATCTGCCAATCTGTCCCACTGCTGGGCACGGTACTCAGAGTGAGGTATTTTGATCATAGTCCACGACGTTGACCAACTAAGAATAGTTAGACACCACACCCTTTTAAGAACTTTTTAGAAGTCTCAGTAGTGCAGTTTCCCTTACGATGTATTCATACCGTGTTTAAGTTATGTTCAATTTATTTAGAATAAAAAAAAGAAACAAATATTTCGATCGTAACCCACAAAAGTATATTTCCGTTTTTATTGCATAAATTGCCATATTTTAATGTGTTTTATCGAATTAGTAACGGTATAAAGCGTATAAAATAATATATATATACCAAATTTCATAAATACCTGAAGAAATGCAGATTTTATTCGCATTTTAGCATATTTGAAACTTTGCAGTAAAGTAGTCATGTTGCAGTTAGGATATTATACCTAGGAGGGGTCGATTTTACCATGGCTAAATCAGGTCTTTTTCTAAACATTTTTTTTAATAATATAAGAGTAACAGACGAGCATGCAGTCCACCTGATGGTAAGTGGCTACTGCCGCCCATGGACATTTGTAATCAACCCCAGATAGGATTAGATATTCCTACCTGAGTTCGGCCACAGATGCGCCGCTACCCCTGCCACACCCTTCAAACACAGCAGCGACTCACACTGCTGTTATTAGGTAGAAATAGGTGTGGCGGTGGTGCCGCCAGAGTCGAACCACAAAGGGTTTTACCACCCGTAGGTTTATAATTCTGACTCGAAATATTTTTCTAAATACTCATATTATTGGTTCCGTGACAAACGATACTTGCCCTAAATAACTCAATATTAATTCAAGCTTAATCACCCCAGATAATAATTTAAAAACAGATCAAACTAATATAATACAGATAAAACTGTCAAGTGTTATCGTAAACAACATTAATAGAAAACCAAATCCTTATCACATTTGAATTTCAATTATGTAAATCAGTAATTAATAGGGGACGACCCTCTGAGCGCATAAATTATACCCTACTGTATTGAAAAAGTTACAACGAAGTAAATATTAAAGAACTTTATTTACATGACATGTTTCCTGACTTGTATTTTGATCCGGTAGTAGTGTAAAAAAAAAAATACGTGTGGCACTCGGAGACTGCCGCGGTAAAGCTATTGCATATCATTTTTTATCAACTTATGTAAATTGCAAGCGTGATATTTCAAAAAGTCATTAACCCGTCAACTGTCGTGTGCGCCCCGGGGCGCACAGATCGCTACTAAAAAGTATCACCGCTGTGCCGGTCGGAGTGGGGGGTGTTAGGTTCTTTTCGTTACGGAATTTCTGGATTCGGTCTCCGCGCTCAAGGCCCGCGATAGAAGCTATGCAATAGCTTGTGCGCCCCGGGGCGCACAGATCGCTACTAAAAAGTATCACCGCTGTGCCGGTCGGAGTGGGGGGTGTTAGGTTCTTTTCGTTACGGAATTTCTGGATTCGGTCTCCGCGCTCAAGGCCCGCGATAGAAGCTATGCAATAGCTTAAAAATAACTAACAATTTGTAAGTGCCTCCGAAGACCCATAGATTTAGGTGCACTTTTTATTATTTTCAATTTTTTTTCTTTATAAGATAGGCGAATACACGAATACCCAGACCCAGAACAGAATTTTAAATTCATCATTCAGAAATCGGACTGACCAGGGGTCGAACTCGGAACTCTTTACGCGTTAGACTGCTCCGCTGCGCGGGTATGTGTACAATATTATCTACAGACCCATTGGTGTAGTTCTAAAGGGAAGTACCACCACCCATTTCTAACGTTCTGGAAGGAATTTTGCATTTCGGCATAGATTAGTAAAGATTACTCACTCCTAACAAGAAAATGTACCCAGTTTTGAGAATTGGCTACTTGACACTTTTTGGGAAACTGTTTTAATGAATTCATATACGTATTATATATGCCTTTCATTGATCATTTTTTCGAAAAAAAGGGCTATTTATTAATAAAAAACATATTTTTATTACGGTAAACGGAACGTTACGCCAAAACAGGCGGTCAAGTGTCATTTCGTAGCGTGACGTCAACACATTGAAAATATAGAAATAAACTTCGACGCTACACATACTTCAGGGGAAATCTTGGGAATTATTTAACTTTTATTAGTACATTTGCAAGAATGTCAAATTACAAGGCGTGTGCAGTGACGATGTGTTCAAGTACGATCGCTAAATATCCTAACAAATTTGCTTATACAAGTTCCTAAACCCAAATCTCATAAACGTTAAAGAACTTGCAGATTCTTATATGTTTAAATCCTCTGTTTGCAAGCAATGACATTTTATACTATCTACGTAAGAGAAGTATTATTGAAAAAAAGGAATAAATTTAGTAACTCTCGTGATTTTAGTAGTAGATTAGTGATTCGTCAATTCCAAATCATTGGAACGGGATGTAATCAAAACAAAACAGCAAGTGGAAGTATTCATATATTTAATATATTATATAGATGTCTATGATAAGAATAGAATTATAAGACGTCTATGAGAATTCTATTTTAAGGGCCCATTCTGTAATTAATAGGACACAATTAAAATATTTCATGACTGTGTTATTATTGATGGTGCATGTGCACTGATTAAGTTACAGGACTGTATAATTAAAAATACATGATTTGCTAATATTAGTATTTTATTAACCGATTTCTTTGTTTATTTGGTTTATATGGTTCTATTAGTGAGTACACACAGTAGAACTTTTGTATATATTTATCATATGTTACAGTTACAATAATTACTACAGATCACCTAAGCTAAATTTTTGTGCTGCTTGCGTGTCTGCTTTTCTTCATTACTAAAATTATTTTCCGTAACAAATGGATATATATTTTTATCACTGTCATTTTCAGAATTAAATTGCAATGCAATAATAGGAACTGTATGGTCACTTTTCTTCCTTTATCTTGTTGGGTAGGTTACGCAAGTAAAGAAGTACTATTTCCCGTGTACTTTACTTTATGTATTTCAGACTGGTGCCCACTTTCGAAACTTTTGGCTCCTCACTTCTTCTAGGCAGGACAGTCATCACATTTTCATTTTCATTAATGTACCTTGTGTTCAGGACAACTTTTACTTTTCATGAAACACAAACTTGCCTTCCTCTTAAACTGCACATACTCTATAACGTCGTCACTATACGATTGTCGGGAAGATCTGTAAATATAAATATAACCAATTAATAACCTTCAAACAGTTCACATAAGAATATAAGTATATTTAAAAATTCTTAATAATCACTTGAAGACAACCTTTCTTCTGTCTGAAGTCAGTTAAGAAATGTTTTAATTGTCCGATATGATTAAATGTAAATATAAAGAATGTTTTACTTACGTTTTTTATTTGATATTTCCATAGGTTATCTCACGGAAGTTTTTGTATCCATTTTGATTTATTGCACTGCATATATGGATCTTCTTTAAGCAGGTTCACGCTATCAGCTTTAATATAGTATGGCTTCATTTCGGTTCACAACAAAAATTCAACCAACTCTAACAGCAAACGATTTAATTATTATTTGTCTTGTTTGGTTTCGATGTAGTGACGTCACATGACATTTGAGGCAGCACTGTCGCCGTTTTGGGATTTAAAATCCACAGATAAAAAATCGAAAATTTCTTTTTAAAAATTAAAATACTTAGAACGTATTAAAAAATAAACGAAATACTGCATAATTTATGTTTACTTATAAGCTATCATATCCAACATATTTCATATTTTATTGTTATAACTGTCAAGTACCCAATTGAAATAGTTGCGTAAAAAAGTTTTGCCACGTCTCCGTGCTAAAATGTCCCTAAAATATTTGAAATAATTATTTATTTACTATGTAAATTACGCAGTATCAGTTATTTATTCGTAAATTTTCTCTTAAAATGTTTTTAATTTGTCAAGAATTCAAAAAAAGAACTTACTAATAAGCCGTTTGTGGCTTCATTCAATTTCAAGGCGGCAAAGTATCTTTACTAATCTATGCATTTCGGTAATAGAGTATGGATGCACTGACATAATAAAGGTGACCCTGTCTCAGTGCACAGAAGGAACATTAGGCAGATATAGGTGTGGCGGTGGTACCTGTGAAGTCGAACCACAAACAGTTCTATCACCATCAAATGTTTAGGTAATATAACAATAGCGGATTCATTGTAGTGTTGATAGATATTTTGAAATGTCAAGACACTTAAAATTTATTTACTTGTACAGATAAGGGAAATAATGAACTCTCGGAATAATCTAAAGCAACAGCAATGAGTTGTCGGTAATAATTTACGTCGGATAATAGATAATTAACAGATCAAAGATGACGAAGATCATTTGTTTGGGAGATAATAACGGGTAGCTGGAATTTGTTATAATGGCATTTCGGACTACGGGTCGGGTTAAAATATTGTAGATTGAATAATAAATCTGATAAATCGAATGTAAAATAATATTGATACTATTTGTTATATCGTTATACTTTTAAAATATATTTTTATACAATTTCAGTAGTAGACGAGCACGCAGTCCATTTGATGGTATGTGGCTACTGTGTTTTTAATTATTGGATAAATTAAACAAACTTGCAGGATTAACTGAGATGTATTATGTGGATTCAGCACAATTGAAGGTGGTAGAACCCTTTGTGGTTCGTGGGCGTGTTAACCGCTGCAGTGTTCTGGTTTAAAGTGTGTGGTAAGGAAGACAGACTTAGTCCTCTAGGTAGCGGCGCTTCTGTAGGCAACCTCAGGTAGGAATATCTAATCCCATCTGGGGTTAATTAAAGATGTCCATGGGCGACAGTAGCCACTTACGAACGGATGGACTGCATACTCGTCTGCTGCTCCTATATTATAAATAAATATAGATTAAATAACTAATAAACACGCTTTTATGATAAAATCAACTAAAAAGTAGAAAATAGTTTTCAATCTAGGAATCAATCCAGGAACAGTAAATAGTATAATTGTGAAAAAGGCGTGGGGTGCTCCATTTATTAGTTTTCGAAAAGCGCCCCACACAACCCAAGTTAATAATGGTTTGTTAAAAAAAACAAAAACATATCAGCACTTAACACTCATACGGCATTAATAGGTGTGAAAAATTAAACTTCCAGGGAACGACCCAAACATTCTAAAATCACTCATTATTTTAATTAAAACTGGGCGGGAAATCTCACCCCACAACACTACATATTGATACGTATTAATTCGGTTACCACGACAATATATCAATCTGATTCATGCGACAGATAGAGACATGGGTAAACATGGAGTTATAGCATGTTTGAACATGTTCCGTGGGGCGTTCGTGATTAGTTTGCACCACATGTCTATACAGATGATTTGAGAAAAAGATATAGGAACTTGTATGACTCGTTTCAATAGAGGATGAAAAAAGTTTTTTTTTCTTTGCGCTTTCTATTATAGAAACATCTCTATTGTGAATGTAATTGAAATAAATAATAAATCGTTTGTATACTAAAGAATCAATAATTAAGCAGCAAGTTGATGGTAGGGGCTCGTTGACACCCATGTACACATGTAATCAACCTCAGGTAAGATTAGAGTGCTACCTGAGATCGGCTCCAGATGCCTTGCTACCCCTGAGGACTGAGTTGGAACGCTTCGGATAAGTATGTTTCCCTTACCCATCAAACCAGATAACAGCGCTCAACATTACTTTTATTACTAACTAGCTGACCCGGCAAACTTTGTACCGCCTCAAAATCAAATATATTTCATATAAAATATAGCCTATGTTACTCGTGGATAATCTAGCTTTCGAATTATAAAAGAATTTTTAAAATCGGTCCATTAGTTTTTGAGCCTATTCATTACAACCAAACAAACAATGTTTTTGTCTTTATAATATTAGTGTAGATAACTTATTAAGCAGAAATAGGTGTGGTGGTGGTGCCTCCAGAGTGCCTTCTACCACTTTAAAGTATCTATACATATTCAGTGCAGTTACAATAACGCTATTACTAATGGTGAACCTACATGGACGTACGAAAACAATAGACATTTATTTCCTAACGGAGATCTCCGATACACATAGTGGCAGTAAGAACAAACATATAAAACAATTAGTCGCAAAATAAAACAGAGTCCCGTGGGTCCGGGAACAAACAAAACTTGTTGCTCCAGCCTTCGTTATTCCTCCAGTTGTGCAAACATTCCCGATTCCCGTTTCCCGTTTTCCTCCAGGTCTTCCAAATTGGAACTTGTTTTTGTAACAAAAGTAATTTACCGCTTTTTTGTGATGAATTTCTTAGTAGATTTGATCGAGCATTCAGGTCATAATGTGAAGTAAAAAGTCATTTGTGATTAGAACCTAAATAGGGTTGTCGTCCTCCCTGAGATCAGAAGTACTCTAGGCAATTAATGTCCCTTATTAATAAAATAAAAATAATAATAGCGGAATTTGACATATTTAGTAGGCAAATTTGTCAAATGTATTGTAGATTTTTGGTAAGCAAGACATGCATAGATTGATTAGAATAGAAAGGAGAGTACGTTCGAACCATAGATAAGTATAGATATCTCACCGCCTTGTAATTGAAGGAAGCCATTATATGACTTTAACGGCTGACGATTCTGTCAGCCATTTAATGGCTGCCATGGTGTAATTTAAGCGGAACAATGCCGGCACGCGCAGTTGAGTGGTGCAAAACACGAAATCGACGAAAAAGTGCGGAGAAATATCGTTTCATTAGTAAATGATCTAAAAACTACATTTTTTTATATATTTCAAAGCCGAAAATAGATGACAGCGACAATTGTCTAAAGGTTTAATTTTCTTGTTAGGAGCGAGTAATCTTTACTAATCTATGGTTAGAACGAATCATATCAAACGAACGAAACAAATCAGATCACAGCAACGTTTATAAGGCAAAACTAGAATTTAGAATTACCAGTTTTGATATAAAACAGGCGTCATATAGTGTAAAAACAAAAGTCCAAGTGCTTAAAACCACCTCTACCTATACCACCTATAATATCTATGACCACCTCTGGCAACAATTAAAACAAATCCGACGATACCTCATATTTCATAATCCTTCAAGCCGTTTGAGCTGAAGAGTATGCCAAAGAATAAGCCATACACACGCTCAAGAAACATTACCCTCGGCAGCTGTATAAAAAAATCATAAATTCATTTCAGCCATACATTATTGAATCAAAGCCACTCACAAAAGAACCACTCCCGAGGGAGTCGTAGAAACAAACAGACCTGTTGCATCGGCAGTCTCCGTAACTCTCCAAGTTAAATGGGACTCGAGCAAACATTGTGAATTGCTACTTTGACTCGAGTTCTAGTACGTAACGTTGGTCTTTTGGCAATAAGTAATGTATTAATTTTTCTACAGTTTTAAGGACACTTTAATACATCAGTTCCAGTTGTTATAATTGGAAAGCAGTTGCTACACTGTGTCAGAGGACTTATGACTACAAACTTGTCATTTCGTCTATTAATCTGAAGCAGAGCAGCGTGCTGGAATAGTACTAGAGTTGCCAGGATATGTTAAAAGCTAAGTTTTGGAATGCGTACTTATCATGACCGCAATATATTATTCTAATTCTGAGAAAATGCTTTAGATTAATTTAGTATCATAAAGTAACAGAAACCTGTCATATCGGCAGTCTCCGTTACTCTCCAAGTTAAATGGGACTCGAGCAAACACTGTTAACTGCTACTTTGACTCGAGTTCTATACGCAACATTGGTCTTTTTGTCAATATAAGAAATGAATTGAGTAATGTTTACTTTTACAAGAGCTTACATTTTTACAAGCATCTAACTACTAGTATTCGGCCAATGCAGAGGACTATAGCCTAAGCCCCTATCACTCTGAGTGAAGACCCGTAGCCAGCAATTATTAGGCAGAATGTTGGCGGTTGTGCCCCAAGTTACAACCACTAGTTCTACCATCTGCAAAGTTCAATGTAATACTTGTTCACCATTTTCAGTTAAATATTTTTAGGTTACTTATCTAGGATTTTAGTTTTATTTGTTCAATTCCACGTACGAAATTCAGAATTCCAGTCGCTTTGACGGTTTTTCTATTAAAATTACTGTGCATTAAAATTAATGTAAAAGAGGAAATTTGTAACATAACTAGTAAATAAAACAGCGAAATTTATCCACTAGTGTTGTCGGTAAGCAATGTTCGTAAGTTTATGTTGGTTCTGTTAAACAACACTCGAGCAAACGTAGCTGTGCCTACACACTCGAGTCGATCTAGTTATGTGTACGGTTCCCTAAGTTTGTTAAACCTTATTTAAGAAGTTTGGTACTTTAAAGTTAATTTTGTACTTAAAAGTTACTTCTTTACATTTACGAGTGTTGGTTGGTAAAATGGTAAAATGTTTTTCGCATATTTCGCGGGTATGTTATAGAATTACCAGCTGACCCGGCAAACGTTGTGTTGCCATATAAATAAAAAATGTTAAGGGTGAACAACCCTTATCACTTAGGGTTATGAAAAATAGATAGTAGCCGATTCTCAGACATACTGAATATGCATATAAAATTTGGTGAAAATCGGTAAAGCCGTTTCGGAGTACGGTAACTAACATTGTGGCACGAGAATTTTATATATATGATAGTACATAGTAGCTATAAGTTAGTGAAAAACGAACATTTTACTTATGTAATATTTTGTAACTGACTCCAAATAGGACAGGCATAAAACAAATCCGTGTTACTGTCCTTTAGGCATCTATTCACGCGTACTATATCGACACTGGGCCAAAAACGATATAAGAAAGGATTTTTAATGCAACCCTTAAGGAGGTGAAAATCCACCAATTTTGAAACAAGCTCTGAGAAACTTACTATTTGGTATTCTTTTAAGAAATAATATTATATATGTTTCATCGATGGAAAATAAAGGGGGTAAACTGAAGTTTAAAAAGAGGTTGTATTACATGAACTGAAACAGGGGTTGCATTACGATTTACACGTAGTAAAGACTTACTACTGATAAAAACCTATTTAACTAGAAATATGTTTCATATGTAACTTCAAAACAATAAATAGAAATAACTCCCATCACACTTAAACCTAATAAATTACAATTATTCTTAATCTTCTTCAACATGATTAATTACAATTGCACTTCCAATGAACTTTCCAAGCATTTATCAGCCGTGTACGAGACTAATTACGGGGTGATCAACTTACTACTGAAATAACTCCCCTTACTTGTTTATTTTTGTATTGCTAAGTAAAGAACAGTAACCCATACTGTTCTTTAGTTGTCTAATTTTGAAATTTATAGTATTTTTGTTAACAGACATAAAATAAGTTGTACAGATGTTTATAAATAAAAATATAGTCTTTTTTTAAATATGAAAATAGTGTCTGCCTAATAACAGCAGTTTTAAACGCTACTGTGTTCTGGTTTGAAGGGTGAATCAGAGGTATTTCATTTAAGCCCTTAGAAGGAGCAACAAGTCTGTGGCCGATCTCAGTACCCTTAGTACGAGTTTCTACGTTTGCCCGAAAACTTTTAACGTTTACGAATTCGCTCCCACAGCGCTCACGTGGACCGTATCGGAACTAAAATTCCGCATCAAAAGTTTAAAAAACGGAACTATAACGCTATCAAAATTAAATTAAAAATGTAAAAATAAATGCATTCTATTTATATTTGTAAAATTAAATGTCGTTACAATTGACTTCCTTTGAAATTTTAGTTCCGATAAGGTCCACGGGAGCGCTGTGTGAGCGAATTATTCGTAAACGTTGAACGTTTTCGAGCAAACGTAAAAACTCATACTAAGGGTACGGATAGGACTGTAATCTTACCTGGAGTTGATTATTACATATGTGTAATATAAAAAAAAACCTTTAAAACATTTTTTTTTAATTTTGGTCCAATAATTTGGTTTTTTGTTAAAAGTCTATAATTATAGAAAGAAAGATATAATACCAATAACGGTTCACATCCACACAATATTATTAAGCCATAAATAGTACATTACGATACGAGGACGAAAAATTTTTTTCTGACAAGTGTGAGTTTGCAGGCCGAGCCGCAGGCGAGGACTGCAATCACACGAGTCAGAAAAACATTTTTCGTCCGCGTGTTGTATAAAATTTTATATTACGGGGTCGGAAATGGGGGTTTTGCGCACGCGAAGCGTGCGTAAAACGTCAATTTACGCACGCCGTGATATAAAAATTTTTCAACAAACTTAACTTCGAATATACTCGTAAGTTGAAATGACACTTAAGCCCGCGGGAATATGAAAACTTCCCAACCGGGAAACGTTGCATTTAAGAGTAAAGTTTTTAATGGGAATATTCTATATACATACATACATTCATACATTAATTCACTTTTATCCTTATAGTACTTGAAAGAATTGGACTATTTGTTTATTTTATCTTTTGATTTATCATTTCTTTGACGTCATTATTTAGGAGACCTTTATTTATTTTTTAATATTTAATACTTAAAATACTCATCACATATATACATACATACAAACATACATTCATACATATATTTTTCTTAACCATATTAATATAAATTCTTTAATAATAATCTAAAAAATATAATAAAACGCTAACTTAAGTTACTCAAATAATTATTATCCAACACTGTTTCATGACCCTTAAACAACAATTATCATTGCATTCGCATTTTTTCTACAGATATGATTGTCAACTTTAAATCTACCCACAATAACACTACGCTAACCCATTTAAATTTGTTTGTATTTTGTAACTTCTCTGTAAGTGATTTTTTTGTAAAATCTTATGAGAAATAAATGTCTTTAAACGTAATATTTATGTGGCAAACGACCTGCAGTCCTCCTAATGGTAAGTCGTCATTGTCGTTAATGGACATCGGTGAGGAACTCCATATAGAGTAAGTTACAATTGAAGCTGATTATAGAGTCCAGAGGGCTAAGATGCTCGCCTCGGAAAATATGCTAGTAGATGCTCCAAACTTCAAAGTTACAAGGAAAATCATGTATATAACATTAAGTACACACAAGTTAAAATATGACACCAAGTCATGAATCTCCCAGAAAGTAAGTATAAACGAAGAAGTTTATATAGAAGTTCAAAAATATTTCTATGTAGGATCTATTTTAAATAAAATATTTCAAAATTGATAACTTCACCGAACATTAGAGGTGGTTATTATTTACTGCTATAATAGCAACTTGAATATTCAAACACGAAATTATCATGACGCTTGGCTACCTTTTCATTATCTAGAATTAAATAAAGCGAACGCAAATACATGTAATTAAACTGTCTAGCTCACATTTTTTTAATTGATGACTATAAATCTGTTATTTTTTAGAACCTACAATAATTATAATGTCCAGAAAATAGTGGAGAACATAACCATCTAATATATTTAAAAAATTACCTACCGTGAGTAAGTGATTAAAGTCTACAATTTGAACTGAACTATTGTTTTTTTGCATTAAGATTCTATCTAGCAAAGAACATACAGTCCACCTGATCATAGATGGCCTGCCACCCATGGACATCGGTAATCAACCCCAGATACGATTAGACTCCTACGTGAGGTCGGCCCCAGATGCGATCCTACTTGTGAGAACTGGAACACCTCGTCAGAATGTCTCCTTCACCACACCCTTCAAACCAGAACACAGCAGCGCCTAACACTGCTATTATTAGGCAGAAATAGGTGTGACGGTGGTACCGAACTACAAAAGGGTCTACCAACTTAACCTAAATTTAAAATCTCAAAAAAATCCACACGATTTCAGCACTCTTCAAGGAGCTCGCCAATAAAATATTCAATAAAACAGAGTCAGGAAAGCCACGACGACAAAGGTTAATGGATTGAAAGGAAAAAAGAAGTGTACGTACTTTCCCGAAGTGGTTCGAGTGGTGTAAAAACTGAAGCGACACTTGAGACAATAATATTTATTCTTTATGGAGTTGAAGTGGCAAGGAGTGCAGCCCGCCTGATGGTGTATTGTCACTGCCACGTTTGGAGAAATTGTGATAACTTTTTATTTAATACTAGCTGTGCCCCGCGGTTTCACCCGCGTTAAAAATAAATCAAACAATATCATAAACAAAAAAAATCGTCAAGTTCTAAAATATAAGTAGCCTAAGTTTCTCCTTATTACATCAGCTACCCGCCAATAAAGGTCTCGTCAAAATCGGTCCAGCCATTTCAGACATTAGAAAAAACAAGTTCTAGGACCTTTTAAATTATTTATGATAATTGAGAACACCAAACGAAATGCCAAGGAAGATTTTATCCTTCTTAAAGGTATCTTGGACTACTACCGCAATACTGACCACAAACCATCAGATGACATGTTGAAATTATTTATTATCTGTACCCAAGTCTATGTGAAAACGATGCTGCATAATAAACGAAAGAGACAAAAAACCAAATGAATACACTTTCCCTAAGCGATATGAAAAGGACAAAAACTTGACGCGACACTTGAGACAATTTAGTTTTTTGTACAACATTCACACATGTTATGACGTCAATGGCACACACGTGGCTGCTGACGTAAGTGTTAGAAAAAGTGTTAAAACAGTTGTAACGAAGAAGAAAGTTTTGGTGATAATGATGGATTTAAACATTCTGAAATAGAGACGCGTGGAGGAGTGACTTCAGAATATTCAAGGATGAACCCGTAGACATTATCAATTTACGAGTTACTAAAAATATAAAAACTATGGCTAATAAACTTTATAATATATACGTTAATGCCTATTAAACAATAGTAAAGATTGAGTAATTGTTTCCATTACGGAAACAAACGTGGAAGTCTATACGATAAAAATGTAAATGATATCCTGAAAATGAAAGTTATTTTTAGAAATTTGAATATTTTTAGAACAGTTTAAGTAAAAAATGAAGATGAATATAGGACGAAAACGAAAACTGTCATGTGTAAAGTAAGAACTTTAAATTGTATCGTTACGACTAGAAACAGCTCAAAACTGTGGTAGAACGTAGACAACAAATACAGTACCCTTAGTATGGGTTTTTACGTTTTGACACAAAAATGACTTTTTTGTTTTGGTTTATGAATTTTCCATATATTTCCAATCAGTTCTGATACAATCCGCTAGGGGCGCTGATTGGAAATCGTATGGGCAAATACGACAAAAACAGTCATTTTTGTAACAACATACAAACTCATACTAAGGGTACAGGTCTGTAACGTAGACACTGACGTCCGCCATTAATAGTCAATCTATCCAAATTTCACCTAACAAAGATTGCAATTTGACAATTTCTAATATGAACTAATTGCCAAATATCGTGCAAAACATTGGAAAGATAATTTATAACGGGCGTGAGAAAGAAATACCATATCATTAAGATTTTTTCCAAGAAACAAGAATGTGTTAAAGGGGAACTCATTTACATAAAAAAATACATTTCACACAGAAAGGATATGAAAGCCTTACCTCAAATTCTCGCTGTAATCCTTCCACCATAAGCGCTTTTCATCTGAAAATAACACCAAATTAACGCATTAGGTTTTATTTTATAAAAAAAACGGATTCATTAGGGATTTATCTCATGATCAACGATATGCGAGTGGATAAAGCACAAGATTTTTGTAATTGAAGCAACAAACTCGATTGTAGAAAGATGTTAGAGCCCTTCAAGGTCGGCTCACGAGCTGTCAACGCCATCTCTTTAGCCGTATAACATTAGGTATTGGCAGGCGCTGCTGTGTTCTAGTTAAAAATGTGGTAAGGGTTATAGAAAGAGTTTCAAATTTGTCCTCAAGGGTAGCAGCGCATCTTAGCTAAACTCGAATAGAAATAGGGTAGAAATCTTATCTGGCATTTATGTCACTATTATCCCCTATGTCTCATGCATGTCCGCAAGATGATACTGATGCTATTAACGTCAAGATTTATCGCTTATCGCTCTTCGCCAGGAGTGATACAAGTTACACAACCCGAACGTGGTTTCCGTTCAAACAATTCCTCGAATCAACAAAGGAAACCTTTCGTACCGTTTCAAATAAAATATATCTTTATTTACGAGGAATGAGCAAACAATTCGCGCTCCTATTCCAACAAATGAAAGAACAGAATCCCTTGACGACGTCTCAGTTGTTTCACGCTGCCTCGTCCTGTCATCATTATCAAACAGGGTTTGTAAAATCCTATACGAAATTTTGACGGAATATTTCTGCTTCAATACCTAACAAATCGTATATACCTTGTGTATGTTGAAAGGCATCTCTGATTTTCAGTTTTCTGCGTATTAGGAATTTCTCACTTGCTTGGAAGTCTCACTTGCTTCAACCTTAAAACTTCATAAGAAAACCCTCAGGGTTCTTAAGGTCGTGAATTCACACTTGGCCAGCCGTGGCCTATGCACTAAAACCTTCTGAAATAAGACTCGTACCCAGCGGTAGGATAATATTGGGTTGACCATTCTGTCTTTCCCGTGAACATAGTAGAAGACGAAAGCTGGTAAATACAGTAAAGCTCGTCTGAAGAAGCGCAGCCGTCACACCGATTTGTGGCGTGAAGCAGTTTTGTTTTAGTGGAAGGATGTGGACGCCGGCATTTGTATGAGGCGACCATGTTATGCCTCAGGAGTCGCAACACATCTGATGGGCTTCAGGTAGAACCATCATGAGCGACTGTGATTACTTAGGATTAGGTGGATTCCATGCTCATTTGCGACTTTAATCTTACAAAAAAACTAACATGAAGTGGCTTGCAAGTTCTTTAGTGGCTTACATTACAGAGAGGAACAATTTTTAGACGATTTTGCAAAATACTCACCCTAACAAACACCTCACCCTGAGACAAATTACCCTAAAATGTGTTTTGTTTGTCTTGATAATAAGTCATAAGGGCTACATAAAACAATTTCTAACTTTGAAATCTTGAAAGAATAGGCCCCGAAGGTGTAATCTTCTTGAAATTTCACATTTAATAGAGCCTTCAGGAACATATTAATCATGTACTCGTAAGTATGTTATAAACATTACGAGGAGAATTGTAAGTATTTTGTAAGATTTAAGTTTTACTCGAGAACCCTACATGTAACTTTTCAAAAAAATAACTTAATATCATGTATTTATATTTTTATAAGACTAAAGGAGCAAACTAGTATAGAGTCTACCCTATAGTAAGTGGTCACTGCTGTTCATGGACATGCGTAACCAAATCCATATAGAATACGGGTTCCGCTTAAAATCGATCACAAATACGTTGATACTCATGAGGAGTATGAGGTCAACTCATATTCAAGTCAACCGGTTCAATGCAAATTTGTTAAACGAGTCCAGTACTCTTAGTATGAGTTTTTACGTTTTTACAAATATAACTGCTTTTGTATTTGTTTAGTTTAATCAGCGTCCCTACCGGACTGTATCATAACAGATTGGAAATGTATAGGAAATACGTAAACAAAAACAAAAACAGTAATTTTTGTAAAAACATAAAAACTCATACTAAGGGTACATGTTCGAAAGGTTACAGTTTTAAAAGTAAGTTTGTCTTCCAATCAATCGAGTACACACTATTAGTGGTGGTTATGTGAACCATCCCTATTTACACATCGCTTACACTATAATCATATTCACATTAGGGATGGGACAATGTGTAACCGTAACCGAAAGGATCCGAAACCTGAAATAACAAACTTACATCCTTGTATTATGTTCTCGTGTCTTTTATGTATTTATCCTACAGTTTAAGTAAATAGAAATCGAAGGAGAAATGTTAACTGTTCCGAATAATTCTTGATGTTATTTCAAATAGCAATGACTATAACGGAGTTCTCAATCTGCATAATAATTATGTTCTTTGTGTTATTTATAAAGTACGGGAGGATACATAACTATATTACGAGTAGAGTATGTCAATGGGTTGTTAATACATGTGATTTGGTTTTTTTTATAATATAGGAGTAGCAGACGAGCATGCAGTCCACCTGATGGTAAGTGGCTACTGCCCATGGACATCTGTAATCAACCCCAGATAGGATTAGATATTCCTACCTGAGGTCGGCCACAGATGCGCCGCTATCCCTGAGGACTAAGCTGGAACGCCTCGGAAAAGTATATCTCCCTTAACACAAAACGGACTACGGAACACAGCAGCGTCTAACACTGCTGTTATTAGACAGAAATAGGTGTGGCCGTGGTGCCGCCGGAGTCGAACCACAAAGGGTTCTACCACCTAAAAAAACATCTTATCGTTAAAGTATCTTTTAAATCGGTTTAGAAATTTTAATATATTATCTCCGTACCGACATACAGTGGATTTTAAGGACGTTTTGTATGCAATTTATTGTATTTGTATGTGTTTAAAAATGGCTATTGATTTGAATTAAAAGGCAGCAATATTATTTGTATAAATCGGTAAGCTTAGTCTATAATAATGCAACTCCCTCTCTTGGATGCCGTAGGAAATGACTACGGGACATATCCAGTGTCAGCATGGGCAGCAGCTACTTTTTTATATTCATGTATTTCCTAAGATACCACGATACGTACGGTTATTACAAGGGATCCTCTCTTAATTTCCGATTTTAAAAGGACTTATGACTTGTTTGTAGTATGGGTATATTTATATCCGAAACCGTTTAACTAAAAATGGATCTCGATACGAATCCTTACATCTCTAACACTAGTTGATATTATGTCCCCCTCATTACGGTACATCAGGCTATTACATCGAGTGTGATAATATACGATAACGGTCTTTATTATCGATTCCATACGGAGTATAGTCGTATGTACTGAATTCAGGCGCTTCCTGATGATGAGATTTATCGATGGCACTGTTTGCTTTGGACTTGCGTTTTACGTTAGCATGCTAGTACCCATCTCTTTCTAACGCCACCAAAATTATTGATGTGTGAAAGGGACAGTCGATTGCAGAAGATTAAACCTTAGCAATGCGTTGCGGTTTAAGAAATGAAGTACTGCAAATGTCTTTTGATATTATCATACCGACGATATATATGGAAATAAGAATAATAACTTAGTTATACGATCATAATAGCGATGTTATGTAGGAAATAATGACTTTATTGAGTTCGCGTCATCTATCACAAACTTTATGGTACGACTTCGGCAGTTCTACTAATGTCATCTGTGCATGGGTTTTATAGTTTAGTTGCACACATCTGTATTCGTTCGCAGCGTCTACATATTCTATTCGACCTATTCGTCTATTCGGCCCGTTATTTGACGAATTATCGCGAGTATCGAAATTATTTTTGACATTAATGTGTGTATGTACGAAAGTATGATAAATAAGTAATAGGTATATGTACTTCGCTTACAGGCGATTATTCACAGTATTAAGTCCATAAGAAAAATACAGAGTAAATAAAAAACGCTTTCTAAGCAACAATATAGAAATACTGGTATTTTTACAGAGTTCATTAAATCAACATTTGCATATTTCTACGAACAAAGGGTTCTTATCACACACCGACTCATTATACCCAATTGCCACGAGCGAAACGAAAAACTTTTGTTCCAAAAAATAACACAATAACGGCCGGGCGAAATTAAATTAAAAACAATACTACATCTTCGGTAAGTGGCTGCTAATGGCCCATTTTCCCTTTTCCCAACAAAAATCGGATACAGATGCCATCCTAACGCACATTATGGGCCAAAAGACCCAGCCCCGGACATAAAATGCTATCCCGGACGCTATCGGCAGCACTGAATTTGACCCAAAGACATTCCCCCCTCATAATTCCCTATTATTATGCTCAACTTTTATTTATTCCAGGGAATAGTATAAGGATAGTCTATTCAAGAGGCGCTTCAAACTTAATGTTGATTCTTTCCGGACTTTGGATTTTGTGATAATCTCCTGAATGAAAGTTATTGAAAGCTATGAAAAGTTATTACGGATACTTTTCATATTATATCAAAATGTGTAAGAACCCTTTTTCATGAGTTTCGATAGAGAAGCATCAACGTTCTTTCGAAACAGTTCGGACTATAATCGTAAGAAAGGAACACCGGGTCTGTAACTGACCTAAAGTATTGATACAATTCTGGTAATTCTTTCTTCTTTTAGTTCTTTTTATGTTCTGAATAGTGTTTTAAAGTATTGTTGTTATTCTAGTTTGAAGAGCATTCCAACTGACATAGAGTGAGTAACCACTGGATCAACGTGGAAGAATGATCAGAGAGACGCGAATTGATGAATTGGACATGAACCTATAGAAATTGCTAAAACTAAAAATGTTTTAGTAATATTCCTACAAAAAATATAAACTTAATATCTGAAAAAAGAACAGAGTCAACCAAACCAATCCATGTAAAGATTATATTTGAACGATTACTTCATCTCTTTGGCCTAACTTCAAATTTGGTCTGTCAGACGAAGACCCAAGAATCCTAATTAGAAAAGTACACGAAACTTCAAACCGTCTCGAAATTCTAAAATACAAGCGATGTCATCCTAACACAATAAAACTCGATAACACAATAGTCATGCCTTTCGAAAGTAAATCCTAGCTCATCAACTTCAGTAACTTTCTCCTTTGAGCCTTTGGGCAAAGTCTAGCCGTCGATTACAGGCCGTAGGTATCTTTTGCTGAGCCGTACTCCACAATCTCATTACAAATCTTAGGGGGCCGTAAAGTGAATTTCCAGCGTCTTCCACAATTTCTCATACATTGCTCTCATCTACCCTATTAACTGGCTAATATGGGATTAAAACTTCTCCCTTGGCTAATTATTTACGGAACGGGTTAGAATATTGTATGGTTGAATCAAAGTAAATCATTAAACGACGGGTGAAATCCGGCAAAACAATTCTCAACTCAAAGTTTGAGCGTAGTAAGTAGGGAAGTTTGAGGACGTCCTCGGGGCGCAGAAAAGTTTAAATGGTTGGTGGGCACAGTAAGCCCCTGTGGTTCGGGAATATATACGACATCTCAAAAAGTCACGGTAAAAGTTATGAGCTGTTCGCTACATGAGGTGGTTTTATGAGGCGGGTAGGCTTTATTCAAAGTTCTTTTTAACGCTTGCTACGCTCATTGCCTTGAAATAAAATTTGTGACCGTCGGCAAAATAGAAACAAACAAAAACGAAAACACAAACCTCCTGAACATGGACAATGGAAAATCTAAATTCATCATGCAAATGTGCCTGGCCACGGCTCGCAATCCTCTGCGGTATGGTGATGGTTCCAATAAGACGAAATTATTTACGTACGTACTGTAAAATGTAAGTTTTCACAAGGAATAAAACAAATATTTAATACATATATTGGACCTTGCCCCAGAAATTTTACTCATCCCTTTGTTTCATATTGACTTACAATTTGACTTTCACGATAACTTTAACTGAATCCAAATTCCGAAGCTGTCGCACTTAATTACAGTTTGTTTTGCAATTTATCTTATTCTTTAAAGTTTGTACTTGTTTTCTCTTACGTTATTCCTTTATGATGAAGTATAATAAGTATACTAAGAAAGATTACTAGCTGCTGATTTATGTATCTTTATATATTATATAATATTCCGCATTGTATATTATCCTATTTTTCCCGCTATGGATCTTATCTGTTTGAGCATTTTCTGGAGAAAATTGTGGTAGAGATTAACTAAGTACGGAGAAAGAATATGTGTATTCTTTGCAAATATAATTCCGCTATTGTGATTGAAACTAAAGCACAAATAATTAAATGTACAACACCAGGTTCTCGATTTATAAGAAACTGCTGGTCAAGAGACGTATTCAATTATTAACAGACATTTATCAAATCATATCAGAAAACCAATAAATAGTTACGTTGGTTCGTGTCTTCGTGATTATCAATCTTTCACCAAGGTCAGGTCATCTGAACGAGGGCGATACAACCGCAGAATCTTCATAATGTACATAAAGGTCAATACATTAAAGGTCAAAGAAAGTAGGGGCACCGGAAAAGGTATTATTATCGGACTTAAAACGACTTACTGGTCAAAGGTTGGTGAATTTATAACATATCTTAGAGAGCAGAGGTCCAGGGCTGGACCCTACTGATTTAATGAATACACTAAAACTTTAACGTTTATAAACCAGCAGAAATATAAAGGAATCTTCAAAAATTAGTATCACACTCTTTTTGGAAAAGCTCCTGCACATCTCAAAAACGAGAATGAAATTAAAGAACACGTTATTATGATTTCCAATAATACGGATTATGGGAGTGTTAAATAAGTCGTCGTCAACCTGTTACTGTCCCTATGCTGGGCATGGCGTTTATTTTAGGAGTTACGAGGAATTTAGGCTATATTCTACTGCACTCGCCAAGTGTGTATCCATTAGATATGAAAAATAAATTATTGATTTATATATTATTTTCGACGCTCACACTTAACGAAGATACTATATTATTACATATTTATTATCCTAAATTCATCGACATTCGTTTTGTTACTTGTTTGATATGGCCATTATAATTTAATTTCCGAAATTTACTAACTGAAGTTATAACGCTAATGGCTCATGCTTAAAAACAGTAGTTTGAACTTGATAAGTAATTTAGGAACATGGAATTCCATAAATAATATTTCATTATCCGTAGTTCGTAGCCATTAACCCAGTTTCGTTGTTTGACTTACTTCAAGTTTTCCTCGGTTTCTTTTTTGCAAATGGCTCATTGGCGCCTTTTCTATTGTTTAACTGGTTAGTCGATGTGATTAACGATTCTTTTTTAAGAAACTTTCTTGCGTCGCGACCGGAACTTGTCATATAAGTCGGTGAATTATGGTGAGTTCAAAGTTTGGCATAATCGAACGTCGGATCTTCAACTGTATCAAATAACTTGCGATAGAAAAGAGGATAAGTTTTGCGACAAATTTCAAGACTTCAATCGGTGTCATTAAAGTTTTTAGCAAAATTTGTTTGATCGTTAAGCTAAAATTTCACATAATATGAAGATATAGGAGTAATAAGGGGGACCGAACTAAAAGTAAATATAGTTATTACTATCATAACCGCTATTAATATTGAGCGCTTCCAAATAGCCTCTTCGAGGGGTTGTTTCCTACGTTCAGCTTCTATTTGCAATTTTTGTCATGTATGCTACATATATTGTACTGCTTACAAAATCTAGTTACACTATATGTCATCAAAGAATAACCAGTGATGGCTTAGCAGCTGGAACTTGGCCTTTTCATCGACGGGTCCGAGGTTCTAATTCCAGACAATTTTTTCAAAGAGTTAAAAACGAAATAAGAAGATTTCAAGATAAGACCAATATTATTTACAAATGCTATATATAATCCAATAAAGAGATCTATTGACCTTTTCCCCTACTTTCTCATTGTCAATATTGAAATAGACTTATTGCAGCTAAAACTAATCATCAAGAGATAAAGCCAATGGATTCAGATGTTTGGGACAACTTCGCATCCGATCCAATAAAGGATATATTTTGTCTTGTTCATCAGACCCCTGGTTGTTTCGGACAAGTTACAGGCAACTTCCCGTTAGCTAATTAGTTACAGCAGGTAGTCTCTCTTACTATTGAAAGTCTCGAACTAGTTTAACTATTTGATTTTGGTTATGTTAGAATTGATAGTAAAGACGTGATGAATCCCTTGCTTGCATTCAAGGAATATTGGAAAAATCTTTAAAGTGACACAACTGTCTTAATATAGAGTAAAGGTGAGTTACAAAAAGAAATTTGCATGTTGCTTCTTTGTGCTTGGTCACCTTCAGTAGTTGTACTCAAGCGGCAACTTTCATTACTTAACTATTGCACATGTTACCACTAACAAAAGATTGTGACATCTTGTTTTTGCCTTTGTAATGGCCGGTTACAATATTACAGCCACAGTTACATACGACACTCCAAAGAAAAACAATATCCTAAAAACATTAACTATGTAAGCAGAAAAAATGAAAAACTTAAAAGCGAGCAAAAATAAATGGAAAATAAAATATCCAAACCCAATCAAAATTCTTATCATAAAGGCACTTAAGAAAACGCAGTGTCTCAAACAGGATTATACATTGGTATCCAGATTCACGCCTGTGCTTTCAAGCCGAGCGGCCGATAAATTATCGCGATAAAATTTCGTTTTCGACGTTCCGATCGAGTTTCAGTGATAGCGGAGTTTGCCAAGTTATGACTGGTCTAAGTAAACGCCATAATGTCGGTTTATCGGCGGCGCGTGACGTTCGTTCACGCACGCGTGTTGTGCCAAGTTTCTGGAAGTTTCTGAACTTCGCACGATGTGACGTTTATTCGCGGCCGCACACCTTGGCTCGAGATTGAGGGGGCTCATAATTCGTTGAGATTCGTCGTTATCTAATTTTGATTATATATTGAAACCTGCTTGTGTGATATTAATTTTGGTGACTAATTCAGATTTGATTATACATGATCCTTATTAGATGATGTAAAATAGTTCTAATTTGTTAAGTGACTTCATGTTCTTAAATTAGGTAGCAATGCATCATTCTTGTCCAATACGTTATTTTAAAATAATCAAATATTTTTTGTTATACTTTTAGAAACCTCTTAGTTATCTGACCAAGTGTTACTTTATTAAATGAGGGATGATGGTAAAGGACAGACAATGATTATACTAAGAAAAATGTATAACTATGAAGTACATCTGTTATTGTATATCCAATATCCCTTGCCCAAATGTAAATACACATTTTTCTTAACGATGCAAATCTAACTTATACTCTGTACCATTTGAGCCAGTATTTACAGCGTCGTACGAAAATTCCCTGGATTTTATATCAAGTGTCCGTAAATCTTATCTTTTTTAATTTAATTTCCTCACTATCGACACCAAGACGCCTCATTGCAGCAAGATCACGTCTGTTCTAATAGGTATCTCTCATCCAATTACGTTTTCCAATAATGCTGCTGTCTTTGAGTTTTTACCTTGTGATTTTCCATTTTATCTTTAAAATACTGTGCAGTATATTTTTACGAGCTAAGTGGAATTTGGACTAATATTTATCTTCGCCATTTGATTTCTGTTATCTTACCTTTTTAATATAAAAGCACATGTTAATGATGTGTGCTTACTCGTATGTTCTGTAATTACTTCCGTAACTTTTTTTTGACAAACCTATTCAGCGCGTACAGGATTCATATCTATCAATATAAGTATCTTTATATTTTAATTGAGCTAGACTCATTTCCATTGCGTATACATTTTTATCTGATTGTGGCAGTTTTTCAAGCGTATGTTTGTCTTATTCTTAGGCATTTTCTACAGCCCAAAAGGTTTGACGGATTTTAACATTTAAGGAGTCGTTGGATTCGTCTAAATTGTGGGAGTGAGATAGGTTATATTTTAAAGTAGTAGACATTTTGCACTAATGATCGACGTCTATTAAGATTCGTTTAGACTCATTCACAGCCGTTTAAAGACCGTAGTCACTACAACATCAGTAAGTTGTTATTGATTACATAAAAACTATAATCTTCGTTCGTAATAACTTCTTTCATGAACTAATTATTTCCGTGACACGCAAAGCAATATGAACTTAATACTGTTACTTCGAACCAAAGTGAAATGTCACCTAAATTTCCATAAAGATTGTTGGTAATCGGGTAAAAGCTTCGAGTAACTTAACACAATATTAGAGTCACTTGCATAACTAGCAGGAAACGAGCCAATCTTGATATCGCGTTTCACAGCTAAGCCACTTGGGGATTTGGTAATTTGCTTCGTTTCAGAAAGTAAGCGTTTGTAGAGCTGTATAATGTACATTCTTCAATACAAATATTTTGTAGTTTTATGTTTTTGCAGAAATATTTCAATAAACATCTATGACATCCATATCCTTGTAAGAATGTGTGTAGTTATTATTTTTTATGAAATTCTCAATTCGAGAAACAGTTTCATAAATTTCATACATCGACAAGTACTCAAAATACATTCGAAATATACATATGACATATTTATGAATGGTTGTTTAATTCAAATTTTAATACATTTTTCACCGTCCATTACCATCTGTAATCGAACTGAAATAATAGGTATTAGAGTTTAAGTTCGAACAAAGATACATTGCTATCATTGGGAACGCCTCAAGAATCATTACCTCATTTATATACCCACATCCTAAACTAAAACCCAGTGCTGTTATAATTCTGAAATATGAGCCATTAATTATCTGTGCCGCATTTATATTATCTGTGCTGTCATTACTTATTTACTTATTAATCAATATACATAATTTATAACATAACATTTGCGCTCATGTTTATGTACTAAACGAGATGGATCTAAGTATGATATAAAACAACACAGAACACAAACATTACGCCAAAAAAAGGATATCTAGGGTCTTTCAGCAAATGAAACTTTATCGTTCCATTACGAGAGCAAAAGTAAGCTTCGGAGACGAACGGCTGGCGTTTTATTATATTTATAACGTGCTGTGCCCCGCGGTTTCACGCAGTAAAATACGTTTTGCACGGAACCCTAATTGATTTTTCTCAAAATCAAAGTATCCTTTGATACTCTGTATAATATTAACTAAGTGCCAGTGAAAGTCCTGTTGAAATCAGTTCAGCCAATTCGGAGATAAGTCGGAACAAACAGACAGAGAGACAAACAATTTAATAATTGATTTTTATTACCGTAAATATTTTTATATGCATTTAATAAAACGCTGTTATTTCGACATTACAAACAGACACTCCAATTTTAATTGTATAGATATAGATTGACTGGAGCCCTGATTTGGTATTCTCCGAAGCGTTGTCGTTGAGTGGACTCTATAGGATATTTGTTGACGAAGTATTCCAGTTCGCGTGATTGATTGAGAAAGGTGAAGTTAAAGGTCTTTTGGTGAAGTATCCTCAATAAATGGCTGGGTCCTGTAAATAAAGACGTAGAAACCTTGCTGGTTCGACTGTGAGAACACCATGCCACATATTTCTGCCTGATTAAATTGGCAAAAGCAGTGACAGCCTAGTGGTTAAGAAACTAGGCCTTTCGATCGAGGGGTCCGAGGTTCAAACCCCAGGCACCTCTGTTTTTTTAAAATTATGTGCGTATTAGAAATTAATTATCACTTGCTTAAACGCTGAAGGAAAACATCGTGAGGAAACCTGCATACCTGAGAGATTTATAAAAAAAAAAAATATCTCAAAGTTATGGGAAGTCTACCAATACGCACTTGGCCAGCGCGGTGGATTATGGTCTAATCCCTCTCATTTCGAGATGAGACCCGTGCCCAGCAGTGGGACAATCATGGGTCGATGATGAAATTGGTTATGAATTATTGTGATGGTGTGAAGTGTGAAGTGTGTAATATTTTTTTCTTAAAGCCATGTTGTTAAGACAATTTGCTTCTGTATTTATATAAAAAGTATTATGGACCGAGAGAGCTTATGAAACCTAAGTAGTTTTAACGTCCAAAGTGTCCCGGGTATTTAGTTTTAGCGTTGATTCCTCGTAAAGAAACGCCTTCCGAAGCGAAGAAGCCGAAGCTTTACTAAAAGCCCTTGATGTATTTTAACCCAAATGCTTTTGATTACGTCACAATTCGTTTTTAATAAATGCTATTATAATTCGAACTTCAATCTTCGAAAGCTATGCTAAATGAAAAATCAATATTATAATTATGCTTCACTTGTATAAAAGAACAAATGTTTCTTTTAAAAATAAAATAAATACAACAAACACTGAACCAGTTAAGTCGTTTATCCTTCGTAGTAGCGAATTAAACTCCAAATTCCCATTACGTCGGCACAAATTCCCGCCAACCATCTGATAATGGCGAAGATCTCTATCTCCGGAGGTGTGAGCCACCATGGCGGATAATCCAGACACATATGCATAGGGTAGATCTATAGCAACTATATGATAAACATAAGGGAATTCTCTCGAATTGTTTCTGTTTAATAAACTCACTGGCAGACAATTTAAACACAGTTTAAATCGTTGGGTTTGATGTGTATGGGATTTTTGCACGGGAGCTTTTTTTCCGTATAGTATGGAACAGCAAGGATGAGCGCTAGGAAGGTATTTTTGAAACTTTATCCTTTAGAGGGATAAGATTAATAGAGAAAAAGTTGTAAGTTACGAATTTCATAACGCATATTATTAGTGGACGGCGACATAATACGTTTTTAATACGTGCTATTATAATTTGAACTTCAAATCTTCAAAAGCGATGTTAAATGAAAAATCAACATCGTTATTATTCTACATTTGTATAAAAGATCAACGGTTCTAAATTTGACAATTAAATACTGAATTTAAACATTGAATTAGTTAAGTCGTTTATCCTTCGTAGTAACGAATTAAACTCCAAATTCCCATTACGTCGGCACAAATTCCCGCCAACCATCTGATAATGGCGAAGATCTCTATCTCCGGAGGTGTGAGCCATCGTGGCGGATAATTCCAGACACATATGCATAGGGTAAATCTATAGTAATTGTATGATAAGCAGAAGGGAATTCATGGGAATTAGTTCTGTTTAATAAAATTCTGACTAACCGAAAATTTGCAGTAGGTATAGTCCAGATAACTTTCAAGTGAACGGGAATTTTGCATGGAAGTTTTTTACTATATAATATGAAACATGGATAAGCATTAGGAAAAAGAAACTCTATCCCCAAGGGGTAAGAAGAGACAAAATATTGTAGGCTACATACGAATGTAACCATTTTAATGTGAAATTAAATTATTATTAAAACATCACAGGCATTTTATTTTTTTTATTAACGTTTATAGGATTATTGATAGATTAATCATAGGATCAAATTACTGCTTTCAACTTATAATAACGCAATGAATTAGAATTATTTAACTTGTTACGTAACGTATTATAATCTTTAGTATTTTATTTATTATTATAATCACCGTCGTTAAGAAATGTCCATTTTTAAAAGGGAACATTATCCGGCTCGAAGGATCCTTTAAAAATTGTATTTTTCTATATTTCACAATAAATACAACCTTTTATTGTGTGTTTTCTATTAAATGTATTAAATAATGCAATTGTCTTTAATTTTTAGTTTTCTTAATATGTTCTTTAAAGTATTTTCTACTTAAAAAAATAAAATATCAAACAAAGCATTCAATGTAATATATCGTTAAAACTGCATTGTATTTAGGATACAATTTATCTTTTCCCACATTCCAACCACATCTAAATTCCTGGCAAACAATCAGATCCTAATGAGAGATCCAAACCTCTGGAGACGGAGGTCACTGGAATCACTCCGACTATTCCATCTCAGTAATTTCATGGAATGCTACGAGTGGATTAATTGGAATGTTATCCAGAGATACATGAATAACCAAGAATGTAATTTTAAATAGAATTTGATTCGGATTAGAGTGGATGAAAACGATTCAAAGTCATAAGGACAATGTTATTGGTTTGAACGGGATCAAAAGGAATGTAATTTATTGATAATCTATTACTTGGATAAACAAATTTAAAGGTGATAAAGCCCTCTGTGGTGCGACTCACCGAAACGACCATATATTTCTGCCTAATAACGGCAGTGTTAAAAGTTGCTGTTTTTTGATTTGCAGGGTGAGGTAAGGGAGACATACTTTTCTGGGGAGCTTCTGGCCGAAGGTACGAATCTAATCTTATTTAAGCGTTGTTTATTGAAGTCCATGGCAGCAGGTGGACTGCAAGTTCGTCTGCTATTTGTATATTATAAAAAAATATGAAACATGAATATAGTGTTTATTTTTACAAACGTTAAATATGAACGTTCAATTGGGCGTAGAAATGTTTACTAGTAAGTTTTATATTAATATTTTATCATCTTTTTCATCGAGAGCAAAGCGTAGAAAACGCATTTTGACAGAATGTAAAGATTTAAATCTTGGATTGCAACTGAACAAATGTTCTTTAGCCAATTTCGTTGAATTATGTAAATTTGTTCAAAAGCAGCTATACAAAATTGGCATAAGTAAACGAATTCATTTTATTAAATTTCAACAAATTAAAGTTACAAATGCTACGAATTTCATCTTTAACGTCGGTAAATCTTTTGTAATTGGATGCTTAGACTCCATTCTTTTTAAAACAATTACACATTTTATATCTAGCTTTTCTTGCTTTAAACTGTTCTATTTATTAATTTTATCTTTACTTTTATCATTATAAATAGAAAAAATCCACGAAAATTATAATTGAATACGAGTAAATTACAATTTTGTTGAATTTTTTTAGCTGTTAGAATATTGCTTGTAACAAATTTCCACCAATTTAATTGAGCCATATCTTTCAACGTTCCTTTGCTGTTCTAAAGAAAGTAAATAAACAAATTTTGGTACCATTCTTTAGATTACATCTTCTTTCTAACAAACGGTTAATGCAACGATTCCCTTTTAGGAGTCAACGTCCGAGTTTACAATTCCACGTATTCATTCCATTCCTTCGAAACTATAAAGGAACTTGTTTGACTACTTGCGATAAAGATAATACGATTAGCCAGAAAATATTTGGTAAGAGACTGCATTGCAGAGGAACCAGGAAGGTACTAAAGCCAGTAATGATATTAGCCATTCTCATTAGTTATATCTGTTCCAAGATTTATATAAACGAATAGTATCATAATCTTGGAATGAAGAAACAATATGGCAACTCATATAATTTTGGGTCGGTACCTATATTTCTTTCGGAGAACACATATTTGCTTGTGATGCGGTATTTATTTTAAATCAGTTGAAGTTATATCCAATGAGCCTGGTTATATTTTCCTCAGCATACTTTATTAGTAATAAGTTTATTTCTTCTTGAATACTAGCTAATAGCTATTTTAGCAAGATTTCAACGCTGTCGGCGACTTTAGTCCACATCCGACTTCATTCGAGCTAGGTTTCAATAAGTTAGCACATTACCTACAATTCCTTTGTAAGCTATTAAGCTAAGAGAGAAGAGAGCCTAGAGTTAAGCTAAGAGATTCGTTCTTATCACACCTATCGCCTACCAGTTCTCAGTGTGACTAATCGGTAAAGAGCACTACTCTTTACGTACCTAGATGCAAACCGTCTGCTGCACTAATATGACCAGATAGTCTAGACCTATGGCACGTGGCACAAGGTACTACAAGGCAGGTCTTCGAACATTTGACGGAGATACGGGCCCACGAACAATCCATTGTCTTTAAGCAAATCCACAATCAAAGGAGCTGCTGTAAGATCTGCTTTGTGGATTGTTTTAAAGGTTATGATCGCTTGACAACTGAAAGATCGTCTAAGAACATAATTGAATTTAAGATGCTTTTATTCTGACTTCAACTGTCTTGAGTGTTTCAATAAAGACCTACTTCAAAATTGCTTCATACAATTTGAAATCGGCGGATCGATTACTGAATTTTATCAATTTCTAGTAGGAGTTTTATTTATTTATTTCGATGTTTGGCAGGTAAAACATTGGATAGATTGATTATTAATATGAATAGTGTGCTTTAGATATTTCAAAAATAAATTCCTTGTCATGTAAATAATCAAAGGCGTTATTTACGTAATTTCATTTTATTGTAGCAATTAACGTCTCAATACGTAATCACCTGTCACACATTATTACATTATGTCAACCATAGATAAATACATCAGTAGAATAATATATCTATGATGTCAACAGATGACAAAACAATAGAGCTAAGCCGTTCTTATTAGTGATCGAAGCTTCGCACGCATAAATCATAATATGAAATAAACACGTTAAACCACTCTTAACCCTTAGCATTGATTATCCAGAAACGATGATTGATTATTATTTTGCAACCAGAAAGCCCAATTCTAAATTTCATAGAGTTTGCTTTAATCTTAACAGATTTTCAAACTTTCAACCCTTAGGGGTCGAATTTCAAAAAAACTTTGCTTTACTTTGCTTTCCTATGTCATACAGGCAACCTAGTCCAAATTCACTCTTCTTTCATCAGTAGTTTAGGTTTTGATAAATCAGTCAGTTAAAACAAGTATTTTTATAAATCTAGACTACACGTTTGTCTGACTCCCAGTATAAATTGCGTGCCTCGTATGCACTAAGACTGAATGGTTTGCAAAACACTTTTATTTTTAGCCCGCATTGTGGGATTTCCCTTGGGATGGCAACATTGACGTGTTCCAGATTGAAGAGAATAAAAGGTAGATCTTCGATCAAAGGGCCTTTGTACCGATAGTCGATACACAGTACGTCTTATGTGTGCGCATTGTATAATGTACTCTGTTTAAAATACTACGTGTCCCACAATTTTATCAAAGTTAAAAACATTGTGTCATCTGTACCTACATTGGTGTACACTTTACGTGATGTACGCGTTTTCCCAATTGCGGAGGGTAATGTTTTCGACCGTATGTTTGTCAAATTCTTTGCCACGCTCTGTAACCCAAGCTCTTGATAGATTTTGACATATAAGATGTCGTTGGATTTGTCTAAAATGTAAGAACGATAAGGTCTGTATTTTTAGACAGTCGGGATATTGTTTTTGTTTTTTTTTTTTTTATAACACATAGATTAGTAAAGATACTTCGCCGCCTTGAAATTGAATGAAGCCACAAATGGCTTATTTTCGTAAGTTCTTTTTTTGAATTCTTGACAAATCAAAACATTTTTAGAGAAAATTTACGAATAAATAACTAATACTGCGTAATTTACATGAATTTACATAATAAATAAATAATTATTTCAAATATTTTAGGGATATTTTAGCACGGAGACGTGGCAAAACTTTTTTACGCAAGTATTTCAATTCTCAAAACTGGGTACATTCTCTAGTTAGGAGTGAGTAATCTTTACTAATCTATGTTATAACACCCTAGTTAACCGATATTCTATTAGTTATTTTAAAAGATGTATTGACAAGCTTTACGAGTATAAAAATCATAAATACCTAATATATGGCTAAATTTCAACCTCTAGTCGGAACCTACAAATCCTAGGTCTATCGTGTAACCACTACAAGTACTCGTACCAGATTATCTCGAGCAAATATTTCTTTAGGCAAACGATTAACACCACAGGGCAGTGACTCGGAGTGGCCGCGATACCGTTTATCTGACCGCAAACAACGGTCAAGGAGTTCAGCAGTCCGGTGTCAATATTAACCCTGTTACGATCGATAAAGGTAATATAGGTATGTTACGGTTATGTGTCGTAAGTAAGTAACATATTACTGGTAGATTTATTTTCTAAGTATTGGTTATCGTTATATTTAGCTTTAACCAGCGACATTGTACGCGTAATTCGTAACATAATTTATTATATACTTCAAAATTTAAACTCATATTTTACCTCTATTTAAGGGGTTGATTTTCCAAAAACGGTAAACTATGCTCTTCGATATTTCTAACCTGAAAGTTGCATAATAAGTTTCATAGTTTTTTTTTTTGATTTTCAATCAAACTTTCTATGTATGTAACATTATCTATATTTATTTCTATCTTATTTATTAACTGTAACTGTGTTAACTTTATCGGAGGACAATAACTTAGTGCAACACAAATTTGTTATAATTCCATCGCTATGATCAAAGTTACTGTTATTGTTAACTTTAACGCAAACTGTAACCAGACTACGGTGCAACCGACCCCTAAAATAGATCTAGTTTAGTAAATATAAAAGTAAGTCTGTTATGTTTTTAACGGTAAGAAAAACGGTTAATATTTTTACATGATAAGCATTCAACTAAATAGCTAACGTTTCTTCATAGAATCTACAACTGAAAAACAAAAATTCAACTAATGCTTTTCTAATATAAAATAATTTTCATCAACAAATAATAAATGTTTCGTTTTAGTCTAGAAACTAGGCTATTTTTGTATTACTATTTTTATTTTTCTATTGATAAATTCTTCTTGGAAGTGAAACAAGATTATTCCTATACTTTATCTCAAATAAAAATTTAGGACTAACTTGAAACGTGCTTGATTAGGGAGTCTACACACGAGCGACAGGGTGTTAATACACAAGCGACAATTCATGTCGACGTTAGTCGGCGACAGTTGCTGACAACAGGCGTCAACAGCCGATAATTATCGATATACTTACACACTCTTGAAAGTACAACACAGTGCTCAATAATGACACTAAAGTCAGAATTCGGCCTGTGCCTCAGCCGCGGTAAAACCAAGGTCTCAACTACCTTGATGACGTAAAAATCAAAAATCCACCTTGTTTTACGAGGGGAAACCTTCAAAAGGTACCCCATGCCGTGCGAGCGACACGGGGTTAAGTGGGATTCTTACCGTACTAAAACCCCCCCGGTGGCCATCCTCGGCGCTGAGTAGAGGACTCCGGGATCTCTAGAGGAACTCAACCGGGGTCCTTCTAGCGCGTTGCCCCATCTGGCTCCGCCCAGGTGAGCGTGACGCTCGCCACACCATCTGGTGTGCACGACGGTATGCGACCACACATACAGCCGTCCTTTCCGGAGTCGCTGATGGGTGGTTCGAGCTCCCACTCTTGCCGCCCGCAACCCCGGAGGCCCCCTTTTAGTCGTCTCTTACGGCAGGCAGGAGATACCTTAGCCCTATTCTAGTCCCGGAACTACAGGGACAACTGATCTGACACCTAGAGACCTGGATTCGATCCGAGCAATAAGTACAAGTACGCAAGTATAAGTATGCCGCGATAAAACCGCGATTATCTCGCATCTCTAGTACATATTACTGTTTATTTGTTTTGATAATATATATTATGTAGATACACAGCCTCCATACGAAACACCACACAATAAATCACGTGCCATTGATTTAGTTCAATGGATGTAATCTCTTGATATTATTAATCAATATGGGCACGCACGACCGCTTATGAACCTTGTTCATATAATTATCGCCCCTATTCCAACGACATAGGGGTGATAATCGTATCACGTATCGTGGACCATTTAAGTACATAGGTCAAAAGCCTTCATTTATTTAGTAAGCTGTAATCGACGCGGTTTATTTACGAATATTGGTATAATTTTAGATCTATGCTATACTTAAATATTGTCCTTATAATAACGTAAGTAAATTAGATACGAAAATTTATATTGAAAGAAAATTAGTTCAGAATCCGGCTCGGAGGACCAATTGTTTTAGTCTTACTTTGATATTTTCTGTAGCGCGCGCTTTGTAAATGGTGTAGGTGTGTTCGTAATACAAGCTTAAGATATTTTACAAAAGCTATTTAAAGACCAAAATTTAATTAATAAGGCAAGTAAAACCATACACAATTAATTGCAATTATAAAATGTTAATTTGTTTGAAGGACATGCCTGCAATCATACCGACAAGAGACAAGACAAGAGTCACAATACATGGTTTATTGTTTTCATACAGAAAAAATAAGCGTATAAGCATAGAAAAAGAAATTTTATATATATATAATCCTGAACTTACCACTGACTGACTGACATGCCGTTCTCCATGATGCCGGCGAGGAGCGACTTTGTTGTCTATGGCGGGTTTTCTCCTCTCCCCCCCGAGGCAAAGGGAAAAATATGAGATGCCATAGATTCAAGATGGCGGCCGATTTAAAATTTTTAACTTTTTTATTTATTGACTTTATGCTGATGTTTGTTTCTTTTTCGAATAATATTTAGGTGGGCGTTACGTTGAAATTGGAAAAAAATGAAAAACCAAGATGGCCGCCGAGATATTTGAGTTTGAAATTTTTCAATTTTCGAGGTGTTTTTGGAAGGTCGTATCTCTTGGGATTTTTAATATTTTGTTGCCATTTTTTAAATTTTTTTCGGATATATCCTCAATTTTGCCAAATTGGATTTATTTATTTTTTTCAACAAGATGGCGGGTCGTCTGTTAGGCGATTTGTAAAATGTACGAAAAAACGGATTTTTTGAAGTGAAATATTCGGAGGTTGGCAACGTTTGAGCGATTTGGTTTGTTCGGGGCGGTCGTGGGGCTCGGTCCGAAGTGTTGCCAGGTTTGAGTTTTTTTCTCCCCACTCTTACAATTTTTCAAACTTTTCATTCAAAAATATGAAAAGTAGAAGGAGAAATATTTTTGATGAAAATTTTTCACTGGATTATTTTTTTTGGCTGTCGTAATGACATTTGACCATTTTCGTCGATGTCGACTGGCAACACTGGCCGCAGGATTTTTTTTTCAGTTTTACGAAAAATCGACTTCCTCGACCTGAAGGAGTGGTGGGGGGTGGGTTTGATGTATGAGTGGAATTTTTTATTTGCCTCCGTGTCTATGGGAAAAATCTGAAACTTTCAAAATTCAAGATGGCGGCCGAGCTGGATTGGGCAACTTTTTTTTTTATTTTGCACCTATCCAAGATCGGTATCGTTTCCGGCTAACTTGAGGGCGACTGATACGATGAAATTAGAAAAAGTTGAAAAAACAAGATGGCCGCCGAGATACTTGAGTTTGAAATTTTTCATTTTTCGAGGTGTGTTTGCGGGGTGGCACTGATGTATTTTTTTTAAGATTTTTTTTATTTTTTTCGTTTTTTTTCTCGGATATATGCTCAATTTTACCAAATCGGATTTATTTATTTTTTTAACCAGATGGCGGATCGTTGGTCAGGCAATTTGTAAAATGTATGAAAAAACGCATTTTTTGAATTGAAATATTTTGAGGGTGGCAACATTTCAGCGAATCGCCTTGTATGGGGCGGTTGTGGAGCGTGACTTGAAGTGTTGCCAGGTTTAGGATTTTTTTTCTTCGTTCATACTTTTTTTGGAACTTTCCATTCAAAAATGTAAAAAGTAGAAGGAGAAACATTTTTAATGAAAATATTTTACATGGGTATTTGTCAGGGGGGTCGTAATGACATTTGACCATTTTCATCCAAATTTACTGGCAACACTGGGAGCTAGATTTTTTTTTTTCACTTTTTTGACATTTCGAGTAGCCCAGCCTAAACTATTGGTGGGGGTTAGTAATAATGTATGAAATATTTTTTCGGTATATTATGGTGGTTATAGGAAGAATGGGAAACATACAAAATTCAAGATGGCGGCCCTCCTGCGATTTTCAACTTTTTTTTTACTCTGCGCGCCTACCTGAGATTGGTGTCATTTTCGGCTAATTGTGGGACGACTGTTACGAAAAAATTAGAAAAAATTGGAAAAACAAGATGGCCGCCGAGATATTTGAGTTTGAAATCTTTCATTTTTCGAGGTGTGTTTGTGGGGTCGTAGCGCGGTGGTTTTATTAATATTTTTTCGATATTTTTGATTTATTGGCCGGATTGTATCCTCAATTTTATCATATGGCAATATTATTTTTTTTAAATCAGATGGCGCACCTTGTGTCAGCCATTTTGTAAAATGTACGAAAAAATGTATTTTTCGAAGTGAAATATTTTGAGGTTGGCAACATTTGAGCGAGTCGCTTTGTATCGGGCGGTCATGGAGCTCGGCTCGAAGTGTTGCCAGGTAAAGTTTTTATTTTCATCGTTCATACATTTTTTGGAACTTTTCATTCAAAAATGTAAATAGTAGAAGGAGAAATATTTTTAATGAAATTTCTTCACAGGACAATTTTTTTTGGGCGCCGTAATGACATTTGACCATTTTCATCTTAATTAACTGGCAACACTGGGATACAGAATTTTTTTTCGCGATTTTCACTTTTTGAGTACTTGGGCGGAAACCGTAGACAGAGCATATAAGTAATGTATGGGAGATATTTTTTATTTCAAATGGACCCTATGTAAAAAATCGAAAATCCAATGTTGCCATATACAAAAAAAATGTTTTCATACAAATGCATTTTCTACAGGATTATCGAAGATTTCAGGCTGTTACCACCATTTGAGGTCATTTTTTTGTATGAGGCGCTTAATGGCAGTTATAGACTGTACCAATGTGTAACGAAATATTTCAGTGTTGCCATACAAAAAATAATAATTTTCAAACATGTGCATTTTTGTATGTCACATTTCAAGCTGTTGTAAATTTTTGACAACGTTATAATGTATGACGCGTTTGTATGTACTAATAGACTGCACATTTTGGTAAAAAAATATTTTAGTGTTGCCATACAAAAAATATTAATTTTCATACATATGTATTTTTGTATGTAATATTTCAAGCTGTTGTCTTGTATTGGTAACATTAGAATGTATGAGGCGTTTGTACGTACTAATATTGTGCACATTTTGATTAAAAAATATTTTAGTGTTGCCATACAAAAAATAATAATTTTCATACATTTGTATTTTTGTATATGGTGTTTCGGGCTGTTGTCTCCCTTTAAAGACCACCACCACCATGCCCAGCATCACTAAACGTCAGTTTTCTGTATGAGGCGTTTAATGGTACTCATAGACTGTACAGATTTTTGGAAAAATATTTCAGTGTTGCCATATAAAAAATAATAATTTTCATACAAGTGCATTTTTGTATGTCATATTTCAAGCTGTTGTTTCCTTTTGATGTCATTCCAATGTAAGAGGCGTTTGTAGATACTAGCAGTTTTAACATTTGGGTAAAAGAATATTTCAGTGTTCCCATACGAAAAATAATAATTTTCATACATATGCATTTTTGTATGTCACATTTCAAGCTGTTGTATATTTTTGACAACCCTATAATATATGACGTGTTTATATGTACTAATAAACTGCACATTTTGGTAAAAAAATATTTTAATGTTGCAATACAAAAAATAATAATTTTCATATATATGTATTTTTGTATGCAATATTTCAAATGTCTTTAAAATGTATGGCTTATAGACAAAAAAATCACGACCATTCTTGGTATTTTGCCAATATTAACTCATATCTTTTCCAAACAGCCCCAAACAGAATGAATAAAACTTCAATATAGGGGAAAAAATGTAAAAAAATTTTGCACGCAAAACTAAAGAAGACAACCGTTTCGCGAGCTGCTTTAGCAGCGAGCGCACACAAGCGATACCTAGTTATGTTATAATTACTGATACGCATGATTTATTCGCTTAAATGTAAAAAATAGGAATAAAATAAGAATAAAAATTTTGATTTGATTTGATTTGATTAGGCAAGATTTACTGACATAAGCAATATAACTACATAATTATACATACATATTGTTAGTAATCAAAATGTTTTTATTCCGGGCCCATTTTACCGTATCAGCATTTGTGGGGTTAAGTTGCACGTGTCCAGTGCATTCCTCGATAGTACACTAATTGTTTAAGTGGTTTATGCATCTTCCTTATCTACTTTCATTTACATTAATAACTAGTACTATACTGTTTGACTTCCGTCAAAATTTTTGTACAGTACACTTAAAGCATTTTTCTAGTTTTGAAAAATGTGAAAATATATATGTTATAATTTTTAAAAACAAGTCGAGTAATGCTTATATTGTTACGTTAAAAGTACTATTATTTTGCATATTGGAAGAATTTTTAGATTTAAAAATAGCTAGCGACACCAAATTCCAGACCTTCGCCGAATGCAGGCAGTAACTACATTTAGTTACTACGCAAATAAATAAATAATAAGTAAAACTGTCCCGTTAAATAAGTAATCCCGTTGTTATAGCACTTATAAAAACGATTAAATTTAACGAATATGGATGATGCGTATGCTTTGTTACACTTTAACCGTTAAATGATAACACATACAAATATTTACCTTGTGGCTGATATCAGGCAGATAATTTCTGAGTAATGTTTAGTTAACAAAGATTAGTCTAATCATTGTAGCATACATATGGTTTAGTTCTTAGGACTACTAATACATTATAAATAAAAAAATATACTACATGTGAACTTACTCGTATTTATAAAATGTGCTAATGTCTGTCTAATGAATGTAACGTCACTGAGGAGGATGTGTCATTCTTTGGAACGTACTGCAGCCCAAACGACTTGATGAATCTTCACGATATCATTATATATAAGAAAAAAATCCTTGGATAAGTCCGAATTCTGATATTAACTTTGGCTATATTTTTAAGCAAACGAGTTTTTGTTTCATAATATCTCTAGTTGCTAAGATTACACGTTAAAACGCTATCACAATAAACATACAAGTTTTAGTAGATCTTTCACAACAAAAATATAGCAAGTTTATGAAATGTAAAGTTACACTACAGTGTGACAGGCAGCAAAACTGCAAGAATAAGAATTCGTGTCCCCCTCACGTGACACGGCTTGATGGCGACGTAACACGATAAATGGCACCTCGTCTGTATTCATGTTGAACTAGCGTGATGGTTATTGTTCCCCATTCTGGGAGATCTGGGGGAATATTGAAATATTAAATGAATTAAGAATTTCTACATTCAAAGATATTCTATATTGTAGGAATGGACTGGAAATGAGGAGGAAAAGGGTTGTTCACAAATTATTATTGGTAATAAGTTGTTTTGAAATAACTGTTAAACGTCGATCAATCCGAGGTGGTGTTAGTGTAAAGCGAAATGAAAGTTTTTAACCGACTGCAGAGGGTAATGTTTTTGGAGTGTTCTCTCCTACCCATACGGATTGACGGATTTTAGCATAATGTGTCGTTGGATTTGTGTAAATTATGATAATAACATATATTTCTTTTTGAATCTCTTCCATCAACATTTAACCTAGTACAGATACACTACAGTGTGACAGGCAGCAAAACTGCAAGAATAAGAATTCGTGTCCGTACGAATTATGATTATCTACATTGCAACACAACTACCAAAATAATCAAAAATAAACTAAGAAATATTTTTTCTTTGATACAAGTTTTAGACGCCTGTCATTAATTTATTTGCCTAAATGCCTATCAATTACTGTGTTTATTGAGTCACAATTAAATGTAACAGTGTCACGTTTAATTAGAATACTAATGGTCGTAGATTCGTATAACTCAGACATTATATCGTAAGCAAGTTGCTTTAAGTAGATTAAAAGAAGATATAACAGATTGGAATTATTTATAGTTAAACTTTATGAAAGCTGAATTACGTAAAGAAAATAATACAATACTCATTTACATACTTACTTGCATATAAAATGACATAGATCATGAGTTACAATATATTTTACACACTAAATGGAATTATGTCAGTTTAGAAATTAGGCGTGTAGATATAATATTTTTGAAGGTTGATTCGATAACTTTTTATAATTTGTTGATATGAAACAAATATAAATTACAGCACGATATCTACAATCCATAATTGGTATAGTTATAATTTATATCACTAAGCCACCCGTCAAATAGGAACAAATAAAGACGAAGCACAATGTAAAGAAGTTTGTAAGTAAACAGATAACATTATCACACAAACCATATTTAAAATAGCCTAAATGATTCGTAAACACAGTTACCATTAACTAGTTAGGTTAACGGAAGCAGCCAAATGGTCAGTAATTAGCGCCTAATCGGAGGAACATCCGTGGACACAATATATCGCCTTGCGGGATGAATTGGGAACACAATTGTTATGATTAGACTATTTCCTTTGCTGAATCTTGTCTTAGGCAATTGGACCGTAAGCCGTTATTAATAATCAATATTTGGCCTACCGAAAATCGAGGCAGAAATTGTCATATTTCGTAGGCAAAAATTTGATCGATTGATTAATGTTTTTATTATTAAATGACTGGCATTAGCATAATGCCTTCTTTTATGGCAATCGATCAATGGTGTCGAAGTCTTTGTTGATAATGGTGCATGAATCCTAAAAGGATTTACATACGAGTGTTTGACGTGTAATATGTGTATCAAGTATGTTTTAAAAAGATAGGTTTGGACTCCTACTTGAGGAGGACTACAAATGCATTGCTATTCTTAAGAACTGTCGTAATGCCCTCGTTTAAATTTCTCTTCGTTAGCGTCCTTCATATAGATATAGAATTAGCGAAAAAAATATTATATGTCAATGGTCCTTCGAACGAAAAAACGACAGCATTTAACACTACTGTCATAAAACAGAAATAGGTATGGCGGTAGCTGAAGGAGTCTAACTATAAAGAAGAAGAAGCGAACAAAATATAACTACATTCAAACCAAGATTTTCAAACAATTTCTTTTCAATTGTTTGAAGAATTACTTCCGTTTCCTTGAACTGCACAAGAATAGTGCAATGCGTTGAATTATTTCCATATTTGCTTACCTTCCGTCTCAATTTTAGATTCTTACAATTTCATTTCTGTTTCACGTTTTGAAATTCCTTCCGAGTGGACTGTTCCAGTTTATGCAGCCAACGTCACATTTCAGATTTCTGGAGTTTACGTACCTGTAACAAGAAATAATGACACATTAATTGAGTGGATAATTTTACCAAAATTTCTCACGTGTTTTATAATTTCAATTTTGTATTTCTCTCTTCGAACATTTCTCTCTCTTGCGAATCGGTTATAAATTACTGTCGTTCAAAATTATTTCTGTAAAGAATAGATTTGAATTAAAACATTAATTTGGATGGAAATTTACATTGGATTGTGCATACTTATTTGAGGCACTAACATTATATTGGTTAACGCTTATCTCAACAGAATCTGATCATATTACATTTATTCCTCTTTTAACAATATTTTTGCGAATACATTACATCCTTCATTCTTATATAAACAGAATTTTCTCAAATTATATGCTACCTCGCGTTAAGTATTTTTACAAATATATTATTAGAACTATTTCAAAACGTACTCGTTTCAGTAATTAACAACGGCATTCGGCACGGTGTAACAGCGGATCATGGGGTGATGGATAATGCAGGGGTGGCGAGGGTAGAGCCAAAATAGAGGGGATTATAGGGAATTTTGTTGCTATAGCAACCGCTTGCCCTGTGGGGAGTAACCACTTCTTAAATACGTGTGTCTAAGTTAATTTTGGATGCATTTAGTATAAGAGAAATAACCGAGAAAATTCGAACAACAAACAAGTTTACAAAAGCAACTGTTTTAACCAAGGTTTCATTTGCTGTGTTATGAAAAATTTTCAATATTGCTACACGGATTAAAACAGGATTTTCAAATAATTGATACATTCATTTACAGGATGTGAATAATTTTGATTCTGACTATATTAATCCGAGTCTTATATATAAAATGTTCGTATCACAATGTTAGTTACCGTACTCCTCCGAAACGGCTTTACCGATTTTCACCAAATTTTATATGCATATTCAGTAGGTCTAAGAATCGACTACTATCTATTTTTCACACCCCTAAGTGATAAGGGTTGTTCACCCTTAAAATGTTTTTTAGTTATAATGTAAAATTTGACATTTTGTGCACGTACGTGGAAAATAAATGGAAATTCGTAAGAAAAACCATAGATAAAATAAGTTACATGAAAACAATGCCGGAAATAAAGCCAAACTTAAGTTTGTTAACCGAAAACCAACAGAGAATAAAATTAACTGAAAACAAGAAAACCAAAGTTTAACAGAACTTTTACTTCTAAAGAAATGTTAGTCTATTTGTTGACCGCAATTCAATTTGAAAGGTGAAACGGTTGCCTTAGCCGAAGCATTGTAGCTAGCAGATACTGGCATTGTCGGGACTTTCAACTAGTAATGTTGATAAAATATTGATACATCGATAATTTTAATTCGATATATCGATTTTCTTGGCCGATACATTTTGATATGTCCATAAAAACATCCAATATCGAAAATTGTATAAGAAAACGATATATTTTTTAATCCAGCAGTCCTGTTGTACAACGATATTTTTGATAATTTGTAATTTTGCCCATTAAAAAGGAATACTTTGTAATTTCAAATAATGTATATAAAAAACCTATTGATATTATTGAGTTAGGTTGAACTAAATACATGTATTTTAAAACCGCCAAATATTTTGAAAATATATCCGATTATCGATACATTGACCCCGATATCGATATTTTAAGTATATTTTTCACTTCCAACATCCCTACTTTCAACTCAACATTGGAATTCTATAAGCTAAATGAAATTGCTCAAACTGTTTCTTTGGAGGGACATATAGGGAAGATGGTGTGTCGAACTTTAGTGAGATAATACCGTACAAGTAGATAAGGGTAAAAACGGGACTCTATAACTATATATATACTATATACTAAGCCTACGCTGTTTGTCCGTCTGTCGCATTGTTTTAATCCTTTACAGATACGAGTACTTGAAAAACAGAAGATTCGTCTTGAACAAGTGAAGTTGTTGTAATAATTTTCTTTGTACCAAATTTCTAGGATATGAGGCCAGTACTTATTATAATTAATAATTAAAAACCCGAACATGACATCTTCATATTAAAACTATAATTTATGATTTATTTTTAGTTATTTTTAATTTACCTAGTATTATACTAGCTTAGACATAATAAATAAATAAAAAGGGGAGTCATGCCATCGCACAATTTAGACGAATCCAATAATTTATGTCAAAATCCAAGCCATTTGGGCTGAAAGGCGTGCCAAATAATGTGACATTCATACGATCAACATTACCCTACGCATTCGGGTAAAAAATCATATATCACGTCTTATAACCATGTTAACGATCAATGTCTCATGAGGGGGATAAAATAGATGAGGTATGTGAGACGATGAATATAAAATAGATAGGGCATTTTCAGATCAGTAGGTAAAGTATTATATCCACTGTTTTCGTAGGGCTTAATTAAAAATGTCTGTCAGCTAAGAAGACAGAAACTGTTTTAGTCATTATTGCCAGTGAAATGGTCAGTTTTTCTGACTTATTATACATTATTTACAAGAAAATTATTATTTATAAAAAATAAGGTCAAAAGGTAGAAAATCATCAAAATAAATAGACTTTAAGTTAAACATGAAAGACACAATAAAAATAACTATAGTTTAAAAACTAAAATCGCACAAGTAAAATCGTTAATCCTGATTCCTGACAATCCTGATGAGGAGAATGGGATACAATTTTTAAAATCATGTATTGTCATCGTTTCTTGATAATTGTTAAAACTTTAAAATTAATCGGATCGTCCAACGTGGGTAAAAATCGATTCCGTTACATACATACATATGTATACAACCCAATATACAACCCAAGCTAATAAAAGCGTGGTAAAAATGTTAACTAATTCAATTCGTAATAGTCATAACTAGACGTCGGATAATACGCATTTGGATATCATATTTTACCACATAAAAAACCCATATACTTAACCATAATCGTCGACTTCAACAATAGACCAAGTATTAAATTCCCATTGATAGCTGTTACCCACAATAGCTGACCATTGGCTATTGAAAGCGGTTATCCTGCTAATGCTGGCGGATTATCTCCTGTGTAATTGGATGAGCCATTGTCGCTAATTAGTCAGAGGTGGCCACAGATGCCGTGTCAACCTAAATCAATTGAAACTGCTCCTGTTTAATGGAATTATCGTATGACAATATATGACGATATAGATGTATGTATGGATACATTGGGTTTTGGTTGGTAAGGTTTGGTTGAAAATTCAAAGGGTATGGTTTCGAATAAGATATGGATGGGGTACGAAAGACATACTTAGTTGTGGTGATGAAACTCAGTCCGGGGAGAATCCTGAACTTTTGACATGAAAAGGTAGAAAATGTTTTAAAAATAGAGTATTGTTTTTGGAGATAACACTTTAAAAAGATTTTACCCCTTCAAAATTCGACAGGCCGTGTGTACGATTATTTTATTTGTATGTATGTTATAACTTCCTCTATTTTCATACTACAAAATATAATTATTATTATAAGTATAAGTTTGATCAAAATCCCCGATAAGAGGTCTCACAGAAAGATAAAATTTTAAAATCACATTTTGATTTGGGCTGACGCAACTAAATATATGAACATAACTGTTTTCTCGAAGAAAATTTATTAAGAAAATTATTTCGAAATAACAACAACATTTTCATTTATTTAATTAAATACAAATACCATACCATTGTTACCAACACAACAAAACTCCACTCTGACATTTGAAACCATTACGACCAAAGTGGTTCACAAAGGCGCTAAATCACTTACCCGATCTTTGGGCAAATTTAATTTCAACCTCTATTGATAGGATGGGTGTATTAAATTGTTCGGTATTCTATTGAACTCCCGCTTCCTGTAGCATCTTACCGGAGATTTATTGTGGCCTTACAAAAATCTCATTTCGATAGCCCACTTCGAAATATTGATTCGGGGTAAATTTCAAAATTGGGTTATTGTAACAGGGTACTGATGGTATTTTAAAGTTGTTTTCTTTGCTCTTGCGAGTTTTAAAGTTTAACTTCTAAATGTATTTAAGTAGTTAGTTAAATATTTGTAAGTTAGATAGGATTGTTTATCTATTTATATCAAATCGGGTGAAAAATTAAAGATTCGCTTAGAATGAAGTGGCATAGTGGCTAACTGTGACTAGATAGAAATTGAGCACAGTAGCATTGTTACTTCTAAGGATTAATTTGAAACGCGTCGTTTATCTCTAATTATCCTAATTCAAATCGGACTCAGAATTAACTAGTTTAAGACTGCTGTTAAATACAAGGTAGTAATAGGTGTGACGGTGGTGCCTTTGGAGTCAAAAAGAAAAGAAAAGAAAAGAAAGAAAGAGTAAATTCTATTGAACTCCCGCTTCCTGCATCTTATCACAAAGATTTATTGTGGCCTTACAAAAATCTCATTTCGATAGCCCACTTCGAAATATTGAAAGTCCGGAGAAGTTCAAAATTGGGTTATTATAACAGGGTACTGATGGTATTTTAAAGTTGTATTCTTGCTCTCGTAACTCTTAAAGTTTAAACTTTGAGTTTCTTTGGTCTAGGTAAACATATTTATACTTTGGGAAGGAATTTTGTTCTATTTATCATATCGGGTGAAATTAAAGAATGTGGTCGCCAGAATCAAGCTGATCAAACGAATGTTTCTAAAAGTCGACGATATATTATATCTGCCCTGAGGACTAAGTTGGTCTCGTGAGTTTCTACCTTTCTTAGCTCAAATCTGACTTAAAATACTTCAAATGTTGCATTCCATCTTTTTTGTAATGTAGAAGTTGCAGATCATGCAGTCCACCTGATTGTAAGTGGCTATTGCCGCCCATGGACATGTGTAATCAATCCCAGGTAGGATTAGATATTCCTACCTAAGTTCAGCCACAGATGTGCCGCTACCCCTGAAGACTAAGCTGGAACACCTCGGACAATATGTCACCTTACCACATCCTTCAAACCAGAACACAGCAGCGCTTACCGCTGCTGTAAGGCCGAAATAGATGTGGCGGTGGTGCCTCCCGAGTCGAACCACAACGGGTTCTACCACCTTCAAGGACCATACAACTTATATAAATATAAGCTACATAACAAAACTACTATTATATAAGATACATTATAAATACATTTCCTTCAATTACCCAAAGCCAACACAACGTTACTTAACCGCGCCATTAGATATTAACAAATGTGGGCTAATGAGCGAAGTTCAGGATCGGAAACTTCCTGATTGATCTTAAGTTATTTAACTTGATAGTTAACGCTGAGTGAGGAACGGAATGGACTCCTAATGGGTTCATTTTTCATGCGGATAAGTTAACGAATCAATTAAGGGATTCAGCATTCGTCGTCGTTGTCAACCCATTACTGTTTCACTGCTGGGCATGGGCTCCTTTCAAAGTTTGAGGGGTTTAGGTTATACAATCGCGCCAACCGAGTGTTGATTGGTAGACTTCACACACCCTTAAGATTTTTTTAAGATCCCTCAAGTATTTAGGATTTCTTGCAACGCCTTTAACCCTTTAAGTAAGTAATAACTTATTATTTAATAATAACTTAGAAAAACAAAGTGACTGGGATTCAAACCTTAGACCTCCCGATTAAGGCGAATTTCAAGGACGATATAGCAATGATGGCACTAATCTTTAAATTTGTAAACTTAAGCAAGGATTGAGAATAGTTTCCTCGTCTAAATACTCCAATACTAAATTTTGTTCCTTATAAATATGGGTAAACACCCAAGTAACGCACTCGTTATGCATGTCAAACAGTTTTTAACATTTTACCAGACGGTTAGACGCAAGGCCATCGCGTGACAGTCACAATCAAAGTAATTATATACTCGTTTTTGACTGTTAGATAACTAAGGTCGCAGTGAAATGAATAGAACAATGTTTTGTTAGTAATATTTGTGGAGTCGATGAGGTAACACTGCCTAAACGTACAATTATCTTTTTTAGATAATTATCTCGAACTGAATTAAATGGTAACTTCGATGGAGTACGTCGTAATTGACGTTAAGCGACGTCAGGTACAGTCAAGGTTGGATGGGTGACCCCTAGTGGTTGAATTTCAAGTGCGTGGTTGTTGTAACTGAATTGTACTCACTAAACTTTGCAGAAGGCCCAATGGAATTAAAACACTGACATTTACATCCAGGCGCAAATTCTAGACAAAATTATATTTGTCTAATATTGAGAATATGGTAACAGCTATTTTATGGAATAGCTGTCACGAATTTAACTATCAAATTGCATTTATACTCATAAAGGTATCATATTACCGTAATGTAAAATACATTGTAATTTTGCTTTCAAACAGAATAGCTAATTTAATACCGGCCCACATAATGTAATTTACAATAGATTTTTATTTTGAGCATCGAATAAAGGCTAACAAAAGGGTACCGAAAAGTAAAATGAAAAACCTATTACACAATTTTAAAAAAATACATATCTGAATCAAGGCATTGATAGCCTAGTGGTTAAGAAACTCAGCCCCTCGATCGAGGGGTCCGAGGTTCAAATCCCAGGCCTCTGATTTTTTCAAAGTTATGTGCGTATTAGAAATTAATTATAACTTGCTAAACCTGCGTACCTGAGAGATTTATAAAAAAATCTCAAAGGTATGTGAACTCTACCAATACGCACTTGGCCAGCGCGATGGACTGTGGCCTAATCCTTCTCATTACGAGAGGAGACCCGTGCCCAGCAGTGGGACAGTAATGGGTTGCTAATGATGATGACATATCTGAATCTACTATGAAATAGCTGTGAACTGTTAAAACATATTCTAGTATAAAGTCCCATTTATATCAACAGACATTTAACATATCAGACACAGGTCGTGACAGACAAAACCATAACTTGTTTTCAATATTTTGGACAGATAGCGCCTGTTAATACGCCATCATGGTACGGTACGGTATATATAAGTAGGAACATTAATAAACACATTATAAAGAGAAAAAAATCTCTGATCATAGATAAGTATAGATATCTCACGACCTTGTAATGAATGTAATGTAATGAAGGAAGCCATTAAATGGCTTAAACGGCTAACAAATGTATCAGCCATTTAATGGCTGTCATGGTGTAATTTACGCGGAACAATGCCGACATACATTAAGTGGTGCAAGACACAAATCGAAGAAAAAGTGCGGAGAAATATAGTTTCATTCGTAAATGATCTAAAAACTACATTTTTTTAATATGTTTCAAACACGACTACTAAACTAGATGACAGTGACAATTTCAATTGTCAAAACTGGTTACATTTTCTTGTTAGGAGTGAGTAATCTTTACTAATCTATGTCTCTGATATGACGCGCATCGGACTCGCTGCATGCCTGTAGATATCAATGAACGCTTAACCGCGAAAAATGGGCAAAAATCTGATATAATTTCGTAAATGAGATTGAGGAAACGATAAGCCCGACCTAGATAGCGTACTGCATCTGCATTGAGATGTCAATACAGATGCAGACAGGATTTATCTGCGTCTAAACAAATGAGTTGTTTACCGGAAACTATTCGTCTGCGCGCGTGCCATTACACCGACCCACCGCTTCCAGACTGCATCTAATGGAAAACTAAATTGGCAAGCAAAGCTATTCGCGTGCAGATTTAGTTTTCATCAACATAGCCGTACCATTACGTGTGTCGTCTGCGTGTCGTTTTATTGAGTTGCACAATAATAAATGCATAAAACTTTAAAATGCAATTAATTTGTATTTACAGTGCCATAAATAGAAGAGAATTCAGGATAGTTTAATAAAAGTGTTTGTGTACCTATGTCCGTACCTATGTTAGACAGAATACTTCAAATTAGTGTGTTTAATAAAAATAACACCAAAAATAAAGATGGAGCGTATCAATGACATGAAGTGAAATTATTTAAAAACAAATATAGTATCACTCGAATTGTGTCATATCATACCTAAAAAACAAAATATTCAAAATTCCTTTTTGTATATTTACTAGCCAGCTTTATATCAAAACATAAAACTGCATCTGGATTGAATCAATATACCCACTGCTTCCAGACTGCATCTAATAGAAAACTTAATTGGCAAGCAAAGCAATTCGCGTGCAGATTTAGTTTTCGCTATCAATATAACCAAAGCATTACGTGTGTCGTTTGCGTATTTTAGTTGTATTAGATAATAAACAACATTAAACTTTAATGGTAAAGCCTGAAAATGCATTAGACAATATTAGACAAATTAGAATTAGCAATTATTTTTAAAACATACTTTCCAACTACTTAAAAATATAGTCTGTCACTTCCAATATTTAGAGTTCACCTCATGTGTCAAAATCCGTCCGTTTGGACTGTAAAGTATGCCAAAGAATGAGACATACATACATAAGCTAGAAAAACATTACCCTCTGCAGTCGAGTAAAGCTACCGAATATATTGTATCGAAAGTTATATTCGGGAAATTGAACTCTGGATTCAAATTAAAATAATCGAATGTTTATGCTAATAGATACACGTTACTGTAGTCAAAAAAGAAAATAAAAATATCAATAAATAAACACTATACTAAATTTATTGTGTCACTATAACAGCTGTGGCGTAACACTTACGAGCAATAAGTATATCAAAATATTTTCAAACTGCGTCATATTATGTCCCTACCATATATACATACATGTAGTACGCAATTACGAAACATTGCAACTTCAGACTTATACATATCTTATAAATAAAACAGACAGCCTTACAAATGGCAACATGCGTCTCAGAGCTCAAACATCCCCTCCGGAAACCGTCACGGTAGAACCTCATATAACTGTGCGATTAGGGGTAAAATTTCCATGGCATTATCTTTCATACAGCCCCCAATAAATTGTACGGCGCGACTAGAATTAGCATTCGCTCCACGCCCCGCGGCTAACGTGCATTTCTAGTGCAGAACTGTGTTTTTGACTTGGAATCACACCGTGAATTTTAGTTTATATATCTTATAGGTTAAGTTATACGTGTTATTGATACGTGATCTTACCAAATTTTACGTACCAAATAATAAAATCTGTCAATTTCATATATAAAGATTTTAATAATCAATGGTTTGCCCACCAACATGGGGATTTACATTTGACAATTAATTCATGATAGAAATTATCCAATTTCGATCTATGGTAGGTAAAATTTAGATAGGTTGAGTATAACAGACGTTAACCTATTTGCTTCTTCACTAATTTTTAACCGACTTCAAGCATTGAAGGTGAACCAAGAACCCTTTGTGGTTCGACTCCGGCGGCACCACCACCACACCTATTTCCACCTAAGGTGTGGTAAGGGAGACAGACTTTTCCTAGGCGTTCCAGCTTAGTCCTCAGGGGTAACGGCGCATCTGTGGCCGACCTCAGGTAGGAATATGTAATCCTATCTGGGGTTGATTACAGATGTACATGGACGGCAATACCCACTTACCATCGGGTGGACTGCTTGCTCGTCTGCTACTCCCGATTACAAAAAAAAAATGAATATGGTATATTACATAAAGATTTTAAAATAATAAAATGCAAATGCTTATTGTAGGTACTATAAGAATTTGAAATCCCAAAAAAACTGCATGCTTATTGTATTATGCTTGAAGCATTTCCAACAATCTACAATTGGCGACAAAGAAAAAGTACAATCGTCAACTCATAACTCATTCTATTAACAATTCCACAATCAAGTAGAATCAGCCATTAGATCGTCTGCCCCGTCGCCAATTTACATTCGCCGACGATGCGTTGCGATAAATCTCGCCACGATAGTGTAGAACGTCTTGTGCCGTCAGATGGTATTCGCATACCATGCAATGATTACGGCAATGGAATTTCTGTTATATGTGTAGCGTGCTTTACTTTGAAAGTAAACACAAAAAATTGTGTCTTTTTTTTTATTACGTATACAAATATTGGGCTTTTTAATGTTTAAAACTATAGGACCCAAAATCGTGCCTTGTCGTAGACTCTGCTTTAAAATATTCAAAATTATTAATCTTTAGAGTTTTTTCTAAAAACTGTATGTAAACAATTATTACCTGAAACTAAGATTTTGTTTTAATTCTAGGCTTTTAAAGCATGTACAATTAAGACTGTTGACAGTGTGAATGTCAAAAGCCTTATCCAATTCCAACCGCTCGATATAACGCAAGCACTAGATGCAGTAATTGTCAACATGGTTCCGAAGTCCAATCCGCTAATAGATAGTTGAAGGGTTAACAAGTGTATTTGCTTGTCTCTTGTATTTGTCGTATATGAATGACGTATTTGTCTACAAGAGCATGTATCATAAGATGAATGGTTTGATTGTCATTGCAATTCTGTATGTTAGTATTGTATGCTATGTTAAGATAGAAATTTGTTAATTTTGTATAAGGTAATTGTTAATTATCGATCTTTGTTAGACAAAACATTGGATAGTTTGATTATTAAGATCGGGCTATAAAGTAATTTGAATAAGAACATGATATATAAAACTAGTGTTAAACACTAGGTGACTCGGCTACTAAGCCGAAATTTAACCACAACCATAAATTTTACAATCTGTTTCTTTTTCAGTATTGTAAACTATATGTATAGATATATGTTACATGATTTGGTGAAAACTGCTGAAAGGATTTCATCTCCTTAATAAAACTTCAAATGTGACTGACAGACACCGCATAACTTAAGGGTGGCACAGGTGTGTCTAGAAGCGCAAAATTTTGCAAAGGAGTTATGTAACGTAGAAAGATTTTTCGAAAATCCAACTCGAAGAACGCTTAATATTGGATGAAACTTCATTACCAGAAAAATATTAAGTTGTGTCTGAGATCATACAGGTATGACAATTTCTAATGACTAAGTTACCTTTGAATAAAAGTACATGAGTACGTAGGGTGAATTTTTCAAGTATGTGTTATAGTCAAAATCAGAAATTATAAGGATTAACGAGAAATGCTAAATGATATTACGAGGCCGATTTTGATTACATTGATAAAAACTATTTCCCTCTTTCAGCATTTATACCAAACTTTTTCGCTTTTGTGAAGTTTCCCAGCTTTAAATACTACGAACAATAATATTGTATGTCCAACACTTTTTCTATCATCAACACCGTTATATTTTTATTATGGTTTTGTATCGTTCATCCAAAAAACCTCTCGAAAATGTACTGATTCCATCGAAATATTCGAGTATTACGCTTTTATAAAGTATCCAAACTTTAAATACAAATACAATAAAATTGTATTCCCAAAAAAAATATTTCATCAAAACCGTGTGTTATTGTTGTGTTTTTGTATCGTTCATCCAAGAATCCTCTCGAAAAAGTATCGATTACATCGAAATATTCGACTCAGGAAATGGACATACGATCCGGAGATACCCTCCACGCAAGACCACATGTCTCTCAACCCGCACAAATTTCGAAAACATGGCCCGTTTCTAAGTAAGTTGTTCTAGGTCTTCTACCCGTTGAATTCGAGGGTTAAACCCGGGTAAGGTTAACAAATGCTAATTTTAAGGTATGGAGGCCCAAACAAATTTTGTTTCCAATTCAATTATTCTACTGTTGCTAGATTCTAAGTTTCGGAGATTTCGTAGATTTAAATAGAGAATGGTGCTGAATTAATATTGTTAATGTTATAGTCCGCGTAAAACTACTAGTCCGCTCTGAATATAGAAATGAATCGCGGCACCATAGCAACTTGTATGATTACACCTGCTCGCAACAACTTCAGAACGGACTAGCAGTTTGGCGCAGAGTATACAAGTAGAATCATTCGTGTAGTCGTGGTTCCGCTGCCACACTTATTTCTGTCTATTTTGGTTGGAATGGTATGGTAAAGAGAGACAGTATTAGGCATTCTAACTTAATCCTATGGGTAGCACCGGATTTGCACTGACCTCGGGTAGGACTTCGACCTTATCTAATATTGATTATACGAGTGGCTTCTTATCATCAGGTGAATTGCATGTTAATTAACTTATCATTTTAAATAAAAGTGCCTAAATTGAAACACTTTATTTCTTTACTTTCTTTATTATTATTTTCATTTTACTGTTCACCGATCCTCGCGTCTTCTGCAGTGTCTCACAGATTTTTATGAACAGGATTTAATGGTTTAATGCACTCAAGGAGAAATGATGAAGTTAATGGTTTGTGTTACGGTTACGGCACTTTACTTTATGGTTTTATTCGTCCTTTGTTGTAATAATATTTTGCTTATCCTTATTTCATGTGGTTATGCGTTAGGTCTATACCTCTTTATTCTTTATATACAGGTTGATTTTTTCAAATTGGGCTTCGGGGCTAATTCCGAAACTATAAGGATTAGCGTAAAATGCTGAAAGGTGTTACCGATTTTAATAAAAACGAAAACTGCATCACAACATTTTTTTAAATCTATTTTCCTAGCCGGGAATCGGGCCCTGAAAGCCCACTTGAAAAATTCACCCTGTACATTCATTGTTTTGTATTATACTATTCTAAAAGTTAGTAGAACTAGTAAGATTTAAGCAAGTACCACGGCTGCACCTAACTCTATAATACAATCATTTATTAGTCGCATATTATTCTAAGTGGCATAAGACTATTATCCTATTAGTCTATAAGCTTCTTAATGGTCATCGCTCTATGTAGTGTTATAATATACTGCTTTAATGACGTTTCGGGTAATGTCATTAGTGTTTAATTCAACCCCAATTAACGTTATATTTAACAAAACAATTATTTAATTAGTATTAACTTCAAAACAAAAAAAAACTTTTTCTACACTAAAAAAGTGGTCCTAATTTTAAAAGCATTTCCGGTTTAAAATAATCATCCGAAGTAAAAAGTTGTATCAATCTTACAAAATTGGTCAAATCAAAATGGGTTTAAACAAAAATAATCACATCACGTTCATTTGCCAAAAAAACATATAAGCCTACAAAATTTCGGAAACAGCCTGTCACTTTATTGCCTCCTACAAAAATCTCTTATTTTTACGTAAATTCAAAGCCAAGGGTAAAAGGGCTATAACGTTTAAAATACGTCGTGACCTACTGCCAGGGCTAAAGATAGTGGCATTAAAATGTAATCCCTTTGTATCCGTTCAATCCCTCGGGATTTCCCGGGACAATGTAAGACTCGGGTTCCCGAGCTAAGCGGTTTAAAAGATCTTGTAACGGAGCGTTTCAAACACGGTTGTGAGTTTACGAAACTGAACAGTCACTGAGCGTATAAACTTCAATAAACGCTTTCTATACTCACAGCCCCACACTAGGATTCCCTGTTACGTGGATGCTATGGACACACACACTGATAAATAACAAACACCCAAACTCAGAAACAGAAATCTAAATTCATCATTTAGAAATCTGTCCGGGGATCGAACCCGGGACCCTGTGTGCGCAGACCGGCATGGTGACCGCTCCGCCACGCGGGTCGTTGGGTCGTATTGTCCTGACACATTTTTTGGATTCCATTACTCGGTTTTTGATGGAACCTTTGTTGTTCGACTTTAAAGTCACCACTATTACACCTATGTGTGTCTATAAGAAACAGTTGGAAGGTGGTAGAACCCATTGTGGTTCGACTCCGGCGGCACCACCGCCACACCTATTTCTACCTAATAACAGCAGTGTTAGGCGCTGCTGTGTTCCGGTTTGAAGGGTGTGGTAAGGGAGACATACTTTTCAGAGGCGTTCCAGCTTAGCCCTCGGGGGTAGCGGCGCATCTATGGCCGACCTCAGGTAGGAATATCTAATCCTATCTGGGGTTGTTTACAGATGTCCATGGGCGGCAGTAGCCACTTACCATCAGGTGGACTGTATGCTCGTCTGCTACTCCTATATTATAAAAAAAGTGTTCAGCGCTGTTGTTTGGGTTTCAAAGGTAAGGCAATCATTTCACCCTAGGCATATCAAGTGTCCTTAGAGTTAGCAATACAAACTAACTGATTACATCAGATAGACGGCATGCGTGTTTGCATTTCTTGCAGAACACATTTCTGTACTACCTCATTTATCTTTTTAAACTACATGAGAAACAACCCAACAAGATTCAACAACTATTTTAACAACCTGCGGCCATTTACTCAAGATGTCCTCCAAAATGCGATATTATTGGTTTGGATCTATTCGGTCATGCATGAAGTTAGTCTTTCAGAATATTTATAATATCTTCTACTTAATTTATCTTACTTCCAATCGAGCGAGCCTTTTGGGAATAGGTTATAAATTTCTAACTACAAATAAATGATTAAACAATAAAAATGTATTAGTACTTCTGTTGAATCTAAGTAGTAAATAATATTGTTATAATATTAATTTATGATGCATTACATTTATTCCTAACGACCTGAACACACCATCCGATAGTTATATTACCAAAATAATTGAATAGCAAAACGTGAACCGAAATCCCGGGAATTTTATTTTAGGAACCGGTCATTTGAAATGTTGCCGGGAATTTGGGAATATTTTATTAACCTTTTATTTGGGAATTAGCTAATTTTAGTATCTACAACGTGCAATAGTCATGGCGGACATCAAAAAGCTTTTCCGTATCCCATTTTAACGTTAAAATGGACTGGACTCCCAAAAACAGAATAAGGATTGCATAATAAATAATGGCAATGAAAGGGAAAGTGGCTGCTAATTTATTCGCCGCCCCGTTGGTTTGGTGGCTACTCTTTTTATATATATGTGCGCTTTAAATAAGTAACTGTTTAATAATTTATCAAACAGTATAAAGGACAAGTACAGAGTTGTACTAAGAGTCGCCAGTGATGAGAAATCAAAAGATAGCTCCAAATGCCTGCATACTAAAAACAAGTGCTAGAACACTTTGTAGTTGGACATTGGCGGCACCATCGCGGCAATTTCAAGTGCATTGCTTTGAAGGGTTTGCAAACGAGAAAAGTACTATCTTGACCACGAAGAAGATGGCGAATCCTATACGCATGAAACTTCTTAAAAAAAGTTTTCAAAGGTTCGCACTTGACCAGCACGGTGGAATGTTACCTAAACCCTTCTCACGCAAGACTCACATCTAGCTAGACAATAACGGATGACAATGCCGACTTTCGACTATTTCCAAAATCTTGACAAAAATCCTATACAAACGCAACGATTTCAATCTAAGACGCTGCGGTCAGTTCGGACAGTGTACAGACCGCTTAAGACCAGCGCGTCACCAATGATAAATAGCTCAGGGCCTTAAGTAACATCTGTGGTTACAATCACGCGATCAATTATACGTTATACCTTTGATAAGTGAAATAGAAAGATACTTCACCGCCTTAAAATTGAATAAAGCCACACATGGATTTTGTCATTATTTTTTTGAATTCTTGATAAATAAAAAACATTTTTAGAGAATACGTATAAATAACTAATGCTACGTAATTAATGTATAAATAAATACGTATTTCAAAGATTTTAGGGACATTTTAGAACGGAGACGCGGCAAAACTTTATTTACGCGACAATGTCAACTCTCAAAACTGAATATACTTTCTTGTTAGGAGTGATCAATCTATGTATTTTACTCATCTAAGCGTTATACAAGTGTATACTGCGACTGTAGCGTGAACTTTTGTATGGGCTAGAACAGTTATGAGTTGTGACAGAGTGATACGTACTTTAGCCTCTCGTGGTCTTGAAATCAACTGTATACATAAACAATTTTTGATTGGGATCGAACCTTGAATCCTTGAAAAAACCAAGATCAAAACCAATCATAAGTATTTTTTTAATTATTACAGAAAACATTCAAGCAAAAAGCGATCTCAATATTACTTATAAATTATAATTGGAGTCGGTTAAGAGCATGCAGTTAAGTCGGTGGTAAGTAACCACTGGCGCCCGTAGACATCTGTAATTACTCTAGATACCTAATTTTAAAATGACTGCCTAAGATTAGCAACAGATGCATAGTTCCCTTGAGACAAAGTTCGAACGCCTCGGACCTCCCTTACGAGTTATATGCAAAGTACACTGATATGACGATATACACACATTGAACCTGTGTAGGCAGATTCAAGGCAAGCTCATATAGTTTCGATTTCAAGTCCCAAATCCCACAGGACAGCCTCCAGGGATCGCTAGACTACTATTGTATTTTAAATGAACCGGTTGTATTAAAATTAGTGGATGTACAGTTAACTACAAAAATGTCGTGTCATTTTAAAAACATATAAAATTTTTAAAGTCAATTATTACATCATTTATAAAATATGTCATTTTTATATTTTTGTAGATACAGATGTATACAGATGTATGTAAAAAAATGTTTCTTTTAAGGATACCTGGTAGTTAGTAGCGATTAACACTTGAACCTATATCGACCACAAATACAATTAATTAATTTAATTTAATTTAATTTAAATCATACATAAGTTCGAGCTGGATGCGTTGCCATCTCTGAGGATTGAAAAGTTGAATTGCCTTTTTTTAAGTTGAATGTTTCTGGCCTGTACGACCGACTTCACACCAAAACTGAACAGCAATTGAAACTGTATATAATTTATTATAAACTTTAATATTACTGTAACATTCAAGAATACAAAATGCCAAAAACACAACATTAAAATTTATGAAAATGAAAAGCCGTATAAACTGTAAATTCCCACTCTCGCAGTCCCTTACTATAAAATATATAATACTCAGTTTGTTAGTAGATAAGAAACGGATTCGCTTTCAAGCCCAAACCCCACAGGACACGGTCACAAGGGCACCACCAGACAATGGTATTGTATTCAAAGTGACCTGGTTACACCACGGACCCCAAGGCACCATGTACAGTGCGCAACGTAAATGTTGACTAACTGCGTCAAAATTTAATTCAAATAAAATTTGAAATAGATTTATAGGAGGTTAATTTTTCATTAATTTAAAGGGTGTTTCACTGTGGAGAAGAAGCGGCAAAAGAAATTCAAACTTCTGGCATGTGTTGCATTCATTTATTTCGTTTGATGTGAAAGTTTACCACTGGAAACTAGTAGTAACGCCTAGTAGTATATCAAACAAAATAAAGTTGAAAAATAGAACGAAAATTATCAAATACATAATTAATCATGTACATAATTTATCTAGGACCATTTAAATCAAACAAAATTACGTTAATAGGATACAAAATGTACATAATGTGTTACTTACTATAGGACAATTTTGTGCCCGACTTGGAAAAAATGCTAATTACTGTAAACTTGATAGTAAAAAACAACATGGAAACTGATACTTGCAAAAATAAATGGTATAACAGATACCAAACAAAGTAACTATAAAAATAATTAGTGAGATAATATTAAAAATAAAAAATACGTTGTTAAGCTTCATAGTTTTTATCTCTGTAAGGATGCTGAACAAAGGAGTTTATTCTTATTTCTCATTCTTGTTTAAGTAATTAATAAGTACCATCTTACTACTTACTCTATTCCATTCCTTATCTTAGTTTCTTCGTTACAAAGAAAGATATAGACAGCATTATATGCTTAATTAGAGAATGAGTTACTTTTACGAATAGGAAGCACAAATGATTATACAATCAACTACTAAAATGATCATTATCATTTATATGTAACTCTTATATGACAGATTCTACCAACAATCAGGCTCATATAGTTAAATGTTTAAAAACTATGTTAAAACGCCTCCTGTAAAAATTTTAACCCTACTGCAAGATCTCTTTCGAAGCAGGCCTGTACTGCTATAAGATATATAATAAAAATATTATAAATGAATACTAAAAGCATACTATAAGATATATTACAAAAAAAAAAGACAAAAATATATTATATATTTTTGTATAAAAACCATTTAAAAAACCAACATATTTTCGAAACGAACTGTACAATACAACAGCTATCGCCCCAATAAATCTGACTTAACAATAATTCTTTATCAACATTTCTTACTATACCTAATCATCTACCGGAAGTTAGATAATAATAACGATTAGTAATAGTGAGTTAAAGTACAGTTACCGAGACTTGATGAGTGTTTATGATTCATACTTAAGTGAAATTAATATGGTATTGATCCCGTAATCTTAGTAAACAATGTTCATAAAGCTACCGTTTTTCCGACCCGGTACTAATGCAGATAAGTAGCCTTTTTTTTATAATAACTAAAAATCGACTGCTTGAAAAATGCCTATTACTACAACTATTCAGACAAATCCATCAACACATCATAATGTTAAGTTCCGTCAAGTTGTGTGTGTTTTAGGGCGTGTTAAATTGTCCCTGTAGTTCCGGGACCAGAATAGGGCTACGGTATCCTCTACCTGCCGTAAGAGGCGACTAAAAGGGGGCTTTCGGGGTTGCGGACGGCAAGAGTGGGAGCTCAAACCACCCGGCCAGCGACCCGGGGAATGACGGCGGTATGTGTGGTCGCATACCGTCGTGTACACCAGACGGTGTGGCGAGCTCCGAGCTGACCTGGGCGGAGCCCGAAGGGGCACCGCTCTAAGAGGACTCCGGTTGCGTTCCGTTGGAGATCCCGGAGTCCTCTACGCAGCGCCGAGGACGGCCACCGGGGGGGTTTTAGAGCGGTAAGAGTCCCACATAACCTCGTGTCGCTCCTACGGCACCGCGTACCTTTTGAAGGTTTCCCCCTCGTTAGCAAAAATGCATACATACGCTCGAAAAACATTACCTTCCGCCGTTAGGCAAAAATTAACGGATTTTTTACACCGAAATCATCACAAAAACTGTGTACCTACTATCACTTTTTGTGATGATTTCGGTTAGTTTCAAATTATATGAAAACAACGGTAGGCCAATTAAAAACAGATTTGCGAACTGTGCTAAAACCTAAAAACAAAGCATGGGCCATTAAAAACAAACTAGGTTTATCAAAAAGTAACGCAAGCTTTTGCTGGCGGAATAAATTCGATTTTGACGGTACACAGCCTGCAGTACTACATGCTATCCACTTATAATATATGCAGTGGCCATGTGTGCTGTTTTTAAGGGGACCGGTCCTCTTTTCGGTTCATCGTGAATACCGTTAATATTGATTTAATTTTATATAATGTTTTTGATGTGAAACATCTATAGCCGCACGTAAAACCGATTTCTGGCGTGGCGACGCATGTATATATATACAGTCTATATGCAGTAGTGTGAACGGTGTGTCGACGCGTCGCCATGCGCAATCGAATTCAATAAATAGTCATCGTTATCTGGAAAAAAATCGTAATATTTTATTTTATCATTATGACATACTCGTATTTAGTTCCTATCACAATATGTTCTTTTCTGCATATTACTTTTACAAAATAATGTCGATGTTTCACATCTGCCAGGCGTCCTGTGACGGCTCACATTTTTTTATTCGTATTCTTCTCAGAAAACGTTTGATACCATTTGAAACATTATGTGGAAATGCTTAAAAATAAATGGTGTATGTACAATTCAAATCGGTTAAGTGATTTAAACCTGAATTTGATTCTTACTTAAAATCATCACCAGCTGGACATATTAGTTTCTTTGACATATTTAAAAATAAAGAAAAAAAAATATTCTTCATATTTTTTTTGATACATTTATAATTTTAGCTATACCAACCTACCTACGCTACCTACGTAACTTTTTTCAAGAGTCAATCTCCACAAAGCAAACTTAAGATTGGATTTATATGTAAGCTCATCAAATTGTATGGCATTATTGATCTTAAGCAAGATTTCTTCAATAAATGGGCTTTGAAAAATGACGTAAATAAGCCGATGTCCCGTTTTAAAGCAAGAACCAAATGGTCACATTAATAATACAGAATGTAATGGATCCACACAGCGACCAAACATTTACTGCCATCCGATGTTTCAGTTTTTCGGCAAAAGCCTATTCAGGTCGAACTTTTGCGTTTCATTTCGGTTACGTGTTCAGTATCACTGGATGGTAGTGTAATAAAAATGTTTTTATTTGATATGTAAAGTCTAGAAATGTATAAAATGAATGGTGTAATGAATATTGGGTAGAAAACCTATTGGAACTTGGAAATGTAAATGTTTTTCTACGAGTATTTTTTTTAGAATAACATGAAATGCAGAGGATGAATGCTTGGCCTCCATTTTTATTTATAAGATAAAGCAGCAAACAACCATGCAATCTACTTGAAACCAATTAAAGATACTTCGCCGGCCCAAGAATTAATATTTCCACATATGACTGCAGGACAATTGAATTGGACTGTCTGCTTATGACTCCTATTCTACTCTTATGGTAAGTAAAGAGATAGCGGCAAACGGGCATGCTGTTTACTTAATGATAAGTAACTACTAACCACCGATACCGATTCTACCTCTGTTAATTAATTACATTCTCCAACCTCTTCTACCGTTTCATTTTATCTAATTACCTGTGTATTTTTAAACATAACACAATCTAGCTCTCGAAACTTCAAAGCACTATTCCCCTTCTATACAATTTTCAACTTTTTATTTCCCAAACACTATAAACACGTTAACGTTGTAAGGGGTGATCTCTTGGATTTGTTAGGCGTTACATTATTAAGCAGGCTAAATGTACCATAGAACACCCTAATACTTGAGGGATCTGAGGGAATGAGCCTTACGAACCCTTACATAGACACAGACAAGAAAACGGCTTAAAATGTCACGTCATTTTCGTCAGAGAGGAAATTGAAAAATTCTTTGTTAAATAGTAAATTTTGGAGAAAGAATTTGGAACGTTGGATGGTAAATTGGAAGGGACGGTAATTGATTTTTGTAATAATGAAGTATTGAGAGGAAAACAAAAATAAATGCGAAGTGTGCCTTATGTTACTGATAAATTTGTAATAACCAAACGCATTTAAACTAAACTTCTGTGTTATACCACATTCTTAAAACAAAAAGAAACAAAAAATATTACATATAAGAAATAACTACCAATTTTCAACCATCAAAATATTAGTGAATAGATAAATTTATTATACGAAATCAAACAATATTTCATTAAAGTTTAATAGCTTTAAGTTGTCCGGTTGTAGTTAATAGAACATTCACATATTAAAAATTCATAACACTTTGCCTTAAAAGATATTTAAATCAAATCATTATATTAACATGTATATTTACAAACATTACATTAAAATGGCATCAATAAACACCGAACGAATGGAGTATTCGTAGGTAATAACTGCAATAAAACATATTCGTAATATTATCACAACGTAGAACGCTCATAAGAAGGCTTCAGACAGATCCTACGACTTAAAAAATATCAGAGAAAACGCTTGAGTATGTAAGTTTTCTCACAATATTTTATATTGTTAGAACATATCATATGACAAAAAAAATGATAATATGAAATTCAATACCCTTTGAATTCGAATCAAGTTTAATTTGAAACCCGAAACTCATACTCCTACCGCTATTAATCGAGAAATACCATTAATACCATTAAAAGAACATTTATAATTTAAAACAAGACGGCCCATTTTCCAAGTTGGATTTGTTTTGTTGCTTGCATTATTGAGCAGGATAAATGTACCATAGCACCCTTGCTTAAGGGAGCGAGGGAAACGACTGTAGTCGTTCAAGAACACGGTAAAACTTTACTGAGGTTCTTACGAAAATTGATATGGTGTTTGAAACGAGAGTTTATATGAGTGTCAATAATGTAGAGGCAAACAAGAATGGAATTAAGGCTTTAGACAAGTTTAAAAGTATAACTAAGTTTAAAAGTGTAACATAATCACTAGATAAGAGTTTATAAAGTAAGAAAAAATTAATAAAAAAGTAAGTAATACGAGGGTACGTTTTTAAGTTCGCGGAATGAGGGACAAGGAGCGAAAATAAAATGTCAAAATTATTTTTCTTTTTCTACATATTCTCCTGCAAGACGAATGCATTTTTCAGATCTTTGTATTAACTTATTTAAACCCTCATAAAAAAATGTTTTGTCCTTGTCGGAAAAATACGAGGAAATTGCGTCCTTTACTTCTTCGTCTGTAGAAAATTTCTTTCCACGAAGCTCTTTTTTTATTTTTGGAAAGAGATAATAATCGCTGGGAGCCAGGTCTGGACTATAGGGTGGGTGATTTAAAATATCAAAGCCCACCTTATGCAGGGCAGCCAGTGCAATACGGCTCTTGTGTACGGGCGCATTGTCGTGCAACAGCAGGGACACCTCTGGATAATTTTCCTCGTCTTTTTTCTTTGATGGCTTCTTTTAACCGCTCCAAGATTGTTGCGTAATATTCTCCGGTTATAGAGACACCTTTATCTTTGTAATCTATTAACAAAATTCCTTCTGCATCCCAAAAGACTGTCGCCATGAGTTTGCCGGCCGATTGTGACACCTTAAACTTTTTAGGAGGTGCTGTACCCTTTTTATGCCACTGCAATGGAGTCTGGTTTAGACTCAGGTTCATAATGGTGAACCCAAGTTTCATCTCCAGTAACAATTCGATTCAGTACAATATCCTTATCTTCTCCACAGAGGTTCAAAAACGCACGGGAACATTCAACGCGCTGTAGTTTCTGAGGCGGCGTGAGCATTCTCGGCACCCACCGCGCGCTGACCTTAGTCATGCCAAGATGGTCATGCAGAATTTTAATAATGGTTGTATCCGATACTCCAACCATTTCTGCAAGCTGTTTCTTCTTTAGCCGAGCATCTTCCAGTACTAATTTTTCGACTTCCGCTATCGTTTCCGGAATGGTCACCTCAACAGACCGTCCTGGTCGTGGGTCGTCTTCAAGTGAATCCCTGCCTTGCTTAAAAAGGTTGTTCCACTTGTAAACCATCGTTTTTCCAGGGCAAGAGTCCCCGTAAACCGATGACATCTCTTCCATTATGATTTGCACAGACTTTCCTTGCTTGGCAAGGAACTTTATAACGGCGCGATGCTCGATTTTCTCCATACTTCCAATTTTCTTCCGGATTGAGTTGTTTAATTGTCGATAGTTTTAAAACTAATGATGCAATTGTGATAAAACTTTATATTTATACTATTTATGAGTCACTTAACACGTACCGCCCTTAACGAGCCCGCTATCCCCCCTCCAACCCTGCCATTCCGCGGACTTAAAAACGCACCCTCGTAAATATGATTATGAATAAATATTTTTAAGATATTGCTTCATCATCTCATGTATACGACACAAATACAAATACCCACAGAAAGGACAGAGATCCAAATAGAAAGCATAAGCACCTACAATTCATACAAAATTTTCGCACTCCAACAACAAATCCTGAAGAAAAACACTCAGAGATCCAAATTAAACACCAATTTAACAGGTAGTAATAAAAATTCACAACTTTGACTCATTAATTTTAATGCTACTGGGAAGAGGGAGGAAGACGCGGAAATTTTTGAAAGTGTAAACTTTAAAACAACTGTGCTAAATGGAAAAGCTTTGTCCGTTAACATTTCTTCAACTTCAAGTTGGAAGCGGTGAAGCGATAATTACGAAAACATTGTTCCTAAATCCGAAATTAAATTCAGAAATTAGTAACTTAAGTAAAACACGAAGTATAAACATTTTCGTTAAATCTTCACAATCCAATATTAAAATTGGATTAAGCTTAGAATCTCGAGTGTCTCGAAGTCTAATTTAATATTATAAATACGAAAATGGGTTTTAACTATCTGAAACCTGTTCACAGCTCAACTGTCCGACCCATTTTGATTAAATTTCACGGAATGAATTTACAGTTCAAAGAAGAAAACGATTAAAATTAAATTTCAATTAAGAATTACATAATCACGGGCACAAAATACCCAATTGCAAGAAGACAATAATTTAATCATCAGTTATTTGAACTTATTAAAACGACTCCAAATGACTTTCACGTCTTTTATTAAAACGGGCTCTAACAAGAGTTAATATTAAATTCAAATTCAGAAATCTCGAACCTATCAATTGTTGTATATCCCAAATATTTTATCCGTAGCCGTTTTCAGCAACGAGCAGAGCATTATACTTCACACGTACAATGATCAGTTGAACTATGAGCGTAAATTTATTCAATAGAACACAAACTGGTGCACAATAACCGTTTAGAGTTCCATAAAGATAACGTGATGAGGGTCGCTCAGCGTTGCTTAAGGAGTGACTGAATTGAAATTCCGACGCGAGTGATGCAAGTGCAGCTGTGGGCATAACTGAGACAGCTGATGAGTTTAAAGGTGGAACACAAACTTGCGACGAATTCTCGGCAAATTTTGATTTTATCTCCAGTTTGGTAGGCCAGAATATTTAGATAACTTTGCAAGGGGATGTGATCACATTCCATAACAATATTGCAAACAACGTCAGAAAGTCGGAAATATTGCAAACAACGTCGGAAACGTCGGTTTTCAGTGGAAAACCAACTCGTGTTAATTTTTTAAGATCATGTTCAGTATATCTTAGAAACTAGATATTAGTTTCTACAACTGAATACAGTTGCTCAACATTAGCAACACCTGGAATTTACGCAACTGCTAAAATGCTACTTGGTAGAGATTCTTATATTGAATCGGTTATTTTTATCGAAGCTTATAACACAACACTATTATAATATTACTTTTTAGAATAAAAAATAACTAAGTCCATAATGTAATAAATCTATATTTTCATCAAAAAATTCCAGGTTTAACGTTGTTAGTCTAAAAAGAAATTATCCACTATCAGACATTGTTCTAGCGACACTGCCACGTCACAAGGTATCTTCCATCGAGATTCCACAGGGCCAGTAATAACTCCGGAACTTTAATTGAATTTCTCTCATCACGGCCGTTCTCGTAATCTTGACAACTGTCCGTCGTTCGAAGGCCTGGTTCTGAGCCATATACGGTTTCCGACATTCCCATCGCAGTAAAGTTGAAATGAGAAATCTTCTTTTTAGTGGCACTATAAAAGTTGGATTGCCTTACCAAGTTGTTATCATTAATGAACTCGATTATAGTGAAAGAAATAACACTTTAACCCTATACTTGGCAGAGAATTTTATCCTAAAAAAATTATACTTTTGCTACTTCCCTGCGTTAATTGGGTTATAAGCATATTAGGAAAAATAAAATAAAAAATCTCTGAATTTCAGTTTTCAGAATATAGTATGTGTCTTTAAGTGCACACTGCCAGGTTCTCGAGAAAAAAATATGTGTCTTTAAATGCACACCGCCAAGTACTCACTAAATTAAGAAATAATTAAAAAATATAAAAAATATCATACATTTTGAAAATACTAAAGATAAAAGTCTCGGAAGTTATGACATGTCAACAAGTTTTGAGATATTTTAGTTGAGTTGAGAGATTAGAAGACTTCCTCCCAAAAAAACACAGTTCCCACATAAAGCGACTCGAAACTTTTTGAGTGGCAATAATTTTTGTTTACCGCTGTTCCCATGACGAAACAGCAACCAGGAATTACAAACGAAGATGTCCAGGATCTGTGAGGATAATACTAACAATGGCCTATCACATTTATACGCTATAAAGCGACTTGTCTGTTTAGACCTGCATCCATGTTTCCGTTAGAATGTTGTATTAAATTTGAGCATATGATTGGACTTTATTCCACTTGTTTGAAGGATGTGGTAAGAAGATATACTTTTCTGAGGCATTCCAGCTTAGTCTTCAGGGCTAGTGGCGCATCTATAGCCGACCTCAAGTGGGAATTTGGTCTTATCTGGGATTGATATTGATATTGGAATCATCATTATTGGAGATGTTTACATTTTTGACAGAAGACGCTATTGATGGGACAGGACTTGAGTTCAGGGACGTCTTTATGAGACCTAGACATCTGGAATTCATCTTTCTAGGGATTTGCTGGATTCTACATCCGATTTAATTACTCAATTTAGACACCAAAGCTAGAATTTTTCGGCCTCCAGTCATCTGAAAAAAATATTGCAAGCTAAGGACTGGGAATTTAGTGGAAATGGGGAAATATTAATTTCAGTCATGAATTATAAAAAAAAAAACTCTGTCTGAACTTTGTTCTCCCAACCCCCTACCTTGTGTGCAGAACCTTAGTATATAGTAGCAAAGTTGGCAGTGTGCATTTAAAGACACAATATTGACAAACAGTAATATTGTATGTCGTTGGCAGTGTGCATTTTAATGCACACATAACAAAAGTCTTGAATTACTATATATTCAATATATTATATCTCAAAAAAATATCACCAAAACATTGCATAAAGCTTGCAGAAAGTAAGATTATATAAATTTCGTACATATAACTTAATTTCATTCAGATAAAATAAGATTCTTAGAGAGCGTTGCGCAGGCGCTGAATGACGGCTCGCTATTTTGTTTACCATTTACAATGTGTGAACGAGACAGATATTGATTTCATTTTCTGACATAAAGAAACGTTTGCTAATTCGCTTTCAGTTATTATTAGTAAGATTCGATGTCGCATTATCCGAAAAAAAAAATCTGATTCTAATGTGCATTTAAGTGCACAATGTCAAGTATAGGGTTAACCAACCTACAAAAAGAAGAGTCAAAAATATTAACTAATTTATTTTCATTGTTTAAAGAAACCTTTAAATTCGACATCGAAATAAAATCTAACAAAGATTTAAACAGACCAATTATACTCGATTCTATTTTTGTACACAAGAGATTTGTCATTAATACGAATGAATAACATCGAAGAATTCCATTTTCATTCTCGAATTTACAGCTTTTCAATTCTAAATTCGTTCGCGTTCATTACTAAACCGAATGAATTGTTAACCAAATGTTCGCCTCTAAGGGATTTAACGCAATCGGTTTCCGAAATCAAACATGTTTACACCATTTATAACGTATATTGTTACACAAAGATTAGCTCTTATACGAGTATGTCAACAAACATAGAATAGAATCGGGTTTACTGACCGATCATAAATAGGGTTTGGCAATTATTTAGTTTTAGAAGTTCTGTAAAATGTTCACAAAAAATCATGCATTGCGTTTGCGCTGCAGTGTTATGGTTTATTTAGCAATTATTATAAAAAACTGCTTAAAATATATACTTTGTCACTCCCATAATTAAGAAGAATCCAATTATACATCAAATGTTAATCCGTCAAGTCATTTCGGCTATAGGGCTAATCTAATCTCCAATCTTTGATCGACTTAACATTCAATCACACCCTGAGTTATACAGCTTTCTTTGTACGATAGGAACCACCTAAAATCACCAATCTTAAAACTCACGGAGTTGCAAATTAAATAGTGTGAGTTAAGCACATTCAGGTGAAGAAATAAACCGGGGTCTGGTTGTGCAAATTGTCATTTCGTTCACAATTAGCAACGAGTTTTCTTTATATTTAAGTAACGCAAGTGAAAAGAACAGCGGTCTGCCTTGAAGTGGATCGTTGATTCATTGCCAATCATAATGGTAAGGTAAAAACCTTATGTAAGTATGTTATACCTCACCAGACTGTAAACCAGAACACAGGTAGACATACGAGTAGGTGTGGTGCAGTCGTACTCGAACTATAAAGAGTTCTTTAAGATAAGGTTCCTGATGTAGAAATAAACCCAAAACCGGTCGTGCAAAATGCCATTTCGCTCATATTTACCAACAACTCGTTACTCGATACAAAAAGTCCCAACTGATCACTTTTCCACACTTTATTTGTCGCCGATGTCGACATACATACTTGTTTAAGAATGCATGAATGAAAAGCAAATGAGTGGAAAGTTTTATGTGAGTGAAATGTAAACATTGTTGACGATTTATTTGTTAAAATGTTTATTGATGCTGACAAAAAATAAAAGTTATTTAATAACACATTCACTGTTATTGACAATAGCATAAGCCAATATAGCGTTTATATGGTATGTTTTTCGTCTATTGTTTTATTTTGTGATTAATCTGATGTTTAATTATCAAAAAATTATTACTTTACTGTTGATTAATAACACAATTTAAAAGTAAACCATAAAATAGAATACAGAATAGAAGTAAAATATAAAATTTTAAGGAAATTATGGGAATAGTTGTTCAATATTGTTGTCAAGAAATTCTAGCTTAACACACTGTGTTGAAGTTGTTACTCAACTATATTCAGAGCGGACTAGCAGTTTTACGCGGACTATAACCACTTATTTGTAATACGTGGGTCCGTATTAGGTTTGATTTTGTAGAAGTATTTCATATAGAGAAAAAATAGAAAAGGATGAAAAAATATCTAATTAATAATTGTAAACTTTGTTTCAGAGATAATACATTATGGCGAGATTTCATTGTGTTAATTAGTTATTCTTATTGAACTACTTTGTACAATAAAACGACATTCTATGCCATTTAGGTGTCAAAAAAGAGCTATCCAGGTGTAAATACAATAAATTCGAATTGAAGGACGTGAGCTTTCTCAGAATGCATTAGAGCATCAGGTGTGTCTACTCGGCTTGTTTAAGCACTTGTACTGTCGGAATGATAAACAATATTTGTTAACTCCATTTGATTTAACTACTTACTTGACAACTAAGGCTATCAGATGCAGATGTTTTAGAGTCAGATAAAGGTGGTAGAACCCTTTGTAAATATGGTGGGGGCAGTCAGGACTATTGCCACAAATATTTCTGCAACAGCAGTGTAGAGCGCTGTTGTATTTCAGTCTAAAGAAAACATATTTATCTGAAGCATTCCCACTTGGTCCGCAGGGGTCCTTAGCAACACGGGAACCATCTCAGGTACAACTTTTATCTTTTTTGTGATTGATTGATCCACGTGCGGCAGTAGCAACTTACCATCAGATTGCATGCTCGTTTGCTACTCCTATATTATAAACTTTTAAGCTTAAATACTATTTAACAAACCTGGTATTACTAACACTGCTAAAGTTTCCAAACTGAATCAGTTCCGTTCGACTTCCTGAATCCAGTCGTACAGTCGCAAGTCAGAACATTTAAGACGGGCGTCGCTTAGCGAGTTAAATTATGCAAAGCCAGGAGGCGAGTAAGTGGCGCTGATAGGGTGACAACTGCCGGTTTGAACTCCGTCATGCATATACGTTTGTATGGAAGCTATAGTATGAGTTTTTACAAAAATGACTGTTTTGGTATTTTTTTACGTATTTGCCCATACATTTCCAATCAGCGCCCCTAGCGGATTGTATTAGAACTGGATATTTTAAGCTACAGGAAATTCATTTTCGTGTTTGCTTTCGAATTTGCAATTTATAAAGTTTATTATGAGAAAAATTGAAAATTTAGAAGGCAAAAAATTAATTTGATTTCCTAATAATTAAAACTTAAAATTATGCAAAGCCGGGAGGCGAGTAAGTGGCGTTGATTGGTGACAACTGCCGGTTTGAGCTTCGTCATGCAAAGTTTGTATGGAAGCTATCAGCTGGAGCTGGAAAATTCATTTTAGTGTTTGATTTCGAATTTGCTAGTAACTTTACTGTGGGAAATTGAGATTATATCTTCCCTTTAATCTAAGAAATTTGAATTTTGTCAAAAAACAAAATCAGTTTCCATGGATCTAATTTTGAACATTAAAAATTCAATCCAAGTGATGTAGCTGACGGATTGTATGCAATACCAAAATAATGCTTGTTTCCAAAACAATAGGTTATTAAAGAGATGTCGTGAAGAGTGCAATGACTTGAATATTTATCGATTCTTCTAAAGCAATTATTTTTATTCTTTCTTCATCAACTCTTGGGGGAGATTAACTTCATTATCCTGTCGCCGTAAACGCCTCACAGTCTCAGCTAGTAATAAACAGAATTTGGTTTGTACATAAAATCCTTTTAACATAAAAGCTAAGGCACCTGTGATATTTCGAAGTCATGTGTAAATTAATAATTGGCCAAGTGCAAGTCGAAATCCCCCCTGAGGGTTCCGTACCACCAAAATTTTCATTTTTTTTAATTACCTCTTTGCGATATTTGTGTATTTTTTAAGTTAAAGTATTTTGCCTTATTTACACTTCATCCTCGTTGTCCGATGTAATCTGGCTGTATTTTTATGATCCCGTGGATTGGCTATCAATAATTCAACCACGAGGCTCTATCCGTTTTATACTTGCATTTTTAATAGCTCCGCCATTTTACTGCCCTCCGAGAATTTTGAGCCTGAAGGCACGTCTGTATCTTCAATATTGATGAGCCTATTTCGATATCTTAGTAGTAGTTCGATAGTAACTGTGATAGGTAAAAAAGCTAATTTACTGAATGTATAATTTAATATTTTTCCTTGAATTTATTATAATAAGTGTCAATATTAAAATTCAATATTAATGACATTGTGTAATAAAATTACAAAATTATCAAAATTAAATATAAACAGTTTTTAAATGCATACCTACATAATAAAAAAACTTATCTTACTTTTTACTACAAAATAGTTGATTAAAAAATAATAATGTCCTTATTTAACCTGTAATTTCAATATATTTCAAATATTCTGCATAACATTTCATTAAGTAACATACTAATTGATACATTTAAATTTACCAGTTAAATTAATACTACCAGAGAAATTACAAGTAAATGTAAATGTAACATGTTTGGTTTATAAATTAATTATGACTTAAGAGGCTCTTCATTCACGAAGGACTATCTCGTTAATCTCGTTAATGTAAGTAGCTACTCTAAAATTATAGGCCATTCATTCCCCATAAATGTTATATTTTATCTGCATGTGCCAGTTAGGCCTATACAGTCAGCAAGAAAAATGGCAAAAATTATATATTTCTAATATCATTCTGTTTTCTTAAATCAAATCGTAATGCGTTAATAACACAAAATAATGAAATAGATGAATAATGCAGCATAGCAGTGATTGCCTAGTGGTTAAGAAACTCGGCCTCTCGATCGAGGGGTCCGAGGTTCAAATCCCAGGCACGCACCTCTGATTTTTTCAAAATACACACATAGTGTATTTGAAATTAATTGTCACTTGCTTAACGGTGAAGGAAAACATCGTGAGGAAACCTGCATACATGAGATTTATAAAAAAAAGAAAATCTAAAGTATGTGAAGTCTACCAATACGCGGCCATAATACATGGCCAGCGCGGTGGACTATAATACATGGCCAGCCTAATCCTTCTCATGACCTCCTGAGAGGAGACCCGTGGCCAGCAGTGGGATAGTAATGGGTTGATGATGAAATTACTAAATATAATTAATAATTCAGATTTCGTTATAGGCAGACGGGCTGCCTTATAGATAGCGTCGCCTATAAACATTTTGTAACGCCAGAAGAGTCGCCAATGTATCGCCAGCTTTAAACGAGAGTTCTTGTTGCATCTTCGATAAACAGGCCCATGTGAGGAATTTTAGGTTAAAATCGGATCATAAATCAAACTAAAGTTACATTTCATAAGTTGTTTTCAGAACACACCCTACTACTCTACAAAACTATATTGCCAGACAGACAAACATAAGCTCACAGAACAGCAGGAAATTATTTTATTTAGTTGTCTTATTTATATCTCTAAACACTTTTTTTACATAGACAGACAATTAAAGAAAACTAATTAAAATGTTCGTAATAATAATAGCAAATTTAGTAGCGAATTTTATTTGTAATGTACCGATGTTTATGCTGACGGTACATTAAGTGGCTCAGTCATCAAACCGGCCCGTGTCGAAGTTGAAAATAGTATCAATCTAGAACTAGGTCCCATTTAAGGTTCTATCTGTGCCTATGTACGGCTTGCGTTAGTCAGATTAGTCAGTACCTAAGTAAGATTTATGTCCCCGTATTCTGTACGCAATTACCTACCGACTAACAAGAATTACGGTTGAAGTAATGTATGCTATTTTAGTGCCATATATTAATATGAGTGTGGAGTTAAGATTATGGCTATTAAAGGTGGAACTATTATGAATGTAGAACCTAGTTAATTCCCCATTCAGGGTAGCATTTGAAAAATCTAAATTCATGATTTAGACAACTACCTCGCCAAGATCGAACCTACAACTCTCAGCGAGTCAAACTCCTTTCATAATTGCTTCCCAACGGGTTGATGACCCGTGATGATAAATGATGATGAAAAATGTTACTTGTATAATACACTTAAAAGTACCTTTACTTAGTAAAGTAATCTTTAAGTATTGATTTTTTAAGTAACCCCACGCATGTGTTCCAATCGAACGTCATCAGCTACAAAGAGGGTCAAACCTGGATCCTTCCGTATGTAAAACTCGTATGATCGCCAAATGGGTCATTAATAAAAATACTTTTGCTACTCTATGACTATACGAGCTTAAGAACACGAGCACTTAGTCTTCATCTTAAAGTCATTAATTTTTAAGTTACCCCACCAACGTGTGACGTCATCGGGGTTTCAGCAAACTCATTAAGGGGGAAACTTCTGACATTTCAATATTAGACTAGTGCGGGAAGCGGGAAAGTTTCCGGTCGGAGCGATAAAATATGCAGCGCTTTTGACTGATTCCACGGACGGATTGAGATCTGTTTGGAATCGACTTCGTAATGCCTTTTATCACTGTGCACGGCTAATTTTAGGGTTCCGTATCCAAAGGGTAAAACCAGGACCGGACCCCTATCTTGATGCCGGTCCGTCATTTCATTTCATCCATTTATCTATAAGATTTTAATCTTAATTTAAATCTTCATACTACATGAACTTTAATATTAATTTAATGGTACGGAACAATACATGTGCTTGTAAAACTTACACTTAGGCAATTATTCAGTATAATTTTTTGTTAAAAGTAGGAGACATCTTCGTGGTTCTATGCCTACTTCTAACCATGAACATCGGTAATCAATTTAATATATATATATATATATATATATATATATATATATATATATATGATAAGTTCTACTCAAAATTGGATACAGATGCGTTGCTATCCTGAAGATTAAGTTGGAATATCGTAAATCGTCTCCCGATTAACATCCTTAAAAACAAACCTACGAGTACCTTGCCCTATCGCAGCAATGTTACCTCTGCTACAAGGCAGAAATTCGTGTTAAATTTTTAATTTTGAAACGTTTACATTATTAAATATTGAACCCAAGACTTATTACAGACACGACTACTATAATGTTACAGCATTAACAGTTTCAATTTCAATCGAAAATTTGAATGAATCATTGATTGCATTCACACGAATGGAAATTTAGGCACACGGCGAGCCCGGCGCATACTGATGTGTGCTTATTGACGGCTGAATGGCTCTATCGTTATTGTAAGTGCTCTATGTTCTGTGTTATCAGGAGACGCGTGGCACAGTGGACTGACACATAGGATTCTGGGTTTGATTCTCGGTCAGGTATAAGTTGAAAAAATAATAATATTTCTATATTTCAGACCTTTTATTATTTACAGTCTATAGATTTGGTTAGTACTTATACAGAGTAAAATGAAGTTAGATTTTTTCTGGGTTTAGTTTTTTTTTAACTTATAGGTACAAGTAGTGAAGGAGCGTGTAGTCCATTATGTTAAGTCCAGACCTGGATCTCTGTAAGCAATTCCTTATAATAACCTTATATACCTTATCAGTTCTAAATAAGATTGGAGTCCTGCTTGTCGGCCACAAATTCGTTGCTGCTCTTCAGAACAAAGCACACAGCAGCGCTTAATGTTATTACGACGCAGAAATAGATGTACAGTTAGTCTGCCATCTCTAATCAATGACAATTGCGCTCAAAAATCTCATCATAGGAAATATTTTTTGCAATGCAGGTACAGGTGGTAGAACCCTTTGTGGTTCGACTCCGGCGGCACCACCGCCACACCTATTTCTACCTAATAACAGCAGTGTTAGGCGCTGCTGTGTTCCGGTTTGAAGGGTGTGGTGAGGGAGACAGACTTTTCCGAGGCGTTCCAGCTTAGTCCTCAGGGGTAACGGCGCATCTGTGGCCGACCTCAGGTAGGAATATGTAATCCTATCTGGGGTTGATTACAGATGTCCATGGGCGGCAGTAGCCACTTACCATCAGGTGGACTGCATGCTCGTCTGCTACTCTTATATTATAAAAAAAAAATAAAAAAAAAATAAATTACAGGCACCAATTTTATGTGCATGTATGCATGTCATCATCATCATCATCAACCCATTACTGTCCCACTGCTGGGCACGGGTCTCCTCTCAGAATGAGAAGGATTAGGCCATAGTCCACCGCGCTGGCCAAGTGCGTATTGGTAGACTTCACATACCTTTGAGATTTTTTTTTATAAATCTCTCAGGTATGCAGGTTTCCTCACGATGTTTTCCTTCACCGTTAAGCAAGTGATAATTAATTTCTAACCTGTATGCATGTAAAAATGAATAATCTTGTTTTTATAAATGTAGGTACTTAGTTCTACTAGTTGGTGGTGCTGTCTACTAGCGGTATATATATCTATTAGAAACTAGATCCTAGATAGTACAAGTAAAACATTTGGCAAGCAGATGGACAATATAAGGCAATATAAAAAAATGCGTCATAACTTACTTTTTCGAGTACATTGAATATTTAGAAAAAAACATTATACACCATTGGAGATCCATGTGGCAAATTGTATCATAAGTGTACTTGAAAGTTCCGGGTTTAACCCCGCGCTGCTAAAAACGAAATAATTTTAATATAGATAGATATAATAATGTATTAATTCTGGATTTTAGTATTGTCTTCGTGCATTCATTCATAAAATATATATTACATCCTAGTTTAAGACGATTAGTATAGATAGATATAATAATGTATTAATATAATCTTATTACAAACGCCATTTTCTCACAGAGCATGATAGAGCACATTCATTTATACGATCTCTACAATGAGATTCAGAACTACCGAGCGATACAAAGCGACCATCCCCTTTAAGATCCATCAATACAACGTAAGACGCATGTCTCACCACCGACGATAACGCCTAAGCTATCAAAAATATCGCATGGAATTTCATACTACTACATTTTACCTCACCGCGGAAGGAATGTTTTTCGAGCGTATATACATACTTATGTCTCATCTTTGGCACGCTATGCAGCTAAAACGGCTTAAAGGATTGTGGGCTTACTAAATTGTGGGTGAACCTACTTAAGGTCATAATAATATTGAAGCAGTCGCCTTTTTGTTCTTATAATTATTTTATAGCATAGAGTTAGCAACCGAACATGCAGTCAGCTACTGTTGCATGGACAACAACCCGGATAAGATTAAAGTTCTACCTGAGTTCGGCCATAGATACGAGGGTGCGTTTTTAAGTCCGCGGAATGGCAGGGTTGGAGGGGGCATAGCGGGCTCGTTAAGGGCGGTACGTGTTAAGTGACTCATAAATAGTATAAATATAAAGTTTTATCACAATTGCATCATTAGTTTTATAACTATCAACAATTAAACAACTCAATCCGGAAGAAAATTGGAAGTATGGAGAAAATCGAGCATCGCGCCGTTATAAAGTTCCTTACCAAGCAAGGAAAGTCTGTGCAAATCATAATGGAAGAGATGTCATCGGTTTACGGGGACTCTTGCCCTAGAAAAACGATGGTTTACAAGTGGAACAACCTTTTTAAGCAAGGCAGGGATTCACTTGAAGACGACCCACGACCAGGACGGTCTGTTGAGGTGACCATTCCGGAAACGATAGCGGAAGTCGAAAAATTAGTACTGGAAGATGCTCGGCTAAAGAAGAAACAGCTTGCAGAAATGATTGGAGTATCGGATACAACCATTTTTAAAATTCTGCATGACCATCTTGGCATGACTAAGGTCAGCGCGCGGTGGGTGCCGAGAATGCTCACGCCGCCTCAGAAACAACAGCGCGTTGAATGTTCCCGTGCGTTTTTGAACCTCTGTGGAGAAGATAAGGATATTGTACTGAATCGAATTGTTAATGGAGATGAAACTTGGGTTCACCATTATGAACCTGAGTCTAAACAAGACTCCATGCAGTGGCATAAAAAGGGTACAGCACCTCCTAAAAAGTTTAAGGTGTCACAATCGGCCGGCAAACTCATGGCGACAGTCTTTTGGGATGCAGAAGGAATTTTGTTAATAGATTACAAAGATAAAGGTGTCTCTATAACCGGAGAATATTACGCAACAATCTGGGAGCAGTTAAAAGAAGCCATCAAAGAAAAAAGACGAGGAAAATTATCCAGAGGTGTCCTGCTGTTGCACGACAATGCGCCCGTACACAAGAGCCGTATTGCACTGGCTGCCCTGCATAAGGTGGGCTTTGATATTTTAAATCACCCACCCTATAGTCCAGACCTGGCTCCCAGCGATTATTATCTCTTTCCAAAAATGAAAAAAGAGCTTCGTGGAAAGAAATTTTCTACAGACGAAGAAGTAAAGGACGCAATTTCCTCGTATTTTTCCGACAAGGACAAAACATTTTTTTATGAGGGTTTAAATAAGTTAATACAAAGATCTGAAAAATGCATTCGTCTTGCAGGAGAATATGTAGAAAAAGAAAAATAATTTTGACATTTTATTTTCGCTCCTTGTCCCTCATTCCGCGAACTTAAAAACGTACCCTCGTACGTTTCTAACCACGTGAAGTAAGCTAAAGTGATTCGAAGAAGTATGTATTTCTAGGGAGACATCGGGCGTGGTAAAGGGTACTACACCCGATTTACTTTGGTGCGTTATATTAACACTGCATGCGCGGTTTTCTACGTGTGCTGGGTAATTGTATAGATCATTTTTCGTCTGTTTTGAGATTGTGAACCGACGGCTTGTGTGCACTTCCGTAACCGCGGCGGCCACGTAACCGCACAAAACTACGATCTCGTGGGTTTGTAAAACACGTATTCAATGTTCACGCGAGGAGGCTTTAAAAACTACTCCGTGATTTCTTACTAACAGAAGTTCAACATTTTGCATTTATATTTCTCGCTTACACTCGCTGCTCGCTAACAATCGAACCAGAGCGTAGTTCTATCAATAAAACACGCATAATACCGCCTCCCTTATAGCAGTTCTATCGTACAAAGAACCTTAAACCCCTCGATACGCCCCATACAAGATTTACGCGGCGTTCAGATTAAAATGTGAATGTGGTCGTTATGTGGCTCGCAAAAACTTACCGATTTTTCGGTAGGTAGGATTTGATATAGTAATAGATTGCTAGGAGATTAATGGAATGTTAGTGTAAATACTTTTACGTTTTAGGGTTGTGTAAGGGTAACAACGGAACCCTGTTACTAAACCTCCGCTGTCTGTCCGTCTTCTACAGGGACTTCTTCTATCTCTTGAATATCTTGTAATACATAGACACTTGGAATGTTTTAATATATATTATGTATAACGGTGGCCGGCGTATAACAGAAAATACTAGAAATAAAAAAGCTTCATATAAAAGTCGCCATACATAAAACACCTATTTTTTAGCATTTTTCGAATTATCTACTGAATAATAATAATAATAAGATCCATAAGTAAACAGTTAACATTTTCTTAATGAATTTTCTTTTATGGCTGCTATGATAATAAATACTGGAAAATAAAATTATATGAAATCTTGCTGGTACGGAGCCCCCTATGTGCGATTTCGTCTCACACTTCGCCAATTATTTTGCTAGGCTTTTGTACGTCGAAATCGATGAACATTTGATAACAGTTTTCAAAGACCTTTTATTTGGTTCGGTTTTTGTAAATTTCAAAGCGATAGTTTTATTATTCCATCACGAGTTTCTTTTAACTATGCGAAATAACTTTTTCAGTTTCATCTATTGTTCGACGATCCCCATGGCGGTATTGATTATGCCGGTCTGACACGCACAGGGATCCGAGTTCGATACCCGGCCAGACAAATATGTTTATAGTATATTTAGATATCTGCTTTGCAAATGCGTGTATATATTTTATGAGCTTTAATGATCGGTCTTTTAAACGAACTACTCATAAACAAATGTACATACTTATAAACCAAGACACTAACTCCCAAAGTTTAGAAAGGGAACATAAATTTTGAGTAGTACCTATATTTGACAACTTCCATGAAAATATAATTTTAAAACTATTTTTATATATAATGAAATATTAACGTCAAATTAAATTTAGATTTTTTTGATAGCGATCATAATTATGCACTTAAAATACAGTTACTCTATATTATCTAAGTATTAAGCGTATTTATACAACTACATCAAAACAATACACCAAATTATAAACAGTAGGGTACACAAGTCACGCTGTGAGAGTTTGTCGTCAAAAGTACCGCGGAAGCCCTGCATACGTTAAAATTAATTGACAGGCCCTTACACCAATATAATTATACGTTGACATGTTCATATTGCTTGAACAGGCGTCGGTAATTTCGTATGCGTTTACCGAAAAGCCCTAAAGGGAGGCTATTCCGTACAAGTTCGGTTCACAAGTTCGCTATAGGGTTTAGGTTTGATATAGGGTTTAGGGTTCTATTCCCTGCCAGCTGGACAAATCTACTCGTATCTACAAATGCAATCCAATGACTAAATAATTATCTATTAGAAAAAAAAACTAACCGCTTTTAAATATATAGCATTCGTCATCATTTCGATGAATGCAATGACATCTTTTACATATGTTTAAATCCATCATGCTGTTTGAATTACAATTATTTTATAATAATTTAGCACACCCAAATAATTAAGCTACTCGTACATACTCGAACATGCGATCGATCAGGTTTATTATAAAATTATGTATCAGACATTGAACGTGTTAGATACGGACAGTCAAAATGATAGGATTCTATAAAATGTTTTGAGATGCACAATCCATGCACGGCTGAGCTACGGTAGATTTATACTTTTCGTACCATATTTATATAATTCAATACAAATTGTATGAAATAAAACTTTTTGTCTGCAACGGCACGCGTATGACACGCTCTATGTCTGACATACAAATGAAGCTTATTCATATTAAAATCCGTCCGAAACGGACATGTGTAATGCAATGCAAATCATCGAAATTTCGGACGAACCTACGAATTCACAGAGTAGACCCTCTATAACGATAAACTCGAACAACCCCCGTTTTGTACCCCACTTGTAGGGTCCCCCGCAATAAGTCAAGTCCTGAACAAAGATGAAGGGACGGACCCCTCTGGCGGATCATTCTGTTTCGATTCGATCGTGAAATTGCACTGTCTTAGATGCTTTGGTATTGATTTTTGGAAAAAGGGAAGGTTCCTTTCGACTTGCACTGTAGTCAGTAACGTACAATATTTATATAGGACGCAAATATCAGCGTTCGAAGCATACATGTAATAAACAATTTATAAAAAGTAAAATTTTAGTGTAACCGAATAGACACTAAAATCTAATCATACCAAGTACAAAGATATTTTTTTGAAAAATAAATTACCAAACGAACTCCTTTTACAATCAATCCAAGTCATCTTAATCTAGGAGTCTCATCTAAAGCCTTAATAAAACAATTGCAATAAAAGCAATAATACAATAATAGCATAGCAGAACATAGCACTGCTAATGCAAAAATATAAATGTTACTATAGCGCTGAAGACAAGATAATAAAATAAAATGCAACATAAAATTCTACCACACAAAACGAAGTTAAAGGAAGACTACGAATTAAATCGGAATAATGATCGGAATAAAACTTCATAGTTTTTCCAATGTGCGTAAAATACAATATAAACTACATAAAAATACAACATTGCACTTCTATAAAGCCATAAAATCCAAAACCGGTGAAAGTGAAAGACTATAAAAGTTTACAATGGCCACCCATACAGAATTTTATGGTACAACTTTAGTCACGAAGCAACAATGGTGATATAAATAAAATAAAATTGCTATCACGCATACCCTGTAGAGACTTCTTGGAAAGTTGTGTATGGCAAACCTAATTTGGTAATACGTAAACATGTAATTGTTGGAAATGATTTATTTCTGGCAATTGAGTATCAGCAACGAGGGAAATAAAAAATTACATAAGAAATTTAGCTGCTTTGCTTTATTATATGTATGTCTCTCTTGAAGTGATTGTTATCCTATATATAAAATTCTCGTGTCACAGTGTTAGTTACCGTACTCCTCCGAAACGGCTTTAACGATTTTCACCAAATTTTATATGCATATTCAGTAGGTCTGAGAATCGGCTACTATCTATTTTTCATACCCCTAAGTGATAAGGGTTGTTCACCCTTAACATTTTTTTATTTATATGGCAACACAAGGTTTGCCGAGTCAGCTAGTAATAAGTAAAATAGAAATTATATGTAAAAAATACCTTCGATAGAATTTTTACTACAACCGCGAAGTTAAATAATGAGCTGGATCAAATGACTAATATTTTTAAACAAGTCATCGAAATATTTACTAAACAAGTGTTCAAAAGCGGTAATAGCGAAGTAAGATAATAAGAGTAATAGACATCTCATAGATACGCATACTAGTAAGTTACTATCAAAATAAGTAGTCGAAAATATCAAAAAAATTAAGCGTTCTCCGCAGTTCTTTTCAGGCTAACGAGGCATTGGCGGTTTATATTGGGGTACGCTATTTGAGGCAATTTAGGGCAAAATTATAACATCAATTATTGTCAGTGTCACAGCTTCCGGCGTATTCTACACATGTGTATTGTCAGATATTATCTTTTACATTCAACACATCTGCAATATTATTTCAAAAAATGTAATGTATTCATTTTGATTTACCTTGAATGACGTTTGTAGATTCGTGGATTACTGAAGAATATCGTACCTGAAAACAGAAATAATCTGTCAATTTGATAAACAAATAAATTATTTAAAAACTAAAAGCCACGCTATAATCACATAAGTAAAATCATTTTTCATCACGATCCTGATAAGGAGAACGGGACAAAATTATTATAATCGTGTATTGTTATCGGTTCTTGATAAGTGTTCAAAATTTCCAATTTATTGGACCGTTCAAAGTGGGTAAAAATCCACTTCAAAGATTCCGTTACATACATACAGATACAGGTCAATAATAAAAGCGTGGTAAAAAGACTTAACATAAAAATATTAAAGGAAATATTAACTGTTCATGTCTAATGCATTTAAATATAGCAATTAAATTTATATTAGAACCGTTATATGTAGGAGGTAAACTAATCTACACAGGCACAGACAGAGCATCCTACATTAATATCAAAGGAAGTGTAGGAGAAAGTAATAATAAAAATTATGAATAAATAGCTCACGATAATAACAACAATGATAAATAAACATTACAGAATAATGAGAGTCCATTCAGAACAATTACATGCGCGCTGCAGCGTGCTCACGATGCTCCAGCCTTGAATATGTAATGTGTAATTTATTTAAATATTGTACGTCTGTCCGTACCGGATTGGACTCACTTTTATAAAACCCCGTTTTAGAATAAGATACGTTAAATACCAAATTTCAACTCATTTAGTTTGGTAGTTTCGGAGGAAAGTGGCTGTGACAGACGGACGGACAGACGCACGAGTAAGATTATAAGGGTTCCGTTTTACGATTTTTCGTACGGAACTCTCAAAACAGGTTTTACTAAATATTACTACATATACTATGTTTAGGTAAATTGGTTCTGTTTAGGGTTTATTTAACCCACACGAAGCAGAAAAAAGATACCTAAATAAAAAAAAACAAAAGAAAGATATTTTATCTTGTGACCTTTCACACAAACGAATAGAACAGCCATTCAGACACACATATTAATAAACATATATCAAAGGAAGTACAGGAGAAAGTAATAATAACAATTATGAATAAATAGCTCACGATAATAACAACAATGATAAATAAACATTACAGAATAATGAGAGTCCATTCAGAACAATTACACGCGCGCTGCAGCGTGCTCACGATGCACCAGCCTTGAATATGTAATGTGTAATTTATTTAAATATTGTACGTCTGTCCGCACCGGATTGGATTCACCTTTATAAAAGCCCGGTTTAGAATAAGATAACTTTTATAAAAAGGAGTTTTACTAAATATTAATAAATATGACAAGTATGGTAAAATTGGTTCTGTTTAGGTTTTATTCAATCCATAGGAAGCAGAAGAAAGGAGAAATAAAAATAACAATAGAAAGATAAAAGTAGAAGGTATTAGAGTTGTGCGGGACCAGAATATACAAGAACTGGTAAGTAATTTTTATAAAGTCATAATAACAACTCAAATTGCTTTTCATTTAGCACTTCATATTGACAAAGCTAGCTTATTCTACTACAAGTACCAAGAGTACATAAAGCATCAACACTGTCTTCATACTTCAATGTAATAAAATAATCATCCAAACAGATTCAAAAAACGATTATTAAAGTGCACAGGAATACATCTGCGCGCGTGGAGGAAATAACAGGTGTACCTAAAATACGGTTCAAAACAAGTTTTTATCGAACCCTCCACCAAACATGACATCTGTTACCCTATACTCCGCTGTTTATTCTGATCAATCCGCGCTGGGAAGAATTGGACAATATATTTTATGGAATTGAAATAGAAAATGGGAATTTCTCTCATCTATATGATTTTTTGTATGTCATTTATAGAATCGTATACTATGCGTTTGATCACTTGGTGATCTTTAGCAGATGTTGTGAATAAATCCGCGAAGGTATCCTCGTTGGTACGATCAGATGGCGCCACTGTCACCCAATAAAGGTAGAAATTTTCAGTGATATGTATGTCATGTTATTTTTTTAGAACGCGGGCGAAGGCAATACTAGTAATAAGTAAATGACCCATCATATCTCGGTACATACTGACTTTAAGCCGTACGTGATAAAAAAATTACAGAAAGGCAAAAAAGAGAAAACAAGGCAAAAATAATTTCCCAAATAAGTAAGTATAAGGCATATCACGTCCTTTAAACCAGGTCATAACAGCGGCGATACTGCCACTTATAGTAAAACTTGGTGACGGTCGTGCCAACGTAGTTAAAACAAAAGTTGTACCGGATATAGTTTATTTCTTAATGTTGAAAATACATACAGCCGAACACAGAAACTCCTTTTCGAAGTCGGTTAAAATAACCTTTAACACTAATAATATAAACATTTTCTTAAAAGAATAAAGTAATAAGTAACTAAGAATTACACTAAATACAATTAAATCTATTTAGGTAAAAATATTAAAGAAAAAATACTTATAAAAGTTGTTAAAAAAGAGAGGATACAGTTTGTAGATAAAATACAGAAATAGAAAAAGATAAGAATCCAAATACTTTTGGAAACAATTCGAGAGTTAGTGAATATTTAAATTACTAAGTTATATTCCGTATCCTGTCCTTCTAATAGTGTTCAGGGAAATCTTGCTTCACGTGCAACAGGAAGGCATAACAATTTTGTACGAATCGTACCCAATTCAGCTGAACTGCAGTGCGCAGGATGATCATTATTCAGGTCGAATTCAATGAATTTACAACTATCTATGTGTGGTCCCTAGGCACCTACTCTGGCCTAGTTCCAATTGCTGTTTATTTATTGGCCTTGAGACCTCGTAGTTTGCCGAGTAGCTAATTGAATTTCATAATGACTGCTGCGAAACTTTTGCCTTTATAGTTGAACTAAATTGCATATATTTGTTCTCGGTTTATTTTAAAACGAAATTATATTTTTTAAAATGAGTTTATGAATAAGTTTGAATACGTTAGAAATATAATTTTTAGGGTTCCGTATCCAAAGGGTAAAAACGGAAGCCGTCTATCTCTCTGGCACAGGGCTCTATCTCTTGAACCTTAATAGATAGACAATTGAATTCGGAATAGATACGTATAAAGGTGGCGATATTATAGCGATAAAATTTTTAAAAAAATATTTTGAAAATAAATAAATGGGAGGCGCCATACAAGAAACCGTTATTTTTGGGCGTTTTTAGCTTTGTCTATTGAACAGCAATAGGTAGATTATTCAAATTTCACAATACATTTACATTAGTAATAAGCCATAGTATTTAGTAGTAAGCTGTATTAATGGCTGCTATGAGATTAAAAATAATTTAAAGAAAAAAAACTGAAAATTTGGAGGTGCGGAACCCTCAGCGGGCAAGTTTGATATGGCCATTTATTAAAATGGCTTTACCTATATAGCGTATATAGAAATCTACCTAATATTATATTCTACTCAAATGCGACCTTAATTAAGTGTCTAGCAGTTGAGCGCAGCTAGATATTTAATATTTAGATCCATTGTGGTACACCTGGTTTGTGAAAGCATAGCTGCAAATTTCTACCTAGAATTTCTAGGAATGATAAACGTCTCAAAGCTTCTGAGATATAAGATGTCCGGATTACAAAGCCCGTGTAGTCTGACTTAACTAAGGCACCTCATAATATTAGAACAAAAGGATATTAAGAGTTCTAAACAATTGGCCAAGTGCGAGGTGACCTCGCATACGGAGGATTCCGTACCACCCAATTTTCATGTCTTTATTTTTCGTATTTTCATCATAGCAGCCTTAGTAACTTTTTTTTAACGAGGGGGAATCCATCAAAAGGTACCCTATGCCGTGGAGCGGCACGGGGTTATGTGTGGGTTATACCACACTAAAACCCCCACGGTGGCCGTCCTCGGCGCTGCGTAGAGGACTCCGGGATCTCCAAAGGAACGCGACCGGAGTCCTCTCAGCGCACTGCCCCGTCGGGCTCCACTCAGGTGAGTTTGTATCACCACACCGTCTGGTGTATACGACGGAATGCGACCACACATACCGCCGTCCTTCCTGGGGTCGCTAGCCGGGCGGCCACTCTTGCCGCCCGGAACCCCGAAAGCCCCTTTTAGTTGCCTCTTACGACAGGCAGGGGATACCGTAGCCCTATTCTGGTCCCGGAACTACAGGGACAGCAGCCTTAGTACCTACCTTGTGAGTAACTTGTAAAATTTTTGACTGTCTACCTATTGCGGTTCAAATAAAAATAAAGCGAAAATTTACGAAAAGTATTGCGACACCCATTTGTTTTCAAGATTTTTTATTTTTAATATTTATTATTATAGCGGCCACTGGTATACATAAAAAAATTAAGTGTCTATCTATTACGGTTCAAGAGATAGAGCACTATGACTGTCATACAGCGGAAGATTATTAATAGCGTTCCGTTTTTACCCTTTCGGTACGGAACCCTAAAAAGACAAAATATTGAACATGTTTTTAAAATGTCAGTATTTAGCCAAAACGTTTGAAGACAGATTCGTTTAAACTGAAACAACAGATAATTCTTTTGTTCACTCACAACTCAAACGAAATAAGTTACCTAATGTTATTTGTACATCTGTTGATTCTTCGACAATTCGTTTCCAGGAAGTTCAAAGGGACTTAGTTGTCGAAGTTGGAACAAAGCGCCCATTGTCCTAGTTCGCAACAATGTTACACGTCCGTGTTTATGTTTTATGAATTTCACATTTTATTTCGCGTTGGAACGCATGTGTTGATTATAATGTATTGTTACATACTAACGCAAGAACTATTTATGCTTTACTAACTTTTATCCGCGGCCAACGATACTTTTTTCGGGATATAAAGTACCCTATGTCTTTTTCTGATACACTGACAATGTGCGTACTAAATTTCATGATAATTCGTTATGTAGTTAAGGCGTAAAAAACTCACATTCACATTTATAATATTAGTTAGGGTTAGGATAAGTGTTCTGGTTAATGTTACCTAATCTCTTATAATCTATGGTTGAGCTTGAGCAATATGGGAATTGGCAAGGATTATTCGGCTCTCGAAGGTACTTTTTGCTGGGGCAAAGAGAGAGTAAATAACATCAACATCAAGAGAGTAAATAACTGCCGATTTTTAAATATTTTTTCATAATAATGTAGCATCATTAAAATATTATAATATAATGAAATAACAGTAAAGTATACCAATCCCGATGTTTAGCGGAGGGTGTTCTGGTTTGCAGGGTGTGATATTTAATAGTGCTGGGTGTCCATTTTATGGTACAAGGATAAAACTACCTCGCAACTTTCGCCGCATATTAGTATTTAGTGTCTCTAACTCAAACCGAGGGGTTCCAACTTAGACCACAACGGTAGCAACGCATCTGTGACTGACTTCAGGTAGAACTTTAATATTTAAATAATACGTCCATGATGACTGTCTCTTTTTTATTATATAGGAGTAGCAGACGAGCATGCAGTCCACCTAATGGTAAGTGGCTACTGCCGCCCATGGACATCTTTAATTCTTTGAGGTCAGCCACAGATGCGCCCTTACTCCTGAGGACTAAGCTGGAGCCCCTTAGAAAAGTATGTCTCCCTTACCACACCCTTCAAACCATCACAGCAGCGCTTAACACTGCTGTTATTACGCAGAGAGAGGTGTGGCGGTAGTGCCGCCGGAGTCGAACCACAAAGGGTTCTACCTTCAAACAACATCAGATGGACTTCAACGATTGCTACTCCAATTTCATCAAAGCCGGTAAAGCTATATAAAACAACCATCAAAGGACGAAGTCACAATACTCTCCCTTTTAATTCGAGCATGAAAAAAATCTATACATCAATACCCTAAACAAATCCAAGCGGGGTTTCCCCTCCTTTCAATCCGTGTAATAACCCATACAGTGAATTTGGAAAGCATTTGATTACTCCAGAACAGGCGTCGGCAACCTTTTTCGGAAGAGCCAAAAGGTACAATTTACAATTCAAAGTTTGTGATGCCAAAATTATTTCTTGCCAACAGTAAATAGTAATTGCATAAAGTTTTTTGACAAAAAAAAAATGTTTTTATTGAAAAGAAAAAATACTATTTATTCTTACATAAATAGGTATTACAGGATAGACCACAGAAATAAATACAGATCTGTGAGATATACACTTCTTATTTAAATAAAAAATTAAAACAATTTAAAATTTACTTACAACACTAACTTCTACCTCAATTACAAACAATTGAGTAAAGAAATTCAATAAAAACTTTATTAAACAACGTAAGTGGCACGATTTATATTTTTAATAAATTAAATTATATTTGCGTATGGAACTAAAGAGCCGAAGCTTCACATCAAAAAGCCGCAGGTTGCCCACCCCTGCTCCAGAACTTTTCCCTTCAAGGCTTTTATCGGTCTTCAAAAGACTGGTGCGAATTGAGACACATTAATTTACTTCGGCGATTGATCGGCAGTTCTGGTACTGTGGTAGTTATCTTGGAGTAAGTTGGATTATGCCTTTTTAATACATTTTGGTCTAATAAATGGGTTTGAAAAGTAATATTTTTGAGCCAAAGTATGTATATGTGTGTCTAAAAAGGCTGTGATAGCCTAGTGGTTAAGAAACTCGGCCTCTCGATCGAGGGATCCGAGGTGCAAATCCCAGCCACGCACCTCTGATTTTTCAAAGTTATGCGCGTATTAGAAATTAATAATCACTTGCTAAACGGTAAAGGAAAACATCGTGAGGAAACCTGCATACCTGAGATTTATAAAAAAAAATAACTTAAATGTATGTGAACTCTACCAATACGCACTTGGCCAGCGCAGACTATGTCCTAATCCTTCTTATTATGAGAGGAGATCCGTGCCCAGCAGTGGGACAGTAATGGGTTGTTGATGATGTATTTGTGTATGTCTTTTTTCTTTGGACGCCCTGCAGCTTAATTGGCTTTATGGATTTAAATATATGAGGTATCGTTGGATTTGTAAATCATATGAGAACCTCATATAGCAGTCATATTTCTGATTTTTTTTTGTTTTTTGTTATAATAATTTTCATCAGTTTTTTTCTCTTCGATCACTAATAAGAACGCGTCAACCCGTTGTCTCACTTAGGTATAAATAGTCCACTACGTTGGCCAATTCGATTCAGGCCATTTTAAAACCTCTCAGGCCTGTATCTTATCAGTCGTGATATTTTTCTACGTGCTGTCCAGCACGTTGCAAAAAACAGTAGCGGAGGTGACAACGAACCACGAAGTGCCAAAACATTCTCCATTCAAAAGATCGAAGTTAAGTGAGGATCGGAACTCGTGCACTCATCTCGCTAACATCTGGCACCGTTACGTTTGTTGAACCCTCGTGAATAGGATCTTAGGATCGAACTTGTTCTACGCTGTTCAATATTTCATACGACTTAAGTACTACTTCTGATTCTTAAAGCGTTCCGATTCCTACTGTTTGTTTGGGTATTGTTTTCTTGTTTTGATTTGTATTTGTAAAAATTTAGCTCAAATCGCCTATTTAAAATTTTTGACGAATTCAGTGTAATAATAGATTAAATCTAGATGGTCTGTATATATGTTTATTACTTACATACTTCAATTCCGTAAAAAAAATTATAGTTAGCTCTATACATGACCGGAGTTCGAACTCGGACCCTTTGGTGGTCGTCAAAATTTTAACGTAGCAACGCCTAGTGACGGACCCTTATGTACGACTGCAATCCTATCTGGAGTTGTCTACTCATGCGCGGCAGTAGCCACTTACCACCTTACCATCTTAATTTCATACTTAACACAAAAACATGATTCCTATCTTAATTTAAATTAATTAAATACTCCATCACTAAAAGCATTGTCACAATTTAATTACAGAAATATTAAACTTGCTCAAACAAGACATTATTAAGGTATTCTGTTAGGCTGTATTGTATTGGCAACAAAGAAACAAGGAATGGAGGATGGTTTATTAATGATATGAATATTGGAAAATATAATAGGACTGGAATTTGAGAAATAGGCATACCAAATACTCATATGAGTAATACTCGTGTGAGTCACAAGACAGTCATATAGGTCACTACAAATAACATTACTTATTTGTTACTCAGTATTTTACAAGCCTCCATTTTTTTAAGATGGTAGAAACCTCGATGGTTCGACTCCGACGGAACCACTGACACCTCTATTTTTTGTCTAATAACAGCAGTGGTTAAAGCTGCTGTGTTCTGGATTGAAGGGTGGTAAAGACTTATCCGAGGCATCCCAACTTAATCCTTAGGACATCTTACCTTATGTGGGGAAGATTACATACATCCAAGGGCAGCTATTGCTATTTATCGTCGGGTGGGCTGCATGCTCGTTTTCGATATTTTAATATTATAATAATGTCACATGCATTACGTAGCTTCTATCTCGGGTTTCCTTAGAAATCGTGTTTTATTATAAAACTTTAAAAACTTTACGTAGAACTCGTATTAACTCTTTTTAGTAAGGAGTCTTCTCAGAAATACGTTCAAATTACTTATTTAAATCATTTTTCAATGAAAACTCCTTACTTCGTTTATAAATCATTTTATATTCATTTAATAATAATAAAGAATAACAAAAACAAGAGGAAAGTTTTTGTTAAGCTATTTTCTAGATTCCTGGCTTCATAATTACTTAATTAGGCTTATTTTACTTAGAAATGAAGAGGTCCTTTCTAAAGTATATTTTATAATCTCAACAAAACATTTTACGGGCTAAATAAAAGCACTTGTTTCACCGTAAGAGAGTAGCAATGAATTTGTCGAGCGATGCTACAATGTTAACCGCAGTCAGAAGACAGTTGAGTGAACACTAGTGGCTAAATTCATGTGCTCTCTTACGTGCTCCAGAGGGTACGTTAATTCGTTTGTCTCTTTATCATTGGATAGCAGCAGTTAAATTATGTCGAAGGAAGATTTGCGACAAAATTTCTTTAGCAGCCCGGCCATTCATTCGTCTAGTAATAAGCATAGAAACAACAATATGGTATATGCCTTAAGATTCTTCCAATTGTGAGAAGACATACCTAACCGTGAGACACACAAATGATTGCAAACAAATAACTCTTTTAACGTAACACAGCGATACTTCGCTTCACTTCAAGAATTCAAACGATTAAATTTCCATCGCTTCTCGTTCATTCGCCGTGTATCAGACCACTCGGTGCGTTAAAAAGCCCTGCAGGATGCTTAGATTAAAGAACACGTTCGCCCAGTGATATCCGAATTTAAATAAATTATTATAACATTAGTTTAAATTTAAATGAAGACGGTAGATTTATGAATCATGAATTTTTTTATGTCTGAATACTTTTGATGGACCTGCGTAGCGGAGCGTTCACTTTGCTGATCTGTCAGACCAGATTTGCGGGTTCGTTACCTGGATAAGATTTTTTCAAGCGATTATATTTCTATCGCTTCTCGCTCATTCGCTAACTATCAGACCCGTCGGTCAGTTATCAAGCCCTACAGGATGCTTGGATTAAGGAGATCTTGTCAAGGACAAGGGCGGCACGTCCGCCCAAATCCGAATAGACGAAGTTTGTACAGATATCCGGATTTAAATAACGTTAATTTAAATTTAAATTAAGAAAATGTATTTTACATTCTGCAAAGTCCGCTTCAAATGTATTTTGTAGGTAGAGTCCGTTGTGGTTCCGAAGGCACCATCGTTACGCGTTTTTTGCCTAATAACAGTAGTGTTAAGCGCTGCTGTATTCCGATTTGAAGTGTGTGGTAAGGTAGACTTGCTTATCTGAGGCGATCCAAATTAGTCTTCAGATATATAAGTATACGAGGGTACGTTTTTAAGTTCGCGGAATGAGGGACAAGGAGCGAAAATAAAATGTCAAAATTATTTTTCTTTTTCTACATATTCTCCTGCAAGACGAATGCATTTTTCAGATCTTTGTATTAACTTATTTAAACCCTCATAAAAAAATGTTTTGTCCTTGTCGGAAAAATACGAGGAAATTGCGTCCTTTACTTCTTCGTCTGTAGAAAATTTCTTTCCACGAGGGTACTCGTATCTTTAGATTTTATAAATACAAGGATTACGTTTTTTGTGCTTTCTTACGGGAGGCGATCCAACTCAGTCTTCTAATAAATATAAGTCGGATAATCTTCATATATTAGTATGCATATATATGGATTAGATCTTTTTCATACGGAACTCTAAAATTGCTAATGAATATTAATGATTTAACAACATTGTTAAATGTAGTTATATCCATAAGGTTGTTCTATGTAGTTAGTTTCAGTGCAACAGATGTTTCCAATTGAAACTAATTTAACAAACCTAATGAATGACCTAGAACGCCCATGTGTTAAGAATGCAAGTGCAATTAGTTAGATACTGACTGCAATCAGCCATCACATGTCCGGGAATTATTTAAAAATGCATTTTATTACTAATTACTACTAAAATTGTAAAATTTTATACAAACGTCATACCTATTTCTGCCTAATAACAGTAGTGTTCAGCGCGTTGTGTTATAATTTGAAAGGTGTGGTAAGGGAGACATCAGAGGTGTTCTAACTTAGTTCAGGGGTAGGAACGCATCAGTGGCCGACCTCAGATAGGACTCTTATCTTATGTGGGGTTGATTACAGATGTCCATGGGCATCAGTAGCCTACCATCAAGGTGGACTGCATGCTCGTTTGCTACTTCAGTGTTATAAAAAAAATGAACAGACAATCGTCTACTATAAGTCTGTTGCAAATGGTCATGCTTTACGTAAAGTACTCTTAGGTATGATGGATACCTCAAAATGTTTTTTAACGTTGAAAATAACCTGTTTATTTTATCTGGAATTGGTTACAGATGTCCATGGTCAACACTAGCCACTTACCATCAGGTGGATTGTACGCTCATCTGCAACTTCTTTGTTATAAAAAAGCCGAACAAACAACCGTCTGTTTTTTAACTTGGTTGCAAATGTCATACTTTTTTATACTTTACAATACTCTTAAGTATGAAGGTTCCCTCCAAACGTCTTTTACATGCATGCCCCAAAACTTTTTACTATAACAGGTGCAGTATATTAGATAGAGCATTTTAAAATTTTACAAATAGTTACCATTTATACATGCCCGCACATAAATTGCACCCTCATTTCACACGAACATTTAGATACACAGACAAATATATTTTTGTATTTACAGCACTACCAGCATCAAAAAGTGTTGATTTAGTATTCGTAAAATAGAAATTTGTTATATTTGAGCTAACAACAAAACTATAGTTAACTTCAGATTTACTTTGAAAACATGTAATCAAAAGTGGTATTATGGAGATCATATCCCTTACGCACTAGCAACAGTAACATCAATAATGGTATTTTGTGTAATAATAAACAAGCCAAGTGCGTCGCACTCGCACATAGAAGGTTCCATACCTCGAAATTGTTATTTTTATTTTATTTTGAATAGTCTATCGTAGCAACTATAGAAGTTAATGCATTTTGCATGTGTTATTAAACCTGCCAAAGTAATACGTACTTTGTAAAAGAAATCAATTGTCTATCCACTACGGTTAAAAAACAGAGTCCTATGACGGACGAACAGACAGCAAGCAAGCAGCCAGCAGTACGGAACCCAAAAAAATAGTAACAGACCGAAGTTTCTTTTTTGCTTTGCAAATCGGCCGAATCGTTCGCTAAAAATAGATTTGTCTACCCACTGTTGGTCACATGACTCCCCGCATCTGGTAAGCCCGAAACTTCACTACTTCACTACGCTACTCCAATGAAGTGAAGAAAATAAATCCTATACAACAATATCAACAAACTCAATTTCTGTTACTTGCAAGTCATGATCAAATTATAAAGTGTGACGCTCGTAAAGCAAAAACGGTACAGAGTCAAATTTCTGAAGACCTAAACGAAATACAAATATAACAACATATAAAGTACAAGGTGGCGTAAAATTAACCATCCAATTTTGCTTTAGAATAACGTTTGTACTAAAAAAAAATCTTTACTTGGACCTATAATTTTTTTTGCTAATTAGAAAAAATGATATCATTGACATATAGTTGACCACCAGCATTGATATATAGTTGAGTCCGTTTTATCATATTTTCCACGACTTTCCTTAAGATTTCCGCCGACAACACTTCTCATTCCAGTCGAATATTCTCCTTAATGTTAAACTTGTATATCTGATATATCGGCTTATTATCTTATATATAAAATTCTCGTGTCACAATGTTAGTTAACGTACCTACTCGTCCGAAACGGCTTTGCAGATTTTCACCAAATTTTATATACATATTCAGTAGGTCTGAGAATCAGCTACTATCTATTTTTCATACCCCTAAGTGATAAGGGTTGTTCACCCTTAACATTTTTTTATTTATATGGCAACAACTTTAACCAATGTTAACCATATTGATTATTACTCACGGGCATAATAATAAACAATCAAAATAACCACACAACCAAAGTTCTCTTCCAACAGAATATATCTCATATCTTCCCAACAGATGCTCAAGTTACCTGGCGCAGTCTAGTCATTTGTGTAACAAACGTAGCTCGTACGAGTTGCACAAAGGAGTTGCGGTGATTTATACACTGTTAGAACAACAGTTTGTTTGTTGTTCGTCTATGTTACAAATAGACGTGGATGAAACCGCGTGTCTGATCGGTAGAATGACTGCTCCGCCACGGGAGTCTTCGGTCTAAGTAATTTAATTTTTTTGTTTAATACAGCAAAATAATTTGATACCCTAAAATTTGTATATACGAGTTAATCCATGAATCGATTCTTATTAATACATAATGTTAACTAATTATTTACCTACCACCTTTTTAATTTAGTAGCAAACTTTGGTTAACATTGATTATTACTGTCTGTGAGTATCAAAATGAACACACAAAGTTCCCTTTCTAACTTAGCATACATCTCATATCTTCCCAACAGATGCTCAAGTTACCTGGCGCAGACTAGTCATTTGTGTAACATACGTAGCTCGTACGAGTTGCACAAAGGAGTTACGGTGATTTATATACTGGTAGAAGAAGTTTGTTTGTTGTTCGTCTATGTTACAGATAGACGTTGATGAAACCATATGTTTTATGCTATACGAGTAAGAATGATTTTTTACGCAAAAAGTCTAGTTTTTGGAGTAAAATGGATGCGAATAAAAAGTTGGTACTAATTCGACCGAGGAGGACCCGACACCTTTTTTCTTTTTTATAATACAGAATTAACAAACATGCCATCCACCTAATGGTAAGTAGCAAATGCCGCCCAACAATATCAACACCCCAACTGTCATCAACTTTAGATAAATAGTTGAACACTGCTATTATTAACCAGAAAAGTGTTGCCATGGTGCCTCCGGAATCTAACCACCAAGGGTATACTACCACGTTAAAATTCTGGAAATTTCTGGAATAGTATAGAATATAGATACCAGTTGATTTACATTCGAAGCGACTGTCTTAGTCCAGGGTGGTGGCAACGCCTCTGTAATCGACTTCAGGAACCTGTTTCATATGGAGTTATTTACAGCTGCAAGCGGCAGTTACCACTTACCACCATAAAAGGTGGTAGAACCCTTTGTGATTCGACTCCGGTAGCACCAACGCCACACCTGTTTCTGCCTTATAACAACAGTGTTAGGCACTGCTGTGTTCTGGTTTGAAGGGTGTGGCAAGGGAGACATACTTTTCCGAGGCGTTCCAGCTTAGTCCTCAGGGGTAGCGGCGCATCTGTGGCCGACCTCAGGTAGGAATATCTAATCCTATCTGGGGTTGATTACAGATGTCCATGGGCGGCAGTAGCCACTTACCATCAGGTGGACTGCATGCTCGTCTGCTACTCCTATATTATAAAAAAAACCATCAGATGGACAGCACGCTCGTTAGCTACTACAATTTTATTAAAAAAACAAGTCTATTGAAATGAAACTTTCAAACATTTCAGAGCGTTTGAATGTCAGTTCGGAATATATTTGATCAGATGGTCCGTAATTTAAATGTCATTAGTATTCATGGTGCTCACGTGAGTTCCATTAAATAACGTGTCAGTGAGCTGTAATATTTTAAATCTACTGACAACGTTTGCATGACAAAAAATATAGCGAAAATTTAGAGAAATATTTTTTGATGTTGAATATTTTTGTAGCTCTACAATACATGGGTTCGCCAGCTATTTCTGGCTTTTAACAGCAGTGTTCAGTACATGGTTCAAATTTCAAACTTTTTTCTGATTTCTTAAAGTTACGTACGTATTAGAAATTAATTATCACTTGCTTTAATAGTAAACGAAAACATTGTTAGGAAATTTGCACATTTGAGAATTTTAAAAAGTTGTAAATGGTATGTGAAGTCTATCAATTTGCACTTGGCCAGCACGGTGGCCTATGGCCTAAAACCCCGTATTAAATAAAAATCAAAGTATTGCCCTTTTAGTTTCTCCGTGACATACTGAGCTAGCACGAATTATCTGAGTCATTACCCTCCAAGCCTCATTTCCAACGACACAACTAACCTACCTGTATTTTTTATAATAATAAAGCAAAGAAGCATACAGTCCACCTGATGGTAAGCGGCTATTTCCGTCCATAGATATCGGCAATCAACTCCAGATAAGTTTCCTACCTAAGAACAGTATATAAGAAAAGTTTATGGAGTTTCTTTCGCCGCTTCTTCTCCATAACGAAACACCTTGTGAAGTGGTGGTGGATGTATTGACATTCAAAAAGTGCTCTGTAAAGAACCTATTATTTGATTTGATTTGATTGATTGATTGAACAGATTCCCCCTGAAAACCTACTTAGCAAGTCTTATTTGAATGTCTCCCTTCAAGGTGGACCACAGCAGCGCTTAACACTGATGTTACTAGATAGAACTACTACTGTTTTCCACTTTTAAAATGTTTTAGAATAAAATAATAACCCCAGTATTGCCCTATTAGTTACCCGCCACATACTCGTAATACTCGCATTAGCAGACGTTATCCGAGTCATTACCCCGCAAGCCTCATTTGCAATAATCTACCTGTATTGATATATTTCATACAATAGCGAGCTATCTTCGAGCAAATTGAAGCGAGCTAAGCTAAGATTAATGGTAATACCGAGGCATTTGTGTAGTCTTTTTATGGCACAATTTCTACGCGTGTACGTGATCTGAAATTTGAAGTTTGGAAACATGGTCGGAACATGTATTCTGTTTGAGATCCATAGGATTTTGTGTAAATCTGTTCCTAGTTCCCATGTATCTTTCTTCAATTATAATGAAAACTCATTTTTTATTTCATTTCATTTTTGAAGATATTCTCAGGTTTATTATCAAAGATTTTGAATCAGATTTTTATCTGCGATTTAGAAATAATTTATTCCTATTCAAAAAACATATTTTATGGTCACGAAACCTACAAACATAAATGTTCATAGAATTATTTATGTAAAATGTGTGAAGTTTATCAATACGCATTTGATCAGCTTAGTTTACTGTTCATTCTAAGAAGAGGCCTACGCCCAGCAGTGGGACATAAATGGGTCAATGAAATTCTAAGAATAGGTAGGTAGGGTAGTAGGTATCTTAGGCAGTAATTTTGAAAATGAAGCTTTACAAAATTGCAAAGCCGGGTCTTTTAACGTAACAATTGTTCCTATTTCTTTGTCTCAATTTCGAGTTAAACCCAAATTGGGTAAAATCACATCGGCAGCCACAATAAGGAAAAAGAGGTAGAATTTAAACCTTAAATTGGATACATTGCTAACATTTCCTGCAAATACCTTCAAGGGAAGACCAAAGTTGAGATGGTATAGTCCGCGCCAAATTTCTAGTTCGCTCTGAAGTTGTTGCGCATTTGTAGTCAGTGAGCCAATGCGGTCGAACATTACTACAAGCATATACTCCGTAGCAACAGTAAGTGCACACTAACGCAGCTACGTACGCGTGGGTGAGAGCGGGTAGCGGCCGGGTGCCGAGGGGTCCCGGACTGGCTCATTCCAGCTAATATCTACAACTTGCTATTGCGACGCGACTCTTTTCTACATTCAGAGCGGACTAGAAGTTTGGCGCGAACTCTACGATATTAAGCGTTACTTTGTTCCAGTTTCAAGGATGTGGTAAGTGAGACATACTTATCCGAGGCGTTCCAGTTTAGTCCTCAGGGTAACGTTGCATCTGTGGCCGACTTCAGGTAGGTATCTAATTTTATTTGGGGTTGATAACAGATTTCAATGGGTCAACTTACCATCAGCTGGACTGCACCCTCATAAGCTTCTTCAATATTATAAAATAAAGTGTAGATTTTAACTTCACTAATTATAAATTTTCTTCTTGGCTCTCTCTCTAATTCAATTAAGATGTTATCTTCGTAAGCCTATACTTAAGATAAATGGGGTAATTGTCGTTAATTTAAATGGCAAAATGTGTCTACTCGTGCGCGAATGTGGTTAAGTGGAGGAAGATTTACGAATATGGTACGAATATGGCTATACGTTTTCTTATAATATTGGAGCTGCCCATGGACATCTGTAATCAACCCAATATTAGGCTACCTGAAGTCACAGATGTGATACTACCCCTGAGAACTAAGTTCAACCCCTATATTAACCAATAGGTAAGCCTCATCCATAAACCTAAACACAACAGTGCTAATACTTTGAATTAGAATTTTGAATACTGCTGTTATTAGGTTGAAATAAATACTGTGATGGCACTTAGGTCGAACCACACAGAGAACATGCTCCAAATATACTTACATATTTACCTGATCATTAATTTATATTAGACTAATTTATAATGTAAGTGATTATAGCCAGTTCTACATATTTTAAAAGCAACCCAATTGAAATCACCAAGCTATCTCGATTGTGGCTTCGTGCCGACATTTCAGAGCTTAAACAGCCGAAATCCTAATTGATTTGAATCAGACAGCGGACCACAAAAAGGGAGGTTTTAACTGAATTCGAATCGTTCGAATGGACTCAAAGATCTTGGTATTTGCGCTAACTGGTAGACGTAAGCCGCTCAATTTAGAGCCCGGTGAGACGACACCGGCACGGCACAGCAACGACATCGTCGTTATTAGTGTCCCACTGGGCACGGGTCTTCTCTCAGATTGAGGTGTTTAAGCCATCGTGCTGGCCAAGTAATTAATTTCTAATATGCATATTTTGGAAAATCTGAGGAGCCTGGGATATTAACCTCGAATCCCTTGAATAAGAGGCAGAGTTTCTTTAAGACTAAGCTATCACTGCTTATAGAATTATCTCCACTAGTGGCACCGACATCAATGAACGCACTATTTTTTGAAATTTTACTGCACATTGTTTTACTGGCCCGACACGAGACCGGCATGGCCGGCATGATGTTATGCCGTACCGGCATCGTGTCGTCCCAACGAAGAGCCCTTAGATGTAAGCCGCTCAATGGTTTTAACTTTTCATTGTCATTTCCTGAACTGCGGACGGAGATTATTTGCAATAAGTTGGAAAAATCCGCTAGAGAGCGGCATTGAGGGCTATAAAATTCGAAAGCAATAAAACAAATTAATCTCTTCCTAGAAAGCAATTGGAATAGAGTGGGAATTTTTTGTACGTAAATAGGTAGCCCTATTGGCTTTCACTTCGTTGAGTGCAGATTTACACCCATTATGTATGAACAAATTATACAATGTTTATTCACCAAAAATCGAAATTTGTTAAAGAAAATGTGTGATGTCGATCTCTAGTAGACAAAACATTGGTATTTGGCAGGCAATACAAAAATTCAATTGTATACCTGATTAAATTAAAATATCTAATATTAGTAGATACTAGGGTAGGTTATCCCTGTACTTCCGGGACAAGAATAGGGCTACGGTATCCCCTGCCTGTCGTAAGAGGCGACTAAAAGGGGGCTTCTGGGGTCGTGGGTGGTAAGAGTGGGAGCTCTAACCGCCCTGCCAACGGCCCCGGGAAGGACGGCGGAATGTGTGGTCGCATAACTCTGTGTCGCTCCCAAGGCATCGGGTACCTTTTGAAGAAAAAAAAAAAGATACTAAGGTAGGTAGATACCTTACTACATCCTTCAAACAAGAACACAAAAGATTTAATTCGCCGGGCCGTTTCGCAAGTTAAAATTTCTACCACGAGAGTGACGTTAATATTTATGATACGCAGTATTGCAGGTAACGTTAGAGACAAAGGCTTGTGTTTGTACTGCGATGTAAGGACAGTATTCAATAGTGGTCTAATATTAACATGTACACGGCATTTTACTTTCATGTGAGAGTGTCTTTTGTGTAAGATTTTAAAGGAAATTTGGTGAACATTTTGTTATAAATATTGAAGTATAAACTAGAATGTCCATCATATAGTAAGTAACCATTTAAGCCTATAGATATTTGCAGTCAATTATCTGGGGTCGTGTTGCTAGGACTAAGCTGGAATGTCTTGGATAAGGACGTCTTCCTTCATACCAGAACACAGCCGCGCTAATACTGCTGTTATCACTGTTGACAGTCAGATTTATGTTGTGGTGCTCTTGGAGTCTAACCATGTATATAGTACATAAGAGCAATAGTAAGAAGCAATGTTACATAATTACGTAATAAATCAACAACAATGAATATACGATACTATAAAAAATATATAACGAAAATTAGTATGCTCTTATACGGTTTGGTACATGTAGCGTAAAGCGAGGCGCCTCATGAAATATTATTAAACGGGGAACTTGTAAAAGCGCTGAAGCCGCTCGCATTAATAGTTCCAGCGTGTTCGTTTATTAAAAAGTTTATAGCTTGCGTTACCGCGAAATAATGGCGGGAAGTGTTTGAGCGGAGAAAAAATGAATTTTAACTATTCATAAATATTACGCTTAGCCTTTTGTGTCGGATTTTCATACTTAGCCGGATTTTTTGTGAGCATTGAATTAACTGGAGTGAAATGTTAACAGTATGTGTGGAAAGGCTAGAGTTTTAGTAATGAGATTAGGTATTATATTAAGGTCTTGTTTCACTAGTTGCCATAGATTAGTAAAGATTACTCACTCTTAACAAGAAAATGTACCCAGTTTTGAGAATTGAAATAGTTGCGTAAAAAGTTTTGCCACGTCTCCGTGCTAAAATATCCCTAAAATATTTGAAATAATTATGTATTCAGTATGTAAATTGTACATTGTAATTGTAAATTACGCAGTATTAGTTATTTATTCGTAAATTTTCTCTAAAAATGTTTTTATTTGTCAAGAATTCAAAAAAAGAATTTACGATAATAAGCCATTTGTGGCTTCATTCAATTTCAAGACGGCGAAGTATCTTTACTAATCTATGTAGTTGCTAATAAGCTTGGTGCTGCAATCCTTTTTATGTGCCATTGCTGGGCATGGGCTTTCCTCACAAGTAGGGGAGACCTCGAGCTTACTCTACTACACTACACCGTTAAGTTCACTGTTAAGACCAATGACCAACGTCTGCCAAGGTTAAACGACTACCATAGGAATAATGACAATCGGAATTAATTGCCTTCCGCATAGATTAGTAAAGATTATTCACTCCTAACAAGAAAATGTACCCAGTTTTGAGAACTGAAATAGTTGTGTAAAAAAGTTTTGCCACGTCTCCGTGCTAAAATGTCCCTAAAATATTTGAAATAATTATTTATTTATTACGTAAATTACGTAATTATTACGTAAATTAGTTATTTATTCGTAAAATTTCTCTAAAAATGATTTTATTTGTCAAGGATTCAAAAAAAGAACTTACTAAAATAAGCTGTTTGTGGCTTCATTCAATTTCAAGGCGGCTAAGTATCTTTACTAATCTATGGCCCTCCGATGTATTGAAGCGTTTGAAATTTAGCCACTAGTGGTCACCCATCAAACACCCAATGTAGAGACATTTATTACAAGCTTCCGCCATTTACTAAAGAAGTCTTGCCCAGCAGTGGGATAACATTGTCCTGAACACAGGGAGAACAGAGAAATTCATCAATTCATTATATTGATATTTTAACAGATTTTTAAAGTCAGTTATAACCACATAATATAACATGGACTAAATCTTTAAAAAATGACCTAGCTACACCTACAGCTATATCAAAGCTATTATTTAAATGCTAACTCCCAGCGGTGTAGCCTATCTTGTTCACCGGTTCAGTGGCTTTAAGTACCTAAACCTGAATTACTAAAATCCTACAATCGTGACTCGGTTCAGGGTCGAGTGGGGTGTACGGTAACTTGATAAGGCACTTTGTTCACCAATTGATATGAAGCGATGAAGCGAATAAATAAAATTAACTGACTGAAAGGTTTAAATTAGATTTTTGTAATGGGCATTATTTTAGCTAAACAAATTTTTTTAAACGAGTAACCGATTTTGACGGACCTTTTACCTGAATTTTAAAACAATACCCATAGATTAGTAAAGATTACTTACTCCTAACAAGAAAATTTAACCAGTTTTGAGTATTGAAATTGTCACTATCAGCTGTTTTCCTGTTTGAAAAATATTTTAAAAATGTAGTTTTTAGAGCATTTACGAATGAAACGACATTGCTGACTGTTTGTCAGCCATTTTGCCATTTGTTGCTTCCATTATACTTCACTCCCTGTAAAATAAAGGATAACTATTCTAAAATATTTTATTGCGTGCTACATAAAAGTTCAAAAAACATTCAAACTTTAACGTTAAAATTTATCGAAGTTATACCTTGGAAATACCTAACTCCATAACTTACATCTTTAAAAAAAATGTTTCATACAATGTCAAGCTTATCCTAATGGTACATGTGGAGCTGGAGCTACTTCAGACCACACCGTTTTACCGTACCAACATCTTTAGCATTATTCCCATTATCTTCGCAAGCCGGGTTCAGCGGTCATCGCCCTTATTTGCGAAACAGTTACTCCGTGAAGTGTAACTTATCAGCAATAGTGAAGTTACAACTTATTTATCAGAAGTGTAGTGATTAATTTGTTGACGCTATCCACTAGGGGTTACGTCAGGGCCGGATTTGGAGGTTTTTTTAATATAATACTACTTTTACACGCGGCTTCACTCGCGGTCAGAGGTTTTTAATTGCTTTCGGGATGGGTACTTATTCGGGATAAAATGTACCCTGTGTTCTTTTCTGAACCACCGACATCGTGTGAACAAAATTTTATATTTGTAAAGATAGAAATAGCAAATGAGCATGCAGTCCACATGATGGTAAGTGGCTACTGCCGCCCGTGGACATCTGTAATCAACCCAATAGGATTAGATATTCCTACCTGAGGTTGGCCACAGATGCGCCGCTACCCCTGAGGACTAAGCTGGTGGAACGCCTCGGAAAAGTCTGTCTCCCTTACCACACCCTTCAAAACGGAACACAGCAGCGCCTAACACTACTGTTATTAGGTAGAAATAGGTGTGGCGGTGGTGCCGCTGGAGTCGAACCACAAAGGGTTCTACCACTTTCAAAGTTTAAACTACATGTATCAGTAATATAAAGAGTAGCACCAAAATGATATTCTATATATTTCAGCATATTCTTTTAACCGGTTACAACTAATATCAATATATTTCAGACCGTTCCCAATGCCGTTCAATTTCTCCGCTCGTAAATATACACACTTGACACATCAAAGTTATTCCTTATTATATCTATCTTATCTTATTTTATCTTGCAATTTTATTTAACGCCGTTTGTATAATATGATCTACAACGAGCAAAAGAAAACCGCTTCGCTCGTCTAAGGCGCAAAGCACACGGAGCGTTTTTCTTCCGCCACCGAGCGTGGATTCGAATTAGTTGTCTTTTGTTTTGAAAATGACAACTACTTACAACATACATTTCCATATTCTAGAATTTCTGAAACAAAAGAACATGGAATGAAAGCAAAGTTAAAGGTAGTTGTCATTTTACAAATAAAAGAACTATTCTGCGTCCGCGAGTAGACCGCAGAAAAACGCTCCGTGAGCACTAAGCCTTAGATTCAAATAAAAAGCAAGCGTAGGTGTATGAGATCGAGATATTTAATTAAAGCAGGATGTCAATTAAGTTGTATTGTGCTTAATTTTTCTTAATTAATTCGCGATTCAAAGGTGTGATTTCTGAAAAGCATTTTCTAACACATGTTTAGTGATGAAAAAGAACAATAGGACTATACAAACCAGAGAATAAAAAAAATGGACTGCTTGATAGTATAGCCTTATGTACCACAATTAAGACACCTTATATCTTAAATTTGGTCAAGGCGTTTGGGTTGGAGGTTAGCCAAAGAATGAGACATACATATGCTAGAAAAACCTTTCCAGTGGGGTAAAAAATACGGTCGATTTGGGTACCTCCTTTTTTGAAGTCGGTTAAAAAAAGATTACTTGTAGATATTTCTATGAAAACGTGTCTACACAAATATCTATGACACAAATGTCATAATTCCGTTATTTACGCTTTGTACGATCGACGGTTGTTCCGGAACGACGGATATGCAAATATTTGTTCCGGACTGGTCTGGAATTCGGATTATGATGAGAAAATGCTTGTGGCGTAAGTCTTGATTTTTATGACATACCTGGTCTTAATATTGTTAGAACCGCATTGTCCTGTTTGGTTTGGAATGAAGCTTGGACTCTTGTTATAAATTACCTGAAAAAAAATACAAATATTAATAAATATAATTCAAACAACTGAAAAACACCATTTTATGATAAAATCGACTAAAAAGTATAACATAATTTTCAATCTAGGAATCAATTAAGGAACAGTAAATAGTATAATTGTGGAAAAAGTGTGGGGTGCTTTTCGAAAACTGATAAATGGAGCACCCCACGCTTTTTTCACAATTATACTATTTACTGTCCTATAATTGATTCCTAGATTGAAAATTATAAATTAATTAAAAATATAAATTGATTGAAAATAATGCAAAATAAAGAAGTTTGGATGGGAGTTTGTATCAAGATGAGTGATGATGATGATGTGAGATGCTATTTACTAATACTTTTATATTACAGTAGTAGGCTTTATAAAAATTGAACATTTCTATCTAATAACAACAGTGAGCAGCGCAGCTGTGTTTTGGTTTGAAAGATGTGGTAAGGGAGACATATTTTTTACAGGCGTTCCAGTTTGGGCCTCAGGGCTAGCGACGCTTCTATTGTCAGCCTCAGGTAGGAATATAAACTTATGGAGGGTTGATTACAGATGTCCACGGGCGGCTGTAGCCACTTACGATCAGGTACTACATGTTCTTTGCTAATAAAATTGTATTTAATAAAATCAACTTTTTCTTAACACTTTATATATTTTAAGTCATATGTTTTTTTATGTCTACAATCTCATTGTCAACGTGGTTGTAACAGTGAAATCATAGAACTAATGCACTATGTATTTCAATAAAATATAAAATTATTTTGTCACAATGTTAGTTACCGTACCTCCGAAACGGCTTTACCGATTTTCACCAAATTTTATATGCATATTCAGTAGGTCTGAGAATCGGCTACTATCTATCTTTCATACCCCTAAGTGATAAGGGTTGTTCACCCTTAACATTTTTTTATTTATATGGCAACACAACGTTTGCCGGGTCAGCTAGTTTCAATACAAATTTTAATAAACATAAGTTAGACATAGACCAAAGTTAGGTCAGCCAGCTTACAAACTAACTACTTAACCAACGGTAAATTGCAACGAATTTGTTACGTACATTCAAGTTATAAGCTTTGAGTATCAACTTGTCATATTACTCAAATCTTAAACTTCCAACTCAAAGTGCTTTGTTGAGTAAACTTCGAAACTCTATGTGGTAACTTGGTGTAAATGAACCCTTGAAAAATATGTTTAGTAAACTTTGAAGTGCAGTGAGATTTGTTATACAGTTAGTAATATACTGTAATGTTATATTTTTGTAACTGATATTTGCGAGTGAATTTTAAACTGAATTTAATTTCATAATTTTTATTGTAGTGTTTTTGTTTTTATATTTTTGATATTCACTTTTGTATATATGTACAGTCAGCTTCAATAGTAGGTTCACACCCAACGATGTTAATCCATTTTTGCACGTATAGGTGTTAATCTACTTTTGACGCGCTAGTGTATACCTACTTTTGACACCTTGCGATGTTACTCTAATTATGACGCTATGGGTGTTAACCGACTTATGAACGCTTGGGTGTATACTGTATACCTATTTTTGCAATCTTAATATGTTAACCTACTATTGAAGCTGACTGTACATTTTGTAAATTTATTTAAGGGTTAATTAATGATAATTTTAATGTTTTGTGTGGACATATATTAAAACTTATTGATTGAACGTATTAAAAATTAAACTAAATAAAATATGTTTTATTTAATTTTAGATTTTTCACTAACTTGACATTTTTAACAGCATTACTAATTTAAGTGGCATTGACAAGAATGAAAATTAAAATGAAAATCTAAATTTAAAAAAGTTTTAGTTATAACTGACTTAAGCAGTCGCGTCACCCATATATAATAAATCTCAAGTATTTTCCTTACGCCCTTCAAACCAGATCACACCAACTTTATAAGGCAGAAATGACCTATTATATAATGAATTACCTTAGAAACGGATTTGTTTCTGCTTCAGGTTAAACTCCCGTTCTAAATGGGTTTGATTACTGGTAACCATTTACCAACATCAGGTGCTTTTTTTATAATATAGGAGTGGCAGACGAGCATGCCTCCCACCTGATGGTAAGTGGCTACTGCCGCCCATGGACATCTGTAATCAACCCCAGATAGGATAAGATATGCCTAAATGCACTTCATTAACGCTACAGATGCGCCGCTAACCCTCAGCACTAAGCTGGAAAGCCTCCGAGTATGTCTCCTTTACCACTTATTATCAGCTGAACTGCATCCTTGTCTGCTATTTCTTTATTATAAAAAAATGTAAAACCCCTGTTCTAAGCTTTTCTAAGTTGGATTTCCTATGTCTATTACCTGCATGGGATATATAGTCGTTTTCTACTTCAATCTTAAAAAAATATATACATGTAAGTAGAGGTATTGTTTTTACAATTAACCCAAGAGATTTGACCACCATTAACCCCACAATGAGAAGGATTTAGGCCATAGTCCACTTGCCAACAGAACATATAGCCAGCTAATCACCTATACTTATACAAGTAACAATGGTTTGAATACGCCAGTCCACAGCGGTTTCAGTTGAACTCGGAATAAGTACGACAGTATGGCCTACGGGTCTAACTTATCCTTGCAAGCTCAAACCAGCTTTAAAAGCTCTAAACTAAAAGCTGTTTTTGCTCAGAGCTTTTTGTATTTCATCACGGGATTTTAGGCTTTATGTGTAGGAAATAAAGGTGAGTTTAGCGTGTATTAAGAAATAGTTACGTTCTTTCGGTATTGCGGTAAGGAACCGGTACAACCAGTATCAGACCGGTAAAGCAGTTGCTCTGCATAGCGAAAAAAACAGTTTGAACTTATTATGGGAATAAGTTTCCGACTTGATTTACAAATAAGTTTCTTTGTGAATTAGTGTAACAGTGGTGTTTTGGTAAAGGCTTTGGAGGTATTTTGGACACATTGTCTTTTCGATAGTTTGATAAAAATAACAATAGTAGGTTTGAAACTGATTACAGTTTTTTTTAAAGAAACAATTTTGTTATGAATATAATAGTACGACCGCCACGCCTGTTTTCGTATCTAATACATTAGTGGTTCGGGGTTCGAATCCCAAACATTATTTTTAAGTTACGTACATATTAGAAGGACATTTAGTGGAGAAACCTACATTTTGCACTTGGCTACTATGCTAGTATATTATCTTAAACTCTTCTCAGCATAAAGGCCTTAGGTCAACAATGCAGCGTATGGACATCTGTAACCAACCCAAGATAAAATTAGAATCTTACGGGGGTTGCCCATAACTGCATTATTACCACTGAAGACTAAGTTACAGTGCGCCACACGAATATGGCTTCCTTACCACACCCTTTAAACAACAAGACAGTATCTTCAATAGTTTATTCATGATTTAAGAATACAATAGATAGCTTCATTATTATCACATAACATCTAAAGCTAGACTTAATATTATCTTAATAACGCAAAGTCTCCTTAACTTATACGTATCTGTATGATAAATTTCGAGAATTCAAGAATTAACCCCGTTTTCCGTATTAAAATTGTCTCGGTCTAATTCAAATTCGACATGGAAATTCACAAACTCCGTGCAGACAGTCTAAAATAGTCTAAATACTGTGATTTGTGGAACATGCGTTTTACTGGCCGCAAAAAACGATAAGCGATAATGTAGGAAATATATGGAGAGACATTGTAAGCAACTCAAACAAGGGTAACGTCTCCAACTTAAAAAGTTAAGCGTATAAAAACTCTTTAAAAATCGTCCTTATGTAAAAGAGGATTGCATGGTAAGTGTGGCTACAAAGCAGACAGCTCCAATTTCTCGAACCTCGGCGAAACAAACGTATTACTTAATTTTGATGTATTATATCCTTTTTATAATATCTACATTCTACATATATAACATTGCGTTTGGTACCCACATACTAGATTTACGTAGGTTGAGGCTTTCGCCATATTTTGTTCCGATTATTTGTAGACTTGTAGATTGTAAAATCAGGGAACTGCGCGTCTTGGATATCATGGGCACACACATTGACGAATACAGAAAAACACAAACTCAGAACATAAATCTACATTCATTTATTACATATCTGTGTCTAGCCGGAGATCGATCCCGGATCCGCCTGGGTGTCAGACCAGTTTACTGAACCGCTGAACGACGCCGGCCATCAACTCAAATAAACTCTCTAACTATTTCAAAATTATAATAGCTTCTCGCGAACCCTGTCATAATATGACAAGTGTGCACAGTAAATAAGTACAAAGATTTCTGGGGCGACTAATTTACAATTTTCTTGTCTTTCCGCTCCAGTGATAATTAATAAAACGTGGCGTTTCATTCTTAATTCATTTCGACTTATTAAATTTTACTGTTTTGACAACTCGGAGAAAGGAACTCCGTAGTATATTATTAATTAATGAATTATAAAGCCTATCATAATGAAACAAAGTATTTACAAAGTTTAACAATTTAATAAGTTTTAAACCCGTTCCACAAAAAAACAGATCGAGACTATTATTGGTTTGAACATAAAATTCTATGAATGTAATATTGTGTCATTTTTGGGGAATTTATAATTATAATCACAGAATAAATCCACAATATCATTAACACCGTTCAGTCGGGATCCGAACTTGGGCCCGGTACGGGGCACATGTGTTGTCATAGTAACTTTCAACTCTCTAGCCAGGCTTAGAATACGGCTACCAATTAGGTATTTTCTTTTTTTGCGATTTTAGATCTAGAATATTTAATAAAATTCTAGCGTTTATGACAAGAATTTCCCACAGAAATGTATGGAACACATAAATTAGTAGATAATGCTTTACGTGAAAGATGAACACCACAAATCAATGGTTAACATGACTGCTTTATTGACAATTTCTTACAAGATAAAAAATAACCAAATAGACTGAATTATTTATAACTAAATAAGGAGTGAGGCCGAGGGCCGCTACTTGTGTAGTTCGTACTATCGTCGGCTGCGATTTTCACCAAACGCTAAAACCTTTCATAGATTTAAGGATTATTATATAATAGCAGACGAGCATGCAGTCCACCTGATGGTACGTGGATACTGCTGCCAATTGACATTTGTAACCAGCCCCAGATAAGATTAGATTCCTACCAGAGATCGGCCACAGATGCGCCGCTACCCCTGAGGACTAATCTGGAATGCCTTAGAAAAATATATCTCTCTTACCACACCCTTCAAACCAGAACACAGCAGCGCTTAGCAATCCTATTATTAGGCAGAAATAGGTGTAGTGATGGTGCTACTGGAGTCGAGCCCCAGAGGGTAACTACCTTTTGCAAAGGTTTAATGAGTCAAAAACACACATGCTTAGTTCTTAGGCTAAAAATGAGTTCCTTTTTGGTCTGAGATAGAATTACAATTCAACTTAGGGTTGTGTCCGTTCCGTTATAAATGAGCCAATCCTTCGCCGACTAAGTTGTGTAATCTTTCACTGTTACTAAGCCCTACAAATACTTATCAAGCCCTATATTACTGACGTTTCCCGAAAATTGTCTTAATGGTACATTGCCTCAAGTTCTCACTGGAAAATTCGACGAAGTCGCTAAGAAAATTGGTAGTAATGCTTTCCAAATCAAATTATCTCATTCATCGTAATAAAATGAAGAATGTTACCTAGGACTGACTTGTATAACTGAAGGCGTAGAACCCTGTAGTCTACACCGGCGGTACTACCGCCACGAATTTCTGACTAATAACAGCAGTGTTAAGCAGTGTTCTTTTTTTTTTATAATATAGGAGTAGCAGACGAGCATGTAGTCCACCTGATGGTGAGAGGCTACTGCCGCCCATTGGATTAGATATTCCTATCTAAGATCGGGAACAGATGCGCCGCTACTTCTGAGGACTAAGCTGGAACGCCTCGGAAAAGTTTGTCTTCCTTACCACACCCTTCAAACCGGAACACAGCAGCGAGGTATTTCAACTTATTCTTTAGAGGTAGCAACATATCTATAGTCGACATAAGGTAGGACTCTATTGTTATCTGGGATTGATAAAAAATGTCTATGGGCGGCAGTAACTACTGGCTATACTACTATTGATAATAAACTAAATTGTAACTTGTGACATAATATTACTTAATTTATTATTTACACGCATTAATGAGCTGAATTTAGTTCCAATGACTTATTTGCAGACTTATTACATCTAAGAATTTAGATAATGTTGTCATCAATCATCACACAACATCAATTCATTATTTTACATCATGACTAATTTTAACATTATAGACAACATTTACATAACATATAAATAGCAATAGTTTTATTTTAGGTGTTTGATTCATGATGAAACGTCATCTGTCTTTTTCAAGTGACGATCAAAAGTCCACTCTCATCTTCTAAACGCACCTAAACTATATCAAGAACTCTTCAATACGTTGCGTTCACGTCACGACAAACGTGAGTCCCAACCGGGGTCCATTGTTCACACATAACATATAATTTTATATCCCCAGCATGTCCCAGTTATGAGCTTCCATAAGAACCACGAAGTTCCCATCCGGCGTCTCATAATATTATTTTCAAGAACCTTTGTTCGAAACAATGGATTTTAGGAGTTGAGCTTTCGTAACTGAATTTATGCGCCGTAAAGAAATATCGCACACATCGAAGATGTCGCTTCTTCATTCTTCACGACACGATGCCGGCATCAGACGAGATATTGTAATTTCGCGTATCAACCAAGACCACAACTCTAATAGAGATATTAATTTATTGAATTAACCCCGTTTTTTTAAATCGACTCTTCGATCAGATATCCAGACCATATCCCCAGACCAGACTATGGACCACATCCCTAATTTAAATCGATTTCGCTCTGACAAAGACCCACTTAAAGCAGTAAGTACATGCGCTGTCTATTTAGATTTGTGTCTATAGCCGACGATGGCAGAACTGACAAAAGTTATATCAGCGTCCGTATCGTGCTGTGTCGTGTCGTGTCGTCTCAAGGAGGATCTCGGTGTTGGCACTCTGCGAGCAGACGCCAAGAAAGTTTGTCTTGTCAAGCAATTAACTTGTCAAAATTTGATTAGTGTTTTCATGCGACTTGTGCCCGCGATTCTGACTGAGTCGTGGGAAACATCTGACCCTGTAAGTATAACCAATGAAGTGTGACCTAAAAATGCAAAACTTTAGACTTACTTTCATACTTGTTGAAGTTTATGTTTACGTTGTACATCCTTAAAATCCTGTGCAACGACATTTAAAAACCTATCTACCTGAACCTTAATCTATCTTTTCTACAATATATACATATATAACAAGATTAAGCGTCGCGCGTCCGTCTATTGAATAATACAAAGAAAGGAAGGAGAACTGAGATCGAAAAAAAAATTGTAGGCATATATTATCAAATTACTATCTGTAGTAGGAAAAACATTAGATCATTTCATTATTATTAACAGCCGTAAGTTAGAACGTTGATTGGGTATCAAGCGCGAATCTAAAACATGGCTACTACCGCAGACGCTCTCCGGAAAGACCACCGAGACGAAAAATACGTTAAATTGTTAAAAACTTAGATATGTCAAGCAATTAAGTTGTGAAACCCCGATCAGTTACGAGAAAGGCAAACAAATGGACAAGCAATTGAAAAGTAAATGAGAACCCGTAGCGTTCTCGATTTCTCAAAATGGAAACGAAATTCAATTTGCTATTTGTTCCTAATCAGGCTATCGTGAACAGGTTTTTCTTTATAATAAGAACAATCTATAAACAGACAGTACCCAGTCTTCTAGACTAAAAAATGTAAAGATAACAGTCGGACAAGCCATATTTAAGCTTCTTCACTTAAGACACGGATTCGAATCTGCGGCACATAGATATTGTTTTTAGTCAGGCATTCCAGAAATTATGAGTATTCTCTTTTGTTTGGACGATGTATGGAAGCGTAGTAAATCTTTCTGAGAGTTAAGGTGTATCAAATTTACTACCCTGCATAAGTCGGCGTGGTAGCATTAAACCCCATTTTGAGCGAAAAATATTATATCACCTAAGCAAAACATTAATCGATTTATAAATAAATGGTAAATGGCTACTGGGTTTAAATTCGGTGTGCTGATAACCTGAAAGTTTTTTAGGATTCCTTACCCAAAGGGTAAAATACTTATAGTTTACAAACTAAGAACCACGCTAAAATTGCACAAGGGAAATCGTAATCGGTTAATCGTAAATCGATGCTAATGAGGAGAATGGAACAAAATTATTAAAATTCGTGTATTGTCATCGGTTCTTGATAAGTGTTCAAAATTTAAAATTAATTAACATTGAAAGTGGGTAAAAATCAAGTTCAAAGATTTCGTTACATTTATGAATGTAACGAAATCTTTGAACTTGATTATACATACATACAGATAAAAGCGTGGTAATAATTAGTCTACAAATTTCCAATTACATATAATGAATGTAGTGGACAAATCAGCCAAGAAGACTGTGTTAAGATTCACGGACATAAAGCTTGAGGAAAACCTAGCTCTTTCTGAATCATGTTTTTCTCCGAATATTTTTGTCAAGTACAATTCCCAGGAATGTAGGATTTTTATGTTCAATTTAAGTAATGCTGACCAAAACAAAATTGAACGAACACAAACCGAAGCCCAACGACATTCCAATAAATCTCACATTACAAGATAAATATTCTTTATTTGTTAGCCAGTTAGGAATAGACGTAAAATACAGAAAAAAAGGCATACAAAGCCGCTTCGTCCAACGGAAGTGATCTTTTCCAGGCAGCTTTTGGGAAAGCAAAAACAAACAAGTCTACGCAGGATAGGCCGTACACGACAGGAATCTTAGATAGCGAGTTGTTCTCATGCTACGTAGCAAAAGTTTAACCTAAACAATGAATTTGCCAATTTTTCATTATTGGCCCAGTGCTGGTACAGATCTCTTTTCAGAATGAGTAGGTAGGCCATACTTCACCGCAATGACCCAAGTGTGTATTGGTATACTTCACATATGTTTAAGAACTTCGAAGATCTCTGAAATATGCAGGTTTCCTCACAATGTTCCTTCACCGTTGAAGCAAGTGATAATTTAATTTCTAATAACGTGCATGTCAGGATTTGAACCTTGGACTCTTCGATCGAGAGGAAAAGTAAACCTCGTCAAGGTCTAAATTCATGAGATTCCAAAGACATCAAGATCTAATAAGAAACAGTCAGTTCCCATCCTCGACTCACAAGCAAATCATAAATAATACTTTAGTGGGAGCCCGATGAATTTTTTATGAGTATCGTTCAAAATATATCGTATCCAGACCTTACGCTCGGCTTTAATATTGCATTATCTGTGGTGGGTCTGGTGGCCCTCATATCGGTCCCCTCACAAACCCGCGCTATGATACATAGCTTTACTCCACTATATCGATATGAGTTGATACTTGTAAAATGGAAAATGCAGTCTATATTTCGATGGGATTTTTATGACTGGAGCAAGGCGATTGTGAAGGTATTACCAAAAATATTGTAGGAAAATGCATATGGCTGAGAGATTGAGTTTTCGAAGGTGAGTAAAGTCCACCAATTTCTACTTGTTGAATGTAAATCACGATTCATGATTTTCTTAGATTCTTGTTCATTAGTATTTTAAAAGCATAACTTACATAATTATATGTATAGTTGTATCAATTAGTCGGGATGAACTTATGCAACATAGGTCTCTTGGGTAGATTTTTTCAATATGTAAGTTTGAGCAAATAAAAGAAGCAGTAAATCTCTGTACTTACTCTTAAGTCTTGTCTTATGTGAGTCCATCATTATAACCTCTCAATCGAGGCTTCATCAGTTGACCGCTTCAATTAAACAAAAAAGTTTGATACCGCCCCATCCGAACCATTATTTTCCTTTTAAACTAATATAAATTACAGTTTCGATTGCAACTATCAGCAAATATTGGATAATCTCTATTGAGGCGTGTCGGCTGCAGTGAATAAATGTACTTCATCTATTTTTGTGAAACCCGTTTAATTAAACCATTCGGATTCAATACAAACATTGCGACCCCAATTTCATTTGCATCATCGTTTTCAAATTTGTTACTTATTTTCCAGGTACAGAACGGTGCCCTGAAATCTTATTTTACGTAAATTTCCGTACTGTCGGAACATGCACCTGTCTTAGAGTATTTCGTTGGAACCTGTTTTAAAGGAAAATATTCTGTGTTCGTTCTTTTGTAAATAAAATTCATAATACAATGTACTGGCTCTATTGTGTGCTCGGTAAGTCATATATTTACATTAAGCGTTCAGTATACTCCTCAGGGATTATAACGTCTACGTAGATTGTTATTAAGTAGTTAGTTATGACGTAATGTTCACGATCTGATGATGGCGCTGGAAAATGGTATAACGATTTTAGCTTCGATAAACGTAAACTTAAGTTTCACTTTGAATTTAGACGTATGCTCATCTTACGGTAAATGTTTATAGGTTTCTTGGACAAGTCGATCTTTGTCGTCAATTCACTGCTAGGCCATAGTGTGCATCGGTAGACTTCACATCACACCTTTGAGATTATTTTTAAAATATATCTGTGGTATGCAGGATAATTAATTTCTAATACATATGTATCTTTGAAAAATTAGAGATACATGCCTGGGATTCGAACTGCGAATCCTTCGATTGAGAGGCAGAGTTTGAATTACTAGGCTATCACTACTAGTCCCTGTAGTTTCGGGACCAGAATAGGGCCTATGTCTACTATAGTTACTTAGATGTTTTTTTACAGATGAAGAATGATATTTTTAAGTATGTAATTAGGTAATAATGTGATTTTCTACTGTCTGACACGTTGTGAGTCGGTAGCAAGCGTAATTTAAATAAAAACTGGATCATTACGTTTTAGTTGGTTTCAGTCCCTTTCATGTAAAAACAGCCTTAACTTTTTTTCTTCAACTTTAAATAGTAGTGTGGTACCTTTTTAAAATCTCTATTAACTAGACATATTTTTTGCGCAATGTGCACTTTTAAGTAGTTCAGTACATTTTTTTTTCACTGCGAGTAGTCAAAAGTTGAGGCAGAAATAGTAAAAAAATTAAAATCTAGAAATAGCTCTATTTTTCATGGTCCCTTCACATGTTTTAACCAATTTACATTTCAATATGATAGACCAACTATCTGATATTATTTAACAGAAAAAATTAACCCTGCATCACCAAATTTGTACACGCAGTTAACGAAAGAAGATGAAGAGGGCTGAATTTTTCAAAAAATATAAAACGATCGATAGTGCAAAAACGGTGACACTTTTACTAAGGTATTTTTTTTTTCCCAGAGAGGTCAGATCCTAACCTATGTTCTCCCCAAGTTTGTCGTGGTACTTACGGGACACCCTGTATATGAGTACAATACAAAATACGACCATGAACAATATCTTCCATCAACTAGAACTCCATAAAAGTCCGTAACTATAACAGCGAAAAAGAAACAAAATAGACTCAGGGAGGTGTCATCACAAATCGGGTGAAACAAAGGGTCCTGTAATAAAAGAGAAAAATCGTGCTCTATCAGTAACACAAGGAACGGCCGAAACGGCTCCCATTCCAGCCTCCATCAGTTGACAGGGAAGCTCACCACTATTTTACATCCTAACGAGATTACATCCGAGGGATAACAGGCGAAAAATCACCCTGATTCCACATCAAGCTTTCGACGTGTCATTTTTATCCCGTTACCGTTACCCACGTAGGCATCTTTTCATATGCATGAGGAATATGTTTCACTGCTATGAGTAAGCGAGGAAAATTGATATAGACGTGAGATTAGGACAGGCAAAGTCTTTTGTTTTATGGTACAGACGCAGCAAACGATGTTCAATGATCTCCGTTTCCCATGAAGATCAACGTCCTTTCAACAAAATTCTCAATGCCTTCATGCAAGAAATAGGTATGGCGGTGATACCTCCCAGTTCAAATCATAGTAGCTCTACCATCTTACAACTTTTGCTCATGAACATATGTGCCCAATCCCAAACGAAACCTAAGTTGGATCAGATGCATTTGATGAAATGCTGTTTCTCTGTCGCATTCAGCATGCTTCATAATAATCTGTATCTCTGAATAAAGATTAACCCTGACAAACAAATTGCTTGACTATTATCTTAGTAATTACATCTCATCCAAATATCACCATTGCATGTATCCTTATGTAAATTCACACTTATTTTGAAATTCAAACTACTCAAACTAGCAGTACGTATTTATTTAGGGATAAAAGTATACCAGCGCTTCTCACGCGGTGAGACAAGCCAGCGCGCGGAGGGTTGTTTCATATAGGGACATATGACGGTTTCCCGTTGTTCATTGTACTTGTGACATTTGGGTTCGTTATTAAATTCCGCATCATCGCGTTCGTATGCTTAATTTTAAAATAGAATTATCTTCGCCAAGTAAACGTTTCTTGTTTTGTTTTCAAATTGTGTTTGAAATCACTACGTGATGTTGGCACGTGACAGAGTTACTGATTGCGAAGAATTTTATTGTCAACGACATTCAGTTGGGTTTGTGTTGGATTTTCTTATTCCGTTGCAAATGTTATGCAGTCGAGATGATCTTGTAGGTCATGTGGAAAACGGAAGAGATAGGATAGGTTTGTACCTAGTAGCTTAGGGTTATTAGGGTTCCGTACTTAAAGGTAAAACGAATCCTCTTGTTAAGCTTCAGCTGTCTATCTGTCACAGGGATCACAGGGGAAACTTGAAATTGTATAGCGAAAACAATACTAATAATCACAAAAAAAAGAATATACGGAACAGTAATTTATTATCACGGCTCGTACATCCCAAGATATTCAAAAAACTGAACATTCGATCGTGAAAAAGAAAATTCGTCAGCCCAATTCCGCGTCCAATCCTAATTTTTTGTAGCAACTATTTTTCGTGCCAACGGAGTGTCGGATCTCACTATCTATTTATTATCCATTGTGATGCGAGAGCATTACTATGGTCATTGTATTCCGGTCCATTGTTACAGATATTGGTCCAATAACTTACTCGGTTCTAGCTTTATGTACCCGAAACATCAAAAAACACTGTCGTCGGTTATTTTTGAAATCAAAATAGAACACGTCTATTTAGAGATTTGGTCTTTTTCTGTCTTTTTTTGCACAGAGGTCATCGGTCTGACATGAGGAGGCATTACGGTAAGGTTATGTATTTAGATTTGGTATCTAGGTTGTACATACTACTCGTTGAGTATCTATGGCACCCATGATGCACAGTCTAAGATCTGTCTATCCGACTGTAATCATCCCTAGATAAGATTAGATTCTTACCTGAAATTCGCCAATGTTGCGTTGGTAACCTTGAGGACTCGGAAGTGGAGGAAATCGGCACGCCAAAGGTAAGTAGGTCTTCTTTATAACATCCTTCAAACACAGCAGCACTTAACTGCTATTATTAGGCAGAAATACATGTGGCGATGGTGCCTCCAGAATTAAACCACAAGTCTACCTTGGTTCATAAAGTTGAAAATAAAGTTGTGACATCAGTCTCAATTTGGAACATATTACAATGTACTTTGCCGACATGCTGCAAAACTTGGTTACACGACGCTTCGCTCAAGTTTTATTAATTTCCATATTAACCCCCTTATGCGTCTTGTCATTTTAATAACTATATACGCCGTATATATAATATAGAAAAATATTTTTGTGTGCATTTTACAATGTGTGTTCAATCCTTGACCAGACAAACTGCATTTAGATTTCTGTTCTGGGTCTGGATGTTTTGGCATTCTATGTATGTTTGTGTATGGTCATGGCACGGGAAATCATAGTGAGGTTCCATAATCATAGTATTTAATTATTATTAATAAGAAGACTTTAAGAAGGATATATTCGTCATCGGATATGCATGCAGGTAGAACGAGCATGTTTCCACCGGGTAGGTACCACGGCGACACCTTCTAATGTGAAGAAGTTGTGCATTTCCGGAGAAGAGTATAAATGCCGGCTGTTTCACATATGAGGTGATTATCTCAGTCCTCAGAACTGGCAGCATAATTAACTTTAGGAAAAAAAAACCATTTTATATGGAGTTAGTCACTACGTGTCCTCTTTATATTCATTTGAATACACGACACGTAGAGTAAAAAATGTATTTTTTTTTATTTTTACTTTAACACACATCCATAAAAGAGAAGGAGGAAATAATTTGTTCAATTTTTACCCGGACATTTATAGTACCAATATAATAAATCCAAAAACGAAAATTTAAAACCAAATCCAATCTTTAGCAAAGGTCATTTATCAAAACATCGACGAAATGAAATAAATACATTGAACCGACCCGCTTGTGCTTTCAGCTTAATAAATCTTGCGATTTAAGAATTTTCACATACACCATTCCTCGCATGGAATATAAATAACGACTTAGCGATATGGCAATCTTATAAATCCGTATATCAACACTCAACATGCTGGGAATAATAAACGAATATATTTTCTTTTTTTATAATATGAGAAGCAAACGGGCATGCAGTCGACTGTGGTAAGTGGCTACTGCTGCCCATGGACATCTGTCAACGCGATATAAGAGTGCTAGCCCTGAAGACTAAGTAGGAACGCCTGGAATTCGTGTGTTTCCCATACCCTTCAAAGCGGAACACAGCAGCGCTTAAAACTGCTGTTATTAGGTTAAAGGTGTGGCATTGGTGCCTCAGGCAACGAACCATGAGGTCTACCACCTTAAAATTGCATATATAACTCGTACAGAGTTTAGTTTGGTCTCAGTCGACTTGGAGGTAAACCAAAAATGTTTTTAGCAACGCCAAAGTTATACTACATTGCGATTTCGACAAATGATCTATAGATAACACTGCCTGTTTTTAACTGACTTCGAAGGAGGGGATGCTGTGTTCGGCTGCATGAATTTATTTTATTTCACATACAGACATACATTAGGACAATGTAAGTTACTAAAATAAAAAATCAAGTCAGTAATGATCATTCAGCAATTTAGATGTAGCTTTTTATATTTAATTTAAAATAAAGTTATATTATTTCAGAAATAGATAATAAATGATAAGTAATATAGATGCACCCTTCATATCTACGTCATATTAAAACCCTATTCATCTCAAACCAGATATTGAACCGTAAATACAAACCGGATGTTCAGAGACGCTTAATATGAAGCACGCGTGTTTAATGCGGAATATTCGCTGAATATTAAACCCGGCGTCTTATTACCGCTGATTTTGGTACGGATTTCTCGAAATATCCGGCATATGATTTCTGTTTTGATTTATAGTTTCCAGAGATCTGTGAATTAGTTTTAATATCTTAAAGTAAGCAAATATAACTCTATCTAGTCTAACGTGGATTTTTGAAAAGTAACGTCTGATTCTACTAACTAAAGAAGTTATTTAGAGACAGTGTTAATACTAAAATGAAATGAATTCTTATACAATTTTGCATTTAAAGTCGCGGGTCAAAGATTTGTATAATTATAAATTAGGTAGGAAGCAAAAACAGCTAATGCGACTTAGTCGTGTAGAGGTCCAAGCTCGATCCCTGGTCAGATAGATCAATATTTAAACCTGGGTATTTCTGTATGTTCTTAGTAACCATATTTTATTTACAGCGTGTAGAAACATTTATTTCGTTCATGTCAACATGCACATTTTGGTTGAAATTTTTGGACTGCAAGCAAATCCTCTTAAAATGATAAATGACTAGAAAAAGGCAATGCACTACGCTCGTAAGAGAACGGCAAACAAATTAAATATCACGTTTAAAAACGAAATGTAGATAAAATTATATTTGTTCGAAATATCACTGAGGGGCAAAGGACTAACGGGTTTAAGGTACTTGTTAAACCCGGAGCGAATATCGTTATGTAGTTAAAATAATAAATAGCTACTTTTAAAATAATACCCTTTCTCAGTACAATATCTATTTATTTAATAGTCAAGCTAACTTTCTTCAATATACATATAGATTGTCATAAAATTTTGAATTTTTTGCAGAAGATATATAGCTCTTAAGAGTGTACTTTAATTTTTTTATTTTTTTTATTTTAACGCATTTTCTGTCAAAGCAGCCATAGCAATACACACTGTAAAAAAATCACCTGTCTATCTATTACGGGCTACGGCTCCAGATATAGTGCTCTGTGACAGACGGCGGAGGCTTTGTATAAAAGCTAATATGGTTCCATGTTTACCCTTTGGGTACGGAACCCTAAAAGTCACTTAATCCTCCTCGCTCCTCCTTCACACCATTCCATTGGATTTGGTCATTATAATAAATAACGCGTCTCATTGTCCATCGCTTATCGTAACTATCTTTTAGTATGACAAGTGAAAACCCCAGTCCCGTTGGCCAATGCGGGCTTGTAAATTACATACGGCTGGGTATCTTTTTATACTGTTTGCATCTCTTTCGCTGACAGATCGTAATGAGAGTTTACGGGATGGAGATTTTATTTAAAGTCCAAAACGCCGCAGCAGACATGCTATTTTCAGCATCGGTGATCAATGATTTTGCAGCTTTTCGAAAACTATATTTTTTAAACGCTTTCTACACTCACAGCTAGGATTCCCTGTGTTGTGGGCGCCATTAATACACATGTTTGTATATTCATCTAGGTGTTTACCCAAACCCGAAACAGTTATCTAATTGATCATTCAGATCAGGGTTGTTGCTGATGCAGGTTTTTACTAGATCAGCGGATGCTGATGCTGATTTTTTCAGATTAATATCAGCTGATGCTGATGCTGATATTTAAAAATACTAAATATAAATATATTTTATACTGAGGTATTTGTACGTCCCTTACGAGAAAAGTCTTTTTTAACCAACTTCACAAAATGAGGCGGTTGCTCAATTCTACCGTATATATTTCTTTTTTATGTTTGTTCGCGGATAACTTCGTCGTTTATGAACCGAACTGGATGATTTTTATTTTGTTGGAAAAAAAGATATTTCCAAAGTAGTTCCATTATAAGAAAATAAAGGTCTGATGATGGCAGACCAGAGAAATCGAGGGGAACTTTCAAAAATCGTAAGGGCGACTAGTGCATTTGTAAGATTTTTAGTATGTCATCACTAAAAAAAGGTGAAAAAAAATTTCACTACAAAGCAAAAATCAACTGAAACAAATTTTGGCTCAGCACATATCTCCGAAGCCGGCGCTCATATTGAACACGCTGTTTACGCCGTTATCCAACGAAATATATTTAGCACCGACTTCAGAACCAAACCAACATCCACTTCAGCTACCCTCCACTCTGCAGTGACACAAAAGTCGGCATTTATTTGTTATTTTTTTTTACAAAAACTACACTGTGTCGTATCTTTGTTCAATAACGAAATATTTGGTCATATTGCACTTTTCACTGGATGTGGCATTATGAATTGAATACATAATTCTGTTATTGATTGATTGAACTATGATCGTAAGTTATTGATGTCTGACCAAATTACGTTGTCAATACAATCGAATGATTGTTTGATGACAACTTGTGTTTATAAACTTCTGTGATTGGCTAAAACTCCACGTGATTTAAGCTCGGTCCCGCCTTCAACGAACTCGTTACAATTTCAATATCAGCATTAAATATCAGCATCTTTTGTTGCGGATGCGGATGCTGATGCTGATATGTAAAAGAAAGCTGATAATCAGCGGATGCTGATGCTGATATTCGCAACAACCCTAATTCAGATATCTGTCTGGCCGGGAATCGAACCTGGAACCCTTTGCGCGTTAAACCGGAATGGTGACCGCTCCGCCACGCAAGTCCTCAAAGATGCAGGGTACATGCAGCGATGAAACGCGATCCTGCGCACGTTTGAACAAAGGTTGCAGCTACTTTTGAACTACATTTTCTTATAGACTAACTTATACGATAAAACAGAATTGCTACCTGATAGAACGTTCCGTCGTCTCTTGTAGCACCTTTTTTGAAGAGCCGCATGTTATAGCCCGCTGGGAATACCTCAGGAGGAAGTTTAGTCAACATCGTTTATTTTATGTCAAGAGCGTCCGTGCATTCCAACCGTGAATCGCTACGAGTCCAGATGTGGATAGAACTTCATCCTTCAGCGAGTGGTGCGATAGAGGAATGATGACGTAGATTTTAGGTCAAATAATTCTGATTTTTTATTTCAAAACACGCAACGCTAAAACGTGAGTTTTCGACACAGCGACCGAACGCAGGATGTCGGCAAAACGTGATGAAGCATCGTGCAAGTGCCAAAACGCGATCCGCTGTTAAAAGTAGCTAGTCTGCTAAAGCCGTTACTCAGACTTAGAAGTTTCGCCCATGATTTTTGTTTTAATAATAAGTACGTCTGTTGTGAAATGGCTCGACTTATGAAATTCATAGTGCTAGTAATTTTTACGAGATCTATATACTATACATAGGCTAAGACGAAACAACAGCAGTCCAGCAGCAGCACTTTTTTCTCATTTCGTTTGTCAACAATTTTTAAAGTTGTCCTTCTTTGGGAAAAATTCGTTTGGGAAAAAAATGGTTGACAATAAATAATTGTCGCTTTTACCTTAATTCAAAGTTCATAATTAGTAGTTAAACAATCAGTTATAATCAGTATAGTCATTATACTCAGTCATCAGTCATTAGACAGTATAATCAGTAATAGGTAATCAATCATAAGTAAATAATAATTACGGATAAATCGTGCAGTTCGAAAAATTAGAAGTAATCTTTATGCGCAATGCGTAAGAAAAGATACGACTTATTTAGTAAATTGCATTTTGATGAACTTAATTTTTTTATCGACAAAAAGAAAAAACACGTGATATGATTTTTAAAAAGACTAAATATCCACAGGCTTACTGAATGAAATTTTGTTCCCGTGAAAGGATTACACAAGCGTAGATACAGCTGAAACTGAAGCCATTTAATCAAATTGACTAACTGAATTCTTTCAACAAAGTCAATAGAATAAAATACAGAAAATTCGATAAACCTACCTTTCGGCAGTCAAAAATGTCAAGTAATAATAACATTGAAAGAGACAAGAACCCGAGACACCGTGGGTCTTACGTCATAAATAACACTAATTGCTCTCCGACGTATTACGTGATAAACTATACGTTAGGGTATTTTCAGGTTATTTACGTCCAGGGAAAGAATAATGTCACTACAAGGTCCTACATATACACTCTTTGACTTAATCGTATAAGTTTAGTTATAAGAATGGAGAAGTAAACGAAGAAACAGTCTTGCTTGTAAGTGGTCCCTGCCGCACATTGACATCGGTAACCAACATTTTTTTTATATATATAATATAGGAGTAGCAGACGAGCACGCAGTCCACCTAACGGTAAGTGGCTACTGCCGCCCATGGACATCTGTCATCAACCCCAGATACCCCGACCTGAGGTCGGTCACAGATGCGCCGCTACTCCTGAGGGCTAAGCTGGAACGCCTCGGAAAAGTATGTCTCCCTTAACACACCCTTCAAACCAGAACACAGCGGCGCTTAAAACTGCTGTTATAAGGCAGAAATAGGTGCAACGTATAGAAAAAGGGCCTACCTGAAGCTGAACACAGATGGGTGGCCACCCTGGAGGACTAAGATTGTCGCCTCATATGTAAGTCAGCGGGCATCCACACATATCACGGAAACGCAACTGCTTCAAGCTAGAAATAGATGCGGCGGTGGTACCCACCCGATTTAATCTTACTCTATCTTGAAATATGTCTAGATTTGAAGCTGATTACAAACTCGATGTTACCTAAAATTTTTGCGACGTCTCAAGGAAGTAGGTACCTATGGCACCACAGCCTAAAAACCAGTACTCGGAAATTTTAAAGTTATATATTAAGAAACATTAATTTTAACCTCTTAGGGGAAGAATATTCAAAAATGATTTCTTATTGCTCATCTACGTTATATAAGGAACTTCTGTGCAAATTGCTTCTAGTCACCGTCAGTCAGTTATATAAAGTTTACAACTTTAACCCAGTTTCCGAGATAGAAAAAATATTATGAAAGTTCCACAATCTTGAAAGGTAACCAAAATATGGTACTGTATTTACAAACTTGCATACATTTAATTAGCCTCCTTAGGGGCTGATATTTCAACAATCCTTTCGTAATCCTTCTACTCTTTTATTCATCTATGTAATATAAGCAAATTTCTTACTTCAAGACCCACAGATTTGAACTATGGTTTTCAATTCAGTATAGATTCAAACAGTGTGGTACAAACTCTTTGTGGTTTTACTCCGGAAGCATTTTTGTGTAGTAACAATGTTAAGTACTCCTGGTTTTGGTTCGAAAAATGTAGTAAGAAAGAAACACTTGAACGAGGCATTCCAACTTAGTCCTCAGGGGTAACAACGCATACGCAGTCGACATTACATAGGACTACAGTCCTATATAGGGTTGACAACAAGTGTCCTAAACAACAGTGACCAATTACCATCAGATAAAGTTCATCCCCTAGCCAATGGGGATGTCCATCCCATAGCCTGTTATTGAATAATAAATTTATATTAAGCGGTGTTTATTGAAAAAGTGAATAAATATAATTTTGTTCAATCGAAATTAAATAAATATTTGTTATTGTAATATTCTGTTTCAATAAATTATATTTAACTTTACAAGTTAAAAGCTTGTAACAAAAACCTGTTGTAATATGAAGTATATCTATACCCATTTTCAAGATAGATAGTATAACGTTACACAATGTTCAAAGGTAACCAGAATACAAGCTTTTAACCCCAGCTGTTCGCACGTCACCGGAAACAACATGGCGGAAACATTACCCTCCATGCCTCCGGTTGCATTTTCGTAACTTCGAGTAGGGGTGGCGGTTTTGAAACTGTAAAACGATTTGAATTTGGTACTTTTTTTTTTTTTATAATATGAGAGTAGCAGACGAGCATGCAGTCCACCTGATGGTAAGTGACTACTGCCGCCCATGGACATCTGTAATCAACCCCAGATAGGATTAGATATTCCTACCTGAGGTCGGCCACAGATGCGCCGCTACCCCTGAGGACTAAGCTGGAACGCCTCGGAAAAGTCTATCTCCCTTACCACACCCTTCAAACCGGAACACAGCTGCGCCTAACACTGCTGTTATTAGGTAGAAATAGGTGTGGCGGTGGTGCCGCCGGAGTCGAACCACAAAGGGTTCTACCACCTTCAAATCTACTATCAGAAAATCCTACAAGAGAAGAAATCTTGATGTTGTATCGCATTTTCTATAAATTCTCTCTAGGGGTGGCCCTTATCTATATAGAATACTAATATTATAAAGAGGAAAACTTTGTTTGTTTGTTTGATTGTAATGAAAAGGCTCAAAAACTACTGGACCGATTTTAAAAATTCTTTTACCATTCGAAAGCTACATTATCCACGAGTACCATAGGCTATATTTTAGATGAAATATATTTGATAAATAGATTTTGAGGCGCTACAAAGTTGGCCGGGTCAGCTAGTGAAATGTATAAACGATTAGAATTTTTTCAAAAACCGATTAAACACTCGATATGTTTGGAAAATTAGAAAAGGAATCGTATTTTCTGTATATCGACTATCGAGATACATTTTCGTGTACATTCTTAGTAGTGCCAATTCCTTGCGAAAACAATTTATTATTATTGGAGATTCATTAACGGATTAAAATAAAAGCAGAGGAGGGGAAAATAGCCATGAATAGCTGTAACCCATAAATAATTCATTGTATAGATATACTTGGTAATTAATAAGAAACCAATTACTATGAAAAAATTAAAATAAGGGAAAATACATCAAAGGGTCATAATGTTAAATAATTATTGGAAACAATCGATGTAGCTTTTTTTAAAATAAACATCTTAAGCTAATTTCTATATTTAAGTTAATTTAAAGCACAGCTTTAAATTAACTTGCTTTAAATTATTTTGCTTTTCAAAAAGCATCATCGCCACCCCTAATTCGAAGGTTACAGTCGAAAAAGATCTGTGTCAGAGAAGGCTCCGTTGAGGTTTTTTAAAGTAGCTCGTGCCTCCGTGCGGTTTTGTATATGAGAAAACAAAAAAAATGCTACGTGGAATTTTGGTTTTCCTACATAGTAATATTTTCTTCTTTCGTATAAAAGATTAATGTTTTGTAAGTTCTTTTTTTGAGGTTGTGTCTGTTTTTGCTTATGATAAACTAAATATTTTCTTAAATAACCATGGGTCCATGAAATACATAGAATGAACTGCGATTCCCTATTATCATGATTCGAAAAAGAAATCTATATTCATAATTTAAATTACCCGGGAATTGAACTTGAGACTCTCTGAGTGGTATGATTAGGCCATGTCGGCTGTCTTAGCATTATTTGAAGAATATTTTCGAGTAAACTAGACATCCAAAGTATGTAAATAAGTGGCAAATAGTTAAAAAAAAAACATTTAACAAATTATACCAGAACATAAACATGAAGTAAATGTGTTAAATTATGACAGCAAAACATAAGGCATTCTAACCTAGTCCTAAGTAGCAGCAACATATTTGTGCTTTATTGTCTAAAGATAAGATTTTCTCCTGTTTGATCCACAGGTAGCAGACCACTCACTTGGGCTAAATACTCGTTTGCTGTTCATTAAATTAAAAATACAAAAAAAAAACCATTTGAAAATCACTTTGAAAACTTTTAAATTACCAAAACATTTTTTTACTTCCGGGTGAATACGAAATCGTCAGCAAAATCAACATTCAGCGCCCTGCAATATTTTTAATTACCAAACCGTCTATGTCAGTATTTACGCCTTATACTTTTTTGCTTTCCATTGCTTCAAAATTACATTAAAAAAATTACTTTCAAGACTTCCAAATAACTAAAACAATTTTTTGCTTAGCTACTTCTGAGTGAATAACAAATTATCATTAAAATCTATATTCAGCACATGATGATGGTAGAAACCTCTGTGGTTTGAGTTCGTAGGAACCACCGCCACAACTATTTCTACTTACTAACTAGTATTAAGCGCTACTGGGTTAAGGTTTGAAGGGTGTGGTAAGGGGTCCATAATTATCCGAGGCGTTCAAGTTAGCAACTAACAGCGCATCTGTTGCCAACCTTAGGTAGAAGTCTAATCTTATCGCTGGTTGAGTACAATGTCTATGGACAGCAATAGCCACTTCCCATCAGATAGACAACATAATCATTAATTATAATACTTTAATATTATGAAAAGCGCATTGCAAAATTTTAATTACCAAAATGTTGGCGTCAGTCATTGGACTTACGTCTCATTGCAGAAACAGTGACAAAGTAATACCGGACTAATTGGGAATTGTTAATTCATTCCCACTGGAACATGCAAATGAAATGTCCTCACTTATCCGAGCAAATTGCGGAGAGCAAGATGGGAATTACGGGATCTTGTTATGAAAGCCAAATGACCTAATGGATCACAGATGTAGGAAGCCGTGTTTGGTATACTAAAACCATCTCGACAATTTAGGATTAGTTGTTGTTGTTGGCAAATTAATCAAATTTTGGCAAACGAGTAGTGGTGGGGTAGGTTCCAGATCTCCAAAAAAAACACGACATAAACCAATCCCAACAGTGGGACTTAAAAAGGGTTGCAGCCTAGATAAGTAGTTTTATGGACAAAAGCAAAAACCTATTCAATTGCTTAGGACATATCCCTTTTAGAGGTATACGAGTATGTCTTAGTACCCCTAAGAGAAGAACGATGGGACCAGACGTCTCATCCTTCAGGTACAGTAGAAAATTGCTTAAGAAACTCTAGTGGCACATGTATAGGTTAGCTACGTGCCCGTTTACTACTCCTATTAGAAAAAACTAGCTGAATAATCCGAGATTATGATCTTCCTAACCCTTAAGTATCTACTAAAAACAGTTTCAAAGTTTCGATTGTGTGTTAGAAAGATAATTTTCAAAAGAGTTGTTGAGAGGGTCAACTTTCCTTAAAGTCTCAAGGACAAGGCCATACTTTATTAAAGTTAAGCCTTAAAATATAATACTGGATACAAACTTAATGTGTCCAAAATTCAAAAGAAATTGCTTCACAGTTCAGACACTCAAAGTCCCAGGCTCAAAGTGTTCCGTGAAGAATTCTAACTTCGTAAAGTAAAAGTGTCAAGTAAAATTTCTATCCGTGTCGGAAATATAAAATTGCCAGAGGTCAACGGAATACAGGGACAAGTAAATCAATAAGCTATCGCTGTCAATTTCGCTTTAAGTTCAAACGTGATAAATTTTATCTAGTTTATCGGTAGCGTGCAGGACACCTGTTGGTTGGAGCCTAATGCTAGCCTAGTCTAATGCTAGCCTAGCCTAATGCTAGCCTAGCTGCAATTGGAATATTCAATCGGTTTGGTATAAACATTCTTCATCGACCCATTCCTGGACCTGCTGGGCACGGTTATTCCAGAATGAGAAGTCCACCTCGCTGACCAAGTAAGTTGGTAGACTTCACACCCTTTTGAGGATATTTGAAGTACTCTCCATAACGTTGTTCAGATACAACATCATATAAAAGAATGCCGTGATATCTGCGCATAATTGCACCACTTCCTCTTTTTTCTTCGTGTTTTGGTTGCATGGAAATCAGACACTAAATAAAAGGGTATTTGGAGGATCGCAGCCCAATTTTTAAATATCATTTGTTCCCATCTTCTGGTCAGGATGAATAATGAAAATTTTGAACTAGCTTCGAGGTTTTTCTGTGTGACAACGACTACAATCTACATAATACGTGCAAGCTTAATATTCGCGGGTGAGCTTGCACGCTTACCCGACTCTTGACTCTATCGAGGCACTAGAGACGCTCGTTGAGTCCATTGCCCCTCGAATGTCGCTCAACATTACTCAAGTAGTGGGCAAACAGCGTGATCGAGTAATGGTAATGTCGTAGTATCATGCACATTTTATAATATGTATAGATGGAGTAGCAAACGGGCATGCAGCCTACCTGAGAGTAAGTGGCTACTGCTACCCATTGATAGCTTTAATGAAATCCTGATAAGGTTGAATTCTTACCTGAAGATAGCTATGTGCGTTCAACATTACTACGAGTATTGGGCAAACAGCTTGATCGAGTAATGTGACGTGGTATTATCATGCACATTTTTTTTTATAATAGAGGGAGAGGGATAGAGCAAATGAGTATACAGCATGCCGCCCATGGACAACTGTAATGAACTCCTGATAAGATTAGATTCTTATCTGAGCTCGGCTACAGATGCGTTGCTACCCCTGAGGTCTAAGTTTGAAACAATCAGAAAAGTACGTATTCCTTACCATACAGCTTAAAATCAAAACTTGACTTTCCGTATCGTTTCGGTACAAATTAGAAGCGCCTATAAACACTGACATCGCAATTATCCATAGGACAAGGTGACTTGTAATTAATTAATCTGCCTAATCACTAAATCAAGTTATAAGAAATCTGGAATTTTAGTCATCATAAACCCAAACAGTAGTTCAAAGTTGACACTTTTGATTAATTAACAAGATTAAAGTACTCAGCGCTTGGGGACTGCGACTAAGATATTAATGTAGTTAGGCAAACTAATAAAAAGGTACACAAAGCTACTTTCGGGAATAATTAAGCAGCTTGATGGAGTCGTGAAGTAAGGGACGTGCTCTAGTAACGACAGATGGCGAATTAAGTTAAAATATCTTTAGTGCACGCGACACGTCCGTCTCTCGCTGCTACCGAAGTACGACTGAGTCGAATCATACGGCGGGTTGCACTCTCACATTATACAAAAAGCGGGTAGTGCAATTCATTTTAGTATAGAGCCGTGGGTAGTATGCCAACTATTTGTTTTTGTGTCTGACAGTAATTCTGGAATAGTTTAGCATAAATCACTGATAAATTTTCCGTATTAACGTAAAAGTCGCGTCAAACTCGGTTATTGTTCATAAGATTGACTCATTAAGCTAATGAGATAGAGTCTAGAGATATTTTTAGATGTAAATATTCGTATTGCCATAAGAAGATACACAAAGCAAAATGTGTCTTTAGATTTTTTTTACTTTGATTTTGTGATAACATCTTATAAAAAGGAATTATATAGGATTACAAAAACTCTTGAATTTCATTTCATATTGTAGAGTAAAACTAACTCAAATATAACTTGTTATTTTTCCGAACTTTAATACCTAGGTAATAAAATATACAGCTAGTCTGTCAGTTCATTCATCACAATACTAGTTATTACATCTGGTAAATAACTTCGAAGTTAAACAAACAAGTATACGAGTTTATCCGATGTCGCAGTTTGCGTACAGATATCGAGATAAGGGTTGAGGTAGGTCAAGAGGTTGTTTAACAAGTGGCTCTAATTAGATAACACTGATTAGCTAAGTCGCCCTACTTTAGTGTTTTGATATCGGATTTGCATAATGATTTACATACAAAGGCCTTAGCCGAAATACCTAAATTAGAATATTTTTTTCTGTAAATGTATTGTCATTAAAAACGGTTATTAATAAACAATCTATCCAATGTTTGCCTACTAAAGATTGAAATTTAAGATATTATAAATTATCAGTAATAAGCAAATAAAAAACTGTCAGTTTTTTTATCATAATTCATCTTAAATGAAGGGTAGATCCAGTCTGACCAGAGTGATACCATCGCCAGCCAGGTGAGGAGTTTCAGAATGGGGTTTAGACCATAGTCCACCCCACTGACCAAGTGTGAATTGCTATAATTCCCACGGTTTGAAAACTATTATTTATGTGTGGTGTAAATTTCCTCATGATTGCACCATTATTACAGCAAGTGATAATTCTATTTCAAATATACACATGACTTGGAAAAAGCAAACGCCTACAGCCTAGGATATGAATCTTGGAACGCAGGATCAACAGGCTGAGTTTCATCCACTAGGCTTCCAGCTTCTCATGGACACAAATAGTACATACTGTAAGATACAGCGCTTATACAAACACGATACCCCATATCTAATCAATATTTCAACGTGATCATAAAATATTGCTGTAAGAACATATTGCGTCTATACGTTGGAAATTTAATCAATATGTCACTCGTTAGGCATCGTGTGAACATACATTATTCATTATTTCGTACCAGAATTAATTTAAGATTGTTTTGGTTCACACCGGTTTATACACAAGTGTTATGCAAAGTAAATCATCATTGATGTACAGTCAGTCAAGCCATTTCTGTCCCACAGCTGGCTCTTCTCTCAGTATAAGAAGGTTAGACCATAGTCCACTATAGTTATTTACGTCAGCTGGGCATGGGTCTCCTCTCAGAATGAGAAAGATGTAGGTCATGTACCTTGGCCATATGTCTACCAACTTGAACACAAACAAGTGTCTACCAACTTGAACACAAACACTTCACACAAATTTGAACTGGATTTTAAATTTTCACGCGTTTTACCTCGCAGTATTTTTCTTCACCGTTTAAGCAGGCAATGAATTTCTTTTACGCAATAAATTTCCAAAAATCAAATGTGCGTGCCGGATTCGAACCCGGAACCAAGAGTGTGACGCTAAAGCTCAAACCACTAGAATATCACTGCTTCTGTTACTGCCTTTAAAAAAGTATATATTTGTGATGACCATATGTGATGTGATGCTTGTATAGAATACGGTATATACCCAGTTACCTACTGCACAAAAAATACTTTCCTAAGCCTTGACTAAGAATACTTCAAGGTATTAATGTAGCAATGAATAGCGAACAGTTTTGTAGCAAAATCCTTCGGCCCTGAATGGGCAAAGATTCAATTTTCCTAATCCAATAGAAAGTCTCGGACGGCAGTATAGGATGAGTTACTTGTATCAACTTGGCTCTACTTTCAGACTTATTTCGATACGTTAAAAACTACGAAGTGAACGTATAAGTAGTTGTATATTTTAACAGACATCGTAAAGGATGAGGTTCTGTATTCCGCTGTATGTTATTTCTTTATGATATAGTCTTAGCAAAGGAGCATGCGGTCCATCTGATGGTAAGTGGCTACTGCCGCTCATGGACACTGCAATCAACGATAAGAATCCTACCTAAGGTCGGCCGGGTATGTTGCAATTCCTGAGGGCTAAGTTGGACGCTTCAAAAAGTGTCTAGAATCCTACCTGAAGTCGGCCACAAATGTCTTGTTGCCACCGAGGACTAAATTGGAATACCTCGGAAAATGTATCCATTGCTACGGCCTTCAGCGTTCTCGGAAAATATCTCCATTGCTATGTTCTTCAGCGTATAACACTGTTATAAGACAGAAATAGACATAGCGGTGGTTCTGTCGAAATTAAACATAAGGTTCTAGCAGTTTTTACTACTAAAGAATATACGTCAGTTCGAATACTATATAAAAATAATGCCAGAATGTATCAAGCTCCACCGGCTTAGCACTTTGTTAGCGTCAAAGAAATTGTAAGTTAACGTCGAAAGTTCAAAAGCTCCTAAAACTTTTATCGATGTCGTGTCGCCAGTCTATAAAGGGAAATAAACAAAACAAAAACAGTGTCTGTGCCTCTATAACTATGTCGTAAGTTTCTCTATACGTTGGTCCTTTATGTGTATCATTTTGAACTAAAAGTTTCAAGAATATTATTAATACGATAGACGACGAAACCTTACTTAATTGGGTTTAAAAAATATATTTTTTACTTGTCAACCAAATTTCTCAAACCTTTTTTTTTGTTTAACGTAAGGCTTGGGATTTATCCCAAGATCCCGTCTGACAATAAATGTCCAATTTACTTAATATGATATGTATATAAAATAAGGTATGAATGATCATTACGCCTTTGTGTTGATAGTAGAGAAACGGTTTAAAACAAAAAAAAATATAAAAACTTCCATACCCAAAATAATGTATGACCAAAAAAACATATCTTCAAATACCTACAACTGTTATCATGAACACTCCCGTGTTCAGCCGACAAAACATCGATATGATACGAGATGATAAGCTATGATATGATATATCCCTTCGTAAAACGAAAAAACGATAAAGCGCATACCTCGCATGCAAAAACCTTCGATATGACATCAACATTGGGGCCATATTTGCGTGATTCGATACATTTTGTTTGCTGATAAGGTTTTATTTCCGAGGTGTGAAGGGTGTGGTTTCGGACTTATTGCAAAATCAATTGCATGTGTGCGATAGGTTTGTTGATATATCTTGTGTGTGTAGCTGTGTAAATGTACGTTTAAGTGCTGATTCTCTTTCACAATTTCATATGCGATTGTAATACAAAACAATCGTACAATGATCAGGTGGATTACAAATTGGTACACCGCCCGTGGTCATCATTAAACAAGTCCAGAAAAGTTAATAAGAGGTTCTACTAGAGGTCAGGAATGTAAGGTCGATCAGAAATTCAATGATTTGTAACGACGAATTTAGCAGTATAAGTTTTTACGTTTTTACAAAATGACTGTTTTTGTATTTGTTTATGTATTTCTCATACATTTCCAATCAGTTCTGATACAGTCCGCTAGGGGCACTGATTGTAAATGTATGAGCAAATAAGTGAACAAATAGAAAAACAGTAATTTTTGTAAAAACATAAAACCTCATACTAAGGGTACTTGCCTCATATTTTTCGTTGTTCTATTTCAAAATCACTGCCATATTAAAACTAAAAACGAGTGTTCGAAATTTTCACCCACTTCCTAGTACGACAGAAACGGAAATAGATTTAGATGAAACTTTTGCGCAAATTAGAGCAAAAAGCAAAGTTTACTTTATAGACCAAATTAACTACGATTTACTTAACAGACGTGTACAGAGAAATAAACGGATTTTAAAACAAAATTCACAATAAATATAAATTCTTTCGTGATGGGATATATTGTGATGAATCCAATAAGCAAAAACATGATAAAGTTGTCTACTTACGGAGTTTCCATGGCCAGCATCCGGGGCCATCATAAGAAGAGCTCAATAATATCAATTCAGTGTCACCAGAATAACAAAAATATATCTAAATTTCTAAATTAATCGGTAAACGCCCGTTATATTAATAATCCATCAATCCATCCGATTTTAGCTACCAGAGATCGACATTTGACATCTTTTTGATACTAAATATAGTTAAATTTCGCTTTGATTGGTAAAAATTGGACAGATAGATTATTAAAATCGGGCATAAGTGGACACAGCTACAAAATAGTTGTAAGATTTGACCATACATACGTACATGTACAATTACATACGGATAGACCGCGCCAAACTGCTAGTCCGCTCTGAAGTGGTTGCGACCAAGTGTAGTCATACAATTTACTAAGGCGACGCGATTTCTACTACATTTCTATATTCAGAGCAGACTAGCAGTTTTACGCGGACTTTACTAATATATCAAATTAGGGAAAAAAAATTGTGTTAAAACAATTTGAAACATTATTTGTCAGTGAAAATCCGTATTAAACTACCTACATAGTTTCCAAGCAACTTGAAGAAATTTAATCAACGTTTGAAAAAGCTCCATTTTATTTGTTTTTGTTCAAAGTTTTTTATGAGGTTCATCAGTTTTATCTGGAGTTCATTCGGAAAATATAATAAGAGTTCTAACTCGATCAGTCATATGCGTATTGTAATGTACTTACCAGATCAGATCCAAAATACATCAGAGGAGGACACAGCATGGATCAAATCACCTTTAAGAAGAATCTTCATCTTATTGTAACAAGGAAGAAATTATTACCTGAAAGCAACAGAAAGAAGAATTTTTATTTCCACTTGATTCTAATAAAACTAGACAATAAAAACGGTTTCAATTACCTCCGTTTTTATTTTATATCTCGTAAAATGCATCAAGTCGTAATTATTGACGATAGAACCGTACGACTTCGGCATAAAGTTTCAGCTTCAATTTCAAAGAGTTTAAAATACTCTCGAAAGTCATGAGTATAATTTGTCGACTCAAAAATTTATTAAAGCTTATGTTGGTGTTATAAACGGCTTTTATGTCGTAAAAGAGTCTTTTATGGGATGTCCCAACTTAGTGCTCTGGGACGGTTCCTACCATCAACCTCAGATACAATTTCCTTTTGACGGTGACAGAAGCTTTTTTTATAAAGTTGAAGTAACAAACGAGCAATACAGTCCGCCTGATTGTAAATGGTTAGTCTGCCGATGGACATCTGTAATCAACCCCAGATAAGATTAGAGCCCTATTTGAGAACGATCACAGATTGCTATCCCCGAGAACTTAGTTGGTACGCTTCGGATAAGTATGTCTCACTTACAACCAGAACACAGCAGCGCTTAGCACTGCTGTGTTCTGGTTAATATAATTATATCTTTATATTATATTTCTGGTTAATATAATTATATATTTATCTTTATATAATATTTCTGGTTCGGGTATAAGCAGAAATAGGTGTCATTGCAGCTTATACCCTACATCCATTACATAAGAAATTGATCAATAACATCACAAGTTAATGTGCAGTAGCCAGCGTGAAATTAGAGTCAGAAATCCGCATTAAACGCCACATTAAGGAACAATTTAATTTCCAATGATTGAACGCTAACAGTTCCGTGATACATGATAGGACATTTATTTCGAAATGAGTCATAATTCAATCCAAGTCATTATTGGTAGTTAGGACCCTCATCTGATCTTTCGTTTGTCGTCAGGGGACCAGAGAAAAAGTTTATTGAGCTCCCTAAATCTCAGCTTAAATTACTCTGATTTATACTGCGCACAGTTAAGGATTAAGTTATATCTATTAGAAATAAATCAAGTTAAGCCTGCTGTAGTTGACAATATAGTCTTATACATAAAATTCTCGTGTCACAATGTTAGTTACCGTACTCCTCCGAAACGGCTTTACCGATTTTCAACAAATTTTATATGTATATTCAGTAGGTCTGAGAATCGGCTATTATTTATTTTTCATACCTCTAAGTGATAAGGGTTCACCTTAGCATTTTTTATTTATATGGCAACACAACGTTTGCCGGGTCGCTAGTATGATATAATATATCCGTTGTGTATTAAGGTATTTAAGTATATCTATCATAACACAATTAGTTGCTGTCAAAAATAGGGCATAGTCTACCGCGCTGGCCAAGTGCCAATTGGTAGACTTCACATGCCCTCGAAAACTTAAAAAAAATATCTCTCAGGTATGCAGGTAAAAAATAGGGTAAAAGTTGTAATAATGATGTTGTAATAATGATATCTATCCAAGAGGTCTAATCAGTACGCACCAAATTATAAATATCGTACGTTTCAAAGTTCCAACATTCCTACCACAACATTTATTGATGTCTGTTTAGACCGAACTTCACTAACATGAACCATATCAATCACCTGAAAGCTAAACTAACTGTATAGCGTATCTAAAAAATTTAGTTTGACAGTTGTTTCACCGAATAGTTACCACATTTTTTCAGACGGATCCAAAACTTCGTTATTGGATTTTCAGACAAAACCTGCAGAGCGCACCAGCTATACTTTAACTAGAAAATAGTGACAGTAATACTATCAGGCTAACCAAATCCAATTCAGTACACAAATACTTTTACCACATGAAAAAACGCTAAAAATATCGACTTCAAATATCAAGATCAACTTCCAAACTCTTCGAGTAAACAACGTATAAAAAAGGTCAATTTGCGCTAACTTGATTTAGATTACAAGAGCTAGAACAAATATTTACCCAAGAATTCAGATTCGCCTTAGTAACGAAACGCCTGGAGCTGTTGATTTAGGACAAAAACCCTACTGACAGGTATTAATTTAGAAACATCTTAAAATGGTCCATTCCTTGTTTACTACCCTCGAATTTTGTAAATAAACATCGATTTTGAGTGTTTCACCCCACACCTATATTCCTGGTTTTTTTATAATATATATAGGAGAAGCAGACGAGCATGCAGTCCACCAAGTGGCCACTGCTGCCCATAAGATTAGATATTCCTATGAAATATCTGTGATCGGCCACAGACGCGCCGGTACCAGTGAGGAATAAGCTGGAACGCCTCTAAAAACTTTATCTCCCTTACCACACCACCAATGCTAAGTTGCTCATGGACTTAGATTTAGTTGCTTACCAATGTTTATGTACCGCAACGATCCCTTACCATCATGTGAACTGCAAGTTCGTTTGCTAAGCAAAATGATGGAAGTGTTGATTTAGGACTAAATAAACTCACTAGGTAGGTATTTATATCAAACTTAATTTGTAAAACCTGAAAAGAGGGCTCAGACTTTCTTGAGTATTGACTTTTTACAGTTTAAAAGACATCTGGAAGATACTGTGGTATTTATATTTCAGTTTCTGTTAAACTGAGCTAACACTGAAAAAACCTAGTTCAGTGGTTGTCAAATATGGTTGTAATCCTCTAGGGGGACGCTCAGTGTGTTCGCGGAGTATGAGTCTTAAGTAATAAAGATAAAAATTTCAAAAACATCAATTTACTAAGATTTTATTTAATTACTTTGGCGAATTATGAAAACATATAAACATTATAATAAAATACCAGTTTTTTTTTTACCACATGATGATTTACCAGATGCAAGCTAACTCTGAGGACTAAGCTTGAATGCATCGGTAAAGTATATCTACTCTTCCACTCAAAAACAGTGGAGTGGCGGGTCGCATCGCAAATATTTTTATATACATATTAATGTGATCGTGGTTACATGAAAAAGATTGAAAAAAATTGTACTACAATATCACAAGCTTATTCTTTTATACAGAGAAAAGCAATAACACTTATAAACAGCGTCGTTAATTAAATAACCAGTAGAGTAATTTTCTGTCCTCAGAGGCATTGACAGATCTTGGATAACAGATGAGAAATCTGCGGCAAGTTCACTAGCATTGGGATAGTCGCAATAGCCGTAGCCGCAAGCCGCATAAATCTACGTTTTAGGCTGCGTGTGCACTAGGCGATTTCTGAAAGACACATTCACAAAACAATTGAAGCCAATATTAATTCCAATATTATCCGGTCAACTAATTTAGTAATGATAATTTAAATAATAGATTTTTGAACTGGACACGAATAACCAAATGCACCGTGTAAAAAACTACAATAAATCTCGCAGGAGACTGGGATTAGGCGGTTTTGATAAACATTGTATTATTAGACATTAAAAAATGTTTTTTTTTGTGGGCGGCTAATCCACAACACTGAGTTTTATTTTTATGGAAAAATTACACCATTCGTCATTTCAAAAGACGCGTAACTGCACAAGTCGCAATCCAAAACGCACACAAAAGTTAACCACAATTCGACCGCCCAGTGCATTTACAGCCTAACCGTAACCGCGTAACTCGTGTTCTAAGCTAAGATTTATTACAATTGCTTAACCCGTTTTCCATTACAATGTTTATATATAAATAAACATTTCTCGTTCAATTATCCTTCTGCACGTTTGGAGTGATATATTCACTAGCTTGATATTTATAATATTCTGCTCTTACTTGTAGATTTAGTGTAAACTTAGAATGTACTCCAAACAAGCTGTAAATCGTAGGAAAAACCAGAACAGACTTTTAAACAAACACTTGGAATAGATATACATAGTATATTATATACAGTGCTTGTCAGAAATATTTAGCAGAACTTTTTAGCAGCTATTTTTGGCAACAGTATCTATGAATTCTTCGCTATGTATTGGGCTTCCATGCGAGTATTTTATAAGTAATACTAGCTGACCCGGCAAACCTTGTGTTGCCATATAAATAAAAAAATGTTAAGGGTGTACATCTCTTATCACTTAGGGGTATGAAAAATAGATAGTAGCCGATTCTCAGATTCAGTAAATATGCATATAAAATTTGGTGAAAATCGGTGAAGCCGTTTCGGAGAAGTACGGTAACATTGTGACACGAGAATTTTATATATAAGATTTATATCCAAGCTGCTGAAATCTGTTTGAATGACGTCTTAGGAAGACGGCTTGAAGACTCACATTTTTAGAAGCCAAATACCTGGTTTTACAAAACGCTCCGTCAGATCTAAGCCTTACATATATAGGCACACCCGCCACACTAGGAACTTCTGCCTTGCTGGTGTTTTTTTTATTTATTTATTTATTTTATTTATTTACTTTATTATACCTTAACTAACATTGGTATAAAAGGCGGACTTAATGCTAGAAGCATTCTCTGCCAGTCTACCTTTAGGCTAAGCAGAAAACGTGCAAGGCGGTATTCAAATATCTAGGAAGAGTATACGTATATAAATATATATGTAAGTATATACAATAACTATACAATCAATAGGTTACATAAGAACACACACATAATATAATATATATAATTATACATACAATAGGGTACACTATAAGAAAAATGATGAACCGTAAATATAAGCACTATGATTTCTGTAGAAAATATAATTTAATTATCTTTTTAAAAGTCTGTCTGCTGCACGCTTTGCGTAATTCATTCGGGAGAGAATTCCACAACCGAATAGCGTGAATAGCAAATGACTTGGATACGAAGCCAGTCCGATGAAGTGGAATCGTTAAAACGAGAGAATTGGAAGATCGCAACTGGCGCTCGTGAGAGTCACGGAGATACTGAAACTTTTGCTTCAGGTATCCCGGCGTAGGCGGATCAGATAAAATAGAAAAAAGAGTAGAAAGTAATCTAACCTGTCTACGCTCACGAATAGGAAGCCATTCAAGTTGGCGACGGTAAGAGGAAATGTGATCGAATTTGCGCAGACAGAAGATGAATCGAATGGCGTGGTTAATAAGTCTTTCCAACTTATTGAGATGCTCCTCGCTTATATCAGTGCAACAGACATCAGCATAATCAATAATTGGTAAAATAAGCGCCTGTACTACAGTGACTTTAACTTTAATCGGAAGAAAGTTACGAAGGCGATTTAGGACGCGCAGCCTCGCAAATACAGAACGGCTGACTTCACTCACGTGGTCCGACCAGCTCAATGTTGAATCCAAACATAAGCCGAGATCTTTGACACAAGATGTGAAAGGTACAATAGAGTCCTCAAACACAACCGGTGAGACGGAACCATGATCCAACATCGCCAACTGCCGAGAACTGCCAATTATAATGGCTTGGCATTTATTGGGGTTAACGCTGATTCCATATCTGTGTGACCAATTACTTATGTTGGCAAGATTATTATTAATAATGCCTATAGCATCATTGACATTATTAATGTTGGCTTGTGCGTAAATTTGAAGATCATCGGCATACAAATGGTAAGAGCAATTAAGGGAAAGAGTAAGGAAATTTATATAGAGAGAAAAGAGTAATGGTGACAGAATTCCACCTTGTGGGACGCCATTAGTGAGACTGCACCAGTCTGACAGCGTGCGATCTACTCTAACAGCTTGCCGGCGTCCGCGAAGGTAAGATGAGAACCAATCCAGTACCGTAGATGAAAACTTATAATATTGGAGAGCAGCAAGAAGGATATCATGGTTCACCATGTTAAAAGCATTAGAAAAATCTATGAGAACGAGGACGGTGACCAATTTATCCTCCATGCCATCACGAACATCTTCGATAACCTTGAGAAGAGCTGTTGTTGTGCTATGTCCTGTTCGAAAACCGGACTGAAAAGGGCTAAGAAGATTATTGTTAGAAATAAATGAGGAAACTTGTTTGTGTACAGCAGCTTCAAGAATTTTCGATAAGAAGGGTAGTATAGAGATAGGTCTGAAATTATTCACATGACAGGGGTTAGATACTTTCGGAAGTGGGATAACAAAAGCCTTACGCCAAACAGAAGGAAAAACCCCAGTAGCCATGGAAGTGTTGATGACGTCAGTAATAATGTTGAGTAAATGTGGCAGTATTGGAACAATCATAGATCTACTCACATCATCATACCCGACCGCTTTTGATTGAATGGACGAAATAATTTTTAAGATTTCATCTACGGTAACGGGAGAGAAAGAAAAATTATGTATATCGAGTTGAGCCATGGAAGTAATTTCAAGAATAGTTTGTGACTTAATCTTAGGACAAAGAGAAGAAGAGGAAGAAAAATGAATGTTTAAGTCATTAAGTGAGAAAGAAGTGATATCAAGACCACTATGACAATTGCCGATGCCCAGTGTATTTAAAAACTTCCACATTTCGGCGGAAGACTTGTTAGATACCTTTTCGGTGAAGTAATTGCGCTTAACTGCTCTTACCATTTGATTACAGCGGTTCCGTGCGACTTTATAGAGACGCCAGTTTTCGTCACACCGGTCACGCTTAAATCTTCTAAAGGCCCTGTCACGTCGTGTCATGGCCATGCGTACTCCACGAGTTATCCAAGGTGCAGGAGGTCGTTTGGATTTTATGGGTTTTAATGGAGCATGCAAGTCGTACAGTTTTAGAATAATTTTATTCAAGAGAGATATTTTATCATCCACTGTTGTTGCAGAAACCACTGTTGAAAAGTCAACACTAGCTGCATCATTACAGAGTGCGCCAAGGTCCATCTTTGCAAAATTGCGCATCCAAACAACTTTAGGAATTAATTTAGGTGGTTTTAGTTTATAACAGATGAATAAACAGTCATGTTTAGAAAAACCAGGAGCCGATAATGTACCATATTTTAAAACATGTGTAGGAGAAGAAGTAATAATTAAATCTATCAAGCTGTCAGGAGCGTTAATATTGTGATGAGTCGGCGAAGAAGAAAGAATAGAAAAATTAACAGATGAAACAATATTTAATAGTTTGGTACTACGAGTAGATTGAATATTTAAATCTGTATTAAAATCACCCATAATTATATGATGTGTGTATTGTGAACAAAGCGATTCCAGAATAAGCTCAAAGCTCGAAAAGTAGTCAGTTGATGGAGGGCAGTAGACCACACCAAGAGCAGCTTTAGCACGTCCCATCCTGATTTCTACAATCAAATACTCACAAGAGGCGGAGTACAGGGAAGGAGAACACAAGATTACAGAAAAGGAGATATCATTGCGGAGATAAATGGCAACACCGCCTCCACCTTTCCCCGTTCGGTCATTTCTTAAGAGTTTATAACCTGGGAGGCTGTAGGAAATAGATTCTAAGCTTGGTTTTAACCAGCTTTCAGAAATCAGGATAGCGTGCACATTAGAATTGAGAGAAAAAGCGTCAAGAAGTTCAGAGTAATGAGCAGGGATGCTTTGAGCGTTCAGGTGACATACATTGAAGGCCAAAGGGGAGGAATCAAGCATAGAACATAAAGAGTTTTGAAGAGTGTCCGGCTCTTCAAAAAGACTATCACTCAAGTCTGTAGAAATAATCGAGTCACGTGCTGAATAAAATGATTCATCATCAGACATACTAATATCCTAAAAAAAAAAAAAATAATAATAATAATAAACAATATTTAAAATAAATAACTATAATATATTATATAACACGAGAGTAAAATAAATTAAAGACAATAATTAAATTTCTTAAGCAAATTTTCTGCTTATCCCGCCGTTAGAGGGCTATACACTATGAATATCACAAAATATTTAAATGCAATCTTTAAGACAATTTATATAACAATGTTAAATAAAAATTTTAAAAAGAAAAAAAAATATATAAGCAAAATTTATAGCAAGACATTAAACAATATTAGCAAAAACGGAACGTTCAAGAGTGTAAAAGTATTATGTGACAAGTGACAGTGACGTGCTGACAATTGTTGAAAATTGCGTTCAGAAATAACGTTAACACACTAAAAGAAATATGCTCACAAAATAAAGGAGATGTTTCATTTTCGGCCATCTCATGTACACTATATCTAAAAAACACGAATAATTTGTATAATTGAAGAAAAATACACATATATTTTGATAACCTAAAGTATTCCTGTTTAAAAATATTTAAAATAAGCATTCCTCATTGAAATATTAAATATGGCGGAATACTGTCAATGTCAAGTTTTCAAAACTGTCGATGTCAGTCAGGGAACCTATGTGTACCCCACACCACACATAGGTTACTATACTCTTTGGATGTCGGTAATTCTGTATTTCGCTGTTTTCTTGTCGTAAAGTTATTGTTACCTTAGTACTTTACAACCATGCCTTCTTTTTGGGTATCCCGTCATTATTTCTGAATTTAATTAATTATAACAAAACCACCTTTTAAATAGTATCTGGTTTTATAGATGTAAGTGCATGTCAAATTAAAAAAGAAGAAGTTGTCAATTTGATATGTGTAAAAGTGGATATATACATAATATTATATACTAGGAATCCAATGTAAACGTTGAATAAATATGTACTGATGAGAAGATTCCATTTCAATTCTGAATATGTTTTTGCTCTGTGCTGCTTACGATTTTGGACTGATTCTACCTTACTTGTTTACCCAGCTTATGTTTTATGGACTTTTGTGATTTTCGTGCGATCGCTGTGGATTGTGTTGACAAGGATTCAATATCATCAGGTAAAATATACATCAGTTAGTTGTATTAATCGTGATATAATCGTTATTTCTCTTTTTTAGATAACTACAATAGCAAGACAAGGACATTCTTGGGATGACAAAATAATCAGTTATTATTGCAACTGCATCGCTGGGCAACGAACCGTACTCGTAGGTAGCTGCGTTCACATTATGACCATTGTTTGATGTTTGGGCTGAGATCGTCACAGGACATTACAGAACCTGCTACATGATTGGATGAAAATATTGATAAGGGAAGATATTGAATAAATAATGTATCTAAGTGAAGAATAAATAAAATATTATGTAAATGTGTACTTAAAGTTGTTTTATTTACACGTTTAAATGTTTTAACTAAAATAAATTGGTATAGAAGTGCATATTTTGGTATGTTTGTTTTAAGTCAAGATTTATGAAAGTAAATATAATTAATGTTTATCAAATATAGGTATTGTTTCTCAATACATACAATACAATATTTATATATCTACGCCCATTCGCGAAAAAATATATTAAAAAGTATATAATGTATATAGTAAGTTAAAATAGAATGACAGATGACATTATTACGATAATCACTACCGCCATGATGTTTTTCAACTATTGTGTTGCAAGTTTAAGTGTAAATTATTGTTTTTTAACAATTAAACGATGATGATTTGAAGAAAATGAACCCCTACGAATTGTTCTTTGCATGTTATCTTAGTTTTTAGTATGGTGTACAAAAGGTGGCCGGGAGCCCATACATTTTGAAACATCTCCTTTACATTAACATTTTTGACATTGATGCAAAAACAACGAGTAGACAATTAGATATGCAAATTACAATAAATAGACACAGGTCTGTGAAATAGATAATTAACAATATGTTTAATTTAGTAAATACGTAACTACCCACTAAATTTAACAAATCTAAAGAGTAAAGAAAATTATTATTAAGTGGGTAATCACTGAGAATATAAGTACCTAATAACACTTCTAACTGTATTGAGAGTCATAAAATAACTGTATCACCTATTTCTTTCGAGCCGTGCGTTTCGACTTCAAATACTGTGTGGCATTACTTGCTGTTATTGGAGTCGGAGAACGGGGTTTCGCCTGCCCTTCTTCAATAAGTAAATCATCGTCTACCGGGATATCATCGAGGTCCTGCTCGCAATGTATGCGTCGTCTGGAGCCATCCGGAAGCTTAGCTACGATGTTTCCACCCATGGTCCAGCAGTTCTTAATGCCAAGCTTTTTACGCGCAAGGAGGAATAATGACTGCCGTTGGCGTGTGAGAAACTCCGACAGGACGAAAGGTGTTCCTTTGAATCCAGCCTTCTTCCTCCAGACTGCAGCCCGATGTGAGAAATCTACAAAACGAACTAAGATAGGACGGGATTTCCCCTCAGTCATGGTGCCCAGACGGTGACAAGCCTTCAGATGACTACTTGTCAGGTCACATATACCAAGCTTCTCATTAAAAAGCTTGGCTATATAAACTGGAAGGTCTTCATTCTCTTCAGGGACACCACTCACTAAGATAAACTTTCTCCGGTGACGCATCTCGATTACATCAACTGCCTTGGAGAGCTCCGTTATTTGATCGCGAAGAAAATTAAGCACCGTCCAGACGTGGGTCTTGAAATCGTTGAACTCCTCGTGAAGACGACTTGTTGTAGTGCTACTCTTAGGTTCTGTCGCCTTGAACTTTGCCTCAAATTCAGAGAATTTCTTCAGGAATGTGGCTTCAATGGCCTGTTGTGTTTCCAAAATTGCATTAACGTTGGCCATTGTAAATAGATTTATAGTAAGGATATTTAAGTGAACAATAAAATTGTGAGGACAGTGGTACAGGCGGGACGACGCAGTGTTATTATAGGTCACAGTTCATATGCACGTATATATTTACACTTGTAAGTAAAGTCACTTATCGATTTTCGAATTACACAAAAACTTTGAGGAATTTTGTAACTAAAACGATATTTATTAAAGTTTTTGCAAAGAACTCAGTGCTTACTTCTTGACCTACCGCCCAAAGTAGTACTCATGATACCACTACTTGTAACATTACTCGTTGTAATGTGAAAATCAGATACACAACGCGTTGCAACATATTCCTCAGGGGTAACAATATGTAGGACTCCGATCCTACCTGACTGTTTATGTCCAGAGGCCACTTACCATCAGGTGGACTGCAAGCTCGTTTGCTACTTTTATATTGTAAAACAACTTGACTCACCTGACCTACTAGAAATTGGCTAATAATTAATATTACCAATTTTATTAATTAGTAGGTATATTATATATTACAATAACAATTATTTTGATATTACCTATTGACTAATAGACTGATCACATTTCATTCAACGAATTAATTGACACCTCGCAAATTAATGTAAACTATCATTACAAATATCATTATGAAATCAAATCACATTGTGATTGATATCATTAATGCAAATAATAATTAATTGGTATTACAATTTTAAATGTGACTTTAGATATCATTGCGTTTATTCAGAATCTAGCGTAGCGATATGGTATGATAGGTATAATAAAATGCTTAATGACGGTACTTACTATACTCCTATACCCATAGTAGAGATGTTAAAAAATAATCAATTTTTATTTTAATCGATTATTTTCTTATAATCGAGTTTTACAGTAATATTATACATTTTTTATAAATCGATTGGGTGTACTTCCGTTTAGAACATACCTCCAATCGATCTGAATTTTGGTACACATATGGATTTTGGCTCCCTAATTAAGGATTTCATACTCAAAATACCCGAAAATTATATTTTCAAGGTCAAATTGCTGAAAAATGATTTTTTTAATGGTTTTCCGCGTATATTGCAGTAAACATGAACGTTAGAGAAAAATGTTTCAAACAAAAGTTGTAGACGCTAAAAAGATCAACATTTTTTGTTCTGTATGTTTTCCGCATAAAACCAGTTGTTTGGGAGAAAAATGTGGTGCACTTCCGAAAACCCCCACGTCCGATCGATTTGAAACTTGGCTCGGACTTTCCTTTTGATGTTCGAAGACAACCCCTAAAGGGATTTTTGGCGCATACCCATAGTTACCGAGAAATTAAATTGTGAAAATTGCATTTTAGCACGCGCGTTATATTTATATAGTGCGGAGTTTTCTTTAGTCCGTAATGTAATTTTCCCTGTCCCAACCTAACCTAGCCAATAATATAGTATTGCGTATAGCCTAGCCTATAGTGTTTCGTATTGAATTGGTTAGGTTAGGTTGGAACATATAAGACAATATAAAACTAAGCGACCAGGGCGCGGCAGCGCCCTGCGAGCGGGTGGGTCCAATCCAGACCTTACCTTTATTCATTCATTCATGAGCACATTTATATCGTACTCAAAATACCCGCAAATAATATTTTCAAGGTCAAATTGCTCAAAAACTATTTATCCAAATCACGAACTAAGTTCAGTCGTATAAGTTGATTAAATAAAAACGTTGCCATGCCGGTGCCGGTGTAATTTTTATACATATAATCGATTTATAAAAAATTGGTAAATTTTACTGTAAAAAACGATTATAAGAAAACAATAATCGATTAAAATGAAAAACCGATTATATTTTAACATCTCTAACACATAGTATTAGAGAATGCGTTTTATCTGTCACGGCACGCGTCTGACACGCTCTATATTCGTTAAGTCGTCAAAGATTAAAAAATATTTATAATGCCGGGTCCGCACGAGTGGCACTCGCCGCAAACTCTAAAGCTCTACAAACGTTTGGTTTAATTTGTTTGGTGTAATTAGATACACAAACCAACTCAAACATCCATCCACACATTTGAGTTTGTGACGATTTTTCGCCAAAGCAAGCGTATGGATGCTATCAATTATAATATTACGTACTCATAATTTCACCAAGAAACAGTATTTGTTGTTCCATCATATAATAACATAGAGAATCGGTCATTAATACAACCCAAACAATATAGAAAATCAGGACCGGCATAATTATCCGCAAAGCCTCAAAACCTTGAGGGCCTGAGGGATAATCAATAGCAGCTTACCCTGCGGCTCCGTTTGTACAACTTTCAATTTTTTGATTTGACACAATACCCTAATTACTTTCAGAATAAAAATGAATCTATGTTACTCTCAAAAATGATCTCTATATTTTTGCATACATCTCAGTAATAAGTTAAGTGCTTTCCAAAATGTATTATTCTTTAACACTAACAAATAACGCACAACTTAAACTAACCTAACCCAAAGGGCTCTTCATAGCATGACATTTTATCGCTATCATCTTAAGGAAGGTAATATTGAATAGAAGCTTATTAAGTACAAAAAAATGTAACAGGCCTCCCGGTTTATAGGGAAAGCACTCATAACAGGTTTGTATTCACAGGCTACAGCTGTGTTTATTGGTGGTCCAAAAGCAGTGGCATCGTGGAAAGAAAATGGTCAACAAGTCTCTGATTATTTTTTCCTCACCCTAAACGGAAATGAAAATTCTCTGAAATTTGTCAACGAGCAAAAAATCATCTTCTTTAATGTTTTTTTTTCTCGTCTTTATAGAGGAGTTCGTACCGTCTAATGCTTCATTCATATACCCCCATGGTTGTATAAAAAAGATATTAAAAAATCTTTAAATAAGCAGCAGCAACTTAAAATAAGTTGGATAAAATTATTACAGACATTCCAATCTTATTTACTTGTATAGATTAAATAGTTGCCTCCGGCCTCGTTCCTAATTCCCTTCAAAAATATTTTTTCTGCTCAGTCATACAGCTTTTTCAATTACTCCCAGACATGTATACATATTTTCCAAATATACCGTGTTTCAGTTAAGACAGAAGCGGGCTTAATATTTATTATATATATAATGGTAGCGAATGATTGGATTACTTTAGGAAATGATTGATTGAACGACACTGTAACTGTTAGGCTCTAAGGGTTTTTTTTTATAATATGGGAGTAGCAGACGAGTATGCAGTCCGCCTGATTGTAGGTGGCTACTGCCGCCCTTGGACATTTGGCACAACCACAGATAATATCAGATATTCTTACCTGAGGTCGGCCACAGATGCGTCGCTACCCCTGAGGACTAAGCTGGAACGCCTCTGAAAAGTATGTCTCCTTTACCACACCCGTCAAACCAGAACACAGCAGCGCTTAACACTGCTGTCACGAGATAGGTGTGGCGATGGTGCCGCCGGAGTCGAACCACAACGGGTTCCATCACTTTTCACTTAATGATAATTAGCTACTGCCGCTCATAGGCACCTGTGACCCGCTCCATATAGAACACGTTCTACCTGAAGCCGATCATAGATAAGTCGCCACTCCTGAGACTAAGTCACATACATATGTAAGTCAGTTGCATCCAGGCCCTTCCACCAAAACGCAAGACTGCTTCACTAAAGAAATAGGTGTAATGATGATCCGAACTATACTAATTCTACTACCTATCAGGTATATACATAATTACATAGATACACAATACAATACAATACATATGTAGTGTATACAATTTTCCCCAACGAAAACGCTTATCTTTCCCTATTAGTGTGCAAAGAATAATCAGTATAATGGCTGAAATATTTAATAATGGTCTCTTAAATATTTCATCCTGTAGAGCCCTTGTGGCTGGGTCTCACCTTACCCTAATGGGTCCTTTCTTTAGTCTCGTCTTTATTATCATCCCCTGTTTAGCTGAGGAAATTGGTTCCTATTATACCTACCCTTATCACTTTAATGTAAATCGATGGACGTTTCGTGGAATCGTGGAAAAAGATTCAACGATTAGATTGTTTTGACCAAAACGCAGAGGGTTCGGAGTTCCATTCCCGGTCTGCCAAATGTCAAAATGATAAATTAAACTTAAATTATGAATAAGAATTTTTTTTTGGGTCTGGGTGTTTGCGATTCCATCATCATATGTATTGTAGTACGCACGACATAGAGAATCCTAATAGGCTACACGTGTACATCTTATTTTTAGAACCAATTTTCCTGTAATATTGAACAGATAATTTTTTACGTTTATACAAGCCTCAGTAAAGTATAGAAAACTGTTTACTTTTGAAAATATAGCTTTACCGACCAAACTATATTAAAAACTATATAAAGCTGCAAATAAAATCTTAAATATGACATACACAATAACATACATTCGAATTTCAGCCACTATTTTATGACCTAAAACAGAAATGAGTAATTTCAAAGACCTCATCTGAACAAAGCATAACCTCAATGTATACCTCCAGGTCCATATTCACAAAAGATCCTTTCACTAATATTTGAGAAAACATTATTCATTAGGCATGATTCGGATAAACTATATTGCAACTAAAAACCGTTTTCGTCCGTATATCCTAAAATATCGATAAACTACACATGACAAAAACCATAAGTTCACTCCGACTCTGATTTCAAGGCATAGATTAGTAAAGATACTTCGCCGCCTTGAAATTGAATGAAGCCACAAACGGCTTATTTTAGTAAGTTCTTTTTTTGAATCCTTGACAAATAAAAACATTTTTAGAGAAAATTTACGAATAAAGAACTAATTTACGTAATAATTACGTAATTTACGTAATAAATAAATAATTATTTCAAATATTTTAGGGACATTTTAGCACGGAGACGTGGCAAAACTTTTTACGCAACTATTTCAATTATCAAAACTGGGTACATTTTCTTGTTAGGAGTGAGTAATCTTTACTAATCTATGTTTCAAGGCTATCGTTTGGCTACTATCGTTACAGTAACTGGTAGTTGTAGCGATTAAGTAGCTGACGCGATAGAATAAACTGCTGTCAAACTACTCGGCGACTATTTAGTAGCTTATGCATTTATACAATCACGTAAATAATAGATTGTTGATAGATTTTTCTAATAAAATCAAACATGTGCCGGTCTTCAATTGTTCGAGCAACAAATTGGACGCCCAAGCGACAGCAACTTAAGTTACTGTTCAGTTACTTATACAACTAGATGGTAGCTTTAGCAGCTTAGACGATAGTTGCCGGGTGGTCACCAAATAAGAGAAAGAGAAGCATATGAAAAATGGTCAATGACTTTGCCAACCGTTTACAACTGAAACTACTCGACAGTAACAAGTTGTTTCTTATATCAATAAAACAGTTTCCCATATCGGTTACATAAACGTTATTAAATAAACCGAAAACGAACTGTTATAGCTCTGAAAACATCAGTACATTATTACCTTCAACGTGAAGTAAGCCCTTTGATGTTGATTTGCTTCGGATCATTATCAAAATTGTTGCAAATAATGTTATTTGAACGGGAATATTTTCATATCGCTTGTTAAAACCACAAAGAGCAATATCAAATACAAAATCAGTATCGTTCGCTTTGAGATGTTGATATAAAAATATATGGAAACATGTGTTGATATATCATTGATAATAAATCCGCATAAAATATATGTCACATATTATTTTTGAGATCTACAGCCTCCGCTTCTCTATAATCGATTACTTTTTATAAGGTATATGAGCAATATTGTATACTTCAACTGGTCTATCTAACGCCCGATAATAATATTTAATCTATCCGTTGTTTTGCCCAGGAAAGCTTGAAACTATTGTTCTATACTAGGTACCACACTTGACGCATAACTTTGGTATCAGCCAAAATTTTATTAGGTACCTACGTGGTTATTATTTCTCTTCTGAAACCTAGTAATAAGTAATAGATTAATCTGTGGGTCTGGGGTTCAAATCCAAAGAACGCCACATTTTCAACCATGTGCGAGTTCAATTAAATCATTTATTTCAATTAACACTTTCTAATTTTGTTTAACATTTGACTGATATACTCGTAACATCAGAAGCCTACTTTAGGCGTCTATATTTTTATTAGGTGCATGTTTTGTACACTTACGTAAGTAAACTTCAAACCACGTGCGATTTTAATTTCAATACTTTTATCAATAGACACTATTTAATTTAATTTTTATTTGACTGATATAACACCAGAAGCCTCATAGGCGTCTATATTGTTATTAGGTTCACGTTTTACACTACGTACGTAAACTTCATTTACAATGGAGTTAGTAACAAACTTCTGTTATAAAGGGTAGATGCTACTGTTTTCGTATCGGGCCGTCTGGTTTATTTGAGTTCTGAGACTGTTCAGACTAAGTTAACTAATACGTAGTCGTACACAATACGACAACTTAAAACTTGCTCAACTAGCGTCGCTCGCATCTCTGCTCTTATTCAATTATTCGTTCATTTAGCGCTAATGTAATAATAAAATAATAATATTTTTTATAATGTAAAAGTGGCATACGAGCATGCTGTCCATCTGATAGTAAATATGTACTGCCCATGGACATCAGTAATCAATCCCCGATATAATTAGTTTTACCTGGGGTCAGTTACAGATTCGCTACTATCCTTGAGGTCTCCCATATTCTTCAAACCAGAACACAGCAGCGCTAAAAATCGCTGTTATTAGGCATAAATAAATGATGCTTACACATATTTAGACATATTTAGAGGGTTCCTGGTTCGATCTCCGGCCAGGCAGATATCTAAACGATGAATTTAGAATTATCTTATAGATATTTGTGTGTTCATCATTGTGTGTCATGGCACCAACGATAGAAGAAATACCTTATATTAATCTCTCATTCTGAGACACCATGCCCAGCAGTGAGATTCCGACTTAAGCATATTATATATACTAGAAAGCTTAACTAAATAGATTATATACTAAACAATAGACACATACTGTTACTATAAACAATAGTAGAACGTTTATCCGGTACAGCATGCTGAGGTCAATGATCCTTCGAGCCGGACTATTTCACCCACAATGGAAATTCAATTTAAATAAATAGGTATCGTAAAAACTTGATTCGGCCGCGGACACGCTCTCAATATTTTGGCCTTGTATCTCGTTTTTTAACCGAACATGGTCAATAACAAGGTGTTATACCTACTGTACGCTTTAAGGAAAAAATGAAATTGTGCCACGAAGTTGCACTTCTTAAGGTTTATTTAGGTAGACAGAGCGTGTCAAACGTGGTAGAAAAATAGTATTTTCCTGTACAATATATATTATATCTACTGTAAAACGTATTTCCAAAGACGGACCATGAGTGTCAAAATAAAGTACAGAAATATATTAATATTTGAATAAGTTTAAAAAACAAGCTTTTACTTGTATTAAAATGAAAATAGCAATTTTATGCAGTTAATATTAAATGTCTAATTATAATATTCTGTTGCAATCAAGTTACCATGCAATTAAGTTTTGTGTACCTGCCTTCATGTATCTTCCGATATAGAACCTTCTAGGCTACGATGTTTTTATAATTTGAGAGTATCAAACAAGCACACAGTCCATCTTTGGGGTAAGTGGCTACTGCCACTTGGCATCAGTAATCAACCCCATATAACATTAGTCCTTCCCGAAGTAGACCTAAGATGCAGTGTTTTGCCAAAGGAGTTATATAGGACGCCTGGATAAGTGTTTCTTCTTTACTACACTCTTCTAAATGGAACACAGCAGGTCTCAACACTGCTTCTATTAGGAGAAAGGAGGTGGAAGTGATGTTCAGAGTGGAACCACAGAGTTTTATCACCTTCAAAAGATATGATGTTAGGAAGCGTTATTTTTAAGTTAAACTAAAATGTTACTACACCAAAGAAGTTTCACTTCGCCTAAAGGACGTATTTGAGTATTCAACACACAATAAATCTTTTGTACCGGAATCGCAAACGGCCGACGACGGCCTTAAGATTATTTTTTTCCAAACCGATGCCCACAATCCCTGAGCATTCAATAAGATCTCAATTTAATCCGCGCTCGATAAATATACAAGACTAGATCTGCCGTGCGGCTTTACACGTGCTTAAGAACAGTACTCTTATTAAAGTGTTTACATTTTTACAAAAATGACGGCTTTTTGTATTTGTTATGTAATTACCATACATTTCCAGGCAGTTCTGATAACTTCCGCTAGGGCTGATTGGAAATGTATGGGCAAATTCGTAAAAAAATACAAAATCAGACATTTTTGTAAAAATCTAAAAACTCATACTAAGGGTACAGTAACTACAATGTTCACCCGTTCACCCTGCATAAAATCTAAATAACCATTTTTCATTGACCTCCCATTTATATGACGGGCGCATATAACTGAAAGGTCAAGCTAGTTCTCGGGTTCCAGAGTAGGCACTTTTATAAATGACAGCCTAAAACCATCTCCAATATAGGTCTTATCGAATCCAAAAAGATTATTTTTTATCCGACGAAAACTTTTAGAGATAAACTCGTACAAACGAACTATCTCTTCAGTGTTATAATATTAAGTATAGACAGACATATAGAGTAAAGATAATAGTGTCTACTGTTTCAGAAACTCTTCTAAACATCCGCTAGCAATCTGCGGAAACAATGTATATTTTTACATAAACAGCCCTCACCTATAAAAACGTGAAACAAGCAGACAATAGCTTCTTACATGACCTCTTTACCTACATACGAGATTAAACTTATATTAGTTCGCCTCTGTCAAGTGTCTGCATGGTTACTTTCAACACAATACAAGCATTTTTGTACTGTCGAGGAATTCGTAGTATATGACACACGACATTTTCCAGCTGAAATTCGCCCGAGGTTACTTACTAATATACTCTAGCGCTCTACATTACGTATTTTCGGTTAAGAGAGGCAATGTGTAATTTATTGACTTGGCATATGTATATCGCGATTATGCGATGTCTAGACTAGACAAAAATTTGTTTAAGAATTTGGCTTAAGCAGAGATTCAATTTATCAAACCAAAATCCATTTTTTTTTCCTAAATAAACAAAAGTATTATTTTACTAGAGTAGAGTGCCAAATTAGGTTTGAGACGAACTAGCCCAAAGTAATTCATATTTTTCAAAAGCAGAACTTGTACCTAAATCTTTAAAAAGCAGTTTATACGAGTATTCATAATTACACATATTAAAGCATTCATCTTAGACAGCTCTTCTTCAATAAAACCTTTAGTGAGTAGCTATAATATAAATGCCCAAATTTTAAAACAGGTTTCAAACAAAAAGTGCCCTCCATTGGACGAGTTTTATCCCATTGTCTCCGTATTTCGTCCAAGAAAAGCCTCGAAAAAACTTCTAAAAGCCGTGAGAGGCTGTAAAGCTCAATTATCGCCGTCGAGAGGTCCATGAGGATACACTTCGGAACGTCCTTAATCCTCAGTCAGGGCTGTGGGTCTGAACCGTTTTCAATTATAAAGGAACGCCCGAGGGCCTGAGATCTATTTCCTTATCTCCGGAACCCCAAGGGCCACTTTGGCAGACGTGCCCAAGTACCGATAGCATGACACTTGCCTTGTTACGAGGTGCTCGAACCTCAGGGCAGAGCTCGACTTAATTTCGAGAATCGGTGTTTTGCGCGATGAAACTGATAAGTAGGCCAAGCGAGGAAAGTAGGTGATCGTATATTATTCACATATTTCCGGGGTTTCTCGCGTTAGCGACGAAGTTTCGCATCCGAGTAAAGACGATGAGCAACTATCCGTAGAAGCACCAAATTACATTTTTTCAGTTGGGCTTAACGTCGTCTAGTACTTTTACTGTGAATTTGTAAACGACCGTGCCGCTTTTTTGCTCGACTTGGCGGGTGCACTGCCGTGCCTCCAGATAACATGAACAGGTTTCATCTACAGCCGATGATAGAAGCGTTGCAACTCCTGAACTGAGATGGTCGCCTTTATGTAAGTCAGCCGTATCCACACTCTTCATACCGAAACGCAGAAATGCTTCGCGTTAGAAATAGGTAACCATTTCTGTGTATCAATTTTTATCCGGGACATATTGCTAATACACATTTTCGTACGTTTCTAAAATACATACGTTTTGTGATGAGCTATGAGTAAGTAATTTATTCTGACTCCATTATTCTCACTAATGGATGAATCTTACGAAAGGGTGAAGCTTGAATTAATTTTGAAAATCAGTGTCAGTAATATCAAACTAAACATAGTTTTATTAAAGTCGACCCACGTGACGGAGCGGACTCCATACCGGTCTGACGAGCAAAGGGCTTCGGGTTCGAGCCCCAGCCAGACATATCTGAATGTTGAACCCACCCACATTGCACCAACAACACAGGGAATACAAGTATGGGACTGATAAATATAATACATTAGGGCTCTATTTGCTTCGTGTCTGGTCTAATCATACTTGATGCCCGAAGAGACCGACCTTGCCCAACTAGTAATTAAATAAGTTCCTTTGAAAAACCTACAACTATTTCGTCAAGTTACCTAACAATGTCGCAGGTTTAATCACGATCGAAAGTAGGTTTTTATATGCAACTAGTAGTGCCCGCGGCTTCACCCGTGTTTTAAAAAATAACATGACATACATAACTGAAAATTTGTACCTTCGTTGAAATGACAGTGGCGCTATTTGTCGAAAATTGGTCGTACAAACTCAGAAATTTTCGTGGGCTCATGTACAACTTTGCTAAAGATGATCACATGATCAAATGCATAGTTTACGATTCTATAAAGGACATACAGACAAACATATTTTTTATATATATATAGAGTAACTTTTACCCGCGTCTTCACTCGCATTTAGAGTTGTGTTTATCCCTCGGGAACGGTACTTTTTTCGGGATAAAAAATACCCTATGTCCTTTTCTGAACCCTTGACAACGTGTGTACAAAATTTCATGAAAAGCGGCTTTGTAAATCCTGAAACTATGTTATTAAGACGTGAAAGTGTAGCAAATAAATAAACAAACAAACTCACATTCACATTTGTAATATTAGTTAGGATTTCATGTATTCCTATCTTAGACAGATCATTTTAGTCTTAAGATCACACATCTGTGAAGGGCTTCAGGTAAAACCTTTTCTATATGTTAGGAGTTAGTCACAGATGTCTAAAGACCACTACCACCGCTACCATCAGGTGGACTGAAGTTCGTTTGTTACTTTATTCTTATAAGAAAATCTTATTTAAAAAAAAAAGGAAATGTAGGACAAGTTTATTACAAAAAAAGCCTACTTGCTTACTTTGTCCTGGGCTGGACTATGGTTGATTTAAGCACTATTTTTAGACAGATCCGCTGTAATGTCCTCTTGACGGCTGTACATACTCGCAAAGATATTTTGAGCATGAGTTTATGTAGTCACACCATGATTTAAATTAATGAACATGGCATAAGGTCGAAACAGGACTTGTGGCCCTTATTCATAATCTAGTAACACGAAAAAGTTTATGGAAATACTACCTGAAAAACATGCGCATTAGCTTTGTACACTTGAAAATATACACTTTTAAACAGGAGACATTTCAACTCAGTCCTTTCAGCATAGATCTGTAAATTAAGGTAAAATTTAAATTCTATCTGAGATTTTTTACGAATATCTATGTGCGGCAGGAATCTTCCATATTATATTACAAAAAGAAACATTTTTTTATTCATTTTAACACATAGTTTGAAGGTGTTAGAACCCTTTGTGGTTCGACTCCGATGGCACCACCGCCACACCTATTTCTACCTAAAAACAACAGTGTTAAGCGCTGCTGTTCTGTTTTGAAGGGTGTGGTAAGGGAGACAGACTTTTACACACAGGCATTCCTGCTTAGTCCTCGTGGTAGCGGCGCGTCTGTGGCCGGCCCCAGGCAGGAATATCTAATCCTATCTGGGGTTGATTACAGATGTCCATGGGTGGCAGTAGCTACTTACCATCAGGTGGACTGCATGCTCGTCTGCTACTCCTATATTATAAAAACCATATTCGCCCACAAGCCATTCGTCTCGAGTCACGAGCGTACGGCTAGCGAGAGTGTACAGCCGCCATCACGGCAGTAACACTGAGTGGCGCGTCCGCTATAATTTATTTCATTACTACGACGTTGTTGAAGACATTTATGTCCGAATTTGTGCCGTTCTTGACAAAAAATACAACTTTTTCTTGTTAGTCCCTTATAGGTAAAGACGACTTTTTAAGGCAGTTACGAATGAAACAACACATTATATAACTTTACATATATTTGTTCTAGGTAATATGTATTTTCATACAGATAAAATACAATTAAAATCGGTAAGTGTTGCCTGTAATGTGCTAAATTACCTAAATTAAATTGTAAACTGTCTAAAATAAAATTTATTAAAAACTGAATTTTTATTTATGAGTGATTTACACCTTAAAATTAATTCAGTAATTATTTTTGTTCCTTGTCTATCTACGAATATTTTTCAATTAATAAATTCGGTTACCTTTTTAGTTTTTACCATACTAAATACATAGATGAAACCACGGATCACAACTAGTATGTCTACTTGCACACACCCCACTCATTACAATTTCTTACATCCCTATAAGTGCTTGAATTACCTGTATTGAATAGATCCCCATCATAAGAATATACGCCCGGGATACATCCCTCAGAACCCATTTGAAATGAACCCCTCTGTCACGTTCCGTTGGTTTGAATCGAGCATTGACGAGTGAATAATATAGGGTAAGAATTGTTTTATGCTTGGTTTGAATAAAAAATAATAATATATTATTTCCACCCCAAGCGCACACTAAGAACTCGAGATGATATCGTGGAGATGACGTATACATAGTCTTTATTTAGAGAATTAGTGATATGGAGAGAAAGATGGTACGTTAGAATCAGCATGGAAGGGACCACACATATTTCTAGCGTAAAATAGTTTTTTATTTCGGTAGTGTATAGATGCCGACGACTTACATATGAGGAGACTATGTTAGTCCTCAAGTGTGGTATATGTGATCGTGTGATTCAATATGGAGCAGATTACAAATGGCTATGGGAGGCGCAGCAGTGATAATTTACCATCAGATGGACTGCATGCTCGTTTGTTACTTAAGTTATAATATAATATAGAATTAGAATGAGCAGAGGATAACATTCAATATTTAAATATAGCCGTTACCGGGGATCGAACCCAAAAATCTCTGTATGAACAACAGATAAATACCATGCAATGCGAATCGACCAACTTTTTGAAGAAATTACAATTACGAAGCGCAAATATCTAATAACACCAGAAGATTGCCTAATCGAAGATCGAAACTGCACACTTCTGCATGGCAGAATACTGTCAACAATATAAACAAATAGTAGAAGATCCCAATATGAGACGACCTTCTGAAATTTTTTAGACAACCCATTTGCAATATGCTTTTTGACATCTTTCATTTAATATTAAAAAAAACGTTTCATCCATAAAGCAGCTCGGTGAAGGTCGTCTTATATCGGGATCTTAGACCAAAAGTAAAAATAGAAACAAAAAACTTAAAATAAACAAAAAAGTCTATACGACAAAATATTTCTCACATTGTCCGAAGCGAACTAACTTTAGTGTCGGAATGCGTCCCGCGGGAATGAATCTTAGTCTTGCTTTAGTTAAACTGGAAAACTTGGCTCCCCGAGGAATGTGACTAAACTTTCGGTGATATTGATTAGAACAAAGTTGTATTGTGGTCATCATTCTAAACTTGGGACTTGTAATTAATCAAAGACTAACCGTTAGGTATTAATAAACAATCTATCCAAGAAATTTGATTCTTTCCAAGACATTGCCAATTTTATATATTTGATAGACTAATTTGGGATAGATTGATTTTGATCATGGATGTTAGTCTTTAACTGTAGTACCGCATCTGTATCTGTAGCCTCAAGTACTCGGGGTGCTTTTCGAACCTGATAAATGGAGCACCCCACACTTTTTCCACAATTATACTATTTACTGTTCCTTAATTGATTCTTAGATTGAAAATTATTTTCTACTTTTTAGTTGATTTTATCATAAAAGCGAGTTTTTTAGTTTTTTGAACTATAATTATTTATTAATTTTTAGTATTTCTCGTTATAGCGACCACCATTATTCATCGTTTGTAAAAAAATCAAGTGTCTATCTATTACGATTTAAGAGATAAAGCCCAACGACAGACGAACAGACCGCAGAGGGTTTCGTTTTAACCTTTGAGTACGGAATCCTAAAAATCATTCTACAAAAGGGCATTATAGATATGTTTCAGAACATTTGAGTTATAGGGAAATAACATTATTATTTTCTAAACTAAAAATCACGATATATAAATTACGCCTATTGAAACTAAATAGCAATAATTATTATTTGCAATCTAAAGATGCGATGAACTTTGCTGAAGGTGCTTGAAAAATCTCGCCTCGAAAATCGTTAATCCTGAGGATGTTGATAAGGACAATGGTACAAAACTGTTAATGTTTAAAATATTGAATTGTCATCGGTCCTTAATAAGTATGCCAAATTTCGAGTTAATCCGACGTTTTGAAGGGGGTTAAAATCATGTTCAAAGATTCCGTTACATACTAACATACCAACATACCAACATACATACGTCTGAAGCTAATAAAAGCGTGTTAAAATAGAACTTCAATTTTTGACATTAGCTACATATATCCATCGACAGCTGTGGCCGCTTACCTTGCTTGATTATATACTTGTCAACCACTAGTATATTATAAAAATAATTATAGTTCAAAAAACTAAAATAAACACGCTTTTATGATAAAATATATACATACCCGGGATACAAGTTATCCACTTTGAACGTTCAGTTTAATTCAAAATTCAAATCAAAATTCAATTCGAAATCGGGCTCAAAGATTCCGTTACTGTTACTTACATACATACATACAAACGTACATCCCAAGTTAATAAAAGCGTGTTAAAAAGCTATCTACACTTACAGAACCACACTAGTATAACCTGTATCGTGGGTGCCATGTACACACAAACCCGAGTACCTACTCAAACACCGAGATGCAGAACCGATATCTAAAATCACCATTCAGATATCTGTCTGGCCGGGGATCAAACCTGGAACCCTTTGCGGAACAGACCGGTATAGTGACCGCTGCATCACGCATGATACCATACCGGCATTAACCAAGAAATAACCGTATCTTTTTCGAAATGTTCACATATCTTTATAGTTCTATATCCGACACCAGAAACTACAAGTGCATGTATTTTACTACCCTCAGGGTACGTTTATTGAAAAATATAAATTTTATTGAACATAAATGTGGAAAGATTTTAATCTCGCAGCACCAGAAATTCAGATACTGAGTTCTAATGTTAGTATTAATCTTGAAGATATTTCTTGCTTCCTTTATATTTGATTTATTCATCCAACTGAGATATTAAATCCCGTGGGTAAAATGTGTCGATGAGTTTCTGATTCTGTACAATAGTAAGTCTGCAGATGTTCTGTCCTATCCTGAAGGTGGGGCGATGAGTTTGATTTCTAAACCCAATCAAGAAGCAAAAAAAAATTGAAAATGCAACGTGATATCCCACGATCCGATCCACAGAGGTTATAAATTCGAATCACAGGCATTTTGCTTTCACGTCGCAGGAAAACATCGTGAGGAAACTTACACTAATATTCGTATAAATTAAAAAAAAAAGTTTTTTTTATAATATAGGAGTAGCAGACGAGCATGCAGTCCACCTGATGGTAACTGGCTAATGCCGCCCATACACATCTGTAATTAACCCCAGATAGGATTAGATATTCCTACCTGAGATCGGCCACAGATGCGCCGCTACCCCTGTGGACTAAGCTGGACTTTGATATCTTTTAAAGGTGGTAGAACCCTTTGTGGTTCGACTCCGGCGGCACCACCGCCACACCTATTTCTACCTAATAACAGCAGTGTTAAGCGCTGCTGTGTTCCGGTTTGAAGGGTGTGGTAAAGGAGACGTACTTTTCCGAGGCGTTCCAGCTTAGTCCTCAGGGGTAGCGGCGCATCTGTGGCCGACCTCAGGTAGAAATATCTACTCCTATCTGGAGTTGATTACAGATGTCCATGGGCGGCAGTAGCCACTTACCATCAGGTGGATTGCATGCTCGTCTGCTACTCTTATATTATAAAAAAAAGCCTTGGAAAATTCTATCTCCCTTAGCACACCCTTCAAACCGGAACACAGCAGCGCCTAACACTGCTGTTATTAGGTGGTTCCGCCGGAGTTGAACCACAAAGGGTTCTACCACCTTCAAAAGATATCAAAGTTATCAAAGATATGTGACGTATATAAATTCGTACTTGGTCAACGCAGTGTACTATAGCCTCCTTCTGAAAATAGACTCATCAGGGAGCAAGAATAGTAGTAGTCAGATAATGATATGATAACGATGATAATTAATGGAAAATTATTTCGCCGTCTCTTGGCGGAAATATCCTCGGGAAAACATTGTTCCAATAGGAATCAGAATTTATACGTGTTCTGAACTAGTACAAAATAGCCTAGTTTAGAAGACTATAGACACAACAAAACCCATTGAGGCTCGCATTGGCTCCCATCACTAAGTCACTTGCCAAGCCATTACATAACTTTAGTGGCTATTATTATAATTTAAAAGGCATTGCGATTCTTGTCTCAGAACGGGTATGCACTAGATTTGTACTAATGGTCTCATTGTCTGAGATACTCGTATTTAACTGGTCTTGTCTTATGTTAATTATCATTTATCACTGCGAGCTAAAAATAGATCCAATAAGACCCGTTTTGAGTATACAGCGACTTAAACTGGTCGGCCTAGCGATATACAATCAAAATATTTTCTCACTATTTTTTTTATCCAGAATTTTCCTGCTTTGTTATTTTTATTGTTTATTTATTCCGTTCTGTTCATATTTAGAACTTTTAGTTTCTTGACAAAACTAAATAACATGGGTGCAACTCTGTCTCGCTGATAGGCATGGGTCTCCCTGGACACATTCGGGCAAAATCAAAATCTTACTCCATTATGCTGCTTCAGTGCAGAGTACTTTAGGACAGTATGACGTTTTTATATTCACACGTGGGTGTCAACACACACACACAGAAACGTACAAAACACCCAGACCTAGAACTCAACTATCAATAAATATATTCCTGTCTATATTTAAAAACTTATAACAAAAGCGAGATTCAAACAATTAACTATTTTTAAACAAATAAACCGATTAAAAATCCATAATAACAGCGTATTACTAAGAAGATTATTTCCAAAATACTCCAAGTTTGGTCTCGTACTAATTAAGTCGGTCAGTGATCCAGGTTATCGGTAAATACTTAATAAATTAGGGCTTCATTAGAACAGGTCAGCTATGTAGGTTAAGACGTCAATCTACCTATATCGTATATCAGAGATATGTAACGCCGCGTTCGCACGTATGCCAAACCGTCACGAATACAAACGTGTGGATAGAGCGTTTGACTTGGTTTGTGATGGTTTGCAAGCGCTTGTAATGCTTTTGATCAAACGTTTGTAGATTTGGAGTTGGCGGCAAACGTCAAGAGTACGCGACAAAATATTTAAAAGAACATTAAAACTTCTCTGTCTAATTAATATAGGTACCTAAATCCTAGTAAACAGATATAGAAAAATAGAAATGTGGATACAATTTTAAAAAAAATGTGTCTAATTAATGTATTCCGTGTTCTGAAAGGTTTACGAAGTCTCCTATTCGGCATTGTACCGTCGTGGTGGGAAGACTAAAATCCTTCTCACTCCAATAATAATATAATAATAACTAGCTGACCCAGCAAACGTTGTGTTGCCATATAAATAAAAAATGTTAAGGGTGAACAACCCTTATTACTTAAAATAGATAGTAGCCGATTCTCAGACCTACTGAATATGCATGTAAAATTTGGTGAAAATCGGTAAAGCCGTTTCGGAGTAGTACGGTAACTAACATTGTGACACGAGAATTTTATATATAAGATAAACCTTTATTTGCTCAAATAAGGTACAGTAAATTAGGTGTAATAAAGAATGTGACGTCCATTTTATAAATAAACAAAAAATAATAATCGCTAATTTTAAAAAATAAGGATGAATTAGGTATACATATTTTGTACCTTCCAATATTACATATACCATAATATTTCTTGTTCGCAAATTGTTGCGAAGTAATTTATCCTAGCTTTGTATTAGGGCCTATTTATAAAAACAGGTCGACTAAGTAGGTTAAAGCAATCTCGAAGAGTGATCGACTAGCTTGAGTAACCACACCGCAAATAATTCGTCATGTTATAACGTAGGTATATTAGTAACAATAATATGTTGGCAACTAAGTTCCCGCCATTCTTTAGGTGTTTTCAATAAAAAATAAAAACTGATTATTTAATAATGTATTCTTTGCTCTTCATAACTTTTTTCTAACGTTTAACATGATTTTCATTAGGTCTGGTAAAAATCACTCAGGTTCGAATCGAAAACACATTACACAACAAAAATCAATGTTGCATTAATCACCAGCAACCCATTGCTGTCCCACTGCTGGGCACGTGTCTCCTCTCATAATGAGAAGGATTAGGTCATAGTCCACTGCGCAGGCTAAGTGTGTATTCAAAAAACTCAAAGGTATGTAGACTTCACGTACCTTTGAGTTTTTTTTTTTTTAAATCTCTCTGGTATGCAAGTTTCCTCACGATGTTTTCCTTCACCGTTTAGCAAGTGATGCATTGCATGCAGTGCTTTAGTTTTATACGAAAATACATTAGTACGAGTACAACGACAACAAAACCGTTTTCTTTCGAATGATTTAAATTTAAAATCTAGCGAGTACTCAGCTGAATATTCCTTAATACTCGTATAATATATTTACGTTAAAAAAATATTCATTAGTAGGCCTTTTCTATCATATCAGTTATAACAGATGACCAGCAGTGGCTTCTTACGATCAGGTAGTCTGCATATTCATTTGGCCGCATATTATAGTAAAACCTTGTATTCAAACCTTCTGTAAAGCAAGTGATGGTTTCATACAGCGGTGTTAGATTCCCTCCTTGCGGTTATTGACTCAGTAGTTCTTAGAATGTCGACTGAATAAACTGAACCTACTCAAGTGTTTATGTAATGGACGCAGACAAGGACTGCTGCCTACAAGCTGATAATATTTAGTGACAGCCATCTGTAATAGAAGTTTTTTTCAAAATAGCAAACGAGCTTGCTATCCACCTTATGCGATGTAACTGCTAAATATGAACATCTATAATCAACCCCAGATAAGATTAAAGTCGTACCTGGGTTCGTCCACAGATGCGTTGCTAGGTTGCTGCCCCTAAGGCAGCTTGGAACATCTCAGATAAGTAAGTCCCCCTTACCACACCTTTCAAACCGGAAGGCAGCAGCGTTGAACACAGTTATTGTTAAGTAGAAACCAGTGTGGCATTAGCGCCGCCTTCAAACCACGAAGGGTTCCACCTCCAACACCAAGATCATACATCTATGATAGGTGTCTTTCTTTTAGTATTTCTATACCACGCCAATACCAACCATAGATACAATTCGATTCTTACCTGACATCGGTCCCAGATTCGCCGCTACATCTAAAGATTGAGCTAAAATGCCTCGGAAAAGTACCAAAGTACTACACTAATTATAGCATTCTTTTCAAAAACGATAACCACGATAAGATCAAACCACGTACGTAACCTACTAGCCAACTCACGCACGTCATTACTGATTCATCGGATCACCAAGCCACAATGGGATAGCCATTCAAGGGACCGCCTTCTACATTTACATATCATGTTTGTCCGTTTGTTTGCGGTCACGCATACACAATCGTATGTATTTGTTGGTAATGCCTCTTACTGTATAATGCAGTGTTTTCCAAACTTCGTAATAACGTTGAAGACCTCCTTAGTGTGAGAAAATATTTCGCGATCATGCTGTTTCTGATTATGCTGTTTCAAGCTTGTCATTAATTTTGTTACCAATATCTAATGTAGTTGCAAAATATTTATTTATTTTCATAAATCTAGATATTTACCGATTAAATAGATAGTTACTTAAATAAGTAAGCTATAAATGAAAAATAAACAATTTCTTAGTGCAATAAACGAATATTTGTCTTTTCAACTTGATATTGATTTTTCATCTTTACTGCGACATACGGCATACATATACTAGTAGATGCTTTGCAACCCCACCAGGGGACCGCGATCTACACTTTAAAAAACACTGGTATAGTAAATACCAGTTAATAATGATACAGTTTTAGTTTTTATCTAATTCGACCAACTTCCTGCGCTATTTTTGGTTAATTCTTAAAGTTTTGTATTTCGACAACCACGTATGAAGCGGAGAATGCTGTAGGCTTCCAGGGTATAAGAAACAAAAAATACAGCCATATATAAATACGTTTAAACAGCCCGGTATAATACAAAGACACGTAATTCGAGCCACTTGGACGAAACTGGTACATTTTAGCTGAATCATCGTTTGACACAGCAAGCCATGAGTACCGCTAGTATCATCACAGCACAAACACGTGCTTCATACTGCTATAGCGTAGTATTGTATTACAATATGAACTGTGCCTGCGTCTTCGTTCGCGTTCAGAATATAACGTTAATTGTACAACGCTATCTGTCAAGCTCAAGGAGGTATACTATTAAATAGTTATACATATAATAACGATGTAAGCAAAAAGAAAGAAAGAAAAAAAGTAAAATTAAAATGATTAAATACATAGAGCTATCTATAGTCTAAGCTAACTGACGCGGCAAACGTTGTTTTGCCATATAAATAAAAAAATGTTAAGGGTGAACAACTCTTATCACTTAGGGGTATGAAAAATGTAGTAGCCGATTCTCAGATCTACTGAATATGCATATAAAATTTGGTGAAAATCGTTAAAGCCGTTTCGGAGGAGTACGGTAACTAACATTGTGACACGAGAATATTATATATAAGATACAGATATTGATAAGATTTTAATACAAAAACTTTCATCACGTACACAGACATCTCGGATTGAATGACGTTTACTGCTATTTCAGAACAACTTATGAGGTACATTTGGTAATAACTCATGTATAACACTACCTCCTCCTGTCCGGTCTCATTCTACTATATACTTGAATGTCTTTGATAAAAATACCAAAGTAACTTTTCTACAAGTATTTGCATTTACTATCACGACGTTGCATAACACATTCCACCTCACAATAGTACGTCGCCTATGAGCATTACGTCTATGCAATTGAATAGAATAGTTTGAGCATTCAAGATGGTGGTTGCCTAGATGCTTGCAGAATCTTTACGCAGACAAAATACTCGTAATATTTAACAAATTATTATAAAAATACATCTGACTTCCTCAAAATAATAATTTAAAAAGCGGCTTACTTAATACAATAATGAAATTATTATGTTTAAATATAAAATACAAATTAAATAAGTAAGTTTCGAATGATTTGCTGTATTTATTTTGTCCAAAGATTATTGGACACTTTTTTGCGGCAATATTTACACTTCAAATAATAAGAAGTTATAATAATTCTAACATAAAAATATATTAAGGATGCTTACTCATTTCCTTGATAAACTTAATGAGACAAAAATGTAGGTTATAAATACAATGGAATATTTGCATTAATTATTCATACGTAATAATTAATTACATAAACATGATTAAAACTGAATATTTTATTGCAATTAAATACAAAGTAAGCGCTTAAGCCTGCCAACCGTTGGACGAATGCGGTTGAGTTAACCACGAGGATTACGTTGGCATGCTTTATGTGCTAGTGTAGTCAATCTTACGTTTGTCAAAACAAATCACAACGTTCCGATTTAGAGCGAAATAATTATTTGTTGTTATTACAAAATGTATCTTCGTAAAATGACTTATTTGACTTATTATGAGTAAAAAGCCATTTTGTGTGTACAAACATTAATTGTATAAGTGGCCTAGCCGTGGATCGAACCCGGAACTCGTATCAAACGGACATCATTATTATAATTGAAGGGCTGCGTGTGACAATAATAGACTTCGTAATAAATATTCTTAACTAAACTATACTTGTGTAAACACCTAGACAAACATTTGTACAAAGAACTCCACACACAGATTAGGAGTAATATCGGACCTAGGATAAAACCGATGAAATTGCAGCCCAAATTATAATGACCATATTGACCATGTTAATGTTTAAAAATATGTCAAAATTAGGTTTTACGTAACGCACGGTTACCATACCTTGCTATACCGTATGGTTTTACCCTAACTACGATTTCCACTTTCTACACTCATCTGTATTATACCTACATCTGTTTTTATATCACATAGGTTATATATATCAAATTGTCAATACTAAAATAGAGATACAATACCTAGGCGTAGCGAAAAACCTATCATTTTCGAAGGCTGTTCGGATAAAAAATGGATAACGCGGGCAATAGCAGTTAACGACTTTTGAAAAATTTACAGCACCCGCTCGCCCGTCGACTCCCTTCGTGATTTGTGCGCCCACGAGGAATGTAACGGATTGCCAAAAACATCCGCCATTTTGATAGCATTTAAGTAAACCGCAACAAAAAATATGGTAACTAATAATCTTATATATAAAATTCTCGTGGGGTGCTTTTCGAAAATTGATAAGTGGAGCACTCCACGCTTTTTTCACAATTATACAATTTACTGTTCCTTAATTGATTCCTAGATTGAAAATTATTTTCTACTTTTTAGTTGATTTTATCATAAAAGCGTGGTTTTTAGTTTTTTGAACTATATTTATTTTAATTATATGGCAACACAACGTTTGCCGGTTCAGCTAGTTTTTATATAAAAATTCGACTGCCTATAAATAACTGATAGGGAAGTCATGTAGTTTTTGTTGCTGTCACAATTAAGATAAATTCAGCGACACATCATGTGTTAACATCTGTTAGAGTTGCAGAGTGTGCAGAAGTATGAGACAGACAAACATACATAATGTTTAAAACATTACCTTCCGAAGGCGGGCCAAATAAATATGGTAAAAAAAAAGGTAGAAAGCTTCGTGGTTCGACGTTGGTGGCGCCGCCACGCCTACTTCTTCATAATAGTCGTGTAGCTCTCATGTGTTCTTGATTGAAGGGTTTGGACTCGGTGAAATCTTTCGTGTAAATGTCTTATTTAAGCCGACAATTTCTGACGACTGCCGGCAACCGTCACCACCTGTTGTCAGCAACCGACGACCGACCGACAGTCGCCAACATCAAGCGATGTCAGTTCAGCCGAGAATTGCCGTTCGCGTCATCATCAAGAATCAACGTTCGCCACCTGATGCGGGCCTGTCGCCAGCGACCGTTGCCCAGTACCATCTCCATCGCCAACCAAAACTGTCGCTCTTGTATTAGGATCCTTTCGCTCTGTCCCTGTAGTCCCGGGACTAGAATAGGGCTACGGTATCCCCTGCCTGTCGTAAGAGGCGACTAAAAGGGGGCTTCCGGGGTTGCGGGCGGCAAGATTGGGAGGTCGAGCCGTCCAGCAAGCAACTCCGGGAAGGACGGCGGTATGTGTGGTCGCATACCGTCGTAAACACCAGACGGTGTGGTGAGTCCTGAAGCTCACCTAGGAGGAGCCCGAAGGGGCAACGCGTTCAGAGGACACCGGTTGCGTTCCGTAGGAGATCCCGGAGTCCTCTTGGCAACGCTGAGGACGGCCACCGGGGGGGGTTTTAGTGCGGTAAAAATCCCACATAACCCTGTGTCGCTCCCACGGCACCGGGTACCTTTTGAAGGTTTCCCCCTCGTAAACAAAAAAAAAAAAAAGGATCCTTTCGCTCATGTGTCTCTAAGTCCACTACTAAACATCTCAAACATCAGGTCTCTCCCCGCATGGGAGACCTAAATCATATACCACTACTCTCGAGCCAACCCACCGAGCCAACCGAACCAAGAAATGTTTAGTAGCCAATCTAAGTTAGCTGCTCTATAACATATAAGAGCCTTTTTATCGTTATAAATACGTCACGAACTTTAAATACTTAAGTTGAAATGTATAAGTAATAGTAGGTACTTACTTACGAGATTAATCGACTCAGCTAATCTTATTTACATTTTTATCCCTGAGGAGTGAGGACTAAATTTGAACGTAACTTAAAAAATATACCTTACTTACAGGCGTCCTGTGCCAAGCCGAGAGCAGTCACTAGTTTTAAAGAAATACCCACACTACTACATTACACTAGCAAGTACCACTCTGCAATGCAAAGCAAGCTTAAACCTTAAACCTTTAAAAGAAATACTTTGAAATTCGTAGAATTCACAATTTGGAACGATAACAAATACGTGAAACAAAAGACGGCAAACTCTGTGAATATAATATTTATAGGTGGTGAACAGAAACAATGATAAATGATAAGCCTTTTGTATTGCCTATTGTTAGTGTAGTTGTAAATTATATACGGATTTAAACACGTTTAGTGTTGTTTAAAAATAAAATATATCAATGAAAAAGATACCTACAGGTTTTCCGTAGAAATGTATCATAATTTTAACATAATACTTGCTTCTCGCGACAATAATTTTATTAATAATTATAATTGATTTATATAATTCATGACATAAAATATAATCAATATTTAAAAAATAATATCGGTCCACTTATGTAACAAAAGTTTACAAGAAGTACAAAAGAAATGTACCGCTCCGTTGTACTGTTGTAATTGTAACGAATGTACGTACCTACTGCCATGAGCCACAAGAAACCTTTCTATGAAAACTTAGGCCGCGAAGAAATAATTATAAGACTTACCTTTTTAGTCAGCCTCCGAAGACAGAACAGTCCTTGTCCTGGACCCAATGTGGTCCGAAAAATCAACGGTCACAAAACATATTCCAACTAGCTACAGACAACTTTATAACCAATATGTACATCTATGACACACAAACAGAATTTCTTGTTCACGAGATGAATCACCAAGAATGCACCTTTATACACTTCAACAAAACCACATAAACTCGATCACCTCAAATCACACATCACTTTTTCGTTAAAATTTCGAATTTCGAGTCGATTTTATAACTATTCTTTGTTATTTTCGATGAGAGAAAAGTTTTCGAACGCGAAACGACGACGCGATAGCTCTACGTAGCATCCAGTGTATGACTGCTTCGCTGTCAGAGAAATATAACCCTACAAAATTGAGGAAGCATCCGCTCGCCGACTCCTTATCCAACCGCCGCTCTTCTCAACTTCGCAAGATTACCGCGGGTGAAACTATAAACAAGACGCGAAAAAAACTTTGTGGCGAGTTGTTTAACGTAACAATTCACTTTTGAACACAGCGTATTAGTTTTCAGTTGTTAAATAAGGGTCCGGAGCGTGTTCGTAAACGTCAATAAATGGTAATTTATATCGATATGTTTTTGTTCAAGTCACGAACACTTAGCGTGCATTGAACGCACGCTTACGCATATGAACCGAGCGACGGTTGGTCGTGCACTGTCTCACGCGGCTAACTTCGTGAGAGAGAGAGAGGGGTGACCGGCGCTACCTGCCTTTTTTGTACCTTTTTTAACAACAATAATCTTTTGTACAATAATGGACTGGGTACGGCACTACGGCAGCTGATAAAAATATGTATAATTTAATGGGCGGTTTTTTAGAAAGTTTCGCGAAGTTTAGCGCTAAAGCGACATTAAAGGAAAGTAGCACGATAAAAATCTAGGTTTAGAAGCATTTTAGGGGATCTTTTTATTTAATCTCCAACCATAACGACTAAAAGCATTCGCTGCTCTACGGCAAATTAAGCATTATTAGGTGGTAATCATCCTAAAACCTCAATTTTGCTCAAACTTTATACCTGTAAGTTGTAACAAATTATGCTTCTTAGAGATTTTTCTTTATCTTAATGGTAACCTAGAGTATGAAAGAACTTTAATGAAAATGTTTCACAGAAATACGAAATTACATTTAACATTTATATTTTTATATAGGTAAGTAGCGATGAATTTATTATTTTTTGTAAAGCATATTACTTTGTCTAATAGAGCTTTTGTGTTTTGATTAAAGGGTGTGGTAACAAAAATACTTACGGGGCATTGTAACTTAAACACAGAGGTTGTAAGTGTAGCAACATACAACTTACCTGTAGGTAGTCAACCTGAGCTAAGTACTTCTCCAAACCCATTTAACGTCTCCAAATCACACCAATCCCATGTTATATCCTTAGACGACTACAACATTCTTAAGTGAACTGCGTGTTCATTTACTACCTACTTGATCAAATTATAAAACAAATACCTCAAAGTATATTGTCTTACCATTCTGTTACCAATTAGTTTATGTTTATCTTCGATCTGTAGTTGAAATTCAACCATAATCATAAATTATACTTCAACTATTACCAAATTTAAAAAAAATCGGTTGACAAACAAAAGGGAATAAAATATGGACACACACAAATGAAACCTAACTTTTTTTCCTTACCTCTTTTATTTCTATTTTGAGATGATCCCTCATCTGAAATGATAAATAAAACTATTTCTCCAACAATCTTACAACTTTCATTCCCGCTCAAAATACAACTGAAACGTCAAGACAATTTTTTTACTTTTATATTCTAAACTAAACTCATAAATCTGACCTGCCAGTGATTATATAAATAATAATTTATTATTGCAAAAATATCACATCTTGAAAATTACCTAAAATAATGAAAACGATACCTACTATAATAAAATAATTTGAGTAGTTATCTAACAATAGGTATATAGATTAATGATCATTTTTTTATTTGCCCACTGCTGGGCAAGGTTCTCTTTTTTGAATGATTGGGTCTAGGTTATAGCTCACCTCGGTAATGAAGTAGGTAAATTGATAAAATACCTATGTGTCAAAAAATTTAAAATCTTGTTCAAAAACATTATTAAGGTTCTTACGTTTCGTTAATGTATTAAAGTAACCATAAATCATTATCTAAAACACACGTGTCTTTGAAAAACGTGAGATACGTTTGTATATTCGGATCACAAGAATTTTTAAAACACCGTACTTAGGGAATGAGTGATATTTATCTACACAAGTAGTGAAATTTTTCTTTTTTGAAGGTGGTAGAACCCTTTGTGGTTCGACTCCGGCGGCACCACCGCCACACCTATTTCTACCTTATAACAGCAGTGTTAGGCGCTGTTGTGTTCCCGTATGAAGGGTGTGGTAAGGGAGACAGACTTTTCCGAGGCGTTCCAGCTTATTCCTCAGGGGTAGCAGCGCATCTGTGGCCGACCTCAGGTGGGAATATCTAATCCTATCTGGGGTTGATTACAGATGTCCATGGGCGGCAGTAGCCACTTACCATCAGGTGGACTGCATGCTCGTCTGCTACTCCTATATTATATTAAAAAAAAACACAGTAAAACTTTACTGAGTACTACTTTATCGAGTAGAAAATCTATTGTGTATTAAGATGCATCCAAATATAATTATATTCCACTAAAACATAAAAGGAGGGTCAAGCTCGTCATAAACTATATTCAGTGTTGATAAAAGTAACAACAGGGATGTTCAGATGCCATGAGTGTAGAATAACCCATTTCAAATTTTCAGCTTTAAATATTTTGTAAAACTAACATGCTAAATTATCGCCCCTTTCGGAACTTGGCTCTCACACTACCGCGTGCCTAAATGATATGACATCCTAATACTAATGGACAGCGGACAGTTAATTAGATCAGCAAATAATTACTCATTTGATATGTTGCTCTAATTAATTTCTGTACAAAAGAATAATAATAAGTAATTGGTATGATTATTATTTAAGTGTGTCAAGAAATCTTGTTTATTTTATTATTCTATACCGTGTGTAGAATTTGTCAATTTTACGAAGACTTAATAAATTTTGCTTACTGAAAAGAACATCTTCATTTGAAGGGAATTGTGAAGATAGGTAAACCTTCTGTGGGTTGACTTCAGACTCCACCGCCACACCTATTTCTTCCTAATACCTAATAGCAGTGTTAATCGTTACTGTGTTCTGGTTTGCAGAATGTGTTATGGGACTGGGACATATAATTTTTCTGGGGCGATTCAACTTAATCCTCAGGGGTAACGAGTAGCAACACATGTGTCGGATCTCAGATAGGAATCTTATCATGTCTGGTAACTTACCATTATATAGTATATCGAAAACATCGTCTTGGGTTGATCTCAAACTGATATCCCGTATCTCCTTCTATCAATACGCATTTGAGCAGCGTGGTAAAGTGTGCGCCAGGCTACCTCAACGCTATAGCACGTTTTCGTTTTCTACCCGCAGTCTTTCTTCAGGCTAAAATTACAAGGGTGTTATATAGACGAACACCCAAATATCTCCATCCAAGATTTCATGGGTGCTACATACATAGAGTAGAAATCTAAATTCGTCATTCAAATGAGTGAGGCAGATCTCACTGGGTTTGAACGCGGAATCCTCTACGTCTCAACCCGTCAGAGTAATCGCTACGCCTTGCAGATCCACTACACTTACACCACATCTAACACAAAACCTGTTCTTTTTATTTAAACTAAGTAACTTAACTTGTTACAAGAGTTCTTGAAGCTACCAACTCAAGATTGCGGCTGTAACTCTGAAACTAGCAGTTTAAACTGTGCTAAGTTCCACGAGATTTAGTGTTCCTCTTGAGCCTTAGTGAACACTATTTAAATTCCTAAAGTAGATAGCAACCCATTAATATCCTGGTGAACGTTAGTCTCATCACATACTAGTTGGATGTTAAATTTGTCGCCATATAGATCATCAGTAAATAATGACTTTTTTTTTTGTTCACGAGGTGGAAACCTTCAAAAGGTACCCGGCGCCGTGGGAGCGACGCAGGGTTATGTGGGATTTTTAGCGCACTAAAACCCTCCCCGGTGGCCGTCCTCAGCGCTGCGTAGAGGGCTCCGGGATCTCCAAAGGATCGCAACCGGAGTCCTCTTAGCGCGTTGCTCCGTCGGGCTCCGCCCAGGTGAGCTTGACGCTCGCCACACCATCTGGTGCGTACGACGGTATGCGACCACACACACCGCCGCTCTTCCCGGGGTCGCTTACGGGCGGTTCGAGCTCCCACTCTTACCGCCCGCAACCCCGGAAGCCCCCTTTTAGTCGCCGCTTAAGACAGGCAGGGGATACCGTAGCCCTATTCTGGTCCCGAAACTACAGGGACAGTAAATATAGACTGCGTCACTAATAAGTCGACGTAAAAAGATCCTCCTCGATTATTCCACAGCGACAGTGAATTATGTATATATACATAAATAAATTTTACTTACTTTGTCTGATTTTTGCCCAACTTGCCTCCTCAACCCGAATAGTTCAGGCTCACAAAATAAGTAAATATATTCCAAAAAGTCAGTACATATTTCGTAACTTAATATAGATCGACACGCAATTATATGAGTACGAAAGATATTGGTCTAATGCCGCACTAGTCATTCAGCATGTTCTATTATTTTCAGAGACATGTTTTACACAAAGTATTACAGAGTTCTCAGGTCCACAGGATTAGCAATGCATCAGAAACCGACCTCAGAAAAGAAGATATTAAATTAAATTCCTATTAAAATATTTGGACTTATTATTAATATATTCTTATTAAAAAATTAAAATATTTGGACAATTCGATGGTCAAGTTTCATCAGGCAAGAAATAAACCTGAGAAGATGTCCCCTAACATACATATTAAGAAAACTTTGATAGCGAGATTCAGAATACTTGTGTCGCCATCTCTTGTCGAATTGCGGAAAGCCGCCACATAAATATTCTCTCAATCAAGTAGGTACCGTACCGATAACTCACTGGCAAAGCAACTGGTTGTAATTTCTAATACGTACATGAGTCTCCACCGATTGGTGGAGTACGTTCCAGACCTGCCCAATTAGGGAGAGACGGCCCAGCAATGGGACATTAAAGCCTACTACCGCCATTCATGTAACTTTGAAACATTGACCGAAAATTTGGTCGACGGCCGAAGTAGCATTAGCTATTATAGTGAAGTTAATGCAAAACCACTGAACCTGAATATAGAATTCAAAATGTAAATAAAATACTGTTTTGTCATTCATGCGAATAAAATGTATTTGAATATAAATAGGCCAATTTATTTGCATAGTATGTAAGTCACACATGTGAATCTTTTATTCAAAAAATACTATTATAGACTTTAGGATAGATTTTAAAAATAAACAAATAGAGAAGATAGTTTATTTTGTAAATAAAAATATTCCATACAAAGGAAACAATTTTGTATTAGACGAAACATATATATATGATAAATATAATACAACAAAACAAAAAATATTTATAGCCACATAGATCATAAACATGTAAGTAGTTTATTTTTATGTTTATTTACTAAACAGAGCTTAAAATTATGAATATCTTACAATTAGAAAGTCGCTATAACAAGTGTACAAATAAAATCAAAGAATGATTACTTATAAAAAAGCTTTTTTAACAATAATTAATATCAGATCTTAGAAACAGCTGCACCTAGTCTGGAACCTGGGACTAAGGTACAGAAGCTTAGCATGATGGCCACTTGACCACATGGAAAACAAAATGAGATTCATTATTTTTACATTACTTCGCAGATGCTTAGAGACATATCTATTATTATTATTTGTATACTTAAATCTATATCCACTCAAATAAGTTGTTTCACTTATCCAAGATTTCACAATAAATTTATATAAATTTATAATATGTTTAAAAATGTACATTTTTAAAAATGCTAATCTTTGGATTATAAAAAGTAATATCCATTTGTAAATACTCAGCACACAATACTTTCCATAAGAAATAACATTACTAAAAAGATAAATAAATACAGTTTAAACATAATCTTCAACAAAAAACATTAAGATTACCATTATAATGAGTGCGTACGGTTCGATTTGATCCATACAAATAAAAAGTATAAACTAATATATAAACATTGTTCATGCCTTTAATTGGCACTCATACGAGCCTTATTATTATTAATACTACTATAGTGAACTTCTAAGTACTATATAATGTATTGTGTGTGTTGCTGTTGGCATGTAAATAAATAAAGTACATACATAACAAGAATAACGATAACATACTTTAAAAATTATATGTCATACTCTACAGGTCACAAAGGAATCCAAATAGACCTTAAATGTCTTCTTCCGGAATAATCAAGTACCGCCTAAGATTCCAATTCCTTGCAATCATTAGGAACATCTTGAGTCAACAATTCTAATACCTCCGATTCATTTGACACATCTGTGTCGGAGTGTAAAAACTTCTCATCTCTTGGGAAGAGAAGATTCGGTGACGCTGTGTACTTCCGAGGACATTTCCCTTCCTCTTTACTCTGTGAGCTTTGAAAACTTCTCTGCTTCACATAATTGTGATCTGTGTATAAATTCCTTGTGTTATACCGTTTATGTGGTACTTTCTGTGCCCATCGAATCACTCTGATAATCTCCATTTTAGCTGTCAACTTCTTTTGATCGGGAATCTTCTTGAAATCATCTAGCAAAGAGAGGAAAAAGAGTCGGTCTCTGTCTGCTTCTATATCTTCTAGATTTGTCTGTCCTTCACGTCTTTTAGTCATATTAGCACAATTTTGTAGGGCCTGGTCTAATTCATCATTGAAGTCTACCCTTCGTTTTTTCCGAGGGGTTGGCAGTGGTGATGTTTTGCGACATACCCTATTCTCTTCATTATCGATTTCTTCTTGACCTGATAAATAATAGAAGCTTTTATGAGTTTTTATTATGACTACAAGTATTAAGCTCTTCAGAAAGTGTTGGAAGACAGGAAACCAGTGCTGTCTAGATGTTACACAGGTTTGTGTTCTTTATTGTTGATAAGTGGATTAACTGGTATACCTTTTGCTTTTGCTCTCGTATGTTCCATGATATGCAAGATCGCAAGCAACATTACATAGACTTATACATTTCCACAAATATATATGTATAAATATTGATTTTAATAATTTAATCAAAAATATTGTTTAGTTCTTTTTAGGAAGATTTTTGGCTCAGGTGGCACCACCACCTATTTCTGACCAATAACAGCAGTGTTAAGCGCTTCTGTGTTCTGGTTTGAATTGTGTAGTAAGGGTTACAAAAAAAAGTAAGTAACATATTCAATTTTATGGATCTTTACCTGTATCACCATTTTCTTGTACCCGATTGGGATCAACAGTAGGCATCAAGAATTTCAAGCTATCAAAGTGTACGTAGGGGGTTTTACGGTTGGCCGCAGACCCAGCCTTGCCTGCTCTGCGCCTTATCTCTCTAGTGAAGCTAGTTCTAATGTTCTTCCACTTTTGTTGTAGCAGTTTACCTGAAATATATTACACATAAATAGTAGATACATATATTTCATTCCGATAAAGCCCCATGGCTTATGTAGATTGTCTAAGCTACAAATAAGCAACATTTAAGAAGGTGGTAGAACCCTTAGTGGTTCGACTCCATTGGCAGCAACGTCACACCTATTCTACCTAATAACAGCAGTGTAAGGCGCTGCTGTGTTCTGTTTCAAGGGTGTGGTAACAAACTTTTCCGAGGCGTTCCAGCTTAGTCCTCAGGGGTAGCGGCGCATCTGTGGCCGACCTCAGGTAGGAATATCTAATCCTATCTGGGGTTGATTAAAGATGTCCATGGGCGGCAGAATCCACTTACCAACAGGTGGACTGCATGCTCGTCTGCTACTCCTATATATTTTAAAAACAACAAGAAAAAAAAATTGGCACAGTTTCGAGCTGTATGGGTCGACTGCAAATAGATATTTTCTTGTTTTACTGTGGTTAAGACTAGTGTCCAAGCTAGTGCTCAGCAACAGGTTTTTATAGCACCAACAGTAGGTATAATAATAATGTTTTCATTTTTCAATATATCTTTGCAATTAAAGAGTTTGACATCAAAAGTTCTTAACATTTAATAATATAGAATGCTATTTTCATAATTAAATTTCATAATAAGACCACACTTTTGCTTATATTTTTACATTGCGATGTAGGAATAATTTACATTTGATTTTTCAAAATATGGCGTTCAAATATACCTTCAACGCTGGGATCCTAAATGGTTGAGAGCAACAAGCACTTGTACCGTACAAAATAATATAATCTCTTACTAATATCACTCCTCTCGTCTTCGGACATTTCTTCATCAAACATAGCACAAGTGACTTCCTCCCACAACCGCCGTCTGCATTCCCTATCAGAATATTCTTCTGTATACGGATCCCAAATTGCATTTCGCGCTTCTATTTCTTTTATAAACTGTTCTGTATCGAAAGTCATCTTAGATTCCCGGTTCATTGACTAGAGGATCACATAAAATGGGCCAAAAACACGATTTATAAAGTTACATCTGTGATTATTGTATCTCTTGTTCAGTTTAGCTCATGTTGTTTTGCTGAAATTTGAAGTTGATGTTAAATGATGTGACATTGACGGTTCCGACAGATAAGTTCAATAATCGATTTGTATGTTTTTAAGACAAGTGCTTGGTTTTTGGCCATTCTATATTTTATTTGGACTTTGGAGTAATGACAAAAAACATGAAAAATAAAACAGTTGAATAATAACTAAACGACAAGCGTTATAAATATTTTCACGGAATAATAGGTTTTCTTTTATAGTGTATTTTGTAAATAAGGTATTTGTAAGTAAGAAATAGTTGTGCCTGTTATATAAGGTTGTGTTTTGCCTGTCGTCTTACGCGTTTAAAAGCCATAATGCTCTTCTGGGCAGCGTCCAACAAAGGCACCCCTCACAGAGGCCTCCGGATGCGTTTAGATTGAGATCCCGGAGTCCTCCAATGCTGAGAAATGTCATTGAGAGAGTTTCAGTTGGTAAAACTCCAGCAATACCCGGAGTTGTTGCTACGACAACAGGAGAGTTAAGAAGGTTCCGCCCATCACAAAAAAATAGCTAAGGGATGATAATAATGTAATCAATTTATTTATACTGAAATAAACGCTGCTGTGTTTCGCTTCGAAGGGAGTTATTAGGTAAATACTTTTAGAAGAGCCGCTCTAACGCATCTAACGTAATATTTAGAGGAAACCACTAAAATTTAAAAAATCATAATGTCAGACAGTCCAGAATTATTTAGTACTAGTTTATGCCCGCGGCTTCGCCCGCGTTTAAAAGAAAATAATATGACATATACTAACATACATAAAACTGAAAATTCGTACCGTCATTAGAAGACAGTGGCGCCATCTGGCGAAAATTGGTCGTACCAACTCTGAAACTTCGTGGGCTCATGGACAACAACTATGCTAAAGATCATCACTTGATCAAATGCATAGTTTACAATTCAATCCTTACTAATTTCGATTAAAATAATCGATTTTTTTGGTCCAAAAGATCGATTCTCCGATTAATCGATCTTAGATTGCCATCCCTAGTTCCCGTGGAATTTCCGGGATAAAAACTATCCTATGTCCTTTCTCGGGTCTCAGACTATATTTGTACAAAATTTCATTAAAATCGGTTTAGGCGTGAAGAAGAGACAACCAGATAGACAGACAGACTGAGTTACTTTCGGATTTATAATATTAGTAAGGAGTAAGGAATTAGTACGAATTAATTAGAATTATCAATTAGTGGATATCTTGTTGCTAAGTTTTTCTATCTTCTGTACTGAACGTGCAATATAAATATAAAACAATTTTAATTGTAACAATATTTAGTTTACGGACAGGGATCTTGACATAAAATCTAGTTATTTAACCATTTCATTATTATCAAAACCGCGTATGATAATATAGCGCAGTATATTTTTCAATAATACAATTTAATGAACGATATGACGATTAACCGCTTTATTTTGCACCCACAAAATTAAGTGATTTATCGGGCTGACCACACTTCGGACCGTAGGGCTGAGACATACCAGTTAAATACGAATAAGTAAAATAAAACAACAATATTATACAGCATTGATTAAAAATAATAAAACGATATGGAGTCATGTAGATCTCAGTTATTATGTAAAAAATACGAAAGAAATAAATAAAGTCCAGCTGTTAAACATAACAAACGGGTAACCTAATCTCAATCTTAGGGGTGTTGCCACATATATGGACAAATGTGTGTATTTTTTTAGAAATAGGTAATTGATTAATTAAATTTTAATTATAATTCCTTGTAACCGTACGCAAACTTGCGAATCCGTATTCATATTTTGATTAAAACATTGAACATAGAATTCAAATAGTGGTGATTAATAATATGTTACAACGTTTTTTTTTCTGTGTATTAATCTGCCTTTACACAAATTGTCAACCCTATCTGTCGTAGTCAAGGGTTTAGAATAAATTATTTTAGTTAGTCAACTTTCCCGATAAACATGTTCAAGTTGCTTAAATCAGTGATTAGTATTGTATTGTATTATAAGCCTATAAAATGCACAGATTTTGTATATTAATCGTGGACATTTTAAATTTTTGTTTAGTTGATGGTTCAATTGGGTTTATTTGACATAGGTTAAAACAAAAGAAGAACTTAAGAAACCAAAGTTATTATATTAAACAGTCTGTATAAATTAATGTTTAATACTAGATGATTTGTGGCACTATAGATAAACCTAAAAGACTTGAAGTACCTACTTAAAATTAATTGAGGGTCACCGACACATAAATAACGGTATGTCGCAGTATATCACGTACTTAAATTATAGTTGCCAAGCTAATTTAAATGCCATTAAAACATGCTACGATGGTCGATACACTATAATTTATTCCTGGATTCCACCCCGCCTTGCATTTAATTCCCTTTGTTGCTAACAAACGTTTGTGTTAACGCCTACCAATTTGTAATAGCAATTACCTTGTTTGATGGTTAGCTGTGAACCTTTGTAAGGAGTATCAATATCCTATGGATTTACTTATGACTCATACCTATGTGTAAAACACGTGAATAGATGATTCTGTTTATTTGTTTGGGATAATCCGGAAACTTGCAGACCGGTTTCGTTGGGACTTTCGCAGAAAGATGGGGAAGATAAGTAAATTTTACTTAGTTTTAATATTTAACGGGTACCCATGATACGCGGTTTTAAATTTCTTTATAGCCGATATTTCGCCGAGTTTCGTCGTTACTGTGGTCCATGGAACTGGGTCGAAATTACTTAATGTAGAAAGCAAAATGAACAAAGCTAAGTAAAGTTAAGTGGTCACTGATTGTCTTTTTTATAATATAGGAGTAGCAAACGAGCATGCAGTTTACCTGATAGTAATTTGCTACTCCCGCCAATGCCCACCTGTAATCAACCCCAAATAGGATTAAATATTCCTACCTGAGGTCGGCCACAGATGCGCCGCTACCCCTAAGGACTAAGCTGGAACGCCTCGTAAATGTATGTCTCCCTTACCATACCCTTTAAATCAGAACAGCAGCGCTTAACGCTGTTGTTGTGAGGTAAAAATAGGTTTGGAGCTGGTGCTGCCGTAGTCTAACCACAAAGGGTTCCACTACCTGCGAACTACCTACCTACGTAAGCAGCATATATAGCTTAATGTGGTTGACGACCTAAAATTTGCATTATTTAGGGAGGAATGAAAATGCCATATGTAGAGACAAATTTGGGAATGTGTGAAATCATTATTTACAAAGTTGTACACTATTAAATCGACGGTACAAGTATAATCTTCCGGCATCCCTTATAATAAGGGATGCTAACAAAGTTGACAGCGCCAGGTACCCTTGTCACATTCAGTTAGAGTTGAGCAATCCTGTGGGGAGATTGTTCTAAGGTTCTACGATATGTGATGATAGTTTAATAAGATTAAGTTCATTTTAATATTGTATTCAAAAGATTCGATTTTGTAAACAGTCTGCCTAAGATTTTTACTGCTTTTTATTTTATTTAAATACTTATTAGTTATTACATTATACATACACGTAAAATTAAGATACATAATGTATTTTATCATTGTACAATGACTTTTTAACGCCATCTATTACGAGTTGCTAAAATAACAAAGTACGATAGATAACTTTAAAGTCATTTACCATAGCTTCAAATTTTCTGCATATTTTAAATTAGGTGTGAAATATACAGTTTTTTTAATTAATTGTTAATTATTGTATTGTATAATGTAATTGAATTTACGGAATCCTTTTAGGATCTGAATATCTGACAGAAGTCTTTGTAGTGACATATCGTACTACATTATGATAAAGGCTGTTCGTTTACCAAATTTGACAACCCGTGGTCCACCCTCATCACATTCTGGCGCAAGGGACTGTCGTGATCGTGATATAGCGAGACTAGAAACTCGATGTTTATACTTACTAATGATATTTTAATATGTAACGCCTACTCAAGATACGCGTATCGTTCCCGATATATTAGTATACATTCCGCGATAATATTAGTCTAAAATCAAATATTAAGATAAAGATAAGGATAATAGTTACTCTTTGTCTTGTTTCGATCCCATGACAGCGTGTGTAATAAATTTCATGACCATCAGTTATGTACTTATGAAAGTATAGCAAACAAACATACTAACTCATTCGCATTTATAATATAGTTAAGATTAGAATTACCGTATCAATTTATTCCAAATTCATATACATACGTTATGGAAGCGCTATCCCTCCGTCATATAACCGGCTACTATTAGGGTAACAACACCAAAAAGCGAACATTTCTCAAAAACAATTTAAATTATCTTAAACAAGAAACCGAGTAAGTATAATACGTACAGAGTTCAGACTATCAGCTAGTTATTACATAGTGCATTCTTGGATTTAACTTTATTCTCAGTACGGAATTCCCGACCCAGTTGCTTATCTAGCTTAATTAATTTCAGCTTTGTTTACTGAGAGCGGAGACTGCTAAATATTTACTTAATAAAGGATTTAATAAATCCTTCGTTGTAATGAGTCGTAAATATTATCTGCCTCTTTGGTACTTTATCAAAAGACCTCTAAAGAGGTTTAAGAGATCATCCTTAAGTAGAAAACTGTGGTGTTTAGAGTGAGTGTGGAAATTAGGATTCCTAACTTTATTAAATATGGCAGTGATAGCTTAGTGGTTAAGAAACGCGTCCTCTCGATCGAGGGGTCCGAGGTTCAAGCCCCAGGCACGCACCTCTGATTTTCAAAATTATGTGTGTATTAGAAATTAATGATCACTTGCTTAAACGGTGAAGGAAAACATAGTGAGGAAACCTGCATACCTGAGAGATAAATTAAAATAAATCTCAATGGTATGTGAAGTCTACCAATACGCACTTGGCCAGCGCGGTGGACTATGGCCTAATCCTTCTCATTCTGAGAGGAGACCCGTGCCCAGCAGTGGGACAGTAAATTGTTGTTGATGATGAACTTTATGAAAAGGAATACCTATGTTAAATTAAAATACCTAGCAAAGTTCGAAATACCAATTTTTGCTTTTTGCTGGCCTAAATTGTCAATTTTCAAACTGTGGCAGGACAAATTAGTTAACATTGATTATATTATTATTATAACTGAAGGCCTTGGTGATTCAGTAGCTAGAAATAACCCTTAATTAATATGTAGGTGAAGACGAAAATAAATTAAAGATAGGATGCATGTATTCAAACATTTATTGTAAGTTATTATACAAATAAGTACATCCGCTTATAAAATTAGTTATTACAAAATTTTACAATATTCAATGTAGATAAAATATATTAAACAATTGGATATATCACAGCATAAATTACGTGGTAGTTTCAACGTCAAGCAGAAAAAATAATAAATTTAGTTTAAAAATCAGCTTTTTAGTATTCTTCTCAACAAACCTTTTTACTTAATAACAAATGTTGTTCTTATTTAATTATTGGTCGGCCATATTGAAAAAAATGGCATCACTAAACTAATCATTCATGACCTTTCAAATCAAATATGTTTGCATTTCAGCTTAATTGGTTGGGGTTAACTGTTTTAAAATTTAGTTGCTAGATTTAACTCTCACATATAACGTCATTTTGATCACTGCAAATTTTATAATTCTGATTTGAAAACCCCGCTTTTTACCAAAATTTGCTTCCAGCTAGACATTGAATTATGGTACACCCTGTGTATATAAAAACCATTTTATATAGCGTAAAATATACAGTATACATTTAAAGTAAAAAAATATATACAAATTTAAAGTGAGAACTCACGGAGCGTTTTTCTGCCGCCTCCGCCGCGGACACAGAAAAGCTGAGGAACTCACAAGAGGAATATCAGTGAAGTTAGCAGAAAACAGCATACAATTGCGACACAACGTAAAGAAATCGCGCCGTGGAAACGAACGTTATTTTACTTTCATATATTTTCTACACGTATTGCCGTTCCGCACAGAAGCAGAAAAAAAAACGCTCCATGAGTTCTAAACCTTACTTTGTTCCAGCCAGCGATAATTAAGATTACTTAAACTAAATCACAGTACAGCTCACAGTTCAGTCCTGATATTGCACAGTTGGTAGAACTCTTTCTCCGGAAGGACAAAGTCCTTGGTGATTTCCGTGAACTTGGAGAACTTGCAGTAATTGCTGGACTCGCAGCCCGTGAAGTGGAGTTCGATGGCTGTGGACTCCCCAGCTTTGGGTAAGTATACCGGCTGAAATGGAAAAAAATAATTATGTAATTGGACAAGTCGGAAAATTGTTAAAAACCAGTTCTCAAAAGTGTGTGAAATCTACGAATACCCACTTGGTTATCGCGGTGATAGATTCTTCTAGGAGCTGAGACCCGTGCTTAGCGGAACAGAGTCGTGGAATAAGGCCTAATCCTTCTTGCACTGTGAGTAGACCGCAGTCCAGTAGTAAAACAGAAATGATTTGCTGATGAGGGTGTGTTTGAAGATTATGGGTTGGGTAACCAACTCAAAACTCACCAAAACAGTGTACTGTCCAGTTATCTTGCTCCTATACAGCTCCAGCGCAAAGAGAGACCCGTACTCTGGAATGGTCTGCTCATGACGTACCACCTTGGATACGTCCATTAGCGCTCCGATGTTGAAGTCGTGACCAGAAAACCAATGGAGCCGCGGTTTCGCTTCCTTCCCTGATATGATGTCTGTTGCTGCTGTGATGAAGTTGTTTAGGAGTACACCTGGAAAATGGCGGTTATGATATTTGGAGCTCCATATTATTTGTGTTTGGAGTGTCACGGACACACAAATTTAGGTAACTGACAAACATTTTGAGGGGGAACAGGTATTACTAAAAATAAAGAGGTGATTGGACCGAGAACCAAATTATTAACATTGTGTAGTTTAAGGTAGAAAAGTTCTTCGTGGTTCGCTTAATAGCAGCACCTAACACTGCTTAATAGCAGCAGTGTTCAGCACTGCTGTGTTTAATGAATAAAGACGTACCTCCTCCAATCTTCTTCATTTCATCATTTCTAAAGTACAGTCTGTAAGCCAGGCGAGCTGCCTCGCTGAGTTTTGGCAGCAACGGCTTCGCCCACTCCGGGATGTCTAGACCAAGGGCTACCTGAAAAGATTATTTATGATAATGCAACTGGGTTGAAATAAAGGCAATAAAGAAATTAAAGCCGCGTAACGTGATTACCCGTTAAAAAGGAATTTATAATTATTGTTTTAAGATTCGGTTCATTTGTTTCACATATATAAATTAGTCAAGGGTTTGACAGTCAGTAAGTGTCTAATATGCGAATTAGTCAAGGAGTTATTCAGTCATTATAATATGACATTTTCCGTAACAAATTTCATATTAAGTAAAATATTAGCAATCAGTTCCAACAGTTTTCATATTGAGATTTCTACTGTAAAGTATTGCCTGTCTGTAATTAACATTTCAAGGCAAACGACTATTTTCCTATTATTATATAACACAATACTGAAGTATTACATGATTTATTGATCTCAACTTCAATGGATGTTATTTTTAATAGAGTAGATACTAATTAGAAAACACGTATTGTATACTATTAAGTTTATAATTTTTAGTCTATGCATTAATTTACAAGTTTATAATAAAAGGTTCCGCTAGACTAAGCCATATTTAAAAGCAATAATTAGTTAAATTTACAACAGAATTACAGGGTAAGTTACCACTCATATCGCCTCATATTTAATTCAGCCGATATTTACATTTACGGTGTAAAGTCATAGATACAGTAGCACCGTTACAGGCAAAATGTATTTCCACTTTCAAAATCTTACCTGACTCTTAAACAAATCGAATAGGGTTTCAAAAAGTACAGGGTCTTCAGTGAAATTCCTGCCTGTCTGCATTTTCAGCAGCGTCACCAGGTCTTTGTACGGCAGGAACTCTTCGAAAATAGACTTCTTCTTCGCTTCAGCCATTAAGACCTTGAACCTTTCGCAGTTGGAGTAGAAGCGGAGCTGCAACATATATTATAATTGTCTATGAAACGAATGAATGGCGCGTGAGTCAATTTTGATCGATTTATAAAGTTAAGCAACGTCGGTGCGGTTGGGTATAGCATGGGTGACCACTAATGTATAGGCCTAGATAAAGATTGGCTAGTTTTTAATTTTTATGCCAACGCATAAGTTATTGACTATAAGGGCAGTTCCTGCCAATTTTTTGCAATACTGCTTTGAGTAACGCCCTTGCATCACATTCAAAACGTGATCTTTCATAAGCTTATGTCACGTTTCTTTGCCAATTTATTTTACTACGATTTCAAGTAGGGTTTATATTTTGTATTTTGAAAACTCCTGATGAAACCGGAACATGTGGCCGACATTAGGCATCGTCATCATCATCATCATCATCGTCATCACCCATTACTGTCCCACAGCTGCACTTCACAAGCCTTTATAAACATTTTTTTTTAAGATTTCTCGTGTATGCAGGTTTCCTCACGATGTTTTCCTTAACCGTTTAAGCAAGTGATAATTAATATATAATACCCACATAACTTTGAAAAATCACAGGAGCGTGCCTGGCATTTGAACCTCGGACCCCTCGATCAAGAGGTTGAGTTTCCTAACCACTAGGCTATCACTGCTTTTTTTGACATTAGGTATCAATCAATCATCAGCTTATTTGGGGTTGACACCAGATGTCCATGGGCGGCAGTGCCCACGTGCCATCCGATGGACTGTTCTTTTACCACTTCTTTATAAAGAAAGATATACGAATGTCCTCTTACGTACAGAAATTAAATCTTACGTACAATGTCACATCCAATATGATATATCTCTATAGATATCTTATCTGTCGGGTCAAAAGATAAACACGGTCCAAACACGTGCGGCATCTGATAGTAAATAATTGTGGTAATACCATACAGTTATAATTACATTAACATTATATAATACTACCTTGAACTATAAATTATACTGTTTGTTTACGTTTGATTGACTGCTGAGTATTTAGTGTCGCATTCTTCTGCATCGGGTTTTCCCAACAACTAGGGAATGCTTACTGATCAAGATCTCTGGCAAGATTTAACCATGAAAAAGATTCGTCAAGAACAACGGACGGAAGTGTCCTTTAATGCAAGGACTACGCGTGTAAAATAGCTACTAATGGGTACCCATCCATTTCCAACCGCGTTCGACGTAAAATAGATCATATTTACAAGCGGCATGAGCGGCAGTGACTTACCATCAGATTCATAACATATAAGATTACCTAATGTAGCTAAAATACATTGTAAATGAGCTTGCAGTCGGATGAAGAGGTCCTCCAAGAAGAACTCTATACAGGTCTTGTTTAAAGCCGATCACAGATGCCTTGTCACTCCTGATTACTAAGATTTACCTTTCGACTGAAACGCATAACTGAATGATCGTAATAATGCTACACTCAGTACTATCTGAGGGGGTATCCTCGGAAACATACTGATTTCTTAATTACCGAGTTTGAATTAAATCCGAACTTTCTGCTACAGTCAATAAGTAAAGATACTAACATAGTCCTCAGACAAGGGTACAGCTGTGAACGGGATAGGCTGCCACATCCTGCCCAGGCCTTCGCCCCACTGCTGCTCTGGCTCCGGGGGGTAAACAGCTGAAAGGGCCACTTGTAAGGTCATCTTGGTCCGGTCCTTATCCGTGCTTCTCACCGCAATCTCGTCGTGGAAGTAGATTTTGGAGAACAAACCATAACCTGGAGGTCCGTACCGTTTGAGTACGAACTGACCAAGTTGGAACGCACGACGTTTTCCCTCCTGAGGAACAGATATAAAGAATAAATTATTAACAAGTCTAATCTAAGGGCGTAGATATAGTATTGTTAAGGTGGGAGATTTATAGTCGACGACAAAAAAGTCTGAAATATTTTTTTCATTTTATAAGAATTTATCACTATAAGTACTAAACTACTAAAACTAAATGTGCGTCAGGACCAAAATTTATTGACAAAAACTAAAAACGTCTTCCTATTTGAAGATTGTTTCATTTTTTTCGCCTATGTTAACGGAACCTTCTTACACACGCCTAATACGCCTAATAAGCACGTGACGTGTCTGACAGAGGATTCCGGGTTCAATCCCTGGCTACCAAACATTTATTGATTGATGTATATTGAATATTCTTGGTCTTCGTGTCTGTTTTTCTCGTTGTGTGTACGAGATATCCAGGACAAAGTCAATCGTATAGTTTTTACAGTTATGACTACGAACTTATAAGAGAGAGTTAATGTTAGTTGGTGTATGTTAGTAATAATGACATTACTAACATTATTTCTGTCCTTGTGTTTTAATTATTGTACTCAAAATCTCCATCGAGGTTGTTAACACGGAACTGTGAACGAGGAAATTGATAAAAGGTGTCAAGAACGCCGACAGTACAGGGAACAAGATAATTAAGATAAGTTTTTGTACAATTTGCGTCCTTAAAAACGTAATTCGTGATGATTGTTAACGATGAGATGACGTTTAGAAAAAAACGGTCACGTGCGAGTTGTTCTCAAGTATCGATTTCCATATCAAGACTAAGTAATAAGGTTAAAGTTGTTTAGCATTTTTGTTATTAAACTACATGTTTACCGTTGTTACGGTGTAAAAGCTGGTAGAACGCTTTGTGGGTCGTCTCCGGAGGCACCAGCACCACACCTTTTTATGCCTACTAATAGCAGTCTTAAGTGCTGCTGTGTTTTAGTTCGAAGGGTGTTAAGTGAGACATACTTATTCAAGGGGTTCTAACTTAATCCTCAAGGGTAGCAACGCATCTGTAGGCGACCTAGGTGGCAATCTAAACTTATCCGGGGTTGGGTTATTACGGATGTCCTTGGGCGGCAGTAGCTATCATCAGGTGGACAGCAGCAGATGGGTTTGCGTCATCAATAAGATATAATCAAATTTAGTCCTTACATTCGTCAATCCCTCGAGCCCTTCAATGTAAGTGAGGTTTTTCAGCTTTTCTTGCTCATCAGAGAGTGACAACTCATCGGCATCTGGCGACCTTTCTCCATGTCGATTAACCTGGAACACAAAAGTTGCAAATGTAAATTTTATCAGTGACTGACTGACTTATTTGAAGATGAAAGTTTCAACTAGAAATGCAAACGATACATTCAAGAAAATAAAAAGATTTTCATCCTCTAGTGTATTATCACTAGTGTCGTGTAGTGTAGTATCACTAGTGTATTAAAAGTATATACATATATAAGTATATAAGTACATATTTCTATATACAGTATGAATTTTTAAACGGACTTGCAGGGCCAAAGTCGGAACTATAGGTATTAGCAAAAAATGCTGAAATTCGGATTTGCCACTGAAGGCCCATTTGAAAAATTCACCCTGTATATTTTTACAAGTCGGGACTTTTACTTACGTAGCAATTTAACTATAGCTGTCTAGGGATGCCACGATAATATATCTTAATATTTATAATATTAATTCTGAAATACCGATGCAATCGTTGCCGATACGGTATTGTACCTAATATCGAATAAATAATTATCGATGTCAAAAATTTCAAAAGTTTCATTTAGTAATGTGACTAGGTCGGCAAATTATTTTTAATGTATTCGGCATATCAATATAAATATCCATATTTATACGATTCATTTTACCAACTTGCATTCCTTATAGTGGCTTCCTTACACATTATAACCACCTTGCTTATAAGACATTAATTTGGCGATGGTACCTACTGCCTTCACATCGTCATGAAGGGGTCGATCACCTTTCAATAAAAGGACATAACATATAAAACAATTGTATATCTAGATATAACGTGAAAGGTTACCTGAGGTCATTGTAACGGTTTCGCAAAAACTTTGCTTAATTACCTTTTACACAAACTGTTATGTGACGTCACTAAGTACTTAGCCTTCAAGTTTATTAGCACTAAGATGGTTCAACTTTCTTTATACTAAAACATCAGGAAATTATCTTTAAAGCCAAGGTTTTGTTATCCAGAGACATAATAAATATTCATTAGGCAAATAGAAAACTGTGATATCACTAGTAGGTATATTATGTTTAAAATAAAATGCTGTTTTGAAAGGCTAATTATGGTTTTTTATACTGTATCTTGGTATGTGATGTGCCTCAGAATCCTGAGGATTGTGTACAGCATCAAATGTTTTTACCACGCTTATATTAGATTGACCTGTAAACATCCTACATATGTACATACCCAGTTATATAACGGAATCTTTGCACTCGGCGTTTACCTTGAACTTTGAACTTTTCCTTTGAACGGTCAGATTAATTCAAAATTTGGAAAATTTGAACAATTATCAAGGAACCGATTATTAGAGGATTTAAATAATTGTGTCCTTTTCTCCCCATCTGAATCGTTAACATTAACGATGTGCGATTTGAGCGTAGCATTTAGTTTTAAAACTATAAATAATACTATTTATTTTGAATATAATTTGATTTTTTTATAATATAAGAGTAGCAGACGAGCATGCAGTTCATCTGATGGTAAGTGGCTACTGCCGCCCATGGACATCTGTAATCAACCCCAGATATGATTAGATATTCCTATCTGAGGTCGGCCACAGATTCGCTGCTACCCCTGAGGACTAAGCTGGAACGCCTCGGAAAAGTCTGTCTCCCTTACCACACTCTTCAAACCGGAACACAGCAGCGCCTAACACTGCTGTTTTTAGGTAGAAATAGGTGTGGCGGTGGTGCCGCCGGAGTCGAACCACAAAGGGTTCTACCACCTTCAAAGATGAAATTGATGAATTCACTCGATCCTAATAACTCTTTCTTATGAAATTTATTTTATTCTTCAACAAAAATCAATATACAGATTAAAGATATATTAATATAATTGAGATACGTACTATAAACGCCAGAAGTAATTCTCTATCTTCGATCAAATCGATTTCGATCACGCTGCCTATACTAGTGTGGAGTTGTGCGAGAATGCAAGTCAAGACGAAGAGTTTCAACATCTGGAACAAAAGAATCTTATATCAGCATTACTTTTCTTCTGCTACTTTAAGTATCCTCACAGAACTAGAAGGGTTGAGTATCCAGCGAGCGTAGTCTCCAAGTTAAGATTGTCAGGCATCACACATCTTTGGGAACTTAACGGAGAACTCATGGGCTCCACGACACCTTACTTCACCATTAAATTAGTCGTGAAACCTTTACCATCCCACTGCTGAAAAAGGGTCTCCTTCCCAAGTGAGGACATAGACGTCCGCGCTGGCCAATTGGTAGACTTCACACATATTTCAGAACATTTTAAGAACTCTTAGGCGTTCTTGTTTCCTTCACCGTTTAAGCAAGTTATAATCAATTTCTAATTAAACTTTGCATACTTAGAGATACGTGCCTGGGACTTAAATCTCGGATACTCCGACTAAGAGGCTACTAGGCTATTACAGCGTTTTTATTAATTAAAATCAGTAGCAATTATTATCTCTCCTTCATTATCTATTTGAAGTCTAGATGAATTCCGGAATCCCAATTTGTGGCGCCTTATTTCCTATCACCACTTTATGATTCCATTCCACTTTATTTATTAAGTTCACCATCTTCAGTATAATCGTTATTATCAGTAGAAATATTCTTATTATCAGCAGATGGCATCACATCTATTTCTAATAATGTAGTATGTCTATTAGTACATCACAGCTTATAATCCATTTTTGAAGCCTCGTGTATTCTCTAATCATATCGGACCTAAATCTCTTTGAACTGTAGCCTTTACAATCAGTTTAATTAGTATCAATGATGACCCTATCAGCGGAGTGGTCACTATATCAATCTAACGCGTAGGGACCCGGGTTCGATTCTCTCAGACAGATATACATATAACTGATGAGTTTATATTATTTTTTGGGTCCGGGTGATTATATTCGTCTATGTTTTATGGATGCAATAAAGTGTATTATTATTATTATGTTTGTGTAATGGTATCCATGCCACGTCAACCTAGTGTGGGGATGTGAGAGTAAAGTAAAATTTGCTTTAATAGTGAACGAAAACATCGCGATGAAATATGAGATTTCTGAAAAAATACATCCAGTTGAAAATAGCTCTACCTTTTCCGAACTCGGTAATTAGTTCTCAAAGGCGTGTGAAGTACAATGAAATTGGCCCGTGTAGACTATGGCCTAAGACCATGGCTAATTAACATCAAATCAAGGAACTTTTATACGAGACCCGGGTCCATAAGTGAGACAATAAACAATGAAATGAAGTATTAATGTTACTAAAATTACACTTAAATTAACATTTGAGTAAGACTGGAAGTAACTGGTAACTGATCCCAAAAGCAATGTATGTAAGTGAATATGCAGCGATTGTATGTAACGGCCGTGACAGTCAGTCTCCACTTACAACCACTGAACTGTTCAAATATGTCTCAATAAACTGTATATAAACGATACTACTATTTAATTATACTGTCATACTTAATAGTTTTATTAAAATAAGTTGTTAAAAATAGCTTTTTAATAACGTGTTTATTTTTCGTCATTTTCTCAGAAAATCCTATCATCTTATAGCCAATGGGGGTACATTAGGTATACCTAATGCACGTACCCCCGAACATATGTTATCATATATTCGGTCGGCCATTTTGGGGCGTCTGCCCTATTTTTTTTTATAATAGAGGAGTAGCAGACGAGCATGCATTCCACCTGATGGTAAGTGACTACCGCCCATGACGTCTGTAATCAAGCCCAGACAGGATTAGATAGTTATACCTGAGGTCGGCCACAGATGCGCCGTTATCCTTAAGGCCTAAGCTAGAACGTTTCGGAAAAATATTTTTCCTTTACCCTTCAAACCAGAACACAGCAGTGCTAAACGCTGCTGTTTTGAGGCAGAAATAGGTGGGGCCGTGGTGCCGCCGGAGTCGAACCACAAAGAGTTCTACCACCTTCAAAACCTTTATTATTATTATTTGTATTATATAGAATGACGTCACTAATGACGAATTTTCATTCAAACTGTGTATGGCAAATTCCAGTACAGTTGCAAAATTGTAAAAGTTTTTTTTTCTTATATATTTGAACCTGACGATAAAGCAGACGTGCTACCTGATGAAGAGTAGTTAACGTCGCCTATGGACATTTGCAACACCAGAGGAGTCGCCAATGCATCGTCGGCTTTGAAGGAGAGCTCTTTTTGCACCTTTTTTAAAGAGCCCAATGTCATAGCGCCCCGGGAATACCTCAGAAGGAAGTTAAATTCAGTTGCAAAATTTAAAGCTAAGCTTAACCCACTATAGAAATCTAAATTCATCTTGGTGTAAGCCTTGACGGGGATTGAACCCGGAACTCTATGTTTGTCAGACTATTTATCTTTGCATATTAGATAAAGAAATGAGATAAAGTATTTAACCTAATTAATATTTATTTCAGAAACATTTATGCGGAAGAGAATTTGATTTGATTTTAATTAAGGGCAAAGGTTATAAAGTTTATAATAAATATATATTACTATCAAAATAGTAAACTAATAGTAGAGACGGTTAAAACCGCATTGTAATACTGTATTTTTACGTGGTAGAACCCTTTATGGTTCGACTCTGGCGGTACCACCGCCACACCTATTTCTGCCTAATAACAGCAGTGTTAGGCGCTGTGTTCCGTTTTGTAGGGTGTGGTACGGGAGACATACTATTCCGAGGCGTTCCAGCTTAGTCTTCAGGGGTAGCGGCGCATCTGTGGCCGCATAAGGAATATCTAATCCTATCTGGGGTTGATTATAGATGTCCATGGGCGGCAGTAGCCACTTACCAGGTGGACTGCATGCTCGTCTGCTACTCCTATATTATTATAAAAAATAATGCAACCCCGTGTTTTTACCTGAAGGGAAGTAGCTACTGCAGCGCAGACAGGGTTTTACTACTAACTGTCTGCAACAGATGTGCTGCTACCCCTGAAGACTAAATTGGAACGTGTCGTGCTAAGTGTTTCTCCTTTACCATATCCTTTACACTACATCGCAATATTATTTAACACGGCAAAAGATGTGACGTTGGAGCCTTCAGAGTCGTAATACAAACAGTTACAACAAACAAAATACAAGCTTCCCTCTTTTTTTCATACAAGCTTATCTTAGTCGGTTTTTAATTTATCTATTTTAAATATTGCCGGGCTGTAAGTATGTTGTAAAATATTCATCTTTTACAATCTATGTCTTTAACGTAAAAAGCCAGACAAAATCTTTTAGCCAAATGAGTGTGTCACTCACTATAGTTCGTAGCAGATAAACAAAATAAATCGTAAGACAATTTGTAAATGCCCGTAGGCTTATGGGAAAAATACACTTCATTTTAGAAAGGTCGATCTGTAAGTAGACAGAAGGAGATTATAAAATAATTCGCCAAGTACGAGTCGAACATTGTACGAGTCATAATGTAATTTATGAGGAATAATGCCGACATGTGCAGTTAAGTGGTGCAAAAACAACAAGAAATGGAAGAAAAAAAAATCCGAAAAAATATCGTTTCATTCGTAATTTTTTTTTAAATATTTTTCAAACACGAAATGGACAGTGACAATTTCAATCATCAAAACTGGTTAAATTTTCTTGTTAGAAGTGAGTAATCTTTACTAATTTATGGTTACCCCTGAAGACTATGTTAGATCGCCTCGAAAAAGTATGTTTCTCTTACCACACCCTTCAAAGCACAGTAGCGCTTAACGCTCCTGTTATTAGACAGAAATAGATGTGGAGGTGGTGCCTCTGGTCGACACACAAAGGGTTCCACCACCTTCAACCAGATATTGGATTATAAATTATTATTACGACAGAGAACTCTACAATCGACATAGCTCCTCATATTTTGATACACGCAAATCTACAAACCAAATAGTTTAGAAATTGTAGATTTCTATTTCGCACATATTCCCAGAAAATTAGAGGTGTTTATTTGAAATGTATACCCCTAGGCATTGTTAATAATGATCATTGACGCGAAATTGACATGAGTAATGAGCGTGCAATGCATTCACGGATCGGCAGATTGCTGAGGATTTATGAATAAATCACATTACATAATGACATGACTAAACTGACGAATCAAATATGTTAAAGGTTATAATAACTTCCTACTATCGTGAAATGTGTTTGTAGCTAAAATTGTTACTGTTTTTTTAATTTTAAGCGACATACTTATGGGAGGCGTTGCAACTTAGTCTTCAAGAGGTACAATGTATTATTGACCATCTAACGATGGACTGATCCTATCTGGGGTTGATTATAGATGTCCATGGGTGACAGTGACTACTTACTAACAGATAGACTGCATGCTCGTCTGCTGCTTCTTCAAAAAAAATGCACAGAGTTAGAGTAGTGAAGTATGCTTCGGGCAAATACATACGAGTACATATCATAGATTTTCATGCAAAAAAATTCAATCATATCGGTTTATTTCGAATTTCGTTTATTAAACAGTTTTCGCAAAAAGATCTGTAAACTGTATTTTCAGTTCGGTTAATACGAGTTCAAAAGCAAAACAGTCAAACGTATTGTTTTAAAAATATAATTCGAAACTGAATCAACATGAGTGAATTTGATATTCTTGAAGAGCACGAGAAGAGCCCAGACTTTTCAATTTAAGTTAGGGCTGTGGCCTCATATGTTAAAGTCCATCAATCGGCAGTAAGGCGTCAACAAAGAAACCTACATACGAATAGGTGCATACTCTCGAAAAATATTAACCTCCGCAATAAATATGTACTTTTTTCCTTAATACTCGACTGCTTACTTACTTTAATCATGAAATAAAAATTAAACATTAAAGTTAATACATACCTACGCGAAGATAAAAATAGTTTTAGTAATATTTCAATATTTTTTGTTTGTTCCCTACATCGCCTTGTAATGTTTAATTCACATCTTAGTATATTTCATTCACATCTTATTATATATGCCCGAAAAACATTACCGTTTTGTTGGGTCAAAAACGAACAAAATATCATTAAAATCGGAGGTCAACTATGTTGTTGATAAGCATATACATAATTGATACGTGATTTGATATATAAATTAAGATTTTTTGGAGCGTATATATTGTTATGAGTGGTCATCTCATCACTGTCTCCCTGCTGGGAACAGATTCCCTCTCAATGCGAGAGGGGTTTAGGTCATAATCCAACAGGCCAAGCAGGGGAGGCTCTAGCTCGTGTAGCGTCCGTGTGTAATGAAACCCTGGCGCCCCCTAGGCCTAACCCAGCGGCTATAATAATAATAACGTATACTTTATTATACCCACAACATGAAATAATAAAGAAAACATACAAACATAAAACAATACAATAGGCGGCCTTATCGCTAATCAGCGATCTCTTCCAGACAACCTTAAGGTGAGGAGTAAAAGTAAGGATGAGTAAAAATAGGTAAGGTGCAAATAAGAGTACAGTTTTAAATAACAGTAAAGTAGTGAAGTTAAGGAGTATATTGATGATAGCATAGACCATACAATAAAAGGAGAAGGACTATACTATAGCTATAACTATTAACTTTGCCGTCGTAACAAGAAAGTTTTTTCCAATTTTCCCATAGGACGCTCGCCTTTGATAACTGCCGCCACCGCACTGGCTGCCCGCTTGTGTTATATCATTGTTGTACCATGATGGTCCAAGACGATGCTCCTAGCTGTCTCAGGAAGCGCCGCGGCGCCCCCTGAGATAGCGGCACCCGTGTGCATTGCACACCCTGCACCATAGGTTAAGCCGCCCCTGAGGCCAAGTACAAAGCAGTAAGACTCACAGGTGTGTTGGTTTCATCGCGAAGTTTCTAAAGCAAGTGACAAATAATTTCAAATAAATTTGGATATGTGAGGTGCGTGCCTGACTGCCTGGGAATCAAACCTTAGACTCGGTTAAAACGCGGAGTCTCAACCACTAGGCTATTACTGATTATTATGAGTAAACTAGAACAAAATGAACCATTAACATTTCGTCATACAACTTTATTGTATTAAACCACAATCTCGAATGCATTTGGCACTGTCATTGTTATTGCGATATCAAGTGAAAGGTCGCGGGTACGATGCTCGGGTAATGACTTTTTGATATCCGATTTTGTATTCGAGTTCTGATGGATTTGCTTACAATCTAATCACAGATCATTTCTTGATTCAAATTTTCGCGCTCCATTACTGTTTTATTGTGTAAGATGATTCAGTTTTTGTTAAATAAAGGAGTAGTAGACGAGCATGCAGTCCACTTGAAGGTATGTGGCTACTGTCGCCCATAGACATCTGTAATCAACCCCAGATAGGATTAGATTTCTATCTGAGGAAGGCCGCTGATGCGCCGCTACCCTGAAGATTAAGCTGAATTGCATGGGAAAAGTATGTCTCCCTTACCACACCCTTCAAACACAGTACCGCTGCACACAGTGGTTATTAGATACTCGTAGAAATAGGTATGGCGGTGGTGCCGCCGGAGTTGTACTATAAAGGGTTCTACTACCGCAGTGTGTGGGACATAGATAGACATGTTGGGCTAGGGTTGAAAAAAAAAACACTTTCTACACTCACGGCCCCATACTAGGATTCCCTGTGTCGTGGGTGCCGTGGACACACACATAGACAAATACACAAACACCCAGACCCAGAAACAGAAATCTAAATTCATCATTTAGATATCTGTCTGGCCGGGGATCGAACACGGGACCCTCTGCGCGTCAGATCGGTATGGTAACCGCTCCGCCACGCGGGTTAAAAAGAGTAAATAAATTCTAAAAAGAAGCGAATGGACCCCCGATCACCTAAAAATCCCTGTGATGAAGCTACCTGTAGGTTGAAGTGTACATAAAATATAGATGAAACTAAACTAAACCATATTTTTGATAATTACTGGTTATTGAGCGCATTGGGGCAAAGAGATTTCATTAACAATACATAGTACTTATGCAGGAAATAAAATCAAAAAATCTTTCTATAAGCAGGAAATAAAATCAAAAATTCTTAATGAAAATTTGTTGGATATTTTTTATCTTTTACAGATTTTTAAGTAGTTACAAAAATGATAATTTTGTTCTTGTATTTTTGTTACCGTATTGTTTCCAGTATAATTGTTACTGTCTTTTTGTTTTAAATACTTTACTTCCTTATTCCGAAGACTCAAAGTCGCTCAGCGAGCTATGGAGAGAGCTATGCTCGGTATTTCCCTACGCGACAGAATTCGTAACGAGGAAATCCGTAGGCGAACGAAAGTTACCGACATAGCTCTCAAAATAAGCAAGCTGAAGTGGCAATGGACTGGCCACATAGTTCGTAGGACCGATATCCGGTGGGGTCGGAAGGTCCTCGAATGGAGACCACGTCTCGGCAAAAGGAGTACAGGACGCCCCCCGACCAGGTGGACTGACGACCTGAAGCGGACGGCGGGTAACCGCTGGATGCAGACGGTCCAAGACCGGTCGGAGTGGCGCAGACTAGGGGAGGCCTATGTCCAGCAGTGGACTAGTAAAGGCTGATGGATGGATGGATGGATTTCCAATATATTTTTGGTAACACTTAGTGTTTTATTTTATTACCTTTTTAGTTAAAACTAAACATTCCGCAAATTATATGTGGTTTTATCATTAATTATTACTTGATTTTATCAAATTGTAGTGAAATTTGGTAAGGCAAGACAGTCGTAAGTGAATAATATGAGCGATTTGAACTGCTTATACAGTATCATCTTTAACGAGTTCTGTAAAACTCCCAATAAATCGAAAATATCAGCTGATACACCTACCAAACTTACTAAATATAAACTAGAATAATGCAGTTTAAAGATCAATATAAAAGTAGGACATTACAGCCATTCATTTTGCTGCAATGAATTTTCAAACTTTCAAATCGCGTTATCTCAAAACACTGTTTTTTAAGATGATACTGTATTGTTTGTGTTGTGCGATATGTGAATATCTTATCACACTTATGCAAGTTTTTATGAACATAAAAATGCTAATAATGTTCTTAGGACTCTAATAATAGTCCAAAAGAAGAAATTACCTCAATGTCAAATTATCAGTAACCAGTTGAGTAAAAATTATCCAATTTCGACCTCTAAATAAAATTGTACTTACTAGTAATTATAATATACCTATTTTTGTAACAAAATATTGTCAAATTTCTATAAAAGGTACTCCACTGGATAGTAAGAGACAATAGATAATATTAGAGCCCCACCTAAGGCCGGCCACGTAGCCTTGCCTGAGGACTAAGTTAGTCCTTTTTTTACACGGGGGAAACCTTCAAAAGGTACCCGGTGCCGTGGGAGCGACGCAGGGTTATGTGGGACTCGTACCGCACTAAAACCGACTCCAGGATCTCCAAAGGAATGCAACCGAAGTCCTCTTATCGCGGTGCCCCGTCGGGCTCCGGCTAGGTGAGCTTGACACACGCCACATCGTCTGGTGCGTACCACGGTATGCGACCACACATCCGCCTTCCTTCCCGGGACCGCTGGTCGGGCGGTTCGGCCTTCCACTCTTGTCGCCTCTTACGACAGGCAGGGGATACCGTAGCCCTATTCTGGTCCCGAAACTACAGGGACAAGTTAGTCCTTACCACACTTTTCAAATCAGAAAACAGCAACGCATAACACTATTGTCATAAGTCTGAAAAGGTATTGCGGTGGTGCCTGCGGTCACGAATCACAGGGTTTTACAAATTTTAATATGTACCTACCTAATTGTATTAATAACATTGTGAAATAAATAATAAATTCTAATTAAAGAACAGTCTTATGATATCTATAATTTAATGATTATGCTATTAAGTAACTAGAACGTAAAATAGCTAAGCGATTACCTACATCATTAATGAGCACATTACGATAAATAATAATTAATTTCATTTGTTTTTGTCATGATCAAGTTGTGAGGATATTGTAATATTAATAAGTTCCATCGTAATGAAACGCAAATAAAAATAAATAATATTTAAACGCTCAGATGGAATTTCTAAAATACAATAAATCAAAAGGAAGTGTCCTTTATATTTATAAACCTGATGATATTTATTTTTCCCACCAAGAGATAATGTCCCAAAATAATAAAAGTTTGGAAAATCCAAAAGTGCACGACTCATAATGCTCATTTAATTATGAAATATAAAAAAAAAAAAAAACTTAAGTCGTTCAAAATTAATTGCCGAAAAAACAGCTGTAGTAGGAAGAAGGTACTGCACAAGCGCCCCTGGTGGAATAAATGTACATAATATCTATAGATATACAGTCTTGTAGTTTTCGTTTTTTATTAATTGCAATTAAACGACACTGAATTAATTAATCATTCGCATTCAGTGACCTACAATCGTCGATTAGAATTTAAAAAAAAAATTAACTCAAATGATGGATTTTTTCACAAGTTACAGTGTTTTCAGGTTTCACACATGACGGACAGGAAAATTTTTTGACCTATTTTGGTGTTTTTTTCCAATTCAAATAAATGTTGGCTTAGTACATATTTCTGAAGTCGGCGCTCATATTAGATACGCTGTTTACATCGTTATCCAACGAAATATATTGAGCGCCGACTTCAGAAATATGTACTAAGCCAACATTTATTTGAATTATTTTTTACTTTGTAGTGACATAGAAGTCGGTTGTATTTTTTGTTAAAAAAAAATTATCCTTTGGGTACGGAATTCTAAAAATGGCGTCGTCGTTTTGCTTTGTTTTATGCGTCATATTCGGCATATTTACCCAGTTGGACTTTCCATTTTTGAAGACGTGATTGTTGACTGTAGCTGTGATAGACTGTAAGTTTGGTTCGAATCCAAGGCATCATTAATTTTTTGAAGTTATTAAACGTATTAAAATCGATTATTACTTCCTCTAACGGTGACAGTAAGCTTCTTAGTTAACAGTAGACTTCTTTAACAAATATAGTTTTCAAAGTTGTCTGAAGTCTACTAATCCACAATTAGCCAGAGCAGTGGACTATGGTCTCACCTCATCACAATCAGAGGTGATTCGTGTCCAGCAGAGTGACAATGGAGTTGATTCACCGCAAATTCAGATCTCGAGATCATAAGATATTACAGAATAGCGTCTATTATTAAATAAAGATTCAGTTAGCAACAGATAAAAATATTATAAATAAGATTATATCCTTCGACTTGATTTTCGAGTTTTATTTTTTAGAACGTCGATCCCTTTCACTTTATTGGACGTATAAAAACTATTCAGGTTTGACACGTTTTTAACAAAAGAACAATTTGTGATAACAATACAATCGAATTAAATAATTTATTTGTAAGAATGCAGGTTTTTTATCCGTCTGCGAAGGGAAGTGTTTTTCGAACGTATGTATAGGTAGATACATGCACTCACAGATAAGTAAAGATTACTCACTCCTAACAAGAAAATGTAACCAGTTTTGACAATTGAAATTGTCACTGTTTTTAAATCATTTAAACGAATGAAACGATATTTCTCCGCACTTTTTCTTCGATTTCGTGTTTTTGCACCACTTAACTGCACATGTCGGCATTGTTCCGCGGAAATTATACCATGACAGCCATTGAATAGCTGACACATTTGTCAGCCGTTTAAGCCATTTAATGGCTTCCTTCAATTACAAGGCGGTGAGATATGTATACGTATCTATGTATGTCTCATTTTTTGACCAGCCCGACAGCTCAAACGGTTTGAAGGGTCTTAATATGAAGTATAGATGGAATTTGGATTGGTCTTAATTGTGGGAGTGAAATAGGCTACATTTTAAGTAGTCTGGTTTTTGTTTTAAAAATAATCTTCTAGTTATAAGATTGTCAGTAGCAAACAAGCATGCTGTTCACTTGATGGTAAGTGGTCACTGCTTCCCATGGGTATCTGTAAATAATCTAAGATGAATGGAGTCGGCTACAGATATGCTGCTATCCCGGAGGATATGCGCAAAAATAAAACCAGATTAGCATAACAAATCAAATTATAATCTCATCTATTCAAAATTAATTCATATAGAATACTTTTTGAAAGTCAACAAATTACCACGGCTTCGGAAGGTGTTTCGCTATGGAGAAGAAGCGGCACAAGAAGGTGTTCGATCGATAGAGATTTAACACTTTTATACGCGGGTGCAACCGCGGGGCACACTTCACTTACAACATATTGCTAAGTATAAGATCTTATATTTAGAAATTTGTGTAAGTTGTGTATTATTTTATAATGATTAACGATCGTTAATCATTATAAAATAATTAGGTTTAATTAATCGGTTACATCTGTTGATTAAGATAAATATTATGTTATGTAACCGTAGACGTTAATTATGTTGTAGTTAGACTTATGCAAAATGATGGATATTTATAATCTATCTATTATTTTTGAAATAGTAGATAATAATCTGGTTTCAATAATCAAGCGATGGGCAATGCGGGGCACGTGATCTTTAATTTGAAAATTTCGTGACTTCGCAACCTTCAATTTGACAAAGTTTCAGTTTTATAAATCGATCATCCATAGATTTTTTTACAATAATCCTTAATTTTTTTATTGATCTATTTAGTTATTTGAATCATGGACTATATGCTCTTAATTATAAAAGGTTAAGAGCATACAGTCCACCAGATGGTAAGACATCACTACCGACTCAAATAATAAAAACTTCTACCCCGGCGGCGCCACCGCCACACGTATTTCTGCCTAATAACAGCAGTATTAGGCATTGCTGTGTTCCGGTTTGAAGGATTTGAACTTAGTTCTACTGCAATGTATCTGTTGCCGATAATCGGTAGGAATTTAATCCCATTTGTGGTTCATCATCATCATCATGTGGTTCAGATGTCCATTGTCCATGCGCGTCTGTAGCCACTTACCATCAGGTGAACTGCATGCTTCTTCCCTACTTCAATATTACAAAAAATAGCACACTTTCAAGCAAAAATAGATTTCTGTGAAAATCTTGCTTTATCTTATACTAGCTAACCCGGTAAACTTTGTATCGCCTTAAAATCTATTTATCAAATATATTTCATATAAAATATAGCCTATGTTACTCGTAGATAATGTAGCTTTCGAATGGTGAAAGAATTTTTAAAATCGGTCAAGTAGTTTTTGAGCTTATTCATTACAACCAAACAAACAAACAAAGATTTCCTCTTTATAATAGTGTAGATATAAAATTCTCGTGTTACAATGTTAGTTACCGTACTCCTCCGGCTTTACCGATTTTCACCAAATTTTATATGCATATTCAGTAGGTCTGAGAATCGGCTACTATCTATTTTTCATACTAAGTGATAAGGGTTTTTCCCCTAAACATTTTTTATTTATATGGCAACACGTTTGCCGGGTCAGCTAGTTTTTCTTTACTATCTTATTTACAATAGTAAAATTAACATTGTATACTTGCATGTTTCCGTGTGTGTGTGATGATGAAGGCTTTGTAAAAAGCCCTCTAACCTCAACACACAATAAATATAACATAATAACATACATAATATAACATCAGAACAAATGAAACACACTAACATTCAACATAAAACTTACCATGTAAATCTCCTACCACTTATTAAACTATTGATACAAAATTTAAACTAAAATATAAAAATAAAATAAAATATGCGCGCTGTTGATTTAGCGCTGTCCGTGCGCTTACTGGCGCGTGCGCATTCACGATGTGTCCGTTATTCCGCAAGTTTATCAGCCAAGTGTCTTTTTACTACGTGAATCAAAGGTTCAGGTTTGATGCCCGGTTGAGTGAATTCTCTTAAATTATATGACCGTGACCGTGCTACAGTTAAGGTGTTCTGCGTAAAAATTGCGATAAAGTGGTAAAATATAGTTTTGGAAGGTTTTCAAAGACGTTTTAATTATAATTCCCACATGTTTTGTTTTTAAATTAATAACAGTAATATTAAAAACAGGTACATTTTGTGGTTGTAGAACATGAGTATAATTCTCGGCTGAGCGAGCTAGAGCTGGGCTTAAATTATTCGTTTTTTTTTAAATTAATCACAGTAATATTAAAAATAAAAGGTAGGTACAATTTGTAGTAGTACAGAACATCGGTCCAAAGTTTAATTCTCGGCTGAGCGAGCTTATTAGAAGAGCTAGAGCTTAAATTATTAGAAGATTTTTTAAATTAATAACAGTAATATTAAAAACAAAAGATACAATTTGTGGTTGTACGACCATCGGTCTAAGGTTTAATTCTCGGCTAAGCTTACCTACATGAATTAAGATTTTTTACTGCATAAAAAAAACTGTGGTTGACTTCTGAGATACAACTGTCACACTTAGGTATTTCTGGCATAAGCATGACAAAAGTGTCAATTGCTGTAGTATTTTGGTTTCAAGGTTTCGTTAACGTAAGAAGGGAACAAGGATGTCACTTGAAGTACAGTCACCACCGGCTTTAGAGCTTCATAAAGGACTGACAAACAAAAAGACAGGTACGTATCCTAATGAGGTATATCATTATTAAAAATCTATCTTATCTTCGTAGCAAGAAGTCATGACAAAACTATTTGTTAGATGAAATAGCTATACAATTCTATTTACCGGTCATTCTTAAAGTCAAATCGAGTTTTTAAACTTATTACGAGTAAAAATAGGTACCTATTTGTCATTATTTATCAAAGTGTGATCAGAAAAAATCCGTAATTGTACAGAAAACACCATAATATTATAGAACCGCTACACTGATATGGGTCTTTGTCTTCGTATTACCGTCCCACTGCTGGGCGTTGGCTTCCTCTACGAAGGGTTTAGGATATAGTCCACCCGTCTACCGAGTTGGACGATGCTGAAGGTACCTACGCTGAAATATTGTGAAAGTAATACCTATTGCGTTTTATCAACTACGATGATACTGAACAAAATGGCCTAGATTATTTTATTATGAAATTTTCAAACGTGGCGTTGTGTATTTCAAATGTTAAAAACCTTAATGAAATCCTTAAAAACATTTTAGATTAAGTATGTCTGCGAATTAACTTAGTAGAAGGAATATTTTATTACGATAATTTGAGATGTGGCACTGTGTGTAATTCAAATGATGAATATTTATTAATTATTTCTTAAAAGCCACATTTAGATTATGTCTGCTGTTAATAAAAACTATAGCAATTGCTACGACATCTATGCTTACAAGAAGGATCTCAAGATACATGAGTTAGCGAGTATAACAAGTAGTGCAGAGATAAAGTCATAGATGGCGTTGATTACACTTCATTGTAATTTACCGTTATAAAAGTAAGTAAGTTTATAAGTTATCGACACAATTAATTCATAAAATAATAATGAATATTTGAATAATTTGTAAACAGAATGAGAATTATTTGAAGAATTTAAAAAAATCCTGGTACCTATACCAGGTTTTTTTGTATCGTGTATTTTTTTACTTATTGTATGTTCTGAAAATATTTGAAGCAATTTTAACGGGGTTTTTACGAAAGATATAATGAGGATGAACATTTTAATAGAGAAAATTATTTTCTTATAATTAATAATACTTCCTTTAAAAATAGTGATAATTACTCTTTGTGCAAAAACTGTTTGCTCGAGTAGTTCTTTTCATAAACAAAAATATAGACAAACTTAAAATAAACATTCTCATGTTACTTTTTATTGTTTACGTATTCATAGCATGTTGCAGAATACAACCGCGAAATCTCGTAGGTCTAGAGTTCGAGCGGATAGCGGACATACCTGCCTCAAAGATAGAACCCACTATGATTCGATTCCAGCGGCATCACCGCCACACCTTTTTCTGGCGCTGCTATGTTCTGCTTTAAGTGTGGTAAGGGAGACATACTTTTTCGAGGATTAATATTAGTTAATTAGTTAATTGAGAAGTAATATTATTACAAACTTACGTAATCCGCTGTAACTTGGACCAAGTCCTTCATGCAGTTCTGTAAACGTTTACTTAAAACTTTGTCCCACTAACTCGGTTACGTCTTTGGAACAAATCGAAAACAAAGTGGTTAGCTAGGAATGAATAGCTTGGTTGTAGGGTGGTGAGAGGAGCGGTATAGATAGAAGTGACGACCTGCGTGGCGGAACAGTCCGGGTTGATCCCCGGCCGGATAGATCTGAATTTTGGTATCTGTTCTAAGTTTAGGTGTTTGAAATAAACAAAAAAAGCTAATAAATGTATTTTATCTTTTTTATTTATAATTATGTATTTAAAAAATGTTATATGCCTTAATAGAAAGGGATGACCTATATTCGAAACTATTTTTACCCGATTGCAGAGGGTATTGTTTTTATTATGTATGTATGTAGACATGTGTGTCTCATTTTCCTTTTTTATTTTTTTTTTCTCGAGGGGAAACCTTCAAAAGGTACCCGACGACGTGGGAGTGACGCCGGGTTATGTGGGATTTTTACCGCACTAAAACCCCCCCGGTGGCTGTCCTCAACGCTTGTTGGAGAACTCCGGGATCTCCGACGGAACACAACCGGAGCCCTCCAAGCGCGATGCCCCGATCGGGCTCTACCCTGAGGGAGCAGTTTTCGCTCCTCCCACACCATGTAGTGTTTATGACGGTATGCGACCACACATACCGCCGTCCTTCCCGGGGTCGCTAGCTGGACGGTTCGAGCTCCCACTCTTGCCGCCCGCAACCCCGGAAGCCCCCTTTTAGTCGCCTCCTACGACAGGCAGGGGATACCGTAGCCCTATTCTAGTCCCGGAACTACAGGGACAGTGTCTCATTTTCCTACGGCCCGAACCGCCAAACGGTATGAAGAATTTTAATAGTATGAGTTGTCATTTCGTTTAAATTGTGGGAGTGACATACGCTATATTTTTATGCAGTCAGGTTTTTTGCTATTCATAATTATGTTTATGTAATATATTCACTTCAAACCTCTCCGCTTATCACAGTCCTATAAGTTTATACCGTGGAAGCAGGTTGTACAAACACAGATACAATCTTCACTTACGGAACCCTAAACACGATCCCCATTTACTCTATTTTTGTTTCATTTGTGAGGAAATTTATATCGTAAGTTTAATTTATTTATTGTTGTTGTTTTTGCCTGTGTTATATATTGGCCTTAATCACCATAGTTAGAAATTCGCCTTTAACAAAATTATGTAGAAGACATCCGGTCCTGCACCGCCGCCGTGTCGTGGGAACGCTGACGCCGCACCACCGCTCCGTTTCCACTGTATAGTCCCGAACGTGGGAATTCACTCTGGGCGCTAACATTGCCCCAGCAAGTCACTTAGGATAGTTAGTTTTAATTTAGGTTAGATTTAACCCAAAACATGTAATATTATGTTTTGATTAAATGCATATATAAAGTAATTCGGTCTTTCTGTATCCTGGCTGCTGCATCCCGATGCATATAATAACTCCTGTGCCCGAAATTCCACCGTAATTAAAACAAATAAAAGTAAATTTGAAATTCACCGAAGTATTACATAAAGTGCTTTTAACTATTTATTTTACATAAGGTAATAAATAAAGTGGTAGAACTCTCTGTGGACCGAATCCGGAGGCACCACCGCCCTATCTTTTTCAACATAACAACAATGTTAAGCGGGAAATACTTATCCGAGGCATTCCAACTTATTTCTCAGAGTCAGTAACGGATATGTGGCCAACCTCAGACACTCTCATTTTATCGGGGATTGATTACAGATTTCCATGGGCGATTGCCACTTACTATCAGGTAGACTGTATGCTAAAAATATACTTTAGTATAGATGTCGCAAACGAGTATAACACCTTGAAATATTGCTTTACTTCTCAATTCTGTACAAAAATACAAAATACAATTTCTCTAGTGTCAATTCAACTGAGTAATTAAGCTGATTCGCATAAAAGCAATAATATAATGAAGAATATGGAAAAAAATCAGTTATTTTCCTTGTATGGATAACAACTCTTACTTAAGGCGTTTTGACGTCAATATTCCCCGAAAGCTGTTCTATTATTTTCCTTGAAAAGTAATTTGAAATACCATAACGAATGGTAACAAAAACCTTTCTAACGCTTAAGGGAAAAAAGTAATCAAAGTTTGTCGGGAAATCGACGATTTTTCGTAGCATATCTACGGAAGAATAGTTGAAGTACGCCGCGCGACCCTTGAGACCTTTATAGGTCGCGACACGACACGATGTTGTCGTGAGAGCTGCGACACGATTTTAAAATAAATGCTTATTTTTCACCATGCCGATGTTACCGATGCCTGTCGGTATACATACTACACATAGGTATTAATGTTAAATCCCTATTCGCAACACCTCTCTATTCAAGGGTTTCATCTCTATTCAATAAAGTAATAACTAACTTTGAATTTTTACTTCAATTTAGTTGATTTGTGTGTTTTTATTGGATTATTATTTCTCTTTGACATTTAATTAAATAGTTGACATTTAATTAATTTATTATTATTACTATTTGAAAGTTGTTTTGATTTATTTATTACATACAATTTATTTAATTTTCTATTTGTTTCATTTGTTATTTTTATTTGTGGTGTGTGTTTTATTTTTAATTTTATTTTATTTGACGTTGACTTATTATTATTATTGTTTTCTATTCGAGTTAAGTATTTAATTCGATTTAAATAAGTTTCGTAATTTATTCCATTTGTAATTAAAAAATATTAATAATATATAATGATATTGGAGAATTATAACTGATTAAGGTATTAGGTGAAGTACAATAACGCATTAGGGAACCCTGTAATGTTAGATGTAAGATATGAGTAAATAAATAAATAAGTAACCTACTTACGTTAGATTTATAGTTGTACAAAAGCAAAGCATAAAAATCAAATTGAAGATTTTTAGTTTCGTTTTTTTTAATTGAAATGGCATACGTTGGCGTCCACTTAATGGTAGATACTACCTCTACATCTATAACCAGGTCTATTGGTTCTACCTACTAAGATAGACTTATACGTAAGATAGCCGGCATTAACGCCCTTCCAACGAAAAGCAGTTTTTCACGCCAGAAATAGGTGTAGCGGAATAGGTATTTTAATAACTTTGGTATTTTATTAATTAATTCAATCTTTCTTTGTCCTCTCCTTCTGTATGTATGAAAGCAGTCAAACCCCTTCAAAATATTCTCCTTTCCTCATTTTATGATTCAGTAAATGTATGTATGTACAACAATAATTTCAAATCAAATTAAATCAATACTCTTTAATTCACTAAATTCACTTCACTTTAATTCACTTAATTTCTACTTTTTAATCCGATTTCATCGTATTCATTTTCAACGTAATTAATTATCATGTCACGATTTTACGTCGTACCATCGTGTCGTTAGGCTAAAAGAAGCTTCTCTTAAATTACACCAAGGTAATGCTGGTTGGATTCCCAACGCGGAAGACGCGGCCATACTGTTTCGCTTTATTTCAAAACTTTTTCAGTCTGCGCCAATTTGAACGGAACTTATCATGCATAAATAGGGCATAGATTGTAATAGTATGCCGCTGTTTTTGTAGGCAACGTGGTTTAATATGTGCTAAATATGTATTTTTACATCTTTAAAACATATAATAGGTATATTTGATTTGCGTTACAATTATTTTATACCTAGGTACTGTACGTACTTTAACATAAAATTAACTTTTTTATAATATAGTAAAATAGCAGACGAGCATGCCGTCCGCCTGGTGGTAAGTGGCTACTGCTACCCATTTACATCTGTAATCGACTCCAGATAGGATTAGATATTCCTACCTGAGGTCGGCCATAGATGCGCTGCTATCCCTGAGGACTTACCTGGAACGCCGCGGTAAAATATGTCTTCTTTACCACACCCTTCAAACCAGAAAGCAGCACCGCTTAACACTGCTGTTATGAGGCAGAAATAAGTGTGGCGGTGGTGCCAACGGAGTCGAACCACAAAGGGTTCTACCCCTTTCAAAACTATGCCAATATCATACTTTGGTAGGCAAAGCATTGGATAGATTGAGTTCATTATAAGTTATAATATTTACATACATGGTCTAGTCTATGTCTAGTCATGGTCTAGTCTATACTCTACTATAAATCTAAAGACTGCGTCGCATAATTTTAACTACATTTAACGCTGTATCAGGACGTATCTTGCCAATATGTATACAAGGTAGTCGCCCCAACTGCGATGTTCTCGTGTGTACAGGCCGGGGACTATCATATCGATATTTCAATATCGATATCGATATTTCAATAATATTTTAATATACCTATTTAATTTGTTACTGGTTTGTATGTAATAAAAAATATAAGTTACCTAATTTGTATACGCTAAGACAAAACAGTTGAGAAAATTTTTCCTTTTTTACCAACCGTTTCACTTTTTCTTTTTCGTTTGCAAGCTATTGACGAGCCTCAGTTATTAATAATAAAAAAGAAAGAAATATGACTATTGTCGAAACACCCGTCCAAATAATTGTATTAAATATATCGATTATTTCTAAATTATCGATAGCAGACAAGTTACGGTGCTTCCCTATAGCAAGACAATCTCCCCACTTATAAGGACATTGCATGCTTAATATCGATTAGGCAGCCGGTACACGACACCTGAACGAGGTGATAATTACCTGTTTGCCCCATGTCTCAGGATATTGGACTAGCTTAGTTAGGTTATTTACGAGGGCTAAGCTTAATTACTTGTAATATCTCAGCTCGTTTAGGCGTTTCGCAAGGTAGGATATTGTCACCTCTACTATTGCAAGTATTGTTTGGTCGGATCGGTTGGTTGATTAATGCCAATTCAGTAGATTACAGAAGGCCCTAGGTTCGATTGGTCAATCAGATAAGTAAGTGATGAATTTATTTTTTACTTAGTTAATTTTTCTGGATCTAGGTATGTATCGTTATGTTAATCCTAACTTATTCAGTTTCAAAAACTAAATCCGTTTTCTACATATTCATAGATTAGTCATAATTATAATTATACCTATATGTTGTGTTGTTTCAAAGTTGTTAAAATGTGATAGACAAACAGCCAAAAAATCTAAAAAATGCTACTATTACTTATCCTCAGTTCTCTAACTACTTTTTGCAAATATACTTACATATGTACAGATACGCAAGGTTTACATCCTTATATAAAGTAATACATATACATTTTCTGAAACCTATTATATTTAAGGTTGTCATTAATTTCTGACAAAACGGTGACAACTTTCACCCTAAAGCTTGACAAATGTGTTTCCAAAATAAATTGCGTATAAAGAACACGTGTGTAATTGTGTGGAAGTGGGAAGTTGCCCAGTTTTTTGTACACAGATATAACGTAACTTGAAGTGACAATATCAACAGAAGTAACATTTACTTTTGGTATTATTCTTTTTTCTATAATATTGTAAGAAATAATACGATTTTCTGATATTTAAAACACTTTTATTCTGTATCAGTTCTATACTACACTTTTAGAACATGCGCTCGGTAGCGCTTCCAACAACCAACTGCCGTGCTCGTGTCGTTACAACAATTCAAGTTATTTCATCGCCACCTGAGCGCCATCTATGCAAAGTAATCGGAAGTTGTACGACACGAGGACGGACATCCGTTTAACATAAATAATCTAGTTTGTTTGTACACCTTATTTAATATTACTAAAAATTAATAAAACATTTAATAATATAATAAGTTATTTAAAATTAATTTACTACAATATAATAATTTTCACATCATAACTTCCGTTTTACATTAATACATCTAAGTGTCAATCTCAGTAGTAATTACATCAAAATTACCAAGACATTTAAATAAGTCTGTATTGGGTATTTTCATAATTGTTTACAGTCGGCCTTTCCTGGCATATTCACGTCTCGTGAAATAGTAGTGTTAAAATAAACAAATAAACAGTAAATACAAAAAAATAATAATAATAATACATAAATTCATTGGAAACTGGCTATGAACTGGCCCTTTATCTACAGTTATAACAAATAAATTACTGCCACTTGAAACCCCTTCATGTTTTCAAGTAGATAATTAGAACCTGTTAATAATATAGCAGTGGCATTGCTCACAGCAATATTAGAATACGGAAGCTCGCACTCATCCCAGTGAGACCCCTACATGTTCTCACTAGGTACAATACTAAACTTAACCCAGTGAGACCCCTACATGTTCTCACTAGGTAAAATACTAAACTTAACCCAGTGAGACCCCTACATGTTCTCACTAGGTACAATACTAAACTTAACCCAGTGAGACCCCTACATGTTCTCACAAGGTAAAATACTAAACTTAACCCAGTGAGACCCCTACATGTTCTCACTAGGCAAAATATCAAAGTTACTTACCCCAATGAGACCCCTACATGTTCTCATCAGGTAAAATGCCAGACTTACTTATCCCAGTGAGACCCCTACATGTTCTCACTAAGAAGTAAGAATACTACATTCATGCACACATATATTCATTAAACATAAACAAATAATTTCAGTTCATTTTAATTAATTCGTTAATCACAATTGATTTCAAAATATAACTGATAGGTACCTTTATACGCTACTTTAAACATATTACATTTAAATGTAAATATATATTTAGTGCTCATCTTCATTATTCGAACTATTAGAATCAGATTCATAGCTCCGATTGTAAACCAGCCAAGGATGAATTTTATCTATCGAAAATATACCACTAAAGGGCCTACCTTTACGTGATACAAGCGTATCCTCAATTACATACCTATCGTTATCTAAGACTTCCTTAATACGATATGGTCCTCTAATTTTAGATATTAATTTCTTGCTATTACCAGTTGAAGGAACATCTCTTTCCACCCTTACCAGATCGCCAATATTAAATTTTAAAATTTTCCTACTTCTATCGAATTGTTCTTTTTGTTTCATTTGGTTTAATTCTATCTGTCGTGATGCTTCGTTCCTAATAAGATCAATATTGGGCACTTGTGTATCGTCAATGTCTAAATCACTCAATATACTAGTTTGTATTAGGGAATCATTTGTACCTATTGTTTTTATTCCAAACAACACTTCAGCAGGAGTTTTACCGATTGACTTATTTATTGTATTGTTTAAGCCCCACTGTATACTACTCACACACTCATCCCATAAATTTTCAGATTTGTTATGATTTGAAGCGGTTAGTGCAGCCAAGACCGTTCGATTATACCTCTCAATTTGGCCATTAGCCCGAGGAGTTGCCACCGCATTTAATATATGTTTTACTCCAAGGGATTCTAGATATGTTTTAAAATGTTTTGACGTAAACGAAGTTCCTCTATCGGAAATAAGTCGTCGAGGAACACTGAAAGTATGAAAATAATGTTTTATTGCTCTAATAGTATGAACGGTCTTAGTGCTTTTAACCGGAACCAAAACTATGAATTTCGTAAACGCGTCAATTATTAATAATAAATGTGTATTTTTCTTTTTACTGCGCACAAATGGGCCTAAGTGGTCAATATGAATAGTATCAAATGGACGGTCAATTTTAGGAATTGGATGTAGCTGTCCAGCCTTTTTACCAGATGGAACTTTACTGCGGGCGCATTCTAAACACGACTCGACATATTTTTTTATAAATTTACGCATTTTAGCAAACCAGTATTGGCTTTTAATTTTGTCAAATGTCTTTTCGAAACCAAAATGGCCTATATCATCATGATTAGCTTTTAATATTTGCCACCGAACTCCCTTTGGTACAACCCAGCGATCGCCATCTTGAGTTTTTCTGTACAAAAGTCCCCGCTTAACTACAAAATTGTTCCTAATTTCCACCAAATAATTAGTTTCCGAGTCTTGTAATATATCTACGATTCTTTGTAATTCTGAATCGCTGTGTTGTACCGTTGAGATCCAATTATAATCAATACAACGTACATTTACGCAATCTTGAACAAAATTTACAGGATTACGACTAAGGGCGTCAACGTGAGACATTGAAAGACCTGGTCTGTATACAATATTAAAATCATACTCCTGAATAACGTTCCACCATCGGGCGACCCTAGGCAACATATCGCGTTTTTCCAAAAGTGGCTCTTAGAGAGTTACAATCTGTTACTATTTTAAAATGAACACCCAATAAGTACACGCGGAACCGTTGCAATGAAGTGGCAACAGCTAAAGTTTCCAAGTCATACGACGTAAATCTGCTTTCTTCGGGGGTGGTCTGCCTGCTGTAATATGCTACAGCATTAAACGGCGAATCTTTATTAGGTCTTTGTAACAAAATACCAGCAATACCGAGTTTGGAAGCATCAGTGTGTACTTGAGTTTCGTAAGATTGATTAAAGAATGCTAGAACGGGACGTTTGACTAACTCTGCTTTTAAAGTTAAAAATGCTTTGCTCTCTTCAGTACCCCATTTCCATTTCGTATCTTTTTTTAAAAGTTGCGTTAATGGTCTCGCTATGGTGGAAAATCCTTTAATGAATCTCCGAAAAAAACTGGCTAACCCGATAAACTGCCGAACATTATGTTGATCAACGGGTTCAGGAAACTTTTCTACAGCCTCTATCTTTTTAACCCCAGGTCGTACGCCATCCTCACTTATCTCAAAACCTAAATAATCAACATTTTGCATAAGGAAATTACATTTAGACAATTTTAATGTTAAGCCTGCCTTTTGAAATAGTTTAAGTGCGTCTCGAAGCTTGCTAAGCCCTTCATCGATCGTTTTTGAAGGAATTATGACGTCGTCCATATACGCGAATGCTTCCTTAAACCGTGCATTTCCAAGAATATTATTTATTGTCCTTTGAAAAGTAGACGGCGCATTGGCTAAACCAAAGGGCATCCTGTTAAACTCATAATGCCCATCTGGAGTAACAAACGCCGTCAAACGTTTCGAAGTTTCAGACATGGGTACTTGGTAATAGCCCGATGCAAGGTCTAAGGAAGTATAATATTTGAACCCCGACAAATTATCCAGTTGGTCATCTATTCGTGGTAATGGATAGTGATCTTTTATGGTTTTTTTATTCAACGCTCTAAAATCTACACATAGACGATAATCTCCAGTTTTTTTTCTGACGAGCAATATGGGGGACGCATATTCTGAAGTAGACTGCCTAATAATTCCGGAATCTTCTAACTCTTTTATCATTGTTCTAACACGCTCTCTTTCAAGTTGGGACAAACGATACGGTCTATATACAACGGGTGTTTCGTCATTTAATTTAATACTCATTTCAGACTCAAGAACACATCCGATTTCATTTATTGAAAAAGCAAAACAACTTCTAAATTCATTTAAAAGGTTCAACAATTTAGATTTGTCATTACTATCTATATTTTGGTTAACGTTAACCATGGAGCTTTCTATAACAGTAACAGCGGAATCGAATCTATGTTCAATTCTGTTAATACGAGAGGTTAAAATTTCTTTTATTGGTATAGCTCGAGCTAAGAGCATACCCTTAGTAAGTTGAAAACCATCAGCCGAAATACATTTAGTTATTAATTGACCATGACCATTATTTATTTGTACCACACTTTGAATTACTTCATATTGTCGATTGGGTTGTTGAGAAATACTAGTTTCAATAAATAAATCCCCAGAAAAATTGGGACACGTGTATACATTTATCTCATTATAACCGAAAGAAATGTGTTTAGAATCGGACACATATAACAAAATTTTAAATATTTTTTCTTGGTTCGTAGTTATTTTTAAGATATCATTATTCTTGTACACGATAATGTGTTCTTGTTCTGTAAAAGTTTGTCCCAACAACAAGGGAACCTGTAATAATTGGTCAGGAACAATGAGCGCTTGAACTCTAGCCTTAGCAGAATCTATTTCTATATCGATATCACATTTTCCTAGGCAGTTTACTACAGAATCCCCGAACCCTCTTAACACCGGCAAATCGTTGGTTGAAAGTGGCACACCTAATGTCTTAGCAACAGATTCCTTCAACATAGTGCATTGGCTACCAAAATCAATAAAACAATCAAAACTCTGGTCATTCACCTTGGCTGACTTAAAATACTTTAAATCGTTATCGACTTGTTCAGATATACGTAAAACAGTCTTAGTATTAGGAGTTCCTTGCGTGGAACATTCACTAGATAAATGACCTACTTTATGGCAAGTGTCGCATTTCTTTATTGGATGTTTGCATTTAAAATATGGGTGACCTTCCTCACCACAATTATAACACTTAGGCGTGAACTTAGTGTCTGGGTTGTTCTGCATAGACTTATACAGCCTGGGTCGTCTGTTGTCAGAAGTGCTTGCTTGAGTTAGCGTTGAAATTCTATCAGGTTTCTTCATTATTTTTACATTTCTTAAGAAGACTAATAATTTATCCGGGTCTGTAAACTGTGCCGCCTCTGCGCTTGTCCTAACCGATCTATCTTCAATACCATGTAGAATACAGTCTATAGCATTTTTACCAGAAATTGAACATCTGTTTAGCAACACCATTTTCTCGTAAAAATATTCTTCTAACGAATCTCCGAATCGTGCTTTACTTGCAAGCATTTCTGTCAACAATTGACCATAATTTTGACTACTAGGGAACGCTAATTTAAGTTTACTTTGCCAATCAGGCCAAGAAAACATTAAACTCGGTAAACCTTGGTACCATTTTTGGGCTAATCCCACAAGTTTCGGCAATGCATAATGAATAATCTGCCGCTCCGACCAACCATAGATCAATGCACATTCATTAACTTTATTAATCCAATTATCTATTGTTTGATTTCGTTTAGATGGATCAAATTCAGGAATTACATTTAAAGCAGGATATCTATCATTACTAGTATCAGTTTTTATTGCACTAATTAATTCTTTGAATGTGTCTATTAAATTGGCCGGAGGAACAGAAGGAATAACGGGTAGCTCACCAGTAGGCAGGGAAGAATGTGGCTGATGTTGTTGCTCCTCGTTACTCCGTGCGTGCGAACGGCTGTCTCCCGCTGGGTGGGAAGGACTGCGGTGCAAACATTTCGATGCACTGCGCTGCAGTCGCCTCGACGTGCTGCGCTCCGATTGCCTCGATGCGCTGCGGTTCAGTCGTCTCGACGTGCTGCGGTCCACCCGCCTCGACGTGCTGCGGTAGACTCGCCTTGAAGCACTGCTCTCCCTCCGCCTTGAAGAGCTGCGTTGAATTTGCCTCGGCGTGTTGAGCTCCAACTGTCTGGATACGCTGCGTTCCATTCGTCCAGTTGGGGTACGTCGTGATGGGCTTCGCTGCAAATGCCGCGATGGACTGTGATCACGCCGCATTTGTTTTCGCTGTCGCCCACTACGATCTCTAGTTGGAGATCTGTCCCGTTTTCGAGACGATCGCTTTCTTTCCATTTTCTTCGCTAGAAAATAAACACAGTCTAAAAAGTAAAATGTTTAAACTAAACAAAAGGGAATTCGTTACAGTTACGTTATATTTATTCTTTATTCTATCTTAATACGACGAACAATAAGTAATAAAAAATAAAAAATAAAAGTAACGTATACTTGTAATATATAAAAGCTTTTGTCATAATATCAAACAAATATATAAAAAAAAAATAATAATTAAAAAAAATATATATAAGTATAGTTCAATTATTCGAAGAGAAAAATAATAAATTTAAAAAAAAAAAAATCATCGTTAAATAATAATAGAAATTAAAAAAAAAATTAAACATACCGTTCTCCAATTTTATACAGGGCGCTGAGTCCAAATATCGAGTACTGGTTACCTCGATATTATCCCGCTTTCTGATTTGTAAGAAATAATACGATTTTCTGATATTTAAAACACTTTTATTCTGTATCAGTTCTATACTACACTTTTAGAACATGCGCTCGGTAGCGCTTCCAACAACCAACTGCCGTGCTCGTGTCGTTACAACAATTCAAGTTATTTCATCGCCACCTGAGCGCCATCTATGCAAAGTAATCGGAAGTTGTACGACACGAGGACGGACATCCGTTTAACATAAATAATCTAGTTTGTTTGTACACCTTATTTAATATTACTAAAAATTAATAAAACATTTAATAATATAATAAGTTATTTAAAATTAATTTACTACAATATAATAATTTTCACATCATAACTTCCGTTTTACATTAATACATCTAAGTGTCAATCTCAGTAGTAATTACATCAAAATTACCAAGACATTTAAATAAGTCTGTATTGGGTATTTTCATAATTGTTTACAATATTGAATCAGCAATTGCTCCTTTAGCATGCAGTCCACCCGATGGCAAGTGGCTTATCAAATTCACTATCAGTGGTAATCATCGAACGGCATCTGGTTAAAATAATATGCCACCCATAATTGACCATTTAGAAAACAGCCATAGTTTTGAAGGTGGTAGAAACCTTGTGGTTCGACTTCGGAGTCGAACACATTTTTCGGCCCAGTAAATGTTAAGTAGTATTGTATTGTGTGTGGTTTCAAGGGTGTGGTAAGAAAGACATACTTATCCGAGGAGTTCCAACTTAGTCCTCAGCTACGCACCCGTGGCCGACCTTAGGTAGGAATCTAATCTTATCTAAGGTTAATTACAGATGTCAAAGGTCGGCAGTAGTCATTTACCATCAGGCTGACTGCATGCTCCTTTGCTGCATTGAGCTTTATAATATGGTAGATATGGTAAAAAGCTGTTGTATCAGGTCTCTTCTAGTAGTACTAAGTCTGTGTCGAACCAGTGGTTTGGAAAATATTCGATATTTATGTAAGAGCAAGGTCTAAGTACATATTATATGTATTTCTGTATTTTAGCGTGCGCCTTTTCTCTTTCGTTTTTTTTTTGTTTTTTGGCAAAACTTATATATGTCTTTAGTTATATAATAGGTGTTGCTATATAGGGAGTACATAGTTCGAATTCGTCTCTCATAGTGTATAATTAAAAATAATAAGTTCATTATTAAACTTACATAACATTTATTTATTTTATTAAGCTTTATTGACGTCATTTTGTTTTTCGTTTTCTTCAGAAAACCATTTCATTTCATATTCATATTATTGGGGAGCTTAAAAATAATTACTTCACCATATTGTATTGAGAATGACGTTGTCAATTTAATAGTGCGTTGTCTTCCATCCGAACATGCATACGGAATTTCAGCTCTACTCAATTTTTGGTTGGGGTTAAAATTCAGTTGCAAGATTTGACTCTGATTTGCATTAGTAGGGACGAGTTAAATCAAAATTGTTAAAAAACTAACGTCAATACTAAGCACTGCTACATATTCAGACTGGAAGGATGTGGTAAGGGTCACTTACATATGGTGTTTTAGCTTAATCCTCAGGAGTACGCATCTGTGGCCGACCTTAACAGAGTATAAGCAGATATATAGTAAAAAGAGCATAAAAGAGAGAGATAGCGGAGATAAGGGCATTTGGCCCTTATCAGTACCCTTACCATTTTTACGTTTTAACAAATATGACTGTTTTGGTTTTTGTTTACGTATTTGTCCATACAAATTCCAATCAGCGCCCGTAGCGGATTGTATCAGAACTATAGTGTCAGTAACGGAACATTAAATGTCTAAATTGACAAAATGGCGCTTTATGTTTTGTCTCTCTTTTTTGCGAACATGTGAGGCAGACAAAAACACTTGAGTACTTACTTATTGTTACGTTTACTCAGTCTACTAAGCAAACGGAACAGAATAATGGATTGGGTAAACGTAACGTAAAATTGTGGGATTTTTTGAAAACTCATGGTAATGGTACAGGTGTCAGATGAACTGCATTCTCGTTTGTTATTATAACTTATAATGGCAATTTGATGGAATAATGGCTGTCCAATATTACAGCTACAATTTAAAATTATGCGATGGTACGCAAATTGAGCGACAAAGTATGAAAACAAATTGACCATCGTACGTAATTACATTATTATCTGTAAAAATAATCGGCTTTTAATCACAATAGTTAATTACATTGTAATAGTGACCCGTAATTTATCACTTCCAGTGTACTTTGATCTTTGAAATATATACCGCGTCAATTGGGAAACAAAATCAAAATGAATATTTTATACAATTTAGTAGCTCATTAGAATGTTCTGGTCTTAGCGTACTAAAATCAGAGGATATTTTCCTTTTTGGATTTTTCAAATTTGTAGCCCCTTGTCCTTGTAAACCTATGTATCAAAAAGCGCTTATGTCATTTTTATGGAAAATTACTAGAAAAAAAGTTGTTAATCCTAATATATTTTCGTGATGTTGTACATTGAACAACAAAAAGTCATATACAAAAAATTAAGTTGTACAATGTATGGCTCACAGTTTTAGACATTAATCGTTCTTAGAAATTTTCAATGTCACGGACAGTTTGTTTGATAGATGGTAAAACAATTTACACCTCATTTTCAAGATGGCGCACGGGGGACAAGAGTTGCGACCCTCTCTAATTAGAATGTAGTTCTACTCTAGTAACTATTACTTTGTTTTACATTGTTTTTATTTAGTTTAGATTTTACACTAGTAACGTTCAGACATCTTATAGCGCACCACACTAGACGTCGCCCTCTCTTATCTATTAATACATAACTTTATATGACTCGTGGAGTTTAGGATGCAATGTAGAGCCAAGTTCACAAAGTTCCATTCACGTAGGTGCGTCCAGAATCCGAATAGGCCAGCGGTTGAAACTCGGCCTCTCGATCTAGGCGTGCAAGGTTCAAATCCCAGGCCTTTTATTTTTGACTCAGGCGAGAGAAGAGGGAGGGGGCAAATGTTCTCATTTCTGTTTAAACTATACGAGTATTTTATATAATATAAATAAGTGTCTTAAAGGGACTTTTTTACCTATATTTATTGTTCGTAGCTATTCAAATATCCACTCTTTATCAGCGCGGATAACATGATTTAAGAGGTCAGGTAATACTGGTGAGCTTAACCCTGTAATGAGTTTGCGGAATATCTTATAATTTACAAATTTCCCGATTAACACATCAGTTAAGGGTTATAATGAAATATAAAGTTGTAATACCACTCTAAGGCATCCGAGTTTAGAGATTTTATCAAAATATTTTGAATTTATCTCTTAGTTCTTACTTATATACAATGTTATATATATTGTTTAAAAATGTATGAGAAAAAGGGAAGATGTAACTTCGCTACTTATGAGAACTAAGTTAGAATGCCTCGTGTGTCCCTTACTACTCCTTTAAACCTTTTCTATTTGTGTGTATGTAACAACGGATCGAACATTAATAATGTTTTTTCATGTGACAGTATACCGTATGTATATTGTACAAAGATTAGAACTATGTATGTATATAAGTACTAGCTGACCCGGCAAACGTTGTTGCCATAAAAATAAAAAAATGTTAAGGGTGAACAACCCTTATCACTTAGGGGTATGAAAAATAGATAGTAGCCAATTCTTAGACCTACTGAATATGCATATAAAATTTCGTGAAAATCGTTAAAGCCGTTTCGGAGGAGAACGGTAACTAACATTGTGACACGAGAATTTGATATATAAGTATATACGTTTTTAACTAATTTCTCTCCCACAGCTGGGCAAGGGAATCACTTAGAGTAGGATATTATTAATTTATAATACGCATAAATAAAAAAATCCAAGGTTCGTGGGATTTGGACCCCGGACACCTCAATTAGGGGTCGAGTTTCTAACTATTATGTTATGATTGCTATAAATTATTAAGTAGGAACATTGGTTCGTATACCATAAGTAAGTACCTAGTACATATACATATATGCCCTTTGTTGCATCATAAGTCATAGTTAGCCACGCGGTAACAGCCCATTACCTGTGGGACCCTCGAGGGCCGGTAAGGGTTGTACGTGCCTCATTTGAAACAGCCTTCCTATTTGTCGGGCCAATTAGGCAGAACTGAAAAAGTTCTAGAAACTAGACCAGGACCCTTGGTCTAAATAGGACAGAAATGTTGCTGTAAGGAACTGATGATCATTAATCTACTGTCCCACTGCTGGGCACGGGTTTCGCAGAGTGAAAAGGGCTAAACCATAGTTCACCGCACTGGCTAAGTACGAAATGATAGATTTCCATTTAGAGTACCATTGTCCTTATCAACATCCTCAGGGTTAACGATTTTCGAGGCGAGATTGTTAAAGCGCCTGTGAGAAAGTTCATCGCAAGTTACTAGATTTCAAATATTTGCTTTTTAGTTTCAATAACTGTTTCAGCGTGATTTTTAGTTTAGAAAATAATAATGTTATTAAATCTATTAAGCGTGTAGGTTTTCTCAAGATGTTTCCTTCAACTTTAAAGTAAATTACTAATCATTTTTAATTGAAAAATCATGCCTGCGAGTCGAAGTTTCTAACCATTAGGTTGCCACTGCTTACTCAAGGAAAAGATGACCCGCTGCTGGGTCTCAATCGACCGTCCGAATAATTATATTATTAATACTTAATCTATCCAAACTTTACCTACCAAAGATTAAAATTTTACGATTTTTACTATCATCTGTAATTTTCCTATTTTTACCTACTGATCCATCTTTAGTTAAAAAAATGCAGGTAATGTAAAAATGTAGCAGGTAAAAATTTTGGAAATGTAAATGTATGTAGATAATGTAAAATGTGTAAATACAAAAATGTAGGCAAAAATTGCATATATCAATTTGTATATAATAATATGGGAGGTAAAAATTGGATAGATTGAATATAAATAACGGGCGTAAAGACCTTAGCCTATTATTGTACTATGCCAACCTAATATTAAATACACTGGAGCCACCTGTAGCCTAATCCGATTTGTATGTCGTTCCTTTATTGAATAGACCTCAGCCCTACGGTACAGCCAGCTTAAACGCTTTCATAACATCGCCTTAGCTTGTGTGGCCTTCTCTTAAGAAGGCCACACAATCAGCTTTTACCTATGTTGACTGTACTAGTGATGTGCGATATTTTATAGATGTCGATAAAAAGGTTAAAGCTTAAAACTCAAAAAGGTAAAGGATTTCGTTAGTTAAGCGGCCGTCTTCGAGGTGGATGCACAGAAAGTCCTGGATTCGATCCCCGGCGAGACAGATTTCTAAATAATGAATTTAAGTATCTGTTTCTAGGTCTGAATGTTGGAGTGTTTGCCTCTGTGTACGTCCATAGCACCCGTGATATAGGGAATCCTAGTGTGGAGCTGTGAGTGTAGAAGGCATTTTATTTTTTATTGAGGTGGCGGAATCCCTGGTGGTTCGATTCTATAGTCCGCGTCGCGCTAGTCCGCTCTGAATATAGAAATGAATCGCGTCGCCATAGTGAATTGCATGACTACATCTGCTCGCAACAACTTCAGAGCGGACTAGCATTTTGGCGCGGCCTATACAAGCATAACCGCCACAGGTTTTTCTTCCTAATAACATTGTTACGCGCTGTTATGGTTTGGTTTAAGGGAGACATACTTTTCAGAGGCGTTCCATCTTCGCCTAACTTTGACAATACTTTTTATAGGATCTCAGGTATGGATCATGTGTGCCTTACGATGTTTTCCTTCAACTTTAAGACATTAAGGCAAGTGATAATTAATTTATAATAGGCACATAACTTTTGAACCTCGGATACCTCGATGGAGAGATCGGGATTCAACTACCTATAGGCCAGCGTTTCCCAGCCTTTTTCAGACCCACCCTTAGGAAATCAAACATAGTTTTCACGGACCCCCTTAATAAGATTAACAGCAAAAAAACGGATTAGGTATTTATTTTAGTTATTACAGATACAAAAAAAAACAAATACAGAAGATAATTATAAGTATTTATTACGAAAAATATGAAAATAAAATTATGTGAAGGTTGGTGTTGCATTTTTGCAACTAAATCAGGGATATTCAGGTTGATGTTGCTACTAAGCTGTAATCTCAAATCATATTCTACTTGTAATCTGTTTCTGTATTTGTTTTTTTTGTATAAACAAGAGTAGATAATGCCTTTTCACATAGGTATGTGGTTGAAAAAAAGCAGTAAGGCGGCCCTTTTGCATACAATGAACGATTTATGTATGGTCCAGAGATGACACCGCGGACCCCCATACATATACTCGCGGACCCCCAGAGGTCCGCGGACCACAGGTTGTGAAACGCGGTACTAGGCAATCACTAACTGTCTCTAATTACTTAATTAATTAAATTAATTAATTATCGACAGTTCACAACACGAAAGAGTGTATTGACCCAATCCGAGGGTAAAATAATTTACATCCCCACCCCTTCAACCCCTTCCCCGGGGACAATGAAACAAGTTTTTCAGCAAATTGAATTGGGTACACATTGCCAGGAATTTCGTCTCCGTAATGATTTAATTAAAAATAATGACTTAAGTGGCATTGTATTGTGTTTTAAGGGAAGTGGGAATATTTCGTGCTTCCTTTTCCTATGAATATTTTAAAAATTCCGGGCTTATTTTCTTATGAGAGTATAGCAAATTTGAAGGTAGAGCGCTTTGTCCTTTGACTTTGCAGGTCACACCTATTTCTGTCTATATATATATAATTACCGCAGTCTTAAGCTCTGCCGTGTTTGGCATGAACGGTGTGGTAAAAAGTACTCGTAGACGTCTTTTTCAGACTCATTACAGCTTAGTTCTCAGGGATAGCAGCGCATCTGCGGCCGATCTCAGGTAGGAATCTTATTTTATCTAGAATATGGCTACTGCCACATATTGAAGGTGGTAGAACTCTTTGTGGTTCAACTAACAACATCGGCCTTAAAGGGTAAGGGAGACATATCGGAGGCATTCCAGCTTAGTCTCCAGGGGTAGTGGCGCATCCATGGCCGACCTATCTGGGTTGATTACAGATGTTCATGTTCATAGCCACTAACTTACAGTAAGACTATGATTTGTCCTGTATGCTGTACGATAAAGGAGGATCACAGACGCGTTGCCACTCTTATAAAGATACAAATAAAATATTTTTATTTTCATTCATTTTCATTTCATTTGGCATTTTCATTAATTTCAGTAGGGACCCTCATCCTTTCCCGCTAGAAATATTAGTGGCGGTGATAACTTTCCAGTATGAAGTGTATTGAAGGTGGTAGAACCCTTTGTGGTTCGACTCCGGCGGCACCACCGCCACACCTATTTCTGCCTCATAACAGCAGTGTTAAGCGCTGCTGTGCTCTGGTTTGAAGGGTGAGGTAAGGTTTTCCGAGGCATTCCAGCTTGGTCCTCAGGGGCAGCGGCGCATCTAAAGCCGCCCTCAGGAAGCAATATCTAATCCTATCTGGGGTCGATTACAGATGTCCATGGGCGGCAGTAACCACTTACCATCAGGTGGACTTCATGCTCGTCTGCTACTCCCATATTATATTAAAAAAAAGTCAAACTTGTTCATTTCAGACGTCCATGGGTGTCTGTGACCAGTTAATTTGTTGGCTACTTTAGTTTCATAAACCCCATCATCATAATGCTATGTTCTGTACATACTCGTAAATGATCGTAATTTGTAATTTGCTACTAAAATCGTAGTAAAAACGATTTGTAATAAAATAAAGATAAAAACGCTTTAATTGATTTTCAGTGTTTCAGCGACATTGCTAGCATACCAGATTTTATGGACCTTCATTTTATTGACCCTCTTCAAATTCTTAAGGTTTTTTTTCTATCTAAAGCTAAACGCATATTGCATTTTTTAAGAAATTTAGTGACATAAAAAGAAACTATTTTATGAATCTGATGATTAGTTGTTACTTTACATGATTGACATTCACGCTGCCCGAGTCTCCTTTCAGAGGTGCCTGGGACTTGAACCTCGGACCTCTCGGTAAGAGGCCGCGTTTCTTAACCACTAGTACAATTGCGAAGTGCGATTTGTTTGCGGACGAATAGAAGATGATTATGTGAGAATGTGTGCGATATGAATGCGTGATGGATGACTGATTTATTTTATGATTAGTTTAATCCTTATTATTACTTAGTGTAAATGGTAAATAATGTACCGTTCTAATTAAATAAATAAATAAATAGTCTATCATTTTTTTTTGTAATCAGTGTAAAAAAGTTCAATACCCGTTCCGCTTTACAACAGACACGCGCCCTATAAAACACAATTAAACAAAGATTAATTATCACAATGTTGTTCGTACTTGCAATTGTATGGTGTTTCCATACAACATCAGCCACTTACGTCATATCTGTGTACGGCGATGTGTATGAAGATACAGAGTTCTTCACCAAGACCTATCCATGGCTGATAGATAATATTGGAGGGGAGATTTCCGTGGATTATTACCTACAGGTACTAAATTAAAATAATTTATTTAATACGAGAATAATGCTTTGTACATTTCTAATTAGATTTTTTTCGATGCCTTAGATACACAAATACCCAGATCTATAACAAATATCTAAATAAATTATCTAGATCTCTATGTGGCCGGGGATCGAACCAAAACAGAAATCTTAATTTATTATTAGGGCATTTGTGTGGTACGGAATCGAACTCAGAATCCCCTGTTTGTCATACCGGTATGGACACTGCATCTACGTTCATTGCCTACATAAAGTTTAAAGGCATTGCCGCCCATAAACATGTGTAATCAACACTAACATTAAACTCTTACTTTAGATCGGCCACAGAATCTTTCTTATTTATGTATTAAATTGGAACGCCTCGGAATAGTATGTCCTTCTGACCACACTCTCCAAATCGGAACACATACGCATCGCTTAACATTATTGTTATTTATTAGAAATAGGTGTAACGGTGGTGCCGCCGGAGTCGAACCAAGAGGGTTTTACCACCTTTGCATATGATAACTATATCCCAATTTCAGGGTAGCGGCAGATACTCCGTTCCTCAGATGTGTGCCCTTAACGAAATGAGGTTGAACACATTTGTCCAGGCTCAATACCTTAAATGCGAGGCTGAAGGTATTGTTTTTTTCTATCTTTTGGTTTTCTTTTTCTTTCTTTTTATTCAGGTAACAAAAGAGCATTTTCCCTGATGGTATGTAGTCGCTGCCACCTTCGACGTTCTACGCTGCGATTGTATTTAAACCAGTTATAGGGGAGTAGCTATTTTTGAGGACTAAAATGGTCATGATGATGAGGTCATGTAAGTCAGTCGACATTCACAACCTTCCATGGTTTACGGTTCAAGAGATAGAGCTCTGTAACAGACAGACAGATGGATAAAAAGATAATAAAACAACATAATAACAAGCTGTTATATAATTATATAATTATATAACAGCTTGTTTTAGGGCGAAATAAGTGAATCACAGCAAATATGAATTTGTTGCTTTTGTTATAAAGTTATTAATATTTCACAATATTTCCTTCTTATCTTTTATATTTAAGCTATGTATATTTTCATTAATTTTACTAAGTTAAAAATGTATATTTAAATATTATTTTTGTTTAAGGGTTATCGTTACTGTCCCTTCTAATGCCTTACATAAACGTACAATGTACCGTAATCAGACGTGTTTTGTTTCCTTGTTGTCAAGAATACCATGTCATTATAATTTTCAAAAGGACCTCAAATTTACCATTTTTTAAATGTTTTAGTATCAAAAAGAAAAAAGTTTCGGGTTCGATTCCCGGTCAGGTAAAATTCTAAATGATAAATTAAGATTTTTAGTCTGGGTCTAGGTGTTTATTGATTTTTGCGCCTGATCGAGATTTTTGTATTCTACGCGAGGATCCATGTAGATTTCATTTCTTCAAATATTTTTGGATTTTAAATCTAAATTTTTAATATTTTATTTTTCAAGTAAATTACAGTTTTTTTTTCTATACCCCAAAACACTTTGTAATGTCAGAGTTGCTCGCACAGGATTCGATCCTAAGACAGGTATAGACTATGAAGTATAATGCCACTGATCTGTGCCTATTAGTTTATAATAAATTACCATGTTATAGGCAATTCAAGCGAGTGCTGCCTCTGTGAAACGGGAATAGACCCTAACAGGTATAGGCAGTGTGTCCTGACCAAGGGATCCCTGGCCAGCCTATCTTCTTCCAAATATTCCCAACTCGGTATTGACGCAAGACCGGTCATCGAGATTGGCTACAAGAACACCATCTTCGGGGTCGACGACACTTGGTACTTGAAGAAGATCTGCACTATCTTCGGGGATAACCCACCCAGAGGTTGTGTCAGGCCCTTCGACTGCAACGGGACAGAAACTTACTCCGAGAAGAGCGGTGTCGTTCAGTTCGACTGCCAGAAATACTTCGTCGATCTAATGGTTTCTGTTACTTATGAAGACGTTACGCCATCTACCTTATCACCTACTACTGTTACTAAGACCACAAATACTCCATCCATCATCATCCATCCATTTACAACTCCCGCCATATCTACTTCCTCTTCATCTACAACTCTATTCCCGGCTAGAAAGGGTCCACTTAGACCTCAGAAACCGTATATAGAATCCCGTGAAAATTACCAGTGATTTAATAATACTATGTATATTATAGTTATGTTAAATAAAAAACATAGGAAAGGTTTTTGGTTTTTTTAATTACAGTAAGTTTCAGCCCACTTCATTGACTTTGATTCAGTCGCACAGATTATAATATTCGTAAGAAGAATCCCATCTGAATTAGGTTCGTAGTTAAAACGAATTTGTAATGGACCTCCAATAAGATTTCTATTCTATTCGGAGTCAATTGTAGATGTTTAAGACAGGAAATGTATGCTCGTAAAGCCTCGGGTTAAGGAATACTCCACCATTATACAAACTCTGTGTAAATTTCAAGTGTCTATCTATTATGGCTCAGGAGAAAGGGTCCTGCAGATGGACAGACGGAGTGACAGCGGAGGCTTAGTAATAGGGTCTTGTTTTTATCCTTTGAACACTAAAAATCAAAGGTGTGAAGTTTACCAATTCGCACATGGTCAGCGCCATGATCTAAACCCTGCGAGGATACCCGTTCCCGTCGCCGTTGAAATAATGGATTAACGACGATAACTGGGGTAAGATTAAGATTATTCAAAACATTCTTAGCCTTGACTAATTGTGAACTTGTTTGATTTTGTCAGCGTTCATTAATTTTTCTACACACCTATTTCTACCTAATAACAGCAGTGTTAGGCGCTGTTGTGTTCCGGTTTGAAGGGTGTGGTAAGGGAGACAAACTTTTCCGAGGCGTTCCAGCTTAGTCCTCAGGGGTAGCGGCGCATCTGTAACCGACCTTAGGTGGGAATATCTAATCCTATCTGGGGTTGATTACAGATGTCCATGGGCGGCAGTAGCCACTTACCATCAGGTGGACTGTATGCTCGTCTGCTACTCCTATATTATAAAAAAAAAGATAATTTTTTGTGATGTCAGCGAGTTTCATATCAAAAACTTGAACGCTGATGATTAAAGTGGCAAGAGGGTTGGGTTGGTTGGCTAACGGGTCTCTCTCAGGGATAGAGTTCAGGCCATAGTCCATCGCGCTTGCCAAGTGGGAATTGGTAGACTTCACAAGCTTTTGACAACTTGTAAAGGGCTCTCAGGCGTGTAGATTTCTTTACAATATTTTCCCTTACCGTTATAGCATGATATTAATTATCACTTGTTTAAACGGTGACGGAAAACATTGTGAGGAAACCTGAAGACCTGTAAAATCTTAAAAAAAAAGGTTTCAAAGATATGTAAAGTCTACTAATATGCACTTGGCCAGTGCGGTGGATTATGGCCTAATCCATCTCATTCTGAGAGGAGACCAATGCCCAGCAGTGGGACAGTAATGGGTTGATGATGTTATAGCAATTGTTACTAAATTTCTAAAACATAGTATTTTTAGTCTAATTTTCTACAAAGTAAGTTCGTACATACAATTTTAGGGCAAACCGAGTCTAATTAACCAATTGGGCATAGCGTTTAATTCTAAACATGCTGACGTCATCTATCAAAGTAATGAGCGCTGTCGAGTTCAGGCAGTTGGCGATTAGGGAATGTTGGGTACTTTGTGAACTGTTCTAGCCGGAATCGAACCTTGAACAGTGCGTGAATTGAGAAATCTGTATAAGTCGCTTTAGACTTCTTCTCTGAAGTCGAAAGTAATATACTTTTATTGGATCATCTGTGTATTAATTCGACATCATTCGGAAGCCGTAATTATATTATGTAATGTAATGTTATGGAACAGTCTAAAGAAAGTCTCGGGCGAAATTAAAACATACAAAGCATATTTACTAGGAATATAGAACTAGAACATAAAAGTCATATTTTAGGGAAAGTGGGTAATTCATTATAATTATACGAACACAAAAAGAAAGATTTTCTACAGAAAATGGAATGGGCAACAGATTTGGCAAGGATCCGCTCTTTGCTAACATCGACTTGTAAATAAAACCAATAAATATTCATGTAACTTTGGGCATTTGTCTACAACAATCCTTATGTTTCTCGGCCAATGTCCTCTCGCTAATAGTGAAGAGTGGAGAATGTTTTGAAGTTTGACTCCGGAGCCACCACCGCCACTCCCTTTCTGCCTAATAACAGAAGTACTTAGCGCTTCTATGTTCCGATTTGAAGCGTGTAGTATAAACAACATATCCGAGGTGTTCCAACCAAGTCTTCGGAGGTAGTAACGGATCTATCGCTGACCATAGGCAGGACTCTTATATGGGGTTGATTCCTCTTACTATCAGGTGAAGTGGATGCATGCTGCTTATAAAAAAAGCTCAAAACAATATAGTTTTTTTTATATATAATATATAGGAGAAGCAGACGAGCATGCAGTCCACCTGATGATAATTGGTTACCGCCACCCATGGACATATGCAATCAAGCCCAGATAAAATTAGATATTCCTACGTGAGGTCGGCCACAGATGCGCCGCTACTCCTGAGGCTAAGCTGGAACGCCTCGGAAAAGTATGTCTCCCTTAACACACCCTTCAAACCAGAACACAGCGGCGCTTGACACTACTGATTTGTAAACAATTGCGACTTTCTATGCCGTGAGCCTAACTTTGGCTACACGCTAGACAGATAATATTTATATATAAGTATTCTCTCAAAATAGTAGTCTGTAAGAAACCAACATGGCGCCATGGATTTGATTTATGTGTAACATTAAAGTGAAGGGTGGCAGAGCGTGGGGTGTGGGCGGAAGTTACATTTGATTTGTGTGGAGTACCTATGCATTTTTAGGTAGTTTTAGTGGCGTAACTACGCAATGCGTGCCCTTAACATGTTTTAGATAAAAGTCCTAAATATTTCGTCTCGTATTTGTTAAATTAAGTGGGTCTTATGAAAAAGTCCTACGTAATAAAAAGTTTAAATTAATAATGTATATGTATAAAAACAATTTTATTCTCATCATTGTTTTATTACAAGTGTTTTAACTGTTGTGTTTTACTAGTTCAAACATTTCTAAAATAAGCCAGTGCCTTCTTACAGTATGTATATACACATATATATCAACATATATGGCTATATGCCGTTTATACTATATGCGGGCATATATAAAAACAATGTAGGTGACAAATAAGATTTTTTTTGGTTCCGTGCTACGAGTATCAGCTACGTTCAATGTTCATGGCAATTATTTTGAAAATGCCGACAGAAATTCAAAAGTATATTTTGAATTAAAAGCAAAGCTATAACTATAAGCAGTTATAGTTATAGTTGTAAATGTTAAAATTCGGATACTTTTGTATGAAAATGTAATACCATAAAACTGGCTTAGATCCGCAGTTTCCGTGGTTACGTAAGAATTTTCCTGCTTGAATCATTTACGTAATTTAGTGGTAACATTTGCTTATCTTCACACTGATTTATTGTAGGTGGGACTTTTTTTTTTACAAAAAACCTTACTACATTAGTATCACGCTGTTTTCCTTCATTGTTTAAGTAAGTGATAATTTATTGAATCAGAAAAGAAAGAAAATCTTTATACTTGTTTATTTTTGAAGGTGGTAGAACCCTTTGTGGTTCGATTCCGGCGGCACCACCGCCACACCTATTTCTGCCTGCCTGCAGTGTTAGGCGCTGCCGTGTTCCGGTTTGAAGGGTGTGGTAAGGGAGATATACTTTTCCGGGGCGTACCAGCTTAGTCCTCAGGGGTAGCGGCGCATCTGTGGCCAACCTCAGGTAGGAATATCTAATCCTATCTGGGGTTGATTACAGATGTCCATGGGCGGCAGTAACCACTTACCATCAGGCGGACTGCATGCTCGTCTGCTACTCTTATATTATTAAAAAAAAACTTATAATTGAAAACACAGAAATTTAAATAACAGGAAATGCACAAATATATCCGCATATAACTTTGAAGTATCAGAAGTGTATGCTGGGATTTGAACTTTGGACCGCCAAATGAGAAGCTGAGTTTGTGTATCGAACAAACAATCGAAGCCGCGCTGTCAAACTAGTATAAACGAAAGCAAATCCATATTCAGAAGGTAGCGATCAATTCCGTTACGTTTCGATAAAGTGACGCCTGAAATTGAATTTGTATTCAGACGAATATTTCGTACGTGACGTAGACATTGATATTCCATGTGTATCGTGATATGTAAATAGGGCTTTAAGGTAAATGGAGCATCGGCAACCGTTACTGCCCCTCTGCTGGGCACGGGTCTCTTACAACTAGGGGTAGGCACCATACTGCTTCATGATGCTGTGCAGCAGTGATAGCCTTTAGGTGAGACAGGTCTCCTTCGTGAGGGCCAAGGTTCAAATCACAGGCGCTTCTGATTTTTCAAAGTTATTTGAGTATTCAAAATTAATATTTCATACTGACGGGACATAGCAATTGATATTTCACTTGTATGGCGTAAGTAAGGATCAAGCTAAATGGAGTATCATGGTGGTGTATTCAAGCTTTTTATCCAATTCACAACTGTGAGAGACCCAATCACAGCAGTAGACATAAAATGAGTTGTAGTTAAAAATTTCCTGCCTGTCCTAAGAGGTAAAAGGGGGGCTTCTGGGGATGCGGTTTCGAACCGCCTGTCCAGCGACCCCGGGGAGGACGGCAGTATGTGTGGTCGCATACCGCCGTAAGCACCAGATGATGTGGCGAACGTCATGCTCGCCTGGGCGGAGCCCGATGTTTCCTTGGAGATCCCGGAGTCCTCTACGCAAAACTCCAGGAACACCGAGGACTCCCATGGATTTTTTTGAAGATTTTCCTCCCTGGTAAACAAAAAGAGAGTTAGTAACGTATCTGTGGGCAACCTTACGCAGGATTATAATTTTATCTGTGGTTGTTTACGCAAGTCCATAACCAGCAGCGACTTACTGTCAGGTGAACTGCATGCTCATTTGCCACCTTTATATTACAAGAAAAAACATAAAATAAATGTATGTTCGATAATATTCAACAAAAAATGTCGCAAATATGGTAATAGCTGATCCTCAAAGGTATTACATGATGAAGACGTTAGTAATATTGAAACAGGGTGTGGGGTGCAACGGCATTATCGCGATCACACCCTCAGGGGGATGTAAAAAATTCAACGTTCAACGCGTGGAAGTGACGTAAATTATACTGTTACCCTATTTCACGTAGAATGTGTTTTTTGGAATATTGAAAGCAAACGAGTGTGCAGACCTGATGGCTACTGCCGCCCAAGGACTTCTGTAATCAATCTCAGATAAATAATTAGATTTATACTTAAGATTGGCTATAGATTTTTTTTTTATAATGTAAGAGTAGCAGACGAGCATGCAGTCCACCTGATGGTAAGTGGCTACTGCCGCCCATGGACATCTGTAATCAACTCCAGATAAGATAAGATATTCCTACCTGAGGTCGGCCACAGATGCGCCGCTACCCCTGAGGACTAAGCTGGAACGCCTCGGAAAAGTCTGTCTGTGATGCGTTGCTACTTAGAATTAAGCTGAAAAGCCTCGGTTAAGTATGTCTTCCTGACCACACCCTTCACAGTGGAACACAGCAGTGCTTAATATTGCTCTTATAGACAGAAATAGGTGCGGCGGTAGTACGGAATAAGGCACAAAGAGTCACCCGCCTTCAAATTATTTATGACGACATTTGCTCTTAAGTCTTGCAGTTACAACATATTAATGCATTGCTGTCCCACTTTTCGGCAAAATTCATTAATAACAATGTATATATATGAATGATGTATGAAACATGATGAATGATGTTGGATGACGAATGACGATTGAAATATGTATTTGTATAACGTTACGTACGTTCTGTAACGTGACCGCCCAGACATGAGCCCTGCCTCAAAATATTGTATAGAAAAATAGGATTTCGTCTGACAGGACACGTCAATGTCTGTACATATGACCTTATCCGGAGTTATGCGTCTATGTATCATGCTGCCACACGCTTGTCAAAACGTCAAAAATTCAAACGTGTGGATAGAACGTTTGGCTTGATTTGTGTAAGTTTGCAAGCGCTTGTAGAAGAACCTTTGAAGGCCGTGGCGCTATGTCCGTATGCTTATGTTTGCCACTAACTCCAAACCTCTACCGTTGCTTGATTATAAGCTATGCTACAAAGCTACGCAAAGCAAGACAAACACTCACCACACGTTTAAATGTGTGCTGGTTTGGCAAACTTGTGTTTTATACTTTAGGTACGGTTTATTTTTCTAAAAACGTAAATATCCGCATGGCTCGTTGGCTGTAATTTTCGATTACTATTCAGACTGTTGCTACTTGCATGGATTGATGAATTGCTCCACAATATGCTAAATGAAAGCATAGCATGGACTCGCCATTTAAAAATTCATTTAGTAATAAAATCTTTATTTTGTTTATCGGTGTTTTTATATTTATTTTTTCTACAAGTTACATTTAATTATTTACAATATTAACGCTATAAAAAATATTATTTTAATAATATTTATTTTTTATTTCTGCGAAAGAATTATTTTTATTTATTTTCAATTCCTTTTCATCTAATTGTTATGAAAAAATACTTCATTAAAATTATTTGTTTATTAAAATTTATATAATTTTACATAGTAATAAAATCTTTATTTTGTTTATCGGTGTTTTTATATTTATTTTTTCTACAAGTTACATTTAATTATTTACAATATTAACGTAATAAAAAATATTATTTTAATAATATTTATTTTTTATTTCTGCGAAAGAATTATTTTTATTTATTTATAACATTATAGCATTATTTATTCATATGTAATTATGTCCATATTATTAAAAAAATGTTTATAAAATAGCAACTTGAAACTTGAAACTTGCAAGCACATTGCATCTAAAACTTATATGACATAACTGCATTATTTTCGGAGAATCTATTATCCGATTAACACAAATTTTAATACAGAAACTAAATCCTAAATCATATCCACACTATGATATCCGCTAGAATTTAAACTGTGACACATTAACACCGCGTCTATCAAAAGCACCGGATAAAAGAAACTTGGCTTTAAGAATACGTAATAGCGCCTTTTCAGATTGGTCTTGTTGGCGAGGAATTTTGGCCAACATCACCACAATCATTGCGTAGTTTGCCAAACATTCAGAATTATGTTGCTGTTGTTGGTCTTGTTAGTGGTTGTTGGCCTAACCAATGACTAACCTTAACACTTAACCTGATCAGCATGTCTCCAGTAATTCCTATTGGAACTGAATTAGATGGTAGAAGAAACTATGTACGAGTAGTTTGATTCCCGAGTCACCCCACCACCACATATATTTCTGCATAATTCGGTTTTAAGCACTCCTGAGTTTTGGTTTGAAAGTCGCAATGCATCTGCCAACCTCAGGTAGGACTCTAATACTATCTGGAGTTGCTTACATTTGTCCATGGGCGGTAGTAGACACTTGCCATCAGATGGCCTGCATACCAGTTAGCTACTTCTATATTATTACTATTATTACCAACCATACTTATTTTCTAGACCAGAGACTAAATAGATTGTCTATCTGACTAATTATTGTATGTAGCCTCTCCATAAAATTTTACGCAAACATTGTACAAACGATTTGTATTAAAACTACAAATATTTGCATAAACTATTATAAGATAATATTTATTATTTACGGTGTTGAAGTGCAATACCAGATTAAGCCATTAACGCCAACACTTTTGGAGTTGCTAAAGAAAACAATTCTTCATAGCATCTTAGCGGGCTGACTGTCACACTTATTTGTATACAAATATTTTTGCTAGTTATTGATTCGTTTTATGTTTATCATAGATTAGTAAAGATTACTCACTCCTAACAAGAAAATGTAACAAGTTTTGACAATTGAAATTGTCACTGTCATCAGTGTCATCTATTTTCGTGTTTGAAAAATCCGCACTTTTTCTTCGATTTTGTGTCTTAACTGCGCATATCAGCATTGTCCCGTGTAAATTACATCATGACAGCCATTAAATGGCTGACAAAATTGTCAGCCGTTTAAGCCATTTAATGGCTTCCTTCAATTACAAGGCGGTAAGATATCTATACTTATCTATGATTTTCATAGACAAAAGATTTTTCGATATACTTATTCGAAAAATAAATATTGAAATTACAATGATTTGTGGTTCGACTCCGAAGGCAACACTGCGGTTTATCCAAAACGATTTCTGCCTAATCACCGCAATTTTACGTGTGATAATCGACATATACTTTTTGATGGTGGTAGGAACCTTTGTAATGACAGTAGTGTAAAGCGCTGTTGTGTTCCGTTTTGAAGAGTGTAGTAAGGGAGATATAGTTATCTGAGGCGTTCCAATTAAGTCGGATAGTAAAGTATTTGTGAGAAAATCAGGTTGGATCTAAGCTTATCTGGCGTTGATTACAGAAGTCCACGGGCGGCAGTAGTCGCTTAATATGCTCGTTCGCTACTGTAATTAATATTAAAAAAACCTTTCATTAGTGTCACTGTGCAAAATGACAATTATTTTGAAATCTCAAATATTTATTTATTTATTAAATTATTGCATAACCTCTAACAAGAAATGTACAAAAGGGCAAACATAATGCCTGATGACATTCTCTACCAGTCAACCCTGGGTGGATGTAGAGAATTTACAGCAGGTGTTACAAAGCAACAAAAGAAAAATAACGACAATGAAAACAGCAGATATTATAAATATGCATTAGAAGTAAGAAAAAATACATATTCTCAATTTTACTCATTAACAATTACGCTACGGTGTAACACGCGCCCTGCTTTATTCAGCCCTCGTCGCGTATTTCCTCCCTCTTTCAAACGACATATTCATATTTAAATTTATTGCGAAACTTCCAATAGTTAGGGCCAGACGAAGCAATATAAGTTGCTTTCATTGTTCTAGTTGGGAAGTTGCCATTCTTAACGCTTTTAGTAGTTTACGGAAGCTTTTGTCGCGATAGGGGGTATAAACTTTTAAGCTATTTTGTATAGTTTAGTGGGTTTTTTGAAATTTATATAGGCTTTTTTGTTTGTGATTTAACAACTGTATGTATGTGAGGGACAAATATTGCAACTGAATTAAACTGCTTGAAGCGATTAAGCTGAAATTTTGCATACACGTTGGATTTGGATGTCATTGTATGATTAATGAGTGATGTCATTCTAAGCCAGATGTCTGTATATATCTGTGGTAGATGTCCTAAGACCAATTATTCTATTAGCAACCTCTTGATACGGGTGTCAAATAAAAAGCTTTCCAGAGAATACAAAAAAAATCATATTACTACATAGCTATTAATTAAACCATTATCTTCACGATTCTCAAAATACAGCTTCATGCATCTTCCAGAAAAATTTTTGAACAACTCAGGTGTAGGTGTTTTCCACAATGTTTTCATTCTCCATTATATGAAATAATAATTAATTGCTAAAAACACTTAACCTGCCTGGGATTCGATCTTTGGTCCATCTGATTCCGAAATGTATTTTTATCACTATCACAGCTTATTATTAACTCGATTTTCTGTTGATCGATTGAGTAAACTAGATAATGTTGAAGCGGTAAATGATATTGGAGATAGCGGTTAATTAAATTTAATCTGAACTTATCTTCACGCGAAAGCAGACATGTTTTGGGTAGCTTTGTTGTTATTTGGAATAGCCTCAGCAAGACATGAGGCTTATGATGGGTAAGTAAATATGTTTTTATATATTTGGCAGGTAGAACGATCTGTGGTGCGATTCCAGTGGCATCACCTCCACACCTAGTTCTGCCTAATAACAGCAGTATTAAGCGCTGCTGTATTATGGGTTGAAGGGTGTGTTAAGGGAGACATACTTTTCCGAGGCATTGTAGCTTAGTACTCAGGGATAGCAGCGCATCTGTAGACTCAGGTCTAGGCTTCAGATAGGATTCAAATCATATGTGTTTTATTACGGATCAGGTGGAAAGAATGCTTGTCTGTTACTCCTATATTATAACAAACACAACTCACAAAGTGGAACGCTTCGAGTAAGTATTACCCTTACCACGCCCTTGACAGTAGCGCTAAACATTGCTGTTCATCATCAACCCATTCCTGTCCCACTACTGGGCACGGGTCTCCTCTCAGAATGAGAAGGATTAGGCCTTAGTCCACCACGCTGGCCAAGTGCGTCTTGGTATACTTCACATACCTTTAAGATTTTTTTTTTATAAATCTCTCAGGTATGCAGGTTTCCTCACGATGTTTTCCTTCACCGTTTAAGCAAGTGATAATTAATTTCTAATACGCACATAAATCTGAAAATTAGAGGCCGTGTTCCTTAACCACTAGGCTATCACTGCTTTTTACAGACATAGCACACAAACATTGCTGTTATTTGGCATTAAGGCACAGCTAAAACACCTCAAAAGTACTTTTATTTCAGCTATGCCTTGTACAAAATTAAAATTGAAGATGCCTACCAGTCGTCGTTCTTCAACTCCTTAGCAGACCAACTGAACCTGGACGTGTGGGTCCACGGCGCGCCAGGCCGGGATGGGTTCGTCCTTGTTCCTGGTGATCTAAGGCTGTTAATACAAAAGGCATTCTATACTGCTGGGATTAAGTATAACGTTGAAGTTGAGAATATCAAGGAGTAAGTTTCGGCAAAGCGTACATTGTCTAGTTCATAAGAGCATTTTTCATTATTAGAAGGGCGTAAGAGAGAAGAGAAGAGCATCAATAGAAGATACCGATATAAGGCACCCTCACGGAGCTGGTTAAAGGATGAAACGTTTTTTATATCAAAATAAATATGTCAAAAAGTATATTGCAAATGGGTTGACTAAAAAAATTACATATTTAATTCATTTCAATTTTCATTTATTAACCAGCTCGGTGTAGGTCGTCTTATACCGGGATCTTAGACCATTGTATTGAACAATATTTTCAGGATGTTAGATTTCGAAGATACTTTGATGGCACAAGCTTCAAGAAAACAAATTAATACGACTAAACATCAAGGTCTACCATTTGATAGAATATATAATTTCGCTGAGGTAATTAATTTAGGTGATTCTATTAGTCACATTTAACTGAAAACAAATGCGTAATGATTAACAAACTAATTTTACAATAATTAAAAAATGATCTAATAATTATTGTCTAATCATTATGTTAATATGCGAAGAAAAATGCGAACGCTGCGGATAAGGATGTCTTCCTTAACACACCCTTCAAACCGGAATACTGCAGCGCTTAAAACGGCAGTCATTAAGCAGAAATGAAAGTGGCGGTGGCTCTGGAGTCGATCGATAAAGGGTTCTACAACTTTTGACTCTATTTTGCATGCTAATAGCTTTTGTGTATGTCTAGATTTTTACATTTTTCTAACTAAAAACTTTTGCAGGTAAATACTTATTTAGAAGATATTGCGGCATCATATCCAAATGTCACCTTAGTTAACGCTGGAAAGAGTTTTGAAGGACGGGACATTCAGTATCTGAAGATCTCGTCCACTAACTTTCAGGTAAAAAAATATTACAAAGATTACAAACTTCAGAGCGGAGCGGTCACCATATCGGTTTGACGCACAAAGGGTTCCGGGTTTGATCCCCGGTCAGCCAGATATTTGAATGATGAATTTATCTGTTCTGGGTCTGGGTGTTATTGTATTCGTTTTTGTGTCTGTTCATGGTACCCACGATATAAAGAATCCTAGTGTGTGGCTGTGAGTGTAGAAAGCGGTTATATTTTTTTCTTGATTGAACCATAATGATTTAGCGTTTTAAAATTTGAATCTTAGTTTTCTTAATTTGAACACTAGGCCATGATTGCTTTTGATAATAGGACATTAGAACATAATAAGGAAGCTGTAGAAAAGGATAATATTCACAAAATTATATTCTAGAAGCCGTTAGATACTGATATTAAGAGTAGACTTAAGAGAATCCTTGGAAACAGATGAAATTTTATTAAAACCAGCACCCTTCACTCCCTTATCTGAATGAAGCTTAATATTCTTAGCCTAATTGCCACTTACAATTTGTACAGCTTTTCATTACTTTAATTTTGTTTAATTCCGAATGTCTGGGCCTAACCCTTGAGCGCCTACACAAAATTGAAATAATAAAGGGTAGTAGAAATGTATTCTGTCTACTTGACACATTTAATAATATGAAAATTTGTAGGTATTGATTATCAAATACTAATTTGATTTGATAATGTACCTACATAACGGAAACAAAAAAAAATAACCAATAGAAAATATTTTACTGTAACCTTATTGAATTAATAATGATATTAACAAAATTATAATTAATAAGTGAAAGTAATAGTGACCCACACGACTTCTCTAGCCGTGTCAATTTCATTAAGCTTGCCAATATTTAGTTGGACTTCTAATAAACATTTAAAATACAATTTACTCTCGCGAAGTTGTTAGTTTTGCTCTCCCACGGTTTTCTTTAATTCAAACAAATTACTTTACTTGAAAGGGGCTAAAACGTATGTAAGGTGATTATCACAATGTATGTGATGACAATATTATTAATAATGCAGATGTAAATCAATTTAAGTAAGATTCAATTTCAGGACCCAACGAAACCAATAGTATTCATGCAATCTCTTCTGCATGCAAGAGAATGGATCTCGCTGCCAGTGACGTTGTATGCTATCCAGAAGCTACTCAATGATGTGACCGACCAGGACATGGCTCAGGACGTTGATTGGATCATTCTCCCTATTGCCAATCCTGATGGTTATGAGTATAGTCGTAATAAGGTGAGGCACGAAAGTTCTCAAGAATATTGTAAAGAGTATTCATTAGATGTTAATCTGATGTAATCAGGTGGAAGGATAATACTTAGGGACAAATAATTATATAGTTTGAAAACTAAAAACCACGCTAAAATCGCTTAAAGAAAATCGTTAATCTTAACGACCATGACGAGGTATATGGGGAAAAAATATTAAAATCGTTTATTGTCATTAATTCTTGACAAGTGTCCAAAGTTTGAAATTAATTGGACCGTTAAAAGTGGGTAAAAATCGAGTTCAAAGATTCCGTTACATACACACATAGAGGTCAAGCTAATAAAAGCGTGGTAGAAATGTATTAAATCTATCCTTGTCGTTATGAAATTACTATAGCCATTATTATGATATTTAATGTCATGAATTGCACCCAGTATGTTGCATACAATGTAGGATTTAGACTGGATTTTTTCTATAAAATTTCTATGAAATCTCATTCTAGTCAGATTGTTTCCGTAATTTTAGATTATAAGTGAAGGGCCGTACGCAATTTTTCATCTGTAATAAGTTGATGATAATGATATGTTTTTAATTGTTTAAGTAGATATTGTAATTCTAGATATGTTTTAAGATTCACTTTATTTAGCCTTGAAGATGAGTTGATCTGATAATGTTTCAAGCGTTACTTGTAATCGGTTAAACATTTTAAATATTTGATTTTACTTATATCTACACTGTAATCTATTCTACACTGTAGCTATTGATTTATTATTTAGTTTCCCCGCAAACATCTTAGACAGTTCTTGAGGGCTTATTAACCTTTGAGATCGAGTAGTCCAATTAAATCTAGTCTAGATATCAATCCATAATCCTCTGAGAAATAAACAAGATAAAAGTGTAGCCTAATCTTATTTTCAAGAGAGATCGAAAGTATTCTAGATAGCCAATAAAATAAATTTGCAATTTCTAATAAAACAAATGTATTTGATTTGTGTCTTATTGAAATGTATTGATGAACAAATAGCTGCAGTAGACTATAAGGAATATAGACAGGACAATAAACATAAACAATAAACCATAAATAGTTACGGGTATAACAGAGAGTCTCGGGTTCTAAATAATAAATTTAGATCAGTGTGTTTACGTATTGGCCCATGTGTGTGCAAAATTGAATAATGACCCTATTATGGGAATATAAATTTATTTCATTTACAGTTCCGTTTCTGGCGCAAGAACCGTTCAACAAGAAACACTGGTATAATCGGAAACATCTGTGTAGGAGTGGACCTCAACCGCAACTACGACATCAACTGGTCCCTTGCCTCCAGCAAGATGCCTTGCTCCGAGACCTACCACGGCTCTTCACCTTTCTCTGAACCTGAAACTGCCCTCACCAGAGACATCTTCACCGAATATGGAAATCGGATCGAACTGTTTTTGGATATCCATAGTTTTGGAAGCATGATTCTCTTTGGCTATGGAACTGGAGAATTACCAGCTAATGCTTTGACTCTTAACTTAGTTGGTGGTAAGATGGCCGAAGCTATTGATGATGTTAAAATGAATTGGAACCCTAATTATACTGTTGGGAATGTTGCTGTAGTATTATATAAAGCATCTGGAAGTGCTCAAGACTACGCTCAGGATGTCGGTGTCGCTTTATCTTATACTATTGAGCTTCCAGGTTACAGATACAGCCTTGGAACCGGCCTAGGGTTCCTTGTTGATCCAAGTTTCATAGAACAAGCTGGAATGGAAACTTGAGAAGGTATTAAAGCTGGAACAAGATTTGTTCTAGATAATGACATGATGAGGAAAGGTACTGGAATTTAACAAGAAGAGACAATGAGAGGAAGTTTCTACGAGTAGTTTTAATTAAGCAATGATGTTTTACATTTTTAAGAATGATAATAAAGATAGCTTCTGAATCTGTCATTTATTGTATAGGCGTTTTTGTGTTCAACTAGACAAAGCAATTTAATTAAAATTGTCTAACTGTCATTAGCTTTAGATGTTTAAACATAAAAGTTATGCATTTGACTTTTGCTTGCAACATTCCAAGTACAGTTTTGCTTGAAATCAGTCACTACTAAGTTATAACCTCATAGGTGAATTTTTTGTACCGGTTTCTTCAAATCATGAGCAAAAAGTACTTTTGCTACAAGAAACATGGAGATAAAACAAAAGTCCTTATTAACAAACTTCAATACTTAAAGTTATTCAAACAAAAAATGATCAAGTAGGAACAAGATTTTAACAAACTCTTAACTACACTTCTTTGTTGTTGAAAAAACTGGGTTTATCAGATTCAGAGAGTGTATTCAATATAATTCCAAGACACTCTATTCAATATTTGCCTGATTATATGATACCCTGATGAAATAATTTGTTTTTCAAAATACAGAAGTAGCAAACGAGCATGCAGTCCACTTGATGGTAAGTGGCTTCTACCGCCCATGGAGGTTTATAATCAACTTCAGATAAGACTAGATTCCTATCTGAAGCGGGCCATATATACGCTTTCTCTGCACTCACAGCCCCACACTAGGATTCCCTGTGTTGTGGGTGCCATGGACACACACATAGACAAATACACAAACACCCAGACCCAGAAACAGAAAGCTAAATTCATCATTTAGATATCTGTCTGGCCGGGGATCGCACCCGGGACCCTTTGCGCGTCAGACCGGTATGATGACCGCTCCGCCACGCGGGTCGTCTGCTGTTATTTGAGGACTAAGTTGGAACACTTCGGACAAGTATATCTCCCTTAACACACCCTTCCAAGCACACACAGCAGCGCCGTATACTTATTAGATAGAAAGAGTTATGGCGGTGGCACTAACTCTAAAAACATTACCTTCTGCAGTGCAGTATGTTGTCGTCTTAACAGCAATGATTGAAGAATAAATATTAAAATGGGTAGTTTGATAATAAAATACACTTATATTGCGGGTAGTATGCATCTAAAATCCTTATAAAAGGCTGTGATAACGTTGGCTCGGTTAGTCGGTTTGTAGTCGTATCGCAGACAGCTTGTAAGTAAGAGGAAACTATGTAATATAAGTAATTGATGTGTTAAAGGTAAATATGGTGGTTATTATTTTAAAATACAAATTGTATTGTGTAAAAGTAATCAAGTAGAAATGAGGTAAAATCTGTAAATGTTTATGTATGGTATAACCGATATTACACTTGTGTGATAAGCTTGGTTAGGTGAATATGTTTCGTATAAATAAACATTCTTTGTATGCATATTTGATTATATATTCTTAACCTGGAATAGTTAAAATGGTAAAAGGTTATTAAATGAGTATGTACTAACTGTGTTTCTTTCAAGTACGATTCTGTCTTTATAGTATGAGTACAAATACGGTGCGTATCTATTACCATAATTCCATGTATGCGGATTGATAACATAATTATGTGATAATGATAACATCTGATTATTACAATTTACATTCAAATCTTACGATTCAAATGACGATGACCATCAGAATGGTTGTCCCAGTGATATTGGTGTTTAATTATTTATTTTTAACAGTTTTGGCACAAAATGAACTTTATATGAGGTGAGTGTTGTGAGTTAAAATAATTGTGACGTTAATGAGCTGATACTAATTTAAGTCTATTGTTCTGCTAAATTGAAATGTGACAGTTCTACAGCTGAACAAAAATGTCTTGGTATAATGAACATTTTTAACAGAAAATACAACCGACTTCTATGTCACTACAAAGTAAAAAATAATTCTAATAAATGTTGGTTTAGTACATATTTCTGAAGTCGGCGCTCAATATATTTCGTTGGATAACGATGTAAACAGCGTGTCTAATATGAGCGCCGACTTCAGAAATATGTACTAAACCAACATTTATTTGAATTATTTTTTACTTTGTAGTGACATAGAAGTCGGTTGTATTTTTTGTTAAAAAAATTTTTTCACCCTTTTTAGTGAATAATATCATTTATATTAATACAATATAAAATTGTATAAACGTGACCATGAATTAAGGTAAGGTCTGTATTTACATTGATTGGAACCGCCCGCTCGCAGGGCGCTACCGCGCCCTGCTCGCTTAGTTTTATATTGTCTTATATGTTCCAACCTAACCTAACTAAATAGTCAATGATGAACTGGCTTCGCAATTTCATTAGACCCTACACCAAATATCTTCAAACACAACTCAATTATTCCCATCGGTTGAGGAGTTTCATATTTTGTCTCCGAGCCACATTATCAGACCCTTAAATAGTCAATGATGAACTGGCTTTGCAATATCGTTAGAACCTACACCAAATATCTTCAAACACAACTCAATTATTCCCATCGGTTGAGGAGTTACATATTTTGTCTCCGAGCCACATTATCAGACCCTCAAATAGTCAATGATGAACTGGCTTCGCAATTTCATTAGAACCTACACCAAATATCTTCAAACACAACTCAATTATTCCCATCGGTTGAGGAGTTACATATTTTGTCTCCGAGACACATTATCAGACCCTTAAATAGTCAATGATGAACTGGCTTTGTAATTTCATTAGAACGTACACCAAATATCTTCAAACACAACTCAATTATTCCCATCGGTTGAGGAGTTACATATTTTGACTCCGAGCCACATTATCAGACCCTTAAATAGTAAATGATAAACTGGTTTTGCAATTTCATTAGAACCTACATCAAATATTTTCAAACAAAACTCAATTATACCCATCGGTTGAGGAGTTACATATTTTGTCTCCAGAACCCACTCTGATCCTCATTATATTTAAATGGGACCAACTTGTAGCAATCAAGAAAACTGGGCGTATCAAGAAAACTGGGCGTATCAAGAAAACTGGGCGTCTTGAACAGAGCGAAGCGGTACTTCAGCGCGGGGCAACTCCTTCTGCTTTACAAGGCGCAAGTGAGACCCCACATGGAGTACTGCTCACATCTCTGGGCAGGGGCGCCCCAATACCAACTTAACCCACTTGACTCCGTGCAGAAACGCGCGGTCCGAATCGTCAACGACCCGGTGATCTCCGATCGGTTAGAACCTTTGAGTTTGCGGAGGGACATAGGTTCCCTCTGTGTGTTCTACCGGCTTTACAATGGTGGGTGTTCCGAGGAACTATTTGACCTGGTGCCTACGTCACCATTCCTCCATCGCACCACTCGCCGAAGGATGAAGTTCCATCCACACCAACTGGACTCGTGGCGGTCCTCCACGGTTCGGTTTTCACGGACGTTCTTGGCGCGGACGTGTAAGATGTGGAATGAACTTCCTCCTGAGGTATTCCCGGAGCGCTATGACTTGGGGCTCTTCAAAAAAGGTGCAAAAAGAGCTCTCATACAAAGCCGGCGATGCATTGGCGACTCCTCTGGTGTTGCAAATGTCCATACGCGGCGTTGACTACTTTCCATCAGGTAGCACGTCTGCCTAAACGTTAGGTTATAGGATATAAAAAAAAAAAAAAATTGTCCACACACGAAATTAAAGGCACTAAAATAGGTTCATAAACGGCGAAGTTATGGCTGTTATATTTACATGCGTGGAGGAGTTCCCTTCTTTTTCTCCAAAACCAATCGATAGATCCTAACCATATTTAAATGGGACCAACTTCCAGCTCGTCTCTACACAATAAAAAAATAATTATTAAAATCGGTCCACTAACGGCGGAGTAATTGGTGTACATACATAAAAAAAAAAAAAAAAAAGATACCGGCCATTGCTAACCACCTCCTTTTTGAAGTCGGTTAAAAAGTAGAAGAAGTATAGTGGTATAACTCTTTGTGATTCATTCATTCACTCAGTAAAAACAGCAGTGTTAAGCCACGTTGCTGTGTTCTGGTTTGAAGGGTGTGGTAAGGGAGACATACTTTTCCGAGGCGTTCCAGCTTAGACCTCAGGGTCCTGACCTGAGGTAGAAATATCCAATCCTATCTGGGGTTGATTACAGAAGCCCATGGGCGCCAGTGACCATCAGGTGGACAGTATGCCCGTTTACTATTTCTTTAATTTTGAGAAATGTAATGTTTGATTACTGTAAGTACTTATTTGCTATTTATTCAGTACCATTGAACCGGAATAAGATAAGGGACTCTACCCCCCATAAAACAATTTAATAGTAAGTAGGACCGATTATCACATACTGATAATTTCTACTTTTTACGGTTGTTAGTCAATAAAAACAAATAAGATAGTGTATCAAATAGATAAATTGGGTGTTGGTACAAATATTACTAGAAAATGGCTCATCGAAGATAATTTTGATGACCATAGGTATTATAGGGTAATTTTATTAAAATTAATTAGTTATTAAGAGAAGAAAACAATTCACTCGATTCCCTAGCTAGTAAGGATAGAAAATTATTCTATCGATTAACTTGTCTTTGATAAGGAATTATGTGGCAAAATTGTTCGTGATTCGCCTCCAAAGGCACCACTGTCTTCTTTTTTTTGTTGACGAAGGAGGAAACCTTCATAAGGTATCCGATGCCATGAGAGCGTGACACAATTATGTGTGATTTTTACACACTGTACCTTAGCCGGTGGCCGTCCGCAGCGCTATGTAGAGGACTCCGGGATCTAGCACTGTCGCACCTAAGCATGGTATAAACAAATGGGTTAAGTGCTGTATTCGATTATAGAGGGTATGGTAAACCAGAGATATTGATACTATTATTATAGCTAAAAATAATGGCATTTAAAAAAAAAATGAAAAAGAGAATAATTCTTTTTAAAATTAAAAAAGACAAACCCACTGAGTTTCTTACCGGATCTTCTCAGTAGAGGTCGCGTTCCGATCCGGTAGTAGTTTAAGAAAATATTGTAACGGACAATTTGTAAGTGCCGCCGTTGGCCTATACAAAATAAATATATTTCATTTCATTTCATTTCATACAAGGCATTACACCTTACAACCGCTTAGTCATAAATAAACTGTGGTATGCGAAAAATTGTTAAGATTAACAGGCCGTAGAGGCAGTAACGCCAATCTATAGCCAACCTCAAGTTGGGCTCTACCTATCAGGGGTTGATTATAAATGTCCGGGCGGCAGTAACCAATAACAATCAAATTGATTGTATGTGCGATTGCTAATAGAAATACAAAAAATATCTTGTATATACGGAATCCCAACAATGAACTATTTTATTTTGATTTTTCAGTTACAAAGTCTACAATATAAAGCTTCATAGTCAATACCAAGAAGACAATTTCCACTTGCTAAAAAGTGACCTTATAGACTATTGGAGGAAGCCGTCCTTGAAGCACAATGTGGTCGGGAAGGCCATGGTACCACCGTCACACTTTGATTGGTTTGAGGGTCAGCTGGAGAAACTAGGTGTTGATAGAGATATCTTCGTGGAAGACGTTTATGAGTAAGTTACAAGCCCCTTTTTAAAAAGGGTATAATTATTTTGACTTCTGGGTTTCATCGTCAACCCATACCTGTCCCGCTGCTAGGCACGGGTGTCCTTTCAATGAGATTTCGACCATAGTCCACCACGCTGGCCAAGTGCGAATTGGTTCACACACCACAAAGTTTCTTCACGATGTTTACTTCACCATAATAACAAGTAATAAATAATTACTTATATGTATATAACTTTGAAAAACCAGGTACGTACCTGGTATTTGAATCTCGGACCTCGGATTATTGCATTCACTTTGTTATTAACTAATTTCGGCATAAAACTAATTCTCGACAAGTGATTTTAATAGAGAACTCCATAATAAAATTCCAAAAAATATTCGCAATATTGAGGAATTTATCAGTTTTAAAAGAAATTTAAAAATATATTGAATTGGCAAATGTTTTTATAGTCTAGTCGAGTTTCTCAACAACAGTGACGACTAGTTACACATGATTATTTATGATTTGCTGAGTGGTTGCTCCTTTGACATTTTCTATTAAGATACCATTTTTCATTTTTATCTTTATGTGACATTTTATTGTTATTGACATTTTATTTTATTAACGTTTTAATAATATTGGAAATTAATATCTACAATTTAATAATTTGAACTTATAAAATGCGACTTAAAATTATATTTGTACGTCAGTTATGGCAGAATGAGCGAAAATTCTTGATTATAACACCAACCTTATTCTACAAATAAAGATTTTTGTATTTTTGTATTTATATTTAGAACAATGATTTAAATTAAACTTACTTAATTGTTTTGTGTAAATAAATTGAACCATATACAAATATATTTACAAATAAAATACAAGATGTTTAAACTATTGTTTTACATAAATTTCAGATATTTAATAGCCAAAGATACGAGTAGAAGACAGTCATCTCGAAATATAACTGACATCGAAAATGACTTCGATATTTATAACTACAACAGATATGATGAGGTTGGTATCTGTCTTATATCTTATAGGTAGACTACTTCTTATATCTTTAGCATTAATACGTTACTGTCCCACTGCGAACAATCCATCGAACATATCGCCAAATAATGACGAATATGTAAACGCCGCGAAAAATTCTATGACTCGCGCTATAAAATAGTCCGTTCTTTTTTATATATTTGAACATATTTTCCGAGGGTACGTATGTCTCATCCTTTGGCACTTCCTATAAGCCAAACATCTTGACAGATTTTAACATATAAGGTGTCAATTTTGTTAAATTGTAGAAGTGACATAGGCTACATAACTCTCTCCCCTTCAGAAAATATTGTTAAGCAGTCGAGATTTTTGTTATATCTCATGTAAAAAACATGTACTTCCAAAAAGTTATTTGATGCATTATACTTTTGGTACATTAGCAATCCTAATACTTCTTTCAGATACTTGATTATATTACCGAGTTGGAATATAAATATATCAATTCTACTCAAGTATCCTTCTCAGTGGTCGAAGCTGGTGAAACTGATGAAGGCAGATCTTTAGTTTACTTCAAAATAAAAGCAGCCAATTCCTCAGACGAGATTCCTGTTGCCGTCGTCGAATCGGGAATAATTCCCAGGGAATGGATTACTGTGCCATCGGCGTTAAATATTGTTGAGAAGCTTCTTAACGAAGATCAGAGGAATCTTATAGAAAACTTCGAATGGATTATTATCCCGGTTTTAAATCCTGATGGATATGAATATACTCATACTAATGTAAGTAATTCAGGAATTATTATGAAGATAGTTAATAATGGTGAAATTAAAGAAGTAATAATTTAGTTGAAAATCATTTGATTTGTTAGAAATATTACAAATAGTATGAATTATACAGAAAACATAAACAAGACTGAATAATTTTAATCAAACAATTATATTTTATAAGGACATTTCCGTCACACATATACTTAAACAATAGCCCAAATACAAAACAAATACAAATACCACCACCGTAGCTCTCATCATCATGGATATTGTCAATTATCGCCTCTTTATATTCTGCCAGCTCAGCATTGTATGCAACCCCATAGACAGCAGTAACATCTATGCAGATATTTCTTATACAATTATTTAAGTAACAAGTTCAAACAGTTTAAAGAATTAACTAAAAGAATTTTAAATGGCATTGTTTTCATTTTCAGCTCAGACTTTGGACGAAAAACAGAAGCATTCGCAGCAACTTAGGCTTAATTTGTCCCGGAGTGAACATTAACCGGAATTTCGACATATCCTGGCTTGTTTCCGACTCCAGTTCGAGTCCTTGCAGCCACCTTTACAGTGGCGTTGACGCTTTCTCCGAACCTGAAGCAAGATTCATCAAGGATATTTTAGAAGAATATGGAGACAGGATGAGACTTTACGTGTCTTTGCAAAACTCCGGTGCAAGCGATGGTTTTGTTTCTTATCCGTGGCAATACGAAAGGGCTGCTAGTGGAATGTTCAGACAGCATCATTTACTCGGCTTGGATATGGTTAAAGCTATCAATGGTACATACAAACTTGATGTGGGATTTTCTGCGCTAGGTGACCGAGCGTCAGGCACCAGTTCTGATTACGCTATGGAGGCAGGTGTGTTATATACATTTAACATAGATGTACCGCAAAGTGATGATGGTGTTAGTATACCTGTTGAAGAAATAATTGATGTTGTTGAAGATGTGTGGCGAGCTGTAGAAACAGCCGCAGTTAGGTTAGTTTAAGTTATATTTATTTTAATAGATGTGTGTCTAAATGTAAAAATGTAGAAGAATTCACCAACCCATTACAAGTCTCACTGCTGAGCACGGTCTTCTCTCAGGATGCGAAGGAGCGCTGGACAAGTGCGAATTTTTAGACCCCAAATACCTTTGAGAACTTTTTTAAAAATCTCGTAGGCATGAAGTGCAGACTAGATTGTCAATTTCTTGTAATAATGTATATATAGAATTCTATCATGGTATTAAAAATCATAAAAAGTGCAAATAATGCTCCAAATTTTAATACAATAAAATGCTCAGTCTTTCATTTTTAGTCTGAATAATTTAAATTCATTCTCTTATCATTGTTTTCTTCGTGATGTGATATAATTAGTTATCGAAGGATATAATACATTTTATTGGTATCAAACAGTTGCTTTAAATACTTCTTATAGATAAGTAATTGTAATCGCCTATTTATTACACGTCATAATTGTAATCATAATTACTATAATCTTTCAATTACTAGTGTTTTGATGTCCCAATAAGGTCGTTATTCTTTTAATATATTTGTATTTAAATACAATTATTTAAATAGAGAGTTTCGATTCCTGATCGATGCTTGTTCTGGGTCTGGGGATCTTGTTCTTGAATATGTATATAACATCCATGACAGAGTATGTCCTAGTAGAGTCCTATAAACGTAATATATTTACATATAATACGTTTTTATTAGTTCGAAACATACAATTTTTTTCTCTCCATTCATGGACTATGATTTATTTAAGGTATCCTTTGCAGTTAACCCGTACAACAATCCTATGACCGCTTCATATTTAAGTTAGTTTTTTGGTTGCAACCATTTTTTTTGTATCCACTGTTTGACACGGTATAAATAGAGGAGACGTTCAGTGCATTGGTGGGTAGTTAGGGAGTTACACGAGCGATAGTCAATGCCAATAATGACAGTCACCGATGTCTAGTGTCGGCGACATAACCTGTCGGCCTTGTGACACTCCCCTTATTGACCACTGACCACCCTGTACGGACATTTTTAAATTGATTATACGTTCCCGACAAGTTTTATCTACTGCTATCGAATAATACCTTGACACCTTGACGAGCCCGCTAAAGCACGGAACCCATTTAGTAATTAAGTTTTACGACACAAACAGTCACAGTAACTGAATAACATCTGTTATCCCGTTACTTTATAAAAAGTTTGCTCATTGTGAAAACACCTTTACGGCTTACATGAATGTTTAAAGTTGGCAGTCAAACCTCAGCGGCAGCGTCATAAAACTTCAACGGAAATTGACGCTCTGCCCACAAAATATTCAAAGTTTAATTAAAGGAGAGCCTTTATTTTTCATGTGATGTACTTTTGGGTTGTAATTCTTTCGTTGCTTTGTTATTATTTGTATATATGTAATTTGTATGATATTTTAAGTGAGCTATGTTACGTGATCTAATTTATGTATTTGGTATTTTTTTGTCATTTTTCAAAAGTTCATAAATCGTACGTTTTTTAAATTTATTTTTTCTAGGCTAAAAAACTTTACTTAAAACAAAATGCATATAAAAACTCAAGTGAATAATGTGACAATATATTTTTGTTTCATTAAACTTGTTAATAATTAATTACAATGTACTTGCCTGAAAAAACAACAAAAAAAAATTGTGTCACCAAAATTAACTAGTTCTTATTTTATAGTACGCTACTCGCCATAAACGAAATAAATTGTGGAGATATCATTACGGCTTACAGTCGTGAATGTTTAAAGTTAGCAATCAAACCTCAGCGGCAGCGTCATAAAACTTCTACGGAAATTGACGCTCTGCCCACAAAATTTTCAAAGTTTAATTAAAGGAGAGCCTTTACTTTTCGTTAGATGTAACGTTTATGTATCGAATAATGCTATGGTTTGGTTTCGAGGGAGTAAGCCAGAGATTACAGTAGGTGTTCTTATTTAGACTTATAAGGACTTCAATCCTATTTGTGGGTGATCACAGAACTCTATCAACAATACGATCCAGTGACCACTTACCATCAGGGACTGTCTGCGTATTTTCTGCCTCAGTTTTATAAAAATAAACAACTATGGTTGTGATATGAAAATGTTAGAAAATGTCCTTTTAATCTCAATAATGGTTTGAATTGGTTTCAAATAAAACCTTTTTTTGTAGGCTTCCAGATGTTTATGAGCAGCAATACCATTCTTACCATGAGGTGCACTGTATGCTCGTTCGCTGCTTCAATATACCTCCAAAATCCTGTACAATGTAGTAAATACAAAGTAAACAGGATAAGTAGAAAGATACGTGGAATAAGTAGGACAAATAAGAAAATTCCTAACAGTGAGAACGTCTCAGCTTGAAGGTGGGGTGCGAATGGAAAATATTGCCTCGCGTAGACGTGACGTCGCGTTCCGAAGTGGACAGTAGTAAAGGGATATATGTCGATATAATTTATATCGATACTTATAGATTTTGGTTTGTAAAAAATAGGCGCGAATGAGCTTGTACTTCTGCTGATGGTAAGAGATCGCTGACGTAGGGAAATGTGCGTCGCGCTGGTGCCCCCGAATAGAAGCAATAATGTGAAGAAGGAACCCTTAGAACTGTATTTTTTTAGACTTGAATATTGCTTACGATAATTAATAATCTTCCCTTAATCTTTAGCCAATACGAAATGGTACAAATTTAATATTTGAGTATTTTTACGGATATCTCGATTGTTGATGGAAATTACTATTTTTTTCGATATTTAAAGAAACATGTATGTAAGTCTTTTGTCTGTAACTGTGAAAACGATTTGTATGAACGATTTCTTATTTCCATTCTATAAGAATTAATCTTGTAAGATATCAATAACCAATAATAAACATCATCATAAAAATCATACAATCGTAAGATGTCTACTTGAAAATTGGTGATTCACACTTTTCCGATCATCATGAAAAAAATCAACAGTCAGATTTATCAAATATTTTCAAATGTATGTATTTCTTAAAAGCCATAAACTCTCACATATCGATAATAAAATATCGATGCTTCAATCCCTATCTAACGAAACGCAGAAGCCCGGACACGTCGCGGAGAGAAATGTCGCACGTGAAATATCTCCATTCTAACGTAACACTCGATTTCGGAACTTCATTTAGACATGTCCGCTACGTATGGGACATGTTGGAACAAGGTTACACTAGAGAATGTTACTGTATTATTGTTAGAGAAATTGGTGGATTACAATTTGTTTTTTATGAGATTGAAGTAACAGACGAGCTTGCAGTTCGTCAACAACAACCCATTACTTACTGCCCTCAGAATGAGAAGGATTAGGCCACAGTCCACCCCGCTGGCCAAGTGCGTATTGGTAGACTTCACATACCTTTGAGATGTTTTTTATAAATTCTCAGGTATGCAGGTTTCCTCACGATGTTTTCTTTCACCGTTTAACTATCACTTATAGTTAATTTCTAATACGCACATAACTTTGAAAAATCAGAGGTGCCTGGGATTTGAACCTCGGACCCCTCGATCGTAAAGCCGAGTTTCTTAACCACTAGGATATCATTGCTTGCAATTCACCGGACGGTAAATGGTTACTGGCGCCTATAGACATATCGACACCTGCAAGAAAAAACATCGTAATTAAGTTTTAGGCATATCGCGGGAGAGCCCAACAAAGATTAAAAAAAATCTTGCTGATTTCTGTGAAACCCTAATGCTATTTTTTCTTGAGAATTTAAGTGAGTAAGGTCCTTAAGTCAAAATAATTAATAAATGTATATATTAGATGACTTATTTAATGATTTTGCAGGTTACAATCACATCTGTCTATGTGACCGGATGCGCCTTATAAAACGACATTGTAATTCAGACAATGTAAATTTGTATCAAATTGTTTTAATAGTTGAATCATATAATTGTATGGCATAGATATGATTGAGATACAATTTTTGAATAATAAAAATTTGCAATAAAAATTACATATACAATTATAGTAACTGCATTTTACCATCAGTTACGATGTTATTACACTATCTAACTTTCAAACTATACACAATTTAGATACGTTGATAGTATAGAAAAATTCAGCATTTTTTGCTTAGTAAACTGCCTAAAACTGAGTTACAATGTTTTTCCTTGCAGGTGTCGATATGTAACTACATCCGCATAGAACAGGGTTTCTTTCTATATATGAGTAAAGCCGATCACAGACGCATTGCCATTCCTGACGACTAAGATGGTCGTCGAAGTGACCACTTAAAATCAGTTTATTTTTATAATATAGGAGTAACAGTGGAGCATGCAGCGCACCTGATTGTAAGTGGCTACTGCCGCCCATCTGTAATCAACCTCGTATGAGATTTTATAAAATCCTACCTGAGGTCGGCCACAGAGGCGCCGCTACCCTAAAGGAATGAAGCTGGAATGCCTCGAAAAAGTATGTCTCCCTTACTCACCCTTCGAACCAGAACACAGAAGCGCCCTCGGAATCGAACCACAAAAGGTTCTACCACCTTCGCACCAGTTTCCTCAATTGTTGCTTCTACGACACATATAACATGAAAACAGTGCGACCACATTCTCACCCGATATTTCACCAACAAAACAATGTAATGAAAGCATGTAAAAATGTGCCAAGTTCCGTTATCTCTGTACAAAAAGGCTTTACAATCTCGCGTTGAAATTTATTTGGAAAGCCGCCAAGACTTTTGTCCTTGCTTTGGCAGAAATCCACAACCCCATGCTTTTTCATGGTGAATGGTCTTTTCACTGTGAAAACACCATTTTCTATTAATTCAATGAAAGCTATAATTCTGTATTAAGAAGTATATAATACTTATACGGGCTCTTATTTCTCGTTTTCTTAACCTGTATGTGATTTCGTAAATGGAATGCTGCAGCAGCAAAAGCATGCCGCATTTCAGATTCCCGGTATTCCCGGAGGGCTACGACATAGGGCTCTTCAAAAAAGGTGCAAAAAGAGCTCTCCTTCAAAGCCGGCGATGTATTGGCGACTCCTCTGGTGTTGCAAATGTCCATAGGCGACGTTAACTACTTTCCATCAGATAGCACGTCTGCTTTATAGTCAGGTTCCAATATAGTATATATAAAAAATGATTAAGAACATACACCGAAAGATTGGGTCACCAAATCCATACGCCTTTACATTTGATCAGGTACTGCAAATTATTCTTGTATTAAGAGTGTCATTTTTACTAAGTCAGTCCCTCATAGTATTATTAGTCATAAAATTACATTTACTCTCCTAAAGTGTTAAGCTTATTTAAGATCAGTCAGTCCCCAAGTACCGATGTTGTCCGTTGTAATATCCTAAAAAGATTTTTGCAAATTGACATATAACTAAAGTGTATATTATCCGTATTGCATTAAAAATGTTAAGGGATTTCGCTTAGAAATTAGATATTCCATTTTAATTATCTCAAAAATAACAAAATCCAAACAAAAAAGATCTTGTCGTAATTATGGGAGAACAAAATGTTCCCTATCAAACGATTTAATACCACAAAACATACGGTCACAAACAATTGCTACTAAACAAAACTTAAATTAAACGTAATGAACTTAGCTGCCAACTTTATATATTTTTTTTCATATCCGACCTGAAACAATCGTTCATAATCGAAGTGTAACAACTAACAAAATTATTCCCAAAGATCAAATTTGGAAATCCAATAAGCAGCTGAAATAAGAGGGGAAAGTTTCCAATGGAGGACCACAAAGGGTCGGTTCAATAAATCAGTAAAGGAAACCGAATTGCCGGTGAAGGCAACAGTTTTTGTAATACGCTAACTTTGGGCAGAACTTGGCTACGATTTTATTTGAAACGGAGTGTACCTGTGCGACAGAAACTGTTTTTATGTATTTATAATAATTACTTTTTTATGATGAGAGTAGCAGACGAGCATTTCCACCTGATGGTAAGTGGCTACTGTCGCTCATGGACAATTGTAATCAACCCCAGATAGGATTAGGTATTCTTACCTGAGGTCGGACACAGATGAGCCGCTACCCCTGAGGGCCAAGCTGGACCACCTCGGAAAAGTATGTCTCCCTTACCGCACCCCTCTAACCAGAATACAGAAGCGCTTAACACTACTCATATTAGGGAGAAATAGTTGTAATAGTGGTGCCTCTCAACCACTCAGGGTTCTACCACCATTGAATTACCGAAATCCTCATTATGAACTTTAATCTCATTACATTCATGATTGTTGAAAACTAAACGAAGTATGTTGCTGTCAATAAAATCCTCATTTTTTAACCAAATGTCATGTATATTTTTGACCACTTTTGGTATTGTATTGAGGAGTTTGCTAAAACACGATTTTTGAGGTAGTTTACTAAATATTCGTTCGAAACGTACTTTAAAATGAGATTTCGTCTCCGGTTGTTGTTGGATTCAGTTTTCAATTTGGATAGTGATTGGCTGTTGGAATTGGGTTTGCTTTAATGTTTTTCTTGTTACTGTTTCAGTGTAAACAGAGATGTAGTGACCAAATAAAGCCCTAATCGTTCATCTTATCCTTATAAATGCACTACATGATACATCCATTATTCGTAGGTTTGAATGTAATAAATTATATATATTTAGGATTCCGTGACCAAAGTATAAAATCTATTATTAAGCCTCTGCCGTCTGTCCGTATGGCACAGGAATCTAATTTTATCTGAGGTTGAATACAAATGTTACGGGCGGCAGTAGCCACTTACCACAAGGAATGCATGCTTTTTTGCTACTTAGGTACTACAGATACCCATATTTTAAGAACAGTCTTATAGTTTAAAAAAGCGTGGTAAAAAGCAGCTTGTTGTGCTTGAGTTCAAACTTTGACTTAACCATACAAAGCTTGGATTACGTTTTGAATAAAACCGCTTATCACACTTTATCAGCAACCCATTACTGTCCCACTGCTGGGCCCGGGTCTCCTCTCAGAATGAGAAGGATTAAGCCATAGTCTACCGCGCTGGCCAAGTGCGTATTGGTAGACTTAACATACCCTTGAGATTTTTTTTTATAAATCTCTCAGGTATGCAGGTTTCCTCACGATGTTCCTTCCTGTTCCTTTATCGTTTAGCAAGTGACAATTATTTTCTAATACGCACATAACTTTCAAAAATCAGAGGTGCGTGCCTGGGATTTGAACCTCGGACCCCTCGATCGAGAGGCCGAGCTTCTTAACCACTAGGCTATCACTTATCACACTTATAACGTCCATAAACATGACCAAAAATAGTTATGTTTATAATCTTCTTTACTTAACACCCGTCCCTGACCAATTGTCCAACGATACTTCCTTCCTCAAATCTGTTCTTTGAGCATTAATATTTCCGCATACTTATTTCTGACCATCAAGGAAAACGAGAAAAATACCTTTTTTGCCACATTGAACATAAGCCGGGATTAAGCCTCTTTCATGAGGATTGTCGCGAAATTTACCCACGTTTATCATCGTTTTTCCTTCTTACATAAAGGGTGATAAAAAGTTGTATTAATAAGGACGTTTGAATTTCTTTATCTTTAGTAGGTCAATTCCAAAAATATTTTAGGGTTCTGCACCCAAAGAGTGAAAACGGAACACTTTTATTAAGTCTCCGCTGTGTGTCGGACTGTCCGTCTGTCACAGGACCGTATCTTTTGAACCGTAATAGATAGACACTTTAATTTTACAAAGTATGCATAACGGTGGCCGCAACAACAACAAATAATACAAATAAAATGCTCGTTATATAAGAAACCGCTATTTTTTTTATGTTTTTCGCTTTATGTATTAAACCGTAATATGCAGGCAGTTCAACTTTTCACAATGCACTTATATTTTTTTCTATAATATAGGAGTAGCAGACGAGCATACAGTCCACCTGATGGTAAGTGGCTACTGTCGCCCGTGAGCATCTGTAATTAATCCCAGATAGAATTAGATATTCCTACCTGAGGTCGGCCACAGATGCGCCGCTACCCCTGAGGACTAAGCTGGAATGCCTCGGAAAAGTCTGTCTCCCTTACCACACCCTTTAAAACGGAACACAGCAGCGCCTAACACTGCTGCTATTAGGTAGAAATAGGTGTGGCGGTGGTGCCGCCGGAGTCGAACCACAAAGGGTTCTACCACCTTCAAATACGATAACAATACTGATACGATAACAAACACTTAAAATAAAAAATAAATGAAAGCGTAATGGTACGGAACCTTCAGTGTCAGAGTTCGATTCGCACTTGACCAATTAAGATTAACGATTCCGCCTGAGCGCTTCCTACACACTTTTTTGATAATTTAGACAGAAATCCAAAATGTTATTCGGGTTCCGTGTTATTCAAATCCAAAATGTTACGTGAGCTCTATCTCACGTAAATATTTTTAGTTATTTTCTTTGTACGTATCCTTTTAAATCGGGTCAGTTGGTTTCACAAATACTGTATACACAAAAATAGAGCTTCGATATTTATTTCATCGTACTGTCAAATGAAATTCCGGTTATTTTTGAATAAATATACCAATGCAGATCATATACACGTGGCGGTCGTGTTGCAAAATCTCTTATAATTTTACTGGTTCTAACCCTGTATTGTTGTGATTTTGTATTTGTATTTGTTGTGAATCCTTAAAATATATTATGAAAGCTTTTATTCAAGAAGTTCAATCAAGGTACATTTACGAGAACATTCTACTGTACATTCAATTACCAAAAAGTGATTGGAGCAAAAAACATGAGACACCCGATTCAGCGTTGCATCGCTGCGGATCTTAATTCATCACAGAATTCCCGAGATCCGCATTCATAGTGTTGCTTCACTGTATGTGGATATGAAGAGATCAAACAGTAAATTCTTTTGTAGTTCCAATCCGTTGCCACACCTATTACTGCCTTATAACAGTAGTGTCAAATGCCCCTGTATTTTCAAAAACTCACAAATACATTCCTTAACCTCTAGAGGTAGCATCACATATGTGATCAACCAGGATTCGACCAGGGTTATAATAAAAACAACTCATGAACATTGAAGTAAATAAAACTGGATATATTTAATCAGCTTTCCGTTTTTACTTTTAATTCATGGCCTTTTGCTTCATGCGGTTATTAGCTACCACCCATCTGGCACCAGCCTTTATACCTTCCCAAGTCTCGAAGCCAGCTTGCTCGATGAACGCCGGATCGACAAGAAAACCGTTCAAATTATTATTCTGGTTTCTGAACGCTGGGAGCTCGAAAGTGAATGATAGCGGGACATCAGTAGCTTGAGCGAAGTCTCCGGCGCTTCCAGAAGCACGGTAATTGAGCACCAAAACGACATTGCCAACTACATAGTTTCGGTTTGAGGGCCATTTAACAGCATCAATGGCTTGAGCCATCCTCACTCCTACTAAATTGAGCGTCAAGGCGTTAGGAGGGAACTGTCCGTTACCAAAACCGAAGAGGACCATGCTGCCAAAGCTATGAATGTCCAAGAACATCTCCACACGGTTGCGGTGTTCTCTTAAAATGTTTCTGACTATTTGGCTCTCGGGTTCAGAGAAAGGTCCTCTGCCGTGGAAGGTTTCCATACAGGCTGAGCTACTTGAGTGTTGTCCGAAAAGGAAGTCGAAGTTTCTGTTAAGATCCACTCCCATGCAGCGGTCACCTACCATGAAGCCTCTTGCACGATTCTTCCTCCAGAAACGGGTCTGAAATATGGTGCAAAAGTAATTTAGAGAGCCTGACTGTGTTGTAAAGTTTAAGATACTCTTTGAATGTATTTTGATTGGATGCTATTGGTTTTTATATTTTTTGTTAGAGATATTTGGAGTTCATTACCAATCTCGGACAGTCTATGGAAGATAGTGATTTGCGGCTCAATGTATCATAAGATCTTAATTTTTGGAAATTTGAAATAGAACTAGACCGTTGTTCTCAAAACATACTTTTTAATAACTTAATCTAAGTAACCTAATCCGGACACCTTATATCTTACTATTAAGGGGCCAAACTCACTTCACATACGTATACTCATAAATTATGTCAACGAAGGATTTATTATTTCTGATCTTAATATTACTTACATTTGTGTGACTGAACTCATATCCATCAGGGTTCGCGATCGGTAGGATGATCCAGTCGATGTCCCTCAGCAGATCCTGATCCGTGACGTCAATCACCAGCTTATGGATAGCGTACAAGCTTGCTGGAAGGGTCACCCACTCGCGCGCGTGAAGCAGTGACTGGATCATGATTACTGGCTTTCTTCTGTCCTGGAATAGGATATACACGTTTGCCTAGAGTGTGTATTACTGGACACTTTATTTTTTCGCAAAATAGTGTACGTATCTTCAAGTACTTTTGAAGGTGGTAGCCCTTTGTCGTTCGACTCCGGCGGCACCACCGCCTTACCTATTTCCGAGGCGTTCTAGCTTAGTTCTCAACGGTAGCGGCGCATCTGTGGCTGACCTCAGGTAGAAGTCTAATCCTATTTGGTGTTGATTATAGATGTTTATGGGCAGCGATAGCCACTTACCATCAGGTGGACTGCATGCTCGTCTGTTACTACTATACTTACTCGTATTATATAAATTTGGGCCACAGTGCACTATGCTGGCCAAGACAATAGGTGATTTTTTTGATAATCCACGTAACAGAGCGGTCATTATAACGATTCATTCCAAGACATAGATAAACAATAAAAAAATACGCATAACAACGAAATATTCCGCCAATGATAAAAAAATACTTGTGTGAGAATGATGAAGCAAATAAAATAAATAACAAGCAATTCGTTACAGTATTATCCTCTCTTTTGATGGACAAAATATAATCTCCCTCTACAAAACAAAGCCCTTATTGAACGCCTACGTATCAAAATAATACTACTTAAGAACTATATTTAAGAATTCTCATTTCAGCAGCTTTCCTCACGACGTTTTCCTTCAAGCTTTTAAGCAAATGATAATTAAATTGTAATGCACACTTACTCGTATAAATTAAGAGAATTTAGACCTCTGATTATTATCAGAGTGACTTTGGATACAAAAACGAATAAACAAAAGCCCAGACCTAGGACTGATATCTGTAATTTGTTATTTAGATATGTGTCTGGCGGGGGATTGAACTCGGTGACCTCTGTGTGGCAGAACAGTATGATGTCCGCTCCGCCATACCTGTCGTTAAGTCACTTTCCCTCTGGATTTTCTATTACCTGGAAATTGGTGGTAGATATCCTCAGGTACTTGATGTCACGACCTTCGACGCTCCTTCCACCGGAGACCACGCGTACAGTGTTTGGGAAACGGTTCGCTAAATCCACCAAGTATCTGTCCACCTGAAAGTATTCAACATGATGAATTTAAGTTTTTGCTGATTTGGTTAGAAATGTTAAATGACATGCAGTTCTACTATTATGCAGTGGATTGTAGATGGACTGTAAATAACTTTTTCATTATCGAAGTGCCTGAACATTATCGAAGAGTCTGATCAGCCCACCTGATGGAAAGCAGTTTCTTTTGTCAATTGAAGTAGTACACAAGCATGCCGTCTCTGGTAAGTAACATCTATTATATACTCCAGATAAGATCAGATTCTGAGATCGGCCCCAGATACATTGCTACTCCTGGGTGCTATGTTGGCACGCTTCACATAAGTATGTCTTCCCTACCACAGTTATCAAACCAGAACACAGTGGCGTTTAACACTGCTATTATAGTTAAAAATAGGTGTATAACTTACCACTGCGTATCTGTGAATAACGTCGAATGAAAGACCAGGACTGGATCTGTTGGTCCGGGCTGCTGCTGCAGCAAGGAGTTCATCTTCCAGATCCAAAGACCTGTGACCAGAAATCGTACAGATTATATTGAAACAGTAACTACGAATTATGAGGGTTTTTACCTATCACTTCTACTCGTATTTTTGGATATAAAACCTATAAAACCTTTCCGGAAAAATTAAGGTTACGACAGACGAGCTCAGATTTGGAAGAATAAACAATAGATACCTTTTTTTTGTTTACGAGGGGGAAACCTTCAAAAGGTACCCGACGACGTGGGAGCGACGCCGGGTTATGTGGGATTTTTACCGCACTAAAACCCCCCCGGTGGTCGTCCTCAACGCTTGTTGGAGAACTCCGGGATCTCCGAGGGAACACAACCGGAGTCCTCCAAGCGCAATGCCCCGATCGGGCTCTACCCTGGGGGAGCACTTTTGGCTCCTCCCACACCATCTGGTGTTTACGACGGTATGCGACCACACATACCGTCGTCCTTCCCGGGGTTGCTTGCTGGACGGTTCGAGCTCCCACTCTTGCCACCCGCAACCCCGGAAGCCCCCTTTTAGTCGCCTCTTACGACAGGCAGGGGATACCGTAGCCCTATTCTATTCCCGAGACTACAGGGACAAAACAAAAGATACCTACATAACTATGTGAAATACTTCATAAGATTCTCGAACTTAGAAACAGCTACAGAGACTCTGTAATATATTTCTTATACAATGTGATACCTTGGTATCTGATGGCCCGATATTAATATTTTTCCATTTAATAAAGGAAGATAATTGTTATGAAAAAACAAAATATCTAGTCTACTAACAAAACATATAGGTAATATCACTTCGATAATTCAGAAGAATCCAAACCTATATGAACCTATTACGCCATTTGGGCTTAAAATAAAAAAAAAATACATAATATTGATTTAATAACTCACTCTTTAATATTCTGCACACCAACTCTGTATTCTATCCCTGCATTAAATAGTTCCATTTGGAAGACATGGCGAAGGTCACGTGGAACGAGGATCAGGGCGTCGCGACCTGGTGACGGACGAGACCAGATGTCCAGGTGGAAACGGACCTCCAGATCATTTATTACTTCTATCTGTTCGAGATTTTGGACTTTAACCTCGTATAGAGTATGTCTGCAAAGAAAAGGTGGTAAAATAATGAGTTGTTCCAATTTAACGAATTTCTTCAAAGGCAGTGAAATCCTTTGGATTGATTTCGGCAGCTACAGTAACACCATCATAACAGCAGTGTTAGGCGCTGCTGTGTTCCGGTTTGAAGAGTGCGGTAAGGGAGACATAGTTATCCGAGGCGTTTCAAGTAAGTCCTCGGGGGTAGTGATGCAACGGTGCCCAACCTTAGCTGATATATCACACATACATTCCCTATGGCTCTGCACGGGCTCTGCAAATAAGTGAACTTTTTGACCAACTTGGTCTTAGGACGTCTCGCCATAAATAAACTCCTCCTCCTTCTCCTTACATAAACGCTACTACGTCAAGGGGTCCAAGACCTAAACCGAAAACTATATTAGAATATCTTACCCATCCAATTCTTCATGCTTAGCATAAGCAGAGTATAAAAGAAGAATAACCACAAAGAAAACCTTGTACATTTTGGTCGTGTGCCACCAACGACCAGTCACGTGAAACTGATTAGCTTAGAATTAATTAATTAAAACATATCATCTATCCTTGCCAATGATAATAGTCACGGTGTCATTATCAATCCACGTTTGGATTAATTAAAATGAAATCGGCTGAGGATAAAGAGATAATGAATAGTAATAAATAATAACACTTTCTACATTATTCCTGAATAGTGCCATAAACATTTACATAAATGAATACAGACACTAATCTAGAGCCAGAACAGAAATCTAAATTCATCATTTAAATATCTGTTCGGCCGGGGATGGAACCCAGGACTCTGCCCCGTCAGCTCAGTATAGTCATCACTTCGGCGCGCGGGTCCGGGTAAAGAGTATCCTATATGTTAATCCAGGTTACAAGCTATCTTTGTGACAAATCTCATTAAAATCCGCGGATAGGAATTCACGTGAAAGAGTAACAAACCTCCATCCTCATAAGCTTTCGCGTTTTACAACCTTTTTATATCAACAAGCAGTAAGAATAAATCTTAAAAATTATTATATCTTTCTTATTTCCAACTATCTATTGTGTCCTAGGTCAAACTACCTTTGTAATCTTTTGATTAGACGTTAAGTGAACCCTTTGTGAACTGTGTTCTTTTTGTAAATGTCTCTGAAAAATACTGTATCTATTATCTTAAGTTCGAAATTCATTATGATTGAATTCTGCTATCATCGATAAACTATTGATAACCAAATTATTTGACGTCTCTAGCTTCAATCACTTGTTGATAAGATTATTATTTTGTTAATTCATTATTATTTAATAATCTCTGATACTATATGAACTGCTTTATTAACTTTTGATATAATTAGTTGTTTTGAGAATAGTACTTATAAGTTTTGTTTTTCACTAAATGTTGCATCAGGCGAATACTGTCTGGATTACCTATGGGATGGTTATCATGTACATAAAAATTACACACCCAATTTATTTATTTATTTATTTATTCATTCAGATGCTTGACCAGGAATGGAGGAACCCGGATCTCCTTACATATATCATCTGACGTTGTCCTTGTTTTGCTACCCGTTTCGTGATTCATATTCAAATTTTGATAATTTATTTGCTAGAAAACAAATTTTACAAAACATAAGTATATTTAGTTTCATTGTGTCCACTAAGGGAGCTAACATGATCGCCACAGTACCTGTCGACACCTTGGCCGACGATCGTCGATTGTTACCGATTGTCGTCAGCAATCGTTACCGACTGTCGACGTTCTTCGTCGATTATCGCCGCTAAGTACGTCTGGAAAGAGAAATTAGTAAAGTAATGACTTCTACTTTAACGGAATTTTTTGAAGGTGGTGAAATTCTTTTGTGGTTTTGTAATTTTTGTGGGCAACAGCAATACATATTTCTGCCCAATAACAGCTGCGTATATGTATATGTTGGCTCGAAGGGTGAGGTGAGTGAGACATACTTTTTCGAGGCGTTCCAGGTTAGTCCTTAGGGGTAGCGGCGCATCTGTAATCAACCTCAGGTAGGAATATCTAATCTCATCTTGGGATGATTTCAGATGTCCAGTCCATGGGCGGCAGTAGCCTTTTACCATCAGGTAGACTGCATGCTAGTTTGCTACTCCTATATTATATAAAAAAACATTATTTAAATTCGAAGTGATTTTGATAATTACAAAAAATTTCATTGTAATCATATACTATTTCTTAGTACGGAACCCGTGTTTGCGAGTTAGGCTGGCACTTGGCTGATTTTAATTTCATTCATAGTGATTCGCTATCAGTAACTAAAATATAAATGTAGAAATTATTTTTGAATAAATCAGTGCTCAATATGAAGAGTTTAGTGTTAGTTCTTTTAGTGGCAGCGGCTTGCGCTAAACACGAAGATTATATAGGGTTAGTTCATTTTATGTTTATATCTTAGTTTACCACGCTGGCCAAGAGTATATTGATAGACTTCACATATCCTCATAACAGCAGCGTGCAGTGCTACTGTGTTCTGGTTTGAAAGGTGTGGTAAGGGAGACATACTTTCACGAGGCCTTCCAGCTTAGTCCTTAGGGGTAGCGGAGCATATGTGGCCGACCTCAGGTAGGAACATGTTATCCTATCTGGAGTTGATTACAGATGCCCATGGGCGGCAGTAGCCAAATACCATCAGGTGGGCTGCATGCTCGTTTGCTACTCCTATATTATAAATAAAACCTTAGGAACTTTATTAGAATGTACGATTTCTCAAAGATTTTTATCTTAACAGTAAAGTACTCAAGCAAGAGGGATTCAAGCACCAAACAAAATGTGTAACAGGATGTAGTAATATTTAGAAAGTGGGAAAGCCCATCGACTCTGAAGGCACCATCTCCACACCTATTTCTGCCTAATAACAGCAGTGTTAAGCGCTGCTGTACTCTGGTTTGAGTTGTATGTATGGGTGTACTTAAACATCACATCATCATCAACCCAATATTTTTTTCACTGCTGGGCACGGGTCTCCTCTTAGAATGTGAAGGATTAGGCCATAGTCCACCGCGCTGGCCAAGTGCGTATTGGTGAACTTCACATACCATTGCGATTTTTTTTATAAATCTCTCAGGTATGCAGGTTTTCTCTCGATGTTTTTCCTTCACCGTTTAAGCAAGTGATAATTAATTTGTAATATGCACGTAATTTTGAAAAATCAGAGGTGCCTGGGTATTGAACTTCGAGCCCCTCGATCGAGAGACCGATTTCTTAACCACTAGCCTATCACTACTTTTTTAGTACTTAAATGAGGCTTTAAATTTTAAACCTCAGAGGTAGAAACGTACCTGTTGCCTAGCACAGTTAGGAATCTAATCTTATCAGAGGTTGATTACAGGTGTCCATGGGTGGTAGTATGTTCTTACTTTTGGGGCGAGCATGCTCGTTTGCTTTTGAAAAGATGCTATTTGCATCTTCACATGTATTGTATATTGTTAAAGTTCAAAAAGGGTTTTATATGAAATATCTGGAATTAATGACATTTGAATTTTAATTATCACACACATTTCAGATGGAAAACATACTTCGTGGGACCATCCACAACGGACCAATTCAAAGACCTGGCAGTAATGGTACCAGTATTCGAGTTGGACTTCTTATCCCGACCTATTATTGGTCGAGAAGGCTTGGTCCTCGTGAAACCTGAACACCAAGATAGTTTCACTAAGGCTTTAGAGGAGAAAGGAATAACTTATTACATTCACGCTGATAATATAAAGGAGTAAGTTATCCACATATATTTTTTTATATATGAGTAGTATATTAATTAAAGTGTCGATCAAAATTAGAATTCCTTGTGGTTTGACTACAACGGCGCTAATGCTAATCTTTTTCTAATTCTAACATTTCTACATTTGAAAAGCGAAGTAGGCGTGCTTATTATAAATGCTCAAGGTTACATATGTCCACATACTGATTTGTTATCAGCTGGTGATCTAAGACAAAAAGTAAAGTTAGGCCTATTCAGAATTGGTAGCGCAAATCTCAGATAAGGATCCAGTGATAAACCAAATTAGTAACCAGTTTCAGTTATCAGACCAACTAACGCTTTGTAATTCTTTTTAATATGTGATAAATTACGATTACATTTGAAGTAGGTATTCATAAGAAAAGCAGCTAAACTCGGACGACCAATAACCAATAGAAAAGAGGTCCTAAAGTGATGCCCATGTTTAGGTAAAAGAAGAAATGTTCGTGTCCGACCAGAAAGACTTAAGGAATGACCTTAAGAAGAATGCGGCAAACCGTTGGGTTCAGAATGTATAAAATCTGTTATAGTGGCGGCAATTCAGGGAGCTCTGTATGTTAAAAGGAATAAAAAAGAAATTCAAGAGAAGTTCAAATATTAGTATTATTGAAATATTTGAATAAGATGTCACTGAGGTCAGTCGTAGGTATGGTGGTAACTCTGAGGAATAAACAATGCCTCGTGAACCTCCCTACCTTACTTACTACTCCCTACCTTAAATACAGTACAATACAGAGAACTAAAACCAAATCTTAACATTATGTAATAAGGCAAACGATTCTATGATTTTTAAAGTTAACTAAAAGTATTTTATTACAGACGCTTAGACATTGACGATGAAGCAATTGAAGCTCAAAATAAATTAACAATGTCCAGGAGTGGTTTCAGGAAACCTTTTGATAATTATCAACCTTTAGAAGTGGTGAGTAAATCTCGTAGAAATATAGCAAATATCTAATGTCAAAACTTCAGCGACTGATGAAAAAATGATTGCGCAATGTGTGTAATGCGCAATGATTGCGCAATCAGTAATGACATACCACGCCAAAACGTGATAAATGACTATGTTTTAAAAGTTAATTTCCTACTTTTAGAGGTTTTGTTACTTTCGTACGGTTCAATTAATCTTTTGGAAACCTGTCTTCATTTGGTTATGGAGTATTGTAATAAGCTTGGTATGCAAAGTATGGAATCCGAATAAAAAATAAAGTTTAAAAATTGCAATTGGTAATGAAAAAACATAAGAAATTGGAGAAAACATATTGAAAATTATTAGACAAGCAAATTACAAAACTACTTATTATTATATATTATGTAATCACAGTTTGAATAAAAGATAATTTCTAATTTTATACTCAATTTTCAGTACGACAACTATCTAGAAGATATAGCCAGGAGGTTCCCTAACATCGCGACATTGGTCACACCTGCTAACTCTTTCGAAGGTCATCCTATCAAATACTTGAAGATCTCCACCACCGATTTTCAAGATAGAAGAAAACCAGTCATTGTGATTGATGGTGGTATCCACTCTAGAGAATGGATATCTCCTCCGACCGTCGCGTATGCCATTCGGAAGCTAACAGAAGATCTCACTGAGACGGAGATGCTGCATAATTATGACTGGATACTTCTTCCAATCGTCAACCCCGATGGCTATAAGTTTTCCTTTGAACGAGTAAGTGGAATATTGGACTATTTTTATTAATTTTATGTTTTAAAGTATTTATCATCCAAATGTCTGTCGTTGTTAGGTGTAAGATCGATTGTGGACATATTGCCAAAAAAACATATTGGTAGTATTGTAAATACATTGGTAGGGGATGTAATGATACGTGTATTGTAAAATAATACCTTAATAATTTTTTATGCACATTAATTCATAACACACGTTTATTCATATTTTAGGCTAGATTTTGGCGAAAGACTCGTTCTACTGATCATGCACAAGGTCAGAACTGTCCTGGCGTTGACGGGAACCGCAATTACGACTTTTTCTGGAACACCGTTGGTAGCAGCTCTTGGCCCTGCCACGACACGTTCGCTGGTAGCCGTCCCTTCTCAGAAGTAGAAACTAGAGTCGTCAGGGACATTCTTCATGAGCATCTGGAGAGGATTACTCTGTACATCACCATGCACAGTTTTGGGAGTTTGATCCTTTACTCCTGGGGCCACAATGGTTCCTTTTCGCATAATGCTTTCGCGCTTCACGTCGTCGGCGTCAACATGGCAGATGCTATCTTTAACGCCACTCTTCCACATTTCCCAAGATATACAGTGGGTAACGCTGGACTATCACCTGTCTTGCTCGCCTCTGGCGCGGCTGAAGATTATGCCCACTACATTGGAGTCCCGTTGTCTTACACCTTTGAATTACCAGGCGTTTTTACTAGTGGCACTGGTTTTGGTGGCTTTACTATTCACCCGAGGTACATAGAACAGGTCTGCAAGGAGACTTGGGCAGCCATCGCCGTTGGTGCTAGACGATCAGCTGAAATGTTCGGAAAGAAATAAATTGTTTTTATTTAACAACATTGTTATGTTTTTAATTTTTCTATCTACAGTGTTAGTCATTAATACGCTTTTTTTTATTATAATAGGAAATATTTACAAATGCATATAAAAATGAAGGATATAATTATAAATTACTTTATGTATTAGATATGATTTGCTACCCTGAAAAATAAATTGAAATTTGTTTCTCAGGACACGTTTGCAGACAATGCCTATTCAATGTTAGATTGACTCCTTTTCATCTCATTAAGAGAACTATAATTTTAGATTTTAAAATGTTTTTCAGTTTCAATATAACAATTGGCCTTGATATTGGGATTTAATGTTATTTAGGTTTATTAACTCATTTTGGCAATAAAAATGTGATTATACTCCCTTGTGATATCAAAGGTAGTGAATTCAGCCACGTTATAAATATATTAAGTCAGAGTACAGTAAGATTTAATGAATATAATTTTATTAATTAAAAATATATTATACCAACCATATTTCACGTAAGAATACTACACTCGTAGATAATTTGATTGAATCACTGCAAGCATCATGTCAGGTTAAGTAACATCACGTATCATGGCCATCCTTTTGAATCATGTATTTTCTTCGGAATGCACATTAAACAGTGCGTTTTTGCTAACATACTTACTACTTTTAATGATTTTCATATTATTACGATAAATTCAATTATGTTAAAAATGTAATATAATTATGATAAAAAGTATCAATACATTTTGTAAACTTCTTCTGCACCTCAAAGAAATCGTTTAAATTTTAAACGAAATGAAAAAAGCCAGACATCGATTTTTAATGTAATGAAAGTCTAGCTTGTTTTGTGAATTACAGTAAAATTGAAACAAATTTATTATTTCTTCTTTTTGATAACTTGGCGCCAATTTTGCATAAATGGTTGATCCATAAAAAATGACGAGGCTTGCAATTTAGTCTGCTACCGTATCGCTGCTGAAATCCCGTAATAACTGATAAAATGAATTTCACTAAACGCCATTTAAGGTTCTATTATTTCAAAATAAGACCTATTGTCGCTTGAAAAACATTTTCTAGAGTCTAGTTACTAGGGAAAATTAATAACTTTATCAGTTTTACGAAGCTATAAATTTAGTACCTGACCAGATCTTGGTAAAATCGGCAAACATGAAGGGGTTCCTGCTGGTACTGTTGGCGGCGGTAGCTTACGCCAAGCACGAGGAATACATAGGGTCAGTATAGATATTAAGCTGATTAAACATGAAAGTGAGTTTGGAGTTACTGGAACGGTTGTGGAAATTGAAATGCCCGGTTGTTAAGTATTTATAATAATCTTTTGTGTAACAGATATTGTTATAAAGTTTTAAATACAGATTACTTTGTAGTAGTATGTTGCTGCGTCCAGAAAAATATAGAATTCATCGAAATGTTTAACACAATATGATAATGTTTTTTTTTAATTTTCTACAACGGCCTTAGTAACTCGTAATGTAGAAAGAAATTCTGCATATTTGCGTTACATTTCTTTATAATATGCATTGCATTCTATAATCTGAGCTTTAAAAGAAATGGCCAATTGACCCAAAGAGAATTGAATTGACCTTCAGATATACCTTAAACATTGAACTTGATATTAGAGAAATAAAATTTTACCTTTTTAATCCGATCCAAAACGAAATAATGTAAGAGAACTATTGAAAACCTAAACCTCAAGATTTACAGTAAGACTATATTACTACGGTTTTAACTATAAACATACAACCTTCTTTCAGATTGAAGTCTTACTATGTATCCCCATCAAGTATGGACCAGGTAAAGGTCCTGAGTGCGATGGTTCCCCAATTTGACCTGGACTTCATCTCAAAAATCAGATTGAATCATCAAGGCGTTGTTTTGGTAAAGCCACACTACCAGGCTGGATTCTCTAAAGCCTTGGCCGAGAAGAACATACATTTCAAAGTCAGCACTGTTGATGTTAAGACGTAAGTTTATATAAGATTTTTTATTGTCATCGAAGTTTATAAAATTTATGAACATTTAGAATCCACTTTCATGTTATAAGACTTTTATATCTAACAGCTTGATACTGATCGATCTCTATAACTAAGAGATAACTGAAATATAAAAGTATTATTATGTTGTCTCAATATACAAAGGGACGAGATACCATAGGTCAGAATTGGATGTCTAGTTAAAGAAATTGTTAAATGGCAATATTTCGTAGACAAAACATAAGATAGATTGATTATTAATAAGAGACGTTCAGCGTGCCAGAATGAAGCGAGATAAATATTTTTGTTAGAAAATCATGATGTCCGGTCGATTAGTCCTATGTTACTCTTTGGTTACTCGCTGTCTGTGATTTTACAAAATGCTCTTTTGTGGAGCTTACTTATATTTGAGATTAATTTTATAATTACATATCATCATCATCATCAGCAACCCATTAATGTTCCACTGCTGGGCACGGGTCTCCTCTCATAATGAGAAGGATTAGGCCATAGTCCACCGTGCTGGCCAAGCGCGTATTGGTAGACTTCACATACCTTTGAGTTTTTTTTTAAATCTCTCAGGTATGCAGGTTTCCTCAAGATATTTTCCTTTACCGTTTATCAAGTGATAATTAATTTCTAATAGGCACCTAAATTTGGAAAAATCAGAGGTGGGAGCCTGGGATTTGAACCTCGAACCCCTTTATCGCGAGGCCGAGTTACTTAATCACTAGGCTATCACTGCCTTGCAATTACAATTAACTATCATTAACAGTTAATGGATTCTGGTATTATATATAAACTGGACGTGCTATCCACCTACTTCATCGTTAAAATAAAAATGTTACACATAATTTTGGTCCAGTCATTGAAATAATATACCGGAATTAATTCACGAATTCATTACCTTTAACCATGATGATTGATATTCATTTCAATATTGCTGGATTCAATTTACATTTTTTTTTTTTTTTTTTTTATAATGTAAGAGTAGCAGACGAGCATGCAGTCCACCTGATGGTAAGTGGCTACTGCCGCCCATGGACATCTGTAATAAACCCCAGATAGGATTAGATATTCCTACCTGAGGTCGGCCACAGATGCGCCGCTACCCCTGAGGACTAAGCTGGAATGCCTCGGAAAAGTCTTTCTCCCTTACCACACCCTTCAAACCGGAACACAGCAGCACCTAACACTGCAGTTATTAGGTAGAAATAGGTGTGGCGGTGGTGCCGCCGGAGTCGAACCACAAAGGGTTCTACCACCTTCCATAATTGGCAGCAACAATCACATTTTACATTACATTTCATTATTCGTTACAATGTTTTAATATTTTAATGTGAAAAGCTGTTATTGTATTCCTTAATTGATTTATTATTATTACCTTACGCTATGTTCAGTTCAGTTATTATTGATATAATTATTATGTTTGGATCTAGTTATCTAGGAACTCTGCAGTGGAAAAACCCAAAAGCGATAATTTCCTACATTTAACACTTTATTTGATAGCAAACATGTATTGTAACAAATATTCATGAGTTATCTATTGTAAATTTGATAGTAATCAAATAATAAATGTGTCCGTTAACAAGTCTAATCTATTAGATTATCTTAAAAAGTAAAAGTAGACATATAAAGAGTATGAAACGGTAATTCACATGAAATCACACGGGCATAGCAATTTATGAGTTTCTGAACGAACTTTTTATAAAAAAAAATATTAAATATACAGAACTTCAAAAATCTAAACTTTCGTGCGTCTGGAACTCTTGCAAGTTCAAAATTAAGATGATGTTTTCTATACTCACAGCTTAAGACTGTGTTGTGGGTATCATACCCACATATATAGATGAACCCAGACCCAGAATATATCTTAATCCATTCATGCATTATTCAGATATCTGTAGTCATAATAAAATTGCTGCTGATTGTGTTACAGTCTTTTAAAACTGTGATCGTTATTAATTTTAGGCAATTAGACATTGATGATGCCCGTATGGAGAAACAAAAGGCAGCTAGAACCAATGAAACAATGTCCTACGATAACTACCAAACTATTGAAGTGGTAAGTAGTGAAAAGTTTTGTTTAACTAAGGAATCTAAATTTATCTGGGGTTGATTACTATGGGCTAAATGTCTATCGACGCTACACCCATGTCATAAAAAGCTTCATGGCAGTCCAGAGAAAAAGAAATAGATAATATTCAACTGTAATTTTAACATTGAAATTTGTGTTTTGATTTCCTGTCATGGACATTTAATAACACTAATGCATTTTTATTATTTCGTTTAATGGGTGTAATTAGAAGTTTTATTTTTTAGATCGACAAATACTTGCAAGATATTGCCGAAGAGTTCAGCGACATCGCAACATTGGTAGTCCCCGCCGAATCCTTCGAAGGTCACCCCATCCAATACTTGAAAATCTCCAGCACTAACTTTGAAGACTCTTCGAAGCCTATCATTTTCATCAACAGTGGTATGAACGCTAGAGAATGGATTGGGCCTCCGACTGTTACTTATGCCATCCACAAGCTGGTTGAAGAAATCACGGAAGGAGAAGAGGACCTTCTAGAGAAGTTTGACTGGATCCTGTTACCCGTTGTTAACCCTGATGGGTACAAATACACATCTGTTGTAAGTACTGAGATTATGAAGATCAATGAAAATTAAAAAATTAATGGATAGTTAAGTATAACCTTACAGAAAGGAGTAAATAAGAACTATACGAGTAAGTATTTTGCATATTTACAAGAGTATGTATGCGGTAGATCTGGTTCAAATTTACGTGCTTTATTTATTTAAAATCATACTGCTATTAAAGGTATCAAATATAAATGAGTAAATACTTCTCTAAAATGTTATGTACGTTTATGTATTTACACTTACTTTGTTTATGGAAATTATGAATACTAATTGAGAGCAAATCCACGCTCAGGAATCGCATTGAATTGAGTCAATGATCATGAATCATTAATTTAATTTTTACTTTCGCAGAGACGTTTCTGGCACAAAAATCGTTCCACTAACCAACATCCGTTGAGCCGCTTGTGCCCGGGAGTCGACATCGATATGAACTTCGATTTCTTCTGGAATAACTTCGGAACGAGCGAGAACCCTTGCAACGACAATTTCCCTGGTGGCGAAGCGTTTTCCGAAGTCGAGACCAGAGTCGTTCGGGACATCCTCTTGCAATACCAGCGCCGTATTACCCTGTACATGTCCATGCACAGCTACGGAAGCTATGTTTTGTATCCCTGGGGCCACGATGGTTCTCTCTCAGCTGGTGCGTTCGCTCTCCACACTGTTGGCATCAATATTGTTGACGCTATCCACGAGAAGGCACTCGAGAACTTCAGGCGTTATGTCGTTGGTAACTCTGTCTTAGTTACCAACACACAAACATCTGGTTCTTCTGAGGACTATGCTCATGATTTGGGCATTCCTCTAACCTATGATATTGAGCTGCCCGGTTTGGATTTGGGTCTTGAAGGGTTCCACCTTGCTCCGGAATACATTCAGCAAGTCGTTGAAGAGACTTGGGCTGGAATCGTCGTCGGTGCCAGAAGGTCTGGTGAACTCTTCGGCTAATGATTGTATGTCAATAATTTTAATTTAACTATTAAAGTTTCCATAGTGTTGTTTTTGTTTATATTTGCATAAGAATATGTAACATAATTGGTCGATTCGTTTTAATGACTTTTTTTTTCAATCTTTATAAAGTAAATAATATCAAAGTTAGGAAAGTAAAAATCAAATTCGAGAAAACTTACATATCTCGCCGTCTTCTGGGTCTATACAGCTAAAAATGGTTGATTAAAAGTTCAAAATAAAATCATTAAAAAGAAAATCACGATTAGATTCTCATATAACATATTATTATGAAGATTCATTTTATCTCAACACGTGTGATAGTGTTGATAATTTTTGTTATACTTAGTAATTAATTATGAAATAAACGTCAATTATTCATAATCAATCTATCCAATGATATGCCTACAAAGATCTCCATTTGCACGGACGTTCTTGCCACGGACGTGCAAATTGTAGAATGAACTTCCTCCCGAGGTATGCCCGGAGCGCTATGACATGGGGCTCTTAAAAAAAGGTGCAAAAAGAGCTGTCCTTCAAAGTCGGCGATGCATTGGCGACTCCTCTGGTGTTGCAAATGTCCATAGGCGACGTTAACTGCTTTCCATCAGGTAGCACGTTTGCTTTATCGTTAGGTGCAAATATAAAAAAAATAAACAACATCTACATGTCGCAGGCAGTTGAGAATATAATTCGATATTAAGTGGGTTTCTGTTCAAAACATTGTAATTAGATTATAGTTTTTAAATAAAGAACACTGTATTAACTTTACGATAATTTCTGAACGAATATTTGATTTAATTTTAATAATTCAAATTTGGAACTGTATCGAGTAAACACTTGACGTATTTCCGAACGCCATTGAACAGAGCTGTTTGGCGGGAATTAGGGGCGTGGTCTACCCCTATATAAGAGCTCATCCTGGCAGGTGCAGGCAGTCTATCTTCGGATAAGACTCATGAAAGAGCTCTGCTCCCAACAGAACTGTTGGTTTACCTGGTGCAGTCTAGCACTGTATATTGCATAAGCGGAATCGCTAGCGCGATACCCTATGCCTTAGCTGTATTGCCTGAACAAGGCGATACGCTATTCGGGTGGACGTGTGGCCACTATACGAACACATAGAGCTGAGGCTCTGTTCGTCACTATTCGGGTGGTTGTGAGGCCACTATACGAACATAGAGCTAAGGCTCTGTTCGTCACTATTCGGGTGGCTGTGAGGCCACTATACGAACATAGAGCTAAGACTCTGTTCGTCACTATTCGGGTGGCTGTGTTGTCACTATACGAACGTAGAACTAAGGTTCTGTTCGTCATTATTCAGGTGGTAGTGTTGCCATTATATTAACGTAGAATTAAGATTCTGTTCGTAACTATTTTAACTTTGTTTTACTATTTGTACACCTGTTATTATATTGAGTGTTGTCCTATCCTGTAAGATTAGTGTGTAAATAAACCTTTTGATTATTATTTATGGCTATTTAATCCCTGCAATATGGGAATTCCTAATCCTGACATACCTTCCTTGGATCCAGATCCTACATACATATATTACAAATTGTCAAATGTCGATCTTTAGTAGGCAAAGTTTGAATGAGTTTCAGTATTAATAACTGATCTAAATGAGCTTGTAAATTAGGCTCTAAATTAGGAAAGCTAAATGAACTAGGGACCGCATTTATTATTTAAACATGTTTCCGTGAGCAAACGACTCAAGTACGTAATTCTAGTACTAGATAAAAGTAATTGTTTTACTTTGTTCTACTTAAGTCGTGATTATTGCGAATATAGTTTGATTAGCGTAACAGAATACAATCCTAAGAGTAAGTATACTAATTTTATTATGAGTTTTACAATATATTAAAACAATTAATGTAGTCTACAAATAATAATATTGCCAAGCATTACCACTCATCAAAGATCAATAATTTCTTTACTAAAAATAAAATGAGGCATGAAGACATATGTACTTCTGGCTCTAACATTCATTCCACATAGCGTGACCGTGATTTAGAAAATACGTAGAGACATATTTTATCGGATTTAGTAAAGTTAAGCAGACTTTGTTAATAAATGTATTTTCGACCTCTATGTAAAATATTTCTTTGTTACAATATTCATCATGTTTGTGGTATTCTATCCAGTGGCGAATTAAAAAAAAATTAAGGTCTAGGCTGGACAGTTTTTGCCGCCCCTGCTTCTACAATTGTTATGTCTTACTAGAGGTGAGGCGTATATACTGGAACAGGTTCAGGGACTAGGTAGTTTCCCGGACTAGTTGGTACATTGGACTAGGTAGTTTATCGGATTAGGTAGCTTGCGCTTCTGTTTTTTTTTTGCTCGCCACGTTGGTTCAGAACATGTTTCCCGTTGTTTTTTGGTCGTCGCGCCGGCTTATGATACGGTTCCCGTTTTTTTTCTTTTTTTTGCTCGTCACGCCAGTTCATGACACGTTTAAGGCATGAACGAACTAGCTTCCTAATTAGCAAAAACAAATTCGGTCCCCAAATTTGCCGCCCCAAAAATCTGCCGCCCTAGGCTGAAGCCTACTCAGCCTGCTGGTAAATCCGCCACTGATTCCATCACAAAGCGGTTTTGAAATAATTGTATGCAAGTGCGTTGATATATTTAATAGCAATTTGTATGGTAGTGGTAATAGACTAAAATAATTTACGAAATAATGATTACTAACTGTGCCCCGCGGTTTCACCCGCGTTAAAAATAAATCAAACAATATCATAAACAAAAAAAAATCGTCAAGACTAAATAGTCTTTAAAATTTGCCTCCCGGGGCTTAATTTAATTTCAAGGTCTTCCTTTAGTTAGGATATACGCGTAAAATAAAAATAAAACTGCTATTTTTGCCCTCTAAATGTTTTGTTTTTCCATGTCAGGTCCTTTTTTATATCACGTTTTATAATGACTTCACGGAAACGCGGTCGAACGGGATAAAAAGTATCCTATGTCCGTTTCCTGGTTCTAAGCTACCTCTCCACCTATTTTCAGCCAAATCGGTTCTGCCGTTCTTGAGTTATAAATAGTGTAACTAACACAACTTTCTTTTATATAAATTGCTGATACTGAGATTAGAAACTTGCAACGATTGATCAAGAGGCTAAATTTTAACCACTAGGCCGTCACAACTTGAAAATATTTAAAATATATGAAATATGCACCATTGCAGTAACTAGAGATGGAATTAATCAAAATACAACAGCATGCCTGATAAAACTATAGAAACTGACTTATCTATAACAGTAATCTGAAGATATAGGAATTGCCCAATTGACAGACCTAAATATAAATAAATCGCAACAGGGCCGGATTTGGAGCTGTGTTCGTCCTAGGGCAACGAATGAGTGACGGCCCGTAAGTACTCGTATTTTCCGAATAAGGGAACAATTTCTTTTCGTCAAGTCTTAAAAAAATATTGCTAAGAAATTAAATTAGTTGAATAAATAATGTAATAATTATTTAAGTACATGTATTGTTGGTAGTGCAAAAAGGACTGTTTATATAAAACAAAAGTTGTTGATGATTTTTTATTTGTATTGTGGGGCCCCCTGCTTGTAGGGCCTCAGAAGTTTAGTCTTAAATCCGGCCCTGAATCGGAATGTATTTTATTCTCGTTTTAATAAGGTTAACATTCCGATGGCAAGAATACAGTGTGTACGTAGTATTTGTTATCGTTTCATAGTTATTAAGTGTTTGGTAACTTTCAGTTAAGTTGTCAACCATGAAGAGAATAGTACTGTTGTTTTTGGCTGCAGCGGTTTTCGCTAAACATGAGCAGTATGCGGGGTGAATATATTTTAATATTTCTTACTCACCTGAAGATTTTTGAAAAGGAATATACTTAATAATAATAAAGCGTCAAATTAATAATCAAATATGAAGGGTGAATTATTCCTTTCCATTTATTTTGTCATTTATAATTAATTCCCAGAATAATAAATGCGTAATTATCTTTTTATTATATTGTTTAAAAAATATTACTCTTAAAGTACAATTTATTGAACAACATTAAGTATGCAAATTATAAAAAAATCAATTTAATCATATTAATAAACAGTTTACAAAAACTTTATGCTATTAATAAATAGTTACTGAATTGGATTGGAGCGACAGCGAACAGCGAGCAGTGATAGCATTGTGGTTAAGAAACTCGGCCTCTCGAACGAGGGGTCCAAGGGTCAAATCCCAGGCACGCACCTTTGATTTTTCAAAGTTATGTGCGTATTAGAAATTAATTATCACTTGCTAAAACGGTGAAGGAAAACATCGTGAGGAAACCTGCATACCTGAGAGATTGATAAAAAAAAAACCTCAAAGGTATGTGAAGTCTACCAATACGCACTTGGCCAGCGCGGTGTACTATGGCCTAATCCCTCTCATTCTGAGAGGAGACTCGTGCCCAGCAGTGGGACAGTAATGGGTTGCTGATGAATTGGATTGGATTTACACGCAAAACAAAGTTATTAATTGTAATATTATTATTGTATTAATTTTAATTCCAATAAAATAGTATAATAATAATATTATACAAATAATTAAATTAATAATTTAAAGGTACTAAAGAACTCTCAGTGGTTCGACTCCAGTGGCACCACCGCTACACCTATTTCTGCCGAATAACAGAGATGTTAAACGCTGCTGTGTTGTGGTTTGAAGGGTGTGGAAAAGGGTGACATTATCGAGGCATTCCATTTTACCTCTCAGGGGTAGCGGCGCATCTGTGCTCGACCTCCAGTAGGAATCTAATCTTGTCTAGGGTTGATTACAGATGTTTATGGACGGCAGTAGCCACTTACCATCAGGTCTGCTACTCCTATATTGTAAAAATATAGACTCTATTACCCTCTTTGTTACAGGTGGAGTTCGTATTACGTGGAACCTTCAACTCCAGAGCAACTGAAGATGCTGGGTGCCTTGGTACCAGCATTTGACCTGGACTTCCTGGCTCATGCCACCATCGGTCGTGAGGGCGTCGTGCTGGTGAAGCCGCAGTACCAAGCTGGTTTCCTGCAGACCCTGGAGAAGGAGGGCATCACCTACAGGGTCCATGTTGCTGATGTTAAAGGGTAATATAACATTTGAAGGTGGTAGAACATTGCACGAGGAGTACCAACTACAGCTCGCACTTGGCCCTTTTTACCCCAGGGTATGGGTATGGCACATACAACACATGTTTAAATAAATTAAAAACATTGTTGCATAAAGTAAATGACTAACTTAGAAGGGAAAACAGTGGATTGGTCTTAAAGTGGCACTTCTATTATCTACCTACTTAAAGTGTTTATACAGGTCCCACTTAACAATAATTATTGAAAATTACTTCTTGATTTGATTAAAATACTTGTATGGTAATATATAACATCATAGTTTTATTTCTGCATATAATACATAGATATATTTTTTTTATTATAGTGGTAGCAAAGGAGTACGCAGTCCTACTGGCGGTAAATGGCTACTGTCGCCCATAGACATTTGTAAATAACCCCAGATGAGAATAGATTCCTATCTGAGATCGGCCTCGAACGCGTCGTTACTCTTGAGAACTAAGTTGGAACGCCTCGGAAAAGTATGTTTCCATTACCACACCTTTCAAAGTGGAACACAGCAGCGCTTAATACTACTGTTATTAGTCGCGACCGGTCAATGACGTAAGCTGTTTGTGATGACATAAACGCATCCGTACCCAACCTTAGATAAGAATTTAATCTCACCTGGAGTTGATTGCCGATGTTTATAGGCTATGGGCAGCAGTGGCCACTTAACACCAGGTATACCACATTTTCGTTTGCTACATCGATATCATAAAAAAATTGATCACATAATTGTGGCAAAATTCTTTTATCATTTTGTAAATATTTTTAGCCAATTGGACTTCGATGACCAGGTTATAGAGACACGGAAACGAGTTGCAGCAGCAAAACACAAGTACAGCATGCCTTACGACAATTACCAAACAATCGATGTGGTAAGATTTAAAAAAAATATGTAATAATCTATTTTTACCCAACTGGGATCTTTTTACCCGACCCAAGCTGGTAGAGATCTTGCACTTGCCATTTCGTGTAAAGTAATTTAGCTAATCTTAGTTTTATATTTTCTATATTTCCAGATTGACCGCTACCTTGAAGACATTGCCAATAACCACTCTGACATCGTAACTCTAGTTTCACCCAATAATTCATTCGAAGGGCATCCAATCAAGTACCTGAAAATCTCCAGCTCAAATTTCGAGGATCTGTCGAAACCTGTCATCTTCATTGATGGTGGGATTCACGCAAGGGAATGGATCTCTCCCGCAAGTGTCACTTACGCTATTCACAAATTGGTTGAGGATCTGACTGAAAAAGACCTGGTAGAAAATTATGACTGGGTTCTTCTGCCCATTGTGAATCCGGATGGATACAAATACACCTTTAATAAGGTAATTTTCATATTTCTTGTACTTGAAGATCATCTATCTTGATTAAGTTTTGTTGTAAGTAAAAAGTCATACACTTAAAACACAATTTCTTTATTTATTTTTAGAGTCGTTTTTGGAGAAAAACACGCTCAACTGACCAAGACGCTTTGGGCCGTCTCTGTCCTGGTGTTGATGGGAACCGCAACTATGACTTCAACTGGAGGACTGTTGGTACCAGCTCGAATCCTTGTCACGATACCTTCGGTGGGAGCCGCCCCTTCTCCGAAGTTGAGACTAGAGTTGTGAAAGGAATTCTTCAAGAGCACCTTGACAGAATCACTTTATATATCAGCATGCATAGCTACGGTAGTATGATTCTGTATCCGTGGGGTCATGATGGTACTGTTTCGCCGTACGAGCCCGATCTTAAAACTGTTGGGAATATAATGAGTGACGCTATCAAAAAGAAGGCTCTTTCATACTTCCCCGCGTACGCTGTTGGAAACTCCCTTCGTGTGATTGGATACGGCGCCTCAGGTGGCTCGGATGATTATGCCCATTCTATTGGTGTCCCGTTGTCTTACACAATCGAATTACCTGGACTTCAAGGTGGTTATCAAGGATTCCATCTCGATCCGCAATACATCGCTCAAGTCTGCGAAGAAACCTGGGGAGCTATTGCCGCCGGAGCGAGGAAATCTGCTGAGTTGTTTGGCAAAAGAAAATAGAAATATAATATAGATGCTTCATAAAACGCTGTTTTTTTTAGTTACGCATGTGACACACGTCACATGCGTAACTTTAAATATCAAATACTAGAATTCATATTTTGTATCAACTAAATGGAAAAAATAAAGATTCATAGAAGTAAGAAAAAAACGCTAAACTCTTTACTTCACACCAAATCTCATACAGTTTCAGCCCCAACCCCTCATCTACTATTTAAATTTATGATCTGTGGATGAAAAAAGACTTAAATCCAATTATTTCATCGACATCTTCAAACTTTCTGGCACACCACCTCGTCTTCGAGAACGCGAATGGAATATTCAGAATTGGAAATTGATCCCGCACTGCGCCCCGAGTTTTCCAAGAATGACGGTGAATTTCAATTAAAACTGAAAGTTTACATGCACCCTGGTATTCCCCTTTAAATATATACAAATGTTGTTCTTGTCTGTTTATTTACATTTACAAATTTAGACTCTAATGCCAAACTTTCGTTTCTTTTTCTAGAATTTTTAATTTTCAAGGAAGAAGGAAAATGTAGGATCACCAGATGTCGCGTTATTAAATTCTTCTGTCTTGTTTAGTCAATCTCGATTATAACTCAACGAATTTTGACAGATATATTTAAGGAAGGTACCTTATGTGGAATGACATAGGCACTTATGAAATTTATTTATCAAATGAGAGTGTAATGTACGTGATTACAAGTGGCAATTATCTTTACTGACGCCCATTGTAATAAACTAGGATTGAAGTACTTAATTTGCTATCAGCCTCAATTACGTGTGACTCATACCTAGACGTTTTTATCAAGCACTTCAAATCAGAATACATCATCATGTAATGTCGCTTTAAGTGGGATGTAGATTTGATGGTAAAACCCTTCGATCACTAATAAGAACGAAGATGAAACCGCTAAAATAGCTGACCCGGCAAACTTTGTGTTGCTATATAAATTAAAAAAATGTTAAGGGTGAACAACCCTCATCACTTAGGGGTATGAAAAATAAATAGCCGATAGCCGATTCTCAGACTTACTGAACATGCATATAAAATTTGGTGAAAATCGGTAAAGCCGTTTCAGAGGACTACGGTAACTAAGATTGTGACACGAGAATTTTATTTATAAGATAACGAATACAAGCCCAAACGGTTTTGCGGATTTTAATATGCCAGCTATATTTGGATTAGTCTAAGTTGTGGGATAAACCATAACCTTAATCAGATATATATTTTATAATAATAACCAGTTCAATTAAATCACAGTCATACTGTCCCCTATTTAAAGGCGGTACTTTATGTACAAGAAAATCGCAAGCAAACACGAACGGAGCCAGGAGCGAAACGCTGCCTTCAATAATATGCAAATGTTATTCGTTCTGAATAATCTGGATATGCTGCTCGCTAATGCTGCTCGTGGTACAGGATTTGATTTGCACCTGGGTTATTGAAATGGGTATCTCGCGTTCTAGGTGATGTTTGAAGATTTAACTTGAGGAGGTCTCCTTGACAAAGTCTTTGTGGTTTGACGCTACAGGCATCAACGCACCTATTCTGCGTCATAACAGCAGTATTAAGAGCAGCTTTAAGGCCCCAACGCACCTATTTCTACCTTATAACACTGGATATTTTCCGAAGCATCCCAGCTTAGTCCTCAGGGGTAATGGCGTATCTGCTTTATCGTTTTAAGGTAGGCGTTGTTGTATTCTGATTTGAAGGGTGTGTTTAAGGGACAAATTATAATATGATTCATATTTACAGATATATTGGAGATGTGCGGACAATAACAATCAGTTGGACTGCACGCTTGTGTGGTACTTCCTTCTTCTTAACTTTGATTTTATCATGCATTTGAAGATATTACGATTCTTACAACTTTGATGTATTTGAAGGAAACTTAGTTCAGTTAGACTTTCCAGATGAATTCTCTTAACACTAGGAGAGTTTTGTTCTGCAGCAAGACGTAATATTCTTACGTGAAGCTTATCCAACTTAGTCCTGGGGGATGTTAAGTCCAGCGTAGAATAAGATATTGTTTTACTAACTTATACGTGCGTTAAAAGCTCCTGTCTATTGAGAGTTGGTTAAATAAATCCGTGGGATTTTTAGAATATAGAGATAGCCAACGAGCATGCAGTCAACCGTCCAATGGTAAATGGTCAACCCCAGATCAGATTAGATAAGACTTAGGTTAGTCACGTTGGTTGGTAAAAGCAGTAATAGCCTAATGGTTTAGAAACTCGGCCTCTCGAACGAGGGGTCCGAGGTTCAAATCCAGGGCACGCACCTCTGTTTTTTTAAAGTTATGTGCGTATTAGAAATTAATTGTCATTTGCTTAAAACGGTGAAGGAAACATCGCGAGGAAACCTGCATACCTAAGAGATATAAAAAAAATCTCAAAGGTGTGTGAAATCTACCAATACGCACTTGGTCAGCGCGGTGGACGATAGCTTAATCCTTCTCATTCTAAGAGGAGATCTCTGTCTAACAGTAGGACAATAATGGGTTGATGACGTGAGGTTGATCACTGTTGCTAGACTTGAATACTAAGTTGGAACGCCTTCGATAAGTATCTCGCCCTTATTACACCCTTCGAAGCGGAACACAGCAGCGCTGAACACTGAGGCCAGAAATATATGACGGTGATGCCTTCGGAGTTGAGCAAGTGGTTCTACGAGAACCACCTTCAAATAATTACATAGTTTTATTAACTTTTACGTGCCTCGAAAGAAGTTTTATTAAAGCAATCACTTTAACCAACTCTTAATAAAATTTCTTTGCTAAATGCTGCTAATGAGATAAATTATGTAAGATATCCATGGCTTACATAATTTATCTCATTTAATATATTTATAGCAACTAAACATAATACATTAACTGTTACAACAATTACTGAAATATTAGCGCAAAGTGCTAACAATAGTCGCTTCGCCAATTAATCGCTAAGTGAAGTTGTCTCTTAGTTTCGATGTTGTGGCGTGGAACTTGCAACTTGTATACTGTAACTTGTTACTCGTACAATAATAAGAGAACTAAGTTACAGTCGTATTGACGTGTAACATAGATTTATCTATGAATCTCAAAGTGGAGTCTGCCGAATCAATGCGTGTAGACTAAATTCTTCTAAGAAATGAAAGTGGTTTGACTCCGGCGGCACTACTGCCACACCTATTTCTGCCTCATTACAGCAATGTTAAACGCTGCGGTATTCTGGTTTGAAGGGTGTGATGGAGACATACTTTTCCGAGGCGTCCCAGCCTAGTCCTCAGAGGTAGCGGCGCATCTGTGTCCGACCTCAAGTAGGAATATCTAATCCTATCTGGGGTTGATTACAGACCATGGACATCTGTAATCAACCCCAGATAGTAGTCACTTACCATCAGGTGGACTGCATGCTCGCCTGCTACTCTTATATTATAAAACAAAAAGAAAGGAGATTAAATAGCAGCGAGAACGTGATGAGTAAAGTAATGGAAGTTTTTAATTATTCTACTTCAGAAATAATTAAATAAAACAAATTCTTCTATTTACAACTTATTTTATACCCGCTCAAAAATTCCACTCGAATCAAGGCACATTTTTTACTTTTTTATGCGAACTCATAAAATATTATCAGCCAGTAATTATATAAATAATAATTTGTTATTATAAAAAGTCCTATTATTAAAATAATAATATAACACATCATTTAGTCGACTCGTCTGACGGAGCGGTCACTATATCGGTTTGGCGCGCAAAGGGTTCCTGGTTCGATCCCCGGCCAGACAAATATCTGATAGATGAATTTAGATGTCTGTTCTGGGTCTGGGTGTTTGTGTATTCGTCTTTGTGTATGTAAATGTCACCCACGATACAGTGAATCCTAGTTTGGGGTTGTGAGTGTAAAAAGCGATTAGCGGTTTAGTTTATTAGGATGTTTTTCTATCAAAAGATACAACTATCTATTTTGTGGGTTAAAAATTGTAGCTTCACTAGTAACCCAATTACTTTTTTTTCTCATATTTCGTGAATATTGCTGCCTGTATAATAACTTTAATTATTTTGATTTTTAGTTATATTGTCAGAAAATTATTCAAATTCATTGTAGTTTTACGTTAATTAATTATTTAATGTTTTGTATTGTTTTAATGACCATACTATTTATTATTATAAGTTACATTATGAAAATAACACTAAATAATAAATGATTATATGATACAAAAAATAATACATTACATAATTATACCTACATAAATAAAATAATACAAGAAAGATACAATTCTTTTGTTTGGTTAAAAATTGTAGCTTCACAAGTTACACAATTACTTTTTATTCTCATATTTCGTGAATCCCGCTGCCTGTATAAAAACTTTGAGTCCACATAAGTTTTATTGCAGTAGACTTGTAATACTCACGGTGCTTTCTTTTGAGTTATATTGGATAAGTTTCAGCCAATCTCAGGCCGATTTCTAGAGATGCTTTGAGAAATCGCGAGCAATGCTCTCTGCTTTAATATAACAGGAAATGATGTACATTTTTAATTGTTTGTTAGAAAACTATTAAAATTGTATGATTATAGTTTTACTTCAATTGATTATTTTGTGTATTTTGATGCTCATACCATTTATATAATTATAAGTGACAATATGAAAATTATACAAAATAATTAATTAATATTAAAAAAAAATACATACTACATATATATTCGTACATATAATAATTCAAGAAACATACAATAATTCTTTTTTCAGAAAAAAAAAACATTATAGCTTCACAAGTTACCAATTACTTTTTATTCTCATATTTTGTGAATCCCGCTGCCTGTATAAAAACTTTGTCCACGTGAACCATCGTAAGTTTTATTGCATAAGACCTATAATACTCACGGTGCTTTCATTTGAGTTATATTGGAAAAGTTTAAGCCAATCTCAGGCCGTTTTCTAGAGATGCGTTGAGAAATCGCGACCAATGCTCTACTTTAAAATAACGAAAATTATTTTGATTTTTATACTTTTTATATTTTTTTTTTAAATTAACTACTAGATTTAACTATAAAGTTTCAAAACTCATTCAGGAAACCCATAAGTCTCAGATAACTAAATTCTATCAACCTATTCATTAAAAGTAGATCATTTCCTGATAAAATTTTGTTTTATAAAATATAAATTAAGTTACTCAACATATAAAAACTGTGCCTCCAATAAATAAGCGTTTTTTATACTAAAATATACTCTTTAGACCAAAACATAGCAGAACTTGTTTTCAGGCAGAAATAGATGTAGTGATGGTTACGTAGTCGAATTACAATGGACTCTACCTTCAAATTACATGAGTTTAACAACATTGTATCAAATGTGTTAATACTGCGAATCTAAGAAAATGGATATTACGCAGACAATTTCTAATTCCAAGAACAAAACATGATGTAACGTAATATGTTTAACCGCAGCTTCCATTAAAAGCATTACGGCCAGGCATCCATTTGTGTGATTGAACTCTTCTCTTATGCTGGCTTCCCGCGGTCTGTGATAATCCGAACGGGCGCGGAAGACCTTGCATTTATGCTAGTGTCGACTTAGTCGCTATAAATGAGAACTTTCGATGTGGTCTTAGCTACAAAAAAAGATTAATCGGTGAAAATATATACCCCCAGGATTTCGATAACCTTTTTTTGTAGCGACTATTGATTGAGTCTAGCGACTCGGGTTTTTTGGGGTTAGCAACACTAGGCAAGCATACACCGAAGCTAATGTTGCTAATGTTTTAGAAACAACGATTCGCATTTTGGAATGATAAAATGGTTTCAAAACTCAAGGCCAAGTTAACGACATGTTTTGCTTTGCGTGGTTGTCCATTGTCGACGCCGTCCGTACTGACATCCGCAGATACAGGGATCGTAGGAAGCTGTCATTACATTACGGATTCATATCTTAAAGACGCTAGCCTTTGCACCTACATTATCATACTTTCTTAAGATATTTCCTGTACTTGGCTCGGATATCATGTTTCTAGCAGGTTGGTGCATCTTCCAAATCTATATCTTTCCATATTTGGCGTTGGGCCAAATGGACTTACTTGATACAGATGCCTATATGTCTACGTCCGGGCCAAATAAAGTAGTAATTTTATTTTTTATTTCCATTTAATTCAGACATAGTCCATATTTTGTTAGTAATAGGCCGTTTGCCTGATTGTATCTTTCACACTTAAAGTCCACTACTATATATTATGGAACTTAAAACGCTTCATTTTGCCGTAGAATAATAATCATCCATAAATAAAAAAATCATTACAACAATAATCATTTAAAATTATAACAAATATACACTTTATGGTAAGTGGACATTGCCACCCAAGGACATCTGTAACAGTTCCGCATGGAACAGAGGTTCTTCCTGAAGCCTATTACAGTACTACTACTGAGGACTAAGATGGTATTTTAGTTGTCATCCACAGCTTTTTACCGTAACAGATTATCCCATACATTGAAAAAGACTTCGCCTCAGCTCTAAAGTAAGCAGTGATGGCCTCTCTATTAAGAGGTCCGAGGTTTGTATCCAAGGTACGCATCTCTGATTTTTCAAAATTAAGTGCGTCTTAGAAACTAATTATCACTTGCAACATCGTGAGATCGTGATACCTAAGAGATTTATAAAAAAAATCTCAAAGGTATGTGAAGTCTACCAATACGCACTTGGCCAGCGCGGTGGACTATGGCCTAATCCTTCTCATTATGAGAGGAGACCCGTGCCCAGTGGGACGATAATGGGTTGTTGATGATAATGATAATGAAGCTCTAAGTTAAAAAGTAATCAAGAATCGATTGCCGTTCATAGAAAAAACAAGATAAAATGTCTCATGTACTAAGACTTCAGAAACACCGTACCTGATGATATGATCTGTAATGATGAGCGGTGCGGAAGTGCCTGCTACAGATTAGAAATGTTAATGAATTCTCGCATCCATGTTATAGGCAGCTGGAAGTGATAAGGGCGATTATAAAGCGATTTTAGTGATGAGCATGTACTCGTATAAACAAAATTATGAGCGTGTCTGCTTTTGAGTTTTTTTTTATAATATAGGAGTAGCAGACGAGCATGCAGTCCACCTGATGGTAAGTGGCTACTGCCGCCCATGGACATCTGTAATCAACCCCAGATAGGATTAGATATTTCTACCCGAGGTCGGCCACAGATGCGCCGCTACCCCTGAGGACTAAGCTGGAACGCCTCGGAAAAGTATGTCTCCCTTACCACACCCTTCAAAACGGAACACAGCAGCGCCTAACAGTGCTGTTATTAGGCAGAAATAGGTGTGGCGGTGGTGCCGCCGGAGTTGAACCACAAAGGGTTCACAAAGGGGTCTTAGCTGCGATGTCGGCATTATTCCGCATAAATTACGACATCACAGCCATTAAACGGCTAACAGAATCGTCAGCTGTTTAAGTAATTTAATGGATTCCTTTATCATTTTGATAATATCTTAAAAAGCACCCCACACTTTTTTTACAATAAAAAATATTTTTATCTTATTTACACTATTCTTAATTCAAATTTAAAAAAAAATATTTTCTATTTTTTAGTTGGATTTTCTATAAAAAGTGTATTTTTTTAGTTTTTTTTAACTATTATTTATTTTTATTTCTAGTTATTTGTCTCTTCTAGTACACAATTTGGGGAATTCCAGGTGCCTGTAGAAGCAAGTAATTAACCAAGAGGACGAGTTTAATGAAATGATCATTGGCGCCGAATGTTCGCACCCGATAATGTCGCGTGACGTCACAAAGGCTTCTGATTAAACAATTTACACGAAATTATCAGGTAAAAGGAGTGGTAGCCTAGTAGTTGAAACTCGGGTTATAATCGGGAGGTCCCAGGTTAAAACTCTAAGCACGTTAGGTAAAAGCAGTTGCAGCCTAGTGGTTGAGACTCGGTTTTACAATCAGCAGGTCCCATGTTCAACTCCAAGCACGCGTCTCTGATTTTTCAAATTATGTTCTTATGTCAAATGTTAATGTTAATGCAAAGTTCTCAAAGGTGAATAAAGTCTACAAATCGCACTTGGCCAGCGTGGTGGTCTATCGCCTAATCCTTTCTCATACTGAGTGGAGACCTGTGCCCAGAAGCGAGCATACCTCTCATACCTCGTTTGCTGTTTATTTTAAAACTAGCTGACCCGGCAAACTTTGTACCGCGTCAAAATCTATTGATCAAATATATTTCATATAAAATATAGCCTATGTTACTCGTAGATAATGTAGCTTTCGAATGGTGAAAGAATTTTTAAAATCGGTCCAGTAGTTTTTGAGCCTATTCATTACAACCAAACAAACAAACAAAGTTTTCCTCTTTATAATATTAGTATAGATCTGGAGGCACGGCAGTGCCTCCGCCAAGTCGAGCCAAAAGAAGCGGCACGGCCGTACCATACTTTTCCCGAAGCAATTCGGCCCATTTTTGACCCCCTGTAACTTCGTTGCATATGAAGCTAGAAGCCTGAATTTTCAGGAGCCAAGCAAGCATTGTATAGACACGGTGTATTACCAATTTCATTTAATTTGAACCAGTAGTTTAAGAATTACAAGTAGTCAAAGTTCGTAATTTTGTCACTCACTGACTGACCGATCATCAAAATGTTTAGGCACTTCTAGCAGACATAGAAAGTTAAGATTGAGAATACAATTAGTGTTTAGTATATAACTCACGGAAAAACTATAATATTTTGCAATTTCTTTCCGGTTATCTAGATACACCAACTACATAAAATAACTTTGTATCCTATATAAGTATATAGGATTACAAAGTTACATTTGCAGTTAATGAATCTGTGTTCCTGTTCGCGAAATGTACGAGTAGTAGGGGAGCCCATGATGCTTAATGGGAAGAAACTCGAGCGAACTCGTTTGGACCTATACGATTGTATGGATTACACTTTAGTGAGTGAAAAAAAGTTTGTATGATATTTTTTGATTCACGGTGGGAATAGCTTCTAGAGGATTCGAAAGATGTAAAAAAATGAGTCAGACTGACATACTCAAGGCGCACCAGAAATATGTTTATCTGCTGGTTTGCAGTCATACGAGAGGTAAAAATGGAGAAAAAAATTACACCAGTGCATTAGATTTTCAAAAGGGGATATTAAGTTACCCCAGATGAGTCGCCCATTCGAAAGATTCGATTCGACTCTTCGAAAATGCAAAAAAAAATCGTTATCTTGACACACTCGAGGGCGTAAGATTATTATACAGGAAATTCCAGCTGATGTTTTACTTCTCATAACCCTTCATCTGACGATTTAGTGGAGGGGTCTTTTTATACCGACGATTTGAAAAAAAAAATGTATTTTCAGTGACGCTATCAGATAGTGTATGTACATATTCTCTTTTTAAATGACTGTTTTTTCACTACATAAACGTGTGCTATGATTATGATGTTACCCGTTTTCTAGCATTATTTCCTTTATATTAAAAAAAAAAATACCGCGCTCAAGTATGTCCAGGTAACGATTTTTTTGCAACCTTATTACGCCACCCTCAAATCGTCAGATTGTTATAAATTTATTGTTTTCAGCATGTAATTAAGCTACTATAGATTTCACGATATTTTCCCCGTGCGAACCCTCCAAATGGATGGTTTAAGATACTGTATAGGATGTAAGGTATCTTCCATATCTTAATCTGCCGCGTTCGAGTCACTCTCGAAATCCCCGCTTGGGCTCCCCTACTATTATAGGCGACGTCAATTGTTTTTATTCTTGAGACAAAAGAAGTATTCAATTCCAACTTCAATTTAACTTCAATATAAATAATGGGTGAAGTGCGAATCGAACTCGTACACTGAGGGTTCCGTACCAAAAAAACATGTGTTTTTTATATTTACTAATTGATATTATAGCAGCCATAGAATGCATTGTGAAAATGTCAACTGTAACATCTATTACGGTTCAATAGATAAAAAAAACGATAAAGTGAAAAACGCCAAAAAATAGCAGGTCCTTATATGTTTGTCCCTGTAGTTCCTGGACTAAAATGGGGCTACGATATCCCCTGCCTGTCGTAAGAGGCGACTAAAAGGGGGCTTCCGGAGTTGGGCGTGGCAAGAGTGGGAGCTCGAACCGTCCTATAAGTGTCCCCGGGAAGGACGGCGGTATGTGTGGTCGCATACCGTCATGAACACCGGATAGTTTGGGAGGAGCGAAACCTGCTCCCCCAGTGCAGAGCTCGATCGGGGCATCGCGCTTGGAGGACTTCGGTTGCGTTCCGTCGGAGATCCCAGGGTTCTCCAACAAACATTGAGGACGGCCACCGGGGGGTTTTAGTGCGGTAAAAGTCCCACATAACCCCGCGTCATTTCCACGTCAGCGGGTACCTTTTGAAGATTTCCTCTTCATAAAGAAAAAAAAACTCTCCTTTATTTCAAAGTTTTTCTTTTTATTTATAGTACTTGTTGTTAAAGTGGCCATTATTATACATATTCCGTAAAAAATTAAAGTTTATATCTATTAAGGTTCCAGAAATAGAGCTCTATGTCAGACAGAAAAACGGACAGCTTAGTAATAGGTTCCGTTTTTACCCTTTAGGTACGGAACCCTAAAAAGTAATATAATATCAAAAACATTCCGAATTTCTGACAAATGTCATGAGAATAAAAATAATATGTTACGGCTAATGTGCCTAATCAGATAAAACGCAGATTAGCTTGCCTATTACCTAAAGTACAAAACGAAGATTGTATCCATTTTCACCCCTTGACGTCGTTTCGTGCATGCCATGATGCCTCATCGTGTCATGAATTTACGACAAACATTGCATATTTTCAAGAAACAATATCGCTTTGCGGCATGATGTCGCTATGTGTCACGATACGTCGTTATGTCGTAAAAAGGCATATGTTTTAGCCCTAAGAACGAAAGTCGAAACGAACGAAAGAAAGTCTGAAAAGATGTTTCGAATTTTAATAAATAGTTAATCTGCATATTATTATCTTCTAGCTAATCTTGAGACTAACTAGTTAATGTATATGCTAACGTATTCTGCAATCTAACCGTAACATACACAAAATACAATAACTGTCGTGAGGTAAAGCAACTGTCACCGTATTATAAAATAATAATAAGTTTGTTTCCAAGGAAACAAATGTTTAGGCAAATTTCGCCCTTGTTGCTCTTAAATAAATGTCTGTATGAAAATAAGCATACATACATCGATATACTACTAATAAAGACGCATACATAATTATAAAATTTTACAAAGTTCACAATGTAAAATCCTTAATAACTTTTAAACGGGTTACCCTAATTACACAATTCCTTTTGCCCTATCCGTTTTAGACCTAAACCTACCAAATGGCATTAAAGACACACCAATATCTACACAAACAAAAAATCATGTTTTCAACTTACGTAATATTTGAAAAAAAATACACCCTCTATATTATTCCACTACCTCATAGTGTTGCTTATAAGGATAAAATTCTTGAAAGTAATGATAAATGACAAAGTAAAGGAAAAGCCTCATTTTTAAGAAAAAATATTTTTTTTCATAATAATGTGGCAGTTAAGTTACCGCCATTCATTAATTTAAACATTTCGCATATTAACAATTTTTTGGCCTTATGTTTTTAATCATTCTAAAGCGGACGTTTTGTTCTCCAAGAATTTATATTTTTATGTTCGACTTAGTTAAGGTTATTTTTAGGACCATTATAATAGATTTGTAAATTGCTATGCGTTTGTAACTTGCTATGCGTATGCGGAGTTTACATACAGATGTAAAGTTGACAATTTACGAGAATGACTTTTTCGAGTCAAATCCGAGTGATTACTTAACAAAGAGATATTGAAAATCATATTCAACGTTATTACGAAGTTGTAAACAACGAAAAATAAGAATTTACTAATTAATCAGTTATCTATTTTTATTAAAAAATAAATTCTCGGCGGGAACTTAGTTGCCAACCTATTACTTTCTCATACTAAGCCGTAAGTCATGGCCATAACATCGAAGAATTAGTTGATTAACTAACAAATTCTTCAATTTTATGACTTATGTATAGTCCTAAAGAATTAAACATAAGTCATATGTTATGTATAATCCTTAAGGATTAGTATGCCAAGGTATGAAAATATATGTATTTTCTTCAAAATTTTCCTTTTACTTTAATTTGTCATAACATAACATTACTTTCCAGAATTTTATCCTTATAAGCGACACTATCATATAGTGGAATAATATAGAGGGTGTATTTTTTTTAAAACTGAACTCGTTCGATTCCCGACTAAGGAAAAAGATATTTTAAAAAAAACTAATGATGCAGTTACAGTTTTTATCAAAATCGGCCTCGTAACACCTTTCAGCACTTTTCGCTAATGCACTTTTCGATATTGTTCGGTGAAAAATATGGTCTAGCTGAAAATATTTATTATTAATATACTTTGCAAGTAATAATTTTAAAAATAACTACAGGTTGAATTCAGAAGACTAATAATTTAAGTATGATTTTGTTATTGGTGAGTAAACTTACTGAAAAAGGATTTACTGTTAATTTCCTGAAAAACGGTTGCACTATTAGTAACTCTATGGATAATATCATCGCAACTGGCCAGAACGTACATGGTATACATAAATTTGAACAATTTGTCAAATCACCGATATGTGATTTGACAATGTCAAATAAATATTGGCATAGAAGACTAACCCGTACTAATCCGGAATATATGCGCATTTTAAAGAATATTGTGACTCGTCTTGATGATGTGAACATTACGACGGATATGTCGACTAGTAAGAAACCATTTCCAAAACTCTGAACGGGAGCGAACGATGTACTGGAGATCGTACATACAGGTTTATGTGGTCCCATGGAAGCTACTTCATTCAACGGTTCAAGGTACATGTTATTATTTATCGACGATTATACTCGAATGACATATGTTAATTTTCTCAAATATAAGAGTGAGACTTTACAAAATTAAAAAAATATAAAGTTCGCGTTGAAAAGGCAACTAGCAAGTCGAACAAGTGTATGAGATCGGATGGTGGAACGAAGTTTTGTAATAGAGCTTACGATATTTTTTTGGCAACAAATAAAATTCTACATCAGAAGGCGATATATAGTATATACCACCAAACATAATGGTATAGTTCAAAGAGCTAACAGAACTATTATCGATAAATAAATTGAAGCAAATTTGAGCAAGAGCGTTAAATATTGTGATTTATATCAAAAACTGGAGTCCGACTGAGACAGTGAAAGACTACGTGCCACTAAAAATGGTCTGGGAAACGAGTAGATGTTACCCATTTATGCTTATTTGGATGTGCAGCGTATACTCTTATACCAAACAAAAAAGACGAAAATAGGATGCAAAGTCAAAGCCAATGATATTTGTCGGATATTCATAAGAAGATATCGATTATTTAATACGAAGACACGTGAAATCACAATCAGTCGAGGTGTTACGTTTTTAGACGATGTTTATCCTGAGGATAACGGGAGTAATTCCAGTTGTCAAAATATTAACTTTTTCGATTTAATTTATTGTCATGTTCGAATGAAAGTGATGATGAATGAAAAGAGTGCATGACTGATGCGGGTGTTACAGGTGATATAGGTGTACGTGTGCCTGCGGTTACAGATACAATTGATGTAAGTAATGTGACTAATGCTATGACGGATGTAAGCGAGTCTGAAGTAATGGAACGTGAATCTGTTCATATAAGTAATGATAGTAATAGGCGTTATCCTGTTAGAGAGAGGAAATAAACTAAATTTTACAACTTTTTAACATGTGATTTAATTTCAGAGAGTGGTCCTGTAACGGCCTAAGTGTAGGCCTGATCGTAATTTGTGCTAAAATAAAATCAAACTTTAGTTCTTGTTGGACCTGCGCGTGATAACATGCTTATAGATGACTGAGTGATTATTTGAGACCAAAAACAATGTTTTTTAAAATTATTGCAAGCGTTTGGTATGTCCGTTTGTAAGTCCGTGTCAACTTCAATGGAGGTTGATTTGAAATAAACAAAAGGTAACTCAGATAGTAACAGTAGTCTACCGTGTCAGAGTTTAGTGGAGATTCAACTATTTAGCCAGTTCCACGAAAGAGTTACGTTTGGTAGTATTTATGTAGAGTTTTGTTATAGGTGGGTAATATAGATAAAGGGGGCGTATTGTAAGAACCTTTTTAATATAAATTGTAATCTATATTAATGGTTGTGTATAAAATGATATTGTTCGGTGACTCAAGATTAAAATAGAAATGAATAAAAGCGTGGTGTAGCGGAAAATATGTTTTATTAATATACTCTTCAAATAATAATTCTTACAATAACTACAAATATTACCTACAAAAAAGAACGCTCATTCTCGTAAGACAGTGAGAGGGCTTTAAAAAAATCTGTTGTTGACATTTAAGTAATAGAAGGTCCCGGAAAAGAAAAAAAGTAGGCATACCTACAAAAAGGAATGAGATGCCATCAAAAACACTGCTTGTAAAAAAATCCAAGCCTCGCCATTCAGCTCTTCCACCGTAAAAAGTCGTAAGATCCATGCAATCCAAGTCGGTTGATGCAGTCTCTACTTAAGAGACCTTCTGTCTTAAGGTATTATCTCACTATCTAACCTAACAACATCTATGGGACCATATCAATATTAAAAATATTTTATGTTTCAAATAAATAGATTGGACTTGGCAATCGTAGTAATGTTACTCATGTGCTGCGATATGATGCGATTAAAACACAATGTGAACTGTTTGTGGTATCACCGCTTCCAGCGGCACCAACGCTAGATTATTTTTTGCGTCTTAAGCGCTGCTATGTTCTAGTTTCAAGAGTGCGGTAAGGAAGATATACTTTTCCGAGGCGCTCCAGCTCAGTCTGTTTCCTCTATATTATAAAAAAACAATGTATCTCACAAGTTTATGTATATTAAATTAAATTAGTTTGTTTAGTACGATTGCCAAATCCAATCTATTTATTTGAAACATAAAATATTTTTAATATTGATATGGTCCCATAGATGTTGTTAGGTTAGATAGTGAGATAATACCTTAAGACAGAAGGTCTCTTAAGTAGAGACTGCATCAACCGACTTGGATTGCATGGATCTTACGACTTTTTACGGTGGAAGAGCTGAATGGCGAGGCTTGGATTTTTTTACAAGCAGTGTTTTTGATGGCATAAATATTTTTCTTTTATAATTATTACCAACTATTCCTACCTAATATGGTAGCTATTGGATGATATTTAAGTGCAAACAGAAAGTAATTTTAAAGTCCTAATTATTATTAGCCTTATCTGCTAGCAAGCACAATATAGCCATTTCAACATAACCATCAAATAAAAAAAGATTAGTAAACCCTCCCCATTTAGAGCCAATGTTGAGGCCTTCAAGAATCTTTATTCAGTTGAAAATTGTCACCGTTTTCCAGTTAAACTTAATTTTGTGCAAATTGCTTAATTACTACACCATGTTATTTTAACGTACTAATAATCGTTTTCATTAACATTTTAATAATTTACAAAATTTAAACATAATTCCAAACAATGATAGTATACTTGATTTCTACGTGCCTGGAGTCCGAGGTTCGAATCCCAGGTACTTCTGATGTTCAAAAAAAAGTTACGTGCATACTAAATTATGACTTGCTTTAAATGTGAAAGAAAACTTTGCAAAAACTTACATGTCTAAGCCTTCTTAAATAAAAATAAAAATTACAAAGGTGTATGAAGTCTATCAATTCGCACTTGGCCAGCGTGATGGACTATGGGCTAAACCCAGTGGCGGACTAAGTTTGTTGGAGGCGGTCCGGGGCGGAAATGTTGAATGAGGCCCGGGTCAGAAAGTTGAATAAGGCCCCCAGGTTGATCTAATTTTGCATTTTTGCAAATGTCTACAAGGGAATTTTTGGTGCCCCCCCCAGGATTAGAGGTCCGAAGCACACCGCTCCTGCCGTCCTCCTTAGTCCGACGGTGCCTACATCCTTCACTCTGAGAGGAGAACCGTGCTCAACAGTGAAAAAACGCTTTCTACACTGACAGCTCCACACTCAGATTCCGTGTATCACTGATGATGGATGATGATGGTGATGATGGTGATGGAGACACACAGAGACAAACACACAAACACCCAGACCCAGAAACAGAAACCTAAATTCATCATTTCGATATCTGTCTGGCCGGGGATCGAACCCGGGACCCTCAAACCGGTATGGTTACCGCTCAGTTACGCGGGTCCTCAAAGTGAGGCAGTAATGGCTTGATGACAACGATTTAATTAATCGTATCCATCTCATATATAAAATTCTCGTGTCACAGTGTTAGTTACCGTACACCCCCGATACGGCTTCACCGATTTTCACCAAATTTTATATGGATATTCAGTAGGTCTGAGAATCGGTTACTCTCTATTTTTCATACCATATAAGGGTTGTTCACCCTTAACATTTTTTTTTATTTATATGGCAACACAACGCTTGGCGGGTCAGCTAGTATAGTATATATGTAACTTAAACTAACGCATTAGGTTACCCTGTAAGGTTAGTTGTAAGTAAGACTGTATTGTATAAATAAGTTATTCGGAATATAGCCTACAAAAGGCTTCGCAAGCTTCCCGGTGTTAACTTTAAACAATGCAAGTTTCAGTTCCGTTAACTAAGCACTAGTTAGTACTTTGAATTTAAATTTAACGAAATATACGAGTATTAAGAGCTTGTAAGCGTTTTGTTAATGTGAGAATGGCTGTATTTAATTTATCCTTAGGTCTTATTTATATCTTTTATATAATATAGGGAGAGCAGACGAGCATCAGTCCACGTGATGGTAAGTGGCTACTGCCGCCCATGGACTTCTACAATCAACCACAGATATGATTAGATTGCTACCAGCCACAGTTGCGCCGCTAACCCTGAGGACTAAGCTGGAACGCTTCGGAAAAGTTTATCTCCTTTTTCCCTTCAAAACAGAACACAGCAGCACTTAACATTGCTGCATATTAGGCAGAAATAGGCGTGGCGGTGGTCCTGCCGGAGTCGAACCACAAATTTTCTATTAAAATAAACTTAATATTTAATTATATAACAGTATTGGACGTATATTAATAAACAGAAATCAAATTGAAACAGTTAAAAATACAGAATTATAAGTTTAGAGTATCCAGTCATCTATAAATGTGAAATCCAATTTTCTAATATAAAAGGAGCCAATACTGAGTTTAATAATGGCGCGAATATCAAGATGACGAGTGGTCGTACTGTAAGAGATAAGAGATAAACGATGAAATATTATCGCATTTCCCTATCTATTATATTTTGAGTTTGAAAACATTAGAAATAACCGAAACGGAAATAAGTAGTATAAGTAAAAGTGCTACAACACAAAAAGAAATAGCTACAAGTAAATTATAACAAAAAGCGTCGGATCGTAGTTATGGGTTTACTATTACAGCACGAGTTTAGGAGGAATACATAGTTTATAAGCAGGATTTGGCTAGTGGCAGGAATTTAGGCTACTACTTGCAGGTCTTAGCCTCAGGTGGGAATCTGGTCTTGTCTGGGGTTGAAATGAAATGAAATATATTTATTTTGTATAGGCCAACGATGGCACTTACAAATTGTCAGGTACAATATTTTTCTTAAACTACTACCGGATCGGAACGCGACCTCTACTGAGAAGATCCGGTAAGAAACTCAGTGGGTTTGTCTTTTTTTTTTAATAATATTATTCTCTTTTTTTAATGCCATCATGTTTACATTTAATGTAGCTCCTTATCTAGCTAGCTTTAGCTCCAGTATCTTGCTTTAAATTTATCTAAAAAAGAAGTTCGTTCAGCAAGATACGCTACACTTTGACATTTTCTTAATTAATTAATAATTTTGTTATTGATCAGTCCCAAACTGTTTCATCATCAATATAATCAGAAATTTTATAATAAGCTTTACGACTAAGTTTGATTTTGATTATGGCTTTAAATCTATTAATTGACAAATTTCTAATTTCGGAGGGAAGTTTATTATAAAAACGTATACATTGACCCATAAAAGAATTACTTATTTTGTGGAGACGAGTAAGGATGTCCGTGGGTGGCAGTAGCTACTTAACATCAGGTGAACTGCATGCCCTCTGCTAATACTATTATTATAATATTTAAAAAAATAAAATAGGTTTCCTCCAATAAACAAATGAATGAAGGACGACCCTAAGTTTCATATTTTAGTAAAACTACGTTATATCGCTTTAACGTGCTATTCGCTCATATTTCTCAGTGCAACCAGTGTTTGAGGGGAATAGAGAAAAAAAACTTAATAACAATCGAAGATGAAATCTTTTCTACTTCTTTGTGGAGCTTATTGGATTATCTACATAGAGTTGTTACAACCAGGATTAAGTATAGGGATCGAAGGACCGAAAGTTTAGTTTCTTGTTCATGTTTGAATCTTGATTACAGTTTCTCTCTTATTTTCTATATCCGGAAGAAAAACTTATTTGATATAGGTGTTTTATTTAAAAAACATATTCTTCTACGAGTGTATGTATAATAGTGAAATGTATAAACCACCACGTTTATGGCATACACCCCGCTGAGAGGAGACCTCTGTCCAGCCATAGGAAAGTAATGGTTTGACGACGAAGAAATTTAATAAGAACAATGTAGGATAACCTTAATAACAAGTGATAATGATTTTTATCTTCTTCTTTAAATCGTCATTCGGTGATTTGCAGCGCTAATAAAAGCAGCATTTGAAAATGAATTTCAATGTTAATTTCTGTATTTATCAAACTTATACAATTCTTTGTTATAGTTACACTCTTCGATCAAATATGTACTCGAATGTTACACTACATTAATGAATTAAATTGAAAATTCTAAGACTAAATTTTAATGGAGGTAATAACATCTCTATATATTAATGAAAACTGCAGCTGACACAAATTTACATTAAAGTTTCCGTTAAAATTTACTTTTTCCATCAGTTCGGAGGAAGTGAAGCCTCCGGTAATAAAAAAAGCTTTATTTTCCTGCGAAGATAGCAAAAATATATCCCTATTATATTGGCAGTATTATTTTCTTCAGTATTAATCTTTTCAAAATGAGATATTATTTATGGATTCGTACACAAAATATTAATTTCGGTAATACTTAATTATGATGAAACCTATGAAATTGTAATATTGGACTGAAGGACGAAGTTATTTGATTAATTCAAACGTTGCTTAGAATATTTTGAAATGAGTTCACAAAATAATAATCCGTGAATAATATTGTTTCCATGTATACACTACAGTACATCTATGAGAATGTTAAAACCTGTGTGCCACAATAAAATCATTTGATTTAAATCATACCTGCATGCCTGAGAAATCTTAAAAAAAAAGGTTTCAAAGGTATGTGAAGTCTACCAATACGTACTCGGCCAGCGCGGGGGACTATCGTCTAATCCTTCTCATTCAGAGTCAGTCATTCTGAGTTGATGATGATCTGAATCATTAAGATTCTCCACTAAACTCCAGAGTACACTCTGATGATGGAGCAAGGAGGTGAATAGTGAAACTCTTCAGCTATTGGTAAAACTTATAAGTCTGTGCTCATGAGAGTTTGAGTTTTGAGGAGTTCAATAGATTGAGCTTGGGCATGAGGCTGCTGAAGATGAAGCGCACCTGGCTTCGTGGAATAGTGGAATTTTTCAGTAGCATTCGTAAACTCTTCAATGTTAGACTTATATGTTGAGTTTAGAAGTCCAATAGATTGAGATTGGTATTTTAAATGTAAAAAAATATATAGTTAAAAAAATAAATAATAAAAACACGTTTTAGTTAATAATCGTTAATATACTAAAAATAATTATAATAAAAAAGCAACCCACGACTCTTTAACACGAAAAAACAAAAACAACACAAAACAACAAAAAATCTTTATTCAAATTTTTTTTTATTTATATTTCGATTTTAAAACTAACTAACCAACACTCCAAGAATCACAATCCAACAGACCTTGAAAAATGCCATAAAATAATACCCGGGTGAAAGTGATCGTATTATCCAAAGGAGGCAATATTCGGCTTTCATTTGGTCCAGGATTTGAAGGATTTCACTTGAATTTGATTTTACTGAGCGGCGTTATTCCAATTCTTTAATAATTCTTTGCCCGTGGTACAAGATTTGGGACATTTTTAAAGGACCGCTACGGGTAATTTTTTCGAGCATATGTTATTTAGGTATCTATGTAGTTGGCACGCCCTGCAGCCTAAACGGCTTTCAAATCTACGGATTTTAAATATTAATGTGTCGAAAAACAGTGGGAGTAATGTATTATTTAGCGGATTTCCTTAGTATAATTATCTAGTATCTATTTAGATCAGATATTTGGCGTATCATGGCAAATAAACATATTTCTATACAATCATTGGTCACACACATATAGAATGATATTATTTTGTCTACATACGATGTTTGTCGATATAAATGCATTAATGCGCAATAGTGTTATCTAATCTGGGGTTGAATATAAATGTCCAAGCGCGGAAGTAGCCACTTATCATCAGCTAGTCTGCATGCTCGTTTTCTATATCTCTGTTATAATATCTCTATTATAATAGCCACGAATTATTTTAAAACATATTGTACCTAATAATCTAACTATTATTGAACAAATAATCTAAATATTATTGAAGACATGTTGACATGTTTTATATCATATTTTTTATAATATAGGAGTAGCAGAAGAGCATACAGTCACCATACTATAGTGTCACGTCACGTCATCAATCCATTATTAAACCACTGTTGGGCAGAGGTCACCTCTCAGAATGAAAAAGATTACGCCATCGTCCACCGCGCTGGTATTGATAGACTTCACATACCTTTGAGATTTATTTATATAATACTATAGTATATCGCTTCTTCTCCATAACGAAACACCTTGTGAAGTGGTGGTAGTTGTATTGACATTCAAAAAGTGCTCTGTAAAGAACCTATTTTGAATAAAAAAAAAATGATTCGATTTGTTTTGATATCATATATTTTTTGATATTTTTAATATCAACGTTGATATCTTATAACTTGCACCATACCTGCAATATACGGAAATAATATAGGTATTTTATACCTCGGAAGGAGCTGATTGAAATAATATTGGTATTGATTCCGACACCTTATAAATCGTGAGGCTTATTTTGAGTGATACGTATTTCCGATTGAGGGAAATGGTTCGTGAAAGAATAAAATGTAATTTCGTATACTGTTGCGTAAGGCTTAATGTAGGAAACAGATTTTCTTTTATGTAAGACTGTAGTAGGAAACTGGTTGATGTTAATGAACTCGGTCGGCATTTAAGGGTTCGAGGTTTGAATCCCAGGCACGCACCTCTAATTATACAAACTACGCACCTAACGTACTAGAAATTAATTATCTTTTGCTGAAACGTTGAAGTTACATCGGGAGGAAGCCTGCATTACTGAGAGTTTGAAAAAATGCTTAAGGTCGTTTGTTCACTGCACCGTTACCGAGCCGATACCGAGAACGAGATTTATTTCGGGCCGATTTTAATATGTCGTGACGGCGATAGTTTGTCGATCGCGACCGATATCGGCGGTTTATTTTTTTCAATCGATATCGGCATATGACGACAGTGTATATACAAGTTCTAACGTGTTTTATATTGCCGTCACATCGGCCCGACAAAAACTCGGTGCCGATCTAGAGGTCACGCCAATCTACTCGAAATATCGGTGGCCGGAATGACGGTGCTCGGGTGATGGGCGTGCGGTGGACAAGCTGGCTATAGTAAATGTATGTACGCTACTTCGGCGCCGTCATTAATTATCGGTCTAAAGGGGCGAATTTCAGTTTACCGATGTGAGCTTTATAGAGATGAGATTTATGAGAGTGAGAAAACTTTGTTTTTTTGTTTGATTGTAATGAATAGGCTCAAAAAGTAATGGACCGATTTTAAAAATTCTTTCACCCACATTATCCACGAGTAACATAGGCTATATTTTATATGAAATATGTTTGATAAATAGATTTTGAGGCAGTGCAAAGTTTGCCGGGTCGGCTAGTGTTAGATAAAATCATATTTTTTACCCGGCTGCTGAGGGGAATGTTTATGGAGCGTAAGTATGTATGTATCATTCGTTGGCCTGCCCTACAGCCCGAACGACTTGACGGATTTTAACATACGAGTGATAAAGTGTCGATGGATTTGTCTAAACTGTGGAATTGTCTATAGGCTTGACTTTTAAGCAGTCAGTATTGCTATAATAGTAAATTGTTGAAATAACTATAGTTTTTATTTTTAAGCAGCCGAATTTTTTACCACGCTTTTATTAGCTTGACCTGTACCTGTGTTTGTAACGGAATCTTTGAACTCGATTTTTACCCACTTCTAACGGTCAGATTAATTTAAAATTTTGAACAATTATGAAGGACAATGACAATACACGATTTAAATAATTGTATCCCATTCACCTCATCAGGATTGTCTAACAATATTCTAACTAATAACAATATTCCTAGTGCGATTTTAGCGCGGTTTTTAGTTTTTACACTATAATTATTTGTATAGATAAATATAATAACAAAATACAAGATTTGTTTTTTTATAATAGTTTCTATTGTAGTCATTAGAATGTGACGTCACTACTTGAGACGTCATAGGGCAATTAATCATGAACATACGACCGAAATTGATGCAATATCTAAAGTAGAGCAACGAGATCAATCAAACGTTTTATATTCAAGGGCTGTAAGAAAATAAAGAATATGTATCCATATCGCGAGATTGGTGGCTATAAATCTCACCTTCCACCAATTTTAGTACCGACGATATGAGGCAGTATAAAAACCACATAATCTCGGCTCGTTACTCGAGAATATCAACGCTATTGATATAGAAAACATCTTATACGATATTGTATGAAGAAATAGATATTTCGATGCTTAATGTCAGTTTTATTTTGCATTTTCTTGTCTTATCCTGGGATTCGGCTCGGAAGACCAACCTTTTTGAGAAAAGCGTTTTTGATTTTTTTGCCTATTACTGAGACAATTCAAATTTTACAACATACTGAAGCTGAAAGTAATCAAACATTATCAGAAAATGAACTGATACTTTTTGCCACTGTTAGAAAATGATGGAATTTTGTTGATAAGTATTTAAGATTTCGTAAAAAATAACTTTTTCGCCACCAAACAAAATTTTGATTACTTTTAGGTCCTCCAAATCTATATATAGTTCATGCTTACAGTCTCATTATAGTGACCATGTCATTATGGTATTTAAAGGCAATGAAGATATTTCCTTGATGGCTGGTAGAGATATTTGCGGCCACGTTGTATTGTAATGAAACCTGTATGTTATATGAATAGAGGAAGGGTATGCAAACAAAAAAATATTTTATTTTATGTCGTTCTAAAGCAGCACGTCACAGAAATAAATTAGAGAGATGCCAAAATCTTTGGACTCGCATATTTACAAGCAAATTAAAGAATCCGGCTCGAAGGACCAAATTGAAACAAAAAATAATTGAGAGCAAATATTTCAACAAACCATTAATGACTGATATAAAGATACATCGTTATTACAGAGCAGTGAAGCGGGATATATGGGCTATTGACATTATTACATGTTCACTCTTATGAATATGGGGAAATAGAAATTGTTTTTCTGAAACCCATTTTTAATTGTAAAAATGTCTTTGTCCTAAATTAATAACGAAGGGAATGAGATATGAATACCACGTAACCATCATTAGCATTGGATTATGGCACAACCACCACACCTATTTTTTTGTAATATAGAAATGGCATCATGGCATCAATGCTGAGTGAGTGCCTTTTCCGTATGCAATGTATATATACAAGCATAGGGATATGCTGAAACTTACCTAAATAACTATTGTATTTTTATTCTGCTGTGTTGTTTTAGTATGTATCATGAGTTTTATATGTACCTATATCCCATTCTTTTGTAATTAACTTAAGTAACTTGTAATTGATATGTGTATGTACAATGCATAACGTAATAAAGTTATTTCATTTCATTTCATTTCAGAAATAGCGAACAAGTATGCATTCTACCTGATGGTAAGTGGAAACCACGGCCTATGGACATCTGTGACTAATTTCAATAAAAGTAGCCTTATCTGAGGACGGCCATAGGTGCGTCCCCTGAAGACATAAGTTGGAACGCTTATGATAAGTACTTCTCCCTTACCACACCCTTCACAGAACACAATAGCGAACACTGCCATTATTAGGCAGAAAAAGTTTTGTGATGCCTTCGGTGCAAATAACAAAGGGTTCTACTTTACAAAACTGTCCATAAAAAGTGACAACCATATTTCATAACCGAGCTCATGTGAGTGCATCCAGAAGGAAACTGCCTCTGCAGCCAGCGTAGCGCGTGGGCATCAGATTTGCGATTAGCTCCGGGACCAGTACACATTGCTGGCTAAAACAGTGAACGTGACGTCATAATGACGTAACACATATTTCCGCGTAAAACAGCAATATTAAGCACTAATTTTAAACGGTGTGGTAAGCCAGACATATTTTCTGGAGTTGATCAAAGATGACTGGGGCTGGAAGTAGCCACCACCAGGGGGAATTTATGCCCATTTGATATTTCCGTATTACAAAACTAGCAATATGGTACCATATGGGTTATATAAAAATATAACCCATATGGAGACTCTCACAATTTAGAGGAATTCAGCGACACCTCATAATATGTAAAAATCCATCAAATCATTTAGGCTGTAGCGCATGTCGAAGAATGAGACTTACATACGCTCGAAAAACATTACCCTCCACAGTTGCATAAAAAAACTTTGGTTATTTCATAAAATTGTGCTCGTTCGCCATCCTCTCTCTCCGTGTGTCACGCGCAGCATGGACCGAACGCATTTCACGCTTCACGCACTCGGTAGTCTCTTGACACGTAATTTAATGCGCCCGTGTTTACGAGGACCGCTAAATGTTTGCTCGCTGATTTATGTGGACGTGTGTCACGTAATGTTGGTCCGATATCTGTAGTGTGTTGAATTTCGGTACGTAATAATGCCTGTTATTAATCAATCTGTTACAATTTTACCTATCCAAGATCGAAAAAACGCATTCTACACTCACAGCCCCACATTATGATTCCCAGTTTCACGTCAGACCGGTATTGTGTCAAAAACGTCTTACATGAAGAAATTGTCAAATGTCGATCTGGGCGACCTGTCACATACATATCTTGGGTTCGATTACCGGCGAGGCAGACTTCACTGAGGTATACAAGGCGTTCGAGATCACTTATCTGAACCAGAACCGTGGTATCACCCGATCAAATTTATGTGTTCATCTAACCAGAAAATTTTGAATAAACTTAACCAAAACATGAGACGTGTTACATCTTCGGAACGGAAATTAAGGGTGATCGCGGGAATGACTTTTCGATACAGGGGATGAGACCCTTAAACTGAGATGTTCGTGCGATAAAACCAACGTAAACTGGTTTAAGCTGGTTTGCGGTGGATTGAACTTGTTCTATAGGTCTATGGATAGAATTTTGTAAGAAAAATAACACATTTTTTACTTTTTTAATTTTTATGAATAATAAAGTTCGTTGATCTGATTTTTTTGTTTCTAAGTTACTTTATATGTGCTAAAAGGAAAATTTAAATCATATCTCTAAGTAGTAGTAGGTATGTTAAGAATGGTAATTTCAATATGACTCTTACAAATGTTCAATTATGTCTGCAAAAGTGATATGCAACTGCAATTCTGCAGTACGATGGTTCTAAAACTGCATTTCTGCAGTGGCATAATGCACCCCATCACTATGCTGTAAAGAAAATTAGACAATGCCCAGTATAAAATTCCAAAAAAATACTTTTAGGTCCACGAAAGTTGGACCAATTGTTTATTAACAACGTAAATAAATAGTCTCTGACAGCTTCTAATGTTTTTGCAAGTTGACGGCGAAAAAATACTTCCGTAACATTAACATCACTTTGCAAAAAGGTCCTATTAAAAATTTTGCCGCCCCCTAAACGTGCCACTCGAGCGCGCAAATTGAGTTTGAAGACTCTTCTTATAGGAAATGCACATAAAATACGAAAAATCTTTATCTTAAGATACTCTAGGCATCTGCGTTTAACGTTACGTTATTTTTACATTTTACGTTACGTTAAGGGTGACGTTACGTTTGAGTTTTACGTTTCGTTATGCACCGATTTACTTTACGTAACGTTTACTTTTTACGTTATCTGCGTTTTATCCAAGTCATATCATTTAGCCACTAAAGGTCACCCATCCAACCCCCATCCGCGGCCGACATTGGTTAACTTTGTAGATCGGCTACCTTCTACAATAGCCGTCGGTTGTCGTTTAATACTTATTGTATTAAGTTTTCATTACGTAACAAAACAACTCCTTCAATAACAGAGACGAAGAACAAAGGCTCATTCCATTCATAATATAATTAGGGCGTGTACACAACACATGAGTAACAATATTGAGAAATACAGCCGCTGGAGACAAACCACAGAGGGTTCTACCTCTACTACCTTTAAATGCCGTTAGGTGCGAGGTTTGCCGCCCCCGCTGTTAACCATTAGTACGTAGGAGGGATAAATACTGGGTTGAAACGCCACAAATAAGTATGTCTCCTTTACCACACCCTTCAAACCAGAACACCGCAGCTTTGAACACTGGTACTGAAGGTAGAAATAGGTATGTCGGTGGTTGCGCCGGAGTCAGTTTATAAAGACGCTTACTACAATCATAGTCCCACACTAGGATTCCCTCTATCGTAGGTGCCATGGACACACACACAGACGAATAAACAAACACCCAGACCCACAGCAGATATCTAAATTCACCATTCAGATGTCTGTCTGGCCGGGGATCGAACCCGGAACCCTTTGTGCGTCATACCGGCATAGTGACACGTCACCGGTTCTAGCGTCTATTTTACTTGAAATGAAATATATTTATTACTTACAAATTGTCAGTTACAATATTTTCTTAAACTACTACCGGATCGGAACGCGACCTCTACTGAGAAGATTCGGTAAGAAACTCAGTGGGTTTGTCTTTTTTAATAATTTAATAATAAATTTAATAATTTAAATGCTATCATTTTTACATATAATTCATAAAGCATTAGTTCCAGTATCTTGCTTTACATTTATCTAAAAAAAGAAGTTTCTTCAGAAAGATACGCTACTTAGACATTTTATTAATTCACTTCAGAACGTAGTCATGTGTGAACACCACTTTAGCCACTGCGGGCAGCACGTACCGATAAAACGGCATCGATCTGATTTTTCACATAAATAATAACAATAAAATATACCCCCAGAGAAATAAGTGTTGTCGCAGTAAAACAATATTTTCGTTGGACCGCACGCCTGCGATTTTATGGACCAACGACAGTTTATGCGTCACGCGTGAAATAAGTGATTTCGTGTTGACCTCAGACAAAAAACAACGATAACGCCTCGTGCCACTGAAGGATGACTTGCACTTGGTGCTCACTTGTTTTTAAATATAGGAGTAGCAAACGAGCATGCAGTCCACCTGATGGCAAGTGGCTACTGCCGCCCATGGACATCTCTAATCAACCCCAGATAGGACTAGATGTAGATACCTGAGGTCGGCCACAGATGTTTCACTACCCCTTAGGACTAAGCTGGAACGCCTCGGAAAAGTCTGTCTCCCTTACCCTTCAAAAGGGAACACAGCAGTGCCTAACACTGCTGTTATTAGGCAGAATTTTTTGGCGATTGAACTGGTTTTGTCGTTATATCAAAATGCGTTTTTGCGACTGATCCACGGCGTCGCTGAAACTGGCACGAGTGCATGCTTGTAGTATGAGCAGCGTAAAAGGCGCGCACAGTTTTAACACGCGCGGTGCATGGCGCGTTCGAACACGGCGGTCGAACGCTTGTTTACTATTTTATTTTATCATATAAGAGTAGCAGACGAGCATGCGGTCCACCTGATGGTAAGTGGCTACTGCCGCCCATGGACATCTGTAATCAACCCCAGATAGGATTAGATGTAGATACCTGAGGTCAGCCACAGATGCGCCGCTACCCCTGAGGACTAAGCTGGAACGCATTCGAAAGTCTGTCTCCCTTACCACACCCTTCAAACCGGAACACAGCAGCGCCTAAAACTGCTGTTATTAGGTAGAAATAGGTGTGGCGGTGGTGCCGCCGGAGTCGAACCACAAGGGGTTCTACCACCTTCCAAGTCATGTGAGTGCCTCGGCTTCATACTGCGGACCCACGTTGTGTCTCCTAGACCGTATGGAGCGTACGTCCGTTGGGTGCCTACACACCAATTTCCGCGGACGCCGTTTATGCCAATAGGCGTTTTATGCATTCTGGTGCATCGAGCCTCCAAAAGTAAGTGCGATCGGCACTGAAATTTGTATAGGGTGTAGGGATTGACGGCTGCATCTATTTTTCGAAAAGCAGTTAAATCGTCGTTGTTGATTCTAAAAGTAACAAATGTGTAGGGGCCCTTATAGTTGTATTGCAGCAATTGGTCATGATTTACAGTATGTATGCGTAACGTTACCGTGTTGCAATTTTTTGTTTTAAAGGCTGTCTGTTTTTATTTTGGTCTGAGGTTTATCTGTCAACTGTATGGCATTGGTTGGGAACCGTAGTATTACAGTACTACAGATTGTTATTACTTACTACTCATAGTAAATATACTGGTTTAGTGAAGGAGCACGACCTTATTTTAGGCTCACATACCTATCTTTCCCATTTAGAATATGACCTACATAAAACATCAACTATTGCACTGACCTTTTCAAATATTCTGTTACAAAATAGCGAACAGTTATTGCTAAAATAGTCAGTTAACAAACGCCAATGTAAACAGTTTTTTAATAACTTTACGTTACACAGTTCTCAATGTTTGCTGACAGCCGTCATTGCAATATCAGCGGTTGGGACTGATAGATTTATTGCGCCGTGAGATTTGCTGTACAATATTGTCGTTTGGTGTGATTTTTAATAAACTTGTGGATATGAAAAAGCAAATTAACATGAATTTTATTATCTGCAATCAGGTAATAAAAATAAATGGAAAGTATTTTATCTATAACTTAAAGAGGAGTTTTGTAATATACATATATATATATATATATATATATATATATATATATATATATGTATATTACAAAACAAAATGGCCATCAAGCAACTAGACGCATACCAAATCACACAGCGCAATAAAGCTGTCAGTCGCAACCGCGCAATGCATTCTGAATTTCAGCGTATATTGGCAATGTTAAAGTTTAAAGTTAAATAAAAATTGTAATAGCAAGATTGTAATACCTAAGAATGAGGCATACATACGCACAAAACATACATACGCTCTAAAAATATTATCCTCCGCAATCAGATAAGAAAAATAGAGGGAAATTATTTTATCTATAATTTAAAAAGGAAATATTTAAATATATTCCAAAACAAAATGGCCATTAGACAACCAGACGCAAATCACACAGCGCAATAAAGCTGTCAGTCGCAACCGCGCAGTGCATTTCAGAGTACATTGGCAACGTTAAAGTTTCGAAGTTAAATAAAAATTGTAATAGCGATACTTAAGAACGACACATACATACGCACAAAACATACATATGCTCGAAAAACATTATTATCTGCAATCGGGTAATAAAAATAAGCAGAAAATATTTTATTTATAATTTAAAAAGGAAACATTTAGATATATTCCAAAACAAAATGGCCATCAAGCAACCAGACGCATACCAAATCACACAGCGATATAAAGCTGTCAGTCGGAACCGCGCAGTGCATCTTGCTTTCAGCATACATTGGCAACGTTAACTTTTTAAACTTATACAAAAACTGTAATAGCGATACCAAATAATGAGACATTTACAGGGTGATTCTTTCAAATGGGCCGTCAGGGCCAAATCAGAAACTATAAGGATTAGCGAAAAATTATGAAAGGAGTTACGAGGCCGTTTTTGATGAAAACTAATACTACATATACATACATACATACACACATATATACATATATACATACATACATATATACACTATACATTGTGTGTTGTAACATTATTCTACGCAAGAAGGTAACAAAAATATACGGAAAGTATTTAAATATATTCCAAAACAAAATGGCCATTAAGCAACCAAACGCAAATCACACAGCGCAATAAAGCTGTCAGTCGCAACCGCGCAGTGCATTTCAGCGTACATTGGCAACGTTAAAGTTTCGAAGTTTAAATAAAAATTGCAATAGCGATACCTAAGCTTGGAAATATTGCAAGGAAAGCGAAAAAGAGGCATTTAATCAATATTAATAGCAGTATTATGAAATTAAGTTAATGTAAGTACATTTCTACCACACTGCCAGAATGACTTTGGAGCTTATATGTTATATAAAAGTACGAGTAGCAACGTGCATTCAGTCCACTTATCATCAGATGGACTGCGTGTAATGGCAATTGCCGTTTATGCGTCGTTTTTTTATATAATATAGATCGCCCCCTCATGTGTGGGTAGGTATTAAAAGGGTTTGATGAGCAAATTATGAAACATGTTATTAAAAGTTTTTAGTTGAACTAAAACAAACGTATTTATTTCTAAAGTTTAAGCAAATATAACTGAGTCTTTGAGTGGGTTGATCTAAAGTTTAAAATGATGAACGATCAAATATTGAACTCTATGATACCAGCTTTGGAGGTTCAGTTAATAATTCATTAGCTATTAATTCATCAAAGATAATTTTAGATGAACCTTAGTGAAATGTCACTGTATTTTTGAATACACGATTAATGGTTCAAAGTTTGTATAGTTTTGCTAAAAATATAGTTGACAATGCATTTGAGAGATTGAGAGATATTTGACAATCCGAGTGACTGAGAGGTTACTATACCGGTTTAACGCCCAGAGGGTTCAGGTTCGATTTTCGGACAGATAGGTATGTAAATGATGAATTTAGATTTCTATTCTGGGTCTGGGTGTTTGTGTATTATGTGTCTATGGCAACCAAGTTTCAGGTAATCCTAGTGTGGGGCTGTGACTGTATAAAGCGACTTAAATGGCCAACCACCATGATTTAATGGCCAACCAGCGGTTCCTTCAACTCACAACTGCGTCCAATGTTGCCAAACTTTATAACCCGATAAAAACCACGGGACTATAGGCACTTCATTAAAAATCATTTAAAGTTAAACGATAACAGTTGTTATGTGACCATTATATCGTCATAAATATTAAACTGTAATTGTTTACGTGTGACAATTATTACAAATAAACGCGCCACAGTGTCGTGCGCGCGACAGCTTAATTGCGCTGTGTGATTTGTTACGTCATTGCATTCGCAACCAAAATATTTTACTTTAAATATAACTTATTGAAACTTTAAAGATATTTAAATGCTTGTCTTTTCATCGCATCGCAAGTCTACTTGTATATGTTCTTTATAAAAGGTGTTTTAAAATGCAAACAAAATTTAAAATAAATATTAATGACAGCAATGATGCAATAACGGCCTAATGGTTGAATTGTGGTCTCTTGAGATGCCTATTACCTTAGAAAAAAAAGTTCTTCAAAGGTATTTGGCGTCTATGAATTCGTACTTAGCTAGCGCTGTAGACTATGGCCTAATCCTTCTCATTCTGAGAGGAAGCATGTTCCCAGCAGTGGGACGGTAATGGATTGTTGATTTTGATGATGTTAAATAATTTACGATTCATTTATCCACGTATTATTTTTCACGTATTTAACCATTGATTTTTTTATGATATAAGAGTAGCAGACGTGCATGCAGTCCACCTGATGGTAAGTGGCTACTGCCGCCCATGGACATCTGTAATCAACCCCAGATAGGATTAGTTATTCCTACCTGAGGTCGGCCACAGATGCGCCGCTACCCCTGAGGACTAAGCTGGAACGCCTCGGAAAAGTCTGTCTCCCTTACCACACCCTTCAAACCAGAACACAGCAGCAAATAACACTGCTGTTATTAGGTAGAAATAGGTGTGGCGGTGGTGCCGCCGCAGTCGAACCACAAAGGGTTCTACTACCTTCTACAAATTATTAGAAAATTGATTTCGGATCTACAATGTTTTGCCCAATTCGATAATTAACAGACTCCATAAGGTCAGCATATTGTGACATAAATGAGCTTAAAACGAAACAATATACACATAATGCCTCTTGCGTGACAATAAAGCAAATAAATATTCCACAATGTGTGTCAGCTTTGAATGTGTCACTGCGCCTGACAGCTTAACTGCGCTGTTTGATTTGTCACTGTTATAATGTTTACAACAATATATTGCACATTGTTGCCCAGATTCCCTCATAAAAACTGACGACTCGACACTGATTGGTTTTGTAATCGTCATTATAGTAATAATTGTATTGTATATTTCGCTAATAGGAAGATTTTTTTTTATAATATAGAGGACACCTATGAGCATGCAGTCCATTTTATTGTGTCTTTCGCTTATTGACACCTGGAGTTAACCCCAGATAAGATTATATTCTTATCTGAGCTCAGTCACAGTTGCGTTGCTACTCCTGAAAACTAAGCTGTTGCCTCTCGAATAATTATTCCTCCCTTACCACACCCTGCAAAAGCAAAGTGCAGTAGCGCTTAAAATGCTGTAATTAGGCAAAAAAGTATAGTGGTGGTGCCTTTTCAATCATAAAGGGTTCGAAACCTTCGAAATATTCAAATAGCTTCATTGTGAGAGTTATTATAAAGAAATATTCCGAATGTGTGACCGCTGTGACCGCTAAGCGGTGCGCCTGACAGCTTAATTGCGCTGTGTGATTTGTTGTTAATGTTATTGTTATTGTAATTTCAACGAATTTGAAGGCGCTACCAGTGGAGCTAGTGTAAGTTTGATGTGTCGACGGATATTGCAAAGGAATATTTTTCATGTGTGACCGCTGTGATCCTTAAGCGAAGCGCCTGACAGCTTAATAGCGCTGTGTGATTTGTTAATGTTATTGTTATTGTAATTTAAATGAAATCGAAGCCACTACAAGTGGTGCTAGTAAGTTTGATGAGGCGGTAGATATTACAAAAAAATATTCCGAATGAGTGACCGCTAAGCGGTGCGCCTGACAGCTTAATTGCGCTGTGTCATTTGTTTTTAATGTTATTGTAATTGTTATTTCAACGAATTTGAAGGCGCTACGAGTGGAGCTAGTGTAAGTTTGATGTGTCGACGGATATTACAAAGAAATATTCCGGATGTGTGACCGCTGTGACCGCTAAGCGATGCGCCTGACAGCTTAAGTGCGCTGTGTGATTTGTTGAATGTTAATGTTATTGTTATGTCGAAGAATTTGAAGCGACTACAAGTGGTGCTAGTGTAAGTTTGATGTGGCGGCGGATATAAGGAATATATTCCCAAATATATTCCAAATGTGTGACCGCTGTGACCGCTAAGCGGTGCGCCTGACAGCTTAATTGCGCTGTGTGATTTGTTTTTAATGTTATTGTAATTGTTATTTCAACGAATTTGAAGGCGCTACGAGTGGAGCTAGTGTAAGTTTGATGTGTCGACGGATATTACAAACAAATATTCAGAACGTGTGATCGACAAGCGGTGCGCCTGACAGCTAAATAGGGCTGTGTGATTTGTTGTAAATGTTATTGTTATCGTAATTTTAATGAATTCGAAGTCACTACAAGTGAAGCTCGTGTAACTTTGATGTGGCGACGGATATTACAAAGTAATATTCCGAATGTTGACCGCTGTGACCGCTAAGCGGTGCGCCGGACAGCTTAATTGCGCTGTGTGATTTGTTGTAAACGTTATTGTTATTGTAATTACAATGATGATTCTGAAACAATTGCAAGTGCTTGTACAGTTTGATGCGGCAGCGGAACTACCACACTGCTTTTGTTATTGGTGCTTATTCCAAACTAAGATTTATATTGTTAGTTTTTTATTTAATTATTTTTTGAACAAATATTTTATATAATAAATAGTTGATCGGCGAAATTTTTTTTTATAATATAAGAGTAGCAGACGAGCATGCAGTCCACCTGATGGTAAGTGGCTACTGCCGCCCATGGACATCTGTGATCAACCCCAGATAGGATTAGATATCCCTACCTGTGGTCGGCCACAGATGCACCGCTACCCCTGAGGTCTAAGCTGGAACGCCTCGGAAAAGTCTGTCTCCCTTACCACACCCTTCAAACCGGAACACAGCAGCGCCTAACACTGCTGTTATTAGGAATAGGTGAATTAGAAATAGGTGTGGCGGTGGTGCCGCCGGAGTCGAACCACAAAGGGTTCTACCACCTTCAAATATGAAGACCGTCAAAATTAGTAATTTTTGAACTTGGTGAATTACGGATATTATGGGTATATATCTAGGCGATATCTAGGCCGTTGTATATCAACGGCCATTTTGATATATAAATCGATTTCACGCAATGCATTGCTATACTGGTATTGCCATTGTACTTGAACCACCTTTTGAATATATTCAAAAACATTTCGCGAACAAACAAATACCAAAGCAAAGCGTTTGTTTAACATTTTCTAGAAACTATCTGAGTAAAGCTCCGCTGACTGAAACTTGTTGGAACAAGGAATCGAATCCACACTAGTTTGTTTCTACGTCCGTGGAATGTTCTACAAGCTAATATTGAATTGCTACTCACTTCCAATAGATCTAGATCTAGCGAGTGATATACGTGGTATGGTTTGATCAAGAAAACAAGAGGTGGAACTCTGTTTTGGTATAAATAAGTTGTAAATATCGAATAGGATATGGCGGTAGAACTCTGTGGCACCACCGTCACACCTATTTCTACGTAATAAACGACAGTTTTAAGTGCCTAATTTTGCCTAATAATAGCAGTGTATAGCTTCTGTGTTCTGGTTTGAACGGTGTGGTAAGGGAGACATATTTTTCCGAGGCGTTTCAGCTTAGTTCTCAGGGGTAGCGGCGCATCTGTGGCCGACCTTAGGTAGGAATCTTATAAAGGGTTAATAATAGGTGCTCATAGTCACTTACCATCAGGTGGACTGTATACTTCTTTGTTACTACAATGTTATAAAAAAGTTAGTAGGTAAGTCTTTATTGATTTAGTGACTAGTGTCTTACTGCTCTTTTTAAGTTAAAAAACATTTTCGATTTGTACGCCAGTCAGCGCAAGCCAAAGTTCGAACAAGCTAACAATACACGCGGATTGTAAAGTTTTGAATGCGAGCAAAGAATCGCTGCACTGGGACTTGCTCGTATTATAAATAGGCTAATGGTGCCGTTAATGAGGTTCTCAAACTTCGTTAAAGTTTGTGTATTTGTTGGCGATTGAAAAGACGTAACTAGGTACCTTCTATAAGATATTAATTGGTTTTAAAATAACTTTCTCGTTGATTCTTGTGTTGTATTTTGATATTAAAAGCATTAAACTTATTTAAACGGTCTGAAGCGAAGACACAAAGTGCTTTCATGTCTTTTTTTATAATATAAGAGTAGCAGACGAGCATGCTGTCCACATGAGGGTAAGTGGCTACTGCCGCCCATGGATATATGTAATCAACCCCAGATAGGATTATATATTCCTACTTGAGGTCGGCCACAGATGCGCCGCTAGCCCTGAGGACTAAGCTGGAACGCCTCGGAAAAGACTGTCTCCCTTACCACATTAATGTCGTTTTCAGGCGTAGGCAACATATATTAAAGTACCAAAGTAGTAGTAAAGTACCTTCATCTGCACAGCATGAAAACTGTAAAACCCTTTGTGGTTCGGTTCTGGAAGTACTCGTACTATCACCACACCTTTTTCTGCCAAATCCTTGAAATGTTAAGTACTAATCTAATTTGAAGGGTGTGGTAAGAAAGATATACTTATTGGAGGCGTTGCGATTTAGTCCTCAGGGGTAGTAACTCATCTGTGGTCGAGGTTAGGTAAGAGTTAATTTAATCTTCGGTTAATTGTGGTTGTACATGGGCTGCAGTGGCCACTTACCATCACGTGGACTGCATGCACTTATCATTAAGTAGTGAGTCAACGGGGATTCAAACCTTGGAACCCTCGATTGAGACGCCAAACTCACCACGTATATTTACATGCCTATTTATTCAAAAATAAATTGTACTTAAATATCAAAATATTTTCAAAACGTCTGAAAACAGCACAGAGTGAACTGTAATTTACCTACTTAACAAACATGGAAGAAATTTTCAGCTCGTTACGGAATCAACACTGCAAAATGTTGGCGGGCGGAACACACGTTCCTGTAGGAACACTACACTTTCCAAATTTTCAGGATATGAAAGGAATATTTAAATATCTAAATTTTTTTACACGAATGTTTTTTGTGAATATACAGACTGAATTTTTCAAATGGGTCTTAAGGGCCAAATCCAAAATTATCAGAATTATCGAAAAATACTAAAAGGAGTGTTTTAAAAAAAAAATCCCTGGCCGAGAATCGAATGACAACATTTTGAAAAAAATCACACTCTATATTATTCCACTTAGGGATAGTGTCGCTTATAAGGATCAAATTTTGGGAAGTAATGATAAATGCTTCGATCACTAATAAGAACGATAAATGGCAAACTGCTACGGAAAGAGATTTTTAATCTGATGATGCGGTTTTATTTTTTATTAAAATCGGCCTGGTAACTCCTTTCAGCATTTTTTTGCTAATTCTCATAGTTTCAGATTTGGCCCTGAAGGCCCATTAGAAAATTCTCCCTGTATATGTAAGGTTAGAATAAGACATTCTTACATAATATGTATGAATAAGAAATACGTACAGATTATGTATGTCTTGTTTGGAACGCCTAACAGCCCGTGGCGTATTTCGCAGTTACTTCAGATAAGGCTTAAAAATAGATAAACATAGCTACGATAATGTTTTCTTTACAAAGCCAAAGGAAAATTTCTATATTTTTGTTAACATTCGTTTAATATTGGAAAAATCGAAAAATAAACAAAATTTGGTTTGTTACACATTTTTTGCTATTGAAGGAGTATATTTTGTTGATTATCATGTCAGATTTTTTCAAACAAATGACTGACTTTACCAGTAAAAAAAATACTTACTTTCCGGTTTTCCTAATATTATATCCGTACTTTCTTACATAATGAGGTCACCTTCTTCTTACAAACGATATATTTAGGGATGGATTTTTTGTCCCCATTTCATTTTTTTCATGCTCACCTTGTCTCTAGTGACTATCTGACGACTTCCTCAAGTTTCTACGTGATATGACGATCCTCGCAATCTCGGCGACACCTGGTATGCCAAAAACGGCTTTGGGGACACGCGATAAGACCTGAAACAGAAAGATAAGTACCAGGACCAGTGCATCCTTATAAACGCGACACTTCTTGGGTAACAGATGTAACATTATGTCGGAAATAAATAATTTTCTCATGAGACATGTTATTTGTCGGCAATTGTCGAGGTTGGGTTAGTAAGTTTTGTCTGTTTTGTGCAAGTGCTACATACATAATCCCTTTTTTATTAATGCGCCACTAACCCGATTTAGCTGGAATACGTCGGATAAGTATGTCTCCCTTACCACACCCTTCAAACCAGACCACAGCAGCGTTGACTCTGCTATTATTAAGTAGAAATATGTGTAACGATCGTGCCGCTATTTAGTATGTTTTGTCCAATTTTTAGTGCGACGAGCATTCTTAATTTTTTTGAGTTCAAATCGGTTAGGTCCAATTTTGTTCCTTTAATATTGTATGGGGTCTATGCCTATAACTGGGGGTATAATTCCGTACCAGGCATAAATGAGGGAACAGATCGAAAATGCACACTTTTCATGGTAGCTTTTTGTACTCTTTAGTGAGTCAGTTATTTATAAATTTACACGTTACGTAAGTCCTGTAAAAAACACCCGTTTACTTACTATAGGGTGTATAAAACCCTAGAAATTATGAAATCCTATTACTTACTATAACAAGAAATATAAAATATAAATGTATAGATACATATTCTATGTGTATGTAGGGTGAGATATGTAGATATCCACGTCTTCTGCTATCTATAAGTAAGATTAATTCTTTGTTTTAAAGTGTCTGAGTGTAGATTAACCTGTATCGAAAAAAACAATTAAACAACAGGACGATGTCTCTGACTTTAACTAATCTGTATTGGTAATAAAAGAATATAAAGTGACCCATGTATTGATTCAAGTGTGTCGGAGAGGGTATAAGCACAAAGGGTGTATGACTTTCAAGCATTGATATAATAAGACCTAAGTTAAAAAATATTTATTTTATTTTATTTATTTATGGCATATGGTGCGATTCGATGTGCTTCGTGTTATTCATAAAATGTCTATATACTTTAAAATTTAACAAAGATTTGTATGTAGTGAATAATAATATAAAAAAAAACAGAAAAATAATATTTCTATTTATTGAATTGAATGAATCTATTTATTGGATTGTCATTTTTTTCATAAATATATGTTGATATTTTTTATTATAATTATGTAATATGTCGAAACACACAGTCATTTTAATTTCATAGAAATTTGCAATATTTTGCAATTTTTTGCAAATATTGCGCAATATTTTGCAATCGTACCATAACAATGAGTCATACTGTTGACTCATTATTGCACGACGTTATGAAATATGCAATATTAAAACAATTTGTATGTCTGTGTGTATTGATATTATTTTTTATAGTTATTGGATACATTTGCTAGCGAATCTTAAGTTGTCAACCTATTACGGTCCCACTGCTGGGCTAGTTTCCTCTCAGAGTGGTTTCAAACCACACACCATCGCGCTTGGTAAGTGCATACTGCTAATTAGGAACTGAAATACGTTAAAAACAAAATTAAATAGAAACAAAGAAATAAATTGAAGTGACACCAAAATACACCAGCGTCACACTGATTAATTTCCTCTGCATAAAATCATTTTATATTCAACGGTTATTATAGTCAGTGGTATTTGAAAATATCAAAAATTTTCATGAATTTACCTATTTATTTAAATGTTTAAATTATCCCAACGACACCTCATATCTTAAAATCCAAGCCGTTTGGGTTAGGCATGCCAAAGATTGAGACACACATACAGACTTATAGTCGAAAACATTATCCTTTACATTCGAGTAAAAACCTCTGGAAGCACAGACGAAGCCGTACGTTAATCTTGTTAATATTTCACAATAGGAAACAAGCGCTATATAAAAAGGTTTTCTAGCGCCGCTGTCCTAGTATGATATACGCGTCAGGATGAGAGTTATCGAAGGTTGCGAGTTCCGTGGGCATCATGGTCCACATGACCACTGCAGGTCGTTGAGCCCAGGCCAGTTCAGACATCGAGGACACGGACATAAGCATGGTCATTGTAGACCACACCATGGTCATCACGGACCACATCACGGACATGGACCACACCACGGGCATGGACCACATCATGGTCACGGACCACACCATGGTCACGGACCACATCATGGCCACGGACCACACCACGGCCATGGACCAAACCACGTGCATCACGCTTGGCATCATGGCCACGGACCTCATCATGGTCATGGACCACATCACGGACCTCACGGCTTTGGACCAGTCGGACCTCATGGGCCAAGCTTCGGACCTTTTAGGCACTGGTTTGGCCATAGGCATTTTGGACCTACCCCTGATTTTTTCGGAAGATGTGACCCATGGAGCAACTGTGAAAGACGTGGAGGGAAAAATAGGCCTTGCTGCAGAGTAAATAGAGACGAGAATCGCAATGATAACGAAACTGTGCTAGTACGTGGGGTTGTCATACAAAGATCTAAACGGGGCCATTCTGTTTAAGTATGTATTTATTATCTATTGTTTTCTTTTCTTATCTTATTTATATATCGTATATTGTCAGATAAATAATGTTTCAAGAGAGGAAATTGTTGTATTTCCATTTCATAGATAATTTGTATTGACATAATTATGTAATTTATTTCCTTGTATCGAAATATTTTCTTACTCATTGGCAGTTATCGTTAGAACAAGTGATAGTTTTATACCCATTATTAATAATTAAACAATCCAATACTTTGCCCAACAAACATCTAAAGTTGACAAATTCTGCCTACTAAATTAAATTAGCAATACATCTGCAGCCAACTTCAATGGTGATTACAGATGTCTATGGCCAGCAGGAGCCACTTACTCGTACCATCAGGTGGATTGCATGCTTGTTTACTATATATACGAAGATCCCTCAAACAGCTGATTTTTAAGGTGGTAGGACCACTAGGGGTCGACCGGGGAGGTACCAACGCCACACCTATTTCTACCTTGAAACTGTTCTTACATCATGCGTTTCGGTGGAAGGACGTGGATGCCGGCATACTTGCATACGAGGCGATCATCTTAGTCCTCGAGTGGCAACGTAATATCCGCGCCAAACTGCTAGTTCGCTCTGAATATAGAAACGAGTCGCGTCGCAACAGCAAATTGAAGATTTTACAGGACGAAGACAGCGCGGGACCTCCAGTACCCATCCGCTGCCCGCTCTCGCCCGCGGGTGCACAGCTGCGTTAGTGTGCCCGTACGTTACGGAGTATATGCTAACTAAACAACTGCAGAGCGGACTAAATGTTTGGCGCAGACTATACCTGTGATCGGTATTACATATGTTCATGGGCGGCAGTGACCACTTACCATCAGGTGGACTGCGTGCTCGTTTGCTACTCCAATGAAAAAAGAAGAATTGAAGAAGGAATAGTACGAAGAACTGAATAAAGAAGAATATAGAATAATTTAATAAAAAAACTAATATAATAATAAAATTTAAATATAATTTAAAAAAAAAATATTTGAAATAACATTTAACAAAAAATAAAATCGAATAAATATTTTTTTCCACACAATTTGTTTCTTTTTATTTTAACCATGCCTTTGTCTTTTATTTTAATGTTTACACAGTTGTTATTTGCAAATAATTAAATTGTTTACTTTGAAAGAACAAAAATCATGTTGTTATGTTAAAGAAAGATATTTTAAACTAAAGTAATTAAGGAATTAATCTAAACCGTTTGAGAGCTTTTTGACGTTTTTTTTTAATGTACACACCAAAACACTAGTAAACACAATTTTTTGCAACACTATAACAGATATTACCTAAGTGAGTTTTGAACGCCTTTTGCTTTGACTCCGGTGGCACCACCGCCACACCTATTTCTGCCTCATAACAGCAGTGTTAAGTGCTGCTGTGTTCTCAGGGAGTGGGTAAGGGAGACATACTTTTCCGAGGCGTTCCAGCTTAGTTCTCAGGGGCATATCGGCGCATCTGTGGCCGACCTCAGGGGGTTGATAATCCTATCTGGGGTTGATTACAAATGTCCATGGGCGGCAGTAGCCACTTACCATCCGGTGGACTGCATGTTCGTATGCTACTCCTATATTATAAATAAAACCTGATAGTAAGTGGCTACTGCCCCCCATGGACACCTGCAATTTAGCCCAGATAAGATTACATTCCTACCTCAGCCTGGCCACTAAGGTGAACTCTATGTTCGTTCTGCTACTTCAATATAATAAAAATACCTTTATCTTCCTATAAATAAGGATTATTGGTAGCAACGTTGTAATGACGATGTATCAAACAAATTATTGGCGAAACAGCGCATAATTCCACTAGTGCACGGTAAATTCGCCTCTATAGCTTTGCAGGTATCCGATAAAATATTCTATCTCACTGAGCCACGCATTACGGCCTAGTTTTGGATGTAATCCGAAATGACCGCGCTCAGCGGTTCGTTATACTCTCAATGGGGTAGTGTAGACGAGCGATTATTTAGATATTGTAATAATTATACGCCTGGTCCTGGGTTCGAATCCCGTAAACTTTTTCATTCTGTAACGAAACGTGGGGCCAGTGTAGTGTATCACCTTGTGGGTAGTTTGTCTCGAGCGCATACGACACGGAATGAGAGCAAACTGTGTGGGGGCAGTCATGCTAGACCGTCGGTGAGGACGGGCGTGTTGGTGCGTCAGCGAGCCAAATGGGGCTTAAGTATCCCGACGTTGAGTCAGGAACACTACAGCCAGCAATGAGATTGTTACTTTTTGTTTCTTGTTTACGAGGGGAAACCTTCAAAAGGTACCCTACAACGTGGGAACAACGCCGGGTTATGTGGGATTGGATTTTTAGTACACTAAACCCCCCCCCCCCCCGTGGCCGCCTTCAGCGCTTGGTGGAGACCTCCGGTATCTCCAATGGAATCACCGATTTAGTCACCTCCTACGACAGGCAGGGAATACCGTAGCCCTATTCTAGTCCCGGGACTACAGGGACAATGGGATTGTTACCTAAACTAACGATAAGTCAGACGGACCTGATGAATAGCACCAGAGGAGTCACCAATACATCGCCGACTTTAAAGAAAAGCTTATTTTTGCACTTTTCTTGAACAACCTTGCTCAATTGCATTGCATTGCCTTGCCATAGTGCTCATATGTTTCACATACATTTAAAAGGTTTTCCAAATAATACACAGGCATATCTTTTTCGTTATGATGTTCGCAATTTCAAATCTAATCAAAGCAAATCAGTTTATTTGTGAATAAGGTAACATATAATGGCTGTTGGATGTGAAAACAATTTTGACGATCGCTTATTCTACCACTGAGTGGCTTACAAATATATATATGTGGGTTAAACAATCTAATTTAAAATTCAAAATTCATGTTTTCATTATAATAAATTCAAAATAAATAAATTATTTATAATACATGTCAATGGGTATATCGTCAATATAAATTAAATAATGCTTAAAAGTAAAACCACGAACTTAGTCACAAATCGGAACGGCTACTGTTGTCACTTAAGAACGTATTTAAACTGTAATAACATTTGTTTAATAAATATGTTTTAAGTTACTTAATTTAAGCGAGAGATCATTGCAATTACAGATGCACAAACAACTCATTGTTGTAGTCACCCACCTTCACACAAAAGCAATAAAAATCCGTTATTCAAATAAAAATAAATAAATAGTACACATACAGTTCCTATATATTACACATATACATATCAATTCTATTACCAACGATTTATAGAAAAACGTTTATCAAATTCCTCTCCCATAAGATAAATACCTTCACCCCCTTTACCCTTCCTTCACCTACCCTTCCTTCATCGCACCACTCGCCGAAGGATGAGGTTCCATCCACATCAGCTTGACCCGTGGCGGTCCTCCACGGTTCGGTTTGCACGGTCATTTTTACCGCGTACGTGCAAAATGTGGAATGAACTTCCTCCTGAGGTATTCCCTCAGGACTATGACATGGGGCTCTTCAAGAGGGGTGTAAAAAGAACTCTCCTTCAAAGCCGGCGATGCATTGGCGACTCCTCTGGTGTTGCAAATGTCCATAGGCGACGGTGACTGCTTTCCATCAGGTAGCCCGTCTGCCTTATCGTTAGGTTAAATATTAAAAAAAAAAAAAAATTTGTCCGTCAATTGAATTCGCTAGTCTGTATGAACGCGTGTAGTACTTCATAAGTGCGGGAACTAATCTGTATTCAATCGCTACGGTTTATGGCATAAGCTGGAGCGAGTTAATATCCCATCCCAGATCGAGATTTGACATTTACTTTAAATTACTTACTTCTTTCGAATTTCAATCTGTGGTAGGAAAACGATGGTTATAATCACTATTAGTGACATACTGTAAGAGAAACTAGAACCGACAGTGCTTTTAGAAAAATATGAATTGTTCATTAACACTTTTTAGGGTTTCATATCTAAAGGGTAAAACGAGACCCTATTATCAAACTCCGCAATCTATCAGAAACCTGAAATTATTACATGGTGTGTATAACTGTATTAATAAATTACATTTCTTTATTTTATTGTTGTATATAGTTTTTATTAAATATTTCTGTATATTAACCATTTAACATTTCTTTTAGTCATGTCCAAATTACACTTTCTATAGCGTCTAATTTACAGCCTTCCGGAAACTATTTTTTCAGCGGTCACACTTTAGTTTCAAATGATTTTGCTTCTTTTTACACTTCTAATTTCAATATTATTTCCGTCTACACACAGTCAACACGTTTATAACTTACCCCACACCCCAAGCGTATCTAGACAGTATTCAAAGCGAGGCCTGAGGGAAACATATTTAGAATGCGGGATGAGCTCTAACGGGAAATATTTGCTGCAATGAAACAGGCCCTTCAGCGACCTTTAATACTTTTCAGCATTTTCAGGACTTTCATGCTTTCAGCGACGTCATATTGAATGTGCTAATCTGTTAGACTAGATGTAATATTAGATGCCCTACTTTCTACATGCTGCAAATTCCTCTATGTATATGGGTATAGAACGGCAGGAACCCTCTCTAAGTATAGCTAGGAAAAAGAAAGATTCCTTGAACCGGAGGACATTTTCTTTTCGCCAAAATATTTTAGATACTATTTTTTCCTATTTTTCCTAACACCCCCTTAGCATGATGAGAAAAAAATTAATAGACCCGTCGGTCAGTACCGATGTTGGTCGAACTCTCTGTAGTTCGACTCCGGCACCATCGCCACTATTTCTACCTAATAACAGCAGTGTTAAGCGCTGCTGTGTTCTGATGTGAAAGGTGTGGTAAGGGAAAACGTTTTTCCAAGGCCTTCCAGCTCAGTCCTCACGGGTAGCGGCGTATCGGTGGCCGATCTCAGCTAGGAACCTAATCGTATCTGGGTTGATTACATGTTTACATGGGCAGCAGTGGTGACCAGGTGAATACAGTCATTTGATTCAGGTGAGTCAGATGATTATTGTAAAAAAAACCCTCAACAATTTTATAAAAGTAATTTTCCATCGTAACACACAGTTACATAAAATAATGGCGTACTTCCCACGCTCCGTTCAATTATTCTCTTTTTACTGAACGAGCAATTGGACTACAAAGAAACGTTGAACTAACTCCCTAAGTAAGGTCCCTGAAGTGGAAATTAAAATGTTTGATGGACTTAATGCTATTTCCCATCGGTTTTGTAGTTGTAGGCAGAGTTTAAGTATATTAAAAACAGTGCTTTAACCTAGTGGTTAAGATACTCGGCCTCTTGATCGATTAGTCCGAGGTCAACCTCTGATTTTTCAAAGTTATGTGCGTATTAGAAGTTAATTATCACTTGCTTAAGTGGTGAAGGAAAACATCGTGGGGAAATCTGCATACCTGACAAATCTTTAAAAGAAAGTTTTGCAATGGTAAATGAAGTCTTCCAATTCGCACTTGGCCAGCGCGATGGTCTATGGCCTAATCCTTCTCATGCTGTAAGAAGACCCGTGCCCAGCTGTGAAATAGTAATTGGTTGATGACGATATAATTAAAAGTAGTTTTTATATTAAAATCAGTGATAACCTAGTGGTTGAAATACGGCCTCTCGATCGAAGGGTCCGAGATTTGAATCCCAGGCACGCACCTTTGATTTTTCAAAGTTAGGTACGTGCGTATTAGAATTCTACCAATACGCACTTGGCCAGCGCGGTGGACTATGGCCTAAACTCACTCTGAGTGGAGACCCGTGCCCAGCAGTGGGACAGCGGGTTGAATAGCTTCATGTTCTCACTATATTATCCGACACAATATAATGTTATACCATATTAGTACATTATTTTAACAATTATGTACGGCGCGTGTTCGCAATTTATTATGCTAATGAAATCTAGTCGCATAGGTGTTGTAGAGTTAGTTGTAAAGACACACTGTTTGTAAGAATGGACAGCTTTCATTGGATTTAACAGGTCGACTGATTGAAATATATTATTTTGAACGGGAGAATCACATCAAAAATAACAAAGTGATTTTAAATATGTAAATATTTTACATAAGTTTTTATTTTCCATTTCTAACGCAAATCTGGTGAATTAAGTTTATTTATATGTCTACTATTTCTCCTTTAAAAATAGAAGTTATTATAGTTTATCTACATTGCAAATTACTAAAAATATTATAGTTATCGGGTCACATGCCAATTGTTCTACTGTATCCCAATTTGTAAATTACTGTTTAACATTTTCATCATGTCCACAATGCAAATATAAAGAAATAAATTACGTGTCAAAAGAATTTGATATTGGGCAGCATTTTTTTGATTTGAACCATCACTTATATTCACGATAGTAATATTTTTGCTTTGATAGTATGAGTGTTTTAACAAATAATCGGTTATTTCGAAATAATATTTATGTTAATAAATTTTCAATGAATCTTAAAATTATAACAAAATTATGTACGTTATCGTTACAAACAGTGTGCCGCATATTTTAACAGTCTGTTTACCGTAGATATCGGGCGAGCACACGCCCGAGTCTGTTGTTGCGGCGCGTAACTCCGCAGCTGTTCTACTGTATACCAATTTGTATAATTACTGTTCAACATTTTCATTATGTCCACAATGTAAATATAACTGTTAAATAAATTGTTTAATAAAAAAAGTTAGTATTGGGCAGCGTCTTATTGATTTGATCCCGTACCTATTTACTATAAAAATATTACTCTACATGCGTTTTTTTTAACAAATACTAAGTAAATTGAAATTAACGTATTATGTATAAATTATAAATGCATATTAAAATTGTAAATTAAGTATCAACAATTATAAATTAATATTAAAATGTCGGCAATATTTTCAAGCAGTGTGTCTCATATTTTAATAGTCTGTTTACCGTAGATATCGGGCGAGCACACGCCCGAGTCTGTTGTTGCGGCGCGTAACTCCGCAGCTGTTCTACTGTATACCAATTTGGGTAATTTCTGATTAAATTTAATATATATCTTTTTGTTTTCACATGAAAAAAATTCAATTAACACTGTAACAGTTACTACTGTAAGGATATATTTTCATAACAATACTTTTTAGTTAATTTATGTTAATAGTAGTCTATTTAATTGTTGGTGAGCAGCAATGTAGCGGGAAACTCTATAAAAAGAAAGAAGGATATTATGTTTTTTAGAGAATAAGATGTGATGGAATGAATTGTCAGAGAAAATAAATAATGGAGTTGTAATTGAATCTTTTATTATATAAAATAGTATTTCAGGAATAATGAGCTTATACTGTATGATAATTAATAATTATATATGACGACGACTTCGTGTTTTTTGAATAAAATTAGAGTAGCAAATTAGCACGCAGTCCATACGATGGTAAGTGATCACAGTCAATAATGATCACTCTCAGTCGGCTTCCAGAAAGTTTCCACGAAATGCAAGAACCGTTTATACTCAAAAGAGCTGTGATGGTACTTCTCTTTCGATACAATACTAGTTCTATAGATTGATACCTTTCGAACAATATTCCCTGTAAAAAAAAGTTTTGCCAATACAGAATGATTACAGTGGGTGTAATTATAATACCTTGAGTCGACTGCATTGGTAATAATTTCTCTTAAGTCGTGCCAACCACAAATCTTCGCTAGTGTTTACGTATCGTCAATGCACGCGACCTATTTCTGCTCGAAGCTGATAGCTCGGCTGCGGTTTGGAGGAGAAACAGTCATTAACGAACTACCTACACTCAATAAATCCTCCCCTCTCCCACGTGTTCACTTATCGTAAGCACGCAAGCTATTCTTTAAAAAGACAATGTAATTGGAAACGACAAGTAACGAAATTATTTTTTAAAACATTTTATAAAATTATGTTTCAGTGAAAATAAACACAAATACACATTTCAATCAACCTATTTGTGTATCATACATTGAATTGGCTGTATCGAAAAACAATTATCGGAAATCTATTTCACCCCAATTTTCTCCTTTTGTTTACTAATAAGCAGCGTACAAGTTATTTCTACTCAAACTTAAATGTAATATATTTAAAAGTAAAAATGATTGATAAACTTATTACTCTAAACATAAAAAAGCACAGGCAAACTTACTTGTACATAATACATTGATAGTCGACTGCATTAGGAATCATTTCTCTTAAGTCGTGCCAACCACAAATCTTCGCTAGTGTTTGCGTATCGTCAATGCACGCGACCTATTTCTGCTCGAAGCTGATTGCTTTACTGCGGTTTTGAGGGAGAAGCAGTCATTAAATGAACATATTCAATCAGTTGTAAACGGCGTTGTACATTCAAGCCTCCCTCAGTTTTCTTAACGTCATATTGAAAGTGCATCGTAATATCATAAATGAATTTCTTCTGATTGGTATTATGAAACCCTCTCGTAATACCAATCAGAAGAACTAAATTAGGTACTAACTCTCCATTCGTTAAAATGTTTAAACTACTTAACAGCCTTAGCGAATTAGATATTAATCAAGATTCATTGACAAAGTTTCGTAATTCAGTAGAATTAAATTAATCAAAATCGTTATTATTACGTTGTCAAATTGTTTAGAGTTGCAGTGTACGATTAAATTGGTACGTATTTCCGTTTCTGCATGATGAGTTTATCTGTAAGTAGCTGTACATTTTAGACTTTATAACTTTAGATGTATAGTTTGTAAGGAAGATGTTATTAATGTACAAATGTAGATAAACCTGAATAAATTAAAAAAAAAAAGAATACGATTAATGCATTTAATATGTACTTATAACTCTAGCAAGTTTACTAAACTTATTTTACTATTTTTTATTTATTACCTTAAGTTTGTTTTATAAGTGACATTTTGTTATTTATATAGACAATAAAAATATTTAAACCGAAAATCTTAATTTGATTAATGAATGCTTGAATACAATCAGCCTGTGTATCATCTCTCAGATGAGTGACCCCCTTAGATGTATTGTGCCCAGCTGTGGAAAATAATGATTGCAGCCATATACTAATTAGGTCAGTTGGGGTTATTACAAAGATTGAAGACTGATTTGGTCATCTTATTAAAAATCGGCTAAATCTTTGCACTAATTATTGAGCTGTAACTGTAACCGATCAGATACATTAATGAGTGTCGAATACACGATGGGCTCGCGAGCAAACACACTATTTCGGTTTGGGTTTTCGGTTACAGTAACTACAACAGTTACAGTTTGCTAATGAGTAAGCGACTCTATACGTACATAATACATAGCGTGATGTATGCTGTCAATTTCAGTTCAATACTGGTAATATACTCGTATTATTCCAATTAACCTTTTTTCGTCAAATTTTCCGCAGGAGTTGCAACGCATCTGCGATCGACTTCATGTAGAATCCTTGATTTGCTTGGTAACTTTGAAATATTAATAAACGTATTTTTTTTTATAATATAGGAGTAGCAGACGAGCATGCAGTCCACCTGACGGTAAGTGGCTACTGCCGCCCATGGACATCTGTAATTAACCCCAGATAGGAATAGATATTCCTACCTAAGGTCGGCCACAGATGAGCGCTACCCCTGAGGTCTAAGATGGAACGCCTCGGAAAAGTCTGTCACCCTTACCACACCCTTCAAACCGGAACACAGCAGCGCCTAACACTGCTGTTATTAGGTAGATATTAAATATTTGAACCATCGTCATTAAACCTTTAAAGTCCTAACAAAACTGTGCATAATAACTTAAACTCATAAAAAAGGTAAAACAAATGTCTTTATTCGTCTGTGCCTCACGTTTCCGTAACAAATCTGTTTGTCTTTAGGGCTCCCGGCGGAAGCGCCCTACTTAATGATCACCGTACTTTTTACGGAACACAGAATTAGAACCATTTCCTACTTAACCTGATTGCTCGGTAATAAATACAGGGGTTTTAAATAAAAAGTGTCATACAAATTATTTATAGAATTTCATGTAAAGTCTTTATTAAGGAATGGGGTTTCTATGTCACTTAACGATAAATACATACTCATAAAGTTTTCAAACAAAGGAATGATTTTTGATATATTATGCTGATTTTTTATAACGTGACTGCGGAGGGTAATGTTTTTCCAGCGTATGTGTGTATGCCTCACTCTTCAATGCCCAGGCAGTTTGAGGCATTTAAATTTAATTGGGGGTGCTATTGGATTCGCCTCAAAATAAATTGAACTAGACGGATTTTGGTTATTCATGGTTCACAGGAAGGAATGGTAGATACGTTCTACTTAGTTGGAGTCTTTTCTTTTTCTTTATGAGGGGGAAACCCTTAAAAGGTACCTCATGACGTGGGAACGAAGCTGGGTTATGTGGGATTTTTACCGCACTAAAACCCTCCCCGGCTGCCATCCACAACGCTTGTTGGAGAACTCCGGGATCTCCAACGGAATACGACCGGAGTCCTCCAAGCGCTATGCCTCGATCGGGCTCCGCCCTGGAGGAGCAGTTTTCGCTCCTCCCACACCATCTGGTGTTTACGACGGTATGCGACCGCCGTCCTTCCCATGGTCGCTTACTGGACGGTTCGAGCTCCCACTCCTGCCGGAACTACAGGGACAGCTTATTTTGAGTCTTAGCATCATTATCATCACTACCACCACCTACTAGGGCATCACAAAAGTAGATGAACATTTTTAATGAAAAAAATATTAGTTGCTTACTTTTCCAATATTTTTAAGTACGTATATACAGGAATTTTTCGGAAAAATTCACGGAAAAGGAAATTAAATTCGTTAGTCACTTTATCAGAAGTGCTCATTAAGCATTCTCAAAGAAATTGTACCGTAATTAATTGAGGAGCTCATAGCTCCGAAACGGTATTGCCAACCATGTTTTAAAAAATAAAATGTTTTTAACACTCATATTTAACTTACTTTAACTTGGCGACTAAGCTTTATAGTCGAGATATCCTGATGATGCTCAGTTTTGGAGCGAAGCATGTTTTGGTGGTATGTATGGAGGTGTACGTTTATTTTTTTCATGTGCACGTATCCTATGTGGGAGGGAGAGTTTTGCATGCTGCATGGATTAAAATATACACCACCATACATATTGGTAGCGGTTGTTGCGAAGAAGTTTTATCCCAACTTTATAGCATGGATTTCCGCAAAGTAACTGATACTATTAAGTAACTCATACCTGTCAAGGGAACTACCGACGTGTGTGTGTCAAAGTTGAGTTGGCTACCATTTTATCGCTTAATCTACTGAGCAGTTGCCGATCGGGCGTCTAAATTTTTTACTTGAATAACCGAAGAGCGGTACATTTTTAATGCTAATACTACCAGTTGCTCAAACGGTATGTTATAGAAGGTCAGATAAAAACATAGTTAAAGCTTAAGTACCTAGTTTTCATTACCTACTGAAAACATTACTTGGCCCGGGCTTCGAATCTTGGACCTTCGATTAAGGCCGAGTTTCTACCACGCTGCTTTGTACTCAAACCAATACGTCATCATGTAATAAGATACCACGTTGTGTTATCCGAGCTGACTTTGAAGTTTTTCTTTTGTAACTATCAAAATACTTTTCCATTTCGTCAAAAGAAAAACACCAAAAGCTTGCGTTAGTCATTTTTCTGGCTTATTTTCGCGAAACAGTGGAATGAGAATGATTAGCCACTCAACCTAATTACGTAGTAAATTCTACTCCGAAAGTGTTGGGTAAGCGAAATTTATAAGCCTGCCTGAAATAAGTATGTTTACGAGAAAATAATTATGTGTAGGTGTTCCTCGCTAATTGTGGAGGATGGAATGAAATTAAGACTAAATACGATTAAATTTAATTAATATGTTTTGTTTTTAATGCTTTGTACACTTTGATTAGAATATGAATATTCTTGCCGTGGGTGTCGTAGATATAAATCTTTAATTTTGTGGGTATTAAGGTCTACTTTTGGTCATTAGTCTTTCCTAAGTGGCGCCTCTCCATCTGCAGTCTTCTTCAGATAGAATAAAACATTCTTCGACAGTCTCAATTTTGGGGCCTGTATGTATGAAAGATGTTGAAAAAACTTGGACACCGTGATTCAGAATGGCAGAAACGTTACAGAAACCCGCCACACACCCTTCAAACAAAAACAGACTTTAGTGCATATACAGCAGTCTGTCAAAAAACCGGTTTGGGATAACCTGCCTCTGACTCCAGAGTAGCAGGATCAGTCAACCCGGGAATACATTGCGCATCAAACGCAGTTACTGCAAAAGCGTAATTAATACCGGAACGTCTGCGGTGTGTCGTGCCAAATGTGCTCGATGCAGCTCTGCACGCTGACCAAGCGATCTTGGTACTTTCATCCAATTAAAGTAAGTGAAGGATATACAGGTTACTTAATATAAAGTCCGTATAAAGTATTATAACGAATAGTAAATATCCTTTATAACTGACTTTTTTATAATATAGGAGTAGCGGACGAGCATGTAGTCCATCTGACGGTAAGTGTCTAATGTTGCCTATGAACATCAGTAATCAAACCTAGATAATATTAGAGTTCTAACTGAGGACAGCCTCAGATGCGTAGCTCCGCCTTAGGATTCAATTAAAACTATTATGTCTCCCACACCACACTAATGTGTTAAATATGTATTTGATATGTAAGATTCAAACTGAATAATTCGATTTTTAACAAAAAAATAAAAATCTAATTATGATTTACATAATATCTAGAGTTTACTAGCTAATTACAAAAATATACTTTTGCAAAATTTACAAAGTTGTAAGACTCGAGCGCTTAAAAATAAATTATAGGGAAGTCGGCTCCGCGCAGCGGATTTCAAAACTTTCAAAACTCCAGATTGTATACAAATTACTAACATCTTCGTTAGCACTTTCAAAAAGAGTACAGTTTCGGCACTAAATATTACTCTCCTTTGTTGTTAATGAACCCTCAAATCTCAGTGTGGAAATTTACACTAAAATTTATTCTCCAACGATTTCTGGCGTATTATAATTTCATTTTAGTAGTTTGTTAAATTCTAGCGCTGTTATAAAGTGTTTAGTTTGTTAATTAGTTTTATTAGTGTGTTGAGTGCTAAAAGTTTGAAATTATTGAACTATATGTACTAAACATATTTCAAGATATAAAGTGATAAAATACATTTGAAATACGTAACTCAATTAGTTAATGAGGGTTTCGTAGTTTCATGTTTTTTAAAGTAGAATCATTTGTGTTTCGATTCTGGAGGCACCACTAGTCACCACCAAACCTACTTCTGTTTAATAACATCAGTGTTAAGCCCTGCTGTGTTCCACTTTGAAAAGTGTAGTAAGGGATATATACCTATCGGAGGCGTTCCAAGTAATTCCAAGTAATTAACCGCTCATGGCATAATTCTGAGTTTGCTCCCTTTCGCGATTGTTGCAGCGCATAGTACTTTAACAGCACTAGATAATTATAACCTTTGCTTTCTTATTGCCTTTTGTTTGTTTTGTTCAAGATTTTATTTCTTTATTTTTTTCTTGTTATTATTTTTGTTTTTTTGTGATTTTTGTTTTTATCTTAAATTTATTTTTTTAATTTTTATTTTAGTATATTTAGTTTTAAAAATTGTACTGTGTACTGCAATTGTGGTGAATAAATTATATTATTATTATTATTATAATTCCTCAGGTGTAGCAAATTATCTATGGCTGACCTCATGTAGTACTATTATCTTATCTGGATTTAATTACAGGTGTCAATTGGCGTCAATAGCAACTTACCATCAGTTGGTAGCCTGCCCGTTGGCTTTAATAGTATACAAAAATCAAAGTATCAAAACAATAATTCCATTACTAAGCTGAACTCGGAACGCGTCCCATATGCCTAATCGCTTCATTTGCTTGACGCGTCATAATTTACGACATTAAATAAGTGTCCTATCTTCAGCTATACATCACTGATAATGTTTGGGGAATTAGATTGTTATTGTTTGTAGTGTTATCAATGGAAATAAAATTAATTTTTATACTATAAAAACCTGGTAACGACGGTAAAATCCTTGTTTCTTTTGTGGCAGGAGTAAACCTATTTTGCATATTTTGTGTATAATAAGTCAGTCATTGATATCTGATCAAGACCACTCTTAATCTGCACGCGGATGACGTAGAAGATGTACTAAGAATCCAAGGTGCACCTTTGGTAGGCTGGTTAGTTGCGTCATTGGTTTCGGGCACCCGCTATATAGATTTTAAAACGACGGCACTAATCTTATCATGCATTGTCGTCGAAACCAAACGTGCGTGCAAAGTTTAAGCTTTAACGATTTGGACTAATTGGTTTAAAATTCAGTTGTAAAATTTAACCTTCACATACGAACTGAAAAGTCAAGTTGAATAAAAGCTTGTAATAAAAAATAGTGCTCGTATTTTTATTTATAAAAATCGCTAAAACTTGAACAGGAGTGTATTAAAAATTACCTTATTTTTTTTAACACATGTATATGTAGGTTTAACATTGAATTGAGTGTAGGTAGATGTTTCTAGTCTAAACCGCAGCCGAGCAATCAGATTCGAGCAGAAATAGGTCGCGTGCATTGACGATACGTAAACACTAGCGAAGATTTGTGATTGGCACGACTTAAGCGAAATCATCACCAATGCTGTTATTTTAATGTATTACAAACGGATAAGTAGTAATTGTGGTTTATTTTTAAATTTTCTTTTCATGATAAGAAGTTTTAGAAAACACTTTATAATTTTCTTTTTGATATAAAAATCAGGATGATTGTTAAACACAAGGGGGGAGAATTAGTGCCTAAGTTGACTTATGAGAAATATTTTTAATACAGTCAATTCAATGGCTGATATAAATAAAATATAGAAATAGATAGATTATGATTTGAATTTTACATGATTTTAAAATAAATATTTCGCCATGTGTTTTTTCAAGTAACATTATCTTTTTAATGAATAGCTTGCGTGCTTACAATAAGTGAATACGAGGGGAAGGGGAAGATTTATTGAGTGTAGGTAGTTCGTTAATGACTGTTTCTCCTCCAAACCGCAGCCGAGCAATCAGCTTCGAGCAGAAATAGGTCGCGTGCATTGACGATAAGTAAACTCTAGCGAAGATCTGTGGTTGGCACGACTTAAGAGAAATTATTTCTAATGCAGTCAACTAACGCTTATTATTAATAAACACTTTATTTCATTTTTATCATTTCTTCATATATCAATTAATTATACCGCTATTTTTTAAATATTAAACTGAGGTTTGAGTGAATCCCAAATTTTTTGATTTGTAGATCAACAGAAATATTTTTTAATATTGCAAATCCAGGGTCTTATTTACAAATAAATTAAAACTCAGCTTCAGTACTTAGGTATGTAAAAAAACTTGTATACTGTTATATTCATTTCTGTATATTGCAAGCAGCACTGGAATGGATGGCTTGTTTTGAAATTAAGTTTGGATTATTTTTAGTAAAATAAAAAAATATTGATTGACATTCCTAGGTTTATAACATTTTTTTGCATTGTATTTGATAATCACATTTTATACTTATGGAATAAATTTCAGTACCTACCAAAACATAAAAAATTGCTATCAAATAAAATCATGCCACACGGACATGGAAATTGAAGGATAATCATAACGTTTAAAACTATTATCATTTTCTAACAGCCCAGTTACTGCTGTAATCCGTTCCTTTGTGTGCACATCCTAAAATGGTTCCACAAATCTTTTGAAGTTTATCTGCAATTTCAGACGACCTAAGAACAGATGGATAGCTCTTTGAAATAAATTAAACCGCGAAGCTTTACATTAGGGAATGGGTATTAGTACTGTTACGAATAGTTAATAACCATTGTAATATGCAGAAAATAAGTATCCTTCGTATATTGTGTACTCCATTATCCACTTCTCCACCTATGCCATATATAATTGAAGTACTTGTTAACGCAGAGCATCTTATGTTACAAAAATATCATAATTTGAATTGAAGGTGGTAGAACCCTTTGTGGTTCGACTCCGGCGGCACTAGCGCCACACCTATTTCTACCTAATAACAGCAGTGTTAGGCGCTGCTGTGTTCCGCTTTGAAGGGTGTGGTAAGGGAGACAGACTTTTCCGAGGCGTTCCAGCTTAGTCCTCAAGGGTAGCATCTGTGTCCGACCTCAAGTAGGAATATCTAATCCTATCTGGGGTCGATTACAGATGTCCATGGGCGGCAGTAGCCACTTACCATCAGGTGGACTGCATGCTCGTCTGCTACTCCTATATTATAAAAAAAATCTGAGATGGTAGAACCAGTATAATTTTATCGCGGCGGTGCAATCGTGTATGTTTCGGCGAAAATTTGTGGATACCGGTTGTCTTACATACTGGCAAGGCTTATCTTAGTCCGTATGATGGCCATTTTGGATTCCAACTTCAGATTTCCCTGATTGAGAAAAGTGATTAGAAACTGTTCTAATCTATTTGCTTCCAAGTAGTAACTGCATAAGTATCCTAAATGTTCAATACCTTAAGTTGATGTGCAGATTAGGTATTGGCCGTAGACTATGCTATATTCTAAACTACAGTTAGGATATTAAGAAACATAGTTTAATATCGTATCCAGATTTATAATCCAATATCTTTATCGTAGAACTGTATCGACATCATAAGCACTAAGTATTAGTTATCTAAAACCCGTCGGATCCAATATCCGAAGTCTGGATACATGCATTCTGGTCTAGATTCCCTCGCAATGACTTTCACCTAGCTAAAGTTGTGTGTAAACAACTTTTGTGCTTAAACGTGTGCGCTAAAGTTGACAATCGATTGAGGATTCAATTTGCCACGGCAAACCGAGACGGGTTTGAGGAATTGGTTGTGGTGCGAGTGACAGCGGAAGCGATTCACTTGTTACTTTGAAAATTAAACATATGAGCTTTCATTCTACGTATATAATATATCTAATATTATTAAGAGGAAAACTATGTTTGTTTATAATCAATAGGCTCAAAAACTACTGAACCGATTTTAAAAATTCTTTCACCATTCGAAAGCTACATTATCCACGAGTAACGTAGGCTATATTTTATATGAAATATATTTGATAAATAGATTTCGAGGCAGTACAAAGTTTGCCGGGTCAGCTAGTAATTAATAAATATTCATTTTTGCTACGCAAGATCGAAGTGTGATATTTTTTTTACATAATAGGAGCAGCAGACGAGCAGTCCACCTGATGGTAAGTGTCTACTGCGGCCCATAAACATTTATTATAAACCCCAGACAAGATGAGATTCCTACATGACGTCGGCTACACCACAAAGGGTCCACCTTCAAAGTTGCAGACAGAAATTGCTATCTTTTTATCTTTGGCAGACAAAACACTTGTAGGCGTTAATTGACTGTATTGGGAATTTCTTTTTGCGGAAGATTCTCTTAAGTCGTGCTAACCACAGATCTTCGCTAGTGTTTACGTATCGTCAATGTACGCGACCTATTTCTGCTCGAAGCTGATTGTTCGGCTGCGGTTAGAAGAGAAACAGTCATTAATGAACTACCTACCCTCAATTCAACGTTAAATCACTTACATTCGTTATAAAATAAGGTTATATTGAATGCTCACTCACTTGTTAAGATTTTGCTAAAATGAGTTTTATAAATTAAAAAATAGGATAGCTGTATGAGCAATATTTTTATACATAATTTGGAATAGAGTGTCACAATATTTAATTTTATGTTTATTTCTAGTCCTGTTAAATAAAGGGTAGTAATTTCTACTTTTAAGCACCAAATAGAAACAGCACTTCAGCTTTTAGAAATCTACTGCTAGATAAAGGCTTCCTATAGAAATCTTTGACTTTGAGTAGGCGAAGCTTCCTGTAAATGTTTGTGACAGAAGTAAACAAATAATTTCCAAGCTTGTGCTCGAAGTCCGAGGTGCTAATCCCAGGCATGCAACCTAATAAGGCATTAGTTATAAACAACCACGCTATCACTTCCACCACACCCGTAAGCGTCAGCGCAAACGACGCCATCTTGCGCCGGAAATGATCAGCTATGCGGCGCGCGATGCCGCTTATCTGCACCTCATGTTCTCGAGTCTAACTTGCCAACATTCGATATATTGTTTTTTATTGCCATATTTTTATAGCCTAGTTGTGTTGCCAATACCTAATTTAAGTACTGTGAGTGCAGATCTTTTGTGTTTCACTTTGGACATCAGGGTTTCAGGCATAAACCGCACCTTCTCAACAACAATCCCTCAATCCTTTTTCATCCTTTTAATGAAAGAGTAGCAGACAGCGTGCGCACCACCTAATGGTAAGTAGTTAGGTACTGCCACGAATTGACATACATGTAATAAGCCCTTGAGAAGATTAGACGCCTAACTGTGGACGGCCACAGATGCACCACTATCCTTGATAACTAATCTGGAATGTCTTGAAAAAGTCCCTTACCACACCCTTCAAACCAGAACACAGCAGCGCTTAACACTACTAGGCAGAAATGGGTGTAGCGGTGGCGTCAAACCACAAAAGAGTCCATCATCTTAAACCTTGTAGAAACAGTAGCAGACTACCATTTGTAGGAGGCAGTATTAAGGTAAGGTTCAATTAAATAAATTAAAAGAATTTTACATGTATTCAGTTGTCCCCTTAAATTCTGACTGCATGTATATAAAACATCTCATTTGTAATAAATTAATCAATTTCTTTGATAAATAAATAGTAACTTAAAGGAGCTACTTAAACTTCGATGATAAAATTACTTAAATGAAATCTTCCGGCCATAATGAGGCTATCGGAAAATCGGCGATGATTGAAACGAATCGGTGGCCTTAAATATATCCTTAAGGGTCGTGTTTCACACCGGCTGTGTAACGAGTAGCGAATGAGGAATTGTTTGCACAATAATGAAAAATTGTAGTGTATCTACCTAACAGTAAGTGTAGTTGTTGTAAATAAGTAAATATTATAATCTTTATATCCAAAAAGTATTGTTATAGGTTACTAAACTCTTTGGTAATATTTTATGATTTATTCCTTCTTGTCAAATATTTAGAGAAATAAAGATGTGTCTGAGCTAAGAAAATAAGATTTTATTATTTAAAGTATTTCACGATCCTATATTTTAACATGGTAGCAGAGCGTGGTTAATAAAAATAATTAGAATTTCAAGAAAAACGCAGTGTGATAAAAAGACGCGTGCAAGAAAGAAAATAAATATTTGTTTAAATGCTTGGAAAACATTACTGTCATAAAAATGGCTAAACAAGCGAAGATTGAAGATATTGTAATACCTATTTTTGATGGCGCAAACTATTCAAGCTGGAAATTTAGATTATTAACTTTGTTGGAGTACAAAGAATGCAACGAGGCCGCCATTGTGAAAATGGAAAAAAGCTGAAGCAGAATGGAAAAAGAAGGATTTAAAGGCAAGAACAATAATTATGAGTACAATCTCAGACAAGCAATTGGAATACATCACTGATTGTAAAACAGCATATGACATGCTAAGTAAGTTCGATAAAATATACCTTACTCAGTCTACAGACATGCGAATTATATGCAGAGCGAAAATAGAACAGATGAAACTAAACAATTATAATACTATAGAAGACTTTTTTGTGGAGTTCGAGAAAACTATAAACGAGTTTAAAACGGCTGGAGGAAAAATAAATGAACCTGAGAAGTTAAGATACCTACTAAAAGCGCTTCCGCCAAGCTATAGTTATATTGGAGACTTTCTTGATGTAATTCCCGAAGAACAAAGGACAGTTGATTATGTATGCTCTAAAATAAAAGAGAAAAATATGTCTACTAGTGACTCAGATAAGAAAAATAATATGAGTACATTTGCAACCAAAACTGTAGCCGAATGCTTTGTATGTGGAAAGACCGGTCATCTCAAGAAGGACTGTTGGTATGCGCAAAGATATAATCTAGGACAACAAACTGCTAGAGGTCAGCGAGGATCACAGAGAGGTTACAACAGCGGTGGATATTATAGAGGTCATATCCGAGGCAGAGGTCTAAAACATTTTAAGGGTCAAGGTCAGTCCAGTGGTAAATCTTCAAACAACTTTGCAGGGGAGTCATGGACAGCTCAAGTATGTAATTCGGAAATAAATCAGGTAACACAAGAATATGATAATGATGGTGAAATTAATTGGCTTTTAGATAGCGGGTGTACCGACCATATAATAAAAAATGATACATATTTTTATGATTTTATAGATCTGAAAAGTCCTGTTTATGTAAAACTGCCAGATGGTAACATGTTAAAAGCCACTAAAGTAGGCACTGTTAAAATTTATTTTAAAACCTATTATAATCTAAAGTATGTAGATTTAAAAAATGTTTATTTTGTTGAAGGCATTAAACAAAATTTGTTAAGCTTTTCAAAAATAACTAAAAGTTGCACTATAGTAGCAAAAAATGATAATGCAAAAATTTATAATAGTCTCAGAGAATTAATAGTTGTCGCTGATAAAATAAACAATTTGTATTCTATAAAAAGTTTTGTATGCAAAAGAGAAATGTATGCACATTCAATAACTTTGACTCAGAAAGAAAAATGGCATAGGGCACTTGGTCATGTCAATTTTCAGTATTTGAATAAATTGATAAATAATAAATTATTAGATGGTTTGCCTGATAGAATTGAAAGCACAGAAATGAAATGTTCAAATTGTATACAAAGTAAAATGAGTAATGTACCTTTTGAAAATAATAGAACAAAGACAACTAAAATTTTAGAATTAATTCATACTGATTTAAATGGTCCACATAATACAACTGGTTATGGTGGGGAGAAATATTTTCTTACATTTATCGATGATTATAGTAAATGCACAAGGATATTTTGTATTAAAAGTAAAGCTGAAGTTGCGAGTTGTTTCATAGAATTTGTTAATTTATTAGAAAATAAATTCAACCAAAGAATTAAGAAAATTCAGTGTGACAATGGTAGAGAGTATCTAAATAAAGAAATTTACAATTTTATAAGGTATAAGGGTATAGAGTTATTACCATGTCCACCCTACGTCCATGAATTAAATGGAGTAGCGGAAAGATATAACAGATCTGCTATGGACATAGCTAGGTGTTTAATGAGAGAAGCTAAAATTCACAGAAGGTATTGGCCTGAATTTATAAAAACAGCAGCATATTTAAAAAATCGTACAATTGCAAATACGGTAGAAAATAAAACACCTTATGAGATATTTTTTAGAATAAAACCAAATGTCGAACATTTAAAAATATATGGAAGTAGAGTTTATGTTAGGGTTCCAGAAGTTTTAAGAAAAAGTAAATGGGATGATAAAGCACAAAAGGGTATTTTAGTAGGTTATAATGAAAATAGTTATCGAGTTCTATTAAATAACAAAATAATTAATGCTAGGCATGTACAGGTAATCGAAGAAAATACTGAACTGATTTGCTTAGAAAAACTAGATGATCCAAAAGATAAAGATTTAGAATTAGACCAAACTTTAAAAGAAATAGTAAATGAGGAAAGTGATGAAAAATATGAAGATGCGGAGGAGACTAGTTCTAATAATACCTTGAAGGATGTAGTTGATGATAGTTTAAATGATAATGGAGATAAGAATTTAGTAGAAAAGAGAAAGAGAACTCCAGTTTCTAGATATGGTAATCCAGTTTCACATTTTATATATGTTAACTATATTGATGCCAATGTACCTAATACTTTTGAGGAGGCGATGAACTCCAATGATTATAAACAATGGAAAATAGCAATGGACTCAGAAATAAATAGCATAAATAAAAATAATACTTGGCAAATTGTTGAAAAACCAAACAAAATATATTGAATCTTTGGCTGCAAAATATGATCTGAAAAGTACTAAGTTATATGATACTCCAATGGAAACAAATTTAAAACTAGAACAAGCTAGAAAAATAGATGAAACTATTAAGTACAGAAATATAATAGGTGAATTGTTATATATTAGTACAGGCACAAGGCCAGATGTAGCGTACAGTGTTAATTATTTGAGTAGATACCAAAGTTGCTATAACGAAACACACTATAAATATGCAATGAGAATATTAAAATACCTTTATAATACTAAGGATCTAAGTTTAACTTATAATGATAATGTGGATACTGAAATATTAGATTGTATGGTAGATTCTGATTTTGCTGGAGATAATGTTGATAGAAAATCTACAACTGGTTTTATTATTAGATTGTATGGAAATTTAATTTATTGGAAATCACGTAAACAAAATACAGTAACTAAATGTTCAACTTTTGCAGAATATACTGCAATGTCAGAGGCAGTAACAGAAGTACTTTTTATAAGAAACTTACTAAGTGAGTCATTTGATGTAAAATTTTGTGATCCAATAAAACTGTATGTAGATAACTCAGGTGCAGTTGCAATAGCTAAATACGGCAACTTTACAAAGAATTCGAAGCACATCGAAGTGCAATATCATTATGTAAATGAGAACTATGAAAAGAAAATAATTGATATTGTGAAAATTAATACTAATTTTAATTTGGCAGACATGTTAAATAAAAGTCTAGATAAGACAACTTTTTTGAAGAACAGATTAGAGTTAAGATTGATTTAGATATGTTATTAATATGTAATAGTTATGTTATGAGATTATAAATTTAAGGAGGCGTGTTGTAAATAAGTAAATATTATAATCTTTATATCCAAAAAGTATTGTTATAGGTTACTAAACTCTTTGGTAATATTTTATGATTTATTCCTTCTTGTCAAATATTTAGAGAAATAAAGATGTGTCTGAGCTAAGAAAATAAGATTTTATTATTTAAAGTATTTCACGATCCTATATTTTAACAGTAGTGTATGTATGTGGGTAAAAAATAAGAGGTATTGTACTACCCACCATTTGTACTCGTATATTAAATGTAATATTGCAACCCATGGGTCGACTCAATTCAGTCCTACTTCGGTAGCGGCGTGAGACGGACGTGTCGCAAGCGCACGATTAACTAATAGAGTATTTTCTTGAGTTCGAACCATGGAACAGAAACTTGATTTTCTCTTCTATGGTTCCAATCCTTGGTAGAATCACAAAACATAAGAGTAGCTAATGCTCATATAATTGCAGTTTGCATACAATACCACTCATGTAAAATTAACTGTCTGTCTCTTATCCTTTACCTTGTTAGGCTAAGAAAAAAATCATTTTATTAAAATAAATGTAATATAACTTTATATTGCAATAGTTCAATTCTAAGGAAAATGTAATTTTAAAAATACAATCTTGAAAGTGTTGGCTGAATAGTTCTGAATATTAATGATTTTTTCCAGAAACCTAAAAATTTCCAGAGAGATTAGTTTTTGCTTTTCACTCAAAATAATGTAGTTGCGACGAAATTACAAAACGTTTATTTATTAATAAATTTATCACTTATTGTAATAAATTAATTTGAAAACTTAGTTGAAATAAAACGAAATATAGCTTGACGCGAACCTTCCCGGATGCGACACCTTAAAAACCATAAACCATCCGACAATTATCGGAACGGAAAACTGAAAAGTTAGTCAAAAAGTTGGGATCATTTGGGAGGTTCAGGGCGGATCAGGGGGATAAATGATCTCATCCCAGCAAGGAAATGAAGAGCGATCGACCAAACGATCGGGCATAAAATGGTATTTGCGGCGCCTAAGTGCTCTTGAGAGATTTTCCTAAGGAGATATTATTCCGATTCGCTGCCGAGTGCCCTTTGTTCGGATGGACTGGTGTAATCAGCGCAAACAATGAAATTTGGATCCTTTTATTCATAACGTCGGTTATGATCTTTTGTTTCGGTTTATCGGCTGGTGTGTGGGCAGACTTATTTTGTTTCTCTCATACAGGTCTTTAGTCTTTCCTTAACCTTAATTTAGAAGAATGTACCTCAAATGTACATTTTATATTTTGAAAACAAGCCTTCTTCGTAGTCTTCTAAGAAAACCTTTCATTCTATACTCATATCAAAGGAGTCGTATAAAAAATATTTCGTCCGTCATTTTGAAGCATTTGCCATGTTGGACGTAGAATGACGTCACTGTAGTAAAAATGTAGCAAACTATTGTAAGACTGTAGCAATCAACTTGACTCATTCGCATACATATGCAAATAACGTGATTGCCACCTTTTTGAAATCTACAAAAGCATCGCCCGACCAATCAATGGGCTCTTCTTTATCGATACGACACGACACGAAACCGATAGTACGTACATATACGCCGCGAGTGTATGTACAGTCAGCGTCATTTGTAAACGAGCAGATCAAAATTCTGAAAATACCTATACACCCAAACGTTCATAAGTAAGGTGGTAGAACCCTTTGTGGTTCGACTCCGTCGGCACCACCGCCACACCTATTTCTACCTAATAACAGCAGTGTTAGGCGCTGGTGTGTTCCGTTTTGAAGGGTGGTAGTGGGTGGAATGTGGTAAGGGAGACATACTTTTCCGAGGCATTCCAGCTTAGTCCTCAGGGGTAGCAGCGCATCTGTGGCCGACCTCAGGTAGGTATATCTAATCCTATCTGGGGTTGATTACAGATGTCCATGGGCGGCAGGAGTCACTTACCATCAGGTGGACTGCATGCTCGTCTGCTACTCCTATATTATAAAAAAAAAAAAAAATGTGCAAGATGGCTTACGGCACTAATATTATGTCACTGTTCAGCTACTTTTGACACTATAGTGCTCATCTACTTTTGAAACTTTACGACGTTAATCTAATTATGGGTGGGTTGAGTGTATAGGTATTTTTGAAACCTTGAACAGGTTTCAACTTTTGGAGCTTAATGTTTGTTGCTTATTAAAAGGCAGAGCTCTTATAGATAGGTATATTAATTTGTCGATAACAAATTGTTTTTTTTAGAATCGATTCGTTGTTCAATTATTCGCAGATCAATATCATCCCTTCATCCGTCGTGTTGTCATTAAAACGTCTTTGCAAAGTCACAGTAAAAAAATCTGGCACGCTTGGCGGTAGAATGGATAGGCGTTCTGACAGCATCGGTCCCGTGCCGTGCCGTTGTCGTCCCAATGAAAAAAACGCCCAATCACAGTCACATACGACCGGAAAATACATTCATACGAATGAACGGCTGTATAAAGGGCCATAAGTGGTCGATAATACAGTTACCTTTGCATGAAAATCGAGTACAATTTTCGCTTTTCCCATTCTAAGCACGAACTCAGAAATGGGTCGGCAGAATGACTACTTCAAATAACCTATTTATTTCGCCAAACTAGTTAGCAATAAAGGATAAAGTGTGAAAATGTAGATGAATACCTAAAATATTTTAATATAGGAGTAGCAGACGAGCATGCAGTCCATCTGATGGTAAGTGACTAATTCCGCCCGTGAATATATCTGTCATCTTCCCCAGATAAGATTTTTTATATAGATTTTTATATAAAACCCAGATAGGACTAGACATTCCTATTTGAGGTCGGCCACAGATGCGCCGCTACCTCTACAATGCCTCGGATAAGTACGTTTCCCTTACCACACTCTAGCAAAAAATAACAGCGCATAACACGGTTGTAATTAGGAAGAAATAGGTGTGGCGGTAGTGCCGCCGGAGTCGAACCACAGATGATTCTGCCGACTTCAAAGTGGTTTGCTACTCCAAACTTGTATTAAAAAAGCATAGTAAAAAGAACTATATTCGAGATAAACCAGATTTAAGTTTGTCGCCCTTGACATTTTCTTTAGAAATGAAAATAGAAATAGAAATAGTATCATCAGAAATAAAATGTAAAATGAACTTCAGTCTCTGGAAATAATTGATTTGCTATTTTCTTTCCATTGTTTGTAAAAATAAGAGTAATATTGGTTGCATTGTACAATCTGTATTCGTACGTGAGCTGAATTGAGGTCTACCCTCACTAACGTTCAGCCTGTGTTCGCGGTGTTCCGAAAAATCGGAGCCTAATATTATAAATGCAAAAGTGAGATTTTGTGTTTGTTTTGCTACGCTTCCATGCTTTAACTATCAAAGCGATTGTCATACAATTTTGAACACACACATGATCCAAAAAAGGACATTGTGTACCTTTTAACACGAAAAAAGTACTGTTCCCGCAGTATAGGTAAAAACCTTTCACCGTAAGCGAAGCCACGGGTAAAAAATAGTTTAAAATATTTGAAAGGTGATAGAGCTGGTTCGATCAGACCACAGCCACACTAATTTCAGTGGAAGTGATGCCAGCAGAATAACATATAAGATCCCTTTGCTTTTTAAAAGCAGCAACGCATCTGTGTTCAGCTTCAGGTAGAAACTGGAGTTGGTTATTGATATGCATGGACGGCACCACCACATTAAAATGACGATAGATTGTACGAACTACAATAAAAATATTACTATACAAATATAACTTCAATAATGGTTCCGGTACCGAAGCACCGGAACCACACCGGAGCGAAACCGGATAACAGTGTGCATGGACACTTAATCCTTCGTTCGTTAAAATTTAATATCAAAGCAGCGATGGATGGAAAGCAAAAATAAACTATAAGGCTTCAGATAGTTGATTTGGCTTTATTCTGCACTGTAAGCTCGTTACCCCATGGTATGGGGATTACATTTGTTTTTATTAACTGTATCATCGGTTATAGCATAGTGGGTAGGAGTTTAGCGTTTCGAGGGTCTCATGTTCAAACCCCATTAAGCATAAAAGTTATGAGTAAAGTTAATTGTCATTTCTGTAACGGTGAATGAAGTGGAGAAACCTATTATAGTTAAAACACTAGAAAAGGGTTTTGAAAATTATTTCCTTAAAAAACTAAATAAGGAATTAAAACTTTTTAATGAATAATTTCCTAAACAAGATACCTTATATTTTGTGTTATACTTTTTATTTTATTTTTTGAGTAGTGACAAATGTATCCAAGTCAATTTTTCATTTTATTTTCTTAATAGCAAACTACGCTAGTATACTTCTTCTATAATATTATAACGAGCAATTATTATAAAAACGAAAATCCGGTTACTTAAAAATATTACCAGTGATTCTTAACACAATTTAGACGAATCCAACGACACCTCATATGTTGAAGTCCACTTGGGCTGTAAGGCGTGATTAAGAATGAGACATACATACGAGTACATACAGGGTGGTAGAATCCTTTGTGCCACATCTATACGCCACATCTATTTCTGCCTAATAACAGCAGTGTTAGGCGCTGCAATGTTCCGTTTTGAAGGGCATGTTAAGGGAAACATACTTTTCCGAGGCCTTCCAGCTTAGTCCTCAGGAGTAGCGGCGCATCTGTGGCCGACCTCAGGTAGGAATATCTAATTCTATCTGGTGTTGATAACAGATGTCCATGGGCAGCAGTAGCCACTTACCATCAGGTGGACTGCATGCTTGTCTGCTACTCCTATATTATTTTTTAAAAAAAAAACATACATACCTACATAGTCTCAAAAAAAATTATCCTCCACAGTCAGGTAATAAAAATATATTTTTGCAAGTCCTCAATAATAATACAAACGAATGAAGAATAAATAAATTAGTAGCGTAAATCACAGTAATCTGTAATCTCGATTTCTATTGCCTAATTTAGGCCTTAAGTAAGGACCTTCAAGTACTTATCAGATCTAACGATGTTCTAGATTCTAGATCCTCTCAGGCAATTGCCAAATTACTATTACAATAGGCATTATTATCTGAGTGGCTCTTTTGTGCCAATAGAAGGGATTTGGTACATTTTATCTTTTATTTACACTATCTTACGTAATGGTCGAATTATGGAAAATTTGAGAATTAAGTTATATTTTTATGTGGCTAATGTATATAAAAGCAGTGATAAGAAACTCGGCCTCTCGACCGAGGGGTCCGAGGTTCAAATCCTAGGCACCTCTGATGTTTCAGTTATGTGCGTCTTAGAAATTAATTATCACTCGCTAAACGGTGAAGGAAAACATCGTGAGGAAACCTGCATACCTGAGAGATTTATAAAAATCTCAAAGGTATGTGAAGTCTACCAATACGCACTTGGCCAGCGCCGTGGACTATGGCCTAATCCTTTTCATTATGAAAGCTGTGCCCAGCAGTGGGACAGTAATGGGTTGTTGATGATGATGATGATGAATGTACGTAATGATTAGATTCTGAACTGAGGTTGGCTACAGCTACGTTACTACCCCTAAAGTCTAAGTTGAAATGGCTCGGATAAGTATATCTGCCTTACCACACTTCAAAACTTAACACAGCAGCGCTTAACACTGCTGCTATTAGGCAGAAACAGGTGTTGGCGGTGTTTTTGTGTAATATACGAGAAGCAGACGAGCATACAGTCCACCTGATGGTCAGTGCTGCTGCCATGGGCATATATAATCAACCCGAGATGAGGTTTAGAAAGTGGTAGAACCCCTTCTGATGCTACTCCGGCAGCACCACCGCCTATTTCTGTCAATTAACAGTAGTGTTAAGCGCTGCTGTGTTCTGGTTTGAGCTCAGCTTCAGCTTCAGCTTAGTCCTCAGGGGTAGCGGCGCATCTGTGGCCGACCTCAGGTAGGAATATCTAATTTTACCGGGGGTTCATTTTTTTTTATAATATAAGAGTAGTAGTCGAGCATGCCGTCCACCTGATGGAAAGTGGCTACTGCCGCCCATGGACATCTGTAATCAACCCCAGATAGAATTGATTACAGATGTGCCACTTACCATCAGATGGACTGCATGATCGTCTGCTACTCCTATATTTAAAAAAAAGTTTACATATTCCGAAATCGGTGGTCCTTCCAAACTTCGAACTACAAAGGGGTTTACCTTCAGTTCGTGTTTCGTTACAAAATAGCATAGTTCTAGACAAATTCAGAAACGTGCTAGGATATGAATTGGCGGGATATTGTTTATTGTGTTTATGGTCCATAGACGTATTAACACATAGACTCCTAAAGTTCAAAAAGTAAAATTCAAAATATTTTGTTTGTTTGAAGTGAATTTTTTGCAGAATATATTTTTTCAATAATACTTATTGTATTTTTTTTAATTAAACAATTTATATTTTAACAAATTAATATATAGGAATATCTTAGATTGAAAGTACAGGCGCTATTGGGTATATATCTAGGGTATGTATCTAGGATACCCCTCCCAGGATAAAAAATGATAATATTTCAAGGATCCCTCCTTGAATTATTATCACTTTTTATAACGGTTAAGGTAAACATTATAAAGAAACCTATACATAAGAGTTCTTTAAAAGAGTTCTATACTATAAGAGTTCTTTAAAAGAGAGATGCCATGCCTTATGCCTAATAATGGGACAGTAATGGGTTGCCGACAAATAGTCTTTTTGCTTAGTCCATCCATGTTATAAATCGGTGCCCTATAACATTTTCACTCAACATCAAATTCAAAGGCTCTATTAAAAAAAATCCTATTAGCGGTCTATTTGATTACTTCGTCCATGACATAACCTAGTGGTCTATTCGTCCGATATTTGTTCAAGGTATCCTATGTTCCATTGGAATTGCGTTGCCCACATAGAACCGGATCTATGAAATATCCGACCTTATCTTGTTTGGATTTGCGATGGAGGCACGAAAACAAAGGTTGTGGGATGTGAAAATAATCGATTTTTCAACAATTAAATATTTTTGTGGATTATTACACAAAAATATTTAAAAAATATTTAGAAAAGAAGTTTGAAGGTGGTAGAACCCTTTGTGGTTCGACTCCGGCGGCACCACCGCCACACCTATTTGTACCTAATAACTGCAGTGTTAGGTGCTGCTGTGTTCCGGTTTGAAGGGTGTGGTAAGGGAGAAAGACTTTTCCGAGGCGTTCCAGCTTAGTCCTCAGGGGTAGCGGCGCATCTGTGGCCGACCTCAGGTAGGAATATCTAATCCTATCTGGGGTTTATTACAGATGTCCATGGGCGGCAGTAGCCACTTACCATCAGGTGGACTGCATGCTCGTCTGCTATTCTTATATTATAAAAAAAAAATAATATTTGTTTTTTTAATCGATTGTTTGAATTAGTATCCGTCAACATGCGGGTCATGAAAGGAGAGTCCCTGCGTCTTGCTTGAATCGAGAATTAGAGAAATTAATCGTGACTACTGTCTGATTTTTATTGTCATCTAATTTCAGGGACGATCGTCTTTTTTTGGCCAAATTTTATTAGTTTTTAAACGATAATTTATTTGTTATTTCTTCTAATAGATTTTTTTAATAATGGATTTATCTTGGAAAAAGGAGAATCGATTATTAATTAATTGATTTTTCCAGTCGCACATCCCTAGATGTGAATTTATTTGACGAGTGTCTAGGCTTTCTGGTGAATTTTTACCCGACTGCCTAGGGTAATATTTTTCGAGCGGATGTATGTATGTATTTCTCATTCTTTGGTTGGCATGACGGATTTTGAAAAGGTTTCATACCATGTTGAAGGGGTGGGAGCTCGACTCGTATTAGGCCAATGTATTATTGACCCACTACTGGGTACGGGTCTCCTTTCAGAGTGAGAGTCTAAGGCCACTACCACTTGGTCTACTGCTCTCTAAGTGCTGACTTTACAAACCTTTGAAAACATTTTTTGCAAAAAAACTTTCAAGTGTGTGAGTTTCCTTAGGATGGTTTCCTTCACCGTTATGGCAAGTAATAATTAATTTTCATATGCGTATAATTTAAAAATTAGAGGTGCGTGCTTGGGATTCGAACCCTGGACAGAGTTCAAAATCAACTCCGCTGCCACTTTATCATCATTCGGCCTTACATTTATTAAATTTTAAATTATCATTTTGTAAAATTAACAACATTTCACTCATTAAATTTTGGCGCCAAGCCAGTCAAAATGTTAAACCCGAGACCCCGCGAAATGCTAATGAAGTTTACACAATTACCGCTCCTCATTGTGAAGTCATAAATCAAGATGACGTCACGAGCTGAAGAAAGCATCAGGTGTCGGTTAGATGTTGGAGCTTAAAATTTTGAAGAAGGATTTTTGAATAATATTAACAGATTATTTCTAACTTACATTATTATCTGCTATATGTACAGAGTTTCAGGTCATGTCATTGTAGTTACGGGACCAGAAAAGGGCTACGGTATAACGGCAGGGCCTGTTGTAAGAGGTGATTAAAATGGGCGTTGCGGGCGCAAGAGTGAGAGCTCGCATCGCTCGGCCAGCGACCTCGTAAAAGACGGCGGTATTTGAATATGTCGCATAGCGTCTTAGACATCAAACGGAGTCGCGAGTATCGTGCTCACCTAGGCTGAGCCTGATGGAGCAATGAGTTCAGAGGACTCCGGTTGCATTCCTTTGGAGACCTCGGATTCCCCTACTCAACGCCGAAGACAGCCGGGAGTTTTAGTGCGGAACAAATCCTATGTATGTCACATCATAGCAAGAAGTTCCGTTAATTTTCTACATACTAAGTACATACTTTGGTGCTCAAAAAATCTATAGATTGATTATTAATTATTATTAATAACCTTTACTGGACAGAGTAAACTACATTTCTTTAAACACTGTTACCATCCACTTAAGTTCAGTTTCCGGCAAGGAGCCGACAATCTTCATAAAATCCGCGTCAGTAATCAATTCAGATCCTAAGCAAACAGTTGCTAATGGTGCACGGCACTTAGGGAACCTAAAATAATAAGAGCGACGTGATTCGCTTAGACATTGCATTTATTAAAGATTCCCAATAGGTCTAGAGGTGTTTTATTATTTTCTTAATTTTCAATTACTAAAAAAACATAAAGTAGAGACTACTATAAGAACAAAAATCTGAAAGATTAAAAATGTAGGCCATTTCTCTCCCAATATTTAGACAAATCCAACAAAACCTCATATGTTGCAATCCGTCAAGCCGTTTGTATATATACGTTGTACATTAATTTATACGTACTAGCTGACCCGGCAAACGTTGTGTTGCCATATAAATAAAAAAATGTAAAGGGTGAACAACCCTTATCACTTAGGGGTATGAAAAATAAATAGTAGCCGATTCTCAGACCTACTGAATATGCATATAAAATTTGGTGAAAATCGGTAAAGCCGTTTCGGAGGAGTACGGTACAATGACATTAACGTCTTTATTAGTAGTATATCGATGAGTACGGTAACTAACATTGTGATACGAGAATTTTATATATAAGATATATACACGAAAAACAGCCTCCATAGTCGTTTTTATAATATAGGAGTAGCAGACGAGCACGCAGTCCTACTGCCTACGCAGGCTCCTACGCAGGCTACTGCCGCCCATGGACATCTGTAATCAACCCGAGATAGGGTTAGATTCCTACCTGAGGTCGGCCACAAGTGCGCCGCTACGTCTAAGGACTAAGCTGGAACGCCTCGGAAAAGTATGTCTCACTTACCCTTCAAATCAGAACACAGCAGCGCTTAACATTAGTGTTATTAACTAGAAATGGGTGTGGCGGTGGTGCCGCCGGAGTCGAACCACAAAGGGTTGTACCACCTTGAATTCATCTTGAATAATTCGGGTGACAATAATTTTTTAATTTATTCCTGAATGGCTTTTCATGTAATATCAACACGAGACAAGGTCAAAATCGTCGAGAGCTATCCTCAGCAACTGAAGAAATAATGAACATTTTATGACCTCGTAAACTGGACCATAAAGCAAGGGATTATTTTTTCATAGCCTCTATGGAAACAAGATAACCATAAACAACCAAAGTGACCGTATTCGGGGAAAATAGAAAAATTATACGGAAATTTGCATGCTTTTGTAAAAAGGAATTTATTTTGGAGGTGTATGTCATATTTTTATTTATTTTTGGTCCAAATAGTTTTTGCTACACTCACATTTATAATTTTATTATCTATACTAATATTATAAAGAGGAAAACTTTGTTTGTTTGTTTGATTGTAATGAATAGGCTCAAAAACTACTGGACCGATTTTAAAAATTCTTTCACCATTCGAAAGCTACATTATCCACGAGTAACATCGGCTATCTTTTATATAAAATATGTTTGATAAATAGATTTTGAGGGGGTACAAAGTTTGCCGGGTCAGCTAGGCAGTAATATTTTTTTAATAATAATAATTCTCTTTTTCATGAATCATTACAAAGTTATAGTTTACGATATTAATGGGGTAATCTTCATAGAAATTATTTATCATAATTAACTATCGTCAGATGTTTAAACTGAGTAAAAAAACTTGTAATATAGGCTTATAGGCAACTGAACACTCCCTAAAGTGTATCTGAGTTACTATAATCTTATTAATTAGAACTAATAGAAATTCATACAAAGCAATATTGCATCTAAGTTGATGATATAATTTAGTTTCATTTAGATTTATCTTTATATATATATATATATATATTTCTTATGTGCGTGTGTATGTCACTTAACTCCTCCTAAACGACTGGACTGATTTTGTTGAAATTTGTTGTGTGTGTTCAAGGGGACTTGAGAATGGTTTAGATTCAAAATTTAGTCCTTGGGAAAGTTTTTTTTATTTAATTTTTAATTCGTAAGTAGTTTTTTATTTTGGAATGTTTCACATTGGATTCGACAGACTTCGCTACCATCGCAGATTCAAATATTCTATCTATTTTTCAAACCCGTAAGTGATAAGGGTTGTTCACCCTTAACATTTTTTTTATTTATATGGCAACACAACGTTTGCCGGGTCAGCTAGTTAATTTATAAAGTTCAATACTATCGCTAGCCAACTGCAACTTGTGTATATGTGTTATGTGTGTTTCAATGTGATTATGGTTATAATAATTTATTACTATTATCATAAATACAAATGAGAATAAGTATGTAAATAATCTTTTTAAATTACTTTCCACCAGGTGTACTGCAACTTATATTACTAAAATGCCTTTTGTTGATAAACCTTTTCACCACCACACCATTTTCTACTTCAGATAGGACTAATCCTATATGTGATTACAGATGTCGATGGGCGGCAGTAGTCACTTGCCATCAATAAATATTTTATTATTATCTAGTACCATTAGAATACTTTACAATAGTTTTTAACAAATAAGAATTTGTCGCTTAGTATAGGATAACAAAATTTACTTTGTAAAACGCCGATCGAAAAAAGGGTACCTTCACTATTCATAAAATAATAGAACAATGATATTTAATTAAGCCCAAGACCTTGTAATTATGACAGTCCTTAATCAATACTTGTTTTAAGTTTCCATTCCTTATTAATTATTCCTTCGAAAAGTTGCCTACATTTTCAATCGGTGGGAAGTAAGACATTTGTTAGATTTTTTTAAATTACGAGTACATGTATCTATTTTTAACTGAAAGCTTTTCTTTTTTATATTTGAATCTGAAGATAAAGCAGACGTGCTACCTGATGAAAAGTAGTTAACGTCGCCTATAGACATTTGCAACACCAGAGGACTCACCAATGCTTTGAAGGAGAGCTCTTTTTGCACCTTTTTTGAAGACCCCATGTCATAGCGCTCCGGGAATACCTCGGGAGGAAGCTCATTCCACATCTTACACGTCCGTGGCAAGAACGTCCGTTTTCATTTGGATGTTTATTATAAGGAATTAAAAAAAATACCCGACTGCGGAGGGTAATGTGTTTCGACTTATTTCGAGTTTAGAGCATATGTTCATTGTATATGTCTCATTCTTTAGCACGGCTTGATGGATTTTAAAATACGAGGTGTCGTTTGATTTGGCTAAATTTTAAGAATAATACTATAACGAGGCAGTCGGTTTTTTTATTACTATTTTCAATTAATTTCATTAATGTGTCAATAAATCACAAAGTTTTATGCGATTTCTAGATCCGAGCTCAAAAGAATCAGGTCACATTATGTCACTGGAACACGTATCTCGTATTTCTCTAATTAAAATTAATAGCGGGCCGCAGTGTCCGCGTTAGTACACCGCGATTTGTATTAATTCGTACCTACATGACAGTGCGGGGAGTAAATTGGATTAACTCGGAAACATTTTCTGGGGCCCTTTCGTAGGCTATTATTATGTGTTACAGGGCGAAGTGGACCAGGAGCTGTATCCCAAAATATACACGAACATACAAAAAAAATACAATGTCATGGGTGTCTTCAAACACGATATCTTATAAAATGTCATAAGATGTTCAAAAGTTGTTTGTCGATGTGAAACATGTATGGTTAGACTAGCGGGGCACCACTACCACCTATACCGGATTAACTTATATAATGTGAGGATCTTAGTGCACAAGAGTCGCAAATATTTGTGGTCGGCTTCAGGAGTCTACCCCTGCTTTATATGAAGTTACGTAGTTACAGATGTCCTTGGGCGGTGACCACTTATCATTAGGTGGGATGTTCTCAGCAGATGTCCTCAGATAGGTATTTAATCACATCTGGTGTTGATTAACTTTGTTCAATTTACATACAATAAGGCCGGTAACAGACGCGCCGTCGCCCATTGAGGGATAAACTGGGACTCTTAAAATTTGTCTCCCTTACCACACCCTTCAAACCACAACACAGCAGCGCTTAACACTACTATTATTAGACAGAAATAAGTATGGCGATGTTGTCACCGGAATCGTATCACAAAGGATTCTACCACGATAAAATCTGTGTATTGTGTAATTATAGTATTTTGCCACTTGACTCCCGTTTCATAACCGCAATTCCCTTTGTGGGATTGTAGGACCGGAGCGCTGATCATTTGTATGTTAGTGGCCATTTTTCTAGTTCCACCAACCGTATTACGTCCCAAACGTAGGAGACCTCATTTTCTAATTAAGGCTTATCTAGGAATATACGCCACCATTTAATGAACTATAACGAACTGTTTAAGGTAGTAGAAAGGTTTTTACAACCCGTGTGGGGGAGCAGTCACCATACCGGTATGACGCGCAGAGGTTTTTGAATTCGATCCCCGGTCACACAGATATGTAGATTATTTTGAGCGAATTGGCGACAATCGGCCTCCGCAGGTATTTACCTCCTTCTCTATATCCATACAAAATATCTATCAAACAAATAAAATTAAAATTTTCTTTTCAAAAATGCAACCATTCCATCAGTATTTTCTTATGACGATGTCACGTTCAACTATCGTCCATAAACCGACTTTACAGACAACCGATTTTTTTTAGTAAGTAACAACCAAGCATGCATCTCAGCTGATGGTAAGTGGCCACTGCCGCCCATAGACATATATTAACAGCCCCAGATGGATTACAGTTCTATCTATGGTGTGCATCGCCGTTGGAACGCCTCGGATAATTATTCTCCCTTAACATTATTATTAAGCAGAAAAAGATAGGGCGGTGGTGCCATCGAAGTCGGGGTTATACCTTCAAAGTAAATCAAATCAAATAATAATGTAAATCAAAAACAAAAGTGTTCACAAAATCTTTACTTTTGTACAAAAACAAAGCAGTAGAAGATCAAAAGACGTTTCCGTGAAAGCCTTCAAAGCACTATGCAAATCGTATCCGGATATCCGGCAAGTTGACGTACCGGAACGAACCTTTATGTGTTTACATTTATAAGGATTCTGTTTTGATGGTATTCTATATGTATAAAAAGACTTCTGAATTATTGATCATTGTAGAACTTAAACTACTGTACCCTTAGTATGAGATTTACCGTTTTTACAAAATGACTGTTTTGGTATTTGTTTACGTATTTGCCCATACATTTCCAATCAGCGCCCCTAGCGGACCTTATCAGAACTGATTGGAAATATATGGGAAATACGTAAACAAATACAAAAACAGTCATTTTTGTAAAAGCGTAAAAACTCATACTAAGGGTACTGAAAATAAGAGCGTGAAATTAGGGCAACAGGGACCCTATGATATACCTAATAAGGAAGAATTTTTTGATATTTCATTTGTAGGATTGTTTGAAAATGAGCCAAATTTGAAGGAAGCTCTAAACACTTAGTATTTGGTTTGCTGGAACTAATTAAACACCTATTTCAGGATTTGTATTACATTATGTACATACATATATTATGTGTGATAATTAAGGGTGATTTGTTTATTTTCTCAAGTTATAGATAGGCTGAAAATTCGGACCCTCAATTAGAAGGTTCGAATTATAGGCAATTCGAATTTTTCGAAATTATGTGCGTATTAAAAATAATTATCATTTGCTTAAATGATGAAGGATGTCGTGAAGAAAACAACGCACCTGAGAATTTGACAAAAAAATGTTCTTATAAGTGTCAAAGTCTATTAATTTGTAATTGGGCAGCATTGTAGCCTACGGTTTAAACCTTTTTCATTCTGATAGACCCGTGCCCAGTGGGACAATAACATCATTAAAGAAAGTACGTGTGAAGAATTATTACTCCCTCTTGAAGAGTTAGCGACAAAATAATAAAAGATTGCACATAATAGAAAGCGCTAACAACTTTTAATATAACACTGCGAGCTTACTGAAGCGGCGAGATAAAGTTTACGAGCCTTTAAAATTTAAGCTCTAAACACTGAGGGACGGTTCCTGTTTAGTGATTCACAACGTTTTATATTTTCATTAGCAGCTGTTATCTTTTTTGTAATATCGTAGTAGCAAAGCACGCAGTTTGTTTTATAATATAAGAGTAGCAGTCGAGCATGCAGTCCACCTGATGGTAAGCGGCTACTGCCGCCCATGGACATCTGAAATTAAACCCAGATAAGATTAGATATTCCTACCTGAGGTCGGCCACAGGTGCGCCGCTACCCGTGAGGACTAAGCTGAACTGATTACACTCTTCAAACCAGAACACAGCGGCTTTTAACATTGTTGTTATTAGGTTCAGATGATAAGAGATGAAATAAGATCAGATTCTTTCCAAAGGTCGGATACAGGGGCGTTGCTACAGATTAAGGATAAGGGTTGAGTTGCACTCGACAAGTATGTCTCCTTTACGTCACCCTTCAGAGCGGAGTATAGCAGCGCTTAACACTGCTTATGAGGCAAAAGTTAATGTGACGGTAGTGCCTCCGGAGTTGAACCACAAGGTTCTATCACCTGCAATGAATGCAAAAAGCTTATGAGAGGACCTCTTAGTTCTAAGACCTGTTATTACTATAACTGTTATTGCACCGCTGTTATCAGGCAGAAATAGGTGTGACGCTGTTTCCTGTAAACTACAAAGCATTCTACTATCTTCAATAAGTGAGAAAGCTCTTTACAAGACCTTTCAGCTCTGAAGGGTGATTGAACGTGTATGTTAAAGAAAACAAGCAAACAAACTTCATTCTACCTGATGGTAAATGGCATTGGCTATCAGTAAACAATCCCAAATAAGATAAGAGTTCTATCTGAGATCGGTCATAGACTTGTTGCTATTTGTAAGGGGTCAGTTAGAACGCCTCGGTAAAGCCTACCCTACCACACCCTTCAAATAAGAACACAGCAGAGCTTAACACTGTTATTATTAGGCAGGAATAGGTGTGACGGTGGTAGAGTATTATAGTCCACGCCAAACTGCTAATCCGCTTTGAAGTTGTTGCGTGCAGGTGTAGTCAATCAATTTGGTATGGCGTCGCGATTTATTTCTATATTCAGAGCGCACTACCAGTTTTACGCGGACTATACCTTCATAAGTGTAGAAAGCCCATTATGGTATATATAATGATTTAACCTACATGCTTAATGTGTGTCAGTGCAACTGCAACAGTTAGTGATGTGCATATAATTAATTAGTTATTTGTTCGCAACATCGGGGTGTGACGAGTTGCATTAATCACGGTGCCGCGTGTGTTGGACGGCTGTCACTGCACAGAGCGGCTGGACACAGAGGCTGGGGGCATAGATCACACCCATTAAAATGGTGGTATAATCGGGGTATAGTGTGGTGTGGTGAGGGAGGAAGGGGGGTGCATGCTTCGACTGGGGACGTATTTGGAAAAGGGAGATCTCCCGCCGGGCTTGGTGATCATGCCCAGGGAGCGGCCGCGCTCCAACATTCTCAGTTCGGAGTTTGTATATATGCAAGATGTTTAGAAAACTTCGATAGCGCGATTCAGCAGCGCCATCTCTTGACGAGTAGCGGAAAGTCGCTACAAGGTACATATTTCTAGTGTGTAGCAGTTGCGTTTCGGTGGAAGGGATAGTTTTTATGGTTCCGGGCCTAAAAGGTAAAACGGAATCCTATACGTAACACTGAAATAGGCGTTATTTCTAGCTTCCATTTTTGTGGAAGTGGATAGTTTTTTTTACTAAAGTAGCAAATAAGTTTTAGTCTGCCTTATAAGGTAAGTGGTATTTAACATATAGGTATTCTTATAATCCACCCCAGATTATGTTAGAGAATTATCAAAGGCCGGCCATTAATGCATTGCTACCTTTAAGGAGTAAGTGTGAATCCTTCGGCTGTGTTTACCACACCCTTCAGACCAGAACAAAGCAGCGCTTAACACTGCTGTTATTAGGCATTAATAAATGGTAGAACCCTCTGTACTCAAACCACAGAGATACCACCTTCTAAAAACTAACTTCAATACCTTATAGTAAAAACATGGTAAATATAATTTTAAAATCCACTTCATGGGTACTTCAGACCCTTTAGTATTCTGTTTGATCGTAGCATTTCTGGCTAGAAATTCCGGATCACTCAACGTTTACATAATGGAGAGGTGCCGGCAGTTACGGGTTACGTTTTTGTGAATTAATTCAGAAAGGAAGCGTTACGGTGTTAAGGTGAGGATTTGAATAATTTTGTGAGTTAAGTGTTTTAAAGATACTCTCATGGTATACTGATGAAATACTTGGGAGCAAGATAGAATGCAGTCCAACTGATGGTAAGTGGCTACTGCCGCCCATGGACATCTGTTATCAACCTCAGATAATATTAAGATTGCTACCTGAGGTCGCCTACCTACCTTGTGGTAGCGTATGCGCATCTGTGTGCGTTACTTCTCCTGAGGACTAAGCTGGAACGCTTCTGATAAGTATGACTCCCTTACCACACATTTCAAAACGGAATACAAGTGCTAATTTGTGTATACGCCATATATGTCCATGGAACTCATGACACATGGAATCCTAGTGAGGGACTGTGAGTGTAGAAAGTGGCATATAAAACATATTTCTCCCTGAATAGCTAATAGCTTTGTCTATCTTCTTTTATAATTAATCAATATATGTTTTAAAAAAAATATAAATATGATAGGCTCTGCATGTACGCTACTCTATGTACGAGTATTATAAATCTAACTATTGTCTATAAAAAATAATAAATATGATTGACTCTGAACTTTCGCTACTCTATGTAACCTAAATCTGAATATTTCATTTGAATTAATTGTGAATTAAATGTTTTGACATATTCATATTACTATCACTTAGTCTACGTTCTTTACTTATAATATAGTAATAGCAGACAGAGAGCAGTGGGTTACAGATTATCAGGTGGACTGCATGCTCGTCTGCTACTCCTATGTTATAAAAAAAAACATAATTTATTTTTAATATTGCATTTAATTTACCGAAACTTGGAAACCGTTAAATAAGATTACGGAAATATGTATGCCTCTGTGTCAATCTACTCTGTACGCTGTCCGTCTGTCGTTGCACTTACGTTAATATACGTTCGAAGCGTGAGTGTAATGTTCTCGCAGATTATTTGCAGCTTACATTGGGTAGTTCTTCACTTCAATTTACAGTAATGCTTTTGATAACCCTTTATACACTTCTATTTTTAAATATTTTTTCAATAAATCTTTTTTAAGTGAATGTAACTCTAACTAATAGTTGTAACTCTTCTTGTTTAAATTTGTGTAATGCTTACTTCATACACAATGATGTATTAAAAATAGTTTTTATGAATAAATGAAAAGAAAACATTTTTTTATGCAGATAATAATATAATTACTCACTATTGAAACAAAAATAATTATTAGATTTATTAAAAGTAAATGAAAATATATTTTCGATTGTAATTAATATTTTAAATTAAATGTATTGTGATATCTCTGTATATAACCTAGTCTGTGCACTGTCCGTCAGTCAAGTTTCGCATATTATTATGCTTATTTGCCGCATTTTTATTTACTGAAAACTAAATCCGTAAGCGCGAAAACGAGGAACATCCATAATAATTATATCACATGTTTAATTTCTCTATCCATTGTAATTAAATATTTCCCTTTAAAATAAAACCGTATGGTATTCATAGTAATAATGTTTTTTTTCATTGTATACTTTCAGATCGCTGAAACAGTTATTATGAAAAATGCTCATTTGTTTCACATTATAATTCGATTTGTAGAATAATGCAATTCATATTCCTACCATATTAAGTGCTGATGTTGTGGTTTAAAGGGTGTAATAAGGGAACATACTTATCCGAGGTGTTCCAACTTAGCCCTCAAGAGTTCCAACGTATCTTTGGCCAATCTCACGTTGTGTAACGACACCTTGTGTGCTAAAATTCTTCAAGCCGTTTAAATAAAAAAAGAAAATAACGTTGGGAAATATTTTTCAAACGCATGTATGTATTTTCAATATCTTTGGCACACCCTACAACACAAAGAAAAATAAATTGCGGAAGTGATAGAATAAATAATTTCAGTCAGCTTTTCTACACTAATATTATAAAGAGGAAAACTTTGTTTGTTTGGTTGGTTGTAATGAATAGTCTCAAAAACTACTAAACCGATTTTAAAAATTCTTTCACCATTCGAAAGCTACATTATCTACGATTAATATAGGCTAAATTTGTATGAAATATATTTGATAAATAGATTTTGAGGCGGTACAAAGTTTGCCGGGTCAGCTAGTTTATAATAATTTCTCTGTAAGCAAACTATTCTGTACAGTTCGTCAGTCAAGCTGCACTTACGCTTAATATACGTCAGTCGTGAGCGTAATAAGCACATATATGTATAAATCATTGGAGACACTCTTCACTGGACAAATTTACGGAACTGGCTTCATGCCATCTGTTCGTTGCAATTAAACAGCTTAGTGGTTTTTAAACAGTTCTGCATATGCACACTGTACATACATGTGTATAGCTACGCACATATAGGCTTTTGATAGCCTTTTATATTTAGGTGCAGATATGCACACATGTACATTGTACATATGCACATACATACGCACATATTGGCTTTCGATAGGTTTTATTAAGCGTGTTACCCCGGGAAGGACAGCGGTTTGTGTGGTCGCATATCGCTGTAATCACCAGCACCAGGGGATGTGAGAGGAGCGTAAATTGCTCCCCCAGGGCAGAGCCCGATGGAAGGGCATCGCGTTAGGAGGACTCCGGTTGTCTTCCGTTGGAGATCCCGGAGTTCTCCACCAAACGCTGAGGACGGCCACCGGGGGGGTTTTAGTGCGGTAAAAATCCCACATAACCCGGCGTCACTCCCATGGCGTCGGGTATCTTTTGAAGGATTCCCCCTCGTTAACAAAAAAAAAAAGGTTTTATTAAGCGTGTTATGCTACCTACCAATCTTGATACCTTCGTATTTGATGGTGGTAGAACTCTTTGTGATTCCACGCCACCTTTAGCCTACCTACTAAAACTTACTGTCTACCTACTAAAAGTAGTGATGCTGTGGCAAGGGAGATAGGGTAGTAATAGGATAGTAAGAACTAAGCTAAAATGCCTCGGAAAAGTATGTCTCCCTTACCACACCCTTCCAACCAGAACACAGCAACAGCGCCATTATTAAGCAGAAATAGGTGTGGTGGTCGTGCCACCGGAGTCGAACAACAGACCGTTCTATCACCTTTACTGCATCATTTGAAGGTGGTAGCTCCCTTTGTGTTTCGAATTCTGCGGCACCACCGCCACACCTATAAAAAAATAGTTTATTACTTTCATATTTCCACCTATTTCTGTCTAATAACAGCAGTGTTAGGCGCTGCTGTGTTCCGTTTTGAAGGGGGTGGTAAGGGAGACATACTTTTCCGAGGCGTTTGCTCATGGGTAGCGGCGCATCTGTGGCCGACCTCAGGTAGGAATATCTGATCCTCTGGGGTTAATTACAGATGCCCATGGGCGGCAGTAGCCACTTACCATGAGGTGGACCACATGTTCGTTTTCTACTATATTATAAAAAAAACATTTTGATTTAAAAAAGATCTATTTCCGTTGTTTATGTTCCTACACTTGTAGTAAGTTACAAATCACGTAGAAATTATAATAACAATACATAAATGAGTCTCGCGTATTCCCAACAAAGTCTGGAGCGTGTAAGCCTTCGAAATTCTTATCCGTGTAAGTTGGCTTAAGTCGTTAGGAAGTTTCCCAGTAATCTACATAGTGCGGTAACTTTAAGAATTTGATATTCAGTGCATATTTAAATAATAATTAGTACCCTTTCTTATAGAGCTTTTGTGTATTTTAACATCTTTAATCAATATCAGATAAGAATAAATTCCTATCTAATTTTGACTACAGATGCTATCCTATTGCTACCCTAGAAGAGACTTACTCTTCTAGGGTAGCAATGGTGCGTACAAATGGTGGTAATGGAACGTGGTAAATTGGTAAAGGGTAGTACGTTATCATACCCTTCAAAGCGGAAAACAGCAGCACATAACACAGCTGTTATTAGACAGAAATAGATGTGGCGGTGGTGCCGCTGCACTCGAACCACAGATTTTTACCTTCAATTTCAGTTACTATCAGTGGACTTCATGTTTGTGCGGAAATAGGTGTGGCGGAGTGTGGGGTCGAACCACAAAAGACTTTACCTTCACATTCAGTAACATGTGCATATTTGTTTGGTAAGAAGCTATAAAAACCAACACAGTATTTACGCTTTGTTCACATAGCTGATATTGTCACGGTTTTAATACCGGATTGGATAGTGTAAACGCGTATTAGCTCGAAGGCTCCGTAATTTCCATTTGATTGCACTTGTCGAATGCACGCCCGTTTTTGGTGATGGCACTTTGAGTTTGATACTGCTACTGACATTTAATATTATGTAATAAGAATGTATGCGTCGGGTTGTACATCGAATAATTTTTTAAAGAAATATGAGAACTGAGAATAAGTAATGATATCATTTTTTACACATTTTGCCTGTTTATTTGTCCGTGTGTTTCAAATCGCTTTAAATGAAAACTACTAAATTATGTTCCATGGATTAATAATATAATAAAATTCAGTATCTTCACTTAATATTTAGTCTTTATTTCATTCAAATCGATTTACGTTATCAAAAGTTATTCCAATTTAAAGACAGACGTATTGTTTTATATTATTGCATGATGCGGTTTTGCTGAGAATTTTAGTTTGCCGGTGCCTTATAAATGGCAATTGATCTTATATTCGGAATAAACGAAGTCGCAGGTAGAGCTTGTTTAATATTATAAATAGTGAACCAATTTGTACCTAATTACAAAGTCATGCATAAACAATGAGGTTAAAACTACTTAACACTGTCAATGCGTAACCCAATAGTTATAATTATGAGCTCGGCGTGTAGTGTCCAGGGTTCGAATCCAGGTCAAATAGACACCTTTGTATATAAAAATAGATGTGTGTATTTATAATATAGGAGTAGCAGACGAGCATGCAGTCCACCTGATGGTAAGTGGCTACTGCCGCCCATGGACATCTGTAATCAACAATAGGATTAGATATTCCTACATGAGCTCGGCCACAGACTGCGCCACTACCCCTGGACTAAGCTGGAACGCCTTGCAAAAGTATGTCTCCCTTATCACACCCTTCAAACCAAAGCATAGCAGGGCTTGACACTACTGTTATAGGCCGAAATAGATGTGGCGGTGGTGCCGCCGGAGTTGAACCACAATGGCTTCTACCACGTTTAATTATATTTATGTGAAACTTTTTAAGATTCGGCTCTGAAATCACCACTTTTAGTGTTCACTTTATTAACCCTCAAAGCCATAGATATCAAGCATTCCTAATTAGTTTAAAATTTAAACTTGGGCATTAATTTAAACGTAAGCACAACTTGGTGTAAAGTACTCATTGAAAGTCGAGAAGGCTTCAGATTAACTGATTAATTGAATTGCAAAGTCTAAAGACAAAACGAAAGTTTGAGATCCAGTTCCAATTACTAGATTGATCTATGTCTGAAAGGAAGTCTTTGAAACATTCTCGATACTCAAGTTAGTTAACAGCTTATTGTAAGCATTAGGTAAATTAGTGTGAGTTTGAGAAACACAGTTGGATAATTTTACGCGAGCTTTGAGAAGCGCTGTCGGAAAAGTTGTGATCTACGAATTTTATTTGGAGCTAGTAATAATCCTCCATTTTGGGAAACAGCCAAATAATTAAAGGTGAGTTGTTGTTTTCATTGCAATTGTTGACGTTACAAGTTTTTATTACAATAGTAGGCTCTTGAGGATTTTGGAGAATCCAAAATATGTTATTACAAAAGTATATAAAATACAGATTATATACTTGTATAAAAGCAGTGATAGCCTAGTGGTTAAGAAATTCGGCCTCTCGATCGAGGGGTCCGAGGTTCAAATCCCAGGCACCTCTGATTTTTCAAAGTTATGTGCGTATTAGAAATTAATTATCACTTGCTAAATGGTGAAGGAAAACATCGTGTACAAACCTGCATACCTGAGATTTATAAAAAAAAACTCAAAGGAAGTCTACCAATACGCACTTGGCCAGCGCGGTGGACTATCCTTCTCATTATGAGAGGAGACCCGTGCCCAGCTGTGGGACAGTAATGGGTTGATGACGATGATGATGACTCGTATAATCTAATACCTATATTTTTACCATACAGATGGTAAAAAAATATGAGGTACGTGTGGTCAGTGGTGAAACTCCGGCGGCACCACCGCCACACCTATTTATGCCAAATAACGTCCGTGTTAAGCACTGGCTGTGTTTTGGTTTCAAGGGTATGGTAAAGGTATACTTCTCCGAGGCGTTCCAACTTAGTCTTGTCTTTTTTATTAAGGTTGAAGGTCGTAGAAGGCCTAACGACGTGGTCGGCTCATAACAGATGTCCATGGGCGGCACTAACCACTTACTGTCAGGTTGACGGCATTTAGGTATTCTAATAGGTTTATTATTATTCAGTTATTTCTAGATCCTTTCAAAGTTCTCAAGTTGTTACCGTCAACCCCTTATTACGATATTAATATTTAAAGCTGGTAGGCGCAAGTAAAAAGTTTTTTGTTTTAAGGCCAGCCTAGGAAGAAAGACTTTTAAATAGTCAGTAACTCCTTTTAATTCCAAGGATTTTTAACGTTCTGAAATATTCATTTGACCTTTTTTTTTTTTTTTTTGTTTACGAGGGGGAAACCTTCAAAAGGTACCCGACGACGTGGGAGCGACGCCGGGTTATGTGGGACTTTTACCGCACTAAAACCCCCCCGGTAGCCGTCCTCAGCGCTTGGCGGAGAACTCCGGGATCTCCGATGGAACACAACCGGAGTCCTCCGAGCGCGATGCCCCTATTGGGCTCTGCCCTTGGGGGAGCAATTTACGCTCCTCCCGCACACCTGGTGTTTACGACGGCATGCGGCTACACACACCGCCGTCCTTCCCGGGGTTGCTTGTTGGACGGCTTGAGCTCCCACTCTTGCCGCCCGCAATCCCGGAAGCCCCCTTTTAGTCGCCTTTTACGACAGGCAGGGGATACCGTAGCCCTATTCTAATCCCGGGACTACAGGGAAACCGCGCCGGGGGGCGTTATCTACGCCTTCGGCGCCTCCTTCTCCGCGCGGGATCGGCGCGCTCTCTGGCCCGTTCGGCGTCCTCTTTTGCAAGCATAACGTGGTCGCAGAACGCGACCACGCTATCCCATGCTTCGCCTGAACGGACCATCGCTGCAACCACATTCTCCGGGGAGAGGTCCGGCCCTATATGCTGCACCAGGATCTGCCGCTCGGCCTGCCACGCTGGGCACTCCTCGAGCGTGTGCTGCGCAGAATCCTGAGCATATCCACAATGGTGGCACTGCGCTGAGGCCTCCCTGCCTATTCTGTGCAGGTACTCACCGAAGCAGCCATGTCCGGTGAGCACCTGTGTCAGCCGGTAGGTGACGCGTTTCTTCCTTTGTAGCCAGGCTCGGAAGCTGGGCAGGATCGCACTGACCACGCGTTGGCGTGCGCCCCGTGGCTCCTGCAGCCTATCACGCCAGCGTCTTAGGGCGCGCCGGCTGGCTCTCATCCGGAGTACTTCGACCGTCCCATCGTTAGGAGGATGGCCCCTCTGGCGGAGACCGCGGATCTCAAAAAAGATCTCTGCGGTCATATCCGCCAGAATGTCCAGGGGCGGAAACCGCGCCAGGACTGTGGCCGCCTCATACGAAATTGTCCGGTATCCTCGTGCGACTCTGATTGCGATCATACGCTGCGCGGCATTCAATTTAGCCACGCGGCGCCGGCAGCCCGACAGTCTATCAGACCATACGATATTCATTTGACCTAGATTATAATCTCGTTTTAGGTTTTTCCTAATATGAAAGTGGCAAGCGAGCATGAGATCCACCTAATAATAAGTGGCTACTGCTGCCTATAGATATCTGTAATCAATCCCAGATAGAATTAGTTCTCCACAGTGTTACAGACACATCCATAGATATATTATACTAATGTGCGCAGTAGGATAATATTGTATCTATGGTCCATGTATAGTCCGCGTAAAACTGCTAGTCCGCTCTGAATATAGAAATGAATCGGGTCGACACAGCAAATTGTATGACCTCACCTGTTCGCAACAACTTCATGGTGGACTAGCACTTTGGTGGGGACTATACCAACTACATAATTGGTAGTTGTTATTTACCTCAATTTTAAATACTTCTTCTATTTTATATTTTTATCTTGATAATTCGCACATGCCAATTCGCCCATACCTCGTGCCCTCGCTGGTTTGACAAGTCTTCTAGACGCATATCCTGACTTCGTTCTATTTGCTGATAGATGGCAGGAAGTTTAAGGATATATTCTAACCTCCTACATTCTCAGTTACTTTATTATGTAATAGTAAATTTCTTACTCCTCCTCCTCGCGTCGTGTTCCTCATTACTGAGAGTCGTGATCCCCCCGTGATGGAGTCATTTTTCTTTGGATGATGTCACGCCATCTACGCCTATCCTTTGCTACGTGAAGAGCCTCGTGCAGGTTCGTGTCGAGTGTCGCACGGATTTGGTCCGACCATCTTATCGGACTACGGCCTCTCGGGCGCTTACCGTCCACCTTGCCGGTAACCGTTAGCTGTTCCAGGTTGTTTCCGTCTTTCCTTGCAATGTGACCAAAGAACTCCAGTACTCTTCGTAGACATATAGAAGAGAGTCTGGTATGCACATTGAGCTCTCGAAGGATGGAGTTGTTGGTGCGGAATGCAGTCCAGGGAATATGCAACATTTTCCTCCAGCACCACATTTCGAAAGCGTCAATGCGATCTCGGTCGGCCTTCTTTAGGGTCCATGTCTCTGACCCGTAGCTGAATATGGAGAATATAAGTGTGTTAACCAGTCTCATTTTGGTTTTTCGTGAGACGTTGCGATCCTTCCATATTCTTTGCAGCTGGGTCATTGCATTTTTGGCCATTCCTATACGTCTACGAATTTCCTTTTCGCAAGAGCCTGTATTACTGATGTTTGCGCCCAGATAGATAAAATCGTCTACTGTTTCCAGATTCAGAGCGCCAGAGAGCTGTAGTTGATTGCTACGGTCGACTACCATCAGTTTTGTTTTGGTGTGGTTGATTTTGAGACCTAGTTCTAAGCTGATCCTTTCTATTCTCTTAAGGAGATTTAGCATTTCGGTCTCGTTGGCAGCTAGAAGAGTTGTGTCATCCGCATAGCGGAGATTGGTGATTTTTTTGCCCCCTATTGTGACACCGCATTTCCAGTTTTCACATGCGCGGTTTATTATGTATTCTCCGTAAACGTTAAAGAGAATGGGGGATAGAATACAACCCTGCCTTACACCTTTTTCAAAGCTGAATGGCCCGGACATAGCTTTATCAATCTTTACTACGCCCTGATTGTTCAGATAGAGCGATTGTATTAAAGCTACTAAGTGAGTAGGTACTCCGAGTTCTCCCAGCACCTTCCACAGGGCTGACCAAACGACGCAGTCAAAGGCTTTAGTGTAGTCGATGAAACACAAGATGATAGGTGTGTTGAACTCATAGGACTTTTCTATCAATTGGCGAATATTTAGTATTTGTTCGCGAGTTCCTTTTCCTTTGACAAAGCCTGCCTGCTCCTGTGGAATCTGCCAGTCTAAGAAATATCGGATCCTGTTGTTGATGATATGTAGCATCACTTTGCTAGCATGGGATAGGAGAGCCAAGGTTCTGTAATTGTCGCATTTGGCCATAGACCCTTTCTTGTGCAGTGGTAGTATAACGGATTTTGTCCAATCGCTTGGCCATTCGCCAGTATGCCAGATGTTGTCGCATATTTTGTATAGGGCGTCCTCTCCTGATGGACCCATGGCCTTAATTATCTCTGCCATTAGCTGGTCCAGTCCAGGAGCTTTTTTGGCTTTAAGCGCAGCTATCGCAGCTATAATCTCTGACCGTAGTATGGGAGGTTCAAGGTCAAGATCTTTCCACTTAAATAAAGGCTTGGACGGTGTTGGCTCCGATGGATTTCTATAGAGCTGCTCACAGTATCTCCGCCATCTTTCCGTGATTGCGTCTAGGTCTTGAAGTGGTGTGCCATTTTCGTCCTCAACGACCCATGATTTGGGTTTGAATTGTTTCGTGAGCAGTTTTACTTTTTTAAAAAGATCCGCGCTCTGAATTTTATTTGCGTGATCTTCTATTTCTTGGCAAACTCGCTCAACGAAATCGTTTTTGTCGCGACGACAGTACCGCTGGATTCTCCTGCTTAACACCATGTATCTATCCCGGTCATCTTCATTTTGTGGTCCTCGGGTTTTTAAATTCTTGCGCTCTTCTATTGCTCTCCAGGTGGTAATAGAGAGCCATGATTTTTTACAGGCATGTTGCGAAGCATTGTTTTTGGAGATCTTCTCCATTGTGGTCCATACGCGGTCCTTAAGGTGAGTCCATCCTTCATTTGCACTTGCGTTCGTAGGAAGTGGTTTTTTAGCAAGCTCGAGGCTTAATTCGTTGCGAAATTGTAATTCTTCCGAAGGTGTTAACGTGCGGGGTCTCGTAATTGCACGTTTTTTAATCGATTTAAGACGCAAGGCAAAATTGGCAACAAGTAGACAGTGATCAGAGCCGCAGTCGGCGCCAGGAAAGGTCTTAACATTTGAAACCGATGACCTCCAACGACTATTTATTATCACATAGTCAATCTGGTTTCGGTACCTATCGCCAGGTGATTTCCACGTGTAGAGTCGTCGTGGGTGGTGTTGAAAACAGGTGTTCATTATGGTCAGATTTTTATCAATGCAGAATTCTAGCAGCCTGGTTCCTCTTTCATTCCTGACTCCAAGGCCGTATCTTCCAACCGTCGTCCTGACATGATTGTCTACACTTGTGTTGCCAACCTTAGCATTCCAATCACCGATGACCAGTGTTATCTCCCGATTTGGTATATTTGAAAGTATGGTTTCAAGTTCCGCGTAGAATTCATCAATAACCTTTTCTTTAGCGCATGCTGTGGGGGCATATACTACTACTAAGTTTAGATTGCATGGACGAGTGTTAAGTGTCATGGTTATTATTCTATCCGATACTGGGTTATAGCCCAGAACGTGATGGTTTAGTTGGCGTGGTACCCAAATAGCGACGCCATTAGTGCTAGAATCCGAAGGACCCGAGAAGTATAGGGTGTTTCCGTTAGAGGTGTTGTTGTGTCCTTGCCCTCTCATATGAGTCTCTGTTATGCCGAGCAAGGATAGATTGTGAGACTCCGCTTCTTTTTCCACTATTTCTAATTTCCCTGGATCCAGCATTCCACGGACATTCCAGGTAGCAATCCGACGTTCTTCTCGGATTGAGATCTTTTTCTGTCGCTCACGACTGTAAGAGAAATTTCTTACTGACATAGATTATTTAATTATTGTCATTTCTTGTTAATTCTTAAATGTTACAATTTTACTTATATTGCTGTTATGTTTTTTTTTATAATATAAGAGTAGCAGACGAGCATGCAGTCCACCTGATGGTAAGTGGCTACTGCCGCCCATGGACATCTGTAATCAACCCCAGATAGGATTAGATATTCCTACCTGAGGTCGGCCACAGATGCGCCGCTAACCCTGAGGACTAAGCTGGAACGCCTCGGAAAAGTCTGTCTCTCTTACCACACCCTTCAAACCGGAACACAGCAGCACCTAACACTGCTGTTATTAGGTAGAAATAGGTGTGGCGGTGGTGCCGCCGGAGTCGAACCACAAAGGGTTCTACCACCTTTGAATATATTTTTTTTATTCTATTTAGTAATTCAGTCCTCTGTATTATGACATTGAATTTGACATGTTAATTAGTGTAAGTGATTCATGTATCGTTCTAATTAACAATAAATAAATAAATCTTTTATATTTTTAGAATATTCCGTCTTGCTTTGAGTTATGAAATGTCACCTGATTTTTGCAATGTCTTTTGTAATGCAAGTGTGATATGGATAAATATTATATTATTGTAAATGTTGATGATAATGAACGAATATATTGTATTTCTGGAATCCCTTCTGAGCATTTTAATAATTATTGGGTATTGAACGCCTCAGATTAGTATGTGACTCCTACCACCATTTACGGTTATCAGAACTACCCTAACGAAGTAAGGTAGTCCAATCTAATTTAAACTAGGAGTATCTTAGCGAATATCGGACTGTTATCAGTGTTTGTGAATTATTGCTTGTAGTTTAGTGCTGCGAAAGTTTAGAATTAAGATGAAATTGGTCCAAGTTGTAGGGGAACGCGATCTTATGTGTAGGTTAAGTCTTTTAGCATGCAGATAGGTAATTGTAAGTATTGGAAATTTGAAAATATAAAAATACGAGTACATTTTCATAAAAATTATAATTCCTTTACCTAATAACAGCAGTGTTAAGCGCTTTTGTATTCCGCTTTGGAGGGTGTAAGGGAGATATTTTTACACAAAACGTTCCTTAGCCCTCAATGGTAGCAAAGCATCTGTGCCGAGTTTGAGTGGGACATCCTATCTGAGGTTAATTACAGATGTCCATGAGCGCCAGTAGCCGCTTACTATCAGGTAGACTGCATGCTCGTGTGCTACTTTCATTGTATACTATGTAAAAATTACATTAGAATCATAAAGGTAGCGAAAACCAACCCTTCTTTGCCGTCGAAAAAATATACCCGCTTCCTCTTATAACATAAACCGACACTAACCTTGAAGTCATGACCGTAGGGCCGGTAATTATAGATATCGAGCCATTACAAAGATTTAAGGGTCTTTTAAAGTTCTCGTGTAATTCCGACTGAAGTCAGTACATCTGTAAAGACTAATACACCCTTAACTAACTTTGATCTTAATATTCAAATTCGGGGAAGTGACCTAAAAACGTCTTTACGTATTTTCAGTAATTAATTAACATTGTCTTGTATTTTGAAAGCCTTTTCTACTTTTTAGAGCTTCGTTATAATTTCTACTATTCATTTTCAGATAACATTTTAGAAATAAATTATATAAAAAAAAACACTTTTCACACTCACAGCCCCACATTAGGATTCTCTGTGTCGTGGGTGCCATGGACACACACATAGAAACACTCACACCCAGAAACAGGCACTGGCCCATCTGTGGCCGAGTTGAGGGCTTTAATCTTATCTCGGGTTGATTACAGATGTCCATAGGCGGCAATAGCTTCTTATCAATAGACGGGCTGTATGCTCACTTGCCACAATGTTCTAAAAAAGACTATTACAATTCTATGTTTTAACCTTTTATGTTTTATTCTTCACTATATTATATGGACAGGAGCAATAATAGCCTACTGGTTGAAACTCAGCCTCTCGGTCGAGAGGGCCGCGGTTCAAATCCCAGGCAAGCACCTAAGATTTTTCAAATTTATGTGCGTTATAAAAATTGATTAAGACTTGTTTTAACGATGAAGAGAAACATCGTGAGGAAATCTTCATACCTGAAAGACCTTAAAAAAAGTTCTCAAAAGTATGTGAATTGTGAAGCCTACCAATACGCACTTGGCCAGAGCAATGGACTATGACCCAACCCTTCTCATTCTGGGAGGACTCATGCCCAGCAGTGGGACAGTAATGGTTTGACGACGTGTGAAATACCAAATCTCCGCTTTATACTCAGTTAATAAGGTTTTACTCAAAATACGCGGGGTAAAGGCTTTGATAAAAACTACCAGAATAATTATATTACGTTATCCCAGACTCGCTTTAACTTAAGCCTTGCTCAAAGGCTGGTTTGTACAACTATTCTGAAACTTTTTTATAAAGTTTCATGACGAAATTTCATCTCTACGTAATAAGAATACTATGTTTATGCAATTTACGTTCATTTTTTAAATATTTAGAATCTATCTGTCAGTCAGTCCCTCGTCCACCAGTTACTGTCCCACTGCTGGACACACGTTTATCAGAATGAGAGGCATGTAAACCATAGTCAACCGCGCTGGCAATGTGTGAATTGGTAGATTTCATTTTTGAGAACTTTTATATCTCTCAGGTACGCAGGTTTCCTTGCGTTTTTCTTAAGTTTAAACAAGTGCAAATTAATTTAAATACACATAATGTAATTATTTGAAGTCTTTTAATATGTAACGGGTACTTACGATACGCAGTTTTTTATATCTTTTGCCGATATTTCAACCCAGCTTGCATGGATCGTGGTCACGGCAAAAATCTGTGGCGGAAAGAGACGATAGTTTTTATCCTGGAAATTCCACGGGAACTAGGGATGGCGATCTAAGATCGATTAATCGGGGAATCGATCTTTTGGACCAAAAAGTCGATTATTTTAATCAATATTAGTAAGGATTGAATCGTAAACTATGCATTTGATCAAGTGATGATCTTTAGCAAAGTTGTTGTCCATGAGCCCACGAAGGTTTCAGAGTTGGTACGACCAATTTTCGTCAGATGGCGCCACTGTCATTCCAATGAAGGTACGAATTTTCAGTTTTATGTGTGTTAGTATATCATATTATTTTCTTTTAAACGCGGGCGAAGCCGCGGGCAAAAACTAGTAATAAATAGTTTTTTAAACCAAATTTTCTTTATCGCGAACGAAATCTTGACCTTGTCTATTGGCGAACTTTAATAAATGCAATTTCTAAGCAAATCACGTCGCTCTTGTTATTTTAGGTTCCCTAAGGGCCGTGCACCATTAGCGGCTGTTTGCTTAGGATCTGAATTGATTACCGACGCGGATTTTATGAAGATTGTCGACGTCTTGCCGTAAACTGATTCGCTTATAGAACTTAGTGGTCGTAGTTAGGAATAGATTGTTGCTAATCTTTTGTTGAAGATTTTTTACCCGACTGTTATTGGTAATGTTTTTGGAGTGAATACAACTGTAGAGGGTGATGTTTTTCGAGCGTTTGTATGTATGTATCATTCTTTGGCATGTCCTACAGCCTAACCGCTTCACGGATTTTAATATTTCAAGTCACGTTAGATTTGTTGTGGGAAATATATTCTTTGTTTTTATAACAATTAGTAATTTTTATAATATAGAGATAGTAAATGAGTATGGAATCCGCCTGATGGTTAGTGCCATAAATATCTATAATCCTACCCGCCCATAAATATCTATAATCAACTTTAGATAAGATAGGCCTGAAGACTTGCGATCGGCCACAGATGCGTTGCTACCCCTAAGAACTAAGTTGGAACGCTTCGGAAAAGTATTTCTCCCTTACCACACCCTTCCCTGCAAAATACAGCAGCATTCAACAATCCTGTTACTCTTAGAAACGATAAAAAAATATATACACATTGTACATTGTTCTTTCAATATTCTTACTTATTTTATTGTACTTTTTCTCCTTATATACATTTAAATATAATTTTTCATAGCTACGTTATTATTCGGGGATGAGAACATCACAGTAAATAAATCAAGCGCCCTACAGAACCCTAAACCTTTCTCAAACTACCGAGGCTTAACTGCGGTTTGAGAAAGACATATTATGTCTAAGTGTAAAGGTGCGTACATACAAGAGCATCTAACCGTAACGTAAGGAAAAATTAGACTTGCACCTACATAATATGTAAAACTGCTAGTCCGTTCTGAATACAGAAACGAATCGCGTCGCTATAGCAACTTGTATGACTACACGTGCTCGCCACATTTTCAGAGCGGGCTAGCAGTTTGGCGCGGACTATAACTAGTAATAGCAACTTCACTTTTCTATCGAAGCCTCCGAAGTTCGAATCGCAGGCACGTAGTTCTGATTTAGCAAAGCTATGTACAAATTATAAAGTAATTTTCACATGTGATAATCGGGAAGGACATCAGATGGACACAGGCGTGTGACATCTACCAATTCGCACTTGGCTAGCGCAGTAAATTAGGTTGAATTCTCTTTAACTGAGTGAAGACCTGCCCCCATCAGCAGCTCATAACAAATGCGTTGCTATTCCCGAGTACTACGATTGTTGCCTGATATGTCATCTTGCATCCACGCCCTTACATCGAAACGCCTGACCTACCTCACCGTAGAAGTCTATATGACAATCGTTTTCAAGAAGTGCAAAAAGAGCTTTCATACAAAGCCGGCGATGCATTGGCGTCTCCTCTAGTGTTGCAAATGTCCATAGGCGGCGTTGACTACTTTCCATCAAGTAGCACGTCTGCTAATAAGTTTATACCATACGGCTTTACTTTTTTTTATATTTGTCAATATACTTTTTACTTGCATTTTTAATGCATTTTTTTAAGATATGGTTGTATTGTTAACATCTTTTTTATGTAGCTGTTATCGCTACTTCTCCGTACTTAAAATTTTGTAAATAAAAATGACATGTAATAATTTAATACGACTTAACTATTTAATTTTAATTTTTATGTTATACTCGTGTCTCGTCTCGTCACGTCTCGTCCCGTTTCGTTTCATTTCATTTCATAATTGTTAGGGTAACAGTAAATAACTGTGACAATGGTATCAATCTACGGAACAAAATTTCTCAATAATTATTACAAGTAAACGCTCTAGTATGTACGCATCCTAACACCAATTCTAGCAATTCCATTTTGCGTGACAAATAGGCGAGGCTTTCATATTCCTTCGACACTCAATACGTCACAGTTTTGAAACCATTTCATTCTTACTTTGTGAGCGGGTTTATGCATTATCAAAATTGTGACAAATTCGTCATGATATATTTTCAGGGTTCCGTACCTAAAGTGTAATAAATGTAGTTCAAAAAACTAAAAAACACTGTTTTATGATAAAATCAACTAAAAAGTTGAAAATAATTTTCAATCTAGGAATCAATTAAGGAACAGTAAATAGTATAATTGTGGAAAAAGCGTGGGTTGCTCCATTTATCAGTTATCGAAAAGCGCCCACGCCCCCACATCTAGTAACTTTGCGATGATTTCTCTAAGGCGCTCGAACAATCTCGCCTCGGAAATCGTTATTCCTGAGGATGTTGATGAGGACAATGGTAAAAAATTATTAAAATTGTGAATTGTCATTGGTTTTTGATAATTCTTGAAAATTTTGGATTAAACTGAACGTTCAAAGTGGATAGAAATCGGGTTCCGTTTCTTAGTTACATACATATCTACATACAACCCAAGCTAATAAAAGCGTGTTAAAAACTAAACTCAATTCAACTAAATGGCAATTATATTAGGTATGCCGTAACAGGCGTGCGGAGAACTATGTTCAGCGTAAACTTTAAGTTTAAAAATAATACTTATAGAATTTCTGGAATTTGGGTATTTTATTGTACATTTGCTCTTTTTCAAGATCTTCTTATTAAATTACTTAACTCTTAATAGTTTTTGATTTATTAACAAAAAATCTGAAGTCCTTTTTATGCTATAAAATCCTTGAGATACATTTTTCGTTACGTCATTTCGAATCATATGAGCCATATACCATATTTTTAGAAGCTCCATCTGTATTTTTCACGTTTTTGAACTTGTTGACTAGACTATTCAATGTACAAGTAAATGATTACAGTTTCCTATAAATATAAGCTACATATTAAACGTAATTTAAACAGTTTAAAATAGCAGTTGCTTTTAGTTCATTTCAAACTGACAGTATGCTTTTCAAAGCGTAACGTGAGTAGTATATATAAGTAAATAAGGTTGAAAGTCGAGTAGCCTGGGTGTCTGCGAAATGAAACAAACGTAAAAGGTATTTAATAAAGAACCGAAGTGTCACGTCACTAGCGCTGTTTAAAATAGGCCAAAGTGAAAAGTGACAAGTTAAAATGCAGTCCAACTGATGGTAATGTGCTGCAGTGAATAATGTTTTTTGCACCAATTAGGGAAAGAATAATGAGTTAAATAAATTAACGCATGATATTATTATTTTTTGCCAACGATAGATCGAAATTTGACAATGTCAATGGATAGATCGATTATTAATAATATGCAAGTTATCTCGGAAGAAAAATGAGTAAAAAATAATACTTATATGACGGCGGAGGGTAATGTTTTTCAAAAGTATATGTATACCTATGTATTTGTGTGGTATTCTTTTGCTACATTCCAAACGGGTTGAAAGTTGACAGACGTATGAGGTGTAGTTGGATTCGTCTAAACTGTACCCTTACCATGTGTTTTTACGTTTTGACAAATATGACTGTTTTGGTATTTGTTTACGTAATTGCTCATACAATTTCCAATCTTCCCTTTTCAGTAAATTATTTTTAAGTCGTAAAAGGGTAAAAACGGAACTCTATTAGTAAGTCACCGCTGTCTATCACTGGAACCGTAATAGATACACGTCTTATATTTTGTTATTTTTATAATAAGTTATTTCTAGCTAGATTTGTGCACCATTACATTGCGATGAGCACTACAACACAATATATATTACGTGGAGGATTTCCAAACAGTTCAGGTACAGGCGAAATCGATCACTTAGCTGCGACACGAGCGAACAATTATTCAATTATGGAGACAGCCAATTTTAGAGCAGCCACCGTAAGGATTTATTTATTTGAGTGGAAATTAAATTATTTGGCGGATCGCTTGCCACCGTTGCCAGAAAGAGTTTATTTATTTTCGGCGGAGAATAAATACGAGAATATAATTTTATACATTATTTTTATTTCCATTTTATCAATTTTGCAGAAATGTACAAAAATATAGACGGACGGATTTAATACTATATGCATTATTTGTAAGAAAATTCTCCTATCTGAAAATAAATACATTTGATTAGATTTGATTTTGCAAAATAGCTTTTCGTTGAGAAGTTGTTCTTCTTTTCAAATAAGCGGCAAGGCACATAGTAAGTACAATGTAATTTATGTTTAGAAAACACTTAGGAAACACAGTCATTTAAATGACAAATGCATTTTTTAAAGCAAATATTATACTTAAAATTAACTTAATATTATTCCTTAAAATATTTACTTTAAATACTTAAATTTAATTTTAAATTTTATTAATATTTCAATGATAATTACAATTTACAATATTTAAAATTTTACTTTAAAATACTTAATTTATTTTTTTATTTAAAGTTATTTAACTTTAAATAAAATTTAAGTTTAATTAATAGAAGCCAAAATAATTATTTATATCTTGTTAATGGTAACCGCATCCTCAATCACACTTTGTCTTTAAGATCCCGTAATGAAGGAATCGATCACTCCACGACGCAGCCAATTATTCAATTACTCCAGACAGCCAATTCTCAACCTGTTCGTAAGATTTATCGGTACTGAAATTAAATTGTTTAGAAGGGGGTATCTGCCATAATACTGCTGTATAAAAATGTAGCTTGCACGAGTTTAAGCATACATTATTTTTAACACGTTAAAGTCCGCGTTAAACTGCTAGTCCGCTCTGAATATAGAAATGAATCTCGTCGCCATAGCAAATTGTATGAATACATCTGCTGCTCGCAAAACTTTAGAGCGGACTAGCAGTTTGGCGCGGACTATACCACGCTTTTATTAGCTTGAACTTTACACAATTATGCAACTATCTGTATGTTATCTGGGTATGTAACAGAATCTTTGAACTTAACAACTTTGGTCTCATTTTTCTCATCAAGATCGCCAGGATTAACGATTTTCCTTGTGCGATTTTAGCGTGGCTTTTAGTTTATTTTTTAGGATTCCGTATGAAAAGCAAAAACGGAATACCTAAGTCACTCGTGTGTCTGCCTGTCTGTCTGTCATAGTCAATTTCTCCCAAAGTACTGGACAAAATATGTTGTTGGTACTCATATGCTTTTTTATAACCTAAAGGCGAAGGTGAAAAGCACTAGCAGTTAACCGCGGGTCGGCTAACTGCTTAGCTAGGTGGTTTTCCAGTGTTATATGCACCATCTTGTATCTTAATCGTCACCACTTAATCATCATAGAATGATGAGGAGATTATAGGCGCGCGGTTAGCCGCCCTTGCAGTTAATCACTAGTATGTAGGAAGTGTTTGGAAGTTAGTTCAATTTTATTTCATGAAAAATATGGATTTAATTTTTTTAGGTCCAATTATTACTTGGAAAGCGTCTCCATTGTATCTAGAGTCGGTAACTGTCGCAGACATCCAGCGATTTCATAAATTACCTCTTTGTGTCAATTACGTGTCGTGATGGAAAGTGATGGAATCTCCTGACTTGTATTTATTATATTTCAGTATGCAAGTTTTGTGAAAACAGATTAATTTCAACGATTATGTCTATGAAGATATTGATGTTAATTAGACAATATTAATAAAAATGCAACGCATTAATATCTTTATGACATATCAAATCGAATTACAAATTAAAATATATAAATAAATAATTTGAATCAATTTCTTACACTTTTATCATTGTTAAAAATGTGTTCCGTAGCATTTGAGTTTTTTTAATAAAATAATTGTTTTCAGAAGTACCTATACAAAATAAGGTAGATTATTTTCCTAATATGACTTCTAATTATTATTTTGTGCATCAGCAATACATAACTATCGTGACATTTTAAATGCCTATTGCCTTTAGTTTTCTTTTAATATCTTTTGTCTATCCATTACGTAATAAGTCGTCGCCGGACATCGTTTCTTACGTGAATATTTATAAAGCTTACGTTCCCTTATAAATTACTCTCATTTGCTTGAAGAATGCCGCCAGTAAAAATGCTTTTTTTAATGATTCCGCTGTAGTCTTTATTGCCAGGCTGTGGTTTTGTTTTAATACATTTTGGTATGGATTTTTATATTTTTTCTTGTTTTTTAATCACATTTTGTAACTTTTGACAAAGTAGATGAGTTTATATTAATTTTGAAGGTTGCAGAACTCTTTTTGACATTTCTTCCGAGGGCCCAACAACTCACCTATTTCCGCTTAACAATAGCAGTGTTAAGCGAGCTGTAGTCTGGTTTAAAGGGTGTAAGGGTGACATAGTTTTCCTAGGCATTCCAGCTTAGACCTCAGTGGTAGGAAAGAATCTGTTTCCAGTCTTAGGTAAGAGTCGAATCTTATTTGGGGTTGATTACAAATGTCCATGGGCACTAGTCACTTATCATCGGGTAGAGTGAATGCTCGTTTTCTACTTCAATATTATATGAAAAAATCAAAATATCGTAGATTTTTACCTATGTGTACAGACCGGTGACGTAGACTGGTTTTTAAAGCTAAGCATTTTAGATTTGAACCTACATGTAGATGTTGTAAATGTATGCATTATGTTGTGATTAACTTACGGAAGTGACTGTACATTTATTATTATTCGTTGCAGCTTTGTGATGTTGGATATACTGTACAGGAAACAATTATGTTATCCTGTTTCGTGAACCATGGTACCGTTTCCTCTTTTCGCAGTAATAGGGGATGACTTGAAAATTAAATTGACGAGAAGGCGTGTATTTTCCTGCTTTATTCATCGACTACGAAATTTAGAAGAACCCTGCATGGTTTGACTCCGGAGGCACCACAACCACACCTCTTTCTTCCCAGTAACAGTAATTGGGAGCTACTATGTTTTGGTGGTATTAGAGTTTTGTAAGGGATAAATACTTTTCAGAGGCATTTCAGCTTATTTCATCTGTGGCCGACCTCAGTGAGGAATCTTATGTTATCTGGGGTTGATCACAGATGTCTATGGGTGACAGTAGCCATTTACAATCAGGTGCACTACATGATTGACTACTACTTCAATATTATAAAAAAATGTATATGCTACTGTATTGAACAAAGCAAGATTATCAATTCTTGTTAGCAAAGGTAAGTGTAGAATCTCTATCAATCTAAGAATATGTATATCGGTTATACGTTAAGGGCTGTAGTATAAATCACAGTTAAGAAGCCTGCTCGTTGTCTCATTTTAATAGAACGCTATGGTGAAATACCCATTATTTAAGACCCCCATAATTTAAGTCGAGTTGGCTTCACCGTGAAATCTTTCAGACACTTATAATTACGCTATGGAATCGGAATGTTACAGGGGTGAGATATTTTCACGAAGGGTAGGTTGCACCGTAGGCCTGTTTACAGTTTACAATAACAATAACTTTGACGATAGAGATGGAATGTAACCATTCTGTATTGCATCAAGTTACTTATTATTATCTTCATTTTAGTCGATGTTGACAGATACGGAAGTTGACAATAACAATAAAATTAACAGACCGCAACCGACTGGTTAATGTTAAGTGTTAGTAATGACATAATTTTAACCATAACTAAAATGGTGAAGCCCAAGAATTACTTAACCGTTGGTTGGAGGGCTAGTTAGGCTTATGTTAACGTTAAAGTTACATGGTACAACCCGCTCAAAATGCTGTTAATTTAAAACCATACCCGTTCACTAGATCTCGCTTTTATCATGGAAATATGCAATCATATTTTATCATACAAGAGAGTCATCAAAGAGATTACAATAGAATTTTCTAATAGTATATTTTTAAGAACAGTTTTCAAGAGTGTGACACTTGCGTGAAACCTAAAAATTCTGGTAGACAAAAAAACCATTCCGTTAATTAAATGTAACGAAACGAAACGTTACATAGCTTACAGACTTTACTGGCGATTAACGAAACATTAAACTCGGCCGGAGTCAGATTGTCGCGTTTACACAGCACTAATTAAATAAGTTGGACGAGTGGCGTTACATGAAGCCAGGAAATTTAAACATTTTTACTAATTCTCAGAACAAATAAAATATCTTTTAAGAACAATGTTTAATAAATATTTTTAGCATAGCAGTTTTCAAGTGTCTATGACAATATGAAACCTAAAAATACTGTGGCGTAGTTGTCACTATACTTACCGGTCTGACGCGCAAAGGGTTTCGTGTTCGATCCTCGGCCAGATGACCGCCAGTGATCAAAATTTCTAGGGCTAATTAAGCTGTTGATGTGTGATCTTCGTTGTTATCATTGTTTTAAGTCTTCCTTTCACACAAATTTGAAAGCCAAATTGGTGGTTTGAGAACACAAAAGAATTATTGTGACAATGATAACATGTAAATAGTGCCGTAGACCTATATTTAATAAACACATTGAATTTCCATGGAATTTACGACACAGGGAATTCTACTATGAATCTGTGTGTTGAAAGCGTATTTCAAAGGCACAATTGCTAACAGTTTCCATCACAATACGTAATAACTCTATAGTGGAACCAATTTCGGTGGTCATGCTCTTGTTGTGGTTTTAGTAATAGATTATGGGTCTTCAAGGAAGCGTTTGCTACTTAATTATGTATGTATATAATGATATATATTAAATATTTATTTATTTATTTATTTATTCACAACTTACATCTAACATTACAGGAAAAAAAATCCTAATGCGTTAGTGTAGCTTAAAAATAACAATAATTGACGTCCAAATTACATAAAATATACAATATACATAATATATACAAGTAAACTAATTAATAATTTTCAATTACATGGAAGGCTACCCTCGTGAACTCTCCAAGTGTGCAACAGAACAAGTCGATATGGTCTGCTATAGTGTTAAGTGTGCGCAATGCTCGTGTTAAGGGTGCGTCGCGCATCAGGTTGGTGCGTGCGTGTGGCAACGCCAGAAGACGCGGACGTCGCCGGCGCTCCACGCTTCTATCCGGCACACACAACTTCAGTTCTTTCAATATAACTGGGTTGTCAAGTTCACCCCGCCGTACTTGGAATATGTACTTTGTGAGCGAGATTTCTCTCCTCACTTCCAGTTTATTGAATCCTACCATGCCGAGAACGAACAACGTAGGATACAATAATAGTACCTATCCATATTTATAGACCATTTGAAAGTTAGTTACAACTTTAGTTCTGGTTTTAGTATAATAGATGTGAAATTATGAGGCGTTTCAGGCGTTTTATTAAAATCAATCAATCATTTTATTTATTTCTCTACAATGTTTTTCCTTATATATAAAGTTATTGGAGCCCACCTGATAAGTAATATTACTTACTTGTGTTAGGCCCCGCTCATCCAATATTGTACATAGAAAAACATTGGATACAAATGTTTAAAGTATTACACAGTGTGTGTGTGTGTGTGTGTTTGTGTGTGTGTATTGTATTGTATACCTACAGGGAGAACTTTTTAAGGCTGCCTGGGTGGCGAAATCTGAAACTACGTGAATAAGTAAATAATGCGAAGAATTAGTATGAGAATGTGTGAAAAGTTGTATTGTATTTAAATTGAGCTAAAAATATTTTTGAGAAACTAACGATGCAGTTTCAATTTTATCAAAATAGACCTTGTCCCTTTCTTCATTTCTCATTAATTCATACAAGTTCCAATTTTGCCATGCAGCCCACTTACAAAATTCACGCTGTAAAATCCGCGCCAAACTGCTAGTCTGCTCTGAAGTTGTTGCAGGTGTAGTCATATAATTTCCTATGGCTTCGTGACTCATTTCTATATTCAGAGCGGACTAGCAGTTTGGCGCGGACTATGCAATTGTACACATAGATAGGCTTTGTGTCAAGATGTTTGGTACTGTCTATCTAAATCTCAATTCCCTTGAAGATGAATCAAGTTAGATAGCGACGTATGTTGCCTTGTGTAATGTAAATTCATCGAAAATGGGCATCGTTACAGTACCACGATTGAATTGTAAAATTATATTTGTGTGAAGACATCGTCGTTGCTTTCTTCACTCACAACACCAAGCCAGGATTCCGTGTTATGGGAGCGATGGACACATAACCAGACGAATACACAAACACCTAGACCCAGAAGTCAACAGAAGACAACAGAAGTCTAACTTCATTATTATATATGTTGGCAAGGGATGGAATTCGAATCCCGTGTCTCAAATACGAAAGTATCAATTGGGGGCGAAATAAAAATAAAAAACAGTTGTGTAAACTGCATTTATAAATTACGAGCTTTTGCCCGCGGCTTCGCTTGCGTTACGAAGTAGTATTTTCATCCCCTATTTTATCTCCTTGGGGGTAGAATTGATCAAAATCCTTTCTTAGCGGATGCCTACGTCATAACATCTACCTGCATGCCAAATTTCAGCCCGATCCGTCCAGTGGTTTGGGCTGTGCGTTGATAGATCACTATGTCAGTCAGTCACCTTTGAGTTATATATATTTAGATAGACAAATGTTATCCATGCCTCAGTCTCCCAGTCTCCAAAATTACTGAGGCTAGAATTTTGGAAAAAAATATAGAAATAGATCTTTACTTTAATATGATTGCAAAAGCAAATATTAAGCAAACGGCAGTATCCACGAGATTGCAGTGTTATGCGAACGAACTTAAAATATATTTTTCCATACTTAACGTATGAAAGAACATGTTTTACAATGGCCGTTATTTGTTTTTTTATTAATCGCCAACGAGCTATGAGTACGTCTACATACCGTCTCCAAATTTTCTTCATTCCTATGAACCACTTCAGGAAGCCATGAATCTAAGCGAGATAACAAACGAATTATCCCTCCAGTTCACTTGACTCCAAGTTTTAAGTAATTAAATCTGTATCACGTTCTTTGGAAAAGGTAAAAACCTTTTGCAAAGGTATTATCACCCGTGCAGTTAACTCCAATCGATTTAACTGAAGTTTTATAATGAAATGCAAGTTTGTTTACGATGGAAATATAAAATTTATTTAGTGACTAGCTGACCCGGCAAACTTTGTACGGCCTCAAAATCTATTTATCAAATATATTTGATATAAAATATAGCCTATGTTACTTGTGGATAATGTAGCTTTCGAATGGTGAAAGAATTTTTAAAATCGGACCAGTAGTTTTTAAGCGTATTCATTACAATCAAACAAACAAACAAAGTTTTCCTCTTTATAATATTAGTATAGATGTACTTCTAAATCAAATATGGCAGACATCCTAAGATGACGGTCTTAATATTTTAAAACGGTGGTAGAACCATCTTTAGTTCGACTTCGTTGGCACCACCACCGCACCGATTTCTGCCTAATAACAGTAGTGTTAAATGCTGCTGTGTTCTGGTTTGAAGGATGTGATAAGAAAGACATACTTTTCCGAGGCAATCCAGCTTAGTAATCTGGGGTAGCGGCGCATATGTGGCCGACCTTAGGTAGGAATATCTAATCCTATTTGGGGTTGACTACAGATGTCCATGGGCGGCAATAGCCACTTACCATCAGATGGACTGCATGCCCGTCTGCTACTATTATATTATAAAAAAAAATATTACAAACAGGCGGTTATGTTCAACTGTCATCAGATGCACTACACGCTTGTTTGCTTATTTAGTTTTCTAGAAAAGAATCCCACAGAAGACATCATAGGAACATACATATTAAGTTATATATTATGTGGGTTTATAAGCGTAGTCATATTAATTCCTATTTCAGCTAAATTTGTTAAAAAACTAGTCCTGTTGAGTTTCCTAACTGGCCAACATGTTGAGTTCGTTCAAAATTGGTTTGCCCAATCGATTTGTTTGGTTGTGGCGGGCTGGCAAACATTTTGGATGGAGCCTTGAAATTTAATGCTTTAGTTTAGTTTGTGCTGAACGCTCGCTGGTAAATATTTTGGCTAAATTTTAGTAATTTTTGGGGCGGCGTTTTTGGGGTTCCGTAAGCAAAAGGAAAAAACGAATCATTTTTCTAAGGCTCCGCTGTCTGTCAATCTCACCGTCTGTCGAAGGGCTCTATCACCGTAAAGACAGACACTTGATTTTTTTACAGATTACATAACGGTGGCCGCTATAATAACAAATACTAAAAATAAAAACAGCTTAAAAACAGATGGGGTCGCCATACAAGAAACCGCTATTTTTCGGCGTTTCTGCTTTATCTGAACCGTAATAGGTAGGTAGTTCAAATTTTCAGAATAAATTTACTTCTATGGCTGCTATGATAACAAATACTAAAAATAAATGAAAATTTGGTGGTACGGAACTCTTAGTGTGAGAGTTAGACTCGCACTTGGCATTATGTAATATAAGATTAGAGAAAATTAGCATGCACTTCACATAATGGTAAGTGATCACTGCCGCCCATGGACATCTATAACTAACTCCATATAGAATAACTTCTATTTAAAGACGGTGACAGATCGGTATCGGCATCCACATCCTTCCACGAAGATTCAGAACCTTACAAAGGAAATAGGTATGGTGGTACCTTCTAGATCGAATCATACTAGTTCTTCAGCCGTAGTTCGAAGACCCGCATGTCGGAGCGGTCACTGGTCTGACGCGCAGAGGGACTCCGGTTCGATCCCCGGCCAGACACATTTAAATGATGAATTTAGGTTTGTTTCTGGGTATGGGTGTTTGTGATGTGTATCTGTGTGTGTCCATAGCACCCAAACAGGAAATCCTAGTGTGGGGCTGTGAGTGTAGAAAGCGTATAAAAGTAGCTGCAAGTTTCCTATCAGATATTTTAAAGCACTTTGCTAACTAATATACGATCACGTAGTTTTTGTTTGCCGGCGCGTTGATGCGCGTCAATATTATGCTTCCTCTAGACGAAGCGGTGGAGAGCTGTGCAAGCGATGCTCCGAAGCTTAATGCTGACCTATAGATGGTTCGGTTTGAACCATTTAAATTTGCTAGAAAATCGGGTGAAAACACGGAATTTGTACACACACGAAAACACAAGAATAATAAAAAATAAAAAGAACAATTAAATAAAAAATAATGAATTAAATATCTATTCATCTATAAAATAATGTTAAAAATATATAAAGCGAATTTTATTTTTATTGTTTTTAAATTTTATTTCAGAGACATTATTTATAAAATAATGTACACTAAATTCAAATTTAAATTGTCTTTAAAGATTATTTAAAAACTGAGTTAAAAAAGAGAAATACAAAAAAAGTAAGAACATGGGTATATTAGAGAAACTTGAACGAAAGCGCTCTATAAATTCAAAGCGCTAAAAGATTTATCCCCGTACTCAGTGTAAATGGAAGTCAGGATTAAGAAACAAACTTGCCAGGATTGCTCTGTTTACCTAAAGTGTGTTTCTTTTATTGTAATTATTTCTTGTAAAAGGATTGTAAACTACCCACATTGTTAGTTTTACATTATCATAATAATTATGTGGTGACTGCCATTTTTGTATAATATTGAAGTATGCAAATGTATGCATTCAACCTTGTGGTGAGTGGCTACTGCTGCCCGTGAACATTTGTAATCAAACCCTGACAAGTTTAGAGGCCACCTGAGTTCAGCCTCAGATGCGTTGCCCTGAGTGCTAAGTTGTAATGCCGCGGGGAAGTATATCTCCCTTATCACTCCTTTTTAACCAGAATACAGCAATGCCTTACACTGCCGTCATTAGGCAGAAATAGGAGTGGCGACGGGGTCGAATCTCAGATGGTTCTACCACATTCATGATGTTACATAATTATTATTATTATAATTATTATTATATTATTATAATTATTATAAATACCTTAAGGAAGTTATGTAGCCTATATCACTGCCACAATCCAACGGACGGGTATGACAGAAGTCGTCAGCCGTTTGGGCTGTATATAAATAAAAATAAAATTAGTTTACTAAACAAATTGTCCAATAAGGAAATGTCATATGCAAAAGTTAAGATTGATTATATTTCTATGAACATTACCAGATCTCTTAACATAGACCCTATTCCCTTTATTACATATACATCCATTTCGTCGGATAACACAAGACACACCTAAAATAAAGTGTGATTCGCACAGGATCTCATTTCCTCGTCTGAAAATAGAGACAAGCCGAGCTTGAACCGAAATAACTCCCGAAACGAAACATATCCCCGCTCTATATAGCTCCAACATAAATCTCCGCCCATGTAGGCAACAAATCTACATACAAACTATCTTGCTGATATTTGACTGTGTTTTATGTTTTAACCCAACATATTATCGCGTTTTCTTATGTTACTTATTTATTTTATTTATTTGGTAATGGTGACTAACATATTGTTCACTTTCACATAATTACATACATTATTGAATAATCTCTACATACCAAATGGCAGTACAATTATGAGTGACGACAACTTGCCAAACAACGTAAGTAAAAATATGATAATTAATCTACAATCAATTCATAATTCAATAATAATAATAGGTAATACTCGTATATTAATTAAGGGAAAATAAATAATTGATGAATTTAGAAGACAAAATGAATTAATTAAATAAATTACTAATCTTTTTCTGCAGCTGCTCACAACTATCGGAGAAAAGATCTAAATTTTTACTTTTCTCTAGCGAATTGTATTCTCTTGTAAATCTATTTATCGGAGCGTTGCGACCTAAGTTAGAGTAGCACATCGGGTCATATAAATTGTTAAATCTAGAGTATCTAGGCAGCTTAGAAGGAGGGAAAAAGTTCGGAAAAAGTTAATTCGCTTGCATCTAGTGAGCCATTTGTAAGTTTGGCGAGAAACATAATATCCAGCATTATATAATCTGTAAAATGTGTTGTTCCTGTTTAAAAGTAGTTTTCACGCACGAATTTGCGCGCATATTAGATACTCGTATTAACGTATCGTCCAAATTAAAGTTGATTCAGTTCATATTATACAAGTTGTGTAGAAACAGGCCGCTCATAGAAATTGTAATAAGTACTAAATATAATTACAGTTCTGAGTTCGTCCACACATGCGTACCTACCCTGAAGACTAAGTTGGAACGCTTGTTTGAATCCCAGCCGGTGATTTTTGGAAGTTATGTGTGTGTTAGAAAATAATTATGACTTGCTTTCACGTTGATGACAAATGTCGCGAGAAAACATTCAAAAGGACCAGAAAAGAAAAGTTTAATAAAAGTTTTCAAAAGTGAAGTCATAGATTAGTAAAGATTACTCACACCTAACAAGAAAATGTACCCAGTTTTGACAATTGAAATAGTCGCGCAAAAAAGTTTTGCCACGTCTCCGTGCTAAAATTTTCCTAAAATATTTGAAATAATTATTTATTTATTATGTAAATTACGCAGTATTAGTTATTTATTCGTAAATTTTCTCTAAAAATGTTTTTATTTGTCAAGAATTAAAAAAAGAGAACTTACTAAAATAAGCCGTTTGTGGCTTCATTCAATTTCAAGGCGAAGTATCTTTACTAATCTATGTGTGTGTGTGTTAGAAAATATTTATCACTTGCTTTCACTTTGATGGAATACATCGTGAGAAAACCTTCAAAAGGACCAGAAAAGAAGAGTTTAAAAAAAGTTTTCAAAAGTGAAGTCTACCAATTCATCGTATACTAGTGCCTAAACCAATTTATTTTTAAACCCATGCCCAACAGTGGGACAAAAATGACTTGTAGATAACATAGATCATTTTATGTAATAGCTAGCAAAAATCAAAGTTAATTCTTAATAATAAGTAATTCTAGTTCTTAATTTCAGTCCCGCTTCAGGAATAAGTGCTCGAATAAATCTTTCAGCGTAGAATTTATAGAGTGGAATGTTGCACCGTAATGACTTGTATTTTAACTGCTTGTAGCTTGTAGCTGTTAATAGTACAAATCCGTGCCCGTTTTTGTAGCAAAATAAAGAGAATTGAATGCTGTAATTGAATTGAGTTTAGCAAGAGCTTATAACTTGTACATTTCTCAGTCTTGTGTGTAATTTGTTATGATTTACTTGACTGTGGGTAATGTTTTTCGAGCTTGTGTGCTATGTACGTCTCATTCTATGGCACACCAAACGACTTGACAGATTTTAAAATATAAGGTGTCGTTGGATTTATCTAAATTATGGGAGTGACATAGGCTATATTTTAATCAATATTTTTATTATTATTATTCAAATTATTATTGACTTTTAGTTACGAATGAAGGTGTTCCGGTGTGGTTCGACTCCGGCGGCACTATCGCCACACCTATTTCTGCCTCATAACAGCAGTGTTAGGCGTTGCTGTGTTCCGTTTTGAAGAGTGGTAAGGGAGACATACTTTTCCTAGGTGCTCCAGTGTAGTCCTCAGGGGTAGCGGCGCATCTGTGGCTGACCTCAGGTAGGAATATCTAATACTATCTGGGGTTGATTACAGATGTCCATGGGGAGAAGTAGCCACTTACCATCAGGTGGTCTGCTACTCCTATATAATAAAAAAGGTAGGGAAATCTTTGAAATTCTGTGTAAATTACTTGTATTTTTTGTTTCGATGGTGTGCTAAAGGTTGAAATAAATCCTTCTATGTGGACTCGGTCTGAAATGAGTTCCCTAATGGTCTGTACTCAGTCCAGTGCTTGTATAATTGTTAATGGTACAAATCCGGAACGTGGGAATGGGAATTAAACGGTCAAAGTAAATTAAAACAGATTTTTAGAAGCTTTTGTTAACTTGCTATGTTTGTTTGTACACATTGAACGTGTAATATAGTGAACGATTTAATTGATATTTAGATTTTTTACCCTACTATGGGGGGTAATGTTTTTCTACTGGCCAAGTGTAAATAGATAGACTTTTGAGTTTTTTAGATTTTTTTAAAGAACTCTCAGACGTTTTCAGCGTTCTCATGATGTTTTCCTTTACCGTTCTAGCAATCGGTGCTAATTAAAGTCTAATAAGCAACTTTAAAATCAGCCTGGTATTCGAACCTTGGACCTCCTGACTGAGAGTCCGAAATGTAACCACTACGCTATCATAACTCTTCTATCGTAATGTTCTATTTTACAAGTCGGTTAAAATTCCTTTTCGCAAAAAATCAAGTACACTCTGTAAGTCCCGGTTCAGAATTAAGTGTTGAAATAAATACTTCAACGTTTGATTTACAGAGAGGTTAAAACCAGCTTAGACTTTAAGCCGCGCTTGGACTTATTCATGACTTAAATCCGTGGCTTATATGCTAGACTTCAGCGTGAAGCTAAGTGTTTAGCAAAGTTCTTCACCGTTTAAGTAAGTATTGAGAAGTGGAACGATTTTTTGAGTTAGCTATTACAGTTTAAACTTTGAAGGCAATCGTATTTTTTCGTATTTCGAGCAGAGAATTTGAGTTTATCGATGTAATTTATAAATGGCGTTGTACATGACGTTTTATTTTGAAATCATTGGCACAGCTCGTATTTAAAAAGAATTATGTGTTATGGAGTTTCTTTCGCCGCTTCTTCTCCATAACGAAGCAACTTGTGAAGTGATGCTAGTTGTATTGACATTCAAAAAGTTCTCTGTAAAGAACGTATTTTGAATTAAAAAAAATGAACTTATTTGATTTGACTCAAATAGGCTTTAGTTTATTAGTCGTCGTCAACACATTACTGTCCCACTGCTGGGCACAGGTCTCCTCTCAGAGTGAGATGTTTAGGCCATAGTCCACCGCGGTGGCCAGGTGCCAATTGGTAGACTTCACATAATCTCTGCTATACCCAAATTGACTGGTAGAGAATGCTTCTAGCGTTAAGTCCGCCTTTTATACCATTTTTTATGGTATAATAAAGTTCTAAATAAATAAATAAACTTTTGACTCTGACGAGCAGGTTTCATAGCAATGTTTTCCTTCGCTGTTTAAGCAAGTTAAAATTAATTTCTAATACACACGTAACTTTGAGAAATCAGGTGCGTGCCTGAGATTTGAGATTTGAACTTCAGCCATCACGAATGAGATACCAAGTTTCATAACAACTATGTTATCACTATTTTAGTCTACTAGTAGAACATATTACGTACATATACATATATTGTGAAGGTGGCAGAACCCTTTGTCTTATAACTCCGGCGGCACCACCGCCACATCTATTTCTACCTAATAACAGCAGTGTTAGGCGCTGCTGTGTTCCGTTGTGAAGGGTGTGGTAAGGGAGACATACTTTTCCGAGGCGTTCCAGCTTAATCCTCAGGGGTAACGGCGTATTTGTGGCCGACCTCAGGTAGGAATATCTAATCCTATCTGGGTTTGATTACAGATGTCCATGGGCAGCAGTAACCATTTACCATCAGGTGGACTGCATGCTCGTCTACAACTTCTATATTATTATATAAAAAAACATGTAGTTTGGAACTAAAACAGAATAACAAAAATATAGTCAAATACTCGGTGTAGCGTATTAGTTAATTAATGTACATAACTGGGTTAACCCAACAGTAACATATGACCACTGGAATAAACAAGCTGTTACAACCAGAAGTCATGCATAGATTTGTGGCCTGTAATCATTTACATGACTAAATTGCTATGAATTATAATGTAGAACATTTAGAATTTTTACACGATTAAGGGTTATGTTTTTATATTAGTTTGTATATAAATATGTAGGTATGTATGTACTCATATATCTCATACTACATACAGGGCAAACGGCTTGACATATGTCTTGTTGGATTCTTCTAAATAACTAGTGGTGCCCGCGGCTTCGCCCGCATTTTAAGGAAATAATATGACATACATAAAACGGAAAATTTGTTTTGTTTAGGAGGAGTTCAGTGACATACACAAGCACATAAGAAATATATATATATATATATATATATATAAAGATAGACATTTTTACATTTTTAGTTAGTTTTTTCATATCATAATACATATATTACGTTTTATTAATGTTCTTAGTCTTTATATTAATATGTAGAGGATTCCGGGTTCGAGCACCGGCCAGACAGATACCAAATCGACTTGTTCTATTCGGGGTCTGGGTGTTTTTTGTTTTTGTACTATTATTTGTGTGTATCACATAAAAAATTTTTAACAAAAAATACAACCGACTTCTATGTCACTACAAAGTAAAAAATAATTCGAATAAATGTTGGTTTAGTACATATTTCTGAAGTCGGCGCTCAATATATTTCGTTGGATAACGATGTAAACAGCGTGTCTAATATGTGTGCGTGTCTAATTCGGCGCTCAATATATTTCGTTGGATAACGATGTAAACAGCGTGTCTAATATGAGCGCCGACTTCAGAAATATGTACTAAACCAACATTTATTCGAATTATTTTTTACTTTGTAGTGACATAGAAGTCGGTTGTATTTTTTGTTAAAAATTTTTTTTCACCCTTTTTAGTGATGACATAATAACATTTATATTAATACAATATAAAATTGTATAAGCGAGATCATGAATTAAGGTAAGGTCTGAATTTACATTGATTGGAACCGCCCGCTCGCAGGGCGCTGCCGCGCCCTGCTCGCTTAGTTTTATATTGTCTTATATGTTCCAACCTAACCTAACTAAATAGTCAATGATGAACTGGCTTTGCAATTTCATTAGAACCAGTAAATATCTTCAAACACAACTCAATTATTCCCATTGGTTGAGGAGTTACATATTTTGTCTCCGAGCCACATTATCAGACCCTTAAATAGTCAATGATGAACTGGCTTTGCAATTTCGTTAGAACTTTCACCAAATATCTTCAAACACAACTCAATTATTCCCATCGGTTGAGGAGTTACATATTTTGTCTCCGAGCCACATTATCAGATCCTCAAATAGTCAATGATAAACTGGCTTCGCAATTTCATTAGAACCTACACCAACATTCTTCAAACACAACTCAATTATTCCCATCGGTTGAGGAGTTACATATTTTGACTCCGAGCCACATTATCAGACCCTTAAATAGTCAAAGATAAACTGGTTTTTCAATTTCATTAGAACCTACACCAAATATCTTCAAATACAACTCAATTATTCCCATCGGTTGAGGAGTTACATATTTTGTCTCCGAGCCACATTATCAGATCCTCAAATAGTCAAAGATAAACTGGCTTCGCAATTTCATTAGAACCTACACCAAATATCTTCAAACACAACTCAATTATTCCCATCGGTTGAGGAGTTACATATTTTGTCTCCGAGCCACATTATCAGATCCTCAAATAGTCAATGATAAACTGGCTTCGCAATTTCATTAGAACCTACACCAAATATCTTCAAACACAACTCAATTATTCCCATCGGTTGAGGAGTTACATATTTTGACTCCGAGCCACATTAGCAGACCCTTAAATAGTCAATGATGAACTGGCTTTGTAATTTCATTAGAACCTACACCAAATATCTTCAAACACAACTCAATTATTCCCATCGGTTGAGGAGTTACATATTTTGACTCCGAGCCACATTATCAGACCCTTAAATAGTCAAAGATAAACTGGTTTTTCAATTTCATTAGAACCTACACCAAATATCTTCAAACAAAACTCAATTATAGCCATCGGTTGAGGAGTTACATATTTTGTCTCCAGAACCCACTCTGATCCTCATCATATTTAAATGGGACCAACTTGTAGCAATTGTCCACACACGAAATTAAAGGCATTAAAATAGGTTCATAAATGGCGAAGTTATGGCTGTTATATTTACATGGGTGGAGGAGTTCCCCTCTTTTTCTCCAGAACCAATCGATGGATCCTAACCATATTTAAATGGGACCAACTCGCAGCTCGTCTCTACACAATAAAAAAAGAATTATTAAAATCGGTCCACTAACGGCGGAGTAATTGCTGTACATACATAAAAAAAAAAAAAAAAAAAAAAAAAAAAAGATACCGGCCGAATTGATAACCTCCTCCTTTTTGAAGTCGGTTAAAAAGTAACATATACAATTCCAGTGTGCGGCTATGAGTGTATAAAAAATCATAATCCTTACTAATATTATAAGTCCGAAAGTAACTCTGTCTGTCTATCTGGTTGTCTCTTCTGCACGCCCAAACCACTGAACCGATTTTAATGAAATTTTGTGCAAAGATAGTCTGAGACCCGAGAAAGGACATAGGATAGTTTTTATCCCGGAAATCCCACGGGAGCTAGGGATGGGAATCTAAGCTCGATTAATCGGAGAATGGATCTTTTGGACACAAAACATCGATTATTTTAATCGTTATTAGTAAGGATTGAATCGTAAACTATGCATTTGATAAAGTGATGATCTATAGCAAAGTTGAAGGTACGAATTTTCAGTTTTACGTATGTTAGTATGTTATATTATTTTCTTTTAAACGCGGGCGAAGCCGCGGGCAAATACTAGTTTCCTATAAAATAAGATCTTCAATTAAAATACAAAAATTTTCCAAAGTATATGCACGAAAATTTTTTTTGTAGTTACACACTAATTGCAGAGGCACAAAATATTTCATTTAACATGCAAATATTTCCACTTTCTTACAATATGCCTTCATCCAATATCTTCATAGTGCTCAAAAGATATCTATATCTATATCTATTCAAGATTCAAAGGTTTATCTCATCTCCCGACACAGTTGCTAACAAAGCCTGTCTGTTCCTTTTGTGTTTGACGCTATTATGAGATAGAGGGCGTTGAACTCGGGATTAATTTATGATGTTTTCATTTTTCAATGACGTCTAGTTACAAATAGTAGGAACGTCCGTTCCAGGTTCAAATCCAGATGTAAAGTCACGTAAATAAGAAGTTTACATATATAGAGTGCTAGTTCGAAACATTTTCATAATATGACGTTGAATCTGAATTTTCGGTGTAATTGAATTTATATCTTTTCGAACTTTAGGCTAATTGAATTTAACATTATTGTTCTCAATAAAGGTAAGTGTTTTGTTTTGTTAGGGTTAAGATAAGGTTTGAGCAGGTCCTTAAACAAAAAATATTTAAAAAGCGTTTTGCAACCAGTCTAGTCGGTAATTGGCTACTGCTACCTATGGACCTGGACAATCATTTAATTTTTTTAATGAGGTAGGTTACGTAGGTTTAGACACGCTGTAACAACTGAGGACTAGGTTAGAACTCCATGGAAGCACATGTTTCCCTTACCATGGTATTATTTGGTATTTTAACCAGAATACAGCAGCGCTTAAAACCACTATTAGGCAGAAATAGGCGTGACGGTGGTGCCGCCGGTTCGAACCACAGACTCTACCTTTGTTATATATTGGCCTTAACCACCATAGTTAGGCATTCGCCTTAAACATAATTATCAATAAGTCATCCGATCCTGCACCGCCACCGTGCCGTGGGAACGCTGACTCCGCACCACCGCTCTGTTTCCATCATCCGTCCCGAACGTGGGAATGCACTATGGGCGCTAACATTGCCCCAGCAAGTTACTTAGGATAGTTAGATTTAATCCAAAACTTGTAATATTCGGTTTTAATTAAATACATATATATAAGTAATTCGGTCTTTCTGTATCCTGGCTGCTGCATCTCGCCGCAAAACATAACTCCTTCAAAAACAATCCCAAAATATAAACACTTGTAACCTGATTATCTTTGCTATTACTTGAGATCTTGAGTGCTTGAACTCTAGACCCAAAGTGTTTATCTTATGTTACCTAAACAATCTTGAAAGGCTAGGTTACAACAATAGCCTAAATTCTCTTCTAACAACATCTTAACATAATATTCTAGGAAGTTTTGTTGTTGTTGTGAAAGGAAAACACATTTTGTTAATGTTATTTCAATACTTCATTAATAGTCTAATGCTTTGAATTTTGATTTTAATGATAGTTAATCTAGAAGGTCGTAGAACCCTTGTGGTTCGACTCCAGCCACCGCCGCACCTATTTCTGCCTCATAACAGCAGTGTTAAGCGCTGCTATGTTGCGGTTTGAAGTGGTAAGGGATACATACTTTTCCGAGGCGTTCCAGCTTAGTCCTCAGGGGTTGCGGCGCATCTGTGGCTGACCTCAGGTAGGAATATGATATCTTATATGGGGTTGATTAAAGATGTCCATGGGCTGCAGTAGCCACTTACCAGTTGGTGTACTGTATGCTATTATAAAAAAAAGTTTTCTAGTTTTTCAAAATTATGTGAGGAGTGAAAGAAAACATCGTGAGGAATAGAGTGACGTCATAGAGTTACGTTATATTACATCGTGACGTTATAGAGTTCTTTAAAAAAAGTTTTAAATGTGTATACATTTTTGGCAAAGGGGGATCTCCCGCCGGGCTAGGTGATCATGCCCGGGGAGCGGCCGTGCTCCGACAGTCTCAGTTCTGAGCTTGTATTATATGCAAGATGTTTAGAAAACTTCGATAGCGTGATTCAGCAGCGCTATCTTTTGACGTAGCGGGTAATGGCTACACATTAATATATTAAATATTGATATTGATATTAAAACTGACTCTAAAAGATATTGTAATATTAAGATAATAATATAATATCTATAATTGTATATTTGCATGTTTTTTAGCAAAATAAGAGGACATTATATTAATTTGAACGCCCATTATTCTACCTAATTTGCAAATAAAGACTGATTTCATTTAGAATGAAAATGTCCCCTTATCAATTCGTACTTGATCAGCCCCGTGGACTATGGCCTAAACCTCTTTCGGACGGAAACGGTACGGTACGAAGCCTAAATGTACGGAATATTAATATTCCTTTGTGATATTTGCAAAATTGCTGTTAATTTACCGTAAAAATGTAATAAAGGACACAAAACACGTAACAACCATGGCGTGTGATTTCGAGAACCCATTACGTGGTAATTATGGGTTGGAGGTTGGTGTGAATAACCTCATGCGATGGGTCAACACACGGTAAATACGGGAATTAACACCATGAAATGGATTTTTATTATTTCATGCAGTATAAGTAGTGAATGAATCTGCAAACCACTTGTAAAATCATTGCGAACTAGGGATGTCGCAACTGACAATTTTATTTCTCACTGTTGGGAAAAGATCCCGTTTCATTTTCGAAAAGTGTATTCTCGAAGTTTTATACTTTAGCTTAGTTTAGTTGTCTCAGTATTTTTTTTGGTTTATTCATTTTTTTTTATTTGAGAAACGAAGGTGCAGTTTATCTGATGGTAAGAGATTTCTGCCACCTATGAACATGTGTGATCCACCTTATATAGAACAGGTTTTACGTAAAGCCAATCAATGATGGGTTGTCATTCCTGGAGACTAAGATAGTCGCATCATAAGTTAATTATACCATTTTCTTTAATAATATAGGAGTAGCAGACGAGAATTTCCTACCTAAGGTCGGCCACAGATGCGCCGCTACTCCTGAGGACTAAGCTGGCACGCTTCGGAAAAGTATGTCTCCCTTACCACACCCTTCAAACTAGATCACAGCAGCGCTTAACACTGCTGTTATAAGGCAGACATAGGTGTGGCGGTGGTGCCGCCGGAGTCGAACCACAAAGGGTTCTACCACCCTAAAAAAGTTCAGTTCAGAAAAAGAAAGTTTTATTCAAATAACTTGATTATGCTTAATATAGTACTATTTAGGATATGTCAGTGCTAGTGAGGTACTTAACCCTGCAATGAAGTTCGGTACTGTTCGACAGAGCGTTAACCCTCTCGTGCGGGTATCGGCATTGGTATTTTAATGGCCTGCACCTACGCATTAATGCTAAATCAATTACAGTTTACGTTACACCAACTGATATATACAGCAAACTACGACAAACGTGATTTAATAAGTAAATGTAACGACAAAACTTTTGTCGAATTACGTTGTGGTTGTCGAAGTTTATCAGGTAATTTAATTATGTGAATATTTTTTCCAATTATATTTTAGAACATAAATTTGAGAGTTAAAAAAATATATATTTTAATTTTAATGGATATTGGAAATAATGACCAACAATTGAATTTTAATTATTCAATAATTATTTGATTTTTTTTTTGCTTCCAGAAAGTACCAAGTGGGTAATAGGTACTTTATATTAATTACAATCTAGCCTAATTTGAGACTAATGAGTAATTCTACGCTAGCTTAAACTGCTAAATAATCATATTATTATGAAGGTGGCGTCCTCTGACACTGCACTTCTTTGTTCTCACATAAGGGAGTAGACACATTGTTTTTGTGTTCTATATTGATCACTTATCAGTTCACTTATTATATTTAAAAATTAAAACTATATTTCAGTTGTTCAGCTTGCATATGTTACTTTAATATAATGAAATAAATGACTTAGATTCGTTAAGTTTCTTAATAGCATAATAATTTATTATTAAGTGTGTTTAACAGCTCAATTTTAAAAAGTTGGATGTGTGAGTTACCTAAAGATTTCAGAATATATTAACACAACCTCAGCTTAGGTCTGTTAATTCTACGCTTTATACTCCGGTATAATCCTTTGGACAAAATCCTTTGTGTCGCATAATTTAGGGTTAAATTAAGATCACATTAGAATATATTCAAATTTCTTGTCTTTAATATTATGAGGAGCTTGTCTGTTATTTGAGCATCACACGAAAGTTCTATAAAGAAAAAATAAGTAATATATTTATTGTAATGGAGACATACTTATCCGAGGCATTCTAGCTTAGTCCTCAGGGGTAGCGGCGCATCTGTGGCCTCAGGTAGGAATCTAATCTTATCTGGAGTTGATTACAGATGTCCACGGGCAGCAGTAGCCACTTACCATCAGGTAGAATGCATGTTCGTCTGTTACTCGTATATTATAAAAAATGCCTTCAATGGAGCACATCCCTTAAGAAATTTAAAGTAACTGAATCATTTTCGATGAAAATTTTGTGCCTTTAATATTAAATAATTATAAACCGTTATAACAAAAAATTCAACTGTCCAGCTTAATAGGAATGCTTTAAACAAAATGGCCGCCAGCACAAAATGGCGTACGCGAAACTATTCCCAAATATTTCGCTCATACTTGCGGTGTCGCGTATAAAGGAAGAATTTCAATTTGAAACAGTCTAAACGTTTTCCAGTTACCACCAGCGTGTTGTAAAGGCCACCGGTGCGGAACGGACGATGGGCGCATTGTGTCAATGTGTTTTTGTGTGTTCATATTGGAAACGTTCATTGTGTTGTGCCGCGTCCAATAAAATTGCATAGAATATATTAACGAACGGTCCTTTATTATTGGACGGGATTTTTTAAAACATTTTTACAAAGATTTTTAGGGTTCCGTACGAATAAAGGGAGCAATTATAGGTCACCTGCGTGTCTGTCCCAGATTTTTAAAGTACTGGACCAAATTTGATGCTCGTATCACATGCCACTCTGTAGCAAAAATACAAAAAGTATAACGTAAATAAGTCAATTTTTTGGATGGAGGGATTTTAAATTAATTTTTTACAAGAGACATGTTTTACTCGACTGCGGAGGATTTTAGGTGGACGGATTTTAACATTTGGGGTGTCGTATGATTCGTACAAATTGTTAAAGTGTCACAGACTGTATTTTAAGTAGTTATTTATTTTTATAGTAATTCTGTAGTTCCAATGGTAATATGTAGTGGTTCAAAAGATTATCCACCTACTTATTGTGTACAAAGACTTATGCGTTGCTCATGTATTGTTGTTAGTCAATTGTGGTACAGTCTTTTGTGATGACGTCATTAGGAAATTGGCGTCTATGACCTTTTAACTTGACTTGAATGAGTTTCAGATTCGAACGTGTGGTGACAATGTACAACGTTATGTTTTTTCAATTATTTAAGTATAATTTAAATTAAAAACAAATAGGAGATGATGACCTAGCTAAGCAGTGATAGCCTAGTGGCTGAAAAATGGCCTGTGATTTTTTTAAAGGCGTATAAAGACTACCATTTCGCACTTTACCCACGCGATGGCTTACACCCCTCTCACCCTCAGAGATCTTTTCTCAGCATTGGTAGGTACATCAATGGGCTTGTCCCTGTAGTCTCGGGACTAGAATAGGGCTACGGTATCCCCTGCCTGTCGTATGAGGCGACTAAAAGGCGGCTTCTGGGGTTGCGGGCGGCAAGAGTGGGAGCTGGAACCGTCCAGCAAGTAACCCCAAGAGGGACGACGGTGTGTGTGGCCGCATTGCCGTTCCGGCATCGCGCTCGGAGGACTCCGGTTGGTTTCCATCGGAGATCCCGGAGTTCACCACCAAGCGCCGAGGACGGCCACCGGGGGCGTTTTAGTGCGGTAAAAATCCCACATAACCCGGCGTCGCTCCCACGTCGGGTACCTTTTGAAGGTTTCCCCCTCGTGAACAAAAAAAAAAATGTACAGCAATGTGCTAACGACAATGACGAAGAGCTAGCACCTAACTAACTTGGCAATATTTTTAGAGTTCAGTACCCAAATGGAAACACCCAGTAAATCTGTCCATAGTTTGCGTTTAAGCAATTGTTTCTGAAAGATTACACTACAGACCCATCACAGATTCATAGTGTTGGAACATGTCCAAGGAGATAGCATCGTTCACGGCTGTCAGCGTAGCATGCATGATGCCAAGATATGACGTCATAAGTCGTCACTGTCCTTTGTTATGGAAATAGAAATGTAATTCCAGATTCCATATTATCCTCTGAATGCTTTGTATGCTCAAGTCTATAAGCCACAATTTCTCCTTCGTGAGATTATGCTGTTGCAATAATGTCTGCTACGCAATGACATCTTTATTAGGTATTGCCTAGCATTAATGGGATGTTTTGTAGCATAGGCCAAGCTATATTTACAAGGATGAGGTCATTTTTGCAATGCTTACGCTAAGGTGGTATAACGCTATTGTTCGACTCCGGAGTAACTGACGCCACGTGTATTTCTGTCTATTAAAGGCAGTGTTAAGGGTGTGGTAAGGAAAATTATACTTCTCCAAGGGATTCCAGCTTAGTCTTCAGGGTAGCGGCGTATCTGTGCCCACCTCAGATTGGAATCACATTTTATCTGGTGTTCTTAACAGATGTACATGGGCGGTAGTAGCTAAACATCAGATGGGCTGCATGCTCGTCTGCTACTCACCTCACCTTTCTACTATCGCCTCACCTTTTGATCCTTTTAACTTTTTTTTGAATATTTATTTCATTATAAATATTCAAAAAAACGTTTGTCATGGTATGGTATACACCGAATAAAGTTGTGTATTTTTAAAGTACCTAAATAAAAAGTTCACAGTACGATGCCATCTATTAGAGATGCGATATCGTCTTGGAGCAGTTCCAGCCACATGAATATTGGAACATGCACGCTCATGTAGACAAAACAATAACGGCCGATTGCTTGTTTCACATGATTGGAAACTGTGAAATACACTTTTAATGTTATTTTCTACTTTGCGGAGGGTAATGTTTATGAAATGGCTTTGCGTTTTGAATAGGTATATCAGGTATCGTTGGATTCATCTAAATTGTGGCAATTAACAAATGCTTAGAACTATGAAAAGTTTTACCCCCTTTCATTACAAATATCCTACGACTAAGGAGTCGGAAGGAATATGATGTCCTATGGACTAGTAGATATTTGTCCTTTATGTTAGTGGTTGTCCAATGGATTAGACCTGGTCAGCTTGGGGACTCCTTAATCCTACGGACTAATTTAAAAAACTTAAAAAGCGCTGAAATTTTGTTAACATGTTTTACGCTTTGGCAAAGGGAGATCTCACGCCGGGCTAGATCATACCCGGGGAGCGGCCATGCTCCAACAGTCTCAGTTTGGAGCTTGTTTATATGCAAGATGTTTAGAAAACTTCGATAGCGTGATTCAGCAGCGCCATCTCATGACGGGTAGCGGGAAGTCGCTACCACGCTAATATGTGTTATATTTCAAAGTAACTAGTCTACCACTAATATGTAATATTAACTAGTACTTCTTAATAATTACTCTTAGGTGACAACATCCTTAGAGATGGGATATCATTGGATCCATTCCAAGCGTATAAATATTGTGTACAAAACAATATTCCGGAGGATGCTTGTTTCACACGTGATTGGAGCTTCTCAAAGAGATCGTTAATTTACGTCAATTGTTTGTTGGTTTAAACATATTCTTTGAATACGTACAGTGCTTGTAACAGGAGTTTTTAGAATTAGAATTAGTTTTGTTAACATATAATGCAGTTTTAAGATACCACTGTTTTGACACGCAGGGTCAATGACCGGGTTTCCGGGTTCAATGACCTAGCAAGTAAATGATAAGTTATATAAATCATCATCAACAACCCATTACTGTCCCACTGCTGGGCACGGGTCTCCTCTCATAATGAGAAGGATTACGCCATAGTCAACCGCGCTGGTCAAGTGCATATTGGTAGACTTCACATACCTTTGAGATTTTGTATGGTATGCAGGTATGCAGGTTTCCTTGCAATGTTTTCCTTCACCGTTTAGCAAGTGATAATTAATTTCTAATACGCACACAACTTTAAAAAACCACAAGTACTTACCTGGAATTTGAACCTCGGACCCCTCGATCGGGAGGCCGAGTTTCTTAACCACTGCTATCACTGCTTTTTATATAAATAAACAAAAATAATAATTAGTAAATGGTTTTCAATTTCTATTTCTGGGTCTGGGTACTTAAGACTTAGTCTTTAAATCTCACTAACGTCTATGACAATTTTACACCATCTAAGTCTAAAACAGGTGGTGAAGAGATGAATTGTCAATTGTATATTTGCTTTATGTCGCTCGGGTGTATGTAACATCCCTTATGCCTATAATTGTCGCTTGGACATGATGAATAGCTTCAATCCCTCAGTTTTCCTTGAAAAGCGTCCCAATATAGAGACAATAATTGAACACCACTGAAGTTGTTATACAGAATTGTCCCTAAAACTCAATTAATCTACTCCGTGGCTTTTAATCAAGAACTGAAATCCTCAAATTAAAGTCAGACAATAGATAGAATAGTCTGGTCAGCGAAATAATTGCGATCAGGTCTAAATTGTCGAAAACTGGAACTAGAGATGTAATTTTCAGACAAAGCCACAAGCGCTGTTCTATAACTTGTTTTTGAAACTTTTGTTGGCGACTACACCATGTTTTATTGACAAACCGTTTTCATAAACGAAGTAAGGGTGGGCGCACATGAGCGACTTTGCATGTCGTCTACCGTCGCTTATTCGTTATTTGTCGTCCGCGCCGAACTACTAGTCCGCTCTGAAGTAATTGTTGCGCGCAGGTGTAGTCAGAGAACTAATGAGGTCGACCACAACATTTCGTCCCGCTGATATCTACAATTTGCTGTTGTGACGCGACTCATTTCTTTATTCAGAGCGGACTAGCAGTTTGACTCGGACTATACTGGCGTCGACGGTGTGTCGACAGCGACTGCTATCGGTCGTCGGTAACTGACGACAAGCGGCGACAGTCGGCGAAAGTCTCTGACAATAAGTGGCGAAATACAACAACATACGACTTCGGTACGTAGTCGTATGATACGAAAACTGTACGACAATAAGCGACCGGCGGCGACAATCGTCGACTTAACTGTCGCGCGTGTGATAGATTCTTTATGGTCTACTAGTTGGTTAACAGTTTGAACGTAGGGACGTTAAAATCTGGTATTTGTCAAACATTTCGAAGCTGCATACTTCTGTAACTAAAATATGTACGTGAATTGGATAGAATGTTAATAAATTTTTGAACTCATTTTTCAAAAGACTGTCTCTGTTAAACCTAGACAGTTTAAAATAACTTTCTAGCTATTTTATTTTACATTGTATTATTAAAGGTACCTACGAGATTGAATTATATGATATATTTTTATAATAATATAGGAGAAGCAGAGGATGTTAATCGACTGCTGCCGCCCACGGACATCTGTAATAGATACCCCAGATATGATTAGATTCCAAACTGAGGTCGGCTACAGATGTGCCGCCAGTCATGAGGACTAAGCTGGAATTCCTCGAAAAAGTATGACTCCCTTACCACACCCTTTAAAGCCAAAACACAGCAGCGCTTTACATTGCTGTTATTAGGCAGAAATCAGTGTAGGGCCGCGATGGTGCCAGCGGAGCTGAACCATAGAGGGTTCTACCTTTAAAATATAACATACAAAATGAGAATAATATATTTAATATTTCATGTTCAGCTGTGGAAGTAAATTTCTCGAGTACTACATTATATACATATACATATTTAAGTCCATTCATTTCCATTGGTCGAAATAACAGTCCCTGAAAAGGGACATTGACAGACAGACGGACAGCGAAGAGATGACGTAAGGGTTCGTTATTTCATTTTGATACCCTTAATAGGGTTTCAACCTTAAACATTTCGTGAATTTGCAAATCCGAGTGAATAACTAAATTCAATCCGATAATAAAAGTCAATACAAGTCTACGAAAAATCCAAATGAAGGTGATTAGTAATTTGCTGAAGGTGAAATAGTTACGAGTATTGATATAATAAGTAAAGATATGTTACTATCGGGCAAAAGCAACCAATTGGTGTTTGTCGACTTCAGTTGCTTTCTCGCGGCGTAGTAATTGATACATATGTTCACTATGCACGTTAATCGTCATTATTTTAGACTTTTGAGCCTCAAAATGCCTTTTTGTGCAATGCGTAAATGTACAAATTATGCGCAAAAATATAGAAGCTTCATCGAATCCCATATCACAAGTAAATGAGGAGAAATCATTATATTTTGATTTCGTGTTATGTTCGCCAAGATTACGAACATATATGATGACAATGAAGAAACAGCGTATTCCTTCCACAAGTAACATTACGAGCAAAATTTACGTCGATATTAACGTATGAATGAACCTTGAAATGCAATATTAAACACTAGTTGTCTTCTTTATATTGTTTCAATAACTCTGTCCCTTATAGAATATTTGTCTATGTAGTAATATGAGTAAAATGAAAATTGTGCATGTGTGTGTCATAGCACTCGCGTTTTCCTCCATTTTTGTGTTGTTTAGTATGCATGTAACGTATCTATAGTTTTCATATATCATTGGTTACGAGTATAAAAGTTGAAAGGGCGCGTCACTGGGGCACTTACCCTACACAAATGGTCTGGAGGTCCCTCATTACGAAGTTACTAAGTTGGACTTACTGTATTTATTTAATTCTTATTCTGTTAAGTTTAAAAGACTCTTAATTGTGACTTTGACGGTATTTAAAACTGGAGAATTATTATTTTAAAAATCTGTCTCTTTAAAAATATAGACTATATTTATCGCTCTAACAATTTAAACGTATCTAACGACATGTCATAATAAATATAATATGTAAAAATATATTTTAACTTCTGTAAAGTTGTTTGGGTTACATGGAGTGCCAAATAATGGGTCATGGACTAATGACACTTCTATATTATAATAATTTTAGTTGATAGAAAGTTTACCGGATCATCTAGTATTAAAAAAATGTCAAAGTTAGCCAGGAAGCGATCGCTACCTAAAAGGTAACGCCAACATACCCCTTTAATTTTCATAATGTATGTTAATAAACAGTATTTATACTTTTTCTTATATATAAAATTCTCGTGTCACAATGTTAGTTACCGTACTCCTCCGAAACGGTTTTACCGATTTTCACCAAAATGTATATGCATATTCAGTAGGTCTGAGAATTGGCTACTATCTATTTTCCATACCCCTAACTGATAAGGGTTGTTCACCCTTAACATTTTTTTATTTATATGGCAACACAACGTTTGCCGGGTCAGCTATTTTTATTGTATATTCTTTAGACATCTTTATTCTTTAGAGAGGTCATGGACTAATAACACTTCTATATTATAATCATGTTAGTTGATACGAAGTTTACCGGATCATCTAGTATTAAAAAAATACTAGATGATCGACATGATGTACATTAATAAACAGTATTTATATTTTATTTTATTGTATATTCCTTAGAAGTTGAAACAAAATTAGGTATAAACTTACTGAATAAGTAGAAGTACCTCAAGCTGTCGTGTAACTGTTACGACGGGCTTAGGGACAGTTACAGCGACTTGTACCCTACTCCAAATCTTTAGCGTTAACCTTCACTATTCACCTTCAAGTTCACCTTTTGGAAGACAATTCTCTTCTTTAAACTGTGAATATTTTTTTGCTTCTAATTTTCTAGTTATTTACTCTTACTTAAATAATTGACTGATGCGGGATGTTAAATTGACCGAATGACTGATATTGGATCATAAGCTGACCGACTAATGCAGGTTCATAAGCTGAATGATTGGCCGATGCGGAATGATAAGCTGACTGACTGACGTGGTATGATAAACTAACTGATGCGGGATGATAATCTGACCGACTGACTGATACGAGATGATAAGCTGACTGACTGACTGATGCGAGATGATAAGCTGACTAACTGGTACAGTGTGATGAACTAACTGACTGACTGATGCAGTACGATAGCTGACTGACTGACTGATGCAAGATGATAAGCTGACTGACCGATGCAGTATGATAACTGACTGAATGACTGTTTCAAATTGGACTAAGTGATTAATAGTTCTCGGTAATGGGTTAATGAGACAACAGACATTCAACAATAATTCTGTAAAGGATCTATTTCGAATAAAACATTAGAATTTACAATAAATCTCATTGCAGATAGATCAATTACTCTTTAAATTTAATTTAAGTTTATTGTTCAAACCTTTTATGTATTAAATTGGGGACATAAATTTCAGGATTAAACCATTGTTATACGAGGATCAAATTAAACTTTCAGTTAATCCCAAATTAACAACTTTAACCATAAAGTTTCTGCCCGTATGTCAATAGATAGTTAGAGGACCAAAAAGGTCCAAAAAGTTTAAGGAGTGTTGGTGTGTGTTAATTATATTGTGATAAATATAAAAATATGAAATATATTTTATTTATAAATTAATTTTGTTTATAACAGTTGAGGTGGTAGAAACCTTGTCTCTGTAGTACCGGGACCAAAACAGGGCTATAGTATCCCCTGCCTGTCATGCCTGTATTAAGAGGCGACTAAAAGGGGGCTTCCGGGGTGGCGTGCGGCAATGGGAGCTCGAACCGTCCAGCAAGCGACACCGGGAAGGACGGCGGTTTGTGGGTTGCATACCGTTATAATCGCTAGATGATGTGGGTGGAGCGTACATTCATTTTTCTCCCCAGGGCAGAGCCGGATATCCAAGTGGAGTACTCTGGTTATGTTTCATCGGAGTTTGCGGAGTTCTCCACCAAACGCCCAGGATGGCCACCGCAGATTCAAACCTTGGAATCCAGGCGTGGACGTAATAACTCCGGGCTATAACTTCTTTCAATAATAACTTAAAATTGTGTAACACGTGCCTAAATTATCTTCCTAAAGAAATCCTAAACACGAACTAAAAGCCTAGAAGATAAGTTTACTAATGAGCTGTCTTTCTGAATTTATTCAAAATGTCCTTTATAATTTGCGACCGGGAATAATTAGGCTACATCAGTCTCCTGTAAGAGCAATTTAATAAAAATGATCTGTGAAAAATGCTTTTTGTGTAATAATGTTAGCACCATTAGATACTCGTAGCATGGATAAAGAATTGTTTTAAAATTTTCCTTTATTTCTCACATATTTAATGATAATTTTGTGGTTGAAAATTAGTCTCCAAAACTGGAATGTAAAGTTACAGAGTTCGATTCCCATGCAGCTCCGGTTTTTCATTTCATTTCATATTTATTATTTTATATATACCTACCTACCTATATTATTTCAAATACTAGAAAAAATTCATAGCCTAGTGTTTAAAACTTAGGTTCTTAGTCAAGAGGTCGGAGCTTCCAATTCAGGCACGCACCTCTATTTTTTTTAAGTCATGTGCGTTTTAGAAATAAACTCTAACTTGCTATATCAGTGAAGAAAAACATCGTAAGGAAACCTACATACCTGAGAGATCTTTAAAAAAATGTTCTCAAAAGTATGTAAAGTCTACCAATACGCACTAGGCTAGCTCGGTGGCCTATGGTCTAATCCTTCTCATTCTGAGAGCAGACCCGTGCCCAGTAGTGGGACTGTAAAAAGTTGAAAATGATGATTAGTTTATAAACTACATATTTATTTTCGATAAGTAATACAATAAATGTTAAATTTACCATGACCTTAGCCTAGCACACCAATATGAACCTTATTTGTTACTAATAAGGGCCAATATAATTTCCGTACATTACTTTGTATACGTGAAGGTATCACGTACAGATGGACAGAATAAAAGGAAGTAAGATGTAACAATAAATTTTCACATGACGAGTCTCATAAGGTTTCCGGGACAATAAAAGAGACTCGTAACTCGTGTCTAAGCTAGGGTTGCCACTAATCCGCAAATCTTTAGGAAGGTAAGCTAACACATAAGTCATACGCCGCCGATAAATAACCGATTTATTAAAGAATATACTATTACTAATTAATTCGTTAGAGCCCTTAAGATGACAGATAGATAGCTGATATGCGACTGACGAGTGATGACAGGCGGTCGGCTGTCAAAGTTAACATGAGAGATACATTACCCTTACCATGAGTTTTTACGTTTTGACAAATATGACTGTTTTGGTATTTGTTTACGTATTGGCCCATACTATTTCCAAGTTCTGACATTATCCGCTAGAGGCGCTGATTGGATGTTAGGTGTAATAAAATTAATAACAGAATATTGGTACATAAACACTTAAAACCACTTAATAATTATAATATTCGGTAAACGAAATAAATACCATGTATGAAGCGATTAAAATTTTATTGACAACATTATAGCCATATCAATCCAATCTCGACCAATTAAAAACATTTTTTACTAGGGACAAGGTCGAATAGAATATGTCGATAAAATACTCATAAGTAGTATCGAAAAAAATATCGGCACATGAAAGTGTCGATAGTTTTTTAAAGTCAAATTTCGAATATCTACATTTTTTTCTATCTTGACGAATTTTTTATATCGGACAATTCCGTGTCAATAGGGTGGTAGGGTGCCAATCACTGTTTTATAGAAGGTTCGATGTGATTGAAATAAGAGAGGTAGAGCCAAACAGCCATTACATTTTTTCGATATATTGCAACACGTTCGTCTCTCGCCGCAACTGCATTAGAACTGACCTGAGTCGACTGGCGGGATGCAATCTCACAATATACAAACGGCGGGTAATTTAATACATCTTATTATTCAGACTGTGGGTAGTACATCAAAGTATCCATAGTTTTATATATCCTTATTTATAAGCAAAAAGTATCGATAGCTTTTTAAAGTCACAATTTGTTTCTCATTCATACATGCAACACGGCGGACCGACATGAACACAGAATAAACAAGACCACGAAACAGATCGATTACTGAGTTTGCTGACAAAGAAACCCGCATAACCTTTCCATGTGCTTCCTGTGATTGCTGTGTACATACTGCTTCAATCCAGGGAAATATTTAACTGAATCTGTTAGTAGAATGATTAACGCTTAATCGAATACAAAAACGTCTAAAACTAAAAGACTATGTAAAAGTAACGCTCTAAAAGTATGAAATAGTAAAATATTCGTATAATTAAATTTGTAATAAAGGGTTTTAAAAGTGTGTGAAGTTAACTAAACTACTTAGACTTATTTTTAAATTGAAAGGGCTTTCAGCCCATTACTGTCCCACTGATGGACATCAGTGGGACAGTAATGGGCTGACGATGACATGTATTAAAAAGGTGCCAAGTAAAAATACAAATACTCGCGAGCCCGTGTATGTGTATATATTTCTAAAAAATAGACTTTCATTTCGGAATAGGTCAATAACCTCAATAGCAATTATAGTATGAAATAGGAAAAAAATACATTTCGGCACACACCTGACCTTAAGGATTTATGACGTCGCAATCATTCGCAACGTTATTGTCGTTGTAACTATTTTTAACCACTAGAACATCAATCTTTAAAATCTTTAAATGTTATTGGCTAGATTATATGAAAAAATACAGGATTGGTCAGAATAAGTTAGAAAAACGCGTCGCACGGAGACACTCTTCCTCTCGAAATTTAAACTGAGTTCGTTTCTGGTTACTACAATAATCTCAAAAAAACATAACAAATAATTCATATATAACAATTACAATATTAAAAAAAGTTATTATTTCGGCACACCCCTGACGTTAAGGATTTATGACGTCGCAATCACTCGCAACGTTATTGTCGTTGTAAGGATTAGAACACGTTTAAAGACGCGCAATAAACCTCACACACATACTCGGGTCATTATCGTAATTTATTAAAACCTCCTTTATGTGTTAATTCACTTTTTTGACAAATTTTTGCTTTTTAGTATACGAAGCAATTTTAGGTTAACTTTTGAAACTTCAACTTTAATTTCCTTACATGAAAAGAATCCGTAGGTGGTAGAAGCCTTTGTGGTACGAGCCTGGCTGCACCATCGCAATACCTATTTCTACCTACTCACAGTGCTGTTAAGCGCTATTGCGTTCCGGTTTGAAGGGTGTAAGGAGTCTTCCTTGCCACTTACTTATTCAAGGCGTTTTGATTTATTCCTCAGAGGTAACATCGCAACTGCCACAGTTAAGGACCTCAGGAAAGACTCTTATCTGGGATCGATTACAGATGTCCATGGAGCTGTAGCCTGTACAATCAGGACTGCATCCTCGTTTGCTACTTCTATATTAAGTAAAAAGAAGTCAATGGGTTTGAATACTTCAAGGTGCTTGTTTAGTTTCGAGACTTATAATTTTGTCACCGATGTCTTCAATAAAATGTCTAGTTTAAGCGAATACTTTTACTGTAGCAGTTAACCTTAAACAAAAAACGTGCGTGAGGTTATAGAAATGTTGCGTGTTCCAAATATGGCTGAAATATATACAATACAATGTGTGCTATATTATGTTTATAGCCACAATCTGTTGATAGCGTGTCGACATTAAATTTCCATATAAACGAACCACAATTATGTAGGTAGCTCGAATTCTAACTTTTGATACACTCTAAAGAATTATTGCTGTGACAGTGTCTATGTCCCACTGCTGGGCACGTGTCGCCTCTCATAGTCAATATCTCATAGAGTGGTTTATGCTATAGTCCACTGCAAGATATTAATGGTTAGGAGTACCAATGAGTGTGAGATTACATAAGTAGTACATTTTAAAAACAATAAATCCGACTGATTAAAAATATAATCTGTGTCAGTCTCACAACTTAGCAAATCTAACGACACCTCATATGTAATGTTTAATGAATTTATTCGCCACTTATATGAGAATAGCAAAATTGTTAAATCCGTAAAGCCGTTTGAGCTGTGGGCATGCCGAATAATGAGACATTCTTCTCTCGAAAAACATTACTCTCCACAGTCCGCTAAAAACTCATGTTTGGTATTTCCATAGAAGATACAATCTGATATATAAAATTCTCGTGTCACAATGTGCCGTACTCCTCCGAAAGGACTTTACCGATTTTCATCAAAATTTATATGCATATTCAGTAGGTCTGAGAATCGGCTACTATCTATTTTTCATACCTCTAAGTGATAAAGGTTGTTTACCCTTAACTTTTTTTATTTATATAGCAACATAACGTTTGTCGGGTCAGCTAGTATTAATATAAATGTTTCCTTTATAAAAGTTTAATAAACGAACAACCTATTGAAGATTTCAAAAGTTGATTTTTCAAATTCCATCCAAAATGCTCTTGCTTGAATCTATTGTAAAACTTTAAGTCCAAAAGTCACTTCGTACAAACTTTGCTAGTCCAAAGAGTGCGTTGTTTCAGCAAAACTAACTTTAGTCCAACGGAATGGAGTTCAAAGTGAACTAAACTTCAATATGGTGACGGACTTTCAACAAATCAAATATCTATTGGAAGAGCCAACTTTGCTCAGTAAATAAAATTCTATATAGGCAGTGTTAAATAACCAGTAAAGACGTGGTATTGTATAATATTCGAGTAGCACACTAGCAGTCCGCCTGATGGTAAGCTACTGCCGCCCATGGACATCTGTTATCAACCCCAGATAAGATTAGATTAGACAATTAGGAAATTGAGGTCGGTTCAGATGCAGCGCTATCCTTGAGGACTAAGCTGGAATGCCTTGGAAGAGTATATCTACCTCACCACACCCTTCAAACCAGAACAGAACGCTTAACACTGCTGTTATGAGGCAAAAATAGGCATGGCGGTGGTGTCATTTGATTCATGATGTGCTATGGTGTGGCCATTTGAGTCTTCTTTATTTCATTTGGGGAAGCATAGGGATATGCAATCTTGATAGAAGTAGTAGTATCCTTAATTGGTGGCAGGGGAGGTAGAATCGTTCAAAAACGTACGATGCCATAACTTTATAACATTGTTATAGCATACGAAAATGCACCCCACCTGATGGAAATCTGCAACCAGCTCCCTATAAGCAAATGATTCTACCTTAAGCTGATCACATATATGCTGATGCAGTGTTAAATTCGCGGTGTAAGAGTCAGATAAACGTATCTGTAAAAAATAAAAATCACAAAACGGTTCACAATGTAGTCCTTTATTAAATGGCAAAACGACGTAACGCTATATTCAACATTTCACAAGTTACAAAAAAAAAATCGGTTGTCTGTAAAGTCGGTTTACTGACGATAGTTGAACGTCACAACGTCATATGAAAATACTGATGGAATGGTTGCATTTTTCAAAAGAAATTTGTAAAATAATAATTAATTAATTAATTAATTTTAAACTAATAATTTACTTAACACTATCAACATTTATCAATAGTATGACATAACCTATAAACTCAGTTTCTCAACTTTTGTGTCAATCTAACAATTAATCAATCAATCATAGTTTACGATAATGAAATATCAGTGTACAATTATTTACCTTTATTGTTGTAGTTGTTGTAAATGATAAATGACGAATCTAAGCACTCCATATTTTCACTACAGACACAGCTGACGATACTTTAACCACACGTGTGAACTTGTATTGTGACGCTTTCTTGTTTTTCCAACGCCAAGAACGTTCGAGAAAGACAAAGACAGAGACACAAGCATGCGCCGATTCAATGCGCCTAATTCTCTAGTGCTGCGCGCGCGGCAGACCGATCATAGTTGAGTGGGAGAGAGACGCAAGGCATTCGGCGGGCCTCTCTCTCGTTCGGTGACTCATCGTAACGTTACCGGGCGTTACACTTTTTCATAAGTGACTCCCAGCCGCAACCTAATTTAAGACGTTGTCACGTCAAAAAAGAAATAACATAAGACCCACTTTTGACTGAACCAGAATAACGTATTATGAGTACCGTTAAATTAGTTTTAATTATCATGTTAACTGTTAGACCTATAAGAATGTATTTGCAAAAAATACGTTTCTAATCATAGATTATTGTATGTCCACAAAGTCATCACTGTATCATCACAATATCATAACTGTATATAATATCTATTAATCAGCTGGCAAAGTTTGAAATGGCGAATTGTCACACTATTTTTGCTCTCCTGTAAAATTGACAAAATGTAGATACGTTCATCTGACTCTTACACCGCGAAATTCAATCTTCCTTAAGCAAAGTAAAATCAATGTATCAATATACATTGATTTTTAATAACAGGCGTAAGTCAATCGGGTTCAAAGACATCCTGGACAGACATATTGGGATATTTAAAGATTATAATCTATTTGATGACTCGCAAGAATTTTTCTGCCGGTGCAATTTAAATGAGCTTCATTTGTGAAAAAGACCCAATTACCGTCAGGTTGAAAGGTGACATTTTTTTCCGAATATTTTTAAGGACCGTTCCAATTTTAAGAATCCTTTGATTTCTAATCCTCGGCTAAGCGTCGTGAAATCCAAATAAAAAATGTCGTTTATTTGCTCGTTCGGTTCTTGAGCTGGATTTTGAGATAAAATCTACGTCTTAGAGAGGTTTTAAGTGATCTCCTTTTATTTTGATTTTCGTCTCAGTCAATAGAATGTTGAGTGTTTTGTAAATCTCTAAAGCTGTCGTTTAATACTGGATAAGTAAGTTTCGTTTTTTGTTATTTTCGAGTTAAAATAAGACTGTTTGGTGAATATTATGTCATTGTGAATGTAATACTTTTGGTTTGATAATATGAAGGATGAAGGCATTACATTAGGGGTGACCATGTGTGTAATTACAAGTAGGACAACAGTTTAGTTTGGACAGTCTGTACTACAAATACAATTCATTCTACATCTTAAACATACAGTTTATTTCAATCTGTGAAATGAAATGAAATATATTTAAAATCATTAAAATTGGTTAAGCATTTTGTTGCGATTTCATTTCAGTATGAATTATGTAATAACTTGAACAGCTTAAGCTATATATATATATGATGTGATAATTAAATATATATACATTTTATATAAATGCCGATATTTTCACCCAATTGCATGAAATGTGGCGTTTGTGACGTGACCAAAATTCGTGCAACCGGATCGAAATATCGACTTACTTAAAAAGAGAATATTTATTTTATAAATAAAATACTTTATAAAACTTCATGTGCTTAGTAAATCCTAAAATAGAGGTGAAATCTGGCTGTTTTTAATACAAACAACGACAAAACGCGCTGTCATCCGTCAGCTTACACTGTCATGTCGCACGGCGGAAGTTGCGACATGGCGTTGGTTAAAATATTGTTTTATCGCGAAAAAGTGCGAACTCTTTTTTGGTACATGAGTGAATGTGTGCTGTTGCATGAAACTTTTGTAGGATACGAAGTAAAATTCGTTTTTATACGAGTTTCTTCTTTATATTAAAGTTTTCTGATTTGTTGAATCAATTATCGATAGTATTAATTACATACATAATGATTTAATAAATGTGGGCGGTTATGGGTTTCTTATAAGGTAGTCAGATAAGATTTAAATTATTTAATTCTGTAATTAGTTGTTATAACAGGTATTCCAAATTTGTACCGTACACGGTCCCTGGAATTCCGTGAATTCCAGGAATCTCCTTTACAAAGAGATAGAGAAATATACAATAGTTCCATTACACCAGTCCTCATTAAAATAAATAACATATTTGACGTTCATTACTTTTTCGAATTCAGGTTCGATCCCAGCTCAGACATCTGGATTTATTTTCTCCGTCTAAAATTATTAGCCCGTAAAATATGTGCATAGATATAATAATTCGGTCTAGAACTGTGGTAGAAATGTATTTAACCTAAGTATCAAAATGTTCTACAGAAATTAGAAAGGCTTACTTATGCCCCAAGGAGCTCTGTACTTGTATACACGTTAACAGATTTAGTAGGGTGGATATGTGATGCGAAATACTAGGACAATTCCTAATTATCCCTAAAACCTGAATTTAATGTTTGATAAAAATATGTAGACGACGAATTGAGACGCTAGGACAACCTAATTACGAGTATATATAAAAATCTAAATTTACTGATAAAAATATTTATACGACGAGATCTGTGATTATTTAGAATTGAAAATTAACCGTATATTTGACAGTCCCATGTTGATATCTGTTTAAATATGTTTTGAAGGTGGTAAAACCCTTTGTGGTTCGACTCCGGCGGCACCACCGCCACACCTATTTCTACCTTATAACAGCAGTGTTAGGCGCTGCTGTGTTCCGGTTTGAGGGGTGTGGTAAGGGAGACAGACTTTTCTGAGGCGTTCCAGCTTAGTCCTCAGGGATTGCGGCGCATCTGTGGCCGACCTCAGGTAGGAATATCTAATCCTATCTGTGGTTGATGACAGATGTCCATTGGCGGCAGTAGTCACTTACCATCAGGTGGTTTGCATGCTCGTCTCTACGTCGTCTATATTATAAAAAAAATGAGCGAAAAACGTCTAAAGAAATAAATTACAATGTCTTTTTAGAAATTAAAATACAATAATAAATACATTACTTACAATAATATTTTTTTCTTCCACATAAGTATTTTTTCCTTTACATTTAGAAAGGAAAGCCGGACAATAATAATAGGTTTATGATGATGAAGTATTTTTTGGTATGAGATTTGTTTTATTTAAATAATTTTACATTAAATTTGACAAGCGGATAAGTTCAATATTATTTAAATATTACAAAACACAAAATTTAAGATACAAAATCGGTGTCCTCCAAAATATTACAAAATCATATCCACAGTCGTATCAAGTATCAAAATACACATACTTAGTGTCAGTACGAACCCCAGTAGACCTCATTATAAGGTCTTTAGGGGCACCATCTCGACGAATCAGTGATTTCAAAGATATATGGATCCTATAAGGATGTCACTTTGGGGAATTGTGGCTTATACGGTTAGAAGTGCAAGATTTTATACCGTAATTCGATATAAGCTAATGGATTTAAGGCGTTATATATTTTGAGTGTAAAATAAAATTGTGTTATAATTAGTGTGGGGTTACTGAGGGAGATACTACCACCACACTAATTTGTATCGTGAAGCATGTCTTGCGTTTTATTGGAAGGGCGTGGAATTATGGATACTGATTAACTAACCAATGAGACGACAAGCCCTTATAAGGCCAAACGCGCCTGTTAAACGGTTTCAGATAGAATCCTTGTTTTAAATGAAGCTGCTTATAGTCCATGGGCGGCAGTAACCACTTACCATCAGGACCATGCTCATTTCTTACGTCGATATCAAAAAAAACTAAAGTGACAATATGACAGTTTTCAGCTAGCTACTAGATTTTCTTATGTCAAAATCCTGGTCAATTTCTTCACACAGCTGAGGAAGATTTTGAGCATCCATAGCTGCAATAACGCCTCCAAGAAAGTATCTCCAAACCAACTCTCGATCGCACCGCCGTTGCAAACTTTGTACGTGGTTTGTACATAGTTACGAGTTAGTAGACAAGCTGTAAGCCTTCTATTTTAGATTTATAGACCTCAAATCTGCTTTGTATGAAGCCTAAGCAGAACTTTGAAGGTGAAAAACCCTTTGTGGTTCGACTCCAGCGGCACCACCGCCACACCTATTTCTGCCTCAAACAGCAGTATTAAGCGCTGCTGTGTTCTGGTTTCAAGGGTGTGGTAAGGAAGACATACTTTTCCGAGGCGTTCCACCTTATTCTTCAGGGGTTGCGGCGCATCTGTGGCCGACCTCAGGTAGAAATATCTAATCCCATCTGGGGTTGATTACAGATGTTCATGGGCGGCAGTAGACACTTAAGTGGACTGCATGCTCGTCTGTTACTCCTATATTATAAAAAAAGGGTTTGAGCACCCATAGCTGGAATAACGCCTCCAAGAAAGATTCTCCAAACCAACTCTCGACCGCACCGCCGTTGCAAACTTTATACGTAGTTTGTACATAGTTACGAGTTAGTAGACAAGCTGTAAGCTTCTATTCTAGATTTATAGACCCTAAATCTTCGTTGTATGAAGACTAAGAATAACTTATTTTTGTTTAATGAGACGTGCCGAAGTAACTCCAAAATGCATGTGAGTGTGAGCAAATCTGTGGTAGGAGTTTATTATTATTTTTGCAATAAATCCTTTCGAACGTAGTAATTTGAAGGTGGTAGAACCCTTTGTGGTTCCACTCCGGCGGCACCACCGGCACACCTATTTCTACCTTATAACAGCAGTGTTAGGCGCTGCTGTGTTCCGGTTTGAAGGGTGTGGTAAGGGAGACAGACTTTTCTGAGGCGTTCCAGCTTAGCCCTCAGGGGTACCGGCGCATCTGTGGCCGACCTCAGGTAGGAATATCTAATCTTATCTGGGGTTGATTACAAATGTCCATGGGCGGCAGTAGCCACTTACCATCAGGTGGACTGCATGCTCGTCTGCTACTCCTATATTATAAAAAAAATAGCCCACTGGTTGAAACTCTGCCCCTCTATCGAGGGTTTCGAGGTTCTATTAATATTAGAAATGATTAAAGAAAACATCGTGAAGAAACGTATACGTTAGTTCTAAAAAGTTTTCAAAGGTGCGATATCCACGAATTCGCACTTAATGACGCCGTGGACTGTGCTTTAAATCCATATCACTCTGAAAGGAAAAAGTGACTAGTAGTGGAACAGTTATGAGTTGACAATGCTACCGACTTACCATCAAGTGGACAGCATATGGCTATTTTTAATTAAAAAGACGCAACACTCGTAGGTGCCATGGATACACATAAAGACAAATCAAGTCAAATAAAATCGAAATTTTTTATTCAAAATATGTTCTTTGCAGAGCACTTTTTGAATGTCAATACAACTACCACCACTTCACAAGGTGTTTCGTTATGGAGAAGAAGACAATCGCGCAAACACCTAGAACGTATAGTTATTTACAGTCTACTCATCTAATGTTCAGTCTATTAGATACATGTCATCCCCTGTCCCGCTCCGCTGCCGACCATTTGGTACACTCGCGTCGATGGACTTAATACAGCCATTACCACTACGCCGCTTAGGGAGTGCCTGCGACGAACATTCCGAGAAACCGACGAATTCTGAGAAATTTAGTCGGCGTTTTATTATTTTTTTATTGATACGAGTACTTTGGCAGAATCTTAGTTATAATTATTACATTATTATCGATTTATAGGTATAATGTTATGTCGGAGACTGTAGTTGCAGCGATGGTCCGTTCTGGCGAAGCGTGGGATAGCGTGGTCGCGTTCTGCGACCGCGTTATGCTCGCAAAAGAGGACGCCGAACGGGCCAGGGAGCGCGCTGATCCCGCGCGGAGAACGAGGCGCCGAAGACGCAGATAGCGCCCCTCGGCGCGGTATCCCTGTAGTTCCGGGACTAGAATAGGACTCCGGTGTCCCTTGTCTGTCGTAAGAGGCGACTAAACGGGAGCTTCCGGGGTTGCCGGCGGCAAAAGTGGGAGCTCGAACCGTCCAGCAAGCAACCCCGGGAAGGACGGTGGCATTTGTGGTCGCATGCCGTCGTAAACACCAGGTGTGCGGGAGGAGCGTAAACTGCTCCCCCAGGGCAGAGCCCGACCGGGGCATCGCGCTCGGAGGACTCGGGTTGTGTCCCATCGGAGATCCCGGAGTTCTCCACCAAACGCTGTGGACGGCCACCGGGGGGGTTTTAGTGCGGTAAAAATCCCACATAACCCGACGTCGCTCACACGTCGTCGGGTACCTTTTGAAGGTTTCCCCCTGGAAAACAAAAAAAAAAGGTATAATATTATGTAATACGATTATGATTAAATAATCATATTGTAATAAGTTTTGTTTTGTGATAGTGTACATATAATTTTATACTTCGCTTGGCGTTTTACTTAGCCTTTTACGATCAACCAATTTTAATCCAAATTATCCAAAAGCATTTTTGTATCATTCGACACAGTTGCACCAACCATAAGCCTTACTTCCCATTATTGCAGCTCTGCTTTTAAATAAATTTTGGGGAATTGAAAAGATTTACATTTTCATTTACTTACAACTATTGACCACATTTTTATGGCTTTTATAAAAGAAAATGGCGTCATTTATATCAATTTTCGCTTCGCTTGTGAATGGGATGTGGACTAATGGACATTTATGATAAAATGGAGCGTTGAATGGTGCCATGTGTTACAGATCTGAAATTGGGAGGTCATTTTAGGCATCTCTATTGTTACTATTAAATTGTAGCCGCAATTTCCTTGCGTGGTGTCAATCCATGATTATTTTACTTGCGTGTTAGTTGGTGTCGTCATCCCATGATTACTTGTTTTTTTTTTAAATGTAATATAGTAGTAGAAGACGAGCATAAAGTCTACCTGATTGTAAGTGGCTACTGCCGTCCATGGACGTCTGTAAATAATGCCAGATAGATTCCTACCTCAGGTCGGCCACGGATACACCAATACCCCTGAGGACTAAACTGGAACGCCTCGAAAAAGTATGTCTCTCTTACCACAGCCTTCAAAGCAGAACACAGCGCTTAACATTTTGTTATAAGATAGAAATAGGTGCGGCGGTGGTGCCGTCGGAGTCCACAAACCACAAAAGATTCTACCACCGTCAAATCAGGCTTGTAGGGTTCCTCACGGTGTTTTTCTTTCCCGTTAAAGCAAGTGATAATTTATTTCTTATACGGACTTATAACTTTGAAAATTCAAAGGCGCATATCTGGTTTTGAACCTTGGATTACTCGATTAAGGTTTGAGCTTTTCTAGGCTATTACTAGTAGTAACTGTGATGACTGTGGCCAAACTTGGGTATCAAATATCGGTGAAACATTTCATCTAGACTTGAATACAAATGTCCAATGGGAGGCTGAAGCCATTTCCATCGTAACAGATTCCATGCTCATGTTGTCTGTATACGTGTAGAATAACAATAATAAAAAACAAACAATGTGTACCATGAAATTTTGTTTCAAACTAATAAATTTCATTTTGGATAACAAGAATTATCCTAACATAAAAAATTGCATTTTCAACGTAAACCGACACAAAGTGTTAAATTGCCAAAAAATGACATATTACAAACATCCCCAAGCCACGCGTGTCACAATATGTCACGTTGTCGACGTGTCGCTTGAAAAATTGTCGACTATAATTAACTTAAAACCCCTATCAACGCTTCGGTCAATTGTATTTACATGAACACAGGGCCCACAGACAAAACTAATTCGTGTTATTTGCACTCGCTGAAGGCCAATATGTGACATGGAATTATGTTTATGGATGAGACAATATGTATTTGTCATAAAAATAGCCTAAAATATGGTTTGGGTTTAGTTATATACACTTTTATATAAGATTAAAGTAAAAAAGAGAACGCAGTACATCTGATGGTAACTGGCTACTGCTGCTATTGGACATCTGTAATCAACCCCAGGTAGGATTAGATTTCTACCTGAGGTCGGCCACAGATGTGCCGCTACCCCTGAGGACTGAGCTGGAACGCCTCGGAAAAGTATGTCTCCTTTACACCACCCTTCAAACCAGAACACAGCGGTGCTTAACACTGTTGTTATTAGACAGAAATAGATATGGCGGTGGTGCCTCCGGAGTCGAACCACAAAGGGTTCTACCACCTTCAAATCAACCCCACATAGGATTAGATTCGTACCTGAGGTCGGCCACAGATGTACCGCTACTCCTGAGGGCTAAATTGGAACACCTCGGAAGAGTATGTCTTCCCTTGAAACCAGAACACTGCGCTGCTTAAGAATACTTTTATTAGGTAGAAATAGGTGTGGCGGTGGTAAAGATTTCTACCTTCATACAACTTATAAAAAAATGAGTATGTGAAATCATCTGCTTCTTCGGCAGAAACAGGTGTGGCGGCGGTGCCACTGTAGTCGACACACCGTATACTACCACATTCATATAACTTACAAAAAAATACATTTAGTACATGAAACGACCTGCCAAATTTTACCTTATGCACCTTCCAGTATCCTAATTCCACGACCAGTAGAACATAAAACGTTAATTAATTGAAACACATTGCGGCACGCCCTTCTATTACACAAATTAACAGGAACTTCTTACGGCTATTAGAGAGCGTGTCTTGTTGTGTCAACATGTCGTGTCGTACGGTGTAAACGTCTAATATTTGTTTAGCTAACCGACTTCGAGTATAAGGAGCATTTCTTGCTGGTTTCTTACTGTCTGTATACACTAGTACCTAAAACATTTTGTATAAAATTAAATTCAGTGAAATCGAATTATTATTTTGCTTCATATAATGCTTTTAGGCTGACCATCTATTAGGTACTATAGTAGTACTATAGGCTACTGTAGGCTACTAATTAGTAGCTTAAGTTTCTCAGCAGCTGTTTAAACCTTAGCTGCTCGGGTTCGGGTGGTCCATTTGTTGTTTAAAGGTCCAATGAGGGGTAAATATATGATGTTTTTTTTGAAAAATCTGTGAACTTGAATCTCAGATTCAACTAGTTATGTAGCACACCACAACACCATCACCTCACCGTTGGGGACAGAGATTTTATAGTTTGTTGTTGTACAGCATTACTTAAATTTAAACTGGGGTCTCAAGTAATATCACCAAACTACCACCACTACATCACCACCACATTAGAGTCACGAGTTTTGTAGATATCTTGTAGAGCATTACGTACATTTGAACCTGGGACCTCGAAATTTTGTAGCACACCGCTACCACACTACCGCTATTAGGAACACCGGTTTTGTAGTTTTTATCGTAGAGTTACTTAAACAACACACGCACCCAACCTTTGTTGTTGTAGAGCTATTGCTCTACATCGCTAAAATCAACCAACATGTTACCAAACGATAGATACAGTTCAGATTTTAGCGCTCGCAACTCTACGTATATTTTGTTGCGAGCGGGGCACTCTATCAAAAATGTAGAGTAGGCTTAGCAGTGTTGGCTTTTCGAATGGTCCCCGCTGAAAAATGTAGCTGAAATATGGGGCAGCGAATTGCGTTGGAAAATGTTTCGGAAAGCCTTTCGGGTAGAGATTAGAACCGGTATCGGGTTAGTGTAGGTTTACATTTGTATGTAATGGAGTAGTGGAAACCACTCTATCGGATTTTTATTTATTATTATATAGAAGTAGTTAATGAGCAGTCCACATAATAAGTGATTACTGTCGGACATGTAACAGTGGATATGTACTTACCCCAGATAAAATAAGTCCTACCTGAAGGCGGGCTCAGATGTGTTGCTATCCTTGAGGATTCAGTTTAAATGCCTCAGATAAGTATATCTTTAACACAACACACAACACACAAGACAGCACCGCTGAACACTGATGCTATCAGACAGAAAGAGGTGTTGCGGTGGTGCTTCCAGAGTCGGACCATCAGAGATTCTACCACGTTTTATTTTATGTGATGGGAGTAACAATCCATGTAGTATCAATGGTAAGTAGTCAGCTGGTCATGGATTATAAATGTGTCAGACAATATATTACTTACTTACTTCCGCAGTTTTTACGAATCCAACGACACCTCATATATTAATAAAATCCGTCAAGCCGTTCGTGCCTAATAACGAGACATAGACACATACGGTCTAATAACATTACCCTCTACATCGGATAAAAAAAAGATTTTATCTTACATAACGAATATCCGTACATAATAAGGCCCAAGTATTATACCGTTAATTCTACCATTACACCTGAAATAACATAATCTCTGCCAGAAGGTATTTACTAAGTCTAAGCTTACGTAACTATATTACGAGTAATTTAAACGTTGTATTAAACTTGATAAACCCGCTAACTCTATCTCGCGAAGATCCTCCACTATCCACGGTATTAGCATACATCAGAACTTCCTCATAACATACACAATACACATATGATATACGAGTTGTGCCCGCGACTTCGTTCGCGTGTTACGAATATACGTGGAATATCTTATATGTAAAATTCTTGTGTCACAATGTTAGTTACCGTACTCCTCCGAAACGGCTTTACCGATTTTCACCAAATTTTATATGCATATTCAGTAGGTCTGAGAATCAGCTACTATCTGTTTTTCATACCCCTTAGTGATAAGGGTTGTTCACCCTTAACATTTTTTATTTATATGGCAACACAACGTGTGTCGGGTCAGCTAGTATTTATATATATGAAAACATTAATTGTACAATGCCATCTTGAAAAAAAAAACTAGTGTCTGTAAATTGTAATAACTTTTGATAGGGTGGTTCGATTAGAATGAAATAATATACGAATATGATGTTAATTAATTGAATGTAATTTAGTAGTTTTGTGTGACGCGATTTTAAACACACAGACAGACGAAAACCTGAGAATTACAGTAATTGTTATTATTGAATATTCTCAGTTCTCCTATATTTTTTGCAAATATATTCGATGTACAGACACAAAGCCTACATTCTTATTATATGAATGGATTACATCATATGACTTTATCAGTGTGGATGAAATTGTAAAATTCGTTTTAGAGGTTTCTGTATGTACATAATCCGTAGATTGAAATAAAATAGTAATATCACCCGCAGTAATAGTCTAGTGGTTCAAATTTGGTCTCTCAGTGATCCGAGGTTCAAATCCCAAATACCTATCATCATCAACCCATTACTGTCCCACTGCTGAGCAAGGGTCTCCTCTCATAATGAGAAGGATTAGGCCATAGTCCACCGCGCTGGCCAAGTGCGTATTGGTAGACTTCTCATACCTTTGAGTTTTTTTTTATATCTCTCAGGTATGCAGGTTTCCTCACGATGTTTTCCTTCACCGTTTAGCAAGTGATAATTAATTTCTAATACGCACATAACTTTGAAAAATCAGAGGTGCGTGCCTGGGATTTGAACCTCGGACTCCTCGATCGAGAGGCCGGGTTTCTTAACCACTAGGCTATCACTGGTCTAAATACCTATACGATTACGATATTTGCTTTGGTAATCACTCTGTGGTTCGACTCCGGCGGCACCACCGCCATACCTATTTCTGCATAATAATAGAAATGCTAAGTGCTACTGTGTTTTGGTTTGAAGGGTTTGGTAAGGGGACATATTTTTCCGAGGCATTCCAGCTTAGTCCTAGGATAGCGGCGTATCTATTGCCGACCTAAGATAGAAATTTAATTTTATCTGGGATTCATTGCGAATGTACATGGGCGGCAGTAGCCACTTACCATCAGGTGGACTGTATGCTCGTCTGCTACGATACCCAGTTTTGAGAATTGAAATAGTTGCGTAAAAAAGTTTCGCCACGTCTCCGTGCTAAAATGTCCCTAAAATTTGAAATAATTATTTATTTATTACGTAAATTACGCAATATTAGTTATTTATTCGTAAATTTTCTCTAAAAATGTTTTTATTTGTCAAGAATTCAAAAAAAGAACTTACTAAAATAATCCGTTTGTGGCTTCATTCAATTTCAAGGCGGCGAAGTATCTTTACTAATCTATGGCTACGATATATAAAATAGCAAATTTCTGTATGCTTAGTTAATATTGCAAGTTGCTATATAATGCCTGAAATACTACACTTATTAAAGTGTGGTAAAGCTTACCTGAGCTCAGCATATCTTTGTTATCATAAACTTTGACGCTAGATGAAGCAGGATAAAACCCGCAGAATCCGTCTTCACTGGCTGCGGCATACATCTAAACTTTCACAGAAAATTTACTTCAAGACAACATAAGTTAGGCTTGAACCGCATGAGGAAAAGACGCTGCATTATATAGGCAGTTTTAACTGACAATAATATTTATTAGGTCAAATAAGTGTATGGTTATTGTGCAATGGAAAGAAAGATTATTTGTAGTTATGATATACATGTAGCTAAATATATTATTATCAGTCAGTGAACTTATGGTTTGAGATTACAGTGTCTTCGGGCATAATTATTTTTTTTTTATGTCAGTAGGTAGCAGAAATTAAATATAAAAATATTATAACTATTACGATATTTTATTACTAGTTATAAGCATCATAACTTGTAATAATAAAAATATCTTTAATCATATTTTAATATAAATAAACTCGCTTTATGCATCTGACTATTACTATAAAATGAATTCATGACTGATATTAATATTTTGCAATGTACATTAATAATTGCCTCATATAAGGTTTAAGATAATTGTAATTTACTTACATTTATTGTAATTTTTTCCGTCTTCTAAATCGTTCATGTGAAAATGCCTAACAGCCTTTCGTGCTAAACCGTGCAACCTCTAATATAATAACGCTTGCATAGTTATAATTTTATGTCGTGCCTGCTTTTTATTGCTTAAATGTTTTTGCCGTTAACATAACTTCAGGCCTGTATTACAAGGAGTTTTTGTAGTAATGTCTTTTATAGCTTAGCTATTTAAGATAGTTTCCCTTTACATGGTGCGATTTATTTACGCGGCTTGCGCGATTGGCTACTACCACTACCACTGCCCTTGCCACTGCCACTGCCACTGCTACTACCACTGCCAGTGCCACTGCTACTACCACTGCCAGTGCCACTGCTACTACCACTGCCAGTGCCACTGCTACTACCACTGCCAGTGCCACTGCTACTACCACTGCCAGTGCCACTGCTACTACCACTGCCAGTGCCACTGCTACTACCACTGCCAGTGCCACTGCTACAACCCTGCCAGTGCCACTGCTACTACCACTGCCAGTGCCACTGCTAATGCCGCTGCCACTGGCAGTGCCAGAGCCGCTGTCACTGCCACTGCCGCTGCTACCACTAACAGGTTCCAGAGATATACTAAAAAACAGAAAGGACTTGCGTGTGTATGTGTTTTATTTGTAAAAAAAACAGAAATGACGTGCGTGAGTGATGCGTGTGTGTGTGTGTTTTATTTGAAAAAAACTCTCCTTTTTTGAAGTTCGTTAAAAATCAATTCCTTTGTAACTTTGAACTTTTGACAGTATTATACCTTTCATTCGTAACGCAACTTCGGAATCTATAATAACTTGAATGAACATTCTTTGAATTTTATTATCTTTACAGTTCGTTGCCTGTCAATGACATTTCTTGTCCATTTTTATACTTGTATTCCTGTTATAGGCTGAGACCGCACTGCGATTAAACGCAGACTGAATAAAAAAAGCTGAAAACGCCAAAACGCATACGAACACGCACTGCGGTTTTCTTTTGGCTTAATTTTATTTCAGTCTCATCATAGATTTCAGGCGAACAGCACGTGTTGTGGGGTTAGAGACTGAATAAAAAACCAATGATATTTAAAACTATAGATATGTTACCTGCCCACAAAACAACACAAATAAGTGTTACACTAAACACACAAATACACGTTTTTCTTTTTGCTTACCCCAAAGTAACTCATTCATTCATACGTAAATATGTACGTAAATTTTGCTTCTCTATTACTACTTGTGGAAGGAATACGTTATCTCTATTTTGTCAGTTACGTAATTATAGCGGACCAAGCACGAAAAACAATCAAGATATAATGATTTCACCTCATCTACTTGTGAAATGTGATTCCATGAATCTTGGGTATTTTTTTGCATAATTTGTACATTTAAGCATTGCCCAAGAAGGCATTTTGAGGCTTAGAAGACTAAAATAATGACGTTAAACGTATACAGTGACATACATACGTGTCAGTTACTACGCCGCCGCTAGAGCGGCTGGAGTCGATTCACTCCAATTGGTGTATTTTGTATATTTCATGTTTTACCCACTAGTAACATATCTTTAGTTTATATCAATGCCCCACCATACAATTACTATGGGAGACAAAAAACCGCGCTTTAAACAAGCCGCGATCAAAATGTAACAATAAATCAGTCGACTGAAAAAGTCACTAGTGCGTGCACTTGTATAGAAAGCAATATGTTTTATATTTTAGCGGTTTCAGTCTTGCGGTTAAACGCGTGCGTTTAATCGCAGTGCGGTCTCAGCCTTTGGAAGTGCTGACTTGAAATCGAAATCTGAATTGATAATTATTATATTAACCTAGATGATACCAGGGATAATCACTTGCTTATAGTGAAGCAATCGTGAGGAAACCTACATTCCTGAGCGATCTCAATAACAATTCCTAAAAGATAAAAATATCCTTAGATAAAAAATCTTAAAAACAATTCCTTTGTACTTTTCAAAGGTGAAATCATCGTCTAAATTCTATGCGAAACAGAAAAACATTTACATCACCAGTATATGAAATATTTATAAACTTATCAAAAAGGAATAAAGAGCGTCAAACAGAACGAGACGTCCTATTGAAAGGCATCGAACAATAAAGATAATGGTGCCTTTCAAACACCCATTCAGCCCTTCCCTCATCGGGAATTTATTACGGCACTTCTGTAGCACGTAGGAAGTTGAATTGGGAATTCGCTAATCGATTTTAAAGTTATTCGAGCCTATGACACCCTGGTGAAGTATGTTCATGTCACACCGTATTGTAAGGGCTGACGTTTACACAGATGCACTGTTTTTTTTGGTTTTCATTTAAATTTTAAATTTTTACTGTATAACATAAAATTATGATTATGTTTGATGAATCGGTTATCATATCGGTCCCATAATAGACCAGTGCCGAAGCCTTTAAAAATAGTAAAAAATGAAAAAAAATTACAATAGAATGAAACCCATTGGAAAAGGAGGGGAATATGATCAAAATGAAAGGAAAAATAAATTACGGTCGATCCGAGTTCGGGAAGTGGGAGGGGGTGAGGTTTTAAGGGTAAAAAATGGTTTATCTTGATTTCCGGCTAATCTACACGTCCTATGCGAAAAAGTTCAATGGCAAAGTTGTAGGTAATAAAAAGATCTACAACTTTTGTATTTGCAATGTTTTCACATAACCTCAAAATTTGGGTGAAAAATTCAAAAAATCAAGTTTTTGGTTTTTTATTTATATCTTTTTCAAAAAAAAAATTTTTATACGAAATTTGGTGAAAACTTACCTTATTATGTCCCAAATACACTGTAATTTATTTGATTAAAAATATTTATTTTTTCGCCTTATTTTCACTTAATATCAAAAAAGCATCCTAATTTTCAATCGAAAATTCTGACGTCAAAATATCAGCTTTTTTCAAAAAGTTTGGGGGCTTTTCGTTCGTTGAAATGTCTACTTTCTGATGGTGTAAAAAAATATACATTACTATAGGAAATGTTCTCATATAATATATATACCTGAGTGACCTTCGGTAAATTTTAGCCCATTGTAAGTTATTTCATAGAGAAGTGGGGACGGACCTAGGAGGGTCTAGGCCTTACTACATACCTGCTATTTCATAGCAGCTGTAAAAACCGTTAGCCAGTATTCGAGATACAGAGCAGTGTACAACATCGTTTTTAAAAATACACGTGCAGGCTCAGTTACTCTAAGTGAATTGTGAGAAATTTACTTTATTCAAAAATCGTTTGGAATCTACATAGCAAGGTAAATACAATCTGTATTTTAATCTATATTAATCAACTTTAAAATAAAAATAGTAATATTTTCTTTCATAAATAGTATGTTTAACATAACATAACCTAAAAAATTAAAATTGAATGATATTTTAGTACAAGAATAAAAAATAGTAATTTCGTTTATTTTATACAAACAAATTTAGTTATACTCATGATAAAACTTTGAAGGCATTATTAATTTAATTTTGTCTTTTCAGATTATCAGTATGGATGGATCTGTTTGTATAATCTGCAATAAGTCAGATGACAAGCAAGTGTATGAAATAAAAAAATCAGCTTTGAATCGTTTAGTGGAGTCTAGCAAGAAGAGAATCGACAATAAATACAATTGGGTTTTTTTCAATTTTTTGCATTTTCTGAGAACATTTCCTATAGTAATGTATATTTTTTTTTACACCATCAGAAAGTAGATATTTCAACGAACAAAAAGCCCCCAAACTTTTTGAAAAAAGCTGATATTTTGCCGTCAGAATTTTCGATTGAAAATTAGGGTGCTTTTTTGATATTAAGTGAAAATAAGGCGAAAAAATAAATATTTTTAATCAAATAAATTACAGTGTATTTGGGACATAATAAGGTAAGTTTTCACCAAATTTCGTAAAAAAAAAAAATAATTTTTGAATAAGATATAAATAAAAAACCAAAAACTTGGTTTTTTGAATTTTTCACCCAAATTTTGAGGTTATGTGAAAAAATTACAAATACAAAAGTTGTAGATCTTTTTATTACCTACAACTTTGCCATTGAACTTTTTCGCATAGGACGTGTAGTTTAGCCGGAAATCAAAATAAACCATTTTTTACCCTTAAAAACTCACCCCCTCCCACTTCCCGAACTCGGATCGACCGTAATTTATTTTTCCTTTCATTTTGATCATATTCCCCTCCTTTTCCAATGGGTTTCATTCTATTGTAATTTTTTTTGGTTTCAAAAATTATCGACCCTGGTCTATAAGTAGTGTATTCAAAGATCGAATCGATAGAAAAGAAAATTTTATATTAATTTATGAAAAAAAAAAATGACAAACGGAGAACTCCCGCCAAGCATTCAGTACGTGTCCCCATTGTCTTGGTTCTAAGAAGTCGAGAAATCTTCGATAGCGTGATTCAGGAATAGAGAATCTAGAAATGGTGGTCCATTTCCTAATGGGATGCGGAAAGTCGCGAAAAATTGCAGGAGTCAATAATATCACAGTTTAGTGTTAAAAAGTCCTAGAAAAATATGCTGTACTTTTAACAACCCCCCAAAAACTCAAATTTTCAAATTGCTTTCTAAAAAAACAAACCTCTGAGGAAAAAAAAAGAAAATACTATATGTAATATAAATTTTGCGTATATGTTCCGGTGTGATCGACATCCTTTTCTCCCTCCAGGCACTTACCACCAGGTTTACATCAATATTTTAACATAATTTTTGGAAGTCAAGCTTCACATTTAAAATTCAAATCCTTGTAATTTTACGCTTAAAGCACCAACTCGACCTCAAGTTCCATTATATCCGGATAATTGTTTGCAAAGTATTTTCTGTGGAATAAAGGTGGAGTTCTTTGCGAAGTTGTAAACAATAGAAGAATCTCAAGTGTTTTGTTTTGAGCGCACAAAATGCATTTCGTGTGATGTTTATTGTTAAGTAATGTGGAGTATCCGGTTATTTTTAACCGCTTCAAAAATGAGGTTCTGTGTTCGACCGCTATGTATGTATGTAAGTTTGTATGTCTGCGATAGTATCTAATGAAATTTGGATTGGGTTTTGGTCATTACTGTTAAAAATTGAAATGTGGTTGTTGGTGCAAAAACTTTGCCTTTTTTATAACCTGACAGACATAAAGCGACTTCCGAAAAACAATATGTTCTGTTTCCTGTATGATTTTTACTTTTGCAATATACACAGTTTCGTTTCTATCGGGTTTTAATTTTATAAATATATCAGACAGACTTTTCCGAGGCGTTCCAGCTTAGTCCTCAGGGGTAGCGGCGCATCTGTGGCCGACCTCAGGTAGGAATATCTAATCCTATCTGGGGTTGATTACAGATGTCCATGGGCGGCAGTAGCCACATCAGGTGGACTGCATGCTCGTCTGCTATTCTTATATTATATAAAAAAAAAAAAAAAAAATCTTGTTGCGTTGCGGGCAATTCGGTAAACAGTGGTGTTAATATTTCACATATACGGAATCATCTAGACATATCTGGATAATATTTTGTTAAGTATTTTTTGTAATTCAAAAGTAAAGTACCTTACATAGTTTTAAATAATAAGAGATTCCTACTGTTTTTTGTTGTGTAAAATGCATGTTGTATGATTTGTACAGTTAATAAGTTTGGATTATCCGGCTATTTCTATCGTTAAAATTTCGTTGTCATGTTAATTGCTGAGGTATGCGGAATTTTCTCGTTATATCCGGTTAATAGTTTGGAAATAATCTTGTAAGACAAAGTGAAGTACTAAGTTGTTAATATTGTAAGAATCTAAAGTGTTTATTTTGAGCGTACAAATTATTTCACGTGATTTTCGAATAAGAAAATAGTTTGTTGAGAATGTTAAGATGTTAATTGTTAAGTATAAGATATAATGCGGTTATTTTAAAGAAATGAAAATGACTTAAATTTAATATGTAATTTTTCAGGTTGAAATGTTTCTTGATATTATTTTAAATTGAGATTTTTTGTTATTTATGTATTTTTTATTATTTATGATCTTCTTCTTCTTCTTTAGCGGGGTACCCAGTAACACAGGTTTTTCAACTCAGTACAGGGGCCCTTGCCACTTATTTTGTAGACTCCATTTGAAAGCAATAAACTATTTTTTTTTTCTTTTTTCTTCTTATTTTTATCGTTTTTACAGAGACTTTTTAAGCAGACTTACAGAAACGTCTTCTCTTGCTGTTCACTTCTAGTATTCATACAAGTACTATTCTACTTGTATCTTAGTTTCCAAATTTAATTTCATATCCATTGTTGTCTTAAGATCGTAGATTTAAGTTCTTGGAAATATTCTCCGCTTATCTGAACCGAGTGAGGCGAATTTCATTTTGTTCTGTGGAAAACTGGAAGTTTCCAGCGCTTTGTTCACAAGTTTCTTAATAATAGGGTTGTACAAAATCTGGAATTCTGGAATTCCATAAAGTATAACTGAATTATGTTTGAAATGATAACTCATTGGGAATAATGATACTTTATTGGAAACTAGCTTTTTCGGTTTGGTTTTTTAAACGCCTTACTATCTAATGACGTTCGTACTGTGATATTTTACTAAAATTAGTTATTATTATCTAGGTACTATGTTGTATGAGCAATAAGTTCTTACTATTCGTAGTCATCTTATCTCATATCATCATAGTTCAATTTTATTGTAGGCAGGATAACAGTTTTAAAGAATTCAAAAAATGTTATTTTAGTGTAAGTATTGAAGGAATTCTAAAAATTAACACAGTTTTAATATAAGATTTAGTTTTTATTCAAGGTCACTGGCGCAGAAGAATTAAGATATTTTTTTTATTTTCAATAAAATAAGGCTTTAAATTACTGAAGTTGGCCATGTTGTCTAAAACGCTTATCCTTAAAAGCTTCATACCGCACGCGTCACCGTATTGCTTGAACTTTTGTATGCATGTGAAGGCGTGACGTCACAAGCGGACGCCATGACACGTGCGAATGTTTTTGCACTTAATTCAAAATTGGTTGAACAAAGTGCTATTGTTTGCATTAAAACTTTACTTTTATTTTCGTCATGCCTTTTATATAATTTGCTACATCAATTTTATTAAAAAAATAATAAATATAATTAAATTGGCAACCCATCTACTCGAACGAAATAACCAGACAAAAATAACCTATAAAACCCATCCATCATATATCAAAAGTTACAGTTGTTCAGGCATAGATAAGTAAAGATTACACTCATTCCTAACAAGAGACAAAACAGACAGTGACAATTTAAATTGGCAAAACTAGATTTCAGTTTTGACAATTGAAATTGTCACTGTCGTCTATTTTTGTGTTTGAAAAATTTTAAAAAATATAGTCATTTACGAATGAAACGATATTTCTCCGCACTTTTTCTTCGATTTCGTGTTTTTGCACCACTTAACTGCGCATGTCGGCATTGTTACGCGTAAATTACACTATGACAGCCATTGAATGGCTGACAGAATTGTCAGCCGCTGAAGCCATTTAATGGCTTCCTTCAATTACAAGGCGGTGAGATATCTTTACTCATCTACGTGTTCAGGTATAATTTGTAAAAATGGACACCAGATAGCGCTGTTCATTTAAACTTAAAGTACTTTGATTATGTATAGTACAGATGGCGATAGTCGTATCATAAAAAGTTATCATCACGTTAATAAGTGCTGACTCTTATTAAGAAAGTCTTAAGCTAATAAACCGACCTTACATCTTAGATAATTACTATAAACACCTAAGCTAATACCGTTGGGTGTTTATCCATGTTAATAGTTAAGAAAATATGTATCTTATTATTACTAAATAAAAGGTTATAAGAATGCCAGTAGCAAACGTTTAATAATATTAACGAATAATGGACTAAAAAATAGGTGGAATCTTTAGTCTACTACTTTGGACAAGAATATCAAATGAAAAAAATGGTTCGTGATTTTTCAATATGAGTTTTAGAAATTAACTATCACTTGAAGGTGAAGGAAAACATCGTGAAGAAACCTGCATAGCTAAGAGATTAAAAATAAATCTTGAAGGTGAGTGAAATCTACCAATATCTACGCATTTGGCCAGCGCGGTGTGCTATGGCCTAATTCTTCTGATTCTAAGGAAACTCATGCCACTGGGACAGTAGTAGGTTGACGACGAGGTACACACTCTAATTGTATTTAAGATTGATTTCAGATGATCACGGGCGGCAGTGGTCACTTACCAATAAGCCTTACCAAATGGATGATCTTGTTTTCTCCATAGATAAGCATAGATATCTCACTGCCTTGTAATTGAACTTAAACAGCTGACAATTCTGTCAGCCGTTTAATGGCTGTCATGGTGTAGGTAATTTACACGGAATAATGCCGACATGCGCAGCAAGACACGAAATCGAAGAAAACGTGCGAAAAAATATTGTTTCATTCGTAAACGATCTAAAAACTACATTTTTTTAAATATTTTTCAAACACGAAAATAATTGACAGTGAAAGTTGTCAAAAGGATACATTTTCTTGTTAGGAGCGAGTAATCTTTACTAATCTATGGTTTGCTCTATAAAATAATATAATTAAACGCAATATATCCCAACAGAATTCCAGGTAGTCAACTGCATCAAAATTAAATACCCTAAATTCCAACAAGAATCTGGAATGACGTCATTTTACACTGGAAACTCGAGTTATCCCCGAAACATGCTCTTTTAGTAATGTTAAGCTGCGACGGAATTTTAAACTGAACAAGACGTATCTCGTGTAGGAAATAAGACTACGAACGTGTAGAGTGTCCAGATTATGTAGTTATGCGGGATATTCCGAGTTTTAATTAGTTTAAGAGCATGAAGACATGCTGAAGCAAACGCGCACACCTTTGAGCGCTAGATTCAACTGGAGAAGAAAAATGTGATGTAGTGTTGATGAAGTCGCTAAAACGTGTTTTGGTTGCCGCAATAAAATGCGGAAAGTCTTAGAAAGGCGAATAGCAGCTGTGTCAAGTAGCATATTATCTGTTAGGTCCGTAATGACCCTGTAGTTCCGGGACCAAAATAGGGCTACGGTATCCCCTGCCTGTCGTAAGAGGCAACTAAAAGAGGCTTCCGAGGTTGCGGGCGGCAAGACTGGGAGCTCAAACCGCCCGGCCAGCAACCCCGGGAAGAACGGGTGTACAACAATCGGTGTGGCGAGCGGCATGTTCATCTGGGCGGAACCCAACGGGGCGGCTCGCTAAGAGGACTCCGGTTGCGTTCATCTGGAGATCCCGGAGTCCTTTACGCAGCGCTGACGGCCACGGGGGGGGGGGGGGGTCTAAGTGCGGTAAAAATCCGCATAACTCTGTGTCGCTACCACGGCACCGGGTACCTTTCGAAGGTTTCCCCCTCGAAAACAAAAAAAAGGTCCATAATGACGTTTTTCGCAATCATAGTTTAGAAAAATAGTTAAACTACCTCATTGATACTACCAAATACTTGGAGCTCGTTCTCAATATGTCAAACTGTTTGTTTGTTTTTGTTCTTTAAATTATCGTTATTGACGTATCTTGTTTAGGTACGTCAGTAACTTATCATATCAAATTATTTTTTCCACTGTTTTACCGGTCTATTTCCAATCGTTTCCCCATTCAAGAATTGTGACAATTTTGGTTCCATTTGCTTATCCTTTAGTATTATTAACGGTTATAATTACTTGCCATAAGGCGGAATATTATGTGACACACAAATAATGTGGATGTAAACACTATAATTATAAACAAAAGTTAATATTGTAGCAACTACTTCATTGAATAGAGTAGCCATCATTTTATATACTGCTTAATTAATTTCAATCTAACAATATCTTATAGCTGTGGTCATCCCAATTTACGATTTAAAAGCGTGGTTATACTAAATATGGAATACCTGCACTAAACATGACATTTCTGGCTTGGCTGCATTCCTATTCGTTTATTTTATGCCACTGTCGACATTTTGTTTTAAAGTTCTTATCTCGACTCATTATTACGATTTCGTGTCATAAACTGTCAAGGACCATGGACCTGTGTCACTGATCCTGAAAGTACTCCAAGTATGCCTGGAGCTATATTTTTATATCTTATTCATTTCATTGTGAAAGAAAGAGAGAAACATTTTATTCGGATAAATACAACACAAATAAAATAAAAGAAAGGGACAAAAAATAAAAAAGAATCATTGTTAAACCCATGTATGACATAGAGGTGACATATTCAGGTGGACTTAAGTTGGGTCCCCATTACGACAGACTTCCCTGATAGCATAGGACTCCCCATACATCATATACTCGTATGTATATACGATAAGTTAGAGGGGCTACTTAATGGAAAGCAGTCACCGTCGCCAATGGACGTTTGTAACACAAAAGGCGTCGCCAATGCATCGCCGGCCTAAATAAGTGTAACATGACAGATTAAAAAAAAAGGTTTCCTTCACTTGTTTTTTAATCTCAATTGTAATGAAGTTTTTAAGGTAAAGCCACACTAATTCTGTCTAATACCATTGGTGTTCGGCGCTACTGTATTCTGGGTTGAAGAGTAAGATAAAGAAGACGTATTTGAGAGAACACGTGAAGCCAGAGTTACTTGAGACCACACCATTTTATCTGTCAAATAATCACTTAATTTATAGTACGCTTTTTTACATACCTTTTTTTAACGCCTTGTTAAACTTTTTGCTGACTGTCAAGATGTGGTCCGGTATAAAAGCAGGAAATTAGAAAATTTTTAATCACTTAGTTTATAGGACGCTTTTTTTAAACATTTTTTTAACGTCTTATTAAACTTTTTGCTGACTGTCAAGATGTGGTTCGGTATAAAAGCAGGAAATTAGAAAATTTTGACAAATTCATAAATTATTTACGTTAAAAAACAATTTTTCAACCTTTCCGTTTATTCAGCGTTCTGCAGCTTTTTCGATTTCTTGCCATGATATGTTTTCCTTATTTGCTGAATTCAATGCTGCAAGGCATCGGCGCTACCTAAAAGCCTCGCCTGGGATTTATCCGTAAGGAATATTTGGAATTTTGCGAGAAATATTCTTCTCGGAAATATAAGTAAACGATTTATAAACTTATATTTGGATTTTCTTATCTTGGATTTCAATATGAACATCTAAAACCAAAATGGATTCGGCGGTAGAACTCTTTGTGATTCAATTTCGCACCTATTTGTGTTCTATAACTGCAGTTATGCAGTTTGCTCTATAAAATATAAAAAAAAACATTAAAATGTTTCTACACTCATAGCCCGACATTAGGAGTCCCTGATCGTGGGTGCTCTAAGTGGGTGACACCTAAAGTCGTCATTTCAATTTCTTTCTGGGCGAGAATCGAACTCACGATCCTCTGCGCGTCAGACCGGTATGGTGGCCGCTCCACCAGGCGGGTCGTCATGTTCTAGTTTGAGGGTGTGGTAAAAGAGACATACTTTTCCGCGGCTTCCTAACTTAGTCATTAGGGGTAGCAACACATCTTTGATCGACCTCAGGTAGAACTCCATTATCTTAAACATTACCCTCCGCAATTTCACAAATCATCAAAAAATGTCTAAATTATTATTTAGAAATACTTAAATTGGAAATGTTTAAATGCGGGAATTTCAAAAACACTTTTAATTATAAAGCGGATTGGAATTTCAGTGTCTAATTAATTTCGCCTCAATTATTTCGACCACCAGTTAAATTTAACATTTCATTAGAACCGGCTTTTCTGATGAGGAAACAAAAAAACCTCTTTCTGCAGCCTCGTAAAGTTTTAAGAGTTTGTACGAATAAATTCTTCTCCAATTACCCGTTTTCTCGGCTTAATTTTGATTTGCATTTTTGAAAATTGGAGATACTTTTTGTGCTACTTCTAATTTTTGCATCAGAAATAGGGTTAATGGTTTAGCCATTTGAGCTAGAAGAAGTGTAATATGTTTACCAGACTGTACCAGAGAGATGGTAATATTTTACCCGGTTGCTATGTGAAGGTAAAGTTTTACCCAATTGACAATATACCCTCCGTATTGTTTTCCATCCAGCGCGGTGGACTATGGCCTAAACCTTCTCATTGTGAGAGGAGGCCCGTGCCCAGCAGTGGGACAGTAATGGGTTGTTGATGATTGTTTTCCAAGCGTATATTTCTATCCACATATTAATTATTTGGCATAGTCCTAGCCCTAGTAGCTTTGATTTTAACATACGAGTCGTGTCCTTTAATTCGCCTCAATTGTGTGAGTGACTAGGTAAAACGTATTTTTTTAATTTAAAAAAAGAAAGGCGAATTATATTTTTAATGTTTTCACCTTTTCTACCGGCGCCTCATCTCACAAGTGACATTAGATACATTAGAATTTCAAAAAATGAGGTCGTGTTAAAATTATGAAAACTAAAATACGAGGTTCAGAGCCAAATACGTAAATTTCTGCTAGAAGGACTGCATGCTAGTTTGCAGTGTTTTAATTACACAAAAATCAGTACGTACCAAAGGCCTAATGACCCATCACTAAGCACGGACAGACAAAAGACCTCTAATTCAATTCGTTGCCAACACTCAGAAACGCCGCCAAAACCGAGTTAGCGGTTTAGGGATGTGCCTTGTGATTTTTGAAACAAGATTTATTGTATCCATAAAAGCTTATTTTGTTTTCATAATATAATAGCAGACGAAAATGCAGTCCACCTGAGGGTAAGTGGCTAGTGCCGCCCATTGACATCTGTAATCAACCCCAGATAAGATTAGATTCTTATCTGAGGTCGGCCACAGATGCGCCGCTACCCCTGAGTACTAAGCTGGAATGTCTCGGAAAAGTATGTCTCCCTTACCACACCCTTCAAACCATAGCACATCCGCGTTTAACACTGCTATTATTAGGCAGAAATAGGTGAAAGCTTCTACCACCTTTAAAATTCTATTGGAAGGTTTGAATTCTACTAGAATCATAGTCTAGTCCAGCGTTTCCCAGCCTTTTTCATACCACGGACCCTTAGGAAATCAAGCACAGTTTTCACAGATCCCCTTAATAAAATAAACAGCAAAAAAAAACGGAAAAGGTATTTATTTTAGTTATAACAGATATAAAAAAAAATACAGAAGGTAATTTGTTTTTTGTATAAACAAAAGTAGAGAATACCTTTTCACATAGGTACTCGTATGTGGTTGAAAAAAGCAGTAAATGTTTCAGTGCTTCGTCCGATATAATCTCCTTATAATCTTGTTTTACATTCACCTAAAAACTTGATAGTGAAGATTCTTTGAATTTGCGTTTCAATGCTGAATCACAGGATATTACTATTAATTTATTAAAACTTGCATTTAATGAGCGATTTATGTATGGTCCAAAGATAACACCGTGGACCCCCAGGGGTCCGTGGACCACAGGTTGGGAAACGCGGGTGTAGTCTATATATATATATATATATATATATATATATATATATATATATATATATATATATATCTAGTTTGGATGGACTGGGCAGATGCTATCGCCAAACGTATGTCTAGCTTGTTTGTGAATTTATTTTGTGTTTTGGTGAAGACCGTGAATGGGTCAGCTGATTTGCATATGCGACGGTTACTCGTATCTTGGTATCCAAGAGTGGCAACGCATCTATGATCGACTTCAGGTACAACCTACTCTATGTCGAGTTTTTATATCCACTATAGTAGAGATGGACTTATGTCCAGTATCACAGAATGAACTAAACAAAGTATTTCCGTGTAACGTATTCGTATTCAAATACATTTCGACCGCACATCCCTAGACCTAAATTCGTTCTCCATTCTTTAAGGGAGCCTCGTTAAGATAATAACTGCTTTTAATGCATCATCTGTCTTACCTACATTTTGTGCGCCATTAATAGATTTTTTACTCAATCTATTCTGCAATTTTGGTGGAAAGTTTATAGGATTTTGGTGACAATTTTAAGGATGTAGCACACAGCGACAGTGAGCTGCTACACAAGTGACATTGAGCTACTACACGAGCAATATCGAGCTACTACACGAGCCGCTTTGAACTACTACACGGACGTTATTAAGCTGTTTCATGAGCGACATTTAGCTACTACGCGAGCCACATTGAGCTACTACATAAGTGACATTGACCTACTACACGAACGTCATTGAACTACTACACCAGTGACATTGAGCTACCTCATGCACGACATTGAGCTACTACATGGGCAACTGTGCATATCGGCGAATGTCGGTAATCTTCGTGAGTGCCGTTTCGATGTATTCAGCGGTGATCAGGTCGGTAGGTAGGTCGTCTGTTGCTGGCGACAGGCGGTGACGGTCGGCGCAGTTGCTAGCGAGGCAGCAGGTGATGACTGTCGTCGATGTAGGCTGTTCCTAGTGTCGTTTACCAACTTTAGCACAATGCTAGTGTCTAGTCTGAATGACGTGTGTAATTTCTAAGCTTGCATTATGTTGTTCATAAAAATTATTAAATGTAAGTTTTTGGGAGACATGTGTGTGTAATTTATGTATACGATACGGTTTACGAATGTTTTATCTATGCTAATTTGTTAGTCTTTTGGATATATTTTGGGTCTATATTATTTTTTTAATTTTATACATAACTTGAAAAAAATGAGTTATAGGAAATGTAATATTATTATAAAATTACCTTATATTATAATTATTACGTTTAAGAGTGTATTATATTCTTAATTGTCCTTTTAAGTATATATATATATCTGTATGTGAATACTTCACTCCTTCATTAACTCTGTCAGTTTTACTTAACTTTCTTAAGAATTCATAAAAATACTCGTAACTTAGTATAGATAAAATAGGAGTACACAAAATAAAATGTCATCAGTAATTAAAACTTTTATTTATCATTACATTCGTTATCCAATCCATTGGTCCATCTTACACTCTCTCAATACAAACCGCCAATCACACCAATAACTCCAATAATATTTACATTTTTACAAACAAAACATATTTCTCAACTAGTCAATATATTAATTTAATTTAATTTATTAAACCATTCCTCTAATATTCCCTCTATAAATACGTTAATGTAAGAAAACTTGGAAATATAATTATACAACGTAACTATTAGGGTATGGTCACATTTATCTGATTACTGTAATTATATTAATAAATAAATTTATCAAATTTTACATTCTAGAATCATACAAGATATTCTGAACAATTACACATAAATTAACTTGCAATATATTTGTTAGGTTCTAAAAATCGAAAATCCAAAATTAAAATTACAGTCACTTAACATGTAATATAAAAACAAAATCTTAAATAACAATATCTTTCATATTAACGCCACAGAAGTGATAATATTCGTATTAAGTGTTAAATATTAAACAATAAAAAATAGGTTACATGAAATTAATCTTTATGTTTGTGATAATTTTTACTAATTTTAACATTACAAACTAGAACCATTTTTTAAGAAATTTGCATACAGTAATTCCGATAGATGTGTCCACGCCATCTCTATAGTAATATTATCATTGGCTTATAACCATATTGTTATACAAACAAAGCGTTTTGGAAGATTACAAGGATTTATATTATACAGTTATACATTTTATTTTACAATTATATTATAGTTATTAATGCAATTCATTTATTATTCTCATAAGCACCAATATTGGAATCATTAATGAAATGTTTGTAATCGCTTCAAAATTTTACATAGAATTAAATCATAGATGCCATAAAATGGATCAAATATATTGTTTTCAATTTCTTGCTTGCATCAAATCGATATGGGAATTTTAAATCTGTTTTACTAAATGTGTCTATGATTTAAATCTATGTTCAACTGATGCATAACCTGCTATGTATTTGTCGACGAACCGTACGAGAGTTGCGTTTTATATAGGAATGACGGTAAGTGGCTACTGTTGCCCATGGACAGCTGTACTCAACCCTAGATAAGATTAGATTTCTACCTATGTCAGCCCCAGATGTGTTGCTAACCAAGAGGGCCAAGTTGATTCTTCTCCCTTATTCACACCCTTGAAATCGAAACACAACAGCGCTTAGCACTGCTATTTTATGGCAGAAATGTGGAGGGTACTATCACTTTTAAAACACAGAGAGTCATAGCGCATGACATTAATAAGAAATAAATAAATAATATATATTTCATAATAAAGACATATTAAAGTGTAATTTTATTCAAACAAGTATAAAATCTAAGCATAAAAAATCTCAAGACTCAATATCTGTTGATTTTATTATAAGCCCCAACCGCTCGGAGACAAGTATATTTATCAGCGCAACTAACACTAAGTCTCAATGCTTCGGAAGCACAGTTGCAGAATGACTTCCGAGCGGAAGTTCGACTTCCAAGTGGTGCATTTGACTTGCGACAGGAAGAGATAAATCCGATCGCGGTGAAGTTGCGAAGTTCACCTTCGTGCGACGAAGACCAACTTCGGCGCACACTGTTTTAATTAATACCCATACTTATTCAACTTTCTTTTGCGATGAAGAATTGGCATGATGACAGTATTAGAAAATCAAAGAATAAATGATTTAACAAAACATAATATATGTATAGAAAGGATTCTCAAAAATGACTCGGTTTAAAAAAACCTTTAAGATTTCAATGAAATAAAAGTATAAATTACTGCAGTGCCATCTTGTCTGAAACGCTAATCGGGGCGCGAATGACGTCATTTTTGGGTATGTCACTGAATTGCTTGAAATTTTATATGAGATGTTCTAGTGTGACGTCACCAACGGACGCCATGACACTCGCGAGCGTTTTCGTGCTTAATGCTAATGCTATTATTTCCGTTAATACTAAATTTATTACCGAAATAATACGATTTTTGGAATCAGTACACATGTACGTACATTATAGATGGGGTTTTCAAAATTTGTCATCATGGCTATTGTAAGATTAATCTATGCCTTTACATGTAAACGCAAAACAATTTAAATGTTTTCTATCATTATTTTTTTTTTTTATAATATAGGAGTAGCAGACGAGCATGCAGTCCACCTGATGGTAAGTGGCTACTGCCGCCCATGGACATCTGTAATCAACCCCAGATAGGATTAGATATTCCTAGCTGAGGTCGGCCACAGATGCGCCACTACCCCTGAGGACTAAGTTGGAACGCCTCGGAAAAGTCTGTGTCCCTTACCACACCCTTCAAAATGGAACACAGCAGCGCCTAACACTGCTGTTATTAGGTAGAAATAGGTGTGGCGGTGGTGCCGCCGGAGTTGAACCACAAAGGGTTCTACCACCTTAACAATACATTATTGTTATATTGTTGTCTGTAGTGATGTAAGTATTTTAGTGTTAATTTCGTAGTAAAGCTGTAATAAAAATATAAAGAATGTCCAGCCAAATATTGCTTTATAAAGTTGTTTTTTTTTTTTCTCTTATTTTACAATTATAGACATAGTTTATTTAAATAACGTATTTTAGTGTAACAAAACGTTATTTTATTAGCAATAAACGATAAAAATTATAATACGAAGAAAAAATAAAGAAAGGGGTTGCGGATTTTTAATGTAATGTACCTATTCTATTGAATTGTATCATAATACATTGAACAGTGTGGGTATGCATCAGTTGAATAATTTAACATTGATTTAAATTATATTTGTGAAAAAGAAATAAAAAATAACATAACTAAATCATAACATATACATAATTTAATTGTTTAGAACACAAATTTAAATATTTCAAAGATATTATGTGTAGATTAAACAAATTTAAACTTTAGTTGAATTTAAAATTTGACATTTTCTCTTATTTTTCTTTTATTTAAGTTTCTTAGCTATATTTACTAACTAAGTAGTTCACTTTAAAACATTTTTGGTAAAAATACACATAGTTAACATATCAATAATATACTTCAGATACATAAAGTTAGTAAAATAATAATCATCAAATTCCTTTACAGAAAAACTAAAAAATGGTCGATTACTAAATACATTAAAAGTATTTTACGAAGAATGACGCTACCAAGTATCCAATTAATAAATGATAAAACTACGAAAGGTTTAGGTACAGAATGTACATAAGCACAGAAATTAATAAAAAATACGATTTTTACGATATTAGAAGATTTTGCTCAGTAGGTATAACATTGTGATATGAAATAAAAAATATTTTTGTACAATATGATCAGACTAAAAGTAGTTTCTTAGTTATGGTAACTCTTTAAAGATAGTTGTGGCGTCGCATTGTATACCTAGTATGCACACCTCATGATGTGCCTTTATAGGTACAGAGCAAATTTCGTGACAACCTTTTTTCCTGACCAATCCCAAATGCGGCCTGCTATTACCTCGTGTCGTTACATGGCCCGTGTTGTCAAAAAAATTGCCGATTGTGGTCCAAAGTATAACCTATGGAAAAGTCAACACTACTGTATTAAGGGTTAAAATACCTTTCGTTGGTAATAAGGTATCTGTGGCAATCCTCAGAACTGACTCCTACCCTATTTATTTATTTATTTTTAATTAAAAGTGGGATTTTTTCGCTGGGCGAACACATCATCCCGTACAAACAAACTATTAAGCAATTCATCTCATAACATTGTATAAAACGAGTACATACTTTTAAAATATTTTAAATTGCGCACATACGGAGTTTCTTTCGTCACTTCCTCTCCATAACGAACCACTATCCAAAGCGGTGGTATTTTGTTAATGTTCGAAAAAAAAATCCATATTAATCAATTTTGAATAAACCAAATTTGAATATGATTTTAGATAAAATAATAATAAAAAAAAATAGAATAGAACCCAAATTATTTTTTTGATAAACCTAAGTCAGCTAACCTAAATAGCACCCTAGCTTCCTCCGACATCGGGGAAGCCAGAATGCTATTCAGATAGCCAACATGTGCAGACTTTACTCCCAAATATAAATTCCGAAATGTTTCGTTTCGAACACATTCCATCAAAATATGTGTGACATCCTCAATCACACCACAATCCTCACAATTTGGTGACGTAATTTTGTTCATTAAAAATGCAAATTTATTTGATGGAATATGTCCGGAACGTAACCTAAGCGCTGTTTTTAGGCAATTTCTTTTAAAAGGTATATTATCGATCCACGAAAATTTTGATATTTGTGGCTGAATAGTTCGATACCAGATTCCCTTCTCACAAGACCTAGTATCGAAGTATTCCTGCCACAAAGTTCTGCACTGTTTTTTAATAATTTTGATGTGGTCCCAATAAAGAGGTAGTGTAGGAAGAGGTACTCCGTCTGTTGTAGCTTGATTTGCCAATAAGTCTACATATTCATTTTCCTTTAATTGTATATGGGATGGAATCCACTGAAGAACTACTTTTTTTTCACAAGCTTTTAATCTCAAGATAGATTCTAATATACCATAGGCAATCGGTATTCCTGTCTCATGAGCGGTACAGCGAACCAAGTGTTGTAATGAGCTTTTAGAATCGGTGAAAATGACAAAGTGATCAAAATTAATGGAATCAATATACGCTAATGCTTCTGCTATGGCAATCAATTCAATGTGCATAATAGAAATATCAGAATCAATCTTGAGCTTCATGTGACATCCAATTTTAGAATCTAATAACGCTGAACCCGCCCCTGATTTACTTTTAGATCCATCTGTAAAAATATGATACCATCCTCCGTATATTCGATCAATGAAACGAGTACAAATGACTTTAAGAGCATAGTTGTCATAAGTGCGTTTGGCACGATCAATTTCTGGAATATTTTCAAATATAATATGTTGCACATCAATATTACTGACCCAGGTATCCAAAGAAAACATCTCAAGCACTTCACTTTTATGCATGGGTAGAGAACCAAAAGAATTTTGAAAGTTAATGAGTAATGGAAAAGTTTTATTTGACCAATATCGAGTGTTATTAAGTAACGCTAACTCTCCCAATAAACTTATTGAATAATTATTAACTTGAGATTTACATTTTAGCCAGTATTTTCCTGCTAGATAATTTCTTCGAACGTGAAGAGGTGGAATATACAACTCATTCTCCATTACGTGAATTGGAGTACTACGAACATATCCACCAATTACACGTAGGGCTTGATTCTGAACCCTGTCTATTTTAGACAAATTTGTTTTACAACTATTGCCATACAGAAAACTAGCATAATCAATTCTACTACGAATGATTGATAAATATAAACGTCTTAAATGTTTTTGATGAATTCCCCAGCTTGGCCCTGAAAGAACTTTTAAAAGATTTAAGTGTTTAGATATTTTTTCAATTGTTTCCGAAATGTGTTTTCTCCATATAAGGGGACTATCTAACCACAAGCCGAGATATTTAATACAGTTAACTATGGGAAGACATTGATTACTAAACCTAAACTCTGGGGAAGATCTAAAACCACCTTTTTTAAAAATACACACTTTACTTTTTGTTGGAGAAATTCCTAAGCCCAAATTATTCGAAATTAAATTTAACTCCGTACAGGCAATCTGAAGTTCTCTAAACGCAGAGTTCACATTATTTTTCGATACGTATAAAACAAAATCATCAGCGTATTGAGAAATATTTACACTTTGAATGTTTTTACAAATATCAATAGTAGCTACATTAAACAGAAGAGGAGACAAAGGATCTCCCTGTGCTAGTCCGACACTAGCGTGTCTAACCACTTCGTATCTATCAACCGATACCCTTAGATGTCTGTCTTTTAAAAATGACCAAAGATACAAACAGATCTTGGATCCCACCCCAAATTGATCCAATAAACATAATAAACTTCTCACATCAACATTATTATACGCATTTTCTATGTCAATGAAACACGCAACTGTTAATAAATTCTGTGAAAATCCAATTTGAATTTTAGAAACTAAGTTTGTAAGATTGTCAAAACATGACCGATTTTTACGGAACCCTACCATATTATCAGGAAAAATCTTGTGTTTTTCGAAAAACCATTCTATCCTCTTATTCAAAATGGAGTGGAAAATTTTGCATAAACATGATATCAGAGAAATAGGACGAAATGTGCCTGAGTTTACCTTGGGTATAGGTATTATATTAATCTGACGCCACTGAGTAGGAATATAACCAGAATTCAAAAAAATATTATATAATTTAACTAAAAGTCGCTTTCCAATTAGTGGAAGGTGATTAATCATAGAAAATGATATGTCGTCACTGCCTGGTGCAGTATCAGTCTTTTTCCCCGTATTTTCTAATTCTTGAATAGTAATTTCAGATTCAAGGGTAATGTTAATAGAGCGGAATTGTGGCTGAGGAGGACATACATAATCGGGTGTTAATGAACTAAGGAGTTTTTCCGCTACATCCTTATCTACGCTATAATTACATGTATTTGGATGATGACCTTTTACCCATCGCATTTTACGCCACATTTCTTTAGATGAAGTAGTTTCATCTATAGATGTACAAAAATTTTGCCACGACTTTGATTTAGCCAACCGTATAAGTTTTTGAGCGATGCGAATTTTTTCTTGTAAAATGTCTAAATTAACAGGAGATGGGCTCCTTCTTAAATTAGCCAAGGCGAGGCGACGCTCAGCAACAGCTTTTGATAGCTCCGCACTCCAATATGGTTTTGGGCTAAATTTACTAGTTATATGTTGAGGAATTGTTTTATAAGGAATAAATCTCTTAGCCGCTGTTTGTAGGATGAATTCAAACCTATCATAAAATTCCTGCGCACATAAAGGAATAGAGAAGCCGGTAAATGCATTTTCTATAAATGAGTTATATGATTTCCAATCACTATTTTTAAAATTTCTCTTTTTGATTACTTGTTGCGGAATATTTAAGCTGATAGATAATTTTATAATAAGATGATCACTGCCAAGAGATTCGTTAGTAATTTTCCAAGAAAATAACGTTGCTAAATCTGTGGAAACAAAAGAAATATCGGGGGACGACTGTTGCATGAAGCCATTCACAAAACGTACTCTGGTTGGGTTACCATTATTCAAATACATAAAATTATATTCTAACATGGAATCAAGAATTTGTTGCCCTCTTCGGTCCAACCTGTTAGACCAATTAGTGTGATGAGCGTTAAAATCGCCTAATATTAAACTTTTTCTGTTAACAATTGAGAATACATAATCCCAGTCATTTTGAGTCGTATGTACTGTTGATGGACAGTATATAGAAATTATATTTTGAATATATTGACAATTAAGAACTTTAACATATAATATTTCAATGCCTATATTAGGGCAATGTAATGGACAGACTATGCTCTTAATAGACTTATGTACTAAAATAGCTACACCACCATATGAATCTGATCTGTCTAATCTATACGCCTTATAATCATTGATCTGGAAATAACTCTGAGGTTCAAGCCATGTTTCACATAATACAGCTATGTGCACTTTTTCCTGTGTAAGTAGTGATTCTAAAGGTAATTGCTTTGAACGTAAACTTTGACAGTTCCACTGCAAAATATTTACATTTGTATTAATAATGTAATTATTCATCGTTGCCAAAAAAGTTAAATAAGGAATCCGCTGACAAACCGCTAACTATTATAGATATAATCCATTCTGAGCTATATTTAACCATTTTTTGTATTTTAACCTCTAAAGAATCACTACTCACCACTACTTTGTATAACTTAGACAATAACCTACCAAAACCTATACCACTCATACAATTAGAGAACCTAGTTTTCTTGTGTTCCTCGCCGTTGGTAAGCGCATCATCTTCAGAACCATCCGACTCTTTGTTTGATACGGAATCCATCGGTTGCGGAGCCAAAATAGGGGAAGAGGCTGAACGCAGAGGCTTCTTTTGTTTTTTATTTTTAGGATCATGTACTTGCTTAAACGAGCTTTGTTCAGAAGCAACAAACAAGTCAGACATCAGTTTTTTCTTCTGAACTGGCTGAACGGTATCTTCAATATCATAGTTTAATTCTATTTGTGATTTCTGAGGTCTCAAATTTTTAATCGGAATCTTATCTTGTAGTTTTTGCTTACCAAGAATCGGAGAAAGAGGAACATATAATGAGAGGGCCTTCCTATAAGTGCAGTTAAATTCCGACATTAACTCTCTTAATTTCTTTTCTTTTTTAAATACTGGACAAATCTTTTGAAGAGCCATATGATCTCCATTGCAATTAACACACCTATATGATGTAGACTCACAATTCTCGTGGTTTTTAGTACACTTGGGGCACACAACCTTTTTCGATGGACAAAGTAAGCGAGTGTGGCCGAATTTCCAACATTGAGAACATTGAGTAACAGGAAAAACATACGGTATCACATTTACTTTCATACCATGAATTAAGACATATGAAGGTAACGCAGGACCTCTGAAAGCTAGTCGAATTACTTCACACCGAATCCATCCAGCAGCAGCACCATCATTATAATTTCTCTTATTTAGTCTCTTTGCATATAAAACTTCAACATCACAACATATGTTTTTCATTATATCTTCCTCAGTAATCTCTAGATCAATATTCTTAATAATTCCAAAAGATATACCTACTTCTGTTGTTTTACGGCATCGCCAACCAAGATCACAAAAAGCCTGGCATTGTATAAATATATCGGCGTGACTAATATTTTCAAAAGTAATAAGAATTTTGTACTGATGAATATACTTAACTTGTCTAATCCCATTAATGTTATTTTGCTTAAACAGTCTGGCTAAAGCAAATTGTTTCGGCATAGCAGTAATACAAGATGCGATAACCTGAATTTCTTGTGGATCTACATCTTGTTTATCCTTTCGTATTACTTTGTTTCCTCGCGATACTGTGTGCCATCCTTCCTCTGACGTACTTTGCTCTTCTCTTCTTAATGTCTTACTGTTTACATCGAACTCAAGTAAATGCTTTTCATTGCACTCTATTTCCTTTTCGATATTGTTAATCTCCTCATTTGCTACGCCTATTTCGTTTGATTCACTTACAACAAACGTATCATCCATTATAAAGGAGTGCCAGCCGGCTAGTGCGGCACGAACCGAAACGTTTCGCAAATGGTTAATAAGCTATTGTTATTAAATCGCAAGACACACTGAGCTCAATAGACTCCTCAATAACCAATATTTTAGAAATTTTCGAAAAATATTTTCATTTTGTAGTTGACATTGTCATTGACATTGTCATACCCTAATTAGGCTTCGTAAAATGTACCCATTAACTGCCCGAAAACAAAAGAGTATCGTTTACTACGAAACAAACTAAAATTCATAAAAAGTATGCCTAAATCATTCTTTATTCACCCTTGATCCATAAGCCGGGTTATTATTAAAAATATTCCCATTATTCTCAACGAAAAAGCAATCTTTATTGCTTAGGCCTTCAGTTTCATATCTTTTGTTAAAATTTTTCATTTCTCCTCTGAACGTTGGATTAAATTATTCACCAACGAATCAAAGGTTCCGAAAGAGACGGATAACAATGCAAAATAATATGCAATTTATGAAATTGCGATATAATAGCTGACACTTTTAATATAACAGAGAACATGACAATAAACTTTAATCATAACGGTAAAGAAAAGAAAAATACAAAATCTGTAATCTAATTAAGTACGTATACAAAATTGTGCACTTTAACTGTATCCACATTACATGATTTGAATTTAAATTACTCTTACAAAGTCTATCCCATCACTAGTTATGTATCAATCACTAAAACCTTTTAAACTTGAGTAGCATTCTCAATCGTATTTAAAAATGGTTCCATAAGATCCGTCGAATTCCGCTTTCTAGGTTTCGCCGGCGGATTCGATACCGTTCTTGTCCTACCTAAAGTTCCACTAACTACATTTACACTGTATCCCCGTAGATCCCGTGCGGGGTTTTTCAAAAGGCTCTCGTTCTCTGCTAATGTTACCTTCAAAGGCCTTTGCTCCGACGACTTCAGGCTTCGTGCAGCTGCATTCATCGACATCGCTTGTAAAGCTAGTAACTGATTGTGGATGTTCGGAGAACTCAAACTACTTCTGGGTATAGTCGCGTGCGGGGTACCAGGCGCCGGAGACGGAGCTGGCTCAATATCCTCAGACCCGTCGTTAAAATTTATCGACTTAGTGACTGGACCTAGGTCCATTTCACTTTTGTTTAGGCTGTAGTAAGTTCCACCATGTCCGAACAACTTCATATTGAAATTGTCGTAGTATGGTATGACTCCGTTCAATGTCGAAAATACTTGAGGACGCAAAGAATTGTCTGGTACATTGACTCGTGGCCTTCTTGGCAGGGTGACGTAGCCTTTAGGATTCATAAGAGGCATAGTTCCTTGGTAAGCGCTTGGATATTGCAATCTGCTATATAGGGCTGGACTTATGGGAGATACACCGTATCCCGGGGATTTTGTCGGACTTTCAGCAGGTGCTGCTGATCTGTCAATTAAGGTACCACCAGCTGGAGACACTTGCTGAGAACTACCTCGGAGAGGAAATGAGAGAAGATCGGGAGGATACGCTTGATGCTCCTGAGATAGTCTGTCCATCAGAATCTCTTTTGATATTTTTGGTAATTCCAGCTCCTGATGTCTACTATTGTCTTCCGTCGATGCTGTAACAAAAATATTGCATTAATCTCTTGAAAAATATTTACTAAAATAGTATGTTTAAGAACTATCACCGGCTAATTAAATCTCTTAATAAAATACACAATTCAATAACTATGAAATAATACTAATACGGAAGTGAAAAAATATCAACATTGACAAAATTATGTATAATATTTTTTTTGATCTGTGGCGGCTAATAAAATATTATAAGCCATGATTTATATATCACATTTAAGGCCATTGATCTTCCTGTAGATCAATTTAAATAATACGATTGGCAGTGTCCAAGGTATATTTCCCAAGGCCACAGGCTACATTTAGATACAAAAAATCGTACATTATTATTTTTCCCTAAGGTCTACTCTATCTACACTTTTGGACTATAAATGAATATTTAAAACTTTTCTTTCAACGAAACATCCCAACAAAAGTTGGACTGGATTGTTACGTTTGCTGACAGTGTGCGTTCATGCAGAACAATAAAAATACTTCAGTAAATGCCTATTCTCATTCCATTTTAAACTTCGAAAACATCGCCAACAAAGACATCTAAAAGAAAGCTCGAAACAGATTCTACGGGAATAAAGTCTCTCGCAATTGGTTGCCGTTTTTGGATCCTTTTTATCCGACAGTCGAGTGAGCGAAATTTTTCAGAAGAAAAACTAATTGCAACTCTTTGACATTCCGAAAATTTGGCACGCCACTGTTGTTTTGCAACTTCAATCGAGAATTTACAAAGGAAGGTCGACCTCATTAAATTTTATGGTCCAACAACCAAAGCATGCGAACTAAGAATGTTTTATTGAAAATAGTTGAGCGTAATAATTTCTCAAATTATGAGAAATTATTCCGTCGTTGCAGACACTGTGAGTGTTTCCGCAGATTTTGCGTTACCCCAATAAATCCATAATGGCGGTTTTAAAACATAAATCAGTTTGAAAGTTTGCGTTTAATTCCTCTCCTCGTTAACTATCTGCGATTCAATTTAAGAATCGTAGCTGGATTATTCGAATGGTGAGAACTGAAAGGAATTTATTTAAGCTGGAAAAATTTAATTGAAGTAATGAATCAGCGAGCAGCCATATGTTTTTCATTTTCATGTCCCGAGTGAAATGTGGTTTCTTTGAGAATGAACTATTTTCTTCTCGTGGTCTAACAAATGTTGTGAAGGAAATAAGAGTAAATATTTAACAGGCACTTTCCCGATAGGGTAAAGGAAGCAATGAAAGGAAAAATATTATGACGACGGTGAAATAAAAAACAATGAACCGTGTGTTGTTCTAGCAAATCGAGCGGTTAGAGAAAATGGTTTCGAAGTACACTCAACGATATTTTATTTCGCATATAAAAATAGTGAGTTTTTATGTACCAAATAAAATACGCTTACATTTTATACGAGCTGAATATATCCCCGTAATTTCGTCCATTTATTTGCAAAACTCATTCATACGAAATTCGTGTTTTTCACGTCTTTTCAATAGAATTATAGAAGTTGTTTATATAACATGAATATTTTGGCGAATATTCGTCTAACGAATGAGAATTATTTTTCTATTAAGTTCTATTTCTATTTTTATAAGCCTGTTAATCTACAAAATATGTCATGGCTGTATTTAACGAGATGTATTAAAGTGGAAGGTACTATAATAGATTCTTATAATAATATGTTTTACGATATAATTATAAACTAGTATATCAGTATATCACTTACCTAATACAGAATCATTATCCAGTAGAGTTCTATTAAGTTCTGACATCTCAGTAGCTTCACTGGTTATGGACGGTGCTTCGTACTTCCTCGGAGGTTTTGACACAGGATTGATCTCAGGTTTTGGCCCTTTCTCTACCTCAGAGGTCACCGAACCTTCGATCAGAGCATCCCCATTAGAAGACCTGGTGTCATTTTTAATCAGTCTTTTTAATTCGCTGTTCTGTGATGTAAAGTAACAAACTGCTAATATTCCTCCAAATATGATAATTATTGCCGTTAGACATCCTATTAGAATAGCAAAGGAATCAGTGTCCATCCCGGCTATGGTACCGGGACCACCATACTTTGATAGTACTAGGGTTATGGTCTTTTCGTCCTTACCCCCTGGATTTTCCGCCACGCATGTATAGTTCCCTCTGTCGCTATACCTCGAGTTAATTATGGTTAAGTTCATCCAACGTATCAAATCCATCGTATTCTCAGACACGGTATACCGAATCTCTCCAAACGACCTCATCTCAATGTTTTTCCCGTTAAATCGCCAAACCACTTCAGGTGGAGGGTTCCCAACAACTTTGCAAACCAGAGTCACGTTTTCATCGTAACTTTTGACAGTAGCATAAGGCAACGGCTCCAGTATAGTAGGCCTGCAGGCGAAGTTAGATGAATCCAATTCATTCCAAAGTTTATCCCGTATCGATGCTGGCTCGGCGCACGAAGTCGGCGGAGTGTATAAGTTATGACTAATCACCCAATCTCTAAACGTTTGCAAGTTGCAATCACAGCGCCATGGATTATTGTGCAAATCGAGTCCGGATAAATTCCGTAACCCCATTAAGGTTTCCGGCTTCATGTGGCTGAGATTATTGCCGTCAATTCTAATAATCTTCAGTTGGGGTAAGTTCACAAACGCCTTGGTCCCGATCCTGACTATCCTGTTATTGCTCAGCTCGACTTTCTGGAGGAACTTTAAGTTACGGAACAGTCCGTCTTCTAACTTGTCGATAAAGTTGTTGCTTAAGTTTATTAATCTTAGTTTCTCGGTGCCTTTGAACGTGTCCGGGTGGAGGTATCGTATTCTGTTCTTGGACAAATCTAATTCTATCATAATTGCTAAAGTCGTGAACGCCGCTTTGTGAACGACGTCTATGCTACAGTCCTTTAGGAATAGTTTCTTAAGGTTACTTAGGCCTACTCGTTTGAACGCTTCCTGATGTAATTGTTGTAAATTGTTGTTAGATAGATCGAGTATCTGTATATCGCTGCTAAGGTTTGCAGGTACGACTTTTAAACTGGAGTTTGAGCAGATCGCAGCTTTATTGCCAGACTGCCACCGACAATCACATGGTCTTTGGCATTCTGTCGTGAAGTCAGCTATTGTCCTCGTCGTAAATATGAGCGTGCAAGCGATCTTCAGCCATGTCTTCCAACATTTGTGACCCATTTTGCTACGTCGCTGGTCATTTCTTTGTGTCGGCGCATTCCTGAATTTTCTTCTTCGCTGGACGCATATGTGATCTGTAACAATAAAAGAAAATGGTTAAAAATGTATCTTTGAATAGACGAAGGGATTTTATATTCTATTTTGGTAATATTTGTAAGTCAATAATAACTTCCTATATTCATACACTGTATTTGTGTGCGTATTCGTATTGTATTCATACATTGTTTCTATGTATACAAAGACGCAATAAGTATAATAAAACTACAAATGTCCAGATCCACAAAAAACCCTTTAATACATATTCATATAGTTGACGCACTTTTTTAAATAAAGTACATATTTACGTAGAATAATTTATGTCTGAAATGATTTTATTTGCCTCCAAGTAAGAATTGACCTGAAAATCAATAGCACGGTTTTGCGGCTTTCCATGAATCCATTCACGATTTTATTTTCCATAGTCTTGTATTATTAATGAGTGCCTTCAGTTTATCATTTACCTAAGTATTACTTATTTATTATAATGTTTATATAAATAATGTTTTTAATGCATATTTTTATATAAAATGTTAAAAATCTGTATGTAATACGAATATATTACCCGAGTAACCGTTCGAAACAGCACACTCACACAAACATGCGCATCGACGAAACCCCTCAACCGTTTTCGCAGTGCTGCAGTAGCGAGTGTCGCATCAAAACGAGCGGTCACGTTGCTATTTTTGCTATTTATTTCCGCGATCTTTTTAAAAAATGACACGAGCGTATTGTGTGCTATACGGCTATTTGAATTTTTTAAATTATTTTAATTAATTTTCACACACGAGTGACTGTTTAAACTGTCGATGATCAAAGCTCATTCTCAATATAGCTCATGTGGTATCTGCCTAATGCCTGCCATACACACTACGGTGCATCAGACAGGCCTGTTCAAGTATACCTGCACGGATAGACCGGCCTATGTGTGGGAATAGACATGTACAGTTTTTGAACCTGTGCAGGCGACCGGCGCAAGATCAATTCCCTCGTATGACACCGTATTTTTTTTATAATATAGGAGTAGCAGACGAGCATGCAGTCCACCTTATGCACTCCAGATGGGATTTGGTATTCCTACCTGAGGTCGGCCACAGATGCGCCGCTACCCCTGAGGACTAAGCTGGAACGCCTCGGAAAAGTATGTCTCCCTTACCACGCCCTTCAAAACGGAACACAGCAGCGCCTAAGACTGCTGTTATTATGCAGAAATAGGTGTGGCGGTGGTGCCGCCGGAGTCGAACCACAAAAGGATCTACCACCTTCAAAGCGTATGACGCGTCATCGTCTTCAATGCCATGGGATGCCATCGCAAATAGAACTTAACACCGTTACGTCCCCATTCACGCTACCGGCGTGCGGTTGACCTGTACAGGCTAATCTGCGCAGATAAACTGTCCCATTGATCGTGGTGAAATAATAAACAAGCTATTTTAACCTAAAACTATTACAAGCAACAAAGCTAACACCTGATTTCACCTTAATTTCGCTGAAAAGTATGAAATTTTCGTGTGAAAATCCTTGCGCAGCCTCAATTTTTCAGCCGTGATTTAATATGGTGGTTAGGAATGTCAGGTCGTGATTTCATTTTGAAATTTTCCACCAGGAAAGTTTTCAGCAAATGTTTCGGCTATAAATTACCGTGTATCCCACAGTGTAACGTGCTGTTGAAGTTTATAATGCGACTTTTGACTCCATTTTGCTGATATTAGGAGTTGAATATTGCGAAATTAATTTGCTTTATTTTTACTCTATTACGATAGGCGGGTATAAGAAGGAAGTTTTAAATGATTACAATGCATTAACTTCTATGTCTATCATAATAACCAAATTAAGAAATGCGAAAAGAAATTATGTGCTTCATGTACAAGTTTGACTCGCACATAGACTATTTTGTTGTTGAAATGCAAATGTTGGAAAAATATTTGGGCTTGATGTTACATTTACCTTTTAGATTTACATTTTTATAGGGTAGTGAGTTAAATTTGCGATTGGAAGAATTACACTGTTATTAGTAAATAGTAGATCTCGGGTACAATAAAGTTAACTACCCCACACTAGGGGTAAAATTGCTTCAATAGGAGGTATCTTGCATATACCTATATATGTAATTAAATTTTTTTATATTATTCAAGTTCTATGCAGTGCATCTCATGGTTAATAAATAGCGAAAATAGCTAACGTAACCGCTCGTTTTGATGCGACACTCGCTACTGCAGCACTGCGAAAACCGCTTAGGGGCCTCGTCGATGCGTATGTTTGTGTGAGTGTGCCGTTTCGAACGGTTTATATGGAGTTTCCATACTGTTGTATTTCTACTGTGCTTTCAACATCTGTAAATAAAAATGACGCCTAATGCGTTGTTATAAATTACTTATTTAGGTCACTATAAACTGTTTTCATAGACAAAATCCATAAACTATTTTTATCTGTGTGCGTGCGCGCCATTTTAGCCACGCTTGCCATTATTTACACATGCGATAAAATGCACGCGAAACGGTCTTTCTTTCGTGTATTGAATTATTAAGTGGTAAATAACCACGCAATGGGAATGGTTTGAAGGTAGAATACTGTGTGGTTCGACTCCGGCGGCACCACCATCACACCTACTTGCCTCATAACAGCAGCGTTAAGGGCTGCTGTGTTCTGTTTTGAAGGGTGTGATAAGGGAGACATACTTTTCCGAGGCGTTCCAGCTTAGTCCTCAGGAGTAGCGGCGCATCTGTGGCCGACCTCTATCTATCTAGGAGTATCTAGTCCTGTCTGGAGTTTATTACAGATGTCCATGGCGGCAGTAGGCACTTACCATCAGGTGGACTGCATGCTCGTCTGCTACTTCTATATTATGAAAAAAAATATTGGTACAACCATTGAAATTAATGTTATCCAGAGCCACAGCTAAGCGCAAGGTTTAGTTAGTTCGCTACAAAGGCCTCGATATGAATTGTATTCCACTGACAATAAACGGCTGGTTATATTAAAGTTTTATTTGTCACGCGAATAATTGCTTCAAATAGAACCTTGGCCCGGAAACTGGGTTATGAGGCGACGAATCGAAAATAATTAAGTATTTGTCAGAACCATTCGTAATTCTGCCTACGCCATATATACTTCGTACATATTTCTGCCTTGCATCAGGCAGAAATATGTGTAAATAGTGCTCCTTTAGTCTAATTTGAAGAATGTAGCGAGACAAATTATTACAAAAGTATTTATAAGAATAGGTAATTGACTAGGCGTGAGTGGATCACGCACATGTAGGGCAGGTTCCGTACCCATTTTTATTTATAGTTTTTTTTATTATCTTTATATATATATTTCTTATGTGCGTGTGTATGTCACTGAACTCCTCCTAAACGACTGGACTGATTTTGATGAAATTTGTTGTGTGTGTTCAAGGGGACTTGAGAATGGTTAAGATTCACAATTTAGTCCGTGGAAAAGGTCTTTTAATTAATTTTTAATTCGTAAGTAGTTATAGAATCGGAAACTATGCATTTGATCAAGTGATGATCTTTAGCAAAGTTGTTGTCCTAGAGCCCACGAGGGTTTGGGAGTTATTAAGACTAATTTTCGACAGATGGCACCACTGTCATTCCAATGCAGGTACAAATTTTCCGTTTTATGTATGTCATATTATTTCTTTAAAATGCGGGCGAAGCCGCGGGCACCACTAGTTTTATTATATATGAATAACAGACGAGCATGCAGGCCTACTGTCGCCCATAAACATCTGTAATCAACTCCAGAAATAATATATAAAGCAAAAAATGGCGAAAAATAGCGGTTCTTGTATGGTGACCCTCAAATACTTTTATTATTTTATTATTTTTAGTATTTTTTGTTGTATCGACGTACGTTATACATTCTCTGTATAAATCCAAGTGTGCATCTATTACGATTCAGGTGATAGTCTTGGGACAGACAGACGGACAGATAGCGGAGACTTAGTAATAGAGTCCCGTTTTTGTCCTTAATGTACGGAACCCTAAAATGCTCATTCTTTTAAATACTTTATAACAGCCACTTTGAAAAAAATGTGCTTACAATTTACAAAAGTTTAGGGGTACATCAGACCACCCGAAACATTTCGAAGACTGACAGTGGACAAAGTTGGGAAAATTCCCGGTAACATCGTTTTGAAACTCGTTAAATAAACTCCGGCATTGCCGCCTTGTGATACCGATTGGGTATTACATAAGTTAAATGTTGGAAACTGGAGCACAATATAAATATGGGCCTTTTTTAACACGCTTTCTTATTATAATATAGAAGAAGTAAACGAGCATGCAGTCCACCTGATCATAAGTGGCTACTGGACATCTGTAAGCAACCCCAGATATGATTAGATATTCCTACCTGGAGTCGTACTAAAGCAGTGATAGCCGAGTGGTTAAGAAACTCGCCCTCTCGATCGAGGGGTCCGAGGTTCAAATCCTAGGCACGCACCTCTGATTTTTCAAAGTTATGTGCGTATTAGAAATTAATTATCACTTGCTAAACGGTGAAGGAAAACATCGTGAGGAAACCTGCATACCTAAGAGATTTATAAAAAAAAAAAAATCTCAAAGGTATGTGAAGTCTACCAATACGCACTTGCGCCAGCGCGGTGGACTATGGCCTAATCCTTCTCATTATGAGAGGAGACCCGTGCCCAGCAGTGGGACAGTAATGGGTTGTTAATGACCTGGAGTCGGCCACAGGTGCGCTACCCCTGAGGACTAAGCTGGAACGCCTCGGAAAAGTATGTCTCCCTTACCACACCCTTCAAACCGGAACACCGCAGCGCCTAACACTGCTGTTATTAGGTAGAAATAGGTGTGACGGTGGTTCCGCCGGAGTCGAACCACAAAGGGTTCTACCACCTTCAGATTGTAAGTGGCTATTGCCGCCCAAGGGTATTTGATGTCAACCCAATATAAGAGAGTCCTATCTGAAGTCGTCCACCGATGTTTCGCTACCTCTGAATAAGTTAGAATGCTACGCATAAGAATGTCTCCCTAACCACACCCTTCAGACCAGAACACAGTAGCGCTTAATACTGCTGTTATAATATACAAATAGGTGTGACGGCATCATAAATGGTTCTGTCACCTGATAACAGCAATATCCATTACCCTTACCATGAGTTTTCAAAACCGCCCATAATGTTACGTTACGTTTACTCTATCCATTATTCTGTTCCGTATACTTCAGTATTTTTGTCTGCCTCACATGTTCGCAAAAAGAGAGACAAAACATAAAGCGCCATTTTGTCAATTTAGACATTTGACGTTACGTTACTGACACTATAGTTTTGATACAATCTGCTAGGAGCGCTGATTGGAATTTGTATGGACAAATACGTAAAAAAATACCAAAACAGTCATATTTGTCAAAACGTAAGACTCATGGTAAGGGTGCAGAACAGATACATATAAAATCATCATTCAAATTCTTAGATTTGGGTATCAGGTAATCCAAATATTTATTTTTACGATTTTTATGAAGTTTCTTATAATTTAATTATTAGTTTGCAGAAACTAATGTAAAATATCATACTCTTACGATCACTATTATTCACGATTATTTGTTTAAAACCATAAATCGCATGCCTGTCTAATATTTCTCTCTATCTTAAACATTTATGAAAATCAACATAATATTAAATTATCTGAAGGCAAGGCAGTGCCGCCGCCAAGTCGAGCTAAAAAATACAATATTGCTCACAAAATTAAGCAAAACAAATTTATAACAAGTCTTGTCGAATACGAAAGCAATTTGTCACAAGTCTTACATTTACATCACATCAAATGGTACAAAATAAAGCTTATTAAATCAAAAGAACATGAAAGTAAAATACTTTGATAAATAGTGCCTCGTAGAACAATTGGCTAAGTGTGACTTGAACAAACGCACAAGAGTTCCGTACCACCAAAATTTCGTTTATTTTTATTTTTAATATTTGTTATGATAGCAGCCGTAGAAGTTAATGCATGGTGAAAATTTGAACTGTTTACCTATAACGATTAAATAGGTAAAGCGAAAAACGCCGAAAAATAGTGGTTTCTTGTATTTATTTTAAATTTTATTTTAATTTTTTATATTTAGTATGAGTTGTTATAGCGGACACCGTTATACATACTCTGTAAATATTTCAAGTGTATATCTATTAAGGTTGAAGCCTGTGAAAGGCGGACAGACAGACAGACGGTGGGGTCTTAGTAATAGGGTTCAATTTTTACTCTTTTTATGCGGAACCCTAATAAAAGATAAAGGCTTATTGTGTCATAGAGTTGCCTGTTTCGAACAAAGCATTGAAGTACGTACTTAGACAGCTCGAGACATGGAAGCCTTAAATGTATTTTAATTGTTCCCCACGCTTTAGAAAACACAGTACATTAATCATTTCGCTGGAACCAGTTTTATTTGTTAAACGTAATGAGGTTTGTCAGAATTCCGTCAAATTATTTGTCAGGTGATTGGGGTTCTATTTACAGGTCATATACTTACAATTGATAATAGATCAGTCATAATGTGAATCGAAAATGAGTAATAGTGCTGTAAAGTATCAGCATATATTCCACTCTTAATAAAATACAATAACGTGTTTCAAAAGAAAGAAATTGAGACTTAATGTTTCAAAAGAAAGAAATTGAGACTCAATGTTTCAAAAGAAAGAAATTGAGACTCAATGCCTAGAAATCCAAAAACAGATGTATTTGTTTTTCTCAAACAGACCTCTGCTGATTGGCGTCTTAAGCAGCTAATAAACGGGCGACAGGCGGCGACTGTCGCTGGCAATGTCTGGTGACAAACAACGGGAGTCGACGTCCAGTAACCTCCCTTAAGGTTGTTAATCCACCTGGTCGAAAGTCAGCCAACCCATTGCTACTTAAGCTACCTGATTTTGAAAGCTATGTCAGTAATGTTTTTTTCGGCTAAAGATCTAGTCATTCCAAATTTAGTCAAGTAGAAAAATAAAAATGCGTAAAATAAATATTTAATGTAATTATTCCATTACATAGGAATTAAAAGATGATAGCATTCTACAAAACGCGGTTAAACATTTCACAGAAACAAAATCAGAGGCTAAAATAAGTTCCTTTGTAGAGGGTTTTACGTGAAAATGGGTTGTTTTGAAACGAAATTTCCATTTGCGTGCTTTTAAGGTTTCATTGGGATGAGATTCGAGAATAATGTACCTCCTACGCTTCATAGCGGATTAGTTATACCGCAATCTATTATGTTATAACTATTTCACAAAGTGCTCTTACAGAAAGCTGATTAGATAACAGACCTCTTTGATTCTCTTTAATAACGAAATCGCTAGATCTAGGGTAATCTTTAGCAACTTTGATTTTAAATTCATATCTACACTCAATTGGAACGAAGTTCCTTTCGTTTAGAAATAAGTATTATAGGAGGTATAATTAAATAAATTAACAATATTTAGGAGTTAAAAGTGTCGTGAGAATTTTTCGTGACGCTCGCCTAGCCCCCTTACCCAGCGTACCGCGCGACAAGGAACTTCGTTCCAAAATCTATATCGATACAAAAACGAATACCAAAATCGACTTCCGAAATGTCTTTATGTGGTTATAAGTATTTATTAAAAAGTGACAGTAATACATTTCTCCTATCGTATTGGTTTTCAGAAGTAAATTCGGTAAAACAGAAACTTTGTTACGTACGCGTTGAGTTACTGGAATACGAAAAAACTGTACTCGTGGTACCTACATACTAACATCTAGATCACAAAGTTGGAATTTCATCTAAATCATGAACCCCAAGTTTCCCTTTGTACAAAGTTGTGCGATGTTCAAAATTCGCTGAGATACAATGTTAGTTTCATGATGTAAAAGAATCGAGAATTCTCCGCGAAGCAGACTATTTATAGAATGAGCTTTGTCTTCATAAAGTATTAAAAGTCTTATTTATTTCTAAACTTTTAGCTTAATGTTGCCAAATTTGAAGTAAATTAATCTGATATTTCAATCAATCTTATCTTTTTCAGTATGAATAATAAACTGTTTTCGTGTACTAGTAAAAGACAATTTCAGAATTTTAATTTTCAAGCAACATCTAATTAGTATAACACAATCAACAACTTAACAATCTTATGTATCCAAACAATATTTATTGTAATTTTTAAGGGCAACGTTGTGGTGATCAAAGCTCAAATAAAGGTTGTTATTTTCAACGTATGATCAATGTGACGATCGCGTTCTCTTATTGAATTTTACACCAAATATTTCTATTATTTACTTTGCTCTAATAATAATTAAAGGTAGATTTTAGTCATAAACAGTTTTTTTCTTCCGTTATTTATTTATTGTGGAAAATTGATAAGTGTTATCCGTTCATAATTATTTATAAATATGTTATTTGTGAATAATTCTTCACAAATATAATATTTTGAAGGTGGTAGAACCCTTTGTGGTTCGACTCCGGCGGAACCACCGCCACACCTATTTCTACCTAATAACAGCAGTGTTAGGCGCTGCTGTGTTCCGGTTTGAAAGGTGTGGTAAGGGAGACAGACTTTTCCGAGGCGTTCCAGGTTAGTCCTCAAGGGTAGCGGCGCTTCTTTGGCCGACCTCAGGTAGGAATATCTAATTCTATCTGGGGTTGATTACAGATGTCCATGGGCGGCAGTAGCCACTTACCATCAGGTGAACTGTAAGCTCGTCGGCTACTTCTATATTATAAAAAAAATATAGTTTCTATTCCATTTTACCCAAATTTTACCTACATTTATCCATTCAGTATTCGTATTATCTCAAATTTCGAACACGATAGACACATCATACGAATAGGTACCCACTTCGAAAAGTGTACCTATGTATGCGGTCACTTGTACTCGTCCAAAGATCATTTTTGATTTACTAGTATGGTGCTTGCAGCCAACTGTAGTTCTAAGCCCGGAACTGAATTAATTTAGGGTTATTTTCTCATCGTCAAGCAAGTAAGCAAAAAGGTAGATAGGCTCCACAAAACCGTTATATAGTCAACAGAATTTGATCCGTATAAGCAACACTATCAGATAGTGGAACAATATAGAGGTATATTTTTAAATCAAAATCCGCCTCGTAACTCCTTTCAGCATTTTTCGCTAATCCTTATAGTTTCGGATTTGGCCCTGAAGGCTTATTTGAAAAATTCACCCTGTATAATAAAAAAATAAGAAGTGGTAAATGAACTTGCTGTCAATTGGATGGTAAGCGGCTACTGGCGTCTTGCGTTTTAGAGAGGTTTGGATAGGCGAGGAAAGGATAATATATCCTAGAAGTTTTTGCCGAAAAAACTTTTACTAAATTGACGAATATTACCTTCAATTCTTCGAACTAAGTTTAGTCAGTGACAAATAGAAATGTCTTCCTTTATATATTGTTATCATCATATCATATCATCATCTTTTTTACTATCTAAAATGAATTAATAGTAAGACAGATTGTATGTGTATCTTCTTAATACACATAACATCTAAATATCTAACCAAGATGCATCACAATCACAAGTACCTCAAAACGACCTCAGTAGTGCGGTCTAGAGCTTCAAGATCGGAGTATTAACGTTTGTGGCGTACATTGTTATGGCATCTACTGGTGACTGTGGACTACTTTAGTCAATGGAATTGTCTATACAATTATTGGGATGTATATGGTTACTTGAAGTTCTGCTTAAACACCATATTAAACCGTTTATTTATTTGATTTGCTTGGTTGCTGTAATAGAGGGATTGTGTTTGAATAGAAAGCGTTTGTAAATGTAGTCACTGTTGTATGTATGGTATAAACGCACCGTAAATTGTATGACTGTAACCATTTATATATTATGTCCAAATTGCTCTTCAGGCGTGATCAATTGATCATACAGCCTCACGAGTAAAGAACGGAAATCCTCCAGATTTTCAGACAAATACTTTCTTCCTGCTTTACTCTGACACTATCTTGAATTGATTGCCGTTTGACATGTATTTCCCAACAACTTATAATCGTAATTGATTATATTCAGTTGCAATTTTCCACATGTTTGTTCAATGACTACTATGTAGCTGAATGACTTTGCCCTTTATCGAACTATTATAACCTTTGTAAGCAGTCTAGCTTTTGTTCTTAAATTAACAATTTAGCCGGTTGTAGACGGCAAAATTCAGAAAAGTTTAGGAAAAAAGCTGGAGCTCGAGAAAGCTGAATTAATAATGAAGAGGATATTCAAAAATAGTCGTCAGACAGAGTTCAAGAGAAAAAACGTTAGATTGATAGTAAAAGAGTTAGGCATATTAACGATCCTCTCAGTCCTAAATTAGACTCAGGCTGGCAACGAGTTCGAAGGTTTGAGAGGGTGTTTGAATAACTTTTAGGGGTGGAAATAGATTTGACTACACTGACTATACTACATGAACTAGATAGAGACACTCAGTAAATTGGAATTGGCACGCAACGGATATTCGCTATCGAACGAGATTACTATCAAGCAAAGATTGGCACTTAACGTGATGGAAAACTTTTGCAGATACCGACATAGAAAACTAACACTGTACAGAATCAAAAATTCTGAGATTTTGGCACTGATTTTATAAAGCTTTGAAAATACGAAGTGTATCTGCAAGTCGAATTGAAACGTTTGCGATAAAATAAAAGTTGATGGGTGATTCTGCTTTGAGCAGCACTGTTTTGTTCTGATTACAGATTTTGTTGATTTTTCCTTTGGTATTTCAACGTAAGACAAAACTAGCATTATATAATGTATATGTGATTGGTGTAGTATACGAGCCTGCATTCTACGTGATGAGAAGTGATCATTGTTGCACTTCTGTGAAAAACTCCATATAAAAGGCGGTAACAGCCTAATCGCCTCATATGCAAATCAGCTGGCATCCACACTCTTCCACCAATGTGCAAGAATTGCTATTAGAAAAATTATATTAATAATAAAAATATAACAAATACCACAGACATTCATAATATATAATTCATAATATGTGGTACAGACTCGTACCACATATTATGAATTTTAAATGTGTTAGAACATTTTGTGGTTCGACGCAGGACCACAGTCACACCGTTGTGTCTCATAACAGCAATGTTAAACGCGGCTGTATTCTGCTTTGATATGTCTGGTAAGGAAGACATACTTATACGAGGTGTTACAACTTAGTTCTCAGAAGAAACTCTAATCTTATCTGGGGTTCACTACAGATATCTATGGATGGCAATCGCCATTTACCCATTGAACTGGCTCTTTGCTAGTTCGATCTTATAAAAATGAATTAGATTAGGTTCAGTTTTGCCCATTAGGTTATAAGGGATCAGATCCAGCAGTAGCCAGTAGACCAACTTATCCTTGTGTTATTGTACTCCACATTACTGAATAGGTATATTTTCGTTTTTGTTTCAGCAAAAGTTTCGCCTACCAGGACTGTTCACATTATATTAGTTGTTGCTTCCAAACTTGTAGGAACCTAAATCAAAAGCAAATCGGTGAATATAAAACTTTTCCGCGTTCATCGAGCCTAATTATTATTTGCTAATTACCGAAGTTCTTGCTTTTAATGAACTGATACTATTAGAATCCGGAAGAGATCCAAAGTTTCAATGATTGATAAGATGTTGTAATTTGATATTAATTGGGCGAAAGTTGCCTAATTTGGAAGGTAATTATGAGTTGGTCAAAGGTAAAAGTATTATATGACCAGCATGAAGATTATTGTATTTTAATATTGATTCACAAAATTTATTAAATTTTAACATTATTTCTGATTGCTCTGCAGGTAACATTATTTGCTTCATGGGTATGATACCCTAAGCATGTCGTAATTTGATACGGTACTGTGATTCAAATTTTCTCGAAAATTCTAATTTCGATTTTGCATCTTGCAAATTCACTCGCGCAAAATTCTGATATCCCTGCTCCATTTTCTTAGTAATAATGGATAACAAAAAAGGTTGTTGTGGTTCGACTCTGGAGACACCATCGCTACCTTTCGGCATAACAGCAGCAGTACTTCGTACTGTTGTTAGTAAAAGAGTTAGTAAAGGAGTCATAATTATCCCAGACATTCTAACCTAGTCCTCAGGGGTAGCAACGCACCTGTGGCCGACTTTAGGTGTTCCTGTCTTATCTAGGTTATTACAGATCTATGGGTGGAAATAGCCACTTACCCACATGCATGCATGCTAGTTTGCTTCTGCAATATTATAAAAAAAAAGTTTCTAATACTTTTAAATGATTGTTTTGAGTTTTATTTCTTCTTTACGTTCTCATTAAAAGTTATAAAATCGGCGATCTCAGAGTGGACTCTTATCTGGGGTTAATGATAGATGTCAATGGGCGGCAACCGTCACCTGCCATCAGATCTGCATGCTCTTTTGACTTCAATATTACTTTTGTAATATTGAAGTCAAAAGAAGATTTTGGAAGTAGTAGATCTCTCTTTGTTTTTACAAAGAGAGATCTACTACTTCCAAAATCATTATCGTCTGAGTTACTTGGTATTCAGATATTGTATTAGATTTTTTCTAACTTGTTGTGCAATACACTTTTCACTAACCACGAAGCCATGAGCGTCGGGTTTATCACTATATCATTATTTCCAGTAAATTACCGTTATTAAGCTATCAACGTGCTACACTCCGCTCCGTAACATGATATATTGAACAATTTTCTTTGCAATGCTTTTATAAATAATATAACGCTTCCTGTATGGAACACGGAGATTTCCAAATTTATGTATGTACCTACCTACCTACTGTTGGTACTTTTTATATATAGGAGTAGCAGACGAGTATGTAGTCCATTTGATAGTAAGTGGCTTCTGCCGCCCATGGACATATGTAATCAACCCCAGAAAGGATCAGATACCTGAAATGGCCAAGATACGCCGCTACCCGTGAGAACTAAGCTGGAACGCTTCGGAAAAATATGTCTCCCTTACCACACAACCACCCAAGGTACTGTACTGATAGCTTAGTGGTTTAGAATTCAGTCGCTTACGCGTTAAGTGCAATTTAGAAATTACTTATCATTTGCTTTAATGGTGAAGGAAAACATTTAAGGAAAATCAGGTTGCTATGAGTAAAATTTCTCCAAATCTACATAAGACCAATTGGCCAAGTACGAATCAAACTTGGACTAGGAGGGTTCCTTATAAAATGTTCATTTTCATTTTTTCGCATTTGTTAACAAAATAGCAATAGAAGTAGATGGGTTGAGGAAATTCAACATATCTACTTAATACGATGCATTGTACCGAAAATTTTCCGTACCTAGGTCCCCTTTTATAATTATTTTTTAACTCTGCTTTAATTTTAATTTTAATTTTAATTTTCTTTGTTTTTAAACTTACTTACTTGTTATTACAGTGCATTTAATAGAATACATTGTAAAAATGTAAAACGTCTATCGATTGTGGTTTAAGACATAGAACCTTGACATAGAATGACAGAGAGGAAAATAGTCAGACAGATAGATGGACAAACAGCGGAAGCTTAATAATAACGTCCCGTTTTTACCCTTTGAATACGGAACCCCAAAAACGCCGAAACATCTACACCTATATAACCGCACCCTATTCCTGAATGTATGTAATGCGAAGGGCACAGATAGCCCTTGTTACTGTTATTACTGCGGATTGTATGTTCCTTGGACAATAGGAAAGCGGCCCTCGCATTACGAAATCCAAATGGACGTGAGGAGAAAACAAACTAAGGGTAAGGCCCTTAAGAATGGACGATGGGCTTTGAATTATGATTGATGTTTGACCTGTAGGGGTAACTAGCAAATTTGTCCCACTGCTGGGTGTGTTTCCCACACGATGAGAGCTGAAGTATTTTTTTCTAATATTGAAGACATGTATATGGCTAATGCCGTACATAGCAATCTGTGATTTACTCTCGATTTTTTTATAATAATTATAGACGTAGCAGACGAGCATGCAGTCCAGCTAATTGTATGTGGCTACTGCCGCACATGGACATCTGTGATCAACCCCAGATAAGATTAATATCTTACGTGAGGTCGGCCTGATGCGCCGCTACCCCTGAGGACTCAGCTGGAACGCCTCGTAAAAGCATGTATTTCTTTCCGTACCCTTCAAAGCGAAACACTGCAACACTTAAAACTGTTAGGTAGAAATAGAGGTGAGGTAGAAGTCGAAACCATTGGGAAAGAATTCAAATATCTGACACGTTCTGTGACTGTAGATATACACGGAGTCTGATCCTCAAATTCGCTTTAGTTATTATTTGTCTCATAAGTCCTAGCTCATAAGCATATAATTTTCAATTGTGGTTATTACAAGTCAAATTTAAATTTCAAGTTAAACAATTTTACATTGCATTCTGCTGCAATTAAAATTCAAATCGTATTTCCATTTATAATGCTATACCGTGACAACATGCAATTACTGTTATACCAAAGGTTAGCACTACATCAAATGGTATCGTCCAAGGGCAAGTATTTATGTTTTTAGGGTTCCGTACCCTAAGGGTCAAAACGGAGCTAAATTACTAAGCCGTTGTCTGTCCGTCTGTCACAGAGCTCTATCTTCTGAACGGTAATATATAGGCACTTGTAATTTTTAAAGACTAAATATAACGGTGGTCGATAGTACAGTAAATGCTAAAAATAAAATTCTTTAAAATAATTGGGGGTCGCCATACAAAAAACCGCTACTTTTCCGCTTTATCGATTGAAATGTAACAGGAAGACAATTTTTAGTATTTTTCTAACATAAAACCCTATTATGGTATATTTCAGATGTTTTGGAGACACCCTATTATGAGGTTATTCCGTATTTAAAACTTTTTGTGCAGCCAGTAAAAACTTTTACAACCACTAAAACGCTTGTAAAACTAAACACGTTTAAAACCACCAGGTAAAAGCTCCGACTAAAAAGATAAGAAAAGATCTTTCCCTAACGTTTAAAGAGCTTGTAGAATGCAATCACATCAACCAATGCCGCGGGCATAGCGTGTTCCGAGAATAAAACAGATCATGGTTCCTTTGTTCCTTTAAATGGAAATAAAATTTAATGTAAGCTTTCTCTAAGAGCTTTTAGCGGTTTTTCAGTTCAAAAATAAAGTTCTGTTCAAATGGTCGAAACCAGTGACGACTCCGTATGTACTACCGTCACATATACCTCAGCCTAATAACTGCAGTTTTAAGCGATATTCAGTACTCTTAGTATGAGTTTTTACGTTACAAAAATGACTGTTTTAGTATTTGTTTACGTATTTCCCATACATTTCTAATCAGTTCTCATATTAAGGGTACTGTTTTTTCGAAGGTTTTGACAGTGATAGACTAGTCACTAGTGGTAGAAACTCGGACTGTAAATCGAGCGGTCCCATGTTCCAATCCCGTTCACCTGTGATTTCACCATATTTCATTTCGATTCGATTTCCAATATATCTCATTTGATTTAAATGTTTGGCCAACTACAGACATTTGACAAATTCTCTATAGGTATACATCATCAAGTTTTTACTTTCCCACTGCTAGGCACCGGTTTCCTGTCAGAATGCGCAGGATTGGACCATACTCCACCGCGCTGGCCAAGTGCGTATTGGTAGACTTCACATACCTTAGAAAACTTTTTTTGTTTGTTTTTTGTAGTAGTTACCAGTCATTGTCAAATCTCAATCTTTGACAATCAAAAAGTAGATAGATCGATTATTAATCACGGGCATTAGAAGGTGTCCCTTTTTGTCCATTTATGCCGTCGTCGCCTTAAGATCTCAAAATCAACAAGTAATTAATTAAAAAAATCAAAAACCCGACTGCACCAAAAAGGCTGAAGTAGAATTTCCAAAAGCAGTGAAATAGGCATTTCATTATTTTTATCCAGAAAGCCAAATACAAAGTTTCATAGTAGGTGTCTGCTTCAAAAACAAAAGATGTTAAAACAATATTATCCTATTTTATCCTCGTAGTGTTCATTTACGCTATATAAAGAACCTATATGTAAAAATCCAGCACGCTTAAGTTCAGCGGTTTCCCTTTGCGTTGATCTCTGGCACAGCAACTCACTCATTTAGTCAGACAATCATCTCGATGTGTATATACGAGTATATATGTACTAGCTGACCCAGCAAACGTTGTGTTGCCATATAAATAAAAAAATGTTAAGGATGAACAACCCTTATCACTTAGGTGTAAAAAAATAGATAGTGGCCGATTCTCAGACCTACTGAATATGTATATAAAATTTGGTGAAAATCGGTGAAGCCGTTTCGGAGGAGTACGGTAACTAACACGAGAATTTTATATATAAGATATATTATATATGTGTAATGTGTAATGTATGTGTAATCTCCTCTTAATTTCCTTTATTTTGACACCATACTCGATAGATTTGGTTAACTTTTTTAAAACGTGTTACTATTTCGCGAAAAAATTCACCATTTACGGTCTATAAAATATATAACTTCGGTAAATCAAAGTTTCGGTCATTATTTTACCTCGTTAGAGGTAGCATTTCATTATTTTTATCCAACAAGCCTGATACAAAATGTCATAGTGTTTGCTTCAAAATTGACGATTGTTCAAATGAACTTTTAACCCTTATTTTACCTTCTACGGGGTTGATTTTTCGTAGGGGGATAAATAAGTGCGTCCTTGTTCCTATCCAGAAAGCCAAATACAAAATTTTATAGTAGTTGCTTCAAAATTAAAGGATTTAAAAAAAAACTGTTTTCCCCTATTTTACCCTCTTAAGGGTAGAATTTCCAAAAGGCCTTTCTTAGTACTTATTCAAGCTATATAGAGAACCTGTGTGCAAAATTTCAGAACTGTAAGGTCCTTGGTTTAGGCTGTACGTTGATTTCTGAAAAATGAAAAAGTCATTTAGTTAGTCAGTCAGTCAGTCACCTTACTGTTTTATATATATACAAATATGTTTTTATAATCTCCGTTTAATTTCCTTCCATTTGATACCCTACTCGATAGGTTCGGTTAACTTTTTTTTTTAAATGTGTTACTATTTCGCGCCAAAAATCCGCCATTTTGATTTTTTTTTACTAACATCTATCTAAGGACACTCGGGTCATTGAGACAAATATAATGACATTTTAACTGTTGAAATTCATCCAGCCGTTTCTTAGATCGGATCAAATAAAGAAAGACAAACATACAAGATACGCGCGAAAAACATAACCCTTCCTTGGCAGTCGGGTAAAAAGAAATTAAATATAAATGCAATTCGATTATCCTCCTTGTGAAAACGGGTATTGAATAAGGAACGTCACAGAAATCTGGCGTCTAGCCAAAAATTCATTGGATTGTTAAACAAACAGTGATTTTATTAACTATTATTGCAGAACATTGGTTTCTATTAAGTAGAATATTTGAACCAACTCGTGACTTATATAAATTTTCTGAAACTGTTGTTATTCCACTTATGTGCAAATGAAAGCAAATGAAAGCAAATTTATGTTATTATGATTTGTGTTGCAAATGAAGAAGTGATAGCCTATTATTAAAACGTAATAGAATAGTGGTTGAAACGTGGTTTCTCAATTGGGGGTCCAAAGTCACACCCGTCAAAACGGAACACAGCAGCGCTTAACACTGCTGTTATTAGGTAGAAAAAGGTGTGGCGGTGGTGCCGCCGGAGTCGAACCACAAAGGGTTCTACCACCTTCAAGTGGTTTGTGTCATAAGTGCTGCGGTCAGACGGAAAGAGGTGTAAAAACCATCTAGATCTATAATTAAATTATGTGTTTACCTGGTCGAGGATCGAACCCGGAACCGTCTGCGATATACTAGAATGGTAATGGCTAGCCAACCGAGATTTATTCTTGAAGATATTCAATTGCACATGATATAATTCTCTAAAACTACTTTCCCACTTCTCAGATTAAAGAACGTTTTCCCTAATGCCATCTGATCTTTCCCCCATGATATATAGCGCTGATATTACGCTTTCGCGTCCCTAAGTGCGCTATCGAATGACTATAGCACAAGATTTTCAAGAAAAAAGATGTTCAAATACATACTAAATTATCTTCTGGTCTTTTTTAGGGTTCTGTACTCAATGGGTAAAAACGGAACACTATTACTAAGACTCCGCTGTCTGTCCGTCTGTCACAGCGCTCTATCGCCTGAACCATAATAGATAGACACGTGAAATATTTACAGAGTATGTAGAATGGTGACAAATATAATGACAAATACTAAAAAAAAAAAAAAAAAAATTGGAGTCGCCATAGCTGTTTCTTAAGCTACTTTACGCCGTATTTTGCTTTATCTATTAAGCCGTAATAAGTAGACAGTTCAAAATTTCACAATAAGTGTACTTCAATTGCTGCTATAATAACAAATACTGAAAATAAAAAAAATGAAAATTTTGGTGGTACGGAACCCTCCGGGTGCGAGATCGACGTGCACTTGGTCAATTATTAATAACCATACTATCCAAAGTTTTTCCTGAAGATCGACATTGCTATGAGAATTTAATATTAGATATTGTCGAATTTCAATCCTTCGTAGGTACAATTAGGACAGATTGAGTATTAAATACGGGCATAAAATCAGGACTAAATTGAAACGCCTCGGATATGTATACCTCCCTAACCACACCCTTCAAACCAGAACTCGACAGTGCAGAACTATTGTCAGCAGAAATATATGTGAAGTTGGTTCCTCCAGAATCGAACCACGCAATTCACTTTTAAATCCTTCTACCTTTAAATCCATTTAGACCAAAAATAAAAGAGGTAAAACGTGTCTTAAATCTTTTCTTCAATTTTCTTTTCTCATTTGGTGAAGAAACGTGGGTAATGTGGCATCGGACGCCCCAACATGATATATACCTCTGATATTACCTTTGCGGTAACGTTTGCTACTATTTGAATACTATAATGTTTTTACTGTTATATCAACGGAATTTTGTGAAAAAAATCCTTAGCACTTACCAATTTATGTGGACACCTCGCACTGATGAAATGTCCTAGGATAATGTATAAAAATGGCTCAACAAAACTATATTCTGTACCTACTCTTGTTCAGGCATATTGTATTATCATGGCAATTTCTTTACACATTACATTAAAGTAAAATAGAATGAAGCGGTTAAATAAATGCAATATACTTGTAAAAACTTCAAACCCTTTGTACCACTATAACACTTATTTTGCTTTATATTAGCAGTGTTATGCGAAAAATAGATAATTCTGATTTAAAAGCAGTGCAGTTCATCTGATGGTAAGTGGTCACTGCAGCCCATGGATATCTGTATTCAACCCAAGATAAAATTCGATGGCTACCTAAGGTTGGACACATGCGCTGCTACCTTTGAAGACTAAGCTTGAACGCGTCGGTTTTAAACTGTTCAAATCAGAACACAGCAGCACTTACCACTGCTGTTATTAGGCAGAAATAGGGGTGACAGTGTTGCCGTCGGAGGGAAACACAGGTCCTACGACCTTCAAATCGTACTAAACGTACAAACTTCAAAAAAATAGCAAAGTCGATACGAAAAGTGCGTAAAACATACCCAGTCAAGTAAAATAATGAATTCTTACCCAGTCACTTCCACACGTGTTATCGAAATATGAAAAACGTAAGCCATCAATCATCAACTTCGAACCCGAACTAAACGGTGCAGAATCAACCACCTGGATACACTGAAGTTAACCCTCCAATATTATATCAAGCGAATAGAGTTGCTGATTTTTTCTTTATTTTTATGCGGCTGTTGAGGGTTATGTTTTGCGAGCGTAGCAATTTTTTTTTTTAAATTGCGTATTGGTAGACTTCACATAGCTTTGAGATTATTTTTTATATAAAGCTCTTAGATGTGCAGGTTTCCTCACGATGTTTTCCTTCACCGTTTAAGCAAGTGATAATTAATTTCTAGTACGCACATAATTTTGAAAAATCAGAGTTGCATGCCTCGGATGTGAATCTCGGACCCCTCGTTCGAGAGGTTGAGTTTCTTAACCACTACCACTTTTACAGCTGCTTTGATAAAATACTAAATATAAAAAATAAATAAAAATTAATGGTACAAAACCCAGTCCGATTCCTACTTAGCGCAATTTTAATGATCAGCATGCTAAAAAATTAAACAAATCAAAGATTGTGCCTTTTAAGCTAATCCCAAATTTAACCAGTCAATTTACAATCCAAATAATTTCAAGATAATCAATCCAGGGGCATCCCACCCAAATATTGTAGGGATCCAAGGACACTCAAACCGCCATTTACCAAAAAAGTCCCCTGACCCGACTGGGGCCGCATAAATCACTCGGGTTCCAAGTCGGGCTACCCGAGTTCTAACCGAGTCGTAAATACGTCACCTGACAATTACTTGAGTAAGCGAGGTAGCCTTTGGTCGAGAACTTGATGCTTGGAATTTCTGAGGATACCTACCTTTAATTTTGTCCTAAGCTTTTTTCTCACTGCTTACCACGAATAAGGCAAGAACACAAGAACAATGCGTGTACTCCCTTATGTGATAAAACAAAGTGCAGTGTCATAGGACGCCACCTTCATTATATGATTATTTAGCAGATTAAGTTAGGGTAGAATTACTCATTAGTCTTAATTAGGCTAGATTGTAATTTACATAAAGTACCTATTCACTTGTTACTTTATACAAACAAAAAATTGCTTGGCATGGTTCTCCTTTAAGATTGAGAGTGACCAAATGCGGAGTGGTGGACTTCACACACCCATAAGAAATTTTATTCAAAGAAATCTCATTCATGTAGGTCTGCTCACCAATTTTTTTGTTTCGTTGTTTAAGCAAGTGATAATTATTTTATAATTCGCACACAACTTTAAAAAAATTGCCGTGCCTGTGATCATCCTACCTATGCATTAAAGTTCAGGATTCGATTACGATTCCATTCCAGTTTCAGTGGAAGGGTGTAGTCTGTAGATACCGGCTGACTTATATTCTTATTATCATCATCATCACCAATACTGTTCCATTCCTGAATTACATATGAAGCGACTATCCTAACATGTTCTGTATAGAGTTGGAGATATCCATAGGTATGGATATGGAGATAACAGTGGTCACTTACCATCAGGTAGATTGCAAGCTCGATTGCAGTCGATTGCAATCGTATAAAAATCTCTTTAAGTATATCTACTCTAATACAGACTTAAAACTAAGTTTAGATTTTCACAAAAACTCAATTTTATTAAGTACATACCCTATATCATCCTCAAAAGATACTTTGTCCCGTTCAAATCTAAGTTTAAGATAGTTTTCAAGTAAATATAATAAATCTTCGGCATATTTCAATTTTTGGATTCTCGATACATTCTTCACTTACCCTCGTCTAAATGTCAAAAGCATTTTTCACTTATGACACAAAATTTATTATAGAGTTTTGTTGGTTTAACCCGTCAGGCATTATAAGTCAGAAATTCGTAAATAATATTGTTAAATTATCTATAGCTGCAAGCCTATAATAGTAAAAGAAATAATTGGCCAAGTGCAAGTTAACTCGCACCTGAACGGTTCTGTACCAGTATTTATTAAAAATATGTTTAGTATTTGTTATTTAGTAAATGTCTACCTTTCATTTATATAATATAGGAGCAGCAGACGAGCATACAGTCCACCGGATGGTAAGTGGCTACTGCCGCCCATGAACATCTGTAATCAACCCCAGATAGGATTAGATATTCCTACCTGAGGCCGGCTACAGATGCGCCGCTACCCCTGAGGACTAAGCTGGAACGCCTCGGAAAAGTCTGTCTCTCTTACCACACCCTTCAAACCGGAACACAGCAGCGTCTAACACTACCACTACCATTAAATTCTACCTATTACGGTTCAATACCCTTTAATTACGGAACCCTCAAAAGTTGTAGCTGATAGTTGAAGTGCCTAATTCTATATTAAATAAATACATTCCACTTCATTTGATTAGCCTATATTATATTACGGGTAAATTTTGTTCAGTTGTAAGGGTGAATTTTGTTCACTTGTAAGCGGGAAAACTATAAACATAGTCTATGATACGACGTACCTAGCTGTTATTTAGCTGAAAATTCCCTTCAAAATTGGGTCAAGCGTTCCCAAAGACTATCCTTATTAAGTGTGGTAAGGGAGACATACTTTTCCAAGGTATTCCAGCTTAGTCCTCAGGGATAGCAACGCAAATATTGCCAAGCTCAACAGAAATCTAATCTTATCGCGGGTTTATTACTATCAATGGACAGCAGTAACCACTTACCATCAGATCGACTACTACTTAAATTACGAAAAAGGTGTATTTCCATTGAAAGATTTGAATCTCCACACACCACATACATTGTCCTCATCATCTGCCTTTCCCGCCATAATCCCCCTTTATAGTACCACGTATCAAGTCCTATATTTAGCTGAAAATTCCAAAATTGGGTCAAGCGTTCCAAAGATTATCCTTATTAAAGCTTACATTTTGCTATCGTTATGCGGTAAACTAGTTAGTACAAAGTAAGTGAAATAAGGAAAAGAATGGCGAGCACTCCATCATGTGGAGGAAACTGTCCAGCTAAGATGTATTTCTTCCGGAATCTTGTTTTACTGCTAGTTGGGTTAATTCTGAAAGATTGTTATGTAATACTAGGTTTTATCCTTATGTTAGAACCCTCTGTGGGTTGACTTTTTTATAATATAGGAGTAGCAGACGAGCACGCAGTCCATCTGATGGTAAATGCCTGCCGCCCATGGACATCTGTAATCAACTACATACAGGATTGGATACTCCTACTTGAGGTCAGCCACAGATGCGCCGATTCCCCTGAGGACTAAGCTGGAACGCCTCGGAAAAGTATGTCTCTCTTACCACACCCTTCAAACCAGAACACTGCTGTTATGAGGCAGGAGTATGGTGGTGTAAACACCGGCAGGACTACCACTGCATCTATTTCTGTCTACTAACAACAGTGTTATTGTTCCTTCACCGTTTAAGCAATTGAATTAATGTCTAATACGCACATAATTTTGAAAAATCATAGATATTCCTGGGATTTGAACATGTACCTCCGTACGAGAGGTAGAATTTCTTAACCACTAGGCTATTGCTTTAATTTTTCACAATATTTCCACATAAATACTACCGCGCTCCGAGCAACGTTAATGCGTGAATGTGCCGCTTTATTGCGCAGTAAATTGTAATTAATGATTTTGTATTAAATTTTTAATTTTTCTGCGGTTTCGTTATGTACTTCAGTGAGCATTTAATACGCACATAACTTTGAAAAATCATAGATATTCCTGGGATTGGAACATCGACCCTCCATATGAGAGGTAGAATTTCTTAACCACTAGGCTACTGCTTTAATTTTTCACAATATTTCCACATAAATACTACCGCGCTCCGGGCAACGGTAATGCGTGAATGTGCCGCTTTATTGCGCGGTAAATTGTAATTAATGATTTTGTATTATTTTTTTATTTTTTCTGCGGTTGCGTTATGAACTTCAGTGAGCATTTAAGCCTATTTGATATAAAGGTTCGCCACTATGGTGGGAACTTGATTAGATGTAATTGTTTTTGTCCCAGTGTTGGGCATAGGTTTCTTCCCAAAACTGGGGCAAAGTGAAAACATACTCTACCATGCTGGTCTAATGCGCGTTGGAAGGTAGGTAAGATTTTGGAGGGACTGAATAGTATTTATAGTACTAAATAGGACAAAACAAAGGAGTAGGCTCAAAATAAGTAAGACTAGAAAAAGCCTGAGGACGACGTTGGGACTTCTTATATTAGTACCTTTACGATAACCTTCAAATCAAACCACAATTTTTCACAATTACTAAAAGGCAATTGTGATGGTGACAATAGTATCATACAAAACATGTGACAACATAAAAATTACAACACAGTTATTATTTTTTACGAAGTAAAAATGTATGAGAAAAATCACCAAATCGTATAAAATGAAAGAAAAACACATCCCTCTCATTACGTCTTCATTATAAGAAAAGAAAAGGAACAAACGTTGAAATAAAAAATGTTTAATATCGTGTCTTTCTCCAAAAGTATCAATTTCCAGATCATTACGGATTCATGCGAGTATAAGATCTTATAATTTGAACATCAAAGGACCGTACAAAGAATTGTTACGAAGTTTCTTTGTTATTTTCTAAAAGTTTATAAGGTAAGGCTTAAGATTCTGTCAGAGACTAAAGTGAAAACTGAAACGTTGTTATCCTATAATGAAATAACGAGAATATTTTATATTTTCAAAAAGTTTTAAGAAATAAACTTGCAGTCCTCATGATGCTAAGCCAAGTAAATAATGCTACTGCCCATGCCCATATACACAACTCCATACAGAACAGAAGATCCAAATGATACTTCTGAGGACTAAAATAATAACTGAGGACTAAGCTTCGAGACTTACATAAGAGTGTGGACTCTTCCGTCGAAACGCAAGAAATGCTTCATGTTAAGAAGAGATGTAGCGATGGTACCTACCAAGACGAAGCTATTAGTTTTCTTACCTTTAAAAAAAAATCCGGTATTTTAGGGGACATCATTCGGGTCCCAGTGCTGGGCACGAGTCACCTCTTAGAGTGAGAATTTTAGGTCATAGTTCGCGCTGGTTGAGTGCGAATTGGTAGACATAACATTCCTTTCAGAATATTTTTCTCCAAAATATCTGCATGTAAGTTTCCTCACTATGTTCTCCTTCACCGTTAAAGCAAGTGATAGTAATTTCTAATACCCACATAATTGAAATCTAAGGGACATCACTATTTAGTAGAGAACGTGAATAGTCAGTTACAGAACATCAGTTTTAAAGCACACGTGAACAGTCAGTTTAATCTCACAGATTTAATTAGATCCAACTAAGTTTACAAAATTTAATTCAAGTACAACTCACATTATGGCGGCAGTACGTTTTATTAATTGCAGCGCTTAATTAAAATTATGACAAATTCTGAGGACTCATTTCGTTAATTATCTGGCTTTTCACTTGGAGGTGTTGTTCGTGAGGATTATAAACTTGGCACTCGAAATTAACTGAAAATAACCGAAGAAAAAAATATGTCAAAATATGGACACCTGAGATCGATTCCTGATAAGATAATTAGATTTGATTCCTACTGAAAGTTAACTACAGATGTGTTGCGATCCCTGAGGGCCAAACTCGTATGCCTTAGAAAAGTATGTCTCCTTTACCCTTACGCTTCACCCCAGAACACAGCAGCGCTTAACACTACAATTATAAAGCAGAAATAGGTGTGGCGGTGGTGCCGCCGGAGTTGAACCACAAAGGGTTCTATTGCCTTCTACTGGAAGACGACCACAGATGAGTTGTCACTCCTACAAACTAAAGTGATTGGATCATATATACATCAGCCAGCAGTCAGTCATCAGCAGAGCTCTTTCTGCTTAAATCTGTTTGGCAAGTCATAATAATATAGTACATAATAAGAGAAACCCCGATTTCATACCAACTCAATTTATTATATCTTTTATTCACGATTTTCCAAATTGGTCGCGCTGACCTCAAACACTGCATCCACATAAATGATGGAGGTATAAATAATAATACTCATATGTGAGGATCTGTAAAATAATGAGAGATATTTATTCAAGCATTACGCCGTGTCTGCTGGCCGGTGGAATTAACAAAATGGAATTAATGTGGGTCGCAGCTCACAGCTTGAGTAACGGAGGCGTGGTGCGTGTTCTAGCGGGTTATTTAGCGATTATTGCTTAAGTTCTGACTTTTAGCGTATTATATTAATTTACCTACGTGAATTTGCTGTAGCACTATAGATTTGCCATTTATTGTGGTGCAAAATATTTGTGCTTATTTGATGATGATGGCGACTGGTATGTAACGGAACACACTATAGTGACGTGACATGCATGGATTCCAGGTTTTAATCTCGGTTTGCTAATCCTATCGTCCTATTTCTAACGTAAATCAGTTATTAGCTTCACGGTAACCCAATAACTAATCCACACTGAGTAAGAGGGTGGATACCGGCTAACTTATATATGAAGCTACTACCTTAGTCTCAAGAGTGCCAAGGCTATGATCGCCTTTAAGTAGAATCTGTGGAAATGTGGAATTTGTGTGATTATAAGCATAAAACGTATTTACTTAATATTTTATTATATAATTCAACATCATAAACCTCATATCAGTTGTATTAACTAACTCAAAACATAAACTCGCTCGCGCTTATATCTCGCGCCAGCTGCAAATCCTCTCCAAATACTGCATCATGTTATAACGAGCGTGCCGAACTTAATTCACAACGCGTTAACTTGTTTCATTCCAAACTATTATTATATATAATCCATTTAACATGGGATATCCTTGGAATCTGGATACTTGGCACTGATAGAACTTTTGTTCAGCTGTAGCAGTATCACAATTAATAATTATCTACAATACACTTTGGTATTGCAGCTGACTTTATATTACTACGAGTATGTATATTAAGTTAGTGTAAATTAAGTTTCATGCTACAAAAGTAAATAACGAATGATTACGTTTATGTTTTCTATTTCAACTTTAGTGCCTATTAGAATTATATGGATAGCAACTGACTTTAAAAGGTCATCAAAAAGGGGAAGGGAGGCGGTCAACTAATTGTGATACTGTGTTAGGATTGGTGGGAAGAGTCATAAGCTTGTGACTTATCATTTCAAAATCTAAGGTTATAAAATATGAAATTTTTGATTAAAATAATAATACAAATAATAATTATTACCAACGTTCCATTTTTTACACTTCCATTTAAAATATGTAAGGTAATTCTAGAGGGGAGTGGAAACCCACAAAAGTCCTTGTCAACTATGATAAGAACGGGCAGGAATAAAAAAGGTGAATTTTGGTGACGTAATTTATTTATGGTCCTTAAGTATCGTTTTATGTCGTTTGCATTTATATGTTATTATTTTATGTGTTTATAAAATTGACCAAAAGTAAATAAGCTATTAACACCTTTAAAACGCATTTTTCTTTGATACCTTAAGTAAACATTTACAATGTATCGCTTTCTCTTCCGCTCTCGCTGCCGTCAATAACTTGCGCAAACACCCAATCCTCTTCAATACTGCACCATGTTATAACGAGCGAACCAAACTTAATTCATCACGCGCAAACTTGTTCCATTTCATAATAATCAGGCCTTCGATAGTTTTGGCCTCATAGTGAATAAGCTTTAGCTTCGATATTATTAGTGCCAAAAATGCTTGAAAACGCTTATTAAATCGACATGCTAGATTACATACCTAAGTACTACAGATTATATATAAACAGAAGAAGACTACAGATATATAATGTGTAAGAGCGACCAAAAGTGAGTAAACACTTATCACATTTTAAATGCACTTTGCCTGTGTGCATATTAGATGAAAATTTATTTCAATTTATCGCTTTCTCTTCCGCTCTCGCTACCGTCAATAACTTGCGCAAACACCCAATCCTCTCCAATACTGCACCATGTTATAACGAGCGAACCAAACTTAATTCATCACGCGCAAACTTGTTCCATTTCATAATAATCAGGCCTTCGATAGTTTTGGCCTCATAGTGAACAAGCCTTAGCTTCGATATAATTCGTAGTTTAATGAGTTGTGACGTCACGACTCGTGTGCTTGTAAATTTATTTTAGGATATTTTTATAAAGATTTGGTTTATGTTGCATTATAGTTCATGATTCAAATAAAGTAAGTTTTTTAAATTTAATGGCTTTTAATTATATTTTGATTTTTTATTGTCTAGGTGATTCACTGGATATGAATCAGAACATGAAATCTTAGTAACATAATTAACGGAATTAATTATGCTAAATTTACTTAGTATGCAAGCAACATTCTACAAGTAGCATATTAAATATTTTCTTTACGAGAGAAAGAAAATCCATGGAAATACTAACATTTCTCTAAATATTACATTATCTCACAGATTAAGTAAGTGTAGCGATAATTTAATTGAATAATAACAGAAAAAAATCTTTTGTTAAAAGTTACTCAAACATTTATTATTAAAATAGGAAATATAATTATGTTTAGCAAAACATCTCAATTACGATCCTTCCGCTGACACTGACACCACACCCTATCCACACACTACAGCAGTGCTGAACTTAGTTCACCACGCTCTAAATACCGCTTTCACCGCTCTCCCAAACTTATATCGTCAGTCGTGCCCCTGACGTTTCATACAACTAAAAGGTTTAAGAGTTAATTTCATTAAAATAACATAGAAAATCGTGTAACTAAGTGATCTAAAAGGTATGTACGACCGTGTCAAATGTCATACAATCCACCTGATGAAAAGTTGCTACTGCCGCCCATTGATATCTGTGATAAACTCCAGATAAGATTGAATTCCTACCTGAGATCGGCCACATGCGTTACTCTAACTACCCTAAAGGAATAAGTTGGAACGTTTTGGAATAAGTATGTCTCTTACCAATCTTTTAAAATGAACACAGCAGCGCATAACATTTTATTATAATACTTCTAGGGGTAGCAGACGAGCGTCCAGTCCACGTGATGGTAAGGGGCTACTGCCGTCCATGTACATTTGCAATCAACCTCAAACATTTTAGTCGCCTCTTACAACAGGCAGGGGATACCGTAGCCCTATTCTAGTCCCGGAACTACAGGGACAAACCTACCGTACCAGAACACAGCAGCTCTTAACTGCTCTTATTAGGCGGTGTTGCTTTCTTAGTCGAACGACAGTCACAATGAATGATATTTATAATTTCATTTATGAAAGCGCGTATGATTTACGAAAACCCAACCACACCCAACTCTCTACATATATTATGTTACGCGGTTGTGCGTGCTTCACTCATATTAATCAAACCTCATTTTATTTACAATGTAGTTTACGTTTATAAATCTGTATTCATAACAGCATTAAATATCAAGTGGGAATCGGTACGATCGCTACATTACGTATTAAAATTGCATCAACGTATCGCGGGTTTGACGGGCGAGGTTGCAACTAAAGGGTTTATTGCCTTTATGTTGCAGAAATGTAAACTTTGTTGCCTTATAACTTTTCCCACTGCTCGGGATGATTGGGCAGGATGAGGTATGGAGAATTACGTGAATCAAAATAGATTTTGTAGCCTGTATACTAGGTATATTTAAGTCCTTACACACAAATATCCGCTCATAAAAATATACATTATCGCACGGCCAGTCTAGTGCCTGTATATTATATGGGACTAACTTTTTTTTAAGTTTTGCACACACGCGGTTATAAAAATGCATACTAACGCATAGTCAAACAAGAAACTATGTAGTTCAGTACAAATACATTTCTTTTCTTTTTGTTTAAAAATATGTTTCAAATAAAAAAACAAACAGAAATTTTAACCGTCTATATTTATTATTGTTTTTCAATAATAAAACATAATAGTGTTTGGCAATATTTGTGTAAAATAAAATTCCTACCCCCAAGGGGATCAGTTACCATAACTATCTGATGCGTAAAGGGTCCGAGTTCGATCCCGGCGAGACTGATATCTAAGTAATGGATTTAGATATCTGTTCTGGGTCTTGGTGTTTGTGTGTGTCCATCGCACCTACGACACAGGGAATTTTGGTATGGGACTGCGAGTGTAAAAAAAAAAAAAGTGTAAAAATAAAAAAAATCGAAGATTTTCAGACTAGTTGGTATTCAAATCTAGTAGTAATATGGTTTACATAGATTTACGAAGCATTAATATCGAGTGGCAATCACTACGAACTAAATTAACTATTCAAACTGCATCAGCACGAGCTTACGTCAGCGGACTAACGATTTTAGGTGATTGGCGTTTTGATAGCCTATTACTTCCATAATTTAGACGTATCCCACGAAACCTCATATACCATCATCGTAATCAACTAATTACTGTCCCACTGCTGCGCACTGGTCTCCTCTCGGAATGATAAGGATTAGGTTATAGTTAACCGCGCTGGCCAAGTGCGTATTGACTTATTAGTAGTAGTAGTAGTAGACTTCCCATACTTTTGTTTTTTTTCGATTGCTCAGATATGCAGGTTTCCTCCTTCACCGTTAAAACAAATGATAATTAATTTCTACTTTTCTAATACGCATATAACATTCAAAATGTGAAACAGAGGTGCGTGCCTGGGATTCAAACACCGGACCCTTCGATCAAGAGAATCTTAACCACTAGACTATCCGTCCAACCGTTTAGGCTGTAAGACGTGACAAAACATGAGACATATGCACCTATATTTGTAAATACATGCGTAAGAAGAATTACTTTCCCCATTTGGTTAAAATTATTTTACCTGACAATTACCAATAATAAATTTGTAAAAAGACTTGTCTTGACTGACTGACTGATTCATCATCGAAGAGCCTAAAGTACTAAAGATAAAACCCTGAAATTTGAACAATAAGTTCCTTTTTTGATGTATGCACCTGGAAGGATTTTTTGATAATCTACCCCTGAGGGGTTATACTCGTACAGCAGGAGCCGAAAATTTGTATAAAAATCCGACAATTTTGAAGTTAGCTTTCTAAAACTTAGTATTCGGCTTTCTAGTTAAAAATAATAGTACGTCAATTTCATCGTTTTTGGAAAATCGACCCTAAGGGGATAAAAAACGGTTATCAGTTTATATGATATCATGCCGTGTGGTGCCGGCTGCGAATAGCACCACTCCCTCTCTTCCCGTGGATGTCGTAAGAGTCGACTAAGGGACAAAAACCAGGAGATGGGCAGCAGCGTCTCTCTGTGAATTTACCACCATACTGCGGTCACCAACACGCACAGCCAAGCGCGGTGACTATGGCAACAACCCCCTAATGGCAGCTGCAACAAAACCCCGGCCCCCAGTCCCCGGCAGCCCCGCTATTCCTGGCTACGGTAGCGGTCACGGTTACGGCGGGGCAGGGGGTGCTAAGAATCTCCGGCAGAGATCGGGCTACCATAAACGACGACTGCTGCACCTGGCAACATATAACACCAGGACTCTGAGGAACGATGAGAAGATATATGAGCTGGAAGAAGAGATAGGCAAGTTAAACTGGAGTATTATAGGGTTGTCTGAAGTCCGAAGACAGGGGGAGGACTCGACGATCCTAAAATCCGGTAACTTGCTCTATCACCGAGAGGGCGAACATCTGTCCCAAGGTGGTGTCGGGTTTATCGTCAACAAATCCCTCGTCAACAACATAGTGGAGATCAAGAGTGTGTCGCCAAGGGTAGCATACCTTATACTCAGAGTATCTAAAAGATACTCGCTGAAGGTCATACAGGTATATGCGCCGACATCGACACACTCCGACGACGAGGTTGAGGTTATGTATGAGGACATATCAAAAGCCATACATACCTCAAAATCGTACTTCACGGTTGTGATGGGGGACTTCAATGCAAAACTAGGTGTCCAATATGGCGATGAGTCGAAGGTGGGGCCTTTTGGATTTGGTCATCGGAACCATCGAGGCCACTTGCTGGCTAACTTTTTGGAAAAGGAAGGATTCTATATGATGAACTCCTTTTTCAAGAAGAAGCCCCAGAGGAAGTGGACCTGGATGAGTCCCGATGGTACTACCAAAAACGAGATTGACTTCATATTGGCGGACAAACGGCATATATTTAACGATGTCTCTGTGATCAATAGGCTTAAAACCGGAAGCGATCACCGGATGGTTAGAGGCACGTTAAATATCCAAGTCAAGCTGGAACGGTCCCGCCTTATGAAGTCGATACTTCGTCCAACACCTTGCCAGGTCCAGGGCTCTGAAGACTTTCGACTCGAGCTCGATAATCGTCTGCGATGCCTAGAACGTTGCGTAGATGTTGACGATATTAACACCAAGTTGGTAGAAACTGTCCGTGAGGTGGGGTCGAAGTATTACCAGACCGCCTCCAAAAGAACAACTCAAAGGCTCTCAGCCCATACACTCGGACTTATGGCAGAGCGGCGGGCAATGTGTGTGCAGTCTCCGGCTTCACTGTCTAAGTACAGGCGGCTCAACGCACAGATCTTTAATAGAATGCGACACGACTTGCGCCTCTCTAATGCTATTCGCATTAAAGAGTGCATTGAGCGAAATAAAGGCTCCAAAGTCTTCGCAAGGGATCTGCGGGTTGGGCAAAGCTTGCTGACGCAGCTGAGGACGGATGCCGGCACCACAGTTGCCACGAGGCCTGAAGTTCTGAGAGAAATTGAGAAGTTCTACGGACAGTTATATACCACTTCGCGTGCGCCTCTACGACCTGTCTTTGACAAGCGAGCCACGCTAACCCGGCACTATACCGAAGATATCCCGGACGTCAGCCTTTACGAGATAAGAATGGCCCTCAAACAGCTCAAAAACAACCGAGCCCCTGGCGAAGACGGAATAACAACGGAACTGCTAAAAGCAGGTGGCAAACCGATTTTAATAGCACTCCAACAGCTATTCGATTCCGTCATTAGCCAGGGTATAGCACCGGAGGCGTGGAGCAAAAGCGTGGTGGTACTGTTCTTAAAAAAAGGCGATACGTCTTTGTTGAAGAACTACAGGCCCATTGCGCTTTTGAGCCATGTCTACAAAGTGTTCTCGAGGGTCATCTGCAATCGAATAGCTCGCAGGCTTGACGACTTCCAGCCTCCCGAACAAGCCGGCTTTCGAAAAGGCTTTAGCACCATGGACCACATACACACGCTGCGGCAGGTGGTACAGAAGTCCGAGGAGTACAACCTGCCGTTGTGCGTGGCTTATGTGGACTATGAGAAAGCCTTCGATTCTATCGAGACGTGGGCGGTATTGGAGTCACTCCAGAGGTGCCAGATCGACTATCGATACATCGAAGTGTTGAAGTGTATGTATAAGGCAGCCTCAATGACGATCCGATTACACGACAGAAGTACGAACCCCATCCAAGTGCAGCGAGGTGTGAGACAGGGTGACGTATTGTCTCCAAAACTGTTTACCGCTGCACTGGAGGACGTGTTCAAACTGATGGAGTGGAAAGGATTCGGCATCAACATCGATGGCGAATACATCACTCACCTTCGATTCGCAGACGATATCGTCATCATGGCGGAGTCGCTGGAGGACCTCAATACCATGCTCAATGACCTCTGTGACGCCTCTCAACGGGTAGGTCTTAAGATGAACATGGACAAGACGAAGATCATGTCTAACGTCCATGTCACACCCATGCCGGTCGTTGTAGATGGCGTCACACTCGAAGTTGTTGACGAATACGTTTACCTGGGACAGATAATCCAGATGGGTAAGTCCAACTTCGAGAAAGAGGTCACTCGTAGAATCCGACTCGGTTGGGCAGCGTTCGGGAAATTGCGTGACATCTTCTCATCCAAGATACCTCAGAGCCTGAAGTCGAAGATGTTCGAGCAGTGTGTGTTGCCAGTGATGACGTACGGTGCCGAGACGTGGTCTTTCACTGTGAGCCTTATACGAAGACTCAAAGTCACTCAGCGAGCTATGGAGAGAGCTATGCTCGGTATTTCCCTACGCGACAGAATTCGTAACGAGGAAATCCGTAGGCGAACGAAAGTTACCGACATAGCTCTCAAAATAAGCAAGCTGAAGTGGCAATGGGCTGGCCACATAGTTCGCAGGACCGATAACCGGTGGGGTCGGAAGGTCCTCGAATGGAGACCACGTCTCGGCAAAAGGAGTACAGGACGCCCCCCGACCAGGTGGACTGACGACCTGAAGCGGACGGCGGGAAACCGCTGGATGCAGACGGCCCAAGACCGGTCGGAGTGGCGCAGACTAGGGGAGGCCTATGTCCAGCAGTGGACCAGTAAAGGCTGATGGATGGATGGATGGATGGATGTTAGGATTGATATGTACCAGTTGCTGGTAAAAGCTAACACAATACAATTACACATCTATTCATTTCACTGACCTTTATAAGGGCAATTCGTGTAAATATCAAACTTACTTAGAATCAAAAATATGATATCAAAATAAACGAAATGAGATCAAAGTAACTAGAAACAATAGAAATGATAAATGTCTACACATTTATTATGATATACTAGGTAAGTTAAACGCTTGACTGGCGAATTTTAATAAGTTTCGCCCTTTTAGCTACTCGTATCATAAGGAGTGAACTGGAAAAAAATGGCAATGAACTAGAAAAATAATGTCCGAGTTGAAATCGTAAGCGGAGGGTTCCGTACCACCAAATTTTCATTGACTTTCATTTATTTATTTTAACACGTGTTATCTTAGTAGCCATACAAGTAAGTGCATTGTAAAAATTTAAACTGACTACTTATTTATCTAATATAATTATTATATTAGATAAATAAGTAGTAGTTATTACTATCGGTTTAATAGATAAAGCGAACACGCAGAAATATAATGGTTTCATCTACGGCGACCCCCATTTATTTTAAAGTTAAGATATAGCCCTATAACATGCGAACAGATAGCGGAGGCTTAGTATAAGGGTCCCATTTCAACCTTCTAAGTAACCCTAAAATTATGAAAACAAAACCTCCATTGTTTAAAAACATACCATATGCTACTCCCAATTAAGATAAATCCAGGACACCTCATATGTGGGTGTGTTCTGTAAACTTTATTTATTTATTTTATTTCCATTTAATTCAGACATAGTCCATATTTTGTTAGTATTTACATTGTACTTAGAAACCTATGTTAGTAAAATTTATTATAATTAAAAATAAGAAATAAAAAGTAATAATAATAAATAACAAATATGACAATACAACTAAAATTATTTTCTATGCGACATTCCCGCGGAGATCACGTGCACCATATTCCAGTGGCTCATTATTGGGCTGTTGATCTTATTACTAATGACGCTTACGAGGCTGTTGGTGCTGCCAGTCACACGTCGCATCAGGGATGCGATCCTCTTGCGTATGATCGCATAGAAATCATCTACACGCGCTTCAGTAAACATTCCTGATGCACTGCAGTAACGTGGCAGCCCCATCACAGTCATTATAGATGACGTCACGCGAACGAAGTCGCATGTACAGCTTGTTTATATTATTGTCACAAAATTGCCAAATTCAACTTCATTTATTATTGACACAGTTATTCCATACGTCCTTCAGAGTTCAAATGTCAATTGAGAAATGCCTAGATTTTAGATATTTCGTTTTGAATATTTTCGAGAACAATCATTTTTCATTTAGGCAAAATTACGATGTCAAGTTTATATTGCGTGCATCACGCTAGAATAATTTGACGAGGGTACCATCAAAAAGTTTGTCAAAATTTCTGTGATGTTACTGAAGGTATAGGAAAATAAAAATACTTAGGGTACTTTTTTATATAAACACAGATGCATTAAGTGACCACTCTCGTTCTCAATCAATTATTGTCCCATTGGGCACGGGTCTCTTCTGAGGATAAGACCACATTCCACAGCATTAGTCAAGTGCCAATAGATAGACTTCACAAACCTTTGAAGTTAAGTCTTTTTGTCTGATTCACATGTTCGCAAAAAAGAGAGACAAAACATTAAGCGCCATTTTGTCAATTTAGACATTTAATGTTACGTTACTGACACTATAGTTCTGATATAATCCGCTAGGGGCGCTGATTGGAAATTGTATGGGCAATATGTAAGCAAATACCAAAACAGTCATATTTGTCAAAACGTAAAAACTCATGGTAAGGGTAAAGTGAGTTGTTTAGATTTCGTCACGATGTTTTCCTTTACCTTTATAGCAAATTATAATTACTTTTAAATGCGCATAGCTTAAAAATGTGATGTGCGTGCCTCGAATTCAAGCTTTTGTTAATTTACTATACGCGTGGTGTAGCAGTTACCATACTGACACGCAGTGGATTTCAGTTCGATCCCCGGTCAAACAAATAATATTTAAATGATGAATTCAAAAATTTGTTTTGAAGCTAGATATTTGACACAAAAAACCGGTGGCTATGAATAGAGGAAGCGTCATGCATACCACGCAAAGCTACACTAAGATACGCTAGAACATTAACCTTCGTAGTCGAGTAAAAATACTCCTTCCTTTTTGGTATATCAATTATGTATAAAACAATAACAGTAGTACGTGGCGAAGTAAATTACAACTAGGAAGTAAAAAGAAAAGAATCGAGAAACCCAGATACAAAGCTGAATACAAAGCGAGGTCTAAAAGGAATATTAAAACTCGGAATGTACTGGAATTAACATCGCTGATGCAAAGAATTGTTACAAAAGGATTGCTCGTAAAACGGTTAGTTCTTATATCCATATTAAATGAATAAGGCTGTAAGGTAATTTAATATAGTGAAATGTATCGTAATGTAACCTTAACGCAACGTGATGATTGTAACGTGATGTGATGTGACGTAACGCGACGTAACGTTAGGAGACGTAAGTTGATTGGACGTGTCAAAGCTGTAAGGTAATTTAATACAGTGAAATGTATCGTAACGTGACGATATTAACGCAATGTGATGAATGTACTGTGATGTGATTTGACGTAACGCGACATAACGTGAGAAGACATAATTTATTTGACGTGACGTGCCGTAATGCGATGTGGTGTAATGTTGTCATTGTCAATCTTTACTGTTCCACTAGGCATGCGTCTTTCGTAGAGTTTCGTATAGGTTTTTTTTAAATTGTTTTTCTTTATAGTTTAAAAAAATTAGATTTTGATAATTTTACTTTCGTTTTAAAAAGTACTTAGAGGGTATTTATATTATGAAATTAATTTCAAGTTGAATTTAGATACAAGAGCAAAGAAGTAACTTCGCTGATTAAGTTACATATCAATGATTAAACTCGAAGGCTTTTAATGTAAAAGCCTTACAAGACTCTTGAAAGACTCGTGAATCGGTAGTGTTCAAATAAATCATTCTCCAAAGTTTCGCAGTTTCAGAAATTAGGGGATCGTCACTTCTAATTCGGATTTAAGTTATAGATGGTAGGTTTGACCTATTTCTCAAATAAACAAAAAAAACAAACAAACGCTTTCTACACTCACAGCCCCACACTAGGATTCCCTGTGTCGTGGGTGCCATGGACACACACATAGACAAATACATAATCACCCAGACCCAGAAACAGAAATCTAAATTCATTCAGATATCTGTCTGGCCGGGGATCGAACCCGGGACCCTTTGCGCATCAGACCGATATGATGACCGCTCCGCCACGCGGGTCGTCAACCTACCAATTGTCACCAGACGCCAAATGTTACCTATAGTGACATGGTTTGAGTAATTAATATACTATCACATTTTAAATCTATCTACAACTTGGGGTCGACCTCAATCGTTGCTATTCCTGTGGCGTAAGTGGGAATACCTCGATTATCCTTTGAAGGTGGTAGAACCCTTTGTGGTTCGACTCCGGCGGCACCACCGCCACACCTATTTCTGCCTAATAACAGCAGTGTTAGGCGCTGCTGTGTTCTGTTTTGAAGGGTGTGGTAAGGAAGACATACTTTTCCAAAGCGTTCTAGCTTAGTCCTCAGGTGTAGCGGCGGATCTGTGGCCGAACTCAGGTAGGAATATCTAATCCTATCTGGGGTTGATTACAGATGTCCATGGGCGGCAGTAGCCACTTACCAACAGGTGGGCTGCATGTTCGTTTGTGACTTCTATATTATATAAAAAAAAAAAACCTTCAAAACATAACACAACAACGCTGAACACTGTTATTAAGTAGAAATAGGTGTAGTGTTGGTGCCATCGAAGTCGAATCACAAAGAGTTCTATTTCAAATATTTTAATTTTTACCTTAGATGGTAACAAACAGAAAACGTATCATATGGCAACCACTTTTAATATCCAACTTTGAGAAAAACATCGTAAGGAATATACTAAATTCTAATTTAAGGATATCCTATAGATATAAGAACAAAATAAATATTAGCGATGTAATATGAGTTTTTGGAACTAGTTACGAAAAAATCTACAAAATCTTGCTTAACTTGATATTTAATTTTATCTTCATAATCAAAATATTCCTACGCTAGTAATAATAACATGCTCCATTTGTACAAAGTAAATATGTGTTCTACTTAAATTATACGCTATATTTTTTTACTCGAAATTAGCAAATCTATTACATCAATTTTTTTTTGCTTAGTAACACAACGCTTTTTAGGTAATAAACGAAAATGTTTGGAATTCGCCCTAAGATTTTTTACTTGGTAATTATACTTTTTTTTTTTTTGTTTACGAGGGGGAAACCTTCAAAAGGTACCCAGTGTCGTGGGAGCGACGTAGGGTTATGTGGGATTCTTACCGCACTAAAACCCCCCCGGTGGCCGTCCTCGGCGCTGCGTAGAGGGCTCCGGGATCTCCAAAGGAACACAACCGGAGCCCTCTTAGCGCGTTGCCCCGTCGGGCTCCGCCCAGGTGAGCTTGGCGCTCGCCATACCGTCTGGTGCATACGACGGTATGCGACCACACATATCGCCGTTCTTCCCGGGGCCGCTGGCTGGGCGGGTCGAGCTCCCACTCTTGCCACCCGCAACCCCGGAAGCCCCCTTTTAGTCGCCTCTTACGACAGGCAGGGGATACCGTAGCCCTATTCTGGTCCAAAGGTAATACAAACTCACCTGGGCGGAGCCTGAAGGGGCAGTGCGCTGAGAGGACTCCGGTCGCGTTCCTTTGGAGATCCCGGAGTCCTCTACGCAGCGCCGAGGACGGCCACCAGGGGGTTTTAGTACGGTTAAAGTCCCACATAATCCCGGGTTGCTCCCACGGCACCGGTTACCTTTTGAAGGTTCCCCTCGAGAAGGAAAAAAAAGATGCGATTGCCAGATTGCCACTTTTGAAATCTAAGATGTTTGCTTCATATGTAAGTCAGTCGGCATACATACCCTTTCACCGAAACGAAGCACAGCTTCACTCTAGAAATAGGTGTGACAGAAACAAACTAATTTCACTACCTTGTAAATATTTCAAGCTAAATTACACAGTTAAGTGATTCTACGCCTCGGGGAATGGTGCTAACGCGAGAAATCTGAAGTAGGTGAAGGTTATTTATAATAGCATTACAACGAATTCCGGGCCAAAATTTCATTATAGTTCATAACAAGAGCGGCATTAACTAACTAATGAAACTAACACTAACTAACCGATTGCACAGTTTTACTAGTGGGTCTAGAAGCGGGTAATGTTACAAAGTTCTTTATACAAGGGAAATGATCATAGAAAAGGGAATTTTGGAAATTCATCTCTCTAGGGGAAATATGTTGTTACCCATCAGGACTAAGTTGACACACCTCGCATAAGTATGTATCCTTTACCACACCCTTCAAAGCGGAGCTCACTAGGTAATTTTACACAAAGTTCTTTATACGATGTAGATAAGCAAGCAGAAAGGTTTTTTTAGAAAGTCGACTCTTTAAGGGTTAAACAGGTAAAAAAACTATAATGTATTTTTTTTCAAATTAAATTACTAATTTTACAGTAATTACTAATTTTCGAACTACAGAGGATATTTGAAGGATGTGATAAAAGAGGCACACCTAAACGAGGTGTTCTAACTTAGTCCTCATCCCTAGCAACCTTAGGTAGGAATTTTATCTTATCGGGAGTTGATTACATATGACCATTACAATTTGAAGGTGGTAGAACCCTTTGTGGTTCGACTCCAGGGGCACCACCGCCACACCTATTTCTGCCTTTAGACCCCAGGTAGTAATATCCTATTTGGGGTTGATTACAGATGTCCATGGGCGGCGGTCCAGTATAAAAAAATGGGCAATAACCACTCATATTATGTAAACTGCATGCTTATATGCTACTTCAACATAAAAAAAAACTTCAAAGCTTTCATAACAAAACGAAAGATAGCACGAAGAAATAAAACAATTCCACCAAATATCAAATTGCCCAAAGAAACGGAATAACACCAAAGGGACATATTACGTCGAAACGCATTTGTCACCAGATTCATCTGACAAATTCACGGGAACCCTCCGAGGATAGGATGATCCGTGTCCTGTAAATCATTCGGGATGACTGATGACGTCATATCGAATTTTTGTAACCAAATTGATATCTCTCGTCCTCGTCTCCACCCACGAACTTTTATTACCCAACTACGGACGGATGCTTTTTGGGCATATGTATGTATATATGTATGTATGTACGTATGTATGTATGTATGTATGTTTGTATGTATGTGTGTATGTATGTATGCATGTATGTATGTCTCATTCTTTAGCACCTACTGCAGTCAAAAGTTTTGAATTTTACGTTGTTGGATGCCTAAATCCTTTTCCTTCTAAGATTTTCGAGTCTACCACTGAAAAATGATCAAATGGCATGACCTATAAGGTCAACTCATGTCATTTCACACATTAAATGTAATTTTCTATACAATCGTCCGTTACAAGGCTGACCTAATTCCTTTTGATTAAATTCGGAAATATCCGGTTATATCCGGAAACATTCCTAACAGTAATGATTAAATGCAGGGCATCAAGTATGGGATCTGGTCCTTCGAGCCGGATTCCAGCAAGTGGATATGGAATATAAAGGATTGAAGGGCTCTGCGGGATCCCCAAATCGTTTTATATTAAGCCGAGGATGTCACGTCACCCTTTTTAATGGCGATTTCTGCTGACACCAACCTTAGACCTTTGTCTCACCGTTTGAGAGGTCTTTATGTTTTATGGAAATTTTGGGATTAAAAAAATTCGCTATATGTAACATTTTGTTTTTACTAATCTCATGGATATGTGGCCGACCCAGTGGTCGTCGGAGACCCGGAGTGGAAAGATGAATGGAGGCCCCCTATGTAAAAAGTTGATTTGATTTTACAAAATGACAAATGTGTCATATCGCCATTCGCTTGTGATCCTTGACCTTTTTTCTTTGTTTACTTTTGACGACCTTTTTTAGCGTTTAGGGGCCCCCAAGGATCGGGGGCCGGGGGCAAACCACGCCTTCCAACCCCCTTTAGCCGCTAGGGTGTGTACCAACATATATCTACATGGAACAGGAGTCGTATCTTAGTTGTGGAAATAATTATGGTACAAGCGGTGTAGTAATTAATGAATATTGAAAGAGCAAGTATGGTACCACCGCCACATTTATTTCTAGTGTAAAACAGATTTAGCGAGGGGAAGAATGCGAACTTACGTATGAGACATTCTTATTAGTCCTCAAGAGAGGCAACCCGTCGGTAATCAGCTTCAGATCGAGTACAGAAGTCTACATTATTTATTTATTTTCTTGCACCAAGAAGGTATACCAACAATAAATAAAGGTACAAATTATCACAAGGCACAAATCAAGTGTTACCTCAATTATAGGCGCAAATAACAATGCACAGAGGATAACAGAAAATAATGAAAAATAAGGATTTTAAGTTATTACAAAAATATTACTAATAATGATTAAAAAATAATTCTAGATTGATATTAATTATTTATATACAGAAAAAAAACCATGATTACCAAGTATAATCACTTGTTATTATTTGAATAATTAAATTTTTGATATTTTGACACTAAAAACAAATGGATTCATGCATTTATACTTCGATTTCGTAAAGAATCGAATAATAAAGATAATGATGATGACGATGCTGCGATGATATTAATTATAGTATTTGAAATCTTCGCTTCTCGCTACTCGCAAGTGGTAAGACACCTGACCTAATTTAGGGTCCTAATTAATCATCCCATCAATTTATGCGTCATTATACAGACGATTCAGGTGACATTATCCACCACTCACACTTTTCACTTTGTTGATTTAACATTTTGATTGATTTATTACAAAGAATATGTGTTACAACTTTCCTGGCAATTTTTTATTTAAAAAAATTAACATTTAAGTTTTTTTACAATATAGCATATGAGCATTCTAAACACAACATAAATATAAATTAATTATCACGTGAAGGAAAACATCGTGAGGAAACCTGCATACCTGAGGGATTTATAAAAAAAAATCTCTCAAAGGTATGTGAAATCTACCAATACGCACTTGGCCAGCGCGGTGGACTATGGCCTAATCCTTCTCATTATGAGAGGAGACCCGTGCCCAGCAGTGGAACAGCAATGGGATGGTGATGATATGAACATGCATGTACCTATGTACGTAAGTGGTTTTGTGTATGTACTTTACAATTATTTATGTGTTAAATCGGCGCGAGCAACTTCCAATCCCGTTAAAAATACATTTTGAACCCTTTTTCCCAACGTGCAAAAAGTATGAACAAGTACAGAAACTAAAAAGCCTTCTAATAAATATGTTTTTGTTTTCTTTTAACCAACCGCTCCCCCGTTAAAACCGTCAATTGGGCACAGGCATCTCTCTTAAAGGTAGGAGCTTTCTATTGCGCTGATCCCTTGCAAACCAGAGACCATAATTCACAGCAAGTTACCATAATTTATGATTAAGTAAACCCATAATTAGTTATGTTGACTTACACAAACACGGGGACATCGGGAATAATATTAATCAATGATTGATTACCTCCAATGATTCAGCTTCTGCTTATCATCCCTAAAGGTACAACTCCTTATTTAGTTAACTTGTGTAAGATATAGTAATTTAGGTTTTAAAGGAAGTGTTTGAGACTTACATGAAAGCAATACGTTAAATGAGTAATATATTTACATACAAGATAAGTTTCAATATTTTTAAATGATTATTGTCATCAATTCAATCATATTCAAGTGAAAAAAATCATTTTTAGAAATGTTATTGAATCGGTAGGAAAATAAATACTCCAATTGGAGTTGATCAGATATATTACTATGTCCACAGAAAATACTGACATCTAATCAATAAGCGCGCTATTCCCTACTTAAATTATATAAAAAAATATAAAAAGATAATTAAAAAAAAATCCAGGTAATACCACCATCTCTCACTATCGATATACTACTAATAAAGACGTTATTAGTACTATATCTATGACTCTCGAGATATTTTTCTGCTCCATTGTAGCCACTTAAATCTACCATAGTTTCGAAAAATCGATAACATTAAATTTAAATTGTTATTCTTAATCCAATTTTATTATTAAATCTACTAAACTTTCTTAAAACAGCAATTCGCGCACTGGATTCGAACCCTTGACTCCAAAAGATCATTACCCCTTCCCTCGGAACAGGAAGCTATTAACACAGAATCTGTTAAGTCACGGTCCACATCATAAATTAATATCTATTGATTGATATCGACAATTTCCACTCCAGTTAATCCGTATTAGTTCACGTTATAGACACGCTGACAAGATTACACAGAGTCTTATGGTGGGTTACACAGTAATCGTTTAAAGTTTGCGTTAAAGTTAACTATAACAATAACTTTGGCGATAGCGATACAATTTACCAATTTTGTGTTGCACCAAAGTATTCTTTAGTAGCTTTTACCCGCGGCTTTGCTTGCATTCAGAGGTTTTTATCGAACCTTCAAGAACAGTTTTTTAAGATATAGCTACCCTTAGTTCTTTTCTGAGCCCCTGACAACGTTCATGACAAAATTTCATGAAAATCGGTTATGTAGTGAGGCATGAAAATGTAAAAGAAAAAATCACATTCGTATTTATTATATTAGTTAAGAAGACGTCATTTGTGTTGCTATCATTTTAATGGACGTTTACAGATGCGGAAGTATGGAAAAACAATAACTTTAACCGACCGAAATCGACCGGTTAACGTTAAGCGTTAATTATGACTTCATGTTAACCTTAGCTAAAATAGTGCAACCAATTAAATACTTTACCGTAGATTCGACAGTTGGTTAGGTTTTTGTTAACGTTAAAGTTACACGGTGCTACCCACACTTCGTAAATAATTATTATACTCCACTATATTATTTTCTACTTGACGTTTATACGTCTATTAATTTTCGTACATTTTGACAGTGAATTTAAGATTTAGGTGAAGCCTGTTAGTAATAATGGATCGATCCAGATTTTGCGCACAGTAGGCACAAATTGTCGAATGTCGATCCTTTGTAAGCAAACATTGGATAGATTGGTTATTAATGGTTACGTTCCGATCCGGTAGTAGTTTAAGAAAATATTGTAACTGACAATTTGTAAGTGCCGCCGTTGGCCTATACAAAATAAAATATATTTCATTTCATTTCATATATGAAGTATGTATTAGAATTTGTTCTATATGGAATTGATCTCACATGTTCATAGGCAGCATTGAGCATAATTAAGTGGATGGCAAGCTTGTTTTCAACTCCGATCATAGAAAGAAAATCTTTCTGTTCAGCGGATATCTTAGGCCACGAGATATAACTGGTCAGACAATAATTGGTCAAGTGCAAGTCGAACTCGCTTACGCTGGGTACAACACCACATTTTTTTTTAATTTTTGTTATTAAAGTATCCATTAAAGTACATGCATTGTGAAAATCTAAACTGTCTACCTATTATGGTTCAATAAATAACGTGAAAAATGTCGAAAAATAGTAGGTTCAGGAGATAGAGCCCTGTGACAGACGGACATAGAGCGGAGACTTAGTAATAGGGTTCCATTTTTACCCTTTGGATACGGAACCTAAAACAAAATACCTCTATCAAAATGCCCAACATCTTACAGGTTTCTGTCCATTTCATAACATCCTACAACATATGCTCCCTACTCGCATGACTACCCTATCGTGTTACGACCTTGCCGGTGTCGATTACACCCCATTGCCCTAAATAACTTGAATACACATATTTTATCGCGATATATGGTTTCGCACGCAACTCGCTATCTAAGCTTTTATGAAAATTTTATGCTTTTATGAAGTAAAAGAATTCAATCCACGTATTTACTTTTTTAAAATAATAATATAGTAGCAGACGAGCAGGCTATCTGACGGTTAGTGGCAACTGCCGCCCATGGACATCTGTAATCAACACCTGATGAGATTATATTCCTACCCGAGGTCGACCACAGACGTGCCATTCGCCCTGAGGACTAAGCTGGAATGCCTCGACGTGTGTCTCCCTTACCACATCCTTCAAACCAAAATACCAACCAAAACCAAACCAAATGTTTGCTGCAATGTAAAACCCTTTGCGTTTTACATTGCTGCAAATATTAGGTTAAGTTTTGTATAAGAGGTATCTATTATTTATCTTATGACCACACACACTTGGCTTTGCCACAAACCCCAAAACCCTACATGTTCATGAACTGACATGTTAAAAAGCTATGCTACAAGCGCTTGCAAACCTACACAAATCAGATCAACCGTTCTATCCATACGTTTGAATTCGTGACAGTTTGGCAACGACGCGACTAGAAGCTAAATACCATCCCGTCTCTTATAAATATACCCTACTAGTCAAAAATACTGCACCAGTACGGAAGATAGTAAATATAACGTAAGCATCCTCATTACTCTCCGCTTAACTCCAAAAACTATGGAATATCCCCAGTTTTACTGCAAACACTGTGAAATATATTGCTGAGACCCGCTTCATACACTTGATACACACGGCTAGATCGATTGACATACTTTGAAAAGCAATGTGTGATATAAATAACGTTAAAAAATAAAATAAAATGTTATTTTTAATGTTTTGTATCGTATACATACTGTTTGAATTGATTATATTGATAGATTTATATTGATAATTACTGTTCGATTTGAAGTTTAAAGATTAATTAACGTTACAGTTTAAAAGATATTCTATTGTATATCTCTATTTATTCTAGAGATATTGTATATCTCTATAAACATAAAATGTTCTGATATTTTTAAGGTTAAACATTTTTTTTTCTAATTTCCCTTTTATAGTAGGTATATCAGTTATAACGAATATTAACTTCGTTGATTATTTGTATTTTTCCTAATAAGTTATATGTACGTAGTACGTAGTATTATATGTATGTCGGCGATATCCCAATACCGCACTTTATTAATAAACTGAACGAAACGTCTTTAATATGAGAATCACTTTTATTCACTTTTATTTACAATTCGGGCAGAGTAATGGCTTACACGACTGATTAAATGCGAATGAATCACGCTCTACCAGCGCGTGGACTTAAATACTACTCGAGTGACAAACAGCGTAAATACTACCCTCTCACATCACTTGTTTTGTTATAACAAGTGACGTGATTCACAATAAATTTAACTATTAATAAAATAACATTATGTTTAAAATATTGTTTTAAAAATACGAGAGTAAATATTTTAATATTATTATAATTCATATATTTTATTTGGTATGACTAACAAAGTGTTTTGAAGTACTACCGGAAGTCGTCCATATTTTAATCTAAATATTAATTCCACATTGACAATCAAAATTAACATGATAATAATTAATATTATATATTATAAAAGGTCTCGCCGCCCATATGTACGTAGTCTAAAACCGCATATCATATGTGTGTTACTATATATAACAAAATACCAAATAAATATAAAAATTTAACTGTAAATAAATTTAAAAAGAAATTACGTGAGTGGCTCCTTGAAAAATGTTTTTATAATCTGAAATAATTTATGCCCTAATCATAATTTTATTCTATTATATAATTGACATAAATTGAACAATGCTGTACTAACACTATAAAAATGTATTTTGCACGCCAAATATGGCAAATGTGAGAAACTTTCCAATTCTGTACAACCTACTAACCACATTTATGCAAATAAATAATTATGACTTATGACTTACGAATATTATTACTCTTAATTTTATTTTTGTTTTTTATTAGACACATTTCAAATACTTTTCAAGGAAATCTTGTTCAATTTTTTTTGAATTGAGAAGCAACTTTTTAACATTAATAATCTACCACCACTTCACAGGTAATCATAAAAAGCTTAAAGAATATCCTTAACCTACATCTTTTCATAAAAAATCACGACACAAAATTAAAATCAGCAAGTGGAGCTGGAGTTATTTTAAACTGTATCAAAAATACTGCACTACTTTGCAAGAGCTCAGTAAATATACCGTAAGCACTCTCATCATTCTCAGCTCCAAAAACTCTAATGGAATATCCCACTAAGTTTAACTGCAAGCGCCACGTGAAATATGTCGTCGAGAGCCGCTTTGTATGTTGATACACACGGGCCGATAGAACGTATGCATAAATGACATTATTTTTTTTTTCATTTTAATTTGTAGATTTACCACCACATAGTAGTTTTTCGAGTGTATTTTAGTATGTATGTATGTCTCGTTATCTGGCATTCCATACAGCCCAAACAGCTTGATGGACTTATACATGTGTCGTATCATCAGATACGTCTAAATTGTGGGACTGATATATGCTATAATTTAGGTTTTAGCTTCTCGGAGTTTTTGGTGTTATAATAATTATGTAATTAATATTATATTCATTGGAAAACTTGTAGTAGTTGTATATGTATCGAAAACATTGTGAAGAAACCTGAGAGGCCTAAGAATGCTTTAAACAAAAGTCATTAAAGTGTGTGAAATCTACCAATTCGTTTTCCTAGTGCGATAAACCTATGTCTTAAATCTCACACTCTGAAAGGAGACTCGCTATAAATGGACATAAATATTAACACAATAGTTTGAAGTCCTCGAAACGGTAGGTGCATAACAATTCTGTTATAGTAACATTTATTTCTATTACCAAGTAAAATAGATCATAAAATATTAAACTCAGTAAGTATTCCAGTAACCGTCTCATTTCTCTTCATTTAGGAACAAAAATAGCTACTGGAAGCTTCCGACAAATTTAACTACGAAATATCGTGCCTTAATATAATTATCACGTCTATTGATGCAATTAAGTGAACCAGACAGTATAAAAGTAAAAATGTCTGACAAAAATATTTTACCTTTGTAATGTTCACCATAATATTTCTTATGACAGGTGGTTCACCTGTGGATACACAAAATAGTCATCACTTGCTTTAACGGTAGAGGCAAACATGCTGAGAAGACTTCGGAATCGTAAAAAAATGTGTTCAAAGATGTGTGAAATCTACCAATCAGCACTAAATCTCATCGCCTAAACCTATCTTCATTCTAAAGGAGACCCGTGCCCAGCAATGGGAGAATAACGGGATGATAATGAAATTGCTCCTTTCCGTGCTTTTGAACTTTGTTATCCTTACTAATATTATAAATCCGAAAGTAACTCTGTCTGTCTGTCTGTCTGAGTGTCTCTTCTTCACGCCTAAACCACTGAACCGATTTTAATTAAATTTTGTACAAAGATAGTCTGAGACCCGAGAAAGGACATAGGGTAGTTTTTATCCTGGAAACCCCTCGGGAACTAGGGATGGCGATCTAAGAACGATTAATCGAAGAATCGATCTTTTGGGCCCAAAACATCGATTATTTTAATCGATATTAGTAAGGATTGAAACGTAAACTTTGCATTTGATCAAGTGATGATCTTTAGCAAAGTTAAAGGTACGAATTTTCAATTTTATGTATGTTAGTATGTTATATTATTTTCTTATAAACGCAAGCAAAGCCGCGGGCAAAAACTAGTAATAATATAAGATCAAAATTTGATATGAGTATTAAGTAAGGATAATTATAACGAGTACCTATCTCTTCAATTTTAATTAAAATAGTTCTTATCCTTTCAAGCAGTATGTTCACATAAATGTCGGAATAACGAATGAAGTGTGAACGGAGACAGCGTAGGAGCTGAACTTTAAACTTTAGCCATTTTCTCTTCCTTGGTTACAGTTGTTCTGGAGTTCAGTGGCTTATGATCTCTATTTTAGGACTTAAAAGTAATTATCCGGTTATGTTCACGTTCGTATATAATCTTCTCGTGTGCCTTTGTTATATATTTTTTATATATATACTAGCCGCCCCGGTAAATGTTGTGTTGCCATATAAATAAAAAAATGTTAAGGTGAACAACCCTTATCATTTAGGGGTATGAAAAATAGATAGCAGCCGATTTTCAAACCTACTGAATATGCATATAAAATTTGGTGAAAAACGGTAAAGCCGTTTCGGAGGAGTACGGTACTTAACACGAGATTTTTTTTTTTTATATATATATGATTTTGAAACCAGGTATATGTTTCTTTCTGGCAAAGCGTGGGATAGCGTGATCGTGTTCTGCAACCGCGTTATGCTCGCTAAAGAGGACGCCGAACGGGCCAGGGAGCGGGCCGATCCCGCGCGGAGAAGGAGCCGCCGTAGGCGTCGATAGCGCCTACTGGCGCGGTGTCCCTGTAGTTCTGCGACTAGAATAGGGCTACGGTATCCCCTGCCTGTCGTAGGAGGCGACTAAAAGGGAGCGGAGGGGCTTCCGGGGTTGCGGGCGGCAAGAGTGGGAGCTCGAACCGTCCAGCAAGCGACCCCGGGAAGGACGGCGGTATGTGTGGTCGCATACCGTCGTAAACACTTCATGGTGTGGGAGGAGCGAAAACTGCTCCCCCAGGGTAGAGCCCGTTGGGCATCGCGCTTGGAGGGCTCCGGTTGTGTTCCGTTGGAGATCCCGGAGTTCTCCAACAAGCGTTGAGGACGGCCACCGGGGGGGTTTTAGTGCGGTAAACAAAAAATCCCACATAACCCGGCGTCGCTCCCACGTCGTCGGGTACCTTTTGAAGGTTTCCCCCTCGAACAAAAAAAAAAGGTATACTTTTCTATTTAAAATGTTGATGGACATGTATCGACGCCGTAGTCGTAAATATACGTCAATACACATTAAAAGTTCAAGTTTTATAACGGTTTATTCATTACAGCAGTGTGTCACCGCGAAATAACGAATGAAGTGTGAACGATACCTCCCCGCTGAACTTCCAACTTTTGTCAGTTTCTGCATCTCCGTTGCAGTTGTTTTTCTGATGACTCACGTGCTCTATACACGTTCGGAGCTCTAATAGTTAAAATGCGATACACTTGTAGTGTTGGCGTACCATAAATAATTTATTCAAAATCGGCGACACCATAGTCTCATCTATTTCCATTTTATAACAGCAGTGTTATGCGCTGCTGTGTTCTGGTTTAAAAGGTGTTCGGATAAGTAAGGGGTCCGGATATATATCCGAACTTTCCAATTGAGTCCAAGAATAGCAACGCATCTGTTGCTAATGTCATGTAAGGTTCTAATCTTATCGGGGATAAATATTATCAAAACAAGATTCTGATTGCTTATAAATATAATATATGTTACTCCCTCAATTTAGACGATTCCAACAACACCCCAACAAAATCCTTCAAGCTGTTTGGCCCTGAAAGGTATGGCAAAAAATGAGACATGCATACGCTCAACAATATAACTATAAATAATTAAAGAGACTTCGCTAATAAGCACTAATACGAGTTGAAAAACAAAATCTATCCCAGTTCAGATTCATCTTCATTAGCAGAACATGCCCTATCGGTTCGACCTCGCTAAGTTGGCACCAATTAGATGAGCCTTTGTTGATCTCCGTATCTCTTGAACATCGGATCTGATTCACGATATTTATACCACTTTCTATTGTCAACGGATCAGCTCTCGTTACTGCGACGTCACTATTTATTCGAAGCGATGTTCATTTGTTTTGCTTTTGTTATCGTTGATTCTAATTACGATTGATAGGCTCTTTCCTGTCACGCGGGATTGTGACTGCGTGTGAATTTGATACCAATTGCATTTTATTGTTTCATTTTAAACACTTAAAGCCGCATAATTCATAGTGTCGCGGATGCTATCAAACCCAGAACTCTCTGAGCGTCAGGCTGATATGGTGACCGCTCCGCCACGCGGGCCCTATTACCGTTGATTTTCTTGTCATATGTGTGACACGTACGAAGTAAACGCAGCAAGTTAATTCACGCGTGCAAGTAATACGAACGTGCGTGTGTAGACCCTGTGACTAGAAAGAGGCCTAAATAGCCTGAATATGATTTAGCATTAGCTCATTACTAATATATGATAGTATGCACTATCATATATCATATATAAATGAAACTCTGTTTTGTATGAGAATAAATTCTTTAAACCTAACCTATATATTAGTAAAGATTACTCACTCCTAACAAAGAAACGTAACCAGTTTTGAGAATTGAAATAGTTGCGCAAAAAAGTTTCGCCACGTCTCCGTGCTAAAATGTCCCTAAAATATTTGAAATAATTATTTATTTATTATGTAAATTACGCAGTATTAATTATTTATTAGTAAATTTTCTCTAAAAATGTTTTTATTGGACCAAATAAGCCGTTTGTGACTTCATTCAATTTCAAGGCGGCGAAGTATCTTTACTAATCTATGCAAACTATGAGCATTTTATGAAATTGCAGTTTTAAACCAGGGTGCTGTTCTGGCAATAAGCGATTACTGTATAAACATTTGCAGTTAAGGAAGAATAGAATTGAAGGTATCTGAGGTGAGTTGTTACCCGTGAGGACTAAATTAGAACATCACTTGTCTTGTCATATTCTTCAATGTCAAATATTTCGTTATCTTTATGGAATTAATATATAGCATCTATAGTTACAGACACCTAACATCTATCGATTTGCACATTTATCACTTGATATTTATAAAAAAAATACAAATACATCGAGTGCAAATTTGTCAAGATAAAATAACATTTCGAGTGTATGAAAAATACGCAACAATAAATTCTAGTAGCACAGCGTAGTGTTACGAGGTTCATAAGTGAAAAGTGACGCGACGTGACGTGCTATCTGTCACTTGAAACACTGCGCAGTGAAAGGGTTAACAACATCTGGATTTATTTATATTTCTATTCATATTTTTGTAGCATGAAAATGACTCATTTAAGAATGCTATTTCTAAGTTATTTTTGCTTAAAACTGAGATAAATAAAATCGGATGTCTAGTTACAAAATAATTATAGTTCAATAGAAAAATTATTAACGTTAGAGCTATAATTATTATTAACACAAAATAATAATGTACTATTTATTTATTATTTTATTGCACCTTTCTACATTTCATATACAAAAAAACTTCAGTATGAATGAGTGATATTAATATTATACAAGGGGTGAAATAATTATTTGATTGTATTACAAAAACAAACTGTAATAATTATAGTTATTGTAAAAATAATTGGTTTTTGTCCAATTTAATATATTTTTTATTATAATATAGACGTAGCAGACGAGCATGCAGTCCACCTGATGGTAAGTGACTAACTCCCGTGCATAGACAAATGTAATCAACCAGATAGGATTAGATATTCTTACCTGAACTCAGCCTCTGACGCCCCGCTATTCCTGAGGACTAAGCTAGAACGCCTCGGAAAAGTATGGATCTCTTACCACACCCTTCAAACCAGAACATAGCAGCGTTTAACACTGCGGTTATGAGGCAGAAATATGTGTAGCGGTGGTGCTGCCGGAGTCGAACCTCAGAGGGTTCTACCACCTTCGACAACAAAATAGTTCAAACAATAGTTTAAATTAAGTTAGCATTAACAATGGTTTCAATAAAACGAAAATGTAATGTCACTAAATTACAAAAGTATGTCAATAATATTTAGAATTTAGTTAACCCTTAAACGTCAATAAAAAGTACAAAAATACAAATATGTATTTCGGAATACAAATGTAATTCAGTACAATGACACTTTTATTATACAACTATCGAGTGTTCATTCAGGGGTAAGTTTTTTCTATGAATAATAAACTCGGTAGACTTTGCGTTACATTCGTGGAATAATTAAATACAAACAATAATATTTTAGTATTCAAATTATATTTATTTAGAGTAAAAATATTGGAGTTGGGACTGATGTTTTGTGTTAATTGATTTGAAATGCATTTATATTCGCGTAGCAGTGTGTAATTCCTACAACGATCTCTATTATTTTTTATTATATTTGGGGCTGATGATGTTATCCAGTATGCGGTTAGTAAACAAATATGTAACTTAAATCTATCGATTTCAGCATTTAATACGAAAATATATTATTTAAAATATTTTTGTTATAAATCCGTGTTAAAATATTGCTTGAATTATACTGTTCAATATTGATATAGGTACAAATACAATTCATGTTATTACAAGGTTTTATATTAGCAACCATATCGAAAATCGAGAGTACATAATTCATTTAAAAAAAAATATTATTCACACCAAAATATTTCTTAACTTCAAAGAAGATTGTATTTAAAGCATTAGTCGATCACATATATATTGTCACAAAAGAAATTGTAACTGTCACTAAACTGGAACCACGATTTTATCACAATTTTATCACAACGCTTAACTATTACAACCACAAGTATTACCAATATCACCACATTTAACCCGTTACTGCCACGAAATACAGACCAAAATTTGTATTACAGTATTGTATTTATACAATAGCACTTGTAACAAAAAGGTGCACGAATACAAATGTCGAGGGTCCATTCAGGCATTGTTCCGTGGAGTTTTGTGACGAATAATGAACTCGGTGGCGCCTGTGCATTACATTCGTGAAATAATTACATTACACTTTGAAGTTTGTGAAAAAATTTCAAATTTGAGACGGCGTCAAACCGCTATTGTCTAGGAACAGGTTACCTTTCAGAGAGGTTTAGGCTTAGTGCAGCGTTAGTCAAGTGTGAATTTTAGACTTGACACGCACTTTAGTACTTTTTTTAGCACTTTCAGGAGTGTAGGTTTCCTTTCTATGTTTGCCTATACTGTTATAGTAAGTGATAATTTTTTTCTAGTACGCACAAAACTATGGAAAATCGGAGTGTTTGGGATTTGAACCTCGGGCCCTTCGATTAAAAACTAGATTGGAGTTAAACCAAAAATTATTTACAAATACATTGTCACTAAGAATAAAATTGAAACCACGACGTTTCATCACATTGTAAATATAAAAATATTTAGGTAAATATACAGACTATTACAACCACAAATATTAATATCATCACATTTAACCCGTGGTTGCCACAAAATACAGACCAAAATTTGTATTACAGTATTGTATTTATACAATAGCACTTGTAACAAAAAGGTGCACGAATACTGTCGAGGGTCCATTCAGGCATTATTTCGTGGAGTTTTGTGACGAATAATGAACTCCGTGGCGCCTGTGCATTACATTCGTGAAAAAATTACATTACACTTTGAAGTTTGTGAAAATATTTCAAATTTGAGACGGAGTCAACCCGCTATTGTCTAGGAACAGGTTACCTTTCAGAGAGGTTTAGGCTTAGTGCAGCGTTAGTCAAGTGTGAATTTTAGACTTTAAACGCATTGGAGTACTTTGTGGGGTTCCGTAAAAACAAAACCCTATTATTAAGACTCCGCTGTCTGTCCGTATGTTCGTCTATCCGACCGTCCGTCTTTATCTCTTGAACCATAATAGATAGACACTTGAATTTTAGAACTCTCAGGACTGTATGTTTCCTCTCAATGTTTTTCTTCATCGTTGTAGTAAGTGATCTATAATTACTGATACGCGCGTAACTTTGGAAAATCAGAGGTCTTGGATTTGAACCTCGGACCCCTTGATTGAGAAGCCGAGTTTTAACCATAACCGTTACTGCGTGTAAATCCAATTTTAGTATCTATAATCTATTAAAATAAATTAAAACAATATCAAAATGGTTTTATGATCGTGATACTGATATTTGTATAAAATATCTAAGGTAAATAATATTTGTCATCATACCGGTCTGATAGGTACGGTACCTATCCTATTATAATAAACCTCATCCTACCTAACTAAACCTAATCCGGATAGTTGAAAGTTGAAAGTAGATTCAAATAGCGGTCAATATCTCCAAAATTACTAATATTGGGTACTTCAAGATAAAATACAATGGAAATTCTATATTATATAGGTAATGTATGCCCACCCTAATGGGTTACAACCTTAATTCTTTTCACTATTAAGGATGGTGATCTAAGATCGATTAATTGGAGAAATGATCTTTTGGGCCAAAAATCAATTATTTTAATCGATCTAGCAATAGACGTTTGCTGACGTATACGTATTTCAGTACTTGTTTGGTCCTGACAACCTGTTTTTTTTCTATCTTCGCCCTTTCTTAGCTGAAAATATCGAAATCGAAAATCGATTTTTGGAGAATCGATTATTTGGGCCTCGATATTTTTGTGAATCGATTTATTACACTTTGATTCGAATCTTTTTCTGAAAGAATCGTCATCCCTATTAATTATGCAAATAGACCTTTACCCAACAATGGTACATTAATTAGCAGATGATTATAACAGCACAAACAGAGAAAACAAGCAAAAGCTCTCCCACTGTTTAAATCAGGACCTAGTTCGAGCTTTCACGGCTATTTAAGCTCATAAAAACGTTTGTTCCACGGATTTCTATTATGCAAATGCTCGAAGTTAGTTGAGCTTTTGACCGGAGCTTTGGTTGGTCATGAATTAATGAACTTACGTTTAACTGTTTAAATACTAACTAGGTCTTAAAATACTGGCATTGGTGGTTGCAAATTGTTATATTATTTGTAAGTTTTAATAAATAATTTGTCTAAGCGTCACTTCAGAATCAAGAGGAAAGTCAGTGCAAAACCCTATATTACCACCTATACTGGAATATTTAATAAGGTACATTATTTTTAGGAAATTGTCTATTCCTGTATATTAGAAATTATGAATTAATGATCACTTGCTGCAATGGTGAAGGAAAATATCGCGTGGAAACCTGTATGCCAGAGAGTACTTTATAAAAAGTCCTAAAGGGCGTGAGTCTATTAATTCTGACGTGGCTAGTGTTGTGGACTTCTTAACTGGCCTTCGCCCCTCTGACCTTTCCTTCTGTGAGCAGACCTGCGCCAAGTACCCTTACCATGTGTTTTTTAAAACATCCCACAATTCTACGTTACGTTTACTCAATCCATTATTCTGTTCCGTTTGCTACAGTAGACTAAGTAAACGTAACAATCAATAAGTGTTCAAGTCTTTTTGTCTACCTCACATGTTCGCAAAAAACAGAGACAAAACATAAAGCGCCATTTTGTCAATTAGACATTTAATCTTACGATACTGACACTATAGTTCTGATACAATCCGCTAGGGGCGCAGATTGGAAATTGTGTGAGCAAATACGTAAACAAATACCAAAACAGTCATATTTGTCAAAACATAAAAACTCATGGTAAGGGTACAGCAGTGAGACAGTATTGAGTTGGTTGACATTGACCATTATTTATTGCTTTAGAAATAACGAAAAACATCACAAAGAAGTCGATATGCGATTGTGAGTTCTCTTTAAAAACCAGTTACCAAAACGTTACCAATGGAACAAATCGCTCGAAGATGGCAACAAAACATTCCCACCGAAGTTACTACAAGCGTCGGTAACACGGAATTCGTAATTCAAACATTTGCCTAACATCATTCCAGAGCGAACCCATTATTTTATTCCGGACGCAAAATGGCGGAACCGGGTCTTGTTCTCGTACTTATTCAGGGCAGACTTAAACCAATTTTCATCTTGCACTCCGTCGATTTTAACGAACTTAGCAATACTTGGAATAAGAAACGTTGGAATAATACTTCGAGTACGCCGTTTCGCTTAGTTTTATTGTAATACTGTAATTTAGATCGGCGAGAGAAAAGATAATATTGTGGAATGCCGTGTTTGAATTCTTGCCAAACTGTCACAATTTTAAACATGTGGATAGAACGTTTTTGTGTTGGTTTACAAGGGCTGGTGGCATAGCTTTTGATCAAGCCACACGTGATTAGGAGTTTGGAGTTTGTAACAAACTTTGGTGCTTATAAGAATTACCTTACCTGTGTTATAGTGAAATTGCGGATCCTGACAAAAGATAGATTAGAATTTAAAGCCCGATTTCTCTATGTTTGCCTAAGTAGGTACTCAGTTATTTTGGGATGGATTTTCATTCATTTTTACTCAAAGAGCAAAAATGAATATTACTAAGATCGCTGTCTGTCCGTCTATCAAAGGGCTCTAAAACTGTAGTTTATAATCATTGGATTATCTATTACGGGGATAAACTTTAATGATTTATGATAAATAAGACTAATATATGATATATGATAGATATCGTTTGAACTCGTAATCATGACCAGTCGAGAATCTTAATCGCCATACAAAAAGCAATTTGTCTCGAAAAAATTAAGTGGCTTAAAAACGAATTTTAACAAAAACGAAATTGTTGTTGAAGCTTGCAACCCTTCTTTTTCATTAATTTAATTATAATTGAGACGAAATTCTTCATGCCAATAGCTGAAGCGCCCGTTTTAATTACTTGTGAACGAAAAATAATTACTTCATTAATTAAATTTTGCGAGCATCGTTTCAACTGATGGATTTAGTTTTACGTAACAATTTGTGTTTTGTAGGTAACAGAATATGTCAGAATATGGTATGTCCGATGACATCACTTTTGCGCCCTGTTTTAACAAAAGAATATCTAGCAGACGAGTATGCAGTCCACTTGATGGTAATTTTGTAATCAACCCCAGATAAGATAAGATTCATAGCTGAGGTCGGCCACAGAACCACAGATGCGCCGTTACCCTTGAGGACTAAGCTGAAACGCCTCTGAAAAGTATGTCTCCCTTACCACACGTTTCAAACCGGAACACAGCAGCGCTTAACACTGCTGTTATTATGTACAAATAAAACCCTGCCTATTTCTGCCGTACTACTGGAAACTGAAATCAAATGAAATATTGATTTTGCCTATAAAAACACTATCAGATTTTGCTTATACTCCGATCGCATAGAATATCATTCTTCAAGACTTTGTTCGAACTACTTACACTTAACACATTAAATCTACAAGAGAAACTTGCGAAAATTCCGCAGACAGATTACGTGATCGTTGCCAATTTCACAAGCAATAGAACCTCATTACATAACACGGCTGCAGGAGTAATAGCAAGAAGCCGGAGCTCCCGAGGGAACGGCTGCATCCAGAGCTTTAATTGGAAAAAATGCTCCTGACAGACACACGGAAATGGGATTCCTAACTTTTAGTGAGGTATATTATTCGGTTTGAAGTTTTATAGGAATGATTGCTTCGTGAATTAAATTTGAGTTTATTTGGTCGGGAATCGTTTTTTTATATCCAGACTAATATACTAGGTACTGATAGACATGAGTGACGTGTGAATTAAGATGGTGTCAAAGTAATAGTGGAATCAGTTCTGATACAATCCGCGGAGGGCGCTGATTGGAACTGTGTGAGCAAATACGTACACAAATACAAAAACAGTTTTTTAAACGTAAAAACTCATACTAAGATGTCACCGCTAAAATTAAGTACTGATGAGAAGGCGATTACAAATATTACCCTCCGCTGGGTAAAATAGCTTGTGTACTAATAACGTTAGTATGTCAGATAGTAATGGTATCCTATACAAGTATCGTGTTCCCCTTCCCGGTATCCAGACGTCACTTATCGAACAATGAGGCAGAGACGCTATTGTTGAGTACTTCGGTGGTGTGGAAAACTGCCGCTTTATCTAGTTCTACGTGGATGAGATTAATTTTTCATTCATTCATTCTTTCACTATAGTAACAATACTTGCAGTAAGTAAAATTCAAGACAACACTGCCATTTCGCCACTTAAATGGTAAGAAAAACCAAAAATGACTTGATCTTGAAAACAAAACTTAAATTTTTATTTTAGTAATGTTTAATTTCTAATAAAATATTTATGAGTGATTTCGTATCCTATTTGTGCCTAAGAAGAGCAATGTTCAGCGCTGCTGTGTGGAGACATGCTTATTCAAAGTCTTCCAACTAAGCCCTCAGGCCTTAAATAGGAATCGTATCTGTGGTTGATTACTGATGTACATGACAGCACCCACTTACAATCAGGTGGACTACTTGCTCGTAGTAGTAACTCTAGTCGTCTACTCAAATAAAGTAGTGAATACAGTACTCTACTAGGAGTTAGAACAAAATATTGTTCCGAAGTTGCTCCAGCACAAAATCAAGTTGTGAACGCAAAAATGGATTTGCTTTAATTGGAAAATGTTCGTTTAACTCACTTCACTTCCGACAACGGCCTAAAAGCACTTTTCACTTCGGATTTTGTGTTAACTCCACTAGAACTTGATCGTTTATAGGCAAAATTTCAGCTTTTTCTAAAGTGTTGAAAAATCTGATGCTCGAACCTTTTCTGAGCGATTGTTTAAATGCTATCGATTGGTGCGAATCGGTTTTCTAAGTGTTAAGATTCTGGTGCTACTTTTCTATTTATTTTTATTGTTTCATAAAACGCTTTCTACACTCACACCCCAACACTAAGATTACCTATGTCGTGGTTGCGACGGACACACACATAGACAAATACACAAACACCCAGACCCAGAAACAGACATCTAAATTCATCATTTTTAGATATCTGTCTGTCTGGGGATCGAACCCGGGACCTTCTGCGCGTCAGACCGGTATGGAGACCGCTCTGCCACGCGGGTCGTCGTATCGTCATCAATCAATCATTGCAAATAAAGTACCAAATTATAATGCAGTCCACCTGATGACAAGCGCCAGACTGTCGTTCATAAATATCCGTAACGCAATTTATATAGGATTAATTTTTCATTGGATTGGTTTCTCTAGCGATTTGTGTTTGTGTTGTGACGATATGTTTTTATCACATATGTGTTATAGCTTTAATTTCATGAACCTGTGGCTTTTCAGTAACTTAACAACACTGTTATCGTGTATAATCACTTGTATATTAAATAAAATTGTGATGTTTAAACAAGCAGAGCGAAGTTTAATCGACCATATACTATTACATAGTAACGTAATAACTGTAATGTTATATTATATATGGTATCCGAAATGTCTACGCTAACGAAATTGATGTAATCAATATACTACATACTACATTACCTGTTAAACGTAGTACGAAACTATTAGTAGTAGACATAGTTTTGAACGTAATAGAACCCATCTTATTAGAGAGACTTCGTTTGCATTTTTTGTTATCTCTTTATTAAAATATAAGTTAAAACTTCAAAGGAGATCCTTATATACAGATAAATAATATGTTTGTCTATAAACATGTAGTCTTCAGACCGAGTGCGGCGTTGGGAGCACAATAGGTACTATAGAAAGGACACTCATTTCATCCCTCAATGGGCACACGTTTTCCTGGCATTGACAACCGGAACCCCGCTCATCACAATGACGACGTCGATTCTCATTCTGTTGAGATGATTCTCATTTTGCTGAGTCGATTCTCATTTTGTTGAGATTCCGCAATTGTATGATTGGGGCTATTCGGGTTATGGGATGCGAGAATTACTGTTTATCTCAGTGCGGTAGGTTTTATTTCGGAAAATTTTCATACAATTTTCATCACATGTTTTAATCACATCACATTGCGGATAATTCTTCTGGTAAGCTATTTAAATAAGTCTATAAAATATATCAATCGCAATTCTATAATCTTACAAAAGAAATTATGCTATAATTGGAAATCAGCAAATATTTATCGAAATAAATTCAATGTACGTTATTTTCATTATGGAAACTTTAGCCTATCGAAAGTATATAAAGAAAACATTAGTGAATATATAATAGATTCTCATTTTGCACTTCACTAACCGCGACGTTATCACACTAGAAGCGGATTCCTGCTCTAGTCGTTTCTAATTTCTACTGAGCCCGATTCTCATTCTGCAGAATTGCCGTATTTGAATTGGATTCTCGGGTGCCCGATATAGTTAATAGAAAGGAATGTCAGCGCATTATCGTTTTTATCCAAAGAAGCTGATTTTGGTATTTAAATTCAAAATTTTTTATTAAGGGTTTTCTACATGTTTTATTTAGTATATTATTTTAATTATTTAGTATTTGTGTTTTGGTATAGATTAGGCATTGTGAACATTTAAAATGTTTACTTATTATAGTTCAAAAGATAAGCCGTCAAATTCGGAGAAATGCCTTCTTTCAGTATGGTTCTTATACGGAGCCTCTCTTCTACGGAGCCTTTAAATCTACTTTTAATGTCCTTCTACGGGACCTTTAAATCTACCTTTATTGGTTATTTAGTTTTGTTTTTTTACTTAGCAGCAATTCACACTGCAAAATTTTAAGTGGTTATCTATTCCGGTAGCAATTTTGTAACAGACGGACAGATAGATATACAGCCGATGTTCAGTAATAGGATATTTTTTTTACTCTTTAAATACGGAACCCTAAAAACCACACAGACAGCTCATGCTATTATTTAGAAACTCATTATAAAAACTTACAAAAGTCACCGTCAAATCAAAATATTTCAAAGAATTCCCTCGTTTTGTGTATAGGATCAAAAGTTTCTATTTCAGACTCCATTATCATAATTTTAATGCACCCCTTTTTCAACCCCCTATTGTGGCAGCCATGCATATTTGCACAATACTTCAAAACTTCTATTTTTATGCGAGTTGCAAAGTTTCATGTAACCCAGTTTTATCTGTTACCATACTTTATATTATTACTTTAGTTTGGTTCATTACACAGGATGCATTGTGAATGTATGAAAAGGTTTTTAGAATTTTTTTTGAAAAAGTAAACAGTAAAACAAGAAGAAAAGTAAACAGATTTTTACGATTTACAAAAATGACTGTTTTTGTATTTGTTTACGTATTTCCCATACATTTCCTATCAGTTCTGATACAGTCCGCTTGGGATTCTGTTTTAGTTAAGACTGAAGTAGCAAGCGAGAAGTCCCCCTGATGGCTACTTCTGCTAATGAAAATCTATAACCGACTCCATGTAGACAAGGGTTTCTGAAGCCGATCATACATGTCTTGCCACTATTGAGGACTAAGATGATCGTCTTGAGTGTTAGTCAGCTGGAATCAATGGCTTTCCACTGAAACGCACGACTGCTTTACGTTAGAAGTTGGTGTGGTGGTACCTCACTAGCACATTTGGCTATTATTTGCTAAGTAGTACTTAGTGTTTTTAAAGAGTCCTTGTTTTAGTATGGCACCACCACACCTGTTACAACCTTATAAGAGCAGTGTTGAGTGTAGCTTTTTTATTTGTTATGTAATAGTAGTGAGTGGGTAACCTTACCACCACATTGGAGCAGGGTGGTAAACAGCACAAAGCCAGTCCAATTTACCATACATAACAAAAAGTTAAAAGAAAACTACTCAAATAAGTATATTTAAACACTTCTTCTATTACACAAATACTTCAATATATTCTATTTGTTTTCGGAATCGAACTAATGGGGCCTTAAATGCCAAGATCAAAGACTTCCTGGAATTATTTGGGTCTATTGTTATTCCGAATGCTTCAACAATTTTAGGCTTCACGATCACTTCCTTTGCCAACTTTGGATACAATAACAAAAACAATGAAATGATTTTTAATCAATGAGAATTAGATTGGGCTAAATTATTTTGGTTTGGTCAATTGATACCTTTAAAGTTTCAAATAACTTCGTTAATTGACTAAACAATACAAGTTTGAAAAAGCAAGGTATTTTAGTATCCTTCTCAGTATTTGGTTGCTAACTATCCCGGACGAGCGGCGAATATATCGGTCCGGGTCCGGTCGCGGATTCCGGGTTCGATTCCCGGTCAGATAAATATCTGAATGGTGAATTTAGATTTCAGTTCTGGGTCTGGGTGTTTGTGTGTTCGTCTATGTATGTGTACAATGTACATAACAATCATGACACAGGGAATCGTGTTGGGCTATGAGTATAGAAAGCCTCTGTTTTTCAAATTATGATCCTTGCAGGGTAAAAAAAAACAAAGTGAAAAGAAACCCGAGGTCGATTTCGTGTGTAGTTATCAACCAGCACTTAGCCAGCACGGTGGACTACAGCCTTGACACTCTCACTCTGAGAGAAGACCCGTGCCCAGCAATGGGACACTAATGACCTGTAGACGATATCCCTAGATGGTTAAAATTAGAGGTAGATGTTTAATGGTAATCCTCTTCAGAATCATTCTTTTCCAACTATGAGTTATTATAACGATGTTGTCTATTTCTGTCGCTTTGATCTTTTATCTTTTGAAAAATGTAACTTCAATGTTGACCTAGTTTGCCTTAACAACTGCAGCCTTTTAACTAACTGCCTAAGTTGAATTTATCACCCTTTGTTGTAATAAGGTTAAAGTAATGACCATTTGGTACTGCGATAAAGGTTAGGACTGCGAGTTACCAGAACTATTTTTTTATAATATAAGAGTAGCTGACGGGCACGCAGTCCACCTGATGGTAAGTGGCTACTGCCACCCATGGGTATTTGTTGTAATCCAGATAGGATTAGATATTTTTACCTGAAGTCGGCCACAGCTGCGCCGCTTGCCCTGAGGACTAACTGGAAGGCCTCGGAAAAGTATGTCTCCTTTACATACGAGTACTAATCCGAGGCGTTTCATCTTAGCTGTCAGGGGTTGCAACGCATCTATGACCTCAGGACTCTAAGCTTATCTGGGTTTGATTACACATATGTCAATATGCAGCAGTCACTTACCATCAAGTGGACCGCATGCTCCTTTGCTACCTCTATATAAATAAATATAGTTAAAAAAACTAAAAAACACGCTTTTATGATAAAATCAACTAAAAAGTAGAAAATAATTTTCAATCTAGAAATCAATTAAGGAACAGTAAGTATAATTTTGAAAAAAGCGTGGGGTGCTCCACTTATCAGTTTTCGAAAAGCACCCCACACAAAGTTCAAAAATTCCGTTACTCTGTTACGTACATACTTACATACATACAACCCAAGCTAATAAAAGCGTGTTAAAAAACGGCGTGTACACGCAATTTTGTTCTACAGTATCCAATATGAAATCTGGCTTAATTAAAATTCCCAACTTTTTTAATACACCCACATTTTATTATATAATCCTGATCGCTTTTCCATAAAACCCGTGACAATGACATAAAACAAAAGTTTTACAAAAAAGTTTGCCCGTAATAACCAGGATGTTATTACCGTGTGACGAAAATAGGTTTTCGTAAAGTTTGTATCCAAACATGCGAATATTGTAAATTTTGGTTCGCTAACTTTTGTTGTATAAAGGTTTGGATATAAAATGATTTGCAATACATCATGAAAGGTAGAGCCGGTGCGGTACCGTCACAACTATTTCTAGTAGTTGTGACGTTTTGGTAGAAGGGTATGGATAATTGACTTTTTTTTATAATATAGGAGTAGCAGACGAGCATGCAGTCCACCTGATGGTAGGTGGCTACTGCCGCCCATGGACAGGGGACGAAGCTGGAACGCCTCGGAAAAGTATGTCACCCGTACCACACCCTTCAAAAGGTTCTACCACCTTCAAAGACTTACATGTGGTCATCATAATCCTGGGTAACACATCTGTCTTTAGATAGAGCTGCTTTTTTTTCGTGGGGAAACGCGTGGGTTGCTCTCTGCCGCGGTGGCAGTGGAGAGGATATGCCGGACTTCTACCGGCTAAAACTTCACGGTGTTCTCGGGACCACGGGTAAGCTAGTAGCACTCGTCCGCAGTCCACAAGCTAGAGTCCCTGTTCTATATGGAGTCGGTTGCAAGAGTCCATATCCGTATTTTGACATGACGGTGCTCAATAATAAGTAGAGAGCCATCTTAGCCAGTCAGCCATATTGGGTTTAGAATAACGTTACTACTCTAAACACGCATTATGATCCAATCCAGACGTGTAAGCAAAATTTCAACTAAATTGGTTGGGATTTAAAATTCAGTTGCAATTATTGACTCTCATACATACATATGACAACAAGGCGCGTGAAGTAAACGCTTTAAATTTCTAGATATATTGCTAAACAAAAACATAAAAGATAGTAGAATCCTTAACTCGGGCGACAGCGCAGGATTCACCGGGAGTGCCCCGCCGCCACACCTATAACCTAATAACAGCATTATTAAGCGTTTTGGTGTGAAGGGTGTCGTAAGGAAGACATACTTTATCGAGGCATTCCAGCTTAGTCTTCAAGGGTAGCGGCGTATTTGTGACCGACCTCAGAAATCTATCTGGGGTTGATTACAGATGTCCATGGGCGTCAGTAGCCACTTACTATCAGGTGGACTGCGTGCTCGACTACTACTCCTATATTACTTGTATATTACTTCTATGTCACTACAAAGTAAAAAATAATTGAAATAAATGTTGGTTTAGTACATATTTCTGAAGTCGGCGCTCTATATATTTCGTTGGATAACCATGTAACCCGCGTGTCTAATATGAACGCCGACTTCAGAAATCGACTTCTAAAATCGGTCCACTAACGGCGGAGTAATTCGTGTACTTACATAAAAAAAAAATACCGGCCGAATTGATAACCACCTCCTTTTTGAAGTCGGTTAAAAAGAAAAATAAGGACAGGCATTTTATAAGTAAAACTCGCTCAACGGATTAAAACTTAGGCCCATAATAATGATAAAAAGGTAGAAGTTTGCAACAAACTATTAAATGGGTAATTTATGCGGTAAATTTTGCTGTGTTACTTTAAAGATAAACCGGCGGATGTAATTAAACTTTTAGTTTATAACTTTATAATGTATGGTTGTTCATAATACTTTAGGGTTTAAGGATGATGGGTTGGCTTAGCTGTCATGTGGTGTTAGATTCGTTTCCTGGTTAGTAAATATATGAATATAATTGATTCAATAGAGATCACTAGTTAGTATAGTAAAAAACAGACTTCTTTTTTTTTGTTTACGAGGGGGAAACCTTCAAGAGGTACCCTATGCCGTGGGAGCGACACGGGGTTATGTGGAATTCTTACCGCACTAAACCGCCGAGGACGGCCACCGGGGGGGTCCCCGGTGGCCGTCCTCGGCGCTGCGTAGGGGACTCCGGGATCTCCAAAGGAACGCAACCGGAGTCCTCTTAGCGCGTTGCCCCGTTGGGCTCCGCCCAGGCGAGAGTGGTGCTCGCCACTCCGTCTGATGTGCACGACGGTATGCGACCACACATACCGCCGTACTTCCCGGGGTCGCTGGCCGGGCGGTTCGAGCTCCCATTCTCGCCACCCGCAACCCCGGAAGCCCCTTTTAGTCGCCTCTTACGACAGGCAGGGGATACCGTAGCCCTATTCTGGTCCCGGAAATACAGGGACAAGTAAAAAAAAAAAAAAAACAGACTACTTAAATAGTTACTCCCACAACTTACACGAGCATTTCAAGCCTTTTGGGTTGCAGGCGTGATACAGATATATGCTAAAAGACATTACCCTCCGCAGTCGAAAAGAAATCAATACTATACAATGTCTTTATTTGCACTGAATTATTTAAGTGCAAATTAGTGTTCTTTATAGAACAAAGTGATCTTATTTTACAGTCATCGGGCAAAATGTTATTCTTATTTTTTACTCTGTATCCATCGGCTCTTGGGCCAAAAATACTATTTATTACAACAACAAGTCTCGTTAAAAATCCGTGAAATTACGACAAATTTTATTAATCGCGGCAAATTCAGTCAGGTTACAAATTCGCCAACTTGGCCTAAGTATTTATTAAAATATTTCGAAAGCAGAATTAGCATGATAATGCATAATTATTTTTTCTCTCTTTTCATTTCTGTCTATGAAAACATTAATTATATACATTGTTTTTATTGTCCCTTTAATAAAGAACAAAGTGGTTCTTATATCACAGTAAACGGGCACAAATATCATTATTATTATTAACATTTTGTTTACTCTGTATCTGTCGGCTCTTGGGCTAAAATACTATTTATTACAACAACAAGTCTCGTTAAAAATCCGTGAAATTACGGCAAATTTTATTAATCGCGGCAAATTCAGTCCGGTTACAAATTCGCCTACGTGGCCTAAGTGGGTTAGCCGGCGGGTGTAATTAAACTTTAAGTTCGCGAACTCTGTGATATATTGCACACAAAAGTTTGAAATTAAAGATTATTGTGCACGTCTCTTGGGTGACGAGTTTTTTTGACTATTTATTAACATGCCAACAGCTATACACACAATACATCATATACTACATAACTTGAAGCTAGAACCCGTTGTGGTTCGACTCTGGTGGCACCACCGCCACACCTATTTCTGCCTCATAACAGCTGTCTTAAGCGCTGGTGTGTTCTGATTTAAAAGGTGTGGTAAGAGAGACATACTTTTTCGAGGCATTCCAGTTTAATCCTCAGGGGTAGCGGCGCATCTGTGGCCGACCTCAGGTAGGAATATCTAATCCTTTCTGGGGTCGATTATATCTGTCAGGCCACAAAAGCCACTTACCATCAAGTGAACTACATGCTTGTCTGCTACTCCCATATTAAAAAACACTCTTATACCAACAAGGCTCATATGAGTGCCAATTTGTGGTTTTGGGTAGTTGTGAATGAGGATTCGATGTCCAGGGATTGTACAATGATTTACATTAATATCGGTGTTGTGTGTGTGAGTATGTGCGTGATTGTGTGTGTACATGCACACATGGGTGCGTGCACGTGTCTGCCGGCGACATTACCTGTATGTAAAGTGGTATAATCTTTATATATATATTTCTTATGAGCGTGTGTATGTCACTGAACTCCTCCTAAACGACTGGACTGATTTTGATGAAATTTGTTGTGTATATTCAAGGGGACATGAGAATGGTTTAAAATTCACAATTTAGTCCGCGGGAAAAGGTTTTTTTAATTAAACAATTCTCGTGTCACAATGTTAGTTACCGTACTCCTGCGAAAAGGCTTTACCGATATTCACCAAATTTTATAGGCATATTCAGTAGGTCTGAGAATCGGCTACTATCTATTTTTCAGATCCCTTAGTGATAAGGGTTGTTCACCCTTAACATTTTTTACTTATATGGCAACACAACGTTTGCTGGGTCAGCTAGTAATATTATAGAATTATATTAGCAATATTTGTGTGAAACAATGGGATAATCAGAGCGTCACAGTTCCACAATGACACTGGGTACCTTTTGTAGGTTTTTCCTTCGTTAGAAAAAAGGTAGAACTTATGCTTTTTGGGGTTTATATAAATGACAATAAGTGGGGATGATCAGTATATCCCAATTAAGGGTAATTTTAAGCTCCATTACGTAAAATTAACACAATAACAACATTTATTACAATGTTGTCAGAATCATACCTGTTTGTTATTCATGTGAAATATTTCGGAAAACATATAATATCAATTTCATGTTTCAATTTATTTTATAATCGATTTAATAATAATTGTTAAAATGTATTGGAAGTCAATTATATGGAAATTTAATGGAATTTGCGATTAATGTTATTTAATTGCACTTTTTAAACATAATTTCTTTAACACAGTATGTGGTTCAAATTGCATTTTTTTATCTGTGAAGGTTGTATTTATCTTTGTAGTTCTACACTGGAGGCACCACAGACACACATATACTAGTCTGAAACGTAAAGGGTTCCGGGTTCGATCCCCGGCTAAACAAATAAATCTAAATGATTACTTTAGATTTGAGTTCTGGGTCTACGCCTTTGTGTGTGTGACACCCGCGAAAGAGGGACTCCTACTGTGGAACTTCTGACTGTAGAAAGCGTCTTATGACTTACGCGTACATAGTCACTTTGAACTAGTCGTTCACAAAGCATAATAATACGTATTCCTGGAATTTTATGCGAAATTAGTAAAACTTAGAAAATTCCTTTCCCAGAAAGAACTATAAAAAGCACAATCAAACAACGGCAAAGATTACACCGGGCAAAAAAGGGCCGACGTTGCCCTAATTAAATGGGGAGAATCGGCCTCACTCAAATAGGGGCAATTGAGTTGCGGCAAATAGTTAATATCTTATTGTATTAAATTAGCTATGTGTTAATATTTTTATACGACTGCTTATCGTTTGGCCTGGACGGCTCGACGGGTTTTAACATGTAAGGTTTTTTTCATATAATATAGGAGTAGCAGACGAGCATGCAGTTCACTTGGTAGTAAGTGGCTTCTCCGCCCATGGACACTTGTAATCAAACCCAGATAGGATTAGATATCCCTACTTGGGACTATTTCCCCTGAGGACTAAGCTAGAACGCCTCGATAAAGTATGTCCCGTACCTTTAAACCAGAACACAGCAGCGCTTAACACTGCTGTTATGAGGTAGAAATAGGTGTGACGGTTGTGGCCCCTGGAGCCGAACCACAAAGGTTCCTAAAAAAGGTGTCGTCAGATTCATTTAAATTATAGGAGTAATACAAGCTTTATCGTCCGGTATTTTGTTTTTCTAGATAAAAAATCTAAATAAAAACAGACATTTACCTGGCCGGAGTTCGAACCCGGACTCCTCTGTATATCAGTTAACATGTACCACGACGTAACCACAACGCTTAAAAGGAAAATTAAAGTGAGCATTAAGCATTTTGGAAATTCGTTCCGAATGAGAACAATGAACAAAGCCGAGAGACAAATTGGAGCAAATGCTAGCGCAATAAAAGAAGATTAAGTTCCTAAAGTCTATCCTCAAATTGCTATTATGCCCAATTTCTGAGCACTGAATGTTTGGGCACTGAATAAATACTATTTGAATATTATTTTGTAACAAACAACGTTTAAGATTAAAATGTTGGTTTATTAGCCTTTTATCATTAAAAATACTTTTTCAAAAGGGTATACTTAACAACAAATTAGGTAAGTATAAAAGTCATAAAGCCAAAATGAGAAAAATGCTATATACAAAACTATTCAGCCCTCCGATTAGAAAATCAAAAATGTTCATACCATCAAACAAAAATAAACAGTCATACACATTACACACATTGGTCAAGAATCGAACCCGATACCCTCTGAGCAATGGTAAAAATCAGAACAACTTTGCTTACCAACAAGTTGTAATATAGTCCACACGAAATATAAAAAAAAAGTCTGCCACAGAAAATACTTCATTGCCACTTAAAGCCAATAATGAACCAATTTAAATAAACTTTGTATTTTGCTTCAAAAACAAAATATCACAAGATATATCGTTTCTTTCTGCCTCAAACGCTGCACGAAAGGTTCCCCTTAATGGTTTCATCGCAATAAGGTAGAAATCTCACCATTTCCACAACGAAGCAACAGTTTTGGAATATAGAAAACATAGAAGGCGCATAATGCCATAATGATAGAACAAAAGAATTAATGTATTATTAAGAACCTCGTCAGGAAATTATTTAAAAACCAACTTTTTATAAGCCGAGAAACTTAACTTTTCCTACATAAATTAACAGAAAAACAATTAAACGCAAATGAGCAACAAAACTGGTAGAGTAACGTTCTTTACAAAGATCGGGAAACAACTACCCAGTAGACGGTATACAGTTGTCCCTGTAGTTTCGGGACCAGAATAGGGCTACGGTATCCCCTGCCTGTCGTAAGAGGCGACTAAAAGGGGGCTTCCGGGGTTGCGGGCGGCAAGAGTGGGTAGCTCGAACCGCCCGGTAAGCGACCCCGGGAAGAGCGGCGGTATGTGTGGTCGCATACCGTCGTACGCACCAGACGGTGTGGCGAGCGTCAAGCTCACCTGGGCAGAGCCCGACGGGGCAACGCGCTAAGAGGACTCCGGTTACGTTCCTTTGGAGATCCCGGAGCCCTCTAGGCAGCGCCGAGGACGGCCACCGGGGGGGTTTTAGTGCGGTAAAAATCCCACATAACCTTGCGTCGCTCCCACGGCGCCGGGTACCTTTTGAAGGTTTCCCCCTCGTAAACAAAAAAAAAAAAAAAAGACGGTATACAGTGCCCTTTTATACGCCCACTTTTAGTTAATACCCGCTTTTAACGATTAAATTTTCTTACTCTTACCATCATTCCCAACAGTATGATAGGCGAGCGACGACTAGTTTTGCCTTACAAGCGAAATTGGCAACTTTTCTGGCGACTTTTGTAATAGGTATAGTGGGTTAATTTTTGACAATTTAAATCCATAATTAATTAATTTCGATCAGTTCGTCATCAAATTGGCAGTAATAACATTTCTGGTTGAGTTCACCCTTTAAACCGGAACACAGCAGCTCTAAACACTACTGTTATTAGGTAAGTAGAAATAAAAGATTTCTACCAACTTCGATATATTTCAATTTATGAATAACATAAGGCGGCTTCCATATATTTTCATATTCTAAGCTCAGAGTATAAAACATACCATTCGTGCTTTCATACTATTTATCTACAGAATCGTAACAAGAGAAATAACTTGGCTAACTAACCTGGCACGAAAACAGCACTCAATAATGATACATATTACAAGGGACTAAAGATGAGAATTGCTCCACAATTTTTATGTTATAAGTCAATCGTGAATCGTTAAATTCAAACCACAATTGTAGCAGTTTTCAAAAAAGAGCTCATCAATCCAAATGCTTATATATTTTTACGTTATCTACGAGTATATCCTGATAAATTAATTTTAGTTTTTATTTTTGAATAGTCATAATTAAATTGTTTAGGTATACTTAAACAAGTAGGACGGTGGGAGTACTTTGATAATGATAGAACCCTTCGTGGGTCGACTCCGAAGGGACACAGCACACCTATTTCTATTATAACGCGCTGCTGTGTTCTGATTTGAAGGGTATAAGGGAACATTAGTGAATGTGACATAGGTGATAAGAACCCTTAAGGTAAGGTTGAAGGTGGTAGAACCCTTTGTGGCTCGACTCCGGCGGCACCACCGCCACACCTATTTCTACCTAATAACATCAGTGTTAGGCGCTGCTGTGTTCCGGTTTGAAGGGTGTGGTAAGGGAGACAGACTTTTCCGAGGCGTTCCAGCTTAGTCCTCAGGGGTAGCGGCGCATCTGTGGCCGACCTCAGGTAGGAATATCTAATCCTATCTGGAGTTGATTACAGATGTCCATGGGCGGCAGCAGCCACTTACCATCAGGTGGACTGCATGCTCGTGTGCTACCCTTATATTATAAAAAAAAATAAGAAATTTGACAATTTAAGTAGCTTGCGTAAAATTGTGAAAATTTGATGCTCAAAATTCATGTTTACAGTTTTAGATAGCTTCCATTTAACCTACGCTTGATTAACGTGGTTTAACCTTACCAACAAGTAGATTACAGGCTGTTTTGCTATTTCTAAAAACCTCTTGATGTATTAAGATTTCATATGAGCAATGCCATGCTAATAATTTGAATACCAATATGTCCTCAACTTCTGTTTATATTAAAACGATATCAAAAATCCTAGATATTAATGTTAAGTAAGAGTAAAGTTGGTAAAAACTTGAAATTCCCTCATTTTTCCGTTACGAAACAACTTCGCTCGTAAATTTGCCTCCATTTTGTTTCCGTTTATGTCTTTACTTTCCGTTCAAGGGCGCGTTCCTCACATTCTGTTTACAGATTACGCGTCTCCCCTTTTAAGATATTTTCAGGTAAACCGGTGGGGAGTTTAATAAATTTATCAAGGGTTATCAAAGAACAAACACAAAATTTAGAACTTTTTGCGAGAGAATTTAGAACTGTGCGAATATGTTGCACAGTGATGTATATTACAACATTTGTTGCCAAAGGCTCAGTTCAATTACGAGTTAATTCATTTAAACTTTGTCTTGAGATTACGCTAATTCCAAAATCGAGAATTCGAAATCCAAAATCTACTAACTTCTAAAATTTCCGAAATCAACTAACTTTTCGCTGCAAAAATAGTCAACAATTTTCAAAATAAATATTGTTATATGAAAGGTTGAGATAAAAAGCAGGTAGACGCAAGTTCATGAAAAACTTGAAATTCCTTACTCATTTTTCCGTTACCAAACAACTTCGCTCGTAAATTCGCCTCCATTTTGTTTCCGTTTATGTCTTTACTTTCCGTTCAAGGGCGCGTTCCTCACATTCTGTTTACAGATTATGCGTCTCTCCTTTGAAGATATTTTCAGGTAAACCGGTGGGGAGTTTGATAAATCTATCACGTGTTATCAGAGTACACAAAAAATAATGAGTTTGTGCCCCTTTTTTTTACACCTACAGTACGTATATGTTGCGCATTGATGTGAATTTCACCATTTCAAGGCAAAGGCTCAATTTGATTTGTATTTAAATTATCTAAACTTTAACTTTAAGTTTAAACCAAAAAAACTTTTTATTGACATTATGTTGAATCCTAAAACAAGATTTTTCCAAAACCGACTATATCTTTTTTTCAGTGTCAAATTTATCTTCTTGTTCTTATTGTATAAAAACTTTTGATTGATCAAAAGCCTGAAATGAAAGGCAGGTAGACGCAAGTTCATAAAAAACTTGAAATTCCTTACTCATTTTTCCGTTATGAAACAACTTCCCTCGTAAATTCGCCTCCATTTTGTTTCTGTTTATGTCTTTACTTTCCGTTCAAGGGCGCGTTCCTCACATTCTGTTTACAGATTACGCGTCTCCCCTTTGAAGATATTTTCAGGTAAACTGGTGAGGAGTTTAATAAATGTATTAAGAGTTATCAAAGAGTACACAAAAATGAGAACTTTTTGCACCTTTTTTATTTTAACACCTACAGTACGTATATGTTGCGCAGTGATGTCAATTTCACCATGTTAAGCTAAAGGCTCAATTTGATTTGTATTTAAATTATCTAAACTTTAACTTTAAGTTTAAACCAAAAAAACTTTTTATTGACATTATGTTGAATCCTAAAACAAGATTTTTCCAAAACCGACTATATCTTTTTTTCAGTGTCAAATTTATCTTCTTGTTCTTATTGTATAAAAACTTTTGATTGATCAAAAGCCTGAAATGAAAGGCAGGTAGACGCAAGTTCATAAAAAAACTTGAAATTCCTTATTTATTTTTCCGTTACGAAACAACTTCTCTCGTAAATTCGCCTCCATTTTGTTTCCGTTTATGTCTTTACTTTCCGTTCAAGGTCACGTTCCTTACATTCTGTTTATAGATGAGATTTCTCCGCTTTGAAGATATTTTCAGGTAAACTGGTGGGAAGTTTGGATGTTCTCAAACCTTTACTTCAAGGTTCTTCCGTATAAATTTTACTTTTAGTAATAATGGCAGGAAATTAAAGTCAGTAAACGCTAATGAACAAGTTAAAAAAATATAACGTTCTTACTTAGGAAAGCGTTAGAAGATTATGAAAATTAATCAAATTTTCTTTAATCACATTTACGTGAGAAAATGTCACTAATAAGGGTAAAAATGTATAAAACATACTAAATGGACGCTTCACAGTAAATAAGATAAAACACAGCTTTATAGAAAATATCTACACAACGTTAGGGATGTGAAAAACATCACGACTATTAGGTATAATTGATTATTTAAATGAGCGGTCAGTAACTCGCGGTCTTCCTAGTACCAAATTTCTGACCCGTATTATTTCAAATTACAGAGTAAATTTGATGAAGAAGTAAATTTCCTTCATAAGCCAATTGAGAATTCAGATTTCCATAGTAGACTAAGGAAGTTTTTTCCAACGTTTGTTTGGCTTGCCCTTAAGCCGAAAGATCTTGACGGTTTTTAACATATATATATTACTACATAGTATTTTTTACACAGTAACATAGTATTAGGTTTAATTTTACGCAGTTTATTTTTTTTATAGCATTTACTAGTTTACACATTAATATTTATGAATATCGTTTTTGTGTACTTGTCACATCCCTACTAATATAATATAACGTAAACATTTCCGTTACTTTAAAGGAAACATTAGTTAAAAATTCTATAGAACTTAATGAAAAATCAACGTGCTGCGAAATACTTTTAATTCCGTAAACATTCCGCTTCGGAGCGGAAAGCGGTTAATTGAACGATCGTTTGTGCTTCGCTAATTACTTGGCAACGTGTCGATGATTAAGTATTTTTAAGTATTCTAGAATATAGTAATTGAAATATATTAATATTATTATTAGTGATGTTAAATGTTAGCCTTTATCTAAATCCAATTGTTTTGGGATACAAATTTAATGTTCAGCAAAATGCAATGCTCAGACTTTTTACCCGACCGTGAAAGGTAATGTTTTTCCAGCGTATATCTCATTCTATGAAATAATATATAGCCCAAAGATCTGGAAGGATTTTAATATATGAAGTGTTGTACGATTCGTCCAAATTTAGAGAGTAACATAGGGTTTAATTTCAAGCCCTTTTAAAATAAATTCTAGATTACAAATCCATTGATATTGCAAAAGAAAATCTATTTTCTCCACTAGTAGTCACATCCCTACATAACGTACACGTACTTTAAAGGAAACATTAGTTAAAAATCCTATAGAACTTAATGAAAAACCAACGTGCTGCGAGATACTTTTAATTCCGTAAACATTCCGCTTCGGAGCGGAAAGCGGTTAATTGAACGATCGTTTGCGCTTCGCTAATTACTTGGCAACGTGTAGATGATTAAGTATTTTTAAGTATAATTCATATTCTATAAGTGGTTTTATTCATGCTTGCAAAATGAAACGTTATTTTTAAGTACGTGAATATAAGGTTAATACAAACTACAATATAGTAATTACAATATTTTTTTACCATTTTTGGTCTATTTTTTGTATTTAACTGAGTCTTAATATCTTTAACTGAGATTATTACTTTAGATTTTGTCGAATTTTATTTTTGGAACGCAAACTCGAAATGAATTCTCAATTACTTGTATATTGAGATAGAAAAAAAAAACAATATAATTCACCTACTTAGTTACCACTGCAATAGTTATCTATTTTTGACTTATAACAGCAGTGAAAAAATGCTATATTCTACTAAAAAAGGTTCAACAAGGCATGGTTCAAGGCATCTCTAAGCTTAGTTCCTCTGATTTCTCCACATGAAACAAAATTTAAGGCGTGTTCTAGACTTTTATTGTGCAATACAGTTGATTACATTAACATTGTTTTTACATTTGCAATGTTAAAAGCTTTTATCGCCTCCCTGTGTTAATTAACATTTGCAAAGAGACACAGGGTCACTCACAATAATTAACTAGGTTTATAGGCAATACTATTATTTTATCTATAATAAAAGTAACAATTATTATTATTATCACTTGCTTCAACTTGTAAAGGAAAATGTGACTGAACCTAATGGCCCGAGAGTTCTTTAGTTCTCAAAGATGTGTGAGGTCTTATAACCACGCTTGGCTAGCGCGGTTAAGTATGGCATTAGACCATGTCGCCCTACGAGAAGACCCGTGCCTAGCAGAACGACATTGGGCTGACGATGGCATTATAAACTTAATTACCTTAATTAACTTAATTATTAACTTAATCAATTTATGGTAAGCAAAATATAATAGGTACTTAACATTTTCCTTTCAAAAAAACGTATATAAGTAAGTTACTTAAAAATTACCTAAAGAAGTTTTACTTGGAAAAATAACAAAACGCAACAAAGAAGAGGTAATATCAATCCTTTGAACTTTAACATGGAATACAATAGTATTCTCGAACTAACAGAGCTAAATAAGATTCTGAAGTAGAAAGAAACGTTACTCATAGATGTATTGATTTCCCCGCGGCCCCCATAATGGAATGAGATTGCGGGAGAGCTTGTATGCTGCCGACTAATAGACTACGCTCAGGAATGTCCGAGATAAAAGTGATACAATGGGAAAAAGTGCTACAATTGTGAACCAGTTACTATTCGCCATTTGATGGTGATAGAACTCCTTGTGGCGGCACCAGTGCCACACCTATTTCTACCTAATAACAGCAGTGTTAGGCGCTGCTGTGTTCCGTTTTGAAGGGTGTGGTAAGGGAGACAGACTTTTCCGAGGCATTCTAGCTTAGTCCTCAGGGGCAGCGGCGCATCTGTGGCCGAACTCAGGTAGGAAAATCGAATCCTATCTGGGGTTGAATACAGATGCACATGGGTGGCAGTAGCCCCTTACCATCAGGTGGACTGCATGCTCGTCTGCTACTCCTTTATTATAAAAAAGGCTGCTGGCTTGTTTGCTACACTTAAAGTAAGAATTAGGTGTATTTCCATTTTAGTCGTTATTTCCTACTTTGGTCACACTCAATTTTTTTTAATTCAAATCAAATCAAATCAATTTTTTTTTATTCAAAATAGGTAATACAGAGCACTTTTTGAATGTCAGACTACCACCACTTCATAAGGTGTTTCGTTATGGAGAAGAAGCGGCGAAAGAAACTCCATAACACACATCTTTAAAAAAAATGGATTTTACAATGTTAAACTTAACCTAACGGTACATGTGGAGCTGGAACTACTTCAGACCACACCGTTTTGTCAGTCAAATAATCACTTAGTTTATAGTACGCTTTTATACATAGCGTTTGTTTAACGACATGTTTGAACTTTTTTTCTGTGACACTCAAAATTAAGTAGGTAAGTTGCTACTGCCGCCCATCGACTTCTGTAATCAATCTCAGATAAGATTACATTCCTGCCTGAGGTTGTCCTCAGACGCATTATTTGCCTTGAGGACTATGTAGTGACGCCTCGGAAAAGTTTTGAGAAATGTTCGTAGGCGGCAGTGGCTACTTACCATCAGAATTACCATCAGCTGGAACTTTTTCATTTGCTATAATTGATATATTTCCATTTTAACTCTTGTTTTCAATTTTAATCATATATAATAAAATATGTGTATTATATTGTCTTAATCAAGACATTAACAGACTAGAACTTCATTATTTATTGTAAATGCTGTTACTTTTACAACTATTCCGTTACCTGTTCCCGGCAAATAGCAGTACAATGAAAATCAACGCTTTGTTTACTGAACCTTCAGTTGGATGGGAATTCTTTTGTGTAATACCAGCGGTAAGAGATTGCGCATTTACTTAATGTAGTTATACAATACGTTTATGGGTACAAATTATGTTCATTTATTTCCGTCTTTGTTGTTCGATTGTTCTATTTTGCTTTAAGAGTTGTATTATTAAAGTGCCTCTCTAACTATTGAAGATTGGCTATCAGCTTCTTGCTCTCCTCCTTGCTTTTAGCTCTGCGGAATAGCTCAGCAGCGCTGGCTATTTTGGTCCACTCTCTGATGTTACGTGACTGTGTTTCTGAAGGTGGTAGAACCCTTTGTGTTTCGACTCCAGAGGCACTACCGCCACACTTATTTCTGCCTCATAACAGCAGTGTTAAGCGCTGCTGTTCTGGTTTGAAGGGTGTGGTAAGGGACATACTTTTCCAAGGCGTTCCAACTTAATCAGGAAGCACAGATACTATCGCACAAGGTCATGTTTGTTCTTCTAACAAAACGGAATCGAACACCAAAGATGATCGAAACCCTTTGTGGTTCGATTCCGGCGGCACCACCGCCACACCTATTTCTTCTCAAAAAAGGAATATTAAGCGCTGCTGTGTTTTGGTTTGAAGGGTGAGGTAAGGGAGACATACTTATTCGAGGCGTTTCAGCTTAATCCTCAGGAGTAGCGGCACATCTGTGGCCGACCTCAGGTAGGAATATCTTATCCTATCAGGAGTTTATTACGGATGTCCATGGGGGGCAGTAGCCACTTACCATCAGGTGGATTACATGCTCGTCTGCTACTCTTACATTATAAAAAAAAGGTACGACTTTTTTCTCCTGCCAACCTTCCTTCTTCCAGTGACCTTTTCCATCATTATGAGCTGAAGGAGATTGTATCGTGGATGTCAAAGAACGTGGCCCAGGTAGGAGAGTTTCCTTTGCTTTACTGTGAGCATAAGTGTGTGCGTAATTGAAACTATATAAAGGTAAAATGTTATGTGAATTAACAGTTAAGTTTTAAAATAAATAAATTGTAAGTATTTCGCTCGTTATTATCTTACACAAAGGGTCATGTTTTTTTATAATATAGGAGTAGCAGACGAGCATACAGTCCACCTGATGGTAAGTGGCTACTGCCGCCCATCGACATCTGTAATCAACCCCAGATAGGATTAGATATTCCTACCTGAGGGCTGCCACAAATGCGCTCCTACTCCTGAGGACTAAGCTGGAAGGCCTCGGAAAAGTCTGTCTCCCTTACCACACCCTTCCAAATGAAACACAGCAGCGCCTAACACTGCTCTTATTAGGTAGAAATAGGTGCGGTGGTGCCGCCGGAGTCGAACCACAAGGGTTCTACCACCTTCAAAATACCGTCATATTTACTTTTATAGTACGTATCGCTTGGTCATTACTCGCTATTGGTTTACCAAGTGCCTTAGTAATATGGGATAGGTCGTACCTTCGATTCTTGGAAAACCGTTATCAATAGGCGTTGATAAAAGCGTTGACTTTTACACGAACTAATTTGGAATGCCCAATTCCTCAGAATTAACGTAATTTGGCACATTATTTCGTCCTACAAAATAAGTACCTACTAGGTATAAATGAGTTCAAAAAAATATATCTTAAGTAAATATTTTTTATATGTTTATCTTTCACATATAATAGCAAATGAGTGAGTGATGAATAGAAATGGCAACGTTGTGAATTCGTCAACCCATTACCGTTCCACCTGGGAACATGTCTCCATTAACAGAGGGATTTACAACACGCTGGCCCAGTGCGAATTGATAGACTTCACAGTCCACTGCGCTAGACAAGTGAGAGTTGGTAGGAATTCGTTCAGACAAACTTTTGAGAAAATATTATTGTTTTTCTTTAAGATCTCTGAATTGTATAGGTTTCCTCACGCTGTTTACCTTCGCCTTCACAGTAAGTGATAATTAATTAAACACATAACCTTAAAAAGTCGTAGGTGCTCTGACTCCCAATGAGAGGCTGTTTTAACCACTAGCTATTCGAGTGAATGGGCTCAATCAAGTCTTATCACCAATACAAATGGATAATTACGTCCACATGTAGACAGATTGACAAGGATTGAACACGATGCGGGCGACAAATAGGCCACGTTCATCAAGGAAATGTTCGGATTTGCGTATTAGCTCACTAATTTGAACGTACCTTTGTGGGTGGACTTAGGCATCACCACCGCCACGCCTATTTCTGCCTCTTAACAGCAACGTTAAGGACTGGTGTGTTCTCGTTTGAAGGGTGTAGTTCCGAGGTGTAGTTTAGTCCTCAGGGGTAGCGGCGCATCTGTGGCTGATGATCTTAAAGTGGATCTTGAAGTTACAAACAATAACTCTCATGACATTCTCTGTACTTACAAGTGCTAACAAAAATCTAGTAAGATAGTCTCTGCAATTACATTCCCAACACGTGTACAAACTACAACCAGTACGCTTTTACTTTAAAATTTGTAAGATAAGACTAAAAGTTGCAACCCAGATAAGATTAGATATTCCTACCTGAGGTCGGTCATAGATGCGCCACTACTGCTGAGGATTAAGCTGGAACGCCTCGGAGAAGTATGTCTCCCTTACTACACCCTTCAAACCAAAACACAAGCGCTTCGCTTAACATTGCTGTTGTTAGGCAGAAATAGGTGTGGGGGTGGTGCCGCCGGAATCGAATCACTAAGGGTTCTACCATCTTTGGGGTTCGACTCCGTTTTATTAGAAGAACAACCATGACCTTGTGCGATAGTATCTGTGCTTCAAATTAACCATGTGATTACAAAAATCATCGTGTCTTATCTCTGCAATTAACAACAACAACAACAACAACAACGTCTACAACCAGTAGACTTTTACTTTAAAAAATTTAAGGTAAGACTTAAAGCAACCCAGTAATAAAACACTTGCGCCGTGGCTCCCCGAATGTATTCTGTTGGATTTATGCCGCAATATGAACCACGGGGCGTGCTAACCGAGACATTCTACCTGATGGTAAGTGGATACTGCCCATGGACATCTGTTAACAACCCTAGATAAGATTAGATATTCCTACTTGAGGTCGGCCATAGATGTGCCGCTACTCCTGAGTATTAAGCTGGAACGCCTCGTAAAAGTATGTCTCCCTTACCAAAGTCTTCCGTTGTTGGAAGAACAAACATGACCTTGTGCAATATTATCTGTACCTTGTTTGTAACATTATCTTGTCTTACCTCTGCAATTACATTCCCAACAACAACAGCTACAACCAGGAGACTTTTACTTTAAAAATTTTAAGGTAAGACTTAAAGTTGCAACCCAGTAATAAAACACTTGCGCCGTGGCTCCCCGAATGTATTCTGTTGGATTTATGCCGCAATATGAACCACGGGGCGTGCTAACCGAGAAATTCTACCTGATGGTAAGTGGATACTGCCCATGGACATCTGTTAACAACCCTAGATAAGATTAGATATTCCTACTTGAGGTCGGCTACAGATGCGCCGCTACTCCTGAGGATTAAGCTGGAACGCCTCGTAAAAGTATGTCTCCCTTACCAAAGTCTTCCCTTGTTAGAAGAACAAACATGACCTTGTGCAATATTATTTGTACCTTGTTTGTAACATCACCTCTGCAATTACATTCCCAACAACAACAGCTACAACCAGTAGACTTTTACTTTAAAAAATTTAAGGTAAGACTTAAAGCAACCCAGTAATAAAACACTTGCGCCGTGGCTCCCCGAATGTATTCTGTAGGATTTATGCCGCAATATGAACCACGGGGCGTGCTAACCGAGAAATTTCAGGTTTTGTTGCCACTTTCGAATGTTCGCTGACCTACCTGCGTTGTTTGGTGCAAGTGATGAATGACAAGCGTGCTTTTTTATGAAGAACCAAATGAGCTTCGTCTGAAATAAGTAACACTGTCTTCACAAATAATATGATAATTATTAAAATTTTACTTTGTAAATAACTTTAACAATTATATTAACATGCCTTAATATATTATATATGTGTGTTTCCCTACAACTGAAACACAGTACTTGTTACTAAATAAAAAATGAAACTGAATCCCATTGACATATTTTTTCTATGCTGACACCGGATGACATCTTGACTTTTGCAGTTTGCTTTGCCATCTTACGGATTTTCGATCAGGCCATCATTGTCCTGACGTGAGTTTAACATTTTTTACTCATCACAAAAATGGCGCAACGGCACTAAAGAAGTCTTCACTTTTATGTTACAAAACTACCAACGCTGCTACCCACAAATTGCACAACACACGTTTCCTGTAGAAAGGCACAACGGCGGTATGAAATTGAAAATTTATGAAACAACAAGATTTCCTCAACCTCGGACGCTCTGTTTATCTTCGACTTTGGAATTTTTTGTTTGTTCTACGTGAATTACTTTCGCTTAAATAATTTCACAAAACTTCAGCTTCATTAGTCAGTTCTGATAAAAGTTTATGATTACTCGCCTCGGATGTTTTCAGGAAAATGTTTTTGGGGTAACAGCTCTTGGGAGTTACTTTTAAGTAGCATTATCGGGGACAGAGTAAACGATATCTTGGTTATAATTATATTTCTATTCTTATATCAGACCCTGGATACCATTTAGGAAAAAAGTCCTTTATAACAAATCAAACAAGCCCAAACTCGATGGGATTGCGTTGTTTTATTAGAGAGTTGTTATTGCCACCTTCCTTCATTATCAGACCAGCTCCATATCATTATAATTTTGCATTGTTATGCGACTTACACATGTTTGCAAAATTTCGGCTCAATCGAGTACCTGGAAGTGACTCAAATTTAGTTTGCACATTTGACCGAAACTAACATACATACATATTAAATTGCAAGTTAAATAAAAGCTTGTAAAAAAACAATTAATTTATTCCTAAAATTTGGTAATAAAATTACACAGATGAATAATAAGGAAAACTTGCCGACATGACCTAATAGATAGTGAAATAATTAAATTTGGTAGAAAAACACACGGAAAATTACTGATTACTCATTATTTTAAATAGATATTTATAAATATAGCCGTCATTTGACCTTTATATGCGTGATAAGAAAATAAAAAGTTTTTTAAAAAAGTTTTGTAAAACTAAAAAATAAAGAAACTCCATTTAATTTATTTTTTTTAATTTGACCTTTATATGAAAAAGTTCCTTTACGGGTCATGAGTACGTTATACAATCATAACGTAATAGATAGTGAAATAATTCCATTTAATAAAGAAATTTAAACAATTCGATTACTCATTATTTTAAATAGATATTTAAAAATGTAGCCGTATAAACAAAAAGTATATTTTATAGTAAAACTAATAAATAAAAAATGTAAAACCCAATTAATTTATTTCTTATTTTTTGACCTTTATATGAAAAAGTTCCTTCACGGGTCATGAGTACGTCATACAATCATGACGTAATAGATAGTGAAATAATTCCATTTAATAAAGAAATTTAAACAATTCGATTACGCATTATTTTAAATTGATATTTAAAAATATAGCCGTATACATAAACAATAAGGATATTTTATAGTAAACCTAAAAAATAAAAAATGGAAACCCTAATTAATTTATTCCTTAAATTTGTACTTTATATGAAAAAGTTCCTTTACGGGTCACGAGTACGTCATACTACCATGACGTAATAGATAGTGAAATAATTCCAATTGATAAAGAAACTGAAACAATTCGATTACTCATTATTTTAAATAGATATTTAAAAATATAGCCGTATAAACAAAAAGTGTATTTTATAGTAAACTTAAGAAATAAAAATGGAAATACCAATTAAATTATTTCTTAAAATTTGACATTTATATGAAAAAAAAGTTCATTTACGGGTCATGAATACGTCATACAACAAAACATAATAGATAGTGAAATAATTCCATTTGATAAAGAAACTTAAACAATTCGATTACCATTATTTTAAGTAGATATTAAAAATGTATATCCGTATAAACAAAAAGTATATTTTATAGTAAACCTAAAAAATAAAAAGAGAAAACCGAATTAATTTATTTCTTAAAATCTGACCTTTATATGAAAAAGTTCCTTCACGGGTCATGAGTACGTCATACAATCATGACGAAATAGATAGTAAAATAATTCCATTTGATACAGAAACTGAAAAAAATCGATTACTCATTATTTTCAGTAGATATTAAAAAATATAGCCGTATAAATAAACCTATATTTTATAGTTAACCTAAAAAATAAAAATGGAAACCCCTAATTAATTTGTTTCTTAAAATCTGACCTTTATATGAAAAAGATCCTTCACGGGTCATGAATACGTCATACAATCATGACGTAATAGAAAGTGAAATAATTCCATTTGATAAAGAAACTTAAACAATTCGATTACTTATTATTTTAAATTGATATTTAAAAATATAGCCGTATACATAAACAATAAGGATATTTTATAGTAAACCTAAAAAATAAAAAATGGAAACCCTAATTAATTTATTCCTTAAATTTGTACTTTATATGAAAAATTTATTTACAGGTCATGTGTACGTCATACACTCATGACGTAGATAGATAGATAGATAGATATTCTTTATTGCACACTTCAATAGAACATAACAATAGTACACAATTATTTTAGTTAATTGTATGCAATAGGCGGCCTTATCGCTAAGCAGCGATCTCTTCCAGACAACTGTAGTGAAGGAGCAGGCTTGTAGGTATTGACAGGCGTGTTACTTGTATAAAGTCTTTATTATTACTAACTTAATACTAAGCTTAACCTAACTTATATAACTATGAATCCTACACACACTACACCTCCACGGGTTATTGAAAAAAAATCATTGTTTTATATTTTTTTTTAAATGCACTCAAAATTTTGAAAATAATACATAGTAAGGATGGTGTAATATTTGTTAAGACTACAAATATAAAAACTGCAAAGTAAAAATAACATAAACGAATAAAAAGATAACAGATAATAGTATTTTTACGAACTAAATTATTATAATATAATATTATTATTTACGTTAAATGTAGATCTTAGATTACTAACTTAGTTACAAAAATCAAATCCGGAAAAAAATATTGTCATATCCATTTTTACACATAACGTTACGCTGACGTTTTATGCGTTTTAGTCTTATTAAGTATACATTTCTTGTTAGATATATTTCTTTTTAGGTACCAATAGTCAAATCCGAGTTAATATGTAGCTACTTATATTATTTCCAGTTATATAATTCAATTCCATAATTATCGCAGTCTTTGTCCTTTCCTTATATCTTTATTACATTTTAACATAGTATTAATTTCTTTTTCACATTTTCCTTTACTTCTATAGTACGTACTAGGGTTACTTTCCCTTAATCATTACATTATTTCATTCCCTCATTACTATTTCTCATTTCAGTGTTCCAACCACAATTTCTTTCACGTATACGACTCGCGTAACTACATGATCAAGAACATGGCATAAAGAGGGTTAAGTTCACTCTTCCTAAAGTATTAAACTCTTTCAAATCATTTCATTATTCTTTCATAAATCTCTACCTCTGGATTTCTTTCACACAGACGGCTCGCGTACAGTATGATCAAGATTTCCCAACACAATATATTATTTCTTTCACTCATAGAATTCTACTACTATTCCTCTCATAAAACCAACTTAAATAAAACTTATACAACACACAATATTTCAAACGCATGTTAATACTTTCTTAATCCTCGGGGGATCAATCCCGATCGTTACCAAAAGTACTAACTTACGAATGGAATCCTTCCTAATTTCTCGTACTTACATTCTTGTCATAATTATTCAGTATCAATCAATATACTTTCAAAGACAATAATCATTTACATACAGTCATAGTTTTCTAAACATGTACCTTTAACTTTTATAAACATAACTCATAAAAACATTAATAATACAAATTCAAATTAACAGATAGCTAAATTCATAACGATGTGATTATTAAAATAGACAAAGGAACATATTAAACAAGTGTGCATGTAAAACGAAACTGCACCGGCATTGCATCACTCTTGCAATCCGAAACTAACAAATTCCATTCCCATAAAGGATGGGTAATAAGACTCGTAACGAACTATTTGCAAGTAAGCGTAATTAGAACGCGGATTGAGTGAAACTACTGTTACTATCTGGGTTTACTCATTACTTTACAACATTAAATCAATTTCTTAAACAAAATGTATGAAATGTGGTTTGTAAAACATTCAAAATAAAAAAAAAAAATAACTATGCAAATAACAACATAGTATCTAACTTGAAATTTATATGATTAAAAAAAATCATCAATCATTTTGCAACAGAAATTAATTAAACTTTGACTAATACATATTTAACACATACAGAAACGGAAAATTTGGTTCATATACTCGTATTTACTTTATATTATACTACACAAATTATCTTTTTAAAATCAATATAATTACTTTTATGCTGTTTTTTTTTCGATACCTGCTGTATGATGACTGTAACCAGGGTTGTCGTGTCCAGTTGTCTTGAGCCGATCTTCTACGCCAAGGATTCTTGCAAGGGTTGGTCTTCGTCGGCAGTAAAATTACTCTGACTGGTGTCCATTTATGACGAAGAGTAGATCTTCTTTTTGTAGTCTTCTTAATTTCTCGTCTACGTTTTAAAATGATTGAGGGGCTCGAAGACATTTTCCTCTATATTTTATGTTTTTCAAGATGTAGATGTGGCTGATCTTCATTCATCGTTTATTTTCTTCCACTAACTTCTTGATGCGTAATTCCTTCTTTCTTCATTTTGTTTTTTTTTTCTTTTCCTCGTGATCTTCAATTTTTCTTATTTTTTTTCACTTCTTCTATAATGTATGTGACTTTCAAGCTTCATTTTAAATTTTAATTTCTTGTTCTTGTTATACTGTTATACTTTTAATTTTTATCCGTTCCTAACGCCTCCCGGTGCGCGTGCAACGTGACAGCGCCACACGCGCACCGGCCAGGCAGGGTCGCCATGTAGTGAAGGAGCAGGCTTGTAGGTATTGACAGGCGTGTTACTTGTATAAAGTCTTTATTATTACTAACTTAACTTTAATACTAAGGTTTTTTTTTTTTTTTTTTTTTTTTTTTTTACGCGGAGAAATCCTCATGGATTCACTTCCGCCCGGGGGAGCGAAAGTGATATGTCGGACTCTTACCGACTAAAACTCCGCGGCGTTCCACTGGACGCTTGATGCCGGGTCGCGAGAAGCGTTAGCATTACATTCGCGACCCGACAACGTCGGCCGGCGCTGATGTTAACGCCAGCCACGTCCCGAGAGGGAGGGGCCTCTCTCAGAGATATTCCTCATGAGAAGAGCGTGCGGAACGCACACACGACATCTCGAGCCCGAAAGACCGGAATTGGATTCCCCCGAATCCGCCTCCGTGGGCTCAGGGAACGGGGAAAGAGCGGCTTTCGAAAGCCGCTCTACGGCGTCCCGTGCGCCTGCGACGGATTGGCTGGGCAGACATAGCTTCCCTGGCCCTTTCCGCCGCCTCCTTCGCGAGCATTACTGCTTCGCAAAAGGAGCGCACCGCCTGCCACGACCTGTCACTCTCGACCATGGCGTGAACCACGGACGGGAGCGAGAGGTCGGCCCCCAATACAGAGCTGAGCGCGCTGCGCTCCGCACTCCACGCAGGGCATACCTCCAGCGTATGCTGGGCCGTCTCATCGAGGCAATTGTCGCAGTGATTACACCTGGCCGTCGGCTCCCGCCCGATCCGACACAGATAACTCCCGAAACAACCATGTCCCGAGAGTATCTGAGTCAGACGAAAGGACATGACGCCGAATCGCCTACGCAACCACTGTAGAAAAATCGGACGAATTGCCTCGATTGTCCGCAAGCCGGCACTAGGATCCGCCAGCCTGGACCTCCACGTCTCGATAGCCCGTTGACGCAACTCAGCTCTGTGCCCCTCCAGTTCCTGCTGTGCGGGCGGGCGGCCCCAGGATCGGTGCGCCTCCTCACGCCACTGACGTAGCGACGCGAGGGCTCTCGCTTCCAAATCCCAGGGCAGAGAACCCGCTAGCACGCAGGCTGCCTCACACGAGATCGTGCGATAGCCCCGTATAACCCTGATCGCCATCACTCGCTGTACTCGCATTAACAGAGCGACGTTTCGGCGATTCAGGGCATCGGCCCATATAGGGGAACTTAATACTAAGCTTAACCTAACTTATATAACTATGAATCCTACACACACTACACAACCTATGCATGGAAAAGGTAAGGAGGTTTTTTTTTTTTTTTTTTTTTTTATAATATCGGAGTAGCAGACGAGCATACAGTCCTGATGGTATTTGGCTACTGCCGCCCATGGACATCTGTAATCAACCCCAGATAGGATTAGATATTCCTACCTGAGGTCGGCCACAGATGCGCCGCTACCCCTGAGGACTAAGCTGGAACGCCTCGGATAAGTATGTCTCCCTTACCACACCCTTCAAAACGGAACAGAGCAGCGCTTAACACTGCTGTTATTAGGCAGAAATAGGTGTGACGGTGGTGCCGCCGGAGTCGAACCACAAAGGGTTCTACCACCATTAATAATAGATAGTAACCACGAAAACAATACGATTACTCATCATTTTAAATAGATCATTCATCATTTGACCTTTATGACCTGCATGATAAGGAAAAAAAAGTTTATTTTCTTATCGTGCATACGTCATAGAATTATACCTTTAAATATACGGGAATGGCTCATTAGCAGCACAGACGCATCCCGCAACTGCTCCCAACATGTTGTACTTCAAGAACCTCCTCATGTTTTTCGCCCTCGCACTCATCGCGGTTTCATGTAAGTAGGGTCGGAGCCAATTTTCTAGTCCGCTCTGAATATAGAAATGAGTCGTGTTGCAACAGCAAATTATAGATATTAGCGGGATGAAGACAGCGCGGGATCCCCGCGCCACCCGACCCCTGACCGTTCTCGTTCACTTTAATAAAAAACTTTAGTTTTTATTTTGTGACATAACTGCGTTAGTGTGCCCTTACTTTTGCTACAGAGTATATGCTTGTAATTGTGTTCGACCGCATTGACTCTCTGACTACACTTGCGCGCAACAACTTCAGAACGGACTAGAAGTTTGGCGCGGACTATACGAATCATATATTTTATAATATTTTAGACTATAGTACACTGAGATCTAAAAAATGCATCTGCATACAGAAGTTGCACCTGGAGATATTTGCCAAGTTTTGTTTAATGTTTTTAAAATATTAAATAATTCTCAGTTTTGATAGCTTTGTATCGGTTTGGTAACTTCAATTATTAATTTTAGAGATTTTATATAACAAATAGATATATTTATTTCAACGTATAAACAAAGTAAAAACAAATAATATTTTTACAGGGGTGCAAAAAGGTGCATCGGCCAGACCATGGATTGGTGACCATAAAGAGAAGAATACCAAACCTAAAGAAAAAGTTATTCATGGGGCCAGACCATGTATTACTCCCGATGAAGTGAAGAATACCAATACTAACGAAAATGTTATTCGTGAGGGAAATGACTATAGCGTCAACATCAAGAATACCAAAATCAATGGGTGCTTTTATTATGGCATCGGAAATGATTATTCCAATTCTTTAAATAAAATAAATCTTATATAGAAAATTCTCGTGTGACAATGTTAGTTACCGTACTCCTCCGAAACGGCTTTACCGATTTTCACAAAATTTTAAATGCATATTCAGTAGAATTGAGAATCGGCTACTGTCTATTTTTCATACTCCTAAGTGATAAGGGTTGTTCACCCTTAACATTTTTTTATTTATATGGCAACACAACGTTTACCGGGTCAGCTAGTATTTTTATAAGCTAGTATTTTATATATTATTTTGTTTCAATCGCTCATTTCAATCGTTAGAACTGATAGAAAATTTAAAAACTTACCTACTTGAAAGATTGTTTTTTCCTATAAAAAATTGCAATATTTGAATCTATCCAATTCTTACCTACTAAAGGTCGAAGACCATGTCTACTATGAAGAAACTGTGAAATGACAATTTTTGGTAACCAAAACATTAGAGCGTAAGTCAGTCAGTTTAAACGTTAAAATGCTTTAATTTGTTTAGTCACAAGGCAACTCGTTTTACATATCGCTTTTATAATCCATTTACCAACACGTTCACGCTAACGAAGCGATAGTTTGGATGGATACTGCCTACGTAGTGTGATATCGAATTGACCAATCCATCATCCAGTTAGGTAATTAAGCTGGATGGTCATGAATCATGCCATGAGATGTACGGTAGTAATGGAATTATTCATTTCCATCTATTTCAGATACCACAGACTATTGTTGTAACAACACAAATGTATTGAAACTTTAACTGTTTTAAAAAAAAAAGATGTTTTCTACACTCACATCCACACCCTAGGATTCCCTGTATCGTGGGTGCCATGGACACATAAATAGACTACATAAACACCCAGACCCAGAACGGAAATTTATAATAACAATTATCTCATTATCATAGACAAGCATAGATATCTCACCGCCTTGTAATTGAAGAAAGCCATTAAATGACTTAAACGGCTGTCAGCCATTTAATGTCTGTCATGGTGTAATTTACGCGGAACAATGCCGACATTTATTTATTTTAATCATATGTACAGCTAACATTACAGGTTTATACCTAATGCGTTAGAGTAAGGAAAAATAATTGCATTACATTAATAACAGTTAAGTGGTGCAAAAACAAGAAATCGAAAAAAAGTGTGGGAAAATATCGGTTCATTCGTAAACCTATATCTATAACCTACATATTTTAATATTTTTGATATACGAAAATAGATGACAGTGACAATTTCAATTGTCCAAACTGGTTACATTTTCTTACATTTTTTTACAATAAAAATGGCAAACTGGCAAAGAATCCACCTTATGGTAAGTGGTCACTGCCACCCATGGACATCTGTAATTAACCTCAGATAAGATTCGAATCCTATGTGCAGTCGGCTATAAATACGTTGATACCCCTAAGGACTAAATTAAACACCTTTCATAACTATGCCTTTCTTACCACACAGCACGTCGCGGCTTAAAAATACCAGAAAGCAAGGCTTTTTTTTTTATAAGAGTAGCAGACGAGCATGCAGTCCACCTGATAGTAAGTGGCTACTGCCGCCCATGGACATTTGTAATCAACCCCAGATAGGATTACATATTCCTACCTGAGGTCGGCCACAGATGACCGCTACCCCTGAGGACTAAGCTGGAACGCCTCGGAAAAGTCTGTCTCCCTTACCACACTCTTCAAACCGGAACGCAGCAGCGCCTAACACTGCTGTTATTAGGTAGAAATAGGTGTGGCGGTGGTGCCGCCGGAGTCGAACCACAAAAGGTTCTACCACCTTCAAAAAACGTATTTCTAAAGGAAAAAACAACTTACAATCAAGTAGACTATATGCCCGTTATACGTCTACGCTACAAAAAAAAACTGTAGGGTCTTCGGTACCATTGTTTGTTACGTTAAGGGCCTGAGCAACCGCCTTCTATCTCCCATATGTAGTCTATGGACAAACTTCTCCATTACATGAACTAAGTACAAAAATCCATTACCCATTGTATATAGCGCTCAATACAAAAGGGTTATTTTCACGCCATTAATCAAAATCGATTAGTTCTTGTAGGTCCTAACAAAATATGGGTGGAACTTTCAGTAGACGTGAACAATGACGGCACGGGATGTTACGTGCATTTATTACCGTATGTGACGTAACAAAGGCCGCCATTTTGTTTTTCAGCATCCGGCTCGGAGGACCAATTTGAAGTTTCTATGTAATGTGAAGTACATTGTTTTTTATATTTATTTCGGAAATAGTAAATAATTTATACTTACTTAATTTAACAAAATTGAATGAAATAATTTTGAAAAGATTCCAAAAATAGTAACACATCCTTACTAATATTATAAATCCGAAAGTAACTCTGTCTGTCTGTCTGGTTGTCTCTTCTTCAAGCCCAAACCACTGAACCGATTTTAATGAAATTTTGTACAAAGATAGTCTGAGACCCGAGAAAGGACATAGGATAGGACATTTTATCCCGGAAATCCCACGGGAACTAGGGATGGTGATCTAAGATAGAATAATCGGAGAATCGATCTTTTGGATTGGGTCCAAAAAACTACCTACTAAAAATAAATAAAATCAACCAAAAAATATATTATAAAAAAATAAAACCGACTGCTAGATACCTACATACAGAAAACATCGCCCTTCATTACAGTGGGGTAAAAAGCTTAAAACTTGACAAGCTTAGAAATAGTTTCCATACAAGAATTAGGTTTGTTTCGTTGTATTTACTACATATTAAATCTTAATAATGGCAGCACATCCATATGTCAAAATTCATTAAAAATATTAAATATAAATACTCGCTTTCTACACTCACAGCCCCACACTAGGATTCCCTGTACCGTGGGTGCCATGGAGACACACAAAGACGAATACAAAAACACCCAGACCCAGAACAGATATACAAATTCATCATTCAGACATCTGTCTGGCCAGGGATTGAACTCGGAACCCTCTGCGCGTCAGACGCCGGTCATCATTGTTTAATAAACATTGTAAACGCTCTTATATTTATTTTCGAAATGCTGCCTATACCAAGTTCTCTGTTCTATATTGTTCTTAATAGTGTTTTGTTTTAAATAAAATTGGAACAACTACGCAATTATTCTAAGAAGTTCACAAAATGTATATCAAAAACAAGTATTGTAATAAAACAAATACAAATAGAATTTCTTAAAGCCGTAATTGAACAATTTGTTAGCTTTTAGTCTACATCTATTCACTTTTATTAAATAGTTTCTTTGTAGTACTGAGAGAATAATTCGAATACGTCATTCATTTTAGACGTAAAATCGTCTAAATATATAAAACTCAAAGATGACTGACTGACATAGTGATCTATCAACGCACAGTCCAAACCACTAGACGGATCGGGCTGAAATTTGGCATGCAGGTAGATGTTATGACGCAGGCATCCGCTAAGAAAGGATTTTAATCAATTCTACCCCCAAGGGGATAAAATAGGAGATGAAAATATTACTTCGTAACGCGAGCGAAGCCGCGGGCAAAAGATCATTTTGGATATAAAAATCATAATTAGAGGATTTTTTACGAATAATAGTGTTAAACGCTGCTGTGTTTTCTTTTGAAGGAAGACATACTTTTACGAGGCGTTCCAGCTTAGTCCTCAGGGTTAGCAGCGCATCTGTGTTCGACTTTAGATAGGAATATCTAATCTATCTGGGGTTGATTACAGATGTCCATGGGCGGCAGTGGCCACTTACCAACCAATAGCACCACTACAAACCAATAGCAGACGAGCTTGCAGTCCACCTGGGACTGCAAGCTCGTCTGCTATTCCTACGTTATAAAAACAAACCTTACGAATATTATAAATGAAAATATCTTTTTTTTTCACGGTTCCGTACAAAAATAAAAAAACCAGAATACTTATAAGAGCACTCATCGCATAACTAACATCATCATCCGATACACATCTATCCGTCCGTCTGTCACAGGTAATTTTCTCTGGACCAAATAAATTGAGAGTTACTCATATGCTTTTTCGTGATCCAAAGATATATCGTAACGCTAACGTAAACAACTGAAATTTTAAATGAGGGGTAACTTTTGGGCGAAATAAAATATAGTATTGTTCTACATATTGTTTTTTTTTTTTTTTTTTTATATATAATATAAGAGTAGCAGACGAGCATGCAGTCCACCTGATGGTAAGTGCCTACTGCCGCCCATGGACATCTGTAATCAACCCCAGATAGGATTAGATAGTCCTACCTGAGGTCGGCCACAGATGCGCCGCTACCCCTGAGGACTAAGCTGGAACGCCTCGGATAAGTATGTCTCCCTTACCACACCCTTCAAACCAGAACACAGCAGCGCTTAACACTGCTGTTATTAGGTAGAAATAGGTGTGGCGGTGGTGCCGCCGGAGTCGAACCACAAAGGGTTCTACCACCTTCAAAACCTTTGTTTTCGGGTTAGTTTCAAACACAACATTTTTCTAAACCAAAACAGAGCGGAACTAGGAAAATAAAAACAAATTGCATATTGTTGCATTGTGTTGCGCAGTTTTTGTTTCCCGCGATTGTTACTGGCCCGTATTGGCTGTGCTATGTATATAGTTAAATGTATGTGTATAAAGTAACAATATAGTAGATTTTTTTAATTTGTTCTTTAAAACGGGACTCCTTTGCTTTGTAAACAATTTTGGTTAAACATAAAAAAAGATATATTATGGAATTAATTTAAATTTTAACCCGCGACAAAGTTTGATTTTCCACATCATAAAAATAATTAGTCGTGGAGTATACAAATAAACAAAAACAAAAGACCGGACTTAAAATATAGCCTGCGTTACTCCCACATTTTAGACGAATCCAACGACACCTCATTTGCTAAAAAGTCAAGCTATTTAATCTGTAGGGCGTGCCAAAAAATGAAACATGAACACGTAAACATACATGTAAAGGTGGTAGAACTGTTTGTGGTTCGACTCCGGCGGCACCGCGGCCACACCTATTTCTGCCTTGAAACAGCAGTATTAGACGCTGCTGTGTTCCGGTTTGAAGGGTGTGGTAAGGGAGACAGACTTTTCCGAGGCGTTTCAGCTTAGTCGTCAGGGGTAGCGGCGTATCTGGCCGACCTCCGGTAGGAATACCTAATCCTATCTGGGGTTGATTACAGATGTCCATGGGCGGCAGTAGACACTTGCCATCAGGTGGACTGCATGCTCGTCTGCTAGGAGAGATTATTAAAAAAAATACGTTCAATAAATGTTACCCCCGGTGTCGGGTGAAACAGTTGAACACTTGAAAATACTAAATATGAATTCTGTAATCTCAATCAATTTGTCATCGAAAAAAAATTAAGTTGTTCTTCGGGCCACGAGGCTCGAGTAGCTACAACAGGACAGTTCCGCTATATATACAAAACGTAACCTGTGGTCACGTTTTGTATATATAGCTTTCGACCATAGATCAGGTTTTGCTTAAATCTTAAATAAACTGTTTTGAAACTTTCTTTTATTTTTATCGGGAACGTAAATATTTCAAGGGTGCTAAATCTTATATTAGTTTTTAGTCAAAATAAATAGAAACTTAAGTATAACTTTATTCCGATTGGAAATAATATATTTTACTTTATTAAATTTCCCATTAAATGTTTGTGTACTTAATCTAATGTTAAGTTTTAAAATATCTTAAAGCGTGTTATATTTCGAAAGTTATAGCCTAGTGGTTAAGAAACTCGGCCTCTCAATCGAGGGGTTCGAGATTCAAATCCCAGGTATGCACCTTTGATTTTTCAAAGTTATGTGCGTATTAGAAAAAAAATATCATTTGCTAAACGGTGAAGGAAAACATCGTAAGGAAACCTGCATATCTGAGAGATTTATAAAAAAATAAAAAAAAATCCAAGGCATGTGAAGTCTACCAATACGCAATTGGCCAGCGCGGTGGACTATGGCCTAATCCTTCTCATTATGAGAGGAGACCCGTGCCCAGCAGTGGGACAGTAATGGGTTGTTGATGATATTTCAAAAGTTACTTTACATTTTTTTTTTGTTAACAAGTAATGGAAGCTAGTTTAATAAAAAATGTTAGTTTATTTTGGTCTGTTTTCGCTAAAACAATCCGAATGTGGACTGTCGAGGCACTTTTAATTAACTTTTCAATTATTCAGGTACCGATCCGCCGACTCACGGCAGACTGAATATATTTGTGTTCATCGATATATGATTCCATGAGTGTCTGTATCATTACGGAGAAAAACGTCGTTCCACTTTTATACAATATAGGAGCAGATGAGCAGTCCACCTGGTAAGTAGCTACTGCCGCCCATGGACATCTGTACTCAACCCCAGACAAGATCAGTTTCCTACCTGAGGCCGGCCACAGATGCGCCACTACCCCTGAGGATTAAGTTGGAGTGCCTCGGAAAAGTATGTCTCCCTTACCACACTTCAAACCAGAACACATCAGCGCTTAGTACTGCTGTGATAATGCAAAATTAAGTAAAACGGTGGTGTCACCCGAGTCGAACCATAGAGGATTTTATCACCTTCAAAATAGACACAACGTTCAACCAATTTTGGAAGGTGGTAGAGCCAGTGGGATTTGAACGCGTAGGTACCACCGCATATATTTCTAGGTAGAAACGGTAGGTAGGTCAGGTGACAACCTTAAGCCCGGTGGCGCACCCGCACCTAAATATGCATTACAAAATAATGTTACCTTTGCCAAGCAAATATGACACTTGTTAAACAGCATTACATTTGCCAAATAGCATTACACGTGTCAAATAAAACGCAAATGTCGTAGCGAAGCTTAGACATTTTCTATTGAAGTCCCCCAGAGACTGCATCAGATCCAAATATCCTGAAACAAATCCATCACTGTCAGTAACTGCATTAGAATAGACGGATGTTATTTTCGTGCACTACCCTTAGGATCAAGCTAGCACGTGGTCCAATAAAGGTAACAGACGTTGTTCTTTCCAGGTTTGACTCCTTAGCCCGGACTCACGTCACAATATATTCACCCGACTGCACAGGGTAATGATTTTGGTGTATATATGTGTTAGACGTTGAAATAATAACACTCTCTTCACCTTTTTAACAATAATTTATTTGCTTCTTTTACAAATTCGAACCAATTACACTGACATACACAGTAACGACCGTTCGCGCTCAGAACTAAAAGTCGAATACCACTTTCGCACTCTACCCAACTACCCTTGTGACCGGAACAAAAACTAAAGAAAAGGAACTGCTTTTATAATACCGGAAATAGCGTGAGCGATAATAATTATTCTTTTAATTGTTTAAAAAACTACTTTAATTTGGAAATACACTAATCACAAATAAAAATACATTATTAAAATATTATATGTTAACGGTCTTATTCATAAAAAGTTATAGCACACTTATAACGTTGCTATAGTACGATTGTCAAAAAGTGTTATTCATAAACGTATTTTAGGCACTAAACCGTTCTATAAGCCTTCTATAACTTATAGAGGCCAGAACCCTACTATAACAGTGCTTTATGACAAAGATGGCGGACTCTCATCAGCTGATTAGTGATTACTAACCTAATTTGACAATATGTTTTGAATAAATTTTAAATGGCAATGTCCGTTTTGTATATAAACTTGAAATAATTTATTTAAATATCCGATAAATAACATTATTATATCACTATTTCAAATTACAATGCAAATTTTACAAAGCTTAGATATTATTAATAATCTAGAAAACCGTCCACTTCGAAGAACATTGCACCAAAGAGTGATCCGTTTTCTTTAAACGACGAAGACTTTCGGAAGCGTTATCGCTTTAATAAATCGGCAGTAAATTTTATAATTGATCTCGTACGTAATGATCGTAAATTAGATCGCAGAGATCCTGGTACACCTTCTGAAATACAATGTTTACTGCCATAAGATATTGCGAATGTTAACAAAACGAAACTTAACAAAACATTTATATCCAACCAATTTTCAATCCTTTATCTTTTAACAACTTTTGCTTAATATCCTATTTTAACAAATAATATTTTTAAATTCGCGGTATTTACAAATACAATGACACTGACATGTTATTTGGTTTTATTGACAACGCATTGACAAGAATGTCAAGACAGTATATTTTTTTAGTACGAAATAATGTCATTTAATGGTGTTTATCTATGGATATTTGTCAATTTGTTCGCCGAACTTCACTATAATGGCAACATTTTCATTTATAGTTGACTTTAGCGACACATTAGTTATAGGAGGTTTATGGAACGTTTATGAATAAGCAATTTTATAGAACGTTTTATAAGCTTATCGAACACTTTAACTAATGAGTGCTTAAAACCTTCTATAAGCATTTTTTTATGAATAAGACCGTAAATATACAATTAATTATCTTACAGTTTTAACAATCTGTTTGTATAATAAGGGAAATGCCGTGTGAAATAATAATTATTCTTTTAAATATTTATAATTTCATTCTAAAATACAAAATCCCAAATAAAAATACACTTAAATAAAATATTATGTATTAAAGACACGGTTTATCTCATAGTTATTACATATTTATGTTTCTTTCGCTTCACGGATTTTAACAGATGTGCCGTTTAATTCGATTTTACGATATATTCTAAGTTAAGTATTAGTTAACAAATAGCAGTGTTAAGTGCTGCCGTTCTGATTTGAATGATGTGGGAAATAATATAATTATAATTTTAACGTGATAGAATACTTATTGTTTGACTCTGGAGGCACTACTGATTTAGTCTGATTTTATCTAGGATTGATTGCAGATTTTCATAAGTAGTATAGCCATTGATAATCACGCAGTCAGTGATTTAAATTGCAACTTCAAATTCATTAAAAATATTACACTTACAGACTTTTCTCATTCACACATTATAGAAAACAAGTGAGACACTGATAAAAATGTTGCCATTTCGAATTACAATCTTTATTGGACCAAGTTATATAAACATTTTGGTTACAAAGGTCCCGAAATAAAAGGGATCCATCAATGTACACAATTGTATTAGCGGAGTGAGGTAATCAAATTTTCATACCACACATACGTTCAAAGCAAAAGTGACACACTAGAAAAGTGCGACAATATATTTTAGGCCGTCCTTTAAAACTGACGCATGTGCAATGTACATGCATGCATGTTTGCATTGATAAATAGTATGAACAGTGCCATACACACTATGCAACGGCCTTTTAAACGTTTTAGAGTAGGTGAAGGTGGTAGAACCCTTTGTGGTTTGACTCCGTTGGCACCACCACCACACCTATTTCTACCTAATAACAGCAGTGTTAGGCGCTGCTGTGTTCTGTTTTGAAGGGTGTGGTAAGGGAGACATACATTTCCGAGGCATTCCAGCTTATTTCTTCATTTAGCTTATTTCATCTTCATATTCAAGAAAAATGCGACAAGTTACAAAATTAAAATAATGTATTTCGATCACATCTACAGTTACTGCATATAACTCGTTTCAAAGTAAAGATAACTAGGAAAGCGAATTAAGGCACTTTCATCATCACTACCCATACGTCCCAAAGCAAAAGTGACATAACTAAAAAAAATAAAAAATGTGTTTCGGCTCCAGAATATGGAACTAGTTTGGTTTCAACTTTTTTGACACTTCTTTAATATTTTTGTAGTTTGCGGGGAATATAAAGTTCAAGAGTACTTAATGCGTGGAGAGTCTTCATGCTTGTAACATGCTAAGGGTTTTGGGTTCGATCCCCGGTCAAGTAAACAGCTAAATGTTTTTTTTCTTCTTGGCCTGAATTTTTGTTTGTTCGCCCTTTATGTCCATGCTTCCTACATTATATCAATGTAAAATGGTATCAGTGTTACATATATACACATACATAAAATAATGTTTATTTTTTGCTATATTTATTTATCTAAATTTTCGATATATCAGCTTCCAAAAAAAGTCGTAGACTTTGCCGTAAGGCCTTTACATCTAAAACCAAATATAAAAGTTGAAAAAGTAAAAAAACAGTTTACTTATAGTCCCTGGTGCATTCTGCAGAAGTCAGTGTTTTGAATTATAAATGTCATAATTACAACGGTAACGCAATGGACGTTTGTTGTTTTAAAATTCGCTTTAGCTCTGCACTGACGGCAAATTGGATTTTTACTTATTTGGTACTGAGAACAATGATTATTATTGTTGTAACTATATTTCACATCTACTTTTTTATAATATAGGAGTAGCAGACGAGCATGCGGTCCTGATTGTAAGTGGCTACTGCCGCCCATGGACGTCTGTCATCACCTCCAAATAGGATTAGATATTTCACATCCAGTCTTTCTTCGCTCCGATGTGGTACTCAACGGGATTCAACCCAGAAGATAGTCTGCAGATCTTAAATTTCAGATTATGTCTATACAAAAGACTAAATTTTGAAGGACTGTATTATTTTTACAGTAGCTGTATACTTGTTGTCTGTAGTATTTCAAAGAGTTTAAAAATTGTTTTCTATTTAAATCATTCACAATACAAACACGTTATAGTAGGTGTAGAAAGAGTAGAGAAGTAACACGAGCGACAGACGACCACCTGTCGTGATCGACTGTTACCGATTATTGCCGCCTGTCGTTAATCATGACTGCCACTTGTCATCGATTGTCGCCCACTATCATCAGATATGAACTGTCGCTCGTGTGTTACCTCCCTTACAAACTACTTGAACACTTTAAACACTATACACTTAGAAAATCTAAACTAAAACAAGCTTCAAACAATAAAATTTAATGTAATAAACAACGAACTTAAGTCGCAGACACACGTAAATAACAATTTAAAATCGGACACCAAGAAACTCTTCAAACAAATTCAAAATAGCTCGCGTGAATAGCTTTCATTACACGAACTCATTGCCTCGTCTCACGAAACACAGAATTAGTTCTTAGATCCCAGATAGGTCCGCCTTACGGGCTAAATTTAATTGCTTAAAATTGCCACGAGTAGTTATGGCTTAGATAAGATCTGTTGCTTTAGAATTAAATTGCACGGTGTATATAAATCTGTCTGGGTAATAGCTCTTATAGTCGATATTTTGACTTTTTTGGTAGCATGAGTCGGTTATTCGATCAATTATAGTTGTGGTAAGCAAATACATAGTTAAGACACTATCTTCACTTCACGCACACTATAGGTGATAGGCATATAGAAAAGTAGGGTTTAGTGGAATTTGAGGAACATTCATAGAAAAAGCAGAAGTACCGATGAAAATTTAATGACAATGTTTGAAGGAAGGAATGACAAAGAAAAAACAATATACATAAGAACGTATTAAAAGAAAAATACATACAACCTTCTGCGCTAAAATAATAATATAAATAAGCAAATAGTGCGTCGCCTACCTTTTTTCTTCGCTTGGCTCTCTTTTCTTTTTCATGCATAGATTGTCTGGAAGAGATCGCTATTTAGAAAGAAAGAAAAGAAGAATTTATTTGGCAAAAAAATATACAAAAAACACAAATATAAAATTGTATACAAAAAATTATTATATTTTTTTTTAACCGCAAAAGTCTCCGCTTAACTGAGCTTTAATGTTTCAGGTAAGCTTAGTCACCTGAAACGCTGGTATTTAGCGATAAGACCGCCTATTGCATACTGCTTGACCTGTGTATTTATATTGCTTATTGTCAAAATTCAACTGTATGTGTGCAATACAGAGTATTCTATACTATTCTAAGAAACTTGGCCTTTTATTGGAGGGGTCCAAATCCAAATTAGGCACGCACCTCTGATTTTTTAAAGATATGCTCGTATCCTCAATCAATGTTTAGACATTGATTGTCACTTGTAAAAAGGTGAAGGACAACATCGTTTCTGAACCTACATGTCTGTGAGTTAAAAAAAACATAAGGGTGTGTGAAGTCTACCAATTTGCACTTGGCAGCGCGGTGGATTATGGGCTACAGCCTCATACTGAGAGGTGCCTTTTTTTTTGACGAATGGAAACTTTCAAAAGGTACCCGACGTCGTGGGAGCGACGATGTGGGAATTTTACCGCACTAAAACCCCCCGGTCCTCGGCGCTGCTTAGAGGACTCTGGGATCCCCAAAGGAACGTAACCGGAGTCCTCTTAACGCGTCCTCCGCCCAGATGGTCATGAAGTTTACTACTCCTTGTGGAGAGTACGAGGCTATGCGGTCACACATACCATCGTTCTTCCTGGGGTCGCTAGCCGGGCGGTTAGAGCTCCCACTCTTACCGCCCGCAACCCCGAAAGCCCCCTTTTAGTCGCCTCTTACGGCAGGCAGAGGATACCGCAGTGCTATTCTGATCCCGGAATTATAGGGACACTGAGAGATGCCTAGCAGTGAGTATAATAATTTTATTCTCGTATAGATTACCTCACGATGTTTCCTTCACTGTTAAAATTAAAGTGATAATGTAATCAATTTGAAACACGCAACTTCCAAAAATTTGCCGTGCGTGCTGGATCCGAACATAAGACTTAAGATTGAGTAATTAACACCACTTTGCTACTATATGATATAATAATAATAATAATAAGCCTTTTATTTATCTTTAACCTAACCTAGATACATATAATAAAAGTTTAGTAATAAAAACGAGAAATAAAATAATTAAGTTAAAGCCCCTTTGCGGGTATAGGCCTCCTCCAGACGTCCCCATTTTCCTCTATCTTTCCCTTTCTCTATCCAGTCTGTGCCCGCTATTTTCCTTATCTCATCTGTCCACTATATGATATACTAGTTGTAAAATGTCTCATTTTAACAGTTAATAAAATAAGGTAGAAGTTCATTAAGTATTATTACGTTCCATAAAAGTCTAGATTGATAATCTTACCTCATAATATATTTTCCATGAACTATAAAATTATAGAGGCCTTATATAATTTTATTATAACACGAACTATGCCCTGCGGTCTTTCTCGTGTTTGAAAGTGTAGATATTAGGGAGATTTCATGGATTCCGGAACCCTAATTATTTTCCAAAATAAATGTATTCGAACCTCGGACCTCCCAAATGAGAGATCAAGTTCCTATCCACTGCGCTATCACTGCTTAAACTCTAATTAGTAAAACTTATCAAATCAAATTTATTTTGTGAAATGCTTAATATACATATTTTATTTATTTATTTTATTTTATACAATACTATGCATTTTGTCATTACTGACTTACAAAATTATTATAAAGTTACAGTATTAATTATTATTATTTAAATACAAAATAATACACACAAATATCATAATTTATAAATTAGATTAGATTATAATTGTAATGTCCGTAATATAATATAAGTGTTTAAATATAAGTCACACGGAAAGCGGCTTACAAATACTAAGCCAGTTTCGCATCGCGACTGCATGGTATAACAAGCGCAAATAAATGCAGTTTATAGTTCGCAAAAATAGGATGTGGATGTGTTGCTGAAAATTCGGAACTATCAGGTAACTGTAGACTCTAAAAATATTCATGTCACAAACAGGAAAATTTCTAGAAACAATTCTGGTACAATTGTGACGTCACCGTCACATTTTTATTATTACTGTTTAATAAGGTAATGAAAATCAAATCAAATCTTTTTTTTTTTTCTAAATAGGTTCTTTGCAGAGCACTTTTTGAATGTCATTACATCTACCATCGCTTCACTAGGTGTTTCGTTATGGAGAAGAAGAGGCGAAAGAAACTCCATAACACACATCTTTTCAAAAAAATATATATGTTTTTTTTACATGGAAATCTTAACCTAATTGTACATGTGGACTTGGAGCTCCTTCAGAACATACCGTTTTATCAGAGTAATAATCACTTAGTTTATAGTAAGCTTTTTTACATAGCGTTAACGACACGTTTCATCTTTTTTTCTATGAGATTCAAGGTAAGGGCATCACTGTCTGGAATAAATATAGCGTGTATTCAATTAATAACTTATTGGCGACGAGGATGGGTTAATGAAAAAACCCTTTTATACTTGAAACCATTTAATATAATAAAATTTTAATAGAAACTTCCCAGGCAGTGTTATCATTACCTCATTTATACAACAATTCCTTTACTAACAACATTTGCAAATCTGAAATAGGAGGGTCACTCCTGAGGACTAACGACTCCTGTCTTCATAACCAAACACCTTGAAAAATACTGCGACATTCAAAAATAATTCTCTAAAAATGTACTTAAAGAAAAGTTTTCATTTGATTTCATACTTACCACACTATTGTTATAGCCCATATTGTGATAAGTAATGAAGTGAAATGGTCACATTTATCACCTAACATATTATCTAGTTATAAAAATAACAAAGTTCAAAGCCCATTAATTGCCTGTGTCGTGCAAAGAAACTTTAAATTTAAACTAGGAATAGTTCAAACCCAAACTTTCTAGTTGAAACCAGAATTCGTTGACAGACGTCAGTCACGTGGCTTATTCTGGTTTCAACTGGTTCTAACTAGTTCTCCTTGATAGACGTAACTTACTTCGGATGTGTCTGTCTACTTTAATTACTTAATAGGTCAAAAATAGTTTCTTTTTATAATATGATCAATCCACCTGGTCGTAAGTGGTCACTCTCACCTATAGATTTATCTAATAAACCCTAGATAAGATCCCTAGACAAGATAAGATCTACTTGAGATCTGCCTCAGACATGTTTCAACTCTGAGGAAAAAACACCGGTTATTAATAATCTATCTATCCAAATCTATGTTTACCCCACGTCCTATGTGGCTCATGTGGGATTTTTACTCGAAGTTCTCCACCAAGTCTTGGCCGTCCTCAACACTTGGTGGAGAACTTCGAGATCTCCGACGAAACACAACCGGAGTGCTCCAAGCGCGATGCCCCGATCAGGATCTGTCCTGGGGGAGCAATTTTCGCTCCTCCCACACCATTTAGTGTTTACGACGGGAAGCGACCACACATACCGTCGTCCTTCCAGGGGTTGCTTGCTAGACGGTTAGAGCTCCCACTCTTGCGCCTGCAACCCCGGAAGCCCCCTTTTAGTCGCATCTTACGACAGGCAGGGGATACCGTAGCCCTATTCTAGTCCCGGGACTACAAGAACAACATCTATGCCTACCAAAGATCGATGAAAGCAAAAAAATATTAATTAAAATTTGATAGAAAAAAAATACTAAACTTATTTATTTTTTTACGCAAATTGAAAGAAATACTTTTTTGTTGAAACCGACGAGACCTTTGTTATAATTCAAAATGCATACCATTTCAACTATTAAATCCACGTTAAAGGTGGTAGAACCCTTTGTTGTTCGACTCCAGCGACTCCACCGCCATACCTATTTCTACCGTATAACGCTGCTGTGTTCTGGTTTGAAGGGTGTGTTAAGGGAGACAGACTTTTCCGAGGCGTTCCAGCTTAGTCCTCAGGGGTAGCGGCACATCTGTGGCCGACCTAAAGTATGAATATCTAATCCTATCTGGAGTTGATTACAGATGTCCATGGGCGGCAGTGGCCACTTACCGTCAGGTGGACTGCATGCTCGTCTGCTACTACTTTATTATAAATAAACTCTATAAATCTTTCTGATGATTATGATTATCTTTCTGGTTAGGTTTCCCGTGTGAAAGACCCTGTTAGGTACTTCAACACTTTAACGTGAGTATGCTAGTGGCTACCTAATTGGCAGAAGTTTGTAGCCAAGGCTTTGAGTTACGTTTGCGACCTGCCTAACGATTACTGACGAGGTCAACCCTTCTTGCGTACTTGCATTTCATCGTAGACGAATTTTCGTAAACGAAATATTTCGTAGACGAATTTTGTCATAGTCGGTTTTCATGTCGGTAAAGGAGTATCTTTTTATAATATGGGAGTAGCGGACGAGCATGCAGTCTACCTGACGGTAAATGGCTACTGCCACCCATGGTTATCTAAAATCAACCTTAGATAGGATTTGATAGATATTCCTACCTAAGCTCTGCCACAGATGCGCCGCTACCCCTGAGGATTAAGCTGGAACACCTCAGAAAAGTATGTCTCCCTTACCACACCCTTCAAACCAGAACATATCAGCGGTTAACATTGATGTTATAAGGCAGAAATAGGTGTGGCGATGGTGCCGCCGGAGTCGAACCACAAAGAGTTCTACCTTCAAAACATCCTACTATGGAGGATAAAAAAATACTCTTACTTACTTCTAGAACGACTTCACGAGATTCTTTAAATTCTACAGCGGCTGAGATTATTTAAATGTAGCAAAACTCCCTTTATTACCAATGTTTATTTTCACAGCGCTTTAGAAACCTTCTTTATTTTGTGTAGCGCTGCTTAAGCTGCGGAGAATTTTAATGGCTTTTGCGCCGAGTAAATAAGTGTAGACATGGAAATAACTACGCTGATTATACTCAGTGTTTATTTGGGCTAAATATTTCGGCGTTGCACAAGACTAGTATAACTAAATGTATGTTTATAAGATTTGACTTTAATTAAAATAATCTACGAGTATTTTGGATCTTCAGAAGATTATGAAAAGGCGTAGCTTCTCTTTTTCTTTATAACTGTGGAGGGTAATATTATTAGAGAGAATAGTCGGTCACAAATGCGCCACTACCCCTGAGGACTAAGCTGGAACGCCTCTGAAAAGTCACCCTTACCACGAGTTTTTAGGTTTTGACAAATATGATTATTTTGGTATTTGTTTACGTAATTGCCCATACAATTTCCAATCAGCGCCCCTAGCGGATTGTATCAGAACTATAGTGTCAGTAACGTAACACTAAATGTCTAAATTGACAAAATGGCGCTTTATGTTTTGTCTCTCTTTTTTTGCGAGCATGTGAGGCAGACAAAAGAGATACTGAGCATTAGCACTGAGAGACTTGAGCATTTACATATTGTTACGTTTACTCAGTCTACTGAATCAAACGGAACAGAATAATGGATTTAGTAAACGTAACGTAAAATTGTGGGATGTTTTGAAAACTCATGGTAAGGATACAGAACACTGCAGCGCTTAACACTGCGGTATTAGGTAGAAATAGGTATGGCGGTAGTGCCGCTTGAGTCGAACCACAAAGAGTTCTGCTTTTAAATAGTGGATGTAAGCGTTTCTAAACTCATAACGTTACGTATTTAATTTTCTACGTACAGTAGAATTATCAAGTCTAATTTAAGTATTTACTAAAACCTCATATCTTTCCCAGTAGCGTCAGTATAACGGTGGCAAGTTAAACGAGTCTTGCTAACTAAATAAATATACGAGTACAAATACAGGTGAAAATAACTGCAAATATTATTTTTTGTTTTTATTAAAAATTCTAGACGAAACGCTTCAGTTTGAAGTTATGAGTTCGCCGTTGCAGTTTTGTGACACTTAACCTTCACAAATAACAATTTTTGACTAAACAGCTGATAAAAGTTGTAATGAAATGTGTCTTTTATTTTATTTCATACTAGATGACCCGGTGAACTTCGTACCACCTAATTATGAGTGACTATCTGTACCTCGTGGTTTCACTCGTGTAATTTATGTATTATGTCCATAAACTACTGGTAAATATTAGGAAATGGCCACAGGAGAACAGGAAAATAAAAAATACAATTAAATAAAATTCACTCTACTTCTCTGCACTCTGTTATTTTTTTACCGACTTCAAAAAGGAGGTGGTTATCAATTCGGCCGGTATCTTTTTTTATGTGTGTACACGAATTACTCCGCCGTTAGTGAACCGATTTTAATAATTATTTTTTTATTGTGTTATTTTTTATTGTAGGTTCTAATGAAATTACAAAGTCAGTTCATCATTGACTATTTAAGGGTCTGATAATGTGGCTCGAAGACAAAATATGTAACTCCTCAACCGATGGGGATATTTGAGTTGTGTTTGAAGATATTTGGTGTAAGTTCTAACGAAATTGTAAAGTCAGTTCATCATTGACTATTTAAGGGTCTGATAATGTGGCTCGGAGACAAAATATGTAACTCCTCAACCGATGGGGATATTTGAGTTGTGTTTGAAGATATTTGGTGTAAGTTCTAACGAAATTGTAAAGTCAGTTCATCATTGACTATTTAAGGGTCTGATAATGTGGCTCGGAGACAAAATATGTAACTCCTCAACCGATGGGAATAATTGAGTCGTGTTTGAAGATATTTGGTGTAGGAGGTTCTAATGAAATTGCAAATCATTGACTATTTAGTTAGGTTAGGTTGGAACACATAAGACAATATAAAACCAAGCGGGCAGGGCGCGATAGCGCCCTGCGAGCGGGCGGTTCCAATCAATGTAAATTCAGACCGTACCTTAAGTCATGATCACGTTTATACAATTTTATATTGTATTAATATAAATGTTATTATGTCATCACTAAAAAGGGTAAAAAAAATTTTAACAAAAAATACAACCGACTTCTATGTCACTACATAGTAAAAAATAATTCAAATAAATGTTGGTTTAGTACATATTTCTGAAGTCGGCGCTCAATATATTTCGTTCGAATTATTTTTTACTTTGTAGTGACATAGAAGTCGGTTGTATTTTTTGTTATTTTTTTTACAAACACGCGAAAAGAAGTACCTATAACTTCAATAACGGTTTTTTTTAAAGAAAGTTTATTTACTTATAGTACTCTAATCGGGTTGTTGAATAGCTAAAAATGCTGAAACAGGTGTGTAAATAGAAAGGCGATTTATAACAGTCTTAAGGGTTGATCTAAAAAAACAAACAGTGACTCAGATGCTTCATTATGTCTTATGATAATTTTCTTAGTGCTCCAAATTAACGGATATTAAATTAAAGTTCCATACCCGATTAAACGACCCTAAAGGTTGATTTTCCAAAAACGGTGAAAAATGTGTTCTATTATTTTGAATTAAAAAGCTAAATTCCAATTTTCATAGACTTTGCTTTAAAATCTGCCGATTTCTAAACGAAGTGTCTTCTAAAGCCAAATGCAAATTTTTACAGTTTTTGCTTCCAAATTAACGGATTTTAATATAAAATTCCAACCCCTACTTAACCAACTTAAGGGTTGATTTTGCAAATATCGTAAAATAGATATTTAATTACTTTCTATCGAAATCCTATCAAATACCAATTTTCATATAGATTTGCATCAAAACTGGGGGACTTTAATACAAACTTTCAACTCTTATTTATTCACGGAAACGCGGTCGAACAGGATAAAAAGTATCCTATGTCCGTCTCCTGGTTCTAAGCTACCTCTCCACCATTTTTCAGTCAAATTGGTTCAGCCGTTCTTGAGTTATAAAATGCTTCACGAAAACGCGGTCGAACGGGATAAAAAGTATCCTATGTCCTTTTCCTGCTTCTAAGCTACCCCTCGATTAATTTTCAGTCAAATTGGTTCAGCCGTTCTTGAGTTATAAAATGACTTCACGGAAACGCGGTCGAACGGGATAAAAAGTATCCTATGTCCGTTTCCTGGTTCTAAGCTACCTCTCCACCAATTTTCAGCCAAATCGGTTCAGCCGTTCTTGAGTTATAAGTGGAGTAACTAACACGACTTTCTTTTATATATATAGATAAAGCGCCATTTTGTCAATTTAGACATTTAATGTTATGTTACTGACACTATAGTTCTGATACAATCCGCTAGGGGCGCTGATTGGAAATTGTATGGGCAAATATGTAAACAAATACCAAAACAGACATATTTGTCAAAACGTAAAAACGTATGGTCTACCTGAAGCCACTCCTGAGAACCAAGATGGTCACCTCATGCGTAAGTCAGCCTTTTTTTTTGTTTACGAGGGGGAAACCTTCAAAAGGTACCCGACGACATGGGAGCGACGCCGGGTTATGTGGGATTCTTACCGCACTAAAACCCGCCCGATGGCCGACCTCAACGCTTGGTGGAGAACTCCGGGTTCTCCGATGGAACACAACCGAAGCCCTCCAAGCGCGATGCCTAGCCAGTATCACACCTGTACATCAAAACGCAGAGACCGAGGTTTTTTGACGAGACCGGATAATGGTTTGTTCACACAATATTTACAAGATTCTTTCATGGAAGCATTCAATGTAAGTGCGTCAGATCTTACTTGAAGGGGCTAGAACCTTTTGTGGTTCGACTCCGGCGGCACCACCGCCACACCTACTTCTGCCTCATAATAGCAGTGTTAAACGCTGCTGTGTTCTGATGTGAAGGGTGTGGTAAGGGAAACATACTTATCCGAGGCTTCCGAGCTTCGTCCCCTGGGGTAGCTGCGCATCTGTGGCCGACCAAGTAGGAATATCTAGGGGTTGATTACGGATTTCCATGGGCGGCAGTAGTCACTTACTATCAGGTGGACTGCATGCTCGACTGCTACCCCGTATATTATAAAAAAAACTTGAAAAATCGTGGAAAGCGGCGAAGCTCCTTTTAGTCGTCTCTTACGACAGACAGCGGATACCATAGCCCTATTCTGGTCCCGGAACTACAGGGACAACCTATCAATATACCTATACATCAAATCGTGCCATAAGATGTAAGGGGCTTAATATTAACTTATTTAAACAGAGGACCCGCAACAAACCAGTCATTAATAAAATCGTACCCATTTACCCATGCCAAGGATTGAGGATATTCTCTTCACATATCGCCAGTGTCATATTTATAGGAGGAGCCATTTCGATGATATGTAGTAGTAGCAAAATTAATCAATTTAAAAAAAATATATTGAAATAACATCAAATAGTTTCACTGCCAAAAAATATATTTCAAAATGGGACAGTGGTAAGCAATGGGTTTATTAATTGATTTTACTATTATCCTTGTTGACGCACCATGAATCATAATAGTTACTTGTATTTATAGAATTTTGGTTATACGTTATATCTGTTTCACACATCATACAATAGGATGAAACATGTTATTTAGGTTGGGGTTTTTTAGTTTAAGGTCACTTCCGCCCGAACAGTAGTGCTAACATGTCTTGTGTCAAATATACCGCTGGCGTTGGAGCGTTCATCGTTGGAGTAATTGTATTTAGTAAGTATTTTTTAACCGACTTAAAAGTGGATGAAACTTCTCAATTCTACTGTAAATATGTTTTTTTATGTTTTATTGTTGTTGGCGGATAACTTCCGAAACGAACCGATTTTAATGATTTTTTTTTTGGAATAAGTAACGGAATTTTAATGTTTTTTTTTTTGGAATAAGTAACGGAATGTTTCTCGCCAAACTTACGGCTTACTAGATGCAAGTGAATTATAGTCAACATTAACTTTTTGTTCCAAGCTGCCTAGATACTCTAGATTTAACATTTTATATGACTCTAACTTAGGCCGTAACGCTCCGATAAATAGATTTATAAGAGAATACAATTAGCTAGAGAAAAGCAAAGCTTACGATGTTTGGCAAGATGTCGTCACTCATAATTGTATGGCAGTACAATAATGTATGTAATTATGTAAAAGTGAACAGTATGTTAGTGACCATTATCAAATAAATAAATAAATAAATATTTCAAAAGTCCCATTATAAGGAAATCAGGGTATGATGATGGCAGACCAGAGAAATCGAGGGGAACTTTTGAAAATCGTAGCGACAACTAGTGCGTTTGTAAGTTTTTTCATTAAGTATTTTTTATATTAATACAATATAAACGTTTTGGTATAGATTAGAAGTGTTGGAAGTATATTTATTCCATCTAGTACATCAATTTTCAATATTATAATTAGACTTAAAAACATCAATTTATTCCCAATTCATTTTTTTCCAGTTATATTCAGTCTGCTGAAAAAAGGGTCAGTTTCGGAAAAACCTACAATAGATTTTACAAATGTCGAGTACACCAAACACCTCCGTGAACCCAAACATAATTTTCGTGAATTTATACAGCAACGCCTCAAACCATACGATGAATACCTAAATGAATTCCGAGACCTCTTGAAGGAACAAAGAAAACAATCTCCGCCAAGATATTAATAAGTTCTGTTATATGTGATGGACCTCTACCTTCAGATTGACCATCACGCTAAACATAAGCGTAAAAAAAATACAACCGACTTCTATGTCACTACAAAGTAAAAAATAATTCAAATAAATGTTGGTTTAGTACATATTTCTGAAGTCGGCGCTCTATATATTCTTTTTGCTTGTTAAAAAAATATATAAGTAGTTTACAATGTCTTATTTTCGGTATTTGTAAAAATGCATGATAAATTTCGGTATTTGTAAAAATGGAAATGTCGCGTAGAAAATAATTTTAGTTGTATTGTTCTCTTTGTCATTTGTTACTATTAATTTTTTGTTTCTTATTAATTATCATAAATTCAACTAACATAGGTTTTTAAGTACAATGTAAATACTAACAAAATTTGGACTATGTCTGAATTAAATGGAAATAATAATAATAAAAGAATTAATCATTGTTTTATTTTATAAAATCGAAAACAAATGTGTAGGACAACTAATTATTCATAGCGAAAACACTACACACAATCTATCATAAGACCGGTCAGACATCATACATATGATACAATGCTTATCGCTGTATTATTATTATGATTCAATATTAGTTTTAACAAATTATTATATCGTTTATATTCTTATATTTCCTTCCTGTCTTCCTATTCTCTAAACAATTTCAGAACGTATACGGCTGTTATTGTTAAGTTCTGCACTTTGCTTCATGCTGTCCGCACACAAATTAATAACTTTTTTTATAATATAAGAGTAGCAGACGAAGATGCAGTACATACTCCATAACACACATCTTTAAAGAAAACACACAAATATAACTAGCTAGCTAAGCTAGCACAATACAAATATATGTATATTCTTATTTTATGATCATTATGGCAGCTAATGATACCAAGCTGTAACTAAGGAAACTAATGAACCGGGTCATTAAAATTTATCCTCTTGATATAAATGAGTTTGGAAATAACATATATAACATGTTTATTCATGTTTTAAATAAATTATTCGAGGCACCATATGACTACAATATAAAATTCTTTATATTTTGTGATATAACTCTTTTGTTTCATTATTTATTTATTCAGATTTCATCTTGCACAAGAGACAATTCTTATAAGAAGCTGTGACGGTGGTAGTTTGACTCCGGCACCAGCGCCTCACCTATCTCTGCCCCATAACAGCAGTCTTAAACGCTGCTGTGTTCTCGTTTGAAGGGTGTGGTAAGGGAGACATACTTTTCCGAGGCGTTCCAGCTTAGTCCTCAGGGGTAGCGGCGCATCTGTGACCGACCTCAGGCAGGAATACCTAATCCTATTGGGTTGATTACAGATGTTCATGGGCGGCAGTAGCCACTTACCATCAGGTGGACTGCATGCTCGTCTGCTACTCCTGTATTATAAAAAACCTGTTCGCAGCACAAGGTCATCCGCAACTGAAAACTGTTTTTCACTATCGCACTTGTCTTAAGTATGGGAGGTACAATAATTTGTATATAAATTCGCCTGGCTCGCAGTTAGAATATCCCACTCATGGCTTTGAAGTCTTGAAGAGCAAACCTGAGTGTAATAGCCAGCAAGTATTACAGCAGATTACTTTCTGTAGCGTTGTTTTAATGACTTTTGCGCTGAACAAATAAGCACGGTAATGGCGGGGTTATTTCCACTGTGTATTTAACCCCAAAATGAGGTGCTGAGAACCTGGAATTATTATGTATTAAAGGACTTTTTATCTTAACTGAAAAAACGCGAAGTTTTTTGTCGACGAGCATCGGGTTCCGTGCTAGAGACGAATAAATGAAAAATCATGTAAAGTATGTAACTTTTCTTAAAAGTGTTTTAGATTTATATTACCTTATGTAAGCCATACACCCTGCAGTCTACTGGACAGATTACCTGCGCAGATTTACCTGTACAGGTCAAACACACGTCCGTAGTCTGTATGGGGACGTTCCGGTGTACCGTACGTTGTTCAGTTCTGTAGCCATGGCATCAATTGAAACGATGACGCGCCTTACGATGTCACGAAAGAATTGATTTTTGATCTTGCGCTAATCGCCTGCACAGGTTCAAAAAATGCGCATACCGCATGCGCACCGGATGAGTATGTCTCCTTTACCACACACTTCAAACCGGAACACAGCAGCGCTTAACACTGCTGCTGTCTCCTCTCAGTTGAGAAGGATTAGGCCATAGCCCACCGCGCTGGCCAAGCGCGAATCGGTAGACTCCAAATACCTTTAAAAATTTTTTTTAAGATTTCTCAGGTATGCAGGCTTCTTCACGATGTTTTCCTTCACCGTTTAAGCAAGTGATAATTAATTTCAAATACGCACATAATTTTGAAAAATTAGAGGTGTATGCTTGGGATTTGATCCTCGGACCCCTCGAGCAAGTGGCACAGTTTCTTACCAACTATCAGTGCTTTTATATAGATCATGTCTATACCTTCATAATTCGTATTACATTATCTTTAGCCAGACATCCCGTAGGTTTAATGTCACAGTTAACAAAGTTACAACCGATCACGCAACAAGTAACTTTGCAAACACAATTACATCTGCCACACGCGCCCATCTGGCAGGTCTTCGCTCGGCGTGGCGTATTGATGTGTAGCTGCACTGCATTTTTTATGATGTTGACGTAGATGAGCTGTCGAGATACCTGGTGAGGTTGCCATGACCAGAATATTAATAGTAAAAATATTCTTTATTGTAAATACCCAAAAGAAGAACACAAAATAAAACATACAATTTTGGACGATACAAAAGGCGGTCTTATCGCTAAAATAGCGGTTTCTTCCAGACAACCCTAGGATGAGGAGTATTATTGGTGGTATATTGGAGGTATTATGTGTGAAAATTGGTATATAGTAGTTTAAGAGGACTTAGCAGATATTTCGTGTTCGTTCCTGTAGTCCTGGGATTAAAATAGGGCTACGATATCCCCTGCCTGTCGTAAGAGGCGAATAAAGGGGGGCTTCCAGGGTAACGGGTGGCAAGAATGGGAGCTCGAACCATCCAGTAAGCAACCTCGGAAAGGACGGCGGTGTGTGTGGTCGCATAGCGTCGTAAACACCAGGTGTGCACGAAGAGCGTAAACTGCTCCCCCCAGGGCAGAGCCCGAGAGGGGCATCGCGCTCGAAGGACTCTAGTTGAGTTCCATCGGAGATGCCAAAGTTCTTCACCACGCGCTGAGGAAGGCCGCCGGGAGGGTTTTAATGCGGTAAAAATCTCACATAACGCAGCGTGGCTCCCACGCCGTCGGGTACCTTTTTCCCCTCGTTAAAAAAGGTGTCTCGTGTTTGTTTATTAAAAGATTATGGTCTGGCTATTCTATTATAAGAGCAGTGATATATAGTAATTACGAAACTCTGCCTCTCACACGGGGTCTAAGGTTCAAATCTCAGGCACGCACCTCTAATTTACCAAAGTTATGTGCGTATTAGAAATTAATTATCAATTTATTAAACGAGGAAGGAAAATACCATGAAGAAACCTGCATGCTTGAGAATTGGAAAAAATAATTAAAGGGTGTGTGATGTCTACCAATTCGCAATTGGCAAGCGTGGTGGATTATGGCCTAGACCCCACACTTCAAAAGGAGACCCGTGCCCACTAGTTGGACTGTAATGGGTTCACGACACTCTAGCTATTCTACAAATGTCTATGTCTAAAATAACAATGAAGGTAAACATCGCGAGGAAACAATTCATAAGTTCTCCAATCTTTTGAGAAAATATTGAAAGTCATCAATCATCATCAACAGCCCATTACTGTCCCACTGCTGGGCACGGGTCTCCTCTCATAATGAGAAGGATAAGGCCATAGTCCACCGCGCTGGCCAAGTGCGTATTGGTAGACTTCACATACCTTTGAGTTTTTTATAAATCTATCAGGTATGTAGGTTTCTTCACGATGTTTTCGTTCACCGTTTAGCAAGTGATAATTAATTTCGAATACGCACATAACTTTGAAAAATCAGAGGTGCGTGCTTGGGATTTGAATCTCGGACCCCTCGATCGAGACGCTGAGTTTCTTAACCAGTAGGTTATCACTGCTGGTGATCACTGCTGGCGGTATTGAAAGTAAATATCGTTAAATGCAAACATGCCTTAGATTTAAATATGGTAAAGAAAGATAAATGCCGGACTGTGCTCTACATATTATTATCCTGAAAACACTGAAAAGGTAAGTTTTGTTAGGAATATGAATGCCTGAGTTTATCGCGAAACATTAATACCTCAAAGTTCTCCAAATGTTCTCTATAAATCCTCAATTCGCTGAAGCACATCTAATTGAAATAACTAAAGGGCTACCAGGGACCCATAAATAGACTAAGATATTTAATTAACCTTACCACTTCACTGACATACTAACATTATCAACTAATGACACAGATAGTAACTTGGAGATGTAATAATTATCATTATTTGCTCAAAGTTACCAGTTTCAATGAAACACCCAACTCGTGGGTACAAGTAGCATAAGATCATTAGCATTTAACAGCGGTGTTCAAATGTTATGATATTATGCCGGTGTTTGAACGATACCCGGGATTGCAATAACGGTGGGACACACGGACAATTAACTTGTAGCGCAAATTAATATTTTTGGGTACTAAATTGTCGTCCCTGTAGTTTCGGGAGTAGAATAGGTCTACGGTATCTCCTGCCTGTCATAAGAGGCGACTAAAAGGGGCTTCCGGGGTTGCGGGTGGCAAGAGTGGGAGCCCGAACCACCCGTCAGCGACCCCGGGAAGGACGGCTGTATGTGTGGTCGCATACCGTTGTGCACACCAGACGGTGTGGCGAGCGACAAGCTCACCTTGGCGGAGCTCGACAGGGCAATGCGCTAAGAGGACTCCGGTTGCGTTCCTTTGGAGATCCCGAAATCCTCTAACCAGCGCCGAGGACGGCCACCGGGGGTTTTTAGTGCGGTAAGAATCCCACGTAACCTCGTGTCACTCCCACGGCGTGGAGTACCTTTTGAAGGTTTTCCCCTCGTAAAAAAAGGGTAAAAAAGAGTACTAAATTGTAAATTGATAAATGCATGGAACCTACGCATGCATGGTTACAATGTTTCCCTAATTGTGCTTGCTGACTATAGAAACTTACTCATATAAACATTGATTAATTGATTATGCCTATAATTGGCACTTACGAGCTCTAAAATACTTCTGTAATAAAATTATTGTGTAAGAAAAACATTAACCTTCGCAGTCAGATCAAGTTTGTGGCAATTTAAGGACATACATTTCGAGGCCTTTCAGCTCAGAGGTAGCGGCGCATTTACGGGCAACCTCAGATAGAAAATAATCTTATCAGGTTGATTAGAGAAGTCCATGGGCGGCAGTATCCACTTACGATCAGGTGGACTGCATGCTCGTCTGTTACTAATTAAATATGATATATAATATGATAATAAGTGAATAAAAAGATGTTAGCCAACCTTCCCGCCCGTGTGTAGTCTAACCAGATAATTCCCAACACGGTTCAGCTAGTTTGATAGCACTGAAGTTGCCTGATGTTTGTACGCATCGTCTTTATTACATGATCGTGCTTGGTTACTTGTTAAACGATTTGAAGAGCCATAAACATATGCGCATTATTTGAATAACAATAGGAACGTTTTGTTTTGGTATGTAGTGTGTAAAGTTGTGTGTAGCTTTTTTTGTCAATCTTAGTAAGACTTAATATGTATCATATTACATTTGAAAGTAGTAGAACCCTTTATGGTTCCACTCCGGCGGCACCACCGCCACTCCTATTTCTACCTAATAACAGCAGTGTTAAGCGCTGCTGTGTTCCGTTTTGTAGGGTGTGGTAAAGGAGACATACTTTTCCGAGGCGTTCCAGTTTAGTCCTCAGGGATAGCGGCACATCAGGTAGGAATATCTAAATCCTATATGGGTTTGATTGCAGATGTACATGGGTGGCAGTAGCCACTTACCATCAGGTGGACTGCATGCTCGTCTGCTACTCCTATATTATAAAAAAAATACATACTGTATTTTGTGACAATTTTAGTAAAGATTTGTATGGCGGCGGTCTTATATATATGTTATATATATGTTAAAATATATGTTAAATAAAATAGACAAGAGAGGCCATGGTTTGACTCTGAAGGCATCTTTCGGTACAGAACCCTAAAATGACATAAGTGTGACCTCTGTCCGATATAACAATCGTTTTGGGATGAATTAAAATGTCCAAGGGTGTTGTAACTTATCATAAGATGGCTCGCAAGTTCATTCATTCACATACTAAGGTATGTAAGATAAATACCGAGGCGAGGAAACCTGCATACCTGAGAAATCTTAAAAAAATAAGGTATGTGAAGTCGAATGACTTATTTTTTTAAGATTTCTCAGGTATGCAGGTTTACTCGCGATGTTTTCCATCACCGCTTAAGCAAGCGATAAATAATTTCTATAACGCACATAACTGAAAAACGAAATATAAGAGGTACCTGGGATTTGAACCTCGGGCCCCCCGATCAAAGGTTTCTTAACCACTAGGCTAGCACCGCTTTTTATGCTATGCCTTTCTACTTTTAGCTTTTCTACTTCAATTTATAAAATAGAGTCACGGCGAAGGACAAAAGCAATTGATTGGTTAATTCACCCCACTAACGTACAATGGCAATAAAGGTGCCATTTAAAGGGACTATTGAACTGAAACAAATTCCACGTTAAATTCCCTTTGTGTTAACCGCCTAGCCATGTTCTTTAACTAAATCAAGTAATCCATTTTTATATGACGGTCCATTAGGTAATTACTTAAGGTAACGTCGCAGGAACTATTTGACCTAGTGCTTACGTCACCATTCCTCCATCGTACCACTCGCCGAAGGATGAAGTTCCATCCACACCAGCTGGACTCGTGGCGATCCTCCACGGTTCGTTTTTCACGGACATTTTTGCCACGGACGTGCAAGATGTGGAATGAACTTCCTTCTGAAGAATTCCCGGAACGCTATGACATGGGAATCTTCAAAAAAGGTGCAAAAAGAGCTCTCCTTCAAAGCCAGCGATGCATTGGCGACTCCACTGGTGTTGCAAATGTTCATAGGCAACGTTAACTACTTTCCATCAGGTAGCACGTCTGCTTTATAGTCAGGTTCAAATATAAAAAAAAAACTTAAGATACTTTTGAAAGTAGCAAAACGAACATGCAATCTACTTTTTTATATTATAGGAGTAGCAGACGAGCATCCAGTCGATGATAAGTCTACCCCAGATAAGATTAAATTCCTACCTAAGGTCGGTCACAGACGCGATGTTTCGTTTGTGGGCTAAGCTGGAACGACTCAGATAAGAATATTTCCTTTCTCACACCCATCGAACCAAAACACAGCAGCACTTAACGTTGTTGTTATTTGGCAGTTTAAGTATGGCGATTAGTGCCTCCAGGTTGAACCACGACGGTTAGCATGGGAGACATACTTCCAGGTGCCAGCTTACGATTCCTTTGGAGTAGCAACGCAACCTGCGTACCTGCCAACCTGCCGTACAAATGTAATCTTATCTGGGATTGATTACAGGCCTACCACCATCTTTTAAAAACCATAGTTCAGGAAAGTTTTATTTCAATATTGCATCAACATTATTTTATTTCGTACCACGACCTCCTCAAAACAGTAAAATATTCCGTCATACGCAGTTGCACAAACTTAAACCGTTATTCATTTTTCGCTTATCCATTGTATATAAAACCAACTGAAATTGTCATATTTTGCTTAAAAAGTTAAATTTCTTGCAAAAAAAGAACTAATAATTTCGACCGACATAATACAAAACTGTTTATTGTAATATTATAAAAACAATCTTACTCGTACTTTAACTAGGTCGTGGTATGAAATTTGAATGTATGATTAAAATAATATTATTTTAAGAGATAGTAGTAACCCCCAGATGTCCATAGACAGCAGTAGCCTTACCATCAGTTGGACTGAATGCTCGTCTAATGACTACTTCAATATTTTAAAACACTATTAAGTACGCTTACGTCACGATGCTTATAAATTAATTAGTTAAATCACCTGTGAAATGAACACGCATTGAGTACAATAGCACTAAAGACGCCATTTCGATAAACTGAAGCTGAATTCCACGTTCAATCCCTTTTGTTAACCCCTTCAATGCTGATTAGTTCAGTATTAATTGATGCATTATTGATTCGGTCCATAATACATTGTTTCCAGTCTATTGTGAGAACTGCGGATATACGAGGCAGGGCTTTTATACGACACGACATGCCACGACATCGGCGACAGCACGACATTAACTAATTTTTATTTTTGCTTGACACAATATCGTATGAGATAGTTGAGTTCTAACTCGATGTTTAACTTATTTACTAACTGAAGGACAATTAATTTATTAATTAAGATAAATATGTATGATAAGAGAAGTGTACGTTTAACAAATATTCCTCATGCAGTTCTCAGTTGAAGTCCCGTTCCAAACCGGTAGTAGTTTAAAAAAAAATTGCAACTAACAATTTGTAAGTGCCACCGCAGGCCTATACAAAATAAATATATGTCATTTAATTTTCATTTTATTTCATGGAATTATACTTTTTTTTCTTATAAATTATAGGAGACGAGCATGCAGATGGAAAGTGGCTACTGCCGCTTATGGACATTTGTAATCAACCCCAGATAGGATTAGATATTTCTACCTGATATCAGCCACAGATGCGCTGCTACCCCTGAGGACTAAGTTGGAACGCCTCGGAAAAATATTGTACATAACATATTATATTATTATGATTTCAGTACCACACCGACATATCGTGCCGGACCAGTGAATTTCGTGCAGTGTCGTAGTATGAACTGTCCACTGATAATTGTCGTACTATGTAGGTGTCGTGTCGTGCCTGTAAAGAACACCAACAGATAATATGCTTTGCAAACACTTAATCGAGGAGATATCTTCAACTGTAGCTGAGAATTATGATCGGGTTATCATGTTCCCTATTTTCTTCTTAACTGGTAGCAGGATCCTACTGATAGCCGTAGATTTTCAATTGAATAATTTTCTGGCATAAGGTAAAATTAAAATTTAAGTATAAGTTTATATAATAACTATACAGTTGGGCTTATGTAAAAATATACCAAAATCCAAAATTCCATAAAGGTGCCTATTAATCCAATTCCTATTTTATGAAGACCTGGCTATTATAAGAATTTTTATCTATTATGGTTATATGTTTTGCGAAAATTACCTGCCTATATTTAAGTATGTTATTGATTTTTTTTGATGTGAAACATCTATAGCCGCACGTAAAAAAGATTTCTGGCGTGGCGACGCTTACCTTTAACTACATAGACAAATGTTATATAAGGGACAGAGCTATTAGAACAATGTGATAAAAAAGACAACTAGTGTTTGACCTTGCGTTTCAAGTGTACGCAAACGTAAATATTGACAATGGAATATAGTGACCAATGATTACTTCAGTCAAAACGGGACATCGATTTTTTTATGTCAAATACTTTTTACTTGAAAAAATGTAGTTAAAAATAATAAAAAACACGATTTTATGATAAAATTAACTAAAAAGTAGAAAATAATTTTCAATCTAGGAATCATTTAAGGAAAAGTAAATAGTATAATTGTGCAAAAAATGTGGGGCGCTTTATGAAAACTGATAAATGGAGCACCCCATGTTTTTTTCATAATTATAATATTTACTGTTACTTAATTGACAATGGCAACGGTTCATTTCGGAGACAACGGCACGAAGCATCGAAAAAAGGGACTGTCCCGTTAAAAACGGGACGTATGGTGGTTTTCCCATTGATACGCATGCTTGTCAAAGACAATGAAATAATGGAACAGAAGGTAAAAAATGTCCAAAACTGTCGATAATAGTTTTAGTACATCGTTTACGTAGAAATGTTATAGTACAGTTTAACTAAATAAATTATTATTATATAAATATATAATTTGAAAGAATGTATCTATACAGATGTATCGACTGGTTTAAAATATACGATTTAAAAATTGTTTATATTTATTATCATAGATTAGTAAAGATTACTCACTCCTAACAAGAAAATGTACCCAGTTTTGAGAATTGAAATAGTTGCGTAAAAAAGTTTTGCCACGTCTCCGTGCTAAAATGTCCCTAAAATATTTGAAATAATTATTTATTTATTATGTAAATTACGCAGTATTAGTTATTTATTTGTAAATTTTCTCTAAAAATGTTTTTATTTGTCAAGAATTAAAAAAAAGAACTTACTAATAAGCCGTTTGTGGCTTCATTCAATTTCAAGGCGGCGAAGTATCTTTACTAATTTATGTTTATTATTTTCAGTTTTATTTTACACACGACCATTAATTGCAAAGTTGTGTACATTTTATAAATGTTATGTACCAGCTGACCCAGCAAACATTGTGTTGCCATATAAATAAAAAAAATGTTAAGGGTGAACAACCCTTATCACTTAAGAGATATGAAAAATAGATAGTAGCCAATTCTCAGACTTACTGAATATGCATATAAATTTTGATGAAAATCAGTAAAGCCGTTTCGCAGGAGTAAAGTAACTAACATCGTGACATGCGAATTTTATATATAAGATTCGAATCTTACCGTGGTCTTTTTGAGGATTAATTTCTGGCTATACAAAGATTGTTTATTAAATTATGTTTATGTTAATTTATTCAATTAAAGAAATTTTAAATAAATTTTATGGTAATATTTTTTATTATTTACCACAGGTATCGAAGAAAATTTAGAGATTAGGATACAGAATTTCCCATATATCGCTTTTATTTTATTAAAATAAACTATAAAAAGTTATATTTTGACTAAAAACACACTAATATAAAAATTAAGCAGTGGGATCTTAAACTATAACATACGACATATGAACATCGTGAGCTTCAATAAAATGTCACTTCTGTTCTGTTGATCTATGACCATGCATTTTGCGTCTTTATCACTTTCATTGACAAAAACATACTTTGTCTCTTTCTGGTTACTCACGTAATCATGGCGGATCGAACACGAAAAATAAACAAAATTTAATAATTTCTCTTTATTTACGTGTGATAGGTGATTCCATGAAGCTTGTTTCTTTTTCGAGCATAATTTTTGCATTTACGCATTGCACAAGAAGGCATTTTGAGGCTTAAAATTTAAAATAATGACGTTTAACGTGTTCAGTGACATTAGTGTGTATTACTACGCCGCGCGAGAGCGACTGGAGTCGTTTTAACTCGTTTTACACCACTTGACGTATTTTGTATGTTTCAAGTTTTGCCCGCTTGCGGCGTAACTTCAGGTTATAGATCAATGCTTGAAAACAAATTATTTTTCTAATAATAAAATGTCTGACCGTGATAATTTAGAGAGTGAAAGTGATCAGCCTCCTGCAAAGAAAGCAAAATCACACTATGACACACCATCAAGTCATCAGTAAGTTAATTATTTTTTTTATAATTAAAGTATGCATTTATCTGTGCATTAAGCACGCGTATATTTGGTGTGTTTTGAGCGCCAGCAAATGTAAAATCTACTATCTTGGTAGATTAAAATTCACATAAATTTCATTGCATACAATGTTTTTAAATTATTAATTAATTTTAATTTCATTCTTCTCAGAGAATAAATTTATTAAGACTGACAGAATTGTATTTCAAAATCAGCTGATGGCGTGCAGCGCACGAAAGTTTTTTCTTATTTGTTATAAATATGAACATTAAAAAATTAATTATTTTTTCTAATCATAGTGGCATTTATTGTGAAACATTCATTATTGATACTTATAATTTGCGATTTTAGTAATATATTGAAATAACTAGCTAAGATTCTTGAGTTTACTAATATATTGGAGCCAATTTAAATTTTTCTGTATATTTTAATAACATATTTTTGATGTGAAACATCTATAGCCGCACGTAATATATACAGTCTATATGCAGTAGTGTGTACGGTGTGGCGACGCGTCGCCATGCGCAATCGACCACTGATTAAACGAATTAAGTAGTCACGATTTGAAATAAATTCGTAAATTTTTGTATTTAATGAAAATAAATGTTTATTCAATAAATAGTCATCGTTATCTGGAAAAAAATCGTAATATTTTATTTTATCATTATGACATATTTAGTTCCTATCACAATATGTTCTTTTCTGCATATTACTTTTACAAAATAATGTCGATGTTTCACATCTGCCAGGCGTCCCGTGACGGCTCACATTTTTTTTTCAATTCAAAGGTTCTTTATTTCTCTTGTATCTTCATCTACATCGAAAACACAATTTGAAATCTTTAATCCATCACCATCAGTTTTATCTAGACTTCTTAACACGTATCGTACCTGTGACAGATATTCTCAAGAGAAATTATTTTATGTCATATTTTCAACTCTTTACTTTTCCAATACCGAACAATTCTTTTTCAAAATTCGACGGATCATGGTCCCCGACAGTAAATAAAAACGCTTTCTACTCTCTCAGCCCCACACTAGTATTCCCTGTGTCGTAGGTACCATAGGATGTCTGTATGAGACATATCACAAACACCCAGACCCAGAAACAGACAACAAAATTATTAATATAGATATCTGTCTGGCCGGGGATCGAACCTTGGACCCTCTGCGCGTCTGGACAGATGCCCATGGACGCCAGTACTCACCTTTCATCACGTAAACTGCATATTAGTTTTTTACCTCAATTTTATAAAACAAAAACGTGACCTTCACACTGTTAGGATATCACTATTCAGGTCTTAAACTAAACTTAAACAAAGTATCCAAATCCACTATACTCAACAATACAATTATAGAGTAGAACTCAACATTCAACACTCAACACTCAACAGTTAGAGAAGTGCAATCAACAACAGAAGTTTCCGTAACAAAGCTCTGTAACAGTTGCCATCGCTCCCAGGTTTATGAATAACATCTGGCTGCAGTGCATTTCTAGAACTTTGGGATATTGTATGAACGTAACTTTGAAGTTATACTTGGTCAGTGTTAAGGACAGTGATAATCTTTCTCATTCTGAAAAAGAGAACGTCTACAGGAGTAGAATAAAGGCTGTAACCTATGTATACTTAGTGCTGGATTTATGGTTGCAGTAGGCATCATAATATTGGGATATCACTAATCACCTGTTACACTAAACTTAATCTAAGTATCTAAATCCCCTATAATCAACAATAAAATTGTTGAGACTAACTCAACATTCAACACTCAACTACACTCAACAGTTAGACAAGTGCAATCAACAACAGAAGTTTCCGTAACAAAGCGCTGTAACAGTTGCCATCGCTCCCAGGTTTATGAATAACATCTGGCTGCAGTGCATTTCTAGAACTTTGGGATATTGTATGAACGTAACTTTGAAGTTATACTCGATCATTTAGGGACAATGCTATAATCATTCTCGTTCTGAAAGAGAACGTCTTCAGAAGTAGAAAAACCAATACTTGGTGATGTACTATATACAGCCATAAGAAGCAGTGATAACCATAATTGAAGAAGTGAAGTCAGAAACAAGATCTCTCAAATCGGAGGTCCAAGGTACGAATTCTAGGCACAAACCTTTGTTTTCAAGATGATCTGTGTATTTATGTATTACCAGATATTAATAAAGCTGTTCTGAATCGGCGAAAGAAAAAATCTTTGGGAAACTTGCGTACCTGAAAGTTCTTTAACAAAAGGTGTGTAAAGTATATCTCCCTTTCAATGCGGAAATCAGCAGCGCTTAATTGTACTGTTACCTATAAGGCAGAAATGTGGCGGAGGTAAATAACAAGTGGAACGAAAAAAGGTTCTACCACCATGAGATTTGCTGTGTCCATTTAAATTCATGAGGACTGCATGGTAATTTACCAAGTGTAGTAAGTAAAATCTCCCTTACACAACAATCACATAACAATCATTGAGATGTTATAACTAGAAACAGTAACTGTCCAAACTTAGACAAACCACAGCTTTGTCTAAATGAATTTAGTTTGTCGAAATTAATTTGTAGGTGCTGCGGTTCAGTTGCAGCTGGAGCTAAGCTATATCTAGATTTATTTGGGTCATTAATCATGATTGTTCTGATTTAGGTTTATTGCTAAATGTATTAATTAAATGTTTAGAATTTCTAGGTTAGGCTTCGACGAGACTTCGTGCATAATAAAGTTGATTTCAAGTTCGGCCCCTTAGGAGATGATTTTTACAATTAATTTTATAATAATTCATGTCGTATCACTATGAAGTGCACTGTATAGTATTTTTTAGTATTTATTTTAAATTAGATCAGTCATTTAGCTGCGAAAGAGTAACAGAAAAACAGAATCCTTTTATATTCATATTATTAGTATGAACGACATCACCCAAACTAAAAACGAGACATTAAATCGCAAATAACATAATAAGAGAAACTAATTTATTTACTTTAGCACTGTATAAGTAAATACAATGACGCTAAATTACTGCTCGATTCAGTATCCAATTAATATTATTACTCGCAGCCTCATAAAATATATTTCTATTTAGAAGTTAATATCTGGATTGAAATAGAAATAAATGTTAGTTGCTTCGCTCATTACTGAACGAAGTAGGTAATAACTAATAACGCCTTTGAAAATGCACTTGATTGGACCTGAAAATGTGGCGTGCATATAATATTTTTTCTACAGTTGCTATAAGCTTTATTAGTCACGATTAAAGTGCTAGTTAAATAACGCTTATTACACAAATACACGTAACCTATACAAGGTTTCGCTACGTTGTACATAACTATAACTATATTCTCAAAGATTAGTAAATATTACTCACCCCTAATAAGAAAATTTTACCAGTTTTGACAATTGAAATTGTCACTGTCATCTATTTTCGTGTTTGAAAAATATTTAATAAAATGTAGTTTTTAGAGCATTTACGAATGAAACGATATTTCTCCGCACTTTTTCTTCGATTTCGTGTTGTGTTTGCACCACTTAACTGCATATGTCGGCATTCCGCGTAAATTACACCATGACAGTCGGAGACGTAATGGGAAAACAGTCAGCCATTTTACGTACGTGTCAGTGATTTAATGGATTCCTTCAATTACTAGGCGGTGAGATATCTATACCAATCTATGTAAGTATATACTTTAAAAATCATAAAAACCCCGACCCAAAATACCGCGTACTTTCTAAAGCATAGTCTGATGATAAGTTGCTACTACGGCTCCCGGATATATTATGTAATTATGATTTTCGATTTGATTTCTACCTGAGGTCGACAGATGCAGTCTTACCCCTAAAGACTAAGTTGAAACGCCTAGGATAAATGCATCTTCCTTACATAACATAGCAGCGCTCAACAGTACTAGGCGTAAAGCAGAACTAGGCGTGGCGGTGGAGCCTTCGGAATCGAACCGCATATTCTAGTACTTAAAATTTCATTTCATTTCAAATAATAATAAAAATTCGAAGTTTGCTTTTATAGAAAGGAAGAGGCAGACTTACTAAACGAGGCTTTCCAACTTAGTACTCAACGTTAACAACACGTCTATGGCCAATCTCAGGTAGGACTCTAATCCTATTTAGGATTGATTATAGATGTCCATTAGCAGCAGTAGCTCTCACATACTAATTAACCATTTATTTTGATTATAAACGCAATGCACAAAATAAAACACAATTTATATGATTCACTAATCCAAATGTTCATCCATATTGCAAAAGGCTAAAAGTATTTTCTTTGAGTTTTCAAAACAAAGTGACTAGTGGCGCCGAGCTAGTTTCAAAAGAAAAAGGAAAAGATAAGAAAAGAAAAGAAAGTTCCACAATCGCTTTGAGGTATCCCTGCGGCGTCAATAATGGCCTCTGTTTTGACAAAAGGGGTTTAGTGTTGAAAACAGTTTCTCAATTTAGTTTTGTCTTATAAAGATGTTTTAATTGCATTTTTTTTATTTGAATCACTTCGTAATAGTCATGAGTTGAGTTTTAAGTTTAGTTAGTGTAGAGTCTGTGATATAATAAAGTACTTTGTAACAAAGACTTTAATTTTAAAATTAAAAGAAAAGTAACTTAGATTTGCGTTGGATATGTAGATTATTTTACATTTTTAGAATGTGGTATAAACTATTTTCTCTTTTCGTAGCTCTACTTTTTTCTACCATATTCTACCTTTTCAAAAGCTGTATTAAAAATACGGTCCAACCAATTTCAAGCTTAGCTCTGGCAAACATTTTTTTTTATAATATAGGAGTAGCAAGGTAGTATACTTGGGCCATTACTGTTCCTGATGTACATTAATGATTTACCGGCAAAAATACACCACCCTATGACCCTATTTGCTGACGATAGTACAATATTATTTACAAATGACGATGAAAGAGAATTAGAAAATGACATTAACAAATCAATTATTGACATAATACAATGGTTTCAAATTAATAATTTAAAAATTAATTTATCAAAAACGAAAATAATGAATTTTAATAGTAACAAAGCATCCAATACTAATAATAATACAATTTTAAACATAAATTACTCAGGAACTAAAATTGACGACGCAGATGTAATAAAGTTTTTAGGACTTCATATTGACAAAGCAATAAAATGGAAAAATCATATTGATATGGTGTGTAGTAAGCTTAGTAAATATTCATATATGTTACGTAAATTAAGAAATCTTGTCCACCAAACTGTCGTATTAACAGCCTATCATAGTTTTGTGACTTCAACACTAAGATATGGCCTTATTTTCTGGGGCAACTCCATGTACCGTGACTTCGCCTTTAAATCACAGAAAAGATGCATGAGGGCCATGTGGGATTTCAAGCCGAGAGATTCGTGCAGGCCTTATTTTATCAAACATGAAATACTCACATTGCCATCACTCTACATTCTTGAATGCGCCATTTTCATACGAACGAACAGCGAAAAATTTCGATTTATCCCAAGAGCACGCCACAAAGATAAGTTGTGCGCAATCCCAGCAAAAAGTCGTTGGTTTCAAAAAAGTTTCTTTGGAATAGCGCCTATGGTGTATAATAAAATTCCAAAAAATATACGCAATATTGAGGAATTTATCAGTTTTAAAAGAAATTTAAAAACATATTTAATTGAGAAATGTTTTTATAGTCTAGTCGAGTTTCTCAACTACGGTGACGAATAGTTACATATGATTATTTATGATTTGCTGAGTGGTCTGAAATGTTTTGGTCTTAACATTGAACTATAAATACAATAATAATCTTCTATTGTCCACTGATGCTTCTTTGACATTTTCTATTGTGATACCACTGACATTATTCATTTTTATCTTTATGTGACATTTTATTCTTATTGACATTTTATCTTATTAACGTTTTAATAATATTGGAAATTAGTATCTACAATTTAATAATTTGAATAAAATGCGACTTAAAATTATATTTGTACGCCATTTATGGCAGAATGAGCGAAAATTCTTGACTGTAACACCAATGTATACACCTTATTCTACAAATAAAGACTTTGTATTTGTATTTGTATTTAGCAGAAGAGCATGCAGTCCACCTGATGGTAAGTGGCTGCTGCCGCCCATGGACATCTGTAATCAACCCCAGATAGGATTAAATATTCCTACCTGAGGTCGGCCCTGTGGCCGACCTCAGGTAGGAATATTTAATCGCATGTGGCGCATCTGTATGCGCCGCTACCCCTGAGGACTAAGTTGGAACGCCTCGGAAAAGTCTGTCTCCCTTACCACACCCTTCAAAACGGAACACAGCAGCGCTTAACACTGCTGTTATAAGGCAGAAATAGGTGTGGCGGGAATAGGAAACATAAGCTAGATATTTATATATTATATTTAGATTTTCAAGAATATGGCAATTGTTTCTATCTTATACACAGACGTGTAAAAATCATGTATAAATTTGTATGTACTGTCAAAATAAAGTTATATTATACCAGTAACGTTGTTTTCGATATTATAGGATTCTTCATTGAGATTCTCTTCTAATTTCCTATGTAGAATTCCATATTCCACGTTCTTGGAATTGCGTGGAGTTTTCTTTGAGTTTTCAAAACAAACCGGCGACGTGGCGTCAAGCCAGTTTTAAAAGAAAAGAAAAGTCGCGTAGAATCTGTAAGTTTTCGAGTTACTTTGTTGTTGTATTCAGCCGTGTAGTTTTCAATGCTTCTATTCCAGGCAGACTAGATCGATTGTTGTGTTATTTGCTCATTTAGAACTTCCATTATAAATTTATAAAGACATTTGAAGGGTCATCAACCCATTATTGCCCCCTTGCTAGGCACAGTTCTCAGAGTAAGAGAGGTCTCAGGCATTAACTCAGCGCGTTGGCCAAATGCGAATAAGTAGAATGTACATGCCGTTGAGAACATGTTTTTTTAAAATTTCAGATTTCCTCACTATGAAATCAACACCACTCATAAAAAAGCAAAATATAAAGTACTTAAGTATAGATTTCAACTCAAGCCTAAGCCTAAATCATAGCCAAATACAACTTTGTTCAGCGCTGCAATGTTCCAGTTTGATGAGTGTAGTAAGAAAAAAAAGTGAACATAAAAACGTGATTAAATTCGTATAAATAAAGAAAAAACACTTTATACATCATTACAGTCCTTTATTCGTTAAATAGCAGACTTTTGGTGTCTAATTTAGTATGATCACACACGAAACTTGACCGCAAGTTAGCCTTAGCTTCGGTTAAGCAACGGATATTCCCGGAATGCCAATTAGATGGAACGTACGGACACGCCAAGTATTGGTGTACCGCCAAGTTATTCCAAGTTGGGCGAATTTGTTGTGTTAACATGAATTCCATTAGTCTACAGTTTTTAGTATGTTAAAATAAGTGTTTTTATAAGTCTTTCATAAGTAAAGATAATTCGCCGCCTTGAAATTGAATGAAGCCACAAAAAGGCTGATTTGACAGTTATTTTTTTTTTAATTTTTGACAAACAAAAAACATTTTTAGCGATAATTTACGAATTAATATAATACTGCGCATTTTACATATTAAATAAATAAGTATTTCAAATATTTTAGGGACATTTTAGCACGGAGACGTGGCAAAACTTTTTTACGCAACTATTTCAATTCTCAAAACTGATTACATTTTCTTGTTAGGAGTAAATCTTTACTAATCTATGTTCTAAGTTTGAAGACTACTTCGTTTACTAAAACGAACTGCGCTGGGCTGCATGCCCGCCTGATTCTAAGCGCCACTGTCACTATCACTGTCTGAAGGTGGTAGAACCGGTGTGGTACGATGGTACCACCACCACACCTATTTCTGCCTTAGTGTTACGCGCTGCTGTGCCTGGTTTAAGGGTTGTGGTAAGAGAGACATACTGTTCCTAGGCATTTCACCGTAGTCCTCAAGATATTTGTGGCCGTCTGTGGCTGGCCTCTGGTAGGAATCTAATCTTAGCTGGGGTTGATTACAGATATCTATGGGCGGCATTAGCCACATACCATCAGGTGGACTGCATCCTCGTCTGGTGCTCCTATAGTATATAAAAATGTCCTATATAATAAAAAAAAAACTATCTAAAACTATTAAAATGAAATGCTATTAGCATTTCATTTTTCGCCATAGAACTATTTACCTTGACAAATACGATGCCTCGGTAATTCCTCAGTGAATTTGTAGCCGAAGCTACCAATCTCAGCCGGTCCAATGAGCAGATATTTTGGCGCGTAATAAAAGCGTTGGCCACAATGTATCTCCACTATTTTGCCCAGATATATCTCTGAATGGCTCTCATTCCGCGTGAAGAACCATTCAGTCGCCGGTCTCGGTTTTTCCAATATTTCCCCGGATTTTTCCCCATATTTGAGTGTCGCACTTAGGCAATTCGGTCCCGGCTGCTCTTTCTAATCCCGGGATTTCGGGATTGTACAGATAATCCCGTAATCCCAAAAGATTGTAGACAAGTACTGGAAAGTCGGGAGTACTACATCATAAGCTTTTTATTTTTTATTGACACAATAGAAAAAGAAAAAACAAAAAGCTTTTCTTTTTTTAAACAAATAATGAATGTCTAAATTGGGTATAAAACAAATACAGGTAGATATTGATACTAAATTAAGTTAAATAAAATTCTTAGCAACAAACTACATAAAAAAAAATTAACTCCGTAATCTTAACATTTGTTAATTTTAATCCTGAAGTTAACTGGAATACTCGGTATCCGGGATCCCGGGAACAAATTCTGGTATCTCACTTGGCTTGGCCCATTTTTGTCAAGAAATTCACCAGTGATACCGCGATCGGTTAAGTAACACGTAGGCGTTGATTTTTGGAGCAGAATTGGTTTTGTTATTGTTTTTTCATATACCAACTCGAATACTTTGTCACCAAATGCAGAGAAGAACGGATTTTTCTTTGTTTACGACGTGACAAAATTTAGGTGGTAGAACCCTTTGTGATTCGACTCCGGCGGCGCCACCGCCACACCTATTTCTACCTAATAACAGCAGTGTTAAGCGCTGCTGTGTTCCGGTTTGAAGGGTGTGGTAAGGGAGACAGACTTTTCCGAGACGTTCCAGCTTAGTCCTCAGGGGTAGCGGCGCATCTGTGGCCGACCTCAGGTAGGAATATCTAATCCTATCTGGGGTTGATTACAGATGTCCATGGGCGGCAGTAGCCACTTACCATCAGGTGGACTGCATGCTCGTCTGCTACTCTTATATTATCAAATTAATATATAATTTCAGGGTATCTAATAAATCTATTTATAACTAACGTTTTCATTCTTTTTCTTAGTAGTAGTACAGTGGTAGTGTTATTAATTGGTGTGGTAAAGCAAAGTAAGCAAATGATTATTAATTATATTCTTATTGTAGACGCGTAGTTGAATTTATATAATTGTTTATTTTTATAATATCTATATTGTTTTATATTTCATCTGTGTTTTGTGATTTTCCTTTAAATAGTTTGGAGTTGTCAGAGAGCCTTGTCACGATATATTTGAGTTGCTAAATAAATACGTTAAATATTGCTTTCTAAATCTTTTCGTAGTTATAACCCGTACAACCCGTCCACAACACTTATTATAATATTAAACACAATATTTATTTATAATTGTCATAAAATATGTTGGTTAGATAATAATTATTACTACGTATTGAAAACATAAAAAAACATACAGCCAAATACACCTACTTTTTCGAAATCGGTAAAATACCTGACATCGGAACGTACCGTAAGCTATTGCATTTACTTCGGCCTTCAATTCCACAAATGGAAGTGCATTGGTACTAATATTTTCTTAAAATTCCGTTTTACGTTGCCGTAAATAACGTATCTAATGCTCTGTCCGCTGAAATGGATGTGCCAAGTGTTTTGAAGGGAAATGTTACGGGTAGGTATGAAAGCACTCTCTGAAATGGTCTTAATAGTAAAACTTTAAAAGATACATCGTGTACGTATCTTGTATCTCTTTCTCTCTACAGGGCCTTACCATTGTATATTTTCGCAATTAAAAGTAAGATTAACACATAAAATATTAAAGCCGATTTCTTTATTTCATCATCATCATCATCAACTATTACTGTCCCACTGCTAGGCAAAGGTCTCCTCTCAGGATGAGAAAGATTAGGCCATAGTTCACCGCGCTGGCCAAGTGCGTATTGGTAGACTTTACATACCTTGGGAAACTTAGTTTACTCAGGTACGCATGTTTCTTCCCGATGTTTTCCTTCACCGATTAAGCAAGTGCAATTAATTTCTAATACGCACATAACTTTGAAAATCAGAGGCCTGGGATTTGAACCTCGGATCCCTCGATCATGAGGCCGAGTTTCTTAACCACTGGGCTATCACTGCTTATTTTCACTTACAAAGGTATATAGTAAGTACAAATTCCAGGAAATTTCAAGAAAATATTATGGCTAGAGAGCAACAATATTTCATCCTATATTTCTCCTATTCCTTTAAATAAAACAGGATGTTCTTGTAACGAGTTGTCTGTTGTAAATTGAAAATGCCAAGTCTCTTAAGCGCTCTTATAAAATGTCACACTAGACGCAGAAGTGTGTGAGGCGTCACACATGAAGATATTATGTTTTATCTTACGGTATCTCTCTTATATATAAAACTAGCTGACCCGGCAAACGTTGTGTTGCCATATAAATAAAAAAAATGTTAAGGGGTTATCACTTAGGGGTATGAAAAATAGATAGTAGCTGATTCTCTAACCTACTGAATATGCATAATAATATAAAATTTAGTGAAAATCGGTAAAGCCGTTTCGGAGGAGTACGGTAACTAACATTGTGACACGAGAATTTTACATATAAGAATTTTTATTTTTATTTTTTATAATGTAGCATTAAAATACATACAACCCTAAATTTTTACCCTTTTATCACCAACCCCTACTTCTTAATAGCCATTTCAGTAATTTCATCATTTTTCATACCGCTGTGTGTTAGATTTTTATTTTTTTTATATGGCAACACAACGTGAAAACAAGTATGTATGCGCAAACACTCAGTCCTGTATCTAATTTCATTTCTATTGTATCTCTATATAAAAAATGTACCTAGTGCGTGCTGCAATTGTCTTGAATGAATGATGTTATTGTTATTATTATTTTTGCCGGGATCAAACCCGGAACCCACCTTATATAAAACACGTACAGTCGCTTCACCACGCAGATCATCATCACACAAATGATTAACAAAAGGTTTTTTTTCGAGTTTCATGAAGAACGGAGTGCTTCACTAAATTCCAGTATATAAATAATTCAGTATATATTATTTACTATTTAGCATCGAGTATTATCTACTTTGATATTATAGGGCGTCATAGTTTCGCTGACAAATTAATATTAAACGCATGATTAACTGCGGTAAGTAACACTATTTTCCTGTATAATAACTTTTCTCGAACACTTCGATTTTTTCTTAGGTAAACAGGAAAACTAATAGCCAACGCAGTACTTCATAACAAACTTATTAAAATACATTACATTAAGGAATAGTTCCTAAAGTTGTGTGAAATCTACCAAATCGCACTTAGCATGGTCGACAATGTCCTATATGCCCTCTTCCACAAAGAGGAGACCTATGCCCAGCCGTGGGACGTGAGTAATTGAGTATGGTGGGCAATGTCCTATATCCCCTCTTCCACAAAGAGGAAACCTATGCCCAACAGTGGGACAATGAAGGTGTGAACGACATATGTTGATTGTTGACAGAGGTCACTTATAGTGAACTGCATTCACATTTAGTTTTTCCAATTTATAAAAAAGTACTTTAGTATGAAAATTGAAATCTAGATTTCATTTTAGGTCCATAAAATTTAATATAGAAGAACAAAGGAATACCTTTTTAAATTTCATTGAAGAACGTCTGCATCATCTGAAACAAGACATTTTAATATAAATAACAGATAAGTGAAGTTTGTAGGTGGTGGAACTCTTTGTGGTTTGAGTCCGGCGGCACCACCGCCACACCTATTTCTGCCTCATAACAGCAGTGTTAAACGTTGCTGTGTTCCGGTTTGAAGGGTGTGGTAAGGGAACATACTTTTCCGAGGCGATTCAGCCTCCAGGAGTAGAGCGGCGCATCTGTGGTATCTGATACGATTTCAGATAAGAATCTTATCTGGCGTTGATTACAGATGTCCGTGGGCGGCAGTAGCCACTAAACAGCAGGTGGACAGCATGCTCGTCTACTCTTATTTTATAAAAAAGCGTACAAGGCCTCAACATAGTAATCCTTACTTCCTTATCCTTACTAATATTATAAATCCGAAAGTAACTCTGTCTGTCTGACTGTCTGTCTGGTTGTCTCTTCTTCACGCCTAAACCACTGAACCGATTTTAATGAAATTTTGTATAAAGATAGTCTGAGACCCGAGAAAGGACATAGGATAGTTTTTATCCCGGAAATCCCACGGGAAGTAGGGATGGCTATCTAAGATCGATTAATCGGAGAATCGATCTTTTGGACCAAAATATTGATTATTTTAATCGATATTAGTAAGAATTTAATCGTAAACTATGCATTTGACCACGAAGGTTTCAGAGTTGGTACGACCAATTTTCGCCAGATGGCGCACTTGCCATTCCAATGAAGGTACGAATTTTCAGTTTTATGTATGTTAGTATATCATATTATCTTATTTTAAACGCGGGCGAAGCCGCAGGCGAAGCCGCGGGCAAAAACTAGTACTATAATATTTTGTAAGCGTCGTAAAACCTGTATGAAGAAAGGGTCTACATTATTCTTAGGGGTGAGAAGTCTACCAAACCTTCATACTTGACGCCTGTGTGTTACACAGGCTTGTGTTCTTCATTTTCAAGTGGATCGAGTAGGAATATCAGAATGTTGTACTAAAATATTGTAAATGAAATTATAAAGGTCTCTTATATGTATATCGCGGCATATGTCAGATTGTAAATGAAATTACATAGACTTCTCGGGAAGATTTGTGTCGCAGAACCATGTTAAATTGAGGTCTTATGAAACTCTAATCAACCCGATATGTGTAACTAGAACAAAATTGTAAATTAACGTGTTTTAATAAAATTAAATCTTTGGTAGTTGAAAGAAACTCATAATTTTCAGTAAATTCTATCTTGAGAAAGTAAAGTGAAAAAATATATGAAGTTGGTTAAATAAAATGTCGTTTATTTACCATGTTATCAACATAAAAATCATCACTAGAAATAGATTACATTTCTCTGAAATAGATCTGTCAAAATGTCAATGACTACACTTGTCATTTGCCGCGAACTCCAAACCTCGACAAACGTTTGGCTTGAACAAAAGCTATAATACAAGTGATTGCAAACCTACACAAACAAATTCAAATGGTTTATCCACACGTTTGTTTTGTGACGATTTGACAAATGTTATAAATAGGACAATTGGGATGCTAACTATGATCATTTAAAACGCATTATCATATATATCAAATTCTCGTGTCACAATGTTAGTTACCTTACTCCTCCGAAACGGCTTTACCGATTTTTACCACATTTTATATGCATAATCAGGAGGTCTGAGAATCGGCTACTATCTTTTTTCATACCCCTAAGTGATAAGGGTTGTTCACTCTTAACATTTTTTTATTTATATGGTAACACAACGTTTGCCGGGTAAGCTAGTCATTTATAAAATTGGATATTTAAGAGTATATAAAATATGTAAAAAAAATGAAAAACAAAAATCCCAGCGTGTCCCATTAAAAAAATATAATATTCGTATATTTTCACACGACTGAAGAAAACGAGATCGCGGCATATTTTCCATTTAACTGATTGGATGACGTCATCCGGTTATTGCCTTGACACCAATCAGTTATTCGTGATTTATACGTTAATAAAGTTATTCGTAATAAAGTTATTCGTTAATGTGGTTATTTCTCTAGCGGTCTTTCGTTATTTCTCGGTACCGCAGAACAACAATAATGATAATGAACTAAGGGTTCGATTCGAGTATTGATTATCCGATTCGAACCTGAATCGTCCGGTTATCTTGTTTTTCGAAAATCAGATTGGATGTATGTCTTATGACGCAAAAGAAGTGGCGACATCTAGCTATTCACACGAAACCAGAACACAGTCAGCTCTCACTCCAGTCTGATTGGTATAGTAATTGGTAGAGAGGCTTAAGGTGATAGAACCCTATGTGGTCGACTCCAGCGGCACCACCGCCATACCTATTTCTACTTCATAACAGACGCGCTAACTGCTGCTGTGTTCTGGTTTGAAGGGTGTGATCAAGGAGACATACTTTTCCGAGGCGGTCCAGATTAGTCCTCAGGGGTAGCGGCGCATCTGTGGTCGACCTCAGGTATAAATATCTAATCCATTCGGGGTTGATTACAGATGCCCATGGGCGGCAGTAGCCACTTACTATCAAGTGGACTACATGTCTGCTACTCGTATATTATAAAAAAAGAGTAGTATTGCAGACGAAAAACAAAATCTTCTACAAGATCAGTCGTAAGTCCCGTTAAGTTCCCCTAAGAATATGCTAAGAAAACACAGCTAGCTAGAAGTATATAGTATAGAAGGAGCTCTCTACCGCAGTAGTACGTGACACAGATAATGTTTGAGTACGCTTAAGTTATCTATGCTCCGTTTTTAGAGTTCCGTACCCAAAGGATAAAAACGTGGTAAAAGTATTAGGGGCCTTCGCTGTCAGTCTATCTCTCACAGGGATCTCTTGAACCGTAATAAATAGACACAAAGGTCAACTTAGTCCTCAAGGGTGGCCCGTCTTTGGTCGATCTCAGAAGGATCTACTCTCACTCTTGGATTTTATTAAGCTCGCTCCACATTCTCGCGAGAATCTCGCGAGAACGCGAAAAAAGCACGAGAAACGAGAATATGGAGCCTATTCGAAATGGATTTTTCTCGCGTTCTCGCGAGATTCTCGCAAGAACGTGGAGCGGGCTTTACAAATGTCCATGGGCGGCAGTGACTACGTAGAATCATGTGGACTGCATGATCGCTTGTTACATATTTACTCTAAAAATTTTGAGTATCAATCCACCTTACTTAAATGGGTAGCCGCCTATCCCTTTACACCCGAAGATTTTTTTTCGCAATTTCCGATTCAAAACGTTTATTACGGCTTTTTATATAGCTTAAGGAATCCACAAAAAATACGAAAAAAAATCCAGAGTTTATACTTAATCCAGAAATCGACCCGCACGATCGTGAGTCTCCGGTGGGAACTGTCACACTCACGATCGTGAAAATTGCAAAAAAAATTAGATTTTTATCAAAAAATATTACAAAATTTAAACAATTTGGAGATATTTAACATCACTGTCTTTATTTTCATTAGTCTTTATAAAAAATCTGTCTTGACAATGAAACCTAAACTACGTAATTCTATGAAAATCAACATTCTTCTTTCTTCCGTTATTGCCTCCGTCTTCAATCCAGGTCTCCAAGGCGTAGGTATTCTTAGCTAGGGAATACATCCAATGATAATGCAGATGGAGAAAACTTTAGCCATATCTATTGCAATTAAATTAAGTTTTCGACCGGTTCTTCTTAGATAATATAAATTTGTGCATCTGGTTACATATCAAGAGCCTCATAATTAAAATATTAAGAAAAATATTTCTTTGGAAACTTTACTGGAGATGTTGGTAGGGATGTATAGACGTTTTCAAGACAGAAAACGTATTCTTTTCCTAGCTTTTTTTCGATGTGTTGGACGTGAAGATGCTCGGCGGGGAGAAATTTCTAGGGATGATTTTAAAGTAGATGGTTGAGGTTCAGGCTCAAGTTCCAGATCCAATTCTAGGTCAGTTTCTATTTGGGGGTCTGCATGTGCTTCTGGATCTGTTTCAGGGCACAATTCTTCAAATTGAAACTCTTCTAATCTATTTGGTTGAAGCTCTTCACTTTCATGAAGATCTTCAATGTCCGATACATTTCTCCTCACCCCGCACTGGCAAAATCTGATCATCATTTAAATGTACCCCTAAAATTGAAACAAACAAAATTGATATTGACGAAACTTACACATAACTGGTAATAGCAATAAAAGCATTTTCATCAAACGTTATTCTGCACCAACAACCGTAGGCACACGATCGTAACAGTTGAAATTTGCAACCTAATTGTATCTAAATTGCAAGTTAATCAAATAAACTACTAAATTCCACGTATTTAGTGTTCTTTTAGCTTTCAAATTAGCTATAATTAATGATAGATACTAAACATTTAATACCAAAAATAATTATATACCTGTGACAGTGCGCGGGTCGAAAAAATCTGCCATCTTTGGACGAGTCCCTAGCACAACTGACCGCCTGCACCCCGCTCACTTAGCCGGTATCACGTGCGATACTCTCCTCACGATCGATCGGCATCGGTTGCGTTTCGAAAAATAAGAAGCTATCACGTGGGATTTTTTTTAAAGTGAAACTCACGCTCATATCATCTCGGGTGTAAAGGGCTATAGACATTTGCATCTACCAGGTGATATCATACTTCTGAGTATAGCCACAGATGCGCTGACATGTTATAAAAAATTAATAGCATTTTAATTAAGTATATCCATATAAGATAACGAAGAGCTCCTAATGTATTAAGAATACCTAACCTCTTAAGGCTAGGCTAGGTCCTGATTACGTATTGCTCCAAATAGAGTATCGGTCGGTCTGAGGAAATTAGTTCCGTGACGCGGTAGTTTCGCACGCACTTCGATTAGTATCGTTGTGTAGTTATGTGCGAAGCCTTAATAACTACATAACTACCGTCTAATAGGTAGAAGCCTAGCGAAAACTGGGCTTTCGATCGCGGGATCCGAAGTTCGAATCGTAGACACGTACCTCTGATTTTTTTAGTTATAATTAATCGTACCTATTAGAAATTAATTGTGTAATGGTATAGCAAAACAGTGTAGGGATATCTCCACCCCTGAGACTTCTAAAAGTTCTCAAAGTGTGTGAATTCTCGGAAATGTAAACCCGTACTCAGCAGAAGTATTGGCATAGCAATGAGTTGTCGATAAAGTAGTTAACAGTGCAGCATAGAGTTTTATAGATCAACCTGATGAAAGTTATGTAACGTCGGGTGTGAATAGTGATACAACCAGTATAGTGGTACTCTCCAGAAAATAGAAAAATACTTATACCCAGGAGTGGGACAAACAATATTTGCTGGTCTATTTTATTGATCAAAACAATCTTACAAAAACGAAATTACGAAACTAAATCGAAATCTACAAAAAGCTGCAATGAATATGTATGCCTGAATACGACTTTTCAATGAACATAATAACAAATGTGATAAAACACTAACTCCAATACATTCACCTGTAACATATACATATCCTATATATATGTATATATATATATATACTAGATAAACTCCACAGAATAAACGAATAAGGTTGGTCGTTCATTATGTGTCGCTCCGAATAGTGTACTCGACGTATGCGAGGAAATTGCCTCCATGACGAGGAAGGTTTCGATGCGGCTATAAATTAGGTTGCTACTTACATTAAGAGCAACTAAAATGTAAAAGATAATCTTGGGAATATCAGCAGAGAAAGTAGGAATATTGGTAGAATGGTAAGAAGATATTGTAGAATTTTTGTAGGTTAGGTTAGGTTAGTACTTACATTACATTGTAATGTAATGTAATGTTAATTCTTAAAGATAATCTTGGGAGTATCGGTAAAGAGTATAGGAATATTGGTAGAGTAATAGTATGCTAAGAAAAGGTTGTAGAACTTTTTGTAGGTTATTCCGTAAAAGGTAAATCTTGACAAACTTCAATGATAAATGTGGTGCAGGTAATATTACAAAATAATTAAAAAAAGGTAATTGAAAATAGACTTATTAGAATCCAAATAAGTAGAGACGACCCACGTGACGAAGCGGTCATCAAAGCGGTGTGACATGTTCTGCGTTCCGGGTTCCATTCCCAGCTAGACAGATATCTTAATGTTAAATTTAAATTTCTATTCTGCATCTGGGTGTTTATATATTTGTCTTTGTGTGTGTATATGACACCTACGACACAATACAGTGCGGCGCTATGAGTGTAGACACCGTTATCCTTACTAATATTATAAATCCGAAAGTAACTCTGTCTGTCTGTCTGTCTGTCTGGTTGTCTTTTCTTCACGCCTAAACCACTGAACCGATTTTAATGAAATTTTGTACAAAGATAGTCTGAGACCCGAGAACGGACATAGGATAGTTTTTATCCCGGAAATCCCACGGGAACTAGGGTTGGCGATCTAAGATCGATTAATCGGAGAATCGATATTTTGGACCAAAAAGACGATTATTTTAATCGATATCCTTACTAATATTATAAATGCGAAAGTAACTCTGTCTGTCTGGTTGTCTCTTCTTCACGCCTAGACCACTGAACCGATTTTAATGAAATTCTGTACAAAGATAGTCTGAGACCCTAGAATGGACATAGGATAGTTTTTATCCCAGATAGCGATCTTAGATCAGAGAATCGATCTTTTTGACCAAAAAAAGGCGATTTTTTTTAATCGGGCTCCAGTAATGGATCCTACCTACGTTTGTGGGTCTTTTGGCATACTCTAAATAACCATGAGTTTAAAAATTTAAATTGTTGCAATCGGAGACGGTTGCAACATTATATTTGTTTATATAGATTTATTGGGATTATATTAGGGGTGGCGATTCTTTCCGAAAAAGATCGATTTTTGAATCGATTCGAATCGAAGTGCAATAAATCGATTCGATTCTATTTTCGATCTTTTTCGAGGATAGCGAAAAAAAAAGGTTATCAGGATCAAACAAATTATGTCAGCAAATCCATCAGCAAATCCTTACTTCCTTACTAATCCTTACTAATATTATAAATGTGGAAGTAACTCTGTCAGTCTGTCTCTTCTTCATGGCTAAACCACTGAACCGATTTGAATGGAATTTTGTAGAAAGATAGTCTGAGACCCGAGAAAGGACATGGGATAGTTTTTATCCCGGAAATCCCACGGGAACTACGGATGGGATGGCGATCTGAGATCGATTAATCGGAGAATCGATGTTTTGAACCAAAAAATCGATTATTTTAATCGATCTTCAGTAATGGATCGATTCAGTGAATCGATCTTTCAACCCAGAAGATCGAAATTCGATTTTTTCATAATTTACCTACAGTTACTTTACTTATCCATGTCGATCATAGTCGATCATCCATCTATTTATTTATATAAAAATGAATATTTGTCTATATACATTTTATAAAATCGGAAACTATGCATTTGATCAAGTGATGATCTTTTGCAAAGTTGTTGTCCAAGAGCCCACGAAGGTTTAGGAGTTGGTAAGACCGACAGATGGCACCACTGTCATTCTAATGAGGGTACAAATTTTCTGTTTTATGTATGTCATATTATACCTTTAAAATGCGGGCGAAGCCGCGGGCACCACTAGTTTGTTTATATGTATTTAATTAAGTTTATTTCCATGTTAATTTTTTTAATAATATTAGGGTATCAGACGAGGACGCAGGCCACTTGATGGTAAGTGGCCACTGCCGCCCATAGAAATCTATTCAACCCAAATAAGATTATATTCCTAGCCGAGGTCGACTACAGATGCGCCGCTGCCCCTGAGGATAAAGCTGGAATGACTCGAAAAAGTATATCAAAAATATTTGAAATTTTTAACATGTAACAAATACTCGGTTTAATCGATACAGAACAGAATCTCGGTACATATCCGTAATAATCCAACACGACACTCTGTGCTCAGATGTAAGTGTGTTCAAATGCTGAGCCAAAGCTTCGGGACAGTTACAATATTCTATGTCCAGCGCCTATGGATTATACGATGGACGTTGGATTACTACAAAGGATCCACTACAAAAGATTTTGGAGTGGAATCTTTATCTCTTAAATTTTATTATTATTGTTAGCGTAATAGTAGTACTCGTAGTAGCGTAGCGTAGTAGTAGTGTAGTAGCGTGGTAGTACTAGTAGTTCGTAGCGTTATCAAAACAACTGATGCTGTACAGAATCGCGGTTCAGTCCGTAATAATCCAACACGACACTGTGTGCTCAGATGTCAGTGTGTTCCGATGCTGAGCCAAAGCTTCGGGACAGTTACAATATTCTATGTCCTGCACCTATGGATTATATGATGGACATTGGATTAGAACAAAGGATTTGGAAATTGGTTCTATACCTATGTAAAGAAATTAATAATTATATTTAACGGCACATTGTTATCAAAACTTGTGTCTTTTGAAAAATTTAGCAACACAAAACAATTTTGTAAAAATATTATAGAAACATTTCTGAAACTGAATAAATAATCGAGACAATTTCCTAAAAGCACTGTCACTTAACTTGATATTTTTGTTTTGGAATTTTACCAACAAACAATGGGCAAACCTTTACAAGTACGAGGAAGCTGTAATTTAAATATACAATTAATCAAAACTAATCAAAATTTATTTAAATGTTATACGTAGTATTACCAAAACGACTTTATTTTAAGATATAACGAAAAAAGCTGTTGCGAGCACTGTAAATTGTTATCTCAATCCTCAATATGTACAACAAAACGGCCAGTGCCCAGATGTCAGTGTGTTCCGACGCTGAGCCCGAGCTTTGGGACAGATACAATATTCTCTGTCCCCTGCGCCTATGGATTATACGACCGACGTTGGATTAGATATAACTTCGAAGCGAAATCTGTTGGCTAGATATACTATTGTAAAAGTGAATCATACGGAAAATACTCTCGATTATCTTGTATATAAAGTACTTGACTATTCATTGAAATATTGATATTATTAGATGATAGTTTAATCACTCATTTTAACTTCAATGGCAAGTTGGCTCCCGATCGTGTTTAAGTTAATTAAAAAATCTGTAATTTGCGACTATTAAATAGATACATAAATTATAAAACTACTTAGTCACTAACATCCGTTACCAATAATCGAAGTTTGACTATTTCTAGTAGGCGAAAATTATTCAATTTTGATCTTTGGTACGCAAAACATTAGAATCTATTAATAAATATTGAGCGTAGATAATACATAACTGTTTTAATACATTTTTCTATCAGTTACTTTTTTGAAATAAAATACAAAACAGATACAGATATTTGGTATACAAAACAATTAAATGATATTTCCACGCACCATACAAGAAGTTACTCTGAGCGTGAAGTGTTAATTTATTTAATTGCTTTACTTCCAATTAATTTCAACGCAACATGTTTTCCTCGATTCCTCGTGTGATTCATTATTTTATCCGGTTATTCATTCATACATGCAATAACCCGTTATTAACTCACTAGCAATAGAGCTAGCACTGGCAATGCCCAACCACGGATTTCCTCTAAAAAAGATCTGTCGGGCCTACCTAGTCTATCTCGTTCCCTAAGTGTGAATTGGTATACTTCACATACCGTCAAACGTTTTTCAAAGACCTCTCAAGGTCTCGTACATATAACAACATGTCTATAAACAATACGTTCTCGCGACACCCTTCGCCGTTAAGCATAACTAATAATAACTTCTTATACGCACATAACTTAAAAAATTAAGTGGTTGGGATTTCAACCGCATACCTCGAAATAATACAAAAATGATTACTAGGCTATCACTGTTTGGCGCGGGGTCCCTGTAGTTCCGGGACCAGAATAGGGCTACGGTATCTCCTGCCTGTCCTAAGAGGCGACTAAAAGGGGCTTCCGGGGTTGCGGGTAGTGAGAGTTGGAGCTCGAACCGCCCGGACAGCGACCCCGGGAAGGACGGCGGTATGTGTGGTCGCATACCGTTGTGCACACCAGACGGTGTGGCGAGCGTCACGCTCACCTGGGCAGAGCCCGATGTGGCAATGCGCTAAGAGGACTCCGGTTGCGTTCCTCTGGAGATCCCGGAGTCCTCTACGCAGCGCCAAAGACGGCCACCGGGGGGGTTTTAGTGCGGTAAGAATCCCACATAACCCCGTGCCGCTCCCACTCCCACTGCTGTTCCCACCGCTCCACTCGTAAACAAAAAAAAAGGCTACCACTGTTTACCGTTGAACCATAGTCCAAATATATTAATTACTATATTTCCATCTCTAAACAGAAACATCTTTTTTCACGCGATAAATAACTTTATCTTGTAACAAACATGTGACTTACTTAAAAGGTAAATAACGATTTCCCGTTGATTTTCCATTTGGTCACCCAACTTACTCGTAATATCGGAGATGCGTAAGTCGGGTCTGGTCTGAAGCACGACTTTATCGTATAGGCCTGCTGTTCTAAGATAATCCGCAGCCTCAAGGGACACACGGAATATTGTAGATTTACCAACTGGACGGCTTATGTCGGCTGACTGCTACGTGGCAGAACGCTGTAAGTGTCTCGTACGTACTCGCTTTGTATAATCCGAACTGACAATGAATAATTGTATAGTACCTGTTAGTTTTATTTCTGATATATTTTTGATTTCATTGTAATGTTAACACTATCGCTTATTCATTTACCTCTCCAATATTATATTTTACTTTGCATGTCGCATTTCGTTTCGCATTTTGTTGCATATTTAATGAATAATTAATAAAAAAATCGAACGGTGTGTGTGCATTTGTGTTGTCTTTCACTACCTTTCTAATCATAAAAGTTACATTATAATAACACATGTGTAAGTTTTAATTTGACGTAAGTACTGTGTTTTAATGGTAATAAATATTTTTAAATATACAACTTTATAGTAAATGCGGCCATGTCATTTCTTCTGAGACCCGTCTAAGTTGAGTCTAGTCTGAAACACGCCATGACTTTACCTTATAAACCTGATGTATCGTATAGTATACTAAGATAATCCGCAGCCTCAAGCGACACAAGGAATATTGTAGCTTTACCAACTGGACGGCTTATGTCGACTGTCTACTACGTGGCAAAACGCTGTAAGTGTCTCGTACGTACTCGCTTTGTATAATCCGAACTGACAATGAATAATTGTGTATTACCTGGCGGTTGTAATATTTTATTTTTTTAATGTATTTTTTGATATCATTGTAATTTTTTAAATTGACCTATACTATAATTTTGCGGTCATTTGTATTTCCCTTTTATCTTTTGTTACGCGAATACTTGTTTTGTCGTTTACGATTTACAAGAATGATAAGTATATTCAAGTAGTCTGGCAAAAAGGGTTTTTTTTATAATGTTTCTACATACAAATACATACACTAAAACGAATTAAATTAGTAGACCTAATTAATATTATATAATTTGTTAAAATATTCTTCAAGTTTAATTGTATGTACCTACTACATGTATTTTATTATTCCGTAACACCATCGTAAAAATATTTGAATTTGTAAATTTATACAAATCGTTGATTGTAACTTTATAAAGGGCGTCAAAATGTCATTGGTCTTCTAAGAGTTACTTCCACCAAAGTTATATTAAAGAATTAATTTAACGGGTAAATATTATCAGCTATCAAGTTGTGACTCTGTCAAAACTCATTGAAGCAGCGAAAGCTGATAGCGATGGAATGAGCAATTAATTTGATTTAAACATGACCATTTAATAAGACTATTATGCTAAATGACTGAATTATTTTAAGATAGAATATCGAGCTAAATAATTTTCAATTATATTTCCAAGAAAATAAGAGCTGTAATAGACATAGAATGGACACTATAGAAAATTGAAGGTGGTTATACCTCTTTGTCGTTTGTCAAAGGCACCATCACTACACTTATTTCGGAACCTAGCAACTTCTAAGCCTAACAACAGCAGTGTTAAGCGCTGCTGATTTGCGCCTTTAAGCGTGGTAAGGGAGATATTACACGAAGCATTCCAAATTAGTCTTCAAAGGTAGCAAAACATGTCTTGCTCTTAGATACTGTATTTGGCTCATGGCTCATTGCTGTGACACGATAGTCCTACGTGAGAACTGGCAGATGCGTTGCTATTATGTAATTTGGGGAACTTCCCTTCAGTTATTTCAGCTGAACGGGATATCTGAATTCAGCAATGTTTGTCTTCAATACACAATCGTTTGAAGTTGACGCGCGAATCAATTTGGAATTAACTTATGGTATTCAATAAGACACTTGTTTCACCTTCAATAAGTAACGGAAAGAGATAAAAATTAAAAGAGTTTAAAATTACTCTCATGCTTTCCATTTACTTAAAACATAAAAACAAATTCTAACATAGAATATCGCAACCGCCTTAAGACAATTAACTGAAGGCTAAAAAATACTACAATAAGAAATAAATAATATAGTAAAATATATATTTTTTATTGCTGTTCTGGTTTTTTCTCATGGCAAAATATTTAGAACAGATTATTCAGTGAATATTATAAAATTAAAAAGTATACAGTAACGTTAGTAACGTTACAGTGTGACTAATTATAACAATTAATTTGATTGATGTCGTCCAGTATGACCTTTTCATAACACGCGCCACCGTACCTATGAAGAGAAGGTCAAATAATAGATTTTGTATGTAGAAGTATACATATCAATCTTTATTTCTAAAGCATATGTATATTTAAAAGAGGTGGTTATATAAAAATAACTAAAAAAAAAAACATATAAATAGATTAAAGTATAAAAAAACAAAACCAATACGATAAAAGTTGTCTGAGACACCAGAGCTTTGGGCAATTGGCATAGTTCTTTTTCCCTAAAAGAGGGATTTATTTTTAAAAATACATACTGAAAAATATAATAATCTACATACTTACTACTCTTTTTACTTACAAAAATCAATAAATTTATATGTATGTAAGCGCCAAAAGATTATCGTTTCTCGCTTATCTCTTATCATAAGACAACTCTGTAAGCGAATTGAAAATTTAATTGAAAATAAACGATTTTTAAATGAGATGGAATTCAAAACTTTTTCAATATACTGAGATATTAAATCGAATTTTATATATTTAACATAAAGTTAATTAAAAGGCTTTGTTGAAACCACACGCTCGTGAAGGCCTTTCGCAAACTCAAGTAGAATTTTATTTACGTTTATGTAACAAATATAGACGTGAAACGTGGTAGAAACTTTCATGTTTTTTTTTAATAAAACACTGATCATTACTAACCGTCTGATGCGTACAATACAATATTAACAAAACTCTTTAGCTTTTGTCACTTGTACCGTATTACTCGTACATTGTTTTTTTTTTTTATAATATAAGAGTAGCAGACGAGCATGCAGTCCACCTGATGGTAAGTGGCTCCTGCCGCCCATGGACATCTGTAAACAACCCCAGATCGGATTAGATATTCCTACCTGAGGTCGGCCACAGATGCGCCGCTACCCCTGAGGACTAAGCTGGAACGCCTCGGAAAAGTCTGTCTCCCTTACCACACCCTTCAAACCGGAACACAGCAACGCCTAACACTGCTGTTATTAGGCAAAAATAGGTGTGGCGGTGGTGCCGCCGGAGTCGAACCACAAAGGGTTCTACCACCAAATAATAATAATTATTAATTATTAGAATAATGTTAAATCTGTGTGCATTTAATAAGAAATGTATTAATACTAGTTACGAGAAAATGTATAAGTATAATAAATGTGTACGCTGAACTGTAGGACTACCATAAGTTTACAAAAGTATTACTCGCTAGCGACTGCGTAAAATAAATGTATGAAAAATTGTACAGCGCCTCTGGTGGTTACTCGTAGAACTAAAATCCGTAGTGACGTAACTCGATACGTAAAAAACCTATCGAAATCAAATCGCTAGCGAATGTCATTGTGATCTATTGCTATACAAATTCGGTCCCATGAGTCATTAATTTGACAGACGTTGTCAAGAAATACCGTAACGATAGTAGTTATGTTATTCACTAGCAAAATGACAATAGTTTTCTATTTACCATTTCTATAGTGGCGTTTCTATGCCAACTCATGGTAATGCTACTGTACCTAAATTGTAATTTAGAATAAATACCAAATATGTATGTTCTCATGTAACTGAATCTCTTGTAATTCTTAATGAGAATAAAGTTTCTTAAACCATAAAAACCATAATTGTATTTACCCGACTGCAGAGGGTAATGTTTTTCGAGCGTATATAATTAAATATGTCTCGTTCTTTGACATGCCTACACGGTACGGCTGGACGATTTTAGGTAAGTATGTCTCGTTCTTTGGAATGCCTACACCACGGCTACACTACGGCTGGACGATTTTTAACATAATTACAAGATTTCGTTGGATTCGTCTAAATTATAGGAGAGACATAGGCTAATTTCCTTTTCAGGTAATTATTTTTAACCAGTTGCGTTCATTTTTATTTCGCCCCCAAAAGTCAATCCCCAATTCAAAATGTACTAGTTTATGTTATACCTTCATCTTTGGGACACATAAAAGCATATGAGTACCAAATGTCAATTGGTTTAGTCCAGTAACTTCAGATACAAATGACTATGACGAACGGACGGGTAGAGACACAACTGATTATAATAAGGTTCGGATTTTTCATTTTTGGTATGGAACCCTAAAAATAAAAAAAATCTCAAAGGCATATAAGGTCTACGCACGTACTTGACAGTGCCGTAAACTATGGCCCAATCCTTCTCATTCTTAAAGGAGACCCTTACCAAATCGTAGGACAATAATGGCCAACACAGTACGTAACTTCCCTAAGTATTTCCTTATAAACATAGGGCAACATTCTCAAAATAGGGCGCGGAATCCATACAGCTGCACTTAACGGTAATCAGATTTGTGTTCAATGTGGTCGCAATCTTCTTAGCTGTAAACGACAAATTGCTCCTTTTCGCTTAATACAGAACATCGGCAGATGTACTGCTTCATTTGGGTATGTGGAGGTGATTAAATTATATATTAAACAATCAATTGCAATAATACGAGAATAGATACATAACCTAAGATAGGTATTATAGATATTCGAGGTTGGATGGATAGTGCTCATCGGTCGCTGGCACCATAAACTAGGATTATGCCTACTTTAAATCGGTTCGGGCAGAAAACTAAAACGTCATTATGACGTCTGTCATGCACCCTTAGGTCGTCTGCCCTACTATACAAAAATACCACTCCTAACTTGACACCAATATACGAACTAGCACATCAACTTTAACCTTCAAATCGAACTGATCCAGCTCTAGTAACAATAACTCATTAACGGTAACTCCCCGAAGTGCACTACTGGGACTTCGAGCGTCCCGTAACGAAGTCGTCATAACTATGACTCACGCTTGATATATCGTTTTTTACTTTTTGCCTGGCGAAGATTATTATAAAAGTAGTAACGATTGAGCAGGGCACCTGATGTTAAATACAACTGCTGCCCATGGACATCTGTAATCAACTTCAGATAAGATTAGATTCCTATCTGAGGTTAGCCACAGATGCGTCGCTATCCCTGAGACCAAGTTTGCTTTGCATAAAAATTAATGAACATGTGGCTCTTCAAAAAAGGTGTAAAAAAGCCGGCGATGCATTGGTGACTCCTTTGGTATTGCAAATGTCCATAGGCGGTGGTGACTGCTTTCCATCAGGTAGCCCGTATACTTCATCGTTTAGGTATAATTATAAGATAAAAAAAGCATTTCTACGTTTTGGTGGCAGAGTGTGGACTTCGGCAGTCTTACAAGCTTCCGCCTTAGTCTTCAGAAATAACAACGCATCTGCGATCAGTTTCAGATAGAACCTATATGAACCAATATGAAGTTTATCACAGATTTGACAATGGCCTCTCACCATCAATTCGACTGCAAGTAAAATTCAATTTAATTTCTAATCTCTTTTATTCAAAATTGATTTGAATTAGAACTGTTTTTGAACGTCAACAAACTACTAATCTTCAAAAGGTATTTCTAAAGTCCAGCGGCGTAAGAAGCGTTTTCTACCCCAATCTTATAAAGAAAAAGCAAGTAGGCGTGCTTCGCTTGACGACCCGCGTGGTGGAAAAGTCACCATACCGACCTGACCCGCAAAGGGTCCCGGGTTCAATCTCCGTCCAAACAAATATCTGAACGGTAAATTTAGAATTCTGTTCTAGTTTTGACTGTTTGTATTTATCTACGTACGAGTATGTGTGCATGGCGTAGAGAATCCCATTGTGGGGCTGTGGATTTAAAAAAAGTGGTCTTTTTTCACGTAAATGGGCTACACAAGGTTAATTTGTTAGATATTAGCACAAAAACCTTTACTTTATAAAGCTATTAATCGAGCTGGTCGAATGACTCAATTTACTATAAGCTAATTAGCAAACTCCCCAAAGGGTACTATAGGGACTTTCGAAAGATTCCGAGTAACAAAGTCATTACTATATTTATGTTTACTTCAGTCATTGCAACTTTATGAATCGTAAACTGAATAATGTAACTGGAGTAATCCACGGCCGATTAATTATCTTGTGTCAATAAAACCAAGAGATAAACAGACAGAAGTTCAAGGTCGCTAGGACATTATTATGTAACAACTTCGTCTGAAATTGCGAATTCTTAGAAAAGACGAGATATAAAGTTTTATTTCACTTCGAACTTAGACGTCATCACCTTTTCTGAAGTTTGTGTGAAATTAAATGAATTGACTGTGGTTCTTGTTTTAAACAAAGATGGTGGTAGTCTATAGAAAATATGTGAATTAATTAAAATAATTACATTTGAAGTGTACAAGTATTTAACATCGTAATCAAAATAAACTAAGAGTAGCCTAATTTATTAATTAGTATATTAATGTACAATAATATTAAGACCGCAGATTATTTTGTAATTTACCTCTAAAAGTACTGAACCTATTATAAAAAATATTTTATTATTGATATGAATATTTTCACAAGACGCACAAAGTTATATTACATCCGCTATGTACGCGGCAGCTAATATGCAAATGAAGTGTAAACAAAAGTACAGTTCACATCCAAAAAATAAGAACAAGAAACAAGTAAATTAGAACTTACAAACACTAAACCCATTAGCACACAATAACGAGGATCCATCGAACAACATAGCTCCATTGAGCTTCACTTTAAAAGCGCAAAGAATTAAAGTAATGGCCAGACAAAGCGCAGACTAATCGGCAACAGTTACGGTGAAAATCCGAAAAGTACAGTCATAAAAATCAATCGGTAAAACGAAAGCCGAGAGGGAAGATACTCTCACTGCTAACGATGAACATGTAGAAGCTATTATACGATATCGCTACATTGAATTAGGAAATGTAAGGAATGATAAAGATTTAATTAAAGACTGATTAAATTAATTTCATAAAAAATCAATATCTTAGGACATTGATCTTGCTTTAGTAAAGATACATTTATAAAACCGTCTCGTTAAAGCGAATGAATGAAATAGAGATTTGATTTGAAAGTTGATAGTCATAAGTAACCCTATACTTAATGATATAGAAAGTGATATGTAACAATAATTAAAAGTCACAAACAAACAGTAAAACACATAGTCACATTGTTACTGTACCCTTAGTATGAGTTTTTAAGTTTTTACAAAAATGACTTTTTTTTGTATTTGTTTACGTATTTGCCCATACATTTCCAATAAGCACCCTAGCAGAACTGATTGGAAATGTTTGGAAAATACGTAAATAAAAACAAAAACATTTAATTTGTAAAAACGTAAAACTCATACTAAGGGTTCTTTTTTATAAAACATGAACCATAAAATCTAACGTTAAAGAAACAAACGAATCCGCAGATGAATCACATCGCCCTAAAATAATCAAGTTAACTCAGAGCCAATCCTTTAGCGAGTAAATTTATCATCGTCCATCGATAACAGTAAGAGCAAAGTGGCAATCGAGGTTGTTTTATAAAACGTTAATCGTTCCGGGCAATCATCGGGAAAGTTGTTCGAAAAGAAATAAAATCCACATGTGAACGGAAGCCGTAATGAGGTTAATAGCCACTTTGTCGATTCCCCTTTCAGGGCGGGCTTATAAGGAACGGCGCAAGGAGGCTCTTGAAAAATCAATAAACTTTTTTTGTGTAATTGGCCACTTGGAAAGGCGTGAAAATGAGGTGTTTGCAGTGTTTTTGAATGTAATCAAGTTAGAATGACGTCTCTATATTATTAAGGTTTACCAATAACATAAACACTTCATTATTTACGTTCATTCCAATAATTAAATGTGTGGATAAATTTTGCGCTTACATAGTTTGGACAACACCTAAAGCCCTGATTGTTATCATTAGACAACAGTTTTTAAAGTCTTATTACAGCTTCAAAACACCTAATACATTGGCCACTAATATATATCTTCTTTCACCAATCCCTTTTGGGTTTGAATTGGATAACAAGGTCCTGAAAATTGTGTCTGGCCTTCACTACTCTTGAAAAGAGTCATCCAATCTTTAGACTCAATCAAAATCATCAATCAAATCAAATTCCAAACCTAAAAAACGCAATTATAATAATGTGCACATGTAAGAACATAAATTCCTCCTTTAGCGCATTAAAAAAAATATAAGACTCATTATCTCCTACCGTATTGTAAGGCATCGCATTGTATAAAGAACTTCTTTGTTGGCAGCCATTTCTGCAAAACTTGCGCCATTTGCTACCCAACTTTATGGTGTCGGTTTTAGATGTCGGTGTTGTAAAAATTCTCTTTCATTATTTTACCCAAACGCACCATAACAAATATAACTTCTAGAAGTTATTTTTATCCACTTTTATTTTCAAACTACAATACTATGTAGTTTCAAACATTCCAAATCATCTAAAATGTTACTATTATGAGCAATTAAATTCATTTTGATTCTATTCGCTATCTCCCATAATCTTGAGTCATCTACATCAACGAGATTTCCCGAATTAATCACCGATTAGCCATTGTCGAAGTATTGGATAAATATATATCTTTAACTCAATCCCGTAACAATGAATGGAAATAGATTAGAGACCAAGTGGAGGTGAATTACAATGTTTGCTCTTTCGAAGCGGTCTGTTGACACTTCATTGTCTCTGTTCAGTCAGCTACTTGCGAAATAAAATGTTTACTTCTGTAATACAAACCGTTGCTTCTCCATTGCAAAATTCTAGTGATGAGTAGGTACTCTTTTGCCTTTAAACCGAAAAATATATGTAAATAAAAAACGTCTTAAATTAAGTCCAAATTTTAATGTTTATATATAATTATAATGTTTATATTTGCGCAATAAATCACTTCATGTCTGATGATCTCAATGATCTTCAATCAATCAATGAGGTAGAAATAGGTGTGGCACCAGTAATAACAGCAGTGTTAGCCGCTAGTGTGTTCCGTTTTGAAGGGTGTGGTAAGGGAGACAGACTTTTCCAAGGCGTTCCAGCTTAGTCCTCAGGGGTAGCGGCGCATCTATGACCGTCCTCAGATAGGAATATCTAATCCTATCGGGAGTAGATTACATATGTCCATGGGTGGCAGTACCATCAGGTGGGCTGCATGCTCGTCTGCTACTCCTTTATTATAAAAATAAAATTTTGATGAAAATGATTAATTAGATAAATAATTCAATGTTAATCTGATGTCAATGTTTTATCTGATTTGTGTTAAATTGACTACTTGGAAACGCGTGTAATTAATTGTAATTTTTTAAATAATTGATGATTTGCGTTTTAAACAGAGTTTCTCGGAATCAATCTACGTATATATATAATTGTAACACCCGTTAGTAGAAATCAATTGTAACCACTTTTTGCCTACCATATTTAGTAATTTTATAATTATTGCCTAGAAGAATTCTTAAATTTGGTACATAGGCAAATATTGTTTAAAATTGATTATATTATTACCGCAAATGTAAATGAATCTTTCTATCCTGAGTGACGCCCATTTCATATTCGTCCTTTGTGTATTTATCACACCCACAGAGAAATGTAGAGTAGAGTTTTAGCGTTATTTATATATTTTATTATTAGTGGCGTTGAGTCTTTTCACTTACACTTATTGCTACACCAGTTCCCAATTCCCGGAGGTACCAAATATTTATGTGACAGAGATGTGTTGTCGCGTGAAATGTTTATTTTTGGTCGAATGTTTTTTGAAAAAACGAAACGTATTTTTTATCGAATTAAATTGAAGTTGTAACATTTTGAAATTGTAGTAAGTATTTTGTAGTTGTATTACAATACGAATTCTTTAATGAGATTTCAATCCTATTTGGCCACAGATACGTTGCCACCCTAGAGGAATAATTAGCCCTTAAAGTAGGTATATCTTCTTTACTATATTTTTTAAACTAGAACACAAGAGACTGAGTTGATTCTGCTGCAGAAATAGGCGTGGACATGGACATTGGCGCCACGTAACACAGATTCCATCTTAAGATGGCCATAATCGTTGCCATTTCTGAGGCCTAAGATGGTGCCCTCATATTTAAGTCAGCCGGGGTACACACCTATTTTCCGAAAAGCAGAACTTCACGTTACAAACAGGTGTAGCTGTAATATCTACCCAAGCGAACCATACTTCTACCACCCTTTAAACCACTAATAACCGAGTTAACTTAATTAACAACTCGGTGAAAATTGCATTTTTGGCGAACCTAAAGCACTCATAGTCAGGCTTATTGACGGAACAATAAGCCCTCGAATCTTAATTTCATTCACTATTCAAAATTATGGCCCCTATTAATACGAAAGTAGGGCTGACTTTCAATTGCCTTGCCAGTTATGGAAGCGATCATTAGGCTGCTGAATTGGCTTTGTTTTCCAATTTGACCCTCGTTTCCTGTTTGCTGACGAGTGGTCGGGTTTGTAGCAATTGTTGTAGGCACTCACTTCGTATCTTTGGAACCCTCGTCATTTATATTGCACGTTAAAATATGATAAATGTTTTCGACATTCTAAATATTATGATTGAAGCTGCGGTAAGAGTGAGAAGTCATAGAACGTTTTTTGCCTCAGTAGGTATATACATTTTCATATATTACCCGTACGTGTTTTGAAAACAGCTGTTTCGTGTAGCGTGACGCGGGGCCTGAAGAAAACCGCTACGTGATTCTAAGCCTAATATATTCTGAGTTATTAATTATAATTATAATCTTCAAGCTATAAGCAACAATGTAAACTACTGATACAAAGTCGAAATATCAGTACCAGTAGTCTTGTTTTGAAACTATGAAAAGTTCTCACAACTTTAATCATTAAACAAATTCTCCAGTCTCTCATATCTGTCTCTCGTATCCCTTTCCATGCAAGTTGATCAGTAACTGTGACTACATAGCCACGTAAAGGCCAGCCCAATGATATTCGAATAACATTACCATAAATACAACATCTCTGGGAGTTCGGACTCCCCTTTGAGGCGAGCGCGCCGAATTCAATTCACCGAATGATTCGTGCCTCCCTCATTACCTCAGAGCGTTTGTAAGCAAATGCAACGTACACGGATATAAGATTAACTTTGCAGTTGTACGGAATAAACTAAAACAAATTGTTACATTTTCTTCGTAAACTATAGACGAACTAAACATAGGGTAGCTCATATAAAAGTAGAAAGGTTTTTTCTCAATAAAAAAGAGGTAGCAATGGAAATGCAGTCTATGCAGTCAAAGTGGCAACTGCCCATACACATTTTTTCATAATATAAGAGTAGCAGAGGAGCATGCAGTCCACCTGATGGTAAGTGGCTACTGCCGCCCATGGACATCTGTAATCAACCCCAGATAGGATTAGATATTCCTACCTGAGGTCGGCCACAGATGAGCCGCTACCATTGAGGACTAAGCTGGAATGCCTTGGAAAAGTATCTTTTTCAGTAGTCTCCCTTACCACACCCTTCAACCAAAACCCAGCAGCGTGTAACACCGCAAGTCGCAAGAGTCGAACCACAAAGGGTTAAACCTTAAAAACTCTCCTTACATCTTTGTACTCTTATGAATTCTTACGCCTTTGAATCGGAATACAACAGTACTAAACGCTGTTATTATTAAGGCAGATATAAGCACTTCGATTATTCACAATTCTGCTTCTAAAATTGTGGCGCTAAAAAAGTTGCAAACACAGCTACAGTAACTAAGTTTTTTATGAATAATTTATGCCTGAAATTCAGGAGCTGAACGTATGGTAATCCGTTCGGATTATGATGAAAAGGAACATTAGCTCAGTTTAATGGTTCGGAAAGATATTTGGAGCCGACCTCCCTTGTAATTGTAATTATTTCGGCTATGCAGGCTCGGTTAAATTAAAATGAGATTGATTGTCCGTTTTATAGTCGGTGTTGTTTTGTAATTTTTTTTCTACTGTTTGTTTACTTTGGTTGCTTTTATGTTTTTGTGTTAAAAATTAATGTAGAACCTTATTTATTTATATCATCTCTTTCTCTGGAAAATTAAAATAGGATTAAGCCACTTGCATGTGCCAAAATGCATTTAAAAAAAGTAACTAACTCACTGTTATCTTTTCTTCAATAATCTTGAAACAATTTCGCTCACACACACGCATATAACATTATTACATTTAATTGATTGAGAAAATTATTAGAGATAAAGATAATTTAGTTGGACCGCAAAGGTACTTATCACTACCTATCACACCTGTAAGGGAAACATACTTTTCCGAAGCGTTCCAGCTCATTCTCAGGGGTAGTGACACACCTGTGGCCGACATCAGGTAGGAATCTAATCTTATCTGGGGTTGATTACAGATGTCTATGGGCGGCAGTAGTCACTTATCATCAGGTGGACTGCAAGCTTGTCTACTACTCCTATATTATAAAAAAAAAAAACTTTAGGTAGAAATACCTTCTGTTCTGATTTTCATGGGCGGCAGTAACCACTTATCGCGTCTGTCTTATAAAAAAATAATAAGTATTAATTCCACGTTAAAAATGCTATAACACGTACAAAAGTAACAAGAAAAATATTCATGTGACACTCTTTATTTCAACATCTGTCTCAAGGGGGTAATGTTTTTCGAGTGTAGTTTTTATCTATTTTTGGTACTCTCTTCAGCTTAAACGACCTAGATTTTAACGTATGAGTCGTTTTTAGATTTATCTTCTTTCCAGGAATGTCTTAACTATATTTTATAGACTTACTACATTTTAGTTTTTAAAATCAAATCTTTCCAAAAAGTACATAAAGATGGGCGGAATTTAGTTTTTTTTCTTTCTTTTAATACTTAGTTATTTTTAGGCAGTTGGATCAAAATTGATTTTTTAAATTAAAATAGTCTCTTCATAGAATTACTTTTGAACGTCAACTGACCACCGCTTCGGATGGCATTTTGTTATGGAGAAGAAGCGGCGAAAGAAACTCCCTAACACTTTTCATAAGAGTATATATCTATAATACAATATGAACGGATATTTTGTTTATTATCATTACTTTAATTCCATTTAATTCATTAGATTAACATTTTTAAAGCCCGTTATTAATATTCAATCTGGTCCCCACCAACCCACCAAAGATTTAACAATTTTTGCAAACTAAAGTTGTCAAAATCAGATGTTTGATAAACAAGAATGACGTCAAAAACTGCAATGCAACTATGAAATACATTTCAAATGAATTTTCGCAAAAGATCTTAAGCCGGAGTAAGATCTCGTAAATGTCTGGAAGCGGGATAAATTTAGTGGCTGTTAAGAAGGTCAATTTAGCTTAAGAGCCAAGTGTGAGCTGAATATTCAATGCTACTGTGCCAATGACACTTGCCTCTTTAGCCATAAAGGACGCGTCTGACTAAATAAGAGTAGCGAAAAGCAAATAATATTATATCATATCCCTTTTTACAATATAACTTTGCCTTTTTTTTAATATTCAGTTCATATCTGACATAATTATGATCTCTAATATTAACATTGAGAAGGCCCAAAATGACTTTTAATCCAGTTAATACCAACCAATTGTACTGAAATTTACATGTACACTGAAAATATATAATGATGATAATAATGGATGATATAATGACTCTGACTGATATAATGGATGCCCAAGATTGCGAGGCAATTTATTAATCATCCACAGTCATGGGGATCACAGGAATCTCTAATGAAAGAGTTTTCTGAGAAAAATACAAAAAAATAAAATACACTTACGTACTATTTTTTTTAAACTTTTTAATATTATAAAATTATTTGAAAATAATTACTAATACACACATAACATTGATGTTATACTTGCACAAAACCAGTGATGCTTCGAACTTCAACCTCGGACTCAAAAATAAGAAGCCAAAATTAATTAAGACTATCACTGCACTTATTTCATTCTAGAAATGGGGTAACACTTGCCATGTCTTTCTTTGTGTTTGTGTTGTCATTACGATTCTCATCCATACTCTGATGAAAATAAATGTAAGGGATAATAAGAGTCAATATTTATTGTCGGATAAGCAATAAAGGATATCCTTATTTCCTTTAGCTCATGAATTTTCATAATCCGTAATGTGGTATTTGTGTTATGAGATAGTTATTTTAATCTATATTATATTAGCAACATTTCTCCTTATAACCGGATGTTGGGCACGGGTCTCCTTTCGGAATGAGAAGGAATAGACCCTAATCCACCACGCTGGTTATGTGTATATTGGTAGACTTCACATATCTTTGAAACTATTTTCAAGATTCTTAGCTATGCAGATTTCCTCACGAGGTTTTCCTTCACCGTTAGGGCAAGTGATAATTAATTTATTATACGCATATAACTTTGAAAAATTCTAGGTGCATGCCTGGGATCTGAAACTCGGACCCCTCGAATGAGAAGCAACGTCGCAACCAGTAGGCTATTACTGTTACCTAGCTATCTCTTATAAACTTCTTGATTGAAAGGCGGCAGAACCAGTATGAATAAATCGGAAGGATACCACTTTTCATTCCTAGTGTGAAGAAATTCTGCATTTTGTTAAAAGGATATGGATGCCGGCTATCTTACATATTAAGCAATCATCTTAGACCTATGGAGTGGCGAGGCATCTGTGTTCAACTTTAAATTGAATCTCAGTTGATTTTGGTGGTTTGTAGTTGAATTAAATAAGGTAAATGAACACTAAAACCGATTTTGGATAATTGTCCCCTAAGGGGCTTACTTTTAAAAATTTTATTGCAACGAAATTGAATTCAGATCGAGTTCATATCACATCGAAATACCTATAGACTCATCTGTATGGTAATTTAATCTGCAGCTACATGATATGCCTTTGAGCTAGGTCGCAATAACGCTGGGCTATTTTGTATTCCATTACATAGGCTAGAATCTAGCCGCTAGATCGATTAATTTCGATAACTGTCCCACTGCTGAAGGATTCTAGAGTAAGGGTCAAGGGTAAAGGCAACCAAGCTGGCCGGAACGCGTTGGTATATTTCGTATTTTTGGAAAAAAAATATTTTTGATGTAGAACGCGAGCACACAGTCCATTTGATGGTAAATGACCACTGCCATCAATGGATATGTGTAACCAATGCCATACAAGACAGTGATATGTAATGTTGGCTATCTAATAATAACAACCGGAATCTATGACTTATAGTGCCTTCAAAATATATAAGCGCGTATGACCACTCATGGTCACCCATCCAACTACTGACCACGCCTGATGATTCTTAACTTTGTAATTAAAGCACACAAGCCGCGGGGCGCGCCTAAACTATTCGAATTAATTAAAATAATGTTTTAATCAACGAACACACAATAATTATACTAGAACAACACAAGGTGGAATAGTTAAACAAGTAACGAACACGTCAGTATAGTTAGTTGATTGTTGGTCAAAGTAAGTTCCCCAAATAGAGTGTAAGCGTTGCAATTTACTGTTCGTGGGAATTTAATGGATTTTCTCCTAAGAGTCATAATTATTAAACTTAACCTTAAGTATATTAATATTTTAAGATATTCTTAAAAAGCTAAAATGTTTTTTTTTACTTACGAGTAGCAAACGAGCATGTGATTCTAAGTGCCCATGTCGGCCATCATCATCAACCTTATGTCCCACTGCTGGGCATGGGTCTCCTTTCAGAATGAGAAGGATTAGGCCATAGTCCACCGCGCTGGACAAGTGCGTATTGGTAGACTTCACATACCTTTGAGATTTTTTTACAAATCTCTCAGGTATGTCGATTTCCACATGATGTTTTCCTTCACCGTTTAGCAAGTGATAATTAAATTCCAATACGCGCATAACTTTAAAAAATCAGAGGTGCGTGCCTGGGATTTGAATCACGGACCTCTCGATCGAGAGGCCGAGTTTCTTAACCACTAGGCTATCACTGCCTTTTTTTTTGGCCATGCCTGGCATGGACATCTAAAATCCACACCAGATAGGATAATGATCAGGCATGGACGCGTTGTTACTCTTTAGGACTAAGTTGGAACGCCTTGTGTAAATATATATCTCAGTTATCACACACCCTTCAAACTAGAACACAGCACCGCTTAACACCCAACTATACCAAAAATACCAAAAAAACTAAATTCGTTTTTAGGTAAGTAGAATGCACTAGGAGGTCGTCAAAGTAATTAAAAATCTGAATAAGTTGACAAAGAAGCTTATCAATAAGAACTAATTACAATTTCAACACATGCTTTTTCATTGTTAATGAAACAAATATTTAAGTACGTATCACATTTATCTTATTAAAACAATTGACAATCCTAAAACACAAACTCCATACGAAACAAAAGATAGTTATCAAAAACAGCTGACAACAAACCTAGCCATTAAAGTATTTAGTTGATATTTGTTCCCCTAAATACAAATTTAATTATCTCCCTTTGTATAACCAAACAAACAAATGTATTGCACAGGGACCGATTTCGCAACGTTGCGATAAATAGGGACGCGATTCGGGAACGGCCGATATTTCAAACAAATATACCCTCCCAGTCGACTTAGCGGATCACCACGATGGGATGAACTATAAGCGAATATTATAAAGTGTGTTAAGGGAGATGGAGAAGGGAGGAGGGAGAGTGGGGTGTCTTACATTATCAAACAATGTTGATGCGAACTTGCGCAGATAAAAAAAATGTTCTTTGCTTATAACTAAATACAGTATTATTCACTATCCCATCAACTAAATAGAATTTTAGATAAATTAGAATTTTAGATATTTTTTTATAATAATACACATGTTTATAACACACTAAAAAGTAGAATTTTACTGAAATACATTATGTATTAAAGTGATGGTAAAATATAAATAAATAAAATGTTATATATAAATTTCTCGTGTCACAATGTTAGTTACCGTACTCCTCCGAAACGGCTTTCCCGATTTTCACCAAATTTTACATGCATATTCAGTAGGTCTGAGAATCAGCTACTATCTATTGGCATACCCCTAAGTGAAATGGGTTGTTCACCCTAACATTTTTTTATTTATATGGCAACACAACGTTTGCCGGGTCAGCTAGTAATAAGTAAAAGTGATGGCTTATTGCGCGAGACAATAAAAACGTGATAAAATAAATAAGTTCTCTTTCGCTATTCATCAAACAAGACCCTTACAGAACCAGCGGTTGACCATAGATTAAAAATACGAACGTGTAAATAATCCGAAGTTTGCCCGACGCTAATCGGATCGTCCTTGCGTATTTTATTCCGACACCAAATTTTACCTTCCATTTGAACCTTTTTTAACATTTATACCCTTAAACGTAAACGTATTTATCTTTTAATTGCTTGGTTGAAATATGTTGGGACTCTGTTACCTATTTAGTAAAAGTTACTTTAACAATTGGTTACAGATAAGTTTGTCCCTGTAGTTTCGGGACCAGAGTAGTGTTACGGTATTCCCTGTTTGTTGTAAGAGGCGACTAAAAGGGGGCTTCCGGGGTTGCGGACGGCAAGAGTGACCTCTATCCGCCCGGCCAGCGACCCTATGAAGGACGGTGGTATGTGTGGTCGCATACCGTCGTGTACACCAGACGATGTGGCGAGCTTCATACTCAAGTGGACGGAGCCCGACCAGGCAAAGCGCTAAAAGGACGCAGCTTTAGAGACCCCGAAGTCCTCTACGCAGCGCCGAGGATGGCCACTGAGTTTTACCGCTAAGAGTCCCACATAACCCTGCGTCGCTCCGACGGCACCGGGTGCCTTTCAAAGGTTTCCCCCTCGTAAACAAATAAAATGGTCACAAATGGCTCTACCGTCAGTAATATTACACAATATTGAGTCTTATTTTTAATATATTTGCCTCAACTTGTCGTTCTATAAAGCGAAGCGAAGCTCTCAAGCTCGTCTTAACAAATTGGGCCAACATATTTCCAGCCTAGATATTTTCTCTGGTATGTCTTTATTAAATCCCGAAATGCCGTAGCCTAGGCATTAGTTACTCCTTTGCAGTGGAATTTCAGTCATAACTCTAACGTTTACAAAGCTGACGTAGATTTTTTTTTATAATATAGGGATAGCAGACGAGCGTGTCGTCCACCTGATAGTAAGTGGCTACTGCCGCCAATGGACATCTGTAATCAACACCAGATTGGATTAGATATTCCTTTTTTTATAATATAGGAGTAATAGGCGAGCACGCAGTCCACCTGTTGGCAAGTGGCTACTGCCGCCCATGGACGTTTGTAATCAACCCCAGATAGGATTAGATATTCCTACCTGAGGTCGACCACAGATGCGCCGCTACCCCTGAGGACTAAGCTGGAACGCCTCGGAAAAGTATGCCTACCTTACCACACCGTTCAAACCAAAACACAGCAGCGCTTAACACTGCTGTTATAAGGCAGAAATAGGTGTGGCGGTGGTGCCGTCGGAGTCGAATCGCAAAGGATTCTACCTTCAAAGATTACTCCTTTGCAGAGGAATTTCAGTCATAACTCTATCATTTACAAAGCCGACGTAGGTCTAACCTGCCGTGGCCGGGCTATGAATAAATATCATTTAATGAGACGTCACTCGCTTTTGCTGACATTTGAGAAAATAAAGTTGTGGCCTAGATGTCGGGGAATTCTAATATAACTGTCTTGTGGGGATATTATAATTTTCAAGGCGTTGCGGGGGTTTAATAATGGTTTAGAGGTCCGTTTATTAGATAAAAACGATATCCTTGTCCGTGTTTAGCTGTTAATATTTTTCCAAAAATTGCTTAGCAAAAAATAAACTTAGTCTGATATTTACTTATACAGAGTTAAATGTTCAACGCCTGTTATTAAATGCTATCCAAATTTTTCTTACCAATCGAAATTTTAAAATACAAAGTATGCACAAATTGTCTAATTTATATTTCCAAATAACCTTATAATTATATATTAATTTTAAGATAAAACTATAAATTCCTTTAGTGTGTCTAAAATAATAAAGACAATTTACGAAACTGTCGAAAAAAACAGTCGTATGCGTCCATCCCTCAATTCCGTCCCATAACAAGCATTTTATCGATTTCAAATGATCACAAACACATCATTGATCACTTACCATCAAGTAGTAGTCTGAACAGTTTATCGTGTATTTGGTATAGTTTCTCAATGTGACATTGAAAGTCTGATAATCCAGACCAGATTAGTAATCCCAACAGATTAACAAAGTTTCCATTCGATTGAACTAAATTGATTCTACACATGGAAAATTAGTGTCTGGTACTAATATTTTTTTGTTAGTTACTACTACGATCACTATATCCTCTTAAGCACTTTCTTCCAGTTAAGATTAAGCTAATGCTTGTCAATGCTCTTATTCTTCCTATTATTGATTATGCAGATGTGTTCTACCCAGATCTGGCCGCAGCACTTCTTAATAAACTAGAGCGCCCTCTCAATAACTCTATTCGATTAATATTTGGTCTTCGAAAATTTGATCATGTCTCTCTATTTCGCGAACTTAAATGGCTTACTATTCGACAGAGGCCTAACTCTAGGGCATTCTTCCTTCTTTATTCTATCTTACATTATACCAATACTCCTTCTTACTCGTATTAGAAGAATTCCTTCCAGTACCGGAATTTAACACATGATAAAACGCTTCGGTCGTCCCATAATTTACTAGCACACATTCCATCACAAGAGTGGCTTCTTCTATTTCTCATTCACTGTTCAGGCAGTTCTGCTCTGGAACGCCCTGCCCGTGCACATCAGGAAAACACACAGCAAAGCCGTTAAAAAAAACTTGTCCGAGAGTTTCTGAGCCACTCATCTGACAAATAAAGCTTCCCTTTTTATCACTTATATGTATATTTATTTATTATATTTTAAAAATATTTATGTATGTATGTATAAAATATAATATTAATTTATGCTTTATGTATTATATTGTTTATGTATTTAACGTGAACTTGCGTTGTCATGTTGCATATTAAGTGACGCTCGGCCGTGCATGCAGACTTTGCTGAGTAAGACAATATTGTGGTTATTATTAACGACACTATGTTATGCATATTAAATTTTACTGTTATGAATTGTATAGAATTATTTTCGAAACACCACTAACATATATACAGAATAAGGTGTGGTAAAGAAGACATATTCATCAGAGACGTACCAACTTAGACCTTAGGAGCAGCGACGCCACTTTGACCAATCTGAGGTAGGATTTAAATTCTATCTAAATAGATTGCATGGTCGGGTGCTACTTCTAAAAGCCTAAAGATTACACTATAATACCAGTAATAACAGGAGTAATTCAAGATCAAAGCCAGAGAACCGTGAACTTGCGTTGTCATGTTGCATATTAAGTGACGCTCGGCCGTGCATGCAGACTTTGCTGAGTAAGACAAGATTGTGGTTATTATTTACGATACTATGTTATGCATATTAAATATTAATGTAATTGATTAAATAGAATTATTCTCAAAAGCTAAGTAACACATACTTACAGTGTCATCAGAATATGATGATAACGAAGCAACATTAAAGGTGGTAGAACCCTTAGGGGTTCTACTCCGGCGGTACCCCTATTTCTGCCTAATAACAGTAGTGTCAGTAGCTGCTGTGTTCTGATTTGAAGCTTTATTGCATTTGTCCATGGGCGGCAGTAACCACTTACCATCAGGTCGACTGCATGCTCGTCTGCTACTCCTATATTATATGTAAAAAAATACTATTTTTTTAAGATGTTAAATCCAGTATAGTTCGACGAGGTATATTTAATTTTAATTGAGATTTTTCTTTTATTTTAATTAAGACATTTAAATTTTTTGATGTGTAATATTCCGAAGTTTAATTGGGTTAGACCATTAAGATACTAAAGACGATGACATTGAAATTCTGAGAAAAAAGAGACCAAATATTTGTCATGTTTATTCTTGGCCGGGTATTATAAAATATGTCTCAACTTATTCTTATTAGAACGTGTCAAACTTATTTTGTTGATGAAATCTACAGATACGAACCAAAAATAGAATTCTAATAACAAGGTAAGAGAAGAAACGCTAAATATCAAAAGCAAAAAGAATGTTGTAGACAAGACCATCAGCAATTCAGATTGGACGTACAATGTAAATTTGAATAAGAGATCACCATCTTGCTGAACGATCTTTAACGTTCCTCACGAATTACGTGTGATATGACGTGATGACTACACACGATCTGTGAAAATGGTCAGCAAATATTATCAACACGTTTTCGTGCGTCTTTTCTAAGAATGGGAATGATTAAGGTCATTTATTTATTTCAGTTCATTAGAACGGTCTTAAACTTACACTAATTAAGTAAACAAAGAAGAAACGACATTAGTTATATAATTAAAATAACATAAAATAAGTAATTAAAATAGAAATTAGGGTAATACTAAAATTATATAAATATTTATTTATATATTAATTAGACATACCAACAGCAAAACATATAAACACATTTACATTAAACATACAACCAGACAGATAATACCTATATGTAAGCCAATTATAGGCATGTACAGGAATCTCTTAAATCTAGTATATATAGTATAGTAAATATGAATATTCATGATCACAATTGTCACAATTTTATGGAAATAACGTATGTGGTCTTAAATAATATTATTATAATCCACCACGAAGGCCAAGCAAGGATTTATAGACTATTAGTAGACAAACCTTAGAGATTTTTTTACCAAAACAAATGCAATGATAATGAATTTCTATTACGCACATTACTGTAAAAATTAGTATTTTTGTCTAGTATTCGATCTTCGTATGTCCAGTGTGTAATAAAACATTATTGAACTTCACAAAAAATAAAAAAAGCAAGAAAAAAAGTGGATTTAAGGCTTTTTTGTTTCTCCAGAGATATAGGATATCAGAGCGATAGACATGGATTCCATTCAAAATATTGGCTGATATTATTTTACGGGTCATTCACGGACAAATACGTTTGTTGACGTAGGATACATGATACGTTTATGACGTCAATGGGATGAATTATGAGTATATTTGGACAAAGCGGCGAGCGGAATAAATTTATTTCTGCCTTTATAATTGTAGACATTGAAAACAAAAGATCAAATTACTTTTCACATTCGAGGTACCTAACAAAGAAAAATATGAGATTTTTTACACATTATTGTATATTTTTTTACATCAAAAATATTATTTGTATTTTGTTTGTTAATAAAATATTTTTATCCCGTCACAAAAACTTGTGAAACTTCTGTCATAAAAATTTACACTTGAACACTCTTTATATTATATAGTATAGGATAGTATGGTATAGTATACACTGGAACACTGTTTACATTTTTATTAATAAAATATATCTTTTTATTTCATAAAAATGAAACGGAGCACGCTGTATCTTTGTATCAGTAAAATTCATTTCAATCGCATCACGAAGTACAACTTCAATCACATTTCACTCACCACCATCCCCGAAGCCCGTCTGTCACAGACCGCCACGTATAACGCCTGTCATTTCTAGATTCCGTCTCATTTCGCGCACCACCGGGTCCATTCCCTTTGATTCTGTTCATTATGCTCTCTAGGATATTCCCGGAATTCGCCAACGATCAAAACGGAATATTTAATGGGAATTTCGTTTCATAAGCTTCTCCGATGTTGCCTTAAATTCCCACGCTGGAGTCTTGCAGCCAAGATTGGATTTCCGCTTTGTGATTAGCTCGCTTGTATTTAATGAGTGAATCCTTTGGTCATAATTGGTTCGGTTTGTTGTTAACTGTTTTGCATAAATGCTGTAAACGGTTACCGCTGATATCTGCTTTAACTGTACCTAAATTGCCTTTTGATGTATAAGTATATTTGGTTGTTACAAGATGTATAATTTTGTATACTCAAATTGTACTGGTTAATATATTTCGTTGTTATAAGATGCACAAGTTTTATACATAAATTATACTTTACAAATGTAAAATATTTTGTAATATTTTAACCAGTATCACGAGATCAGTTGTCATTTGGCGTAAAAGTTTGACCTCAATGCGTATATCTCGATTTTATTTTGATTTTGGTTAAATTGAACAACTCCTACGTATTTAATATTCGCCAACATTTTTTTGATAAAACGTCATATTTTGACCAAAATATGAACAATACTCATAAAAACATAGAAAATGTAAAAAACTTAAGACTCATATAATCACTATCGAAACACTACCACGAATTTGGAAGCGTCTAAAAATATAAATCTAAAATAAATACGAGACTCGAACTTAAATGTTTGTGTAAAAGACAGAAAGTGTGTAGAAGGCAAGCGTTTGTTTGCGCAAACATTTGTAGTGTTGTCTATGTGGATTGGTGTTTATTTGCGGACCCATATACAGGGTGTCCGTGTCTGCTGTTCAAAATACGAGAATTACATTAAGTTTAAAACAATACCGCAATTGAGCAGACAAGAACAGTAATGTATGCAAACGTAAAAATATTGTTATTTGGTTCAAGGAATTATACATCATGATTCATTTTAAAAATAAAATTTAGTTTTTGCAAATTGTTAATAAAATTTACTTAATTTCGAAATCTAATCTAATTGAATCTAATTTATGCTACAATTTTATAGTGACTATTGAAGAGTTATATTCCCTTTATTTATAATCATCAGCGGAATGAGAAAAGTGGCAATGACAAAAATCTGGACCAGTTGGTTCTTTTGACTTTGTGTATATTTTTTTTCATTAAGTTTGAATATCAAATGCTCATTTTATCTGAGGATAAAATGACACACACATAATAAAACCAACCGTAAAAAGGATTGAAGGCATGAGGTCGGGCATAAATATGTTGTTACCTCTGAGAAATGCCTCTTATGGAGGAGAGAAAGGATATAGCCTCATGTTATTAAATTTTAATATGAACATCCAATAAATTCGGAAAAAATAGGTTTTCTTAAAATGGCTTAACATACGCTTGTATTCCTATAAGAGTCCTGTTTTATGGATGTAGGAACCCTAAAAAAGGCTGTATGTAAATTGCCTGTAGGCTGTACCCGGGCAAACCTTCGTCAATCCCCTTACAATTTGACAGCTGTCAAATTGGATAACTCCCACCCATTTTGCTTGCAAAAATCCCAATTGATGGTAACGTGTTGGACAAAAATCATTTATGAAAATACAGTAATTGCTTTGAAAAAATATATTGGTTTATGTAGCGAAAGTCCCAGGTTCAATTATTCGTATTTCTTTTCTGGGTCTGGGTGTTTTTGTAGTCTTTGTGTGTGTCTATAGATTCTACGACTGAGAGATCTTTATCGTGCGGGTTAATAAAATCTTATAATTTATTTGAAAAAGCACGTTTTTTTAGTCTTAAATACACGACAGTAACTGTTTTAAAAGACTTTGCTTACTTTTTAACCGACTTCAAAAAGGAGGTGGTTATCAATTCGGCCGGTATTTTTTTTTATGTATGTGCACGAATTACTCCACCGTTAGTGGACCGATTTTAATAATTATTTTTTTACGGTATGTTTTAAGTATTATAACGTTATCATATATAAATGTGGTTGGATTTAAACCTGATAAATGTTTACGTCTATATACAGTAATATTTGAATTTAACATGAATAAAAACTTGTCATTAGTAATCTTATTCCTCATCCTTAGATAAAATTCAATAATATATTAATTATATAGGATTATTATTAAAAACTAGCGTACCATCACTATCGTATAGTAAACTTCATTCATATTATAGTATACGAGTATTTTTATAAGACCTTAAATGAAAAATCACGTACGTAAAAGTCACAATTCCGTGCAAAGCGCAGACGATATTCGCGAATGTTTATAAAACATACTTTTTATGTGCATTTTCTTAATAGCGCTGCCGTGTCACAGTTAAAAATAGCTTTTAATTTCTCCAAGTAACAGAGACGGAAATGGAGCTTTATAAAAGCGTAAATTACTTCGGCTACAATAATAAAACAATAAAAGCTATTGATATATAGTCGAAATAATGTAATTCAAGTTTGTGCTGTATACTTTTTATATGACCAAGAAGGAAATAAAAAACTATGTGGACAAGATTTTAAATCGCATGAATAATTCGGGTATAACTTGAATATTTTCAGTTCATGTTTGTTTATAATATAGAACTAGAAAAGGAGCATGCTTTCCAACTGATGGTAAGTGACTACCGTGGACATCGTTCATCAGTCCCAGATACGATAAGAGGCCTACGTACGGTTGGTTACATGCATTGCCTCACCAGAGGACTAAGTTGAAACGCCTTGAATAAATATGTCTCTCTTATACCCTGTTACCCTGCAAACCGGAACGCAACAGCGCTGAACACTGCTGTAATTGGGGAGAGGAAGGTGTGGCTCCGCTGTCTGACTGCTGGTGACTGAAGCAGTGCCTCTGGAGTCGAAACACAAAGGACTTTACCACTTCCACTTTTCCACTTTCCACTTTTCCACCTTCAATAAATTGACGACCCGCGTGGCGGAGCGCTTAACATACCGGTCTGACGCGCAGAGGGCTTCAGGTTCGATGCCGGTCCAGACAGATATCTAAATGAACTAGATGATTTTAGATTACTGTTCTGAGTCTGGATGGTTTTTTTAATCTTCTTTGTGTCTGTCCATGGCACCTATGACACCGGGAATCCTAGTATGGGGCTGTGAGTGTAGAAAGTGTGTTCAAACATTCGTACTCCATCATACTTGAACACTAAGAAATTTTGAAAATTCATTCTGTTATAGACTAAATAGACCATAAAATTTCATATTATTATAACCCCTCGCCGCCTTTATACCACCCATTAACATATTTGGCAACATTGTAGATTAAATTCACGATTGAATTGCGTTAATTATATGTTAATTACACTCTGCATTTCGTATTTGTAGATCATTTGTACATATTTGGATATGCAAATATCTCGTAGTTTTTAATTTATGCCGAATAAATCTATTATATAATGTGTGTAATCGTAAAAAAATAAGTTAAGTATGGTAGAACCAGTATGATTTGAACGGGTAAGTACCGTCACACTTATTTCGGGCGTGGATTTGTGCATGTTTGAAGGTGGTAGAACCCTTTGTGTGTCGACTCCGGCAGCACCACCGCCACACCTATTTCTGCCTAATAACAGCAGTGTTAGGCGCTGCTGTGTTCCGTTTTGAAGGGTGTGGTAAGGGTGACATACTTTTCCGAGGCGTTCCAGCTTAGTCCTCAAGGGTACCGGCGCATCTGTCGCTGACCTCAGGTAGGAATATCTAATCCTATTTAGGGTTGATTACAGATTTCAATGGGCGGCAGTAGCCACTTACCATTACGTGGACTGCATGCTCGTCATATTATAAAGAAAACTCGCATTCTGGGTATACTTGTTTGGCACACTTTAGGCTACTCCTATAGTGTTGTTTTGCTACTCCTATATTATAAAGAAAAAACCTATTTCGGGCGTGGATTTGTGTATGCCGGCTGACTTATATGTGAAACGACCATCTTAGTCTTCACGGGTAGCAACGCATTTGTAGAACCACGTGACTATATGGAACTGGTTACGAAGGTCCATGAGCGACACTGACCACTTACCATTAGGTGAACTGCATGCTTGACTTGTGTCTTCGATTATGTCTTACATCCAATCACTCTCCTACAGATTTTCATTCTCTTATTACTATATATTTCTGTTTCTCTGTTCTTCTCACTCTTCCTTCCTTCTTTTCTCTTCCATTATCTCTCTTGCCTTTATGAATAAATAATGAATTTTTGTTCTTGTCTCTGTGTGTATGTTTAGAACCTCAAATAACGGCTATCATAATATAAGGTTATTTATTAGGAGTAGCAGCCGAGCATGCAGTCCACCTGATGGTAACTAATCAACCCCCGATATGAATAGATTCCAACTTGAGGTCAGCCACAGAAGCATCGCTACCCCTGAGGATTAAGCTGGCCTTGGAAAATTGTCTCCCTTACCACACCCTTCAAACCAGTACCTACCCTTATTAAGAGTTTTTACGTTTTTATAAAGGTGGCTTTTGTTTTTGTTTTCGTATTTTCCATACATTTCCAATCAGTTCTGATACAGTCCGCTAGGGGCGCTGATGGTAAATGTATGGGCAAATACGTAAACAAATACCGAAACATTTTTGTAAAAACGTAAAAACTCATACTAAGGGTACTGAACACAGGAACGCTTAACACTCCAGTTATTAGTCAGTTATTGTTACTTATGAGTTCGACATGTTTAATTACATCGCCAAACCCAGTGTAAACAGATTCAAAGCCCGATTAACCAAAATTGCTAAATTAAACAGATTAACAATAAATCAGGCTTTAATTAGGTGCTAACGTGAACGTTATTAGAAATCCGATACGCTACTGATAGCTACAATTAGATCATTTAGATACACTAAATATAGATATTATGCGAAATTAATATTGATTGCGCGATATAGAGGTATATAATATTTAAGGATATCGTATATAATAAACAGTGCTAGCCTAGTGATTGAAACGCTCTCAATTGGGGGGTTCGAGGTTCGATTCCCAGGTCTCTGATCTTTCAAAATTAAATGCGTGTAACATAGATTAGTAAAGATTACTCACTCCTAACTAGAAAATGTGCCCAGTTTTGTGAATTGAAATACTTGCGTAAAAAAGTTTTGCCACGTCTCCGTGCTAAAATATCCCTAAAATATTTGAAATAATTATTTATTTATTATGTAAATTCATGTAAATTACGCAGTATTAGTTATTTATTCGTAAATTTTCTCTAAAAATGTTTTTATTTGTCAAGAATTCAAAAAAAGAACTTACGATAATAAGCCATTTGTGACTTCATTCAATTTCAAGGCGGCGAAGTATCTTTACTAATCTATGGCGCGTAAGACATTAATTATCACTTGCTTTAACGGTGAAGGAACGTCACGAGGAAACTTGCACCTGGGAAATCTTAAAATAAATTCAAAGGTGAAGTCCACCATCTACTGTCTCCACTGCTGGTCACGGATCTCTTCTCAGAGTGAGGGCATTGTCCACAGCGTTGGCTACCTTTAAGAACTTTATTTTAGGAACTCTCAGACATGTTGGTTTCCTCGCGATGCAAGTGATAATAAAATTACTTCTAATATAAATTTCATAAAACAGAAGTGCATGCCTGGGATTCGAAACCCGGATCCCCCGATTCAGAGATTGTGTCAATCACTACGTTATCGCTGCCTTTATTAGTATATCTATATTTACATATATCACAATCGGTATTTTCAAACGTGTACTGTGGTCGTTGCGTACGAAACTAAGCCTTTGAATTCCCGCATGCAATGTTGTATGATCGCAGCGGTCATGTTGCGTTAACGTTGCGTAAACGCGGCGGGCTGTCTGGGAAACTGTTAACTAACCACCTTACTGGAATATACCCAGTACTGATATTATTAAATAAATCTAAGTAACAATATAACTTTTATGTGGTTTTATAGTTATTTTTGGACACGGATCTCTTAGAATTAGATAATTTGAGATCATACTTCAACTGTAAGGCCAATTGTAGACCTCGTACACCTTCTCAAATAAAACATTAACTTTAGTTAAATTGCTTGATTTGACTTCTCTTCATGATAAATTTCTAGTAAGACAAATCTTCGAAAATAAGACAAAATTATTGACTGATAAATAATGATGAATGATTCGAGTCAGGGCCGAATCATTCATAATTATTCATTGAAAGTCACATTGCGACACTATCATATTGTATTGATCTAGATAAATCTACAAGTTGATCTGTTTGTATATAAACTTAACAAGTATAGATGAGTGTTTTATATTAAGGAGTACTGAAAGCAACAAAAAAGCTGCAAAAAGAAAACTCCTCCAAAGCCTCTGCATTGGGGGATCCATGTCCGTCTGCCTTATCGTTACGTTTATCTAACTAAGGCAGTGATAGCCTAGTGGTTAAGAAACTCGGCCTCTCGATCGGGGGATCCGAGGTTCAAATCCCAGGCACGCACCTCTGATTTTTTAAAGTTATGTGCGTATTAGAAATTAATTATCACTTGCTAAACGGTGAAGGAAAACATCTTGAGGAATTTATAAAAAAAATCTCATATGTATGTATGTGAAGTCTACCAATACGCACTTGACCAGCGCGGTGGACTATGGCCTAATCCTTCTCATTATGAGAGAAGACCCGTGCCCAGCAGTGGGACTTTAATGGGTTGATGATGATCCAAAGTAATTTCTGGCGCAAATGAAAGATAATATTTGATCTTCCACGCTGATTATAGAGCAAGTACCTAAATACATCAATTTTACTTCAATTTGATGTGAACCAAGTTAATTAGGAATCGGATACGCTTTGCGATAGCATCAGAAACCTAATTCGGGCATTTATTAGCTTAGTAACATTTTGAATAGATGATTTGAGCAGCTCTGATGGCTCTATGGTAATATTAGTAAAAGCGAAAATAATCAAAATTTGGTTTGTTCGCATAAACTGCAATTTATTTCAATTACCATCAAAACTGCATACTCCATTATACTAATACGCCAAGCGCTAGTCGAACTCGCATATCGAGGGTTCCGTACCAGCCAATTTTCATTTATTTTTTATTTTTATTAGTATATGTTGTCGTAGCATCCATAGAAGTACATGCATTGTGAAAATTTGAATTTATTACCTATTACAGTTCAAGAACTAAAGCGACAAACGCCGAAAAATAGCGGTCTCTTGTATAGCGAAGTTTTTTATTTATTGTATTTGTCTTTATAGCGGCCACCGTTATGCATCCTCTGTAAAAATTTCAAGTTTCTTTCTATTACGGTTCCAGAGATAGAGCCCGGTGATGTACGTACAGACAGACAGATCGACAGACAGCGGAGGCTTAGTAATAGGGTTTTTACCCTTTGTGCAAGGAACCCTAAAACCATCTCATACAATCTTTCACGTATTAAGCCTTTGTAGTCAGCTACTACAAAACTGGCACACGAAGTGCGTAGCGGTAATGGTTCTTTGTCTTTACATGAAAGACGTAGGGCAAGGCGAGTGCGTTAAGTGTCTGCTACGTTGGTGTGCAGGCATTATCATGTTATACTAAAATATGATGGTAGGTTTTATACCAGATGCGAATACTTCTGATTTGTCCAGGTTATGTATGTATTTATCCCTGTAGTTCCGGGACAAGAATAGGGCTACGATATCCCCTGCCTGTCGTAAGAGGCGACTAAAAGGGGGCTTCTGAGGTCGTGGGTGGCAAGAGGCAATGCGCTAAGAGGACTCCTGTTCCGTTCCTTTGGAGATCCCGGAGTCCTCTACGCAGCGCTGAGGACGGCCACCGGGGGGGTTTTAGTGCGGTAAGAGTCCCACATAACCCTGTGTCGCTCCCAAGGCATCGGGTACTTCAAAAGGTACCCCGCTAGGTTTCCCGCTCGTGAACAAAAAAAAAAAAGGTTGTGTATGTATTAGAAAATTTATTAATTTTTTTACATATAAGAAAAAAATCGAAATATATTAAACAAAATTAGCGCCATATTGTGGTGGACTATGGTTTAGATTTTCCCATTTTCTAAATAGAGGTGTGAACAGCAGAGTTTCAAGAGGGGTTTGATGATTAATATTAATATAAATGCCAGAAGAAAAATAGTAAGAGTCGAGAGTTTAATCCCCGACCAAGCGAATATTCGATTTTACGATATTTTCTACGCCTGGGTGTTTAAAAACTTAAATTACCTTTTCCACAGCACCCTCAAGTAGTCTAGGACGATTGAGTTAAAAAGCTTTACGGTGAACTCAATAAAATATAACCAACTGCTTACTCGACGAAAAGCGGATTCAACCTGTCAAATTGAGTGAATAACCCAAAGCCGTGCAAGTCCAGCTGTAATCCACCTGGACCGTAAATAACTCACGTGACTGAGTACTGCAAACCGCTTGCAGCTACGGATTGCAAACTAAGACCCTTATAGTGTTCAGAATGTTCCTATAGATAACACAAGCTATGGTCTAAGATCCGAAGCTAAATCGAACTGGACCGAGCTGATAATAGAATGAAACTCATTTTATAATGAAATTAGTACATTGGGTAATACATTAAAAATGGGTTTGCTAAAAAAATCCTGGACAGGATAATTATAATTATTTTTTGAAAAATTAAAATTTAATTGAAAATTAAATTTTGCAACATCAAGATAATAAGAAATTTCTATTCTGAGTGAATGTTAAAAACATACAGAATGTGCAGGCTTTGGGTTGCCTATTATTTACGTGGACGAACTACTGGGTGGTCAGGTATAAACAGGTATTTCGCTGGCAAGTACTTTCACTCATGATGATAATAGATAAAATTTTATATCAGTAGAAGCGCTGTTTTATTGTGAACACGTTGATATAGGGTTGTCTGCAAAATGAAAATTAATTTTTCAAAAAAAAAAATAAAATTATCCTGTCCAGGATTTTTTTAGCAAACCCATTTTTAATGTATTACCCAATGTACTAATTTCGTTATAAAATGAGTTTCATTCTATTATCAGCTCGGTCCAGTTCGACTTAGCTTCGGATCTTCTACTACTAGTGACTAAAATGAAATATGATCAAAGATATTCAGGTAGTAGCAATATAACTGATATGGAGGCGAAAAGTGTCATTCAGGAGTTATTACCAATTGGCAACGAGTCTTTCTGAATAAATACAAGATGGTGTCAGTGTGAAGCAAGTGAAAATCTTGTCTATGTCCGGTCTACATCAATATAATTGATATATGCGCCCATTATTAAAATCCAATCTATCCACTGTTTTGACTACCAAAAATCGACATAGATTTGACAACGAGAAATTGTCAAATTTTAATCTCTGGTGGGTACACTGGATAGTGTCCCTGGAGTACCGGGACCAGAATAGGGCTACGGTATCCCCTGCCTGTTGCGGGTGGCAAGAGTGGGAGCTCAAACCGTCCAGCAAGCTACCCCGGGGAGGACAGCGGTTTGTGTGGTCGCATATCGCTGTAATCACCAGGGCATTTGAGAGGAGCGTAAATTGCTCCCCCCTTTAGTGCAATGAAAGTCCCACATAACCCGGCGTCACACTCATGGCGTCGGGTACCTTTTGAAGGACACCCGACGATGTGGGAGAAATAGTTGATATATATTAAATATTTTGCTATGATTTTAATTGTCAAAGTGTATATCTGTATAAAAAATAGAAGAAGTTAGATATTAATAACATTAAATATGACCATTTATAATGGGTTAAATTGATCGGATAAAAATGTTAATCAAAATGGCGAGTTGTAATTAGGTAAATGTCACTCCTTTTCTATGTGTTTTCTATCATGTATAACGTACAATAAACATAATATGTATAGTGGAATACACAGGCAACTAATAGATATAGAGAAGTGGCACATACTGTCACCGTTTCGTGTTGACTAGCCCCATTCATTTAGGTATGATGTAGGGCAACCTTTATGAATGCCAGTCACGGAATTGAGTTATTCCTTGTTATAAATGAGTTCTTTATCCCGTGGGCTATTTATTGTCGTATTGATAAAGTGCTTATCGTTATCGTTATGTGATAAAAGGCAGTAAAAGGTTGGTGCTTGAGGTCTCAGTCAAGGGTCAAGTTTCAAATCTCAGGCATCTGATTTTTAGGGTTATGTGCGTATTAGAAATTAATTATCGCTTGGCTTAACCTGGACGGAAAGTTGTAAAATAATCTATACGTCTAAGTTTTTATTTAAGTCGCATTTATATTCCCTATATACATATAACGTAGACTTATTATAGTAGTAAGTCTACGTTATAGGTATATATTATATATTATATAGTATATATTATATATAGGACATAGACATAATATATGATTAATTTATGAAATATTAAATTTTAAACCAACTGTCACCTTACTTAGCCGCAAACTACATTAACTAGATATAAACTAGTTACTATAATTTAATACATCAAAATAATACCTTATACCTCAAAATTTCTACAAATCTATTAGCCTGTACTATTAGGCTTTATTTGATATAATTATAGAGTGGCGTACACCGCCTCAACGTGTCACGCACCTTCAATATTCAAGCGTATGTTAGCCGTCACGGTTTGATTTTCTAATTTATAAAAGTATATAATTTATATTACAATAATATATTAGTCTTCGAAAAAAGTCGGATTGATCGATTTTAGAAGTCTCAGAGGATGCAAACTTCATATAGGGGTGCAAAATTCAAATCGTGCCAGAGGCGCAAACATTCAAGTATTGCCCAGGGGTACAAAATTCTGTACCCCATCTATTAAATAGTTAAATTATATTGATAATATTCATTTATTTACTCGTAGAAGTAACACAAACAGAGAACACTAATAAGACCAACCCTTCATTATAACCTAACTTATACTAAATGTAGTTTGTACCTAAGTTGGTATAACTTTTAATAAAATGTAGTTACTATACATCAAAATATACCCTTTGCTACAAAATAACAAATGTATTACCATTTACTATCAGATTTATTAGGCTATGTTCGATATATTTATAGAGTGGCGTACACCGCCTCAACGTGTCACGCACCTTCAATATTCAAGCGTATGCTTGCCGTCACGGTTTGATTGTATAATTTATAAAACTATGTAATTTGTATTACAATAATATATTACTCATCAAAAAAGGTCGTCGACATTGATTGAAAAGGATCGTTCTGTTTTAGAAGTCTCTGGGGTTGCAAACTTCATATAGGGGTGCAAAATTCAAATCTTGCCAGAGGCGCAAACATTCAAGTATTGCCAGGGGTGAAAAATAACTACTCTGTACCCCGTCTATTAAATACTTAATTTATATTAATAATATTGATTTATTTAGAAGTAATACTAAATTGAGCAACCCTGCATTATAACCCAACTTATAGGGACAAACTACATTAAACGTATAGTCGTCACAATTTAATAGGCCCATTTTGATACATGCCATCCTAATGTCATAAAATTTTTGAACTAACTTTGTATGAACGTATAACACGTAATTGGAAAGTCAAATACTTCTAAACGTACAATTACGAAATAATTTATTAACAAGAATAATTTATAAAATTTATAAATTGTATTACACATTTTATTGCAATTAATGTGTCCAAAAACCAATTTATCCTAAATCAAAAAGTATCATAGGACGTCGTTGCAATGTTATATCAGTCAGGTAATTTAGCAATTTACGACAATTTACGGCTACAGCTTGCGGCTTCAAACCATTCGGAAGAAAGCATAATGGATTAACTTTCCAATAATCGAAACTTAGAATTACCAATAATTATTTTTATCGCTTTTTCATCATAAGAACAATAAAATAATCGAGACTTTGTTCCTTAGTGAATGATTAATGAAAAAAAAAATACAGGTTACGATAGCACGGACAGTCTTTATTTAATCTTCTGATTTTTGTTTTAAATTGCCAAATAATTTATTTTCATTTCTCTTTTTTATTAAATCTTAAGATGATTTAGAAAAATACTAAAAAAATATTCTGTTTACAAAATATTAAGTAGTCTATACAGTTCGATATGGAGTTGTAATCGATTTGTGTGGCACATGCTTAGTGCCGTAGCGATGGCATGTGTCAAAATGGGCCTATTAAATTGTGACGACTATAGTTACTATAATTTAATACATCAAAATAATACACTTCGCTTCAGAATTATAAATCTATTAGGCTATACTATCAGATTTATTAGGCTTTATTCGATATAATTATAGAGTGGCGTACACCGCCTCAACGTGTCACGCACCTTCAATATTCAGGCATTACTTATGTCTTGATTGATTAGTTCAGGCGTTAATTATGTTTGCCGGCCGTCATGATTGATTAGATCCATTCTATTGATAGAATCCTCAGGGGCATCAAATTCAAACCTTGCCAGGGGAGCAAAATTACAATCTGCCAGGGGTACAAAATTAAAATCTTGCCAGTGGCACAAAATAACAGATCTTCCCAGAAACGCTTATGGTCCTACGACGCTGCGTACCCCGCCTATAAATTATTAAGTTATTCTAAGAATTGTCATTTATTTAGAAGTAACACAAACCAACAGAACACTAACATTATCAGCCCTCAATTATCACCAAACTACTAGTACTAGTGTTTATTATAATTTAATTAATTAAAATAATATTTTTTGCTTTAAAACTACTACAAATATGGCTATGACTTATTCGATATATTTATAGAGTTGCGTACACCGCCTTAACGTGTCACGCACCTTCAATATATTCCGGTGTTGGTTATGTTTGCCGTCACGGACTGATTTTTTAATTTATAAAACTATATAATTTATATTACAATAATATATTATATATTAATAATATATTATAATTATATATTAGTCTTCGAAAAAGGGCGTCGACATTGATTGATTAGGATCATTCTGTTTTAGAGGTCTCAGGAGATGCAAACTTCATATAGGGGTGCAAAATTGAAATCTTGCCAAAGGCGCAAACTTATAGGTACAAACTACAGTAAATGTAGCCAATATAATTGAATACATCAATATTTGAAGCTTCGCTTAAAAATTACAAATCTATTAGCCTATACCATCAGATTTATTAGGCTATGTTCGATATATTTATAGAGTGGCGTACACCGCCTTAACGTGTCACGCACCTTCAATATATTCCGGTGTTGGTTATGCGTGCCGTCACGGAATTGACTTTTAATACATGGCTCTATTGTAGTTATAAACGATTATAGGGTTAATATATCGTAGAAAGTATTAATAAATATATTTTCTTTTTCATTTATGTACCTTTTTTGAAGGCGGAACCTTTGGTATTCTACTTTGCAAACTCAATGGTGCGACAATGCTCACACCAATATTATCTGCTTTTTAAAAGCACTGTTAAGAGCTTCTATGGTCAAATTGGATGGGAAGCAACGCATCTATGGCTGATCTCAGATAGGAATCTAATTTTATCTTGGGTTGATTATAGATATTCATGGGCGGCAGTCGCCACTCACCATCAGGTGGACTGCATGCTCGTCATTGCTCGTGTTATTCATAACTCATAAAATACCTTTTACTGACTACTTTATAATATTTTCTATTAATTTATTTAATTCAGTTTTAAATGTTTTAATGTTCTATAGTCGACTGTACTATGTATTATTGTTATTAAAATCTAGTAACACATAATATATTTATAGAGTCACACGGACTTCGAAGGTATTTCGTGCCTTCATATTATATTCCCACATGCTTTATTTCGTATCCGACAAGACCTTTGAACTGCAGGGCGTGCCATTGAACGTACATCACACATCATTACCCTCCAAACCCTTGAAAATCAATTGAACCACGAAAACTTTATAAGTTCCAAAAATCAAAGTCACGGTGAAATCTAGTAATAAATATATTTATAGAGCTGCGCATACCACTCCATCTCCAGGTGTCACGCACTCACAATATATTCCCGTGCGTTATGCGTGTCGTCACGGTATTGGGAAACATGAAGCCGTAACTATACACTGTAGTGTGTAGGTATGAACTGTTTGTAGAGTTACTTATAAAACTTATAGAAGTGACCGTATGTTAATATTTTTGTGAGTAATGATTAAATTTTTGATATGTAATATTAAGTAGCTGTCTAAAATCTGGCTGTAATTCTTTAAATTTCCCACTGCTCCCGGGCGAATCCCTGGGGAAAATTCCCCAATTGGGAGACGTATGGACCATACTGAACCACGGCTACATTGGCATTTGTGGATTGGATTATCAAGCCATCTATGACTTCTCAACGAGATTTTTTTTATAATTTAGGAGTAGCATACGAGTCTGCAGTCCACCAGATGGTAAATGGCTACTGCCGCCTATGGACATCTGTAATCAACCCCAGATAGGATTAGATATTCCTACCTAATATATTTCTAAAATCAGCCACAGACGCGCCGTTGCCCTTAAGCAGTAAGCTGCAATGCCCTTATCACACGACCAATATATCCATAGGCTACCACTTACCATTAAGTGGATCCCCTACTCGTTTCCTCTGCAATCACATAAAAAAGAAATAAACCTTCACTTTAATGCATAAATACTAGAACATCACGGAGACCCAGTAGAGCTATGAATCGAACCGTTATAAAAGCGTACCTTTAAAAAAGATAAAAGGTTCTAGAACACGTAAATGAAAATTCATGAGGACCCATCACTCTTCACCTCGGCTAGGAAACAAAATAGCTAGCACTGGTATAGCCAGATCGATGGGACGATTTGCAGGATTTTGCTGTTGGAAAGACATTTTGTTTAAGCATGCAATTTATTTGATGTTCAGTATTCTGGCGCTCATGGACATTGGACATTTGTAAGCCACACGCGATAGAAATGACAGGGAAGTTTTCGACTTTGCATGTGAAGATGATATTAATTAATAATTTCGAACATACAGCAGCTTTATACCGTTTTTATATGGTTAAAATATTTATGTGACCTTACTCTTAGTGAAGTAACATACGAGTAAGTTTATACAAGCGAAAGCCTTCGCTGACGACATTCGTCGACTGTCGCTAGCAACTGCTTACGACAGGCGGAGATAGTCGACGGCAATCAACGGCAACTTCGACGTTCGTCGGTGCTGGCTATTTACTCGTAGCTCGTATATTAGAGACCTTACCTTTATGAACTCAGTCGTCAAACTTTATGTAACCGATTACAAGAAGTAGTCTAATCCTATTCCAATTCAAGGTTGCGATAATACTTCAAGGGCGATAATTTTACCAGCAAATAAATACTCATTTGTTATCTTATATTATAAAAAGTCTACCTTCAATCTTTAAAATACATTATTGCTTGAATTGTGAGTGAGTGACCACGATCCATGCAACTGAATCGAATTATCGGCAATAAACAAATTAAAAACAGCTTAATAATCCGCGATAATTTTAAGTACCTACATCTATCGACAAACACAAAATTACCTGTACCCTTACCAGGAGTTTTTACGTTTCGACAAATATGACTGTTTTGGTATTTGTTTACGTATTGGCCCATGCGATTTCCTAGTTCTGACACAATCCGCTAGTATCCGCTTGTATGTGCAAATACGTAAACAAATACCAAAACAGTCATATTTTTGGATACGTAAAAACTCCTGGTAAGCGTACTGTACAATAGACCAACACAATCGACTGACTTTTTGCTATCAGAGATTCCAAACTAATTTTTCATTGAGGTCAGTAAAAACCAAGACATCCTAGATAAATCAGGCCACCTGGTTACACTGTTAGGTGACCGGCAGCACTATTAATCTCACTTAATGTCCGTTTCGCTCGCAACACCGTAAACTAGAACTGATTTTTAGTTCTTTTCACTGCTTTACAAGCTGAACAAAGTGTTACGGCTGGCCTTAAAACACTTGGTGATTGAAAATATCCGGTTTCTATGGAAGGAATGACGGTATAATTAGGGTTTGTATTCTCCATCAAGTAATAGGTAAGTAGTTAACTACATATTTAGTGATAGCCTTTTTTTTCATTTTCGAGGGGGAAACCTTCGAAAGGTACCCGGTGCTGTGGGAGCGACACAGAGTTATGTGGATTCTTATCGCACTACAACCCCCCCTATGGCCGTCCTGGCGCTGTGTAAAGGACTCAAGCTGAAGGAAAAAGGGTCAGTGGTTGAAATTCGGCCACTCATCCGGGGTTTACAACATTCGAATTCTAGGTATCTCTGATTTTCAAGAAACTTACACGCCTGAAGAAAGAATCCCGTTCCCATTAGTGGGAAAATAATATTTGACGACGATGCACGTAACTTCAAAAAACAGAGGTGCCCGGGATTTGACACTCGGACCCCCCAATTTAAGGGAAAATACCTATCACAAGACTATTACTGCTTTTAGAATAAATTTATAAATTGTATACAAAAGTCTAAAGAATTACACTACATCAAGTTTAAAAAGGGTCGCTTTTCAGAAATAACTATTTAAGAATTTGCCTACGTAATAGAAGCTACAAGAACTAGATCATCTCGAGACTTCTTTGAATAACTCCATTCTAAGCAACGGAAAGACCAAATAAAATATTCATTGTGACGTTGAAACATTCTTAAAAAGAATGGAATTTCATTTGCTTTCGAGTACATCTTCATTCAAATTGATTTGATTTGCAACCCTACGTTCTTCGACACGATTTTATTCAAGCACAAAACTGGAACATTTGGCTTTATTTAAGAGTGTGCCATTTGAAAAAACATTAAACGGCTGTCAACAATTTGCTGATATTTTTGCTCATTATATCGTTCATACAATAATGAAAAAAATTAGTACAATATATATTTTACATAAATTTCAATATCGGCAGACATCGCGTAGGTTAAGCCGGTAGGTATAGAAGCATCGTCCCTGTAGTTCCGGGAGTAGAATAGGATTACGGTATCTCCTGCCTGTCGTAAGAGGCGACTAAAAGGGGGGGCTTTCGGGGTTGCGGGTGGCAAGAGTGGGAGCTCGAACCACCCGTCAGCGACCCCGGGGAGGACGGCTGTATGTGTGGTCGCATACCGTTGTGCACACCAGACGGTGTGGCGAGCGACAAGCTCACATGGGCGGAGCCTGACGGGGCAACGCACTAAGAGGACTCCGGTTGCGTTCCTTTGGAGATCCCGGAGTCCTCTACGCAGCGCCGAGGACGGCCACCGGGGGGGTTTTAGTGCGGTAAGAGTCCCACATAACCCGGCGTCACTCCCATAACGTTGGGTACCTTTTGAAGGTTTCCCCCTCGGAAAAAAAAAGGTATGGAAGAAAAAATAAATACGTCTAGCTGTTCCTTATGTAACGTAGATAAATACTTTTATACAAGTCTGTGCTTTAACTTATGAGTACGTAAAACCTTCTGTAAGCATGTTTTTATAAATAAAACAGTAATAAAGTCCATTTTTTAAATTGAATTCCATTATTACCACGTTTTTAACACGCTTTTATATTAGCTTGGCATGTATGTTTGTATGTAACGGAATCTTTGAACTCGATTTTTACCCACTTTGAATGGTCTGATTCATTTAAAATTTTGCATCATTATCAAGAACCGATGGCAATACACGATTTTAATAATTTTTCCCATTCTCCTCGACGGGATTGAAAATTGAATCAAATCAAATCAAATCAAATCTCTTTATTCGTGAATACAGGTATTAAAACACAGGTATTAAAAAGTTACATATAGTGCGCTATATTCCACCTTTTCAGGTATACAAATATCATAATTATCAAGACTTATTACAAATCATTAATAAAGAAAAAAAATGTCATTATCATAATTTACATTCATAAGTATTGATTGTATTCATTAAATTATTAATAACCATATTAATTTAAACATTGATACAATTATATTGAAAAATGTCTATTATGAAGAAATTTTCAAATTGCGCCCTTAAACAGGCAAAACTTTGGATAGATTGCTTAATAATAACGGGCGTTAATCGCTAAAGCGATAGCTTAGTAGATAGATAGCAGTTGATAAGCTGCTCAAGCAAAGTAACCAATCAGCAGTCAATCTAAGAGTACACTTGTACTCTACACAGTACATAAATACCTTCAAAAGCAGGATTCCATGCGATATTTTCCTTCACTTTCATTTAATTTCTGAGACATCCATAATAGAACACGATTTTTATACCACGCTCTATTACGCTTCATTGCAAAGTTCATTAACGCGGAAAATACACCAATTCATTCAAGAAAACTGTAATTTTAGGAGATTTTTATTACCGAAGTTACTTCCGTACTTTTATGGGAGTGGAGTTAAAAAAATGTCTTAATATTTATCAAAACTTTGAAGTTAATTATAACCTTAACAATTCTGGAGTAACGTGAATTAAGAAAGTGTGGCGATGAAGAAAGTTTTGATTGTCTTAAATATTTACTTTTAGCGCGCTTTGCTTAAATCCGTCATTTTGTTAATTTGTCGGTCCTTTGACGATTAGCTGATCTTTATAACTCGATATACTTTTTTCTTTGAAGCATCGACCATATTTAAAGTGGTAAAGCCGTTGTGTTTGGACTCTGGTGACACCACTGCTGCACTTATTTCTACCATATAGCAACAATTTTAACTGTTTGGTTCTGAATTGAATGGTACGTTGATGGAGATACTTATACGAGACGTTCAGACTAAGTCCTTAGATGCGTTGCTATTGTAGTCAACCTCAAGTAGGTCTGTTATATCTGGAGTCCATGGCTGAGGCTATTTACCATGAGGTGTACTGGATGATCGTTTTAACAGTTTCTTAGCCTTGAAACACATCGAAAATGCATGTCTCCTTTTGAAATGAAGTAAACATTACTGTTTTTAGAAAATAGTGTGACAGTGGTGCCTCCGGAGTCGAACCAAAGATAATTTTAGCACGTTTCAAAATTCCTAAAAGTTGCTTTGAAAGTTCAAATATACTCAACATTATCATACAAAACAAATGAATTATACAAATGCGGAGAGTAATGTTTTTGAGGTCCTAGAATTTTTATCTCTTTTGCGTCTGTCAGTAAAAGAAGCAAAAGAGTTATTTAAACAAAACAAATAAAAACTTTGCCTTCCATGGTACACAAAATAGACATCAGGAGAAAACTAACCAAATAACTCTACGGAAGTATGCAGATATGGACATATTATTATGCATTTAATATTGCACTTTCATGCGTAAATACGTCTCGATTCTTGCCTGTATTTGTCTATATTTGCTTGCAGTTTTCTCATAAATTTTATTGCATTTTATTCCGCGACTGACGGAAATATGAGTTTCCTTAAGATACCCATAGTAGAATGTACGTGTACGTTATATATTAGCACTGATCGCCTAGTGATAGAAATGCAGCCTATTGATTGAGGGGTCCAGGATTGAACCCAGTCACGCATCTCTTATTTTTCAAAGTTATACGCGTATTATAAATTAATTATACTTGCTTGTACGGTGAAGTAAAACATCATGAGAAAACCTGCATACCTCAGAGATTTATAGAAAAAACTCAAAGTTATGTGACGTCCACCAATACACATGGCCAGCGCGGTGTACTATGGCTTAATCCTTCTCATTCTGAGAAGACACTTGCGCCCAGCACTGGGACAATAATCGGTTAATGACGTCTATGTAATGAATATGTGCCTAAAAATTCGCACGAGACATTTACGAGCTGTTTACTCAAAGCTTCATTTTTTGCAATTTTTAATTACGAATCTCGTTCGACATTCTTTTCTGACCGTTCAATCCATTCATTCACTGAATGGTTTTGATGAATTGATGAATGAATAAAATAAATGTCTCACTCATCAATCTTTTATTTCTTGCTTTCGGAGTTTTATTTGCGTTCCGATTTTGTACGGGAATTTACCACAAACCTTTACTACCACGAACCTACATTATCAAAAGCAAGAGACTCTTCTCTGAACTAGACGGGGAATATCCACCATGCTGGCTAGTTGCATATAAGTATACAACTTAATACATACTTTAACGGATATTATGAAGGTATGTAGGTTTCTTAACGAAATTAAAATTTAGGTCACTCGGTCAAATATGTCTCGAATAAATTCAGTCAGAAAAAATCGAATCTAATTTGAGTAAGACCACTAAGACCTCAGTATACACAGACAGGACAAATTTAAAAATGTTTACTTATATAAAATATAATGTGGTGGTATAATGTAGTGGGTATTGAAAAATGATATTTTGTATCGTTTCTTTTGGGTAATTGCGGGAAATATTTGTTTGAAAATTCATATTTTAAAGGTGTTAAATGAAGTTTACATCTGTTTATTATTTTCGTACTGTATAATATATACATTTTCAATATTCAATCAACAATTGATCACGCTTGACTTCATAAGTTCAACTTATCTGCACCAAAAAAATATTTTTGCTTTTTCTACGATAAACTAGAAAACATTGACATTTAGCAAATATAACATAGAGCAGAACCTCGCATAGGGACGCCATGACCCCATTTTTTACGATAGCAGTAACCTGCCCCATAACGTGCAGCGTATGGTGTGACATTAACTTTGCATTTAACGATACCTTTTTATCAAATGAAATAGTTTATTTTTTATGTTTTTCCAGCAACAGATTCGTCGTAAGTGGCAATTCCTGCTAGAGAACTTGGTGGTAGAATCCTTTGTGGTTCGACTCTAAAGGTACCACAGCCGCACCTATTTTTACCTAATAACTGCAATGTTAAGCGCTACTGTGTTTCGCCGTAAAGGGAGACATTTATCCAAAGCGTTCCAAGTTAGTCAGCAGTCATCATTTGGGGCCGAACTAAGGTACAAATATGTAATGCTATCTTGGATTGATTACAGATGACCATGGATTGTTGTAGCCACTTACGATAGGATGAACCATACACTCGTTTGTTACTTCAATATTAATAAAAGCCAACTAACGAAACTTCAATTTTACGTGGATCACAGATGTTGAAAACCTAGTACTAAGATGAAATCTCTGTCGTCAACAGCCTTGAGAATCTGCGCACTTGTTTGACACTTCAATTTTATAAGAAATCTTGTAAAACGATGTCACTCATGTAAGTAGCAAGAACAGTTACATGGAATCAAAATATGAATAAATAATAATTTTTACGCTGAAAATGTTTTAATATTGTTATTACATTTGTAATTACACATTCTTTCGTTACGTTCCGTTCCATTCCGTTCCATTTTGTTTTGAGCCGTTATGATTCATTTCAATCAGTCGCCTTCTGTTCCTTTTAGTTCAATTGTATTACATTCCGTTTCACTTCGTTATTTTGTTTCATAGAGTTTTACCTTATCAATACACTTTATTTCCAAAAAACCTTGGGTTAGAATTTGACAGTAGCGGGTGGAATGTAAAATATCTTGTTTGTCTTTATTGGACAAAATAGTACCCTACCGTAAAATGTAAAGTTAATGTCTGTACGTACATGTTGGGCCTTACTAGCTGTCGTAAAGAATGGGATGTTGGCGTTTTATTTCGAAGGTCTTAAGGTCATCTGTGATCGACCTCAGGTAGACTTGACTGTTTTGGGTGGTTACCAAATACATAATTAACGTTTTTTTTACGTTTTTATGAAAAAGACGATTTCTACACTCACTTAGGATTCCTTGTGTCGTAGGTATAATAGACAGACACAAAGACAAATACACAAACACCCAGACCCGGAACAGAAATCTAAATTCATCATTCAGACATCTGTCTGGCCGGGGATCGAACCCAGCACCCTCTGAGGAATAAGAACAGTAGTAGTAGTCCGCCACGTGGACTTTACACGCAAAACAAAATAAAATTACGTAGATTACTTACAACATTATGTAGCAAGCATTATTAGCAAGCGTTATTATGAAGCAAGCCTAAATCATTAATTTCGAATAAGAACAAAAATAATTTAAATAAATCAGAGATATGTTCCAGGGATTCGAACCTGAGACCTCCAGAAGACCTTTCATACCAAACTACAGACACATGCAAAGTCCTAATATCTTGCCACTCCAGAATGTTTGACATTAACCAGCCCTTTGCAATCGACCTTGCTTTATCAAGATTTATTTCACGAAACGTGACCTACATCAAATGTTTTAATACTTTCGTAGGTAGACGGTTATTATCTAGAAGGTCATATTTTATTACATAACTGCCACTTGACGCGACGTTGGTAAGAACCTAGTCACAATAAATAATTAATAAGTCGTACACAAAAACGAAAATTTATTGCGCAAACAATTTGTATACGATGGGATTATAAAGCAAATTAAAATATGTCATTTTGTGTTTCGGAAATTTTAAAGTACTTAGTGTCACTCGACAAAAAACATCTTATATGCTGAAAAACATTAAGCCGCTTAGGCCTGATCCCACACTAAACATATAAACATAATTATATAATCGACAACATAACCCTTTGACTGTCGCAAAAGGAAAAAAATATACTAGCTTTCTAGTCTTGAGCTGAAGGCTATTTAATTTGATGACTTATTTCTTAGGACAATTAGAAGCTTACGTTGGCTGAATGGTTATTTTAAATCGGCGTAAGTAGTGGTCATTATATCGATATGACACGTGATCCACATTTAAGATTTTTTTATATAATACTAGCTGACCCGGCAAACATTGTGTTGCCGTATAAATAAAAAAAAAATGTTAAGCATGAACAACCATTATTACAGTGTAGCTTTCGAATGGTGAAAGAATTTTTGAAATCGGTCCAGTAGTTTTTGAACCGATTCATTACAATCAAACAAACAAACAAAGTTTTCCCCTTTATAATATTATTATAGTATATCATAGATTAGTAAAGATTACTCACTCCTAACAAGAAAATGTACCCAGTTTTGAGAATTGAAATAGTTGCGTAAAAAAGTTTTGCCACGTCTCCGTGCTAAAATATCCCTAAAATATTTGAAATAATTATTTATTTATTATGTATTTACGCTGTATTAGTTATTTATTCGTAAATTTTCTCTAAAAATGTTTTTATTTGTCAAGAATTTAAAAAAAGAACTTAAGAAGAATTTAAGAAGAAGAAGACGTTAAAAAATCAATTAAATCTATAACTTCGACCGCGGTTGGAAATGACAATTTGTGCTCAAAGATGATCTTATTAATCCTTGATAATATCCTTCCTATAATGTCCCATATATTTAATTTTTCTTTATCCTCCTGTACCTTTCCTGTTGTCTGGAAGCAGGCGAACATTACCCCTTTGCCGAAAAACACGAACCCCGTTTCTTTTTCGGATTTCCGTCCTATCTCTATCCTGCCATTTCTTTCAAAAGTACTTGAGCACATTGTCCGCAAGCAACTTTCCACTTTCCTAATTAATAATTCTCTTCTTAGCCCCTACCAGTCTGGTTTCCGGCCCGGTCATAGCACCGTAACTGCGCTGCTGAATGTCACTGATGATGTTCGGTGGGCAATTGAGAACAAATCTCTTACCGTACTGGTTCTGTTGGACTTCAGCAGTGCTTTTACTTCCGTAGACTTCGACATCCTTTCTGGAGTTCTCAGTTCCATTAATGTCTCATCTTCTGCCGTTACATGGCTTAATTCTTATCTTCGAGGACGATCACAGCGAGTCCGCCAAGGGGAGTATTTCTCGGACTGGTGTGAGCTCACTGCTGGTGTTCCTCAGGGTGGCGTTCTCTCTCCATTACTTTTCTCTATTTTCATAAACTCCATTACAAAAATTATTTCCTCAAATTTCCATCTTTACGCAGATGATTTACAGCTATACCGTCACTTCACTGTACCTAACGCCGTTAGTGAAATTAACATATTAAATAATGATCTCTCTCGGATAAGTGAATGGGCTAAAGCTTTTGGTATTTTGGTGAATCCCAAAAAATCGCAAGCAATTATTGTTGGTAGTAGGTACCATCGAAACTTACTGAATTATAGTACTTTACCAACAATAATTATTGATGGCGTTCCAATCCCATTATCCAACACAGTAAAAAACCTTGGTGTTGTTTTGGATGCCAATTTATCTTGGGATTCACACGTGCGAGAAGTAAGTCGCAAGGTCCACTTTTCTCTACACTCGCTTAAATGTCTTCAAGGTTTCTTGCCCTTTAAAACAAAAATTTCTCTAACTCAAACTCTTATTCAGCCGATTTTAGATTACGCGGACGCTTGCTATTTGGATGCCACAGAGGAGCTATTAAATAAACTTGAGCGCTTGCAAAATCTCTGCATTAGATTCATTTTTGGTTTAAGAAAGTTCGATCGCGTTTCCCATTTTCGCAAGGATCTCAAGTGGCTCCCAATCCGTTTTCGTAGGAATACTCGTATCCTCTGTCTCCTTTATAATATCCTGAAAAGTCCATCCTCTCCCTCCTATCTGAAACACCGTTTTTCATATACACGTCCTTCTCTTGCACCTTGTAGATCTCATCTTAAATCCCTTCTTAATTATCCTTCTCACAAAACATCTTTCTACTCCCGCTCCTTTTCCGTTCATGCAGTTAGACTATGGAACTCACTACCGCCCCATATTCGTCTTTCCAACAGTATTTCTTTGTTCAAAAGAAGAGTAAAAGAGCACTACTTATCACTGTCATAATTAAGTATATATTTGTATGTATATATTGTCATATGTATATATTATTGTATATATTATGTGTATATAATTGTATATATGTATATGTATATGATATCTATCCTACTTATCTATTTTGTGCACACTTTATTTGCCTTTCATACAATTTTTCTGACCATAGGGGCTGCTGGAAGAAATTCCAGGTTGGAATAAGTAGTCCTTTGTACTACATTTCTTTTTAATACTCTATTTCTTTGTTATGTTCTGTGTACACAAATTTGTAAATAAATAAATAAATAAGAACTTACGATAATAAGCCGTTTGTGGCTTCATTCAATTTCAAGGCGGCGAAGTATCTTTACTAATCTATGTAGTATATATTAAAGTACGAGTAGTAAGTAGCTACAGTAAACAACCCCAATAACATTAGATTCCGATCAGAAGTTAGTGAGAGATGTTGCTACTCTTGAGAACTAAGTTGGAACGCTTTCGATAAAAATGTATCTCTTATATGCATACAACATGCATGCTACACAACATGGTGAGTAATTAAATTAAAAAATATATAAGAACGAAAATTTCTAAAATATTACACCATCAAACAGAATTAGCTGACATCACAAATAACATCTTCATAATTTTAATAAAATTGAAATATACACAAATAATTATGCTGTTCACGATTAGCTATTTTAGTTCACAATTTAACATGAGTCAGCGTAATTAAACGCTAATATTAGACGCACTAATTAATGGCAACACTGTTTAACTTCAATTAAATTCAGAAATTTATAGCGATGATAAAATTTTGTTTGCAAATTTATCAAAACTATTTTAGATAATAAATTATAGAAAGTTGTCTCAGACAAAGCCTACAAAATCACAAGTTCATAAGTTTCTCAATAAATTATTACAGTAGTGTTAGCAATGACAGGTTCCACAATTACAATTTATGCATTTTATTTGCTACTTAAAAAATAGTTGACCGACTCGAACAATCTCGCCTCGAAAATCGTTAATCCTGAGGATGTTGATAAGGACAATGGTAAAAAATTATTAAAATCGTGTATTGTCATTGGTTTTTTGATAATTCTTCAAAATTTTGAATTAAACTGAACGTTCAAAGCGGATAGAAATCGGGTTCAAAATTTCCTTTAATTAGTTACATTCATACATACATACATACATACAACCCAAGCTAATAAAAAAAAAACGTGTTAAAAATATCACACAGGAAATTCTTAAAGCAATGACCTGTCATATACTTACAGTCTATAATGATAAATGACTATTTGTACACAAGAAACCGTCCTGATTAGTCAAATTAACATTCAGTAAACAATCAATTCCGTGCATTAACTACTCCAAACCTCGGAGCAGCGCCGTCAACTTATATATAAATAATTGATGGCACAAGGATTTAATTTATGGTTAACATTGCCAGCAACAAATAAGTAGGTCACGATCGTACTTTGTATTGCAATGTATAGAGGGTGTTCATTTAATTATTATACCAGTTATACGTTATACATGGTGTAGTTTTAAAGAGAAATGCTTGTAAGTTGTGGAATTACATATATATATTATTTTCGCCATTTTATTGGTATCTTTGTTGTAATAATAGTAATAGTAAAAGCATACAAAAGTGTAAGAACTTATGTTAAGGTCGTACAGGTTGTTTTTTTAATCGCAACAATGTGTTTTTTATGAAATTAAGGCAACAAACAAGCATGCAGTCCTAATGGGAAAAGTTTACATGATTAAAATAGAGTTCTGTCAGCGAGCAACCCAATCCTTTAACCTCCCACATTTCAAAATAATTCACAAGGCTAACACCCTAGTTATAAGATATAACACTGCTGTTATAGTATTTCTATGTATTATTAAAAGGCAGAATCCAACATCAACAGCTGCTGCACGAATACAACTATGCATATATTTAAAGTTGGCGACAGAAGCACACAGAATACATATATGAAACACACATTAACTTAACTTCACGAACACCAAATCAAAATTTCCAAGCCAACTATTCTGTTTTCAACACAGCATGATTATTAACTGACGTCATTATATTGTAAGATGAGTTAATAACCGAACGGAGCACCCTGTTAATAAGTTAACTGGAGCGCCCTGTACAGTAACTTTGGAGACTTCCGAAGTTTCGAGCTTCGAGCTAATATTCACGTTCTTCATACGATAATATCATTCTTTGAAAGTTTCCGAATGAATGAAATTTAATGGTACACATTGAATTGTATTTCTTGATTACTTTTCTTTTCTTTCAATATTTATTATTTTTTCTTTCTTTTCTATGCATGTCTCTTTCGTTCAACTCGCAGCAAATTAAAATTTATTATTAATATTTGGTTACTTTTATAATTTTAAATAGCAATTTTGTTTTTTTTATTCACGGTTGTAGGTTTTTACAAACTTTTATTTTAATTTCATTTCTTCGCAATATAAGATTATTCATTTTTTGCGTAGACTCCGTTATTTGTAATTGTAATATTTGATTACTTTTAAAATTAAAAGCAGACAAGAATTATTTATAAATACTTTGGAACCAAAATAAAAACGTATTTCCTTTATTTATTAAAGTTTTATATCGAGAAAAAGTTTTCATGATTTTTTCATTTTGCTACCAAAACAATTGATGTTTTAATATTTACCTTCAAGAACATCATATTTAAGATTTCATATGAGAGATATTTGAAATAGACTTCGTAAGACAATATTGATAGAAACTCGTATGAGCTCGCAAAAACTTAGCGTATGGTATAAATGGAAGCGATAAACTATTTTGAACTGTCTTTTATTTTTTACTAGCTGACCCGGCAAACGTTGTGTTGCCATATAAATAAAAAAATGGTAGGGGTGAACAACCCTTATCACTTAGGGGTATGAAAAAGATAGTAGCCGATTCTCAGACCTACTGAATCTGCATATAAAATTAGGTGAAAATCGGTGAAGCCGTTTCGGAGGAGTACGGTAACTAACATTATGACACGAGAATTTTATACATAAGATATATAACTCGTCTCAATGAAGAACTATGTCTCGTCTCGATAATACGTTTTATGCAAATATTTATATAATAACATTATTATTTTCAAAACTAAAAAACACGCTATAACAGTTATTGAAACTAAAAAGCAATAATTGTTGCAATCTAGTAATTTTGCGATGAACTTTCTCTAAGGCGCTTGAACAATCCCTTCTCGAAAATCGTTAATCCTGAGGAGATTGATAAGGACAATTGTACAAAATTATTAAAATCGTGTATTGTCATCGGTTTTTGATAATTCTTCAAAATTTTCAATTAAACTGATCGTTCAAAGTGGATAGTAATCGGGTTCAAAGATTCCGTTACATAGTTACATACAAACATACCTACATACATACAACCCAAGCTAATAAAAGCGTGTTAAAGAGACTGCTTAAAATGCAGCCTATATAATAATCCTAAAATTTAAACTAATAAATTATACCTCATTAAATCCATCAAGCCGTTTAGAATGCATGGCGTGTCACAAAATGAGAAATACTCATATATATATATATACATACACTTAAAATACATAAGACTTTATTATCAACATATATGAAAAGATTTAACATATTACACATTACATAGAATTAACTTATTTTACAATCCACAGTCAGAATAAAATATTAATTAATTAATTTAATCGCCGCTATCCCATAACTTAGACCATACACCCCAAATACACAACGCTGAATCACATTTTTATTAAAAAGACAGATCTCTTGAGACTCAAGACTGACAGATGTTACTACATTTTGCGTTTTGTCAAAGCCAGCAAACAGAAGGGTATTCAGCCCTATATTAGACAGTCACTTGGGCTCTTCATTAAGAGAAATGTTGTACTTTTCCTTTTTGTAGGTCTAGAGATATTTAGAAATTGTAACTTAATATTTTTAAGAGATAGAACATACATTAGTAAAGATTAATCACTCCTAACAAGAACCTTGAGAACTAAGTTGGAACATCCTGGAAAAGTGTGTCTCCTTTACCACCCTTCAGATCGGTACACGTCAGCGCTTAACATTGCTATTATTAATCAGAAATAGGTGTGGCGATGGTGCCGCCGGAGTCGAACCACAGAGGGTTCTACCTATTACCTATCAAGTTTTTTGTAACGAATTAGATAGAAAGAGGTAACTGGCCTTTTTTTGACGAGGGGGAAACCTTCAAAAGGTACCATGGTGCCGTGGGAGCGACACAGGGTTATGTGGGATTCTTATCACACTAAAACCCCTCCGGTGGCCGTCCTCAGCGTTACTAAGGGATGTCCCAGGGAACGCAACCGGAATTCTCTGAAAGCGTTGCCCCTTCGGGCTCCGCCCAGATGAGCTTCAGGGCTCGCCACACCGTCTGGAGTTTACGACGCTATGCGACCACACATACCGCCGTCCTTCCTGGGGTCGCTTGCTAGACGGTTTTATCAGGTAACTTGTCCCTATAAAGTAGAGTCATTTTTTTTTATAATATAGGAGTAGCAGACGAGCATGCAGTCCACCTGATGGTAAGTGGCTACTGCCGCCCAAGGACATCTGTAATCAACGCCAAATAGGATTAGATATTCCTACCTGAGGTCGGCCACAGATGCGCCGCTACCCCTGAGGACTAAGCTGGAACGCCTCGGAAAAGTCTGTCTCCCTTACCACACCCTTCAAACCGAAACACAGCAGCGCCTAACACTGCTGTTATTAGGCAGAAATAGGTGTGGTGGTGGTGCCGCCGGAGACGAACCACAAAGGGTTCTACCGCCTTCAAAATTATAATTAAAACGCTATTTTCTGTAAAATTAAAACTTCACGTAATAGGCAATTGAGTTTCCATTTCCATTCTGAACTGAGAATTTTACCGGTGCCCGGAATCACAGTTTATATTCCACTGGGCTTTACTTTAATTGGCTTTTAGTCACCTGTCTCATAGAACACTTTACTAGTAAATTGAACGAAGCGAGTGTCACCTGTAAGCGAGTTTCTATCTTATATATAAAAGTCTCGTGTCACAATGTTAGTTACCGTACTCCTCCGAAACGGCTTGACCGATTTTCACCAAATTTTATACGCATATTCAGTATGTCTATTATTTCATACCCATAAGTGACAAGGGTTGTTCACCCTTAACATTTTTTATTTACATAGCAACACAACGTTTGCCGGGTCAGCTAGTAATTAAATAAGATAATATACCATAGCAGCATATTAAATAGCAGTAGGTTGATAGAATCCTTTATTTGAACATTATGCTATAAAATATGATATAGTCATGCAATGCTATTTTTTTTCAAAGCTTTCTGTTTTTGCTGATAAGCTTCCATATAAGGCGTTTTAAAATTTAATTTGACTATCATAACATACACTAAGACGGACACACAAACACATAGACACACAACAGATTTAAATTCATTTATAATTGTGTCCGGTCGCCTGGGGTCCCAGGTCCTTTGCATCACCTTTGTTGAGCTAAACATCGGAATATCAACTGCTAGCTGATAATTTAAGATTTTTTTACTAAATCGGTCAGCGATACATTTAACATCGCACTCTCGCCGTTGGTGTGGTCGGTTACACTGCCTTACATTCGGGGTGCCAAGCAAACATAGTTAATGCTGACTAACGAACGGACATCAGTGGAATTCCAATACGTACGAGGTATAAGTAATTTCTTTCCACATTTAATATTTTATGACTTTTCACCGTCCATAAATTTGTACTCTTGCAATAATGTAAAATACCGGTTTGTTGTATGTAAACCCCCTTTAATATTCAACTTTATTTCATTTTTAGTATTTGTTGTTATAGCGGCCATCGTTATGCATCCTCTGTAAAAAATAATGTGTGTATCTATTACGGTTTCGGAGATATTGCCCTGTAACAAACGGACAGACGGACAGACAGCGGAGTCTTAGTAATAGGGTTCCATTTTTACCCCTTGGGTATGGAACCCTAAAAATGAGACATGCATACATACATGCATACACTCAAAACATTACCCTCCACAATCGGGTAAAAACACGCTCAAGGATTACTAGTTTAAATATTAACATAGTATTTTTTAAATAATTCTGGATATAAAAATAATATAATACACTCTCAATTACGAATGATGTCATTCGACAGCCGTTACAATAATTATCCGTTATTACAACCAAGTTATCTGTTATTATAACTTTATTAGTGATCTGATAAGGTTATTTAGGAATAATTATCAAAATGAATAATAATAAAGGTTATTTGTTAAGCCATTATTGTCCTACTGGTGGGCTCGGGTTTCTTCTCAGATTGAAAAGTGTTTAGGCATAGTCTTCCGCGCTGGTCAAATGCGTATTGGTAGATTTCACACGCATTAAAGTGCTTATTTTGTAAGGTACTGTCAATTTTAAAGGTTTCCACACGATGTTCCCTAAGACAATAAATTTCTATTACACACAAAATACCATTGGTGCAAGCCTGGTATTCGAAGCTCGGACTCATAAACACTACGGACTAATAAAAACGTAGCAGCTCTTATTACTAGTTTTATAAGCCAGAAATAGGTGTACCGATTACCTTTTCAAAAGTTTAAAGTTCTAACATTTATATTGCCACTAACATTTTATTTAGCGCCGCTAAAAATATTTTAAAATACGCTAAACTTACTTAAGCGTATAGCGATAACAATGGACCTCTTTGTGATCTTTAGATCCTGAGATGTACATTGTCCGAGCTTTGTATTAGATAAATACTCTACGTAGAGCTCCTAAATGTTTTCAAGCTGATAATTTGTTTGCGCTATATTAAATAGGTTAATGGAAGGCGCTCTATAAAACAACACCTAGGTTGTTATAGAAACACTTTGTACTGTTTTTGTCTTCTGTATTAGATGACCTAGTCTTGGGGTCCTGAATAAAGTATTTTAGAAACATACATTTCGTAGCAAATAATTAATATACGTATACAAATTAATAAATATGTTGGTGATGTTTTAAGAAAGTTTTTTCATCATAACCCTTATTTTATAATTTATTTAGTTTTTTTTCAATAATAAATTTCTAAGTGAAAGAAACACAGTTAGTACATACTCATTTAATAACCTTTTACCATTTTTACTACTCCAGGTTAGAATATATAATCAAATATGAATACAAAGCATGTTTATTTATACGAAACATATTCACCTAACCAAGCTTATCACACAAGTGTAATATCGGTTATACCATACATAAACATTTACAGATTTTACCTCATTTCTACTTGATTACTTTTACACAATAATATTTGTATTTTAAAATAATAACCACCATATTTACCTTTAACACATCAATTACTTATCTTACATAGTTTCCTCTTGCTTACAAGCTGTCTGCGATACGACTACAAACCGACTAACCGAGCCAACGTTATCACAGCCTTTTATAGGGATTTTAGATGCATACTACCCGCAATATAAGTGTATTTTATTATCAAACTAACTATTTTAATATTTATTCTTCAATCATTGCTGCTAAGACGACAACATAAGAGTGAATGAGTAGAGCCAAAGACTATATTTTATTAAAATAATTTGATACACAACTTTGTTTTTATTATTATCTACATCAAGTTAATAAGCTTCATAGGGCTGCTACTTAATCCGGTACAACTCGCATCTTCCGGCAATTTTACATCCGATTGCAATCGTGCACACAAAAAGAAATATAAGTCCACACCGGCAAGTGCCACTTAACGCCTGGTATTGCACGCTCATTTTCTACTTATATATTCTAAAAAAATAGAACTCTTGACTTAATGTCACCGCACACTGAGTTGGCGAAAAATCGCAAACATTTTGAAACGTAGCACGTAGTGAAGAGTGCTTAGAACGACGTTTACACGAGAACCCGTAGGCGGAACCGACTTCAAAATAGAACCGTCTACATATGTAACATGGAGTGATAATAAATATAGAGGTACAGTACACGTCTAGTATACATTACGGCTTAGCACGCACTGCGGTTAAACGCAAGCAAGATTTAATTTTTTTTTAAACCTTTATTTATTTTACTTCATAAGGTGTGTTACATTAGTAAGTGGCTAGAGCCTCCCTTTAAGGACACAGTGTCTGTATTAGGAGCCTTTGCTCTTCCGAGAACAATATAAACTTATGAAATACAGTACAATAATTATTTTAAGTTAATTTACCTAATTTAACATTAATTAATAATATAAGTATGGATACTTGCCTAGTATTGTGTGTGTGTATGTGTGTGTATGCATGTAATGTATTATATATATGAGAACTGTAGTAGTATGAGATTTTACGTTTTCTCGAAAAAGGTCGCCATTTAAGTTTTCAAACATACAGCGCTCCCGTGTACCGTATCGAAACTAAAATTTTGCGGTATGAGTTTCAAAAACGGAACAAATTCCGCTGTTAAATTTAAATTAAAAACTAATTCAAATATGGAGGATTATGTTTTTTTGGGTCTCACTCTTTGGTATCCCATACGGCCCTATCAGCTTTTAATATAATCTGAGGGTTGAAGTCGAATTGGGGAAGTGAAAAATACTATATCCCTTCCCTTCTTACTTGATAATTATAAAACACTCTTGTTTTTTGCTTTAGTAAAGTTTATTTATTTTTATTATGTTTTTGTTTATGTGTATAATAGTTAAATTAGTGTAGAATAATATAAATAGTTAAGAATATTAAGTTATACAAAATGTAAATACTTTTGTGTTATCTCAATAAATATTAATATTAATTTATCAGTTAGCTTAGAAAAAAATAAGTTTATAGCTTAAAAGCTCTAAGCTACGCACTCTACATTGTTAACACTCTGCGGTAAAGCATAAATACTCTCAAAGGTTAGAATAACACTGAAACGCCCGAAGCAATCGTCAGAGCTTTCAGCGTGCTACAATATTTGCCATTTTATAAGAAAATTGAGCTTTTTACCACTAATGGATGTATGTTTTTATACGTAGAGTTGTATTTTTAAAAATTATTTTGATTTTTTTTAATCAACTCGATGCGTTTACTTAACCTTTAGGCTGATCGCACGTTTGCTTTTATCGCTTGAGAAACTGGTAGCTATTAAGCGATTTTTAGTGGCTAATGCTACTAATATTTTTATATAATACTAGCAGAACCCGCGGCTTCGCCCGCGTAAAAAATATGATATAACAGACAAATACTCGTAACTGTAATCGTAAATTTGTACCTTTAACAATTTTAACGATAAAATAGCATTAATATTTAATTAATAAAAGCTTTTTTTCTTCACTGTGTAACTAAATTGGTCAAGCTTTCTTCAGAAACATACACTAAAATTCTAATTAGTGGACTGTAATGAAACTTTCTTTAAAATATAAGTTTCATATAGGATACAATAATTATTATTTACTCTATTCTATAGGAACCGTCCATGTTATATGCGGCCTTACACACAGTGGTTCTTTCCAGGGTAGCTGGCTGGGCGGTTAGAGCTCCCATTCTTGCTGCCCGCAACTCCCGAAGTCCCCCTTTAGTCTCGTACGACAGGCAGGGGATACTGTAGCCCTGTTCTAGCCCAAAAATTTTAATCCAAGGTCTATGTGTCTATCACATAACCATCACTAATCCACGCATAACCACAACCATACCCCACGGCAGGACAAAATGTTGGCACGCAGTGTGTCCAAAGTAGTTGCGATGTACCTAATCAGTATACCAAAATTACACATTATCATATATGAAATTTGCACCCGTCCACGTTGTCGTGTATTTGTCTGATTAGACGTTATCTGAAATTTTACGTTTCTAACTTCGAACCTAAAAGATTCCCGTATATATACATATAACACTTCTTTTACCTCCTTAGTAGAATTTCAAAAACATTCCTATGAACATATGTATCAATAAATACTTTATCATCAAATTTCTGAAAGCTAATTCAACACCTGCGGTCGGCAAGCCGACACCCACGGGTGGTGTATGGCCCGCGACTTTTCCTTGTGGCCCGCGGGTCTGCGCGTTACTAATAATTTACCAAGTGCAAGTCCAACCCGCACCTTGAGCATTCCGTAAAACTAAAATTTTTATTTACACATTTTGTGAAAATTTCAACTGTCTACCTCTAACGGTTTAAAAGTTAGTTGGAAAAATATCGAATAGCAGTTTGTTGTATGGGGACCCCTTTTTGTTTTCAACTTTTTTATTTTTAGTATTTGTTGTTATAGCGGCCACCGTTATGCATCCTCTGTAAGAATTTCAAATGTCTATCTATTACGGTTCCAGAGATAGAGCCCTGTGACACACGGACAGACGGACAGACAGTGAAGTCTTAGTAATAGAGTTCCGTTTTTATCCTTTATGTACGGAACCCTAAAAAACCGTCGATGTGCACTTCAACACGCGTAATACATTCCCATGTTAAAAATATATGTTACGACGGCCCGTGGAATTTCACCCTACACTAAACCTCTCTGCACTCTGTTCTTTTCCCAGACACGCCAAAGGAAGTAACTTCAACAACGGTTTTTAAAGAATCTTCCTTTACTTATAGGTTTCTAAAGGTGGTAGAACCCTTTGTGGTTCGACTCCGGCGGCACCACCGCCACACCTATTTCTACCTAATAACAGCAGTGTTAGGCGCTGCTGTGTTCCGTTTTTAAGGGTGTGGTAAGGGAGACAGACTTTTCCGAGGCGTTCCAACTTAGTCCTCAGGGGTAGCGGCGCATCTGTGGCTGACTTCAGGTAGGAATATCTAATCCTATCTGGGGTTGATTACAGATGTCCATGGGCGGCAGTAGCCACTTACCATCAGGTGGACTGCATGCTCGTCTTCTACTTCTATAGTATAAAAAAATAAATAGTACCCTAATGGTGGTTGATTGTTGAGTTGCTAAAATGCTGAAACAGATGTGTAAACAGAAAGGCATAATGCATACACCCTTCTATAGCAGTCTTAAGGGTTGATCTAAAAATCTAAAAAAAACCGTGACTCAGATGCTTCATTGATTGTAATGATAATTTTTCATAGTGGTCGCTCCCGAATTAACGGAGTTTGAAATAAAATTCCAACCCCCACTTAACGACCTTAAGGTATGATTTTCCAAAAATAATGGTATAGGTGTTTAATTATTTTCTATCGAAAACCCAAATACCGATTTTTATACAGTTTACATTAAAACTGGAGGACTTTCATACAAACTTACAACCCCTATTTTACCCTCTTGAGGGTAGATTTTCCATAAATGGTGTTAAAAAGTTCTATTATTTCTAACAGGAAAGCCAAATGCAAGTTTTTATAGTCCTTGCTTCCGAATTAACGGAGTTTGGAATAAAATTCCAACCCCCAATTAACGACCTTAAGGGATTATTTTCCAAAAAAAAATGAAATAAGTGTTTAATTATTTTCTATCGAAAACCCAAATACCGATTTTTATACAGTTTACTTCAAAACTGGTGGACTTTCATACAAACTTACAACCCCTATTTTACCCTCTTGAGGATAGATTTTCCATAAGTGGTGTTAAAAAAGTTCTATTATTTCCAACAGGAAAGCCAAATGCAAGTTTTTATAGTCCTTGCTACCGAATTAACGGAGTTTGAAATAAAATTCCAACCCCCATTTAACGAACTTAAGGGATGATTTTCCAAAAACAATGAAATAGATGATTAATTATTTTCTATCGAAACCCAGATACCGATTTTTATACAGTTTACATCAAAACAGGGGGACTCTCATACAAACTTACAACCCTTATTTAACCCAAATAAGGGTTCATTTTCTAAACGGTAGAATTATAGTTCCACTGTATCTAACCAGTGAGCCAATGGCTAACTTACATAGTGCTGGCTTTCAAATTGGCAAATTTTAAAATAAGCTGTTAACCCTTATTTTACCAACTTAAGGGTTGATTTTCCAAAAATGGTGAAATAAGTATTTAATTATTTTTAATCGAAAACCTAAATACCGATTTTGATAGCGTTTACATCAAAACTGGGGGAATTCTATACAAACTTACAACCCTTATTTAACCCACATAGGGGTTGATTTTCCAAAAACGGTAGAACTAAAGTTATTTTATATCTAACCAGCAAAGCAATGGCTAACTTTTAAAGCCGGCGATGCATTGGAAAGCCGGCGATGCATTGGCGACTCCTCTGGTGTTGCAAATGTCCATAGGCGACGGTGACTGCTTTCCATCAGGTAGCCCGTCTGCCTTATCGTTAGGTTAAATATAAAAAAAAAAAAAAAAAAAAAATAACTTTCATAGTGCTGGCTTCCAAAATGGCAAAATTTAAAATAACCTGTCAACCCCTATTTAACCACCTTTAGGGTTGATTTTGGAAAAACCCTTAGATTAGATTTTTATTACTTTAAAACAGAAAGCTAAATACCAATTTTCATCTAGTTTGCTTTAAAACTGACGGACTTTCATATTAACTTCCAACCCCCATTTAACCCCCTTAACGGTGGAATATAAAAAAATCCGTTCTTAGTGCGCATCTACATTATAAAATGAAGCTATATTTCATAAAATTTTTTGGTCAAGTTTCAGAGTTTTAAAAGCGATAGATTGGAAGATATTTTTTTTTTTAATTTTCAACGCCCCGCACTCCCCTCTGGGGGTGGAATATCATAAAATTAGTTTTTAGTAAATTCAAACATGCCAAAAAGAATATCCTGACTAAGTTTCATACCTATAAGAGCTGTAGTTTTAAAATGTGAATTTTTTTTAATTAACACCCCCCGCAACCCCTCTTGGGGGTGGAATTTCGTAAAATCCGTTCTTAGCTGACCTCTACTCGGTGAAAAGAATATTCCTACCAAATTTCAAGTCTTTAGCTCTAATGGTTCCAGAGATATCGTGATGAGTGACTATATACGTGGAAATCTCTTATATATATATAGATGGAAATAGCAGACAAGCATGAAGTTCACCTGATAACTGGCTACTGCCGTCCATGGGCAGCTGCAACCAACCCCAGATAAGATTCTCACCTGAGATCGGCCACAGATGCTCTGCTACGTCTTAGGTCTTAGCTGGAACGCCTCGGAAAAGTATGTCTCCCTTACCACACCTTACAAACCAGAACACAACAGCGCTCAACACTGCTGTTATTAAGCAAAATAGGCGTAGCGGTGGTGGTGGAGAAATCACAACGGGTTCTACCACCTTCAAGTGCATATGCATCTATTTGAGATTGACAATTGCTAGATTTTTCGAATAAAATAAAACATTTGCCGTCGGTCGCTGAAACAATAAATTGGGCACTCGAGCGGCAGCGGCTTAAGTGACAAGATGTCAGCCATCTTGACTATAGTCGGATTCATAATTAGGTGTCCAAAATGTAAACAAAGGTGTTGACCTATCAAGAAAATACGTTTCAAATGGTAGTTTCTTATATTTGGCAATATTAAAGTAATACGACAATAATAAAATAATAATCTAAATAAGTTAGGATTAATTCACATTTCATAATATTTATATTACCTCAATTTCTTTCCATACAGTAATAATAATAAAAAACAAGATTTATGGTAGAAAATTAAAATGTGATAATGGTAACACACATTTCTTGTGCCGTCATTTATAAGTTTCGTAGCTAATATTATTCATTTTCGTGATTGTGATCGAAGTCTAATGTTTTCTCGTTTTAATAGCGCGTTTGTTAAATTGTGTATATTTGGTAGTTTTCGTTTTTTGTTGAATTTGTTAGTTTATAATTTCTTGTTAATTTTGACAGTGACATTTCTTTGTTTACATTTTGGACACCTAATTCTGAATCAGACTATAAGTAACTATCACAGCCAATGGGCAGTCAGCCTTACATTACTTAATGCTATTCTGAATTATTATTCGTCTTTCAATGCAATTTGATTACTAGTGGCCTTCATTTTGGTCTTACGTTCAACGAGTTACGGTTTCGATCCCCGGTCAAACAAATTTATATGATTTTTTTTTCTGGGTCTGGATGTTTGTTTGTTGTAATATAATAATATATATCCACAGCACCCACTACACAAATCATAATGTGAAGTTGTTATGACTCGCAGGTATGTAGGTTTGATCACGATTTCTTTACTATAAATACAACCAATATTAATAATCCAACGTCAGCGATTAATGTCAAAATTATATAATTTATAGTAATTATATACGTAACTAGCTGACCCGGCAAACGTTGTGTTGACATATAAATAAATAAAATGTTAACGGTGAACAACTCTTATCACTTAGGGGTAAGAAAAATAGATAGTAGCCGATTCTCAGACCTACTGAATATTTTCCGTTCGTTTCGGAGGAATACGGTAACTAACATTGTGACACGAGAATTTTATTTATAAGATTATATAATTTAAAGATATCTATTAGCTAATATTTTAAACCATTTCTAAATAAATAACGCATACACAAAATGGAAGCATAAGTTCACTATATTACATTAAGAAAGCTACAAGTTTTTTCAACTCGCTTCCGCTTATGACTTGTATTGGAGAAGTCTTCATGAATATTGCAGAATGCGACTAGGCTTTCAATAATCCATAGACGACTGAAAGACAATATTTTCTTTAAATAACTCCATTCGCGAGCGTTTCCTGAGGACATGTTTATGGAGCTGAATCTACTGGGATTTTATTTAAAGTGAAAAAGAATAAGGAAGTGTTCTAGGTAAATGGAAAAATATTGCTACAAGTGGAAGATCTTAAAAGTAAGAGCATGCAGTCCATCTTATGGTAAGAGGCTACTGCCGCTCATGGACATCTGTAATCAACCCCAGATATGATTAGAGTGCTGCTTTAGGCCGGCCACAGGTGGGTTGCTACCCTTAAGGACTAATTGGGAACGCGTCAGATATATTGTTCAATCACATAAGTATATAATGTTTTAGATTTTGCCTGATTGCGGACGGTAATGTTTCTCGATGTATGTGGGGCGGATTTTAACATATGAGGATTCGTCTGAATTGTAGAACTGCCATATGCTATGTTCTTGTGCAGTCAGGTTTTATATTAGTATAATAACTATCTAGCTTTTATACACTTATAATAACAATTTATAGTAATGATGTTATTTCTATCGTACTTAAAAAGTTTGTTGATACAATATTTACTTATTCATGTATAACGAGACCTTAAGAAACGAGAGACAAGTTTTCTCAATTGCTTCTTTGTCCCTCAGAAATAGAAAAGTAATTGTACATTTTCTGTAGTTTGTTGTTGACAAACTTTGTAAACTATGTTGTTGTTGTTGTTATATTGACAGAAAATAATCTAATTTTCACTGACATTGAACATTAAAAACAAGTCTGTTAACTCTACAACTATATATATATTAACTATTTCTATCTTTTGAGTAGAAAACTTTTAGGCGGATTACACCATTAAATATTGGTGTCACACGTTTGAGACACAAAACTCATTGTAATGTATATAATAACCGAATAGACAATATAAAAAATATACAGAGAATCACTTTAACAGATTATATGTACATATATTATAGAGTAAGTCCTAGAAACCGACATCATCGTATCTGTTTTGCCATTTCTTAATAGATAAATAGAAATATGATAAAATTAGAGTCGTATAATATTACTTCAAGATAACTGTAATATTATACGAATCTAATTTTATTGCATTTCTGTGAAAATATTCTTAACAATCTTTACTACGAAACCTTTAATGTAAAAGTCAGACATTCAAAGATAAAATATATTTAATCTCGGAATTACGTAACAGTTCAACCCAAGCCATTAAAATAATCTCCATAAAAAGTTAACAATGATACAAATACAAAGAAAGAAAACTGATATAAATGCAAATAATGATATTTAATATATCCATAACACAGGCATTTATATCAAATAATACGCTATGAACTGCATTAATCTTTTTGCATTCAATATAAGCTTCATCGGAGTTGAAGCGTCAGAAGCAAGCGGAAAGTTTTCTCGATTGCTTCGCGATGCTTCGCACTGAAATAGGAAATGAAGCAACTGTGATATATAAATATTTTATTAGTGTTTGCAGAAATATAAACGAGTTTATGGATATATTTTTGTGTTTACCTTAATATATTCGAATCTTTATGAAACTTAAGTTTCAGTTTTCGAAGCGAGTAGTCTCGGAGTTAGTATACTTTAAAATAAGAAACTCGGTCTCATTCGAGAAAGAATCTCCGGTAGTCCTCTAATTTTTAAAAGTTATGTGCCTATTAAAAGTTACATTCATTATCATTTGTTTAAATGGTGACTTAAAACACACACTTGTGAGATTTGTAAAAGTTATGAAAGGTGTATGAAGTCTACCAATTCGCATTTGGCCAGCGCGGTGGACTATGGCTTGCACCCCTCTTACTAAGGAAGGAGACCCTTATGTAGGAATCTTGTCTTATATGAGGTTGATTACAGGTGTCTTTGGGCGGCAGTAGCCGCTTACCATATGGCGGACTGCATACTTGTCTGGTACTTCTATATTATAAAAAATAAAACATTTTACAATGAAACTAGTACATAATATACATATATTGAGTACATACTCATATGTACATATATACAGCGTTAAATAGCACATTACCATGTACACCTACAACCCTAAATTAAGTTAATATAGTAGGTCGCAGTAATTAAAACTAAGCCAGAAGGTAGCAAAACATCGCACGATATTTGGGGCGTGAACACGAAAACGACCAAAACTGGATTTTGGGGGCTCATTTGCGAAGCTATCGTGTATTTTGTATGTATGTGTAGATTAGAATTCTAGTTGGTAATCCTTTGTGATTCGACTTCTAATACAGAACTGCCACACCTATTTCTGCCTAATGCCAGCAGTGTTAATTGTGGTAAATGATATATACTTATCTGAACTCCTCAGATAGTAGGAATTCTGGTCTTATCCGGGGTTAATTAAAGATGTTCATGGACATGCAGTGGTCACTTACCATCAGGTGGACTGCATGTTCTCTTGCTGTTTCATCTTCGTATGTTTTCGCGTATAAGTTTCTTTGCGATGTTTTCCGTCATCGTTATAGCAAGTGGTATTTAATTTCTACTATACACACATCTTTAAAGAATCAGAGGTACCTGGGATTCGAATCTTGCACCCCTGATTGAGAAAGTTTCAACCACCTAGTCAGTTAGGTCGCCATTGCTCTGTCGAAAATACTTTTTCCTATTTTTATACCGAAAACCGCATGACCGACGTGCGGTTTTAAAATTTGTTTCAAAAACCACATTTATAGCATTGAAGCCTTCATTTAACGTTTTTTGAATAAGCTGTAACTTAATTTTTCAGTTACTGAATTCGATAAGAAATTTTACATTTGTACCTATTCTTCGAAATTTATTCCTATTTTACACGCTTTTTATTAGCTTCACCTGTATGTTTGTATGTTTGTTTGTATGTTTGTTTGTATGTTTGTAACCGACTTCTTTGGGCGCGATTTTGACCCACTTTAAACGGCCAGATTTCGTTCAAACTTTGTAGATTTATTTCACAATTATACTATTTACTGTTCCTTAATTGATTCCTAGATTCATTTAGATTTTCTACTTTTTAGTTAATTTTATCATAAAAGCGTGTTTTTTAGTTTTTTGAACTATATTTATTAACCAGTGACATAATAAAATCAAGAGTGTTAAACTTTAAAAAGTAAGTCCCTTTGTAGTTCACCATTGTCCATTCAGTAATTATCTTGTCGGATCAACGTTTGAGGTATAAAATTGTAAATATTTGTGTACTAATAAAAATATGATTTGTTTTATTAAACTCCCAAACCAAACATAATAAAACCCTTTGTCTTCGCCAAAAGTCACATTGAAACTTCCATTTTAATATAGTTTGTTATACGAGTTTCGGGACAATTAATGTCCCTCATAATATAATACTAGTACTGAAATGGTAATTACTATGACTGAAAGTCCTCAAGGCCTACAAATAATGGGTTTAGTACAATACAAAATACTGAAAATTGATTACACGAACATTCGAAATTGTTTTAGGTAATTTTAATCCATTAAAAGTTGTTTAGGATATTATATTCTATTCTACTATCATAATGATATTGAAAATAATAATGGTTGTTTTAATAAAAGTCGATAATGGGAAACTATATAAAAATTAATAATTATATTTTTAATGTTATTGTATGAGTAAATACTAAAGAAGTAGTAAGAATAGGCTGTAAGTGTGCTAATATGATACGTTACGTTGTAACGTGTCGAAACGACGTCGTGTCGTAAAGTCCTAAGTTTTTACTTACAAATGGTCGTTTCAGACGGACTTTCATAGTTGAACTATTGTCTGTATAGTTTTTGGTTGGCAACCCATTAGTTGCTTCACCAATGAGCTACTATCGAATGACATTTGCGTATTGTATTTCTGTAAAATTTCACGACAGTGTAACTACGATGAACTTTGGTAGCTAAGGTACAAAACAGACCCGACTCGCAGCGTTATTTTTGAAAAAATCTGGCAACAGTGCACTGGTAACTCTCATTGAGATCCATTCCTACAAGATCCACCTAACTCTAAAAAAATACATAAATATAACCCTTAATCATAGTTGTCAATTTTCATTGAAATCACTTCCACAAGTTTTATCAAAGTTTTGAACTCAAATAAACATACATATAATCGTTATCATAGTTCTGACAAATGGAGCGCAGCATCAAAGTTCGCGCGTGACTAACCATTTATTCATTTCAGATAAGGATGACAATAAATCTCTTACTGTTGAAGAAATAGTGGACCTAGATATCGGAGATGTTCAAGCAAATGTTTCTAGTTATTTGAAAGTGCCCTTGGAGTCTGGAGGGACTGGTAGATAAAACCTGACCTTCGACAAGTCCTGTACTCTCTTTGTAAGTCCAATAAAAAAAATCAACCTACATCTACCTATTCAAATTATTGATAAACCTAAATAAATTAATAATTAGTTGAATATAATTATGGAAATACCATCCAAGTCGGATAAGTAGTTTTTGAAAAAAATCGCGGATATACAAACATTACAGGCGTAATGGTCGAATGCAGAACCTCCTTTTTGAACTCGTTAATATGCCTAAGCTAATAATATCTAAAAAAACATGAAACTATTAAATTTCAGTTTTAGTTTGAGCTTTAACACTTAGTCGTCGGCAAGGGCTCGATACGGACTAATAAAATATCCTTAAAAATCAACACCATTGTGTTACATTTATCTAATTATATTTATTCCTGTTATCTAGTGATTTATACTCTATTCTACAATCACCTAGTTCCATCAATGAAAATCTAAAGTCCACAACCTCATATTTTATATTATAAAGAATAAATAAATAAGCATATAAAATATTCAAGCTATCCAGTATGTACACGTAAATCTTAGCGCCTAGTCGTGTTACGTGAAGCGACACACCAGTTCTCGCATGACTAATCACTGCATTCAAACTTGGATATGGAGTTAGGTAGCATGTGACTGGACTTTGAATAGTTAATACGATAACCCAAAACCATGTGCACGCTCCTACGTGATATATAACTACGTAAGCTCGATACTAAGTGACTAATGAATGTCAATTTTTTTTTATGAAGCCAGTAGATTTTAGTTATAAACAGCGATAAATGTTAAGGATTTTTGTTAAAGACTCAGTCCTTTAAGTTCACAATAAAACTGTAAAGGACTAAGTGATAAGAACGTACAGCCTAAATGAATGGGCTAAAAACAAAATGTACACAACAATTTCTTATTTATTATAATGTTAATAGGCTTAATAACATGTTTTTTTTTCGAATTGTATCCTAACGGAAGTAAATAGCACATATAACTACTAATATAATTGCATGTGCAAAACAAAAAAAGGTAATTCAGTGTACAAATAAAAGAAGTATTCTCATATTTGTTTGCTAAGGAAAATAAGCATACCTCATTTGAAATACGTGCGAATGTTAACGCTTAGTCGTGACTAGTGAACCGTGCCATCCCCGTTCTCGCTTGACTAATCATAGCATTCAGAGCTGGATGCAGGTAGGTATTATACAAATCGATATTGAAATATATAGACGATAAGCGGATATATTCGTGAGATATGAAATTAAATCGATTTCGGAAGTAATTAATTCAAATTCAAAGGGTTCATATGCGTATTAGATAATGCATATCACTTATAAACTATCCCAATAATAAGATAACAGGTACAAAACAAAAAATAATACTTCTCACATTATTGTGTTAAGAAAAATAAGCATACTGCGTCTGCAGTACGTGCGAATATTAACGCTTAGTCGTGACTAGTGAACCATGCCAACCGTGTTCTCGCTTGACTAATCATAGCATTCAGAGCTGGATGCAGGTAGGTATTATACAAATTGATATTGAAATAGATATATAATAGCCGGATATATTCGTGAGATGAAAATCAATCAATCATCAGATCAGATTTACGTGTACATACTGGATCGCATGAATATTTTATCTGCTTATTTATTTTCTCTTTATAATATAAAATATGTTGGTGTGGACTTCAGATTTTCATTGAATTGAGAGAAGACGGCGGGAAACCGCTGGATTTAAAGGGCACGGGACCGGTTGGAGTAGCGCCAATTAGGGGAGGCCTATGTCCAGCAGTGGACCTCAAAAGGCTGATGGATGGATTCGTGAGATTTGTAATAATGATATATGAAATTAAATTGATTTCGGAAGTTATTGATTCGAATTCAAGGTGTCTGAGTTTTAAAATAGTAATAGCCTTGTTAAAACTCGCCCTTTTAAATGGGGGTCTGCAGTTCAAATCCCAGGCACGCAACTCTGGTTTTACAAAGATATATGCGTATTAAAAATCAATTATTTTTGCTATTATGGCGTAAGAAAATATCATAAACACATGGAAACCTACTTTCAATTCATATACAAACCTTAAGGGTTACCTAATGAATATCAAAGATTATTCCTTAGTAGTCGTCTACGTCATAAAAGAAACCAGTAGACTAAATTTATCACTTCTATTGTCAATATTTTAGGCACTGTAACGGTGTGACTGAGGTAGTCAGTGAGCACAAGTATTTTTATATGCATAGAAGATATTAACTACTTTTATTACTTCCCACTTTCCTCACTACCCTCCTTACCTTTTCCATGCATAGGTTGTCTGGAAGAGATCGCTGCTTAGCGATAAGGCCGCCTATTGCATATAATTAACTAATATAATTGTGTACTATTGTTAAGTTCTATTGAAGTGTGCAATAAAGAATATCTATCTATCTATCTATCTATAGAACTCGAAGAGCAATACCATCAGGCGAAAAATACTTCAAATCACCCATTTCGAAGCATAGATCTTGAACTCCAAGACATAACGTTTATAGATAATAAAAGCTGAGTAAAATTAAACATTTAATACCTCCCGACCTATCTTTCGGACCGGGAATTTCGAAATTGAAGCGAGGGGCAAAACTGACTAACTGAATTAATGGAATGGCTGAACGAATGAACGAAATGAGATGTAACCGACCTCAATGCGATTGCGTGGATCACTGCTTTGCGGTAATATTCTGGAGTTCATTTGGAGAGAAAGTACTGGAATTTCTGCGGTTCCGTACATTTCATTTTATGACCAAATGTTTTTACATATTGAAAGAATAAAACTATTTCTTGAACATTACAACATTTATTATTCCCTCGCACAATACATCGAACGTCCTGACGCGTTCTTTTTCTTTTTTATTCTAACTCATACAATCGTTCCAGCCTGTGACTATATAAATGGGAACTTATTAATATAAAAATAACACAAAATAATAAATTATAATAATACTAATAATAAAATAATTTCAATACATTTCTAACAATATTTTTAAAGATAGAAGTAGCAAACTTGCTGTCCGCCTGATACTAAGTGGACTGTCGTTCATAGACATCTGTAACTATTTTTATTTTCTCGTATTTAACTTAACGATTGAGCAGGCGTGCTACCTGATGGAAAGTACGAGTAGTAATCATAATCATAGCTTATGGACATTAGCAACATGGGACGAATCGTCAATGCATCGCCGGCTTTGAATGGGAGTTCTTTTTATAACTTTTTTAATACATGGGGTATTCATATAGCACCTCTAGAAAACCTTAGAATGAAGTTAATTCCTTAAGAAGGGTTCTATCTAAGGCCGATCACAGATGCGTTGCCACTGACGACTACGATGATCGCCTCATACATTACAGCCAGATGTACTAGACAAATAAAGAACTCCTGGCCTATATATTATAATTGGGTAAATGCTTACACGTGAATAACTAGGCATATATAAAAAGACGACTGAAGTAAGTAAAGATAACCACATTTACGCGACAAAAAACGCAGCAATGTACTAAAAGGTACTTAGTTTAGGCCTCCATCCTTATTACGTTACGCCAATGATATTACAAGACGTTAGAATTTACAAACGTAACCTACGACCTTTTTATCGATATTAAGTGTCGTATTTCCACCAATACATTTACCTAAATGTAGATGTAGGGGGAGGCCTTTATCGAGTTTTACGATAACTGCCCCGATGACAGCTCTTTAGGTTACAAATTGAAAAATAATGGGGGAGATTGCTTCTTCAGTGGGAATAAATATTTATGGCGGAGGGAATTCCGATCATTAAGTTGGTATGGCTTCAGGGATTTGTTGGATATTGGCACATAAAATACGTTGCAAGTGTTATTATAAAGATGTTTTCGACACTCACAGCCCCATACTAGGATTCCGTGTCGTGGGTGCTATGGTCACATAAAGAGGAATGCACATACACCCAGACAGAAATGTAAATACAACTTTTTCATTTCTAACTGGCCGGGGACCCTTTGTATGACCGTTATGGTGACCGACCGCCACGCAGTATGTCCCAATAATGATCAATTGCTTTAACGGCGAAAGAATATATTGTCAGGAGACCTTTTTTATTTTTTGTTTACGAGGGGGACACCTTCAAAAGGTACCCGATGCCGTGGGAGTGACACAGGGTTATGTGGGATTTTTACCGTTCCTACGGAACGCAACCGGAGTCCTCTGAACGCGTTGCCCCTTCGGGCTCCACCCAGGTGAGTTCCAGGACTCGCCACACCGTCTGGTATTTACGACGGTATGCAAGCACACACACCGCCGTCCTTCCCGGAGTTGCTTACCGGACGGCTCGACCTTCCAATCTTGCCGCCCGCAACCCCAGAACCAAATTGTGAGGAGACCTACAAGCCTGACAGATCAAAAAAAGTTCTTAAAGGTGTATGAAGTATACCGGTAGACTATGGCTCAACTCTCTCACTCTGAGAGGAGACCCGTGACCAGCACTGGGACAGTAATAGTTTTATGAAACCTTACTTATTCTTATAATCAGAACACAGCAGTTTTACAGTCCTGTTATGAAGCAAAACTTTACCATTTCTAAGTAATAACTTAATATTGTAGAATAAGTACCCATAACTTTAAATAAAAGGGAACCAGAGCTTACGTTACATTATTACACATATACCTATATAGAAAAATACCTTCGACCTAAATATTGCAAATATAACGACATTTTGATAGGAAAATCTGAGTTGCATTCAATTCGGAAAATGTAACACCTGCGGCCATTTCCACGGTAACATGAAGAAAACGCGAAATACAATTTTCATTTCCAATAACATTTGAAGGGTAGATCATAATACCTATAGTAAGTAGGCCATTCAATTCCTGTAAATGTATGTAAATTTAAGTCTAGTTATTTTTGTAAATGTTTTGTTTATGAAAATGTTTTACCACTTTAGTTATGACTTACGAGCTTTTGCCCGCGGCTTCGCTCGCGTTACGAAGTTATATTTTCATCCCCTATTTTTTCCCCTTGGGGGTAGAATTGATCAAAATCCTTTCTTAGCGGATGCCTACGTCATAACATCTACCTGCATGCCAAATTTTAGCCCGATCCGTCCAGTGGTTTGGGCTGTGGGTTGATAGATCACTATGTCAGTCAGTCACCTTTGAGTTATATATGTATATATAGATATAAACAAGTAACTTATTGTAAGTGGTCAGTGCTGCACAATGAATTCTATATATATATATATATTCTGTACAGGCTGTAGGTTTGTTAAGGGGTGTCCCAAAATAATGGTAACTTCTAAATAAATGAGGTAAAAGACAATGGTGTAAATTACAAGAAATTTGTCGGCGAAAAAAACCAATCGTTTTTATTCTTGCCGATGCTTAAGGGGAGAGGCTCCACAAATAATTGTCTCTAAAACTTTTCGGGAAACACAAGGTTAATTCAAGGTCAAACCAAATTCTTTAAATAGGAGGTATCTAAAGTATTTGGGTTTCTGTCATATGCTAAGAGAAGAATGCCCTAAAGCTTTACATTTGCAATGCACCTAAAATAGCATAGAATCTCTTAATTTTCTATTTAATAATTTTTAATACTATATTTACAAAAAAAAACAGCAATCAGTCTACCCAATAATAAGTGGCGATTGCCGTATATGTTCGTGTGTCATACGTAGAATCCTTGCCCGTGAAAATGACTGGTTTTGTATTGGTTTAAGTATTTCCCATACATTTCCAATCAGCGCCCCTAGCGGACTGTATCAGAACTGATTTGAAAGGTATGGGAAATAATGAGCTTACAGATTTTTCATGAATACATTGACCACTTGATGGCATGCCCGTTTCCTACTTCAATGCCATAAAAAACTCTCCTAACCAGAGTCAAATCTTATTCCCAAATACCTGAAAGAGCAAGACAAAGTCCCTAACTCTATAACTTCTAAATTATTCATACTACACATGTATACGTATAAGTTTGGAAGTGGGCCAAGTAGAATTTACTGAACATCATAAATTTTAGGCCGTGTAAGTAACCGTCACTATGTACTACTGGGAGTAACTCAGCTACTGCATTAAAGGTACTTTATCGATGGTAGTAAAGAGTATCGTAGATACAGTAGTTGATGACGCGTCGCAGAGGAGTCGCATGACATTTTATTTGCCAAAAGACGGCACTCTTTTGTACCTCTGTGGTTAAATTCCGGAGGGACCACCGCTACACTTATGTTTGCCGAATAACAGTAATGTTAAGCTAATGTGTTCTGGTTTGAAGGGTATGGTAAGGGAGACATTCATTTCCGAGGCATACCTACGAAGGTGGTAGAACCGGTTGTGGTTCGACTCCGGCGGCACCACCGCCACACCTATTTCTACCTAATAATAGCAGTGTTAGGGGCTGCTGTGTTCCGGTTTGAAGGGTGTGGTAAGGGAGACAGACTTTTCCGAGGCGTTCCAGCTTAGTCCTCAATGGTAGCGGCGCATCTGTGTCCGACCTCAGGTAGGAATATCTTATCTGGGGTTGATTACAGATGTCCATGGGCGGCAGTAGCCACTTACCATCAGGTGGACTGCATGCTCGTCTGCTACTCTTAAATTATAAAAAAAAAACCAGCTTAGAAGACAGGGGTAGCGACGCGTCTGTGGTCGACCTCATTTAGAAGTCTAATCTTGTCTGTGGTTGATTATATTTGTCCATGGGCGGTAGTAGCCACCATCAGGTACTGCATGGACCTCTGCAACTCATATATTTAAAAAACACTCTCTTATCGTTTCCCCACGCTAGGCGTTTGCCGCAAAATCCAAACATCTACGTTTTGCGTTAATAAAAGCTATGCACAAAGCGCGTGCAAACCTGCATAAACCAAGTCCATCCACGGGTTTGAATTAGGATTCGCCGAATGTTTATCGTACCCTCCCGCGCATGACCGCGAAACCACAACACATGTAAAAATAGAAGGAGTGAACAGCACACTGAAACGTTTCGTGTAATTTACAAGGGGGTCAAAAATGGCCCGAATTGCTTCGAGAAAAGAATGGTACGGCCGTGCCGCTTTTTTTTGGCTCGACTTGGCGGAGATATTGCGTGTGTCTCTGCAATTGCATACATTCCCGGAATTTGGTGGCTACACACCCGTGCATCTAGATAATGTAGGTGAATGACTGTTTGGCGTTTTCACTCGTTTATTTATTTGATTCAATTATTTTCACAGTGGCCTGATTGTAGCAGACAATCGGGCCTGCTACATTGAGCAAAATATCGATCCCTTTCCGTCCTACTTGTCTAAGATCCGAATTAGGGACCTTCACCCATCTGTTGAAACCGGTGAAACCTATTGTATATCAGTTGCATGTTAAAAAAATCGCAAACGGGTAGGCTAAAAATATCCTGGACGGAATATGGTTATTAAAAAATTCAAAAATTGTTCTTATGAAAATTCAGCTAAAAATTTAATTTCCATTAATATAATAATTTTCCTTAAATTTATCATTTTTTTATAATATAGGAGTAGCAGACGAGCATGCAGTCCACCTGATGGTAAGTGGCTACTGCCGCCCATGGACATCTGTAATCAACCCCAGATCGGATTAGATATTCCCACCTGAGGTCGGCCACAGATGCGCCGCTACCCCTGAGCACTAAGCAGGAATACCTCGGAAAAGTATATCTCCCTTACCACACCCTTCAAACTGGAACACAGCAGCGTCTAACACTGCTGTTATTAGGTAGAAATAGGAGTGGGGGTGGTGCCGCCGCAAACCACAAAAGGTTCTACCACCTTCAATACCGTCATATAGCATTACTTCGCAGATACTTATGAGCAACACTATCAGATAACGTAATAATGCAGCATACATTTTAAAAGAGCCATTTTGAAAAAAATACTCTTGTATTATTAGCCAGTAGCTTCAAATTTGGTGAGCTGCTTACTCATTGGCTACGTAGTAATTGCAAGAAAGACTCTCTAAGACCTTATTATATAAATACACGGCGCTTATTATTTTACATTATGAACCTTAAAATATATGAACCGCATTTAAAATTTAAGACTGAAGTTTGCAACTTTTGAAATGATGTACCGACTTATCGGTTACTTACTAATTGCAAGAAAGACCAACTCTCTAAAACCTTATTATAAATACACCGCGCTTATTATTTTACATCACGAGCCTTAAAATATATAGACCGCATTTAAAATTTAAGGCGACTGAAGCCTGCGGCTATTGAGGTGAGCCTAACCTGCTTTGTAAGGCTTATATTACATGAAGTCGGTTAAAAACAGAAGATGAAATTCATTTTAACTGATAACAACGGCCTTAAAAAGATGAAAACGTTTGTTGGTTTTCAAAAGATTAAATTATATTAACGTGATATTGTTGGTAATAAAAGTAGTTAATAACAGCTTTCGTTAGCGATATAACAAATAAATCGTTTCTATTGTTTTGACTTGGTCATCAGTAATTTACTCAAGATATGCCTCTAGATAACTTATTTTAAATTACTTTTTATTATATTCTAGTAGCGAATAAATATGCAGTTTACAAGATAGTGAATAGCTACTGTCGCCCAAGGACCACTACATCTGGAATCAATACCAGATAAGATTCCTACCTGAGATCGGTTACATAAGCGTTGCTACCCCTGAGGACTAAGTTAAAAACCCTGGGATAAGTATGTGTCCTTTACCACACCCCTCAAACCAGAACACGGCAGCGCTGACCGTTACTGTTATAACGCGCTTACACAAATCAACCTACCTAATAACAGCAGTGTTATGCGCTGCGGTGTTCCGGTTTGAAGGGTGTGGTAAGGGAGACAGACTTTTCCGAGGCGTTCCAGCTTAGTCCTCAGGGGTAGCGGCGCATCTGTGGCCACCTCAGGTAGGAATATCTAATCCTATCTGGGGTTGATTATAGATGTCCATGGGCGGCGGTAGCCACTTACCATCAGGTGGACTGCATGCTCGTCTGCTACTCTTATATTATGAAAAAAAAACACAGGCTGTAGTAGAATTTCCAAAAACAATGAAATAGGTGTTTCATTATTTTTATCCAGAGAGCCAAATACAAAGTTTCATAGTGCGTATGTGCTTCAAAACAAAAGTTGTTCAAACAATATATTTTATCCTCGTAGTGCTCATTTACGCTATATAAATAACCTACGAGTAAAATTCCAGCACTCTATAGTCCAACGGGTTCCCTTTGCTTTGATCTCTGACACAGTTGAAGGTGGTAGAACCCTTTGTGGTTCGACTCCGGCGGCACCACCGCTACACCTATTTCTACCTAATAACAGCAGTGTTAGGCGCTGCTGCTGAATATCAAATCCTATCTGGGATTGATTACAAATGTCCATGGGCGGCAGTAGCCACTTACCATCACGTGGACTGCAAGCTCGTCTGCTACTCTGATATTATTAAAAAAAAAAAAAAAAAAAAAAACAGTAACTTACTCATTTAGTCAAACAGTCATCTCGAAGTGTTGTCATTTGGAATTTTTTTAACACCTATCTAAGGACACTCGGGTCATTGAGATGAATATAATGACACCCTAATTGCCGACATTCGTCAAGCCGTTTGTTAGATCCGATCAAATAAAAAAAGACGATGTTCCAAGATACGCGCGAAAAACATAACCCTTCCTTGGCAGGGTAAACAAAATAATAATTATGCATTCTACATCTTTTGTTACTATAACTTCATGAAATATCGAACCACGGAGGCTCTTCCATTATTCAGTTTTACCTTAAATAACCTCAAATCATAAATGAAACGCTAATTAACTGAAAGTGGGGGCCAACTGTATAATAAATCTTAAGGAGCGCCGAAAATATTCAAGACGCGCTACTGTTTCTGTATAATTACAATCAGCGGACCTTCTTTGCATTTTATCGTTAAATAGGTAAATTAAAATAAAACCTTCTACTTGAGTAACGCCATACTTACCGTTTTAAAGGTGGTACAACCCACAATGGTTTGACTCCAGCAGCACCACCGCCATACCTATTTCTATCTTATAACAGCAGCGTTAAGCACTGCTGTGTTCTGGTTGGAAGAAACTGGTTAATGAGACATGCTTTTCCGAGGCGTTCTAATTTAGTCCTCAGAGATAGCGGCGCATCAATGGCTGACCTTAGGTAGGAATCTAATCCTATCTGGGGTTGATTACAAATGTTCATAGGTAGAAGTAGCTACTTACCATCAGGTGGACTTCATGCTCAACTGACTTTTCTTTATTATAAAAGAAAACTTCATAAAATAATCCTCTGTGGTTCCATGTTAAATCTACCTTAAATAACCTGAAATCATCTGAATCATCTTAAGGAGCGCCGAAAATATTCAAGACGCGCTACTGCTTCTGTATAATTACAATCAGCGGACGGACCTTCTTTGCATTTTATCGTTAAATAGATAAATTAAAAGAAAGATGGTTGAACCCTCTGTTTGAATCCGGCGGTACCACCGCCACACCTATTCCTGCCTAATAACAGCAGTGATAAGTGCTTCTGTGTTCTGGTTTAAAGTGCGTAGCAAGGGTGACATATTTTTCCAAGGCATTCCAGCTTAGTCCTCAAAGGTAACAGTTTCTGAGTCCGACCTCAGGTAGGAATCCAATCTTATCTGAAGTTGATTGCAGATGTCCATAGGCAGCAGTAACTAGTTATTATTTGCTTAACCACTTATTATTGGCTTAACCACTTAGTATTAGTTGGCTTGTAAGCTAGTTTGCTACTCCATTCTTATACAAAAGTTAAGTCGGATTGTAGTTGAAGGATGTGCTTGGAATACTGCATAAGCAAGTCTGCCCCACGCGCTTTTATGTAGGGCCCCAAAATAGATCTTTGGAGAAGCAAAACTGATGATTGACTTCAAGTTGATTTCCTGTTCTATTTTGTGTTAATTCAAGATGATAAATGGGACGCTGTGACTTATTTTTATTAGGTATAATTTTAAAATTTGTGGCAATTATAAATATTGTATGCGCTACAGAAAACATTTATGTGAATGACTACGTAGCCCCGAGCGTAGCAGTTCGTAGCAGAACGTACCCGTCGCAATATCACAGCTGTAGCAAATCCGTAGCTTATAGTTGCGTAGCAAGCGTCTACGATTTTATGTGCACTACGAAATGATAAAATTTTATATCAATTATTTTGAAATAAAAATGGGTATGGCATTGTGGTCGTAAAGGAACTACAACCTCATCATATCATCAACAACCTATTACTGTCCCACTGCTGGGCACGGGTCTCCTCTCAGAAGGTTTAGGCCACAGTTCACCGAGCTGGACAAGTGCGTATTGGTAGACTTCACATACCTTTGAGATTTTTTTTTGCCCAGTTAAGAATAATAATCATAAGATCTTGGCATAGCCAAGCATTTTAGCATATTTTTTTAGCCACACTTCACTTGATACTTCCTTAATTTGTAAAAATGATAATAAAATGTGATAGTAATAAAAAATCTTTTATCTGTATAATTTTGAGTTTCTCTTAAACTCTCAGAAAAAAAATGTACGTCTTAAAAACGAATAAAGCAAAGCTTTAATACGATATTCTTATCACGAATTTTAGTATTTTAATTGATGAGAAAACCTCAAGGACTATACAATTCCTGGATTCCATTTCAAAGAGAAAACATAATAAGTATTTGCCTAAATCTCATTACAGACTCATAATGGTTTGAACAAGCACAAGATATTCATAGAAAATATTACAATGATAATTTCATGTATAAGTCCTTAAACTCATGAATATTATAATAATGGATGGTTCCGTCCTTAAATGAAAACCTGATGAATACAGAAAACATATTTTCGAAACACTTTTCAAAGTAAATCTGGAATACTTCGACACACGTCGCCATATTATTTTGCAAAGCGTTTCAGGTTCGATTCCTGGGTGAATCGGTCACGAATTATTGGAAAATGTAAAATTATTTCAGCATAACGAAATAACTTATCGGTTTCAATTTCATACCATTTCATAGACTATGTGCTTCTAAGCATTACGCTTGTAAAGTTCGATGCCCGGGTGGGCTAATAATATATGGCATCGCTGTTAGAAGAAATTAATATGTACATTGATATTTTTTTTCTATTTTAGTGGCAACCAAGTGCAGTCCATTTATGCGTGCAGTGCTCTCGTAAGTGGTCATTATAAAATGGTTGCCACTCCTCGGGTCGCCTTATATGTAAGACACCCGCACTAAAACCCCCCCGGTGGCCGTCCACAGCGTTTGGTGGAGAATTCCGGGATCTCCAACGGAACACAACCAGAGTCCTCCTGTAGTGTGCGTAAGACAATTACAAGAGCCTGCGACATCACTACACTCCTAACGCGATACCATTCTATCGGGCTCTGCCCTGGGGGGAGCAATTTACGCTCCTCTCAAATCCCCTGGTGATTACAGCGATATGCGAGCACACAAACCGCTGTCCTTCCCGGGGTCGCTTGCTGGATGGTTTGAGCTCCCACTCTTGCCGCCCACAACCCCGAAAGCCCCTTTTAGTCGCCTTTTACGACAGGCAGGGGATACCGTAGCCCTATTCTGGTCCCGGTACTACAGAGACAAATATATAAGACACCCAGCATCCACTTTCTTCCATCAAAACCCAAGAACCGCATTACGGTAGTAATTGGGTCATTTCGTCCTTTTCAAACATTTTTCTTCAACATTTAAGCAAGTGATAATCTATTTCTAAAAGGCACACCTTTGACAAATTGGTGGTGCTTAGGATTCGGACCTAATCGTGAGGATTAAGAGTGAGTTTCCAAACAGACAGAAATCACAGGTTTTACTGTAGGTAATTTTGTTTGAATTAGCTTTATCCATTCATACAGAATACATACATTCCTATACACTTCCATTCTAGATCCGTATATCAGTTCTAATTTGTCACGAAATGGATAGCCTCTTGTACCTAGAAACGTCTCAATCTAGATCTGAATTCGATACCAGTTCGAAACATATCGATACAAGCGAGAAAAGATAAGCGCTGTGAAGACAGATGAAAAAGAATAAAAAAATAATTGTTATTGTGTACATAGAAATCCCAGTCTTGAAATTTTACAATTACAGAGGGTATTTTTTGCTCATTTCGTTTAAACAGGGATTGTACTAAAATATTTGTTTTTTTTTTCATTCACTTCGCTCTAAGTAAAAGTATTTTCTTTTTATCTTTCTATTTCAGATCTTGTTTATTTTTAATGGCTATCTTTTTACAGTTTATAGTTATTAGATTATTGAATCAATTTTTGTGGATCAATTAAATAACCTCCTTCAAAAAAGGAACAACAACTCAATTCCACATTTTTTATAATCAATCTTCAATATTACATAAATTATTAACACATTGAATTTTAATATTAATTTAAATCTTAAAATATTTTTCCTCCAGCGAGAATCCAACCGTTCCAACCAATCCAACCAACCAATCGTTTTCGCTTATCAGTATTCGGTCAGACCGTCAGACAAATGGAAGGTACTTGACGTAAGATTGATCTGAGGACGGATTTCGGTGGAACCTAGATTTCCAGTATTTATATTGTGTATCCTACGATGCCATGTTATCTTTGAATACGTTCCTTAATGAACCCGAAGGATTTGTAGAAAATTACAGTATTTACATAATAAAGACACGTGTAAGGTCCTTTATATCTACAGATATTTCAAATGGCAGACACAAGCAGGTAAAATCTTATTTCTCTATGCAATATTTGACAATATAAATAATAATTTATCAATACTCATTCGCAGGTGAGTATGCGGTCCACCTGATGATACGTAGCTACATGAACATCTGTAATCAACTCCAGATAAGATTAAATTCCTACCCGAACTCGGGCACAGATGCGCTGCTACCCTTTTTTTTTCTCTCGAGGGGAAACCTTCAAAAGGTACCCGACGACGTGGGAGCGACGCCGGGTTATGTGGGATTTTTACCGCACTAAAACCCCCCCAGTGGCCGTCCTCAACGCTTGTTGGAGAACTCCGGGATCTCCGAAGGAACACAACCGGAGCCCTCCAAGCGCGATGCCCCGATCGGGCTCTACCCTGGGTGAGCAGTTTTCGCTTCACCCACACCATGTAGTGTTTACGACGGTATGTAACCACACATACCGCCGTCCTTCCCGGGGTCGCTTGCTGGACGGTTCGAGCTCCCACTCTTGCCGCCCGCAACCCCGGAAGCCCCCTTTTAGTCGCCTCCTACGACAGGCAGGGGATACCGTAGCCCTATTCTAGTCCCGGAACTACAGGGACATGCGCTGCTACCCTAGAGGACTAAGCTGGAACGCCTTTCTCCCTTTCTATACCCTTCAAACCGGAACACAGCAGCGCTTAACAATGCTGTTATTAGGTAGAAATAGGTGTAGTGGTGGTGCCGCCGGAGTCGAATCATAGAGGGTTCTACCACCTTCAAATACGCTGTTTGGCCGATACGCTCTATATTTTAATATATATGAACTCTTATATGAAAAAAAAATTGGAGTCCACCGGATGATAAGTGGATACTGCCCCCATAGACATTTGTACTCAGATATAATTAGAGTTTTGAAGTCGGATATAGAAGGGTTTCTACCACTGAGAAATAAGTTTGAACGTCCTCGTATAAGTATACCTTTACCACACCATAACACAGCAACGCTTCACATTGCTGTTATTACACACATAGGTATAGAAAATATTTAAATAATATATTTTCGTTTTCATACCCAATATAACTTTTAACCTAGGCAAAGTGATGAATAACTTCCATCTATTTATCAAAGCAAAAAGCTCAGCTATTTGTAACCAAAGATCGTTCTAAGGACCAATTTTTCAAATACTCTCCTAGACCTAGACCTAGGCATAAAAATCTACATTTCACTTGTAGAGGATCACAGACCAAAGAATAAATAGATGTGTATTAACTTTTGCTCATACTAGTTTCTACTTGATTTTCTTTCGTTTGGTACCCACCACCACCAAATAATTCTACAGTAATTTTGTTACATTATTTATGTAGGTTGCTTGGAAATTGTGTTTTTTAATAATTAAATAGTAAAAAAGCACCCATGGATTCTGATAAATTTTGTTTCAAAATTAGTTCAGCCTTTTTGTATATTAACAAACATGAAATAAAACGAAAAATTTTTATAATATAGGAGTAGCAAATAAGTTTGCAGTCCAACTGATGGTAAGTCATTACTGCCGCACAAAGACACGACACGACACGTCGAAAAACTTTCTCTCCCTTACCACACCCTTCAAACCGTAACACAGTAGCGCTTATCGTTGCTGTTATTATATAAAAATAGGTATGGTGGTAGTTCCACCGGAGTCGAACCACAAAGGCTTCTACAACCTTCATAGCTGTAATAAGGCAAAAATAGGTGGTGCCAGCATGGCGATAAAGAACCCTTTCTACGCGTTACTAGCTCTGTGGTCGAAAGATATATTGCGGCGGCACTTACAATTTATATTCCGTCTAATGTCACGTCACCTGCGAGGCACGGAATTGACCCACATACGATATTGCCGGTTTGTTAGGGATATGTTGATCAGTTAATAACTGTCACCACTATTGTATGGACCAATTTAAATCAAATAGTATTTCTGTTTTACATATTGGTATCGTTTATATAAGCAGATATAGAAGCTTCCTGTGAAGCTTGTCATATTATGGTAGACATACATACAGACATACAAATATTCCAGTTGGCATACAAGCTATTAAAAACATGTATAAATCGGAATATAATATACGAGTATTTATTATTAATAATTACATGAACATCCGGTTATCCAGCAAAGTGGGCGACAGTAGCCACTTACCATCAGGTGGACTGCGTGCTCGTCTGCTACTCCAATATATTAAAAAAAACTTAATATGTAAAACTTAAAATCCTTTCAATCCCATGGACATCTGTAATCAAACCCAGATAGGATTAGATATTCCTACCGGATGTCGGCCACAGATGCGCCGCTACCCCTAAGGACTAAGCTGGAACGCCTCGGAAAAGTAATACATACAATTTATTCCGTCTAACGTCATGTCACCTGCGAGGCACGGAATTGACCCACATACAATATTGCCGGTTTGTTAGATATATTTTAATCAGTTAATAACTTTAACCATTATTGTGTGGACTAATTTTCAATGCGGTTTTTGCGTTTAACATCAATATGCTTTCATAATCAAGTAAACTATAAATGGCATACATATTTGTAAGCATGCATTTCTGAGGCTAGTGATCATTGACACTCTTCATAATCAACCCATTATTGTCCCACTGCTGGGCACGCGTCTCCTCTCAGTGTATGTCTTATTCTTTTACATGACGAATTTAACATAATATGAGATGTTATTAAATTCGTTTAAATTCAAAAAGTGTGACATCTAGGGTTCATTTTTAAACAATCGGTTTTTATATTATAAATTATATATATATATATATATATATATATATATATATATATATAATAATAATTTATAATATATATATATATATATTTGTAAAAAAGTGTTTTTTACATCCTAGTAACGCTGTTTGGTACACAGAAGATGGCAGTTGGAAAATAATTAATCCATAATAATAATATTTAAAATAAGCTGGAATTAGTATTACGTTTCCCAATTTACGATATTATACCAGGTGCGTTCCACACGGCACTTGTTATGGTTCGCGCGTCAGCCCTGTCATCTACATGCATAATGTGACGCCATTTGCAATCGAAGCCGTTAAGGCGAAACCTCTATATACTTCAGAAGCACCTCGTAACGTCAGGGTCGGAATGTAAATTCAGTGGAACACCGCAATACATTTTTCAAATCCAGTGTGTAATTTAACTGAGGAAGGTGAATAATTTATTTGTTATTTTTTTTTGGATACCGCAATATGAATTAGAAAACAGTGTTATACTTAAGTCTGTATTATATCTGTCTTTCAGTTATCAAACTCGAATACCCATATTGAATAATTAATAGAATAGAATAGAATATTTAAGTCACATCTCTCTACAAGTGTATTTAAAAAAACATAACTATAACTGTTGAGCGGTTTTATGCAAAGCTGTTTAAAAAAGCTAATCAGTTTATTTATAAACATTTTATTTATTCGTATTAAAAGTTTAAAAGTAGCCTTTAAGCATCATAAACTTTACACACAACAAGATCAACATCATCAAATCGACGTTTCGTTTGCTGATGGTGCTCCATTATGCATGTAGATGGCGCGGCTGTTACGCGCGGACCATACTAACAAGTGCAGTGTGGAATATATATTTTTTAAAATTAAAACGAAAATTAAAACGCATTCAATGGAATGCGTTGGAAACTGCACATAACGAGTTTTTCTTTATATTGCTATTATTTATATTGCGTTATATTAAATTTCTTCTGTGTTGTAGAGCTGTTGTATTCCAGTTTGTAGTGTTCGGTAAGGAAGAAACACTTTCGAGGCGTTCCAACATAGTCTTCAGGAGTAACAACGCATCTGCGGCCAATCTCCGGTAGAATTGTGATCTAATCTGAAGTTGGTTACAGGTTTCTGCATGCATTCACTACTTCTATATTATAAAAAATGTGAATAAAAAACTATAACATATCCACAAAATATATAAAGGAACAAAAATAATAACATAGTGAACTTCAAAACAGCTCAGTTGGCATGACATGCCAAGAATTGGGAATAATTGAATAAACTCGTCGTAGCAGACATGACATAACAGGCACTTGTCAGAACATGCGATGTAATACATAATAGCGATAGATATACAAGTCCTAGAATACTTAGCTTTTTTATAATATAGGAGTAGCAGACGAGTATGCAGTCCACCTGATGGTCAATGGCTACTGCCGCCCATGAACATTTGTAATAAACACCAGATAAGATTAAATTCCTTCCTGAGGTCGGCTACAGATGCTCCGCTACCCCTGAGGACTAAGCTGGAACGCCTCGGAATAGTCTGTCTCTCTTACCACACATCTTACATACTTTTTATAGAGGAGGCAAAAAGGGGTTTAGAAAACGGTCGAAAACTTTTCATTTATCGAAACGAAAAATGAAAATAAAACTTCCAAAAAACAAACAATACGTAGAACTAGTTGCGTCAGTTCCCAATAAAATTCTATGCAAATCCGCAAACCGACTCATGCGGATATGAGCGGTGATACGGATTCGAGTCTCGGCTGAGCGACGCCGAAAACAAAAAAATTGTGTGGTTTTATGTACGCAATCCATGGTTTTATGTATGTAAGAACTATTCATGCAAGGGATTTAAGCTTTATATTTTTATAATGTAGCAGCAAACGTAGCCCACATGCAAACATTATACCACCTGATGGAAAGTGAATAATTTCCAAGTACATCTGTATCAACCTCTGATAAGATTAGTTTCCTATCTGAGGTTGATACACGTGTTATTACCCCTGAGCGCTAAGTTAAAGTACCTTAGATAAGTAGGTATATCTTCGTTTCCTTTAAACCAGAGCATAGCACCGCTTAACACTGCCATTATTAGGTGGAAATAGGTATGGAGGTGGAGCCTTTGGAGTTGAACCACAAAGGATTAAGCCTCCTTTAAATTAATCTATTAGAAAATGGAAACACTAAACATAACAAACGTGAAAATTTGGTGGTACGGAACCCTCCATAAGCACGTTCGACTCTTATTTGGCCATTTTTATATCCCGCTGCCCCGCAGTCCCACACCTGGGACTTTTGAAGGTGGTAGAACCCTTTGTGGTTCGACTCCGGCGGCACCACCGCCACACCTATTTCTACCTAATAACTGCAGTGTTAGGTGCTGCTGTGTTCCGGTTTGAAGGGTGTGGTAAGGGAGAAAGACTTTTCTGAGGCATTCCAGCTTAGTCCTCAGGGGTAGCGGCGCATCTGTGGCCGACCTCAGGTAGGAACATCTAATCCTATCTGGGGTTTATTACAGATGTCCATGGGCGGCAGTAGCCACTTACCATCAGGTGGACTGCATGCTCGTCTGCTACTCTTATATTATAATAAAAAAAATTAAAAAAAAAAACTTTGAAGCGTAAAACTAAGTGTGTGAAGCGCCTTAGTCACCAAGGTCTTCAGGTAGGAATCTAATGTTATCTGGGTAATCACAGATATCTAGCATCGTGGCGGTAGCCTCTCACTAACAGGTGGACTTCATGCACGTCTGCCACTCCTATATTAAGAAAAAACTACTTAATTAGAAGTTGCAAGACTTGAAACTTTTTTCGTGATTTTATAGGTAATATGATGATATAATACGGCCAAATAAAATAAAACCTAACCAATAATGGGTTTGTTGCAAAAAAGTTAACACAATATAGATTCAGGTTTATCGTGACCTACAAGGCGTAAAGGTCTCGTTAACCCAGTAAAATGCTGCAATGCGTTACGTCCAAATAAACATAATATATAATATAGAACAGATACAATTTACATATTAATTTATTCATTTTAGAACACAAAGCGAGTATTTTAAAGAAGTAAGAAACTAGTGCAGTGCAACTGTAAGTGGTCATTGCCGAGTCAATGTCCGTTATTAATAATCAATCTATCAAATCAAAATCAAATCAAATCAATTTTTTTTATTCAAAATAGGTTCTTTACAGATCACTTTTTGAATGTCAAAGCAACTACCACCACTTCACAAGGTGTCTCGTTATGGAGAAGAAGTTCGTTCGTTATCGATCAGAAATTGTCAAATTTTCATTTTTGTTAGGCAAAGAATGACAAGTAGAGACTAAATTTATTTTATAACAATAATTAGGGCTGAAATTTCACATTTAAAAGATAGCATAGTTAGTTATTTTTATTTTTTTACCACGCTTTTATTAGCTTCGCCTATATGTATGTATGAGTCTGGGTATGTAACGGAATTTTTGAACTCGACTTTTACCCACTTTGAACGGTTAGATTAATTCAAAAATTTGATGAATTATCAAGGATGATCATATAAAATTTTAATAGTTTTGTCCCAGGATCATCACAATTATAAATTTGCCTTGTACGATTTTAGCGTGTTTTTCTATTAATTTTTAAACTATAATATTATATTAAACAGTTTTCATTGCTGCGGTCTTGTTCGCTACTGTACAAAAGCATACATATCATTATGTATTAAATTTACCTGCACGGAATTTTAGACGCAAAGATAATTTTACTAGCACAATAATTTCGTTTCATGCCACACTACCTCATTTGGTTAAACATAAAGGATGCGTTGCTTTGACGCGGTAACAAGGTGTTTAAATTTCATGAGAAGCCGACATAAATGGAACGCATTCTTAAATATAGGACACTGGGAATGTTAATGATGGTTAATGACCTTATTTTTACAGCGGAGAGTAATGGTTTTCGAGTGTATGTTTGTTTGTGTGTGTGTGTGTATGTGTTTGTTTGTGTATATGTGTGTATGATGTACGTATGCATTAATGTATGTCACATTTTTGGGCATGCCTTTCATCCCCAACGACTTGACGGATTTCAACATATGAAATGTCATTGGATTCATATATGTTGAAGATATTATTTTTTTATTTTCATTTTTATGAAACGACAGCCTATATGTCATGAAAATTGTATAATATAATGTACTTATGGGTTTAGTTGATTTAAAGCTTATTTTTCTTTCAGAGCATTGAAATAAAATCTCGTCTTAAAAATATATTATTTACTATTATTTTTATAAAACAGTGCTGGCTGCTGAAGTTTTGTTCGCTACTCTACAAAAATATATGTACATAATATGATAATACTTACCTGCATGGAATTTTAGACGCAAGGATAATTCTACTAACGCAATAATTTCGTTTCATGCTACACTACCTCATTTGGTTAAACATAAAGGATACGTTGCTTTGACGCGGTAACAAGGTGTTTAAATTTCATGAGAAGCATTCTTAAGTATAGGACACTGGAAATGTTAATGATGGTTAACCTTATTTTTACTGCGGAGAGTAATGTTTTTCAAGTGTAGGTTTGTGTGTGTGTGTATGAGTGTTTGTATGTTTGTTTATGTTTATGTTTATGTATGTATGATGTACGTACGTATGCATGTATGTATGTTTGTATGTCACTATCTTGGCATGCCTTGCAGCCTGGAGGGGTTGACGGATTTCAACATAATCTATGAAAAGTCGTTGGATTCATATAATTATGTTGGAGATATATTATTATATTTTATGCAGTTGAATTTCTATGCAGCGACAGACTTTATATCACGAACATCGTGTAATGTAATGTATTTATGGGTTTAGTTTCATTTAAAGTATTTTCTTATTTTCTGAGCATTTAACTAAAAGCTTGTCTTAAAAACATATTTTTCATTAAAACAGTGTTGAGGTATTGTTGGCTAGTCTACAAAGACATATGTACATAATATGATAATACTTACCTGCATGGAATTTTAGACGCAAAGATAATTTTACTAGCACAATAATTTCGTTTCATGCTACACTACCTCATTTGGTTAAACATAAAGGATGCGTTGCTTTGACGCGGTAACAAGGTGTTTAAATGTCATGAGAAGCTGACATAAATGGGACGCATTCTTAAATATAGGACACTGGGAACATAGCTTGATATGTTAATGATGGATAACCTTATTTTTAATATGTAATGTTTTTGAACGTATGTATTTGTTTGTGTGTGTGTGTGTGTGTGTGTGTGTGTGTGTGTGTGTGTGCATGCATGCTTGTGTACGTGCGTACGTGCGAGTGTGTGTGAACTCGAACCCGAACTCGAACTCGAACCCGACCTATTTCACTATATAAATAAGTGTTGCGAATGTTACACCTTAGTCCTCAGAGCTTCCAACGCATGCATGGAAAGACTCTGGAAGAACTTAAATTACTTAAATGTTATTTAAGATTGTCTACGACTGGTGATCAAGGCGGCAGTGACTACTTTTCATAAGGTAGACTGCATCTTCATTCAATACTTGTTCATAAGGATATCATACAAACCTAATCTTTTCGTTTATAACGAATTTATGATTAACTTTTTAAATACTTATTCAAGTACTTGAATAAGTATTTCAGAAGGAGTTCATTGAATGAAGTGAACGAATCGAATTTCATTCCATTCACCACTTCATTCACTCAATGGAACGCGAAGAGCACACGTTCTCAAAGTGTTGGAGATGCAAGAAGTAAATACGAGATATTTGTCGTGTAAACACGCTTTGAACTATATTTCTCGTCAACTGTCTCGGGAGGGTGACCATGTGTTTCGGGTTATGGGGACAGTCCCAATTCATATTTTGTAAACCTATTTTCAAAATACATTATGAAAAATGAATACAATGGTTCACACATGGATGAAGTTCCATCCACAACAACTGGATTCGTGGCGATCCCCTACGGTATGCACAGATGTTCTTGCTGCAAACGTTTAAGATGTAGAATGAACTTCCTCCTAAGTTATTTTCGGAGCGCTATGACATGAAACTCTCCAAGAAGTGTATAAGAACTTTTCTCTTAAGCTGGCAATGCGTTGCGAGTTTCCTGGTGTTACAAATATCAATAGGCGACTATAATTACTGTGTTCTGATTTGATGGTGTGGTACGGGAGCCATACTTTTCCGAGGTGTTCTAACTTAGGCCCTGAGCATGCAGTCCATCTGATGGCTAGTCGTCACTGCCACCCATAGACATTAGCAACCAACACCGTACAGAACGGTCTTCCTATCTGAAGCTGGTCACAAATGCGTTGCGAACTATATATATATTTTTTTTTATAATATAAGAGTAGCAGACGAGCATGCAGTCCACGTGATGGTAAGTGGCTACTGCCGCCCATGGACATCTGTAGCCAACCCCAGACAGGATTACATATTCCTACCTGAGGTCGGCCACAGATGCGCCGCTACCCCTGAGGACTAAGCTGGAATGCCTCAGAAAAGTCTTTCTCCCTTACCACACTCTTCAAACCGGAACACAGCAGCACCTAACACTGCAGTTATTAGGTAGAAATAGGTGTGGCGGTGGTGCCGCCGGAGTTCGAATAATGGTCGCCTCATATATAATTTTGACGACCCGCGTGGCGGCGCGGTCACCATACCGGTCTGACGCGCAAAGGGTCCCGTGTTCGATCCCCGGCCAGACATATATCTAAATGATGAAGGTCTGGGTGTTTGTGTATTTGTCTATGTGTGTGTCAATAGCACCCACGACACAATTCTAGTGTGGGGCTGTGAGTGTAGAAAGTGTTAATCCGACATCCGACACATTTCACCGAAACGTAAGAGCTGCTTCTTTATAAATAAGTGAGCAAGCTTAACACCTGAGAAACTTGAGCATAAGCCTCTTAATTTATTTCAGAAAGAGCGTTTCATTGAATGAGCATGACTTCTTACCATTCATTCGAGTGAAGTGGACACATGGTCACAAAAGGTTGGAGATGCAAAAATTGAATACGATATTTGTCGAGTGAATACTCTTTGAACCATATTTCAATCAACTGTCGTCGGAGGGTGGATACGTGATTTTCTTAAAGGGGATAGTCTCCATCGTTATAAGCGTTTTACTCGTATAACTGCAATTTGCAAGGGCCCCCACAGGCAAGATAAATTTGATTTTTACCCGACTGCTTCAGAACGAGAATAATGTTTTATTTGAGTATATGTATGTATGTATTTTTTTTATTAGTAGCAGACGAGCATGCAGTCCACCTGATGGTAAGAGGCTACTGCCGCATGGACATCTGTAATTAACCCCAGATAGGATAAGATATTCCTACCTGAGGTCGGCCACAGATGCGCCGCTACCCCTGAGGACTAATCACTAAGCTGGAACGGCTCGGAAAAGTATGTCTCCCTTACCACGCCCTTCAAAACGGAACACAGCAGCGCCTAACACTGCTGTTATTAGGCAGAAATAGGTGTGGCGGTGGTGCCACAGGGTTCTGCCACCTTCAATGTGCATGTGTGTATGTCTTGTCCGTGGGCATGTCCTTGGCAGTTCAAACGTCTTAACGGATTTTAACATATGAAGTTCCTTCAGATTCTCCTAAGTTGTGTGAGTGACATAGATTTGTTACCTCTCTTTTAAGTTAATTATTTCTGTATAGTTTATGATCATATGACAAAATTCTTTAGCCCCGTTGGAAGCCTTTAGGCAATCTGGTTCCCAGTGGCATATATATTGTTCGCAGCACAACAATACTACACAGCATTGCGTAATAGCGCCCCTGTCGAAAAAAATGCCATATCGCATTCACGTAGGCCGTTAAATCTTTTGTCCTGTAGCAATCACCATGAAAAATCCATTAGTTTTACGTTCACATACGTGTAACGAATCAAGTGGGTATTGTTACGGTAGGTACAATGGGAGTATCAAAAGCATAGTGTATCATATGTGAAGTGCATATGCATGTTGTGGTCAAGCCTTTATTGTTCTATTAGTGAGCATAGATTTCCTGTCTGCGTGGAAGGATTTAGGCCGTATACTACCGCACTAATAATGAATTAGTGAACATCACACGCAAAGGCGTTCTCAAAGGAGAAGTCTAAAAAGAAAGTGAGTCGATTTAAAATTTAAATTTACAATATGATGGCCCTTACAAAGTTCAAAATAAATTTAAAAAATACAAATTCTTCGTCTATGACATATACGTATCTCATGAGGAAGATATAATTAAAAATATATGAATAAATACTAGGGAAAAGTATATAGAACTTTTTACAAAATTATATAAATATATTTACCATTAAATCGCCATGTTTAGCAGCAACTACCTGAAAATAAATAAACATAACTCAATACAAATTATAATGAAATTTTACTAATTCCACATTTTTTTTTTTTTTTTAAATAAATAAAAATTTATTCAAGAAATGCTTATAACTAGGTATTACAAAACATCGTTAATACTAAACATTTCTTTGTATATTTTCTATTTATGCAGTGATTGGTGCCATCCTAGTAAGCATTTAAAAATGCCTGTAGCAGGAGGCTCCAAATTAAAATAAAAGTTAATTAACCAAACGTAACAGACACTTGGTTAATTAACGTTTTCTTGTTACACAATTGTTATCATTATACTTTAAATTTTTTTTTGAAAAGTATTGACTGAAGTTTGGCATATATTTTAAAACAACTTATTACTAATTAGCAGTAAGACATGGATGACGCTATTCTTATATTGTATTGACATATAGATAAATGTCTACGGCAATAATTCCCGTTATCAATAAATAACTAATCTATACAATGTTTTGCCTACCAAAGGAATTTGAAAATTTACCAGGCAAATTTCGATTTTCGGTCAATCAATTATCAATTGTCGTCAATCCCGTTAAGTGTCAAGTAGATTTCCCTTAAAATAAAAGAAATCGTCCCAAAGGTCAGTAATTGCTAAAACGATCCCAAATTATTCATGAATACCCCGACCTTTAGAACCTGAACTCTATGAAAATACCCCAAAAGTAATTTGAACCTTTTTCCTACGAAAATACTCCAATTCAAACATTTTTGGACCTAAAAAGCTTCCTTTATATTAACATTTCAGATAATAGAAAGATCTAGTATTTTTAGATGAAAAACTTTATTAAATAATTTTAAAATTGTAATTTTTTTGTGGGTGAGGGAGTAGTGACTATACCGGTCTGACGTGTGGAAGGTTCCTGGTTCCATTACCGGATAGACAAATATCTAAATGATGAATTTAGATTTCTGTTCCACGTCTGGGTGTTATGTCGCTGTAGTCCCGGGAATATAAAAGGGCTACGGTATCCCCTGCCTGTCGTAAGAGGCGACTAAAAGGGGGCTTCCGGGGTTGCAGGCGGCAAGAGTGGGAGCTCGAACCGTCCAGCAAGCGACCCCGGGAAGGACGGCGGTATAACACTACATGGTGTGAGTGGAGCGAAAACTGCTGCCCGATTGGGGCATCGCGCTTTGAGGACTCCGGTTGTGTTCCGTCGGACATCCCGGAGTTCTCCAACAAGCGTTGAGGACGGCCATCGGGGAGGGAGGGGGGGTGTTTAGTGGGGTAAAATACTCACATAATCCGACGTCACTCCCACGTCGTCGGGTACCTTTTGAAGGTTGCCCCCTCGTAAACAAAAAAAAGGTCTGGGTGTTCGCTATGTGTGTGTCCATGGCACCTTCTATACAGGGAATCCTATTGTGGGACTAGGAGGACTATGTGTGTAGGAGGCATCTTTTTAAATAGTATATTTTATGAGATTTAGTAGCAAACGAGCATAGTGGACGTATGGTGGTAAAAAGGCAATAGTACTCAGATTCAACTCAAAACGGAATTGGAGTATACTGTACCCTTACCATGAGTTTTCAAAACATCCCACAATTTTACGTTACGTTTACTCAATCCATTATGCTGTTCCGTTTGCTTAGTAGACTGAGTAAACGTAACAATAACTAAGTGCTCAAGTCTTTTGTCTACCTCACATGTTCGCAAAAAAGAGAGACAAAACATAAAGCGCCATTTTGTCAATTTAGACATTTAATGTTACGTTACTGACACTATAGTTCCGATACAATCCGCTAGGGGCGCTTATTGGAAATTGTAGGGGCAAATACGTAAACAAATACCAAAACAGTCATATTTGTCAAAACGTAAAAACTCATGGTAAGGGTACTGGACACAGTTGTGTTACTAATCTTGTGGACTGAGTTGAAACCACGTGTATCCAATACCAAAACCAAAACCTTCAAACCAAAACACATTATTGATTTAAGGTATAATTGTGGAGCCACCACAAATGAAAAATAAATTTTTCATCATCATCATCGTATACATTGGCAAAATGGATGTAATTTAAGTTAAAGTCAATCACAAATGTATTACTATACTTAGTACTATGTTGGAATGCCTCAGATAAGCCTCACCTTCTTTTAAACCAAAATTCCTAAGACCTTAAATAAAACAAACCCCTAAGATTTACCAGTCTTCCACAACACAGCCGTATTTTATTACCATAAAGCAAACATAACTACGGACCCAACAGCAAAAATGGCAGTAAAAATTCAAAATATATCCCCATATATCCATGCTTTACATTCTTGTTCGCAAGAAATACGCTTTTAAGAAAGCGCCATCCAAAAAACCCAAGAATTGAGAGGCGGGTCGTTGAATGACACGTAAAGTTTACACTCTGAACTGTAAAGTAAAAATGGCGGTCGTTTCGACACGATCATGAAACGTGCAGACGCGTCGAAACATGTTGACTTCACTCTAAAGGGCTTCTTCGTTGGTACGACACCGGCACGGCATCGGCAACGACATCAGTGGAATCGTGAAATTTTAGAGCACGGTGTCTGACTGGCTAGACTCGACACCAGCTGTCGTTGGCGGCAACGGCATGTAGATGTCGTGTCGGCATCTTTATATGTGTTGTGTATAGTCCGCGTAAAACTGCTAGTCCGCGCTGAATATAGAAATGAATCGCGTTGCCATAGCAAATTGTATGACTACATCTGCTCGCAACAAGTTCAGAGCGGACTAGCAATTTGGCGGGAACTATACATACATGAGAATACTAGTTACCATAACACAGAACACTTTATCCTTCACTTGTTGTGTCGATCTAAGTGTAAGTGTAAATTACTGCCATTGTCGTGCTGTCGATGGCATATTATGTCGTCCAAATGAAAGAGAGCCTTATGAAAGAAGCGTAGACTTTGTGTATCAGGAGTGTAAATGTCCTTTTGGAATTGAACGGATAAAGCGATAAAACGATAAAGAAAAAGCTAGAAAATCTTATGAAAATAATAAAGTTGCTGCTAAGCTTTAGTCGCACTAAAGCTGTACTAAAATAAAAAGGATAGAATCGTAATTCATCATTCAGATATCTGTCTGACCCGGAATCGAACCTGGAACCCACTCCATGTCAAACTATAGTGACCACTCTACCACCCGGTTCGTCGTGTGTATGTATCATCTCGTTACATCAACACGACATAGAATAATAAAACTACAAACGCAACCTCATTCGTAAAAGTACCTTTATATTCTGTACATAAACGTGTTTATGTAGGCAGTAACTAATCGGAAATTCAACGCTGCGCTCTGTTTCTTCCCTGATCTATGGTTCTCGCGTTACGGCCTACGTACCATAAAACATTCATTGGATCACTACGAGGGCTGCATTAAGATCTGCTACGTATTGTTTATAGCATCTGGTGTAGCTTTTTATATGGTACACGCAAACGATGCAGCTCGACTAATGTTGAAAGGTTATTTGCGCATAGACACATATGTACCTGACCTCAAATAAATCTTCATGTTGATGGGTCGTAAATACGTTGCTGCGTAAATACTAAGTTCGAACGCCTAATATTATACACTAATATTCATACCACTTTCAAGTTTTCACCACTTTCACCCAAGTAGTGATTGTTTTTCTATAAAATACTAGCTGACCCGGCAAACGTTGTTGTGCCATATAAATAAAAAAATGTTAAGGGTGAGCAACCCTTATCACTCTGGGGTTTGAAAAATAGATAGTAGCCGATTCTCAGACCTACTGAATATGCATATAGAATTCGGTGAAAATCGGTAAAGCCGTTTCGGAGGAGTACGGTAACTAACACTGTGACACGAGAATTTTATATATACTCGTAAGATAAGAGTAGCAAACAATTCCATCTGATGGTAAGTGGCTACCGCCGCCTCTGGACATCTGTAATCAACCCTAGATGAGATACCTATCTGAGGCGCTGATGACTAATCGGATTTGAGCCGACATCTCTGCTGAAAATTTCCTATCTTTGAAGAATAAGGGACTGCCTCGCTGCCCACCAACAGTAGACTTAGTATATGTCTTTCTTTTCGTGTCATGGATACCAGAGATGTGACAGCGGCACCATTCCATACCTATTCAAATCTTCCAAGTTTAATGTAAAGCTACTGAGTTATGGTTTGAAAAATCTGCTGACACAAAGAGAAGTAAGAATTAACGGAGTGTTTTCTTCCGCCTGCGAACGCAGACGTGAATAAGTTTTTGGTTTTGAAAAACGCGCAGGCGTAAAATACAAAAATGTAAATACTGAAACAAACAGAAAGGAGATCATTAAAGATGATGGCCAAACAACTTTGCGTAAGATAATAAGAGGGAATTTCATACGGCCGTGGTTCATAGCTGTAATGTTGCTACAATTATTCAAAAGCAACGCTTCGGTACAAGTTAGTACAAATATTTAACTGTTAAAAGAATCTGTGCCAAAGCGTAGCGCATGACGGCTGATCGGATTTGTGACGACAGCTCTGGGAATCCTATCTCTGAAGGCTTTATCGAGTCTCTCTACATTTTTTGCACGGATTTAGACCTTAGCCTGTCATAAGGAGAGCCGGTCAGTTTTTAGGATGGAGCGGATAAAACTCGTATTTTTGTAAATTTTACAAACTGGACTTGACTTAAAATTCACAAAAGATTTCTATTCCATTGGTGACTATTCGACTATACCTCTACCAATTTCTTCATAATAACAGCAGTGAAGCAGTTCTGAGTTTTGGTGAAAGGGAGTGGACGCCTGACGACTCGCGTGGCGGAGCGGTCACCATACCGGTCTGACGCGCAGAGGGTCCCGGAGTCGATCCCCGGCCAGACAGATTTCTAAATGATGAATTTAGGTTATGTTTCTGTGTCTGGGTGTTTGTGTATTTGTTCCATAGCACCCACGATACAAGGAATCCTAGTGTGGGGCTGAGAGTGTAGAAAGCGTTTTTTTTCTGGTGGACTACAAGTTTACCACTTGTAACTTATAAAATCTACGCCATATTTGAAGAGCATGATTGCTTCCCAGTACCCATGGGAAAAGTTGCTCATAGTCATGAGCAACTTTTCCCAGCAGTGGGATAATGTATGTTAAACATCAAAAGAATCCAGAGGCGAGATACGAATGGAAAATTAAAAACGCCGCGGGTATCGCGATTCGCAAATTGCAGGATAAAGCCGGGAGAGCGTTCCTACAGGGACCGCCGAACTGTTGAACACTATGGGTGGTGGAACACATTGTGCTAAAACCGCTTTTTGTAAGTAATACAAGTGTATTATATTGAAAATGCGTGCTACATAAAATGTTTTTTTTATTAATAGTGAGTAATAAAATATTAGTATTTTAATATTGCGTATGAGATAGAATATAGAGATCGATTAAGAAAGATTCGACTGTGGTTATTGTACCTCTGTCCCACGGAACTTTTCTCCAATTGAGGAAGGTTTAGGTCACAATCCACTACGAGGGTCAAGTGCTGGTTGACCAAAGATATTCAACTATAGCACGGTAGTTATAGACCAGACGCGGATAGAAAAAGGATAAGTGTCATCCGTGAGGTACCATTACTTTGTTACCAATTGGTAATATTTTTTCTGATATACCTATATGTCAAACAGCAATCAGTTTCAGTTTCAATTTGAAGCGGGATGAATGTTTATGTATAAAAAACCTGTTATATCCGCTCGATAGTTTTTGTTTCCTGTTTGGCTCAATAGCCTTTATTAAATTAGTGCAGTCTATCGCTCATAAAAAAATTAAGAAAAACGTGGAGGTTTTCCCAAGATTTATTTAACGCATATTTACTGGTAACATTTAGATTTCAGTCCATACATTACAAAGGAGGTATGGGGCGGAACGTCCCTCGGGATTACGGCTCGGCCCTTTGCCTTTCCGGGTGAATAAACCTCTTTCGGTTTATATTTTAAATATTCAGGTGTACGTAAGAAATATTCTTGGTAACGGTTAAATTACCCGACGCTAAAATATTTAATTGTTGAGGACATTTCATGTTTAATTTACGTGTTATGCTTTAAAGTACCTTTAAGCCCTTTGTGCTCCTTACGGCACCATCGGTATATTTCTATCTAAATTTGTGTCAAGCGGTGTTGTATTTTGGTTACAAAGAAGATATGCTTTTTTGTAACGCAGAGATGAAACAAGCATGCCGTCCAATTGATGGTAAGTAGCCGCTGCCGCCCATAGACATCTGTAATCAACTCGAAATAAGATAGAGCCATGCCTGAAGCACATCTCCCTTATCACATTCAAACCAAAACACAGCAGCACTTGAAACTGCTGTTATAAGGCAGACATGATAAACATGGGGTGGTGCTCTAATAACGGCTAACTTACCTATGAGGCGACCACCTTAGTGGCACCACAGATGTGGCAACGCTGCCCTTGTAACTACAACTACAACCGGGACCGAAATAGGGCTACGGTATCCCCTGCCTGTCGTAAGAGGCGAATAAAAGGGGGCTTCCGGGGTTGCGGGCGGCAAGAGTGGGAGCTCGAACCGCCCGGCCAGCGGCCCCGGGAAGGACGGCGGTATGTTTGGTCGCATACCGTCGCACGCACCAGACCGTGTGGTAAGCGCCAAGCTCACTTGGGCGGAGCCCGACGGGGCAACGCGCTAAGAGGACTCCGGTTGCGTTCCTTTAGAGATCCCGGAGCCCTCTACGCAGCGCCGAGGACGGCCACCGGGGTGTTTTAGTAGAACACTTGAGTAGAATCTCTGTTCTACCTGTAGTTGTATAGTTGTAGGCGGCAGCGGCCATTTACAATCACAGTATATACTCGTACCTAACCTACCTATAAAAATACAAAACATCGAGAATTACGTTAATAAAAAAGGATACCTAATTAAAAATGAAGGTTTAACCTACTTATTAAAAAAAGGCGAGAGTTACCTACTCGTACGTTAAACAAAGAGGTAAAACGACAAATTAAAAATTAAGGTTCCTAATACTATAGACACATTTTGGCTCAAATACTTGTACCAATGTTTGTCAGTCAAACATTGGGTGGGAAGGAATTGAATCGTACCCATGTCAATATTGTCAGTGTCGTGTCAATATTACCAGTGTTGATAACGATTGAAAGGTTATTACTGAATGGTTAGCTATCAGTTGTTTGTTATTTTTCTTGTACTTTGTAGGCATGGAGCAACATAGTTTTTCTTGTGCCGTGTTACCAGGGTTCCGTAATGGTAATAACAAGACCCTATTACATACAAAGCTTCCCATATCCGTCTGTCACAGGGCTTTATCTCTTAAAGCGTAATCTATAAACACTTTAAATTTTCACAATTTATTTTGATGAAATTTAATTGTACTTCTATAGCATAATACTGTGCATAAAAATAGAAAATTTGGTTTTACGGAACCATCTTGACCTTACTAACATTATAAATCCGAAAGTAACTCTGTCTGTCTGTCTGTCTGGTTGTCTCTTGTTCACGCCCAAACCACTGAACCGATTTTAAACAAACAAACGAAATTTTGTACAAAGATAGTCTGAGACACGAGAAAGGACATAGGATAAATTTCATCCCGGTAATCCCACGGGAACTAGGGATGGCGATCTAAGATCGATTAATCGGAGAATCGATCTTTTGGACCCAAAACATCGATTATTTTAATCGATATTAGTAAGGATTAAATCGTAAACTATGCATTTGATCAAGTGATAATCTTTAGCAAAGTTGAAGGTACGAATTTTCAATTTTATGTATGTTAGTATGTTATATTATTTTCTTTTAAACGCGGGCGAAGCCGCGGGCAAAAACTAGTTTCATATAATAAAAGCAAAAGGTAGCCATAAAATAATGGATCAAAAATTCTAAGAAAAGTCTCTTATAAAACAACCTTATACATAACAATAGACAATTCATAAAAATAACAAAAAACAGTCATATAATGTAACCATCAAAATATTTTTCAAGTACAAAAAAACAAAGTTATAACTAGATAGGCCTGAATTTCAGTCGTTTGTTAGTGTAAATGTCCCCGGGAATATAGGTCGTTGCAAACTTAGGTAGGTGTGAGGTTAAAAATATTTACGAGTTTTCAGTGGAGCGTCGTTAGAGACTTTTTGTGAAAATAACGTAGCTTCCATAATAGAAGAGTATTTTTTTTAATATAGGAGTAGCAGACGAGCATGCAGTCCACGTGATGGTAAGTGGCTACTGCCGCCCATGGACATCTGTAACGAACCCCAGATAGGATTAGATATTCCTACCTGAGGTCGGCCACAGATGCGCCGCTACCCCTGAGGACTAAGCTGGAACGCCTCGGAAAAGTATATCTCCCGTACCTCACCCTACAAACCAAAACACAGCAGCGCTTAGCACTTCTGTTATCAGACAGACATAGGTGTAGCGGTGATGCCGCCGGAGTCGCATCACAGAAGGTTATAACACCTTGAAAAATATAATGAAATCAGATTTATAATAAAGTATAATTAGGTACCCGAGCATTAGGTACAATGTTATCATTAGGTATATATCATGGTACCCACAACACAAGGAATCCTATGAAAAGATAGCGTGTTTTCCATGGTACATTTAATTTTAATATTAATAACTAACAAACAAGATGTATGCATTAATACAAGCCATCTATTCTCATAACATAAAAGACAATGAAAGACAAGTATCATAACGCAATATGTGGTAAAACAAAAGTATCGGGCCGTACCCCGCGGGTGATGTGGCGGTGTCTTCGAGTTTCATATCGCGAGGAATAAAGTTGTGTTGAATTACATCAGGTGACACACACTGCTTGCCAGAACGAAGAAGATATTTGTCATTAAGAATACACTTTATATTTAATCGAAATACATTATGATAAATTTCGTTGAATATACTAACTCATTAGCTAACTGAACTTATGCTAAATAATGTCTTACTCATCCTCAACCAATTACTGACCCACAGCTGAGCACGGGTCTCCTCTCAGAACGAGAATGAGTAAGGCATAGTCTACCGCGCTGGCCCAATTTGTATAAATAGAATTCACATACATTTGAGAAGTATTTTTAAGATCGCAGATATGCAGGAAACCTCACGATGTTTTTCTTCACTGTTAAAGCAAGTGATTATTGATTTGTAATAAATGTCTTCTTAATATAACTGATGTTTAGTAACAAGTGTACATTAAAATAGAGAAAACATCATCATAATACCATTTATAGGTTCCATTTTATCGAGTAGTCAGCCGGCTTCAGTGAAACGATAATTGACAGTTAAATAATTGATTATGTTTTGACGGTTGTGTCCTAATTTAATTGTTCAATACTTAGATAATAAAAACACACAACAAATATCATAACGCGATATGTGGTAAAACAAAAGTATCGGGCCGTACCCCGCGGGTGACGTGGCGGTGTCTTCGAGTTTTATATCGAGAAGAATAAAGTTATGTCGAATTACATCAGGCGACACACGGGTTACAAGAATGGAAAAAATAATTATTGTAGTGATATACACTTATATAGTAAATACAAAATCTTAAATTTGAGAAATAGTGTTATGTAATTCCACTTCCTTGCAATATACTAACTTATTCACTAACTCAAATTATATCAATAATTATCAATTTATGAGAATGTATCATTCACCTCTCAGAATGAGAAGGATTGGGCCATAGTCCACCGCGCGGGTCAATTGCGTGTCAATAGAGTTCACATACCTTAGATAACTTTTTTTAAGATCTCTCAGGTATGCAGAGCTCACTCCTCACGATGTTCCCCTTCGCCGTTAAATCAAGTGTCGATTAATTTGTAATAACTGTAATATAAGTGTAATTAAGAAGTTGACTAACAAGCTCACTGTAAAATAGAGTAAACAACTTAATAACATTTAGGTTCCATTATATCGAGTAATCAGCGGGCTTCAGTAAAATACTAATTGACAGTTAAATAATTGATTATGTTTTGACGGTTGTGTCCTAATTTAATGGTTCAATACTTAGATAATAAAAACACACAACAAGTATCATAACGCGATATGTGGTAAAAGAAAAGTATCGGGCCGTACCCCGCGGGTGATGTGGAGGTGTCTTCGAGTTTCATATCGCGAGGAATAAAGTTGTGTCAAATTAATCAGACGAAACAAGGCTTGACAGAATGGAGAACATATTTGTCTTGGTAGAACGGAGAACATTATTATCAGAGAAGTATTCACTTCGTGCCTGCAATGAGAAGGATTAGGTTAGGTTAGGTTAGGTTAGTGCCTATCGATAGACTTCACAAACCTTTGAGATCTTTTTAAGATCTCTCATTTGTGCAGGTAACTTCATGATGATTTCCTTCGCCGTGTAAGCAAGTGAAAATTAATTTCTAATAAATGGCTTTAATATTAATGTAAATTTCAAGTTTAATCTCTACAAAATATAGAAAACAACTTATAATCCTAAAATTTAGATTCCATTATATCGAGTACTCAGCGGGCTTCAGTTAAACACTAATTGACAGTTAAATAATAGATTATGTTTTGACGGTTGAGTACTAAATTAATTGACTCAATATTTATATAATAAAACACAGTATGAAAGACACGTATCATAACGCGATATGTGGTAGGTAAAACAAAAGTATCGCGCCGTACCCCGCGGGTGATGTGGCGGTATCTTCGAGTTTCATATCGCGAGGAATAAAGTTGTGTCGAATTACATCAGGCGTTACACACACGGGTTGGTAGAACGGGGAACCGACAGACATGTTTAGATACTGATAAATTTCTCTGCGGAGAAAATTTTTAATTCATTTACTTGAAATGCATGAAATGTATTTATGTAGTCAATTAATGAAACGATTGAAAATTTACCGATGGGGAGTAATGTTTTTAAAGCGTACGTATTTCTCTTTAGCGCGCTCTACAGCTCAAGCGCCTCAATAGATTTTAACACACATATGAGGTGTCTAAAATGTTTGCTCATAATAAAAAAAAAATAGTTTCGTTAAATATTTGATATTCATTAACATTTGCGATAAAACGTTGATTAGTATGACAAAAGCAGAATTACCTGTATTATTTGCATAGTTTTCATTAACGTGAAAAAGCGTCGTACCATAATATTTAGTTAAATAGTAATAAAATAAAATTATTGCTTGGACAATAATTTCCAAATATTAAATATTTTTTTCCTTTCATATCAAATAAGTGAAGAAGATTCTACCATACTCCACATCCGACCAAGCCGTGTGTCGCGCATAAATCGTTCTTATGAGAAAAAGTTCGCTACGAAAACCTTTTTACTGGGGGCCTCATTTGTTTTTCTTTTTGCCAACTTTCGTATAAAATAAGTGCGGAGTGCGCGTTCGAAATTTTTTCCGCTTTGTCGAAAGATTTCATGCTTCTGCGTCATGAGTGACGTGGTGAGGCGTGTAAATGTACTACTTGAGAGCTTTAGGTACGTGTTTCATTGAGCACGAGTATCTATAAGCTAGAAATAATTGATCACTTGAAATGAAATTAAACGCGCGAGAGTTCGTTGAAACAGTTTTAAAGATGTATCTATGAAGACTACCAATTCGCAATCGGTCAGCGCGATGGATTATGGTTTCAAACTTTCTTACTTTGAGAGGAGACCGGTGCCCACAAGGTGGATAGTAATGGATTGACCATGACGACGACTTCGAAAGGGCGATTAAATAAAATCAGGCAAGTACGTGTCGAACTCGCACACGAACACTCCAGTAGAACCATAGATATTTTATCCCTTTGAAAACGGAACCTTACAAAAGATTTTGAAAACCAAAGTCGGATGTAGTGTTATACCTGAGGACTACGTTGAAATTAATCTTATGCGGTGTCATAAAATTCGAACCATAAAACTCATCCTTTATAACAAAAGTACTAAAATATCTCCTAACTTTTTATCGCTTATCATTCAACAGTTACTCGCGTGTGGTGAAACAAATACTTTACAATCTGTTCAGAGTAAATGAACCTTATTGCGCCAGGCTTTGTATTAACATGATACGTTTGTTGTAATCCGCGGTATGAGGTGAGACAAACATATCGAATAACATAATCATATCACCCTACCTCAATTTTAATAGAAGTGAACTGATTATATAAATAAAAAATATTTTTGAAGATTTGAACGCGACAAAGCCACGTATATTTCTGCTTAATAAAAGAAGTGTTAGGCGCTGCTGTATTTTGGATTGTAGGGTGCTGTCCCTGTAGTCCTGGGAATAGAATAGGGCTACGGTATCCCCTGCCTGTCGTAAGAGGCGACTAAAAGGGGGCTTCTGGGGTTGCGGGCGGTAAGAGTGGGAGCTCGAACCGTCCAGCAAGCAACCCCGGGAAGGACGGCGGTATGTGTGGTCGCATACTGTCGTAAACACCAGATGGTGTGGGAGGAGCCAAAAGTGTTCCCCCCAGGGCAGAGCACGATCGGAGCATCGTACTTGGAGGACTCCGGTTGTGTTCCATCGGAGATCCCGGAGTTCTCCAACAAGCACTGAGGATGGCCACCGGGGGGGGTTTTAGTGCGGTAAAAATCCCACATAACCCGGCGTCTCTCTCACGACGTCAGGTACCTTTTGAAGGTTTCCCCCACGTAAAAAAAAGGATGTAGTAAGAGGCATACTTAGTTGTCAAGGGTTTTAAAGCACCTGTGACCTTAAGTGGAAATCTTATCTTATCTAGATTTGACTTAATATGTTAATTGACGGCAGCGACCACTTACTAGGTATTCGACATACTCGTTTGCCACTTCAAATTATATTTTTAAATCTAGTTTAAGATGCAATGAAAGAAGAATAATCTCAGATAATTCTTTACAAAAACCTTAAAATTGACAAATAACGCATTGTGCGTTAATAAACAAAATTTTATTTAGGTAAATATACTAATCATATTAGCTAACTATAACCATATTAATAGTTATCAATTTAAGGGAATGTCTTATTAATACACCTATCACTTTGAAGTTTAATAACAAGTTTGGTAAAATATAGAAAACAACTTATAATAACAACAATTAGGTTTAGGTTCAATTATATCGAGTCGTCAGGCTTCAGTTTTCTACAAACAATAATTGACAGTTAAATAATTGATTGTGTTTTGACGGTTGAGTCCTAATTTAATTGGTTCAATATTTAATACCTAGACGGGCCTAGCTCAATGTCTAAATTGCTTATAAATACTAGCTTTTACTAATAACTTCGTACGCGTAAGTCTTAACATAATAGGTATATTACAAACATTACTCCTATTTTGCCCTTTAAGGGCTCATTTTACAAAAACGTTGAACAAGGTATTTCATAAATTTTAACCAGAAATTCAAATCATAAGTATAGACCTTACCTCATATTAGCAGATTAAAGAAACTTTCAACCCCTTAGGGGTAGGATATCAATACAACTAATTTTCTTTAATACGGAACACATTAGCGCTTAACACTATTATGTGGGACAGAAATAAGTAAGTTGGTGATGCCTCTGTAGTCAAGCAAAGGGTCACACTACCCCTATAATAAAAGTAGATATTAATATCACAAATCAAAAATAAATGTCCCTTCACTTTTAATATTTGTTCGAAAAATATTTCTAAACTAATCGGACCGTATCGTCGACTATTAAGCACTTATTTCTACTATAATAAATACCCGTGGTAGTTTTATTTTTGATATCAAGATATTACTGCATTATTAGAGAGGTAACACACGAGCGACTGGGAATTAAACACTTGTGAAAGTCGTGTCAGGACTGTCCCGCGTCATGTCAATCGTCGACAACAACAGTCAACAATAACAACAGTCGACGACAGTCGTCGAATGTCGTCGGTCGCCCTTATTTTAGAATACAGTAATTAATTTGTTTTTCCCTTATTATTTTCTATCTAATAACAGCAGTGTTAGGCACTGCTGTGTTCCGTTTTGAAGGGTGTGGTAAGGGAGACAAACTTTTCCGAGGCGTTCCAGCTTAGTCCTCAGAGGTAGCGGCGCATCTGTGGCCGACCTCAGGTAGTAATATCTTATCCTATCTGGGGTTGATTACAGATGTCCATGGGCGGCAGTAGCCACTTACCACTAGGTGGATTGCATGCTCGTCTGCTACTCCTATATTATAAAAAACAATATGTCTCCCTAACCACCACCTCCAAAGCGTAGCAGCGCTTAAAACTGCCGTTATTTGGCGAAAATACTCGTAGTGGTGGTGATACCTTCAGAGTCCACAAAACTTTCTACCACCTTCAAGTACATAATTTCATAATAAAGCTAGTACTTAATGTTGTAAGTGTAAGTGCAGTGATAGCCTAGTGGTTAAGAAACTCGGCCTCTCGATCGAGGGGTTTGGTTCAAATCCCAGACACGCACCTCTGATTTTTCAAAGCTATGTGCGTATTAGAAATTAATTATTACTTGCTAAAATGGCGAAGGAAAACATCGTGAGGAAACCTGCATACCTGAGAGATTTATAAAAAAAAATACGTGTGGCACTCGGAGACTGCCGCGGTAAAGCTATTGCATAGCATTTTTTATGCTATGAAAACGCTCAGAAGGAATCCAGAAATACAATATATTCTTCCATAATCATCAACATTTACATTAATACATCTTTATCCACTATTTTATCATATCTCCATTATATAAGACATTGCAAATATCAGCTGACATTTCATAACTCCAAGCAAGACTGAACATTCTAAAATATAAAATAGAAAAGTATGTAATAAGTGACATAAAGTATTAACAACCAGCAATATAAATGGATCAATGCGATGTGCCTGTGACATTTGGCCGAATGTTACAGGTACATCGCATTTTTCATTAATAAATGCACTTTGTTTATTCATATTTAAAACACTTTGTACACAAATTATTTGTACCATAAATCATAATGGCGTTTTGATTTTGTGCTGTCAAGTCTGTCAGTTGTAATTGTACGTTTAAAAATAACAAACACTCTTTTACGTTATTTTATCAATCCAGAATTCAACATAGCTTATGTTGATAAAACATATTATTTGGATAATATGGTAATATAATTTTGAATTTTATAATGGGAATATAAAATATACTTCACGCAATTTTAAGATTTCTGCACGGATTATAAAAAAATGTGTATTACTGCCATCTGTGTTCAAGTTGACGAATTAAGGTTATCAAATAAAATAATGAGGAATGTAAAATAATACTTTATTCAATTATATCCATATTTTTCTATTGACAGTCAACAAATCAGTTGCCTGGAGACTTGATATCCAACAGTCCTCCACCGCTATTTTCACTTACACCACCAGGGGCGCCGGCAGCATTTGGTCAAGGTGACGGCGCACCAGTATGCCATTTTCAGTTCTGACTTCATAATGGAGTCTACCTAATCTTCGGATGACGACTCCGAACTCCCATTTAACTCTTGGGTTGGTGTAACTGCGGACTTGTACCTTATCACCTTGTCCGAACTCCTGCGTTGGCGGTGCATTGTAATGTAATCTGGATAGTGGGGCGGATTTCTTAAATAAGGCATGCATATAGGTTCTTACCTCTCTGCCGAACATTAACTGATAAGGTGATAACTCTTTTGTATTAGGTGTACGTCTCAAGCGTGCCTTGACAGTTAACAGTTTATCAAATAAACTTCCGCTCTTGCTGATATAAAAGAACATTCAGGTATTAGCCGATTATTTTCTTTTTGTACATTCAAAAATTTAAATTGTAGCTTTGTATATATTTCTTCAAATTCGTACCTGTATTTTATTTCCTCTTCTAAATTTTCTTCTTCTGTAAGCCATTCAATTTTTTCTTGAATCGCGTAGAATTTGTTCAAATTTTCTTGTAAAGAATTCAGTCGTATATTTATTTCTTCAATGTCAATTTTTTCTATTCCCGAAATGTAATTTTCGGTTCGTTTCATTAACCCACGTAATGTGGCTCGTATTTCCTTATTGTTTTTTAGTTCATTCGACATCTCGTCGCCAATATCAAATAAAATAATAAGGAATGTAAAATAATACTTTTTTCAATTATATCCATATTTTTCTATTGACAGTCAACAACTCGGTTGCCTGGAGACTTGATAGTTGGATATCAAGTCTCCAGGCAACCGAGTTGTTGAAAGGTGTTACTTATTTTCGTTACGGAATTTCTCGATTCGGTCGCCGCGCTCAAAGCCCGCGATAAAAGCTATGCAATAGCTTAAAAATCTCAAAGATATGTGAAATCTACCTGTTGTAAATAAGTAAATATTATAATCTTTATATCCAAAAAGTATTGTTATAGGTTACTAAACTCTTTGGTAATGTATTATGATATATTACTTCTTGTCAAATATTTAGAGAAATAAAGATGTGTCTAAACTAAGAAAATAATATTTTATTATTTAAAGTATTTCACGATCCTATTTTTTAACATGGTAGCAGAGCGTGGTTAATAAAAAGAATAAGAATTTCAAGAAAAACGCAGTGTGATAAAAAGACGCGTGCAAGAAAGAAAATAAAAATTTGTTTAAATGCTAGGAAAACGTTACTGTCATAAAATGGCTAAACAAGCGAAGATTGAAGATATTATGATACCTATTTTTGATGGTGCAAACTATTCAAGCTGGAAATTCAGATTGTTAACTTTGTTGGAGTACATAGAATGCAACGAGGCCGCCATTGTGAAAATGGAAAAAGCCGGCACAGAATGGAAAAAGAAGGATCTTAAAGCAAGGACAATAATTATGAGTACAATCTCTGACAAGCAATTGGAATACATCACAGAGTGCAAAACAGCGTATGAAATGCTAAGTAAGTTCGATAAGATATACCTAACACAGTCTACAGCCATGCAAATTATATGCAGAGGGAAAATAGAAGAGATGAAACTAAACAATTATAATACTATAGAAGACTTTTTTGTGGAGTTTGAGAAAACAATAAATGAGTTTAAAACGGCTGGAGGAAAAATTAATGAACCTGAGAAGTTAAGATACCTACTAAGAGCGCTTCCGCCAAGTTATACTTATATTGGAGACTTTCTCGATGTAATTCCAGAAGAACAAAGAACAGTTGATTATGTATGCTCTAAAATAAAAGAGAAAAATATGTTTACTAGAGACTTAGATAAGAAAAATAATATAAGTACATTTGCAACCAAAACTATCGCTCAATGCTTTGTATGTGGAAAGACTGGTCATTTCAAGAAGGACTGTTGGTATGCGCAGAGATGTAATCAAACACAACAAACTGCTAGAGGTCAGCGAGGATCACAGAGAGGTTACAACAGCGGTGAATATTATAGAGGTCATATCCGAGGCAGAGGTCAAAAACATTTTAAGGGTCAAGGTCAGTCCAGTGGTAAATCTTCAAACAACTTTGCAGGGGAGTCATGGACAGCTCAAGTATGTAATTCGGAGATAAACCAGGTAACACAAGAATATGATAATGATGGTGAAATTAATTGGCTTTTAGATAGCGGGTGTACCGACCATATAATAAAAAACGATACATATTTTTATGATTTTATAGATCTGAAAAGTCCTGTTTATGTAAAACTGCCAGATGGTAACATGTTAAAAGCCACTAAAGTAGGCACTGTTAAAATTTATTTTAAAAACTATTACAATCTAAAGTATGTAGATTTAAAAAATGTTTAAAAAATGTTTATTTTGTTGAAGGCATTAAACAAAATTTGTTAAGCTTTTCAAAGATAACTAAAAGTTGCACTATAGTAGCAAAAAATGAAAATGCAAAAATTTATAATGGTCGCAGAGAATTAATAGTTGTTGCTAATAAAATAAACAATTTGTATTCTATCAAAGGTTTTTTATGCAAAAGAGAAATGTATGCACATTCAATAACTTTGACTCAGAAAGAAAAATGGCATAGGGCACTTGGTCATGTCAATTTTCAGTATTTGAATAAATTGATAAATAATAAATTATTAGATGGTTTGCCTGATAGAATTGAAAGCACAGAAATGAAATGTTCAAATTGTATACAAAGTAAAATGAGTAATGTGCCTTTTGAAAATAATAGAACAAAGACAACTAAAATTTTAGAATTAATTCATACTGATTTAAATGGTCCACATAATACAACTGGTTATGGTGGGGAGAAATATTTTCTTACATTTATCGATGATTATAGTAAATGCACAAGGATATTTTGTATTAAAAGTAAAGCTGAAGTTGCGAGTTGTTTCATAGAATTTGTAAATTTATTAGAAAATAAATTCAACCAAAGAATTAAGAAAATTCAGTGTGACAATGGTAGAGAATATTTAAATAAAGAGATTTACAATTTTATAAGGTATAAGGGTATAGAGTTATTACCATGTCCACCCTACGTTCATGAATTAAATGGAGTAGCGGAAAGATATAATAGATCTGCTATGGACATAGCTAGGTGTTTAATGAGAGAAGCTAAAATTCACAGAAGGTATTGGCCTGAATTTATAAAAACAGCAGCATATTTAAAAAATCGTACAATTGCAAATACGGTAGAAAATAAAACACCTTATGAGATATTTTTTAAAATAAAACCAAATGTCGAACATTTAAAAATATATGGAAGTAGAGTGTATGTTAGGGTTCCAGAAGTTTTAAGAAAAAGTAAATGGGATGATAAAGCACAAAAAGGTATTTTAGTAGGTTATAATGAAAATAGTTATCGAGTTCTATTAAATAACAAAATAATTAATGCTAGGCATGTACAGGTAATCGAAGAAAATACTGAACTAATTTGCTTAGAAAAACTAGATGATCCAAAAGATAAAGATTTAGAATTAGACCAAACTTTAAAAGAAATAGTAAATGAGGAAAGTGATGAAAAATATGAAGATGCGGAGGAGACTAATTTTAATAATACCTTGAAGGATCTTGTAGTTGATGATAGTTTAAATGATAATGGAGACAAGAATGTAGTAGAAAAGAGAAAGAGAATTCCAGTTTCTAGATATGGTAATCCAGTTTCACATTTTATATATGTTAACTATATTGATGCCAATGTACCTAATACTTTTGAGGAGGCGATGGACTCCAATGATTATAAACAATGGAAAATAGCAATGGACTCAGAAATAAATAGCATAAATAAAAATAATACTTGGCAAATTGTTGAAAAACCAAAAGATAAAAAGGTTATAGATGTTAAGTGGGTTTTCAGAAAGAAAAGCAACAATATTTATAAAGCTAGATTAGTTGTGAGAGGATTTCAGCAAAATGAATACATTGATAATGCTTACTCACCGGTAGGAAAAATGCAAACTTTGAAAATTTTATTGTCATACAGTTGTAAGAATAATTTATTTATAGAACAGATGGATGTAGAAACAGCTTTTTTAAATGCTCATGTAAAATCAGAAGTTTATGTAAATCAACCGAAAGGTTATGAAATTGGCGACAATAAAGTTTACAAATTGCAAAAGGCACTCTATGGTCTCAAAGAAAGTCCTAAAGTATGGTACGAATGTTTTGATACATTTATTAAAACGTTGAATTTTGTTAGAAGTAACTATGATAACTGTTTATATGTTAATAGAGCAAGCAAAGATCCAATATATATATTAATATATGTTGATGATTTTTTAATTTGTTGTAAAAATAAAACTAAAATAGATGAGGTAAAAACTAGTTTAATGAAAAGATTTATTATGAAAGACTTGGGTAAAGTTAAAAGCTATGTTGGAATAGATATTGATTATAGTGAGGATAAAGGTATAATGACTCTAAACCAAACAAAATATATTGAATCTTTGGCTGCAAAATATGATCTGAAAAATACTAAGTTATATGATACTCCAATGGAAACAAATTTAAAACTAGAACAAGCTAGAGAAATAGATGAAACTATTAAGTACAGAAATATAATAGGTGAGTTGTTATATATTAGTACAGGCACAAGGCCAGATGTAGCATACAGTGTTAATTATTTGAGTAGATACCAAAGTTGCTATAACGAAACACACTATAAATATGCAATGAGAATATTAAAATACCTTTATAATACTAAGGATCTAAGTTTAACTTATAATGATAATGTGGATACTGAAATATTAGATTGTATGGTAGATTCTGATTTTGCTGGAGATAATGTGGATAGAAAATCTACAACTGGTTTTATTATTAGATTGTATGGAAATTTAATTTATTGGAAATCACGTAAACAAAATACAGTAACTAAATGTTCAACTTTTGCAGAATATACTGCTATGTCAGAAGCAGTAACAGAAGTACTTTTTATTAGAAACTTACTAAGTGAGTCATTTGATGTAAAATTTTGTAATCCAATAAAACTCTATGTAGATAACTCAGGTGCAGTTGCAATAGCTAAATACGGCAACTTTACAAAGAATTCGAAGCACATCGAAGTTCAGTATCATTATGTAAATGAGAACTATGAAAAGAAAATAATTGATATTGTAAAAATTAATACTAAATTTAATTTGGCAGACATATTAACTAAAAGTTTAAATAAGGCAAGTTTTATGAAGAACAGGTTAGAGTTAAGATTGATTTAGATATGTTACTAGTATGTAATAGTTATGTTATAAGATTATATATTTAAGGAGGCGTGTTGTAAATAAGTAAATATTATAATCTTTATATCCAAAAAGTATTGTTATAGGTTACTAAACTCTTTGGTAATGTATTATGATATATTACTTCTTGTCAAATATTTAGAGAAATAAAGATGTGTCTAAACTAAGAAAATAATATTTTATTATTTAAAGTATTTCACGATCCTATTTTTTAACACTACCAATACGCACTTGGCCAGCGCGGTGGACTATGGCCTAATCATTCACATTATGAGAGGAGACCCGTGCCCAGCAGTGGGACAGTAACGGGTTGATGATGATGATAATAATCCTGTAAACTCAACTCTCTTGACTGAAAGACTATTGTTTTAACCATAAGCACAAAATCGAACATATTGAATAGATTTTCATCTTTATTCAATTCACAACGCCCTTAAAACAGAACGATATCAAAACCCACAATAAGTGCCCATTCGAACAATTACATTCAATATCGAACACTGAATAAACGTACCACTTACAACCATTATTTTAATAAGTCCCATACAGTTTGCTGTGGAAATGTATTTTAATATGGACAGTAAATAATGTGTTTATTTCCGGATAGGGAGCTGTAATGGGCACGTATAAGCTGTAAAATGGAACGTTGAATTGTAGACTGTATTTTTCATTGGTAAAAAGTAGCATAGTATATATTTGGATTGACTGCGACAATAGTATAATCCGCGTAAAACTGCTAGTCCGCTCTGAATATAGAAATGAATCGCGTCGCCATAGCGAATTGTATGATAACACCTGCTCGCAACAATTTCAGAGGGGACTAGCAGTTTGGCGCGGACTCTAACTTACTTAATTCGGTCGAATAATAGAAATGATGTCTTTTTAGGGTTCCGTAAAGGGTAAAAACTGGAACCCTACTACTAAACTTCTGCTGTCTGTCTGTCTGTCACAGGTCTCTTATCTCTTTAACGATAAGAAATGGCCACTTGAATTTTTTACAGAGTATGTATAACGGTAGCAGCTATAACAACAATGACTAAAAATATAAATATCTCCAAAATAAGCTATTTTTCGTATTAGGTAGACAGTCGTAATATATAACAGCCATAGAAGTAAATTCCGTTCACAACGCATTTACCTAATTTTATAACTAATATGATAACAAATAAAAAATAAATGAAAATTTGGCAATACCAAACCTTTCGTACGCGGAATCAACTGTGACTTGGCCAATTGTTTATTTCAACGATTTAATTCTCAACTTTATTTTACTTACACTTTGTGTCTTCTTCACTTCACTGCAGGGATAGTATTCTACATCGTTGATTAGAGGATCATAGGACCGCATTTTATACAATACGACTCGATCGTACCCGACAAGTCAATTTCATTTCGCTTGCTATCTTGCATCACAGGACATACAAGAGTAAACACAAAATTCTGATATTCCCGCCCGATACACTTGTGAGCACGAATACTTATTAAAGCAGTGTTGCTTTGTCTTCTGGTACAAACAGATGTGAAAGTATTTTCAGTATATTGAGAGTCAAATATTTGAAGTTGCACTTTTTAGCGCATTGGGAAAACTGATTTTCAGCAAGTAACAGAAAAGTGTCGCACCGATTATAGAAGTTTTATATTGGATTGTAATTGGAATTGAAGTTAGCTCTTAAATAATGAACTATAGAAAGAAAATATGAAATCGTATAAAATTGTATTACTGCGAGCTATTGTGAACAAATTACCACATATTCAAGTAAATTATGCTAATCACCACACTACGAGTATATTGACAGACAACGTTATCGTCAACTTATTCCTGCCCCATGCTGGGCACGAGTATTCTCTCAGAATGAGAAGGATAGGGCCATAGTACACCGCGCTGACCAAGTGCGTATTAGTATACTTCACATACGTTAGAATATCTCTTTTTTTAATATCTCTCAAGTACGCATGTTTCCTCTAAATGTTTTCCTTCATCCTTTAATCAATTTCCAACACGCACATAACTTTGAAAATCAGAAGTGTTGGTTTTAAATCTCGGAACTTACTACACAACTCCAGACAGACACATAGCGTCGTCCAGTAACAACCTTGTAACCTTAAATATTAAAAAAGCAACACAAAAATCCCTAGAATAAAGTTAAAAACCAAATATCAAAAAACTAAAAAAGTGATAATAAAATCTACAGAGACTTACCACTTAAAAGTATCTACGTTTACTTCGCGACTTAGAAATAAGATTAACTAAATCTCGAACTAAAATCTATAAAAACTGTTTGAGCTACAGTTCAGTGGGACGGTAGTTATGAAACAAGTTATAACAAATTTACCGAAGTTATAAACGTTCCCGTGGTTTTACTTAAAACTTTTACTAAAGCATAATGCTTGCTACTAGAAAAAGATGTAATTATAAATAAGCCGTCGACGTCCTTTTGTTTTGTAATAGAAGTTTTTAGCTTTGCTTTGTTCATTTATTATTTTTTATTTAATATACAAGTATAGTTCTGCCCATGCAAATTTATACCTAACTTCAAGTAAGACTAGAGTCTTACCTGACGTTGGCACAGATGCGTGGTTACTCCTTGTTAAGTAAAGTTAAGTTGGAACGCCAAAGATAAGTATGTCTTAATTAAAAAAAAAATGTTTTACCAAAATGCAAAGTGGTGGTTAAGAACAGCCAAATTTGTGCTATTCTTAACCACCAAATGGCTGTTTTGTCGATACCAACTTCCCTACAAGTCATCAAGTCAAAAGTTCTTTTCATCACTACAGATACTAGATCTATAAAATCTCTAGATCTAGAAAATTCAACATTCCCTCAATCATCCATATGTGAGAACCACAATATCATTCTAGTATATCTTTGTTATTTTGGTTTTCTTCACGAGAAAAGATCAAAACGTTGTTATCGTTTTCACATAATTTCAGGGGATACATTGGGAACATACGATTACCATTTTTTTCGGTTCTATGTAATTCGAGGTTCGATATGTCGATCACATAAGCTATTTAGAAAATGACGTCCCGAGAACAAACCCGTCATACATTCTCCTGGTCCCTTTTTTCCCAAAAGTAATTTGCCTATTGAAGCCTTATCACTGTGATCTTAGGCCTCCAAAGGAACCAACCTTATTCAAATGTCATATCTTATCCTTTTTCTTTGCAAATAAGAGACAAAGGGCCATTTTCGGTCCACATTATTATGTAATAAAGCTTGGAAAGCTGTCCTCGTGGGTCTAAGGGAATTTGGAATTATGCGGGAGAAAATTATTTGAGGGATTCCGAGAGGAAAATTGGTTGCAAGTTTATCATACGTCGTTCCCACCGCAAACGTAATTAGAACCCTTCTCAGGTAAAAATAACTTACTTTGAGAATACGTGCATATCATAATTGAGAAATTTCGTTTTTGGGCTGAGATGGTATACTGAAGGATTTTCCGTAATTAGTATGTCGGGCTTGTCAAAACTTTGTGTTTGGTACAAGTAAGGCATATTTCGAAGTTAGTCACGTTTTAAGTTAAGAAAACGAATTTCATATTAATAATATGCGCGTGCTTAAAATTACACACGATTTATATTACAAAAGTACATAGGATAAAATCTCAACGGTATGTGAAGTCTACCGATACGCACTTGGCCAGCGCGGTGGACTATGGCCTAATCCTTCTCATTCTGAGAGGAGTCCCGTGCCCAGCAGTGGGACAATAATGGGTTGATGATGATGATGATGATGATGATAGGATAAAATAAAGTTACAACGTAGCAGAAACGTACGTGCTTCAACTAGAAGAACTTAAGTGAAGCGTTATATTCCTAAGGGCTAGCCTACCGGACGACACATATGTGGCCGACAGGTAGGATTCCAATCGTATCCTATCCAATCTTACCAAATCTTATCCAATCTTATCGTTGTTGCTACAAAGATTGATAAATCGCATGGCGCATTGCTAAGCAGACCAACGTGTCATGTAGCAGATTTCATCTATCCGTCGCCAAGCAACATACTCATAAATTATGAAATTCTTTTTCTGCTCTGGGGCTGGATCCTATTGTACCATGTGCTGCCATAATGTGCTGCCATATAATAAAAACAGTTTAAGTTTTGGTTTAAAGGAAGACAGACTAATCCAAGGATTTCCAACTAAATCCTCTCGGGTAGCAACTAATCTGTAGCCGATCTCAGGTAGAATTACATAATATGTCCATTGGCGGCAATAGTTACTATCAGGCAAATACATGTTCGTTTACTATAAGTAATATTTTAATCAAAAAACTTGTCTCTATTTAAATGAAATCTGCCACTCTGTGATGATGCAATAAACGTAGTATAAGTGTAGATATATTTCTTTAATAACCCTTTTCCAAATTAAAAACACCATCAGGATCAGACCACATCAGTTTGTTTGGAATCGATAAACCATTATTCCTGGACAAATTTGTTACACATGTCCCCATAATTGGATATCCGCAGACAATCTTAGGAAACATCCGCGACCCGTCGCATCCTTTGAGCCGTAAATAAGAGAAACAACTTTGTTTGGTTTAGTATAAACCGATAATGTTCTGATTGTTCAGCTGTTGTGATATATTTTAATTTCTTAAAAAGGAAGCTTTCTTCCTTGGAAGATAACCTTATCTCCCTAAGTTCTCCTTTTTTCTGGTTTGAAGGATGTGGTAACGAGACGTACTTATCCCAGACTTTCCTTCTCAGTCCTAAGTGGTCACAATTCATACCTTTAACATAATTTCTATAATTGGTTCCACCTTTTTTCATGTATAGGTTGAGAAATATCCACATAACAGAAAATTTTATCTTGTAGAAAGTACTTATGATACATAATGATGTATGGTCATATTATAAATCAAATCATTTGTTTTAATTCAAAATAGGATCTTTACAGAGCACTTATTGAATGTCAATACAACTACCACCACTTCAAGAGGTGTTTCGCTATGGAGAAGAATCGGCGAAAGAAACTCCATAACAGAAATCTTTTCAAAAATGTTTTTTACAATGTTAAATTTAACCTAATGGTACATACGAGTATGAAGCTGGAACTACTTCAGACCACACCGTTTTGTCAGACAAATTAATAATCACTTAGTTTATAGTACGTTTTTTTACATAGCATTTGCTTAACGACATGTTTGAACTTTTTTTCTGTGAGATTTAAAATGTGGTCGGGTATATACCCCATATTTATATTTGGTATCAAGAATAATTATGTCCGAGGGTGGAAGTGATCAATTACCATCAGGTGAACTGTACGCTAGTAATTTAACTACACTATTTTAAATTTAAAAAAATATAAATCAGATTTCCGTTAAAGTTTCGCTACACACAACACTTTGAACTTTCATAAAAGAAAAACGAATGAAAGCTAAAAACAATCGTATTCAAAAATCTCCATTCTACGTGGAATGGGGACATATATTTCTATATAAATAAAAAAATCATGTACTGGAACTTTTAAACAATATAAAATAATTGAAAATGTCGGTATTTTTATAAAATGAAAGTGTCCTTAAAGGAGAATTATTTCACCTCAACTCTTTATGGTAGCTAAATTTTAAAAGACGACCATTTCAAGAAACAATACGTCAATTTCTGAAATACAAATACGCACGTACGATTTTTTATACTTTCCCATAACAAAGTAACATACCTAAACAAAGTTAAAGCGATAGATAACCTGTTCCCCACAAATTTGATTACCTTATCACGTGAGCCCTTCGTAATTGGATATCCGCAGACAATCTTAGGAAAACATCCTGAACCCAACGCACCCTTTGACGCGTAAATAGCAGAATCAACAAAGGCCTTCGATAAAGAGGTCGCGATTGTACCGCGAATGGAGACGGAATTTGCCTTATCTATAAACTGACCTTCCATTGTGTACCCACAAATTGGGAAGTTGGGGGTTTTTCAAAGGATTTCGTTTCAGTTGGATACAATATAGTTTTAAGAAATGCTTACTTTGTAATTGTTAGAGAAAATAATACTCGTAGTATACTTAAAAGTGCTTTGAAGTTAAATGTTGATGTGATATGTAAAGATGAACCAAAATATGATTAGGATCCTTCTTTTCTTTATTATAATATAGGAGTAGCAGACGAGCATACAGTGATGATAAGTGGCTACTGCCGCCCATGGACATCTGTAATCAACCCCAGATAGGATAAGATATTCCCACCTGAGGTCAGCCACAGATGCGCCGCTATCTCTGAGGACTAAGCTGGAACGCCTCAGAAAAGTCTGTCTCCCTTACCACACCCTTCAAAGCGGAACACAGCAGCGCCTAACACTGCTGTTATTAGGTAGTAATAGGTGTGGCGATGGTGCCGCTGTAGTCGAACTACAAAGGGGTCTACCACCTTCACCTATTGATTACATACCAAGAAAATAATATATTTAAATTAAGTAATAGAAATTAGAAGACAAGGGAAGTACAGATCCAATCAGGTTGAATAATGAAAAGTGGAAGTCAGTACGAAACCCACAGAAGAAACCTTTGCATTCAAAAGGCACAAGACCACACTGTTTAAGTGAGGACTATGTGTGGCACTTGACCACTGAGACTAAGACCAAAAGTCTAATAGACGCATGGAAAAATAAAAATACTATAAGACCATTATCATACATTAATAAGAATAAATGGATATGAGATATGGATAAGATTAATGTCTTTGGATATCATATGAATATCCTATACATAAAATATGATTACAGAATATTTATGAATTACTGACGACTAAATCAAAATGATTGGTCGTTGACTAGCACCCGTCATATATCAAACTTAACCAATTTTTGTCTATTAAACTTTGGAAAAAATGACAATTTCTGCCTATTCAAAATTGTAAAATTACGATCTTTGATAAGCAAAAATTGGAAAGGATTAAAAATAAGAAGCGTAAAATCAATAAATAGTGAATAGATGGAATACTAGTTTTTTCCCGCGTTTAAAAGAAAATAATATAACATACTAACATACATAAAACTGTAAATTCGTACCTTCAACTTTACTAAAGATCATCACTTGATCAAATACATAGTTTACAGTTCAATCCTTACTAATATCGATTAAAATAATCGAAGTTTTGGGTCCAAAAGATCGATTCTCCGATTAATTGATCTTAGATCGCCACCCCTAGTTCCCGTGGGATTTCCGGGATAAAAACTATCCTATGTCCTTTCTCGGGTCTCAGACTATCTTTGTACAAAATTTCATAAAAAACAGTGCAGTGGTTTAAGAAGAAGTGAAGAAGAGACAATCAGACAGACAGACAGACAGACGGACGGACGGACGGACGGACGGACGGACGGACGGACGGACAGACAGACAGACAGACAGACAGACAGACTGACAGACAGACAGACAGACAGACAGACAGACAGACAGACAGACAGAGTTACTTTCGGATTTATAATATTAGTTAGGATTTATGATTATATCTTTATGTTTATATCTTAATTTAAATGTGATTGTTTTATAATTTCATCATTTTTAATATCTTTACTAGTATTAAAATAATTAAAACAAAAAAAATTGCTACAAGATCATTCATTAAAACTTTATTTCCTTAAACTTATTTCATTCGTAGCACTTAATACAACCGTTAAGTTGGACTGTAACTTGAAGTTTGGTCCAGAATCTCGTTAAAACAATCTGTTCCACTCATAAGCATAATTTACCAAGAGTAACTTACGACTTCAGCGTTATACTATTCCGCAAAGCCTTGCTTTTAGTACTGGAAAATTAGTTAAATGTATTTAAAAATATGTTTGTATTTAATAAATACGCGGCGTGGTGTGAGCAGTGATAGCCTAGTGGTTAAGAAACTCGGCCTCTTGATCGAGGGGTCCGAGGTTCAAATCCCACGCACCTCTGATTTTTCAAAATTTTGTGCGTATTAAATAATAATTATCACTTGCTTGAACGGCGAAGGAAAACATCGTGAGGAAACCTGCATACCTGAGAGATTTATAAAAAAAAATCTCAAAGATATGTGAAGTCTACCAATACGCACTTGGCCAGCGCGGTAGACTATGGCCTAATCCTTCTCATTCTAAGAGGAGACCCGTGCCCAGCATTGGGACAATAATGGGTTGATGATGATGAAACATACAAGCATAGATTAGTACATACAAGATACGCGCAAACAACATAGCCCTTCCTTGGCAGCCGAGTAAAAAAGGCAGTGTAATAAATGTTTGTGCATTTTTATGCAAAGCCATTTATTAAACCACCTTTTGGGTAACAAAAATATAGCTTAAGCGTTTTCCCACAAATAAATCCGCTTCAATATAGCACCTATGTGCCAGTTTTATTAAACCCCTGAAACTCTGTAGCGCTTAAAGCAAGTGTTTTACATTTTTGCTGAAAGGATTTAAATATTGTGAGTTTTTTATTTCTTTGTCATAAATCTATACAGGCATAAAGCTGGGTTTGGTCTGTTTTTTTAATAGTGTGGACACAAGTGGTGGTGCTACACGAGCATGTAGTCCACCGAATGTTAAGCGACTACTGCGATCCATGGACACCTGTAATCAACCCCAGAATCTAATCTTAATTAGATTCCAACCTAAGGTCGGCCACTGATGCGCCGCTACCTAAGCCTAACCTACCGCTAACGACTAAGCTGGAATGCCTCGGAAAAGTACGTCTCCCTTATCACACCTTTCTGACTATTATTAGGCATTAGCACAGTATAAGGATATACAGTATTTTATCTTCATACAAACGCACGAAACGCAAGCCACGCCTACTCGCCTCGGGCCGGTACTAACTCGGTACACGAACATTCGTGAATGTGCCACGGTGACGAGCGGGTGATGTGACGGTTTTGTAAGATATTTTGTTGTTTCAAGAATAATATGGCGAAGAAAAGTTATAGATTATATTGTGTTGTTTTTGGTTGCTTCAATTCGTCAATAACACATCCAGATATAACATTTTTATAAACTGCCTGGAAACTCCGAAAGGTAAGACAATTACAATGATTTTTATGTTAATACTAGATACTTAATCTACTAGGTACTACTACTACTAAATTAGATTAGTGTTTAATTAATACAATTTGATATTTTAAAAAAATACGTATGATTGTTGTAATTTTGGTTCAGTAGACAGGTGTCAGAGCTTGTTAGTTGAGGTTATCCCTCTTCTGAATTAATAGAATAAAACTATTTCTTCGACCAATACAACTACAACTTTTATTATTCCCGCGCAAAATAAAACTCGAAACTGTTGATAAACGAAGGGCTTGCTTGCACAACGCACGCGTCGTATTTATTCGACGTCGCGCGGCGCAACAAAGGCTGAGGGCGTGGCTAAGCGGCCTTTCGGCACCCGTTTGTTCGCGCGATATGCCGCCGAGGGACTATTCTGAATAAGGTAATATAAATATTAGAAAATGAGAATTGATCTTAATTTATTTAGATTAATATTTTATTATTGTTGTATTATTTTAAGATCGTCAAAAATAAGAAACTACCATTTGAAAGGTATTTTCTTGATAGGTCAACACCTTTGTTTACATTTTGGACACCCAATTATGAATCGGAGTATAGATTATAATTAGAGATGCGCCGAATATTCGTTTGGTATTCGGTTTTCGGCGTATTCGGCATCTTTTTTGGTATTTGTATTCGGCCGAATTATTCGGTTTTGGTGCCGAATATATTCGGTTCGAGTAGGTATGTCTACTTTCGTGTATACACGACACGGTACATAACTAAAACACAAAACTTCTTATGTAAGATTTATGTTATATTTTAAGTCAAAGAAATCCTATGATAATTTAATAACATAAAGCAATTAAACTTCAAATCAACATTTATTTTGAAACCTTAAAAGAACATATTTATTACTTACGAGCTGTGCCCCGCGGTTTCACCCGCGTTAAAAGTGTAAATACTCTGAAGTTTTCATGGGATTTAACTTTTTTGCGCTTATCCCTAATTCTTTTTCCAAAATTAATGTAGCCTATGTTACTGTCTATAACATCAGCTAATTGCCAGTGAAAGTCCCATCAAAATCAGTACAGCCATTTTAAAGATTAGCCGGAACAAACCAAATTTGAAATAATATTTTTTTCGTTATAAGTACCGTATGTACCGTATATTTTATATTTTCCTTTTATGTTATATGGTCTTAGTAAAATGTTGTTATTTTGACATTACAAACAGACACTTAAATTTTAATTATTTGTATAGATTCTAAAGTTAGTATAGTTAACATTTATTTTAAACCTCAAATCAGTATTTCTTTTTACAACTTAAATCAAAGTTTTAATGAACACAGGTAACTGGCAAATTGACAATGATGGACACTATAAAAGAAATATTAGAACCTGTTTACGCGGCAAAACAATGAATTGGTAAACCGAATCATTCGGCCGAATATCCAGTTCGGTGAAAGTTAAACCGAATAATATTCGGTATTCGGTTATTCGGTGAAACCACTATTCGGTGCATCTCTAATTATAATTATTATTAAATATTTAAACTAAATTTTGCATAATTTATGTTCATTTATAAGCTATCATGCCGAACATATTTCATATTTTATTGTTGTAACTGTCAAGTACCCAATTATAAGAATAGTTTTTATTACGTAATATATACATATTAAAAAACATAACATGCATTTTCATTCAACACTTTCTATATAATTAACTATAGCATTCATTTGTATAAATAAAAAAATACAACATTTACAATCAAAAAATTAAAAAGAAAGTCAAGTATGCAGATGTAATTAAAAAACTGTAGGCAGGCAGCCCTAACGCGTTACCGTGCCCAGCGCAACCGTAGGTATCTAATTCAAGGACAGGGCCGAGTTAAATTACTGTATATCCTTATACTGTGGCATTAGGCAGAAATAGGTATGGCGGTGGTGCCGCCGATGTCGAACCACAGAGAGTTCTACCACCACCCATTTCCTTCCACCTTCTTATTAGTTTGAGTGTCATTCAAACGCTTTACAATATTATAGGTTTTTAAAACACTTTGCTTCGACCGACACACCTTTTTTAGCATGAAACAATTTTCTTGCATTTCGATGTGGTTACTGACCGACTACAAAAAAAAAGAAAAGTAAATTATTAATATTATATACAACAATGTAAGAGATATTAACGTTTTTTTTTAATTTCCTTATTACCAATATTTTAATCCAGTTTCATGGCACATGGTCACTAACTATCTGCGTAACCGTTACATATTGAACACACATACATACATTATATACGACCAAACATTACCCTCCTGAAATACACATACATTAATTATTCCGTGCAAATAAAAGCTTCCAAGCTCAGTTTAAACAATACGATTTGTTCTGTTTGATATCTCCATATCTCTATATCTCTATTAGCAGAGTCAATGGGTATTCAAATAAAGAGTATTGGCAAATAATATCGTTATGAATATTGCTTGCTTTGAGCAAAAGTATGTTAGCAATATGGAATACTAGTTTTTGCTCGCGAGTTCGCCCGCGTTTAAAAGAAAATAATATGACATATAATCGATTATGATATGAAAATAATCGACTTTTTGGTCTAAAAGATCGATTCTCCGATTAATCGATCTTAGATCGCCATCCCTAGTTCCCGTGGGATTTCCGGGATAAAAACTATCCTATGTCCTTTCTCGGGTCTCAGAGTATCGGTTCAGTGGTTTAGGCGTGAAGAAGAGACAACCAGACAGACAGACAGACAGAGTTACTTTCGGATTTATAATATTAGTAAGGAGTAAGGGTTCGTACACAAAACTGCGATGCGACGTCGCATCGCAAAAATCTGCGAGCTCCCTCGACGCATCGCAAGAACTTGCGAATTGATTCGCATCGCACAGTGGTTGTTGTTGTTGGTCACCCTGAGAGACGCTACGCCGCACGATATCGCATCGCAGCAATTCGCATCGCAATTTTCTGCGTTGCGAATTCGCATCGCGTCGCATCGCAGTTTTGTGTTCGAGCCCTAAGGATTATGTATCAATTGTGATAAGTTACGAGAATAGGAATCCCAAAGAATATTGAAAACTTGCTTATTTATTTGTTACATATTTGTTTGTTCAATATGCTTAAAGATGCAATATTGAATTTATTTTTATCTCCATGTCTCTATATCTCTATTAGCAGAGTCAATGGGTATTCAAATAAAGAGTATTTGCAAATAATATCTTTATGAATATCGCTTGCTTTGAGCAAAAGTATGCTAGCAATATGGAATATTATGTATCAATTGTGATATGTGCACGAGAATAGGAATCCCAGAGAATATTGAAAACTTGTTTTTTTTTTATAATATAGAAGTAGCAGACGAGCATGCAGTCCACGTGATGGTAAGTGGCTACTGCCGCCCATGGACATCTGTAACCAACCCCAGACAGGATTACATATTCCTACCTGAGGTCGGCCACAGATGCGCCGCTACCCCTGAGGACTAAGCTGGAACGCCTCGAAAAAGTCTTACCACACCCTTCAAACCGGAACACAGCGCCTAACACTGCTGTTATTAGGTAGAAATAGGTGTGACGGTGGTGCCGCCGGAGTCGAACCACAAAGGGTTCTACCACCTTCAAATTTTACTTATATGTTATATATTTGTTTGTTCAGTATGCTTAAAGATGCAATATTGAATTTATTTTTAAACTTAGTGAAACATCCATGTTTCAAGCGTGGTGACACCCGTATTTCTGCTTTGTAATAGCAGCTATTTTTAAACGTATATTATAGCTAAGATACTTTCGCCCGTTATTTATAATCAATCTGTCTAAATTTTGCCTAGCAACCATTGAAATTTGACAATCTAACCTAGTAGGCAGAAAATAATAAATGTTGATGATGTTATTTGGTAGGCAAGACACAAGGTAGGTCACATGAGGCCAACTTTTGAGAGGTAGCAACGCATTGTTAGTCTACCCCAGTTAAGAATAATCCTATTCACATATAAGGGGACCATCTTAGTCCTCAGGAATGGCAAACTATCTATGATCGGCTTCAGGTGGTGGAACCCTTTGTGGTTCGACTCCGACGGCACCACCGCCACACCTATTTCTGCCTCATAACAGTGTTGTGTTCTAGTTTGAAAGGTGTGGTAAGGAAGACATACTTTTCCCAGGCGTTCCAGCTTGGTCCTCATAGGTAGCAGCGCATCTGTGGCCGACCTCAGATAGGAATATCTAATCCCATCTGGGCTTGATTACAGATGCCTATGGGCGGCTGTAATCAAGCCATCAGGACTGCATGCTCGTCTGCTACTCCTATATTAGAAATAGGTGTGGCTGTGGTACCGCCGGAGTCGAACCACAAAGAGTTCTACCACCTTCAAAACTTTACATAGTAACTAAACAACTTAAAAATACACATCAACATTCATCGTCATCAAAACACATAAATGTAGTAAGCAAAAACTAGTAGGTACAAAAACTTGTTTTTGAAATGTTCGAATCATTACTAGAGTCCGCTTGGAGCGTTGCCAGCCTCTTACCCGTCTCTGTTACCAAACAGAACACGCTGGATGTTCTAGATTGGATCGTAAACCTGCGGCTAAACTAACGATCAAAGCGAGAGCGGAAAGCGATTTAATTATCACGTTATACAAGTCCATATGTTACTTTTATGCCGATATTCTTGAAATTTTAGTTTTGTGTGGTGTTCTAGTTTGGATCGTAAAGCTACGGCTAAACTGAAGGGTAAAGCGGGAGCGGGAAGCGATTTAATTATCGTGTTAACACGTCGGTATGTTATCTTTATGCCAATATTCGCTTTGTGTTGTATTCTCAATTGGTTTATAAAGGCGTGTCTAAACACAAATGTGTGTAGCGAAAGCGATTTCATTATTAATTTAATTAGCGTCTTACATCTGTTGTTTTACACTTATGCCGAAATTTTCTTTTTGTGTCGTGTTTTAGATTGGTTTATAAAGCTATGGCTAAACACAAGCGTGTGCTGCGGAAGCGGGAAGCGAGTTAATCATCGTATTATACATGTCACTAATTTACTTTTATGCCGATATATTTGATTTGTTGAGTTCCACGTTGCTTTGTAAAAGAGGCTTAAAAACATATATAAATTAGAAGCGGGTAGCAATTTACTCATTGTCTTATACACATCAATATATTACTACTAATGCTGAAATATTTGTTTTGTGTTGTATTCTGGGTATGTGTGTAAAACTATTGCTAAACACAAGGGTGTATATGATTTCAACATTGTGTTCGTCGATAAACCCAAATTTACATTTGTGTACAATCTGTGTGAAACAGTTTCTGCTATGTACTGGATTAAATTGTCGCACGTGAAAGTAGAAACGTTTTAATCGTCACTCTAGGCTGGATTATATAGCTTAGCTTAAACTGTCAAAAATATTAAACTGATGTTTTTGGATTGAAAAGTTAAATTGTTGTTTATTGTAAAAGTAACTGTAACAATACGCACGTCTTTGATAGGATCGGTTTAATTTGCCGATTACAAAGCTGGATTACCCGAATATCATAAACAGAAGCGATAGGCGTTTAGTAAAATAAGGTTAAATTTGGAGTAAATCTAGACACGATTATATTTAGAGTAAATCAAGCATAACGATGAATTCGTAAGTATATTTAGTGGCATAATTATTGTAACAAAAATATATTTATAACAACAAAAACCCGCTTCAAAATATTGCCTATATTATTACGACAATTTCGACAAATTCTCGATAACACCACATCATCATCATCATCATCAACCCATTACTGTCCCACTGCTGGGCACGGGTCTCCTCTCAGTATGAGAATAATTAGGCCATAGTCCACCGCTCTGGCCGAATGCGTCGTGGTAGAATTCACATACGAGTAACTTTGATAACTTCTTTTAAAATTTCTCAGGTATGCAGGTTTCCTCAGTATGTTTTGCTTCACCATTTAAGCTAGTGATAATGATTTTTAAGCGTACGTAACTTTGAAAGATCAGAGGTGCGTGGGATCTGAACTTCGGACCCCTCGACCAAGAGGCCAAGTTTCTTAACTAGACTATCACTGCGTTACATATGTTAAAATCCGTAATACCGTTTAAATTTGACAGGTCATGCCAATAAAAAGAAATACATACATAAGCTCGAAAAACATTACTCTCCACAGTTGAGTAAAAGACACTGAAAAGTTCTAACAAATCCGCTAATCAACAAATTGGAAACAAGCTTCGGACAATTAAGGATAAGTCGCCGAAGCTTTTAAGCTCTTAAGATCGGAGCCGTTTTAGTCAACTTAACAATTTCACAATTGATCGCTTTACTAATTATGTTCTTAATTGTTTGTTTCGATTCTTTTCGCAACTTAACTTAGTTCAACCTTTCATATAAAACCTTTACAGTTTTTTTGTAAAAAGCATCACGACTGTTTCTTATATCCGAGGTATTAGCTTCTGCATTATAATTCGCGCTTCTTCTCCATAACGAAACACCTTGTGAAGTGGTGGTAGTTGTATTGACATTCAAAAAGTGCTCTGTAAAGAACCTATTTTGTATAAAAAAAAATTGATTTGATTTGATTTGAATAATTTAAAGAGTTTTGTTTTAGAGGAAAGATAACTAAGATATAATAGGGGTAAAAAGACTGAATAATTTTGTATAGTAAGGGTACAACATTGCGTGCGTTCGGCTCAAATTTGACGACACATACCGTGTTTTTTTTTATTGTTATATATTAGATTAATATACGAGGCGTTAAAAATTAGCTTTCATACGTAATAAATGCGTCTGTGACCGACTACAAATATTTCGATGTCTACCTATTATTGTCCTACGGCTAGCCAAGTAGGAATAGGTAGACTACACGTTCTTAAGAGCTCTCAGACATAAAGGTTTGATCACGATGGTTCCCTTCAGCGTTCTACCAAGTGGTAAAAAAATTCTTATACGAAAATAACTTTGTAAAGCCAGGGATCAAACCTCGAACCTCAGATTGAGCCAAGTACCTACCACTAGGATGCCACCACAAACAGTACCCTTAGCCTTATCTTAGCCAAAAACGACAGTAGCTACCTATCTTCAGAATAATTACATGCTTCCGACTAAGGTTATACTTTACAAATGACATCCCAACACCAAGACTTGACACAACCATGTTTGCTATTAACTGTGTTAATACATCAAATACACATAGCACTAACACATACTCGTATGTACAACATTGTTATCCCCGGGGTGTTAATTGGAACAAGGGTTATCCATTCCTATTAAACCTGTAACACTGTAATACCACCAATAAACAAAGGAATAAATAAAATTATTGTATATATACGGCAACATGCCTTAAGGATTGTAATAGGTACATGTTGTTAGTTTATAGAATTTTTATTCTATTAGTACTACAGTAGTAGTTTTACTTTATGTGTTACTAGCTGACCCGGCAAACTTTGTACGGCCTCAAAATCGATTTATCAAATATATTTCATATAAAATATAGTCTATGTTACTCGTGGATAATGTAGCTTTCGAATGGTGAAAGAATTTTTAAAATCGGTCCAGTAGTTTTTGAGCCTATTCATTACAATCAAACAAACAAAGTTTTCCTCTTTATAATATTATTATATATATAAGAGTAGCAGACGAGTATGCAGTCCATTAACATATGCTTCAACCATAGATAAGATTAGATTGCATAAAGTCGACCACAGATGCGCCCCTATCCCTGGAAGGCCTCGGAGAAGTATGTGTATGTCTGTCTATTCAAATTTAATATGAGATTGTTTACAAATATCAATCGGGTGGTCTGCATGCTTGTCTGCTACTCAAATATTAGAAAAAGTTCTATAATATCACGAAACTTATTTAATATTGTCTATTCAAACTGGACATCAAAGTTAAACGATAAATGTCACAACTAGAACCTCCATTAATTTAATCTCAAACCGAATCTTCAAAGACACATAAGCCCTCAAGTCCCATTAGAATAGGACTCGCATAATATGGACTTGTTTATCACAACTTTCATAATCAAAATCAAGGGCCACGCATAAGTCGGACCCATATTTCAGTTAAGCAAGCCGAACTTGAATCCTATGAATCCCGACTGAATACTTGGGTGATATTGTGGTGATTAGCGGAGCGGGTAGCGGAGTAACAAGCGTTTATAATGATATATTTTCTATGAAAATGTATCTAAAAATGTATCTAACTGGATGTTAGGAAAGATTTAGTTTTGGAGTTTCAGGTGGCAAGAGTGGAAAATCGAACCGCCTACCCAGTGGTCGCATACCGTCGAACGCACAAGACGGTGTGGCAGGCGTGAAGCTCACCTGAGCAGAGCCCGACTGGGCAACGCACTAATAAGACTCAAGTTGCCGACCGAAATGCCACATATCAATAGCGTCTTAGCTATAGCCTAAAGGGCGCGCCAGGATCAACCTTCAGGGGCCATATTTTGCAACATAAGAAACGCAAACTACGTTATCTACAAAACGTCCCGGGGAACGCAAACTTCAAAACTTTTCAAAGACGCTTATATCTAATCTTGCTAGGGGCACTCATAAGTCTTATCACCCTGATGCTAAGACACGCTATGATGTGGCGTAGCGTGACGATGCTATGACTTCACGACGTGAGTAGACGTGACGGCACTACGACGCTACGACGCAGACGTGACGACGCTATGACTCTAACGTAACGACGTTAAGACGCTAACGTAATGGCGCTAACGTAATGGCTAACGTAGTGGCTGACGCGACGACGCTACGATGCCTACCTAACGTCGCTGCAGCGCTGATGTTATACCGGAAGAACATTTTCATACATTTTCTTAGCGTTGCCACCCCTAATACGCAAATCGGAATCACATGTAAATTTCTAAAACACGCTCAGTATCAACTTTACATACCATGAAAGACTTCAAATAATAGTTCGCAGGCTTCATCCACTTCTAAGTCTCACGGAGCTTATTCTCGCGAAAAGTTAGCTTTAGTGAAAGCTCTTTTTGTAACAAGATCTTACAAGAACAAACTTGGCTGAACAAAGTCGTTGGAATTGAAATAACGGTCAGGACTTACGTACTTCTTGAGTTTTAGTTGAAAATTTCTTGTCTTCAGTCAAATCTATTGAAATTTTGAAGTAAATCACCTGAGTATGTCTTTGCTCCCTCTATTACATTTCCGTCGTAGAAATTCCGTTTGAAGTTGCTTAAAGGTGGTTCTTTTCGTTAAAGTAAGGTAAGATTTGTGTGGTGAGGCATACTTTTTTATAATATAGAAGAAGCAGACGAACATACATTTTAAAGGTGGTAGAACCCTTTGTGGTTCGACTCCAAAGGCACAACCGCCACACCTATTTCTACCTAATAACAGCAGTGTTAGGGACACAGTCTTTTTCTAGGCGTTCCAGCTTAGTCCTCAGGGGTAGCAGCGCATCTGTGGCCAACCTCAGGTAGGAATATCTAATCCTATCTGGGGTTGATTACAGATATCCATGAAAGGCAGTAGCCACTTACCATCAGGTGGTCTGCATGCTCGTCTACTACTCATATATTATGAAAAATATAGTGACGTCATAAGTGATATCTCTTTAAATATGTCCATTTCCGCCATATCACACGTGCCCCAGTTAAATGCACATTCGGCGCAGTTCCGTTGAACTGCGCTCAAGATAAGTATGTGTTGTGTGAGCCATTGTTTTACAAATTTCCACGCTTTCTCTTGAAAGCGTATGTTTATAGTTTTGATATAGTTATGTTTTTTTATGAAATTTAGATAGCAAATTAGTACGCAATTCGTTTGATGGTAAAGTTCCTCATGAAGGTGGTAGAACCCTTTGTAGTTCGACTCGGGCGGCACCACCGCACACTCATTTCTGCCTAACAACAGCAGTGTTAAACACTGTTATATCCTGGTTTGAAAGGCGTAAGGGAGACATACTTTTCCGAGGCGATCCAACTTAGTCCTCAGTGGTGGCATATCTGTCGCCGACATCAGTTCTGGGGTTACAGATGTCTACGACCTGCAGCCATTTACCATCAGGTGGACTGCATGCTCATCTGCTACTCCTATATCATAAAAATAGTGTTATCATTAATGTCGTATATCTTTAAATATTTTTCATGTCCGTCATATCACACGTGCCCCAGTTAAATGCACATTCGTAGTTCCGTTGAACTGCACTCAAGGTAAGTATGTGTTGTGTGAGCCATTGTTTTACAAATTTCCGCGCTTTCTCTTGAAAGCGTATGTTTATAGTTATGTTGTTTTTGAAATTGAGATCGTAAATGAGAATGCGCATCATTTGGTAGTAAAGTGGTCAGTTGCTTAACATCTTTCGAGTCGAGACCTAGCGGTGGTACTGGTAGAATATAAGTGGTGGTCTTCTGCAGTTTCTGACGGCCGTCAACACAAAACCGTCATATTTTATGCCAACAGCCCTATTATAGTATGATAAATTAAATAAAAGATAAATTTTGTATACCCAATTTTTAACGCCAGTCTAGTCTATAACATCTATTACCTATCACATGATTGTTTAACTTTCTGTTTTAATGAGTGTGTATTCATAAATTCGTGCATAAGAAAACAATTCTGTACACAATACAATAGTATTGTGTAAACTTTTCAAAAACCAGGTTTATCAAATTTTTGTCAAGTAAGAACCGAAGATCTTAATAAAATAATATAAGGCTAGCATAAACTTTAGACCCCGTTAAATCGAATCGTACCCAAAGAACGGCGTTTTGAAAAAAAAAACATCAAAAATCTGGTTATATTAAATCGAAGCACTGTCAAAAAACTTCAAGGCGCAAAAACCTACGGACTTGTTTGAATCCAATTTTTTTTTTTTTTTTAGAAGCACAGTTCTAGCAACTAAACCAAAATTCGAAATTTTGATTAATCGTTCCTTCAGTTTGACCGCAGCAAGACAGTCTGCGCCTTATGTGAACTTTAGCAATTCAGTGGCGGCAAAGGCCTGAACTCTAGTTGACTTTTCGCCTTAGTGGGAAAGTTTGGAACTTCAAAAACACAACCAAGATAAAGTCCACAAGACCACTAAACTATGGTTAGTTCATACAGATATAGCCATTTAATTAGTGTGTCTAATAACGTCTTATATATAAAATGCTCGTGTCACAATGTTAGTTACCGTACTCCTCCGAAACAATTTTACCGATTTTCACCAAACTTTATATGCATATTCAGTAGGTCAGAGAATCGGCTACTATCTATTTTTTATACCCCGATCCGCGGTCAGACAGATATCTAAATGATGAATTTTACCTAGCAGTGATAGCCTAGTGGTTAAGAAACGCGGCCTCTCGATCGAGGGGTCAGAGGTTTAAATCCCAGGCACGCACATCTGATTTTCAAATTTATGTGCGTATTAGAAATTAATTATCACTTGCTTAAACGGTGAAGGAAAACATCATGAGGAAACCTGCATACCTGAGATATTTATAAAAAAAAAAATTACGTGTGGCACTCGGAGACTGCCGCGGTAAAGCTATTGCATAGCATTTTTTATCAACTTATGCAAATTGCAAGCGTGATATTTCAAAAAGTCATTAACCCGTCAACTGGCGTGTGCGCCCCGGGGCGCACAGATCGCTTCTAAAAAGTATCACCGCTGTGCCGGTCGGAGTGGGTGTTAGTTTTTTTCGTTACGGAATTTCTGGATTCGGTCTCCACGCTCAAGGCCCGCGATAGAAGCTATGCAATAGCTTAAAAACATCAACATTTAAATTCCTTAAACGTAAGTTAAGCAACGGTGGGTGCAGACGAAAATTGGATGGGTGACCGCAAGTGGCAAAAACATATTAAACTATCAGTCGTAATGTACATTAAAATTATTAAAACGTACTATAAGCAATGGTGGCTCGGTCGAAAGTCGGATGGGTGACCGCTAGTGACAAAAATATATTAAAATAACAGTTGTAATCAACATTCAAATTACTAAAACATAAGTTAAGCAACGTTGGTCGAGGTCGGACGTTGGATGGGTGACCGCTAGTGACAAAAACATTAAAATAACAGTTGCAATCAACATTCAAATTACTAAAACGTAAGTTAAGCAACGTTGGTCGAGGTCGGACGTTGGATGGGTGACCGCTAGTGACAAAAACATTAAAATAGCAGTTGTAATCAACATTCAAATTACTAAAACGTAAGTTAAGCAACGTTGGTCGAGGTGGGACGTTGGATGGGTGGTTAAAAATCTCAAAGGTATGTGAAGTCTACCAATACATACTTGTCCACAGCGCCGTGGACTATGGTCTAATCCTTCTCATTCTGAGAGGAGACCCCTGCTCAGCAGTGGGACAGTAATGGACATTAATGGGTTGATGATGACACTAGTAAAAATAACAACTAATATTAGGCCCATTATTGACATTAAGATTACCTTAGTTACAAAGACGATATTATAAAGTTTACCTTTTTAATAGTGTTATGATCCATCCATCAACCATTACAGTTTTGTCGGACAAAACTCTCCTTTAAAAAGCACTACTGCCGTAATATAGTCGCTATATGTATAAAAAATGTATTTCCTTTATGACGACCCTTTTCCTTTAGGGTGTCATATATCATTACTTGACAGAATTTGATCATTTTAAGTGACACTATCTCCCAAAAATATAGATTGTTTATTTTTCTCATAACATAGTCCGATTCCTGCCTACGGATTTTTTGTAACTAATTCATCATCAACCCCTTACTGTCCCACTGCTGGGCACGGGTCTTCTCTCAGAATGAGAAGGATTAGGCCATAGTCCACCGTGCTGGCCAAGTGCGTATTGGTAGACTTCACATACCTTTAAGATTTTTTTTTATATAAATCCCTCAGGTATGCAGGTTTCCTCACGATGTTTTCCTTCACCGTTTAAGCAAGTGATAATTAATTTTTAATACGCACATAAATTTGAAAATCAGAGGTGCGTGCCTGAGATTTGAACCTCGGACCCCTCGATCGAGAGGCCGCGTTTCTTAACCACTAGGCTATCACTGCTTTTTTGCACGGCATTAATTGCTATCAAAATCAGTTTCGTAACTAGTCTTTCATCATTTCACAGCTCCTTAAAGTTTCAGATTTATCCATCCACTTGAAAAATTCCCCCACTACTTACATGTCAAAAACAGAACCAAAAAATACTTTCACAATCTTCCCTAAAACTCAAAACTCTATGTAGCAAGCAATCTTGAAGCGTTCCGAGCTATAAAATTCCCATAAGCGTATACCACGCTTAATCGCTACCCTTGCCAGCATAACCGAGCCAAAGGGTTCCGTAAGCATTAAGTAAATCTAGTGGGTTCCGTAGAGGCTTTGATTCCTCTCTCAATAGAAAATTTATTCGCATACCGTGCCCCGGGATTAGAAGGTCACTCCGGAAAGGTATCGAATTTTCGTATAAGTTAATGTATGTAAGCTAACCCTCGATTGAATTTTATTTATGTATTTATTTAGATTTATTTACGTCTTCCGAATTGAATTAGAATATTTAAGGTTGAATCTACTTTTTTGTGGAAACAAATGAGTATACCGGATTAATTGTAAGTGCTCTGCCAGCCGCAGACATTAAAATTTATATATTTTATCCAAAGTAGACTCTTGACAGAATTATTTTCCAGCGTCATGGATCTACCACGACTTCACCAAGTATTTCTGTAAGCGATGAAAGAAACTGCATTACACATATATATAGTTTTTTTACAGAAAAAAACTACGTTTTAAAATATCAGCTTATGCTAATGCAGCACGTGGAACTGGAGCTACTTCATACCTCACAATTTTATCACTAGTTTCATGACACCCTCTTTTACACAATGTTTTAATGACTTGTTCGAACTTTCTTTCTGTTCAATTCCAAAGGCTTGAAGTCCTATCTGAGATCGGTGAAAGCGTCGCTAACCCTAAGAACTAAATTATTATTTTCCTATCAAGGCACGGTCTGTGTCTGTCGGTGTCTGAACGATCCGGTTGTTTAGAAAAATATTGTACAGAAAAATATCATTTTATCTATCTATCTAAAGATATAAACCCTAATCACTTCGTTTAAATTATTTACTTTTTTATATGTAATATAGGAGTAGCAGACAAGCATGCAGTCCACCTGTTGGAAAGTGGCTACTACCGCCCATGAACATCTGTGATCAACCCCAGATAGGATTCGATATTCCTACCTGAGGTTGGCCACAGATACGCCGCCAACCCTGAGGACTAAGCTGGAACGCCTCGGAAAAGTATGTCTCCCTTACCACGCCCTTCGTCGAACCACAAAGTTACGTTTTACTTATAGTGAAGGGACACAAGCAAATCCTTGATCAGTACCGTGTATATAAAACACACAAGGGACTTCAGTCCCTATTTCAATGGTAATAACACCGTTAGCACCATAACTGAGTGAATATTAAAAAACTTTCGTCCATTACTATTGTTTATTCGGAAATTAAGTGGAAGTTATCGAGATATTACGTTTTGTGCTTATAGCGTTTATGGTGAAACTTTTCCCTAACAATTTTTAGGGTTCCATGCGAAAAAATAAAAAACAGAACACATAAGGTCACTCGTCCATCTGTCTGTCCATCTGTCGCACCCAATTTACCCCAGAAGTATTGGACCAAATGAGTAGAATTTTGATAATCCTTTGTTTTTCTGTAACCCAGAGAAGGTAAACAACCGAATTTTGAAATGAAGGGTGTCTTTTGCGGGGTAAAATAAAAAATGTAAAAAAGAGCTCGTTATTAGCATTTCAAATATATTTTTGTAATATTTCTATAATATTTAGGTATATAGTTTTACAGTAATTCAAGAAAGAGACCAAAAATTGACCATTCTCCTCTTTTATCTCCGAATCTACTGAGGATCGAATTAAAAAATACAGAAAATAGTTCTTTGCTTATATATTTCAGAAAAGCTATAAGAAATATATTTTCAGTTAGTACATATTTATTTTCGTCTATTACATATGAGAGAGCATGTTTCTCAATTTCTCGATTCATACAGAACCCTCCCTATGCGAGTGAACTCACTACTTGCCGCTTTTATTGCTTGCGTTGGACCTTTGGACCTAAATATTTAGAAACGTTCCGTAATTATTTTATTTATGGAGCAAACTTGAGAAAATTTGCTTTAAACTATTAAAATAGTATGTTAAAGTTAACAAAACCCTTGCAATATGTAGTTCTTGTAATTTATCGATTTGGATGTGAAATTTTGCTATTTTTTTGGTTTGAAAAATGTAATAAGGGAGACATACTAATCCGACGCTTTCCAACCTAATCCTCAGGAGAAGGAGCATCTGTGGCCGACCTTAAGTCCTTACTCATTTTATAATATACGAGTAACAGACGAGCATGCAGTCCACCTGATGGTAAGTACCTACTGCCGCCCATGGACATTTGTTATCAACCCCAGATAGGATTAGATTCCTACCTGAGGTCAGCCTCGAAGACTTATGTCACCCTTAGCATAACTCTTCAAACCATAATATAGCAGCGCTTAACAATCTTGTTATTAGGTAGAAATACGTGTGGCAGTGGTGCCGCCAGGGACGAACCACGAAGGGTTCTAAACTTTCCAAAACTCTAATCTTATCTACGATTGATTACAGATATCCATTGGCGGCAGTAGCCACTTATCATCATAGACTACATACTCGCTTGTTTCTTCTATATTATTAAACAAAGGGGCATAAGCTTCGCAAAATGTCTCTCCAGATGAAAAACACATTGTTTCTTGGAAATAAAACTGGCACAACACCTGTTCAAAGTACGCAGACAATTTGTAAGGAAACGGCTGTGCTTACAGACCTTGAACTTGTAATATTTTAGATGACGGTGTATTTGAAGACTAAAAAATTTGGTAGTGATTTTATATGTATAACCCTAGATAGTTCAGAAGCGGGATCACCGTCACACAACTTTTAAGAACTCAGGCATGTAAGTTTTCTCATAATGTTTTTGTTCAATAGTGACAATATTTTTTTACTGAGCATACCTTTAAAAAACCACAGATGCACGCTTGAGATTCTATATCAGCCCTCTCGATAGAGAAGACAAATTTTAACCACTAGGATATGACTGCTTTAAATTGGAGTAGCGAGTAGTAGTAACACGTCCATGGTCGACCTTAGGTACGTCTTCTATCTGGATTTGAAGACTAAAGTCCATAAGCAGAAGTGCCTTATCGTAAGGTGGACTGCATACTTGTTTTCTATTAATTTATTTTAATAAAAATATCGGAGATTAAACCCGAAAGCTTCTGAGCTTCAGATCGGAATGGTAAGAGTATGTTATTCAGCTGTTAAATCAGTTTTACGTAAAAGAAATTGACTGGAATTTTCCTTGTTTAGTTAAATTCCAGTTAGTTCGTGGAATGCTCGCTAGTCTGAGTGAATACCGCGGTTAAGTACAAAGGATCGAGGATTGCTCGATTAACTAAACCTTACGCTAACGTATTTTAACTTCACTTTGTGAAACTAACATACGAGTAGCTTCAGAGTAAACTGCAATACCCTTGGATAAATGAGTCAATGAATGGAACATGGATTTTGCTTAACAAAAATTGTAAAAGATGAGTTTGAAGGTAGTAGAACCCTTTATGGTTCGACTCCGGTAGCACCTCTACACCTATTTCTACCTAATAACAGCATTGTTAAGCGCTGCTGCGTTCTGGTTTGAAGGGTAGACATACATATCCGGGGCGTTCCAGCTTAGTCCTCAAATATAGCGGCGCCTCTGTGGCCGGCCTCGGGTAGAAATATCTATTACTATCTGATGTTGATAACAGGTGTTCATGGGCGGAGGTAGCCACTTAATATCAGGTGGACTGCATGCTCGTCTGCTACTGCAATATAATAAAAAAGAGTACACTTTTTGTATCGCTTATTAGAAACATTAGTGGTAAACGGTTTTACCGATTAATGTTTCATGCTGACCACGGATTTTTTCCATAGTTTACCATGTTTGCCAAATGAGGATTGGTAAACACACCTTTGAAAACTTTTTCATAGAACTCTTAGGTATGTAGGCTTGCTTACGATGTTTTCCTTCGCCTTTAAACCAAATGATAATTAACTTCAAATGCTCACATAACTTTGAAAACTTAGAAGGTAGGGGGAGTAGGAGGAAAAATCTTGCCTAAAACCACGTATTAAGAGGAAAAGTTTCAAACCTATCTATCTATTATACATCCTATCTATTATACATCCTTACTACAATGGCGTTATTATTCACTCTTAAGAGCACTAAACAATGAACAATGTAAAACTTAATAATAAGTTAGAAAAATAGTTTAGTGCTTAGTGTTTGGTTAGGGCAGCTTATTACCAAACTTTGCAGATAGAAAACCGCTGTGAAAGTATTTTAGCCAAGATTAAGGGCTTTAGAGTACCTACTATTTAAAAGTATGAAAAATATTCTACCGGACATTTATATAAAAAAATCTCGTGTCACAGTGTTAGTTACCGTACTCCTCCGAAACAGCTTTACCGATTTTCACCAAATTTTATATGCATATTCAGTAGGTCTGAGAATCGGCTACTATCTGTTTTTCATACTCCTAGTGATAAGGGTTGTTCACCCTTAATATTTTTTTATTTATATGGCAACACAACCTTTACCGGGCAGCTAGTACTTCTATACATTCATCGTTCCAACGGTCCACTGGCCCATCGATTCTTTCAGTTCGCTGTTCCATTGGTTCATCAGTTTATCCGTCCACTTGTTTAATCGTCAATCCGTTCATTCCCCACATTAACCATCCATCGATCAGGCCATCGATTCAGCGATCCATCGGTCCATTCGCCGATCCATCGACTTTTAGCCCTTCCGATAGAGTCAAAAATCAAACCCAACTCAAATCGATGACTTTACAACTCATAGTATTTTCTTTGTAATAATAACTAGATTGTCTATAATTAAAAGCTAAGAAAAAGAAAAAGATAAATCCCGTTTACTAATAAAAAATGATATCACAAAATTATAAGTTTTTAATATAAGAAAAATGTATTTACTAAAAATACAAATGTTGTATTGTAAAATTTAAATTGGTAAAATTTATGTCCAGGACTTTAAATAAGTCCTGTCTCGCAAATAATAAGGCAAACATGCAAAACAAACAGTTGTTTGGACATGTTCAACTTGAGTACATGGAGTAAATCACTTCGCTGTGTCAGTGTTTGCTGAACTGATCATGTCTGAATGAATAATGCTTTTAGAAGCTTACTAGATGACAGTCGAAACACGAAACGAGTTATTTTGCACTGAATAGTACTGTCGTACAAGAAACGTTAGGAATACGAAAAGAGTAGTAGATAGTAGAAATTAGTAGTAGACGAAATTACAGGTAGGTAGACAGCGGTACGACTTTGGGGGCACCACCGCCACAACCATTTCTACAAAATAACAGCGGTGTTAATCATTACAACACGCATGATGTGTAGTGACTGCATGCTCGTCTGCTACTTATATGAAAAATAATGCTTGGGAGAGAGGCAAAAGAACGCCCATAAAATGTATTAAAACGTACACGTATACATATAACTCCTCATGGTTAGACTGCAGCAAGACTACATCAGTCTGATGGTAGTATGCATACAGCTGTGCAAGGGTAACACCGCATCAGCGATTAACCGCAGAGAATATCCTATTTAAAGTTACGAATTTGTAGGATTTTTTTGTAGGGAGCAGTCCTAACACAGGTGGGCTATAAGCTTTTTTCCATTAAAAGCAGTTTTTTCGCCTTTTTTAATTTACTTATCCTGTTTTGACAGACTACTTAGTACCCTTATTCAAGAAGAGTAGTGATCACTTACCAACAGGTGCACTACACGCTCTTTATCCCACCAAAAATAGACTTATCCTGTTTTAAAACAAAAACTTGTCACCCTAGCCGAGACCCTTGGCTTTTACGAAAGTAGCCGGCTTCGCGAAGTTACTTAGCCAAAGTCTCAGGTGTCCGAAGCAAGACGTTAGCAATAAGAGCTATTATCGTGTAGCAAGCTGCCAAAACTTTGTATCGGGAAAGTTTTTCATACAGTCATATTTTAAATATTTAGGCTCCTGGCCAACTCTTCGCTGTTCCTGTACATTAAAACGCAAAGTAGTATAAATGTGGTAAAAGTCCAGGGTTCGTTCCCGAGACTGATTTTTTTTCTTTTGTAAAGATAGTTGTATTTCTAAATGTTTGCAATGTTTTAATATATTTTATATATTACGTGTGATCTTGGCAGCTTAGCAAAAAGCTTTTGGTAATATTTACTAAGGTCTAAGACCAATTCGATTTTGGAATCAATCAGCTTGGAAGTGGTTTGCCAGATTAAAACGCAGGTTTCGGATTCGGATACGGAAAAGCAAACATACATTTTATACGAAACGAAATGAAATGAAATATATTTATTTTGTATAGGCCGACGACGGCACTTACAAATTGTCACTTACAATATTTTTCTTAAACTACTACCGGATCGGAACGCGACCTCTACTAAGAAGATCCGGTAAGTAACTCAGTGGGTTTGTCTTTTTTTTTTCAAATAATAATTATTCTCTTTTTTTATTGCCATCATTTTTACATATAATTAATAAAGCATTAACTTCAGTATCTTGTTTTACATTTATCTAAAAAAGAGTTGTTGTTCAGCAAGATACGCTACACTTTGACATTTTCTTAATTAACTATTTTTTTTTTAATTATAATAACATAGATTATAATCCAGCAACCAAACTCCGTAACCTCAGTAACCGAAGGCATTGTACATCTAAAATTCAACCCTAACCTAACAAATAGTAATCCATTCAGAAAAGGTAATACAAAAATCCAAAATGTAGCGAAAGCTTATCCTTAATGTCCCTAATTATTGGTATAAAAGCCTGGTATAAAAATTGGTACGAAAGCTCGTATATCAAACTTTTGCTACAGCTGCGGTCGAGACCAAACTTTTTCATTCAGCGGGTCGACTGTTTTGCATATTCATACTAATATTTGGACCAACTTTTCTTTCATCCGGCCGGTGTTTGTGGATGTGCTTGTTTCATTTTACCGAAGAAAATAGTAGTTTTTCCGCGAGACAAAGCAAACTTTTTTATTAATTCACCCGCAACATATACAAGTACAGCGGGCTCCTTTTTATTTTATATGTAGGAAAAACTTCAAAAAGTGTTATAAAAAACGCAATCTTTTGTGATTGCGTTTTTGAACATAATTGTTACAACTAAATTGTATTTTTATCAATACTTTTCATTAACAAATGTAACAAAATAGGAAGTACTAAAAAAAATTTGCAAACAAAAAACGCCCTGTATACCGAACTTGTAGCTACAGCTGCGGTCGAGACTAAACTTTTTCATTCAGCGGGTCGACTGTTTTGCATATTCATACTAATATTTGGACCAACTTTTGTTTCATCCGGCCGGTGTTTGTGGATGTGCTTGTTCCATTTTACCGAAGAAAATAGTAGTTTTTCCGCGAGACAAAGCAAACTTTTTTTATTAATTCACCCGCAAGATACAAGTACAGAGTGCTCCTTTTATTTTTTATGTAGCAAAATTTTAAGGAAGATATAAATATTATCTATTTCAATGTTTTTCATTAACTAATGTGTAACATTTGGTCCAAATCACGTCGTAATTTACGCTTCGCAAATAATTATTTTCATCAGTATTTGTTAAGAAACGGTACTTATTTACCACTAGTTTGCGATCATGTAACTAACAAATAAAATATAACGACAAAATAAGAAGTACGAAAAAAATTTGCAAACAAAAAACGCCCTGTATACCGAACTTGTAGCTACAGCTGCGGTCGAGACCAAACTTTTTCATTCAGCGGGTCGACTGTTTTGCATATTCATACTAATATTTGGACCAACTTTTGTTTCATCCGGCCGGTGTTTGTGGATGTGCTTGTTCCATTTTACCGAAGAATATAGCACAAGTTTTTCCGCGACACAAATTAAACTTTTTTTATTAATTTAGCTACAGATACGAGTACAGGGTGTTTCTATTTTGTTTTATTTGCATACAGCTATAAAGGTTTTCTTCTTAATTTATTTCACGATGTTTGAAAATAGTATACTTTTACATTTCTTATCTAAATCTCTTACAATAATATGTCTTACTGGCCATTTGTGATATATTTGGAGATATAGAGATTGACCTTATGCATTATTACCTCTCAGCGCTAAATGGGAACGCCTCGAGAGACCCCGTCTTACCACATAGTAAAACTTTAATACAGTAGTAACAAACAAATAGGTGATCAAACGTCAAGTTCTATCATCAAGCTTTAAAATAATAATATATCAAATTCATCTCGTACAAAATCTTGAAATTAAAAGCAATACTTCTCCACCACAAAAATAAACTGCGACCGGAGAAGTGATTGGAAATATTATTTGAAACTGTACACTTGACTAGAAATATCAAAGTGTATATTGCCGTGCAATCTTTCTGAAACCCATTTCAAGTGTTTGCTGCCATTGAATGCTACCTTTGCGCTGGTCCGAATCTAATTCCCGGGCATTTTAGACGAAATGTATTGGAAATCTTAGCGCCCGCGGGCGTTCCTTCAGACTTTTTGCTCCAACAATTCCATTGTGGATACGATGGTTTCTGGACTGTCGCGTTGAAATGTATTTTAAAATTGGAAATTGATTCTCGTTCTGACTCTGAAGGTAGACAAGTGCTTACTACCCAGGAACATTGGAGATTATATAATTCAAGTAAGATTGTGTATCTACAAAATATACACCTGTGGTCACCTACATATGCATTTCTACCCTGAACAGTAAGACGAAACCCCGCAAAAGTGTCTCTGCCTTTCTACATCTGTGAAATCAAAACATAAGAATCATCATCATCTTGATTTACATCAAGAATTCTATCCTTAATTTATAGATAAATATTTTTGCGGCCCAAAGTAGGTACCATCCATTATGCGCGTTGTTGAAATTCCAGAAATAAACTTTTTCAATACTAAAAATAAACTGCAACCGGAGAAGTGACTGAAAATATTATTTGAAACTGTATACTTTACTAGAAATATCAAAGTGTATATTGCCGTACAAACTTTCTGAAACCCATTTCAAGTGTTTGCTGCCATTGAATGCTACCTTTGCGCTGGTCCAAATCTAATTCCCGGGCATTTTAGACGAAATGTATTGGAAATCTTAGCGCCCGCGGGCGTTCCTTCAGACTTTTTGCTCCAACAATTCCATTGTGGATACGATGGTTCTGGACTGTCGCGTTGAAATGTATTTTAAAATTGGAAATTGATTCTCGTTCTGACTCTGAAGGTAGACAAGTGCTTACTACCCAGGAACATTGGAGATTATGTAATTCAAGTAAGATTGTGTATCTACAAAATATACACCTGTGGTCACCTACATATGCATTTCTACCCTGAACAGTAAGACGAAACCCCGCAAAAGTGTCTCTGCCTTTCTACATCTGTGAAATCAAAACATAAGAATCATCATCATCTTGATTTACATCAAGAATTCTATCCTTAATTTATAGATAAATATTTTTGCGGCCCAAAGTGGGTACCACCTGCATAACGCATAATGGCGTTGTTGAAATTCCAGAAATAAACTTTTTCAATACTAAAAATAAGCTGCGACCGGAGAAGTGACTGAAAATATTATTTGAAACTGTACACTTGACTAGAAATATCAAAGTGTATATTGCCGTACAAACTTTCTGAAACCCATTTCAAGTGTTTGCTGCCATTGAATGCTACCTTTGCGCTGGTCCGAATCTAATTCCCGGGCATTTTAGACGAAATGTATTGGAAATCTTAGCGCCCGCGGGCGTTCCTTCAGACTTTTTGCTCCAACAATTCCATTGTGGATACGATGGTTCTGGACTGTCGCGTTGAAATGTATTTTAAAATTGGAAATTGATTCTCGTTCTGACTCTGAAGGTAGACAAGTGCTTACTACCCAGGAACATTGGAGATTATGTAATTCAAGTAAGATTGTGTATCTACAAAATATACACCTGTGGTCACCTACATATGCATTTCTACCCTGAACAGTAAGACGAAACCCCGCAAAAGTGTCTCTGCCTTTCTACATCTGTGAAATCAAAACATAAGAATCATCATCATTTTGATTTACGTCAAGAATTCTATCCTTAATTTATAGATAAATATTTTTGCGGCCCAAAGTGGGTACCATCCATTATGCACGTTGTTGAAATTCCAGAAATAAACTTTTTCAATTCTAAAAATAAACTGCGACCGGAGAAGTGATTGGAAATATTATTTGAAACTCTACACTTGACTAGAAATATCAAAGTGTATATTGCCGTACAAACTTTCTGAAACCCATTTCAAGTGTTTGCTGCCATTGAATGCTACCTTTGCGCTGGTCCGAATCTAATTCCCGGGCATTTTAGACGAAATGTATTGGAAATCTTAGCGCCCGCGGGCGTTCCTTCAGACTTTTTGCTCCAACAATTCCATTGTGGATACGATGGTTCTGGACTGTCGCGTTGAAATGTATTTTAAAATTGGAAATTGATTCTCGTTCTGACTCTGAAGGTAGACAAGTGCTTACTACCCAGGAACATTGGAGATTATGTATTTCAAGTAAGATTGTGTATCTACAAAATATACACCTGTGGTCACCTACATATGCATTTCTACCCTGAACAGTAAGACGAAACCCCGCAAAAGTGTCTCTGCCTTTCTACATCTGTGAAATCAAAACATAAGAATCATCATCATTTTGATTTACATCAAGAATTCTATCCTTAATTTATAGATAAATATTTTTGCGGCCCAAAGTGGGTACCATCCATTATGCACGTTGTTGAAATTCCAGAAATAAACTTTTTCAATTCTAAAAATAAACTGCGACCGGAGAAGTGATTGGAAATATTATTTGAAACTCTACACTTGACTAGAAATATCAAAGTGTATATTGCCGTACAAACTTTCTGAAACCCATTTCAAGTGTTTGCTGCCATTGAATGCTACCTTTGCGCTGGTCCGAATCTAATTCCCGGGCATTTTAGACGAAATGTATTGGAAATCTTAGCGCCCGCGGGCATTCCTTCAGACTTTTTGCTCCAACAATTCCATTGTGGATACGATGGTTCTGGACTGTCGCGTTGAAATGTATTTTAAAATTGGATATTGATTCTGGTTCGTGTGTAAAATAAGTTATAAAATTGCATCCTTTGGCATGATATCCAGAGAGTATATTTAAGAAAACCTTCGAAGAAATCTGAAGGATCCGACACATTTCTAAAAAAAATAGACTAAGCACCTCAACCAACATTTGGAAGCATAACTATTATAATCCACAAAATAACGTACATACTGTATAGGTAGAATGCAATCAAAATTTCAAAGCACACCAAATACAAAAAGAAAATGCAAATGACGTCGTTGACGATTATAATAACGAATAATCTTGTCGCTGTTCTTTTAAGATGTTACACACTTAAAATATAACTCAACATCATGCAAATAATAATTATTCTTAAGTTCAATGCACTCATTCGCGCGACGTTGCCTTTAAAACTGTCTTCTAATAAAGTAACTGTTCTATGTAAGTCTGTATGTATTTTTGTTCTTAAACCGGAATAATATTCATCGGACTGACGCTAAAGATGACCCGGTTTCATTGGTAGGCTTATTTTCTAGTAAACACTTGAAAATTGTTTCAGGGGATATGAGAGATTATGAGGTGATTCTTATATTTCTACGGCTCATTTTTATTCAAACAGTCATTCAATTCAGGTTCATTGTTAGGTTCATGTTTAATAATTGTGATGAGAGAGAGGGATAAATGCGAGGCATTCCGACTTAGTCTTCAGCTACACAAAGGGTTTTATCACTTCTGAATTGTTTCTGCGGAATAGTATCACCATCTTATAGTACTATCTTATTTACTAGCTCTCAATCGCGCTTATTAGCTTTTCGTCTTCAAATACTGTCTAATTTTTTCAAATAACATATCGAAGCAAACATATCAAACGTGCTAAAAAAATTAATGAAACTTGGTCGGACGCCAGTCCGATGAATCTAATTCCGAGTCATTTTAGACAGAAAACTAGTATTGAAATTGTTAGAACTGTAACACATAAAAGCCTTGCGGTGCCGCACCGTTAAAAGGCAAAAGTTGCAATGTCGAAATTTTGGGAATTATACGCGCTGTGTGATTTTTTGAAAAATAGTTTCTTATACTACAGTCGTTAGCCTATTACTGTCCCTCTGCTAGACACGGGTCTGTTCTCAGAGTGCGGGGAGTTTAGGCCATAATCCACCGCGCTGGTCAAGCGTGGATCGGCAGACAGCACACACTCTTGAGAGATTGATTTAAAGAAATCCGAGGCATGTAGGTTCCCTCGTGTATGTTCCTTCAGGGCTTAAGTAAATTATATAAATTTCTACCACGTTATTTTGAAACATCAGAGACCCGTGCATGAGATTCGAACCTCGGACCTCCCGATTGAGAATGAGTATCAAACTAACGCTATCACTTATAGCATTTCTATATCTGAAACTCATTTTAAGAATCAATTCCACGCGACAACAGAAAACATCAACAATTCCATTCTAAAAGTCCATTTGTCCGTCCGCGGGCTCTAAGAGTTCCAATACATTTCGTCCAAAATGGCTCGGAATTAGATTCGTCCGGTGACCTGGATTCGAGGGTGGCCCCCTATTGCGAGCGTTTATTTGATCTACAGGCAGTAAACGGTTTTTATATAGCGTAAAGGCTGCTGCAATATTCTTCAAAGAATTCGTCATTGCATTGGGCGTTTGTCTGTAGTCTCGAGAATAGAATAGGGCTACGGTATCCCCTGCCTGTCGTAAGAGGCGACTAAAAGGGGGCTTCCGGGGTTGCGGGCGGCAAGAGTGGGAGCTCCAATCGTCCGACAAGCAACCCTGGAAAGGACGACGGTATGTGTGGTCGCATACCGTCGTAAACACCAGATAGTGTGGGAGGAGCCAAAACAGCTCCCCCAGGGTGGAACCCGATCGGGGCATCGAGCTTGGAGAACTCCGGTTGTGTTCCCTCGGAGATCCCGGAGTTCTCCAACAAGCGTAGAGCACGGCCACCGGGGGGGTTTTAGTGCGGTAAAAATCCCACATAACCCGGCGTCGCTCCCACGTCGTCGGGTACCTTTTGAAGGCTTCCCCCTCGTAAAAAAAAAAAAGATGGTCCTCTTAGACGAAATAATAAACCATTGATTTTTCGAAGTTATGTGGGTATTAGTATTAATTACTTGTTTCAACGGTGAAGATACATAGCCTGAAGACCTACGTCCGTTATATACTGGTAAAATAAACTAAGAAATATTACAAAAACAAAAATGCGACTGCTTAAAAATTATTAAAGTAACGACAAAGCACATGTTAAAATACGTCAGGATCAAGACATACATATACAAAAACTCTCGAAAAACCTCCGCAGTGGAGAAAATTATTTAAAGATGTGTGAATCTACCAATACTCACTTAGCAAGCAAAAATTGACAAATTTCGAATTTACTAGGAAAAACAATGGTTAGATTGATTATAAATAACAGGCGTTAATAGTAGACGGTTTATATATATATATTTTTTTTTACAATATAAGAGTAGCAGACGAACATGCAGTCCACCTGATGGTAAGTGGCTACTGCCGCCCATGGACATCTGTAATCAACCCCAGATAGGATCAGATACTCCTACCTGAGGTCGGCCACAGATGCGCCACTACCCCTGAGGACTAAGCTGGAACGCCTCGGAAAAGTCTGTCTCCCTTACCACACCCTTCAAACCGGAACACAGCAGCGTTTAACACTGCTGTTATTAGGTAGAAACAGTTGTGGCGGTGGTGCCGCCGGAGTCGAACCGCAAAGGGTTCTACTACCTTCATAAACCAACAACACCAATATACCAACACTTATATACCAACAACGTAACAAATTGACGTAAACAAGCTCTTAAATAAGATATTTTTGTACTAGATATTTCTGTGCCGTACCGGCTGGTAATTGGATGTCGTGATTGGCTATTTTCCGGGAGTATTTGTTAGTTTTATTTATATACTATCTACGTTGAAGAGCTCTAATTTTTGTTAGACCATGATGTCTAGATTCTATACTCAGTCTGTAAAAGTATTTAGCAGTATTTTGAATCGAATCTTGTTTTTATTACACTTAAAAAAGATACATGTATTAATATTATACACTTTTATTGCAACAACATGAATATATCTATGCTAATATTATAAAGAGGAAAACTTTGTTTGTTTGTTTGATTGTAATGAATAGGCTCAAAAACTACTGGACCGATTTTAAAAATTCTTTCACCATTCGAAAGCTACATTATCCACGAGTAACATAGGCTATAATTTATATGAAATATATTTGATAAATAGATTTTGAGGCGGTACAACGTTTGCCCGGTCAGCTAGTCTATTATAAATCACTAGCAAAATTTCAATAAACACTATTTTTACAGAGTCGGCCACAGTTGCGCCGATATCCCTGAGGACTAAATTGGAATGCCTCGCAAGAGTATGTTTTCTTTTACACACCCTTCAAGACAGTACACGACACTTACCACTGCTATAATTAGGCGGAAATAGGGAAGCTCATCATCAACATCACTGTTCCACTGCTGGGCACGGGTCTCCTCTCAGATTGAAAAGGATTAGGCCATAGTCCACCTCACTGGCCAAGTGCGTATTGGTAGACTTCACATACCTTTAAAGTTTTTTTTAGTGTGATAATAATGATAATTAATTTCTAATACGCACTTATCTTTGAAAAATCAGAGGTCTGGGATTTGAACCTCGGACCCCTCGATCAAGTGGCTTTCTTAATAACTAGTTTATCACGCGCTTGGGTTTACTACCTTCAAAGCTTGTTGTCACTATAAAATAATTGCAGTTTTAAAAACAACATTGATCAAAGAGTACCTTAGTAAAGTCTTAGCAAGTACAATGGTTCTCAAAGTAAAGACGTGTGACGAGGGGTGTATACAAAAGATACGCTTCAAGCCAAGTATTCATGTATTCTTCGGGTTGATGAGGCTTGTGATAGCGTTAAACCTCCGTAGCCTCATTTAGTGAGTACAGATGAATAAAAGTTATCTTACAAGATAAATTCTTTAATGACTTGTTATTTTTAATTATTTAAATCAATAGAGATAAATTAAATCCACGTGTCAGTTTGTTAGTTTTATTTTCAATTTTAGTACTTAGTTCCACTATCGTCATTTTTAAATCATTTCAATATTGATTTCTACATAAAAGCAAAAACGCAAGCAATCAGAACTATATTCTCAATTCCTTATTTAGTTGTAGCCTTAACCGGGAATCGAAGCCGGAACATAGTGTGTCATGCTGGTATTTTGAATGCGCCGTGCCGGTTTCTTACTCATTTTCAAAATCAAAATTAAAATATTTATTCAACAACAATTCATTATTATTTAGGATTATCAGTAACTTATCATCCATTGCTAGGTATGTCGAACTTTTGAATTGTAAATTTCGAAATTTCTCACTATATCTATTTTCTAAGTTTGTCTATCTCGCTGTCTTTGCAAATTGATTTATGTTTAACACCACAAAAAGTTATTGGAATATCTTTTACAAAAGATCGGGTCCCTTGGAGTAAGTTACTTTTTATATCTGAAAAGGTTGAGAAGTTTTGATGAAGTTAGTATTGGCTTTTGTGAAGAATTTATGTTGTGGCTTATGTAATACATTCTCTTTATTTATCTGTTGTGTGGTAGTTTGAAGGATATGGTAAGGGAGAGACATATTTTATCAACTTTTCATAATAGTCATTAATATATAATTTGACGACCCGCATAGCGGAGCGCTCACCATGCCGGTCTGACGCGCAGAGGGTCCCGGGTTCGATCCCCGGCCAGACAGATTTCTAAATGATGAATTTAGGATCTGTTTCTGGGTCTGGGTATTTGTGTATTTGTCTCTGTGTGTGTCCGTAGCACCCACGATACAGGGAATCCTAGTGTAAGGCTGTGAGTGTAGAAAGCGTAAGCGTATATAAAAACTAAAAATCTTTCTTCAATATAATTAACTGAAAAGGGAGGTAATGTAATCTATGTCGCCTTACAATTTAAGCGGATGCAACGACACCTCGTTGAAATCCGTCAAGCCGTTTGGGTATTAGGGCATACCGAAGAATGAAATGTACTCGTACATACATACGTTCGAATACATTACCCTCAGTAGTTGTTAAAAACACAGTAGCACGCAGTCCACCTGATGTTATGACGTCACTATTATGCGTGGACATATGTATTCGTGTATCGGTGTGGTATGGAAGACATATTTATCCTTGACGATACAACGATTTTGATTTCGACTCTGGCGGCACCACCGCCACACCTATTTCTACCTAATAACAGCAGTGTTACGCGCTGCCGTGTTCCGGTTTGAAGGGTGTGGTAAGGGAGACAGACTTTTCCGAGGCGTTCCAGCTTAGTCCTCAGGGGTAGCGGCGCATCTGTGGCCGACCTCAGGTAAGAAACTCTAATCCTATCTGGGATTGATTACAGACGTCATGGGCGGCAGTAGCCACTTACCATCAGGTGGACTGCATGCTCGTCTGTAACTCCTATATTATAAAAAAAACAACTTAATCCTTAGGGGTAGCATCGCATCTGTGATCGATCTCAGCTAGGGCTCCTATCTAATCTGGCATTGATTACAGATATCCATGGACGATCATAGCTACATACCATCATATAAACTGCATTCCCAAACGGGCATATGGAAGTGTAATAACATGGAAGTAGCGTTTTCTATTAAAAAAAAAACTACATTCCATTTTCAAAATTCCAAAGGTGTATTTAGCACATATATTAACGAAATATCCTGAATATAATAGCCCAATTCACAACGAGGTGCTATAAATAATGGTTCCCGAATTCCCCGGGGAACCCACGGCAAGTACATCCGCGGTTAGGAAGGAGTGTTCCCATTAACGCCATACTGCAAATACCCTATACCCAGAGGCTTAGGGACCGCAGAATAACAAAATTATATAGACTCCGCAATAAATGTGACTTTGTAATTTAAAAAGCCGTTTGGGCATACGTCCAATATATTGATATTTACGAATTAAAAATCGCAGATCAGTTGTTTTATTCAAACTTAACACTTTGTAACACATATTTTTGTAGCAATCCGCCTGGCCTGTTCTGAAACGTGTTAAGCCACAAAATATAAGTAAATAGCATACGACTGCTGCTACGCATATAACATGTAGGTACATCGGTGCCGCTGTAGCAGAACCTTCGTTCTATCAACCACTTTGTAGACATAATTATTATCTGGTACAAAAATGCACCTATTAAATCATTTGCCGTCTAGAACCGCGATAGTATTAATTGAAGTTTAACCCGACTGTCGAGGATATTGTTTATGAGGTGTCGTTTAATTAGTCTAAAGCTAAACTATAAGACTCACATGGGGTATATTTTTAGGCCCAACTTCTTTTGATTTTGTCTTTTGTTTTTCTAACAATTCCCTTTTTTTTTTCTTCTCGAGGGGGTAACCTTCAAAAGGTACCCGGTGCCGTGGGAGCGATACGGGGTTATGTGGGATTTTTACCGCACTAAAACCCCCTCGGTGGCCGTCCTCAGCGCTGCGTAGAGGACTCCGGGATATCCAAAGGAACGCAACCGGAGTCCTCTCAGCGCACTGCCCCGTCGGGCTCCGCCCAAATGAGATTGAATCACCCCACCGTTCGATGTACACGACGGTATGCGACCACACATACCGCCGTCGTTCCCGGGGTCGTTGGCCGGACGGTTCGAGCTCCCACCCTTACTACCCGCGACCCCGAAAGCCCCTTTTAGTCGCCTCTTACGACAAGCAGGAGATAATGTAGCCCTATTCTGGTCCCGGAACTACAGGGACTTCTAACAATTCCCTAGTTAATTCACAAGTGATCTTCAAGGCATAATGTACTACATACATAAATACGCCTTCTACTTTTTCTTTATTCCAAGTCACCAGCTTAACAGTCTGCAGTCACGCGAAAGCATGTCATTAAAAGTACCGTTTATGTAAATCGTCCATATTTTCGCTGGAAGGTAACGAGAATAGAGCTATTTTGATAAATAACTTAACAGTTTTGTTGGTTGATTTAGAGGTAATACAGTTTGTTACAGTATATACGTACCATGTTTTATGTGGATTCAATTTACTCTGCGTGTTGACGATAGAACTAATTGAAAATGACCAAAATTACGCTTTGTTTCTTCATGACATTTTGCTTTTTTATAACTACCCTTATAGAAAAAGCGTAGGTGACTAGACCAAGCGAATTTTGCTTTGATTGAAAATTTTGATGATGCTACAACTCTTTTTGGATCGACTCTGTAGGCACCACTGTCGTACCTTGTTCTGCCTAATAACAGCAGTGTTCAGCGCTGCTGTTCTGGTTTGACGGGTATGGTAAAGCAGACATACTTAAACGACGTTCCGACTCCTCAAGAAACGAAACGCACCTGGCCGACCTGTGTTCTCTAATCTTATTTGGGGTTAATTGCTACTTCTAGATTATAAAACAAATATTTAATTTGTACATACATAAATACATACACCATGTATTCATATGACGTCGATCGAGGATCTTTAAAAAGTAATCGGAATAAAGTCGTCAAGATTTAAAAATTTGAGTCATCATCCACATTACTGTTCTACTATTGGAAACGGGTCTCCTATCAGAAATAAGAAGGATTAGGTCACAATCCACCGCGTCGGTCAAGAGCTAATTGCTAGACTTGACATACCTTTGACAAACAAAATTTTGTGATCATGAAAACTATTTTATCTAAAAAAAAGTCCACCGCAACCTCAAATCTTGCCAGGGGCGCTCAAAGCCCACGCAGTAAGGACAAAACCCAGCAGGTAATTAAGCCTTACTTAATCACGCAACTGAAACCAAAACAGCGGCCATTAGCCAACTTTTGGAAAACTCCAAACAACATGCCGGATTATTTATTCACTACCCGAAAAACTTGTTTAATCTCGTTATATTAATGGCATTAGTTCATAGTGAAATTGGAAGATAATTGGGAATTATTATAATACGGATTTATTTTAGAATTATATTAAATGAAACTACGTTACATATAAGTACGATGGTACGTGACAGCCAACCAATCTGTTATTAAGTCTGAAAGAATATTAGTTTTGTCTGTGATTTTATCTGTGATGTTATTTTAGGTTTTGGCTATCGGACACAAATCTGAATCCAGTTCCACGTTAAGACGATGAAGATAAATTAATCTGGGAGCTAAAATTCACGTCTACATAGAGCGTGACAGACGCGTTCCGTGGCAAACAAAATAGAATTCACCTATCCTATACAATATGTATTAAAATATTTCTATATGTTATATTAATACAGTCACGTATACATCAGCTATGTCGGGCCTGTTAAAATATTTTTAGAAAAATATGACCTATCTGACACGGCTCGTGTCACGTTTAATCTATGTAGATAAAAACGGACGCTAATTCGTATGCCTACAGTACCTCTGCCTGATCAACAAGACCAGAACACAGTATAAATCAATACTGGTATCGCAGTCGAATAAATTATAATTAATATTCTTTTCAGAATGTCTTTGGTGGGAGCATAGATTAGTAAAGATTACTCACTCCTAACAAGAAAATGTAACCAGTTTTACAATAGAAATTGTCATTGTCATCTATTTTCGTGTTTGAAAATATTAAAATAATGTAGTTTTTAGATCATTTACAAATTAAAAGATATTTCTTCGATTTTGCGTCTTAACTGTGCATGTCGGCATTTTTCCGAATAAATTACACCATGACAGAGAGAATTGTCAGCCGTTTAAGCCATTCTATGGCTTCCTTCAATTACAAGGCGGTGATATATATACTTATCTATGGGTGTGAGTTGTAAGTTCCACCAAAAAACATTCCCAAAAAAATACCAACAAAAAACCTCATTACTCCCAGGCTAAGTTACGAAACGCTTACGCCCGAAACCAATTTGCAAGAAGCGAATCTTTTTAGACAACTTGACAATCAAAGCTAAATACGGGACCTAAATCTAATTAATCAACGCCGACATCCCTCGGTATTGTTTAAGGCAAGCAAATTGTATGTAAGGGCGCGTGTACACTGCATTATGTTTAGCTTTTTATAAGACTTATGGTCGTTTCGTATGTATTTTTAAATTATTATATTGAAGGAGATAACTAGCATGTCGACCTAATGGTATGCGGTCACTGTCGATTATAGACATCTGAAATCAGTCCATTATAGGATTAGATTCTTATATGCGGTCGGGCTCAATTGGTCCTGAGCACTACGCTGAAACACCTCGAAAAAGTATGACTCCTTTACACACTTCAAACCAGAACTCAACAGCGATTAACACTGCCGCTGCTAGGCAGATATCGATGTGACGATGTGCTGCAGTCAATTTTCTTCGTAACGCCTACTTATCGCCATTTTTTTATAATATAGGAGTAGCAGACGAGCATGCAGTCCACCTGATGGTAAGTGGCTACAGCCGCCAATGGACGTCTGTAATCAACCCCAGTTAGGATTACATATTCCTATCTGAGATCGGCCACAGATGTGCCACAACCCGTGAGGACTAAGCTGGAACGCCTCGAAAAAGTATGTCTCCTTTACCCTTTAAAACGGAACACAGCAGCGCCTAACACTGCTTTTATTAGACAGAAATAGGTGTGGCGGTGGTGACGCCGGAGTCGAACCACAAAGGGTTCTACCACCTTTAAACTACTACCTTTAAGATGTTACGCCTTAGGATTAAGGTGGTCGCCTCATATGTAAATCAGCAGGAATCCACTTTCTTCCACCGAAACGCAAGAATTCCTCCCTACCGTTTTTTTGTTCACGAGGGGAAACCTTCAAAAGGTACCCGGTGCCGTGGGAGCAACGCAGGGTCATGTGGGATTCTTACCGCACTAAAATTCCCCCGGTGGCCGTCCTCGGTCCTACAATCTCCAAAGGAACCCAACCGGAGCCCTCTTAGCGCGTTGCCCCGTCGGGCTCCGCCAAGGTGCTATGCATAAATATATTATTTTCGTTTGTTATTATAAAAATTAAGGCCCGGTAAATCTAAACGATGCCTTAAAACTGTCCTATCGATGTTGTCCCAAGTGTACGCAGATCCGTCTTCGTCATCTTTGAGATCAGCTTGTTTAATTACAAACTTGATTCGAAACACCTAATGTTGTTTTAACTCCTTGTTTCCACTACGTTAACCTTTACTTAACAACTTTGAAGAGTCAAGTTGCTATTTTACTACGCTTTTTAACGGATGTAAATTACGGTTGTTATGATAATTTTACACTATGTACAACTATTTTTAACCGACTTCCAAAAAAGAGGAGGTTTCTCACTTCGGCCGTATATATGTACATTTTTTTTTTGTTTGTTCGCAGATAACTTCGTTGTTTATGAAGCGATTTTGATGATTCTTTTTTTGCTGGAAAAAAGATATTTCCACGGTGGTTCTTTTATAAGTAAATTAGGATCTGATTATGCTAGACCAGATAAATCGAGGGGAACTTTCAAAAATAGTAGGGGCGACTAGTGTGTTTGAAGTTTTTTTCATTAAGTATTTTTTTATATATTATATTAATATAAACATTAATATGTCATCACTTAAGTGTGATTTTTTTCACACTTAAGTGATGACAAAAAAACAACCGACTTCTTTTTTAACACACTTTTATGAGCTTAGGGTTGTATGTATGTATATATGTAACAAAGTAACGGAACCTTTAAACCCGATTTCTATCCACTTTGAACGTTCAGTTTAATTCAAAATTTTGAAGAATTATCAAAAACCGATGACAATACACGATTTTAATAATTTTGTACCATTGTCCTTATCGACATCTTCAGGGTTAACGATTTTCGAGGCGAAAGAGAAAGCGCCTTAGAGAAAGTTCACGCAAAGTTACTAATTTGATTTTTAGTTTTAAAATTGTATTTTTTTTTATAATACAGAAGTAGCAAACGACCACGCAGTCGACCTGCTGGTAAGTGGCTACTGCCGCTTATTTACAGATACGATTAAATTCCCACTTGGTCACAAATGCATTGCTATCCCTGAGAACTAAGCTGGATTGCCTGGGATAAGTATGTCTTCCTTACCATACCCTTCAAAGCAGAACAAAGCAGGGCTTAACAATGCTGTTATAAGCAGAATTAGGTGTAACGGTGGTGCCAACGGATTTGATCCACAAAAGGTTCAACCACCTTCAACTTTATATATTTGTGTTGTACTATATAAATCTACATGTATTATCCAAGTTAGTTATAATAGCGTATGTATAATTCCGCGCCAAACTACTAGTCCGTTTTGAATATAGAAATGAGTCGCGTCGCCGTAGCAAATCGTATGACTATACCTGTTCGCAACAACTTCAGAGCGGACTAGCAGTCTGACACGGATTATACCTGTGTATTTTTTCATTTTTAAGATTACAGTTAATACCTATATCACGAATACTTCAACAATTAACTTTAAAACATCTTAATAATCCTCTTAGTTTTCTAATTATTAATTTATTAAGCAATTTAATTAAACATATAATAATTAAACATATAATACTCCGCTTCGATCAACAATATTAGTGCTAATTAATAATGAAGATATTCAACGTATATTAGAAGCATGCACTCGCTTATTAAGAGCATTGTTCGAATTATAAATACAGTACACAAGAGTACCTCTAGTTTGCCACCTGACTCTGTCTGCTTTTTAATTTTTACTGTGAAACTTTGTAAGCATCTTTGGAATCAGTTCAGAATAGTAGGATTGATGTATCAACAGACAAAAGATTTTTTTTATAATTTAGGAGTAGCAGACGAGCTTGCAGTCCACCTGATGGTAAGTGGCTACTGCCGCCCATGGACATCTGTAATCAACCCCAGATAGGATTAGATATTCCTACCTGAGCTGGAACGCCTCGGAAAAGTCTGTCTCCCTTACAAACCACACCCTTCAAAACGGAACACAGCAGCGCCTAACACTGCTGTTATCAGGTAGAAATAGGTGTGGGAGTGGTGCCGCCGGAGTCGAACCACAAAGGGTTCTACCTTCTAATGGACAGGCAAATGAACGGACGGACGAACGAACGAACGAACGAACATATGGATGGACGAAGGAATGAGCTAGTCCATTAATATTTTTTTAGGATCGGCGCAGCAAAGGCTTACCCGATTAAATTAGATTAGACCATCTACTGGCAAGTTGTCAATGCCACACATTGCCATCTAGATCTAGATTTAGCTGTACAAACAGTACGACTGATACGCGACGGAACAGACTTTTTATAATTAAATTTAATACCATTTAATAAATATAATGTTGCCTACGAGTTATTAAACATGCATAATTATTTCAAACTACAAAGTAATATAATACGTGATCTATTTACACGTAAATACGTACAACCAACATTCCTATAGATATAATAAATTATTCTACACCTTAAATCCTTCGTAGTAACTAAATTAGTAGCTAAGGTAGTACACGTGACGAAATGTTAGTAAAATATTAAAGGCACGCCCGCATTGCGGTCGGCGTTCAAGGACGTACGTTTTAAGAACGGTTAGGGTGCCCGCACATTAGAAACTTTATGTTGCTACGAAACTTGAGTACGCAACATTAAGTTGCTAGCAACTTTATGTTGCTACGAAATTTGTTGAGTATGCAACATTAAATTGCTAGCAACTTCATGTTGCTACGAAATTTGTTGAGTGTGCAACATTAAATTGCGAGCAAGTTCATGTTGCTACGAAATTTGTTTAGTGTGCAACACTATTTTGCTAGCAACTTCATGTTGCTACGAAATTTGTTGAGTGTGCAACATTAAGTTACTAGTTGTTGAGTTGTTTATAGATGATGTAGATGTATTAAGTTGCAAAGCCTGATTTTATTGTTCTAAATACCTTTACGTTTTGAGGCGGTGAATTGAAGAATCTCTTTCAAATATCGCGAGATTTTCAAACAAAATAGAGCAACATACTATAGTTTTTTTTAACCCGACAAACTTATAGCTACCCTTTTATATTAAAAAAAATACTTGTAAGAAATACATGAACTAAAAATTTACGCAAAGTAAAATTTAATAACATACAAATAATAACGTAACCAAAAAGATCGAATCTCACTTATATAAAAACTCACAAGCTTTCTACACTCACAGCCCCACGCTAGGATTCCCTGTATCGTGGGTGCTATGAACACACATAAAACGCATACACAAACACCCAGACCAGAACATATATTCAAATTCATCATCAGATATCTATCTGGCCGGGGATCGATTCTGGAACTCGCAATTAAGACCGGGATGGTGACCGCTCCGCCACGCGAGTCGTCTTGTAAATTTGTAATGTTCTTTCTAATAAACAAGTATTACCACGAACTTAATTTGTCAGTTTGTAAATAGCCTTATTTTAACATTTTATTACGTATGTATTAAATATTTAAATGATACATACAATTATGGAGGTGATACTATTCAAAAATGAAAGGACACTGTTATTTTAGTCCAGTTAAGCTATTGTTTTCCATTCCAGCCTTTGAGTGACCGTAGCTGAAGTGTTATGGGTTTCATCCCCGATTTAGTCAGTATATTTATTCTAGGTCTGACTTGTTCTGTCCCTGTAGTTCCGGGACCAGAATAGGGCTACGGTATCCCCTGACTGTCGTAAGACGACTAAAAGGGGCTTCCGGGGTAGTGGGCGGCAAGAGTGGGAGCTCGAACCGCCCGGCCAGCGAACCCGGGAAGGACGGCGGTATGTGTGGCCGCATACCGCTGTACACACTAGAGGATGTGGCAAGCTTATGCTCACCTGGGAGGAGCCCGACGGGGCGACGCGCTTAGAGGACTCCGATTGCCTTCCTTGGAGATCCCGGAGTCCTCAACGCAGCGCCGAGGATGGCCACCGAGGGGGTTTTAGTGCGGTAAGAATGCCACATAACCCCGTGTCGCTCCTACGGCATAGGTTACCTTTGGAAGGTTTCCCCCTCGTAAACAAATGTAAAAAGTCTGACTTATTCTCGCCATAGCTAAAGGTGGCTAATGTGCTCGTTTGCTACTACTATAGTATATTTTAAAAAGTAAAATAATACCATATTAAACAATGATAGGTAATACAAATAAAAAACCCTGTATAACAAATACATCTTTTCTCAAAATCATCATCATCAACCCATTACTTTCCCATGTGCCCAGCAGGCACGGGTCTCCTCTCATAATGAGAAGAATTAGACCATAGTCTACCGCGTTGGCCAACCGCATATTGATAGCAGCGCCTAACACTGTTATCAGGCAGAAATAGGTGTGGCGGTGGTGCCCCCGGAGTCGAACCACAAAGGGTTCTACCACTTGAATTCTGTCACTGCTGTACAAAATTCCATTATCAATAACATTAATTCAAAAACATTGTCTTCTATGAGAATACTAGAGAAATAAACCATTTCCGTTAATTTAGAAACTGGAGCATAACCGCACCGCTACCGACTGGAAGTTTACAAAGCGTCCGGATGTGTAAATTTAATAAAACCCGCAATGAGTTTCATTAAAACAGCTCTATTTTACCCCCATTATGATATTATGCACCTGTCTCATACACAGATACGAGCGATAAACGATAAAATCTGCATCACGTTTGCGTACTTCTACACGAATGTTGAATAACGGACTTTTAAGACAACACCTGAAACTTACACGTTTGAGAAAGGCTTAGTTTGTTCAAAACTAAGCTTTTCTCAATTTGAGCAACCCTTAATACTTTCAAAAATATCTACAATGTGTGTATTAAATAAAAACTACTTTGTACTATTTAAAGCACATTAAAGAATATTTTAAAATCGCACCTGAAAGCTTAGAAAGCGGTGTGTAAATTTCATAAAACTTGCAATAACATTAAAACAGCTTTATTTTACCCCCATTATGTGTATTACGGACATGTCACACTGATCCATACTAACGATAAACGATAAAATAGCTTTTTCTTCGTTAATGCAACTAAAGTATACATAGATTTCAGTGCACTTTAGAGAAAAAGTTTTACACTGTTTTATATTACATTTAAAAATAATACTTTACAGTCGGTACTTTATACTTTACACTCAAATTTGCGCTTTTAAATTTACATGAAACGACCCAAACGCATCCAATGTATGCAGCACGATTAAAACAATTATAGTATTTTTACGTTTTACAAATAATTTTCATCGCCTCTCGCTTACCGTGTGCGATGGAGCAAGACCTTAAACATTGTAACAACTTTCATTACTGTCTGCATTATACTATAGTTCAACTTGCTGGGTAACTGTACTCTGTTTCAGTTAAAATATGGATAGTTGGTACTGACGTCACACTGAGAATAGAAAGATATCCGTTACTTCCATTACTGTCCCACAGCTGGGATCGGGTCTCCTCTCAAAGTAAAAGGAATTTAGGATCTAGTTTACCGCACTGGCCAAACTAAATAGGAATTTTTACACAACTTTGAGAACTTTTTTAAAGACTCTTAGATGTGTACGTTCACCGTGGTAAAATAATAATTCATTTCTTTCACGCACATTACTTTGAAAGAAAAGGATGTCGTACTTTAAACCCCTTGATAGAGAGACCTAGTTTCAACCGCTGGGGTATCACTGCTTTTTCTCTCATAAATAAATAATTAAATCTATTAGTTACAACCCTTCAACCCTATTTTGCCCCCACTGCCAGCTGTCACTCATACAATTCCTAACCGCGATCGCAAGTGCTTTATGATTTAGACGATCCATAGAAAACGTCAGTCCCGGATATTATCATTAGACAGCAGTCGTTAAACTTTGCCAGTAATTTTGTGGAGTTTGAAAATATTTGAAATTCGCGTCTTATCCATATTTCCTTCCATTTTAAATATTAAGCAGACGTCACATTATCCTGTAAACTCCGTATCAATAATCAGTCCCCTGGAGCGACTCGCTCTGGGTTTAGTCGCTATTCGACAATATTTTTTAACAATATAAAAATGGCAAATGAGTAAATATGCATTCATCTAGGTCTCTTGTATGACGTGCAGCGTGGCGGAGTTTCCACCATTCCGGTCTGACGCACAGAAAGACCCTGGTTCCTTAGGCAGACAAATACGTAAATAATAAATTTAGATCTGTTTCTGTGTCTACGTTCTTGGGTATTAGTTTTTGTGTCAATGGCACCCACGACACAGAAAATCTTACTGTGAAGCTGTAAGTGTATAAAGCGTTTAACCATGGACATAATCAACTCTAAATAGGGTTGAATTCCTACACAGAGTAAGCTAAGGATGCATTGCCGTAAGGACAAAGACGAAATGTCTCGTGTAAGTTCTCAAACATCGAACCAGAACAAAGCAGCTGTGTCAAAGTCACAGTAGGTATGGCAGTGAAACGTTCCCAGTCGAATTATAAACTTAATATTTAAATACAATTGAAGTACTTTATACTCATATACGAATTTGAGCATTTGAGAGTATAAATTACTTCATCATCAACCCATTATAGTCCCACTGCTGGGCACGGATCTCCTCTCAGAATGAGAAGGATTAGGCAATATTCCACCGCTCTGGCCAAGTGCGTATTGGTCTTCACATACTCGTACCTTTGAGATTTTTTTTATCTCTCAGGTGTGCAGGTTTCCTCACGATGTTTTCCTTCACCGTTTAAGCAAGTGATAATTATTTTTTAATCTTTACTCCTTACTAATATTATAAATCCGAAAGTAACTCTGTCCGTCTGTCTGGTTGTCTTTTCTTCACGCCTAAACCACTGAACCGATTTTAATGAAATTTTGTACAAAGATGGTCTGAGACCCGAGAACGGACATAGGATAGTTTTTATCCCGGAAATCCCACGCGAACTAGGGATGGCGATCTAAGATCGATTAATCGGAGAATCGATCTTTTGGACCAAAAAGTCGATTATTTTAATCGATATCCTTACTAATATTATAAATGCGAAATTAACTCTGTCTGTATGTATGTCTCTTCTTCACGCCTAAACCACTGAATCGATTTTAATGAAATTCTGTACAAAGATAGTCTTGAGACCCTAGAATGGACATAGGAATATTTTTATCCCAGATAGCGATCTTAGATCTATTAATCAGAGAATCGATCTTTTTGACGAAAAAAAGTCGACTTTTTTAATCGGTCTCCAGTAATGGATCCTACCTACGTTAGTGGGTCTTTTGGCATACTCTAAATAACCATGAGTTTAAAAATATCAATTCTTGCAATCGAAGACGGTTGCAACATTATATTTGTTTATATAGATTTATTGGGATTATATTAGAGGTGGCGATTCTTTCCGAAAAAGATCGATTTTTGAATCGATTCGAATCGAAGTGCAATAAATCGATTCACAAAAAAATCGAGGCCCTAAGAATCGATTCTATCTTCGATCTTTTTTCGAGGATAGCGAAAAAAAAGGTTATCGGGATCAAACAAATTATGTATCCGTCAGCAAATCCTTACTTCCTTACTAATATTATAGATGTGGAAGTAACTCTGTCTGTCTGTCTCTTCTTCACGGCTAAACCACTGAACCGATTTGAATGGAATTTTGTACAAAGATAATCTGAGACCCGAGAAAGGAGATAGGATAGTTTTTATCCCGGAAATCCCACGGGAACTACGGATGGGATGGCGATCTGAGATCGATTAATCGGAGAAATGATCTTTTGAACCAAAAAAACAATTATTTTAATTGATCTCCAGTAATGGATCGATTCAGTGAATCGATATTTCAACCCAGAAGATCGAAATTCGATTTTTTCATAATTTACCTACAGTTACTTTACTTATCCATGTTAGTCGATCATCTATCTATTTATATAAAAATGAATATTTGTCTATATACATTTTATAAAATCGGAAACTATGCATTGGATCAAGTGATGATCTTTTGCAAAGTTGTTGTCCACGAAGGTTTGGGAGTTGGTAAGACCGACAGATGGCACCACTGTCATTCCAACGAAGGTACGAATTTTCTGTTTTATGTATGTCCTATTATATCTTTGATATGCGGGCGAAGCCGCGGACACCACTAGTACACACATAACTTTGAAAAATCAGAGGTGTGTGCCGGGGATTTAAACCTCGGACCCCTTGATTGAGAAGCTGAGTTTCTTAACCACTAGGCTATCACTACTTTTCACTCAATACTTGCGGACTTCAAACCACAACACAGCAGGTATAAGTTCAAATTATTTAAGGCAGTAAAACTTCCCCAGTCGAACTACAAGAAACTTAAATACTACTTAAGTACATTATACTCAAATAGATACTCAAGTACCTAAATAATAATCGAATAATCGAATCGAAAATAATCGAATAAAAACACTTAAATACAAAACTTATCGCGACATCTAAAAATTAAGGCCGTTGTAACATTATCCTGTTAAATCCGAATCAATATTCAGTCCCCTGGAGTGACTTTACGGACTTACTCACGACACGATAAACATTTTATTTTGTCTTTTACAAAAAATAAGTAGCATATGATCATTCAATTTACCTAGAATAATGCTGCATATGAGATTGACTCAAGTCAGTTTCAGATGCTTTACCTGAAGACTAAGTTGGAACGTCTTGTGTAAGCCTCTTGTTTTACTACAGGATTTAAACCAGAACACAACAGCTCACAGAGGCTCAAAATGGATGTACCTATGGTACATCCCTATAAAACATATAATTTCCTACTGCTTCCAAGTTCAACACGTAATACTAAAATACTAAATACTCTTATACTCAAATGCCCGTATAGACAAACACTCATTACTCAAATACACAACTCAAATACCGAAATACCTAAATCTTCTTATATTTAAACACTAAAATACATAAATTATTAAACAAAACTAAATAAATGCATACCTTACCACATTATCTAAACATTAAAACCGTTGTAACATTACCCTGTAAACTCCGAATCAATATTCAGTCCCCTGGAGCGACTCCGGATTTACTCGCGACACGACAATCATTTATCTGGCTTTGTTCTTTCTTTACAAACGACATTCACGTACGAGGTGCGTTTATACAGAAACTGGTAACCCGTTTTATCATTTGAGTCGTACTGTACATATTAAAAAAATGTGTTGAAGTATTTTATTTTAATTGTTTAATAATGTTAAGCGTTTAATTTGAATGATAACTATATGTCGAGAAAATGAAAAAATACTCAAAGATACAGATATTTTTATGCAAAAACTTTAATCTACCTGAAGGTAGATCACTGACATAATTTATTTATTTTATTGGACTATTAACAGAAATACATGTTATATTATGATGTAACAATATGTGTCCTTAACACGTTAGCTGCGGAACGCGGCTTAAAACACCTCGTCCATGTCTGGTCGTTATAGCGATAAGAAAAAACTTTAACTTCTCTGTGGTGCGAGAGGCATAACTTCCGTCTGGTTCAGTGTAGGAGAGTGATACTATATGTTTGTGATGTGCTACTGATTCCTAGTTCTATGGTACACCAACCTAATGTCGGGTTTGTTAGACCTCGTACCGCACTGAACAAATAATAATGCTAACACAGTGCGGAACGAGGTTGGGAACGCCTCGTTTCCCCACGCACCTCGTACCGCACCCCACGCTAGCTTCACGTGGTTAGTGTTGTGCAACGCAGTCGAGGCTGCGTAGCGACGAAGTAGGACCGCTGTCTTTATGTTGAAAATTATCATGTCGAAACGTTGCCGAAAAAAGTTGATCATGGAGGAAGATGAAGAAAAACCGGTTGAAAAATCTGAGCCAGAATCAGAATACAGGAAGATATTTCAAAAACAGGTAAGTCACAAATATACTCTGTCTAGGTGAAAGTCCAGTAGCATTACCATGAGTTGGCATAGAAACGCCACTATAGAAATGGTAAATAGAAAACTATTGTCATTTTGCTAGTGAATAACATAACTACTATCGTTACGGTATTTCTTGACAACGTCTGTCAAATTAATGACTCATGGGACCGAATTTGTATGGCAATAGATCATAATGACATTCGCTAGCGATTTGATTTCGATAGGTTTTTTACGTATCGAGTTACGTCACTACGGATTTTAGTTCTACGAGTAACCACCAGAGGCGCTGTACAATTTTTCATACATTTATTTTACGCAGTCGCTAGCGAGTAATACTTTTGTAAACTCATGGTAGTCCTACAGTAGTGAGACTTGGCAGGCTAGGCGTATATCCGTATAGTAAGAAATTACATTATAGATAATTACGTTTCCTGTTATGGTTCAAACAAAAGTTAAGTAGCTACATTATTGATATAGGAAACGTAGGCAAAATCGTTACCGAGTATTCCGATTACTCTTTACCCTAATCTACTCGCTCCTACTTTTCAGAATCCACTGCAAAGAAAGCACATCATCTCGATAAGGGTCCAAAGAAGAAGAGATGTGTCGGATGCTACGAAAAACTCCGCACATTCTTGACATGTCGTGAGGCAGACAAAAAAACCAAAAAAAAAATCTCACGGAATGCACTGTTTGCAAAAAACCTTATTGTCTGAAATGTTTCAATGAAAAACATCCATAACTTTTCCCCTTTTTGTAATCATTCTGTCCATAACGTTGATAAATAAAGACAATAAAATAAAATCGATATTTATTTTCCCATCACTAAATTATATGGAAACCTGCCATTTTTCAGTGCGGTCCGAGGTGCATTAGACCCACATTTTATTTTACCCATAGAATCTAAAGTAACGAATTTAACCAAGGGCGGCGGCAGTTTTAGGTTAATCAACTCATTGTTAATAATAATCAAGACAAAATCCGTCGATTTTGTCTTATTTGGCGCCAAAAAAAGGATTTTAGTCTCCTTCGGGCGGTGGGATTTAACACGCCTCGTGCCGCCACAATGTCGGATATAGGACGAGGTTTAAAACAACTCGTAACGCAGTAATGGAAAGTACAGAAAAATCTGTGCCGCAGGGAACGTGTTAATATCTAGAACTTACATGTAATTCCATTTATAAATAGTCACAGCATGCGATGTTTAACAGAAGTACGATAACTAACTATGGTATTTGGTAAGATTTAGAAAACTTTCAACTTTAATAATAATATTATCACATTATCTACAATTGATTGATATTTGACATATAATTATATTTCAAAATAAGTGGGGTTAGAACTTTATTAAGAGCAAGTTACAACCAAGTGGTAATAAATCGCAGATAAACCTTTTTACCCTATATCCGGTCAATTACTACTACGTCGGAAGTAGTGATAGCCTAGTGGTTAAGAAACACGGCCTGTCGATCGAGGGGTCCGAGATTCAAATCCCCGGCACTGAATTTTCAAAGTTATGTGCGTATTAGAAATTAATTATCACTTGCTAAACGATGAAGGAAAACATCGTGAGGAAACCTGCATACCTGCTTTATAAAAAAAAATCTCAAAGGTATATGAAGTCCACCAATACGCACTTGGCCAGCGCGGTGGACTATGGCCTAATGCTTCTCATTCGGAGAGGAGACCCGTGCCCAGCAGTGGGACAGTAATGGGTTGTTGACGATCCGGTCAATTACTACTTATTATCGAATACCTTTGTTTGCCTGTTTTTCTTAAATATATCAATTGTTCCTCAAATAAAATCATCGTAATAGTTATTTGGTTTTAAAACTATGTATTTTATGACTTAAATATGTCCGTCCCACTTACTTTTAATCCTGAATGACAAATTACGTTGTAGGTAGCTTTCTTATCCTATTTATAGTTTCAAATATCCCTGAGCTCTATAGCTTACGGATTCGTAACTGTTTACCACTTATGTATGTACCTGCTAGTTCCGCCTGTCTGGATTGCTAATTTCACGCTCCCCCCTCGCCCAGCTACCCGAATACCGCCATACATTGCCTGTGACGTAGCACGCCTTTCTTCTAGCATTAATTAAAATTGTTACCGCTAATTGCTTAGGTTGTATCATCTATCGTTTTTGCTTTTATAAGATGGGATTAGGAAACAAGTGTGCATGGTGTATGGTTACTGCCGTCCATGGACATCTGTATCAACCCCAGATAAGATGCGATTCCTAGTCTGCCACAGATGCGTTGCTATATCTGACTAAGTTGAAACAAAACACAACAGCGCTTAACACTGTTTCTTAGGCAGAAAAAGATATGGCGGTGGTACCACCGAGTCAAAACGGGTTCTACCACCGTTAAGAATATAAGGAAGAATGCTCCTCCAAAATTTATTACATAAAACAGAAAGCATATAATCAATTAGGTTCATAAAAAAAACCTTTAAGGAACGTAACAAAAAATTGTATAGAATTTTCCGTTGAAAAATGGAAAGTTTCACTTAAGCTTTTAGTCTAATGCGTTAATTCAAGGTTGTTTTGGAGGTAACATAGACTTAATCAAGCACGAAAAAGCCTTAATCTATAAAATATAGCCGCAATTTTGGTTAGAACGTCATTGCGTATTTTTATTACAACAACATGTTTTCCAGAATCTTGTATGAAATTAAAAAGAAATACAATTGAAACAAAACAAATAAATATATACAGGATAATTTTATTAAGACAAAATGTTAGTTCATATGATGATAAGTGGCTATTGCCGCCCATGGACATTTGTTATCAAGTGAAATAAGAATCCTACATGAGTTCGGCTACAAATGCGTTGCTACCGGAAGACACTGCTGTTATTAATCAGAAACAGGTGTGGCAGTGGTGTTACCGGAGTCGAACCACAAACGATACTCTCACGTTCACAAAATTGATTCATAGCTAACAGAATTCCAAAGGCTTTTGACTTGATGTCTACACAGTATTAACACATAAGTGTTCTTGATATACATAATAAAGAACTTTCACCAGTAACACGTAACTAACGACGGTACGCGAGAAAATATTCATGAGACAAAACAGGGAAGTAATAATTCTTACCACCGCATAGGGGTGGCGATTAGGGCTGAAATTATCGATGACTAGCGAATCCGGCAAACGTTGTGTTGCCATGTAAATAAAAAAGTGTTAAGGGTGAACAACCCTTATCACTTAGGGGTATGAAAAATAGATAATAGCCGATTCTCAGACCTACTGAATAAGCATATAAAATTTGGTGAAAATCGGCAAAGCCGTTTCGGAGGAGTACGGTATCTAACATTGTGACGCGAAAATTTTATACATAAGATTAAACCGATTCGATTCGAAGTTGGAAGAAAATAATTGATTTACAAAAATATATAAAATTAGAGAATCGATTTTTTTAAATACAGATCGTCCATTTTTTTTAAATTTCGCTCATTAGACAACTCAGGTATTAGATCGACAAAAAAATAAGTAGGTACGATTAATATAACACCATCTTGTTAATTGTATAACAAAAACAAAAAAAAATGTCGATATTATCTACACTAATATTATAAAGAGGAAACCTTTGTTTGTTTGTTTGGTTACAATGAATAGGCTCAAAAAATACTGGACCGATTTTAAAAATTCTTTCACCATTCGAAAGCTGCATTATCTACGAGTAACATAGGCTATATTTTATATGAAATATATTTGATAAATAGATTTTAAGGCGGTAAAAGTTTGCCGGGTCAGCTAGTGGTTAATAAATTGCTTAATATAGATTTAAAGGATCGATAGTTTTGTCCCAAAAACGAATTTTCCGATCAATCGATCACAAATCGACATCCCTAACACCTAACCTTTCTGCCTACGACTCCTGTGGGATTAAACAAGTACCGTTAAATACGACACCGGTGGGATAAAGTTTTGCTGTCAATGCATTTCTTTTAAATCGAAATCGAGTATTTTTCTTTTGAAGGTGGATACTATGCCTGCAGTGAAATAAGAAGCAAACTTTGAATTCGAAATATTTGAAACCGTTCGTTAATAAAAAATCCATTTGTTTAATACAAATGGAATTTAAATAATAATTCGCTAATTACAAGTCGAATTCGCAAATGGAGGCTTCCGTACCACCAAATGTTCATTATTTTTTATTTATTTTTATTCATTTTATTATTTTCAACAATACTTAGTTATAGGACTCAACAATAGATGGCGTTGGGGTGATACGAATGATACGTAAATTTTCAACAATACTTAGTTATATAACACAAACATAAAAACACTAAATTCTTACAAAAGCTTATATACTCAAATCCTCAACTCTGAATTATTTTTTTATATTTATACCTAACGACAAGGCAGACGAGCTACCTGGTGGAACAGTCAGCGGCGCCTATGGACATTGCAACACCAGAAGACTCGCCAATGCATCACCGGCTTTGGACGAGAACTCTTTTTGCACCCCTCTTGAAAAGCCCCGTGTCATAGCGCTCAGGGAATACCTCAGAAGGAATTTCAATCCACATTTTGTACGTACGCGGCAAAATGTGACAAACAATACCCTTGGTAATAGAGTGAAAAGTTCTTTTTTATAATATAGGAGTAACAGACGAGCACGCAGTCCACCTGATGGTAAGTGGCTACTGCCGCCCATGGACATCTGTAATCAACCCCAGATAGGATTAGATATTCCTACCTGAGGTCGGCCACAGATGCGCCGCTACCCCTGAGGACTAAGCTGGAACGCCTCGTAAAAGTCTGTCTCCCTTTCAAAGTTCTAAACTAATGTGAAACCTATTAAGGTGCAGTAAAGATCTTTGTAATATTTAAACACTACGCATAAAATAATCGCTCGCCTGTAATGAGACGAGCGTCTTGGTGGAATATTTAAATAGCCACTCGTGTTCAGCCTGGGGACCACCGATAAATATAATAGACTGGAGATACCTATCTACTTATTTGTAATCCTTTTAGGAACTTTGGGGTCGCTACCTAAGCTAGGGTTGCCAGATAATTAAAAAAGACATTAAATAAATAAAACTTGCGGAGGAAATCAAAATTGAGTATTGCTATCCTGTATAAATATAATATTTTTATTTTTGACCTTTCCTATTTAGGGTTTTTCTATTAGGAACTAGTAGAGCCCGTGGCTTCGCCTGCGTTTTAAAAAAAATAACATGACATATTCAGTTATATACTGAAAATTTGAATCTTCATTGGAATGACAGCGGTGCCATCTGTTGAAAATTGGTACCAACTCAGAAACCTTCGTGGGCTCACGTACCTCAACTTTGCTATAGATCATCACATAATCAAATGCATAGTTAACGATTCTATAAAGGGCATATAGATAGACATTCATTTTTATATATGTATAGACTGAATCGCAAGATTTTATTTTCAGGGCATATTTTGATTGTTCCATTTTATAATTCAGGAGAATAATGGTAAGTGGCTACTGCCAGATTGTGTTTTACACACAGTAATAGACAGGTAATTAAAAATAACATATTTTAAATGAATTCTGTTGACAACCCTATTAATAAATAACACCCCTAAGTGCTAGGTAGGCCGATAAAATTTTCCGCAAGATATCTGTGAGCCGCTTAAAAACTTAAACGCATATTAAACTCTTTATTCTATTATTATTAAGCTGATTCTATACTTCTATGTTTAGAAAAAAAAACCTATCATTAATCATCATCAACCTTTTAATGTCTCACTGATGCCTACACCACCCTCCCGCCCTCATAGGATTCGTGCGCGTCCAATAATAAACTATCAATCCACTATACTTGCCACCATTAATAGTACATGCCATCGTTAACCATTAACGTGGTAGGTGGTAAAGCCAATATTGCAGAAATTGGAGCAGTTTTGCGTTCCTGTGATCGGCTTCAGGTCATAGATAAGTATAGATATCTCACCGCCTTGTAATTGAAGGAAGCCATTAAATGGCTTTTATGGCTAACAATGTGTCAGCCATTTAATGGCTGTCATGGTGTAATTTACGCGGAACGATGACCACATGTGCCGTTAAGTGGTGCAAACACACGAAATCGAAGAAAAAAATGTGCGGAGAAACATCGTTTCATTCGTAAATGCTCTAAAAACTACATTTTTTTAATATTTTACAAACACGAAAATTTCAATTGTCAAAACTGGTTACATTTTCTTGTTAGGAGTGAGTAATCTTTACTAATCTATGCTTCTGGTAGAGTTGGTCACCGATACCCATAGGCAGCAGTCATAAATTACCATCTGGTGCACTTTACTTGGTGATTTTTACTGCTTCAATGTTATATAAAGTGGAATAATAACGAATTTAATAATAAAATAATTAATAAGTTTTTATTAAGTTTTATAAAGATAATAAAAACATACCTATTATGTATTCCCAAAATATCCAACCGAATGCAATCTGAAAAGAAATAAAATACATCATTTCATTTAATCAAAAAACTATTCAAAAATGATAGGTTTCCATTTAACACAAAAACCACAGCGGATTAATGAACACGGCTCAAATAATTGCTTTTAATTAATAATTATTCATTTCGGTATTTAAATTCGAATTTTAACGTACAACATAAATGACATGAGATAATAACTGTTTCGTAATATCTGCTATCATGTAAACTGTTTATTACCAAAAAAATGTTTAAACAAATCATTGTAGTGAAACGTGAAACAAACTTTACTGTGTGTAGCGGTTTTCGGAAACAGTAATTTGTTGTCAGATTCATGAGTGATTCTTCAAATAATATAATGAAACTATTTGACCTGGCAAACGTTGTGTTGCCATATAAATAAAAAACATGTTAAGGGTGAACAACCCTTATCACTTAAGGGTAGGAAAAGTAGATAGTAGCCGATTTTCAAACCTACTGAATATGCATATAAAATTTGTTGAACATCGGTAAAGCCGTTTCGGAGGAGTAAGGTAACTAACATTGTGACACGAGAATTTTATATATTAGACATTACGATTTCAAAAACTAGACCTCATGTTAGTTGTCAATAAAATTAAAATATTTTCTGTTGTCATTAGAGGTGCCACTTTAAAATGTTCGGTAAGGTAAGCATATTTATTTAAGAAGTTTCAACTTAGTCTTTCAGGGTAGGAACACATCTCCGATAGGACTTTAATCTAATCTGGGGCTGATTATAGACATCCAAGGACGGCAATGAACTTACCATCAGGTGAAAGATTGGTGACCGCTACGCTATTACCTATTTATCGAACTAGATTATTCTGGAATATACTTTATCTATATCTTTTTGCAAATCTGAAAAACATAAAACAAGCATTTTTAAATGCTAAGATTCTGAATTATTTTTTCCAGTACCAAACGACTGTGTGTAAAAAACTACACCAAACGACTGAATCCTCGTCATTCAAACGTTTGGAAATAACGAATGCACTACTCCACGACAGGACGCATACATTTTGATATTTTGAATGGAATAGGTCGCTATCATCTTCATATTTACCTCCAGCATAAGTGGAACTCGGTTACATCTCGTATGGAGATCTGCGCATCGAAATGCAAAAATCTTGGCACAGGTCCAGACATACCTGGGCTTCGGAATGTCTACCCTATTTCAGAACCAATAAGACAAAGTTTGCCGCACGATCGACACTATAAAATAGAATTCGAATTCGGACCAAACTTATTCTGAATATCTTGAAGCTCGATTCCAGGCCATTGTGTTGATATATCTCATAGCGTGACTCTGTCTGAGATTTCCTTTAGATCTTTAGACAAGAAAACAATTTGGATAACGTAGCCAATTCTGATATTTAAAAGCTTGTGAAACTCTTATTCGTTCTTATCCGTTTATGGAATACCATTTTACATATCTTTATGTTCACACTGATATTTTTATGATAGAAGCAATAAACGAGAATGTGTCATCTCATGTGATGAAACTACAAACCTTTAAGACTCCTGTGGGTACCACTAACACACTAAAAATACATGTGGCAGTGGTCATACCACACTGGCTCTTTCACTGCCACATCTTTAAATGTATTTACAAATAATAGCGACAATCGTATTCCCCATACCATGTATGTAGAATATGTCTAAAAAACTAAATCATATATCATATTATATCATGTGTACATTATTTACTTAACCCTAACTAATACATATATTTAATTAACCCTACGTTACCTTTATACTTTCATTACGAGGACAAAAGGGCGACTCAATGATAATTCCTATTCTAATTTATCCAGAGAAAAGCCAAGTTTATGCATAATATACGGGCTTACTTCCTAAAACAACAAGGTGCACATTAATTAACGAAGTCATTACGACAGCTGCGCCATTCTGTGAACAACAGTGGAATGATTTCTATGATAAGTATTTTGTGAGACGATAATCATGTCTTATTTTTGTAAGTATTATAAGAATGCTGATAAAAGGAAGAAGATAAAATCCAGGCTCTGTAATGTCTTGAGGGTCACCTTAATAATTATAACAGGGGACTGATACCAGCTTAAAATGAAATAATATATACAATGATAATATTATTTTATACAATGAATACTAAGTAAAGATAATACCTAAAAATACCTAAAGCAACCGAGTGTAATTCTTCGGAAAAATCGCAACATTACGAGAAATTCTTGGTACATGCAAATAACATCAAAGCAAAATCAATCCATACAAATAACAGGGGAATGATTTATAAAGCATAGTATGTAGTTATATAACAAAGAACATAACAATGGCGCTGTAGTTTTAACCTTAAATAGAACGATTCTCTTTCTTCTCGAGAATGTTATAACATGCGACTAAGGAATATAACACAGGATACGTTAATACACAGGATATGCACAGTCATGCGAAAATACGCTAGGTCTAATTAATGGATAGGTGGGCCTAGCCTCAAATCAAATTACCTTTATTGTGGATCTCTACCTATTTAGGATCCGCCTTACTACATCCTACAAACCAGGTCACAAAAGTCTTATCAAACAGAAATAGGCATAGTGGCGGATAAATATTATTTAGTTACTCTCAACATATTGATAATTTCCTTACGTCATGTTACCAACATTTAAAATAGGAAAGGGATATAAAACAGGAAATCTACACGTACGCACCTCTTCATGCACAGTTAACGTGTGAACTTCACCCTTAACACGTTCCACCCATATTGTGTCATCGCCTCATATCCTGACATCATTAAATAACCCTAGAGTTAAAGCTGCGAGCAAAGCAAACAGAGGAATGACTTCCTGCAACAACAGGGTACGACATTAATTAGGATAGTCTTACATCGACTTTGCGAGCAGCGGCACATACGCGAATGAGATCAAAGCGTTCCGTACAAATAACAGGGGACTGACTGCGAATTACGCATCTTTTGAGAAACGATGACATTTGTATGCAAAGAAAATACGTTGAAAATAATATCTTCCTGTATTTACTGTTTAAGCGTATTTTGGTCAGTGTGTTGAATACAATTTTATTCAACTGGGCAGGGAAAAGTTTTCGGTTTTATATATGCATATACGTATGTATCATTTTTACACGCCCTGTAGATAAAATGACATTAAAGATTTTAACTAATGAAGTGTCTTTGCATTAGTCTCATTCGTGGGTGTGGTATTTAAGCAGTTAGGTTTTTAATCATTATCTGGTTAAATTAACTTAAGTAAATGTATATTCTTTTTTTTAACCTTACTTTACCTTCTTTGTTTTTTGATAATATAAGTAGAAATGACAAAAGAATATGTAGTCTACCTGATGGTAAATGACCGAAGCTGTCACGCGTGGAGACCTGTAACCAACTCCAGATAGAATGAAAGTACTAGCTGACATCGTTTAGAAATACATTTTACCCATAAAATCTAAATATTACTGTCTTATATAAGTCTTTCTTACCCTTTAGAGCACAGCAGCTTAACGCTGTTATTAAGCAGATATATGTTGTGCTAATGAAACGTACTTAAGTAAACAGACAAATGACTTCTTCCAACAGAGTACATTAATTAGGATAGTACTTTGCGAGGAACGCGACACATATGCGAATTAGATCAAAACAAAGCTGTTCTGTGTAACAAGGGACTGAGTTTATTAATATATGGAATTGTAAGAAAAAATTACCTTTGTTATAACTTTTCTACTGGTATTTATCTTAGATAAAGGCGCATTTTATGTCATAGCTTATAGCTTAATTGAAAACTGGTTGTTTCCATTTTCTCTGCATTATGCGATATTTCACAGAAGGACAGATAAAAAAGTGTAATCGTATAGAAAGAATGTATACTTGTTTTTATCTTCAGTAACATAGCGGCGTATACTAGGGCCTTCGAAATAGTATTGTATAGATGATGATTTTGTCTGCTACTGCCCGTGTCTGACACGTTTACTGGCTGTAAATACAAACGGGGCCGTTTTTAGGGTTCTATACCCAAAGAGTAAAAACCCTTTTTTTATAATATAGGAGTAGCAGACGAGCATGCAAATCACCTGATGGTAAGTGGCTACTGCCGCCTTTGGTCGTCTATAATCAACCCCAGATAGGATTCGATATTCCTACCTGAGGTCGGCCAGAGATGCGCCGCTACTCCTGAGGACTAAGCTGGAACGGAAAAGTATGTACCTACCCTATTACTAACTCCCCATTGTCTGTCCGTCTGTTACAGGGATCTATCTCCTGAACCGTAATACATAGACACTTGAAAATTTTAGAGTACGGAACCCTCCTAATGCGAGTTCGACTCGCACTTTGCCAATTATAATAAAAAAAAATCTCACAGCTTAACAATAACCATATCACATTATAACTATTATAGTCGAATTTTGATCATACGGAACCTGAGTACGTGAAACTGACTGGCCCTTTTAGTTCACTTGGTTTGGGCTAATCTACTACGCAATTAGGTGAAGCGGGTCAAACAAACAAACCCTAGAATACATAGTCATCAGGTCGACTACAGAAAAAGGCCAGACGCACACAAAGTAAAACACGCAACATAACATTGTTAATCAGTATCGTAATATATTAACCGCAATTTATGATACTAGAATATGTAGACACGGGATAAAACCGGTTTTGTATTTTTTATATACTTAATATGGCAAACGAGCACACAGTCCATCTGGTGTAAGTAAGTAAATATGTAACTACTGCCGCCCATGGACATCTGTAATCATCTTCAGATAAGTGTCCTACTTAGGTCGGCCACAGTAGATTTGTTACGCCTGAGGACTAAGTCGGAATGCACGGATGACATGTCTCCCTTACTGCCTTACATTTTAAGAAATGCACACGGCAGCGCTAAACCATGCCGTTATTAGGCACAAAAAGGGCTGGCGGTGGTCCCTTTGGAGTAGAACGAAGAGTTCTACCACCTTCACTTTCAATACGTATGTATATTATTGTATATCACTTCGTACTAAAATATCATATGTACGTATCAATTTTTTACATATATTATCAAACCGTTCTATATAACAATTTACTAAATAACATGCAATTTATGTAATGTTGTATCATTTTTCTATAAAATTTCAATTGTTTTTATTCTATACTAATAATTATATACAATTGTTTTAAAATAAATAAATATCAATTTAATCCGTAACAAGTATCTTTCATACCAATAATTATAAAGAATTCGAGCCAATTTAATATTCCAAACGACAAAAAGATCAAAAGAAAAGTTTGAAATAACAGGATAACGTGACGGTTTACTTGCTATGGGCTTACGCACGGACGACCCGACTTGGCTTCTTATATGCAAAACACTCATTAATACTTTCTGAAGTTTGTTTTGTGACTTTGTCGGTGAATATTCTGTAATAATACGAGTACGATACTTGTATGGGGTAATTTATTTAAATTACTTGATAATTAGGATTTTTCGATATCATATAAAGTGGGATATAGAGTAGGTTTTTGATATACAGTGAGGGCATTTTATCTTGCTGGCTTGACCTGTATGTATCTAGGTAGGTATGTATGTAACAGAATCTTTGAACTCAATTTTTACCCACTTTGAAAGATCCGATTAATTTAACATTTTGAACACATGTCAAGAATCGATGACAATACACGATTTTATTAGTTTGTCCCATTCTTCTCATCAGGATCTACGGCATTAACGGTTGCCCTTGTACGATATTAGAGTGGTTTTTAGTTTTTAAACTATAATTATTATTTCACTAAAGTCCAAAACTTCTCAAAGGTCATATACTAGGTAACGCCGAGTTTAAATCTTTATATTAAACTAAATGACATAAGTTCAAAACGAAGAATAACTGAACAACAATCCGGTAAATAACTTTACTCAGATTTTGTAAAACACCCAACGGGCCCACACGCGTAAATTAAATAAAAAAAAACAAAGAAAAAAAGTAAAACTAATAAGTAAAGAATTAATACATATACAAAAAGAAATACTTTAACACATAATAACAAAAATAAACTCATAAATACTAATTTATTTCAGATTATAAAAACATTTTCTTCACACTTTTCACTTCACTTCACACTTTTCACATTCGTGGCACTATTAAACTTATCTGGACTTAATACTTGTTTGTCATTTCAATTAAAAAAATCTATATCGATAAATTAAACTGAAATAGGCGTTTTAATCATAAACCTAAATCCGCGTATACATTCAATTAGTTTCTACAAATGACAATAGTAATTAATTTCAACCGGATAAACGCATTTGCATCGGTTTTACATAAAGTGTGTTTAACTTTATCGACCGTGTGCTTATTGGTTGGATAGAGATAATGTTGCTGAATCGGAAATTATTATAGTGGTCCAAATGCCGTTAGAATCATTACATGATTAATCAATTGAATCGTAATAATAGTATATAAAAAATAATGTTAATAAGTGTAAATAAAACGATTAAAGTATCACTTTAATCGTTTAAAGTATCAATTTGAAGGTGGTAGAATCCCTTGTGGTTCGACTCCGGCGGCACAACCGCCACACCTATTTCTGCCTCATAACAGCAGTGTTAGGCGCTGCTGTGTTCCGTTTTGAGGGGTGTGGTAGGGGAGACATACTTTTCCGAGGCGTTCCAGCTTAGTCCTCAGGGGTAGCGGCGCATCTGTGGCCGACATCAGGTAGAAATAACTAATCCCATCTGGGGTTGATTACAGATGTCTATGGGTGGCAGTAGCCACTTACCATCAAGTGGACTGCATGCTCGTCTGCTACTCCTATGTTATAAAACAAATACTAGCTGATCCGGCAAACGTTGCGTTGCCATATAATTAAAAAAATGTTAAGGGTTAACAACCCTTATCACTTAGGGGTATGAAAAAATAGATAGTAGCTGAGTCTCTGACCTACTGAATATGCATATAAAATATGGTGAAAATCGGTAAAGCCGTTTCGGAGAAGTACGGTAACTAACATTGTGACACGAGAATTTAAAAAATAAGAATAATAAAAAAGTCTACGAAACCTTGAAAGTTTTCCCAGACAAAATTTATTTATTCTTCCAACCCATAAATACTGACCGCGTGCTCACCTCGATCTTGAGATAAAATCTCCCCAAAATACGGGAAGATCTCCATTTTATCGCAAAGCTAGCATCTCATACAGCGTGCACCAACCCCAGCGGCAGATTAATAACTTTTGCTCCATTTCTTTTCCTCCCAAAGGTTAGAAAGGGATACAGATCAGCTTCCTAAACACCAGATGAATCATTTATCCCGCGGTTACGTTAATGGTCGGTTTACATGTGATGAGCTAGCGTACGAATAGCATTTCTTTTATAATATAGGAGTAGCAGACGAGCATGTAGTCCACTTGATGATAAGTGGTAACTGCCGCCCACAGACATCTGTGATCAACCCCAGATAAGATTCAATTCTTACCTGATATCGGCCACAGATGCGCCACTACTTACATGGACATACATATGTCCATGTAAGTAGTGGCGCATCTGTCCATCACTCCAACCTCAACCTCAGATAGGATTAGACATTCCTACCTGAGCTCGGCCACAGTTACGTCGTTATCCCTGAGGAGTAACCTGGAACATCTTGGAAAAGTATGTCATCCTTACCACACCCTTCAAACCAGAACTCAGCAGTGCTTAACACTGCTGTTATGAGGCAGAAATAGGTGTGGCGGTGGTGCCGCTGAAGTCGAACCACAAAGGGTTCTACCACCGATCTGCGATAATGAATCCACTAGGCGATGACTTTTCAAAGTTACTGACATATTTGTACCTTGTAAGTACATAGTGTGAGTAGGTATCTAATGTCAAGCCATCAGCATACAACATGTAAACCGACCCTAGATAGTTCTCTACGGTGGAGGTTTAAAAGACGAATGTACACGTTTGAAATACTACTGAATTTTGGTTGCACGTTTTGGCTTGGACGTAACACCCGGAATAGCCTAACCTAATCTAACCTACACCTAGAGTCCATATTTTCAAAAATCTGCTCAGATCGGGCCCAATAATATAGCAATAATCAATATATTGTTTAAGCCTCGACAATATCGTAAAATTATTATGAAAACAAAAAACCCACTGCTTCAAAATAAAGCTTTTAATCCTCATATATTACAATCCTATACCGAAACATATTTTTTTATAATATAAGAGTAGCAGACGAGCGTGCAGTCCACCTGATTGTAAGTGGCTACTGCCGCCCATGGACATTTGTAATCAACCCCAGATAGGAATAGATATTTCTACCTGTGGTCGGCCACAGATGCGCCGCTACCCCTGAGGACTAAGCTGGAACGCCTCGGAAAAGTATGTCTCCCTTACCACACCCTTCAAACCAGAACATAGCAGCGCATAACACTGCTGTTATAAGGCAGAAATAGGTGTGGCGGTGGTGCCGGCGGAGTCGAACCACAAAGGGTTCTACCACCTTCTAACATACCTCCCTCATTCAAACATACATTACCCTCCCTCTTAGTAGTTGAGTAAAAACCCTGCCTACACGAAGAGTTTTACTAACTTTAGATGACGCATAAAACATCCACTTTTAATCCCGCAACACCCATAAAATAACTTAAATTTATACAAAGTTGACTTAACAACTTTTCCCATATTTTGAAAACTTCCTACGATAATATTCCTATTAATAAACATTTTAACAGCTTTAAAGAGCTTTATGACACTCATAAAATATTTTTATTAGATTCATTTAAGGGAAATCCTTGTTTCCGTAAATAAAAATAAGCAGCCGACTAATCCCTTTGAGAAAAACTAAGTAAAGAAAAGGTTATTTAGTTGCACGCCGTTACATTAGTGATGTGCTATGGCGAAAGTATTTTATCGATGTCTTCCGTGTGCATCGCGTTAAATGATATAACATGCCGTCGATATTACCTTTAACTAATAGTGTCTGCTAACAAAGTAAAAGTATAAGTATAATGGTAAGTAGGTATTTAGGAAGAATGAAAGCAAAGAAAAAATTACAGTACAAAAATACAGTTGGAAATCTTCAAAACATGCACTTTTACAACTAAATGAATTTGACATTTGACAAATAAATGAATTTGAATTTCTATAATCATCCAATTCAGTTTCAAGTTGGTTCTGTAATACTCATAATTACTTAGTACCATAGACAAGCAAAAATTAAACTCAGTATTTATTATAAATACTAAAGAAAACAAGGAATCAATTAGAGAAACGGACAACATTAAAATTACTCTGTTAATTATTCCTTTTCTTTTCTCAAATAGAAAACTTCAAGTGTCGATAAAAAGTATCGACAAGCTCCACCACTAGTATTTGAACAGGCTTAGTTAGCTCGGAAGAAGATATTTTTTCATTTTAAGGACTTCCCTAATGAGTTTAGGATTAAACAAGATTATTCTGTTGTAATAAAGAGTTACATTAACGATAATAATTAGCGTTTCCTATTTCAACAAATGGATACTAATAGCTTTGATATTATCTTTCTATATAAGATAATAATGTTAACTTCTGGTCTGTACACCGAATATATTTGCAAAAAAGTAGTCAGGAGAGCTAAGAAATAGTAATAATACGAGTAACAATTTCTATCATTTTTAGAATTTTTATCTGTCTGTTTGTTTGAAACATCATCAGCATCAAACCAAAACTACTAAATTGAATTCAATGAGTTGTCAATATATTCATAGTCCGTATCTAGACTTACCATTTAGTTTTTATTTCATTCAAATCGATTTACTTTAAAAAAGTTATTAAAATTTAAAGTCAATAAGTAATTTTTAACACGCGTTATTATTATAATATTGCATTACGTATGCGTTGCGGAGAATTCAGAACCCTTACCATGAGTTTTCAAAACATCCTACAATTTTACGTTACGTTTACTCAATCCATTATTCTGTTGCATTTGCTTTATTAAACTAAGTAAACGTAACAATAAATAAGTGCTCAAATTTTTTGTCTGTCTCGCATGTTCGCTAAAAAGAGAGACAAAACATAAAGCGCCATTTTGTCAATACATTTAAACGTTACTAACACAATAGTTCTGATACAATCCGCTAGGTGCGCTGATTGAAAATTGTATGGGCAATACGTAAATATATACCAAAAAAGTCATATTTGTCAAAACGTAAAAACTCATGGTCAGGGTACTGTATACACGAGTTTACCGATGTGCTCTGTGAGCTTGATAGATGGCGTTGTAGGTATAATTAATGTTATACCTATTTTGATTCCACGCACACGAAGTAGTAGGCAGAGCTTGTACATAATAACAGATTGTTGTCCATCATAACGCCTATACAATCTCAAAAAGGATGCAATCACAGATAGAAACGTACACAGAGTGTATACAATAGATTTTATCTTAGCCGCCTTTATGTTTCTCCAGTTCCCTTTCATACAGAGCGGGGATTACGCTAAATACATGGGGTGGTTTATATGATACAAAAACGGGAGGGATAATCACTCTGACTGATAAAATCTAAGGGCAGGGGGTCGAAATCCTCAAACGGACGTGACGTCACATATTTTTCACATTTTTTTATCGCGAAATAAAATCGGTGGTTTTTGGCATTGCGGTGGCATCAACGTCACACCTTTGACGTAAGCCGTCGCCATAATATTGTTTGTGACTAATGCAACTAACCTAACCTAATGGTTTGAAATTCAGCCTGTAATTCGGGGTATCAGTTGCAATACCAGATATGCGTCTGTAATTTTCGAAAGTAATTTGCGTATTATAATTTATCAGTGGCGGAGCGGTCACCATACCGGTCTGACGCGCAAAGGGTCCCGGGTTCGATCCCCGGCCAGACAGATATCTAAATGATGAATTTAGATTTCTGTTTCTAGGTCTGGGTGTTTGTGTATTTGTCTATGTACATGGCATCCACGACACAGGGAATCCTAGTATGGGGCTGTGAGTGTAGAAAGCGTTTTATTTATTATTTTAACTAAAAAGAGTGAAGGAACACTTCAGGCCTAGGCAGGTTGGGAAACCTACAGGTTTAAAAGTTCTTTTTAAAAAAGATTCTCAAAGGTGTGTGTAGTTTAACAATAAGAAATAAACCAAGGCACTGGACTTATCTAGGCTAGACCACATTTAAGGTTTAATTTCACAAAAATACTTTACCTGTCCATCAGACAACAGACTAAAAAAGTAAACAATAACACGTAAAGCCCTAGATCCTATCTGAACCCTGCTTTATCTAGACTAGACTTTAGACTTATATAGAGGTACGTAGCGTTTGAAGTGGTTTTGACGCGCTGAATTTGAATTTTTTATTTTATTTTGATGTCCAGCTCATAAACCTTGTCGGGACTTTGTAATGTCCGTAGTTCTGTACCCTTACCAGGAGTTTCTACGTGGGTACTGGATACTAGATATCTAAATCACTCTTTTTTTATAATATTGGAGTAGCAAACGTGTTTGCAGTCGATCTGATGGTAGCGTCACTGATGCAAGGGGAATCTAAAACCATGCTATAAAAAAGGGTCTGCATGAAGATGATCAAAGATGCTTTGCTGTTCCTAAGATTTAAAATGATTGGCTTATATATAAGTCAATCTTTTATTCAATGTACTATGGTATGTACATGTATTTCATAATTAAAGCAGAAAATAAGTGCACACCCTACCCCAAATTAAGTAGTTACTGTCGTACATAACATTTATTATAAACAAAATAGAACCAGAATTAAGGTAATTATACCTTTAAACATTGGATCCATCTTAATTAAAAGGAACGTGTATTTTGTTCAATCTTTAAATATTAGCACAACATATTAGGCAAATTAGCAGACAATTCGTTATGACGCTGCGCGGTCGCATAAAATTACATGCCAAATATGATATTTTATTATCATTAAAAGCTCGTGATAAGGCAACACTTGCTTCCAATTTCAACATACAAAAAACATACTTTTCCAAAGTAAATAAAACTTCCATCCTTATTAAAATGCAAAACGATGGCCGTTTCCGCCCGAGCAAACATTTAAAAGAAATTCCCTTCCGAAACAGTAAGTAAACGCTTGTTATTAATGTCCTCGGAATCGCTGAATCTCTTTACATAACATTGAAAGCAACAAATTTCACAGTCGATTGCCGAGTTTCGCTGAGTCAGGCGTTTAAAAACTGTAACTTAGGCCGTTTATGCACTTGCGACTGTGAAGTGAAAACTTGGGGTGTACTTCCGAAAAGCGCATACCGCTTTGTGGGGAAAGCTAAAAAAATAGTCTAAATCGGTTAGGAATGCGCGATCATGCACACCGAACGAAAAGAGGTTCTCCATCGTTCTTCTTATTCAAAATGGCATTTGCGCCAATTTTCGTTGATATTCGTGATCAGGAGGTCAAAATACGTTAGTCTACCAAATTTCAGATTGATCGGCGGTGTGCGCTTTTCGGAATTTTATCCAAAACTTCTTCAGCGCCGTTGTGCACTTTTTGTGATGAGTAAAAATTAAACTCGCATCGTATGGCCTGATCGAAAATTCGTAAGATGTTGTTATAGTTCTGAAGTATGAAATTTTTAATGTGATAAAAATGTCATGTTTATATATGATAGCGCAATAAATGAATATTGTATTACCACATAAATTATAGTACTTTTATACTGATAATTCAAGCATTTCGTGCTAAATTATTCCCTAATCATTCCAGAATATGAAACATGCACAACGCTGATATTCAAGTGTTCACTTCTGCCGGCACTCCCGGAGTGTAACCGTTGATATTTTGGTAACATGTGTGCATCGGTATACTCGTACTGATTTCTATTTTAAAACGACAGTATCAAGGACGATTGTGTTGAGGTTAGACGTCATTGATGGCTTTGGTAAGTGAGATACTTATACAAGATCATCTAACGCTCGCTATTAGAAATATTCTACCTATCCGTCCTTTGTTTATAAGATGGAAATTTTGATAATGTTTTTGGGATTGATTGTTATTCTGTAACTAATGACTCGTAGAAAATAACTCTTCTAAATTAGTTGTAATCCTCTGATAACTGACTCTTGGTAACTAAGCCGGGACGAGTCAAATAATTGAAATTGCGTTATGCTTATAGTGTACTAGTACTAGTAGTACTATGTATCTACTAGTACTAGTACTAGTAGCAGTCCTATTATCTGCTTTATCAAACCATTAAAATCAGAACACACCAACATATATACTTTGTAGTGCAGAAATAGGTTTGGCGATGATTTTACGACAATCAGATTAATAATTTATTTTAATACGATTGTCGCAAAATCGCACATGTACAGTCACCCTAACTCACCCGCTTGGCAACAATATCATGATAAATTAAACGGGCAGCGTCGGGCGTTGTGTATGTTTTGTGCATGACACTTTCGCTAACAAGGGTCCGTAATAAAACCACAGTTGGGCAAAATCCCACGCGAAAAATAAGGGTGATAGCAGATTTATACGTTGAAGTTTCATTTTATGTCGTTGATAAGGTATTTTACTTTGTTGTGTGATGTTTATTTCAGTTGATTGTGGTCTAACCTTTTTACAATGTAATATTATAATCGGCCACAGCTAGGCACGGACTTCCTATAAGCTATTGTTAATGGTGTGAATTTTGGCCTCTTAGACCCAGGGGTCAGAATCCCATTTTGTCAAAGATTTTTGAAGCCTATTAATTCGGACTTGAGTAACTAAACTTTATTTAGAACACACTTGTATCTGGGGGCACGGCCGTGCCTCTGCCAAGTCGATAAAAAAGCGGCATGGCCATACCAGGCTCTTCTCGAAGCAATTTAGGCCGTTTTCTACCTCCTCTAATTTCGTTTCTTTATTGTTCACAAGTGGTTCAAGCAGGAATATCAAAATTTTGTTTTTACAAAACAAGCAAAATTACAATTAGATTTGGTGGATGGATTTAAACAGTAGTACCGTATTCATGTAGAGAATAATACAAACCCTCAGTGAAGAAATATAGTGCAAATAAAACTTCTGAACAAATTCGTTTTGATCAACAAGATACCTTATTTCGACCGACCCGTGCCCAGCAATAGGACAATAATGATATTATAATTCATTTCATACTAATAATAAACGAACTTGAAAGTAGAACCCTTTGTGGTCCGACTCCAGCGGCACCGCCACACCTTTTTCTGCCTCATAACAGCAGAGTTAAGCGGTGCTGTGTTCAAACATAAACTTCACAGTCAAATTTTCGTAGTTTAGTGGAAGAATATAATTTAGAATTCCCCGAAACAGATAATAGAGAAAGTTGTGTAAAGTATCGCGGTCTATTCGCAGCCTGATGATAGTCTGTGGTCACGGCAACCACAGCCGTCAAGGCTGGCCCGAATACCGTCAGAACATAAGGTTCTAACATTTAAGGCTATATTATTTAATCATTTCCCAACTATTGGATTTTTTTGAATAAATCGTTGATGCTCAAACTGGTTTATATCAACCCCATGGGTTCGATGACGATTTATGATAGGTCTATGTGAGCGAAAAGTTTGAGGACCTCTGATCTGATAGAAGAAATAAACGAGCTGCTGTTGCCGCTCATGTGCTTTTGTAATAAACTTTAGATAGAGTCCTACCTGAAGACTAAGTTGATATGATAATACGAGACTTGTCGTCTCGTATTATCATTAAAAAAGCAGTGATAGCCTAATGGTTTAGAAACGCAGCCTCTCGATCGAGGGGTCCGATGTTCAAATCCCAGGCACGCACCTCTGATTTTCAAATTTTTGTGCGTATTAGAAATTAATTATCACTTGCTTAAACGGTGAAGGAAAACATCGTGATACTGAGAGATATATATAAAAATATCTTAAAGGTATGTAAAGTCTACCAATACGCACTTAGCCAGCGCGGTGGACTATGGCCTAATCCTTCTCATTCTGAGAGGAGACCCGTGCCCAGCAGTGGGACAAAAATGGTTTGATGACATAACGTATTATCACCATAACCATCGTTTTCAAACCAGAAACTCCAATATTGCTGAAGACAAAAATATATGTATTTTATTATGTAACGGGTACTCACGATAAACGTTTTGAGAGTACCCGTTACATAATAAAATGTCTCAATTCCGCGATAATTTTAGTCTAAAAGCAAAAATATATGTATTATGTATATAATAAGTATAATGAAATGGCCCAAAATCGAACAATGTAGGGTCCGATATTTAATATATGAATTCTTTTACGTGACCTCTTATAGCTTTTATGCGTCCTTCCGTGCTTCGAAGGGCACGTTAATAGGCACAGACGGTAAACATACAATAATTTATAAGTGCCTCCGTAGACCTATAGAAAAAATACCTATATACATTTATTTCTTTTCGACGTTTTTTACAACTGTTAAGAAGTGGTCATTTACAAACGATTTTCTACTATTAATAAAAAAAATTCAGTATCTAGAAGGTGGGTTGTGGTTTGAAAGTATGGTAAGAGAGTTTCCATGACATTCAAATTTAGTCCTCAGGCGTAATCTCTAATTTATTTCCTACCTCAAAAACTCTTTTGAAACGTCAATAACCTTTGTTGTGACAGGGGAAACCTTCGAAACGTACTACGGCATCGAACACCGGGTTGTGTGGAATTCCTATCGCACTGAAATAACTTATAGACATACTTTTCCGAGGCATTCTAGCAGGAGTCCTCAGGAGTAGCGGCGCATCTGTGGCCACCGCAGATAAGAATCTAACTTATCTGGAATTGATAAATTATCCATGGGTAGCGGCAGCCACTTACCATCAGGTGGACTGCATGTTTATATCTATCTACATATATATCTACTACTATATTATAAAGAATAACTTTTCACGACACAAGGTGTTGTTTACAGAACTTTATTCCCTAATACTCGTAAACAAGCCGATGTAATTTGCTTACAAAACAATTTGCGAGTCAAAGGTGCTCTATAAAATACGGCGTTACACAAGAATATCCTTGTATATTTTGAAACGGGAATCATAAATATGCATTTCGGTTATCCCGCGAGCTTTAGCGACATATGCCGTAGAGTAAGTACACGAATTTCATACGTTTTGTGCCTAATTTACGGATGAATTTCAAGATTTTAACAACTCAATTTTCTGATGTAAATATAATGTTTATTGATTTTTATCAATGATAGATGAATTGGGTACTTGCACGTATATTGCTAGTAAGGAGAACATTTAAAAAAAAAGTAACCGACTATGTCACTAAAAATAAAAACAAAATTGATACAAATGTTGGTTTAGTACTTAGTTAAAATAGTCGCTCAATATCAGATCATGTTGTAAACCGTATCCAATATGTACAATATAAACATTTACAGTAAAAAAAGCAGTAATAGCCTAGTGGTTAAGAAACGCGGCCTCTCGATCGAGGGGTCCGATGTTCAAATCCCAGGCACGCACCTCTGGTTTTCAAATTTATGTGCGTATTAGAAATTAATTATCACTTGCTTAAACGGTGAAGGAAAACATCGTGAGGAAACCTGCAAACCTGAGAGATTTATAAAAAAACAATCTTAAAGATATGTGAAGTCTACCAATACGCAATTGGCCAGCGCGGTGGACTATGGCCTAATCCTTCTCATTCTGAGAGGAGACCCGTGCCCAGCAGTGGGACTGTAATGGGTTGATGATGTGATGTGAAACATTTACAATCAACTTCATTTAGCGGAGGGTTCCACTTGATGCCGGTCACAGGTGAATCGCCACCGAGGACTAAGAAAATACATTACCCTCCGCTGTTTTGAAGGTAGAACCCTTTGTGGTTCCCGACTCTGGCAGCACCACCGCCACACCTATTTCTGCCTCATACCAGCGTTAAGCGCAGCTGCGTTCTGGTTTGAAAGGTGTGGTAAAGGAACATATTTTCCGACGCGTACCAGCCTAATCCTCAGGGGTAGCGGCGCATCTGTGACCGACCTCAGGTAGCAATATGTAATCGTATCTGGGGTTGAATACAGATGTCCATGGGCGGAAGTAACCACTTACCATCAGGTGGACTGGATGCTCGTCTGCTACTCCTATATTATAAAAAAGTTAGGTAAAAGAGTCCTTCTGACTGTTTCATTTTCTTTGAACGACACCAATGTGACATCTGCATACTGCGGAATTTATCCCACACTTCCTGTGGGAACAACACGCAGTGCAAAGTATCAGTTTAACACGTTTCCAGGAATTTCCTGGAAGCATGTAAATTCACTGTAAATTCAACGTAAATAGGAAGAATATCTAGGAAGTAATGTAAGAAGCTGTCAATGTAAGAAGCGTACGGTTCCGGAAAATTAAGTACATCAAATCAAATCAAATCACATCATTTTTTTTTTATTCAAAATAGGTTCTTTACAGAGCACTTTTTGAATGTCATCATAGTTGTAAGGAATCAGTAAACATGGTTCAGTAAAGGTACCACCGCCACACATATTTTCAGCGAAAAACAATATTTATATAATTTTTTTCATAAATATTTTGCTGTTTTGCTGTATATACAATATAGAAGTAACAAACGACCATGCAGTCCATCTGATGACAATCGCCTCTGCCGCCCACGACCATCTGTAATCAACCACGGCTTAGGTTTCTATGGGAAATAAGTTACCCTGAGAAATAAGTTGAAACGTAAAGACATACATTGAAAATATTTGTTTTTCTTACCACACCCTTTAAACTAGAGTACCTACAACAGCGATAAACACTGCTGTTTATCGCTGTTGTATATCCTTGTTGTAAAGCCTGTAATAAGTTGTATATCCGGGGTCGAACCACAAAGGATTACCGCGATGTAATAAAACTATGTATTTTTATATATCATATCAATAAGTTTACAGCAATTATGAATTTACTTTAATTTCACACTGAGTAAGTATTAAATAACAGTAGCATCAAATTAGAAAGAAAGAAAGAAAGAAACATTTTATTCGGATAATTGTGACACACATGAAATAACAGAAGCAAACAAAAATATTTAAAAAATAAAGAAAAAAGATACATATAGAAGTATCTTTCTTTAACTTTCTCTCTCTATTTTTCTTCTTTAACTCTACACGTAATATGGAAAAAACTAACATTAACTTAATTTAAACCTCTCGGTGCGGTACGTGTACATTAAACATTAAACCTTATTGGCTAATGGCAAATTATTGGCTTACGCTAACGCTATGCTAATACAGCCAATACGTTAAAAGCCACAAAAAATAGCGAAAAAAGATACTCAAAAGTCAGAGTCACGTTCGAAGCTCGTACATCGTATCTCGAATCTAAATCCAAAAAACATTTTTGGTAAATTCAAGATTATGCAAAGTGGCTACACTAACTATAATAATTGGTTAAACGATGTGAAGGAATCATGAAAAAAATAGGGCTATTATATCTGATAGTATTTAAAAAAAAATTAACACTGCCTCACAAATTTGTAGACGTAGTTAACGAAAGAATCTAAAGAGGGCTGAATTAAAAAATATATATAATATAATCGATAATGCAAAACGGTGACACTTTTACTAAGGTATTTTTGACGTGACAACGTCTTATAATTCGATGGAGCCGGCTGCACGCACCAAAAAAGATGACTCATGCGGCGTTACCTCGCTCTGAGGCGTTCCATTTAAGGCTTGAAGTGCAAGCGAGAGCGCGAAACGAGCGACAAAGAGGCACAATCGGCCTCCGCTTATTTACCTCCTTCTCAATATTCATATAAAATATCTATCTAACATATAAAATTGAAATTTTCTTTTGAAAAATGCAACCATTCCATCAGTATTTTCTTATGACGTTGTCACGTTCAACTATCGTCAGTAAACCGACTTTACAGACAACCGATTTTTTTTTCCCCGGAGAGGTCAGACCCTCACCTATGTTCTCCCCAAGTCCGTCGTGGTACTTACGGGACATCCTGTATATACTCTGTAAAAATATCAAGTCTCTATCTATTACGGTTCAAAAGAATTCTGTGATTAGTAATAGGGTTCCGTTTATGCGATAATATTAGTATAAAATCATATGTATAAAATCACATGGTTGTTTATAACTTAGTTAAATAGGTTAATAGTAAGTAACTATAAATCGTGTACTACTTTTTTTTTTATAATATAGGAGTAGCCATAGATTAGCAAAGATGACTCACTCCTAACAAGAAAACGTAACCAGTTTTAACAATTGAAATAGTTGCGTAAAAAAGTTTTGCCACGTCTCCGTGCTAAAATGTCCCTAAAATATTTGAAATAATTATTTATTTATTATGTAAATTAAGCAGTATTAGTTATTTATTCGTAAATTATATCTAAAAATGTCTTTATTTAATTCAAAAAAAGAACTTACAAATAAGCCGTTTGTGGCTTCATTCAATTTCAAGGCGGCGAAGTACCTTTACTAATCTATGGGAGTAGCAAACGAGCATGCAGTCCACCTGATGGTAAGTGCCTACTGCCGCCCATGGACATTTGTTATCAACCCCAGATAAGATTAGATTTTCCTACCTGAAGCCGGCCACAGATGCGCCGCTACTCCTGAGGACTAAGCTGGAACGCCTCGGAAAATTATGCCTCCCTTATCACACCAATCAAACCAGAAGACAGCAGCGCTTAACTCTGCTGTTATAAGGCAGAAATAGGTGTGGCGGTGGTGCCGCCGGAGTCGAACCACTAAGGTTTCTACCACCTTCAAAATAGAACGCAAATCGTGCCTGCGTACATTCAAGTTGCAATAAAGGCAAAACGTCAACTAACTTGCCTTCAAAATTGCAGTACGAGAACGGAGTCACGTTCCAGAACCGTACGTCAGGCATAGACATTTAAAATTCGAACTGTTTCTTTTTTTATCGCACCGACCCCGCGACTGGCTTCCAGCCAGTGTACATCGCGCCATTCAGCGTACTTTTGTTTTTTTTAGATTTCCACGGATAATACAGGCTGGATAGGACAGGATTTTGACAGCCATTGCCTTTAGTATGAATGAAATACTTGAAAATTGCTGTATTTAATAAAATTATTTATAAAACCAGAATTATTATGAAAAACAAAAAACCGACTGCTTAAAAATATACATACATTCATACTCGTAGAAAAACGTTATTCTCCGAGATCGGGTATTAAAGGCTGCATCTCACTTAACATCAGGTAACGTTGAGCCAAACGCAAGTTTATAGTAAGTTAAAAAAGCGTTATATAACTTATTTTTAATACTATTTAAATTTGTAGATTGTAAACACGAATAGTTATCAAAAATTGAATTTGATTTTTTGGGTTAACCATTAATTCATTACGCAGGCTTTCAATGCCTACTCCAGTAAATTACATTTTATTAATTAAAGTACTACTACAATTTTTATTTTATTAATGGAGTAAACATGAATTTGGAGTTGTACTAGCCTAGTAGCATAAGTTTCAGCCTCACAAACAAATGGTCGGGGTTCGAATCCAAGCATATCTGATTTTCAAAATCGTTGTAATTAAAGAATTATTTTTAACATAAAAATCCTACGGTTTAGACGAATCCAACGATACCTGAACCTGAACGATACGATTAAAGGTGGTAGAACCCTCTGTGGTTCGACTCCGGCGGCACCACCGCCACACCTATTTCTGCCTAATAACAGCAGTGTTAGGCGCTGCTGTGTTCCGGTTTGAAGGGTGTGGTAAGGGAGACAGACTTTTCCGAGTCGTTCCAGCTTAGTCCTCAGGGGTAGCGGCGCATCTGTAACCGAACTCAGGTAGGATTATCTAATCCTATCTAGGGTTGATTACAGATGTCCATGGGTGGCAGTAGCCACGTTCCATCAAGTGGACTGAGAAAACCCCAATTTTTAAATCCGTCAAGCTGTTTAAGTTCCAGGGTGTGCCAAAGAATGAAACACACGCAAAATCCTCTGCAGTCGGGTAAAAAAAAACTTAAACTCACAGAAAAAAATAAATACAATATCCTCATCGTCAACTGACTATTGTCCCACTGCGGCGCATGGGTCTCATCTCAAAGTAAGAAGGATTTAGGCGCAGGCTAAGTGCGAATTGGTAGACCTCACACACCTTTGAGATTATTCTTTCTTAAAGAACTCTCATCAACACACTGTATCAATCACTAGGCTTTCACTTCCCACAACAATCTTTATTTGAAAAAGCTACATGTCGTTTCCAGTAGCCAATTGCATCTAAATCCTTGTCCATTGCAAGAAGTCTTGCAACAATTTATTCATCGAACAATCGTCAAACAGAAATTACCATTGCAGTACAAAAATGCCGCACAATACGGCAGAATACCGTGCCTTCTGCACTGCGACCTCAGATTAAAATAAAAAGATAACGCCGCGCGGAAATTGTATTGTAACACAAATTGTACTTGTGTAAGACTAAGCCGTGGTTTTGTGTGAATATCTCATATTTTTTAGTTATGTCCAATTCAAGTGGTAAAATCTTTGGTGGTTCCCGAGACTCCAAAGTTTTTCCTATTTCTGCCTATGATTGTTCATTTACTATTGCTAAAGGTTTTTGTTTATATGCAGGGATAAAATTCTACACATTTTTATTAACGCCAGTGCGAATTCAGCGACATTGCACACAAATTTTAATTCACAGGACCTGAAAAATGTCAATTTCTGAACTATACGACACTCTTTTCTGTCACGTGGGTATACACTAGCACGTGACCCAAACTCATGCCACTTACGTCCTATTAATTCATAGATACTTTTTCTGTAATACATACCACACAAACGAAGGTTGCGAAGAAATTGCAGCGAATTAATTCCTGTGTGCATTCAGGACTTGCGAACGTTATCCGCGTGACAGGAAAAAAGCCCTATCTAACTTCTTTAGTCTGCGAATGCCCCTAATAGTTGCCGCTTCAATACTATTGCGATGCGACCCCACTGCGGCTAATATTATCGTTTCAGAGTACTATAGTTAGTTATAAGTTATTGTACCATAGTTAGTATAGTACTGGGTTGACTGCGTGACACCGTAGTTATCCGATATAGCGTTTTTATTTATTTTTTTGTGATATCTGACAGCTGTCATTGTTGGAGATTATTTTATTTTTAGTCTACGCATTTGTATTGGAAATACTGAAATAATTGGATGTGGAACGCTTTTTAATTCAACCACGGTTTATTCCTGACTGCAATGTTTTTTATATCCCACTGCTGGGACCGGATCTCTTAACTTTAGTTGTTACTACAAGAATTTAAGTTGATAGAACCCATTGTGGTTTGACTCCGGCGGCATCACCGCCACACCTATTTCTGCCTCATACCAGTAGTGTTAAGCGCTGCTGTGTTCTGATTTGAAGGGTGTGGTAAGGGAGACATACTTTTCCGAGGCGTTCCAGGTTAATCCTCAGTGATAGCAGCACATCTGTAGCCGACCTCAGGTAGGAATATAATTTTATTTGAGGTTAATTGCAGAGGGGCGGCAGTAGTCACTTACCATCAGGTAGACTACTCGTCTGCTACTCCTATATTATAAAAATATATATTACCCAAACAGCCCCTACACGTAAACGTTTTCAAACCCGTTACCCATATTTCAATTCGTCCATATTTTTCGCTCGTAATATTTTACGAGTGACCCCTGGACGGTAGTTTAGACTCGTATCACGTACAAATCTACATGACGTGATATCACGGCGATTTGGAAACGTCCACTATTCATTTTCTCTTATATTTAGTATTCAGTACCTTAACAGCCTTTGAAGCACGGCCTCAGAGGATCCAGGGTTCAAATCTTAGGCACACACTAATTTTTCAAACCCAAGTGCGTATTAGTATTGAGTATTTAATTATACCTTACGTTAACGGTATGTAAGAAAATCTTTATATCTGAGAGATTTTTTTAACATTTAGCCAGCGCGTCAGGATAAACCTTAATCCTTCTAATCCTGAAAAATGATCCGTGTCAAACAGTGGTATAATTATGAGTTGATGACGTTGATGATTCAATTTCAATTGAAATTGAGGTACCAAAAAGCGTGCAATATACCCACTGGTAAGTAACTGTCGTAAAACATCAGTAATTAACCCTGGACGTCGGAGTTATATTTGAACTCGAAAAATATATTGCTGTCTCGGAAAACTAAGTGTCACTTACCACACGCAAACAAAACACAACACCTCTTGACACAGTTTTTATAAGACAGGAATAGATGTGGAAGCTAAGTCGAACGATATAAAACGATCAATCTACCAGTTAAGACGTCATTTTACGAAGAAACGTACGGAATTAAATATTGACAGATTCCCTTAATTGAATGCGCCTGGCTCCTAAGATAAGGAGTTATGACTGATTACTGGGAAAATTTGCTTTTCATCAAATAAACGCCCAGACTAATTTAAATTATAATTTGTTTTTGTACTCTTAACAAGGCAGAACTCTCCGTTCGTCTATTCTAGTTTTTTGTGGGCGAATTTAGTTATTTTACTTATTAGATGTAGTTATATACTATAGTCCGCATAAAACTGCTAGTCCGCTTTGAATATAGAATGAATCGCGTCACTATAGCAAATTATATGATTACACCTGCTCGCAACAACTTTAGAGCGGACTAGCAGTTTGGCGCGAACTATACTTAAAACGTAGCCTCCCAATCGGGGGTCTGAGATTCGAATCCCATGTCTCTGATTTAAGCACGTTATGTGCGTATTAGAAATTAATTATCGATGAAAATCACAGCGAGGATAAATACACGCTTGAGTTTTTAAAAAAGATCTCAAAAGTGTTTAACGAATTCTCACTTGGCCAGCGCTATAGACTTTGACCTAACCCTTCTCATTCTAAGAGACCCATGTCCAGTAGTGGGACAGCAGTGATTTGACGACATCTTATTAGATCTATATATTTTTGGACTAAAATTATTTAAGCAATACCGTCAAATAATATGTTAACATGAATAAATTGCAAGCTTATTTTTTTATATTCAAAACTAATTTTGTGTTTTATTTATTATTTATACACAAAATCTAATCCCACCCCACGTCATTATTAAAATGAGTTGTAACAAGGATAATTCTTATCCGCTTTGTATTTACGCTTTCGGGACGTAAAGACGTCGTAATAAGACGTCGTCAAACGTAATTCGGCGCACTGACGGATTATCACGCCTTTACCTGGGTTTTAAGACAATCGTAAAGCGTTACGTAAAATAACGATAAGGAAATACAAGTTAAATCGCTTTTTTTGTGAAAAGAAAATGTAATTAATGTTAAATAAAAACAAAAAATATACGCGATGAATAAATAAATTTTTACTTTGGGAAGTCGGCTACAAATTACACCAATGTAAATGATACATGTTACTATATTAAAGTGTAATTTGATGTTATAAGGAAATGGTGTAAACATTGTAAAATACATTGCTAACCATCAACCCTCTATTATTCCACTGCTGGGCTCGGATCTCAGAGAATGAGATGAGTTTAAGCCACATTCTACCAAATTGGCCAACATATACCAATACCACATATATCTACCAGCAATACGTTTTAAAAACTTTTTTAGAACACCTTTTGGGAAAGGCATTCAGTCGAGTAAACAAATTCTTATTACTTTAATTCGAATTAACCGCGGTACCTTCGTTCTCGTAAATACGCAAAGGGGCTCAGAATTACTTCCGTATTCGAACCCCCGGCACCCATCGATACCATGAAGGCGAGCGAACCATAAAAAGACTGAATTATTGATACATTAAAAATGTTTTCTGTAATGGTGGCCGTTTTTTAAATCGTTGCGTTCGTATTTTGCATTGATTTTATGTAACAGAATTTGCAAAAAAAATATATGACAAAACTTTGTGGTTTAACTCCCAAGGGAACCGTTACGCATTTTTGCCTGATAACAGCAGAGTTTAGCACTACTGTGTTATAGTTTAAAGAGTGTGGTAAGAGTGTGACACTTGCATCTAACTTACATAATTAAATGGCCGTCTTAATCTTCAGTGGCAACGCGTGTAAGGTCGTCATCACGTAAAACCTACATGTTCAAAGGTATGTGAAATCCACCAATTCGCACTTGGCCAGCGCGGTGGACTGGCCTAATCCTTCTCATTCTGAAAGGAGACCCGTGCTCAGCAGTAAAACAGTAATGGGTCGATGATGATACAAATGCGCCTGGGCAGCAAGATAAACCACTGATTTTAAAGATTTTTTTAAATCATTATATGTATCCATTATTCGCTTTTTACAAATCTGGATTTTTGTTTTTTTTTAACTATCGGCTTCGGCTTCGATTTCGACCGGAAATCGCCAATCGGACTCAATCGGACACTGCTAACTAGTCAGTACAATTCATTTCACTTTCCCCACCCTTCAAACCAGAACACAGTAACAGCGCTGTTAACCACGAAAATATAACTTAAAGCGTGGGATGCACCACAACCTTACAAAAGCCTTATAACCGTTAAATACATGGTTAAACAATTTATTAATTGCACCATTTCAATAAACGTATGACGTAATTTCACGTCATAACTAACACTTAACATTAAATGCTCGATTTCGATCGGTTAAAGTTATTGTTTTTTTCAACTTCCGTATGTTTCAACTAAAAATTTTGATACAAATGACGTTAATGACAAATAACTTGGTTTTTTGAAGGTGGTAAAACCCTTTGTGGTTCGACTCCGGGGGCACCACCGCCACACCTATTTCTACCTAATAACAGCAGTGTTAGGGGCTGCTGGGTTCCGTTTTGAAGGGTGTGGTAAGGGAGACAGACTTTTCGGAGGTGTCCCAGCTTAGTCATCAGGGGTAGCGGCGCATCTGTGGGCGACCTCAGGTAGGAATATCTAATCCTATCTGGGGTTGATTTCAGATGTCCATGAGCGGCAGTACCCACTTTCCACCAGGTGGACTGCATGCTCGTCTGCTACACCTATGTATATTATAAAAAAAACTTGGTGGATCACAGAACTATTGCTATCCATCGCTATCGTCAAAGTTATTGTCATAGTTAACTTTAACGCAACCTTTAAGGCTTACGGTGCAACTCACCGTAATATTACGTTACGTTGACATATTTACGTTAAAACCTACACTTCTCTATATACTCTATGGAGTAGGCACTTCTCAACTTAATTACTACGTTTAAAAATTAACAGACGCTGACGAGGGGACTTCATTAAGGGAATGGGGTATGCATTTGAATGCAAATAATTGCTATGCATTTAGTATTTTTTACTTTTAACGATGTTTAACATTTTACGCGGTTTTAATATAAGGCAAAAGTAGGTCTGTTTTTGTATTAAATGAAATAATATGTGTCCTGGTGTCAAGTGGTCATTGCCTCCCATGGATGTTGCTTTGAGTGGGCATAGGATTGTAATCCAACTTTAGGGGCCTCAGGGCGGTTACTTACGCTTCTATACCTGCGAACTAAATTGAAACGCCTCGTGTAAGTATTCCCTTACCACATCTTTCAAACACCATAGCTTTTTTTAAAATATACAAGTAAGAGCAGCAGGCGATTTCATCTGATGATAAGCACATAAGATAAAACACAGCAGCACTTAACACTGCTGTTATTACGCAGAAATGGGTGTGGCAGTGGTGTCACTGTAGTCGAACCACATGTATCTTTTATTAATTTCCTACCTTAATTAATTGACTATCAAGATAGTCATATGCTGCTATTTAGTAAAATATACTATATTTGGCTTCAAACAGAAACATAACTGTCAGAAATAAACATTATTGTTAGTAAGCACAAATAGGTATGGCAGTGGTGTCACCGGAGTCGTACCTTCCATTTAATTTTACTATCATAGTAAATATACTCTTTTTGGCTACAAAGGGTGGTAACCCTAGTCATATAAAGCCAGTTGTTTAGTTTCAATCACAGGTAATACAGCCTTAATCCTGAGGTAACTACCAACTGATCCAATTACACATACTTTGTCTATAATCCCACTGACTGCGATAGCTTATTGATCAGGTTGTGGGAACCAGTATGTTAACCTTCAGTTGTAATTATATTTATTTGTGTTCCACTGTGAGAATGAGGTCAACTACAAGTCTGGATTATAATTTACAAATCTATTTTTATATATAACTAGCTTTTACAATCGGCTTCGCTTGCGGTTCTCTGGTCAGCCATCATTAAACCCTGATTTCCTTATAGTGGGACCTTGGATATAATATCTTCTTTCCAACAAAAAAACATCATCAAAATCGGTTCATAAACGACGAAGTTATCCCCGAACAAACATAAAAAACTGTATACGGTCGAATTGAGAAACCTCCTCCTTTTTAAAGTCGGTTAAAAAATGTAACAAACAAACAAACTTATGTTAAAAGTTTCTATGTAATTCATGAAAAGAAAAATAATAAGCCGTAAAATAATAAGCGTTTGCATTTATAATATTAGTTAGGATTTAAATATGGTTACATCGGTTACACACACAGGTATACACATACAGACCCTTTAACTTGTGCTATAACACAAAACATTCTGAAAGCTCCCTAATAACGGTATGGGTCATTTAACCCAGATCACCTCAGAAAAGATTAAGCTCAACTTAATACAAAGGGTGATATACCAAAGTGTTCCACCATACCGCCTAAAGCTCATTTCGTTTAATCTGCTCGTGACACGGTAAAAGCTCCGGGAGCTTTAACCCTAGCTTTCTTAAAAATTAAGGGCAAAATACGAACGCAACGATTTCAATACTTATTTTTTTCCGTAAAAAATATTATTTTCATGGTTCTTAAATTAAAAAAAAATAGTGTTTAAGTTTTATGTAAGTTAACGCAAGTTCTGTCGAAATATTTGGATAAATGATATACATCTTCAAAATTACTCATTAAACCTTTGCAGGAATATTACTTTGGGAGGACTGACGCAGGAGATGAATATTTACTCTTCAGGAGCGAAAACGCATCTGCAATCGACTATACATAGAACCCATATTTTATTACCACGCTTTTATTAGCTTGGGTTGTATGTATGTATGTATATAACAGAATCTTTAAACTAGATTTTTACTCACTTTGAACGGTCCGATTAATTTAAAATTTAGAACAATTATCAAGTATCGATGACAATACACGATTTTAATAATTTTATCCCATTCTCCTCATCAGGATCATCAGAAATCAGAATTAACGATTTTCCTTGTGCGATTTTAGCGTGGTTTTTAGTTTTTAAACTATCATTTATTTATTTTTGTTCAAAAAGTGCATAATTTTATATAGAGTTCCATAGGCGGCTATGAAGTCTGACCATTATACTGCATGGTCTTTTGCCTCTCCAATATATTTCAGGTTTAATAATTTGTTGTCCATTTGTCTATTTGTTGTCCATTTAGTTTCTAACAGTAAACAATTATACTTCGCGTATTACGGCGACGTTTCCGACAGCCGATCGCTGAGAGCACCTAATTAAGGAAGATTGATTCACCGGATCTTTAGCAGAATTCCGCAAGGTTAACCGCCGTTGAACTTCGTTTAATTAAAGGTACTTTACAGTTTCGTAGACTTTGATGGTAGAACCCTTTGTGGTTCGACTTTGGAGACACGCCACACCTATTTCTGCTTAATAACAGAGATAATAGTAGGGGAGCCCTAGAGAGGATTTCGGGAGTGACTCGAGCACAGACTAAGATATGGGAGATATCTTACCTGTAGAGTATCCTAAACCATAAATGAGTTTCTATATAGTTGAAGGTGGTAGAACTCTGTGTGGTTCGACTCAGGCGGCACCACCGCCACACCTATTTCTGCGGCATAACAGCAATGTTAAGCGCTGCTATGTTTTGGTTTGAAGGAAAGGTTTGAAGGCTTTTCCGAGGCGTTCCAGCTTAGTCCTCAGTGGTAGCGGCGCATCTGTGGCTGACCTCAGGTAGGAATATCTAATGCTATCTGGGGTTGATTACAGATATCCATGGGCGGCAGTAGCCATTCACCGTCACGTGGAGTCCATGTTCGTCTACTACTCCTATATTATAAAAAAAAACATTTCTGATTAATAACAGCAACGTTAGCGCTGCTGCTTTTCGGTTTCAAAGGTGTGGTGAGGGATACATATCCGAGGATTAATTAATGGGCGTAAAAATGTTAATAAATCATTTTCCCCTAATTTTAGGGTAAAATCCAGAAGCTAGCAACATTACGATCACGTAACAAAATCCATTCGTCTAATTGTTACTGCATAGAAATTTGTGAACAAAAAACGAATGTTTCGCTTCACCCCGATTTACATTCCGAAGTCGACTTTGTTTCAAGCATTCGTATGTAAATGCAATCGTTTGAACGCCGGAACGCCTATTTCACTTAGCAAATTTTTTTTGGAATTTCCCAAACGCCTATTGGGTATAGTTATTATATATGAAGGCCTTTTCCTTCGTAATATGTAATTTAATAAAAATAGCAAATTGGAATGTGAATCTTTTTATGTAATTGAAAAAGCGGACGTGGTAAGTTGGGACACCTCGGATAAGTATGTCTCCCTTACCGCACCCTGCTTTTAAACCAGAACACAACGGCGATTAACACTGTTATTATTATGCAGATATACGTGTGACAATGGTGTCTACGGAGCCCAACCATAAGGGATTCGACCACCCTCGTACAAAAAGTATTGTTAGATTAAGTCGCCCACAGATACACTGCGAAATTTGAAGACTTCTTTTTTAACAACAAAGTATAATACTGCTGATTGAATCTACCCAAACTAAAAGAATCGCGAATTTACAAACACAAAACGAAATCGTTTCAAAACCCACAATAATGTTACCTTGGTAAATTCCTTAAATTAAGTGGATGAATGAAAACCTTTGTGACCACAAAGTAAAATCCCTAACACCCTCGGAAAGAACCCTAATCGACTAGTCAAACAACAGGACAAGCAAATAAACGTCAGCCCGCGTCACGGCAGGGGATGAATAGTTCTGAAGGGATGCCCGGTTATTTACTACTTTGAATACGAGTGGAGGAAATCATTTATTTCCGAGTTTAGAGGGAAAAGATTTGTTTTGCTTCGAATTGTTTGCGTGATACAAATTGATATTGTTATTAGGTAACGTTCTCAACACTTAGAGATTTATTCTTATATATAAAATTCTCGTTACAATGTTAGTTACCGTACTCCTCCGACACGGCTTTACCGATTTTCACCAAATTTTATATGCGTATTCAGTAGGTCTGAGAATCGGCTACATCTATTTTTCATACCCCTAAGTGATAAAGAGTTGTTCACCCTTATTTTTTTATTCATATAGCAACACAACGTTTGCCATATCTGCCAGTATTCACTTATAATAAGAAAAAAAAATACAATGATGCATACATAACAGAAAAAAGATTAACAATTCTATGAAGTTTCAATTAATACAATTATATATAATAGTTACTATTTATATTATTAAACACTTTGCTTTTTAATTTATGTTTTATACTACACAGTTCTAGATAAACAACTACAAAAATAAATATTAAGAAAATATACCATACTTGTTATTAATGAAAGAGACTCAGCGTTTTACGTCCTCTTGAATAGACTCCACTCATTTGTACCTCAAGACTCGTCGACGAAAAGTCATAAGTCTTGAGTCATAAGACTAAAGATTGTTGAAGTCTTTTAACTTTAGAACCGAGTTTTTTCTTAAAAGATTTGTAAAACTCTAAAGGACTCATCGACAAGTTGGCAGACAATGTTTTTAAATCGAAGATAGACTTCAAAACTACACTTACATTCGGTTCGTTTTGAAACTAAAAGGACTCGACAACTGAGTCTTAATTGTAGAGTCTCTAGCATTGAGTCAAGTCTTTTTATAGGACTTAAAATGCTTACTGTCTTTCTTCATTAATAAAGGCGTAGCATATAAAAATAATGCTTAACAAAATAAAAAAATGAATAAATCTTAATCCGTTTGTACCCGTTATGAATCTAAATCTCTTTGCAGCAGTTGGCAAGATTTTTTACTCCAAATTTGCATTCCGAATTAATGGTAATACTAAATTCTAGTGTCGGAAGCCTCTTGAACTTTGCCGAAAAGTTCACCAACTCACTTACTCATAATTAAGACAAATTGAGAGCCCTCCGCTTCATAATTTGTCGAGTTTTGTCTAATTTTGTCGGAAATGTTCGATTCGAGAGCAAAATAGAAATAGGATAGGGGTGGTTGATGTCGTTAAACTTTGAAATTAAATCAAGTCTTACATTAATTTGCATAAAATTTTAGATTTAAGATTATAAAACGTGTGGAGACGTTGAATATCGTCCGTCTCTTTCTTCCCGTGAATAACGTAGCAGATGGTTACGGGCCCAACAGACGAAGCTCCTTTTAGCATCAGTGATCGAAGATTTAGCTGCTTTTCCAAACTAGATACATTGCTTAAACGCTTTTTTTATAATATAGGTCCAGCTCGAAGGCCAGACCGTGAGGTGTAGGTAGGGCACGGCCACGCAATTCTACGGGGGGATATAAGTGAACTATATGGTGTATGACTGTAAGAGACTCAATCCTCGGCCCAGCAGATGAGTAGTAAAACAAACAACTTTGCCATCCAAGTCTATCTGTGGACTCGAATCGTGTCAGGGGTGATGCGCACGACACTGTCACGGGGCTCAAGGAAGCAAGCATGGCCTGATCTTCCCGAGTAGTCTCTGCACTTCACACTGCACACGCGGTAGCACGTGGAAAACAGGGACGAGAAGGCACGTACAGAACGTCTGTAGGCTCCCGCCGAGCGCAAGACGACGACTGGTCGCACGAAGCGACATTGGCAAGACAACTCTGGTGGATATTTGCTTCTACCCACAAGGTTCTTGTTGACAAGAATTCTACAATGGGAGTAACAGACAAGCGTGCACTCCACCTGATGGTAAGTGGCTACTGCCAGTGACATTTGTAATCGTCGTTTTTAACAGATCTCTGGTGTACAGGTATCTCACGATGATTTCCTTCGCCGTTATAGCAAATAATAATAGTTATTTTAATAAAACACTTAAGATTTTCTTTTCCGAGGCAATCCAGCTTAGTCCTCAAGAGTAACGGCGCACCTGTGGCCGACAGGTAGGAAACTAATCTTGTCTGGGGTTGATTACGGATTTCCATGGGCAGCAGTGTCCACTTACCAGTGTTATATAAACTAACCAGCCATGAGCATATCCAAGAGTGTGCTTTATCGTTTTGCAATATATCTTGAAGAAAGTACAATAAGCAACTTATTCAATATGAGGAAGTTTAAAAAACTATAAAAAATGCAATCGCTAAACAATCCCGCCTGACCAAGGGTTTCATACATTCCTGTTTTTATTCCAACCCCCGCCGGCGCCGAAATGCAATTTCGAGCGCTTTGTAAGATACACCCTGAACTGTAAACTTTATGAAGCAAATACAGTACGATTTATAAGCACTGCTAACTTACAATAAGTACGTTGTTGTTACTTTTGTTTTACATTTGTTAGTTTAGTATATTGTAGTTTTTACTTCGCATTTGTCAGGTTAGTTAGTGTCTGTAGTTGTTTATCCTCCTCCTTGCATCGTTTTCCTCAATGCTGAGGGTCGTGGTCTCTATTAGTCATCTTTCTCTTTATGATCTCACGCTACCTGCCTCTATTTTCGTCTATGTGTAGAGCATATAATTTTGTCGAGATTTGTGCGGATTTGGTCAGACAAACGCATTGGATTGGACTGCGCCCCTGGGGTCTCTTGCCCTCAATTTTTAAGGTTACCAGAAGCTTTTCCAGGTTCTCGCCTCTTCTCCTGGCAATGTGGCCGAAAAACTCAAAAATTCTGCGGAGGCAGAAGGTTGACGGTTGTTTAGTTGTTTATAGAAGAATAATAAAAGTAGAGTCTGTATGTTATGTTAATTTGTCATTACCGCCCGTGAATATCCGTAACCAACAACATATAAATAGGCGTTCTACCTAAAGGTTTACATGCGTTGCCGTTCCTGCGAACTAAGATGATAAAAACTAAATAAAGTTTAATTTTCCTTACTCACTAAAAATAATTATTTAAAGAAATAAGATAGTTCTGCTATTCATATATATATATATATATATATATATATATATATATATATATATATATATATATATATATATATATGTCAATATATAGGAATCCAATGACAACCATTGCTTAAAATTTGTCAAGCCATTTACACTATAAGGCGTGTCAAAGAATGAGACAAAATTATACACGTATACGCTCGAAAAACATTACCCTCTGCACTCCAGTAACAATATGTAAGAAATCCTTCAAAATGATCAGAAACAAAACAAGTAAAACAGTCTATTGTAAAATAAATGTACCGTTAACCTTACTATACACAAATTAATTATCACTTACTCCCACGAACTCAAACTCCAGATCCAATTACCGAACCACATTACATGTAAACTTAAATTACGATCCAAACTTAACACATAAACCGGGAATGGTGCATCACGCGATTGGACCATTATAGGATATTATTGGTAGACCAAACCGATTCTCCATCAAATCGAATTTAGCACCTAGTGTGGCTCGATCTGGCATAATGATGATTAGATATGAACGCTTCAACGTTAACGGTTTTGCGTTTGTACTAGTTATTATCGTGGCGTTGTCTGGTTTTCAAGTTATGAATTTTGTATGTGGCTACAAGTTTTTTTATGTCTGCGCAGGGGATTAGAACTACAAATGGGCATCCTATTATTGTCCTAATGTTGGACATGCGTATCCTCTTAGAGCGAGCGGGATTAAGGCCATAATTCACCGCGCTGGATAAGTGTGATGTTATTTGAACGTTTTTTTAATGTAATTAAAGTACGAAATCAACTTAATAAAAGTAACACTAAGTAATAGGTATTTACTGAATAGCTAGGTTTGAAGTTTGAATGTTCCAACTTAAACCATAGGGGTAGCACCTGCAACTGACCTCAAAAAGGACTCTAATCTAAACTGGGGTTGATTACGGAAGTCCAAGAACGCCAGCACCGTCCTTCAAGTGTTTTCCATCAAACCAGAACACAGTAAATGAACAATTTAAAAGGACCAGAAACACCTTGAACCGGAATTACTTATACAATAGGTATAGATGAAAACTAAGACAGGATTTTTGAAAATTCATCCCCTAAGGATAAATAGGATAGAAGATTATAAAGTAAAATCTTTTGTAGTTGCAACAGCTATATTAATAAGTGTGGATTACGCTAGCGATTCCCAACCTTTTCTTAAAATTGTATTTAAGATTTTTTTACAAAAATTTTACTACTAACTAGAAAGAACTTTTTTCCAAAGTTAGTCTCACAACTTCATGACATGGGGCAGTTAAAACAAAGATGAAACTAGTGGATTATTATATATAAAAAAAGGTTTGGAAAATCCAAAACTGCACGACTCATAATGCTCATTTAATTATGAAATATAAAAAAAAAAACTTAAGTCGTTCAAAATGAATTGCCGAAAAAACAGCTGTACTAGGAAGAAGGTACTGCACAAGCGCCCCTGGTGGAATAAATGTACATAATATCTATAGATATACAGTCTTGTAGTTTTCGTTTTTTATTAATTGCAATTAAACGACACTGAATTAATTAATCATTCGCATTCAGTGACCTACAATCGTCGATTAGAATTAAAAAAAAATAACTCAAATGATGGATTTTTTCACAAGTTACAGTGTTTTCAGGTTTCACACATGACGGAAAGGAAAATTTTTTGACCTATTTTGGTGTTTTTTCCAATTCTATTGCAGTAAATCAATTTTTAAAAAGTATGGAATTAATCTCCATTAAATTATCTCGACAATAGTATGCAAAATATCTTGATTCCGTGAACTATCAAGGCTATAATAATAAAAATAGCCGCCAAAATGAAGCGAAAAAAATTTTTCGATCGTAAAGCACTCTCTGATGCTTCGCATCATGAGTCGTGCAAAACCAAACTGTTGAAAAATATAGCCTCTGTTATTCCCACAATTTAGACGAATTCAACGACACATTATATGTTAAAATCCGTCAAGCCGTTTGGACTGTAGGGCATGCCAACGAATGAGGCATATATAAGTATACCACAGACCTGTATTTGTTTTTTAGATACAGGTCTGTGAAGTAAACGGTCGAAGAACATTAGGTACCCTTCCCAGTTAGATAAAAAGAGTTGTACTTCAAAGCCAGCAAAGCAACTAATGTGACTAATTTCCATCCAAGAAGAAGAAGATGTACCTTGCAATTTAAAATTTAATTAATAACTAGCGGACCCGGCAGACATTGTGTTGCCATATAAATAAAAAAATGTTAAGGGTGAACAATCACTTCGGGGTATGAAAAATAGATAGTAGCCGATTCTCAAACCTACTGAATATGCATATAAAATTTGGTGAAAATCGGTAGAGCCGTTTCGGAGGAGTACGGTCACTTTTTTTTAGTTTATTGTTGTTTACAGCAGTATAAAACTTAAACATAAATAAATAATCCGCCTAACATTGTGACACGAGAATTTTATATATAAGATAAACTTTATTATATTCCGTTCTGAAAAACGACAATCTCAAAGAATATTAAACCAATATTCGTCGCACCAGCTTACAACGAATTCAATTGAAATTTAAATGCCTATTTCGCAAACCATATTTTATTTCTCTGGGATTTCGTATAGTGTGCGGAATAAAAATGTAGAATGCACTTCCTTTCAACGTATTCCCGAAGGGCTATGAGCTCTCCTTCAATGTCGACGATGCATTCTCGATTTAGTATTGTAAATATTCATTGGTGACGGGCGCCATGGATCATTGCTAGATTTGTCTAGAAAATAATATAAGTTTGAAATATGGTAGACCCAGTATAGTTTGACCACCTCTAAACGAATTTCTAGCATGAAATAGGTCTTGCATATGGGTTGAAAGATTTGCATTCCGGCTGACTTATGGATAGTTAATCCTCATCATCAAACCCATTATTGTCCCACTGCTGGGCACGGGTCTCCTCTCAGAATGAGAAGGATTAGGCCATAGTCCACCGCGCTGGCCAAGTGTGTATCGGTAGACTTCACATACCTTTGACATTTTTTTTTATATAAATCCCCCTGATATGCAGGTTTCCTCACGATGTTTTCATTCACCGTTTTTAGCCAGTGGTAATTAATTTCTAATACGCATATAATTTCGAAGAATCAGAGGTGCGTGCCTGGGATTTGAACCTCGGACCGCTCGAACGAGAGGCCGAGTTTCTTAACCACTGGGCTATCACTGCATTTTATAAATCCTCCTCCTCCTCAGAAGTCACAAAATATCCGTGACCGACTTCCGGCAGACCCTTTGGTCTAATAACATTCGTCCATGGGCGGCAGTAACCATTCATCAGATGAAACACATAATATTTGCTCAGTCTTATAAAAATATGGTCGCCGGTTGAGAACCTCTGTTCTACGGGACTTTATTTATGAACTTTAATTAAAAATGCTAGTTTATGTTAGTAACTGCAACTTTTAAATATTAATGACTATTTTCCACAGGAGAATCCTGAGAATGGCACAATTATCTTTTGAATATGTGTAGGAATAATTATTCTTACTCATTTTAAAATCACACAAATAAATTTGAACTGTGTCAGATGTAAGGTTCTGTATTTTAAGAAGTAACGCTGTTTTTTATTTCTTCAGCTATTTTAATGATTATAAGGCCACATGTGATCATATGATGAGTGAGTGAATATAAGTAGTAAACTTTATATTACAAATAGAGAAATAATATAAACACAGACTATTTAAAATATCTCACTCTTACAATTTACACGAATCCAACAACATCATAAATGCACCATCTCTTTAAAGTTATAACATCTTTGAAGTTTTAACAAGGTGGCAAAACCCTTTGTGGTTCGACTCCGGCGGCACCACCGCCACACCTATTTCTACCTAATAACAGCAGTGTTAGGCGCTGATGTGTTGCGGTTTGAAGGGTGTGGTAAGGGAGACAGACTTTTCCGAGGCGTTCCAGCTTAGTCCTCAGAGGTAGAGGCGTACCTGTGGCCGACCTCGGGTAGGAATAACTAATCCTATCTGGGGTTGATTACAGATGTCCATGGGCAGCTGTAGCCACTTACCATCAGTAGGACTGCATGCTCGACTGCTACTCCTATATTATAAAAAAAAGACAGACATGCAGATATACGAGTGATAAAAGTGTTCTATATTTTCATTTTGACGTCAAAACCTTAAACGATAAACCAAATAGAATTGCGGCCGAAACGAGCATGAAAAATGAAAATTATACGCTACATACATAATTACGGCTGCATAGAGAACATTGCATGCTGATTGCCGTAGAGCCTCTACGATAGAGCACGCGACCGATTACTTAAATAAATATAGAGAAATGCCTTAAGATCATTGACTCTTTATTTACAAGGCTTATTAATACAAGAAGTTTGAATAAAAGAGCCGCTGCATTTTATACCTAAAGTAATACTTACTGTAAGGGTATATTTCCATTACAATACTTTTTAGTTATTTTTTGTTAATAAGAGTCTATTTAATTTCTGGTGAGTAGCAATGTAGCGGGAAACTATATAAAAAGAAAGAAGGATATTATATGTTTTTAGGAAAATAAGATGTCATAGAATGGATTGTCAGAGAAAATAAATAATGGAGTTGTTATTGAATCTTTTATTATATAAAATAGTCTTTCAGGAATAATGAGTTTTACATTACTTAAATGAATTCTCCCTTGTATGTTTAAGCTATTTCGCTCAGGTAATATTAGCGAAATTTTGGTTTTGGAAGAACGTATTATAATTTGGTGGAAGGTGGAGTTTATGGAACCAGTGACAGCCTTGTGATTAGGAACTCGGCCTTTCGATCGCGGATGTAAGTTTTGTATTAATTAGCATTTGCTTAAATGGTAAATAAAAAACCTGTTCACCTAAGAGTTCGATAAAAAGTTGTCAGTTCAAGTTCTCGGGTGTGAAGTCTACCAATTTAATATGTATCATTGCGGTGAAGTATGGCCTTAACGCCTCTCACTCTGAGACGAGACCCGTTTCCACTAGTGAGAAAGCACCTGTACCCTTACCATGGGTTTTTACGTTTTGACAAATATGACTGTTTTGGTATTTGTTTACGTATTTGCCCATACAAATTCCAATCAGCGCCCCTAGCGGATTATGTCAGAACTTGGAAATTGTATGGGCAAATACATAAACAAATACCAAAACAGACATATTTGTTGAAACGTAAAAACTCATGGTAAGGGTACTGATTGACTATGACGAAGTAGTTTGGTTTTGACTAAATATCTTAAGTATTTCTGGTGATTGTCGATATTTAAATATTAAAAAAATCCTAACAAAAACTTTGCAATGTTATTGAAAACCCATCACGTTTTCAATAAAGATAAAAATAAATGAAATAGTTACAAACGAAATTACATGGAATTAAAAATATTCATTGAATTTAATTAATTGCGTTGGCATACAAACAAAATTTTCAATCACTATTTCGATCTCGTTACAATACCAACGCTTGAGTGGATCTGTTTCCAAAGCTAGCTATTTTAAAAACCCGCTATTCAAAAACAACACAATTGTACGACTCGGGTCTAATTAATAAATCCATGATTAAAACACTTGATAAATAAAATTAAAATACAATGTGTTGATTCCGATCCTTATTGTAAGCGTATAGTCTCCACGGTAGAGTAACTTGCGAATATAATATGATGTCATAAAACACAATATTATATCATATTGCAATACATATTGTTACAGTCATATGACACGGGTCTTGTATATACCACGTTATTAATGTTTTTTTTATATAATATAGGAGTAGCCGACGAGCATACTGACGGTAGTCCAACTGATGGTAAGTGGCTACTGCCGCCCATGGACATCTGTAATCAACCCCAGATAGGATTCGATATTCCTACCTGAAGTCGGCCACAGATGCGCCGCTACCCCTAAGGACTAAGCTGGAACGCCTCGGAAATGTGCGTCTCCCTTACCACACAAATAATGGATATTAATAATATACGTCACTGTTAAATACATTTTCTATTTTTAAATTTTTGGAATATTCAGTCTTGCTTTGAGTTATGAAAAGTCATCTTAATAAGTTGTATTATTGTATAGATATTTATATACAATTAAAATATTATATATTTGGAATCCTTTCTGAGTGTTTTAACAATATATATTTTATACCTTTTATTGAGTCTCGAGCTAAACCTACCTTCTCCATATCGAAACAGCTTGCGAATAGTGGGGAATGATTGTCGTTAGAAATCGCTTATCATGAGTTATTAAATGTCTCAATTCCGAAATAACATTAGTCTAAAGCCAAAAATAATTCTATAAAAATCTACTAGGAATAAAATGTCTTTAACTGTGAGTGTAGAAAGCGGTTTTTTTTTTTGACTAAAACATTACTAGAAATAATTATTAGTAGCACTTTACAAAATTATTAAAAAAATGTATTCGTATTTTTTTAGATTTTTTTTAACATTTACTTTTTAATTACTGATATTCTAAAAGCCAAAATATACTATATCATAAATAATTAAATTATAACGAGGCGTCCGTATATCACGTTAAAATTGGAGGTAATAAATTTTACTTGCTTTTGTTATTAGAAAGATAATTTTATTTTAATAAAAGTCAGGCAAAACTTCGTTGACACTGCAAAGTCATTTAATATTAACTATCGAAAACCTTTGACCTTTGTAGTCGAAATTCTCGTAGCAGAAAGATAATTGCATGTTTTATAATTACGGTTGCATACATTGCATGCTGATTGCCGTAGACTCGTAGAGCCTCTACGGTAGAGCCGCACGCAAGCGATTACCTAAATAAATGTAGAGATTCCGATCGTCGACTCTTTTTGGCTGGATTCATAGAACCATACTAAATTTCTAAAGTTGTAAATATTTTCAATGTGAATATGATTTATAAATATGCAATTAACATTTTTATGATAAATGTTTGAGACAAAATAAATATTCTGGAAAGTAATATGTACTTTTAGTGCTCATAAAAGTATAAATAAATAAATTTATTAAAGTAAATCATTACGACTATAAAATATCTTATCGTAGACGAAGATATGACGGTCTACAATTTTTATCGCATTTCGGTAAAATTTATTTTAAGTCCAGGGACTTAGTCTGGGTTTAAAGTTTGGCCCAAAAATGGATCAAACGACACCATAGTACTGCCAATTATGATGATTGATGACCAATCCCCATGAAAATAGTATATAATATAGCACGAAAATTACTTTTTAGATTTAAAGAAACTTGCTCTGTCGACGTTCTGAATTGTCGCTTTTCAATATGCAGTTCAATTTAATGAACTGTCGACTTAGTTCTAGTAGAATTTTAATGCTACTGTTACTAAGTGAATTACAGGTTCGATTCCGAGCGTAGACAAAAGTCAGTCAAATACGAGTATAACTAAACAAATGAAATAAAATATATGTGTTCAACATAAATTAATTATATATGTAATTAAATTAATTATTAATTTATTTATTTAAATTCATTTGTTTATTTTACTACTCCCAAATCTTTTGGTAAATTGTAACCAAAAAGTTCTTCTTAACATTTAGAAATACCTGCGTTTCACAACTTTTTAAAATATATTTATAGATTTCATGAGAGTAATATTTTCGTTACCGTTATAACGGATATAACATTTTGATGTTTGCTTCACCGCTAAACTATAAAAAATACCTACTTTAAATGACTAATTAAAAATAACTTCGCCACCTACCTATTTACAGCAAATTCAATCGACCACACATAGGAACACGAACACTATAAACATATTAATTTCATTTATACCTCACTAATTAACCACTTCACAGTGCACTACAATTCCACTATTCACACGTTCAAATCACCCGCGTACTCACGAAAGTGGTAGTTTATTAACTTGGTTAAACGTAATTCCGAATGAATATTGTATGATACGGTGAGCGGGTAAGACGTGCACCCTCTCCGACAACCAACGACCGACTGACGAGTGACTGCGGTAGGCTCGCGAACGCCTGTTTATTTATGAAACAACACATTCTGTTCTTAATTCAAATTAAAATTGAAATTAAAAATTCGCAGCCGCTGGCCGGAAACAATTTGAGGCATCTTTGAAGTTTAGACCGTGGCCGCGAGAAAATGGGTTATCCGGTGAATAAGGCTAGGTTATTGGACTTTTGAGTAAAGTGGAGCAAAAACCTCCGTTCTTTTGCAATATATACACTTGCACAATGCCAAATTTTAATTTACTATTTAGAGAAGTGGCAGGAGGTTGAGATTCTTCGAGCGTTTGTATAAATACATAGGTATGTCAAATTCTTTGGTATGCCTTAACCGCGCGGCTAGCATCTCTTAATTTTTTGACTGTTATGTGCCTACAGTAATAAATAATTGTATATTAAACTGGACATGACATGGGCTCTTTAAAAAAGGTGCAAAAAGAGCTCTCTTTCAAACCCGGCGATGCACTGGCGACTCCACTGGTGTTGCAAATGTCCATAGGCGACGTTAACTACTTTCCATCAGGTAGCACGTCTACTTTATCGTCAGGTTCAATTATAAAAAAAATCAAAAAAAATATATAGGTATGTCAAATTCTTTGCTATACTCTAACCCCTCCTACGCACTGGCGGTTAACCCCGCTTGCATCTCTTCATTTTGTAAATGTACCCTTACGAGGAGTTTTTACGTTACGACAAATATGACTGTTTTGGTACTTGTTTACGTATTGGCCCATACGATTTCCTAGTTCTGACACAATCCGCTAAGGACGCTGATTGGAATTTGTATGGGCAAATACGTAAACAAATACCAAAACAGTCATATTTGTCGAAACTTAAAAACTCCTGGTAAGGGTACTGTTATGTGACTACAGTAATAAATAGTTGTATATTAAACTGGAAAAGGTTAGCTGCGCGCTTGACCGCCCCCGCGGTTAACGTGGTGCGTAGGAGGTAAGCCCAAATTATTTAACATATGAGGTGTCTTTCAAATCGTCTTGATATCACGAGTAACAACAGGGTACTGTTACTGTTAAGCACTTGCGACTGAGTGTTTGGTTAATAACAGCAGTGTTAGGCGCTGCTGTGTTCCGTTTTGAAGGGTGTGGTAAGGGAGACAGACTTTTCCGAGGCGTTTCAGCTTAGTCCTCAGGGGTAGCGGCACATCTTTGGCCGACCTCAGGTGGGAATATCTAATCCTATCTGGGGTTTATTACAGATGTCCATGGGCGGCAGTAGCCACTTACCATCAGGTAGACTGATAGTCGTCTGCTACTCCTATATTATAAAAAAAAAAACTGTACCCTTAGTATGAGTTTTTACGTTTTTACAAAAATTACTGTTTTTGTATTTGTTTACATATTTCCCATACATTTCCAATTAGTTTAATGTATCAAACATTTGGCTAAAGGCGCTGATACGTAAACAAATACAAAAACAATCAGTTTTGGAAAAACGTAAAAACTCATACTAAGGGTACAGATACAAGTTTTAAACACAAAGTAACGGTTACATGTTTTTGCCCGACTGTGGAGGGTAATGTTTTTTCAACATATGCATGTTTGTATCTCATTCTTTGGTATGCATCCGTCAAGCCATTTGGATTGAAACGGCTTGACGGATTTTAACGTATGAGATGTCGTTGGATTCGTCTAAGTTGTAGAAGTGTCATACACTTTAATACTCAAATTTAAACACAATGTAAGTTTGTTTCAAAGAAATTAAAATTACAAATAAGGAGTACCTCACAAAAGTTATAAAGTCAGTAACTAAAAATATTAATATTAATGAATTTCCTATTTTAACAAGTTTCCGACCGATACAAAATAATTTTCGGAAAGTTTCCCTACACGGACAGTGTTTGTTAGAATAGTTTTGTTGTAAGTTCGAAGTTTGAAACAAACAGCAAAGTCAAATATTGGTAGAGCAGAGTTCGACAACAAATTTTCAGAACGAAAATATTTTGTACAAAATTTTAATCAAGGGTCGCTACTATTCATTGAAGCTACACTATACTATGCTATACTATACTATATTGAAATTCTTTTGATATTGGTAACATGATACCGATTGGCACTATTGGTACAGAAAAATATAAAAAATCACACTGAAAGCCAGATCTCGCTAGAAATCGAACCCGGAACATTTCGAAGAGCAGACATAGATCGCTCGGAAACGCGGATTGTCAGTATCATAGATATAGGATGTCATAGCGAAAAAATTCTAAGTCTATGGTCAGTATTATTTTTAATATACACAAAACAGGAATAGAGCCCGTGACTGATGTACTGGAGACTATAGAAAGGCGACGCTGCGGTCGTATACAGCGACGTGATATTCCGCTCGAATCGTAGTCGTTCCCTTCTGTATGCCTTTTGTTTTACTAACATTTCTTTTTTTTTGTAATTTTTCTTACTAATGTTTCTTTATACACATGAATCGAATCCAAAACTCTGTGCCACTAAAACGAGATAGCAAGCAACTCCACGGTGAAAGCTAGTGACGTACTCGTAATATTCCGCGCACGAAACGCAGTCGTTCGCTTCTTTATGCCTTTTATTTTACTAACATCTCTATTTTTTGTACTTTTCTTAAAAGCAAGAATCGAACCCACCATTCTTTAACACTAAAACGAGATAGCAAGCAACACCACGGTGAAAGCTAGTGACGTAATATTCCGCACACGAAACGCAGTCAATCACTTTTTCATGCGTTCTTATTTGACTAATATTGCTCTGTTATGTGACCGTAAAGAAAAAATAATTTTCCCCTAAACAGGAATCGAACCCAAGCCTCTGTTACCCTAACACAAGATAGCAAGCAACGCCACGGTACAGGCTAGTGACGTAATATTCCGCGCACGAAACGCAGTCGCTCGCTTCTTTATGCCTTCCTGTTCCGCTGATGCCGCGCTATCTCTGCTATGTGACGCCTAAATGAAACTCCACTTTACTATATCTATCTCCTATATACATACATTTGTCATGTAACCGAAGTGATACCAAGGATTTTTTTTAAGTTGCAAACGTTTTTTGACGTAGTCCTGCCTGAGATTGGTCTAGAAGTGTTGCTACCTCTAAAGTTTAAGACGAGTCTTGTCGAACAAATGATAGTAAATGGTTACTGTCGCGTATGTATATACTATCTAAGTAAATAGATATGCAGAGATATCTTTAATCAATCACAAATATGTTTGGAATATACCCTTATACTTTAATTCAACCACAAATGCCTTCTTTAGACCTTTAAGGACTAAAAAACGTCGTCTATAAATATTTTTGCCTTATCATAATCAGCCAAACATACATTACCTTTTACCTTTCTTTTTGTTTGCAAGGGGGAAACCTTCAAAAGGTACCCGACGACGTGGGAGCGACACCGGGTTATGTGGGATTTTTACCGCACTAAAACCCCCCCGGTGGCCGTTCTCAGCACTTGGTGGAGTACTCTGGCATCTCCAATTGAATACAACAGGAGTCCTCCAAGCGCGATGCCCCGACCGGGCTCTGCCCTGGGGGGAGCACTTTACGCTCCTCCCGCACACCTGGTGTTTACGACGGTATGTGACCAACACACACCACCGTCCTTCCCGGGGTTGCTTGCTGGACGGTTCGAACTCCCACTCTTGTCGCCCGCAACCCTGGAAGCCCCCTTATAGTGGCCTCTTACGACAGGCAGGGGATACCGTAGTCCTATTCTAGTCCCGGTACTACAGGAACATCCTACTACTTTTACCTAGGACTAAAAAAAAAGAACGCCGGCTTAATTGGTTCTACCTTACCAAACCCTTCAGTCTAGAACAAAGCAGCGCTTAACACTGTTGTTTTAAAGCAAATACATAGCACGGTGCCTTTCAAACAACAAAGGTTTATACTTTATCCCTTTGTACGTTTACGAGTACTACAGAAAACTTAACAAGAAAAACTTCAAAGCTTCATTAATTCAAGATATGACACGGTTGATAAGTTTTTTTGTGTTCTCAGCAACTACCAGCTGACCCAATTTTAAATGTATGCCAATTTTCCGTTTCTCCACTAAGTGGCAGATAGCAGATCTTTGTGATAAGCTGACATCTTGTTATAGGGAAGTTGTCTAAAACCTAAGCTGGCAAAGGCTTTTGCCTTCCATTTAATTATTTTTAAGCGTTAAGAGTTTTGCAAGTTTATTTTCTGGCAAAAACACTGCAAATTGGTAAAATAAAATGGTAAAAAAAATTGGTAAAGATTCTCGTGAAAAAATTGTTTGTATTTTTTTTAACGGGCGTAACTTTCTGTTGACATTAGTTACCGTAAATAAATACCTATTTAAAAACCAACAATGTCCCAATTTATTACAAACTGCTTAGCTGAACCGGCAAATTTTGTACCGCCTCAAAATCTATTTATCAAATATATTTCATATAAAATATAGCCTATGTTACTCGTGGATAATGTAGATTTCGAATGGTGAAAGAATTTTTAATATCGGTCCAGTAGTTTTTGAGCCTATTCATTAGAATTAAACAAACAAACAAAGTTTTCCTCTTTATAATATTAGTATAGATAAGTATTTAGTACAATAAATATTTACATTTTACCCAATTGTATAAAAGTCATATACACACGAGGTAATAGCATAGTCTTCCCTGTTTCTTTCTTTCTTTTCCCATCCCTGATCCCTTTATTTGGGGTCGGGCCTCCTCACAGTATTGCGCCAAACACTTCTGTTTTGGGTTGTCGTTTCTGGCAGTTGGGCTGTCTTGAGGTCTCTTTTGATAATTGACCACCAGTTTAAAGGCGGGCGGCCTCTACCTCTCTTCTCTTCCGGTAGGTTTAATGCGATATTTACCACATGGTCTTCATTACGTCTTTTAATATGTCCGAACCATCTAAGGCGCTGTTCTGTGATTTTATCAGCGATTGGTGCGACTTTACAACTACCGCGTATGTATTCATTACGGATTTTGTCAAGTTTGGTCACACCTCCCGCCCACCTGAGCATCTTCATTTCGTTGGCATGTATTCTTTGCTCTTGCGTCTTTTTTATTGTCCAGCACTCGGAGCCATATAGTAACGCCGGTCTGACTGCCGTTTTATAAACTTTGCCCTTAGTTCTTATAGGCATGCGGGGATCACACAATACGCCTGTTAAAGAGCGCCATTTTTGCCATGCGGCGTTGATCCTATGTGTCACATCAGCGTTGATTTTGGCATCTGATGAAAGCATAGAGCCCAGATATTTGAAATTTTCTACTGCAGGGATAGCCGTGGATCCAATGTATAATGTTTCAGGTGTCACTTTGCCGCTAAATGCGCATTTTAGATATTCGGCTTTACTCCTGCTGACTCTTAGACCGTACTTTTCCAGCGCCTGCGTCCAGGTGGTCATAGTCTTCCCTGTTTAAAGAGGGTAAATGAGTAGGTATGGTTCGATTGAGGAGGAAGTTCTTGCGTTCTTTGGAGGGTATGGATGCCAGATACCTTATATATGAGAACCACGAGTGCCAACGCATCTGTGATCGCTTTAGGTAGAAATAAGCTTCATATTCTATACGAAGTTGGTTACAGCTGTCAATATTTTTAAGGTGGTAGAACCCTTTGTGGTTCGAATCCGGCGGCACCACCGCCACACCTATTTCTACCTAATAACAGCAGTGATGGGCGCTGCTGTGTTCCTTTTTGAAGGGTGTGGTAAGGGAGACAGACATCCGAGGCGTTCCCCATGTGGCCGTCCTCAGGTAGGAATATCTAATCCTAAGGTTGATTACAGATGTCCATGGGCGGCAGTAGCCACTTACCATCAGGTGGATTGCATGCTCGTCTGCTACTCCTATATTATTAAAAAAATGGACGGCAGTGACAACTTCCTATCAGATGGACTGCATCCTCGTTTGCTACCACATTATTATAAAATACTTGTTTTATTTTAATCCTGCAAATTCTAGACGTGCAGTCCTTCCATGTTATGTAGTCATTACCGCTAATAGACAACTTACAAATCCAATCAGGACAAGTCTCCTACCTGAAGTCATACAAATGCCTTGAGGAATAATTTATTTTATGTTAGAACTCTATTTTATGTGACTTACTACAAATGTCTTACACTCGACATGATTATGACTACAAATGTAGACGTAACAGGGAAAGTCTGTAAGAGGCTTGAGAGTCGTAGTTCTACTGTTTAAATTATATTGCAAATTGTGGTATTGTTGTAGTAGTTGTGAGTTCATGTCACTAAAATAAAATGGATGGACCTTCTTTTTGTTTCAGGAGGGAAATCTTCTTAAGTATTCCGTGCTTTTTAGGGGAAAGACCGAGTTATGTAGGATTTCACTCATTTAAGCTCCCTCGGTGGTCACATTGTGCACTTAGGGAAACACCGGGGTCTCAAATAGAACGCACCGGTGCGTGCCGTGTTCCCTTGCGTAGTGCCTAAGAACCAAAACTCTTCCCAGGGGAAGAGTATGACTTTTATGACTTTTTATAATATCGGAGTAGCAGACGAGCATGCAGTCCACCTGATGGTAAGTGGCTACTGCCGCCCATGGACATCTGTAATCTACCCCATATAGGATTAAATATTCCTACCTGAGGTCGGCCACAGATGCGCCGCTACCCCTGAGGACTAAGCTGGAACGCCTCGGAAAAGTATGTCTCTCTTACCACACCCTTCAAAACGGAACACAGCAGAACCTAACACTGCTGTAATTAGGCAGAAATAGGTGTGCGGTGAGTCGAACCACAAAGGGTTCTACCACCTTCAAACTACCACAGTACTTACCTCAAAGTTATCTATCTTTACACATATGTTATTTATATGCGTATAGATAGATAACTCCCGTATTTATTAATTTCAAATACCTGTAGTAATTATCAACTTTTATAAACCGAACAACTTACCTTACTGTTATAACAGACACAGAGATGGCGGTAGTGCCGAACTATAAAGTTCTACTCTAAATGTAGTTATGCAAATGTAACACCTACAATCTAACTACGTTACATTTAAACTTATATTTCTTACACTCGACTTGTTCTAACTATAGACTAGACGTCGTTACCGACCTTTCATACTAGCGGTTTTTCACGCATTTATTTCGGTCAAAAATATAATATAGGGAAGAGGGATACTTATTTATTTATTTTTATTTATTTAATAAGTTTTTGTACACAAAAAAAAAAAGATAATAATACAGAAGAGAAAGAAATGATGTACAAAGGATTGCTTATTCCAAAATGGAATTTCTTCCAGCAACCCTGGGACAGGAATGTGCATGCGAAAGGCAAAATTAGTGTGCAAAAACAGAAAAAAAAACATACCAAATAATAATAATACTAATAATTACTAAATGATATATGTAATAAATATAATAATAAATATATAATATAAATAAGTATAATATAAAAAAATATAAATATATAATGTAAACAAATATAATATAATAATAATAAATATAATAATATTCTTTATGAAAGTGATAGATAATATATAATACTTGTTATAATGATAGATAATACTTGTTAATTTTGTGTTGATAGATCTTTTGGTTCTACTCTGGAAGCATCACCATAACCATCATACATATCTACCTTACATCATCAGTATAACTGTTCGGGTTTGAAAGATAAAAAAGAGAGAAGAAATACATAATTAGAATGCGATTTACGTGAATTTCGAGAATAGAAACGCATGTTTTGTTGACTGCAAGTAGAACTTCAATGCTGTTCCTGTATGATCTTGATTACAGATGTCTATGAGCGGCAGTGACTTAACCAACAATTGGACTACAAACTCAATAACAAACGCGAAGCAAACTCTAGTATGCAGAGAAAACGATATTAGTTGTAATTTACATAGATATTGGTTACGAAATATAAAAAAAAAACTAACTTATTTTAAGATCTTTAGGTATCTTATATTTCGCGCGTCATAGACAAGTTTAAAGCGCTAGTACGAAATAACCGTAACACAGGCAGTATTCGCGGTGACCCAGTACACGCGCTTAGCCTCTAATGATCAAAGTTTGGGCCCTTCAAGGCCTTAATAGGAACTGAGATCTACATCCAGTAACTTACAGCGGAACATAACGTTATAACGCTTATTAGTTTAATAGTTTATGCCTTGTCGATAATGTTCGTAGTTCGACTGCCAGTTTTCAAGATGGTAGAACTCGGAGTGGGTTGAGTCCGACACCACCACTACACCTATATCTGTTTAATAATAGGAGCATTAAACGCTGCTGCGTTCTGGTTTGAAGTGAGACATACTTTTTTTGAGTTTCAGCTGAGTCCTTTGGGGTAGCGACGCATCTGTGGCCAATCTCGACTGTTATTTACAAGTGTCTATGAGCGGCAGTTGCCACATACCATCAGGTGGATTGTAGCTTGTCTTGTCTGCTATTTTATATTAAAAAAGTGCATCACAGTCTTACTTTTTTTCAAAAATTTAAGAAGCAGGAGGTTGCACTTTTCGTCGTCCATGGACATCTGTAATAACCTATACCTATCCATGCTCAAAACAGAAATCAAAATTCATCATTCACATGTTTGTCTGGTCGGGGATCGAATCCAGAACCTGCTTCAAATGAGACGAGGACGGTATCCGCTCTGCCACGCAGATCGAGTTAAACTGAATCAGCATCATTTACATCAATATTTAGTAACACAGGCTTCTAACTTCGTCCGAAACCTACTACATTACCTATTATACCACACACGTTAATAAAACTTAGATCATTTACATTCACGAAAGAACGTTGGGTCCAGGTGCGCTAAGGGTCTCCAAGGGTCACTACGGGTCACGAGGCTCATTAGCGACTAATGGCGGACGAACCCGGGCGGCGAGCGTAGTGTAACTGCTAATTATTCCGCGCCTATGTTAATTAACATAGGACTTCGGACTTTTTGAACAACTAATTTAGCCTCGTTTTGTTTTATGTTCCGAGTTCGCTTTTTGTTTTTGCTTTTTTGTTTATTTTACTAATGGCGTTATCCCACTGCTGGGCAGTCCTGTACGCTGATTAGAATATGTTCTACGCTTACTTCTGTCCTGGGTAGACGCCAAACGCACCAACGCCACAGCTATTTCTGCCTAACAACAGCATTGTTAAGCGCCGCTGCGTTCAGGTTTCAAGGGTGTGGGAAGGGAGATACACTTATACGTTTTTTTTATAATATAGAAGTAGCAGACGAGCATGCAGTCCACCTGATGGTAAGTGGCTACTGCAGCCCATGGACATCTGTAATCAACCCCAGATAGGATTAGATAATCTTACCTGAGGTCGGCCACAGATGCGCCGCTACCCCTGAGGACTAAGCTCGAACGCCTAGGAAAAGTCTGTCTCCCTTACCACACCCTTTAAACCGGAACACAGCAGCGCCTAACACTGCCGCTATTAGGTAGAAATAGGTGTAGCGGTGGTGCCGCCGGAGTCGAACCACAAAGGGTTCTACCACCTTCAAAATTCACCACTTTCCATCTTTGATGAAGCAACGCATCTATGACGGACTTCAGATAAAATCTATCTGGGGTTTATTACAGACGGCACTGTCACTCGTGCTGCATGCTCATTTACTTATATGTTACAAAACAACTGAGCTTAAAAATAATAAATGAAAAGTTAAGTAATGTATCCTATGTCACACTCACAATCTAGAAAAATTCCATCGATTACCCATATGTTACGTACCGTCAATCAGTTTAGGCTAAGGGCATGCCAAGGAATATGTATATCTCATACATACATACTGAGGCAGTGATAGCCCAGTGGTTAAGAAACGCGGCCTCTCGATCGAGGGGTCCGAGATTCAAATCCCAGGCACGCACCTCTTATTTTCAAAATTATATGCGTATTATCACTTGCTTAAACGGTGAAGGAAAACATCATGAGGAAACCTGCATACCTGAGACATTTATAAAAAAAGTAAAAAGGGTTGATGATAATGATACATACATACGCTCGAAAATTTTACCTTCCACAGTCGGGTAAAAATTAACATGCACAAATCCACAAATGCCAAGACCAAATCCATTAACCAGACTTTAACCCACCCGAGAATCGACCTCGGGACCCTTTGGAATAAATCCCATAACCCCAGGTCACAACAAAACCTCACATTTCGTTACTTCTCCACAATTCTACCAAAACAGAATAAATAAATTCAGCTAAATAGAACACATCCACATTGTTATTTGGGAGTTGTCGAAAGTATTTGATGGGAGCCAATATCTATAAACAAACGTATTAGGTCGGGCTTCCAGCCTTCATTCAGCTTTATGTCTTCGCAGAACATACATGAGCCCTTCTGATAGATCACAAGACATGAGTAATCCCTACAAACATGTTACGCGCTTGCACAAATAAAATTTGTAAAATAAAAACAAGTTTTTATTTCTTAAATAAAATGAATGATACATAATAATACCGCCGTGGATAATAATGATTGTGTAATTTTGAGTTCTTCATCAGATCAGCACAATAATAATTACTAGATATATTAATAGGTATTCCAAATTTCTGATATTACATATATTTTTACTACCTACATAAAATAATTATATTACCATTAAGAACTAAAAACATATAAGTACTGATAATTTAAAAGTTGTAAAAATAAGTCTGATTGAAAATTCGACAATCCCGTCACTTCAAATTTCAACACCAAAACTCTTTGGTGTATTTTTTTTCTTAAATTAAAGGAAATTCATTTCTGGATTACACATTTGCCATTTAATTACATTATTTGTAACCTATGAAAAAGCGTGACTTAAGTTAGATTACATCCAAACCTTCTCTATATCCGCCACAGCACAACCGTAGAACATGATACTAGCAAACGCATGGAACAGAAAAAACAAGGGCAAAAGCTAGGGACGTAACGCCATCTATTATCATGTAGCGGAAGTTCATATAACAGAATCATAAATTTAAACCACCGTACGCTGTAAATAAAAAAATACGCCAGAAAACGAGTTTAAAACATTAAAATCACATATTTAACTCATTATCTGCGATTGCGACCGAATGCCGGTCAAACATTAGCCGGAGCTGAGTATAGAGTAATGTGTGAAACCCGCCATTTTCGGAAACGGAAGTTATAAACCATTCGCGGGCGTTCGATAAGCGCTAATGTCACACTGAGCCATTAATGTTCCGCCATTACGCGGGCTATGCAAATTTTAATGTACTCCACACTCTGTATGTTTGCACTTCATCGCATAATAATAATATTGCAAGGCTGCAGTTTCAATTTATAAGTCGGAGGTTTCAATAAATGGCCGCTGTAAATTTTCAACGCAAATAATATTCCATGATAGCGGTATTGCGTTGTTTTCATACACGCAAATTAATATTTTAAATTATTACCTGCATATCTTACCCATAGATTAGTAAAGATTACTCACTCCTAACAAGAAAATGTACCCAGTTTTGAGAATTGAAATAGTTGCGAAAAAATGTTTGCCACGTCTCCGTGCTAAAATGTCCCTAAAATTTTGAAATAATTATTTATTTATTATGTAAATTACGCAATATTTATTCGTAAATTTTGTCTAAAAATATTTTTATTTGTCCAGAATTAAAAAAAAGAACTTACTATAATAAGCTGTTTGTTGCTTCATTCAATTTCAAGACGGCGAAGTATCTTTATTAATCACTGATCTTACCTTATAATTAGTCTCTAGATTACGAAGTAGTCATTAAAATAACAAAATCAAATTCGGATAATTAAGCAGCAATTTCTTAAACGCCCTTTAACAGTTTAGGGCTGCCATCATTTAACAACACTTTTATAATCGACCAAACTAGAATGGTTAAAACAAATCGATCTTATTTCTTCTTATTCTTTGTGCGGCGTGTACTGAGTGTGAATTTCAATAAAAATAACGTTTCATCCGGACTTCATTTTTGCACTATAATATAGAAGTACAGCTATGGTTACTTCTATACTGTTTGTTATCATTCGTTTGACAACAAACAATTGTTCTCAGGCTCGGATATATGTATTATGTATAGTCCGCGCCAAACTGCTAGTCCGCTCTGTAGTTGTTGCGAGCAGGTGTAGTCATACAATTTGCTATGGCGACACGTTTCATTTATATATTCAAAGCGGACTAGCAGAACCCTTGAAACAAATACAGCTTTGCATCGCTGTTGTAATGTCGCTATTTTACAAGTAGGCTGCAGGATTCCAATATTACGTAATAAACTCATGAGCGGTTGAGTCTAACAGGCTCGCTCTGCCTCTGTTTAGATATTCCGCATTAATTTCTCACGAAGCAACCCTGGCAGCGAAGCCAAATCCGCGTGACTTGACAGATTCCTCACCCGATACAACTTGACAAGTTTCGCGCCAGCTATTAATCACGCCAACTTGGAGGTGCTGTTGACAACTTGCCTACATAGTTACATACGCCAGCCATTTTAATTTGACCGCGCATTTTTTATCCACAGACGATAAATCATGTGGGGTAATCATTAGCGCGCGGTTTAATTTTTTTTTTCTCTTAACAGCCAGGAACTGGGATTCGTGGCTATCTTTCCTGAATAACATTTTTTTAATTCCACAATAAATTCTCTCTCACAGCATTTACAGTGTATGTTTTATAAATTCAGGTTTATCTACATGTATAGTTTTAAAAGATTCATAGTTTTACTTAGAGTTATTCAGATGGTGTAATTGATTCCCAGCAATCCATGTACACAATATTTCATAAGGTCAATTTTGTATGACTTTTATTAGTAGGTACAGGACACCAAAATCAACCCATTAACTCATTACTGGATTTAGATTTTTCAGGCTTAATAAATTTGTAGGTAAAAGATAACTAAATTTATTTAGAATACACGCCTTATAGGGCACAAAAGAAAGTTCTCAGGCAAGTAAGTTAAAAAAATATATATTGGAATTTCAAAAACCCTCGATAAATTGAGCTGCTAGTGGAGGCGTAGTCGCATCTAGGACAAGTATAAATTCGTGTTTCAAAAAATCTTTGTTTTACGTTTTACTGATGAACTTAAGACATGATTTCGTAAAATATTTTTTTTAAAAATGGTCCAAGCTGCGATCTATTGATAACTTTATTTTACGAAAAAAATATAAATAGGTTAGGTAAATATAAAAACGTTAAGTGAAACGTAAATTCCACCAAAAAACTCTACCAAATCCTCTGAATAACTCTAATTTACTTTATAATTTCGTATTTTGAATAATACCAAACGATACCGATTTTACTGAAACGTACTCGTACTTACACATTGATAGGCGCCATCATAGCGCCATCTCTAAATATATTAATGAAGCTTTTTCTTACTTGTTTCCCGCATGGCCCAAAAAGATTAAGGGAGTGTTAAGAGATGGCGTAATATTTTGTTCTAAATAAGACATTTGTAATGAAATAAGAAAAAGATTACATAAAGTATACATGCATATAATGCATATATTATATGAATATTATCAAGATTCTCATTGAAAAACTTTTAAACCCCATCACACAATCTCGGATAGTGTTCCTATAAATCACATATTAAAATACCTACATCTATTATTGTACTACTCGATAGGTGTCGCTAGTAAACGTTGCTAACATATCAATATTAATATTACCATAATTTAATATGGATTATTAAATATCGTTTTTTAAATATTACAATTATCCAATTATTTTTAATGCCTTGACTTTTCAATTATTCCTAGTCGGTTCGAATTGTTTGTCGTTGAATTGAATTCACGTTGACAATTTGACAGTTGTACCACTCGAATTAGGGATGTGTTTCGAAAAAAATCGATTCTTGAATCGCTTTGAATGAAAGGGTAATATGTAAATGGATTCACAAAGAAATCGAGGCCTAGAGAATCGATTCACCAGAAGCCGATCTTCGATCTATTCAGGGGCGAAGCCAACGAAAAAGGACCTAATAATCACTAAAATATGTATCCGTCAGCAAAAAATGTCTATAACACATTTGTTCATATTCAATCAAATTCGAAAAATCTAATTACGATTTTCTAGGAAGAAAGTTCGATTCACTGAATCGATCCATTACTGGAGATCGAAAGATAATCTTTTTCAATTCATTGAAATGATCAAAATATTTTTTGGTCCGAAAAATCGATTCTTCGATTAATCGATCTCACATCGTCATCCCTATTGCTCATAAATCTCATAATCAGTGTTGGCAACCGTACGATAATTATCGTACATGTACGATAATTTGATACCACCGTACGATGTACGATAGCGAGTCATTATCGTACGCAAATGTACGATAATTGGCTACTTTTTGGGAAAGTGTTTTAATGAATTCATAAACGTATTATATATATGCCTTTAATTGATAATTTTTTCGAAAAAAGGGCGATTTATTAATAAAAAATATATTTTTATTACCGTATCTGCCGAAAAATTATCGTACATTTCATAAGAACGCGTGCATCGCGCCTAATGATGTGCCGAGTCGGCCATTTTTGGTATTCGAGTCCAAAGTACTCGAGTACAACAATAAACAAAGAACAATAGCACGGAAGAGCAAAAAAAAAAAAAAAAAAACAAAAAAACGCCACCTCGAGTTCACCTGACTCGGCACATCTCTACTCGCGCCCGCGTTCTTATGAAATGTACGATAATTTTTCGCCAGATACGATAATTTTACGCCCCTGGTACGATCAACGCCATCTCCCAGGTTGCCAACACTGCTCATCAGTGCTTCCAGATTCACTGTAATTACAGTAAATTTACTGTATTTCAGACTTTTTTACTGTATACTGTAATGATAAAATACAGTGTATGAATATACTGTATTTTATTTCCAATCATATAAAATGTTTAATACGTAAAACGAAACGCAGTTAACCTAGATCCATTGACATTTATCCATTCATAGACCATGTAAAAAGAGTTGTATATTGTTTAAGTACAGGGAAATCCCCGATGAATTAGAACTAACGCTAAACGCACCGGGTCGCAACTAGCCGTCTCTGTCTGACAAAGGAACATTGTATTTTTCGTCTCATTCGATTTTGATTGGTTTTTTTGCTACTGTACTCAGTACATTTTTATTTGAAATTAAAGTTTTACTGGTTTGAGTGAGTTAACTTAAAACTTAAAGCATCCTTTCTGTACAAAATGAGCTCAAGTAGTGAGGACAGTGATATTCGTAGTTCTGCCGGTCCTTCAAGTGCAAAAAAGAAATATCGGCAACAATTTCGTGACGAATGGCTTCAAATACAAGACTTTCGTAAGTGGCTAAAGCGTGACCAAAAGTCTGTATATAAATGCATTTGCACTATCTGCGACTCTTCTTTAACTGCCGATCTGGGTGCTATTAAAAGACACAGTGAAGGTGCTAAACATAAACTTCGTCTTCCCCTATCGCAAGTGCGTACCATTGATAATATTTTTAAGAGTCAGCAACGTGTAAGTGATGACGAGCAACGGAAAATTGCGGAAATAAAATTGTCGGCCTTTATGGCAGAACATAAAATATCACACATAGTGATGGATCATCTCGTTGATTTACTTCCAAAAGTTTTCCCAGATTCTAAAATCGCAAGTAACATCAATCTTAAACATACCAAATTACAAGCAGTAATAAACAACGTTGTCGGAGCTTCTGAAAGAGAATGTTTAGTCGAAGATTTGAAACGGGAAAAGTTTTCTATAATGGTAGACGAAAGTACCGATGTTGCCAGTGTGAAAACAATGTGTGTCGTAGTAAAATATTATTATCTCAGTTCAGGGCGTATAGTCAGTCGATTCTGGGACCTTATTCAAATTTTTGATGATAAAAATGCTGCACTGACTGGTGATTATTCAGCTACGGCTGAAAAATTATTTAATTCAATAACAAAATCATTTGGAGACGAAAATATACCTTTGGAAAATGTAATTGGATTTGGATCAGATGGCTGCAATACCATGATGGGCTGTCGTAATTCAGTGTCTTCACGATTTAGACAAATGTGCCCAGGTATTATCGTGATAAAATGTCTTTGCCATTCCTTACATTTATGCGCCTCCGACGCTTGTAAAGAATTGCCTAATGATGCAGAAAAACTAACCCGATTGATATACAATTATTTCAAGAATAGCAGCAAACGTCAAGCCGAGTTAAAAGAGTTTCAAGCATTTACGGACACCAACATACACAAAATCCTACGTCCAGCCCAAACGCGTTGGTTGTCGCTGTCCAGTGTTGTGAACAGAATTATGGAGCAATGGGATGCCTTGCGATTGTACTTTGACGATAAATGGCTGGAAGACCAGGATTGCCAAGATATTCACAATCTTTTGAATGATCGCATCATCAAGGCATATTTTTATTTTTTATGTTGGATGCTTCCAAAATTTACCAGAGTCAATGTTTATTTTCAAAGTGAAGATCCGGTAATTATCGAAGCCTATAACAAAATGACTGAGCTATACAGAGAACTCTTATCCCTATACATAATTCCGAATCATTTTAAAAAGACCGCACTCGATGCAATTGACCCTACTGATAGTCAACATTACATAAATCTGAAAGATATATACCTGGGATTGGGTGTTGCTAATCAACTTGATACCCCAGAGCTACATGCGCATACCGAAGAAGTAACAGTGATGAAACAGAGATGCCTCAATTTCATCGTTAAAGCATGCGTGGGTATCCGGAAAAGATACAGTTTGAATGACCCAGTTTTGAGCTCAATAGCAAAATTGGATCCCGAATCTTGCTTATCAGAAAATAGACAACAGTCTTTGTCTTCACTGTTCCCAGTATTGCCAAGGCTAAAACCCCAAACTTTAAATGATCAACAAAAGTTAGATGATGAATGGAGAAACTTATTTTTTACTGCGAATTTAATGCATTTGAATACAAATCAACCAGCAGACGTGTTTTGGCATCAGGTATAATTTAATTATTTATGAACTTTACATAATATTGCACATATGATCACATTTTATAGTTTCGTTTTTTTTTTCAGTTATCTCAAATGAAAGATAGCAATGGAGACATTAAGTTCCATCTTCTGCCTCGTTTTATGCTGCAAGTATTGTCTTTGCCTCACTCGAACGCTGAGTGCGAACGCAGATTCAGTGAAATAAATAATATAAAAACCAAGCAGAGGAACTGTCTTGTCACAAAAACTATTAAAGGAAATATGTTAGCTCAACAAGCCATTCGCCGTAGTTCCGAAAACTGCGTCAAATTCAATCCATCTAAAGAAATGATTTCGAGGATGACGGCAAAAATTTATGAAAATCATGAAAATATTATTTTAGAATAAATTAAAATGATGTATGTTTACAAATAAACGAATAATCAGCTTATTTTTCTTTCAATATTTGAAAAAAGTTCAACTGTAATTTTACTGTAACCGATTGTGAAATCTGCTGTATTATTTTTAGAAACTCCTGTATTTTTTAGCTGACAACACTGTAATTTTACTTTTGGGATGTGGAAGCACTGCTGCTCATAATCGGCATTTGAAAAAAACCAGCGACTATGCCAAGTAAATTTTCATGGTGTTTTAACTTTTGAACAATAATGCGTCGGAAGCCGTGTTTCTGGACTCGTAAGTTAGAACTGGAGTTAGTGGAGTTCGTCCGCAACCGGGAATACATTTGGAAGCCCATTGGGAACACAAATCATCACATCCAACAGAAATATAAAGCCTACGCGGAATTCGCTGCTAAATCTGGTCGCGGGATCACTGGTAAATTATAAATTATTGGTTTTTTATTCGAATATACGGTTAATACGATAATACGTGAAATATGACAAATATGTGTATGACATAAAGTATGTAGTGTTAAACGTGATTAAAAAAATAATATGGCGTCAGCAGTTTTTGGAATCATGCTGTATTTGTAATTTAGAGTAATCTCGATCATTTCTTTGATGTATTTTCGCCTTTATACACATGGCGTGCATCTACGTGTAGAAATATTCAGTGTATTTTAGATTTCAAATCTGTACTAAATCCTCCAATCTAGCTGTACTTAAGGTTAGTAGAAACAAGTATTGAGTAGAATCTTTACTTATAATGCAGAGGTATAAACGAAGGATGTCCATCTAATACCATGCACACTGTGCCTCATAGACAGATATGTTAGTACCCCTGAGGATGATGTTAGAACACCTCACATAGCTCCATTAACATAGCACAGCAACACTCAATACTGCTATTATATAGTAGAAATAAGTGTGACAGTGGTGCTTCTAGAGTGAAGGTCTTTCAGCAGTCTGATTTAGAATCACACAAAATATCAGACCATTATTTTAGAATCACACCAATTATGTTAATAAATAAAGTTCTGTGCAATTCATGTAAAATTTGTGCCAATAACAATATGGTAAAACAAAAGCATCTTATACATTTTTCATAATCATAATGTTGTAAAACCATTTTAATTACATTGCAGGCAATAATTCTTTAATAACCCTTATTTACCTATGTATTGTCCGCGTAAAACTGTTAGTCTGCTCTGAATATAGAAATGAATCGTGTCGCCATACCAAATTGTAAGCTTGTATGATTATATACTCTTACTCGCAACAACTTCAGAGCGGACTAACAGTTTCGCACCAACTATACCTCTGAATAACATATTTCTTTATAATAATTCTTCATAATATTCTGTTCCAGCCCGTTCCGTACGTGATCGATGGGTAAACATCAGGAGTACATTCAACCACAATCTACGCAGAGTGGACCGCTCAAAGCAAACTGCCTGCTCTCCTGCAGATGTGTTCGTACCTTGCTGGCCTCTGTGGAAACCGTTACAATTCCTCCGAGATGGATATTTCAGAAGAGAGAATGTTAATGGTTATGAGGTTTGTTTCTGTATCTTTTTATTTAATTATGTCTTCTTGCATGAAATAAAATAATATGTTCATTAGCATAGTGTATATTACAGAAAGTGTGCGCTACCTTTTATGTACAGGGTGACTCTTTAAAACCTAGGGTCTTCGACTAATTTTTATAGGTCCTTTTTTAACTTTTTAATATTTCAATGTCTTACAACCACTTAATCTTTTACCTTTTACAAGTAAAATCAAACAATTTGTACAGATTTTAAGATTACACAAGCAAATGAGCTTGATAGTATGTGGTCACTCCTGTCCATTGTCATCTGTGTCATATAGATCATGGGTTCCACTTAGAATAGCTCGTAGATGCATTGCTACTTATGTAAGTCAGCCATTATCCACACCTGTCCATTGATATACAAGAATTGTAGAACTCGTAGTGTTTTTGTGTGCGTTCCACACTACTCGTAATTGTGTTTTATAACTTTGATGGCCGTTCTTTCCAGTTAAACTTCATATTACTTTTACCACCAAGTAAACAGAGTTTGTAATTTACATGATTATTGATTTGGTGAAACTAAAAACTAATTTAATTTTAAAACTTTATTACAGGGCACTTCAATGGAACCAGACTTACAAGCCACTAATAATATGGACGTGAAAGAGGAGTTTCAATCTGATATTGATGATTTAGGACTTCTGAAGATCCGACAACGTGGCCAAAGAACTGACAGACCTCGTCATAGAATAAAGGAAAGAATAGATAAAGTAGAGAAATCAGATAAATGTAAAAGGGTTCTAGATGATTTACTAATTGCAATGGCACCTTTGGGTGTTGATGTCGAAGACCAACAATATTGGTTTTTTGGAAAACATGTTACGGAGAGATTGAACGCAATGAGAGATGTTGATGCAAAGTGTGCTAGTCGAGAAATTCTGAATATTCTGAGTTGTACGGAAGATAACATTAAAGAAGAAGTCGATGATTGAATTCAAATAAGCTGTTGCATTGTTTAATGCATGGCTTACTGGGAATTGAATTTGATATTGACAGAATGCTGTATAGTACAGCGGGTGTACAGTATGGGATAAAGATCTGATGTTGGGGTTGCACCTGTGGCTGCCTGTGGTCAAATGTAATAAGACTTCTGAGGTCTTATTTAAAGGTGGAAGAACTCTCACTGGTTCAAATCCGCCAGCACAACCACCATATCTATTTCTGCCAAAGTCGCTTGGGAGACATACTTTTTCGAGGCATTTCAGCTTATTCCACAGGGGTAGCCGCGCAACTGTGGTCGACCTCGGGTAAGAATTTAATCTTATCTGAGGTTGATTACAGATGTCCATGGGCGGCAGTGGCCTACCATAAGATGAACTGCATGCTAGTCTGTTGCTCATATATTATAAAAATGAAAAAAAAAACACTAAAACTGTTCTGTATGGAGTGGCTTACATGTCCCTGAGGACATGTAGAGTACCTGATGGTAAGAGGTCACTGTTGTATGGACAGCAATGACCTCTTACCAGCAAGTACACTGAATGTTTTCAATCTTCTAATAAAAACTATCAATAGTTTCATTAATAAATGGTGTTGAACCTATCGTCTTTCTGCTATAATGCAAGTTCTTTCAGTTATACAGAGATATTTTACTACAAAATATGGCTTGTTTTGTTTTCTACTTGGTTGAAGTCAAATAGTGATTCTTTTTTACCTACTTCAAAGAAGAAGTGTATCAATTCAATTGTATTTTTTTTTTATAGATTTGTAACATCAGAACTTTTTGAGTGTGTGAACTGATTTTCATGATTTTTATTTGAAAGCTGCTGGCACTTTCAGTGTGGTCCCATGTAAATTTCATTGTTGTTGAACTTTGACTTCGAACATACATTAGGAAACTCTTAAAATAATGTCATCAATGTATACTGGATTTGTTCGCGTTCTAATTGCGTTACTTGTTGTGTAAGCTGGACCTTCATTGTCGAAAGACACATTTCGTGGTCTCGTTATTTCCGTCAATGATCTATCGTTATGTGGTCTATTTAATAATTTGTTATCGTCTAAACCTGTTAAGGCTATGTATGCCTTCCAAAATTTAACACGACTTGATGAAACATATATTTGCCCTTTTGCAAAGGTTTTTTTAACCAAGGTTGATGACATTTCTTTCGTGGTTGGTATCCGTAGTTTATGTACTGTAGGGTAGACTGGGTACGGTAGTGACAATTTTAGTTTGTACGCCTATATTTTTTAAATTAGGTATGCTAATAATCTGAACAAAAACTGTATTATAATGTAGTTTATTCATTGGTTAACGACTAAATGTTAAATCTTTAGACCTAAATCAAATAGTTAAATTATGAAATATATTTATTTAAACAAAGGAAGATTGTCACAATCGACCACATCCCAGGGGCGGTTGTGACAGTACTCGGGGTCAATAGTGACAGTATGAAAATTATCTGAAATGATTACACAACAGGATAGAAATGCTCTTAAATGACCATGAAATACTTTTTTTACAAGAAATATTTATTTATTTATAATATGACTCATTAACAAAAATTACTTTCCTTACAAAAGTGATAAAATCTGGTAACAGTTTAATCTTTCACAACTTTTGAGGCACTATTATAGTATCTTTAGATATATTATCAGTCTCCATTAATACTGACTTTTTATAACAGTCTTCATTAAAAATTAGTTAAAATTACAATACTTATCAAAGAAATGTCAATCACATTCATAATCACAATAAAACTTATGTTTGTAGGAACTCTACTTTACTTTGAAACAAAACTCCAAACTTAATAAAAGTGCTCATCTTTCAAATAAAAAATAAAAATATTCTCATGGTATCTTTCAAACAAAAAACAAAAATATTCTCATAGTAAAGTAGTAGCTATGCGAAAGTCTATCAAAATAAGTAATACAACTAATCTAATCAGACTCGTCACAGTTGTGACAAATATAATACCGACTGCCTTCTGTACAGTCTACATGGGCCCAAAGGTTACACTTCCCTTGGCATTTAATCCACTTTTCGCCTTGCCTACTGTCAGAATATGGACCAAGACACACCAAACAAAAATATTCTTCTTCACCTGACGATATTGATGGCAATGTTTTCCTTTTTATTGACTTGCCTTTTCCTTTTCCTTTCGGCTCATTAAGATTTTTCTTGATTTGCTTTGCCTTCAATCGTTTTTCTTTTGCTTCATATTCTTGCCTGACTGCCTCTTTTTCAGGCGTGTCCGTGTAAATTGTTGACTTCTTGGTTCTGGGTCCTCGCGTTTTTCTTTGGGGAGCCTTTAGAAAAGGCCGAACAATTTCAGGAGAAAAAAACTGATGGTGTGGCAGAAGAAGATGGTTGAGCATTGCTATGGCATGATGTATTGTCCAATAAAGAAAGTGACTGTGGTGGAGTATCATTATTAGATTCAAAATTGTCCGCTGCAAAATTATTTCTACGAGTGTCCTCAAGGTTGGGCGTATCGATTACAGAAGATTCTGCGTGAGAATCGTCTTGAGTGTCAGGGATTGATCTGCTTATTATAGGTGATGGTGCTACAGGAGAATTCTCTTCAGCGTCTGGTCTGCTTGTTGCAAGAGATGGTATTACAGGAGCATTATTTTCAGTATCAGGGTCTGGTCTACTTGTTAAGGTAGATGGCGTTGCAGGATCGTTTTCGTTGGTGCTAGGATTTGGTCGATCGGTTACGAAAGACGGGGCAAAATCATATTCTCCAAATAGATTACGATTGTATGGATAAATCCCAGTCTTGATAAAGCCAGACTGAATGTTCACCTGTGTGAGAGCCAAAGGCATAGCAGTTCTGATGATACCTGGTATATCGTAGATTGTCATTGTTTTACCAGGGTGGCTTCTCATCCATCCGTCGCAAGCAGTGTTTATAGCTTTTTTTTAATGGTCCGAAGACAGACCGGTCGAGAGGCTGAAGCTTATGGGAGCAATGTGGAGGAAATGAAAGCAATATGATCCCATTTTCTTTCAGAAATCGAATGTGTTAATATGGATGTGCGATGAATGAAATTATCAAGCACCAGTAAAACCTTGTGACTTAGTGAAGCGTTAGAATTTTTTTTAAAGTGCTTAAGAAATTCTAAGAAGGATCCATCTTGCATCCAGCCGGAGGGGTTTGCAACCCCAACAGCTCCGACTGGCCCGTCCCTCAAAAAGTGGTCAAAGTAACGTACACGGGGGAAAATAAAAAAAAATAGGCATGCTATTTCCTAAAGCATTCACTGCAAAAGTTACCGTGACTAATGTGCCCCGTTCAGCAGAAGTAACGGCTCCCACTTGCCGTATGCCACGCCTTGCAACGACTTTATCAGGTCTTTGGACCGTAGTGACGCCCGTTTCGTCGACGTTGTAGATATCCTGCGGCTCGTAAGGATATCTATCCAAAACGACTTGCAAGTTATTGTAAAAAGCTTCCACGTTTGTTCTGTTGAAACTTGTTGCCCTAGAAAGACTTGTAGCTTGAGCTACGCGAACAGATAGAGAAGGATTTCTTTTCAGGAATGACCGGAACCATTCTTCGCCGGCCATCTCATTCTCAGCCCAAGTAGCAGGTCGCTTTAGGTTATATTTAGTTGTAAGCTCAAAAGCCAACTTCCGCACCTCTCTAGGAGTAAGTCCGAAATAAATGTCCGCACAACGCTGTAAGTATTTTGACAAGTCCTGCTCTTGTTGTTTCGAAAACACTTTATTGTGAGCGACGTATCTGCTGATGCTGATACTACTGTTTTCATCATCGCCGGTGGTGGCATCGCGTTTACGAACATACCTTAACAGAGACATCCGATTAACATTGTGCATTTCTGCAGCACTGCGCATAGAAGTTCCGCGTTTTACTTCATCATACGCATCTTCGTACTGCGACACGGTACACTGTCCTCTTTGAGTTTTTCTGACGCGATTTCTAGGCATCTAAAACAAAAACAACAGATTTTACTTATGTCACAACCGTACCCGGTTAAAGTGTCACAACCGTAACCAGAGACTGTTTTTATATAAATACAATCACCACGCCAAGACAAAATAACCTACAATAAATGTAATTATTGATATTAAACTGCTAATATGTGACTTATATCGATGAATAACACTCAATACCCTATCAGCATAGATATTACAGTGATTTGGAAATGAAAATGAACAAAAAAACTTACTTTTTGGCGGTTAAAATCAAAATGGGCTTCTGCTCACGTACTCACTGCGCGGAAAATGACGCAACACTGTGAAACAGGTTGAGACGAGCAAGCCGCTCCTCTTTCCCCTTGCACGACCCCTGCTATTCCCAATATTTTCGAAAATATGACGACTGTCACTACCGGGGCCTGGCACAACCGTACCCAGTCTACCCTATTTATAGCTGTGGATGCTCTTCGGCCATGATAGAAAGTTTTATCATTGTCTTTTGTTGTAATGTACAAACCTTGAAGACTAGTCACCCGCGTCAATGCAACATACACTAATGACAGTTGATGTTTCTTATCATATTCATAAACAATTTCAGGGTATGTACTTCCCTGAGATTTATGAATAGTAGTTGCGCAAGCGCAAACCAAAGGTAGATGCGATCGTTTAACATTTATCGTTTTGTTGTTATTAAGTGGAATAGTCGCAGATCTTCTTCCTATCGGTACAGCAGTTGTATTAATTTGATGAGAAGCTACATGTCCAGCGACTTTTTTCTTTATTTTTTGACCAATTTTTGGTGAGTCTGGGAAATCAAGCCATACAACATTCACATCTCCTTCATCATTAAATTCAAGATGAACTAATTTTCCAACAGCTTCATTTGCTAAGCCATCTGACACATCGATGTTTGTTGTAATCATATAAAAAACATTCAGCACAAATACGGTTTCATAAGGCAACCCTCCAGTATCAATGAGCGACATTTTATATAAGTTTTGACGTACAAAAGCTGTTTGTTCTGCTGAAGTACAACCAACAAATACGTCTTTAGCAATCGAAGAAGTTTTATTTTGAGCAGCACTTAAAATTCGGTTATTATATCTTGTGACAGCCTCGTTTGTTTTGAATAATCTGATTCCATGTGGACATTCTACTTCGGCCTCTTGAGTTGTTACAAATCGCGATTCCAATAAAATTAATTCGCGGTCGTCGAGTTGTTGACCATTCCCAATTTTTGTCAATATTGAAGAAAACTCTTGGTTTGCTTGCCGCATAACTTGATCTAATTCACAAAATTTGAATCCACGCCATAAAATAGGTCCAACAATTTTCTGCTTCTTCTGTTTGTAAATTGGAGTAGCTCGTACTGGTGGTAACTGGCGTAGATCTCCAATCAAAATAACATCTAAACCACCAAAATTAGTTTTGAAATCTCCAGTAATCTGCTTCAATCTAGAGTCGAATCTGAACAAGTAATTCAGCACTAATCATACTTATTTCATCAATGATTAACACTTTGACGTATTTGAATAGTGCTCTATATTGATGTGCTACTTCAGTACTAAGTGGAAGTAATTTCGACAAAGATATTTTTAGGGCAGTATGTACGGTAGTAGTTCCGTCAATAGCAACAGCAGCTTTGCCAGGTGAAGCACAGTCGATGTACGAGTTACAGCATCCATCATTCTCACTATATCGATTATACAGGGTGTCTCATAACGACCCAACTATTTTAGTTGGAAAAAAAATACATTAAAGGAACAAAATTTTACTTTTTAAACACGACGCTATTTAAATGACGGCCATCACGTTGACGACACTCCTCAAACCGTTTGCGTACACTTTCAAAAACTTTTTGAAGAAGTGGTCGAGGAATACTCCTGACTTTTTCTTCAATATTGTTTCTTAAATCTGTCAAATTTCGTGGATTATTCTCGTAGACTACGCTCTTAAGATAACCCCACAAGAAAAAATCAGGTGGGGTCAAGTCAGGGCTCCGAGGTGGCCATTCAATATCACCTTGACGTATCCGTCCAAATGAAAATGTGCCTCATCGCTAAAGAACATGTTGTTGAAATTGTTATGGCGCATCCACACATGCCGACGGCTTATGCCGCCGGGTTTCAGACCGCCTTGCCGCTGAATGCAGGCCGCCGGCTTTACCGGCGGTTGCCGGCGGCCTGCAGATGCGGTTGCAATTTTCGCAGTAGTGTTGTGACTTTCGTCGAAGTTAGTCGTGTACGTAGGATTGAAAGATGTTGGACTATGATATAGTTGCGTGTATCGCAAGTGTAGTGTTGTATGTTATTATTCGTAAAAAGAACCGCAAAATCAAACGAAGATATTGGGTCAGACCAAGTCTACGAAATAGGCCTAATGTGTCCCTGATACTTGAAGATTTTAGAAAGGATGACATAAACCGAAGAAATATTCGTTCGAAATATAACACTTTTCTAAGGATCTCTAGTGAAGAATTTGAAATATTACTGAATTTAACTGGACCCATGATATCAAAAACTGACACCCGCTGGAGAAATGCTGTGTCAGCTTCCGATCGACTAGCAATTACTTTGAGATACCTGGCTACAGGAGACTCTTATTTTTCACTCGGTACGCTGTTTAAAGTGTCTCCACAAGTTATTTCTTTAATAATTCCAGATGTTTGTCAAGCGTTGGTATCTACATTATCCAATTATTTAAGGGTAAGTACAAATATCCGTAACACATTAGGTAGTTAGAAACTGAACCTTCCTAAGTAACATATCTATTCCTAGTCGAATTATAATATCTATGATTTTATACTGTACCTGGAACTTCACACACATTTTACATACATATAACTAGAACTACACACACAAATATCACAAACAATTTTATTTTACAGATGCCGAATACACAGGAAGAATGGCTATCAGTGGCTCGGAGTTTCATGCAGAAATGGAATGTACCTAATTGCGTAGGTGCCCTCGATGGGAAACATATACGTATTTCATGTCCAATTAATAGCGGTTCGGAGTTTTTTAATTATAAGTCATATTTCAGTATTGTTTTGCTAGCTTTAATCGATGCCAATTATAACTTTTTATACGTGGACATTGGATGTCAGGGCAGAATATCTGATGGTGGAGTTCTACGCAATTCAACTTTATTTCATATGATACGAGATGGAACTTTAAGTCTGCCACAAGCGATTGCATTACAAGGGAGAAATACACCTGTACCTTTTTATTTCATCGGTGATGATGCTTTCCCCATCTCACAGAATATAATAAAACCATTTTCTGGATATCATGCAAAAGGATCACCTGAGAGGGTTTTTAATTATAGAATTAGTCGCGGGCGCATGGTTGTAGAAGACGCGTTTGGCATTTTATCTAATAAATTCAGAATTTTACATTCACGCATTGGCTTACAAAATGAGAAAGCAAAACTTGTCGTGATGGCTTGTGTGCATCTGCATAACTTTATGAAGAGAAATGAAAGAACTACTGATGGAGTTTTGAACGAAGAGCAACAAAATATTCCGCAGATCGCTCTAAATGTAGAACCAAGTGTAATTAGAAATGAGCTAAAATGTTCTATCGGAACAAGGTCAGCTTCCTTGGCAATATCAAATATAATATAAATATAAATTTTTAATAAATAAATAAATAAATAAATAAATAATAGTTTAAAGAAATAAAATATGATTATTCAAATAATTGTTTTATTTAGGAATCAGAAACATTTATCAATAATTTTAAGCTTTTATTAAAATAAAATAATTCAACTGAAAATATTTAAACATTGATTTTAATCTATAACACTATTTTCGGTTAAATTATTTTCCAAGACTTGTAACAGACTGTCACTTGTGTTGACATCTGGGCTATTTTGCATTTCATAGTTTGATTGAACAGAGTAAGAGCGCGAAGTTGAGGGCGATGGTGACATTGCTGACGTTGTAGGTTGGCCTGTGAAGTATCCTGGACGAACATTTTGATAACTAAGAGGCTGAGTAGTATTATTGGTATCAAAATTCATCGGACCCATTCTCATTTCTGCTTCATAGACAATATTCTGGATTTGATGTTGTACTGTACACATCGTGTAATGATCCATCTTCCTCAACTTGCTACTTATATAGTCTGCAAATATAGCAGCATCATCGCGTTGCCTTGCATTAGATGTAATCTCCCTCAGTAATTGCAAAGCTTCATAACTTCAGGATCTCCCTCTATGTTTCGCTTTCGTGACCTCCTTGTCGAAGGTAGCGTAGTCTGGGGAGTGATATTAACTTGAGAAGACTGAAAATAAAAAGGAAATCTTATAAATAATTGCAAACAAGCTTTAACATTATGTTTTGAAATATCCAATCAGTATGTAAATATTTAATAAAAACCGGCCAAGTGCGAGTTGGACTCGCCCACGAAGGGTTCCGTACCATTATCTATGAAAAATGAACGTATCTATTACCTACAACTAGCTAAAATACAAACATTTTTCGGCAACAAAAAATAACTTTGTTGTTCATACAAATATATGAATAACAAAGTTATAATTTGCGATTTGACACGTTTATTGTATGGGGACCCCCTTAATATTTTTTTATTTTTATTTTTAGTATTTGTTGTTATAGCGGCAACGGAAATACATCATTTGTGAAAATTTCAGCTTTCTAGCTATCACGGTTTATGAGATACAGCCTGGAGACAGACAGACGGACAGACAGACAGACAGACAGTGGAGGCTTAGTAATAGGGTCCCGTTTTACCCTTTGGGTACGGAACCCTAAAAACCAAGCTTATAAACATTACATGTATACAGTCACCATTGATGACGCCTATACCTACACTCTTGATGAGCGCTTATTCCCGAATACTTCGCTTTCGGTGAGCGTTTTGCCGACTGCATAAGGTTCAAATACGAGAGTATGCTCGTCCGCTCTCCGTGGTATTATATATTGTTACCGGGTTGTAGGTAGTAGGTATCTAATATTAATACGCGAGAAAAAATCTTTGTAAAATACATATTTCATTAAGTAATATTTTCGTAAATAGGGGTTACGAAAATATTACTTAATGAAATTTGTATTTTAAATTAATTATGGTCGAATTTCGATCAGTGGGCGACCAACTAGTCTACTTGATTATAAGAATTTGATGGGTACTTACAATAGGTGCGTGGCTGTTCAGAGTCGGTACCGGTGCATTCTTGTCACTAAGAAATGATAACGCCTTATAAGCAAACCATTTCGGCAATTGAACATCTTCCCGTCCAGATCCACTCCTTTTAGATTCTTCATATTTGCGTTTTTCTCGAAAATAATGGCTGGATAAATTCTTCAGTTTTCTCTCAATTTCTGATGATGCTATGTTGAACACAGAAGCAATATCCCTAATAGCATCATTTCTTTTGTTGCGATTCTTGAAATCCATATGCCTTGGGTTCCACAATGGTTCATTTTCTTGATACTTTTCTATTAATAAAAGTACTGCACTATCATCCCAGTTAAATTCTGTCATTTCGTTATTTACTTCTATGAAATTATACGACAACACTACCACTCCGTATCGAAGCCGCAAGCAAACTGCCGCCGGCAACCAAAAGCCGCGCGTGCCGCGGCTGTGATGCGGCATGTGTGGATGCGCCATTAGGTGTAAATCAGATCGCATTATGCGGTGAATTGTCGCTCTTGATAATCCAAGCTGAGACTCACGCTTTCTAACGCTGAGTCGAGGCTGTCGGCTTACAGAATCTGCAACAGACTGAATGTTTCCAGGCGTTCTTGCTGTCCTTGGACGGCCGTGATGGATTTCGCCAATAGTGTTTCCAGTAGTATTGAATGTCTGAATCCAAGCTAAAATTGTTGCATTGCTTGGAGTTTCCGCAATTTTGCGCAGTCGATAATGTAACCGATACATCCGTCGAACTCGAATAAGTGATCGATTGTTCTCGAAATACGCGCGTACGCAAAACGAGCGTTGTTCTCCCGTGTACGGCATGATGGCAACTAAAAATTTAAGGTACGCTTTAGTAAACGACGCTCGCGCCACTCCTCCCCCGCGCCTTATTTGCTTCTCGCTCACTCTTGAAATAGTTGGATCGTTTTGAGACACCCTGTAAATTTCCATGACAACTTTTATGACGAAAGTCTTACCACATCCAGCTGGACCCGTAAAAAATATTTGAAATGGACTACGGTTTGGAGTTAATAGATTTGAAATGACATGTAGCAAGAGCTCTCTTTGTTTATCATTAGCCATTCTCATCAATTCGTAAAACTCTATATTTGGCATTAAATTTTCTCGCTTTTTAGCGATAGGTCCAAGTTTATTAAGTACAGCTAGACGAAGATCGCTATTAATATCGGAAAGAGGATTGTTATATAAATTTTGAAATGGATTCGGTTCAGATGCGATGTTAGCAACATCTTGTACTTCAGTTTCATCATCGAAACCATCTTCTCGGCATAAATTTCGAGAAATTTCAATTACTTTCTGGATATCCAAATTAGATTCAAATTCTTTTCGATTATTTAAAATTTCATTTTCATTCCTATTATATATATCGATAAATTTCATTTCAGCGAGTATTTCCGCATCTTCATTTCGGAAAGGAATATGTAACGTAACCATTTCACGTTTATATTCATTAAGATCTTGTCCCATATCAAAATTTCGGTATCGGATAACACGTGGCACTTTTCTTTTTGTGTAAGTACCATCTGCTTTAATGGTGTAGTTAGCAACAAACTGCGCAAGAGTAATATTTTTCAAATCTTCGTGTCGGCGTTCATATTTGTCAAACCAATTTTCTTTCCAAATGTTAGTTGAATCTTCTCCAACGCCTATCGCGTCTACAGTAGAACCAAAGTGATAATGCGCATAGCGATCTTCGCCATTGTTCGGCATCGGTCGTATTTCCGAAGCGTTGGGAGATGATATCTATATAGAGTGGAAAGTACATTTACTTCATGCATAATTTAATATATATTTTTTTTGTGGTAAAAGAGATAAATTAATATTGATTTATCAGTAACGAGATTTCACGCATGACCCACATAGGAAAGCGACGACGACGATTTAACGATGGAAAAAAGAAGGTTTAAATGAAAAGAAGATTTAGGTATAAGTATTAGGAAAAAAAAGTTTTATTTAATCAGAATCGTATAACAGAACATAGGTTAATATTTAATCAGAATCAGGGAGATTCTCTATTCCTGACATCATAGAGTCATCGGAATTTTCATCAAGGTCTCCAATTTCACTTATATCACTGCTATCTCCTGTGTAAATAATCATTTCATCTGAATAACTATCGATTCTTGACTCATATTTCCTATACCTCATCTTCGCATTTAAGGGCATGATCACGAACTTTTTTCCATTCTTCCGAACCTATATTGTTGATTTTTTCTAAAATAGCTTCTTTAACTGACGCAACGTTCATTGCAATATTTCTTTTGGCAACGTGTTGTTTTATTTGCGCCCAAATGTTTTCGATGGGGTTGAAATCTGGATGATATGGTGGCAATCGTACAATTTTATGCCCATGCTCCTCCATTATACGGTCAATGGCAAATTCTGTGTATTGTTCTTTGTGTCTTTTTATAATTTCGTACAATTCAGGTTTGAGTTTATTTGGGTCATGAGGAACATTGTGTTGTTGTAACCACGCAATCATTTGTGGTTTGGGTGTATTTGAGTTTGGTGGTTTTACAGACAGCTTATTATGATATGGGGCGTTATCAATTACCAACACACTATTAGGAGGCAAGTTGGGAATCAACTGATTGCGTAGCCAAGTTTGATAACGTTCGGCGTTTATTTCTTTATGATAGTCACCTTCTGAGTCGACACATTTATGTAACATTAAAGCCCCTGAGACGAAGCCTTTTTCATTGCCTGCATGTACAATAATAATTCGCTCTCCTTTAGAAATGGGTTGTTTAATACCTTTTTTGCTGCTGTCTTGCCAAGTTTTACCTTTAGTATGCGATGTATGCACGTATGACTCGTCCATAAATACTATGTTTCTACCAGCATTTCTCAGCTGTTGTATTTCTCGGAGATATTTGATCTTTTTTAAACGTCGTATATCTGGCTTTTCCATAAGTAACCGTCGGTTGGTATCAGTTTTCAGAAACCTAAACCCCATGTCTTTCAAGATGAGCGTTAAAGTCTCTACACAGCCTTTGAAATTAATAGCTTCGATTAACTTTTTTCTCAAATTATTTACAGTTGGGAGTTCTTTGAGCGTCAACTGAAAATTGTATATCATATTTCGAATTACACAATAGTCGAAATCATCAAGTCCCATCCGAAATCTACTTTTAGGTTTTCCTTTTTTCGGTGTGGAAAATTTCATTGATTGATTTTGCCTTTTTTCGTTCAATATATTAGTCAAAGTTCGGCGTGAAATTCCTGTAGATTTTGTCACACGCTCTTGAACTTTTTTAAAATAACCGTCATGGTCGTTTTTGAATACATTAGCTTCATTTAAGAAATAAAGGTACACATTAAATACCATTTGCCGTGCTTGTGAGTTAAGCGGCTTCCCACGTTTAAATTTATCCATTCTGGAAGGATTCGATCTGAAAGAAGATGAAATGGGCGGAGTTGTAACATTCTATCAAATTTATGTAAGCTTTTTATGTACCGTTCGAACTTGTTATCGATTGATATTGACTCCTATTTCTATCGCACAAGATGCTAAATGCAAGAGCATTGGTTAGGGCTCTTACGATTCAATAATTCGGTTGTTTCCGAAAACGCGACCACTGGCGAAGATTTGTATGCGCATTATCACTTTAGTTCTAATGTAATTCTTTTTGTGTTTTTCTTATACGTTGACGATCACATGGCCACATAGTGGGAATAGTGGTGACAACAGTAGAACACTTTGACATCGGTTCTCGCAAAAGATACCAAGCCGCCTCTTGACTTGTTATCTCAACACTATTGAGCATATTTACACCTATTTTCCTCGTAATTTCCACGACATCAAACTCTGGATAGTCATTCATAGTTTCAATTATCAATCGCTGAAGATGACTAATGCCTCTGTTAGTTTTATTGACATACTCTGCGACATAACTAGCACATGAATATTCTTCGGTAATGAATTGGATATCCATATTGGATTTAACAATGTTAAATATAAAGGGGTTAAACGGATTATGCCATTTTTCACAGGGTTGACGTTTGACAAAAACTTGTGGCCTCTTAATTCCAGCTCGAAGAATATTGTGATAATCATCATCTGAATTAATATTATTACTCTTATAGAAAGAATCAATATCATGATAATAATTATTTTCCAAATTAATCCGGATATCTGTGTAACGTTTAGCATAATTCTTGAAACCAGGTTCCTCTTTCTGCATAGGTAATAAAATTGTAGTAGATCGGCAAGGCATAAAAGGTGCTTCAAATCTGCAATGCTGAGGTTGATTCGCCACTATTTTCTTATAGCATGTGAATGTATGTTTGTGTCTTTGTAATTTAATGTTACCTGATGCTTCTCGAGATGACACAGATATCAAGTAATCAATTAATGCGATAGAATCCAACTTATTTTTATCAAGCGCATCCATTGGAGCATTAGCTAGCCACAATAGTATATGCGCATGTGGACTACCACGATGCTGGAACTCAATACGTTTAAAATAATGAACAACATAATATTTCCCAAACGGACTAAATTTTGGTGATTGTAAAAGATTAATTAATACATTGACCAATTTGTTAAAATATATAGCACAAGTAACTGCATCCTCATTGACAAGAGTTGTTTTTTCAAGATAATGGAGAAGCTCGGCCATTTCTTCTGAAATAGTTTCACCGTTGTGTTTGAATTTGTAGAGCTTTTGGAGCAGATCGTTCCATCCAATTTCATTGGCACTGACAGTAAGAAATATAGTCGGTTTTCCAAACTGTCTGATCATAGCAAAAAGATCTTTCTTGCGATCCATCCAATACCATGTTGAATTTGTAATTGCTCTTAGAAACGCAAGATTGGTTTCAATACAATTATGAACGTACTGATCATCTTCTATTTGTTTCCGAGTAATTTTGGTATCTTTACCAACGTGTTTGAACGCAACTGTGAGAGAATCACGAACCCCCTCATCCTCATAATCTTCATTGCTATGTATAATAAATGATACGGTGTAACTACACGACGATCAGATCGTCTTAGCTCACTAGAAGCCATCATGAAAGGGGTTACTTTCACACCATCCCTAAAATTACGGAACTGACCCAAGTAAATTGCGGGAAAGGAAAGTTCCTCTGCATGTTCATCAAATAATAAACTTTCAGGTACGTTTTCTTCACCAGGTGCAATACGTAAGTATTGTTCTTCATTCCACAGTAATGTCTGCTGTTGAGCCGTAAAACTTTCTTCTATAGGAATATGTTCGCTGAAATCATCTTGCTGAATTTTATCGTGAATTTGATTATCATTAAAAAATGAATCATCAACTTTAATATCGTACATAGTATACAATGGTGACGGAATTAAAAATCGTAGCCAACTTTTAATAGTACGCTTATTAACAATACTTTGTAAGTAGCTAGATCGATGAATTTTCTTACGTTTGATATGTACATTTTTACAGTAGTCATCATCAATATTCCTTGGAAAAGATTTAACCATATTATTCATCGTCATAGTCAACTGCGTTTGGCTGTGCGTGTTGGTGACCGCAGTATGCTGGTAAGTTCACAGAGAGATGCTGCTGCCCATTTCCTGGTTTTCGTCCCATAGTCGACTCTCACGACATCCACGGGAAGAGTGGGAGTGGCAGTCAAGTTACACCTAAAAATTAGAACAATCTCCGCAAACTAAAATAGTTCCATACATATTGGTTTCTCACATTTAGAACAGCATTTTTTTGTTTTTCTGTCTTTTTTTTTAGTATAGTCACCACATCTAACATATTTGCCAGCCATTTTTGGGAACTGATGGTAAAGGATCCCCTAAGAATCAGCCGTCAGCTTTAAGGTCTCGTCTGATATTTTGTTTCTTATCAGATCTTTCATTTTGAGCTGGAGTTGGGAGGGAGGGAAAGTTTACATTGTGCTTTCAAATATTTTACGTCTAATGGTAATTTGGCGCTCATTTTGCGCAGGAGTTGGGAAGGCTTCTGATCTCATACTTTGAACTGATTCTAAGTCAGTATGGCATTATCACTGTTTTGACGTTACAAAAAACACATTTTTTTTTGACGATTGAATGAACTTGACCCAATTCCTTTCAGCAAAGGTTTGCTTCAAAGTGTATGCATGATTTTTAAGTCGTAACTTCATAGCTGAAGGTCATACCTGCTTTGGTAGTCCATTACGCAGATGTGCTGCATACCCTGCCAGTGTAGGGGCTCTGTCATCTGCGTTTCTGAGGCACTCTATAACAGATTGTTTAACAATGCGTTTTTGGTGTGTAAACCCGGGCTTTTCTTTTCTTTCATCCTTTGTTATGAATTAACAAGCTGAATAGATTTTGTCAAAGTTTACATTGTGATTTCAAATATTATACGCCATATGCACTTCGGGTTCCTTTATTAACCAACAATTCTTTTTCTTTCGACAGTTTTCGGTTGTGTGTCCTAAATGTCACATTTTACATTTCTTCTTTGCTGGAGCTTCACTTTTCGGAAATACCTCATAGCGGCTTTAAACTTCGGGAGGTTTGTCAGATTTGCTTTCACCAGTTGGTCGAAGGTGTTGACACTGGTACGTGGTATCTTGTCGCGTATATGCAGATCAAGCAAACCGTATACCATATCCGATTGTCGAACTTCAAGGCTTTGTTCAACAGGAAGTTGCGAGAACAGCAGTCGTTTTTGCCTGATAAATGCTTCTGTGGAGTGGTGAGCTTCTTGTTTAACTTGAATGATCTCCTAGTAAAGAAGATAAGCATCCTTCTTAGACCACTCGGCCTTCTTAGACCACTCGGCCCACGAAATAACTTCATTCTTGACACCTTGCCACCACATGCCTGCTTCATCTTGCAGGAGTAATGGTAATTATTCCAAGGCGAAATAGTGTTGAGTGCGGGTTTGACTGATAATTGATTTATGCTTTGATTAAAAACGTATGTATTATTAGCTCTTGGTAGACAATGAATGAAGTGTACACTGATTTTACGCATAAGAAAATACATTTGCGCAGTATTTATATATAGACGCGAATGATAGGCGCAGGATATGCGTGACGCGAATGAATGATGTTGATGAACTGCACTGAGATGAGAAGGCGACCTCCCTTAAATAGACTTCCGCAATTAGCATCGCGCTACGTCCTGTTTTCGGTTCTACGTGACCACCGAACGTACAGCTGCGTCAGGCTTCCTGTATTTCACCGAAGATAAGCCTGACCAGCAAAGATGATACGATTGATTGATTACGAATTTACGACTTTGCTTAAAGCTGAGTTAGGTTTGCAGTATTTTGTCCGAACATATTTCCACCCAGCTAAGATGATAGAATGCGGCCGTACGTCACCGCTCAAAGGACTCTTATGGCAGTTTCTTTACTTTTTTTAAAGATATTTATTCTAAAAAATGCCAGTTATGTTGTTGCCTTTTTCTTTTTTTTGCAAGCCAACGTTTTGGAGCCGGATTTCTTTTAGGACACAAAAATTCCCCCTTTCTTAATTTTATATACTATAGAACCTCTTTTGGTGTCACTGCTTATAATTATTCAATAGAACTCGCGCCAACTGGAGTCTATAATCTTTTGTATATTTATTTTATGGGTAGTTGTGAAAATTATATATGAATTTATGATGATAGCATCAAATAAAAAAAGAAGTCATCAAAAATTTTCTACTTTTGCGATTTATGTATACGACGATCTAAAATGGTCGAATATATACTACAAATATCGAATAAATACTATAATATTTTTGTGTGTGTGTGACCCTGCAAATAGTGGATCACTTTTTTTTAATTATAAAGCGTTCGTTTCAATTGTATTGCTAGCTGTTGTAGATTCAAATTACAAATTCATTTTTGTCGACGTCGGTGCATACGGAAAAGAGTGCGATTCAACCGTGTTTCAAAATTCTAAACTGTACGAATTACTAATTAAAAACGACTTACTTCTACCTAATTCCCAACCACTCTCTGGTTTACAAGACCAACCCCGTATGTATTTGTGGGCGATGAAGCTTTTGGACTGAGCAGACATATTATGCGTCCATATAGTGGTCGAAATCTCGAGTAACAACAAAAGGTTTTCAATTATCGTTTAAGCAGGGCCAGAAGATATGTTGAATGCGCTTTTGGGATTATGGCAAACAAATGGCGCATTTTTCATAGACCTATAAATGTGTCCTATAACTTTGCCACAGACATAATAAAAGCATGTTGTGTGTACACACTTTTGTCGCAAATCGAGATGGTTTTAGACAAAGAGATAAATTTGCAGATGGTGAACAGCCGCACTAAATGTCATAAGAGAGCAATTCGCGACCTATTTCATGACTAAAGGAACTTTGCCTTGGCCGTTAAATAAGATATAATGGTAATAAAAATACAAAAAAATATTTGATCTTACTGTAAACTTGCCAACTTTGTTTTTTCGTTCATGTGTAAAATTGTCGTTATCAGGAAATAAATCTTTTGATATTTGAAGCTTTCATTTTTAAATTTTTATTTTTAAAATCTACATGTGACTTGTCCCATATAATTTCTCTTTCCTGAACTAATGTAATGAAGTAATCCATGTCAACTTCTTCAGTCGTACGCATTTTACTCTGCTAATAAAACTAAATACAAAATACGTAAAAATAAGCGAGATCAGCTTGCGCGTGCATTCCTTATCAACGCACAAAAACAACTGAACGCTGCCGCTCCGGCGACGCAATGAGTACTCCCCCGCCCGCTTCGTCTCGGGCGCTGCAGTTTAGTCGCGTATGCGCTGCATCGACCACGTGATGTGCATCTCCATATATGTTCAAAACCAACTCATCCTTTAAAACTTGGTTTATTTTATTCCACACTCTCAGTTTCTGAATGGAATTCAGTTTTTACATTTCAGGATATTGCCTGCTCATAAGATAATGATAATCCTCAGTTTTTTTTTTCAATTTCTGGCATATTTTGATTTTTTTACTTCTTGTTCCAAAATCTTCAAGTTTTTTCTTTCAATTTCTAAATATTCAGCCCCAATATCTGTTATCTTTGGCAGGTATCAGAAGTTTGTGGAGCATGCACATTAGACAAGAATGTGACCAATTTGTTATCCTCCCATTTAGTTATAGCTATTTATTTATTATCATTGACTAATACTTGATAACTCCCAATCCCTTCTTTCTTCAATCCTTTCTCTTCTTTGAGTAATATTCTCGCAGGCCGAGGAACTCTATTGTTCATCAATGTACCAGCGCCCGTCAGGCCTCTGGCCTTTTTAGTACTAACATAAGTTTTTCAGTCGTAAAGTATCTATTACAGTAAACGATATGTCCCGGTATCAAATTCTCCGTAAAGGCAAGAACTGCCTTCTCTCCCAACCCAAAAGATGTTTCAGCATAAGAAGGATATGTAGTTGCCCCTTGATATATATCAAAATCACACACCTCTCCTGTGGGAGAAAAAAAACATATATAGGTTTAAAAGCGTTTAAACCTATATATAGGATTAGGTTTGCCTGGGCAATATTGTTTCATCCCACACGTGCCCGTAAAAGGAATTATCATTTCGTCAATTGATAGTGTTTGGTCCTTTGGTATGGAATGACAACCTTTAAGAATTTCTTGGATAAGTGGGCGAACTTTCCATAACTTGACTTTATTTTTATCGTCGTTCGAAAAATCGTTGTCATTAACTATTTTTAAAGGATTTTGAAGAGTGAAAAATCTGTTCCGTGACATGTGGTCAGCAACAAAACCAACACAAAACATTTGTTGCCAGTACAGTTTGTAAATTCGACTTTAATTCATCCTTATAATGTAATTATATATGTTAACCAGCTAGCTTTGGTCGAAAAATGTATTTCTTTTAGTACGGAGTTTTTGAAAAACACCTTGAATTAATGGTGATAAGTTTTTATCATGAATTTAAATATAGTACATAAATCCATAATGACTGTTTCTTAAATTGGTAACAAGTAATGATGCAAACGCAGCTTCAAAACCTCCGCAAGTTGGAGACTTGTTTCGGTAGCCATGACTTCTTATACTACCAAAAAATTCATCCTGGCAAAGTCGCCATGTAGTGTAAGAAGGCTCGTGTTAGTATTGAGGCGTCTTGATCGGGCGTGTTTTGTAATTGTCAAATAATATTAATGCAGGGTCATCTTTAGATGGCTTAACATATTGTACAAAATGTTTTAAAGCTTCCAGAAAACAATCCTCACTTATCCAACCAGACTTATTAGCTAAACCCAAAGCTCCATTCTGTAGCATGTGAGACTTAAAAGGCATCGGGCCTACTGGTGCATTAACAACTGTTGTACATTCTGTTTTTTTATTTTTATTCTGTAGCACTCTACGTCACTGGCCGTGACATTTTGCTCCCATATACTTGTACCTGTTTTTAATTAAATACCATATAATACCAGTTGCTAGAAATAAATAAAAAATCTAAAAGAAATATAGAATACTCAAGAAATAATTCCCTCATCCAGCCGTCATTCCTAAATGTAGTGAGGTAATGACCATGAAGGAATGACAAATTTTAACAAAAGCTACAAGAATGCCGATACATAACCTCAATTTGTTGTTTACATTTCGACTTCTTCGGCGACTTCAAATACTTAATCGTTGGACAGCAGAATCTGCACTTACTGTAATTAACGTGGAGTTTGCACTCGTTCAAGTTAGTTAAGACCCTCGCGAGGTCTTTCAAATGTTCTTCAAAGGAAGTGGAGAATATTAATATATCATCCAAGTAAGCTAGCATTTTTATGTCTTCCAGGCTATCTTACTTTCACTCTGTCAATCAAGCTGGAAGGTCGAGGGCACATTACGGAGACCAAATGGCATACGTTTAAATAGATAAACTTCAAATGGTGTTATAAACATCGTCTTGTTCTGATCTTCGTTTTTATTTTAACTTGCCAGTAACCAGCTCGCAAATCCAGTGTAGACATGAACGGAGTTGGTTTAGCTGCATGCAATAGATCATCTATTCGGAGAATAGGATATATATCTGAAACAGTTATTGCGTTAAGTCTGCGATAAACGACGCAGACACGTACCGATCCGTCCTTCTTTAGGACCATGACGACAGGGGCAGACCAAGGTGCAAGGTGTTCTATGACTTTTTCTTTTAACACCTTCATTATTTCCTGTTTCAGTAACCTTAACCAAGGTGGCGAGAGACGGTATGGTGGCACTGAAATAGGATTATGGTCGCCGGTGTCAATACAATGTTCCGCCAAATCTGTCGGCTCTTGACTTTCTCCAAAAGCTTCCTGGGTGTCCCATAAATTTTTAATTGATTGGTCTCTCTGCGATTCATTTAACGTTTCAGATATAATGTGACTTACGGATACAGAACATATGTCAACGTCATCGCTGCCCTCACTTGGACAGTGCGTAAATAACGTCACTCCTGCTTCCTGGAAGATTATCTGGGCATCTTGGTACACATAGTCCATGAAACTGGCTGAATATCCATCAAATAAGGTTTTACGTTTCGGTGAAGGGTCGAGCGGTATAAGACGATAAGAGTGTCACTGGCTCCCCTCTCCGGTAGTGCTGGTTTTAGGCCCGCTCGTGAACAGCCTGGCATTCTTAGATCCATTGCTGCACATGCACTGGGCTATGGTAAGGCGGCTTCCCACGTATTGTCTCATGTATTATCACCTGATCCGCAGAAGAAGCAGGAAGCGGAAAGATAAATTCAAAAACTGAATTTCTTCTAACACGTTTCTACACGTGCACTAGAAACTTCATTTGCAACTTCTTCAAGCAAGTCGTACATCACTTCAGGCTGGTCAACGAAATACCAATTCATTTGCGGGATGTTCAGTACCATTCCTGCGTCTTGGATAAATCCTACTCCGAGAAATGTGCGCGACTCTTGCGATTCAGGGAATATGATGAAAGTGGTAGGTGTCACGCGGGAACAGAAGCTCACCGGTACCTGCACACTCAGCACTGTACGGTGCGTACTGGCACCATCCGTCAATGTAACATCCACCTCCTGATGGGTAAAAGAAAAACCAAGCTTCTTTAAACATTGGAATAACCCGTATGAAGCGACACTCATGTCTCACACGAGTCAATGTAGGCCGTTCCAACAATCTTACCCACGCCGATACCAATTAAGGGTCTAGGCCCTATCATCGGTCTTTGTATTGACCGAAATATATTGGAATAACAAAAAGTTACTTAGAATACTATGAAATTGAGATCAAAATCCTGATGACTTTCTAGCTATGGAATGGCGTTTAGTCACCCCATTCCATAGCCATCGTCATCTAAAAAGTCATCTTCTATGGTGTAATGTCCTTTGTTTTTTATTATGCTTGTGTCATTTAGTACTCTTGGCTTGGCTGGATGGCTGCATAAGACTGGCTTTCACGATAATCTTAAGAAAGCAAAACTTTTATTCATACGTACTTGTAGAAATCCAGAAATTATCAAAAATGCCACAAAATCTTGCTTTACTGCTATGTTCTGTGGTAATGCAAAAGGAGAGTTCTTACCACCATTTATCGTATACAAAGCTAAGCCAAAATGGAGTGACTGGCTCGAAGGGGCACCACCTGAAACTAGAATGGCTGTCACAAAAAGTGGCTGGATGGATGCGGACATTTGATGAATGGTTTCAGTCCCAGGTTTTACTGGTTCTAAAAAAAAAACAAGGAAAAAAGCAATAATAGGGGGTAACGTTAGTTAACACGTTTCAATAATTGTTTGTTCGATTGATGATGCTTTGATTCCAGCTGAGTGCATCTGTATGCCTCATTTTATCTCCAGCACGGTGCTCAACAACGAGGTCATAGTCCTCCAAAAGCAACACCCATCGAGCCACTCTTGTTGTAAGATCCTTTTTCCGCAGGGTCATTTCGAAGCTTTGCAATCTGTAACGATTTTAAACTTTATTCCATACAAGTAACATCTAAACTTTTTTACACCTTCTATAATCGCTAGAGCTTCGAGTTCATAACTAGAGTATTTTTTTTCTGCTGCACTTGTCCTACGACTCATATAGTGTACAGGATGTAAACAATTATCATCTTGATTCTATTGCTATTTTTTTTTTTTTTTTTGTTTACTAGGGGGAAACCTTCAAAAGATACCTAGTGTCGTGGGAGCGACGTAGGGTTATGTGGGATTCTAAACTAAAACCGCACTAAAACCCCCCCGGTTTAAGTTAAGTAAGGTTTAACAGTGGTTTAGGTTCCCCTGGAGTATTTTAAGTGACGGAGACCTATCCATTAGGAGTCCATCGCTTCCGCTGGTGGACAATGGGACGAAGCGCTGGGATGCGCAGGCCCATCTGTCCGTGCGGAGCTAGCAGTCTTGGCCGCTGTCTCTTTTCCTCCGTTGCCTCTATTCCTCCTTTTTGGAAGCTTGCACTTTTTGCTACCCAGGCGGTGGTCAGATGGACGACCAAGGTCCGCGCATAGGGCGCATTTTGGTGAGTGTGCTCCGCATTGACTCGCCCTATGACCAGGTTCGCCACATACGTAGCACAGTGCGCTCCTATCCCTGCCACTAGTGCACTGTTGCCGGGCATGCCCCATTTCGAGGCAACGGAAGCATTGAAGCGACCTGGCCGGTAGTATCTCCACTCTGGTAGATACCCACCCGACTAGAATTCGCTTTGCAGCGGCCAGCTTGCGGATTGCTGTGAGAGGACAACGCACCCATGCCGTCCCCAAGGCCGAACGCCTCCGCCGAATCTCCCCGACTTTTACGTCGGCAGCGACGCACCCGCAGGCCACGGCGATGGCACTGGCGACGTCTTCCTGGGTGACGGAATCGTCCAGATCCATCGCCCTGGCCTCCCCCTGTTTCGTGGGTCTCGCCACCTTTACCCCCATCTCCGCGACAACCGCTTGCAGCTTTCCTGCGAGGGCGTCGGCCTGCTCGGCACTGTTCTCACCGGCCACCTCAAGCAGCAAGCCACCGTTGAGGGCTCTCTTTTGGCGCAGTTCGGCGATACCCAGATCGGGCAGTTTAATCTGTCCCTTCGCGGTCTTCATGACCTCCGCGTACGTGACATCTGACCCTTCCGGTACCGTCACTGTGACTGCTGCCGATTTCGGCACTCGCGGAAGCCTCCGCTTGGCAGCTTTGCTCCTACCGGTCCAGCCCTTTTTGGGTGCCTGAGCCGCCAGTGCCGGTGCAGCTTTAGCCGCAGGTCGCCGCTGGGGGGCAGTTTTTTCTCGCCCGCGGCTCGGAGACTGCTTTCGGGCTGGCTCTACTCGGGTCGGGGGAGGGAGTCGCTCCTTCGCCCTAGCTTTGCGCCCTACAACAGTCGCCCACGTCCCCTCTTGCGCGGCTGATGATGACGCGCCCGGAGACCGAGGCGGCGCCTGGGCCACTGGTGGACGTGCGGACGGCCTTCTGCCCTAGGGGGGGACGGATCGCTCTGCCTGGGAACAGCTCGTCTCTAAAGGACGCCAGCTTTTTGTCTATAATGGACCCGATACGGTCCATTAGGGCGTCCTCCCCATTTCCAAACCTACTATTTCCAGCACGTGGCGGTCTAATCGGGGCTATTCTCACGGCGTAATTCATTTAGTTCCGCCGTGAGAGCCTCCACCTTCCCGTGCAGGTCAGCAAGCTGAGAACGCAGTGTGGCATTCTCCTTTTCTAGGTGTGCAGTGGTCGCCCGCTGCACCACCTCCGTTGCTGCTGCCTGCACGTGGCGCACTGCCAATCGGATAGCGCGCACCATATCGCCCTTTAAATTTTGGGACTTGTCCGCCACCTTTTCAATAATTTCTAGGTTCTCAATGATGTGAGAACCTAGGTCCCCAGTCGGCTGCTCGGTCAACTCCCGGCCTAGCTCTTCGGCACTCGGGAGAGAAGCCTTTGCTCTCGTTTTGGCTACTGGAGCCAAGGGGACTACGAAGTCGTCGTTCCTGTCAGCCTGGGGCTTCCCCGGCTTTTTTTTTGGGCCGCTCGCCACCACTTCCATTTGTCGGCAGCGCTCTCTTGCGGGCACCAGCCGACGTGGCTGCAGACTGAGTCGACACGGCCGACATCAAGGAGCAGTCTGAAAGTTCGTCTGCATCCGATGAGACGGTCGGTGTAGGCGATACAATTCTTCTACTCGACCGCAGCTTCCTCGTCGCCGCTTGTACAGCAGGCATTTGTCCATTCACATGTAGCATCTCGGGGTCCGTTATGGCATTGCAATTGTCGTGTTTACGAAGGCCGGCGGATTGCCGACCTACGAGGCAGTTGTTGCCCCCTCCAGAGTACGTGGGGCTGCCCTCCGCCGTAGCAGAGGGGTGGGATTCTCCCTTTCGGGTACCCACCTGGAGACCGTTTTCGCAACTAGCCTTTTCCATAATGCGTCTTTTTTAAGGGGTGAGCTCCCCTGGGCCGCTCTTAGTCTGGTCCTTGACCCTTTGCCTTTCGGTATGAGTAACTCTGCCGTATAGCCTCGGGGATCATTAGGACACGCAAGCACCCCCACCACGACAAGGTGGCAGCCCGTTCGGGGGGGTGCTTTGTAGGCTATTCACAACGCATCTGTGTGCAACTCCGTACTATATGCAGGATTGTAAATTTTTTACACGGGTTTACTAGCCTTACTCATCTTTAATTTATTAAACGCTATTAATTGTGCATCGTTATAAGTCATGTATTAACATAGTCACATAAATTGTACTTAGTAACGATATAACAATTATATGTAAGTAAGTGCATACTAGTGATTAGAGGTATTATAACTACATCTCCGTTATACGACTGCGCTTGCGGAACGGACGGAAAATCGTTATGGCGATCCTGATGAGGAGAATGGGATAAAATAATTAAATTCGTGTATTGTTATCGGTTTTTGATAATTGTTCAAAATTTTAAATGAATCGGATAGTTCAAAATAGGTAAAAATGGAGTTCAAAGATTCCGTTACATACATACATTCTGGTCTTAGGATGCACCGATGGCTCCAATATTAAAATACCCTTACCCTTTTCCAGCGTTCCAGGCCTCTCGTGTCACCGATTACGTCCAGATTTAGTATATTTGTTAACGTCTCCCAGTGCTGCAACATCCGTACTCTGCCCGCGGGCCCAAGGACAGGCTTATTTAAATCTCCATGTCTAAAATAACCAAATAATACGATTTACTATAAGATCAGTAGGAAATCTCTTAAAAGCTGGGAACGAATCACAAAAGATTCGAATCACAGAAAGTAGTATTATACTCACCGTTCCATAAACTCCTAAATTGTGACGTGCTTGTCCTCATTTTAATTATTTTTCAGTAGTTATTTAATAATATCCAGTTTTTTTTGTTTATGCGATGGCTGCTTGGTCAAACAGGTAGATGTCGATCTTCCGGTGTTTTTAATATATTCAAAATGTCTCTTTGAAATTCGTCTTTCCCGACCATCGTTCGCTTCCGACATTAGCTTTGATAACGAGGCAATGCTGTACTTTCATTTTGGTTCTCACTATGTCTTTCATTTACTTGTGTACTGCCATCAGTTTCATTTTGTACAACTTTTTTCAGAAACTGCAATTGCTTATTCAAGTGGTATTCTTTAATTTTTGAAGCTCCTGCACGTGGCTTTGAAATATCAACGTTCGGTGATCACTGGAAAGTTTGTAGTGATGGTAAAATCCCTTTAAAAAAAGCATAGATGTCTATCTTCCGGTGTTTTCAATATATTCAAAATATCTCTTTGAAATTCGTCTTTCTCGACCATCGTTCGCTTCCGACATTGGCTTTGATAACGAGGCAATGCTGTACTTTCATTTTGGTTCTCACTATCTGTTTCATTTACTTGTATACTGCATTCAGTTTCATTTTGTGCAACTTTTTTCAGAAACTGCAGTTGCTTATTCAATCGGTATTCTTTAATTTTCTTAGTTTTTATTGGGGATGAAGTATTCTCAATTTCAAACAATGTTATGCGCCCTAACTCGGGTTAGCACTTATATGTACAACAAAGAATTTACGACTATCGGTTGAGTCGTGCCCGGAGATATGTGGAATGCGCTTTCGGCATTCTTGCAAATAAATAAATGGCGCATTAATGATTAGCGTCGAAAGCCCAATGAATGATTCTAGGCCGATAGAAAAAAATAAGGAACTGAATGTTTCTCTTTTCGATGGACGGGATGATCGTGTCCCGAGGGAGGTTAAGTGGACTGTATGTACGAAAATAAGATGCTATAGGGTCGCGCACTCACCTGCTGTTAATGGGCGCAGCCTCTTGTATTAGATATAAGGCACCTTCAACTCACCCTCAGCTCGAGCTAGCTAGTCTTACCTCGGAATGGTCTACCAGTTACCTCTACCTTCTTCCTCTTCTCACGTGTCGTCGATCTTTAAGCGCGTTGCACCGCGAACAATGAATTTAACACGAATTTAAAAGAACGACTAATACGAATAGTGGTATCTACTTCGGAGTATATAACGAAATCGACAAAATTGCGCGAGCGCGACCGACGACCGAAAGCGATAATACGTCTTTTACACATTGAATGCCAACACAAGGTTTCGCTGGCACATTCTTCTTGGCTGTAAGTGGGCTCCCACGGGCTTTTGTAATGAAAATTTGTCAACGGGACACGACTTTTATGAAAAGCTGGCAATGCAGGTGGTACAGATGGCCCAGGCAGCAACGGCGATGGGTGTGCTTGGCCTAGTTCTGGCTGTACTGGCGTTATTTGTGGTCCAGGTGCTTCTGCAGCTGCGGGAGTAATATCGCCACAGTTCAGTCCCAGTAGGTATTTGACGAAATCTTCACGAAACTTCAAGAGCCGAATTTTGGATGTGCGGTCTTTCAAACGTAGCAACCTATGCGCGTTTTGTACGTTAACCTCAAAGATGTACAGTGCTATTTTTTGTGCCATCTGAGTGTCTTTCTGAGGCAAGAGTAATACGAGACCATCTGGTCCCCTCTGTCAATACCAGACATACCTAGATTGTAGTCCGCAACAATGTCAGGTTTCAGTTAAACTTTTCCGTTTCAGTTCCTAACAGTCACAAGCTGTAGTTGGTGTTTATTTGAAATCACCAGAACGTCACGTTTGTCCTTCCATTTACAAACAGTGATATCATTGCAACTTTTAGCAGCTAACTCTCCACGCTTCAGCTTGGCGTTGGTAACATCTTTAGGAAGATACACATTACGCATACGCAATATAGCGTATGATGGGCGTCCAGAATAAATAAATTATTATGGGTGCCAATCTACGTAATGTCACTCGTGAACTCACAAATACCCAGGGTTTTACAAAAAAGTTTGGCCACATGCACAGGCAATCTCAGAGATTTGCTGTCGAAGAAGGTTAAGAATTGTCCACACGTAGGTCTTGAATTCCGAAACCTCTTCCTCCATGCGCTGCAAAGTGAGGCCACTGCGCGGAGCAGATGACTTCAAGTGGGACTCCAGATCAGCAAATTTCTTCATCATGGTGGCCTCTTAAGCCTGTTGTGTCTCCAGGAATGCAATGTAGTTGGCCATACTTAAAGTGCTTGTTCAAGTTTGACAAGTGCAGTGGTGTGAAAGTGATGTAGACAGGACAGTGCAGTTAGTTAAAGTTTTAGAGCACGTGTTGAGTCACTAACACTTGTAAGTGTTAATTTTATTTAACACTTCCTTTTAGCACCAAAAATACTGAGATTATTGTAGAAAATGTAATTAAATTGTAATTATGATACTAGAGCACAATGTTACTTTTTTTCAACTACCGCCCAAAAAAAAATAATTTGCTGGAATATTTTCGTAAGCGCTCGGTTTTCTACATTGATAGCGTAATAGAGGTACGCATGCATTCTCAGTGAATAATATATTGCGCTTAAGGTCTATTTTACAGTTTTCTAATAAATGTAGACATATAAGGCCATCAAATTAACTATGAAATTTATATACAAATAATTTTATATCATTTTTAATTTTAAACTCCGGAAAACTAGGTATAGTGATCGAATAATCGTGTACGCTAGTTATCTGCGAATTGGTCATTTCGAATGGGTCAAAAGACTTTTCTATGTGCGAATAAAAATTTTCGACGGCTTCCGGGCTTTTAAAAGTTTGATTCGCACCGGTATCTATTAATAATATAATTTAAGCGGAGCATCATATATTTGTACGTAAGGTAATTCTTTCTTTGAATGTAGATTTAACTATATTCTAATTCTATGTCATGATGGTACTAAAAAGGTTCTGACATTTGTCATAAAACTCCTGAGAGGTAGCATTGCCTAGAGTTTTTTTTTTTTCTCCTACCTTCGGCATGGTGGCCGTAGACTTTTTATATCTTACTACCCTTTCATACCAGTTCTCGCTTGTATCCTTCTCGCACTTTCATACTTTATCTTCTCTCATTCATCATCTTTTGCTACTGTCCGGATGGGAATTCTATTTCTAATCTATATTATCTATTTCTAATTTAGGGGCTCACATATACATACATATTGTTCTTTATTCCTATCTTTCACTTTCTTAACTATTTCTTATTTCTAAGTTCTTCTTTAAAGTTCTTATTTCTAAATTGTTTTAGTAATAGAGTTTCTTAATTTTATTTACTGTACTGCTATTTCTAATCTCTATATTACTATTTCTAATTTCTCTTCCAGCTTTATGTTGGTTGCGTGTATGCTCAGCATATTTACTTTACCTTTTACATTTATTATTCGTAGTACCATATCCTTACAAAATTTTAAAAATTTTGTATCTATATGTTTGTCTTTTTGTGTTGTGTTTTGGTTAATTTTTGTTGTGTGTTTCTGTTTTTCTTTCAGGTACTCATCAGCGACTTCCACTCCACCCACTTGCTTCGCGCAGCGGATCTCGCGTTTAAGCTGGGCCAATTTCTTACGAAATTGGAACCAGTTCTTCCTGTGAATGTCGTAGGCGGGGGTGATACCACTGATGGGCACCTGTAAGTTCGTTTTTGTGTGATCCCCTACCAGCATGGGTTTTGTATGGGTGAGGGTATTGTGTATGGTGTTTCCTGCCGCGCTGCCCTCAGCAATAAGCAATGGCAGCGCGGGCTAACGCATCCCATTTCCGCCTCACCAGGCATTCCTCGCTGAACGCGTTGTGTGCCGAGGCTGCTATTTTAGCCTTTGTACAGTTGCAGCACGTCGGCTCCAACCCGATCAGCTGGTCTGCACAGTCGGCCCTAAGGTGAGGTTCCCCTACAGTGCGAGCATCTTTCTACGGTTTCCTTGCAGAAACGTTTGCCGTGGCCATAACCAAGACACCGGGTGCATTGCACCAGCGGCGTCTGGTCCTCCACACGCACGTTCTGCAAGTCCACTCTCAATCTTCCTGCTGTGAGGGACCTATTCCAAATTTTCGCCGATATGGACAGTATAATATGTGCATTTAGGGGGTTCCTAGCTCTCCTCCTATACCTCACCTCTATTCTGTCCTCCTCGTTTTGGAGGCCGTCAAAAACAGCCCTATTTTGCCTTCTTAGGGCGCCTATGACCTCCTCGTTTGAGTGGAAGGACAGGACGTCCCTTAGAATAAGCAGCGGGTCCTTATTTTTGACGACCTCGACTACGAGGGTTTCCCCCTTTTCCTCTATTCTCTTCCTGACTTTTTCCCTTTCATCCTTGTCCTTGCATTTTATTATTATCTTTCTATCTTTGGCCTTCCTTATTTTTTCGACCTGTACCCAGCCTTCCTTTGCGTTTATGGTGTTCCGCACTTTGGCCAGCACCTCCTCCCCTGTCTCAGTGTCATCCTTAGAGGATATTATGATGGAATGTAAGGTTGCTTTTTCCAGGATGTCTGTGCTCATGTTCTTCTTTACCGCGTATGTTGATTTTTCTCCTTGGTACTTGATTAGTTCCTCCTTTAACTTCTCCATTTCTATCTTATTTTCCTTCAACAGCTTTGTATGTTCCTGAAGCTCCCTAAGAAGGGTAGCTGCAGGTCCCTCGACTTCCTTCTCCCCTTCCACACTTCCCTTGTCTTCCTCAGCTCTAGTGCCTCTCTGCTGGGCGTCGTTCCTCGCCTCCGCTTCCCTGTATAGCCTGTGGAGGTGGTTCAGCGCTTGTTTCAGGGTCTCCTTCAAGTCGCCTTTTAGATTTCGTGATTCGTTAAGGGCCGCATGGCCCTTTTCGAACCAAGACTTTGCCATTTCGGTTCTCTCCTCTGGTGTTAGAGGCTGCAGGAGCAGTTTCGGCGAGAACGGCGCCCTAGCAGGTTTCCCTGTTTGGTCTTTCTTCACAGGTTTCTTCGTCGCTGGTGGTGCTGCCGCTGCTGTCGTTGGGCTTGGGGAAGGGGTTCTGGTTTTTGCTGGAGTTCTGAACATTTTCTAATTTGTTGTTTGTTTGTTCCAGGTGCTGCCGGCTTCGTGTACTTTCGCCTGTCGGCCGAAGGTAGGTGTCAATTTATATGTATACGCAATATTTGTGAGTGTATGTGTGTGTGTGCGTGTGTATTTGTGTGCGTGTGTGCTATATGTGATGTGAGGATTATGTGTGTATGTATGTGTTGTGTTTTTTATGTGTTAGGTGTGTATGTGTGCAGGTTATGTGTGTGTGAGATTATGTGTATATGTGTGATAGATGTGTGTATGTGTGTATTTGTTTAGTTGTAGTGTATTTTGCGTATATCGTCGTATTTTATGTGTGCGATACACAGTCTTAAATGTAAAAGTAAAATAGTAGACAATAGTCAATATTGTGTATATATACCCAATAAGGTATGGTCTTATAATCTATAAATATAAATTGTACACAATAATATACAATCTATATTATATGCACCAGTGCATAGTCTAAAAAATACAAAAAATCCTAAATTATGTCTTAATATTAATTATATCGAATATTTCGGGCCTAGTATTCGACCGTGTCCAGCTAAGCGGTATCTACAAAGGGTAGGTGGGCGGGCGAAAATTTGAAATTTTTGTGTTTTTCCGCCGAAATTGCCGAGGAACGGCGCAGCGGAAAGGGGTGTGGGTGGTGTCTACGGATAGGGGGGGACCTGGAGACCACCGTAGAACAAATTTGGAAGATATAAATTGAAAAACGGCCAAGAAAAATGCAAAAAACCAAAAGTGTGTTTTTCAAAAATGAAAATTTTGAGTTTTGGAAAATTTAAAGGCTGGAAACGGTGAAAATAGGTCTAGCCCGAAAGGTCTCGTCAAGACGGACACGACGATATAAAAATTTTTGAAATACACCTAAGGACTTCGAAATTAACAGCGATCAAAATTTTGGTTGGTGTACTCGCCTTGAGTTATTAGAGAGAGATCGTTGTAAAGGGCTGTCTCATCTCTTTGATCCGCGAAGTTATTCATTAAAGCATTCCTAATGCCTGCCCAACTATCTGGTATTCCATTTGAGTTAATTGTTCTTGCGGCAGTGCACACGACGGCCTCCTTGGGCGTAGAGGCCGTCGGGGTAGGCCGGTCGTCGGCCTTATTCTGGGCTGGTGCAGTGTCAGCCCCCCTTTCTTTCTCCTGCCTCCCTTCTCTTTGCTGTCGATTTCCACCTGCCTGGGCACCTCTTCGTCCTTGCGCGGTTTGGAGACTACCTCGGCAAACGACTGGCTGCGATCTGGAGCGCGCGCGGGCAGTCTGCTCTCCAGAGCCCCTAAGCGCGCATCCAGCATGCCCCCCACTTGCATCATTATTTGCCGAGACAGCTCCTCGATGTTATTAGCTGCTTGAGGCGGCTCCTCACGCGGCAGGCTATTTTTGAGCCTACCCAGCTCCTCTCTGAGCTCCGCCATTTCTCCACGGAGATCTGCCACCTCTTTGTTCAGGCGGGTTCCGCCTGCATTTCGGCAGTCTCATCCGTGGAAGTCCGCGCGTGCAGAGCGCCCTCTGCCACCTTCAGTGATTTAGCGGCGTCCTTCAGGGCCTTCTGAAAGGTAAACTTGAGGTTCTTAGACTTCGCCGCGACATTTAGGATGACACTGACGTCCTCCAAGGCCTTCTTCAGCGCTGAAGAATCGACATGGACGAACGTCCACCTCGCCTGCCGAAGCGACACTCGCCGCCAGATCCGCGTCGCCTGAACGTGCCACTTCGTAGTGTGTGTGTGTGTGTGTGTGTTTAAGTGTGTGTTTTTTGTAGTGTTGGGTTTTTTTTATAAAAGATTTTTGAGCCTCCATATTGTTCCCACGAGTATGGGGGAAAAACGGTCCACCCGGGCAGTGCCCCCTGTACCCGGGAAAGCCTGAGCGTAACCCGCATCGGTGTTGGCCGGTACCGTAGCGGGCGCCGCACTAATGACTGGCCTCCCCGCCAGCCATGCATCCCCTCGCGGTGCGCCGCCGTTTGGGATATGGGTGTTTTTTTATAGAGGTTTTCTTCCTCGCGGTCCGGCCAATTAAGGCAAGACCCTCGGTCCCACCCGAGGTCGCGAGACATGACCACGACAAGTCTTCAGGGTGGGATTACGATATCGACGGTGGCTAGGCATGTTACCGTAGCCTGCCCGGTGGCAGAGTTAGTGCACACCGAGCCCGCCCAGGTTTCTCCCGATCGGAAGAAACTCGTGCAGGCGATTTGCCGTGCACGGTGCACCTTCCTCGCTGGCGGAACCATCTTTGGTCCCCACGGGGGTGTGAGCCGCTCTTAGTCTGGACCCTCCCCACCAAGCCTATCCGGTACGTGTATTCCTACCGGCATAGCCTTGGGGATCATAGGGCCACGCAATCCCCTCCACCGCGACAAGGTGGCAGCTCCTCGGAGGGGATCAGATGCATAGCCTAACATATTGGTTTTGTAAGGTATGTTTTTCTTGGTAAAATACTCTTTGATTTTACCATGCAACGCTGTTGCTGTTCCATCTTCAATGGGTATCAGTGTAAGAAATCGGTCTTCAACTTGAAAATTATCGTCCACTCTTCTTACAATTAACGCCAAATGTTTAATGGTAGATTTGTCCGTACTTTCGTCCACAAGCAAATAAAAGTTATTTTCTCTTAAATTCTCTATCAGGTTTTTTTGCGCAGTTTCTCCAGTTACATTAACGATAATTGCTCTAGCTTTAGTTCTGCTCATAGACAGTTCCTCTGCAACTTTAGAATCGGGACAGACAGCGCGTATTAATTTTGTCAAATGGGACGCTACATTAAACGAAAGATAGTGCTCTGCAATAAAACAAGCCATCTTGATTTCACCTTTTTTTTCAGCTTATTTTGGATTTTGTGAGCTCGAAGATAACATTGATGTTAATGTTGGTTGTTTTACTAACATTTTGCTTTTATTGACGTGTTTTTTAGAGCTTTTGTGTTTTCTTTAGCCAGCCTTTGAACTTTTCATCTTGTAACCACGAATCAATAAACTTCTGTTCATACTTCAAAGCTTTCTTCCTAGGAGTTTTGTCGGAATCCCATTCTTTGCTACTCATTATTAAATAATAACTTGTTCGCTTAATCAAGAAACAACTGTGAGTAACCTGTTTATCTAACTTTCCTGGAAAGAACTGGTTTAAACTTTAACCTAATCGAAAAACCAAGACGAAAAACTATCGATATTCAATAGACAACTATCTCTTTTACACTTAAGAAAGTATAAATGTATCATAACATGCTATCATTTTTATTGTGTGAACGGTGCCGCGTAAGAAAACGGGATTTCCCCGCCAGAGCGCGCGTCGAGTCTATAAAATTCGGATACACGCATAAACTATCAAAAAAACAGAAAATCGTACTAAAACAGAAAACAGTGTTTTCATGTTAGAAACAGTAAATCTACTGTTAAAACAGTAGGGTTGGCAACACTGCCTTGATGCAACACACACTCACCACCTCCGAATAGATCTTCAGGACCTCCGTAATAAATACACTATACTTATATCTCGTCCCGTGACAAACTCCGAATTGTGACTGTCTGTATTTTCCGTGAGTAATAAAAGAAACGTCAACATTTCAAATTTTGAATTTACTTTTTATAATCAGTAGGCTCGACTTGGCGGAGGAACTGCCGTGCCTCCAAATTTCCACCAGTCCTAAATACTGAACATACCCCGTCCTTATAATGCTTTGTAAAATGTTTTGCTGAATTATCAGATGATACTGCCATTAATAGTCATTGAAATTTTGTATTTATAAAATCTAGATGGCACCAGTTTAGCAATAACTTGTAACAATAAATGTTTAATGCAACCATTCTAATATCAACGTCATCAATCCCTCCGCAAATTAATTTGATTGTTTGATCCTGACATAAATTATTTTTTTGTATTTCGATACAACCTAATCTTCTCCCTGACATATTCACTATAGGATTCCGCTGAATCGGAGTTGTACAGAACCGCTTTCCTAAGTCTTTCGTTTAGATGTTTTTTCGGGATAGATGTCAATGATGTCCTCACAAAAAATTTCCCACGAACGAGCCTCACAAAGATCCCAAATTTCGAACCATGTTAAAACAGAGCCCTTAAGGGCCTTATCGACTCTTGCTGCGGTCTTAATGCTGCTCCACTGGAATTCGATGCTGTTACACCAACTCGCGGCGCCACAGTCGTTCCTTTCCAGGTCGAACAGCGGCAACGCAACATCGTCGTCCTTAGAAGGTGGCGACAGCGGCGGCGGTAGGCATGTCGATTCACTTGAAAAAAAATCGGTCTCTGATTCGATTAGAATCGAACATACTAGAATCGATTCTCGGTAAAATCTAGCAATAAAATATCGATTTTCGACTAATCGCGAATTTTTCAAAGATGCCTTATATGTATAGACACGAAGCATTATTGATGATAATTTAATTAGTACAAGTACTGTAGGAATTGTAGGAGACCAATCAGGCAGTGTAGTCTAACCTAAATAAGTCAGTCATAAAAAATAAATTAATCAAATTGTAAGTTTATACAATTTTATTAAAGTTAAATAAAAATCCAACAAGAAATCACATTTCCCAGTATTTTAAGTCGAGTGACTTTAAAAAAATAATTTGTCTAATCGCTCGGGATCTAGACGACTCCTTTCGTCACTAGCAATATTTCCTGCAACAGAAAAAAGCCTTTCATATGGAACAGATATTCCAACTATGCAAAAGTATTTGTTGGCAATCGGCGTTATTGAGCTGTACAAGGAATTTCTTTGGTGATACCAATATGTGATAGGGTCCGACGTTTTGAAGTCGACAACAGGCTGTGTTAAATAATGTTTTAATTCATCTTGTTAACCTCCTCCTTGACTTTCTGTTTGAAGTGATTGCAGCTGATTTTTTACCAACTTGTCGTGAAAATCCCAGTTAGATTCTTCTGCATCCTTCATCTGGCTTTCCAAATTTTTTTCTGGATCTTCATGATTTATATTGTTCTCTAATTGTTGTTTTGAAATTACAATCATACTATTAATTTTATTAATAGCTCTGGAGCATGCTACCGCCGCCGCGGCGGCGGTGGCGGCGGCCGGTTCAAGACAGCATCGAATTGCTGCCAGGAGGTCTCCAATTTCCCCAATATCTAAAACATTTTACAAAGCCTTATAAGGAACTTTACTCCTAAATTGTCACATGCATCTTTGTTCAGCAGTACATTTTTGGAGTTCAGTAGCTGCTCGAACAAAGTCTGTACCATTGTCACTCCATATTTTTTCCGTATCTTTTTTGGTTCTTTAATGCAATCTTATTTTAATGTATCGTTCGACAATGGACTTTATTGTAATCATTCTATGTTTATTATCGTGGCACTAACATGAAACCAATAAAAATGATGATAATAATAATGATTCATTGAGTTTCGACGGTAATATTTCAGAGTCGTTGAATTATTTATATTTATATCTTCAGAGTTATTGCTGGAGTTAATGATTTCTGTTTCATTTTCTGCTCGATATCCTATTGAAGTATAGTTGAGGTCTAACCTCTAATTGAATTTTCTAATTAAATTATTTTTTTTCTAGTGGTATAGCATTTCCTGTAAACTTATTACTTATCTCTAAATGCATTAGTATTTTTATAAGCGGACTTTAGCGGCACTGCATTAGGCTTATTATTACGAACTCCAAGACTTCGTAAATGAAATGAAGGAGAGAGGCCACCGGACGGCGGGGAAATCGCCGGGATACCGAAATCAAAAGTTGCAAACGTGTCTAAGTGAAATTTTCCGAAAATCCGGTGGAAAGCTACGTGAAAGGATCGGACGAACAAAGACAAAACTATCAAAATTTTTAGTATGAGTTCACAAATGGCAAAGATATAGAGGAGAAGGTGGTAATGTGGCCCCCCATTTGTTTTTGAGTATGTATGTAAAAAATATTAGACTCAGAAATGTAATAAATATGCTATACTGTTCCTTACTTATTAGCCTACACATTTCTTACGGTATAATAAATAAAACTGCCATGGGATAATTGAAAACTTATGTATTTTAAAAAAGAACAAATTTGGCAATATGAGATCAAGTGCGGGTTATATGGCACCCTGGGGGCCATAATAAATGTATGTATTAATTGAATCAAAACTAACGGCAAAAATCGCAAATATAATATTCGCCTTCAGGACCTGCACAGGCTTTATGAGCCCATAAATCGCAACTCTGGCATTGAATCCACTCCTCCCCACGTCTGTCGTTGGAATAACTGGAGTCACAGAATATGCAGATCGTATCTAAATCTTCAGGTAAGCTATACGAATGGGCATGTTCCTCATATTCAGAGTCGTTGTCTTCGACTCACTTTCAGAGTTATTGCTACTGCTGCCCTCGCCGTCTTGACTACAGCAGTTGTAGCTTCTGGGGCGCCTTGTTCAGCGCCGATGCTTGTATGTTGATTTTGAAGTGTAGACAAATCACTGCTTGCTTCCATTATGAAATCAACTTCCGTAAAAATTTCAGGATTGAACGGGTAAATGCCTGTCGCACGAAAGCCATTCACTGCAATTTCCCCCGAGGTACTTTTGAGGTATGCTCGCCCGAAAAGCTCAGCAATGTCGTAAGGCTTGAGCATTCTTTCAGAATGCAAAAGAAATTTGCGAATCTCCTCACTGTAATGAGGGCGCCCATGAAAGTCTTATCCAGTGGCTGGAGTTTATGCGTAGTATGTTGTGGGAGGCTGACTAAGGTGACATGATTTTCGCGGGCTAGATCTATTAATTCTAAATTGCGAGTGTGACTACGCTAAGAAGAGTGAGGTGCTTATCTTCAAAGCAGGTAGCAAAACTTATTCCTCGGTACCACCGTTATATCTTGGTGGTACCCTATTAAATAGAGTAACTAAATTTAAATACCTTGGTCACTGGGTCACCGAGGATGGCTTGGACGACACGGACATAGAGAGGGAACGCAGGGCGTTGGCTGTCAGATGCAATATGCTGGCCCGAAGGTTTGCGCGATGCGATAAAAGTGTTAAAGTCACACTTTTTCAAGCCTACTGCCAATCGTTTTACACCTGCAACCTCTGGACCAAATATTCGCGGAAGGCATACAACGCTCTGCGTGTTCAGTACAATGACGCTTTTAGGGTGCTGATGGGGCTGCCACGTTACTGCAGTGCATCAGGAATGTTTACTGAAGCGCGTGTAGATGATTTCTATGCGATCATACGCAAGAGGATCGCATCCCTGATGCGACGTGTGACTGGCAGCACCAACAGCCTCGTAAGCGTCATTAGTAATAAGATCAACAGCCCAATAATGAGCCACTGGAATATGGTGCACGTGATCTCCGCGGGAATGTCGCATAGAAAATAATTTTAGTTGTATTGTCATATTTGTTATTTATTATTATTACTTTTTGTTTCTTATTTTTAATTATAATAAATTTTACTAACATAGGTTTTTAAGTACAATGTAAATACTAACAAAATATGGACTATGTCTGAATTAAATGGAAATAAATAAATAATGTCCGTCAAAGATGAGCAACACCGGAGAGGCTTCACTTGGATTAGTTTTTTCAATAAAATGCTTGAACCATTCGGTGAAAAAATTTGATTGAATCCAACCAGATGGATGAACTTTACCCATCGATCCTGGTGGTGCACCTTTCATTAAAATATCCGTAAAGTTTTTCCTCGGGAATATCATCATGGGCTGCACAAAGATACCCGAGGCACTCATGCAGCAAACAAGAGTACATAGCGACCCTCGCTCTGCAGCAGTCAAGGCTCCTATCTGTTTCTTCCCTCTTTTACCTACCACCTGCGGCACTTTTGACTGCACAATTGTTAACCCAGTCTCATCTACATTAAAAATCCTATCAGGAGGATAATTTATTTTTCTCATTTTTGTTTCCAAAGTATCAAAAAATTCTTTGACTGCTTTACGGTTAAATCCTCGAACACGAGCATACGATGTCCCCATAGGTCTACGTAATGATAAACTATCTCTAAGTCGCTTCAAAAAGTGATCCAACCAAGCACGCCCTGCTACTTCATTTCTAAAATTATTTTCAATGTTGTTTTTTAATGCCAACTGATAAGCCATTTTTCGGACATCCATTCTAGTAAGCCCATAGTATCTAGACTCCATAAACAAAATATATTGTACTAACTTCTCTTCTAGAGTGCACCAGTAACTCCGGAAATTCTTGTGAGTCCTTTACTAATCGTTTTAGTGTAGACCTTGGAACAGAAAATATTTTTACAGCCTTTTTATACCCCATGACCTTTGTTCTCACTGCTTCAATTGCTTTTTTCATTTGGTTAGGATCCCATGTTTTCCTTTTCTTTGAAGGTGGAGATAACACACTTTGTCGAGGCATCTGAAAGCGGAAAATAAAAAAATAAGGAAAATAATACTACCGTATATGTAATATGGCCCCCGGGACCATAATACAAACAACATGAGGGGGCCAAATTGCAAAAACTCAAGAAATTATAAACAAATCATAACATAAATATTATATGATATGTTTTAAATAATTACCTTCAAAATTCTGTAGAATAACGTTTATTAAACACTATGTACAAATCACTAAAGCTCAAACTCACTTATTTCCAGTAAAATGTGATAAAATGCAGAGAAACAATAAAAGTTTGCTACTTTCGTATTTCGACCGGACTTATTGGGTTAAAATCAACGATGTCACAGGACCTTCGCGTTGCACCAAAAGAAATCTAGATGGCGCGTTTCTGAACTATAAATATCGAAGGGGGCCAATATACCTGCAGGGGCCACATTACCACCTTTTCGTCTAGTGTTTTCAAATTCAAGATGAAGTATACTGTCTATATGTTTACTGTCTTCTTTACGGTACTGTAGCCATCTTATTTTGAGCCAATTAACAGTATTGCCGTCACAATCCACCTTAGCATTCCTAACTAATATTGTGTTTAGGTATTTAATATCTACTCAGCCTTCTTTTCCCATTTTATAAACGTAATATTGATTTTCTGGAAGCTTTTCTTATAATCGTTTAGAATCCGGATGGTTGAAATATTGGTATACTCTTCTTAATCAGTTCAATAGTCTTAATGCCCTAACAGATAGGATGATAATCAAAATTAATTTCACGGTACTCATAATACATTTTTTTGGTTCAATCAAAAATAGTTTAGTTAGTGTTAGTTTGTTTTTGGAACTTGTGAAATGATGAAATTATTATGAATTGAAAACATATTAATAAATGAGTCATATAGAATCAAAAACGGCAATCTCATTTTAAGATATTTTTGACAGATCAAAAAAAACTGTTTACGAAGCCCAAAGACTTACTAGGGATTTTTTTTATACTTTTTTATTGATTGGTATGTTCAGGTATCTTTTTAATAATAAGGTTTTCAACCTACAATTGAAAACAATGGAGAAAATCAAATATGAAAATCCAATAAAGCCATGTCCGTCTTTGATCCCAAACTATGTGAAGATGGCCACATTTGACACCAAGTCATGGATAGATCGCCATGTTTGTATTCAACGAAAAAATGCAAAATGTTAGGGTTGTGCAAAATGAAAAAAAAAATTGTTCAAGTATTTTTCATTTATTTAACCAAATTGTAATCTAAACTTAATCTACTACATATTGCTGCTAATGACAGCGATTCCGCGACACATTGATTTTAATCAGACTTAACTAAAATGCCTTGCTGCCAAATTGCGTCTCTATAATCTCAAGTCTAAAGTCTCAATTAGCTGGCTCCTTCAGCGGCAATCATAGCGGTCATGACTTACTTGATTGCAAATGGATCAGTCATAGAAAAGAAATTATAAACGATCTACGCTATTTAATCCACACGTTTCATGTCTCGACTAAAATTAGTTGAGTAAAATAAATGCTGTTACCTGATTGGTCCATTTGTAATCGAGTAGGTCACGACCACTCCGGTCAGCGACCGGGGTGAAGGGGCCAGCATAATTTAGACTTTATCCTAGAGAGAATAAGGACGCAATTTGACCACACTATATTTTAGTTTAGTGCGACTAAGGTCGATGTGTCGCGGAATCGCCGTCAATATCTATCATTTGTTTAAATTCGTAATTCGTGAACTTCCTCCAAAAGTTCTTGGCAGTAATGTTCTCCTTCAGGCGGAGGAGTGTACTGCAGACTCTCCTGAGTCGTTATAAGGTTTTTGTATATTTGGAGAGATGATATATCTCGCCAGTCTTTACCGAAATGTTTAGTTAACAGGGTGTTAATGTCATTAACTTTCTTGTTATTCAATGCGACAGTTTTCCGCAGTGGTCGTGCATTAATCATAGAAATAGTTTTTTGCTTCTTGCAAATGTTGGCAGCTTTTCCAACGTCACTTTTATAAAAGTATTCGCCTCTCACAAGAACATTACCAGGCTTTTTGGACCGAACCAGTATGAATCTTTTGCATTCTTTAAACTTAACGTTCCAAGAAGTTGTTGGTGTCAAAATCGACCGGGTTGTTTCTCTCCAATCACTGACAGGACACTCATCACCAAATTGTATAATGGTAGAAGTCTCAGACACAATAGCTTTGATCTCATCAGGATGCAAAAAAACTTCTTGCTTTTTCATTTTTTTTTCTATTATACCAAATGCGCGATCCGGGGGCATGTAGGAGTGTCCTGTAACTGGGAACACGACTTCTAAGTTCTTGATAGTCGGACATGTCAACAACCACTTACAACATGCTGCAATAACAATGCTATTTTTGTTCTGTCCCCCACACCCATCCGCTACAAGGCGTATTTTGTCAATTCCTGTTTTATTAGTTTCAGTAAGTCTATGAAATACAGCTGATGCCACCAAATTAGAGTCTTTGTGGAACTCGTCCTCAGTGCAGCAGTATGCAAAGACTTTTTCTTTGGTCATTGGCTGATCGGAAGGTCCTTCTACCATGGTCAAGTTATAAAAGTAAAGTTGACGGCTATAATAGCATATTTGATCTGGCAATTTAGGAAGGGGAAGGTTTTTTTGGCAGTCGAAAGAGATAATTTTTAATCCATCTGCCTTTTCGCGCAATTTCTCAAAAAACGCCTTTCCCCTTAATTTATGCACTCTTTTTTGTGTTATTAACAAAACTCTTTTGTTGGAATCAGTTTCAGTTTTAATTTTTTCTGTTAGCTCGAGGCATGTTGAGCAAACATCCGTACGCGGTGATCCAAATCCGAGGTTGTAAAAATTGTTAAAAATGTATCTAAAGTACGACAGCTTCACTTCAACATTTGCCCACTCAGATTTTTTGTACATTTCAAAGAGTTTTTTTATATTTAGCTCAGCAGGCAAGTATTTTCTTACTGCAATTTTAGCCTTTCGGCAATAATGCGACTCTGTGCACTTCAAACTTTGTATAAATTTGTGAACAGATTCTTTTTGTTTTGAATATTTTTCAGTTTTTCGAAACCCACCACGTCTCTCGTGTGCTATTTCTCCCGCGTAATAAAACATTTTCATGACATAATTTACCCTGTGTTTTGTGATTCCAAAGATGTTAAGAAAATGTTTTTGGCATATAGGTATTCTCTGTTTATTAACAAATACAGCATATTTTATTGAAGTTTGTTTCGTAACTCGTGGGCGCGTCCTCTTTGAAATGGCCTTAATTGAACAAAATTTTAAAATTAGTGCGTCTTGACTTTTTTTGTCCTTGTGGGCATAAAATTTGCTGTGTAGATTATGCATATCAGACATCGTTATTTTAGAGCATTGGAATGAGGGTTGGTCATGTTCACACACACGCGTGGGTAGGCATTTGGACGAGTATCTGAAAAAAAAGGTTAGGAAATTGTTATGATTGTTTTTTTTACAGAAGTCGATACATTAGCATTAATTTTTCTAGTTATAAAGGCTATCATTAACAATATCTCAATAACCACTCATCCGATCTAAGTAACAAGAATTACGAAACTGCTTAGATTCAAACAAAAAACAAAACATTAAAATCGGTTCACATAATAAAATGTGTAATAAAAAATAGGTAACATTAAAAAACCTCCCCCTTTTTTGGAGTTGGTAGAAAAATATACTCCGACAATTTTTATCTGAAATGATATGATAGAAAACGTTTTTTTTTTAATCTAGGTACTATAGGTCCATTTACCTATTAATGATAGTATTTATACTCAAAATTTGAAGCTAATCTATAATGTCTTTCATGACATGACATATCATATCATGTAAAAATATTTCTATCTATCTATCTATCATGTCATAGAAATACATGCCTAAATAATAAAATATTATTACATCATTTGAAATACCTATCTTCGTGAGTGTATCAACCCTAGTTAGGAAGCTTACCTGTTTCTCTTTGAGATATTCTTCTTCCAATTTTCTTGATCTTTTTGCCGTTTCCTAGAGAAACGGTTATTTGTAGTGGTGGGCTGATCATCCATAGTCAGAATTTCAGTTGATTTATTCACTTTTAATCCCTAAAACTTCAATAAAGTAATAAAAAACACAAACACGCATAGTATGAAAAACTCGTTAATCGCCATCTTGTAAAGAGGCGAAATGCATTGCTGTGATTGGTCGAGTGCACAATAGCGCCGTTTCTGACTCTAAGCTGTCGGAATATTGCCACCTTTGTAACTAAGCTAGCATTTTGTATTTAATTTACTTAAAATATTGCCACATTTGATTCTGATGTGTTAAATAAACTTATGAATTTCAACTTTTTAAATTTTTCTGCATCATTAGGTCACAACTGCCAAAAAGTGAGATTGCCGCCTTTGATTCTATATGACTCAAATGTGAATATATTTTTTATTAAAAAGAATAAGAGACAAAGTACAATTAATACAAACAACACAAAAAAAATGCCCGGTTTTATTATTCACCCACGCTTGCTTTATATTTTTCACTAGAGTGCACTTTCTTCAGAATTGTTTTGTCGTGCTTAATTTTGTCATAAAATTCACTGCTTGACATGTTCAAGTTGAATTTGCACGTAAGCAAGGCTTCCACAACGCATTCTTCCATTCTCCCCCGATCGTCAGACCACATTTTTTTATCTGTAAAAAAATTCCTTCCACTGGCGCTGAAGTACCGGGTAGACACATAGCAAACTCCACATTTTTTTTTTAATTTGACACCTCAATATGCTGCTTGTGTAAATGGGTGAATACCTGGACCCATTTCTGGGAGTAATTAGCTTCATTAGAATTTTGGAAGAAGCTTTTTGCCAATAACACCTCATCAAACAGCTCATCAATCATTATTTGGGTTTTCGATTGAGGTTTTTGCATTTTATTTATATTTTCTGCTGTTTTTTCGATTTCACTCCAGTTGAGCTCATTTTTCAAGCATCCACTCAAAATCTTCAGCCCCGTCGAAGCTCTTTTCCCACAATGTTAAATACGATATGCAGCGCTCATAAAAAGCGTGAACGTCACTCATGAAGTTTTCGACATTTATGGACTTTTTCAATTTATTTAAGAGTTGTTTAGCTGCTTGTGAAAGAAATTTGTTTTCCATCCTGTTTTTGAAGATTGGTTTTTAACTTTGCCAACTCCATACCTACATCTGTCGCCGTTGAGTTAACTCCATGCCTACATCTGTCGCCGTCTTCTCCATAGACTCAATGGTCTTGTTGAATACATTTAACTGTTCGAGCACAAACCAAAAATAAAGTGCTCCAATTTCTGTTGTGAAGAACTGTCGCAATGCGAGCGGGCAGTTTACTTGAGCAAGAAAATAAGATTTCAAGCCTTCGTATAGCTGCAAATCCTTTCCACAGCTGGTAATAAAGACAGAAATCTTGTATTTCCATGTTTCACTAATTTTTTGTACTCGATGTCAGCTGTCTCACAAAACTCTTTTAAGTTTGTGACGCGTACAGTATATATACACAAATATTTGTATATTTTAACAACGATAGCCTCTATTTCGACAGGCAGACCATCAACTGCATGTTGAATTGTATTGTGAATGATGTATGCGCTGCAACCAATGCCTTTTATGTTAACGCCGAGACCTTCCTTGAGCCTGGAATAGACGTTGTTGGTGCCCCGCCTGTTTACCCCTCCGAAATTCGTATTACAGTTATCACCACAGAAAGCAGCCACCTTGTTTTCTATTTCGTGTCTTTTGATTATCGACATTATGTGATTTGCCAAGATTTCAGACGTTTCTCCGACGACAGATCGAAAATCGAGTAACTTTACAGATAAACCTCTCACAGGTACTTTGTACCTCAATTGCCAATCAAGTGCCAATTTAACATCATGTCTGTTTGAAGTATCTGTTGAAATGCTCAAAAAATTGCATTCTTTTAGCTCATCGTGTGGTTCATCTCTTGCCATCGGTGCGATCACTCCCGTGATGATCGCTTCGCACTTGGTACGCGCAGACCCGAATTTGGGCTCAAATAGCTTCGATATTAATTTTGAGAAGCAATCAGATGTTTTAAAACTTATATCGTGCATTGCTGGATGGAATGCAAAAGTAGCCTCTTTAGCAGCAATGGAAAGTTCATTTTCTGCGGGTTCGACATTTTTGAATAACGATGTTATGGTAGATGAGCTTGCAATTACACGTACGCTGGCCTTGTGTTTCGAGCACTTTAGAGGATCCTTGATGTCCGCTCTTCCACCGTGTGCTATTGAAAACTCTGATAAAAACTGTTGACGTTGACATTTCACTCTGTCGTTATGACCGCAGAGCTTTTTAAGAAACGGATTTTCAAGTTCTTTTGTGATGTACAATTTCGTTTTGGCATGCTGGGCCAGTACGATAAATATCTGTTTCGACGAAAAACACAGGCGGGCGACGAGGACGTAAAAAAAAAACTGAACGCAACACGGTTTAATAGTGGACACGTGCAGTAGACACGCTTGCATGTGCACAACTGACTGAGGTAATAAACTTTCACGCTGACGCACGCAGTGGGTATCACTCGTTCTCGCTCGCTTTTGTTTCGTCTTTGGCACGGGTGGCACGGGCGGCGCGGCGGGGCGCGGGGGAACGATTGGTTGGGATGTCGGTGCTGTTCAAGTTTGACCGGGACGCCGCGACTGGGATCTCAAACCGGGACTATCCCGATCAAACCGTGACGTATGGTAAGCCTAGATATAACCAATATTGTGGAACGATGGCTTAGCAACTGCCATGATAGTCACATCTTCAATAGCAACGTAATCAAAGGACGGCTAGAAGATGGTGAGTTTGCAGGTTTTTGGTTGTTAGGAGATAAGGTTATGCTATGAAACCATACCTTTGCGTAACTACACCTTTGCGTAACCACACCTTTGCGTAACCCCGATACTGACGCAGAACGACTATATATGAAAGCCATATCAGAACTAGAAATGTTGCAGAACGATGTTTTGGTTTCTGGAAGAAAAAGTTTCTAGAATTAGCTTGGAAGTTGAGGATAAACACGAGAAGCGCTCAAAGCACTATTGTTGCTGTGGCCGTCCTCCAATATTTGCAAAAAATTTAGAGACTCGCTGCCATTAGTACCTAATACCTTTAATGATTCTTCGAATTCATCTTCATCTGATGAAGACGCATCGTATTTAAAAAACTATTTTGGTATGAATATGGAAATGGAATTCATCCAAGATTGCAAGCTTCTTTTCCCTCAAAGCATTTTTAATTATATTTGTGTTTGTACCTCCTTGTTTCTTTTTAACTAAACCTGCAGGTAAAATAGTAATTGCTAAGTTAAAGATTTTTCATGATGTTAGATTAACACTTTATCGATAAAGAATATTAATAATGAAGTAAATATTACGTCGTAATGTGGGCTATTCAAAAGATAACTTGTCTTCTTTTTTATTTTCCGGTAGATGCACAAAACTGTCATGAACTAACTACACAAAAATAAATGGATAAACTTCCGTTTAGCCCATACCTCCGATTGATCTGAATTTTGGTACTCATGTTATTACTACCATTGGCTACGCTGAGTTCCCAGTCAGTAGGACTCCTCTGTCCTGGAAACCAGCTGTAGGGGTAGCAACATACGTCAGATCCTGTGTCTATCAAAAATCACTATGGTCACTAGTTTTGTCTGTGACAAATAAATGGTGGCCGCAAAAACCTACAGAACAACAACCAACTCCCGGCCTAATTGTTTGTTGCCCTTGGAGTTTTCCGAACTCCAATTGTAAGGTGCGATGCATTTGTTAACATTGCTACCAATTTTTTTATGGTACCAGCATTGTTTTGGTACGTTACCCGCTGGAGTTTTATTACGGAATAAGTTTGGTCGATTGCGACTGAGGGAACGTGTCCTGCCATTCTGCTGTGCTGGGGTGAGAGCAGCTACCTCTTTTCTTAGGTTCTGTAAGCCCTCTACTAAAGAATTCAAAAAGAAATTTGACGAACTATTCTCAACGCTTAAAACTTTGGGGGGACCTGATAGTAGCTCCATGATCTTATCAACTACCTCTGACACTTTGTCTACGCTAAGGTAAGCTTGGGCCGCAAAAATGGCCTGAACATGTGTTGGAAGCCTGCGAAGCCAAAGCTGCTTCAACACATAATCATCCCTCAGCGTTGTGCCAGCCAGGGAGCGAATATGCCCCAAAAAGGTTGATAGCTTGCGATCCCCTAGCTCCTCATCACTAAGACGGCGACGAACACGTTGTTCCTCTGAAGTGAACAGGCGACCGATTAATTCCCTTTTCAACGTCTCATACTTATTTTCTGCTGGAGGGTTCATAATAATATCCTCTATTTCATTGATTACCCGCTTATCAATTGTGGCAATAATGTGGCTGTATTTCGTAATGTCAGCGGTTATGCCAGCCAAGTGAAACTGCGCATCGGCATGGGCAAACCACATTGCAGGCCGTTCAACCCAAAAGGGTGGCAGTTATGCAGAAACCTTACAAACGGCTTTATCTATATCCTGTTCTTGAAACCTTTTTTCAAGCTCAACATTCTTAAGCAACAGGGTCTTAATTTTGTCTTTATATTGTTCTTCAGCCCTGACTATATAAAGAAAAAAAAGACAAAAAATAATACCCAAACCAAATTACTATGTTGTGTTGTTATAGAAAAAAAAAACATTCACAACAAAAAACAAATATAAACACTGACAAAATTTACATAAAAATAAAAATGACAATAAGGACAAAACAACGTTACAAAAATGGGACACAAAAACAACCAATAGGAACCAAAGGTAAAAATGGTTAATAAAAGATTAACATACACAAGACTTGGACAAACACAACAAAATATAAAGTTATGTAAAAATTAGAAATACCAGTGAGTAAAATGAATCAAATAAAATAAAAGTCCAAAAGGGTACACGACGGAAACTAAAATTAAAGTTTATTTTATACTTGAATATACTGGAATGTCAATGTTGTCAGATTGTCAATAGTCTTGTGCTTAATCAGACTTCTTAGGGTTCGCACCATAGATATATTATACTAATAGATTGGCAATCCGAAAGAGTCAGAGCATAGTATACGTGTGTGTTAGAGCGAGATAGACAGGCGAGACCATTCACGTATCAGCCTGTATCAGCCTGACGTTTGTTATCGTAAAAATAAATCTCGCTTATTTTTAAAGATTTCTAATCAAAAACAGTTAAAACAGTGCCTAGTAAAAGTGTTTAGCCACGGTTACGTGTGCTGTACCTGAATGTAACACATCCAAGAAAGAAAACCCACAAAAATACTCATTTCACATGTAACTACTACATTAATTGTTTAGCTGTTTAAATGCAATATTTTACACTTATCACGAAAGTGTTATATACCAAAAGATAGGAAAAATCTTCGAATTTTATCACATAAACACTAGAAATGCACAGAAATACAAATAAAAAAATTAACAAATACGTGAATAGTTGCTATTTCTTATCAAATTTTTGGTGTTGCTTATTGATAATATCGATAAAAAAATATCGATATTTCTAATTCTAAAGTATATAGTTTAAATAGGCTGCGTGCAACTTATATAAAATCTTATCCGACCTCACCTTTTAATTTTGTGGGTTTAATATTTTTTGGGTGATTTTATCTATGTAAATTTTGATAACGTCTTTTTAAACTTATTTTTAATTAAGGTATATCATAGGCCAATCTATACTAACATTATAATACATACATAAAAAAGTAAAGTTTGTAATATTGTTTGTTTATTTGTAAGGGCTAATTTTCGGAAATACTGAACCGATCATGAAAATTATTTCACAGTCAGAAAGTTACACTATTCAGGAGTGCTATTGACTATATTTTATTATGATTGAACAAAAAGTTCAATAACCTTATGAGTAAGGTAAGGTAAGGAGTATGAGTTCATAGTTTTTTTTAACCCCCTTACACCTGTCAAAAGATATGAAAACTCCATAAACTGCATCAATTTATTATACAGGTAGCAAGCAACTACTACAATTTGTTTCATAGCTACATATTTGCGCGCATTGATGTTTTTCTTTATTTTATTTATAGGCGGTCTTCACTAGTATAATTTCTTGTCTTTAGCGATTGTATCCTCTTTAAGTTACTAACTGAACAAAGTAATAAACAAATTTGTTATTGATATCTTTATTTCATCGATATCGATACATTATTAGCAGTAACACTAGCGATGCACACTTTGGCATTTCACATACACATAAATAATCAGTTTTTAGTCTCGCTTGACGTTTCATATTGCCAATCTACCCTACGTCAGTAGGATAATATATCTATGGTTCGCACTGTATTAGTACAGTCGGCTAAGAGTACTAGTACACTATATTAGTACTATTAGTACCCAATTTTTTTATAATATTATGCGATTAGTCTCTTCTAGTACACACACTATAGAACACCTCTTATGAAGCGAAGTAGCGCTTTTCATGGAATTGGACATACATTTGATTTTCCTTCATACTTTTACAGGCTTAGGACTGTCATTCTATTTTGTGATAAAATGGCGTATTTAAAAATTAAATGTATGTACATTGATTAAATATTTACATATTGTTTTTTTTATAATTGTATATTTACATATATTTTTTATGTCTTTTTATTGCTTTTTTTGCTTTTTTTATAATTGTTTTTTTTTTAGGAGTTTTTATTTTCATATATATTTTTTAACTTTTTATATACATTTTTAGTTTTGCTTTTTACTACTATTATATGTACATATAATACTATTATTTACAATGAATACTAACTATCCTATTATTTACAATAAATATTACTATTTTTTTATAAATAAGCTATTTACATGTTTGCGTGTAAAAATAAAACTTGCGAGACTTTTGAGTGCTTTAGTAATTTTCGCCTATTATTTATTACTAAGCCCGCTCCTGAAAAAACTCTTTCACAAGAGACTGATGTTGCCTGGATGCACAGTCTCTTTAGCACCAACTGGTACAAGTGTGGATATATATTTTTTCTTGACTGCCACCACTTCAGAGGATCTTCTTGTCTATTCAAATACTCCTCATCAAGGTATCTGTCGAGTTCCCGAATACCTGCAGCAATTGGATTTGACAGCCGTGTAGGCTGAGCTAATTCGGCATCAAAATCATCCCAGATACAGGTTTGGCTTGCTTTTGTTTCTTTCTGGGGCGGTCGCTCGGGTTGTTCAGGTTGTTCCAAATTATGATTTGGTAATTGTATACTACCTATTCTGCGGCGTAATCCTTCTATGGCTCTCTCATAGGACTAAGGTTTTGAATCCCCTTTTTTTAAATCTTGGATCTAAAATACAAGAATCCGAGTAAAGGATATTAGTTTCTAAGTCATGGAGTCTAGTCAGCAACTGAGCTTGTAATTTCTCCAGCAGCGTGTGTACTTTTACATTTTTTGGGTATTGATTTCCTTGGCGACATGTTTATACATTAAATTAGTGAACACTAATACTTTAGAAAGAGTCACATGTTTTTCTGAGCTTATTTCTGTTGTGATTTCATAGAAAGGCTTTAATATTGGCAATAAATTTTCAATAACTTCCCAGTCTGCGTTCGTCAAATTTAGATCGTTTCGGATTAGAGCCAATGTGCTTATAACGGCTTCTTTTATAGTAAAAATTCTGTCCAACATCTCATAACAGGAATTCCATCTCGTTGGACATTCCTGTTTGAGCTTCAATATCGGTAAATTCATCTGTTTACTTTCCAACCTTGACTGGGCAGCGTAACTTCGCTTAAAATGTTCAACTATTGTTTTTATTTTTGGAGATCCTTCATTGCTTCTTTACCAGCAACATCAGCATTCTTATAGGCCACACAGTCATCGCATTGATCCTTTTTAGGCACGAAGAAACCAATATTGTATTCTGATTTAAATATTTTGCGGTAAGTATGAATTTTAACATGAGGTACGTTTCTTGATATGCAATCTTTTTTGTAGTCATTAAACAAATCGGTCAAGGTTTTTCCACCATCGATGTATTGTTTTGTCGTTTGTTTCCGGAGGTAATGACTTTCAATTCTTGGTATAGATTCGATATGTTCTTTAACAATATCTATCATCTGTGTAGGGATCCCGGTGCTGCTGTGCTTTCCCCTTTTCTCAATGATCTCCGTAGTTCCTTGTTGATTTTTACCATCTAAAACAGTTCTTATAGGTCGATCATTTATACCAAGGGTATTCTTAAAAAAAGTTTTACAAACCCTTTGTTTTTTGTCATCTACATGAAAGTAGAATGCATTTTTAAGTTTTCTGTTGCTGTCCACTTTTTTATATTGGTACTTTGGGACAATATTGGTCATATGCATAGCAATATAATCTCGCTGTCGCATCAGCGACCCCATCTTCCAATAATTATCAAAAAGACCTTGGCGAATCTCCTCTGAAATAAGCTCACGACACTTAATTCGACATTTTTCGTTACACGGCGGTCCTATTTTTCTTTCAGGCACGAATTTTAATGAAGCTGAGACGTACGATTGACCCTTATTTCGTAAAATCTTGGCTAACTTTTTTTTGTTTTGAACACGTGCTCTCTTTTGGGCACGGACAGCAGGAACAGGCTCATTAAAGCTAGTCTCATTATTTTCAATGTCTGATACAATATTATTTGCGTTTGATGGAGTATTGTGTAAATGTGTGTCGGTTACAGCATTGCTTGCAGTAACTTCAAGTTCCATAACTGGAATCAAATAATTGCCTTGTTTTTTGAGTGCTTTACTGGTAACAGTGGAATTTGTTGATGAAGAGTCTGACGATGAGGAACTTGACGTCGACGAAGAGGATGATGATGAATGGATGAATCACAGGACCTTACTGAACACTTGCGACGACGTCGTTTTCTTGAAGGTAAGTATGTACGATCATCATCAGAAGCTGGTGAGAAATCGCCGTTTGATCCATTACTTAGGTTTGATGTGGATGAGTCTCTTCTATTAACCGCGATATTCAGTGGTTCATTGCATATTATGTTGTCACCTGAATACTCGGGCAAAGTAGATACTGATGGTGCACAGTTTTGTTCAAGGCTCTTTTGTTCTTCAATAAATGTACATTGTTCATCAATATAATTTGCTTCCATGGGTTCATTTTCTATATTGTAATTAGAGAAATTTTCCATATTTGTAAATAATTGTCTTTTGACATTTCTTAGCCGTTCTACACTGTCATTAGTTACACGTCGTCTTAACTGCAAAGTACTCAATGGATTGTATGAAGTCTTATACTCCAATTGTTCAATGTGCGGAATATCTTGAGATCTTTGTTCATTGGTACTTGCATTGTGATTTTCAAGACAGCTTCCAACTATGTCTCGTAGCTTTTTAATTCGCTCAGAAGGTAGTGGCATCGTTTACTGAAAAAAGTTATTTTATTTGAAAATTATCAATAATTATTACTACCTATGTTCGTAAAAATTAAACAAATAATTGAACCATAAATTAAGAGAAAAATATTTTAAATCAAATTGCCCAGAATAAACCAAAGTACCTACTAACCAATATACCTACTCGTATCTGGCTCAACGACACAAACGAAATTGGTTAATTTTTTTACCAAGATCACAATAATGTAATTGTTATTAGTGCCTTTATAGCAAATTATGTCATAATTAGATGCATTTCCATTTTAAATGTATGGGTACCAAATGCCACTAAGCAAAAATATACATAATTCAGTAAAGCGAGAACTAAAATTCTCGAAAGCATAATGTCACTATGCGTATAGTGTCGATATTACGCACATAAATTCTATACTGACTACGAGGTATAACGTCAGTAAGCTTATTATGTCAATATACATTAAAAAATGAAGCTACTTTGCAAAAGTCATAACGACATTTTCATTATAGTGTAATTATGTTAACTGTTTAAAAAAATCAGGCTATTGTTATTTAATTAAAGACACTAAACAAAAAATGTCGTTATGACATCATTATAGATCTAAAACTTACCGATTTTTTAACTGCTTCAACGTCTCAATGCGTAAAGTGTCACTATTCCTTGCACTGAATAATCATTCACTGTTGACAACTCGTTGCGTAATGGTGAATGTGTCATTCTGCAGTCACAACTCATGCGTTTCGCGCGAAACAACGTAACGTCATTATGCCATCTAGCAGATTCTACGTGAACTATTAAAACCAGTGTTTTTGGAAAAAATAGGGAATAGTTCATAGTATAGATGGCGTTACTTAGCTCAAAATTGATAATTTTTGTTTAATGACGTTAAGGAAATTAATGTGCGAATTGTAGTATTGAGTAGTAAATTTAAACCGAGTTTCTTATACCATTTCACAGACTTTCTTAGTGGCGTCGAGTAGGAGGCCAACTGATCAGATAGATCTACAGCACCTTTGGCTTTATTGTAACTTAAAGCCATTTTAGGCTTCAGTACTTTTTTATCACGCTTTTGAGTAGACTGGAAATGGTCCGTGTGTTTTGTGGATAACATTAATACGTCGCGTTTGTCTTTCCATTTTAAAATAGTTATACCATCGATGCTCTCAGCTACTGTGTAGTCGCCCCGCTTTAGCTTTGCGTTGACGACGTCCTTTGGTAAGCCTTTACGGTTTCTTCTTATCGTTTCTACCAGATGCATTTCTTTTTGTATCAGTTGTCTTGCCAATGTAAGGCTGGTGTACCAGTTATCTGTAAATAATGTATGGCCTTTGTCGAAAAGGCCTTCACACAAAGATAGTACTATGTTGGTCGGAGTTGTATTTTCGAGATCATTTTTACCCGCGTATACCTTGATTTTATACGTGTACCCGGGAATCGTACACAGTTTAAATTCTTTAATTCCATATTTATGTCTCTTTTGTTAATTATATTGTCTGAAAATGATTCGACCACGAAAAGGTACCATACTTTCGTCTATACATAATTCTTCTGCTGATGAAAAATTTTCCTGAAATTTTCTATTCATAAAATCATAAAGTGTTCGAACGCGGTGCAGTCTATGTGATCTATTATCGTCATCATTTTCTGAAAAGCGCAGCATTTGTAATAGTAATTCGAAGCGATTTCTCGACATGACAGTACGGGGAAAAGGATGTCCAATGATATTATCTTTGGACCAATAATCAGATAATCTGGGAAGCCGTACTAAGCCCATAAACAAAATCAATCCAAAAAAATTTTCATTTCATGAAGGTTAGTGGGTACCCATTTACGAATTCGTGCACATTTAGTAGCATTAGGTGTTTTTGTTATAACATTTAAAGCAAACTTATTTGTATTGTTAACTACAGGTTCCAATAAATCGTTAGTTACAAAAAGCGATAAGCAATCCGAAGGCGTCATATTGATCATGCAACGTATAATACCCGGCACGAGTCGTGAGCACAGGTGGGCAGTAGTGGGGGTAAGCTCGCGCATGTACACTTTTGGCCAAATTTATTCAGTACCGTTTTTTACCAAAATGACTGATAGGTATATTTATACAAACTAATTAAAATATTAGTGGTACTTGAAATTTTACTTTGATAGAGTAAAATGTTGTAGGCCTTCGTGAATAAAATATAATAATCTCAACTCAATAAAACAATATAATCTGAGTATAACTGTTTTTCTTTATTTTTCAAATTTAAATCGCCTCAATCTGAAGGAATAGGTAATATGCCTTCCATAAAACTAGACGCTGCGTTGGTGCTGGTAGAGGCCACTGGCTCATTAATCTCCTCAACATCGTCACTGTCCTCATCCTCCGAATTGGTCTCGGAGTCATCGTCACCAACGTGAATTATAAATTCTTCTGTCATTGCATCCACTATGTGATCGCTTTTTATATATTCCTTCTCATTTTCCTTTACTTTTTGACATAATTTTGTCCATTCATTAGCTCCCATTAAATTTACTTTTTCCTTAACAAGACCCGTTACGTGGCTAACGTTCCAGGTCACATTCTTACTGCCGACATAGCCTTTTATTGCAGCCCATGCCATCTTAATGGGATTGAGGTCTGGGTGGTATGGAGGTAATCGTATCACATCGTGGCCGTGTTCAGCCATAATCTTATCAATATTAAATTTCTTGTATTAATCTTTATTAATTTTTATTAAATGATGTAGTTGGGGCTTCAGCATTCTTTCTTCGTGTTGAATCCCTTTTTCCCTTAACCATCCCAGCATCTCAGACTTCCTGGCATTTGAACTTGGTGCAGGGTCATACTGTTTGTTGTGGTAGGATGCATTATCTACTACTAAAACAGATTTAGGAGGAATGTTTGGGATTAACTGCGTGCGAAGCCATTTTTCATAATTGTCATAGTTCATGTTGTCGTGGTAGTCCCCCGACTTAGTACCTGCTTTAAATGTGAGCAGGGCATTTGTCACAAAACCTGTCTCAGTTCCTGCGTGGACAATCACGATTCGTTGCCCTTTTGATATAGGCTTTTTTAGGCCTTTTGTTGTGTCATCTGACCATGCCTGAGACGATGAATGGGACGAATCTACGTATGATTCATCCGTATAAATAATTGTTCTTCCCTCTTCTCGGAATTTTTGCATTTTTTGCAAATATGTTATTCGCTGGAACAAGATAAGTTTCTAGATAAGTATTTTGTTAATCCAAATGAAGTGAATAATATTTACTTTTACGATTTAGTTTATCTTAGCAAGATCTAAGATTTACGATTATTAAAGCTTTAAAAGCAACACCACGTGACTTAAAAATTTAAGATGAATATTATCTAAAAATATGAAATATGAACATTATATATACCTGGAAGCGAATATGGGATTGTTCGATCAAAATTTTCCGGTTATTCTCGGTTTTTCTCCACTTGAAACCCAACATTTTTATTATACGGCGAAGACTGCGCTCAGACCCTTGAAAATTTATATCTGCCCGCAACTTTTGTCGTAGTTTTTCAATGGTGGGCATTTCTTTATTGGTGAGGTGGTAGTTTTGAATACACCTTTTAATAACCCCCTGGTCAAAACTATCCACATCTGTGACAGGGTGTTCTCTTGGTCTTTTCTTTCCTGGTGTTCTGAATACGACCAGAAATTCTGAACTATTGGCTTCTTTAACGATCCGCCGTACAGTTGCTACTGAGGTGTTGGTCGCCTCCGCTGTTTGTTTATAAATTTCCAGCATTCTTTTGTCAATCCCTAACTCGGCGTTGTTCTTTATGAAGCAATAAACAGAATAGACCATTTGCCTTGCCTGTCTATTTAAAACGGTATTTTTTACCCTCGGCATTTTTTAAAACCAAAAATTTTTATAAAACCAAAAATTTAAAAACAATAATTTTATAAAACGAGAATTTTATAAACTTAAAACAAATACTCTAAAACCAAAAATTTAAAAAACACAACACTTTTATACACCGAGATAATAAAAATAAACTACATTAAAACAAAAACACTTAACAAATACGAAATAACAAAAATAAAATACTATTTTAAAATTCAAAACGTAAGTCGCTAAAATTGCACGAAAGTGTACAGTAGCCGAATGACACGCGAGCCTCCAATAGACGATGTGCATTGACTGAGGAACCAATCGCGTGCAGCTCGGCACCCCGCCCCGCCCCCATGGCTTCTTCATTCCGCTAAAGAGACCGAAACATTAACTACTGCGCAGCTGTCAGTTGTGCTCACGACTCATGCCGGTCACTATATATGATATGGCGGGCCAGGAAATTCGGTAAATGGAATAATATGTCGTTGGTCACCTCTTGGCTGGGTCCACGTAGAACATTGTTTAGTGCTGGAACTCGATGCAGCTGCTTCAGTATTATCGGAATCGCTGTCCTCACTGCCCGAAACTATAACACGACGTCGCTTTCGTCGAGGTGGTTGAATAATATCTGAACAATCACTATCCGAACTTGTTACATTAAAACTGCTATTTAATATAGATAATTCAATATTTTCTAACTGAGTTAAATGGTCGTCGGTTATTTCAAACTCATTCTCGAAACTATCCATTTTAATGCAAACGTGTATTATGCCTAGTTTACACGGGCTTCGTAGCTAAGTGCTTAGTACTTGTCACTATACTAAGCCTCAATATGACAAGTGAAAAGTAACCGTTTACACGTTGGAGCCAGTAAAAGTTATTAGTGACCAGACATTCGAAATGGAGCGACGCCGCCGCCTGATTTTGCGCAGTGTGTTTAAGCAATATTCAAACATTATTATTTCAAGCATGATCGAAGAGCTTGAAAGACAAATATTAAAAAGAAAACGTTTGTGGACAAGACAGTGGTTACTGCGCAGAGATGAACGGGGCCATTCTGCTCTTCTATTAAAAGAACTAGCAACCGAAGATCCAGGAGAATATAGAGTAACTATGAGAATGTCAACGGTACAATTTGATATTTTATTAGAAAAAGTTGCACCAGCAATTCAACGACAAGACACAAATATGAGAAGTGCCATACCAGCTAAAATAAAATTGGAGGTTACTTTGTCATTTTTGGCAACAGGAAGCAGCTACCGCATGTTATCACACGTGTTCAGAGGTTCTAAACCAGAGATTTCAAAATTCATCCCCGAAGTCTTGGATGAAATTTACAATCAACTTTCGGATTACATGAAGGTAAAAAAAAACGATATGTTTGTTTATTGTAATTATTAGTGTAATCATTTCAAATAACATAAGTACCCGGAAAATTATTGTGTGTGCTCTTCACAGTCAAGTGTCATTGCTATGGCCTGTGATAGGATATTTTCATCAGAAATCAAAGCAGGTGTGGATGGATTACGTAACGATCCCGCAGATGAGATGCTTTCCAATGTTTCATTGGAAGCAGATACATTATTGTACATGTAGTTCTCGATCGCTAGTTCACTCAAAATATTTTGTATTCTCATTTGTGCAATCATACTTCTCTCGAATGATAATTCTCTTAACTGCACTGCTACGTTCCTTGCAAACACATCGAATCTATCTTCTTTTTCAGGTACATCCCTATTGACAGTTTCTTGTAATTTTTTTAGTTCTCCAATCGCACGAAATATTCCTTTCCGCTGTGAAACATTTATACTGGAGGTACTTTGACGTTGTTCCCCCCTTGGTTCCGAAATAGATTCACCCTCTGAAGTGGAAGCCATAGAGATTATTTGCTCGCTACTTGTAGGATTATGTTGCTCGCTACTTGTAGGATCATGTTGCTCGCTACTTGTAGGATTACGTTGCTCGCTGCATGTAGATCCGTTAACCTGAAGAATAAAATTGCATTTCAGGTTCCTGCTACAGAAGATGAATGGAAGAAAATAGAAAGAGGTTTCAGTACACGTTGGAACTTTCCAAGGGCTCATGGTGCTATAGATGGCAAGCATATATAGTACTGGAAAAAATTAAGGGATCAAAAGAAAATTCCAAATTTTTCGGTAGTTTTCAACAGGCCGTAACTTTGAGAGAAATGGTCGTACAGGAAATAAAAAAAAGGAAATTGTAGCTCCAAGTGTCTAGTTTTTGGATTAGAACTTCAAAATTTTGTAGCCTCCGCGGTTTCTGAGTAATCGTAGAAAAACCAGCAACAAAAAAATTTTCAAAATTTTTTTAGTTTTTTTTTCGGTCTACGGGCGTGGAAAAAATTTTTTTAGCTTAACCACCATAAGGATCGGATACTTTGTTCATATAGCTTTAATTTCTTTTTTTAAACACCCTGATACGTCCACTCCTCGCTGAGATATCGGTCTTCAAATGGAAAAGGATCTTTTTGTCTTTGATTATCGATATCTCAGCAACCAATGATCGTACAGAAAGTTAAAGATGGGTTTCAAGAACTTGAATAAATTCCCCTTAACGACTGTCTATTGTTTTTTCGAAAAAAATTTTTTTTCTTTCTGTCACATGAATTTGAAAATGCAACAAAAAAAGGGCTTTTGGTGTTTTTTTGGAAAATCAAGCGCTGGATCGTAAATATTGAGGAAACCACTAATGTTAAGTGTGCCTTTTACAGTTCAATATGTCCACAAAAACCCTACAAAGAATCAAATTAATCCAGCCAGCCGTTTTTTTGTTTCACTTGATCGAATTTTTGAAAAAATTAAAGGATCATGTTTTTTGCTCCGAAAAGCTCATAATTTTTAAAAATGAGAAAAAAAATTGTTTTTCCGAGCTTTTTCCACATTTTTGTTCCAGAAAGTGCTTAAATTTTCAAAAAGAAAAGAAAAAAAACTCCGAAAAAACAATGGACAGTCGTTAAGGGGAATTTATTCAAGTTTTTGAAACCCATCTTTAACTTTCTGTACGATCATTGGTTGCTGAGATATCGATAATCAAAGACAAAAAGATCCTTTTCCATTTGAAGACCGATATCTCAGCGAGGAGTGGACGTATCAGGGTGTTTAAAAAAAGAAATTAAAGCTATATGAACAAAGTATCCGATCCTTATGGTGGTTAAGCTAAAAAAAAATTTTCCACGCCCGTAGACCAAAAAAAAAACTAAAAACATTTTGAAAATTTTTTTGTTGCTGGTTTTTCTACGATTACTCAGAAACCGCGGAGGCTACAAAAATTTGAAGTTCTAATCCAAAAACTAGACACTTGGAGCTACAATTTCCTTTTTTTTTATTTCCTGTACGACCATTTCTCTCAAAGTTACGGCCTGTTGAAAACTACCGAAAAATTTGGAATTTTTTTTTTGATCCCTTAATTTTTTCCAGTAGTGTATGTATTCAAGCACCTCCTGACTGTGGCAGTGATTATTTTAATTATAAAGGAAGCAACAGCATCGTGCTAATGGCCGTCGTAGATGATGATTACTGTTTTATATATACTAATATTGGCGCAAACGGCCGGTGCTCAGATGGTGGGGTTTTTCAGAACAGTTCGATTTTTTTGTGATCTCGAAAACAATATGTTGCCAAACAATGGATTTTTTGTTGGAGATGACGCATTTCCCCTGAAATCATATTTATTGAAACCTTACAAGCATAGTCCTTTGACCTACGAGCAGAAAATTTTTAATTATAGATTGTCAAGGGCCCGAAGAATCGTCGAGAATGCTTTTGGCATCTTAGCCAGTCGCTTTAGAATTTTTAGAACAACTATATCTACTAATCTCACTGTTACTGATCGCATTGTTCGTACAACATGCACTATACATAACTGGCTCAGAAAAACTTCAACGACGTACCTAACCACGAGATGTGTTGACTATGAAAATTTGGATTCTGGGGAAATTATTCCAGGATTATGGAGGGACGCCAACTTTCATTTGCAAAATATTCAGCCAGTGGGTAGTAATCACTCGTCAAGAATGGCCCGACAATTGAGAGAAAGATATACGAATTACTTCGTAAACGAAGGTGCCGTATCATGGCAATCTAGAATGATCCATTCGTTTTAAAGTAAACATAATACCTACCTACTTCGAAATAAATTAATACCTTCCCTATGAAAAATATTGTTTTATTACTTACATTTTCTATAGTTGTGCGCCTTTCGTCTATATCTTTCAACAAACTATCCATTTCTTTGTACCAATGCAGATTTGGCACATAGACAGTATCAGTCCCGCTACCTGATCGCATTGAATTTTGAATTTTTTTCTTTTCCTGGTAATAGGTTGACCGAAGTGTTCTCATTTTCTTTTTCGCCTCAGGCACTCCAAAACCAGCAATATTCATCTCTTCAACGATTTTCTGATAAGCAGCATCTTTTGCGAGTTTATTTTTATATAAAACCGATTTGTGGTTCCATAAACATTCATAGGATTTAAATTCCTGAATGAACTTCATTGTTTCCGAATTCCACCTTTCCGCAGCCATGATCACAATAAAATACGTAAGTAAACACGTGTTTTCACTTCCCGGTACAACTTGTCACTAACTTGTCGAGCTGTTTACACACGGTCAGCAAGCGACAAGTGCTTAGTAAATCGTGGTGGGGGTATCGACTTGTCGCTTAGTAAATAGGATCGTTTTCTATTCACTTGTACTATTCACAAATAAGTACTAATACTAAGCACTAATCAGCGTGTTTACACATGAGGACTTAGTATTAGTGACAAGTACTAAGCGCTTAGCTACGAAGCCCGTGTAAACTAGGCATTAAGCGTGTTGAAGCAATGACTGTTGGCGCGCAAATGTCGGGCGGGAACCGCGGGAAGCGCCGGCGACGCTCGCGGCAGTGTTGCCAACTTGGATTTTGAAAAAGGCGTAGGCCAGATTAGAAAATTACGTAGAAATAGTAAAATTTCCATATGAGAAATACGTAGATCTACGTACTTTTTTTTTTGATTGAAATTAAGACAGTAGGGTAGGTAAAAGTGAATAAAACGACAATTCATAAGACCCTAAAAGTTGCAGACAGACAGCAGATAGATAAAACTGGTTAGAGAGATATCTACGTGAACAAAAATAATAATAAATAAATAAATATTCCAGTAGCCGGTTAGTTTTTACAATATCTACATTCTACATGTGAAACCACCACTTACAGATAATTTAAAAAAGTTCGCTACTTTCAGGGTCATCGATTTATTTAAATTATTCAATTTTTATTATCATTTTCAGACAAATTAAATTTATACATATATTTATTAAAATGTTTAATGTGTTCCTGCGAAGGCTCGCGGTTTATTTTTAAGCCACTTTTCGTGAAAAGTAAGCCTGTTAGCGTTTCTGTGGAAAGTCTGTTTCTTATGCTAGTTTTCATCAAATTGATCGCAGAAAACAGACGCTCGACATTTGCACTGCTATGTGGCAATACTAATAAATTTTGCGCAAATTGGGCCAGTAAAGGAAACATTTGAGACGAGTCGCCTTTTCTTATTTTTGAAATATGACGCCAAAACTCATCTGCTTTGATTAGCTGATCCTCTTGAAATGGAAGATTAGTATTTCTTAGCGTTCTCCATTCCCGGTCTAATTCTGTCAAATTTGTTGGACATAATCCTGAAAATAAATTATTAATTGAAAACTAAATAAGACACAGACTCAACTTTTAAATAAAATATTTGAAGTTAATGATTATTACCTGGAAACATTTGCCCTAAATGAGCTATAGACGGTACAGAACGTCTTAAATTTGAGTCCAGCAATGTGTCAGGGTTTAAAAACCTTAAATTTTTCAACCTTTGTCTGTGCTCATCTTCAAAAGGGAAGCGATTTTTTATTTGAATAAGACTTTCAATGTAAAACTCAAGACATTTTTGTCTTAACTGTCTTATTTGATCTGGATGCATATTGTTTTTGTTCATTGAAATTAAAGCAGTAACATTGCCTCCTAAGTAGATGTCTTCCAGGGGTAAATGGTTTTCAATTTTTTCAAAATCAATATTCAATATTTTTGTTTCCAATGCTGCAACTTTGTCATGGACATGAATGCTTGTTTTTTCCTGTTCAGTTAATTCCAAATATTCTGGTTTTAAAAAACATTCCATTATGGTCTTGTAGGTTATAAAAATTTTTTCATATAGCAAGTAGAGTTTTGGGCTTTCAGATTGCATTTCTTTGTTCAAATCATTGAAGTATGGCAACACAAAATTTAAAAATTCTAAATATATTTCTGTGGTTGGTTCCATACATTTATCAAGGATTGACTGAGCTGCAAGCAATCTGTCAGTTAACACAGCACTTTGAAAATATAATTTCAATGCTGGTAGTTGTTCTAGAAGCCTTTTTACAACTTGTAACAAGGACAGCCACCTTGTTTGGGCAGGGTGTAATAGTTTGAATGGTTTAACATTTACAAAACATTGAAACTCTTTGTAGTCTCCAATGCGTTTTGGACTATTCTGTATATAGTTGTAAACATCACGAGCAAAGTCCTCCACACCTCGTGGTAACTTTTTGCAAGCATATGAGGCACAAAGGTGAAAAGAGTGACATATGCATTTCATTAGAAACAGATTCGGAATATCTTTTGCAAACAATGTAGACAAAGAATGATGTTGTCCAAACATGGAATTAGTTCCGTCAGCTGCAAATCCAATCATATTTTCTTTGAATGGAATATTCTTTTCTTCAAAATATTTTGTACATGCATTATGTAAGACTGTAGCTGTACCGTCAACAACTGGTATTAGACATAGAAAACTATCTTCAACATGAAAATCAACTGCAGTCCTTACAATAAGTGCCAAATGTTTAGTTGATGATCTGTCTGTGCTCTCATCAACTATCAGTGAAAACTTATTTTTTTGTAACATTTCAATTAATTTGTTTTCAGCTACTTTACCAGTAACATTTGTAACAATAGCATGTGCCTTTGTTCTTCCAAAAGTTAATTCTGATGCAAGCTTTGAATCTTGGGCAATTGATTGTACAAGATCCTTTAGACTGTCTGCTAAACTAAATGGTAGATTGTGCTCTGCTAGGAAACATGCCATCTTTATTTCTCCAGACTTAATTTTATCTGTGAATGACTTTGATGCAGACTCAGGCAACATTGAAATAATAGTAGGTTGAAGTATTGCACGCATTAACAGGACTGCGCTTATTTTTATCATGCAGGCTGGCTCTAGCTGTAGAAAAAAATATCCTGAATACTGAAACTGAAACCATAATCCTTCACATCTGACAATTAAATAAACTTACATTCACTAATGACAATAATAAAGTAAAGGAATATTAACATTATTCTGAACTTAGAACCTAGTTCTTTCTTACACTTTATTGGAAAAGTAAGTAAATAATTTAAAACATAAAAAAACACACCAGTAGACCACACCAACCTTTAACATTATTCTTATGTTTAAAAGATTCTGCATGCTTCTCCAAAACTCTTTTACCTCCACCACATCTCAAGTCACACTTACATGAATTACAATAAAAATAGTAATCTCCTTTGTTGCTTTTTTTAATCCAACCTGAATACTTTTGGTCCTTTTCCCACAAGTGTGAATATTTTTGTTCATAATGCAGCTTTCTTTTTTTAGTGGGAGTAACATTGCGCTCTTCCTCACTGTCACTGCTTCTTTCCATAACAGAATTCAATTAAATTGAGCAGGAAGCTGAAAAATATTGAAATTAAACTAAACAACACCTTCGATATCTTAGTTCGAAATATTTTTAGGTTAAGATTTTTTTTTTTTTTTTTTTTTTTTTTTTTTTTTTTTTTTTTTTTTTTTTTTCAAATCAAAAATCCTTTATTTAAACAAGTATGTAGATTACAAGTTTTCGGGACTCTCCTGGTAAGTTTATATAAACCTGTGGTAGGAGACTCCGCTCTTATCTGTGGTCGCCTTTGCTTAAATAAGGTCTATGCACTTTGTTTACCATATGTACATTGTACATATATATACACACACACGCACACACATATATATATGTATATATTATATATATACGTATATAAATACATACAATTATGAATATATACATACGAGCATAATTATACATAAATACCATTCTCAAGTCATTCATTTAATAGGTCTTCTGTTTGTTGGTAGGTTAGGGATTTTAGTAGTTGGGTTAAACTTTTTTTGCATTCAGAGTATGTCATTTCGGAAATTTTAAGTTTTCTATTTATTTTATTATAAATTTTAATAGATTGAGCTTTAAATTGCTTTGAGGCTATTACTGTTTTAGTTTTTATGTGCGGTAATACTGTAAATTGACTACGTTTTTTTAAAACATTTGGACCAAATGAAATATTTTTATGAGTTTTAAGTATGCATTGTAAAATGTATAATTGCCTGACAGTTAACACATTTGCATCTTTATATAATTTTTCAGAGCTATAAATTCTTTTTTTATGTAACATTACTTTAAGTATAAATCTCTGTGCACGTTCAATGCTTATAAATTTGGTTTTATATGTCCCCCCCCATATTGGAATGCAATATAGTAATACTGATTGTATTAAAGAAATGTATATATACGTTATTAGTGATTTATCAGCAATATTTTTAAGATATTTAAAAATCCAAACTAATTTTCTAGCTCTATTTGAAACAACGTCGATTTGGGGATACCATGAGAGATTTTTATCCAGAACAATACCTAAATATTTAGTACTATTAACTCTTTCTATTGTGCTGCAGTCACAGCTTTTGTAGTCAATGTTGTTACAAAAATGAGGTGTTATTGTTAGGTTAGCATCAGGCTGGGAAGAGTCTTTAATGGAAAATGCTATAAAATTAGTTTTAGAAGTATTTAATGAGAGAGTATTATACTTTAACCATTTAATTACATTGTGTAGACCAGTTTCTGCTGATTTATAGACCTCATTCCAATTCTCACCATTGAAAAGAATAGCAGTATCATCAGCGTATGAAAATACTTTGCCATTTTTTATTTCTAATGTAGTCAAATCATTTATATAGATTAGAAACAGGCTAGGCCCGAGGACACTACCCTGATAGATACCCTGAAGATTTACTTTTACCGTTTTATTTACAGCAAGACGCCAAGTTTTACACAGTCTTAATTCAGTTAAATTGAGCAGGAAGCTGAAAAATATTGAAATTAAACTAAAAAACACCTTCGATATCTTAGTTCGAAATATTTTTAGGTTAAGATTCACTTTTACCGTTTTATTTACGGCAGACACCGCAGACAAGACGCCAAGACGTTTCGTTTTACACAGTCACATGAGTCTCAGTTCTTTTGAATTGACTGATGACTGACACTGTTTTTAAAATGAATGGCGTAATAATAAGTTGAGTGGCGAGGCGAGGCGAGTATGCGCTAGTATAAAACGGAACGTTTATTAACTTTTTTTTACGAAAGTAACAAAAATAATGCCCATTCAGTCTAACAACGGGATATGTTATTTTGCAATTGAATAATTTTGATAGAAAATACGTAGATTCTGGGACTAAAGTTCGTAGGTTTGCGTGGAAGGCTTAAAATACGTAGATCTACGTAAAAAGACGTAGAGTTGGCAACACTGGCTCGCGGCTCGCGCGGAGAGTGAGTGACAGCGTGACCCGCGCGGCTTGGCGCGCTAGAATTACGATGAGTGTTCCGCGTAGGCCATGGCGGTCACTGGTGTCCGCCATGGTCATTGTTTTTTATGTCAATACACTGTATTTTTTTACTGGAATCTCAACCAATATAATATTTTTGTCCTTATTTATCAAAAAAACGAATAAAACACAAACATCAATTTGTGCCATTTTATTATTTTTAAAGCGGCCTGGAGGGCTAATTCGTTGTCGGACAACTGGTGTTCGCCATGGCGTTCAACGTGTTAAGTACCATTACACTCAGAGATGTTTAATCATCAATAAATTGTTGATTGTAGAAATTACAAACTAAAACCTGTGCAAGTTATACTTTATTAAAGTTTTAGGCAGGCTTACATACCATACAGCTTAGATAGATAGATAGATAGAGCTTGGGTGATTATTTTTGGTAGAGATTTTATTGGTTGTTTTAATTATGAAGCGGGCGAGAACCAGTGAAGTTTGGACACATTTTACTGTAGAGTCGGACGAAAAGAGAATAGCAGTTTGTAAAATATGTGAACAGAAGTGCTCTTTTAAAACAACAATATCAAATTTAAATCAACATTTAAAAAACAAGCATGTCGCGGTGTTAGTATCATCATCAAGCACGCAATTGCGACAAATATCAAAATCTGACACCGGCTCCGCTGAAACACAGGGAAGAAATTTACAAAATGTTCAACCTTTGGCCGTGTCTTCAGTTGCAGGAATATCCAACCCAGGTCAGGACAGCACATTAACATTAACGTCTTCAAGACAACTGGTGCAAAGTACAATAAATTTAGCAGTTAAAAAAATGACTGCGTCTCAACGAGAGAAAATTGACGAACAATTGATGCTTCTTTTTATTAAAGATTTTCAACCGTTTTCCGTTGTTGAGGATAGGGGATTTAAGAGCTATTCAAATGCTTTGAATCCTGCCTATCAATTACCGACTAGGCAACATATTTCTAATACGCTTTTGCCGGCACTATACGAAAAATGTGTAAATAGAGTTCGTACATGTGAAATTAAAAACATCACTTCATTACCCGGATCTCATACAGCCCTAAATATCGCGGAGGAAATATCCCGGACAATCGATGATCTCGGCATTGAAATAAAACAGATTCTTATAATAACAACCGACAATGCACCTAATATGCAAAATGCTGTCAAACAGCATTTGGGCTTAAAACATTTTGGCTGTTTTGCCCACACAATAAATCTGGTGGTGGAGAAAGCTTTGGAGGTTGACACTATAAAATCAACAATAGAAAAAGTTAAAGCTGTTGTTGCGTATTACAAAAGAAGCAACATAGCTATGGAAAAGCTACTAAAGTATCAAATTCAAATAGGCCTCGCGCAACCCAAGAGGCTTCTTCAAGCAGTTCCTACGCGGTGGAACTCCGTGTTCTATATGTTAGAACGTTTCTTGGACTTGCAAGATGCACTGCGAAGTACAGCGGGCTTGTTGGATAGATGCTTACCTATGTTATCTGTAGAAGAATGGCAAATTTGCAGGGATCTCTGTACTATTCTAAAGCCTTTACAAGAAGTCACTCAACAGATGAGTGGTGAGGAATATGTAACCGGGAGCCTCATAATTGTATTTACAAGAGTACTTTTAACTGTCTACGAAAATAAAATTCCTGCTACTATCCACCCCGATGTATCCACATCCGTTGAGGTCATTGTAGGACAATTAAAACGAAGATTGGGGCAAATAGAATACAGTGGTACTTTTTCAATTTGCTCATTGTTGGATCCCAGATATAAAATGCACTGCTTCAATGATAAGTCTGCTGCTGAGAAAGCCAAAAAAAACCTTATAGAACTCGTCACTGCCGAAATCAACAAGAAATCTCAAAGTACCATCAGGTCAGCGTCACCTCAACCATCCACAAGTACAAGCACGTCCAGCGTATCTATTAACGACAGCTTATCAATATGGGATAATATTAGCGAAATGTTTATGGATGTCGAGCCAACTCAATATTCTCCGCAAGCATCTGCAATAACAGAAGTGCAACGATATCTTGCAGATATGTTGTTACCGATTAAGGACGACCACGGAAAATTATTCGATCCTTCTGATTGGTGGAGGAACCACCAATTTGTATACCCAAACTTGGCACAATTATATCGCAATAAATGCTGCGGCATGAGTAGTTCAGTATCTTGCGAGCGCATATTTTCGACTTCAGGAAATATTCTTACAGATCGTCGAACTAGACTGAAATCGGAAAAGGTCAAACAATTGATGTTTTTAAATGTAAATATGTAAACTAATGTTTTAAATTGTATATATAATTTTATTTTGTTTGCAATACTTCAAACGTGCGTATATAGGTAGATATTTTGTACCTAGCTCACGTTGCAGTGTCTTTAAAAAGAGTATGTAAAAAAAACTAAAAAAAAAAGTGGTGAAAAAAATGATGAAAAATGTATATAATCTAATGTAAGCGTACAGAAAAAAACATTGTACATAGTAATAATCATTGTACATAGGTGATTAACTTTTTAAATGCGCCAACATAACCAACGTTGACAGTCCTAAGCCTGTTGAAGTATGAAGGAAAATTTAATCACCTTCTCCTGTTTACTTCTATAATAGACATTTTACGTGATGAATATCGTGCATATTCTCGAGAATCTTGTATTTAATCAAGAGAATCAGGTATCAATATAACATTGTGTAGCTAATAGTGATCGGTTCACTAATATGTGACTAATATCCCATAATAGGTATGTTATCCTAATGTACGATACGCAGGTATCAATATTACATTGAGTAGCTAATAGTGATCGGTTCACTAATATGTGACTAATATCCCATAATAGTTATGGTATCCTAATATACGATAGCTAATATATTCAATAATAGGATTACCTAAAAATTACCCTAATATAACATCTCTGGTATTTTTATAGCCCTATTTCACCTCTCGCTGTGATTATGTGATAGGTGAGCTTGTTGTTGCCCGAGTGAGAAAAAGAAACTAGTACAGTAGTACAGTGTCCGAATAGTCCGAAAAGTCCGATTAACGTTCGGCGTCGGGTAATGTTACCTTTAGTACAGTACCGAGTAATATAACCTATTAGTACTTAGTACATGTACTACACAAGACTAGTCGTCAAACTCACTGTCAAAATTGTCATAAATGTTAATTTAGCAAACTTAGCAATATGTCCGTATGGCGCGAAGAGAAAACAAGATGGCGTTTGTGGCGAAATATTATTATTACCGTCTACCAATTATAACACCAGAGGGCGCACCATATGCTCTGAATGGTATGAACGACGCTATATAGGGAAATACCAAACCAGGGACAAGTTCAAATGCGAGTCACACGAAAAATAATGTCAGACGCGACGACGAAACTTAAAAACAACACTTATGTTATGTCGATGCAGGCACGCCTTTTTCAAATTCAGATCCCGGCGGCTAAATGGTAGCCAGCCAGGAGCAGTGGTCGCAAGGAAGGCGTATGCGAATGCAAGTCTTCAACACAGGCCGGTGCAGGAAAATTTTTGAAGCGCTCGACGCCCGTTAATGGCCGGCGAACTATCTTTTTCCAAGGCCGTCGACTAGTAGCCCAAAATACGAAGTTATTATTTCGCAAACTTACGTTACAACGTTCAATCACGTCGGGGTCACCAATTTGGGTAATATAAATTGCAGGCGTGTTAATATTCGGCTTAAGCAAATAAAAGTCGCTTTTGAATCTCAACGTTTACTCGACTTGTGATTCGTGTGAAGTGAAAAAACATGGAGGTCTCTGTGTTGCCATAGACAGTGGCAATCAAATGGAAACTAACCATAGACAGACAATACAAATGAATCTTATAATTAAATATAAATGAAAGTCATCTTGAAGGTCTTGAAGGCGTGTAATCTTATAGTCACATAAAAGGTTACGTAAGTAACGATATAATAACTATACGTAAGTAAGTTCACACTAGTGATTAGAAGTATTATAACTACACAAGTATCTCCGTTATTCGACTGTTCTTGCTGAAGTCTCCGACCAGAATGTCGCTCCCTGTTAATTCGAGCGCCGCCAAGGTGTCGTCCCCACTTCACCTACCCGCATCTGTTTTTAAACAGTAGTATCCAATGAGTCACTTATTACTTTAATGTAACGTTATAAAATGTGATATCGTTACATTTCCAACTACGTTAAGTTACGTTACGTTACAGTTACGTTACATGTAATTACATTTCCTAGGTGAAATTTCTGAAAAATGTTTTTTTAATTGTTTTCCGCGTTGATTGCAACAAACGTGAACGTTAGAGAAAAATGTTTCAAACAAAAGTTGTAGACGATGAAAAGATAAACATTTTTTGTTGCGTATGTTTCCGCATAAATCCAGTTGTTTGGGAGAAAAATCGAAAAAAAACGTTAGAAATTTGTATAGTTTTGTGTATATTTTGCCAAAACTCCATTAGTTTCGATATGAATATCTACTCACGCACTTACCACGGGAAGATTGTTGGAAAGGGTACGACTTCTCTAAGCAGTCGTTTGAAACATTTTTCTCTAACGTTCATGTTTGCTGCAATAAACGCGAAAAACCATTAAAAAAAACATTTTTCAGCAATTGGACCTTTAGAATATAATTTGCCGGTATTTTTAATTGATGGTCTTATGTGTACCAAAATTCAGATCGATCGGAGGTATGGGCTAAACGGAAGTACACCTAAATAAATAAATATAGACTACATGGAAGTAATACTTACAGGAACTCTGACATCACCATGATATACTGCTTCATTTCCGTCTATAGAGTCTGACATAACTAACCTCAACCAGTCAGTAGCCTCTTCTGTTTCAGGAGGAACAGATGGAGGCTGCCTCCCCCCGTACGTCGCATTTCTTGACGCTCTTGACTTGCTTCCTACAGGCAAAGTTGCGTTTACAAGTATAAAATACGGCAACACATTAATGAAATAGTTGCGTGTACACACCTTTTTAGCAAATCTTTTGGTCTAAGATCCGAAGCTAAATCGAACTGGACCGAGCTGATAATAGAATGAAACTCATTTTATAATGAGATTAGTACATTGGGTAATACATTAAAAATAGGTTTGCTAAAAAAATCCTGGACAGGATAATTTTAATTATTTTTTGAAAAATTAAAATTTAATTGAAAATTAAATTTTGCAACATCAAGATAATAAGAAAATTCTATTCTGAGTGAATGTTAAAAACATACAGAATGTGCAGGCTTTGGGTTGCCTATTATTTACGTGGACGAAGTACTGGGTTGTCAGGTATAAACAGGCATTTCGCTGGCAACTACTTGCACTCATGATGATAATAGATAAAATTTTATATCAGTAGAAGCGCTGTTTTATTGTGAACACGTTGATATAGGGTTGTCTGCAAAATGAAAATTAATTTTTCAAAAAATAATTAAAATTATCCTGTCCAGGATTTTTTTAGCAAACCCATTTTTAATGTATTACCCAATGTACTAATTTCGTTATAAAATGAGTTTCATTCTATTATCAGCTCGGTCCAGTTCGATTTAGCTTCGGATCTTCTACTATTTTTAAATTTTTACATTAATATTTTAACTGTTTGATACTTCTTGGTATTTCACCAATGGCATTAAATTATTTTTCAGTGCTCTGGCAAGCCTGGTCTTTTAACTTATTACTGATGCCATTAGTCTTCTTGCATACCAAGATGTTTTTATGTTTGTCCACAAGTCCCTGATGTCTATGTACTTCGTCTCTGCTGAAATCGCTGATGCACTTTCTCTGTTGAGAAACATGTACGAAGCCGAAGAAAACGTTGCACCATCTGAAGGTGTGACAACACTCTCTTCATTTGCATCATCATCTTCATAAAGAATGGTGATCTCGCTTGCAAATTTTAAATTTAGGTTTAGTGCGACAATCTCTGGCCGAATGATTGTTACCCATACAGACAAAACACACATTATTATCCAGAACAAATTTACGTCTACTTTCTACAGATTCCTTCTGATACCTTTTACAATACATTAACTTATGACCTTCCATACAAAAAGGGACATGTTACATTCAAATTCAAATTCCATTTATTCAAAATTGATTCATATAAAATACTTTTTGAAAGTCAACAAACTACCACCGCTTCGGAAGGTATTTCGCTATGGAGAAGAAGCGGCGCAAGAAACTCCATACGTGTACATACATATTTGCATCTTTTAAAGGGTAAATAATATACAATTTTACATAGTGGTACATATAATTAATTATTGATGTTGGAGCTGGAGTTGTCATACCATGCGGATGTATCATTTAAGTACTGATTTACATTATAATAAGCTTTAGTTACATAAAGTTAATTTTATAGTAGATTTAAACCTTTTCTCGGATAGATCGATAATGTCTTTTGGTATTTTATTGTAGAAACGAATACAGTTTCCCATAAAATAATTACACACCTTGCTTAATCCAAATTGAGGTATGGCCAATTTATCTTTATTTCTAGTATTATACCTATTAATTTTTTTTTTCCAAAGAAGAATATTTTTTGCGAGCATATAAGATATTTTCATAAATATATTGACTAGGCACTGTCAAAATATTTATAGATTTAAACAGTTCTCGTAAGGACTCACGGGGGCAAAGACTATAAATGGCTCTAATTGCACGTTCTATCTAATTGCATAAAAATGACATCTATGCTAGCAGCATTACCCCACAGCAGAATACCGTAAGACATAATGCTATGAAAATAACTAAAGTAAACAAGCCTAGCGGTTGGTATATCGGTAAGATTTCTCGACTATGCCGATGTTTGCTATCTTGATCTCACTGAGGAGCAACTTAATAAACTTGAGCGCCTTCAAAACTTATGCATTCGTTTCATATTTGGCATTCGCAAATATGACCACATATCCGAGTATCGTGTAAAACTCAAGTGGCTCCCAATCCGACTTCGCCGGAATATGCATATTCTTTCTGCATTATACTGCGTGCTGTTTAGCCCCATCACTCCTTCATATTTAAAAGACCGTTTCCAGTATCTTTACCTTACTCATGACCACTGTCTTCGCTCCTCTATTAATCTCTCTCTCCGAACTCCCACTCATACTACGTCCTTCTACAAAAACTCCTTTTCCTCTGTTGCTGTTTGCCTGTGGAATAAATTACCTTTGTCCATACGCCGCGCTAAATCGCTTGAAGAATTTAAAAATCAACTGAGGAAACATTATTTATAAATCTCGTTTATTTTTCCTTCCTTGCTCTCGTCATTTCCACATTTTAGTTTCGTTCCTTTTCTTTTTTCAATTATTATTATATATTTTATTTGGTTTATTATTATTGCTATTTTATCCGATGTGCTTTTGTCTTTTTTGTTTTCTTGTCCTTCATTTATTATCGGATTCCTACATCTTATGTTAGTATTGTTTACTGTAATTCTATTTCTTGTAGTCTGCTCCACCTCTAACTTCGCACACCCTATACTACTTTCCTTATTTGTCCTTTTCTCTTTCCCATGCATAGGTTGTCTGGAAGAGATCGCTGCTTAGCGATAAGGCCGCCTATTGCATACTGTTTTTACCTTAATTAATACTGTTAAATTCTACTGTAAGTGTGCAATAAAGAGTATTCTATTCTATTCTATTCTAAGATGTCTAATCTTCTTTACCGCATAGGCTGCAGAACTAAGTCTACTACATAACTTAGCTATCTGATGGCTCCATTGTACTTTAAAATCTAAATTTATCGCTAAGAAAACTGTTTCATTTACAAATTCTAAGTGATCATTGTTAAGGGTAACATTCATCGTCAGCTTTTTAACATTAGGCAGAGCAAATCTGACACATTTAGTCTTTTTATTATTTAATACAAGATTGTTTGCGCTTAACCAGTTGTAGATAATGTCAAGTGCTTTATTGACAGCGTTGACGTCGTTTGTCTTTTAATTTTAAATATTAAGGAAGTATCGTCAGCAAACAACACAACCTTTGATAAGTCCTGCATTACATACGGTAGATCATTAATGTACACCAATAACAAGAATGGCCCCAAAATAGAGCCTTGTGGGACGCCTACTTTAACACCAGAACCTAACGATTTGTGTCCTTTAACCTGAACTCATTGTACTCTATTATCTAAATAAGACCTAAGCAGTTTTAGAGACGTACCGCGTATACCATAATATTCCAACTTTAACAAGAGTTTTATGTTCTACACAATCAAATGCCTTAGAAAGATCACAGAATACACCTATAGTATCGTGCGCATCTTCCCAAGCGTCAAAAATGTTTCGCATTAATTCAACACCCGCATCAACGGTTGATCGACCTTTGGTGAAACCGAACTGTTTATTATGGAATAAATTAAAGTGTACTAATAATTGATTAAGTATTAGTTTTTCGAATATTTGACTAAAAACAGACAAAACAGAAATTGATCTATAATTACTAGGATCTTTGTTGTCACCAGACTTAAATAGAGGAATGACCTTCCTTTGTTTCATCACATCAGGAAAGCAACCGTGATCTACGCATAAATTAAAAATTTTGGCTAAGTAATGAGCTATAGTCTCAATAATAAAACTAAATTTTTTATGGACCTTCCCCATAAATCCTCAGTAGTTTTAATATTTATATCTTTATACACTTTAATTACTTCTTTGCTATTGACATGTCTAAATATAAAACTATCACTGCAACTTTTTACATTTTGCTTTAAGGATATTTACAGGAAGAGCAAGCGAAGACTTTAGGAATAGTGTAGTTTTCATAAGAATATTAGTAAAGAAGGATTCAAATTCTTGTGCCACATCCTTACGATGTGGCACAAGAATTTGAATCGTATAAGCGATTCGTGATTTCTTAACCAATGTTCAGTTATACACATTATATCATATTTATATTTCTCTAAAAACAATTCCAGTTCTGATTCTTTACAGGCAAGACCTTGTTGTATATTCTGGTGTAAGATTTTTAATATTCCACTTTTTATTTTATTTTTGCCAGAAATACCTTGTTCAGTACATTTAAGCCTTGTATTCATTAGGCAACATTTGTTTAAAAACACTGTTTATAAACAGTGTTTATCAATGTTTCATCATCTCTGTAAACAGTTTATAAACAAAAGGTGATGAAACATTGTTTCTGAAACATGTTGCTGTGCTCCCCACGTTGAATGGGGAGCAAGACGCAACATTTAGTTTATAAACAGCAGTTGACAGGTGTGGACGTGTGTTGCGCTTGTTTATAAACATGGAAATAGTGTGGTCCAACGACCAGATTGCGATGCTCATCGAGATTTATCAACATCGTACTCTGCTGTGGGATGTTTTAAATAAAGATTATAAAAATAAAATTAAAAAAAATGATGCTTGGGCCGATATTGCTGCAGAATTGCATATTCCCCAAAAGGAGGTAGAAACCAAGATTCATATTTTGCGGTCACAATTTACCCGAGAAAAAAAAAAACAAAAATCAGCAAACAAGACTGGCAGCGGTGCTGAAGAGGTTTTTAGAAGTAAATGGCAGTGGTATGAACCACTGCAATTTTTATTATGTGGTGCAACTACATCTGGAACATCCGATACTATGAGAACAGTGAGTAAAAATGTATAGTATTGTTGAATGTTATTTTACTTTTACATAAGGTATCTATCGTATATGTGTATTCATAATTATACGGTATAATAGAATAAAACTATTTCTTAAATCAATTTACATTTTATTATTCCCGCGCAAAATACACTCAAACGTCAAGAGCGTTTTTTTTTCTTTTTAATGCTTAACTCATACAAGCCTACCAGCCAGTGACTATATAAATAGGCACTTGTTATTTTAAAAATAACACATCATGAAAATAAACCAAAATAATTAATTAAAAGAATACTATAATTAAATAATTTTAATATATTTCTAACAGGTGGAACATCACGCACAACTATACAGCTACACAACAAACGGGCTAGTAAATGATACAAACGATACTCAATATTATAATCAAAACTTTATTTGGGAAAATATAGGTACATTTAACAATAACTTTTATGCATGGGAATTTTGCCACGGTACACTACCCTCTGGACTAATAAAATATTCAGCAAATTGATCTCTTACGACTGTAGCAGCTAGTGGTGACGATCTTGCAACAGGTTGTAAATCTAACATGTTGCTATGAGAACCAATATCTCTTCGCCAAGAACCTTCTATAATGTTATATTCTGAGTCTTCATAATCGAATGTGCCTAGTGGAGTATATACAGCTCGAGACTGTTTATTGCGCCTTAAAAAGTTATGCAAGTATACACATGTCATTGTTACAATTTCACAAGTAGCAGGTTTAAGAGGTATGGCTTTTCTGAAAACGCGAAAGACAGTACATAATATACCAAACACATTTTCTACTATCCTTCTTGATCTGGAAAGACGATAGTTGTAAATGCGCTTTAAAGTCCCACGATTGTGAAGACCAGGATAAGGCTTCATAATATTTTCAGATAAGGCAAATGCGCTATCCCCTACTATTACGTAAGGAAGATTCGGACCATTTGGTGAAATAGGTTGTGGCTTAGGAATGTTTAAATTATTTTGAATCATTGCATCGTAAAATGGTGTTTCTAGAAATACTCCGCTGTCAGAGGACCTGCCTTTAGCACCACAGTTTGCATATATAAAGTTGTAATCTGCGTCGACTATTGCCAGTAGTACAATGCTGAATTGTTCTTTATAGTTAAAAAAATCGCTGCCAGAGTTGAATGGTGCTTCAATAACAATATGTTTTCCGTCTATGGATCCAATACAATGAGGAAAATTCCATAATAATTCGAACTGGCGAGCCTTGTTTTTCCATTCTTGCTCAGTACTTGGAACCTGTAATAAATACAAATAATAATTCACAGGATGACTGTGCTGCAACCCAACCGTCAAGTATACCATCTGTGCCACCGCCACCGCCACCACCACCACCGCTGCCATTGACTCCGCCGCCGCCGCCGCTTTCAAATTCAAACAAGCGGAAGTGTGATGAAAGTCTCAACGAAGCGTATGAAATTATGAAAATTGCCAAAAAGAAGATGGAGGAACCAAAGGACGAATTTGAAATTTATGGCCAGTATGTGGCATCTGAACTAAAAAATGTGAAAAATCAAAGAGCATTAATACAAGTCAAGTATTACATTAATAATATACTGTTACAAGCAAGAATGGGCAATTTCGATGGTGGATATCATGGCTATGGCGTCGGATACCGCACTACATCATCAACGTCTACTTATGTCTATGCATCTCCCCCACCGCATACACCAGAAGCCCAAGTTCATACTGCGGCTGGTGATGAGTTGCACTTCAATAATATTGAAGAAATATTTTCTCAGTTGGAAGATGACACACAATAAACTGATCTAATTAGATAATTTTTTTAGTAAATTGTTGCGAGATTTTATTTTACTCACCTTTATGTAGTTTTTTAAAACATTTGTCAATTCCTTACAAACTTCTGGTATGATCTTGCTAATTAATTGTTTTGATACTTTAAAGGTATATGACAATGAGCCATACGAGTCACCTGTAGCAAGAAATCTTAAAGTTATAGCTAGTCTTCTTTGGGGCTCAATAGGATCCCGAAATTTCGTTTTCTGTCTTGTTATTGATGGTCCAATCAATTTCAATAATGTTTCAAAATCAGATTGCGACATTCTGGTGAAATTCTGAAAGGACCCATCAGACCCACAGAGGTCATGGAATACATAGCTTCTATTCAAGAGATAGTTTCGAATCCACCACCTTTTCTTCTTCTTTTTTCTATTAATACTTTTATGAATTATAACGTAAGCAGCAGAGAGCATCACTACCTCCTCGGGCGACATCCTAGCAACAACTGACAAGTGTAGACTGCCAAGTTGCAGAAACAGTGTTTGCGGTAAACTTGTTTATAAACATGCCTTAAAAGTTTATAAACAAATGTTGCCTAATGAATACAAGGCTTTACTTAATATAGTTTTGTGTGGTATTTCTGTTCAGTATATTTAATTTAAAAAATGATTGTTAGTAATACTACTAACATCAGTCTGTAAAGAGGACTGCGTTATAATTTAATTTAAAAAATGATTGTTAGTAATACTACTAACATCAGTCTGTAAAGAGGACTGCGTTATAGTGTCTATAACTGAATTTTGTATATTGAATACTACTAATGTAGCAAGTCGTTTTTGCAATTTTTTGACAGGTACATAGTATCCTGAGTCAAGACAAAATTGTATATAAATTTATTTATGTCAAAAAACATAATGTCATTATGACGACATGTAAAATTATAAATATGCATGTTATTTTTATAAATTCTATTATTATGCTCCTTTGTTAAGTTAGAGCAATATGGGAGGGCACATAAAAGAAATCTGCACTTGTAGTTACTACTTAATTTTAAAAATATATTTATATACCTATCAATATCCTTATAACTAACATTAATATGATTTCCTAACATAATAACTATGGTAGTATGCTCATCATAGCAGCCAGCAGCTATTTTGTCTATAATATAGTTAAAAGAAGCCTCCGGATAACACATGTTGATAACCGTTTGCCTCAAACAATTATGTAATAAAGCACCAAATCCTACACCTATTCTATCTGAGAAAATTATTGTTTTTTTGGAAACACTCGGTGTAATTTCAGGTTGTGTGGAGTGTTTAACCATAGTAGTTTTATATTGTGTGAGCTCGGTATTATCTGTATTGCAGTATTTGTTATGGAGGTCCTTCAAATTGCAACGTGTAATGTTTTGCTATTGTTTTTAGGTTGACTAACCCTTTTTTTTTTTGTTGACGAGGGGGAAACCTTCAAAAGGTACCCGACGCCGTGGGAGCGACGACGGGTTATGTGGGACTTTTACCGCACTAAAACCCCCCCGGTGATCGTCCTCAGCGCTGCGTAGAGGACTCCGGGATCTCCGATGGAACACAAACGGAGTCCTCCGAGAGCAATGCCCCGGTCGGGCTCTGCCCTGGGGGGAGAAGTTTACGTTCCTCCCGCACACCTGCTGTTTACGACGGTATGCGACCACACATACCGCCGTCCTTCCCGGGGCCGTTGGTCGGGCGGTTCGAGCTCCCACTCTTGCCACCCACGACCCCGGAAGCCCCCTTTTAGGACAGGCAGGAGATAGCTACGGTTACCCGGCGCCATTATAGAATGCAGATATTGCCATAATCAAGGCTGAAATCGCGAAACTGAATACTAAAAATTCGACCAGTTGCAGCGTGGAAGACCTGGAAATCGTAATGTACGACGAAGTCACTCGCAGACCAGACAACGTAGTTCTTCAAGCAAGCTTAACAAGAAAAATTGACTTTGCTTCTATCATTACAAGTACCATGATAAGGCACATAAATGCATTAAGCGCTGTGCCTGGAAGGGACCATCTACTTCTACACCAGGATCATCGAAAAAGTAACGGCAGGCACACAGGATCTCGGAGACATCTGTGAAATACGGCCTTGTTCTCGTCTTCGTGTTACGGAAAATAATAGTGGTTATAAATGTTTGTTATACATTATTATTAGTTGTTATACACTATTTGCAGTTGAGGCGTATTTTACGAATAATAATTCTATCAATGTGGCGAAACGTCGGTTTTGTTCTCGTTTTGATATCCGACGATTAGTGGATGGTCCATCAAACCAATTGATGTGGACGTGCATAAAGAAGTTTAGTGTAAAGGGATCAGTTGCAAATGAGTCTCGGCCTGGACCTTCCACGAGTGTTACTACCACGAAATTTTGTCAATCCCGCGTAAGTCTGTCCGAAAGATTGCAGCATCAACGGGTTTGAAAAAGACCTCTGTTCATAAAATTATTAAAAAACAATTAAAGTTCCATCCATATAAGCTCCAAATTATCCAGCTATTGAAAGAAGATGACTTCGTAAAAAGGCAAAATTATGCTAGTCGTTCTGGAACGATTTTCTACACCTACGAGGTTAAATAACATATTTTTTTAGTGACGAGGCACATTTTCATGTCGGAGGGTACGTTAATAAACAGAACATGCGTTACTGGAGTGCGAGCAATCCAAAAGAAATTCATGAAAGGCCTATTCACAGCGCGAAGACCACAGTTTGGTGCGCCATTTCTGGAAATGGCATAATCTGATGTTATTTTTATGGCAGAGGAGAAACTGTTAACGCACAACGATATTGCGCAATGCTCGACAATTTTTTTATACCGGAAATGCACCGTCATGCTAGTTACAATAACAGAACCCACTTTCAGCAGGACGGGGCTACGGCACACACCGCCAGGGACTCAATGACTAAAGTTAGTCAACTTTTTCCCGGAAACTTGATAAGTCGCTTTTGCGACATAGCCTGGCTCCCTAGATCACCTGATCTGACTCCTAGCTACTTTTTCTTGTGGGGATACCTTAAATCTCGTGTTTACAACAATTCGCCATCAACAATAAAGGCTCTGCAAGAAAATATCCGACGCGAGATTCGGCTATCAGTCCCGAACTCTGCAAGAGTTTTCGTCAACATGAAAGTAAGATTACATGAATGTTTGCGGTTAGAAGGACGCCATTTAAATGGCATGATTTTTAAAAACTAAAATCCCAATTATTATTTTGTAAGATGATTAATGAACAACTTTATTTTTCTTTATATATTTATTTCATTTTGTTTTTTTAAGTATCAAATCTGCCGGCGGACACCCTATATAACAGCCATGTAGCTAAAAATATATATTTTTTTTAAACTAAACCATTAGTTGTAATTTATGTGCTTAATATAAGAATAATTTTATTCTACACAGTTATTTCAATATTGCTTTTAATCTAAATTGACTTTAATCAAACCTAAAGTAATAAATATGTGATTTAATATTGTTTCATTGCATCTATTTTGATCTAAAATACATTGTCCAATCTTAACATGCTATTTTTATATATAATATAGTTGTAGTAGATGAGGATCAGCCAATTTTTATGGTATAAATGGTATAATAATGTCGTCGTGTATAGTGCTTCTTTTGTACAAAATGGATATGAGCTACTCTGCCGTCATAACAAAAAAAGACGTTTCTACGAAAATCTAATATTGGAGAAATTAAATGTTTTGCAATCCAAAAAGTAAATCAGTTGCTGTCCCTAACATTATAAAATATTTCATGTTATTTTGGTGTAAAAATGTGAGAATTGTTTTCAGCTTACTAACTTTGAAAATGGTTAAGATGAAATTAATATGATTAAATAAATAAATGCAATTTTCCTTTTCTCTGTAGAAAAAAAAATATTGAAAAATTAATCATACGAAATAGAAAAGACGCTTCTGGCTAGATACGCTTTTTCAACTTAGCAATTTTGAAAACGTTTTTTCTACCTAGTAATAATACGATAATTACCAAAAGAAAAAGCCTTTTCTACCATCATACCACCTTTTCAATTTAGTAATACCTGATTAAATGATGCGACAAAATCCGTCTAGTTTACAAATATGACTACTTTGCCTAAAATAAACTCATTAGATCATAATGTATTTAATTTGTTAAGATAAAATAAAACAGCAATGTACTCGTATGTAAGAAATAACATTTATTTATGAAAAAAGTTCTTAACAAAAATCCCAGTTTCTCTGGTAAAAACAAAAACATAATAATCCTCTAAGAAATATACATACTCATTCTTAAATAAGGAACGTTCCTTTCCTTTCCAAAAATCAGGAAGGAACTTTTACAAATGAATAGGAGCTTATCTAGTTCTATCAAAATAATTCGCTCATTGTAACATTTCTTTTAGAAATAATCAATCAAAATTTGTTCTTAAAACCATTAAAACTATAACTAAAACATGAATGAGATCAGAAAAAATAAATTAAAAAGATAATAATAATCAATAACTAACAATTAAGTAACACAATCATTACAATGAAATATTTTTAAGTTAACAACAACAAAGTACAGTTAGTAATAATGTAACGTTAAATATTATGAAGTAAAATAAAATATCTGTCTACTACAAATTCGAAAAAAACACTTAAATCTAAGAATTTGGTAGTCTAAATCACATTTAGTTTTAAATCAGTCTTCTTCATGACTTCGGGAGAGATCAACACTATCATTGTTAATGGGTAGATTATACCAAAATGGTTTTCTGTTGTCTGGCATCAAAGGAGTCAGTTTTTGTATGATCATCGTCTTACGTTCATATGTAATACCTCTGTATTTTGATTTCACTTTTGGTGGTGGTATCCCACTTTTAATATTTTTTAATCTTAAGAAATCTAGAGAATATTCGGATTCACTAGTGAAATCAGTCTTATATTGAATGATGTGGGTGCCTCTGTGAAATGTTACTTCACACATATCACTTAAGTAAGCTCGAGGTGTAGTGTTTTGTAGTTTGTACGACGAAGAACAGTCTTCGAATTGACAAAAATCATCCAAGTTCATTACTTTGACGTTAATGTTTGTCCTAGTGCTCGCAACTGTTTGATGAAAATCTTCGAAATCATAGAGATGTTTCTTCTTTTTCATAGCCAATTCCACCTGGTGGTGAAATTCGTCAGCGGACATAAAAGTATGGCCCACCTCTAAATATTTTAGTTTTATAGAATCAAAATTGACCTCTACTGAATTCACAAGATGAGTCAAATATGAATATAACGTCCAATTTTTGTTTTGTGACGCACAGTTATCTAACCAGATAACTATGTGTTTTAAATCTCTATTGACATGTAAAAAAGCTTTGAAACAGCTCGCTATATCACTCATTTTACGACCTGATACCGCTTCGTGCCATATAGCAGCAAAGGTTTGACAAACTGGGTTTCTCTTTTTGTCACCTATAGGGACAAAACTCTCATTAAAAATTATAATTCTTGGACAAAACATGACAATTTTAAATTGTTCAATACGTGGAAGCATGATAACTTTTTCTAAATCAGCCGAAAAATATGCAGTTTCTGGGTTCATATTAGATGTATTTTGTTTATTGACGTCTTTTTTATACTCTTGCCTAGCTGTTACATACTTCTGATGGTGATGCTCATAACTGCGACAATCTTCACATTTCCTGTGTCTTAGCTCTTTATGATATGCATTGTGAAGAAAATATTTTTCACATATCTCACACTCTTCGTGTCCAAGTTTTGTAAAAGATATATTTAACTTCTTTACAACTTTCCTGTAGTACTCATAAGAAACCTGTTGGTTAGTACCTGGGTTATCTGTAGGTTGCTTTTCACAAAAATCTTGATACATTTTTGATACGGTTAGGTCAGATGGTAAATATTTTTTATTTGGTGCATGAATTCGCCGGTAATGAGATACGGAAGGGTTAAATGAATTGATATGTTCTATAATTTTGGTTTCATCTATCTTATTGATATTAGGATTAGATCCACGTCCATCTAATGGTTCTCCATTGTATACGCCGCTTAAAGCATTTCTTACAGCTTTATCATTTCTCCGATTGAAACCCAACGTTTCTAAAAAAAAAATTTTGCAAACCTTTAATTTTGTCCCTTTATCTTTAGACAAAAAGTACGTGACGGTGGTGTTTCTATCTATTTTTCGATTTTCTTTAACAGTCTTCCTCTTAGGTTCTTCTTTAGATGTATTATTTCTTATAAAATATTGTTGATCCTTCCAAGATAGTTTTCTAAAAAACTTATTGAGATCTTTTCTTTCATCTTCTGTGAAACTTTCATGGCATTTCTTTTTACATAATTTTATATCACATCCTGGTTTTAATTTATATTTAGATTCCATGTCATTAAGCTTTTTAAGTTCCCGCCTCTCTGCTACTGATTGATCATACTTCTTACGTTTCCTAGGGTTTCCTTTTTTAGTTAAATCTTGTGGTGTGTTTTCGTCATTACAACATTCAGGCGATTCAGGCACAGTTATATTACGAGACTGTGAATTTGGGATAATATTTGATGAAAAATCTGAATCATTGGAATTAGCAGCGGAAATTAAATTTGGTGGTACATAATCTTTATCGAAAACTGAATCATCTGAATCGAAATCTAGTTCTCCGTCTAAGTTACACTGTAGGTTGTCATAAATTGGTATACTTTTGTTTGTTTCCGGTAAATGTTGAAATAGATTATCATTATTAATGTCATGTGACTCTTGGTTGGAACTCGTTGATGGCTCCAACAATGCCAGTATTTTTGAGGACCGACTGCAACTCATTCTAAAAAATAAAAAAATAAACTTTTTTTAATGAAAGCGACCTTGTTTGTTTATTTCTTTATATGTTGTTACAAAATAATTGCAAGATAAAACTAACTCGTAATAAAATTAATTGTAGTAGGCATTACTTTTCGGAACCTACAAGATTAAAAATATTTAGTTTTTGGCTCCGATTAGTTTTAGTGTCAAAATGCAGTGTGCACTAAAATGAATCAGAGCTAAAAACTAAATAAATATTTTAGGTTAAAGCAAATAAGGTGAAAAAGTTGTTTAAATACAGCTTTACGAAAACTTACCTTAGGATGCGAATAATAATTACACGTGTTGAATAGTCGCGACGTGCGCGAACGCAACGTGATGTCCTCTTCGATGTTTAGGCGCAACTGCCGATCGGACTCACAACTGCGACCCCCACTCCCCTCCGCACAAACATTGATACTAAGTAGAAAAAACACATCTGCCACTTGCGCCCTGCCTAATTTTCTTAATACTAAAATGAAAAAACGTATCTGTGCAGAACTGACTTTTTTACTTAGTATCGTGTAGAAACGTTTTTACATTTTAGGATCAAGTTAATATTTTGGAAGAAAGTAAGACGCTTCAACGTAAATGCGTTTTTTCAACGTAGTAAAAACCAGAAGCGGTTTTTTATTTTAGTAATACTTTCGATAATACTCAAATGCGTCCTATTTCATAATCATTAACAGGGTTCCAGTTTGGAATAGAAAAAATTCAAAAATACCAGCAGATGCGTCTTTTTTTACTGATTCCGAATATGTACATAACTCAATTTTGGCAAAAGTGTTAGATACGTCTTTTTTTCTTATGACGGCAGTACTATATACTTATTATTCTTATAATGGTTTCAAAACAAATCAATTATTTTTTTAGTACTGGGTGGACTACAAAGCGAAATTAACTCCTAAACGAGGATTGTAGGAGGACCTTCTATGAAGCCACCCTTAACTGCTATTGAAGTCAAGTTCCTTCAAATTGTTGGAGAGAATTTTGGACAAGGTCTTCCAGGCACTCGAGTCGAGCCATTTTCAGAAGTAAGAAAACTGTAAAACATTTTAATATTGAAATGTCTCAATTCCGCTGTAATATTAGCCTTATTTATAATGCCTATTTATATTTTTTTTGAAATTGTTCCTTATAATAAAATCACACATATTTCTGTCAACAGCCTTCAACAAGTTCAGTGACGTGCAGTCTGCAGGATTCCCCATTTTCTGAATCTATACTTATTAATATACCACGTCTCCAAGAAATATCTGCTATCTCCCTTCACCGCATTTACCTATGCAACCCCCCCTATCTCCTCTCCGGGTACTCGGTGCTCCGACCCCTGCTCCTGCAACCGTTTCCGCTGCAGCAACGCCTGCGCGTCCGCTGCGCTCTCCGCGGCGGCACCGCCGGCGCTAGCATCCAATATTGCAAGAGGCTGCCAGACGTGCCCTAATACAATCTTCTCAATTGAGAGCAGATGCTGCTCAAAGAGGCTGGCAAGCATTAGAGACGATTGGACAGGGCATGAATCAATTTGGCGCTTTATGTTTTGTCTCTCTTTTTTGCGAACATGTGAGGGCGACAAAAAGTTCATCGTCACTTGAGCACTAACTTATTGTTACGTTTACTCAGTGGTGCGCTTTCGACAACTCATTCTACTGAAGCAAACGGAACAGAATAATGGATTTACCAACTAATGTGCAAGAGATGAAAGCCTTATTTGCCTTAATTATGTTTATGGGATTGATAAGACTTCCTAAACTCTCTGACTACTGATCGAGGGACGAAAAACTTGCTCACCCTTTAGCATCAACAATTATGTCCCATGTAGTGTGCGTAAGAGTCTTAGTTATATAAGTCGTTAAGCTTAGTATTAGAACAGTAATAATAAAGACATCATTAAACTAACACGCCTCTCAAGACCACACGAGCCTGCACATTCTCTTAATGGCGACCCTGCCTGGCCTGCCTGCCTGGCACGTGTGGCGCTGCCACTTTGCACGCGCACCGGGAGGCTTTCAAAATGAAAAAAAAATAATAAGAAGATAAAAGAAATAAAAATGAAGATTGAAGATAACAGAAGTTCTCTATTAATGAAGGAGTGGAAAAAATAAAGAAAAAAATTAATAAAATTATTAAATACTTACTTTCTTATTAGCATTTTGTTTTATGGTGTTTGTGTTATTGCATGAGTGATTAATTAAATTACTTATTAACATTGGAGGAGGGTTATGGATTAACTTACCTATTAAGTGCTCAAACTAACTTTTGTGTGTTGCGTTGCTTTGCACTTTAGTACTGGGGTGACCTCAAATGTAAGGTGAAGAAGAAAGGGGCAGCAATTTGCCAGCATGGTGGTGGTACTGGGGGGGGGCCCGCCATGTGGCATTTTGACCCCATTAGAGGAGCGAATCCTATCTATAATCGGGGTGCAAAATGTCACAGGCATTGAGAGCGTGAGGATCCCTTTTGATGTGTGTTTTATTTTTTGTTATTTCCTCTTTATTATTTCTTCAGGTCTGATCGTGACATTTTCAATAAACTTGATTTTTTGCCATCTGTAATGACCAATATTGAACAGGGGCCAGTCTTGAGTGGAAATCCTATATTCACAACCACTGATGCGACGTTCCAGCCATCATCAAGACGCAACCAGCAGTCATCGTCCAATCTGGTATTGCCCCCAACAAACAGCGAAAATTCTGAACCTTTAACTAGTTACGACTGTCATTCAACTTCAAGTGTCATACCCCGACCAATAAATAGTGCAAGTTCTGTTTCTTCTCAGCCATCAACTAACAAATCCTGTGCAACAGAACAATTACTTAAACAATTATCACCTCTTCCTGATGCATCCAAGAAATGACTCACGACGCGTTCACGAAAAACTCAAAAGAGCGAGATTCTCACACCTTCTCTATTTATAAATGCTTTGGTGGAGAAAATGCAATTACAGCTAACAAATCTATTAGCGTCAGAGACTAAAAAGACGGGTGCAACAGCACTAAAAAAAATGAAAACGAAACAGAACATCCAAGAATTGTCAAGAGATCAGGGCACAGAGTGCATCATTTGCAGAGAATCATTCGATCTCCTGATTACCAAATTTTTACATTTTGTGTCGAATGAATATTTGGTAAGTGGGACAAGCCAACGAAAAATAAAAAATAGCCCCCGTAGTTGATCACGTGAACAAGCGCTTTGGTGAGCATTGGGTACACGCCTGGTCAATATCTCAGCTTACCCGAATCCTTGTTGTTGTGGAAGGGTCGTCTAAGCTGGAGGCAGTACAATCGTTCAAACGCAGCTCGGTTTGGTATTTGGTATCTTTCGAGCTGTGTAAAGGAGACACGGATTATATCCTCAAATACAGATTGTACCTAAGACATTTTAATTATTAATAAACTAGCCTCCAAATCGGCAGTACGCATTATTATTTTTATTTTTTATTTTTTTATTTAAATATAATCCTCGGTCAAAATCCCGATATTAAGTATACATATCGCACATTAATTTCCTTAACGTCATTAAACAAAAATTATCAATTTTGAGCTAAGTAACGCCATCTATACTATGAACTATTCCCTATTTTTTCCAAAAACACTGGTTTTAATAGTTCACGTAGAATCTGCTAGATGGCATAATGACGTTACGTTGTTTCGCGCGAAACGCATGAGTTGTGACTGCAGAATGACACATTCACCATTACGCAACGAGTTGTCAACAGTGAATGATTATTCAGTGCAAGGAATAGTGACACTTTACGCATTGAGACGTTGAAGCAGTTAAAAAATCGGTAAGTTTTAGATCTATATTCTATAATGATGTCATAACGACATTTTTTGTTTAGTGTCTTTAATTAAATAACAATAGCCTGATTTTTTTTAAACAGTTAACAACATAATGACACTATAATGAAAATGTCGTTATGACTTTTGCAAAGTAGCTTCATTTTTTAATGTATATTGACATAATAAGCTTACTGACGTTATACCTCGTAGTCAGTATAGAATTTATGTGCGTAATATCGACACTATACGCATAGTGACATTATGCTTTCGAGAATTTTAGTTCTCGCTTTACTGAATTATGTATATTTTTGTTTAGTGGCATTTGGTACCCATACATTTAAAATGGAAATGCATCTAATTATGACATAATTTGCTATAAAGGCACTAATAACAATTACATTATTGTGATCTTGGTAAAAAAATTAACCAATTTCGTTTGTGTCGTTGAGCCAGATACGAGTAGGTATATTGGTTAGTAGGTACTTTGGTTTATTCTGGGCAATTTGATTTAAAATATTTTTCTCTTCATTTATGGTTCAATTATTTGTTTAATTTTTACGAACATAGGTAGTAATAATTATTGATAATTTTCAAATAAAATAACTTTTTTCAGTAAACGATGCCACTACCTTCTGAGCGAATTAAAAAGCTACGAGACATAGTTGGAAGCTGTCTTGAAAATCACAATGCAAGTACCAATGAACAAAGATCTCAAGATATTCCGCACATTGAACAATTGGAGTATAAGACTTCATACAATCCATTGAGTACTTTGCAGTTAAGACGACGTGTAACTAATGACAGTGTAGAACGGCTAAGAAATGTCAAAAGACAATTATTTACAAATATGGAAAATTACTCTAATTACAATATAGAAAATGAATCCATGGAAGCAAATTATATTGATGAACAATGTACATTTATTGAAGAACAAAAGAGCCTTGAACAAAACTGTGCACCATCAGTATCTACTTTGCCCGAGTATTCAGGTGACAACATAATATGCAATGAACCACTGAATATCGCGGTTAATAGAAGAGACTCATCCCCATCAAACCTAAGTAATGGATCAAACGGCGATTTCTCACCAGCTTCTGATGATGATCGTACATACTTACCTTCAAGAAAACGACGTCGTCGCAAGTGTTCAGTAAGGTCCTGTGATTCATCCACGTCATCATCATCCTCTTCGTCGACGTCAAGTTCCTCATCGTCAGACTCTTCATCAACAAATTCCACTGTTACCAGTAAAGCACTCAACAAACAAGGCAATAATTTGATGCCAGTTATGGAACTTGAAGTTACTGCAAGCAATGCTGTAATCGACACACATTTACACAATACTCCATCAAACGCAAATAATATTGTATCAGACATTGAAAATAATGAGACTAGCTTTAATGAGCCTGTTCCTGCTGTCCGTGCCCAAAAAAGAGCACGTGTTCAAAACAAAAAAAAGTTAGCCAAGATTTTACGAAATAAGGGTCAATCGTACGTCTCAGCTTCATTAAAATTCGTGCCTGAAAGAAAAATAGGACCGCCGTGTAACGAAAAATGTCGAATTAAGTGTCGTGAGCTTATTTCAGAGGAGATTCGCCAAGGTCTTTTTGATAATTATTGGAAGATGGGGTCGCTGATGCGACAGCGAGATTATATTGCTATGCATATGACCAATATTGTCCCAAAGTACCAATATAAAAAAGTGGACAGCAACAGAAAACTTAAAAATGCATTCTACTTTCATGTAGATGACAAAAAACAAAGGGTCTGTAAAACTTTTTTTAAGAATACCCTTGGTATAAATGATCGACCTATAAGAACTGTTTTAGATGGTAAAAATCAACAAGGAACTACGGAGATCATTGAGAAAAGGGGAAAGCACAGCAGCACCGGGATCCCTACACAGATGATAGATATTGTTAAAGAACATATCGAATCTATACCAAGAATTTAAAGTCATTACCTCCGGAAACAAACGACAAAACAATACATCGATGGTGGAAAAACCTTGACCGATTTGTTTAATGACTACAAAAAAGATTGCATATCAAGAAACGTACCTCATGTTAAAATTCATACTTACCGCAAAATATTTAAATCAGAATACAATATTGGTTTCTTCGTGCCTAAAAAGGATCAATGCGATGACTGTGTGGCCTATAAGAATGCTGATGCTGCTGGTAAAGAAGCAATGAAGGATCTCCACGAGAATCATTTAAAAGAAAAACAACTGAGTCGCAATGAGAAAGAACAAGACAAAAAAGATATAGGACCAACGCGTATTGTTTCATGTTACGATTTACAAGCAGTGATGACTGTTCCTAAAGGCGATGTGTCTATTTTTTATTACAAATTTAAATTGAACTGTTTGAATTTCACAATTTCAGAGCTTGGCAAGGATCATACAGAATGTTACTTTTGGACTGAAGTAGAAGGAAATAGAGGAGTGAACGAAATTGCATCATGCGTGTACAAATATCTACAGAAGATGTCGTCTTCCAACCCTGACGCCGAATTTATATTTTATTTAGATAACTGCTGTGGTCAGCAGAAGAATAACTTCATGTTTTTCATGTATGAGCATGCTTTAAAAATGCTACCAATTAAATCAATTACCCATAAATTCCTGATAAAGGGACACACACAAAATGAAGGAGACGCGGTTCACTCCACAATAGAAAGAGAAGTTAAGAAAATGTTGAAATCGGGACCGATCTATGTACCAGCTCAGTACATAGTTGCCGTGAGAAGTGCCAAAAAACGAGGACAACCGTATATTGTAAATGAAATGAGTCACACGGAATTTTATGATATTAAAGCAGTAACTGACAAAGCTATTTCGAAAAATATGGATGGAGAAAAGGTGAAACTTGCAGATATAAAGATAATCAAAATCATAAAAAATGAAAAAGAAGCAGGTAAAATACAGTTTTTTTATAAAACCTCTTATGCTGACACTGATTTTAAGGAGATTAAGTTAGAAACCACTAAAGTCGCAACACGGAGACAAGGGACAACTGCTACAATATCTGATCTGAAACCACTATACACGGCTAAATTACCATTAGCTGAAAGGAAAAAAAAAGATTTGAAGGCTCTTGTTGATCATAATCATATTCCTAAATACTACGCCTCATCTTATTTTAACCATATTCTTTCTTAGTAATTTAGTACTGTTCTTATATTAGTAAATTTAAAAACAACATAAAAATATTTTTAATAATTAAGAAACGAGAATATTGTTATATTTTTCATACTTAAGTTAATTTTTGATCTCAAACATTGTGTATTTTAATTAATAGTTTGACATTGCCAACCAAAGTGTTATTCTAATGATAAGTATAGTACCTAAATATGACAGAACTGATTTTTTAATACTGTTTTTAGTATAAATAAGGTAAAATTGTTATTGTTTAAGACATTATTGTTTTATAAAAACTTATAAAAGGGCCTGTGCATCACGCAGAATAGTGACACTATATTAGGTTTTTCAGTTTTTGACGTGATAACGTCTTATAAATTGATAATCACCAGTAAAATTGAAAAATAGTAACGTTCCGCCCACAGACCTATATCTAAATAGATCCCGCATGTGTACGCATTAGCGTGGTAAAAACTCGGGTTAAAGGAGGTGGATTCAACTCACTTCGATGAAATGTCATTTAGTCCGAAAGTAACATTTGTTGTCATCGGATGTCAATTGACAGCAATAAACATGCCGAATTGCGCTATAATAAATTGTGTAAATTCTACAAGTAAAAGTAGCCGCGATAAAGAAAATATTTCCTTTCATACGTAAGTAACGTTTTTCTTAAAATATGTATTATTTATTTTATAATTAATTATTTAAAAATTTGTTGTGGTTTCACACTGACAATTAGTTACTGAGTGTGTTTTATCAAATTTTTAATCCATTGCAAATTTTGGTTACAAAGTTGTAAAGCTTCTGTATTAAAACACGCAATGAAAAGTAAAACGATCGATATTTCATCTTGTTGCTTAAAGATGATTGTCATTGGTTATTTCAAAATGAGTACCTGGGGTTGTACATGCCAGTTTCTTGTTCTCGATTATTTAATCGATTTTCGAAATGGATGAATAATAATGTTGTCTTAATAAATATTTTGTAACATATTTTTTTTATTCTAATCATGTTAATGTTTTTTGTTCTTTTTTTAATATTTACCATTAAATTTACAGGTTTCCATTGCGATTGCGAGTGCGCCTACGCACCATCGCCATAATCAAATAACGATATGTTTACAACTTTCTATGAGAACTATGTATATAAAACAGTGTAAGCTACCTTAATGTAGCAAGTGTTTTTATTTATCATTTTATGTATTTGTTCTTATGTTAAAAAATGAAGCAATATAAGTTTTTCTAGGTCTATTATCCATTTATAATACGGCATATACACGGGGTCTACTGAAGTCGAAGGACTTCAGTTGGCCCCATGATGAGACTATTTTAACACCAGAATTTAATAAATGTTTAAGCAATATTTATTTTGTATTAAATCTTTTTTCCGTAGACATCTTGTTTATTTTGTTGACTAAATTTATGGACGACACGGTAGATTTTGATAATGATGATTCGGCGACTTTTTTACCAAAACATTCGCAGAGCACTAGTAAAATAAATCTAGACGATCGATTTCTCGAAAATCTATCTTCGATTTTTCGATTTCAAAATCGATTTTTATAGCAGAACCGAATCGACTTTTGAAACGATTTTCTCTCTGACGGAGAATTAACAATGCACATCTCTAAATCTTTCTTGACAAGTGTCAGTCGATCGGATAAAAGTGGCACGCTTGGTTTTCATACAAATGAAGGTACATGTGTCATCTATTTAGATATAGGTCTGTGGTTCCGCCTGAGCCTGTGCGTGCAAGCGAGAGCGCGCAACAAGCGATAGAGAGGCGCGATAAAACAAACGATAGAGGCCTAAGCGTTGGCTTGTGTCACACATATCTTACTTCTCGCGTGACGTCAGAGCTAGCAGTTAGAATAGTTCTGCTACTGGAACGCTGCCACGCGAGCTTCTTCGAGAGCTTTTACAATAACCTCCGTTCACCTCGACGGAAGCTATTATTTGTAAACAAGTGATGAATACGCGACAACGTGTTTTGTGTTTATTTCTATATTTTGATAAGATTTAATTGATTTCCTTCATTTTATTCACCTCAGTTAACTGTTTTTCTCAGAATAGTGGCAAAAAAGGTAATTAATTCTTGCATTTTAAGAGTAATATGATTAATAATAAATAAATAATAATATGACTATAACTAATTATTTGTGATTATATTTAAACAAATTGTTTAAATTAAATTTGAAAAAACTGTAAATAATATTTGAAAATTAAAAATTAATGTTTATAACCAGTTTTAAAAATATTTATAATAAATTGTTAATAGCACATTGTTACTTGTAATTAATCTATATAATTTAAGTAAAAAAAAAAATTGAGTTAACGCATGTAAATTAATGTTAATTTATCTAAAAAATTGTAATTTTCAATTAACTCCTTTTTTGGATTACAAAAAATAATGATTATGACGTTATCACGTAAATCTATCGTCCGTAAACCGACTTTACAGACAACCAATTTGTTTTTTTGCTACCAAGAAAGGGTGTTTTAGTTTTCAGATTTTTGTAATAAGTACTGCTACTTTTATTCCATAATAAAAACAAAAGATATGACCGACATAATTACTCTACTTTTATTTATACCCTTTCCAAAATAATCAAAACTTTAAACGCTTGTACTGAAAATGTGTATATTTTGTTTAGTGACGTTAAGGAAATTAGAGTGCGATATGATCAAATAACGGTTTTATACGCTCGAAACCAAAAGTACCTACTTGTTTTTATTTTTTCATAATTATTAGAGATGCGCCGAATAGTGGTTTCACCGAATAACCGAATACCGAATACTATTCGGTTTAATCTTTACCGAACCCGATATTCGGCCGAATTAGGGTAAGGCCACGAAAAAATGTTCATTTCAAAAATAAAACGTGGACCGTACTAAAATTGGGGAAAAAAAATACGTTATCATTATTGCTAATACCATTTACAGTTTTATAAATATTTAGAGCATTCTTGCCCAGCATGGCGTAATTTAAATTCAAAAATATCTTATCTATTTATGTAAATTTTCGATTAACATTTTAGGTTGTTTACTGCTTCCATACAAAATTAAAATGTCCCACGTCCATATAGCACCAAACTTTTGTGTTTTGTTTTTTTAATTATGTTAATATAATTACTAAGATATATTGTACCTATTTTATACTGCTATGGCCTTCTAATAAAATTAATAAATAATCGTTATTTGCTTATAACTAAAAAAAAAACACGGTTTGAAAATATAGGCCGAATTTGATTGCCGTGTGTGACATAACACGAAATACACAGTAGTTTTTAATTTTAAAACCACAGCAACACTAAAAGTATTTTTTAGCTGGCAAACATCTCTAAGATCATAGAGAAATGTCAAACATCTGTCAGCCATTTTAGTGTGGAATTCGTGAGGATGTTGTGTGCGGAAATTTTGGTCACCTACTTTAAACCAGTTATTTAACGTGATTTGACAAGGTAAGTGTTGAAATTTAATCCGTTAATGTCAAAATTATTATAAAGAATGTTAATTTCTAGGGAATCGGCTAGTTCTCTGTGCATTTAGACTGTAATTAAAAGTTTTATTCTTAGAAAAAAGTTATATTTCCACGTGTGTTTGTTCCCGCATGTTACGTGTGTTATGTTTTGTGTTACGTAACACACGAGAAGATACGTTAAGCCTATTTCACATTGAAAGATAGTTGAAACATACACATTGATGACCTCTGCGGCCTAGCGGTACGGTAACATGTCAGCCTTCGACACTAGAGAGTTCTTAGAGGACAGCTATGAGTGTAAAAGCGTTTGTTTGTTTTTTATTGTGACTGTGAAAGAACGACACTCCGAGGTACTGAACACTGAATCAATTTATAACCGACTTCAAAAAAATGAGGAGGTTCTCAATTCGACATTTTTTTTTATGTGTGTTACCTTATATGTCCGAGTTCTAAGAAAATCAGACGGTTAGTTTTTGAGTTATTTGCAATAAAGTGAATTTCTTTTATGGTTTTTACCTCATAACTTTTGACTGGGTGCTTCGATTGTGATGATTTTTTTTTAATCGAAAGCTACTGCTGTTCAGGTGGTTTCATTAAAATTTCAGCGTCCTCTGGCGAGTGGTTTTTGAGTTATCTCTAATTATCGTTTTTGAAGGCGGTTATTTTTTGTAAAAAATCAGATTATGTAACACGTAATGTAATTTTTATTTCAATATTTTTCAATGATAAACATTATGGCTAATTTGCAGTTTAGAGCTACCATCATTCCGTGTATAACACCGCAACTGAATGGCGAAACGAGTGAACCGTTTCCATGATGGTGAATGTCACGCTTGTACATAACTATATTTTACTTGCTAAGCTTAAGCCGGTGAAAGGTACAATTTACTTTTTTTTTCAGATGCCAATGACGCAAGCTGAAAGGCAGAAGTTGTACAGAGAAAGACTCAAAGAAAGGGATCCGGAAAAATTTTTAGCGCAGAAGAAATTGAACGCGGAAAGAACTAAAAAGAACAGAAAAAGAATAGCAGATTTGGACAGTTCTGAGCAGCAAATTATTAGGCAGCAATGGAGAGAAAAAAAGAGAAACAAAGAAAAACATGCATTGCAAGAGACAACTAAAGAGATAACACCATCTGTATTATCCAAACCATCCATTACAGAAATTGAACAGAAAAGTTATATATAAATTAAAAAAAGAAAATTTAGAACTCAAAGAAGAGCGAACAACATTTATGACATCTTTGAAAAATATGAAAAAGAAAATTAAAAGATATATGCAGAAGAATGAAAAAATGCTGAAATTGCTTGAAGAAAAAAATCAAACGATTAGTAAATTACAAAAAGAACTTGATACAAGGAAGACTGAAAACAGTACAAGTTTGACTCCTCAGACTAAAACTAATAACTTTATTGAAGACCAGTTGCCTAACATAACTAAAGAAGAAAAGGACACTGTGAAGAAAAAACTATTGCAACACGAAGTACTTTTAGATACATTAAAAGAGTCTTACCAACGTTCAAACAGTACAAAAGTAAAAACAATTTTGAAAAGTGTTTTATTAGGTGAAAAAGCACAAAAATATAAGTTGAAAAGGAAAATGGCTTCATTTTTAGGACTGAAAGGAAACATTCGTCATTGCACAAAGAAGAAACGGAACAATATTTTGGTAAACAATCTTAAAGTTTTTTTTGAAAGAGATGACGTAAGCAGAATGACAGCAGGAAAAAAAGAAATCAAAACAAAGAAAAATGAGAAGAGACAAAAAAGATACTTGTTAGGAACCCTAAAAAAGCTTTATTCAAAATACAGACGTGACGGTGGAAAATTGGCTTTATCTACTTTTAAGAAATATAGACCATTCCATGTAATTCCCACCACCACCAGTCCACCAACCCACAGTTGGAAGTCGAGACACTTGTGCTTGCAAAAAACATGATAATTTACTAATGAAGGCAAAAGCTCTAAAATCTAAAGGAATCATTGCAACACAAGATTTAGATGAATTATTGGCTATGGTAATGTGTGATACAAAAAGAAGGGAATGTGCCTATGGAGAATGTGAGCTATGCGAAGAAAGTGCTATTGATTCTTTAGTTAATAAAATAAATGTAGAAGACAATATTTCATGGTATGAATGGATACTCCAGTCCCATGAATACAAGGACAAGGATGTAACTAAAATTACCAAAAAAATGGTAAAGCAGAAAAAAACTGATACTTTTAAATCATTATGGGCCTCTTTTAAAGAAGAACTACATACGAGGGTACGTTTTTAAGTTCGCGGAATGAGGGACAAGGAGCGAAAATAAAATGTCAAAATTATTTTTCTTTTTCTACATATTCTCCTGCAAGACGAATGCATTTTTCAGATCTTTGTATTAACTTATTTAAACCCTCATAAAAAAATGTTTTGTCCTTGTCGGAAAAATACGAGGAAATTGCGTCCTTTACTTCTTCGTCTGTAGAAAATTTCTTTCCACGAAGCTCTTTTTTCATTTTTGGAAAGAGATAATAATCGCTGGGAGCCAGGTCTGGACTATAGGGTGGGTGATTTAAAATATCAAAGCCCACCTTATGCAGGGCAGCCAGTGCAATACGGCTCTTGTGTACGGGCGCATTGTCGTGCAACAGCAGGACACCTCTGGATAATTTTCCTCGTCTTTTTTCTTTGATGGCTTCTTTTAACCGCTCCAAGATTGTTGCGTAATATTCTCCGGTTATAGAGACACCTTTATCTTTGTAATCTATTAACAAAATTCCTTCTGCATCCCAAAAGACTGTCGCCATGAGTTTGCCGGCCGATTGTGACACCTTAAACTTTTTAGGAGGTGCTGTACCCTTTTTATGCCACTGCATGGAGTCTTGTTTAGACTCAGGTTCATAATGGTGAACCCAAGTTTCATCTCCAGTAACAATTCGATTCAGTACAATATTCTTATCTTCTCCACAGAGGTTCAAAAACGCACGGGAACATTCAACGCGCTGTTGTTTCTGAGGCGGCGTGAGCATTCTCGGCACCCACCGCGCGCTGACCTTAGTCATGCCAAGATGGTCATGCAGAATTTTAAAAATGGTTGTATCCGATACTCCAACCATTTCTGCAAGCTGTTTCTTCTTTAGCCGAGCATCTTCCAGTACTAATTTTTCGACTTCCGCTATCGTTTCCGGAATGGTCACCTCAACAGACCGTCCTGGTCGTGGGTCGTCTTCAAGTGAATCCCTGCCTTGATTAAAAAGGTTGTTCCACTTGTAAACCATCGTTTTTCCAGGGCAAGAGTCCCCGTAAACCGATGACATCTCTTCCATTATGATTTGCACAGACTTTCCTTGCTTGGTAAGGAACTTTATAACGGCGCGATGCTCGATTTTCTCCATACTTCCAATTTTCTTTCGGATTGAGTTGTTTAATTGTCGATAGTCTTAAAACTAATGATGCAATTGTGATAAAACTTTATATTTATACTATTTATGAGTCACTTAACACGTACCGCCCTTAACGAGCCCGCTATCCCCCCTCCAACCCTGCCATTCCGCGGACTTAAAAACGCACCCTCGTAACATGAAAAGGCACAGCTTCAACATCACCCACCAGTATAAAGAATATCGCCGTTGCATAGAAAGCTTAGATGAGCGCTCAGTTTTGTTGCACATCGATTTTTCTGAGAATTTCATATGCAAACTTAGTAAGGAAATTCAATCGATGCACTTTGGTTCTTCTAGGCAGCAAGTTACTCTTCATACGGGTCTTTTGTATGCTTCAAATGACAAAATACCATTTGCATCTATTTCACCTAATAATGACCATGGACCGGATGCTATCTGGGCTCATCTTCAGCCAGTTTTGGAATGGATCAGAGAGAAATTCCCAACAGCAGATTCCATACATTTTTACTCCGATGGTCCTACAACGCAATACCGACAGAAGAAAAACTTTTATTATTTTTCTAAAGTCACAAAAGAGCTCGGTTTTCCTTACTCTACATGGAATTTTTTTGAAGCATCGCATGGGAAAGGAGCTGCTGACGGAGTTGGCGGTGCTCTGAAACGCAATCTGGATTCGATGGTTGCTTACGGCAATGATATTCCTGATGCAAAAACTGCGTTTGATCTATTGCTTAACGAAACACACGTCAATAAAGCTTTTCTATATTCCCAAGACGGAATTCAGAAAACAACAGTTGAGCTGATACCAGTTCCGAATACTATGAAACTGCATCAGATAAGAAATACTGACTTGCCTCACACAATAATGTACCGCAGCCTAAGTTGCTTTTGTCCAGGGGATAGACCAGTATTTTGTCATTGGTTAGATTTAAAGCAGTGCAATTTGATAAAAAAAATTAGATTTAAGCGCAAATAAAGAAAACGAAACAGGCCAGAGGAAAGTAGAATTGTTAAAAACACCCGTAAAAATATTATCCGATATTAAATTATCTGCGGAAAACCAAAAATATTTTGACTTAACTAAATACGGCCCATTTACAGTCACAAATATTGACAAAACATTTGATGTAAGTTGTGCAACAAGACACTATGACAACGCCGAACAACCATCTACTTCAGGCACAATGACTTCACTAAAATCAAAGAAAAGAAAATTAGTAACACCGAAAAAACAATTGAAAAAGTGTAAAATTCAGCAAGACAGTAGCACAACTGATGATGAAGCATATTCTTTGAGAGAATCTGATGACGATGAGTATAATATAGTACTGGAAAAAATTAAGGGATCAAAAAAAAATTCCAATTTTTCGGTAGTTTTCAACAGGCTGTAACTTTGAGAGAAATGGTCGTACAGGAAATAAAAAAAAAGGAAATTGTAGCTCCAAGTGTCTAGTTTTTGGATTAGAACTTCAAAATTTTGTAGCCTCCGCGGTTTCTGAGTAATCGTAGAAAAACCAGCAACAAAAAAATTTTTAAAATTTTTTTAGTTTTTTTTTGGTCTACGGGCGTGGAAAAAATTTTTTTAGCTTAACCACCATAAGGATCGGATACTTTGTTCATTTAGCTTTAATTTCTTTTTTTAAACACCCTGATACGTCCACTCCTCGCTGAGATATCGATCTTCAAATGGAGAAGGATCTTTTTGTCTTTGATTATCGATATCTCAGCAACCAATGATCGTACAGAAAGTTAAAGATGGGTTTCAAGAACTTGAATAAATTCCCCTTAACGACTGTCCATTGTTTTTTCGAAAAAAACATTTTTTCTTTCTGTCACATGAATTTGAAAATGCAACAAAAAAAGGGCTTTTGGTGGTTTTTTGGAAACCACTAATGTTAAGTGTGCCTTTTACAGTTCAATATGTCCACAAAAACCCTACAAAGAATCAAATTAATCCAGCCAGCCGTTTTTTTGTTTCACTTGATCGAATTTTTGAAAAAATTAAAGGATCATGTTTTTTGCTCTGAAAAGCTCATAATTTTTAAAAATGAGAAAAAAAAATTGTTTTTCCGAGCTTTTTCCACATTTTTGTTCCAGAAAGTGCTTAAATTTTCAAAAAGAAAAGAAAAAAAAACTCCGAAAAAACAATGGACAGTCGTTAAGGGGAATTTATTCAAGTTCTTGAAACCCATCTTTAACTTTCTGTACGATCATTGGTTGCTGACATATCGATAATCAAAGACAAAAAGATCCTTTTCCATTTGAAGACCGATATCTCAGTGAGGAGTGGACGTATCAGGGTGTTTAAAAAAATAAATTAAAGCTAAATGAACAAAGTATCCGATCCTTATGGTGGTTAAGCTAAAAAAATTTTTTCCACGCCCGTAGACCAAAAAAAAAACTAAAAAAATTTTGAAAATTTTTTTGTTGCTGGTTTTTCTACGATTACTCAGAAACCGCGGAGGCTACAAAATTTTGACAATTTCCTTTTTTTTTATTTCCTGTACGACCATTTCTCTCAAAGTTACGGCCTGTTAAAAACTACCGAAAAATTTGGATTTTTTTTTTGATCCCTTAATTTTTTCCAGTAGTGTATTTTGGATGAAAACAGTAGCAATGACTCATTTTTAATAGATGAAAATTTGCAGATGGGATTAAATTTGTGCCCAACAAGAAACAAAGAGCTAAATGAGAATGAGGTAAAAGTGTTGAAATCCAAAAGAATTACTGATATAGATATAATCGACTGCATTAAGAATTCCTCTAACATAGAGAAAGAAAGTGACTATAGGGATTGGGACAGTGAAGAAACAGTAAAAGAGAAAGACGAAAATGAAGTAAGAAAAACTGATAGGGTTCTGGTTAGATATTACCAAAGAGGTACTTGGAAATATTATATAGGATTCGTCGAAGATATAACAGAAAGGAATGGAGAAATGGACTACAAAATAAGTTTTCTAAAAAAAATAACACATCCAAAGTTAACATTTGTCGCAACAAAAAAGAAGAATTGGGATATTGTGAAATCAAACTCGATCATCAAGAAGATTGAATTAAAGCGTGATATACTACAACAGTCACAATATTACTTAATGAACAGTTGTGATGAGGTTTATTTTAATTGACTTTTTCTGCCGCCTAAATGATCTCATATAATTATGATTAAGAGAAATTATGTAATACCAACAAAGACTGATTGAATTAAGAATTTTCTGAAATTAAGAATTAAGTTCTGTTTTGTTTTGTTTGAAGAGTTTTGTTTTGTTAAAAACTTTGTGCCTCTAAATTTCTATACGCGCCACTTTCAAGCGTGAGAAAATTAAATAATACTCTTTCGTACACTGTAATTAAATTATTATAAGTGTTACCAAAAATTTTTGTCCCTATATTTGGAGTTTGTTACCGGTAGAGTCCTTAAATGAATCAAGTTTTTATAACTATGTATGTATTAAGTTTCTAATAAAGATTTTTAGTATTTGTTTGTGTTTTATTAACTTGTAAATTTGATTTTAAAATCTTACGGGCAAAGCCGCGAAAATAAAATAATTTTATTATATTATCACCTATGCACTAGCCTTTACTATTTTCCAGTGTGTTATACTATTTCAAGTGTGTTATAGTGTGTTACGGTTTCCAGTGTGTTATTGAACAATTTTTCGTGGCTTTACCCATTATTCGGTTTACCATTTCATTGTTTTGCCGCGTAAACAGATTCTAACATGTCCGCTACGTGTCACAAATTGGAACATAACATATTCTCGAGCAAAGGAAATTCAATACACCATCGGTGAAATGATCGCTATTGACAATCAACCTATTTCAATTGTGGAAAACAAAGGCTTTAACCCTATACTTGACCCCGTGCATTTAAATGCACACGCCATTCAGAATTTTTTTCTGGGAAAATACATCGAATCGTTTTAATAATAACTCAAGGCCATTTCGTAAACATTCCTTTACGCAAGAAAGAGAAAGCCATATCTGTTTCCCTCACACATTGTCAGTGGCGAACAAAAAGTCGAGCCGTTGGTCAGCGCCCGCGCAACGCTCTGTAAAGCCGGGTACACATTGGTGCAATGTAACATGTAATGCAACATGCAATGCAAGAATTTGACGTCCACATTGCTGCAATGTATCATGTAGTAACAGAATTCCCATAGTGTAGACGCCTTGCGCGCACGAACCGCGTCTACTACGCGCACGAACAGATTGTTGCAACTCTTGCGCGTAGCGACCCGAAATTTGTCGGTTTTTTCCCCGAACACAAAGAGGCGCGCAGTATGCGCGGAGCGTCAGTGTGGACAGGTTGTATGGTGTGTACGGCTAGACGCGCGCGAACATGGAACAAGACGACGCTACTGCGGCGGAGGAGGCGGTTACATTTACGTGGAGTGAAGAAAAAGTGCTTCAATTAATTGAAGTGTACAGATCAAAGGAAATTTTGTGGAATCCACAACATGAGAATTTTTATAAAAAACATTTTAAAGAGGATGCATGGATGGAAATTGCTAATTTGATGGAAACAACACAAGAAAAATGTTACAGTAAAATGATTAGTATTTTATCATCCTACCGTCGTGAAAAAGCGAAGGAAAAGAAATCGAAAGGAACAGGAAAAGGTAAATAAATAATAATAATTTACTATTTATTATTTATTCATATACTTTATTCTTAGTACAATCGTAGGTTAGAAACCGCAAAAATGTTTGTGTATTGAAATGTAAATTGGCATAGCCGACTAATATTGAAATTGGCTTTTTTCTCTACAAAATGACAACTTTGACAACAACTACAATATTTTAATGGATTGAAATCACAAATTAATTATTAAATATTATTAATTATTATTAGTCAAGTTTACTTAAAAACAACTATGTTTAAAACTGACTGAATTATGTTTTTTATTTAATTTTTTTCATGATTATTATTTTATTTTTTCAGGTGCCTCGGAGACATACAAAAGTCGATGGTTTGCCTTTGATTCTTTGAAGTTCTTGGACAACCGTAACAAACCGAGAAAGAGAACGAACACGGTAAGTAAAACTGGATTGATTCTTTTACGAACATCTGTCTTGCCAATGAACCTTCCCTTCTTTCATAAAATAATCGGAGAGCTCATCTCTTAACGCATTCAAATGTGCAGGCGATCGTCGAGGAATATTTCTCATAGGTAGTAGTGATCTCATATCTTCATTATTTTGCCTACGTGTGTCTTCATTCGTAACTTCATCTTCAGTGTCATTCATATATGTATTTCTAGAGTGACGTCTCAAATAATTATGTAAAAGGACAATTGCCATAACCACTAGCTCAGCTTTATCAGGCTGTAAAAGCATTGGTTTTCTGAGAACTCTAAAGACAGACGATATGATACCAAATGCATTTTCAACAGTTCTTCTGGCTCTGCTTAGCCTGTAGTTGAATACTCTCTTTGAAGTGCCTTTTGGATGTGCCCCAGCATATGGTTTCATCAGATTTTCACTTAAAGCAAAGGCACTATCACCCACAAAGAAATATGGTATTGGAATATGTCTCCGTGGGAGTGAATCAGGTGATGGAAGGTTTATTGTACGATCTTCTATCATTTCACAGAGTTTTGTATCTTTAAAGATGCCACCATCTGAAATCCTTCCTTGGCATCCCACATCTACAAATAGAAAATTATAATCGGCGTCAACCAAAGCAAAAAGAACGATGCTAAAGAAGTTTTTATAGTTGTAGAATTCAGTTCCACTTTTGATAGGTGCCTCAAGCACAACATGTTTTCCGTCCAGTGCCCCTAAACAGTGTGGAAAATTCCACTTCTCTTCAAACTGTTTGCTTATGTTCAACCAAGTTTCTTCTGTCGTTGGAAGCTAAAACAAAAAACTTTTATTTAATTTATGGCTACGAGACAGTCATTGTACTTAGTAGCCCAACACTCGCTGGTGACAATTTTTGAGGTGCCATTATAGTGAGCATCTCTTGATTTTATTGCTAGCTATATTGAACTAGACTAAAAAACGAACTAAATATTTAGTCGTTTCGACATTTGTCCATCGGTGCCACGATACCTACCTTCCTGGAGAGTTATATCTACTATCTAGTAGTTTATATCAAGAGATGGGACCTACAGTTATAAATTATTTTTATGTTTTTCAGGAGGCGGTTCAACAACCGATTAATGAAGAAAATCTGCAGAACGAATTTGCTACTCCACGTACACGGTATGAACCTACGCGAGCTAAACAAGCAAAAAAAGATGAAAGCAGCAGTGTACTGGCCGATGTAGTGGGCATATTACAAACTACTGCCAATAAGTTGGGAAATTCAGGCGCTCCAGATTTAACTACAACTTTCGCTTCCTATATATCAGCTAAAATGAATACTTATTCCCTTCAAACCAGGAATTCGGTCGAACATGGAATTTTTGAAATTTTGATGAAGGCTGACAGAGGTTATTATGAATCATCATATCGACAGCAGGATAACTACCCCAGTTCATACCAAGAATCCTATTATGCATCACAGAAGAAAGGACAAGATTATGTGGATCTGACCGGATATGTTAATCGTCCTGGAACTTCCGGATTTAATCGTCCCTCGCCTTCCGCGCAAACTCCAGATACAAATCAAGCCGGACGCTATGGCTATACCACGGCAAGGAACGAAGAATATATGAACCAACAGCCATCGTCTGTAACGTCACTAGAATCTAACCAATCCTATGACGACTTTAATGATTTGATGTGATAATACTGTTCTTTAACTTTTTACTGTTTTATTAAGAATAAAACTTACCTTGATATAATCTTTTAATTCCTCAATTATGGCGGAGCATACTTCTGTAATAATGCCACTTATGGCTTGTTTTGATACTCTGAAGGTATACTGTAAACTTGTGTAAGAGTCACCACTAGCTAAAAAACGAAGTGTTATTGCCAGTCTGTCTTGGATTGAAATTGGAGCCCTTAACTGTGTGCGATTCCGAAAAATTCTTGGTCCGACTAATCTGAGTAGATCTTCAAATGTCGTTGGACTCATCCTTAAGAAATTTTGAAATTGTCCAGTTAATCTCATATCGGCCATTAGTTTTGCACCAGCTCTCTGACTATACAACTCTGTACGCCACCAACGTCGATGTCTTCTGCGTTTTATCACATGATTCACTATTAATAATGAAGCACTGACTATCATCAGAGCCCGCAATTGGTCGTCACGATCCATTCCTTTGCGTGTTCTTTAGCAGACTGAGCGATCCGTTCGCGCGCATCTCGGAAACAGATGTGAGTAGGTACATGCGCGGTTCGTGCGCACGTTGTGCGCGCCCCGCGTCTACACTGATGCAATGCTCGTTTCGTGTTGCATTGCATGTTGTGTTGCAGCAGTCTGTACCCGCCCTAAGTAATTAATTTTATTGCAATTAAATTTAATTATATTTATGAAATTGTTATCATTTTACGTTTTGTAAGGTTTGTACAATTGTTTTGTAATATTAATTCAGAAAATATGTTTTAAATACACTGTAAGACAAGATTTTTGTTACGTGTGCATTTAAATGCACAGCGCTTGGTTCAGGGTGAATTACTCAATATTTGTTCTGTATCTTTAAATGCACATTGCCTGCTTCGCTGTAAATAACACCATATTTGTTATGTATATATAAATGCATACTGCCAACGTCATGAATTATTGTTATTTGTGAATATTGGAGTCTTTAAATGCACATTGCCTGCCATGTATTGCATGTAGTAACATACTCGAGCTTTTGTTTCTAGACATAATTTCTTTCCATAATGCATGAGCAATTAATATTACCCCTTCCATCCAATTCCTATTCCTTAGCTTCCAATCCTTTTCTTTCAGATGACTAGAGCGCGAAAAATCCTAGCTTTGGTGCCTAAGTATGGCGCTAAATCTGATGCAGAATCCGACGAATCCTCGGAAGATGAATTCCAGATGTGTAGGCATCATCAAGACGTCTCTGAAAACATTTCCCCTGTGCGATCAGTAGCGTCTTGTGTCGAAGATGTGAACATTTCCGATAGTGATGACTGTGAGTATAGAGAAATATACTCCATTGTTTCTATCCATGAAGAGCCAAGATTAAGCCACAACACTATTAATTCTATTCCAAACTCGCCTTCCATTTTTCAACATGATCCTGATATTATACCGCCGTCACCTTCAATTTATATTCCACCGACACCATCTACAGACTCAATCTGCAGTCCCACAACTTGAACATCTTTCATACCATCAGCAACTTCAGCAGCTACTGTGCGTCTAAGGCGTTATAAAAAAACTTCGCTGATCGTAAAAAAAACAGTACTGAAACCGACTAAAATGTTTCCTAAATGGACAAAAATGAAATTTCAAGGCGTAGCAGACATAGAAGATAATAATAATATGTTTTTCGAATCACCTGATATTGAGAAATCGGTGCATGATTATTTTAAGCTATTTTTTACTGATGATATACTAGAACTAATAGTATATCAGTCCAATTTATATTCTGTACAGAAAAGAGGAACTTCAATAAATATAACCACAGACGATATGAAAGATTTTATAGCGATAAATATTTTAATGGGTGTCGTAGATATGCCGTCGTACACCGATTACTGGTCAAACGAATTTAAATACAAAAAAATTGCGGACATTATGACACTAAAGAAATTTCGGTCTATTCGACGTTACATTCATTTTAATGATAATTTAAAAGATGATGGTGACAGGTACTATAAAATAAGGCCATTAGTAGAAAGAGTTCGTCATAACTGTGCATCAAATATTCCTGAAGGGAAACGTTTCAGCATCGACGAAATGATTGTGCCTTACAAGGGTACTAGAGCTGGCAGTCGAAAACAATATGTACGGAATAAACCCAAAAAAATTGGGATTTAAATTTTTTGTTCGTGCTTCACCATCTGGCCTCGTACATGATTTTATTATTTATGGAGGAGACGATACTTTCAGACTCCATACTTTTACTGAAGAAGAAAAAGGTATGGGTCTGGGAGCCAAAGTAGTAATAGCTTTGGCCAAATCTATTAAGCAAAAACCATGCTCCATACTATACTTTGACAACTTTTTTACGTCAATTGAATTAATGCACTATTTAAGGAATGAGTACGGTATATTCTCTTTAGGTACTGTTAGGGCAAATCGACTTCGAGGAGCAGAGAAAAAATTACCAAGTGATAAGGAGTTGAAAAAAAAGGGCAGGGGATCTTTTGCACAGGTCGTGTCTAACGAACACAATATCGCTGTTGTGAAGTGGTACGACAATAAATTTGTTGTAGCTGCAAGTACTTATGTCGACGCCCACCCCGTACAGAATATAATGCGGTATAAAAAAGAAGAAAAGATAAAGGGTCCTGCCACATGTCCAAATTTAATAAAACAATACAACCGAAATATGGGTGGAGTGGATCTAGCCGACATGTTAGTCCCTTTATACCGTACGAATTTGAAAGGTCATCGTTGGTACTTGGCGTTATTTTCACAGATTCTGGACATCTGCGTCAATAATGCGTGGTTGCTGCATCGTAACGAAAACAGCCGTAAACAAAAACTGTTGCCACTCAAAAAGTTTCGAGTTACGTTATTTAGGCAATTGTGTTTTCTTGAGAGGAGTTCCTTTAATCTGCAACCTGATGTTCTTTCCAAATTTATAATAAAAGTCAAGAAACCATTTGCGGAGAGGCCTGATGACGTAACACGTTACCTGACGGGACATCTTCCTACTTTTACGACAAAAGGCCGGTGTAGGAACTGTGCCTATCACCAAACCAATTTTTTTTGTTCAAAGTGTAATGCACGTCTATGTATCGTTGAAGGAAGAAACTGCTTTATGGATTTTCATACTAAGTAGTATTTTTTTATATTGTTACATTGTATATAGATATATTTAAGTGAACTTTGATCTCATTTCGACCGACTTTTGTGATAAATATTGTTATAAAGTGTAGATTTATTTTAAAAAAATAGTATAACTATATGTGATATGTCATTACATATAACTTGACACTTTTATCTTAAGTATTTCCAAGATTTATGTAATTTTTAAATGTTTTGTTTCTTATTTAGTTTAATAATTACATGGCACTATGCATGTAAAGACACATATTTGTTTGTCATTTTTTTATTGTGAACTTGGCGGTGTGCATTTAAAGACACATGAAATATATCGAAAACTGAAATTCAGGGATTTTTTATTTTATTTTTCCTGATACCCTTATAACCCCATTAACGTAGAAAAGTAGCAAAGATATATATTTTTTAAGATAAAATCCTCTGCCAAATATAGGGTTAATAGATTATTGCATTTATTGAAGCCTAAATATAAGTTACCTGGAAGAAAGTTTATGAGTGAAGTGGTGATTCCGGCAATTTATGAGCGAGTGAGGAATTTGATCAAAGATGAAATATCCAAAGCCAAGGCTGTTTCGATTACATCTGATATGTGGACTTGTTCGAACAACATGCTAAGCTTTCGAAGCTTCACTGCACACTGGCTTAATGAGGCTTGTTCTAAAACATAGAGTTCTGCAAATGAAACATTTTACTGGGTCTCACTCAGGTAATCACATACGTTCTGTATTAGAAGAGTTAGCTTTAACTTGGGACATAGGTTCGGTTATCCATGTGATTATGAGAAATAATGGTCCTAAATGAAAGTCCATTTATAGGCAAGGGATGTTTTATATATATGTTATAGTCAAAGTCCGATACACAGTCTCTTCGCGGAAGGACTGGTTTATCCTAGGTTTGGCCAAAGCCATCAGGCAATCCCCGAAATACATTTCAATTTCGCCCTTTGCCTGAAGTATTTTTAGTCAAACCCAGGAGCTCCTAACTTTTCAGTCAAAAACGTCGAAAGTAAATTATTCTGTTTCCGTTTTGGCCTAGTCAATCCTAGAAGCGACTGCAAAACTCGGTCAAACGTTGATCTGAACATGTTTAAACAGGTTCATAATGTCTCTCGCGGTGTTCCGACCGATTGTTTTGTCATTTTATGTTCGTTCATTGAGCGTGCGGGCGTGTAATTGTGTAAAATTGAAGATGAGTGAATCAAACGGTGTTGTTGTTACTAAAAACGTGGATAAAGAAGCTTTAAAAGTAAAGTTTAAAGAGAAAATTTCTAATTTGAATAAAAATAAGTGTTCATTTCACATAATAAACAAACAGTTGTATGAGCAGATTACACGACTCTACAAAAAAATTTTCGTTCTTTGTCCTAAAGTTTATACTATTATTTTCCAGTTAGTTATGCACAAAAACGAAAAGAAAATACCTTTTTTCGGTATTAAGTTTGCTTTTGTGATAGTTATAATAATAATACTCATTTTGCAATTTTTTCATAAATTTTAATTGATTTTAATATTTTTAAAAAGACCGCGCGGTAAGAGTGGGGTATTAACGTTTACACTGTGCCGCTAGATGGCACCCGAGTGATAAACAACCATCAGGTGTTATTTACAAGCCCAGAATAACTTAAAATGTCGTCACGTCACAAAAATAATAAAGCTGAAAACTACGAAAAGTTGGTTGAGGATATGCTTACAAATTTTAAGGCCATGGGCTGCAGGATGTCATTAAAAGTACATATGCTGCATGCTCATTTGGATAAATTTAAAAACAATATGGGAGCCTTTTCCGAAGAGCAAGGAGAACGTTTCCATCAGGACATCATGAATTTTGAACAACGCTATCAAGGCCAATACAATGAAAACATGATGGGCGACTATATTTGGGGTTTATTGAGAGAAAGTAGCTATGAACATAAAAGAAAAAGTAAAAGTGTGCACTTTTAAGTTATTTTCCACTTTTCTGTAAGCTAATTTGATAGTAAAACTTAATAAAAATAATAAACATTTTTATTTCAATAGTTTTATTTTCAATCAAAAATTAAAAACCGAGATTTTTAAAAATTTCGTTCAATCAGTCTTCTAAGCACAAAAGCAAAGTTTTTCATGCCATATATTTTCTTTCCGTCTTATTACGACCTAAACTACCGAAATTTAATGCTTTGCAATCAAAGTCAAATTTCATGTTGACCCGTGTTATCAGTGAGGTAGAATCCGCTAAAGTAGCTGAAAAGAAAACGTCTTTGCAGTATCGCCGTCTCAAACGCTACGACGTTGTTTGTTTTGGGGACGAAAAAAAATTGATTAAGCCATTGTCCGATACAAAAAATATACAATACTACGTTACGGATGACGCGTTATTCGATGTGATTGAATATGCTCATCAGGCATGTGGTCATGGTGGTAGACTCTCACATTGAAAGCTTTAAATAAAAAGTATGCAAATGTCACAAAAGAGTGCGTAAACTATTACTTGGATTTATGTGAAACGTGTCACAAGAAAAAGAGTCAGCCTAAAAAGGGACTCGTCGTTAAACCGTTATTATTAAAAGAGACTCACGCACGGGGACAAGTGGATCTTGTAGACATGCAGACGTGTCCTGACCGTGATTACAAGTACAGCAGGACCTCTTTAATCCGAACCCCCTCTAGTCCGAACACCTCTGTAATCCGAACCCCCGACCCGAGTCCGCGCTGTCTCGCTCTCGCCCGCCAGTTACTTTCCGAACGTCGAGTAGGTATTACGCGTATTTGATTTTGTTATCCGTACGCCATTTTGTGTAGCTATTGTGTCGCTCGTGCATTTTGACTGTTATTTGTGCTTTTGCATCATGGCTTCGACGTCAAAGAAAAGGAAACACGTTACCCTGACTATTTCCCAGAAATGCGAGATTTTGGATCAACTTAAAGAAGGTATTTCTTTTAGCTTTCTTGCTCAAAAATATAATGTGGGCAAATCTACCATTTTCGATATTAAAAAGAAGGAAGAACAAATACGATCTTATGTTGTGAAAACTGAAAAGGGTCCAGGTGCTCGAAAGACGTTGAAAACACCCGAAAATCCACAACTCGAAGATGCATTATTTACGTGGTTTATAGAACAACGTCGAAAAAATGTTCCCTTGTCAGGTGATATTTTAATGGAGAAGGCGAAATACTTTCATGGAAGGCTTGGGCGCGGAGAGTTTTCTGCTAGTAAAGGTTGGTTGGAAAAATTTAAAAAGAGACACGGTATACGGCAATTAAAAATGACCGGCGAGAAAATATCAAATAACGAAGACGCCGTTAAACCATTTCAGGTTAAATTTATGGATATTATCAAGGAGAAAGATTGATGTGCAGACCAAATCTATAATGCGGATGAGTCTGGCTTGTATTGGAAAACAATACCAGATAAAACGCTGGCTTCTGAATTAGAACGTACAGCCCCAGGTTCTAAAATTTCTAAAGAAAGAATAACATTTATGCCTTGTGCGAATGCTTCTGGGACGCACAAACTGCCTTTGTTGGTCATTGGCAAAGCACAAAAACCACGTGCTTTTGCTTCTGTACGAAAACTACCCGTACAGTACATGGGGCAAAAGAATGCATGGGTGACGAGATCTATATTTCTGGAGTGGCTTAAAACATACTTTATCCCTGAAGTAAAAAAATACTTAAGTAAAAAGAATCTGCCACTGAAAGCGCTATTGCTTCTCGATAACGCACCAGCACATCCGATTGATGAAGACCTGCAATCCATTGATGAAGATTTTACAGTTTTATATATGCCTCCTAATTGCACAGCTCTTATCCAGCCAATGGACCAAAACGTTATCCAAAATATAAAGGTGAATTACAAGAAAAAACTTTTACTGCAAGTTTTTGCTCAGCAAGAATTGGAATCTGAATGTACTGTATCTGATGTCCTTAAGAAGACCACCATGAAAGATGCTGTTTTCTTACTGGCTGAAAGCTGGCATCACTTGAATGCGGACCTAATAAAAAAATCTTGGTCTGCCTTGTGGCCTCAATCACACATCGAAGAACATACAGGCGAAGACTTTGAATCCGAAGATGACATTCCTTTAGCATTTTTCGTTGATAGAGGCTACTCTGAGGCTGAAATTAATAACTTCTTACTAAGCAATGATGACCTAAATGAAACTGAACCTCTTACTGACGATGAAATTATACGGCAAGTAACACAGGAATGTGATGGTGAAAATGAAGAGATTTCACACGCTAAACCCGTGGCAAGCGTTTCCCATTCAAGCGCCATGTCTGCCTTAAATACATGTCTTGAATGGGCTGATCAAGTGGATATTCCTTTGCCAGAAAAAATGCTTTTACGTAAATTACGAGACAAAGCTTTTTATTTGTCATTAAACACCACACGACAAACCAAAATACTGGATTTCTTTAAAAATGTTGAATAAAATATGTAACGTTTATAGATGAATACAAATATTGTATTATGTATGTATCTATTATGTAGTTTTATTCACAAAAAATACCCTTATCATCTATACCCCTATAATCCGAACGCTCCACCAATCCGAACGGGGGCTAAATTTTCAGAGTTCGGATTAAAGAGGTCCTACTGTATATTTTAAACTACCAAGATCATTTGACAAAATTTGTGATTCTTCGTCCCCTACACACAAAAACAGCACAGGAAGTAGCGCACAATCTCCTTGATATATTTTGTACTATAGGTGCGCCTTCTGTGCTTCAATCAGACAACGGACGAGAATTCGCCAACCGTGTCGTAGAAGAGTTAAAAGTAATGTGGCCCGAATTGTCCATAGTGTATGGCAAACCACGTCATTCTCAAAGTCAGGGAAGCGTGGAGCGTGCAAATCAGCATGTACAGCAAATATTGTTCGCATGGATGGAAGATAATAAAACTAATCGTTGGAGTGAGGGCCTCCGATTCTGTCAACTGAAGAAAAATTGCGCATACCATCATGGCATAAAACAATCGCCATTTGAAGTGATGTTTGGTGAGTATATTAGGGCGCGTTCTGATGACCCGCGCCCGCTTCGCGCTCGCCCAGCGTATCAGCACCCGCGTTTAAGCCGCGTCTAAGCCCCTTTGTGTTGTATGTAATTTGAGTCTTATGACACTTCAATTAGATCTCAAATTGAATTTATCGAAGTCCACCCGCACTTGACCCGCGCCTGTGCGCGGGTTGTGCGCGGGCTGTGCGCGGGGCTGCCGCGGGGCGAGCGCGCGTACAGTACAACGCGTGTGCGAGTTCTGCGCGGGTACGATACGACGCGGGTCAAGAATCTGAACATGCCCTTACAGGGTGTAACGGGTAGCTAGCCGAAACTTACTATGAGAAAGTCCTTTCATTCATCCTTTCAACATGACCAAACCATCTAATAGTTTAACTGCGAAAATAGAATAATCTTAACATTTTATGAATTCTTTTTTTTAGGACGAAAAGCTCATGTTGGAATTGAAACACTACCAGATTCAATAAAAAAGGTTCTTCAGACCGAGGAAGAGTTAGAAAACGCTATTAACTCGTCTGGTGAGAAGCAGAATAATACTGATGACACTAGTAAGTAGCAACAAAAACCGTTTCAAATTACTATATTTTTAAATGTCAGCTGAGAGTAGGCGTTCCTCGAACATAAATTACGCGACGCGAGCGCTGCGCAAACGGTATGCTTGCGTCGCGTTCTATTTGCGGCCGGCCGGCCCATAGTGCGTCAGTCAGGCAGCTGCAATGCAACGCGAAGTTTTTTTTAAATTATAAAATAGGCCCGCACTTGTCTGCCATCTCACCGTGGTAAGTGCACGCCAGTACAATTACTGCATGCTCATAAAACGCGACGTAATCGCCGGGTTGTCGCTGCGCTTACGCGGCGTTCGCGTCAAGAACACGTACGCCCGGCGAATGCTATGTGGGGACACCCTCACTTATAATTGCTATTTACATGTGTAATCTGATTTAGCTAAATAGGTACTTAAGTATATGAATTTTAATATAAGATAGAAAAATATTTAGACCGTTATTTTATATTATGATGGACTTCTGCAAAATAACGCCTGATTCCATTAATTACTTATATACATTTTATTTTAGTACAAAGAAATGAGATGGAAATACCTGGACCGTCGTCGTCAACTGTGAAAGAAGATACTTCTGTCACAGAAAAAAATAAGGATCACCATATTGACAAAGTTCCTGGATTGTTGCCACTAAGAAAGGAAATAAACTCTCCAACAGTTGAGATAACTTCTTCAGACATCGTTTCGCATGCTTAATCATAAAGAGAAATAACTCAAAAATAGGGTGTTTATAGATTTAATCATAAAACGTAATAACATATTGCTAAGAATATTTACGATCCAACCGCCGCTCGATTTGAATGAATATGAACGAAATAAAACGCTGTCGCTCTCTTTCTGACTAACGCGCCCGAACAGGTTGGTTCCAGTAAACGGCTATATTCAGTAATGTGCCAACAGTGATGCAAGCAAGGTGATCGCAAAATTATTCAAAGTGCGAAACATTACAGCATAAATCTTTATATTATTAACAGGTAAGTCTTATTTCATGTTTTAATTTATTCATAAAGTGAATAACTAAGTCTTATTTCGCTTTATTATAAAAGTATGTCACTACGTCGTGATATCATTTTGACTTATTGCAGTTTAGTTTAAATTTTATTAATGCGTCGTCCGAATTTATATTAGTTATTTCGTTTTCATTTTAAAACAATACATATAATTTTGGCACAAAATGACTTACTTCGGTTTAGTTTTAAATTATCGTACAAATTTAATAATGAAACATGCTTAATGATGTTTATTGTCAAAAGTTATTTGTGACATTTAAAATTATTTCCCTTTCCATTAGAATAGAATAATGTTAATTGTTACTTATTCTATGCATCGTCTGATTAGCTGTTTATTGAATTAACTTTATTTTATTAGAGGAAAGTAACTAAATGTGGGCTAGTGCTTTAATATGGGCTAGCGACAATTCTCAAAAACTTACAGTCGAAAGAGGCAACAAACGACGATCGTACATCGCATTCACTCGCTCTAACATCGCACTTACTCACTCTCGGCAATCGCGCGCGAACTGTCGCCAGCGTCGGCCATACTTGTGTTGGTGCTGTCGAAAACTTTTCTGAGGTACGTATCAATGTGCTGTTTAATTAAACAATCTTAGGTCTAAATACTGTAACTATGTGTTTTATTGAAGAATGTAAGGTGTATTTTATGATTTTCGGTCGATTTACTGCTTGCTTCCCATGAAATGTAAAGTACACGATCAGATTTATTTTAGTTAAGAATTTCGAATATGGGCTATTACTTATTAGGTATTACCCATATCTGTAAAGTATTTTAGGTGCTTGGTTATGTCGTTCTATAGGTATCTTCTTATTTTTTTTTAGAATGGCTCCAACACAATCAAAAGAACCAAGAAAAACTTGGGATAAAGAGCAAATGATTAAAGCCATAAAAATGGTTCGCGAGAAGAAAATGGGCAAAGCAGCAAAAATTTTCAAAGTACCAAGATCGACATTGCAACGCTTAAGCCTGAAAACAGAACTTAGTCCTGAAGACGCGGCTGCCACGACATTAGGTAGAAAAACAACGTTGGGGGTACAATTAGAAAAAGTTTTAGTAGAATATATCTTAACGTTAGAAAGCAAATTTCATGGATTGACAAGGACTGATCTACGCAGAATGGCATACATGTTGGCAGTTCGTAACAATTTACAAAATCCGTTTGGGGAATCAGGCATTGCGGGGAAAACATGGTTAAGGCTATTTTTAAAACGTCATAAAGATAAATTGTCAATTAGGAGGCCCACGGGAACCTCATTTGCAAGAGCATTCGGCTTTAATAAAGAAAACGTGGACAATTTTTTTCAACTTTTGGAAGGGATATACGAGAAAAATAACTATTCAGCAGATCGAGTCTACAACGTTGATGAAACCGGCCTGACCATTGTCCAAAGTAGAATTCCAGAAGTAATTGGACGCCGAGGAAAGAGGCAGATAGCATCACTAACGTCAGCTGAAAGGGGTTCCCTGGTTACAATTATAGCATGCATGAATGCCACCGGCCATTTTGTGCCTCCGTTTATAATTTTCCCAAGAAAAAATATGAACTTACAATTGATGAGAGGTTGTCCTCCTGGTGCTCAAGGAGTTGCTCATCCATCAGGCTGGATCCAAATAAATATTTTTACAGATTGGTTCAAACACTTCATAAAACATACACACCCAACACCAGATTCAAGAGTTTTATTGATATTAGATGGCCATTTCAGCCACACCCGTAACATTGATGTAATAGACTTAGCTAGAGAGAATAATGTTGATATTGTATCTCTACCACCTCACACAACCCACAAGCTGCAACCGTTGGACAAGACGTTCATGGGACCATTGAAAGTTTACTACAGTGAAGAAATACGAACATGGATCAGAAACAACAACAGAGCACTGAGCCCTTTTGACATTGTAGAGTTATTTGGGCGAGCTTACATGAAAGTGCAAACAGGTGAAATTGCAGCAAACGGGTTCCGCGTTACAGGTCTTTGGCCATTGAATAAAACCATATTCAGCGATGCAGATTTTCTTGCAGCGGAACAAAATTCTGCCAAAGATGGATGCACAAATATTACTCCGGAAAAATCTACCCGCAATAATGAAGAGTCATCGACTAACAATCCAAGGTTCCTCCTTTCACCATTGACACCTATTCCGATTGATGAGAATTTGATTTCGAACGAATCACCGGACTTGAGGTCTAGGTCTGAAACTCAAACAGAAACTCCAGGTACTGGCCATGAACCAACAAATGACTGTCAACCTTCAACTTCCGGGATTGGTCGTAGCAGTCTAGGTCTAGTATCTCCTTATGACATAAGCCCCGTACCAAAAAAAATCAGAACTACATCCAATAGAGGTAGAAAAGCTGCTGTGGCCTCGGTCATAACTTTATCTCCATATAAAAATGACCTCATTGAAACAAATAAGAAGAAGATTGAAAAAGAAAATAAAACAAAAGATAAGAAACCCAAGCAAAAGAAAAAAAGTTCTGGAAATAAGAAAGCCAAGACCAGGGATGAAAGTGAAAGTGAAGAATATATCCAATTTGATTCAGATAGTGAACCAGATGCCCCTATAGGAAGAGCGGCTCCTGACACTGCCGATGCAGCGTGTATGTTTTGTCAGGAACTTTTTTCCGAAAATGCAGACGGAGAACTATGGATTAGATGTTTAATGTGTCAGCTCTGGGCACATAATGACTGTGCTGGGCCAGAATTTGACACTTGGATATGTGATTTTTGTAAGTAAATTAAGTGGTATTTGAAAGTAAATTATGTGATTTATTCCATCCACCAAAGTTATTTGATCTCTTATAAGATAAATATTTATAATTGTTATTTTCACAGAAGATACTATAAGTTTTTATTAGTACCCCATATTTGAGTACCTGCTCCATATTTAGCATCTATTTTGATATTTGGTTCTAATGCTCAATATAATTATAAATTATAATATTAGGAACATATGATTGTTACTTAGCTCTTTAGAAATGTATGTGTGATTATTTTGACAACAATAAATGGTTAATCTTTTAATAGTTTTTTATTTTTTAAGCAAAATCAAAATGGTAGCCCATATTTGGTTACTTTCCTCTACAATTAGGCCAGTCTTATTATTATTTTATTCTACCCTAATCCTTATTAAATATAAGATAATTTTGTCAGATACTAACCTAAAGCAAAGAATAGATACTATTACTTCCGTCCTAAAGCCATTTCTGCCTTAGTGAGGGCATTAATTTAGTTAAAACGGGTATTAATCGCGTCATACCTTGCTATTTTGTTTTCCCGATGTTTCGGCTGAGTTGCATCAGCTGTGATCACGGGGCGACTTATTTATATGAATTTAGTTTTACATTATTATTGACGTTTAAAACCGTGACTCAATCCGTTATCTTCTGAGTTGTAGACGTGCCTTAATTTAATGACTGTTAATTAAAAAAGTGTAGTTATTTTTTTGTAGCATGGCGTCTTGGAGAGCAAGTCGTATTCTTAAATTGGTATCACCTGAAGCAACACCTCGTACTCAAGAGAAGGTAAATCAACTGGTGGTTAAAATCGACAACACTATTGTAGAAGTTCAAAACAGTACAGCTAAAGAAAACACGGAAAATTTCTCCCCAAATAAAAATATTGATGTAAGTAGCTATAATGAGATCTTATCAGATTGTGATAGAGATGATCACTTTGCCCACAAAATTGAACAGAAAAGCTAAGGTGGCTTCTAAAATTGTACTGCAAAGTTTGTTTATTGTTGAATTGGAAACGACTGGGTGAACTTCAACGTGCTTTTTTTAGCACCTATGAGGAGTCTACTAATCCTCCAACCCACTATTAAAAAAAAGAAAAAAACATTGTAAAAGTCTGAGCAAATATTTGTGCGCAAATTTTAAAGGATTGTTATACGTTGTAACAAAAACCGAGGAGTTCCCGTTTTACTTAGCACAGACGTACAGCAGACATCGACTTATTAGCTAATAACTATCCGAAAAAACTTATTCCAAGTCATAACTTATATGTATTTGCTAGGCCTTGATGCTTCACAAGCATGTGTAGCCACACAAAAGTATTAAACAAAGTATTAAATAAAAATGGCCAAAGAATACGGCGCTAAAAATCCTGATGTCATTTCAAATACTAACCTCCGAAAGCATCTAACCACTTTAACACAAGTGTTAAGTATGACGGAAAATCATTTAAAACAATTATCAACTTTTATGAGACACACAAGTGGAATTCATAAGAAATCGTATCGTCTGCCTAATGACGTGTATCAAACAGCCAAGATATCAAAATTAATACTTCTAGGACCATATTTACTAAAATTGAGACCGGTACCCTTACCATGACTTTTGACGACTTTAGCGACGATGACACGCCTCGCAGCGGAAGGCCTGCTGAATTCGATGAAGAAAGTCTCATATCACTTTGAAGAAGAACGGTTGCCAAACCAGTCGTGAATTGGCGGAAAAAATGAACTGAGATCCTAAACCGATTCTCAATTAGGAATGTGAATAAAAAATCGATTATGAAAATAATCGATTAAAAATCGATTGTTTTGAAGTAAAAATCGATTTTATTTCGTGATTTTTTTTAATTAATAATCGATTAATAATCGATTTTTTATAATCATGCAATCAATGCACCCCGACATTACGTTTAGTCTTCTGGGCTCTGGCTTGGTGCCCGGAACGCGATCCCGCGAACTCCCAAAGAATACTATCATATCTCCATAATATTACATTAACGCCATCTGTGCATCTATGATGGTATTCTTTCTGTGCTTTAAAACAGTTTAGATGATTTATTTAATCAAACATTCACTAGATGGAGTTAGTCGATGAACTGTGCTACTTTACTGACATTCGGTTGATATGTCATTCATTATTCGTTGCTAAAACTTCATTTTTCAAACAAACGACAATTCAAAAGGTTTTCCGGACAAAAAGCTTTTATTGTGTTATTAAAAGTCTCGATTTTAACAATGTCTACGACTAAAAGAACGACAAGTAGTTGGCGTCAATATTTTCATGTTGACAATAAATCTGGCAATGCTAAATGTAAATATTGCCCTAAAATTTTAAAAACGTGTAGTAATACTACCAATTTAAAACAGCACATGGAAAGGAAACACTCTAGTATCATTAGTATTGAAAATAAAGAGGTAAGTACTTGAATTTAATTACAGTACATATTTGAATTTAATTACAATTATTAATTACAAAGAAACTAGACCACTTTCTAAACAAATACTGAGTTGTCAATGATTAGTTTTCACTAATAAGATCACAACATGTACAACATTTTCGCACAACAATGCCATAGTACAACATTTTCGTTGCTATGAACCAACCAAATGATAAATCAGGGCCATTCAGGACTATATTTATAATTCCCGCTCATTAACACTATTGACATGTTAAAGTTTTCATTTTGACAGTTGTAGTTTAGGGATGGGCGTATACAAATCGAAAGATATACTTACCGATTCAGATAACAAATCGATTTTTCGATGTAAACAGTGACCAATCAAGTCAAAATTAAGTTTTATTTTGATTGGCTTATATTATACGAAATATTCTATTAGTTTAGTGGCCATTTGATAATAATATTAATCACGTTTTGTTTATTATCTTTGTAAATTAATTTCTATTTTTATTTAATTTTATTTGAATAGCATGTTTATTTTTGCCGGTCTATTGCATTGGGGTTACACTTGTAATAATAGACGAGTGTTGTGTAAATAAATAATTAAATATGTTAAAGGATATTCTTAACCAATTTAATTTTGTTGTAGGATCATCCTGTCAAGTCAGGAAACAATTCGCAGGAAGAATCAATTGCAGACTTGATTTTAAAGCCATCGACATCTACATGTTCTGAAGACTCTGTGAATATGATACTGACTACTTCCGCATCTCAAATTGAAGATTCTGTAGAGTCTTCAACTCCTAAACGACAAAAAAAAGGCATAGAAGCGTCATTCTCAAAAATATTAGAATTTGGATCAGGGGGTTCAAAAAACAAACAGATTACAGACGCTATAGCAGAACTGATATACCGCGATAACCTTCCCTTCAGCGTGGTTGAAGGAGAAGGGTTTGGAAAATTGATTAAATTACTTGCACCATTATATAAAATCCCATGTCGCAAAACTATAACCAGCATCATTGATGGAAAATACGAGGAAAAAAATGCTGTTATAATCAAAAAGTTACAATCCGTTACCAATATATGTTTAACGATTCACGAATGTAAGGATTTACAAATGAAGAGCTATCTGGGAGTAACTATTCATTTTATCAAAAATTTTAAGATTGTTTCTTTCAATATAGCTTGTGAGCCGCTTTCGGAGAGTCATACCGCCGAATATTTATCAACCACCATTAAACATATTTGTGAAAAATGGGAAATTCCTGATGAAAAAATTGTGGCCGTCACTACAGACAATGGTGCAAATATAGTAAAAGCCATTGAATTAACATTTGGAAGAGCAAAGCATATTCGTTGTATAGCCCACACATTAAACCTTGTTGTGCAAAATTCAGTCATGGTAAATGAAATAAAAATATTTATCGATAAAGTTCGCAGAATCGTACAATGGTTCCATCAGAGCGGAGTTGCTGCAGACCAATTGAGAAATTCTCAAAAGGCTGAAAATGTACCGGAAGGAAAAATTAAACACCTGATAGGAGATGTTTCAACGCGGTGGAATTCTCAATTACATATGCTTGAAAGGTTTATAGCTATGAGTGGGACGGTTGGCGGTATTTTATTGAACTACCCTAATGCTCCTCCTATGAAGAAAGAGGTCGTAAAAATTCTCAAACCGTTTGAGAAAGTAAGCGAGGAGATGTGCACTGAAAAATATGTTAGCGCAAGTAAAGCTATTCCTATTATAATGTGCTTGAAACAGTTTTTGGAAAAAACATATCCATCGCATGATTTGGCCATTCAATTAAAAAATTCAATAATAAATGAATTTAAGAAAAGATTTGAGCACATACAAAAAGTTCATTTATTTAATACTGCAACATTTCTAGATCCTCGTTTTAAAAAATTACACCTTGATGACGGAGCATCTTTGGCAAGAACTATGAACTACATTAAAAAATCCATTGAAGAAAACCGAGAACCTGAGGATTGCCCTCTGTCAATAACTTCGGCCGCTGATGATGTGGATAATGATGATATTTGGGAAACCCACAACAAGTTGTTGTTGGAGACTATGAGAACAAGTCGAAGTCAAATTCAGACATCTGAATTAAGCTTGTACATAGCTGCGCCTCTAATAGGATTAAAAGAAGACGCTTTAGAATCCTGGAAAAGCTATGAGGGAGCTTATCCCAAACTCACACATTTGGCGTGTAAGCACCTATTGGTACCGGCTTCTTCGGCTCCAGCAGAGAGATTATTCTCGAAAGCTGGCGCCATATTAACAAAGACCAGGAGCCGAATATTATCCAAACGCTTACCTAAGCTATTATTTCTGAACTCATTGCCTACGGATTTCTAGTTTTTTTTTATTTAAATAATTTATTTTGTTGATTTATTTTAATTTGAACCTTTTGTAATTTGATTATTCTAAAAATTTAATTTCCGTTGATTTTATAAGAACTTACTATTTCAGTAGGAATATCTAGTTTTTTATTTGAATAATTTAATTTTGTTGATTTATGTGAAAAAAAAAATTTAATTCTTTTAAAACTTTAATTTGTGTTGATTATATAAGAACTTACTGTTTCTGTTGTTTATTTTTAATTAATAAATATATTGATATATTGAATATGGCGTTTATTTTGAAATCAACTGAAAAATTAAGAAAAAATCGATTTATACAACAAAATCGATTATTTTCTTAAGAAAAGTCGATTATTTATTAATCGATTTTACATACTTAAAAAAAAATCGATTAATTAAAAATCGATTTTTAATCAACAATGTCACATCCCTATTCTCAATCACCTTCATTCAATGGAACTTACCGCGTGAATGAGGCTTTTCGACTGAAAAGACCTGATCGACATAGTCAAACCATACTCGTTTACGACAACGCAAGGTCCCAAGTCGTCCAAGCCGCAGTCCAATAGCTCGAATAAGAGATCCATATTTGCAGAATGAGTGGAAATAATGTGTTCCCTGAAAGAGAGCCGGTGCCTGGATCTAGTGGTATAAATCGCAAACGGCCACATCACAGTAGTAGCAGCTCTTCTTGTAGTTCCACTACAAGCTCGTCGTCGCCGACCTCAAACTCTAAACGGTTACGTTGACACCGTCGTAATCAAAATCAGCGGTCTAAAATGAAGAAGCTAAGTAAGGAAATCCATGAGTTACGTAACATGTTTACTTATCCCGTTTCCTATGAGGTCTAATGAGGCTAACGATGAAATTGAACACGTGTCGATATGTTCAAATGTTAGCAGGGATCTATACGATAACAAAATCAAAGATACCCCCAATATTATTAGTAACCCTGATTTCACTTTTAATATTGAAACAAAATTAAAGGAACCAACCAACGTATAGCAAATTCTTAGCATAGAGAATGTTTTTTAGACGGAGACGCCTTTTTTAGACGGAGCATCTACAAAACATTCTATATTGTCAAACGAACCTTTTCGCCACTTAATCCGGAAAGACTTATAAACCTACTACAACAGAAGAACTTGATGTTTTCATTGCTTTGAACTTGGTGATGGACATAACAAAACTGCCAAGCTACCGAGATCACTGATCTTCAACACGTGATTTGCATGACAGCTACGTTTCTAAGTTTATTAGTTTCAATAGATTTAGTAGGCTTTTGAATTATGCATGTAAACGACAATCGTGTAATGCCCAACAGAAATTGCCCTTTGACAAACTTTATAAAATTAGACCTCTACTCGACATTCTGCCAACTAATTTTCAAAATAACTACAAGCCATCGGAAAAAGTTGCGACTGATGAGAGTATGATCAATTTAAAGGCAGGAAATATTTGAAACAATACATGCCAAAAAGCCAATCAAACGAGGATACAAGCTTTGGATGTGTGTGATGTGTGCACAGTTATTGCCTCGATTTTGATTATTACACCGGAAAACAGGGTAATAATGCCGAAACTGACTTAGGTGGTAAAGTTGTCAAAAACGTTTGCAAGAATTTAAAGAATAAAAATCATAAAGTCTATTTTGATAATTATTTTAACATTTCAAGCGAGTCATTGATCACTTCGCCTCAATTGGTCTTAAAATAAATTTATCTAAATGTGAATTGTTCATTTCTAGTCATATTACTCCAGATCATTATTCAGACATAGTAGCAAAATTTAAATCATTAACACCAAGTATTTCGATAAAATCCACTTATAATCTTACATTATTAGGGGCTCCGTTATTTGAGGATGCAGTAACGTTTATAATAAATTCTATATTAGAACTTTTTAATAAAACATCTGGTCGTCTTTTTGAAATAAAACCTCACTTGGCCATCTACATTCTTCGCCTTTGCCTTTTTACACCTAAATTTCTTTACTTACTCCGTTGTTGTCTTATTTGGAAATTTCCTTTGGTTACAAATATCATAGATAATAATTTGAAACTGTGTATTACAAAAATTTTAAATTTAAATTTTGATGACTGCTGTTGGAGGCAGGCTTGTCTTCCAATTAAATTAGGAGGGTTAGGAATACGATTCACAGCAAGTGTGGCCCTGCCGGCTTTCTTGGCTTCCACTCACAGTTCGTCATCCCTCATCAGCAAAATTTTAAACATAGACATAGCTGATGTTCGGGTGGCGAGCTTGAGTGAGGCCGTGGAGACTTGGATGGCCGCATTTCCTTTGGAAAATATTCTTATGAATGATGCTTGGCAACAAAAATTTTGGGACTTGCCCGGCATTTCATCCACGTTTGCCTGTCTCCTTGATCGTGCAGGCGATACGGAGCGAGCAAGACTTTTGGCTGTTTCCGGAGAAGACTCAGGCCACTGGTTACACGCACTTCCCTCCCAAAATCTTGGCACCATTCTGGATGCTTCAACACTGAGAATTTCAGTGGGTGCCAAGATTTGTGAACCTCATCGTTGCCTTTGTGGCCGAAGCGTGGATAAGTATGGTCCTGCTCCAGGAGCGCTGGCCGTTTATATAGACACGGCACCTTAAATGATTTGATCCGTAGGGCTCTTGTCACCGTCTCTGTACCAGCCTCACTAGAGCCAAATGGTTTGTGCAGAGACGACGGCAAGAGACCTGATGGCACAACTCTGGTTACGTGGAAATTAGGTCGTGCCCTGGTGTGGGACGTTACATGTGTGGACACGCTAGCCCCAACCTACATACATGACACCTGTAGTAGTGCTGGGGCTGGAGCCGACCGCGCTCAGTTTCTCAAGCGCCGCAAATATTCTTCCATTATAAATGATTATGAATATGAATTTGCGGCCCTTGCAACTGAGACGTTGGGTCCGTGGTCGCCTGATATGAAAAAAAATTGTGAAGAACATGTCCCACACTAACTTATCCTCGCATCAGGTGACCAGAGGGCTGGCAGCTATTTCGCACAAAAAATTAGCCTCGCTGTTAAGCGAGGTAACACTGCGAGTGTTCTGGGCACTATGCCACATGAAAGGGTTTTTGACGACGTTTTTATTTTATAAGTATAATTTTGTTATTATTTATTTTTTTATTTAAAATTGTAGATTATTTTAACAGTTATCTCTTGCAACTGAAATTACGAGAGTACAACATTTTCGCCTGTGGTTCGGTGAATTCAAATAGAAAGTACTTGCCTAGTGTTGGCAAGTACTTTCTATTTGAAGAAGACAAGAGATTACTAAGATGCGAACATGATTACCGGGTTAGTGAAACAAACATAAGTTTGTTGAAATGGAGGAATAAGAGATCAGTATTTATTTTGTCAAACTATCATGATCCTAAGAATGTCGGACAATTTTACCGCAGAGACCGCGATGGTACCATTGTTGAAGTGCTCTGTCCTGATGCCATGAAAAACTACAATGCAAATATGAATTTTGTAGACAAATTCGACCAACTAAAAAGAAGTTATGCTGTGGACAGAAAATCCCACAAGTGGTGGCACAGGATAATTTTTCACTTCCTTGATTATTGTGTTTTAAATGCATTTTTAATTTGTAAAGAACTGCAGTCTACTTCACGCCCGGACCTATCCAAGGTGACTCTGACAGAATTCAGACGAAGTGTGTAACAGGGGCTTTTGGCGCCAGCATATGTCAAACAAAGACGCGACTCAGTAAACACCAATGTCTTTCTTACAAGCTTTACAACAAAGGAGTAGCACTCACCCATTGGTCAGTGAAATTCACACCAACATCAAACGAATACAAAACACAGGCACCATAATATTTGCATACGTCAAAAGCCACGTGGGAATCCACGGAATTGAAGCCGCGGACTGGGCTGGGAAGAGTGGAGCAGTACTGCACCGTGCTCTACATTATAAAAGATTCCCAATTAACTTTGTAATCACACTCGCAGATCGGAAACACGCAAAATGTGGCAATCAAGATATGAGAGCGCTTCACAGGGGCAGCATATCAGAAAACTACTCCCGGGTCTCACTGACATCAGGATCTGTGGAAGAGAACAAATATTAGTTTTCTACCTTATAACCTGACACAAATATTAACCGGACACGCTTTTAATAAATCTTACCTCGTTTCAAAATATGTGCTGACGAACCCTGCGACGACGACTCGCCTCAAACAGTTGATCACCATCTGGAACATTATTCGAGATTGTATACGACATGATAAACGTGTCACCATACAAAATTACCGAAGTGATGGAATTGTGTGATTATATAATTAACAATTTAAAATCATTTAATAACACTGTATGAACATTTATTTACAAAAAAAAATGATCAAAATTAATTTTATTAGTATTAAATACAATTGTATGTAAACTAATAATTAAATAAAAATAAAAATTAACGTAACCTATATGTGATATTCGAAATTCAAAAAATATTTTAACACAAGTTACGTTAGCATAACGAACAATAAGTGGAAGTGAGAAGTGTAGTGTTACCATTTAGATAACGTAGCTTTAAGAAATTATGTAGTAGTAGTAACTAGTTCTGTAAGAAACGCCAGAGCGATCGGTTGTGCTCTCTTTTATTAAATAAATTATTTTTTAAAACTTACATCTCCCTACCCGCTACCTAACTGGCGCAGTCGGTAGGATTCGCGATCTGAATTAACGGTTTCCCGTGTAAAATTAGTTAAAACGGACAGTATCTGTGTGTGAACTGGTGACTTCGGGTAATCCGCGACGCGAATTCAAAGAAGAACCTCACCGGGTCCAGACACGCCGATCCAGCTCCAGCTCTTCGGAACTCACGCCATGAAATCGGCAATGCTCGTGGGGTAAGTATTTACTCTGATTAATCCCGAGATTCCTACATTTTACCTCATATAACTAACATTGTTTTAGTGTTTTTGTTATTTGAATTATTTAATTTGTGTTATTTTACTGTGTGTGTGTTATTTTTATTGTGTTTTTGGAAAATTCATTTGTGCTAAAATGGCTCAGGAACCAAAAAATGAAAAAACGACAATTGATTTTAAAACGTTGTCGATATTATTACCATCGTACGACGGTAATAAAAAAACGTTAGAATTTTTTATCAAAGGAGTAGAAAGTGTTTTAGAAGACATAGAGATTGGGCAAGAGTCAGCAGTAGCTAGTATAATTAGGAACAAACTTACAGGTAAAGCAGTTGAGGCTCTTTCTCAAAACAGTGATTTCCGTACATGGGAAGATATAAAAAACATACTGAAAAATAGATTCGGAGATTTTAGGGACGAGGTGAAACTGGTCCAGGAGTTAATGCAACTCACAAAAGATAGGTTGGGGATAGACCAATTTGCAGAAAAGGTCGGGGAAATTGCTTACGCATTAATTAGCTTTGACATTGATAAAAAACAATTTTATGAAAAAATGGCTTTAAATGTGTTTTTAGATCAATTAGATCCTTTGATATCTCTCAGTGTTCGTGTTAGGGGAACAGAACAACTAGACTCTAGTTGTTGACTCTAGATTCTAGTTACTAGAGGCTGCCATAGCCATAGCTAAACAAGAGGAACTAAAACTAAAAAACAGGAAAGTGTCAGAGAATAGGATGAGGCAGATGATGCCTCCTAGGCCAAACAATTAAATGTAAGCCCAAACAATTATTATAGGTACCCAGTGCCACCGGCAAATTATCAGGCGCAACGTGGCCTACCGCCACAGGTCGGTCATAAATATATTCGGCCTCAGGGTGGTGCTCAACCGCGCTTTGTGCAGCAAAACTCAAACATCCCGCCGAACATTAAACCGGTGCAGCATAGGTTAAATTTTCAATCAAATGAACCAGAAAATGAAACGATAGAATTTGAGCCGGAATCTCAATTATTTTATCCACAGGAAAATGAGGAGGAAAATTTTCTTTTTCCCGAGGAAATAAAAGAAGACAAATACCCATTGCCTAATATTAACGATATCTTAGACAAATTAGGACGTGCACAATACTTTACAACGTTAGATTTAGCATCAGGTTATCATCAAGTCGAAATGGATTCAGCAGATGTAGAGAAAACAGCATTCAGTACGGAAAGAGGTCATTACGAATTTTTAAGGATGCAGTTTGGTTTAAAAAACGCACCTAGCACTTTCCAAAGGTTAATGGATTCAGTTCTTCGAGGACTAGATAACGTACTTACATACTTAGATGATGTAATTATATACTCTACTTCATTAGAACAGCACCTAGATACATGTAGGCAAGTTTTCGAAAGATTTAGAGTTCATAATTTAAAAATACAGTTGAATAAGTCGGAATTTTTGCAGAAACAAGTTAAATTTTTAGGTCATACTCTCACGAATGAAGGTCTTAAACCTAATTCAGATAAAATAGCAGCTGTACAAAAATTTCCACTACCTAAAACGCAGAAGGAAATCAAAGCCTTCCTCGGATTGGTAGGGTACTACAGGAAATTTATTAAAGATTTCGCTAAACTCACAAAACCAATGACGAAATGTCTAAAAAAGAATGCTAAGGTAGAAGCATCCGCAGAATTTGTAGATTGTTTTGAAAAATGCAAACAAGTCCTAACACATGCACCAATTCCAAACCTTTTTTATTACTGTTTTTATTCCTATTGAATCATTGAAAGGTAAATGTAAGATCCAAAATGTTAATTTGGTATGTATTCTCATAATTGGAAATAAAGTTAACTGTTGATATTCACATATTTGCATTTATGTCACCAATACAATATATGTATATAAGTAATACATACATAAAAATTCAAAGTATATGAATTATTTACAAGTATGCACGTCTATTATTTAGTACAATTTGAAATGTTATAGTGCCTGGCCTTAGGATAAATAATAAAGGGTTTTGTGTCCAAAGACAACTCCAGACTTCTGGATTGATTATCACTGTAAACCAGTGCATTGATAGATAACTTTAAAAACTTATTGAGATTAAGTAAGTAAGTACTCTATACCAGTAAATGGTGCCTAATTTATTTAAAATCTAACAATCATTTCATTCCATTTCATTTCAACTAATACAAAAATAATTATATGTCTCATTATAAAATTTTCATATTGACACCTTATATTAAATTTTAATATCATATAACACCATTGATTTATATGGAATGACCAATCTCAACCAATTTCAAATTGGCAACGGGGTACTGCATAAGATTACATTTATGTCACAAATGCTTATTTTAGGCATTATTTCCTGATACAATAGCTACTCTTATATTATTTGTAAAGCATTTAAGTGAACTTCAATGTCTTCAGTATAATTCTATTACATGAGCTCATGAGCATCAAGCTGTGCGTAGAGTCCTAGTGAGATTCTTATGTGCATGGAGTTATATTAGTTTTGGGTTAGCATACCAGCTATGTGATAACTACCATTTTCTGTTCTATTGTATTGCACTTATTTTTGTCTTGTGTCTTGTGGTGGAGCATAAATTACCTATTATGACCATTATAGGTAACACTAGTTCGAATGTTATTCTGAGAGGAGCATTAGAATTTACCAGGTTAATTTCCTCAGTTCCCATTGGAATATTACACTTATCCAGTTGCTTCAGACATTCCTTCCAATTTTAGAGATCTCTGATGATATCATAGTATTGACTGCTTGTTCCTGGAAGTTGACATAATTATATTTTCCATTTCTGTCAGAACACTGTTTTGCCATATAATTACAAAGATGTTTTGGTATTTGCAATAACTCCATGAATGATTCTTGCAATTTACTGGCTCTGAAAATTATTTTGTCAGAGTTGGCATAATAAGGTTGACATAACCTTGTGTTTTAGCAGCTCTAGCTTGGTTGTTAGTGCATTAGCTAGTGATGGAAGCATTCAAGCCAATTGCCACATATAAATGTTAGCGCGAGTATCCCGTACTCAATGGCAAATGAGTGAACCGTTTAGTGTCAACAAAGTAACACTCAGAGTGTCTCGTATTCGACGGTCCTGATGCTTTGTGTATTCGACCATTTGCCACATATAAATGATAGCCCAAACATCTCGTGCTTAATGGTGAATATACGAATCATTTAATGACAAAGCGACGCCGAGTATCTCGTACTCAATGGCTCTAGAGCATTTTATGTTGGAACCATGAATTGTTATGTTATATGAAAAAAAATGAAAGCACCTCATGGTTAATGGTGAATATGAGTACCGTTTGGTGTCTGTAAAGTGCAACAGAGAGATTGGCGTGCTGAATGGTTTTGAAGTTATAGTTACAAGATTTTGGAACAATTTTGTTTCCTTATAAGTTTATGTTAATTATTGAGACATTTCTATAGTTGTGCACACCTAAATGTAAAAGGGGAATGAATATTTACTTACATACCATCTGATACAATCCGAAGAATTGCTTCGTAAATTGCTGCTACTGCGACCACAACTACAATTACGCGGAAGTGATTCTTCGTAGTTTCGTAGACGTGGTCTGACGTAGACGTTAGAGATGCAGACATAGATTTTTTGATACAAGAACAAAACTACATTTTCATACTTTATAAATATCAGAAAGATACAAAAATTTGTGACGATGTGAATTTTCGAATCACGCTCCTTTACAGTTGATGTTAAAGATACAACTTACGAGGGAGGCATCAAATATGTACAGTTGTCGCAACGGTGTCTCTCTAAATTGCAAAAACAACTACTTAAATTAGAAACGACTAACGAAGTTGCGGACATTTGACAACAGACATCATTTTGAGTTTTGACGGTTAACTGTCACTCCGGCGCCATTTTAATTTGAAGCTTCCGGGGCGAGTCGTTACGTGGCGCTAGTGTCTACACAAAAAGTCATTTTGTATGAAAGTGTGCCCCCCCTTGCTGGACCAAATCTAAAATTTCCGGTTCATCTTAATTTACAGAAACTTTGGGACGAACCTCTCTGCATACTTGTGCGAAATCAACTTCTCAATTCTGCGCATGATATTGCAGAGAGGGCTCGTCTCCTTGCTGTAACAGAGCGAGAATCGGGATTTTGGCTGCAGGCATACCCTTCGGGTAATTTAGGTACACTTTTAGATAACTTAACGTTATCAATTTGTACATGTTTGCGCCTGGGGGTAAAGACCGTTGAACGCCATCGCTGTCATTGCGGCGCTGACGTCACGCTACCATCAACGACGTCATTCGTCGGGCTTTTATCATCGTCAACGTGCCGGCTTGTTTAGAGCCGAATGTTGTCGCCCGTGACGATGGCAAGCGGCCGTCGGGCCACTTGCCATCGTCATGAAATAGTGATTATTTTGCAGTCTATTATAAAATGAATACTTTATTGTACGTCTTTCAAGTTTTGCCTGATAACTCCCATAAATACAAACTATTGAAATCCCATAATCTATATATATATATATATAAATCAATTGCAGTTCGCTAGTCTCGCTAAAATTCGAGAAAGGCTGGACCGATTTGGCTAATTTTAGTTTAGAATAATTTATGGAAGTCCAGGGAAGGTTTAATAGGTGAGTAAATATGAAATATATTTAATAAATAGCTTCTGAGGCGGTACAAAGTTTGCCGGGTCAGCTAGTTTATTATAACTATCAATAGTTCACAACGATAGTATGTTTGTTATTGGCCATGAGCGCATTAGTGCATTCGTTGAGGCGAGCCGCCAGCGCGCAGTCGTCGCCGCCGCGGCTACTGCTGCCCACGCAGCGGTCCACCTGCTTCTCCAACTTCTTCATCAACACCACGTCCTTCGCGTAGAACTTGTTTACTAGTGCTAGGAGGTTTTCTAAAAAGGTTTTTTTTATTATTCTATGAATGAATAGATTTTTCATAACACACATCCACAAAAACACATTTAATTCTATCTGCATGCGGATTCGTTCTAGGGTGGGATTTTCACGTAGAGACTAAGGATCTGTTCACACAAGTTTGAGTACTTATAACTTAATAGTATAAATAATAATGCAATTAAGATGCACAGATGCCGTATACTTGTTTTTGTTCTAACGATAATTATCATTGAAATTTTAATTCTACATTTATACTGCCAGGTTATAATTCCATACGCGGCATGTAAATCTTTCGAAGGTTTTAGAGTCCTTTGTGGTTCGACTCCGGCGGCTCCACCGCCACACCTATTACTGCGTCATAACAGCCGAGTTAAGCGCTGCTGTGTTCTGGTTTGAAGGGTGTGTTAAGGGAGACATACTTTCCCGAGGCGTTCCACCTTAGTCCTCAGGGTTAGCGGCGCATCTGTGGCCGAGCTCAGGTAGAAATATCTAATCCTATCTGGGGTTGATTACGGATGTCCATGGGCAGCAGTAGCCATTTTACCATCAGGTGGATTGCATGTTCGTCTGCTACTCCCATACTATAAAAAAAAACTTTTACGGTTTCACTGCACCTGTAACAGGTTACAGTAAGCTCGGGTCCCTAAAGCTAAAGATTAATCAAATATGGCGCCAAGTGACCTGTAAACTAGGTAATAGAGCTAAATAAACACTTCACGGGTGGCCAGTAAAGAATATTAAACGAATAAATAACCTTTATGTATTTTTCCATTCCGGATCACCCCGTTGCGTTTGAGGACGCATGCGATTAAACATTCTCCGTGGACAGGAGACTCTTTCCTCGGAGATAAACGTTGTACGCTCTTTTTCTCGTTATTCTGCACTTCCTTTAAGCATTCGGACATGTTCTGTTTAAACTGTTCGACATGGGCGCTCACTTCTTTGGGAAACGAACTGTAATGCCAGTCGGGCTCGCTTTCTTGATGATCCCCCGCTGATAAATATAAAAAATATTGTTTTTTTTATAACATAGGAGTGGCAGACGAGCATGCAGTCCATCTGATGGTAAGTGGCTACTGCCGCCCATGGACATCTGTAATCGACCCCAGATAGAATAAGATATTCCTACCTGAGGTCGGCTACAGATGCGCCGCTACCCCTGAGGACTAAGTTGGAACGCCTCTGAAAAGTATGTATCCCTTACCACACCCTTCAAACCAGAACACAGCAGCGCTTAACACTGCTGTTATAAAGCAGAAATAATTAAGGTTTATTGATGTACCAACCAAGATTTCTTATTTTGAAAATATTCGAAATAGAATAAGAGTTCAACTAGAGTTACCCCTGAAGACTGTTAAAAAGATATATCTTAAATTGCCTTTTAACTTACATTTCTTTCCCGAATTACGTTTCTCAAGTTTCATATTTCTAGATATAATTGTATCCTTGTCTATTTTAACGTCGTGAACTGTGTCTATGCCGACCATTCGATTATTGTCCTGCAAATCTTTCAATTTACTCTCCTTTTCGCAGGTTATACTACAAATAAATAAGAACAGTAATATTTCACGGAGCATTTTTTGTGTTACAGATTACTGTACCGCTCTATATAACAAAATATGTTTAAATAATTATGTTTTGCATAGTACAAATTGCTCGTTAGTTGTGTTGCCAATTAGGCGGTGGGTATAAGATTGGCATACAAAGTTCCCTTACTAACGAATCAATAAAGGTACATAAATGAATAATAGACGTTTTAGTCGTTAGTTATTTGGTTCAAAAGCTGAAAAAAAACCAGCTTTAAGTATCTCACATTTTTATTACACATAGATTCATAATTTTATCATTCATGATTTTTGATTTATGCGTTACTATAATTATTATATTTACAAAACATTAGCTTAGTGATTCCCAAAAATTCTTAGCATAACTTGCAGACAGTACAATAGACATAAAAAGGTATTAAAAATCTAATATACATTTTTTTATTATGTCAATTGATTTAATTTTTTTTTATAATATAGGATAAACAGACGAGCACGCAGTCCACCTGATGGTAAGTGACTACTGCCGCCCATGGACATCTGTAATCAGCCCCAGATAGGATTAGATATTCCCACCTGAGGTCGGCCACAGATGCGCCGCTACCCCTGAGGACTAAGCTGCAAAGCCTCGGAAAACTCTGTCTCCCTTACCACACCCTTCACATCGGAACACAGCAGCGCCTAACACTGCTGTTATTAGGTAGAAATAGGTGTGGCGGTGGTGCCGCCGGAGTCGAATCACAAAGGGTTCTACCACCTTCAAAGCACTTGTTGCACAATAAACACAACTCTGTGACCCCTAACTTGTAAGCAATCCATGTTAAGCAGTATTGAACAAGGTCTATAGATTCTTGACTATTGATTAATAATATTTTTATTATCAATTTTTGTTTGTTTTTTATGTACTACAGTTATTATACATTAGGAGCCTAAACAGTTTGTATATGTATAGTATAGGGTCCTACATCGAATAAATATTGTAGCAAGTAGATATTATATGGAATGTATCCGTCAAATTTAATACACTACATACATATCCGATTAATATTGTTCCTGCTATTTCTAGAGACATTTTACAAGGCTTATATTTTCATACACAAAGACGAGTACATACTGAGACCAAATCAGAAATCTAAACTCATTATTTAGACGTATATCTAAGTATATAGACGTATTAGCCGAGAATCGAACCCGAAGCGATTTGGTTACACACCGGTATATATTAATAGCAAATGCACATCTTATACCAATTTAATAAAGAACAGGATTTCTACCTTATTATTATACATTATCATGTCCGTATAAACAAGACATTATCTAGAGCCTGTATCTTATCACGCAGATTTGTGCCCACGTGCAGATGAGGTCCACATACCTACCACATAAAACCTATTCTTTCAGCATAAATTAGTAAAGATTACTCACTCCTAACAAGAAAAGGTAACCACCAGTTTTACCAATTGAAATTGTCACTGTTATCTATTTTCGTGGTTAAAAAATATCTAAAAAATGTAGTTTTTAGATCATTTACGAATGAAACGATATTTCTCCGCACGTTTTCTTCGATTACGTGTGTTTGTGCCACTAAACTGCACATGTCGGCATTGTTCCGCGTAAATTACACCATGGCCATAAGCCATTTAATGGCTTCCTTCAAGTACAAGGCGGTGAGATATCTATACTTATCTTTGTCTTTCAGAGATAATTTCCCTGTCATGTATGCCACGCGTAGACGAGATCTCACATATGCGAGCGAAACACGCAGTCCTAGACCCACGTGACAAGAAATAGGCCTTTAAGCAATTAACTGACATTTCAAAGAGATTAACAAGTCTACACTTTAATTCAGAACTAACAACTTGACATGGTTATTACATTTTATATACACACATAATATATTCAAACAAACTGCATATAAACAGATTTCTAAATCACACAGGTCGCTTGCAGCCCGAACATTATGTTATATTTACAAATTTCATACAATAATATAGAAAATGTTTCAATTTAATTTTATACTTGAAAAATAATATACATTTAAATGCCCACTACTCATAGTAAAGAAGTATTTTTTTAATAATTAGGTTTTAATTCTTAAGTTGTTATACGTAGAAGCCACAAAAATTATATAAAAAAAATCTTTTATCATTTTTTAATTAATATGGGCGTGACAATAACTTTCTTACATATATATGAGTATATTGCCTGTTATATAAATATACAAAGATAAAATTTTCTAATCGAAAAAGAGAGAATAACGTATCACAAATATGTCTATTTACAATAACTATAATTTAATATAAAATTGAATACTATGAAAGATAATTTTATACTTAGTTTCCTTTTATCTTCTCAATTGGCTGGCGATACTATATCTGAAAAGAAAAATAATGCATTAGCGATCAATGTGGAATATTTCTATAAATAAAGGGGCCTTTTGTTGGGTGCCCGCAGTTGCCTACGTGACTTAAGATATTTGATGCGGACTCGGGTTGCAAGTATGTGGACGGCGTGTGTGTGCGCGTGTTGCGTGCGGGCAACGGGAGGTCATCTGCGATGTGTTCGTACAGGAGGCGCAAGGCAGGCGGGGTATGTGCGGGGGCTCACCTGTGCCCTTAGTATGAATTTTTACGTTTTTACAAAAATGACTGTTTTTGTATTCGTTTATGTATTTCTCATACATTTCCAAAAAGTTCGGAAACAGTCCGCTAGGGTCGCTGATTGGAAATTTATGGGCAAATACGTAAACAAAATACAAAAACAGTCATATTAGTAAAAACTCATACTAAGGTTACTGGTAAGGGGGGCGCGTAGGTGGCACAGGACGGGCGGGGTGTTGCGAGGGGTCACGATTGCGGGCGGGCGAGGCGCGCGGCGGTACTCGCGGCGAGGGTGCGGGCGGCACCTGCGGCGAGGGTGCGGGCGGTACCTGCGGCGAGGGTGCGGGCGGCACCTGCGGCGAGGGTGCGGGCGGTACCTGCGGCGAGGGTGCGGGCGGCACCTGCGGCGAGGGTGCGGGCGGTACCTGCGGCGAGGGTGCGGGCGGTACCTGCGGCGAGGGTGCGGGCGGTACCTGCGGCGAGGGTGCGGGCGGTACCTGCGGCGAGGGTGCGGGCGGTACCTGCGGCGAGGGTGCGGGCGGTACCTGCGGCGAGGGTGCGGGCGGTACCTGCGGCGAGGGTGCGGGCGGTACCTGCGGCGAGGGTGCGGGCGGTACCTGCGGCGAGGGTGCGGGCGGTACCTGCGGCGAGGGTGCGGGCGGCACCTGCGGCGAGGGTGCGGGCGGTACCTGCGGCGAGGGTGCGGGCGGTACCTGCGGCGAGGGTGCGGGCGGTACCTGCGGCGAGGGTGCGGGCGGTACCTGCGGCGAGGGTGCGGGCGGTACCTGCGGCGAGGGTGCGGGCGGTACCTGCGGCGAGGGTGCGGGCGGTACCTGCGGCGAGGGTGCGGGCGGTACCTGCGGCGAGGGTGCGGGCGGGCGAGGCGGGCGAGGCGGGCGCGGAGGGCGCGCAGGCGGCGCAGAGCGGGGCGGCGCGCGGCGGCCGGAGCGCGGGCAGCGGCGCGCGGGAGTACACGCAGCGGGTGCACACGCAGCGGCCGCAGCCCCAGCAGTGGTGCTGCAACACACGCACCACATAAAGCAACAATTACGCGGATCACGCACTGCCCCGCATCCCGCTCCAGACTGCGATAAGACGCAGTCACGCGCGTGGTCCCGGAAAAGCAGATCTGCATCTATTTGCAGACAGTGTGGAAACCGCCTTACGTCCGTAATTAATATGATAAAAATATCCAATGTTTTGTCTACCCAAGATAGGCGTTTGACAACTTATGTCTACTAGAAAATGATTATTAATAACGGACGTTCCGTATATGTTCTGTATCGTACCGGATGACCAATTTCATTGCATTAAAATCCAATATACCCTAAATTTGCCATACTATAAGTATATTAAAGTGACCCACCTTCCTGCTAAAGTGATCGAGCGGCGTGGAACAAGAGCACTCGGTGACACTCTTGATGCTGTGCCAGTCCAGCGCCACCGAGCCCACCTCCGCCTCGAGCTGCGCCAGGCTCGCTGGTATCAACGCCTCCGCCTTCTTTACACAAACACACACATGAACACACAAAATTATAATTATTATTTCAAGTTTAAGAAAAAATATATGTCATATAAATACAAAAATTTTTGGGATGTTTAATAATGAATAAAATGAAAAATGATGTGAGTGTATATCTAATTTTTAAAACATACAAATAAAATCGTCACCAAAAAGTTTACTAGGGAATATGAAAAGTTTTGCGAAGTAGAAATAGGTGTGATATGATATGATACGATACGATATATGTCGTATCGTATCATTTTGTAATATTTTTTTTTTTTTTTTTTTTTTTTTTTTTTTTTTTTTTTTTTTTTTTTTTTTTTTTTTTTTTAGGGTTTTGTAGATGTAACATTTATTTTCAACAAAACTATAGATATGTATATAAACAACATTCTAAACTAAACTATATATATTATACACCTAAATAAAAAACTTTATAAAAATACTAACTATAATTAAATATAATAGGCTTCATCCAAATTGTTGTCCTTCGGAAGAGTTCCCAAAACACTGGCGACATTACCCCGCTGAATAGCTAAGCTTATTCTCTGTCCGAGGTAAGCGCCAGCCCTTTGGTCATTGGTGCACTCGATCAATCGCTTGGAAAGATGTTTATAGAAAGATCGAGCGTCAGAACCCCACGGTCCCATTGTCTCCACGCCAAACGGCAAAAATATGTAGTCTCTACTGAGACTTGCATACTTCTGCAGTTTGCGTATCTCAGCGTCGGTAGCCACAACACCAGCTGCCCTTGATGATAACGTAAGATGGGACGGTGCCAGTGTGTCAACGCACGTAGCATCCCACACAAGACACCTCCCATTCTTCCACGGTATCAATGTCAAACCGTCAGGCCTCCTGCCATCGTCACGCACAACACCGTTCGGCTCTAATTGAGCCGGTACGTTGACGGTAGCAAGAGCCCTGCGGATGACATCATTCAAGGAAGCGTGGCGCGATTGGCGACCGGCGCTGCGCCGACAAGAGAGACCGTGGTGTCCCAAGTGGTCTACCTGAACTCCACAAGGACAACAATGTGGATGATTTAAAGTTAAACCCAGTCGCAGGCTGACGGCAATAGAAAAAGACGTGTTATCCAAAACCGTACCAAGATTACTCGACGGAATTGCGTGTAACCAAAACCCCGACTCTTTAACAGAAACAGCCAGAAGACGAGCACGCTCAGCAGAACATGTACTTGAGTCTAATAAACTAGTATGAGTCTTTCTGCAGAGCGGCTCGTCCCAGAGTCTTTGAACTGTCAAGTCTAAAGGGGGGGATACGCCAGGGCAAGCTTCGGACCACGCGTCCCTAGCCTCCGTACAGTACGAGATTTCTGTACGGCCTAAAGATGCATCTGTAATTTTTTGAAAAAGAGAACTCGTACTGTGAACAGAAGACAGGAAAGCAGGTAAAGCAACCGATGAAGCTTTCCTGATCCCGAGACCTCCAAAACGTATAGGTAAGGAGGCCTGGGACCAGGATCGATCATCTAAGTTGCAATTTAAAATATTTGATAATGTACCCAAAATTTGAGAATCCAAAAATGACAGTAAATTTAAAAATTTCCAAGCCGGACAACATCTTAAAAAATATGTAAATTTCGGAACGAAAATACAGAATCGAATAATTTGATATGCCATGTGAATTTTGATTTTTCCTAAACGTTCAGAAACAATATCAAATTTTGATAATAGTTCATCGAAAAAAGGTGGAATAGAATCTTCTAATACGGGAGAGCCCAGGAGACGAAGCGATTTTTTATCTACAATTTTTAAATCGGGGGACAATGAATAAAATTTGTTTAAAATTATTTCTCTTTCAGTAGCAGGTAACATTTCCGAAATAAAGAGTTCGCATTTTGAAAAATTTAATTCCAAACCAATTGATTTTAAAGCATTTAAAAGGTAATTAAAATCCTCAAAAACGCCAGTAGCATCGCCTCCTAAAGTCCCGTCATCAAGATACCACATGTTTAATTTGGAATTTAGTTTCGAAATGATAGGATGAATGGCTAAACTAAAAATGGCCGGCCCAAGTGGATCCCCCTGTTGACAGCCGACCGCAGACTCAATTAAATTATTTCTGTATAATAGGTGTGATGGAGCACCGTAGCATTGAAATAAATATGGGTAAACTTCCGGAATAACTGTTTTTATTTCTTCCAACAAAATGCTACGGTCGACAGAGTTGAACGCATTTTTGACATCAACCTTCAGAACAACATCACCACCAGCGTTAGTTAGAAAGCTTCTAAGGCTGTGAACCGCTGCCTCGCAACCTCCCTTCGAACCGAAACCTAATTGTAAAGGTTGAAACTTTTTTTCCAGTGTGGGGAGGACATGCCTACAACATACCTTAGAAGCTATTCTCCTTAAAGTATTACCAACGGCAATTGGACGAATACTCCCGTCTTTCTTTTTTAGGGCGCATAAATTTGCACCATAAAGGAGGTTTGTTACTTCTGGATTCACCTTTCCCGAAAGCATAAAATTTATGAGGTTAGTTATGTCGTTTAGTAAGACTCTACCGGAGTCGCCGGTCGCGCCGCACACAAGATCTTTAAAGTGTTGTGGCGTTAAGGCATCCAAACCACCAGCAGAGCCATTTTTGAATGACATAATCGCCCCATAAACATCTTTATGCGAAACGGTCAAGGAAGGAACATTTAAAGGTGAAGAAGATCCAAGAAGTAAAGGAGAAGTTGGTGATGGGTGTTTGCTCCGAAGGGCTGAAAGTGTTTCTGAAGAATCGGGGGCGACAACATCATTTGAGAAAAGGAGAGTGGAAGCGCCTTTAATATCTCCGTCGCTAATTTTCTTTTCAACGGTGTGAAAAATGGATGATGAACGAAGTGGCTGTTTTGTTTCTAACACATTATTAAAATTAGATCTCAAGCAATTATTTTTAATTTTTTGTGTGATAGAGGTTTTTTTTGTTAAAGGATCTGTAGCGGCATGTAAAATGTTAAAAGAAAATGTCAAATACTGCTCCCAATAATGTGTAGAATTTTCCTTTATAATATTATTAATTAAATGTGACAATTTTGTTGCAACGGATATACGAGCACCTTTTGGAATGCGTTTCACAATCGGAGTAAAGGTTTTTAATTTATACAAATATTTCCAAAAAGGCTCTTCATTGTAATTTTGATCAGAAAGAGATTGAGTAGGTGGGTTAACTAAAGAATTACTTAAAATTGTATTAATGGATTGGGAAGCTTTATGACACTTGCTAATATGAATATTAAGGCCTCTACGACCTTTGAAGTATTTAATTTGAGAGCAGTGGGGGCATTGAAGGAAATCAAATGACGTGTCGCCAGAATGGTTACAAAACGCCGATGCATTGCTTGGCCCAGGTACCTGCGACATGAATTCAAATTATATAAAATCTAAAATAATTATACTACCTAATTTTAAAATAACATTATTAAAATTAATTAATAAAATGATACAATTATAATAAAACTATGAATAGAAAAATTAAACTATGTTTATTTAAAAAAAATAAGACTAAAATTTGTTGGTACCTAATATTAAAATAGACAATAATTAGCACGTATGTACACAACAACACTAAATGTCTTTATCACAGAGACTGAACCAAAATGCACTTCCAGGTCAAAATATGGAGGAACTCTTGGTAAGAGTACATCATTGGTAGTGTATTGGCACTGATGTGGCTTTTTAAAGCCATCTGCACTGCTCTCACTGTTCTTAAATACCTTTGCACAAAAAATCGACATTCAGTGGTATGTTTTCTTATTTTTTTTATGAGATTCTCAAAACGATATAGCGTTTTTCCGCACTATTTATTCACTCGTATTTTCTCTTTTGGGTAAAATTTCAGTCCATAATTCCACAATTGTAACAAAATTGAAGAAAAATTATTTTATACGTTTGACAACCAAATATACGTTTATACGTTTTTATTTTTTATATTGTTTTACTTCTTTACTCTTACTTATTTTTTTATCAAACCAACTCAATTATTTAAATAACATTTTTATTACACATGATTATAAATATTATTATATTATAAAATCATTTTAATCAAAAATCATATAATATTTTTTTATAAAACTATAATTTAGTATGATTGTACCTCAGTGATAAGCGGTATCTTGTTAGGTTTGGGCGCCGCAGTCTCTTTCAATGGGTGGTCGTGATTCGCGCATTCCAATTCTGATAGCCCACCGGTACTCTCATATATCAATCTAAAATACAAGAATAAAAATGTATGATATTAATTCCACAAAATATATAGCTATATACTTTCTAACCATATCGGTCCGCTTCATACCTTTGAGAATTTTTTTTTTAAAGCTAATCATGTAGCTTTTCTGATTTTTTCGTCCGCTTTTAAAGTAAATTATAATAAATTCCTGATGCTCGTGAACAAAACACCAAATATATATGGTTTCGCGCTAGTCCTGGGATTCAAACCCCCGACCCCTTGCGCAAGAAGTCGTTCAAACCACTATCATCACTTTTAACGGCTATTACTAATACTATACAAAATCATAGATATATATATTTTGCGATAGGCATGCCTGGGATTGTAACCCTGGACTAGCATAAGAAGTCATTCAATCCACTATTATTAATACTATACGTTTAGTCTATTTTGAAAATATTCTGATATCGTATATTCTGGAAATTATGAGGCAAAATTTGAATTAATAGTTTTCCTTCACACACACAATTTACTCACATATACACACGTATAACTGAAAAATCAGAGGTGTGTGCCTGAGTTTGAACTTCAGGATCTAGATCAAGAGGACGAGTTTATTGAGCAACAGGCTATCACCGCATAGATGTTATCCGGTTAATCCACTCACTTGTTATCAATCTGTAGATCTTCCGTCTTGGTTTCAATCTCGACGGTGTCCGAGTCGCCGTTCTGATAGTTGACTACCGTCGAGCGTTCCTTCTCCGCTTTGCGACCGGAGAGTAGATTCTTAAACGTGGATATTCTCTGGGGAATTATATGTATTTTATATCTTTTACACATTTCACTTGTATTTTATACTTTTCACACGTTTCACGAATATGTATAGACATAACCAATTAGGGAGACAGGAAGGTCGTTTAGCAGTTATCATAGGTAAGCGTGCATTTGAAAGTGGCATAGTAGAATTCACTTGTCGTGAGGACAATATAATAATTTTAAGAAATTTTGATAATAAAGTATGTATATCCTTTGTTATAAATATAGTTTGTTTTTTAAATTTTGAGTCCGTGTAGATCCTAACCCTTGAATTTTACATTTAAACATAATATCATAAAATCAAAAAACATCAAAAAATATGCCTCGAACCGTATTTTCGATTTACGTCAAGTATTTCGAGAACCTAACGTGCCGTAGGACTGCCCGTTCTTGGTAAACGTAACGTAATGTTGCAACACAAACAGCGCCATCTATTATAGAAAGGTAGCGTACCTTGGCGAGGTAGTGCAGATGGTGCTGCAGCGCGGCGGCGTGCTGCACGGCGGCGGGCAGCAGGTCGGCGAGCGGTTCCCGCGGGTGCACGCCGCTCTCGTGCCGGCAGTACATGCCGCGCCAGAACCTAACACATACGAGTAATTTTATAATTAAGTTTACGACTAGTGGTCTAAATTTAAATTAGACCATAGTCATTGTAGACAATTGAGAGTCTACTGGGGTTGACAAGCAGAAGAAAAAGGTTTTGAATAGTTCTGTCGTAAGAAATGCGTACAACCCTGCAGTTTGTACGTGGATGTCGACCGGTCTACAAAGTCAAATAACTTTATGTGCGGTCAGAAACTTGATAATGAGCGAAATTAATAATCACGAATTTGTATTTCTTTTTATACATGATACTGAACTTTACTACCCGTATTAATAGTCAGTCTTTACTTACCAAATACTAAAATCAGACCTACAAATGCCAAACTATGATAAGCAAAACATTGGATAGATTGATTATTAATAACAGGCATTAAACATCCATTTATACAGATATCTAACAAAGTATCACATACCTAATACTCTGAGCGTTGAGATCCGGTTTCAGTACGTCGGGATGCGCCTTTGGATTATACAAGGGATTCTTATACTCGTTCAGATGGCTCGCCATGTAGCCCCATAACGAGAACGTACGCTCTGGTAACCTATAAACGGAAAACCATTGTAAAATAATACACATAATAAACGAAAATAAGCCTACTATATAATAATAAAAAGACTAAAAAATGTTAGCAATTCTAAAATGATGGTACACGTGAACTGATTCCTAAAATGATATTATTTCGGCAATTAATTCGATCTTAACACAAATAATGATATTTTTTCGAAATATTTTTTTCATTGATTTTTTAACCATCATAGTCAATACTATTGTCAAATATTCGCTTTGGAAGTTTTACAGTTAATTTAGGGGGCTTCTGACCTATAAAATACAGTGTATGACTCACAGACAAAGCTAAGAACGTTTTACACGTTTTACAATTACATAAAAAATAGCAAAAAAATGCTAACCTCAAGTCCCTGCGATCCTTTTCACAGTTGCCAATGAAAGTGCCGTACTGGCACGCGTGGGCGTGGTCGTGTAGCGTCAGCAAAAATCGCTCATTGAATTGGAACGCCTACAAAGAAAAATAACACGTAAAATACACGCGAATTAATATTATTGATTAAAATACTTTAGTAACTTTAAGCATTCCGTGAAGAAAGCGTTGAAATGTATATTAATGTTATTAATAGACAGTTGATTTTAAAGTGTGTATTATTATACGATACGCTCCGTACGCGAGTTTGACTCGCACTCGGCCCATTTTATTTTTATCCGATTTCCTAAAGAAGAGAGGTTAACTATTCATCGTGTATATTTACTAAGTGCTTTCATAATGTAATGAAAGGCACTAAATTTTTGTATAAAAAATTAATACAAATTTCTTTAAGATTTAGTAGACAGTCAACGCATTTCAATCAAAAAATTAAACTAAAAACAATGAAAACCTCTGTAAGCCAGATACAGACCTCGGGCACCTGCCGGAACAGCTGCCACGTGCAGTCGAGCAGCTGCGTGAAGACCGGCGAGCGCTCGCGCGGGTCGCCCGCGGTGTGGCCGCAGCGCGCGCTGAACTTGTGACCGAATGAGAGCCAGTCCTTCTCGATCAGCGCCTAAAACACATACATGATGTTACCTTCGTATCACACTACTTGGACATACCATGTTACAATAAATTAATTACAGGGAAATGAATTAATAAAAATCCCTTTGAAGCTACAGGAATAATAAAATTCTATTTTTGTGTTAAGTGACGGAACATAATATTTAGTATATTATGTTCCGTCACTTAACACAACTGTCCCGTTGCTGAGTAAATGAAAAGTACCACATCTTGGAAAGGAAATAAATACCAAACCCAGAATTGTCCGCGTACTCGGAACAGGTTTTCTGTCCGTATGAGAAAGAGCACGAGTTATTGTCATGAACTCGTAGTCTACTACTCTTACTAAGTGAGGGTTGGTAAACTTCAGTCCCTTTGGTGTAAAAGAGTCCCCTCTTAGCATGAGAAAACTTAAGGCGTAGTAATTTAGAGTTAAGACCAATTTGTCATTGTTCTACTGTTAGATAAGGGTCCCAGCCGTCGCCGCAGTGCACCCCGCCCGGTACCGACCTGGTAACCGTTGATGGTGCGGTAGTGCGGCTCGAGGCACAGCGCGGCCAGCGAGCACACCTGCGCGGTGCGGTCCCAGCCGTCGCCGCAGTGCACTCCGCCCGGTACCGACCTGGTAACCGTTGATGGTGCGGTAGTGCGGCTCGAGGCACAGCGCGGCCAGCGAGCACACCTGCGCGGTGCGGTCCCAGCCGTCGCCGCAGTGCACTCCGCCCGGTACCGACCTGGTAACCGTTGATGGTGCGGTAGTGCGGCTCGAGGCACAGCGCGGCCAGCGAGCACACCTGCGCGGTGCGGTCCCAGCCGTCGCTGCAGTGTACGCACACGCTCACTCCGCCCTCCAATGCACTCGCTATCCACCAGGACGTGTCCAGAATCGACCTAGTAGATCAAGAATACGTAAAACATTAGAAAATCTGAACCAGAACGAACGCTCCGTGGCATTAAATTGCAAATTACTAGCTACCTTGATCAGATGGCACCATCGTCACATTTATATCAGCCTTATAAGATGAACTGACATATTCTGATTCAAAACGTATGGCAAGGCAGAGATACTACGATGCATTCCAACTTAGTATTCGGAATCATCTACGAATCAATTCGTGTCTATTTTATAGTAACAAACCGTGTACTTACTTAATGTGTTTAAGCCATCCCGACGACTCCAACCCGTTAAGGAAGGAAGACATTGTAGGTGTGTTTTGTTCACACGCTGGAATGTAATAACACATCGTCAGTCACAATCCGAAACATGTACACAAACCTTTTTAGCTTTAAACTGAATAATTTAAAGTAAACTTGTACTAACTCACGCATGCATGCTTGCACGGACGTGGCGTGTTTTTAACTTTCTTAAGAATGGGTCATGAGTCGACAAGAAAACAAAAACTTTCGACCCTCTATGATCTTTAGTTTTAGTAAAAAGTTGTCATTTGTTTGTAAATATTATTAAAAACAAAAGAAAATAAATGTAACAACTCACTCTCGACCAGCTTCTGCAGACTCTTGCGCATCACGTGTATGTTGCCGATGCCCATGAACTGAAACTTGATGTTCTCGTAGAACGCCTCGTTCTCATACCCCTTGCCGGCCGCGCGGTTCACCATCGCGTTTATCTGAAATTATTTTAACACGATGTAGTTGACTGTTTAAACACCAGTTTATTTAATTTTACGTAGATTGTTCAGTAATATTTAATGCGTTTTATATTATCTACTCTATTACCAATTATTTATTAAGTATCCTGTATATTGTCAGTAATAAGTACTCACTACTGCCACTAGATGGCGCTGTACAAAGGCGCTGAAACACGCTATTGATATCTTAGTCTACAAATAATTTTCTTGACCAACTTGTACTTATTTTTTTATTGGATTACATAAATATTATATCCATATCCAGTGGTTTTCGGACACTATGGGCAATGGACAGTATTCTGGTATTCTAGTACATTCTACAGTCTATTCTAACTCACCCGAGGCCTTGTGTCGACTACATACATGTAGCCGCAGTTCGGATTAGCCCGCCGAATGAGATCGAGCATTTGTTCGTCCTCCATGCATCTGAAAAAATAATGAACATTTCTTATATTTTTGATACAAAAGAAAATTACAACAAGAAAAAATTGTATATTTTCATAATAATTGAAAACAAAATAGTATTACTTGAAATATTAAAATGTAATGGAACAAATTTACCCCACTCTTATTGCCTTGATTATAACTACAGACATTGAACGTGTCAGACAAAGGCCGTGGCAGACACAATTAAATTTTTCTACATATAGAATTTTCTACAATTTTCACAGGTATAGTTATCGCCAAACTGCTATGAAATTGTTGCGAGCAGGTGTAGTCATACAATTTGCTATGGCGACGCGATTCATTTCTATATTCAGAGCGGACTAGTAGTTTTACGCGGACTACACGGTCAGGTCAACACACATTGTCTAACACCCTGTATACAATGTAAATGCGATTGAACCGTTTGGTCATTCAAAGTGGTCGTCCTATGCCGCGGCGTGACTTCGCCGCATGGCGCAGGGTTTTTGGGCCTCGAGGGATGCCTCCTTACCCGGACAATCTCCTCAGTGGGTACACTGCCTACCGGTGTTGTGAACTGCCGTGAGGCAGTGGTGCAGCAAATACAATGTAAATGCGATTGAACCGTTTGGCGTTCATTTGTCACTTTTTAATAACCAATTACTGATGTTACCTAGCAGAGAACCCGCTCAACGGCTGGCTGCACCGCGCAATGGCGGCCTTGTTGTGATGTAGATACGCCAGCACCGGCAGCCGGCCACGCGAGCGGAAGCTGGCGCTGCCCAGCAGGATCGCGGTGGTCGCCCTCGCCGGCACATACACCTCGCTTGGGTATGTGTCGCAGAGCTGGGGAAATACGTAAAGTATAAAAAATCATGTCTTCGAATCTAAGCTATTTTCTCGTATGAATGGTCATCCAGACCCTATCGATTCATCCGTCAGCCCTTAAAAGTACATTGCTAGAATTCGATTTGTTGTTGTTGGCTGAGGTTTTGTTGATTGCAGTAGATAAATAATTTTATAGAAGAACGTTCGATTCCCTTTTCCTAGATTCAATGGCAGAAAAAGAACGGAATCGTGGTAGTCGGAGCCGAAATAACTCCACAACTTTTTTTTCCCATGAACCTCTACAAAACGTTTTAAGTAGACCTTGATTTCACTCAACTGTAAATAAACTTTAAATACCATGGTAAAACCTTCAGATGTGTGATTATTTCAAGTGATCACCTCGTAATCCCTGTTGGCGTTGCAAAGCACCCACTGGTCATTGGGTACGTTCATCCTCTGAAACTCTGTCTGGATGTCGAAGAAGTTCCAGCCGGCAGACTTGGGCAGGTCGTCCGGCGTCGATTTGTAGTGGAAGCAGTACAGCTCGTCGATGTTCACTAGAATTTAAAATAGGCATGATTACTCAAAATCATCATGTTAGGTCTTATAAGGACACTTCTTGATGGAACCCTTTTATAGAAAGGGGAGCATACAAGGATTGCTTGCTCTTGTTGGGCTCGTGTATTGCACTTACCAACTTAAGAATATTTCGAAATAAAACAGCAATAACAAAGATACAAAAATGATAGAATATATAGATTACCGAAAAATTAAGGCGACGGTACTATATAATAGTATATAATACGACGGTAATAATGTACACAATTTCTAAAAAATAAATAATAAAATAAGAAAGTAGGTAAATATTATGGTAGAATACATGGACATTGTATTCAAGGAAAAAAATACTGAAAATCTTGAAATCTTGAAATGGTAAGCCGCCTTGAAATTCCGCCTCAACAACGACTAAAATAAATCGCAGTATATTACCAGGTTGACTCAATCGCAGCAACGTCTGGTGCATCTCGTGGCAGTCCCGCTCCCGCGGGATCACGAAGAACACCGACTGGAACGTCTTGGTACGCACCAGCAGCGGGGACCCCGTCGTCGTGATCGGGAGTCTCTCCACTGAGGATATGTGCATAAGAAGTATCTGGAAGATAGCGAATAAGAAAATTAAATTTCTTACTTCCATCATCATTATTCCTAGAAAGGGTTAAAGGATAAGGATTTTTTATATAATTTAGGAGTACGAGTAGCAGACGAGCATGCAGTCCACCTGATGGTAAGTGGCTACTGCGGCACATGGACATCTGTAATCAACCCCAGATTAGATATTGCGCCGCTTCTCCTGAGCTGGAACGCCTCGGATAAGTATGTCTTCCTTACCACACCCTTCAAGCCCGAAAACGAGGCACGAGGCAGAAATAGGTGTGGTGGTGGTACCGCCGGATTCGATCCACAAAGGGTTCTACCACCTTCGTTATACATAGACTAAGCAGCGATAGCCTAGTGGTTAAAACTCGATTTCTCGATCGAGGGGTCCGAAACTCGCTTGCCATTCACGCATCTTTTATTTCAATGTCAGGCTGTCGAGCTCAACCTACAATGTTTTTAGGCAAGTTCTACTACTTTAAGGCGTCAAATAAGCAACTTCGTTCCTAAAATTCACGTTTTCTCTATGAAAGGTCAACGACAAATTGAAATATATTATTCATGCATTCACCCTTTTACAGAAGGATTCACTCTACCTCTATGAAATGTTCGTTATATTATGAAGTTCCCAAATCACTCCACCTGCGTAGTAACGTCAGTTGACACATAAAATTATTCATGTAGAAACCCTGGCGTATCCCCCGTTAATATTAATCTTTGCGACGGCTTCATAAAGCTAGCAGCTCTTACGTGTACATGCTCCATATTAATTCTTAACGTTACATTAACCTTGACGCGTATGGGATGAGTATCAAAATATTTTGTTTCTACGCTCTCAGTATAAATATCTTAATGCTCTTAGTTATATTTTATAACTGTAATGTCAAGCGCTTGTGCATTTTACTTTGAAGTTATTTGAATAAATTTTAATATTTTTCCCCCTTTTGTCGGCGAATGTTAGACCCCCTGGCTCAGATTGTTATTAACAGTATGCATATCCAAGGATCCCCCTTCGCTCACTATTGCTTACGTAACACTCGAATGACCCCCTAGCTAATGTCCTCCTTCCTAATTAGCTCTTAAGGATATGTAAAGGTATATCAATGCTACTGTACTTCTGTAGCAGTAGTCAGTCAGCTAAGACTATTATCATGTACGAGCGTTACGAAGTAATATTTTCATCCCCTATTTTATCCCCTTGGGGGTAGAAATGGTCAAAATCCTTTCTTAGGGGATGCCCATGTCATAACATCTACCTGCATGCCAAATTTCAGCCCGATCCGACCAGTGGTGTGGGATGTGCATTGATAAATCACTACATCAGTAAGTCACCTTTGAGTTATATATATTTAGATGGAATTTATTACATATGTACAAGGGCAATATACTCCAATAGAAGGTAGTCTCGCTAGGTAAGTAGTAATAAAACCTCGTTTCCTAATTTTCATATAAAAAGGACATCGTCTAATGAAGCATAATATGAGGTTACAAAATAGATATCATACTGAGATCAAAGCAAGTCTTATTATCTATTATATGGATTGAGCGATGAATAGCCAAATACTTGGCTATATTGATGTGTAGCTGGAAGTATCCTCGCACGTCACGTCATGTCAGGGACGCCGCAAGGTCAGGTCAGAAATAAATCCTTGGCGGTCATTTATAGTACAGTTAGGGTAGGCAAGCAAAACAAGTCGTGAGGAAAACATGACATTAAGGAATTTTGTACTACGGGGACAACATACAGGATAAATATATTACATACCTTTTGTTAACAAGCCAATAAGATATATGACGTGTTTGTAATAATAAATAATCAAAACTATGTTCCCAGCGTAAGACTTTGTATATGAATATAAAATTTAATACATGTACTCGTATAACCGATTACAATTTTATTTATTAAATTAAAAAAGTTACGACAAAATATACGTTTTAAGTGATATTTACATTAATATAGAATAATTTTAATAAAACCTCTCTCTAAAACTCTTTACCACGCAATATAAAAACTATAGGTTCATTGTAATGAGGACCCGCTTAGTAACGTAATCCGTAATTGGAATTTCCTTTTTCAAATTTCACTCCAAACCATCACAATGTATTACATCATTATCAACCCATTATTGTCCCACTGCTGGGCACGGGTCTCCTCTCAGAATGAGAAGGATTAGGCCATAGTCCACCGCGCTGGCCAGTGCGTATTGGTAGACTTCACATACCTTTAAGATTTTTTATAAATCTCTCAGGTATGCAGGTTTCCTCACGATGTTTTCCTTCACCGTTTAAGCAAGTGATAATTAATTTCTAATACGCACATAAATTTGAAAATCAGAGGTGCGTGCCTGGGATTTGAACCTCGGACCCCTCGATCGAGAGGCCGCGTTTCTTAACCACTAGGCTATCACTGCTGTAATGTATTACAAAATGATAGCTATAGGCAAAATATTTTTAAACATCCTCGAATCTTATTAACCTAGTTAATCCTGCGTATGTACTACGTACTACTTACATATATCTATTCGAACCAGCAGTAGCAAACGCTAATGATTCGTCCGTAGCAGTCGTAGCTAATTACGAGACTGCCATCGGGTAATGAGGATGGTTGGTTACATTGAAAAGAACTTTTCATTCGCTGGGGAGAATCTAGTACTCAACTTGACGATCGTAGTTTTATTTCCTACTGCTTTAATTAATATGGTTTTTATCCAATTGAAGTAGGAAAGGTACCTGGTAAAAGGTGAAAAGCTTTCACTGCTGCCCATGGATATATATAGTCAACCCCAATTAGAGTTGCAGTTTTTCCTAGGGTCAGCTATAAGTAAGTGTCTTGTACGAGAAAGCCAATGTGATGTAGATATTATACTACAAATAGATGTGGCGGTGGTAGCGCCGCATTTAAGCCGCAATTTTTTTTACCACATCTACATTTTTTTTCATGTTGTAAAAGTAGCAGTAATTCCACTTGATATGCGTACGATAATAATTAATCGTTCTTTCCAATTTTTGTAAAGATCGAAAGAGTAGATTGAAAATTTTTGGCGGGCAGAATTGATTTTTGGTAAGCAAAGAACTGGTTAGATTAATGACTAATAATGGAATTAGAAAACTTCGTTTGGCGACATCTCTTGTTGAGTAACAGGACGGCGTCAGATCAGGCCCGCAGGCTGTTACAAATGTAATACATTAAAAATTAGAAGTGTTTCCTGGATAAGCAAGCGATATGGTGACAGAAAGTAATGGTATCACGACTTTTATATAGCGTGCTACCCTTACTTTCTCTGAAAGTTTAATTACTGCGATCAAATCATTAATTTCAAAACACGAAAGAGTTGATAGAAGTAATCATGCAAAACCTAATAATCTTTAATGGCTCGGAGCTCATTACTACGATAACTTTGAGCGCTCTTCTACAAATTTAGCTGTCAAAAGATACTCTGAACTTTTTCAAGTTAAATTGAACGCGCCAAGTTTGTACCGAAAAAGCGAAATTTCAGAGAAGTTGAATTTTTGTAACAACTAAAAACGAGAATTGGGAAATTAAATATACTCGTATTTTTTAAAATAAAACCAACGTTATATTTGATTGAGCAAGAAAAGAAAAATATCGTTTAGTATTCGTGATAGCCGACCTCATTAGATGTAGGTAATAAACGGAGGGATCTACGGATTTATGATTATTATTATGACTTCACTTGGATTCTTTTTATATCCATATTGCTATATTTGCTAACAAAGTTTATCCCTCCAAACTTTATTCATATTCAGTAAGAAAAGTAATGGCCCGAAAATAGGCCCTTGAGAAACTCAACTGAATATTGCCAATTGTTTGAAACTTCGGCTACCTCTATGCTCTATGCCTCTATGCCCGGTTCATATTATCCTAGATACACGAGTCCAATAAATAATTCATATAATCCACTGCGAGGATTAGATTATAATTGTACTTATTTTGATTATATTCCACCGCAATTGGGTCAAAAATTAATTTTCTAAAATAATGTAAACCATAAGAGTCATATATCTATCGCCACAGCACTTTTTACCACTGCAGCCGTACAAAATAAATGAAACAGTTCTTAAAGAAATAAATCTCATTAAAGTAACTTACCCATGTCTCCTTTCTCATCTCATGATCGACGAATATCAGATGCGTGGTGGCGAAGTACAGCGTGCCCTTCGATGGGTTCCGTAAGTTGTACTTGTCCAGCAACTGAACATTTTCCAACTGCAACAAAGAAATGTTTACTTGGTAAAATATATTTAACAAAAAATTAAAAAGCCTGATTGAAAAAAAGTTATTATTATACGGGCATCATAACATGGCCCTTTCGGGTAGGATTCCTGTTTTAATTGAAATTGGACGCAGTTGGCTGTTGATAGATAAGGCTCTATAACATCAGATGGACTGCAAGCCCGTTTTATTCCTCTTCATCATTTACACCGGCAAAATTTTAACTCTACCAGTCAATATTACTTGACAGCAATAACTATATAGCGAGAAACGGTACCGCAATTGACTTGCAATCAGGTGAGATTGCGGTCACGCGGTAAGGTCGTAAACTTACAAAATAGCAAAGGAATTTATTTTTACGATTCCCCAGTTTCGATAAGGCTTCCCAGATCAGAAAATATAAATTACAACGTAAACAACAAACTGGGAAAACTAAATAGCGAAAGTACACGAAACTAATGGCGTATAATAACTCAATTAGGAAAGGCAATCTATAAGTGAAGCCCTAATTACCCGTCATTGTCGGCTCCCAACTGCTTCATAAATAATCCTCCCGGAGTCGCGACTCGGTAATGGCTATTACGTTATTAATGCTAACATTAATGATATAGCTCATTATTATAGCAAAATTCGACCGGTCGATTTCTACGTCCATCTGCGTCCAACAAACATATTTATATTTTTTGTATAAAATAATTATATAAAATCTGAAAGAATGTCATTAGGTTTCGAATGTAAATTATGATTTAGTACATTAATTGCCTATCAACGTAACCGTTATGGAATATACAATTATTTGTTTTTATAGATAATTAATTGTTATGGAATTGAAAATATTTTTATGGAATTCAAAGAGATTTTACAATCCAGATCAAAAAGTATGTGAGATTTACTGACGCTGAACGTCTTGACATAATCATTAGTAACGCGTCTGTAACTAATCTCAAGTAAAACTTCGAGTAGAAATCTCAAGTACTATATTTAATACTTAGCACTTTTGATTTGCAGTGAAGGAATGAAAGAGTGGAATGAGAACTTTATGTGAGATGAACATAAAATTGAATTGTCCACTGAAATCATACATAATGAAGGTAGGTTTAGTATAGGTAGGTTTAGTAGGTAGGTTTAGTATTCACATGTATAGTGTGAATACTAAAATCCCCTCATTTACCCCTCAGATTGTGATGATTAATCAAACTGTAAAGATGTGTCTGGCGCAGTAGAAAATAAACAAAGACTTCTATCTTTACTTTTTTATAAGATTGAGGAAGCGAAGAAGCATGCAATCTACCTGATGGTATGTCGCTACTACCGCTCCTGAACAGGTGTAATCACCTCCGGATAAGAGTAGATACGTTCGTGAGGTTGGTCACATATGCGCCCCTACCCCAGACGTCCAGGTTGAAATGCACGCTCGCCTGCTACTCCTATATTACAAAAAATGAAAAAGAAATACATACAACACACAGAACACAGTACATAGATGCTGCATGTATTATTCTAACGGACGTTGTTTACCCACAGGTGAATCTGTGCAACATAGATACTAGAATAACAAAGCTGTAGGTAACAATGGTGCTTATTGGAAAGCTCAATGCAGATTACTCGAACATGGCTGTGTGCGTTCACGAGATAATTCCTTTATGTGCATTTGATTTGAACTTGGTTAATGAGAATTCGTAGGCGTATATTACAGTACGTATGGTTATGCCTAACAATTTTGAATCAACACGAAGGATTAGTGTATTTGTATGGGGATTTCATTCAAATATGATCGAGGACGTTTTGTACGTTGTCGTTTATGTGTTCAAGTATGCTCTCATCAAGAACAGTAATCTCTAATAAATATTTAATAGACGTTTGTCTAATGATTATATAGTTGACGGTAGTGATCGAAACAAACAATGCTGCATTAAAGACGAATGATATAATACAAAAGTAAGTTACCGCTTCTAAAAAACAAATAAAAATGCCGAAGCATCACGACAAACAGGTTTTGATATTATCCATATGCCATATGAGTAGTTATTATAAATTACACGTTGTGTAAAACCATCTAATGATGAAAATTTTAAAATATCTAAAATTATGGTTCCAATATTATCTGTAACTTAAAAAAATACCTATTCAATAAAGTCTAACTCCCCAAGGCCTCAACACCTGCAAACATTGCGCATAATACAAAGTTATGTTATAATCTTGTTAGAATTTTACGACAGCGTCCATCCATTACTTTGAGCTTTACGCCGCCTCCGGACTCTGGACTCTTATTTTAAGATGACATCTGGGCAAAATTTAAGAAGATGAATAAAACTTTTTTTAAGCAAATATTTTGTTTTGTAACAATGTCTACTTTTAAATTTTTGCCCTTTACCTCCCACAGGCTTCTTTAAAATAGATCGTATATCGAAGGGAATGAGTTTGTTTCCAGAAGTCTGATCAAACAGTTTTACTATCGAAATAGTGAGATTTATTTCTAGCCAGTCTCTTTGTACTCTTGTATTGCTTGGAGATTCTTCAACGATATTTTCAATAAAGTTCTTAAGCGATGCCATGATATTAACGCGGCGAATATCATAATAACAAAAATTAAATTAATGTAAATAGGTACGAACATTTTCAATTCTTGAAATTTAATAAGTTCTCTTTTCGCAGATTCTTAAGAATATATTCTTACGGAAAGAAAAGAATCCGAATGAATTACTTTTCTAAAGTAGGTAATAACAATCCAAAGATATTGTTAAGACTGATATTAATTTCAAATAAAATATTTTTTTAGAGAATATGAGTTTTATACAAATTCTTTTATATGTACAAATTATATGTATAATAAATTGGAAATGATCGAAACCTTGGAGACCGACACTCAAGGAAATTTACTATTGCATAAAAATCGTTACAGTACCTACTAATTTTGAACAAAATTCAAAAAAAGGGTTTTTAAAAATTACAATGACACGCTTCCTTTTCGTAATATTAAGACTATAGCACGGAATAGCACGGCCAAAAATTCTTATTCTATAATTTAGACAATGTATGCACAATTGTACACACGTGCCCGTACGTGTATTACTATCAAATGATTGTACAGTAAAGCGAGTGTGTGTACTTGAACATCCATTAAGTTGATCATAATTTATCTAACAGCTTCAGCATGTTTCAGAGAGCGCACACACTCGAATTCGACTGTCCTGTAAACTTAGTCTAAGTGGAAATATCCTGTGAATTCTCTAAGTTATTTCCTATTCGATCATACATAACATTAAATAAATATTGTAATAATCTAGCAAATTGCAAATTACTTACAGATACAGATAACCCGAAAGTGTTGACTTCCTAACCTAAAACTGTAGAATAAACAAGTTGTAATAAGTAACACATATCTACCTACATAAATGATAATTTATTGAGATTATCTTATATATAAAATTCTCGTGTCACAATGTTAGTTACAATGTTTGAGTATCGGTCTATTAAGCTGCTGACCGTTTTACTGAAACGTCCATACGAACAGCCAATTATATGCAGGGCACAAACATGGGACAAACATTCAAAAAATAAAATAGCTTTATGATGCTAAACATGCCTTACAATTCAATAGATCGACAGATGTCGAGTACGAAATTATTGACAAAGGCATTACTGAAATCAGTTCAGACTTCTGTTCATAAAAGATTTCCACGAGATCAAAAGTCAAGTGATTGGCATAATAAAGACGGTTCGTAGTGTAAATTGCTTTGATTTGGCAACGCGGCTCTGTCGTAAGGTTAAGAGGATCAGTATTCCACAGAAACTCTAAATTGATAGGGGCATCATTTTTGGGAGTTATTAATGTTCGTTGTTGGGGTAACGTAGCCCCCGGCCACGTTGTAATGAACTGTTTGGAACTTTCTAATGAGTGGTCCCGCCTACGCTATTTCAAAATGTCTTGTTTTCGCAAAATGCATGTAAAATTTTCTACTTAATTCTGTTTTACAATCAATACAGGAGAATAAGGCTTACTGTAAATCTACATAATACAAGTATATCCATTTTATTCAGAATGCTACTGTGGATTTTTATAGTTCCCAAAACTAAAATGTTTAACTATCTTTTCAATTTATTTGTTTCCTACTGTGGATTTAAAAGTGTTATTAAAAAGTACATAGTGGAATTCCTATTTTTTCCACAACTCCTTAGAATCTTCAAAGTACCTTAAGCCACTTGGAATCGATATTCCTAGAACTTTTCGCAGAGTTATTTCGCGACGGGCAACGCTATCTGCATTCACGATACATCGCGTCACGTATTAAACATAATTTAAGGCGCCCGACACCGCGTATCCCTCGGGAGCCATGAATGGAAATAAGTGGGATCGATTCCACTCCGGTTTATCTTGATGATTTTGGATGAACCTCAAGCTCTTTGGTAATGAAAAACAGGACGTGAAACTAAATCTCCGATTTAAAAAAGAATGTTCAAGAAATTATTCCGATTTATTATTAATTGAGATAGATTCAACGAGCTGTCCCTCGTATGATTAGAAACAGTATTTTAACAATTCATTTCTTCAATAGGACTTCAAAACAATTTTACATTGTTTAATATTTACCTCGCACCAAAGAATGTAATGCCATCACCAATACCTTACGAGAGATATCTTCAAATCAGGACACAGAAAATCCAAAGTAGATACCTTAGTGCCAGCTAATGAGAATTCCCCGTAGTCCTAAAACAACTTCGAAACAAATCCTTTTTCATTCTTGCTGATACCTTAAAGGCAACCTTCAAACAGATTTTCTATGAAAAACTTCAAAAGATTAATTCAAGACAAACATGCCTTTCAAAAAATCTAGTTTCAATGGCCTTTAGGTTTGACACATAAAAGGGATACACATAAAAAAGATTCTGTAATGACACACCCAAAGTGGCCACTGGGTGAAAAAGACCCTTTCATTCGCACGCCTCGAATGGAATAACAATTAGGGTGCTACGACGTGAATATCAAAGGATCGTGGGTCCTACGTTATGTACCATGAAGAAATACATAGGTTTTTTAGTGGCACGTTCTATGCAGGTACTGCTCGTATACTGTCTGATCGCTCAACATGGTCCTTCTTTAAAACTGACGGAATGGATATAGAGTGGTAAAGATATTTAAATGGAGACAAATGGAGAAGTCCGATTCATATCGGTAGAATATGATGACAATATTCAACTATTTGAAATTTTGACTATTCACCGAAATATTTCTAGTGTTTTATATTGCAAAGTTAAGAAATATAGCGTTATAAGCTATCAGTTGTTCTAAATTGTCACATGCCATAGTGGTCATATTTGTAAACCTAGTACGTTAACAAAATTGAATATAGAACTAACTGAACAGCCTGCCATCAGAATAAGCATATGTTATCTGAATAAAATCCAATTAAATTTAATACCCTTTTTAAAAAAAGATGTGATAAATGTACATAAAACACTAAGTAGACACAAAGTAGGTTAGAAGTGGAAATCCACTACAATTCTTAGAAACATAATAAAATAACTAAAGATTTGCCAATATTTAATACTAATGTAATCTTGGCAGTACCTATAGTTATTTCAATAATACAAAAAAATTACATTTCAGAGAAAAATGTATATAAACTAAGCGTATTTACTAAAATGGACAGCGGGGAACAAAGAGATTCAAATATAAAATAAATATATACAAAACAAAGTCAATATCAGTGGAATATATCGTCCTTTGAGATTAATAAACAAAGGATATCAAGTTCGAAGAAATAGAGATCACAAAGGGAATGAATTGACACAAATACAACCAGCGGGATTGATGTCTTTAAGCACATTGAAGGTGCATTCATATCTTACAAAGAAGATTAACTGTACGGCTCCAATAAATTGAGATATTACACATCCTACAAAAAACATTCAATAAGACATAATAAGTATTTTACTCGTATATATTTTTTATAATAAAAGAGTTAGCAGATGAACATGAAGCAGCAGATGAGCAGTCCATCTGATGGTGGCTCACGCCGCCCATGGACATTTGTAATCAACCCAAGGATTAGACATTCCTAGCTGCGGTCGGCCACAGATAAGCTGCTACCCTTGAGTTTCGCCTCGGAAAAGTATGTCTTCCCTACCACACCCTTCAAACCAGAACACAGCAGCGCTTAACACTGCTGTTATTAGGCAGAAACAGGTGTGGCGGTGGTGCCGCCGGAGTCAAACCGTAAAGGGTTCTAGCACCTACAAACGCATACCACTTATCGGATTATTTTTTCAAATTCAATCAAATAAAGCATCAAGTATTAAAAAGTTAAATAAATAATTCCGACACGTTACAAGAAACAGAAAAAGTATTTTAGTAGAGTGCCTTAAGCATCTAGAATTGAAAAAGCTCGGAATCCAATTACTGTCAAGGAATTATTATGAGACCTGTTGGATTGTATTGTTGATAAGGTATATTAAAATGTTTACCAATTAAAAATCGTTGCTTTTTATTTAATAATAAAATAAATAAATTAAGGCATATAATATAAGACATTACGAGCTTAACTAAGTAATGTAGTGTCAAAATCGTGTTATAAATACATTTCTATCATATAATATTAAAAAGTAATAGTATGAAACAATAAGTGTAACAAAAAAAAGTTTATAAAAAATATTTATTTAGTTCGCCTCTCATACATGCTTAAAAATGATTAAACTTCAATTATTCCGTTTTCGTCACTTTCTTCTACTTCACTTATTTTTAAGACAGGAGATGCATTAAAACAACTATCACCATTGCACTGTGAACACGCTGAAGTGCAGTATAAGCCACTTTTTCGACATCCGCAAGCATTACCACATCCTTTTTTACAATTACAAAATAGCATTTTAAGTAAATTATCTGGAGCTGGCGATTGTTTCATCAGTATTGGTTCAAGTTTATCAGAAACGTACCTCCAACCCCAATTTTCAACAGAAACATATACAAACTGAGATTCTAAAAATCTAATTAAGCCATCTTGTCGCTCATTTGAAGCAGCTCTCAAAGTTGCGACTCCTCTGGTAATTTTTATTACATCTCCTAAATCTGTGCTACAGCCTGAACCAGAACCCAATTTATCACAAATAATACAAACGATCGTATCATCATTTTCATTGTGAGTTGAATCTTCCATGGTTCATTTAAATTCTGCAATACAGAAAAATGTATGTTTCAACAAAAAGTTCCTAAAAATACTCTTAATAATTGGAAGATAAAACATAATTTCACATAATTAGTAATTTCCTTTCTTAAATCATTAATAGAATTAAAAAATATTATACAAAGAAATGTATGGTGATGAATTACCTACTGAAACGCAGAGATCTTTTGTTTTTAAACAAATACTTTACAAAGCAATAATTTTTTTGATATTGTAATATTTTTATTTAACAAAAATGTATCGAAACGTCTTGAAAAAATAATTATTAAATTGAAAAATATGCACAGCAGAAAGAACACAACAGTACCGAAACACGTTTTTCAATCGACTAACCGTACTGAGCAGCTGCCGCTGCCCTTCCCCTTCACCTTTGTTCTACCTGCTCCTTGCTTTTACGGCCCTTTTTGACTATCTGGTATCTATGAAAGATGTTTTCTAAAATGTATTTTACTTAAATTATGAATATTTTATAAAAATATTTTGATTTAAAATGGAAAAATTTACAATTTCTTGAAATTAGTGTCAAATTAAGAAAAACAAAAAAGCAACGAAAAAAAATTGGTAAACTTTTTAGTAATTTATGTATAAAACATAATGCAGAAGGTCTCACATTAATACATTGACAGTAATTGGAGTCCGAGATCAAACTCCCCAAGCACTCTACTATTTCCCTAACTGGCAAATTACATTCAAACCAACTTCCATAAAAATATTTCGCTTCGTAGAAACTTTTCAAGAAATTCTTTGATAACTTTGGGATTTTACCTTTAAAAAGACTGTTATATTTTGTTACCTTACGTCTTGTTTTGATGAGTTGTATAATATATAAAATCGATTTGATATGAACTATTACTCTATCGGCAGCCAAAATGAGGTAAACAAATTTCATGGTATCTCTTTACAGTGTAAAACTGATAAAAAATTAAAAATATTTCCCTAATTCCATATTAACCTGAACCTAAACACTACAAACAATAAAGTGAAGTTAATCATAAAACTATAAGAAATAACATTGAATTTGAAAAACTTATGAAGCAGATACTCATAGATTCTTAAGACTCTTTATAGGAAAGATAGCGTTTTTCGTTTCTATAATAAGAAGTGCCTGGAGATAACAAAAGTATTACTCTAGAAACTTTGATGTGCAATAAAAAATCAATATGTGGGTGAAAAATTTATTGCGACGACACTCCGCGCACCGCCAGCGCCATCCTCCCTCGAGATTGTAAGGGAATATGGGTAATAAAATTGAAGTACCATTAAAAGCCTCTATTATAATTAAATTTTTACACAATCAAACACAAAGAAATACAGAACAATGTTATTTATAACAAAAGCAAACGAAAAAATAAATAAATGTATAAACATAATAAAAATTACAGAAGTATCTATCTCTTCCCTGTAACTAATTTTCTTTTGTCCAGAAATCCTTTTGGTGCATTTTTCAAAACCTCGTCAACCATTTTCTGAAGCGGTGTTATTAGTTGATCGGCTAGATTAAGGAGTTGTGACCGACGATGATTAACACAGTCTAAAGTACGAGTAACACATGGTTCTAACGAGTCTGCGCCTCTTATTAAAGCGGTGCACGTTTTTAGTGCCTCAGAAGCCGCATACTTTCCTCCTTCGCCATACAACTTAAGCTGAGACATAAATCTCACGTTTGCAATACGAGCGACTTGAACTCTATACTGAATGTTCTTTCTATATTGTTCTAGTGCAGAATCCAATGAGTCTGAAAAAAGCTGTCGATGTTTCAAAAGCCGTGAGGCGTAACTACACATTTTAAGCCTCTTCACTTCAGGATCGAGTGGATCACGAGCGAATAGTTCATTCATATCTGTGTGTATCTTAGAAAGCCACCAACCTAAAGGATAAAGTTCCGGAGAATCGATACTTAAAAACTCGGATGCTTCCATTGGCAGATTATCAACGAGGTCATATATTGCATCCAAATGAGAATTAAGTCGATCTTCGTGATATCGAATTTCGGCTAACCGCCTATTCCGAGCACACAGTATCCTCTCTTTTCGTATACTGTGCGACATTAACTTTAAAGACTGACGCGTACGTAATATATCGCTCCTCTCGTCGACCCACAATTGGGTTTGCTGGTTTAATTGATCAGAGACCGTTGAAAGATTACTCTCGAAAGATTCTAAAAATCCATTTTTCCAATTACATAACGCAACATTTTGTACCGCCGTTTGAAAAATTGCTTTCTGGACAGGTCCTGCTGTCACCGGATTTCTAGGTGTTTCTGTTAATGGAGTATTCACTGCGGATTTTATTTCTGTGAATGGTGATCTAGGATTCTTTTCCAAAAATAAGTTATATTCCGCAAGCAACATACTTGTTAAAGGAGAATTCAAATCTGTAAACTCTTGAAGTTTATTAAACTCTACATCATTATGCTGCATATATAAATCAAAAGTACGATCCAAACCGACCGTTATAACGTCATAATACTGTTGTAGTTTATCAGCATCTGGTGCTGTTCGTAGCTGCTCGAGGGCTATGTCAGTAATAATTTCATTAGAAAGTTCTGCAGCGTCATGATTTACAATCAAATCTTCCACTGCCGCCATCATTAATTTTTGAGCTAAACCAAGCCTCACCATATGAGCATCTAACAAGTGAACTGCATCGTGTAAAATTGCATAGGTATCTCTTAAATTATCTCCAAATGTTAACAAACTATTTTGCATGTTTACAATGTTAGTACGAGACATTTGTATTAAATCACGATTTAGAATTTCATCATTCAATGTATTTATTCCCAACAAACGAATAGCTTTCTCAATATTACTTTGAAGTTCGGCTACAGCCGATGCACTACATTCTCTTGAAATAACATTGTGGTCCCTAATTTCTTTATTTAATTTATCAATTTGACCCGAAATACTCTTCAACATGTGTAAAATAGCTTCTCGATATCCTCCTACTAATTTGGATTGTGATTTATTGCCATCAATTTGTTGCATGGATTGATCAATGTCACTGCGATTACTTTGACCATGTTCGTGCGCGCTTGTAGATCTATTTAATTGTTTCTGATCTCGGAACCAAGGCTGAGCACTTCGTTCACGCCATATCGGTGTAATTACCAGAAACTTTTGATTAAGGGCGGAGCGAGTGTCTACTAAGTTTTTATCAGCTTGAGAACGTAACTTGGCCTCTAACATCATATAAGATCTAGAATTACTCATTACCTGTTGATTAATGTCGTAGATCTTTTCATCAAATTCGTGCAATAATTCTTTTGGGGCCTTACAGCCAACGGCAATAAACTGTTGAAAATGTAATTGCAATGTACTTTTCAATGCTGTCGCTCGCCCCCGTTCTAAAGCGAGTGCTTCTATTTTAAAATTTGTTATGTCCTGTATTCGTCGCGACAATAATGTGTTAATATCTGTCAATGCATTTTTACGATCTTCATTAGTTAAAGGATTTTCTGAAGGAGTACATTTTTCTACAACACAATCAATATCACGTTGGTTTTGTTTAATTGCAGCTAACAGAATATTTGCTAGTATTCTGACTTTACTATCGGTTTCTTCATTAAGAGCCTTCGAATCTTTTAATAAATCTTCGAAAATATTTTGATGAGACTCCTCGCGTTTTTTTAAATAATCATTGAGGATATTACCGCGTTTCCTGGGAATCCATTTTTCTGGTAGAGCGCATACGGCAGCTAAGTCTTCTGAACATCCAGGCGTAGCAGTCAGATATTCTAATTCTGTTTCATTTTTACAAAGACACAAAATATCTGATGTTTTTCTTGGTTTGACGACCCTCTTACGATTCATATTTAAATATTGAAAATAAATAATTTCAATGTTATTTCCACTTGCGACAGGTAAAAGTTATGTCACAATTTTTGTGTCAAAATTATTTTTATAATTAAATATATGTCATAAGTTCAGCCTGCAAAATAGATCTACGGAGCTCGTAAAAGAAACTCGTCCTTGTCGCATAATTTATGATAATGATATAAATAAAAAATAGACTGAAATAAGTGGAAGATAATTTCTCAGTTTAAAGGATATTTTCTTTGAAAAAATTTGGTTATGCTTACTTTTAATTTAATTAAAATTGCTTGAATTTTAATGATGATTTTAGTAAACGTTAAGTGATTTTAATAAATTATAACCTTTAATTAAACTATCGTACAGTCTAATAACATCTGTTATCAACTTTAGATAGGAATTAAGTATACGTAACGTCCATCACAAATGCTCTGATACTCCTGATGTCTTAAGTCCGTGTTACTATCACTCGTGGGATACAACAAAAATATGCTTACGAGATGCTTTTCTTGTTTTTATAGGATGGAGATATGGAACTTCGTTATGTTTTGCAGCTGATTTTGAAAATTAATTCGATATTCATGTTTTTTACATATTTGAAGACAAACTGGAAATTTTACGCATGGGAAAATACTAAACATAATGTAGCCATAGCAATTTTATTTCAAAGTTCACTGAGTACTTACGGAAACTTAAATTAGAAATCTATAGGAAAGATTCACGTCTCAGTCCCATAAATCCATACCGACAACAAACAAATCACTAGCTCAAAAATACTAGCATAAAATAAGCCCAAAAGAGCACTATAATTGGCTTTTGTCGGAGATATAATCCAAGAAAGCATATCCAAGCATAAAACGTAATCCTCCATATTTTAGGTAAGGTTATAAAAAGTAATAACCGTTGGCAAATTTTGGCGGATAACAGCCATCGTTTCACGACCGAACACCCGGCTGAAGATTACCTTCCCACTCACAGTAATCCGACGTACCCTGTCGGTTTAATATGTCCTGTTTAGTTTATGCGACCATCATCCTTTTTTAAGTTACCGTAGACCGTTCCGTTATCGTACTAGATATACCTTTTGAGCTTACTGTCCTAATTCCAAGTGACGAAAGACATTTGCAGGCAGCTGAAGTAAATGATTTAAGTTCACATTTAAAAAATAAGTGTAACGTATAACCTAAGGAAAAGTTACATTTAGAAAAGTGTTTTAAGACAGTTGTTTTATGAAGAGACTTTAAGACAGTGAAATAAAACAAATTTGACGATCGTAAGCTTGTAAGTAGAAGTCGTTAGTTTTAACTTTTTTGCTATGTCTGTAAATTTTGTTCAATGACTCCCAAATATAAAAACCTATATCGAAAAGCGATATAAAATTTAACGATATCCCGAAATTGCTACATTCTGCGAAAGATTCGCAATTTGCCATTCAAGATATCGCAGTGTTCGTGTCTGATCGCAACAAATTATGCAAACGCATATCTGAAGCTTTATTCAGTGACGTCGAGCTTTGAGATTTAGATGGAATGAAAGCTTTTCTGTGTGCTTTTACAAATATCGTGCATTGTAAACGAAAATCGTCGTGAATGTGAATTTATGAATATTTATAAAAGTAAACATTATATCAAACGATTTCTACACTCACAGCCCCACTAGGATTCCCTGTATCGTAAACATAAATAGTAAACATGCATGCACAAGTGACCACTGCCAGTAACTGATACTTGTATCGACCCCAGATTTGATTGGGATCCTACTCGGTCACAGGCGCGTTGACCATCCTGAGAACTAAGATGGAATGACACGTCTAACACATCACACTCTTTAAACTAGAACTCAGTAACGCTTAATACTGCTGTTATAAAGACTGTTAAAATACTCTGCAGTCGTATAACGTTTCCACCGCCTTTACCGCGTATGTAGGGATTGTAGGTAGGTAGGTAGATAGGAGTTTTTTTAGTTCAAAGCGAGACCGTTTGAAAGCCTAAATACCAGAAACAATTTTATAACGCTCCAGTTCTTTGCTCTTGTGCACATAAATATGAATGTTCATCTTAGGAACCCAAATTGCAAAACGTATTCTATTCCCACTGCAATAGATTCAACTTTTCTTGAATTAGATTCAACTTTTTCGTGCTCACTTTGAAATATGTTCTAACATGTCGGAGGAGAATTCAATTTCGCCAGAGTTTCTTTTGGAAGTGGTGGAGAAGTGAATTATGAAAAGTTTCTGTGAAAAGATCTTGCTTACACAGCAAGGAAATGTCTCGCATATTGCGTATATTGATGCTTGTTCAATAACAGTACAAGTGAAATATGAAATACAGTTGATATGTTTTTTGTGCGTTTATTCAATTAAAAAATTTCATTTTAAAAAATAAACGTCTATATAAGCAGTCGCGGTGATAAGCGATTACTTTAAATAGACAGCTGTAAGCAACATAAAATAGGTTTAAAATCCTGCCTGAGTCGGGTCACAAATTATGTGCTACTAATAAGACCTAACTTGGAGTTGCTACCACAATAAGTCATGATAAGAACTAAATATCAGGTGGATTTTATACCTGCTCTATCAATTGATAAAATAAAACTAAAAGAAATCTACCAGTAGTAACCAAAAGATAATGTAAATTGCTATGATAATTTCGTTATTATGGACTCACCAGTATCTCGAACGAGATTATATACATAAAAGACGCTCCCGTAATATTCCAAAGATGTGAGCATAAAGAAGTTGTATACATAAAACGTACTTGCGATAAATACGGGAATACACACGGATAGAATACACAATACAAAGTGACGGCACTGGAACGGCGGCCGTAAAGGGTTTAAACTGTTCGCTTTGGGGAGAACACACGTTTATCAAAACATTTCGTATTGAATGGACGGAAAACCATATTTTTCTCGCCATTTAAAACAACAGAAAACATTTGTTTAATTCGAAATTCACTGGCTTTTTCGAAAGCCAAATAATGCTTTGTTCTTAAAATATATAGGATTCCAGAAATATCAAAAAGTTATGCACGACATTCGGACCCAGGCGAGTCAGAAATGAAATTTGAAGTATTTTCGGTTTTGTAAACCACTGAACGCAATAATATCATCAAAGTAAACGGGAATCTTTGTAATGAAATTTCTAATAGTTGATAAAGTTCAGTGTTCTTTGTGATAAAAGAGATATTTTTATGTGATAGAAGTAGCAAACGGAATGCACTCCACCTTATGATGAGAAGTATCTAACACCTATGGACACCTGTAATCAATTCTAGATAAGATTAAAATCCTATCTTAGATCGACCACAGATGAGTTGCTACCCCTGAAGACTAAGTTGGAATGCCTCGGAATAATATCAAACCAACAAACCCTTCAAACCAAACAACAAAGGGCTGAACACCGTAACTCCCACAAAGGAAGTCAAAACAGAAAAACATAATAAAAACACGAAACCCGCATCAAAGCACAACAAAAAAACATGTTGAAGTCATGTCAAAGGAAAAGTTTGCTAGCGATAAAAAACATGTCAAAATGCGCTCAGCAACGGCTCCCTGAAAACTTCATTAACTATTCCTGGTATATAGCTATTTTTATTCACGAGAACGATATATATAGTATTTATTCTCATTACAATGTATGAACAAATGTATGGGTAACCTATTTACCGCCCACCGCAGTTTGGCGGTGACCACGATCCATGCAATTGGATCGAAATATCGGCAATAAGTAAATTAAAAAACCGCATATATGAACCGCACATGTGAATAGGCGATAATCATAATCATTATTGCATCATGCAGTTATCGTATACATAGACAGGTGTTACAAATTTTGATACAGAGGCATGAAACCCTGTAAGGGTGTAACAATTTAAATTATTTATAAGTAAACATAAACTAATGTAACAATAAGTTATAATTTTAGTCTAAAGCCTAAACTTAGTCTAAACTTAGTTTAATAAGTTTAATTAATATGATACCATAACATGACGATACCACATGATACTATGATAGCCATCCCCTGTCAGATGTTTTGAAACCGTCAACAAAGCCTCAAAGTTTACTGCCAACTACACAACATTAAGAACTGGGAGTGACAGTTACGTGCTCACTAGCAGTCGCCCACCTGACAGCGCTTGACGTTGCTTTTAGTAGGACGGGTAAAATCTACAAAAACCGTATTACTATAATCGCTTTAAAAGTTACAACTGCAAAATTACTCTTCTTTCCGGTTTTAAATGTCAATAAGGAACTGTCTTTGAAAGTGGTATGACCATTTGTGGTCCGACTCCGGCAGCACCACCGCCACACCCATATCTGCCTTACAACAGCAATATTAAGCGCTGCTGTGTTCCGGTTTGAAGGATGTGGTAAGGGAGACATACTTTTCTTCATTCTTCACTTCACGAGGCGTTCCAGCTAGTTCCTCAGGGGTAGCGGCGCATCTGTGCCGACCTCAAGAATATCTTATCCTATCTGGGGTTGATTACAAATGTCTATGGGCGGCAGTAACCACTTACCATCAGGTGGATGTAGCTCGTCTGCTACTCCTATATTATAAAAAAGTAGTAGTAACTCATCAATATATGGCAATCAATATATGGTCGTTATTTTTTTTTCATACTAAAAAGCTGCTGACACTCTTCATGGTCACAGTTATGTTCGAGTGCGCCTTACGGGTGTGGCATATGAGTAGGTGGTGATCAACATAATCCTCTGAATTTGGAGTAGGTTATTAATATTCATGAACAGTAGCGTTCACTTAACATCAGGTGGTCTTAAGCTCGTGTGCTACTTCGACGAAATTATAAAACAATCGATCTATGTAGCTACCTTCCTGTTTTATTGTATAAAGCATTTAGTATAATAGGTCAAATAACGATTCATAAAGTCCATACCAATTAAATACTACCTTTACAGTGTACTTGTTTAGTTTTGTCATCTATTTTTGCGCAATGTTATGGATTTGCTCGATCTGGAATAACTGCATTGTTGTATCCAGTACAATCGAAAAACGAACACGCGTCATGAATAATATATAAGAAGCAGTAGGTATTCATGATCCAATATATTCAATACGGCCATCCAATTTTTCTGTACGGGTTACATGGTAATTTATATTTCCTGGAATGTGTTTTGTTTGGAAAATTGGTGGCCATTTTCTGGCGTAGGTGGAGCTCAACCGGTATATTTCAAATACATTACGAGGATTAGTAGACGCAGATATTTTTCTTGCTGAAAAATGAGCAAGTTTTTCTGATGATCAAAGTACATGAGTATACATATATTGATATGCTCTTGCTCATACTCGATAAAGAGTATTGACTATTGACCTGTAGGTTTAATATAATAGTTCTTGGTGGCTCAAGACTTTTTGCAATTTAGAATGGCCTTCCGAGTACTAACTGACATTCTACTCCAGGAAAGTTCCTAGCTTTATAAGTCCATATCTTCAAGCGTAAGAAAATATAATATGTCAGTAAATAAAAAACGCTCCGAATCGTATCGGTCCCAAAACGAATACGTCCCAAAACTTTTTCGATTTCGAAAAGTTCCCAACGGAGTTTATCACGTTTATCAATCACACGAGTGAAAAAGACAAATTCTTCTGGTAACTATTTTTATGAAAACTTTCTGGAAATATTTCACCGAGTTCCCCGGTACCATTTATTATCCAGTCTTACTTTGAATGGAAACCATCATTTAAAAATTTTTGTTCAAGGCGCCTGCCTTGAACAAAAATTTTTAAATGATGCTTCATCATCATTAATGTCAAGAACCCACTAGTATGTTACTATATTATATTTACTATCATTAGGATTTGCACGATTTTATGTGGAAACACGTGTCTTTTAGATCGAAGACAATAAAAGATTTTTATAAACACACTTAAATCTGCCACATTTCCCAAATATTTCTTCATCCGTAAAAGTAAAACAAAACCGGCAAACATGCTACTTTTCGCATTCTCAATACATATCTGTTAGTAAGGTAAGTGTGGGTAATGAACCGTACTAAATTCTCCATTAAATCTTGAAAAATATTGAATATAAGCGTCGCCATACTGCCCTGCTGACCTGGTAAGCAAATTGAATTTTTGCCAAAATTGCCTCGAACATGTACCCGATAACATTTAATCCATGGCAATGGCCGGGAATTGTTACTTGTTGCCAATTTAACTGAAGATATTTTGACTGCTACACGTCCCATAAGGCTTTCTTGTTATGAGTGTAAACTCGTTATTCCTGAAATACTATTTTATATAATAAAAAATTCAATATTAACTCCATTATTTACTTCTCTCACAATCCATTCTATGACATCTTATTCTCTAAAGAATCTAATATCCTTCTTTCTGTTATGATTGCCGCTAGAGTGCAACTCACCAGCAGTAAATATACTCTTATTAACATAAAATAATTAAAAAGTATTATAATGAAAATATACCCTTACATGAGACTGAAGTAGTAAACGACCATGCTGTACCCCTGATGGTAAATGGCCCCTGTCGCCTATGGAAATTTATTACCAAAGATATTGAACAGATGCTACCTGACACCGATCACAGATGTTACTCCCGAAGACCAACATCCCCCCATATATAAGTCAGCCGACATCAACATGCTTCCAAACAAAACGCAGAATTTCTTCACAGTTAAAATGGGATCTAGTAATGGGTGATTAATATCCTGCTACTGAAACTAAAGTTGGCTCTTTCGAACAACGGGATGTGAGTCGACTTGGAACACGCGTCCGACCTCTATTCGGAAGTTTTGCAACAGACGCCAACTTGATTACGTAATTCGACACGAATCCGCTTTAATACCAAACCCTCAAGTTGTTTCTGTATTAAATACGTGCTCCCCCACGACTCCACCTCCGTATCTCACCTGCTTTATCAAGCTTCATGCAGGTACTCTAAATATTCAAAGAGAAAGACATAACATTTAATTTTGTTGCTAAACTTTTATTATTAATAGTCCTAAAAATATCGCGTAAGTAGGCGGATACATGAGTATGCGATCAATGATGTAATATAATAATATGTCGTATATAATGGTCCTATCAAAACAACTTCCTTTATTGTTAACAGGTTATTGTTATCACACCCGAGAGAGAAAGGATTTTATCCGGATAACAGAAGAGCGCGTGACCTGACGAGAAATCAGACAATATCCGGACTCACTTTGTATTCCCGAGTCTTAATTTCCTGGTCTCCGTTTATTTATAGAGCTGTTTTGAAGGATAAGGCATAAGATCACATTCAATTGACATAATTTAATATAATATCTGACTTTCTTAACGAACTTTTTGTTTAAGTGATGTTTTTGTATGTAGTAAGCTAAGGGGTTAAAAAGCGGAAGTCTCTTTTTGATTTTATTGCCAAAGTTTTAATATTAATTTCCATAAAAAAAAAACTCGAGTATGTTAGTGGTCCTATTAAAACAACTTCCTTTATTATTTACAGGTTATCGGTTATTATTACTCCCGAGTTCCTAGAACGAAGGGAAATTATCCGGATAACAAAAGAGCGCGTGACCTGACGAGAACTCGAACAATATCCGGACTCACATTGTATTCCTGAGTCTTAATTTCCGGGTCTCTGTTTATATTTAGAGCTGTTTTGAATACGCATAATACGATAATATACGCATAAGATCACATTCAGCAAACCATTACGTTTAATATAGGTAATGTTTTCAGGAAATTTTACTTTAAGTGTTTTTTTTTTCATCATATTAAGATCAAAAACTTACAGGTTGTTCTTCTAAAGGCGCCAATTCTGTTGATGTGAGGTATATTAGATTTTCAACGCCAACGATTACATGCTTTTTAATGGCTCATATCGACTAGTCGTAATCCTTCTTCATGCTATAAAATATTGAAGATAGAAAAAGTGTCTTTCTGCGAAAATGTCCAATGGTCGGTCACCAGCACACACAACGAACGAACGAAGAACGGCAACAATTGATGAGTCTCTTTCCAAAGAGACCTACAAACCTAAGGACCGATGTCAAAAAGCTATTTGGATAAGTAGAAAAGTAATAAGCGAGTTTATTTGGGGACTAAGTAGTTATGTAGATTGGTCTTAAACCCTTAACCTCTTCTTAAATCCCTTTAAAACCGTCCTTAAAAGCTAGAGACAATGTTTACTTAGCTCATTGCCTATTTTTACTATACCTATAGGTATACTCGAATTTCAATTAAGGGCTAACAAATATAGGAACTCGATCGAAGTATTTTCAAGAAACTTCGAGAATTATTTGAAAAACTGCTTAACACTTACTTCTTAAATGATGTATTAACGTAAATTATGTACGAATTTAAATACAAATAAAACATCAATTTGACGTAAATTACATAAAATTTAAATTACGTAGACACGACAGGGCAGGCGTCGGTTTTGTGTGACTATGTACAGCATATATTGAACTTAAATTTTCATTGTTTTCCATAATATGCCTAAATAAATTTACCATGTAAAATACTTTATTACATACAGTTAAAAACAACAGATGTGAAGATAATGTTATAGACACTGATGAGCGTGATCGTAAAATATATAAGGTTTTTCCCACTTATGTTACGATCAGGTATCTTGACAACAGCTGTCGCATATCCAGTAAACATAAAGCAAATCTCTTAGACCTGACACAAAGAAAACACCGTATAATAGGGGATTAAATATCACACTACGAGATAATAGGTCTGTACCTCAGACATTGGCCTTTGTTAACAAATCTCAGCTTAATTCAGTAATCGGGAATAACACTGTGTAAATATAATATACAAAATTATACAAACTAAATTAGGCTTAAGTAGCTTGGTTTTTCAATATTTTACTTATAAACCCCAGATTAGACCTTATAACCCCATTTTAAAGTGAAGACATCGTCAATGTCAATGCTTATTTCCAAACAAATTTATTGAAATATAATAATTTTGCTCTAAGCAAGTATAAAACAGAATGTCACAAAAGTTGCGACACTGCGACGGACGAAATAAACTATTAGATATTCACAAGAGTTATCTAAATTTAATAGTCAGTGTATTCAAAACTACATTCAGATGTCATTCATTTGACATCTAAAAACAGTAAAAACACTTTTGTCGATATCAGTTCATCGTTCATTCGTTCGTTAAATTCGTTCATACCAAACTACATACATATTGAATAAATAAACGTTTCTAAAACTCTATCCATTGTTTTTTTTAATATACTGAAGTGGGCATTCGGTGATAATTTAATTTTGGCCGGATCGCTCTTATCCTGATATAACCAGTTAAAAAAACAGTTCCATTAATAAAACAAACAAAAACAGCATTTGTAGCGTTGCGTAAAATATATAATTAACCAAAATCCCCGCTTTGGTTATTTTATTCGCCAGTAAGCCTGGCACCCACCGAGGGACTAAAATACATGAAAGATTCAGTAGGGTTGCATGAAATACAATTTAATTGCTGCTGTGTGGTCGTACCCATATAAGTTATGAATTCCTATTTGTATTTATTTGCAATGTTGTTGTGTGGTTACTAAATTATAAGGATTTACTGAAAAAGGAAATATCGATGCACATGATGTCTATTATATACTAAACTTTTACCTATATCTAAATGTATTAAGGCATTTCATTAGATATAGGTCTGTGCATTTCATGTACCTATTCGTAAACAGTGTCGATAACTGTAAAATATTTTAGACGCTAGGCTCAATATCAATTGTCCCTGTAATTTCGGGACCAGAATAGGGCTACGGTATTCCCTGACTGTCGTAAGAGGTGACCAAAAGGGGGCTTTCGGGGTTGCGGGCGACAAGAGTGGGAGCTCGAACCGCCCGGTCAGCGACCCCTGGAAGGACGGCGGTATGTGTGGTCGCATACCGTCGTACACACCAGACGGTGTGGCGAGGGTCACGCTCACCTGGGCGAAGCCCGACGGGGCAACGCGCTAAGAGGACTCCGGTTGCGTTCCTTTGGAGATCCCTTTGGGTTTTAGTGTGGTAAGAATCCCACATAACCCAGCGTCGCTCCCACGGCACCGGGTACCTTTTGAAAGTTTCCCCCTCGTAAAAAAAAAGGATCAATATCAATAGTCGCTAAAAAATCGCTAACATTACCACGACAATTTGACATCGACAACATGTTGCTCAATTTATAAATATTGTCGAAATCCCGAAATTATAATATTTTTCATTATTGGCTCAGACTATAACATATCAAAAGGCATTATTTATTTTATAATAACAAAGTCGCTAAATTAGCAACACTGACTATAAACACTACATAACGTTAAACAGACTGCCTGGACGCTGTATCGTTACTTCATATAAAATCTTAATAATATCATACAAAGGAAAAGGCTGTTTACCGCTGAACGTTGGTCCCAAAATTTATATTCAGGACTTGTACTTTTACGGTTGATTACAGATACATTTGCGAGGACGTGCGAGCCGTTACTGCGGAATGGCCGACCGCTGACCTCCTGCAGACCTAGTAACTTACCTGGAACAAAGCAAAGGGTGTGTTAGTGAATTGAAATTACAAGTGGACACAGTAAATGGAGCAGGTCGAGCAATAGACCTTTATGAATGCTATTTTCTTTCCTTCGAAAAAAGGTATGCAACCGGATGTAGTTAAATTGTTTTGTTGTTGTTATTATAGTATTGACAATTTTTCTGTTCCATGGTCTTAACTCAAAAATCACATTTTGGCGTATTTATCATATATTCATTTAATACAATGAAACTGATAATAGTAGAACAAAAGACTAAAATGATTATACAAGAGAGTTAATAATAAAAGATCAAGACTTAAAATAAATGCGTTGGTGCGAAACAAAGGAATTCTTAAGTGAAATTAAATCCTTACAGTGAACAAAAACACAGAAGCAATATAGTTGTCTAATTAACAGCGAACAGAATATTAAAGGCATTACCTGTCAAGTAATGTCTGGCCTGGTCTCATGTAATATTAGGCACGTCTTATTCTATAATTGAGAATGTTAGGGGTTATTGTAAAGCTACATCCAAAAAATAAAATTGCGACCTCGACTTTTCCACGCCAAAGACCAAATTTTGTAACATGTCATGTCATACCTACATTTAGGGAAAGGACATTGACAAGTGACCTTTGAAAACCTTGTTTTGTTGAAAAAATGTATGTCCAAGAATGAACATGAACATTATATCGACGATGTAGTAGCAATAACTCGTATCTAATTTTTTTTTAAGAAAAAGCGATTTTTTGCATATTTGGACTTAAAATGACGTATCACACAGGTCGTCCTTAAGACACCAGGTCCTTAAGTTCAAAATTGAGCAAAATATTAAAGTGTGGCAATACGTTCTATATCTTTTTAAAAGTAGCGTTTCTCCTTATGTAAAGTAGCGTTTTTTGAGTTACGAGTTATTACCAATTCGTCGTCGATATGTTAAGATTTTTGTGTCCACTCCTCAAACTAGCAAGCGACGATAAAAATTGTGAACTTTTTTTTACATAATATAAGAGTAGCAGATGAGCATGCAGTTCAACTGACGGTAAGTGGCCTTTGCCGCCTATAAACATGTGTAATCAACCCCAGATAAGATTAGATTCCTACCTGAAGTCGGCCACAAATGCGCCGTTCGAACCACAGAGGGTCTCTACCACCTTCAAAACGAAATTGACACACATTAATACTTTTTTATAAATAGCTAAACATAACCCGACACCGTATAAAGCAAGCTTGTAAATGGCTGATGCAAAACAAAGGATGCCATTAGCGAAATGGAATCCACGAATGGGGGCAGTAAATACGGGCAAGAGTAATAGATCGATGTCCAGATTGACCGGTATGTGAGCGATTTTATGAAGGTCGTATCGCTGCCATTTTAGATTATTATTGGAGAATTGGTGAAATAGATAAGGTAAGAACGTAATAAAGGATCATAATAGGTATGTTAGTTATGAACAGATGTACTAAATTGAGTTATGAAACGAATATATAATTTAATTTGAAAACGATAACGCGTGTGTTGGTAGTCCTGAGTTTGAAAGGTCTCATGCAAGTGCCTGTCCCTTACCACACCCTTGAAACCAAAACGTAGCAGCATTTAATACTGTTGTTACAAAGCCACAAGTTGGGCTTTGATACCACCGGAGTCGAACTACTATGAAATGACTCATATTGTAAAATATCGTACGATCAAGTAATTACTCGAGTTGTTGATTAATATTGGATGCTTGTTAATAGAATTTAATTAAACGAAATAGCAATTGCCTCTGCTGAGAATTATGTATACCAAGAAATAGTTACCTAATACAGTTCGAGTCAAAAGTTTATTGCTTTTCTGCTACTGTTATATCGAAGTACTTATTACGAGCTAGCACGCGAAGCAAAAAAGCCCAGTGATTTATAAGCTGGGTTTGGGGAGATTTATTTGCCGACTCTTTGTTAGTCTACTTAAAAAGTAGGTTTCACTCTGGGACGGTACTTTAATGTGCTAAGGTGAGAAATACTTAGGTTTATACAGGTTGAGTTCAAACAGAAGGCACCAAAGAAAATATATACAAAAAATCTTATTTATACAAAGTAAACTGGAAATAATTGTAAATAATTTCATTACCCTCTATAAATTTTGAGGTGAAAATGAGTTAAGACTCAGTAAAGGAATTTTGTCGCTGAATAAGTAATATTAACCGTAGATGTAGTAAAAAAACTATAAATATAAAACGTTACCGAACTTGTCATAAGTAACTAACTTAAGGTCACTTTGGAAAACAACATCATTAAAAATAGAAACTAATGGAATACGTAATGAAAAACTTCTCATTTTAAGTGAAGATTTGTCGCTCAAGAGTTACGTAAGTTTTCAATTACACGAGATTTTATCTGCGACATTTACTTTAATCTCAAAGATGCAGGTGGATCCCAGAGCTTAGTGTCTGTTTACAGAACCTATTTAAGAGATCTACTTTCATTTTCTTACGTGTCTCAGTACTTAAGGTTTATCTCGAGTGAAAAGATTAGGGACAACACAATTAAGGTCCGAAGGGATTGGGTTACCCGCGATAAAGAACATCTGAGTGGAAAGCTCGGTAAGTCTATTTGTAATTTAAATTTAAAAAAAAACACATTCAGCATTCTGTAATAAAATTATTAAAAAAATAATATTATTGTTTTCTAAGTTGTAAGACTTATAAGAAATCAATTATTTGTTCATCTATTGATTCCTTAACAACGATCTTATTGAGACCGCAGAAATGATCCTAAGAAAACAGATTACTATTCAAATTTTAGTGAGAACGTATAAAATTTGCCAATAAATTATACAAATTCAATATGACTCAAAGTTTGAATTGCCTTTTCATTTAAAATTTACTTTTATTCATTTGCTCAGCGGAACGTCCCTAGCGGGTTCACGCCGACGCAAAACAAACATTTGAATTCAAAGCTTGCAGTAAATTCCTGATTGGATATTTTAAAATGACAAGAACAAAAGAGAATTAACTAACGAGATACAGAAAATGGTAAAACTGGAATACGAGTTTCTGGTAGGAGGTCGAACGTCAAATATTATAAAAGCCTTTGTAATGAAGAGGAATATTTGTGTTTGGCAAACATGAACAGATGGATTCAATGAGGGTCTTTTCAGACAATCGTCCATTTTCGTTCCCCTATGCTCTGGTCCTCGATTCTTATGTGAGAAACAATGAATGTGGTACTACGACGTTACTGGTTTATTTCAATCTAATTAAATATTCGATAAAGAATGCTTTTGGCTCCTCAAATTATCTATTTATTTCTTTAGTCTGCTTCAACCAACGTGAAGTGATACAAAAACAACAAAATAATTATTAGAACAAATTATCATTGAATTATAGAACACAGCAAAGTAGGTAATGAAATTGGTAAAAAATCTGATCAGCAGTCTAAAGGACGGAAGACTCAATTCAACCATAAAGATGAAATGACACGAAATGCCAAAGATGCAATAGATGTAGAATTCCTGGCAATAAATTTAGAATTCCTCCTCAATATTACGTCGGGAACTCGTGACCTAATTCTAGGATCCGCTCGGACGAACGACCCACTAGACCTGGAGAATGTATCGATTACATATACATAGGTAATAATATACAGGAAGATTTTATGTTTTAATGCACTTTCCATGAAGTTGGAAGTAGTAGGTATGTGCACTCTGTGAGGATTTCTAGAAGGAAGATAAATTATTGTAATTCTAACGTAGCGTCAAGTTCTTCATTTCTTTGCATAATACATGCTTAGACAATGAAAGTTACAAGGATTATGTATATTCTACATCAAATTTACATACTAATAAGATGGTCTAAAATCCAGCTTGAGAGAAAGTTACAAGCAATATATTCATTTCTAACTTCTACATGCGAAAATAAATTGTGTTAAAAATCGAAAAAGATTTTTTAAAAGAGAATACAAAACAAAGCGTGGCATAAACTCAAGATGAAATAAATTAAAACAAACGGACAACAAACAGTTCAAAATATTCACTTCACCTGAGTACTTTTTATTACAAAAGCGAGTATTTATAAGCGTTCTTCAAATAAAAGTGTTTCAAGACTCGCTCTCCGCAATCTTAGCTTGAATAATTGCCCAGCATAATCTTTACCATTATAATATAGGAGTAGCAGACGAGCATGCAGTCCACCTGATGGTAAATGGCTACTGTGCCGCCCATGTACAGCTGTAATCAACCCCAGATAGAATTAGATATTCCTACCCGAGGTCGGCCACACCGAGGTGAGATACGCCGCTACCCCTGAAGACTAAGCTGGAATGCCTCTGAAAAGTATGTCTTTCTTAACACAGCCTTCAAACGCTGCTGTTGTAAGACAAAAATAGGAGTGGCGGTGGTGCCGCTGGAGTCGAACCACAAAAGATTCTACCACCTTAAATCTTTGTAAAACAATGAAAATGTTATGTCTGTTTAATCGATTTTTAGTTTATTGTAAACATTCAAACCGATAGTTTGCTCAAATCAAACTATGAAATTATTATTCGAAGTACGAGTAGATCTCTAAAAAATCTTTTACAACGTTATCAAATTCATTAGATATGTTATTAATGACTAAGCGATGTCTTTCCATAAAGATGTATCATACATTATTTAATTACTTACCTAAATTAATTTAGATAGAGCCCATCAGGCGACGTTCTCACCATTAAGTAATTATCTAGTTTTAAACAGGTATTTTTATACCGCTTAATTTAATTTCCAATATTAATAGTATTTGGGAAAAAAAAGAGATGGAAAGCAAGATGTTGTCAATCTTTTACTAACACATCACATAACAAATCTCTTCTCAGAGTAAGGAAAATGGGTCCCTTGGTAATTCAGGGTACCTTATAGGTAAACATCCCATATCTTTAAGAGTATCACTAAGATATCTTAGGAATCTGAGATATTTCAGGTTAGTTTTATTTTGGCGCTTTCCGTAAACATCTACAATAATCAGTAGACAATAAATTTCTACTACACATTTACATTTTACAACAAGCCTTAAAATACCGAAACACTAAATGTGTAATATATTAAATACCTTTAGTCTGAGAGATTTACACTCGAGAACATGAAACGGAATTCATATGTTAGGCCCTATTCTATAAATTCCGATATCTAATTACTCTTCATCTAACTAAATACCTTTATTATCCAACTGTAAATACCACTCCACAGCCCCGCTTCAGGCTACAGACCCTCTACAAATTCCCGGTACCTACTCGTCTCCGCAAACTATTCCGGCTATATCTCCACTTACATCGACGCTATCGACTCTTGTATTTGCTTATGTATAACACATATTTCTAATACATACTTCCACTGTTTCTGAAAATAAATCACGTGCTTTACATTAAGTCAAATCAAATCAAATGATTATTTTAAATTCAAAATAGGTTCTTTACAGAGCACTTTTTGAATGTCAGTACAACAACCACCACTTCACAAGGTGTTTCGTTATGGAGAAGAAGCGGCGAAACAAACAGACAAAAACATTCATCAATATGTCAATAACATCCACTCACTTCAAAAATTCATTTTAATTTTACTTTACCACGAACATTATAAGCATTTCATACACTAACGGAACTTTATTGATTTTGCAATTAAGTAACGTTTCACCTGCTCCGTCCATTTCCCAGCTTTTAATTTTTTATTATACAACGCTTGCAAGTCAAGTTTCAAGCATAAAATGTAATATATTTATGACGCCATAATGATTACATAACCCGACATTTATATTAAACCTCTTAAAATGGGAGGATTTATGTAGCATGACATGTGTCAATCTGGCGAGCTTCAGCACACTAACTAAAGAAGATCATGTTTTTATTTCATAGTAGTTGACCCGGCAATCGATGTGTTGCCATATAAATAAAAAAAAGTTAAGAGGGAATAGCCCTTATCACTTAGGAGTATGAAAAATAGATAGTAGCCGATTCTCAGACCTACTGAATAAGCATATAAAATTTGGTGAAAATCTGTAAAGCCGTTTCAGAGGAGTATGGTAACTAACATTATGCCACGAGAAATTTGTATATAAGATTTTATTTCTTCTTCATCCCTGCTGCATTAACAAGTACACAACTTACCAACTTCACTGAGTAAAGATATAAATAGAAGAGGTATCCTATTCGCGTAAGTTTGAACAATAGCTCCGAGAGCTGGCGTATCGCCGCGCAACTTGTTAGCTTCAGTAACTTCCAAGTTACTATGTGGGATCTCCTAGTTCAGGGGTTTCCAACCTTTTCTTGATCAGGAACCACTTTTACGTCATTCTTGTTAGCAGGGACCAGTATGTAAGTATAATAAAAATAAACTGTAATAATGAAACTGAAACTTTAACTAAAAACGCAAGAAACATACATAAAAAGAAAGCATAATATTATAGGATAAACTTTTGTAATTTCGTGTTAATATGATGTCTGAGTCTGTATCTTCTTCAGTAGCTCACGTATTCTAGGACTAATATTGACTCAAAACTACACGCAAATCATCACTTACTTTTTAAGGGCTCACCGGTCTCTAAATTTAAAATCGTCCGCGGACCACTGATAGTCCACGGACCACTGGTTGGGAACCCCTGTCCTAGTTGGTCAGAGCGGATTTAGTGTATAATAGACTTTGCAAACTACAAACTAATTTGAACTGTAGTCCTCTGAATTACTCTCGCAATTTAATTTCCTATTCAGTACCACAAATCCCTGTCATATCCCCGGTGGGGCTTCAGATGTATCCTCCAACTTTATCTCATTCAGTTTTGATATATCTCTTAAGTTCTTAACTCCTAAATCTCTTCATTCCCAAATAAGCGTAACTTAGCGTCATTTTGCATGTTCAATAAAAGTATGGCGAATCTAAGGGTATCCAACTATGACTTGGTATAGTCCGCGCCAAACTGCTAGTCCGTTCTGAAGTTGTTGCGAGCAGGTGTAGTCATACAATTTGCTAGGGCGATACGTGATTCATTTCTGTATTAAGAGCGGACTAGCAGTTTACGTGGACTATAACAGTATAAACATTTGCATTATTTCCTGAATGATGGTTGAAAAACTAAATAAAATGAAATGAAATAACTAAATATTGATGGTAATAGTTAGAACCATATATGTAGATAATTTTATTCTATTGTGCGCAATGCGGTGTTCAATTTCGAAGGAAGAATATGAAGTTACATTTGTACAAAGTAGTTCATAAATAGAACAGCACCTATAAATAACTTGAAATTATCTGTAACTAAATATCCAGCACAAGCGAAACCGCAAAAAAATATATTAAAGGTGCTCGGATATAATAGCACTAACCATCATGAGATGTTCCTTCTTACAAATGATAGTTTTCGGAAGATCGTTAATCATTTATACAAGTTATATGCTTTGATAAGTAAAATAGAAAGATACTTCGCCTTGAAATTGAATGAAGCCACAAAAGGATAATTTTATCATTTATTGTTTGAATTCTTGCCAAATAAAAAATATTTTTACAGAAAATTTACGTATAAATAACTATATTTATACGTAAATTTTCCGTAAAAGTTAGTTTTATTATAATACGTAATTGATGTAATAAATAAATAAGTATTTCAAACATTTTAGAACGGTTACACTTTTATCTTAGGAGTGATCAATCTATGTATTTTACACATCTAGGATTATACGTATCAACGTAAAATGGGTACAAACATTTCATTCCCTATTCGATTGAGGTTTAAGTACAAAAACGTGACAAAGGAAATGCGTAAGAGGGTGTTAACAATAAGTAGCTTTCAAGAATACAATTATTTTGTAACAAAAGAATAAAATTGGAGACACCATGCCATTGGATAATTTCATTCTATTCGGAGTAATAAAAAAGAAAATGGAATACAATACGGACACCACACTAATTTTATGTATAATATGTCGTTAACATTTAAACATTATATAAAAGCCGTGACAGCCTAGAGCAGAGGTTCCCAACCTTCTCTTGCTCAGGGACCACTTTTATGACATTCTCGTTAGCATGGTCCACTATATAGGTAGGTACAATAAAAATAAACTGTAGTAATCTGTAAAACTGTAATAACTGTGTTGGTAGACTGTCGTTCGATTCAGTTTAGAAGTTCAGAAGATATCTTTACACATCTCTAACATGGCGACACTTCGAAGCGTGGTTAAACTAGAATATTGGTTCTAGATAACTGTTGGGAACTTCTCTTCGACGTCCCCGTCGGAAACTTTTCCCTTATATTTCGCTTAAGTTCGAATAAACTTGTCGGAATCGTTCTTTATCATGTTATAGTTACTTTCCTTAAGTTTGATTAAAAGCAAATTTGTTACAATCTGGATATTTCAATTCATACTAAATTTGCCGAAGACGATTGGAAATCCATAATGGACTCTCATAATTTATTTATTCTTTTTAGGATCTGTATGAAAATAACAGTATAATTTCAATCTCACGATTCACGTTATTCACGAAAATGTTTTGAAATAAAACATAACAATTATAACATAAATAAAATAATAATTTAAGTAAAATAAAATCCATAAAGTTTAAATTAGTTTTAAAATTTCTCAAAGAAAACAATTATCCAATCTGTTTTATTCTGTAAAAGCTTTAGTAGAGCCATGTTTGAAATTAAGATATTTGAGTATAAAAGCGTGGGACGTAGGCTTTTTCTTGAAATCTAACACAAACATTAGGCATTTTCATTTACATAACATTAATTTGAGAAGCGAAAGCGTTGATTTGGAAGAAATTCGAAGCGACAACACTTAACTAAATAAAATCTTATATATAACATTCTCGTGTCACAATGTTAGTTACCGTACTCCTCCGAAACGGCTTAACCGATTTTTACCAAATTTTACATGCATATTCAGTAGGTCTGAGAATCGGCTACTATCTATTTTTTATACCCCTAACTGATAAGGTATGTAACGTTTACCCTTAACATTTTTTTATTTATATGGCAACACAAAGTTTGCTGGGTCAGCTAGTAAAAGTATAAAATAAGTAACATACTCTGTATATTTACACTTGAATCTTACAAGGCTAAGATTTAATTGAAAATCCAACAACTCTATATAAATGCTTATCAATTAGGATCTATAGTGAGATATCGTAATTGAATTCGGCCTTAATTATTTGGGATAAGAAATAGCGCAAAATCAGCAAGATAGAAATACAGCTGAAAATCAGGTTTAGTCATTGTAAATACTTCAGATAGATCAATTTGTCCTCTATAAATCTATATAAACAAATTAATCCGTATTGAATGCTACACAACAATAAAGTCGATTGAAAGGAGATTTCTATAATATAGTAGAGACTGGAGTATAATCCTTACTAAGATCTCGCTTATATATAAGCACGCATACGTGTTTACTTATATATTGTATATTATTGTAGATGATTATGTAACGTTAATCTTTGGGAGACAGACTGGGGAGATAAAGTCGATAAGACAAAGCATTTGTTTTGTTTTTTGTAAAATTTGTTTGACAAATGATTTTGAACATCTAAAAGTAAACCTAAATAGAATTGGTGATCTGGGAAGAGTATAAAGCCTGACAGATGGGTCGCTACTTAAGGATTAAGTTTAATCCTTGAGTCTGCCTTAAAACATTCTTCAAATCAGAATATAATAATATAAATATCGTGATATAAATACATGACAATTATGTCTATTGTGTCGCTGTATTTGAACCCGCAAAGTTTGCGACCTTTGCGAACTTTTTGCAAACCTTTAAAACAAGTAATCCTAAACATAATCGTACCTTCGTCAAACAATGATATTATTTTATTAAACGAACCGTAATCTACCCACATTTCCATTGTTTAATATTTATATGGTATTAATAGAAATATCAAACATGTTAAGGAAGAGGTTATTGCCCTGCATGAATACATTACATTTAAGAAAATATCAGCCCCAACTTGGATACGTTGAGAACTAAGGCCGGTTACTGAGTGATAATTAAGTCAATCTTAATCTTTTTTAGGGTTCCGTACCCAAAGGGTAAAAACGGAACCCTATTATATTCAGCGTAAAACTGCTAGTCCGCTCTGAATATAGAAATGAATCGCGTCGCCATAGCAAATTATATGACTACACCTGCTCGCAACAACTTCGGAGCGGACTAGCAGTTTGACGCGGACTATACTAAGACTCCGCTGTCAATGATTGAAAGTTTCACTGGAAGAAAATTAGCGTTATACATAGATTTGTATATATACATAATACACATCAGATAGGGTAAAAGCTTCTCCACTATTTCATCGTTTCATTCTAAAGACATTACAAACCAATGTAACAACTATTAGATTCACTTTTCAAGCGAGCTTTATACACGGTAGGGTTTAGCTGTCAAATCGTTCCTTTCTCATCAAGCCCGTTCAAAACAGTCATATACAATTATACATGTTTGTAAGCCATCCGCAGAAAAGCAATTTATTAAAAAATAACGACCAACAATAAACAGATTATCAGCCCCCTGTGAGATGTTGCTCCAATTGTACATACATTGTTTACAAGTGGATCCAACAGGAATATTAAATTTTTGCTATTAATCTTGTATGTCACGTGATTTGTTTTACGCAACCAAAATTACATAAACTTGGGAACATTGGAGTCGTAGTACCGTATGAAAGTCATAATCCTATGATGATCTGGTTAACCTTTAAAAACTATTAAATTTTAAATCAATTTCTTTAAACATATTACCACATTCATAAATAAATTTATTAAATATTAATTGTACGAGTAAGTAGGATTTCCGAAACATCTTTCGTGCGTACTATAAACCCTCTTAACAGTGCAATATTGAACGTTTTCAAGCGCTTACTGTTTCTTTTTGTATAAATCCAGGGTAGCTGAGAAATAATTGGATTTTCCAGCTGTAAGACTTTGGATTAAACGCGCTTCTTATTTTTTCCAATTGTAAGAGGGCGTATATTTTAGGCTGTAATAGCCTAGTGATTGAAACTATATCGAGTGGTCCTTACTTTGAATCCTAGGCACGATTTTTCAAAATTAAGTATTGGAAATACTTGAAGGTGGTAGAACTCTTTGTGGTTTGACTCCGGCGGCACCACCGCCACACCTATTTCTGCCTAATAACAGCAGTGTTAGGCGCTGCTGTGTTCCGTTTTGAAGGGTGTGGTAAGGGAGACAGACTTTTCAGAGGCGTTCCAGCTTATTCCTTAGGGGTAGCGGCGCATCTGTGGTCGACCTCAGGTAGGAATATCTAATCCTATCTGGGATTGATTACAGATATCCATGGGCGGCAGTAACCACTTATCATCAGGTGGACTGCATGGTCGTCTGCTACTCCTATATTATAAAAAAAGTAAAATAAAATACCGGAGAAATCCTTAAAAAAACGTCCTACTGTTCTCTTTAAAAACTAAACTGTGTAAAATTTACGAATTTGGACTTGGCCAGTGCGATGGACTATGGACCCCTCTCACTCTTTGAACTGTTGTATCTAGCATAGGACAATTATGAGTTGACGACGACGCATACCGTAAAAGTTGCTTACAGGACAGATTTAAAATTTGTTACGGCAGTTACGAAATAACTAGAGGCAAAGCTGTTTATGATATCCGAAGTTAGTGTGTTCAATGATAACACTATTGTGTTAGAAATTGGATATTGTACTATTTACACACGAATGGACGATAAGGCAGTGTCCTTTGGTCACTATTAACTTAACGGCAGCGATAGCGTAGTGGTGCAAATTACACCCACTGGGTTTGAAATTCGAATCCTAAAATGACCTCTGTTTATATAATTAGAACTACGGATAAGGGAGATTGGGGGTAAAAAGGGACTCAGGGTTCATCCCGACACATTTGTTTCTGATTATTTTCTTTCATATATATCTGGATATTTTCTTATATTTATGAACTAATACCAATGTTGTCTTTAATCCATACGCTTACAGAATACAACATTTGAACTATAGCGGTAAATAAATCCACGTGCTATAATAAAATAACGAAAACATATTTAGGAAGTGAAAAAAGTATGATTAGGGTAAGTATTGTTTTTACTAATATTTTTATATAAGCATCCACAATTCCCCCACTCTCCTCAATTCTTTAAGTAAACTTTTTAAACTAAGGATTTAATTTAAGGGGAAGTCAGTTGTTTATTTTCCCACTACTCGGATTAAGAAGTCGGAGGCTGTACATGACAAGATTTTAGGCGTTAGTATGCTGGGTACGAACTCTTAACTAAGGGAGTTTCCGCCTTATAAACTGGCAAACTTGGTACATTAATATACATCTCAGTGGAGATTAATTTACTTCCAGACAGCTTGTTCCTTTGTAATTTATGATAAAGCCGCCTTAATAGAGTCAAAGGGTGTTGAATTAATACTCAGGTAGAGTAGGATTTATTTATTATATTTGTTAAAATTCTTTTAAAATGCCTAAAAAGAAATTTCATGTGTAAGCTTATGTAGCTTAAATTTTATTCTAAGTTACTATTCAACTACAGCAATTATTTATTGAGACCAATTATATGACTTAAATCAATGATAGTTTAATGTTTAGAAACTCGACCGTTCAATCAGCACTTGAGGTTCGATACCCAAATATGCACTTATCATTTTTCAAAGTTATATCAGAGCCTTTCAGAAATTAAATATAACATGCTTAGACAATCTAAGAAATAATCTAAAAGCCAGAAAGATCTTTATCTAAATCGTTTTTATTTCTGTGCGAAGTCTAACAATCGACACTTGACTAGTACGGCGGACTATAACCTCAATCCTTTCCATTCTAAGAAGAGAGTCGTGACTAACATTAGTTGCCCACTGTTAGTCACGAATCTCTTCTTAGACTTATGACTTAAAATCGAACATAAGAACCGCTTCCAACATAAATCATTCAATTCATAATTCCCCACTCATCATCATCATCAACCCATTATTGTCCCACCGCTGGGCACGGGTCTCCTCTCAGAATGAGAAGGATTAGGCCATAGTCCACCGCGCTGGCCAAGTGCGTATTGGTAGACTTCGCATACCTTTTGAGATTTTTTTTTATAAATCTCTCAGGTATGCAGGTTTCCTCAAGATGTTTTCCTTCACCGTTTTGGCAAGTGATAATTAATTTCTAATACGTACATAATTTCGAAAAATCAGAGGTGCGTGCCTGGAATTTTAACCTCGGTCCCCTCGATCGAAAGGCCGAGTTTCTTAACCACTAGGCTATCGCTGCACTAGGCTATTCCCCACTCACATTATATTAAAAGAAAAAGATATATAAATACAGTAGTCTATTCAATGAGGTATAACTTATACCTGATAGCCTCATACCTCATTAAATATAAGCTTCACGCCTCATCACGCTCTAAAGCCAGGCTGCTGCGTCAGCGGTGACAGCGTCGAACTAATTTTGCCAAGCCGCTGAACACGGTTGCTTCTCCTTCAGTACCTAATATTATAAGTGTTTTTATTTACCCCTTCGCAAAGGAGTGAAATCTTAAATGAAAAATAATTATTAAAAATATATAAAAACATAAGAATATAAAAAAACCCATACCCAAAAAAATAGGTAAGTTTGTCATCGTAGGTAGATCGATTTTTTTTTATGTTCTTACTTCATGGCTGTTCTTAGTGAAGTTTGATAAATATTTCATCGATTGAATTATAAACACTTTCTGACTCTTTACTTAACTACTCTTTTATAGGGCAGAGGGGTACCTGACGAAAGACTGTAAAGTCACCGTCGCATATGGACATTTGCAACACTAGTAGAGGAGTCGTCGATGCAACGCCGGCTTTGAGGCAGAACACTTTTTGAACCTCTCCATAAAAGAGCCCAATGGATATTCTTATTAAACTCCCATTCTAAAATAAATCGAACTGTATTAAGACGACCGCTATTTTACCTTTAGTGTAAACAATTTTTTAAAGTATATTTATTCCAATTTTGAGAGTCAACAGAAGGCATAGAGCAAATTAATATTAACACAAAGAATTACGTGTACGAAATTGTATAACATTGGTTGTAGGGAGAAAAAGGAGAGATTTATAGGTAGATCAATTCAAACCCTATATGTAGGTACTTTACGACAATCAAGAGCACTTGTTTTAAAGCAGAAGTAGGTTAGCTGTAAATAAGTACCGAACTTTTTTTTAATAATACAGAAGCACTCGAGTACGTCCACAGTAGTAAATGGCTACGAGTCCATAACAATAATGGTAAGTGGCTGCTGCGCATGGACTTCTTTAATCAACCTCTATCTGAGATAAGAATCCTAGCTGAGGTCGGCCATAGGTGCATGCCCTGAGGACTGTTAGAACACGTCGAACAAGTATGTCCCCCTTACCACATCTATCAAAACTGAAACGCGGCAGCGCTTGCCCGTGCTATTACAAGGAAGAAATGGTTATGTGACTCGCGAGTCGGACCATGTCCCTGTAGTTCCGGGACCAGAATAGAGCTACGGTATCCCCTGCATATCGCAAGAGGCGACTAAAAGGGGCTTTCGGGGTTGCGAGCGGATAGAGTCGGAGCTCGAACCGCCCGGCTAGCGACCACGGGAGCGATGGCGGTATGTGTGGTCGGATTCCGTCGTGTGGACGGAGCGCTCCTTTGGAGATCCCGGAGTCCTCGACGCAGCGCCGAGGACGGCCACCGGGGGGGTTTTAATGCGAGTCGGGCCATAGAAGGGACTTCCACCCTAAATTTATCACGCGTGGTGTATATTACGTGTAAGTGTTGCAAGTCATTCTCCGCACTAAAGTAGCAGTAGATAAAGCGGTGGTACCACTATTGACATTTTTTTTATAATTTGAGCCTAACGATAAAGTAGACCTGCTACCTGATGGAAAGTAGTCAAGGTCGCCTATGAACATGTGCAACACCAGAGGAGTCGCCAATGCATCGCTGGCTTTGAAGGAGAGCACTTTTTGCTATTTTTTGAAGAGCCCTATGTCATAGCGATCCGGTCATATATTCAAAACGCTCCTGAAAATATGTCTATAATGTAATATCCACGTTAGATTACAAACGCTAGCGGAGCGATTAATTCCAAAATATAAGTTACGAACAATATCCAACACTTCTAAATATTATTGGAAATTGGTGACAACGTCGTTGAGCGCTCATTGGACCGGCAAGATCGATTATCTCAAATATTTCTCAAGTACACGCCTACCGCTACAATCCGTCTTACGCGTTTAGTAGGTCGTTAAGGCAGATTTACACGTCTCGTTATAACAATTAAACAAAGCGACTAGCCTAGTGGATTGAAATTCGGCTTCTTATATTTGTCGTCTAAGGTTCAAAGCCCAAGCGCGTACCACTGTTTTATTATTATATGTGTATTAGATGTTAGTTAACATTCGCTTTAACAATAAAATAACATCGTGAGGAAACCTGCAAACCTGAGAGTTCTATACAAAAAAATCTCTTAAAGGTGTGTACTCTGTAATCTACCAATCGGCACTTGGCTAGGATGGTAAACTACTAGATTCTTCTCATCATGAGAGGGGCCCGCGCCCAGCAGTGTGAGAATAATAGTTTAACACGTATATTGGACCCCCGTACCATCTCCCAAGCCGCACTGGACAGCGTGGTGATAGAATAGTATGCTCTGAATTGCTTTAGAGAAGTCCATACCCAGCATTGGGACATAAGAAAAGTCACAAATACAAAACTTCAGAGTTTATGCATAGAGGAATAGACTATTCAAATAACAAACGTTTCCTTTGCATGCGATCGTGTTGCACAAATAACCTTCATTTATCTGAGTTGAAACGTTTAGCCTTAACCTTACAACAAAGGTTTTGCAACGTAAGTTTAAGAGAAATGTTCAGCAAAATTCCGGTGACCGTGCAAAATCCGACGTCAAACTCAAATGTTCTATCTTGTCATAGCGTTCGTATTTTTGCAAACTCAAGCAGTTTTAATGATCTTTAAGCGAGGGTTCCAGGTTCGTATCTCATGCAGTCTTTATGAAGACGAGTGCATGTCAACCATTCATTATCACGTACTTTAATGATGAAGGAAAACCTAATGAAACCTGCATACCTGGGTTTATTTTTTTTTTCAAAAATTATCAAGTGTGACTATAAGCCCACATACTTTCAATTCTGAAAGAAGCCAACGTGTCCAGCAGTAGGACAATAATGAGTTGAAAATGAGTTATAACAACAAAACCTTATCATTTAGCACAGAAATGTTTAAACGTTCACTGACCAAGCAAAATCCAACGTCAAAGTCAAATATTCGTCGGTTATTTCGAGTAACGACCCTACTTGCTGACTCCTGGGTATATTTAATGAGGGAGGGAACATAATTCGCAAGTTAGCTCGCAACATAAAGTAGGAATTTGTACAACGTTTCACTTTGTCTACGTTTGACGGACGCAAAGCTGAGTGTAATGTTTTGTATATAAATAAACCATCTTTTGTCCGCGAGCTTTATTTACTGAAGAAGTAGTATTAAGGACGTCCTTTAGGAGTACCGTATGCTAATTCAGGCGATGAACTACGTATACAAAATCCCTCCAAATCTATTCAGTTTTTGCGTGAAAGAGTAACAAACATTAATATTATAGTAGTATACCTATAGTATGAATTAAGAAAAAAGTAATTAAGTAAGATCGTACTTACTCATACGATACCAAACTATTAAAAGTCATGACGATTTCCTCGACCTTCACCGCAGTTACATTTCGATTACCACACAAGGAAACAGTTGACATTTTCTTAATGCTCTTACACGAGGGTGCTCCAGAAGGATACATACAGATGTAGCGGCCCTACTTCATATATGTATAGTTGTTTAAAATAAATGTATAGTAAAACAAATGTAAAAATAAAAGTATAATAAAAATAAATGTAAAAATTAAAATATAATAAAAATGTAAAAATAAAATAACAGTAAAAATAAATTTAAAAAACCTCCTACACAGATCTCTACTTTAGGCCAGCGTTGCCAGCGACACGACTTATCTGATGTTGCAAACGCAGTAGCCTATACCACTTTTTTTTCAAAGATTAAATATGAAAAAAATATATCTTCAAATCCAAAGTCTTTTCGTCCCAAATCCTGCCTATTTCCGTTTCCCTACCGCCTGGGAGATGTCAAACGGCCATAAAGCCGACACTTTGCCCACCTAGGACAATTTCCGCATCTTTCTCCATATACTCGGAATTTTATTTTCCCCGAGGTACAAAAGATACGAATATTGGTAACAATTTGTGCCAAATGTTTGAGGATTGAATATATTCCCGACTTCTGGATTTTTTCAGTATTCGTTATGGTAGAACAAGTGTTTCGGCTGATAAACTCGGTGGTATAATATGCTAGGATGCGGGTCATCAACTTTGGCCTTAAAATTGAATTTTATGGCCAAAGATGATGACCCGTAAGCTGGAGCGATTACCATAACGACGTCACTCGGAAGGTTCCGGGTTTGATCCCAAGCCAGGCAGACTTCGAAATTATTCTCTTCAATATAAGATTGAAGTAGTCGGTCAAACTCTACTAGTATTACCCTTCAAAAAATGAATTGGTAAAAAATTATTTAATTTCTGGGTATTGGTGTTTATGAACATGTCTTATGACACACACAAACACGCACATAATGTTCGTTTTAAGACAATAGGAACCCTAGTGTAGGACTATGAATGTAAAAAGCATCAGCAATCGAAGAAAGTCCACAAACAAGAAATTCTGGCAATTCAGTGAAATGTTTAGTGGAATTACAAATTCTATGCCACAATGGCCGACTTCGCCACGATCCTTTGTACGGATTAAGTCAACCAATATAAATTTCCTTGCGTAAAAATTCAGGCCATTCGAAGCCCATTTTCCGCTGAAATCCTTACGGATGCTATTAACCGTCATTTGCCAATCTCTGGAGTACTTAGGACTCTGCATAGTCCGTGACAGGCTTTATTCCCGAGATAAGGCCCAGTCTTTTCTCAAGACAATTCAACAAAAACGGGGCCTTTCCCAAGGTAATTATATAAAGTCTTATCAGTCTTATCTCAAAATCTTCAAACAATTTTATTAATCACATGTCACGGAGTTCGAACATGGTTTTAAAGCAGGATCTTTTGCAAGATATTTTAAGGTTTATTTTTAAAATTAATTTTGTATTTCATTTCCTTCTTACAAAAAGCCTCTTAAGTAGAAACGTGAAGCTGAAACTTATTGCCTAGAAAATCCTTGCAATAATCTCCTGCTGCAAATTGCTCATCTCCTGCTAAAGGAAATGGCACGAGTTTGTTTACTATTACAGACTCAGCTATCAACAAACGTCGTATTATAAATGTTGTTTATAATTAACATACATAGCATAACATACGTAGTGGTTAGAAACTCGGCTTTTCATTCGGTGGGTTCGAGGGTCAAATCCCAGACCTTTTAAAAATAACGCACCTTTGATTTTTAAAAGTTATATGCGTATTAAAAAATGATTATCAACTAGTATAACGGTGAAGGAGAACATTGTGAGGTAACATATACCCCGGAGAATTCTACAAAAAAAAGGTCAGGAACATGTGTAAATTTAAAGTTTACCACATTTACTTTTACGTTTACGCACATAGCCAGCGCGATGGACTATAGCCTAAACATCTCTCACTTTATGAGGAGACATCTACCCAGCAATGGTACAGTAATGGGTTATTGACGACGAACACTAACATCGCACTATCCTATATCCTATCCTATCCTATCCTATCCTATATAATATAGCAGTTATTTTAAAACAAATAGACAGATAAATTTATTTATTTACACAGCTAATGCATTATAATACCATCCAGCTAATACGCACTGAAAAGCTAATGCATATATTAATTGCAGTTCGTTGTTCTCTTATCAAGCTGTACTGAGCGTATGATAAGCGCGCCGCTAAAAACTGAACACCATAATGATGGCACTTTGACATTTGATTTTATCAACCTGTGTTACTAATGTGGACCGAATGACGTTTTCTTTGCTAACTGGCAACAAAATAAATGTACATTATTGTGTAAGACGCTTACGTCAAACTTGATAGAGCAAATTGACGAAGTTGACGCTCTTTAACTTGACTTGGGGAGGGTAATGTTCTTCGAGCGTATGTAGGTATGTAGAAAGAAAGAAAGAAAATACTTTGTTCAGGATGTATGTCCCATTCTTTGCCGCGTCAGACAGCCGGGTTTTGTTTTTTTAACATTTTTGTTAATATAAGATTGAAGCAAAGGAGCAACTGGTGGTATGTGGTCACTACCGCCCATGGACGTCTACAATCAATCTCAAACAACACTGCAGTTTTACTTGAGATCGACCACAGTTTTATTATTATCTCTTATAAGTTGCGTGTGCTAAGGGCTAAGTGCGCACGGAGCGGCTTTCCGCTCCGGACGTGCGACACGCGCGTAGGAACCGCGGCGGACATCCGGCACCTGCATCCCGCGATACGTAGGTGTGGCACTTAACTATTTTGGTGAAAAAAATCTTTGAACTGGCAACAGCCGCGCGTTTAAAACCGTAGCACGCCTTTGGCGCTGCTTATTCTTTTTTAGGGTTCCGTCCCCAAAGGGTGAAAACGGAAACCCTATTACTAAGCCTCTGCTGTCTTGTGCACCGTAACGGCCGTACACTTGAAATTTTACAGAGTATGTGTAACGGCGGCCGCTGTAACAGCAAGTACTAAAAATAAAAAAAAAACAAATGAAAATTTGGTGGTACGGGACCACGGAGGGTTCCGTACTTCCATACCACCAACTTTTGCGAGTCCGATTCGTACTTGGTCAATGATTCGATACCAACACTTCGAGCGTGCACCCGCGATATTCAGCGGACGCCCTACGTACGTTCTATCTGCATTCTAACTAAAACTTATAACAGTAATTTGAATATGCCGTGCAACGTTTAGTGGCATGTATTGTAAATTGTTCCTTTATCAGTAGTGGGATCTAATCCATCATGGTGATTGCAACGCATTCGTCATTACTTCGCGGAATGTCGTTAAGTGTTTGTGGTTTTAGAGTGTACTCGTATATGCCTGCGACACAGGTAGACTGTATGAACGTTTGCTACTTCTATATAATAAGTGTCGTGCACACCAGACGGTGTGGTGAGCATCAAGCTCACCTGGGCGGAGCCCGACGGGGCACAGCGCTAAGAGGACTCCGGTTGCATTCCGTTGGAGATCCCGGAGTCCTCTACACAGCGCCGAGGACGGCCACCGGGGGGGTTTTAGTGCGGTAAGAGTCCCACATAACCCCGTGTCGCTCCCACGGCACCGGGTACCTTTTGAAGGTTTCCCGCTCGATAACAAAAAAAGCCCTCGCTTTTAAGTAGGGCCCTCACTGCCCACTTTAAGGCCCAGCAACACAGTGGTCGTTATAGCCCACTTTAAGAAACACTGCCCAAAACACAGTGGAAGCCGTAACAAAAACGATGCAACGAACGTTAAAATAAGACAACAAGAAGTATAAGAAAAATCCAAGTTTACTTTCTTGACAGATAGATAAATAGATAAAGAAAGGTAAAAATAAATCAAGGTTCAAGGTACAAAGGTATAATCTAATATTGCTTACAAGTTACCTTTGTTGTCTTACTGGGTCGATATCCACGGGTGACAAAATACATAGTATTATAAATTGGATACACAGTGGCCTGTTTACATAGGACCGCTGTTGACTCGGCCGGTCAACCGCATGTTTTCCAGCGGCGCAATTCAAGTGACCGCAGACCGCATACTACTGACTGGAATTATACTGGAGTGTTTACATAAACAGGCTCGCTGGTAACACTGTGTCTTTAAATGTGTCTATAATGTTCGAATTGGTAACACAACTTATTTGAGAAGTTATATTCATTATTAGTTTGAAGGTGATATTTAAGGTGATAGAACCTTTTGTGATTCTACTGCGGAGCCACCACCGCCGCACGTATTTCTGCCTACCAACAGTAGTGTTAAGCGCAGCAGTGTTAAGCGCAGCAGTGTTAAGCGCAGCTTTGTTCCGATTTGAAGAACCGCATACTACTAACTGGAATTATACTGGACTGTTTGAGTAAACAAGCTCACTGGTAACACTGTGTCTTTAACTGTGTCTATAATGTTCGAATCGGTGACACACAGATAATTTTAGAAACTATATTACTCATGTATTAAGAACCTCGTCAGAAAATTATTTAAAAACCAACTTTTTATAAGCCGAGAACCTCAACTTTCCTAAATAAATTAACAGAAAAACAATTTAACGCAAATGAGCAACAAAAGTGGCAGAATAACGTTTTTTAAAAATATCGGAAAATAACTTCTCAATAGACGACCTACAGTGCTCTTTTATACGCCCACTTTTAGTTAATACCCGCATTTGACAATTAAATTTCTTTACTCTTACCATCATTCGTAACAGATGTTATATTTGAAGGTGATAGAACTCTTTGTGATTCGACTGCGTAGGCACCACTGCCGCACCTATTTCTTCCTAACAATAGCAGTGTTTGGCGCCGTGTTCCGGCATAACTATTTATTAATCTGTGGTTCCGCTTTGAAGGATGTGGTAAAGAAGACATACTTGTCCGAGATATTCCAATTTAGTCCTCAACAATGCATCTGTGGCCGACTGTATAAAGTTAGTATTTTAAACTCCTGGACTGGTGGACTATTAGGAGGCCAGCATTTAGTACAGAACTCTAGTTATTGTATTAACGATGATCATCAAGATTATCTTATATATAAAATTCTCGTGTCACAATGTTAGTTACCGTACTCCTCCGAAACGGCTTTACCAATTCTCACCAAATTTTATTTGCATATTCAGTAGGTCTGAGAATCGGCTACTATCTATTTTTCATACCCCTAAGTGATAAGGGTTGATCACCCTTAACATTTTTTTATTTATATGGCAACACAACGTTTGCCGGGTCAGCTAGTATACTATAAAAATTTTCATCGACATATTATTGTCCCACTGCTGGGTACGGATATCTTCTTAATGGGAAAGGGGCTTAGGCCCTTAGGGGCTTAGGCTAAATGCGAATTAGTAGACTTCACACATCATTAAAGATTTCTTTTAAGAATTCAGACGCGTAGGTCTCCATAAGATACTTAACTTCTACGTTAACGCAAGTGATAATTAATTTCTAATACGCACATAATTTTTAATAATCAGAGGTGCGTGCCGAGCGAGATGCTTTGGATTTGAATCTCGGATCCCGATTGAGAGGCCGAGTTTCAACCGCTATGCTAAAACAAAGGGTAGAAACTGCAATAACACCGCGCAGTTAAAAAAGAAAAGGGAACAATAAAACTTTAATATCACGTTTTGCGTTACGGCCCTATATTTAGGTGCGAAGACCATGAGAACTAATATAAACAAATATTTAAAAAGCGCAAGTACTTTATATAGTCAAAAATAAAAGTATTATAATGATGGTAATTACGACACAGCTCAACAAAAAATAGCAATTGCAATTATGTACTTCGAAAAAAGAAAAAAAAAAAAAAAAAACTGTCTGGAAGAGATCGCTGCTTTAGCGATAAGACCGCCTTTTGTATCGTCCAAAATTGTATGTTTTGTTTTGTGTTCTTTTTTGGGTACAATAAAGAATATTATTATTATTATTTACTACGAGTACACATATTGTCATACATATGCGACCATCGACTACTTCATGAGTGGCAACGTATCAGCTCAGCTTCAGGTAGAATCTGTTCTATATGGAGTTAGTTACAGTGATTATTTACCATCAGATGAACTGCAATTGCATTTTCTATTGCAAAAGTAACAAAAATCTCACCTTTTCAGTGACTGCAAGCCCAGCGAACTCTTCGGGGGCAACGCAGTCCCCCTTCAGCCAATTTGCAAGGCGACCGAGCTCCCCTAACATACTCGAAGGTGTAAACGAGCTTAGCGCCATTTCCTACCTCCGATTTAAAATACGAATTAAATCCCGAAAACTTTTCAACACAAAGAAAATTTAAGTCGACAACTTTCGCATTATAGTTACATAACTTTTTTATGACACAATATGAAACGTAATATAAAATTTTGTTTACGGATAGTAAACTCGATTTTAGTTATTCCCGCAAAATCAAATCGTAAGTACGTTTATTCAAATCGAGCGGGAAATCCCGTCTTCCTAATGGGATCACGCGATGGAGACTGACTAAATTCAGCGGAGTCAAAATATTCGCATATTTTTTTGACATCCGACAAGCGAAACTTTCCCTACACCTCTAACCTAAGCTCCATTTTCCAATGTACGGGTGGTATTTATATGGAGCATGCGCGGAAAGTCGCGGGCGGCAGATTTCTCGTATAAAAGAAAAGGATAGGTATAGTCGCGTGTTTCGTCTTCAACATATGTGGGCCGAGTTTTCTTCTGGATGGCTGTGCAGTGCTTTTCATTCATACACAAGCTTCTTATTAACTTGCTTTGTTAGTAGCTGGCTATGTAGTCTATATAAGTGTTTTAAAGTTAGCAACACTTCTTTAACTACTTCTCCTTATCCGATTGAGCTCCACCTTGGATGCTCATATAAAATTGATAACAAACCAATATATTATTGCTGAGCTGGTGTAATGATAAAGTCTGATGCCGGTGACAGTAATGGCTCAACCGAATTAAACTAAAAGATAAAAATGTTTCTTGCGGTTAAGCTTATTCTTCTATTCATCTATTCATCTTGATAATTATATTTTTTATTGGTACATAATAACATCAGTAATGAGTTAAAAAACACTTCTATAAAAACGATCTACATATTATGTGTATAACTTTGAAGTACAATTAATCTGATGTATGTTTAGAATGATCGGAAATTCGGAATCAGAATTATAAGATGATTCAATAATGAAACTAGAAGGTAAGACATTGTAAGACATTTTAAACATTAATTATTTCAAATTAAAATGTCCAGAGTCAATGTTAAGGTAGTAACAGAGCAAAAGAAGTGCAATGAGCCATGCAAGAAGTGACCTTTTAATACTAGTTAATCGAAAAACAAGTTGCTTAGTGTGAGTTCATAATGTTGTGATTGCCACAATGACATGTGTTATATGTATAGTTTTAGCTTAGAGGATATGGTATGGCAGAAATCCCAATAAGACATTCTAAGTTAGTTGATACTTTCTAGTATCAACTGACTAGAAAATACTAACTAAAATTCCTGAAGACTACATACCTGAGATTATATTCAGGTACATTTTCTATAAAACAGGACTCTTTTTGTTTGCTAACCAATTCTACAAGCAACTTGAATCCAAGTTAGGTTTAAAGAATCTTTATTTCTCATAAGACATATTACATTTGTCACTTAAAATGAAAAATTTACAATAGATTAATAACAACTTATGGTAATGCTCGGTACGTATGTTTGTGTGTGTGTTGCATGTGCGTGTGTGTAGCGCATGTGTGTGTGTGTGCGCGAATGTGTGTATGCGTTACATAACTGCACTAGGACCCACCCCTGAACAGAGCCATTGTTATGCTCATGTTGATCACATACAAATATCACATGGTAACCACCTAAGATTATATGAAGTATGAACTGCACACTTTTTGCTGGTTTAATTTAATAAAAATAAATATATTTCAATATATTTAGACTGATTAACCTTAAAATTAAACATTCAGATGTTTAGTGGTGTTAAGGTTTGTTACCATGCACCCAACTGTATATTATCTATCTGAGATTTGAGTATATTTTTATAAAGCATAACTGGAGTTGTCTTAATCTATGTTGTACCTATTAAGCTATTCTATACCTATATGAGTGAGCTATCACCAGTATCTATGTCTATGTCAAATCATAGAATAGTTACTGTTTGCAGTATCTGCTGAATTTAAGACACTATGTTTATAGTAGTAATCCTACATGATATAGTATCCATAAATAAAACTTACAAAAACCACAAAATTATAAAGTTGTTACTGATATCAGGAGTGCTTTTTTTCAGGGTATTTACATATAGGATACAGATTTAGTCCCCTAAAGGCCTATCTGTTCACATGTAGAGTTGCCTCACTATAACTTAGTCCAAAGCCATTTCATGTGTAAAAATTAATCCTTGGGACTATATCAGTCTTTATACAGGACAAAGGACACGCGCATACAAACCCTAAGTGTATTAAATTGGCGCGAGTGGAAATGGAAAATGGAAACCTCCCGCGTGTCAGACCAGTAGTCATGGCGCCACATTGACCATCAAAAGGGTTCCAGTGACCAAACAACCCCTACGAATAAACGGAACTTGGCTGTCTAACAACCATAGCCAAGTCATTTACAAGAATATGTAATAAGCTTACAGTAAATTGCTGGTCGAAATATCACGATTCGTCACAGAAATAAAACCACGTTATCTATTCTATGAATCATATAAATATCTAAATATTGTCACATACCTTTGGTGTATCCATCGCGGAAACAGGCGATAATCGATAAACTAATTCGAGTAGGTAACTTTACTTAAACATACGCTCGATAAATACACTCCCACAAAAATCTTAAATATTTTATATGTATTGGGAAATACTTATATGAATATTTTCATTAAAACATAGTCCACAGTCAAACCACCACGACAGTAGATCTTTATTATCCACAAAATATATTCCACAATTTCCACAACACAATAAATTATTAAAATCCGTCAACAAACTTTGACGTTTTTTAACAAATTTGACGTTTACAAATTGTTACTTTCAATGACATTGACCTAAGGCAAATATGTAATCTGTATTTTATTCATACAGACAAAACTATGATTTCTTTACTTAATGTTTATTATAGATATTATTATTCTTTTTTAACTTTAAATAAACGCACGTACTTACATAAATGATATAGATCAGTATATTGCATTATTACTTTATGTATGTTTACAAAATAAAATTAATAAACTTGTGCTGGCAATTATAACATTTATTGTATAAATTAGTACTGGCAACATATTTTATGTCAATGTCATCGATCATCCGTTCTACGATTACGACGTTGTTTTTATCATCGGTGAATAATTAGAAAATTTTCTACATTGTTCTTTGAGATTTAAGGGATTTGATTATTGAAATACTATTGCGAAGTAATGACTTCTACGATGCCGAACGAGAGAAACGAGGAGCGTCGTCGTCGGGTACGTAATATCTTATACTAAAATCATTATTTTGCCATTACAGAAACATAACAATGATTCATGCATTATTAACATGTAATCGTGTGAATAACATTAAAATGAACATGTGTGCGATCAAAATAGGATCAGTTTTTATTGATTTCATTAACATTTAGGTAAAGAATTCATTTTAAACGAGTTATGTGGCCTTCTGAATGTTGATGGAAAATTTCTTGTTAAGATGTTATTTCGCGACACCAGTATATCAATTTGCATATGTAGAAAGGTTGATAAGATATTCATAATGGATTCTGTAGTTTTGTATTAATATACAAGCTACTTAAATGATCGTGGGAATTTGTAGTCATAACATTTAATCCATTTTTACCATATATGAACTTAAAAAAAATTATGATACAATGAATATAAACACAAATATCTACATAAACGTAAATTAGTAATAATTTGGATGACTTGGATTGTTGTGAAATTTTATGCAACATTTAAAAATGTGTTAATACTAAAAAATATTATATATTATTTTCAAATAGAAAGAGTGAGGATTTATTAATATGGACAGACAATGAATATGGCTGACAGGTACACATAAACAAAATTATACAACCTTCTTATGGTACATTCTTAACCAGCCATTACTGTCTCACTGCTGGGCACCAGTATACCCACAGAATTAGAAGAATTAGGCCATAGTCTACCACACTGTCCTAGTGTGTATTGTTAGACAAATAGTTACGGCAGATATAAAAATGTTAATGTCCCATTTTGTATGTCACAGCATGTTTCAACATTAGGTCTTCTGTAAATTAAACTTAATACTGCTGTACTGAGGTGGAGCCCATGCATTTGTATATCATTTGAAATTTGACTGAAGATAAATGTAACAGAACCTCCTAATGAATTTTTGTTTCAATTAATTTTTGTGTTGTTACATTGTCTAATATTTTTTTATTGGTAGGATTATCTTAAGCTACCACAAGCACAATATCTTATTAAATTGACTTTATCTTGTATAGTTCTTATGATAAAGCATTTTTCAATATCTATCATTGCTCAACATCAGTTCTGGAACATAAATAATAAAAAAACCTTCCACTCTCTTTTCTATCTTAAATGGTGATCTTTCTCCAGAATACCTGAAGTGTAAATTTCAATACCTGCGTGATAACCATGAACGGCACTTACGTTCTTCTGAGAAGCTGACTCTCTCAATTCCTTCTCACCATTCTGGTTTCATGTCTTATTCATTTGCTGTTCAGGTTGCTCGACTTTGGAATGCGCTCCCTGAAGATCTTAGAAAACCACTCAGCAAATCAGTGTACAAAAAGATACTTCGCGCACATATTTTAAACCTAGACATGCAATGAATTAAATATAGCATTTTTTCTTTATCTACGGATGTATATATTATATATTGTATGTATTTATCTTATATATATTTTGTATATTATATTATATTTATGCGTATACATTGTATATATATAATTATTATAATAATATATATATCATTATCTTTATGCCACCATCGTTGTCTTTCTCACTACCTGAAGGTTGACTGGCAGAGAATGCTATATAGCATTAAGTCCGCCTTTGTGCCTTTACATTTCTGTAAGGTTCATAAAGAATAAATAAATAAATAAATAAATAAAATTTGTGTACATTATTGTTTTGATTACTCATCGAGGATATGTTTGGGGGAAACGCCCTCTTTATCTCCGCATTTCTATTTCTGGAATAAAACAGCATTGATAATGCTATTTTAAATATGTTGGCATTATAAAGATAAAACTACTACACAACAATCCACTGCAATCCAATATGTATGATATTATATTTTAAACGGTGGCCTGCCCTTCCCTTCTACGTAGTATATGTATTGGAATAGGATGGGTTGCACATACTGCGCGGCTTAAAATATACACCATCATATATGTATGTGAGTGTGTGACAACCCAATCCATAAAACATTGGTCCTTCAAGCCAGATTTTAATGTTATATTAATTATATAACATCCAGGTCCTGCTGGGCCCCCTGCCAGCTGGCTTCCTGCGAGCTGATGGTACCTCGGATACTCTGGATGCAGACTACCAAGCTGCCCTAGCTCTGCAGCAGCAACTTTGTGGTGGAACTGTATGTTTTTATCTTTACTACTAGTATTCTACAATAACCTCTGCTACTGGTACTACTAGTACTACGATTAAAACTAATTCCAACTTTTTGTCTATCTGTATAACCCAATGAAAACCCAGAAATTAAGGTCTCTTACTCTGGTCAAATACTTACAATACAAAATTACTGGTAATTGTATCTTGATTTATGAATAAAAACTTATATAAAACTTTAAAGTATCTCCCTTTGAATATTCTACAAAGGAAAATACTATATGACTGAAATATTTAATTTCAACAGCTGCCCGCTGCAGGACCACCACTTACAGCGAGATTGAGTGTTACCATAGCTCAGGCAAAGCTTGTAAAGAATTATGGTAAGTCATACATTACCAAAGTTCATTTTTAGAAAGGATGCTGCTTTTATTATTAGGAAGTAAACTTTATTAGAAGTAATTATTTTTATTAATAATAGTGTGTAACAACATTTTTTTAGGCTTAAATTAGTTTTATGGTGGTGCCCAGGCAGTCGAAACATAAAGAACTTTTACACATTTGAAATCAAAGTAAATAAACTTAAGTTTCTATGTGTACTGTGTATGTGCCCTTAAACTCCGCTATGTCGCGTGCAGGGCAAGAATTTTTAGTGGTACTAAAAAAACTGTCACAGTCTTGAATATTTTCACATGCATGTATTTAATTTGGTAAGAATTTTCCGAAATAAATGCTTTAGTAGCTACTAAGTATGGACTAATTTCAGTCAATTGTTCAATTGAACCAAATCAGTATTTGATAATTGATACTTAACCTAGATCGGTTATTGTGGAATGACCTACTATTTTTTGCATATCCACTATAATGTATGTAAGACATACTGATGTGTATGATTGATATGTATGGACTGTGTGTCCGTCTGACGGTAAGTAGTTACCTCCATTCGTGAACATCTGTGACTAACCTTATGTGGAACTAAGACTTCTTACCTTATTTTGGCCATAGAGACATTGCTACCATTAGAGACTTATACCTACCTATAAGGTAGTATGTAAGTTGAGTATCATTACTTTGAGTTGAGTATACTTATATACGCAAAATGTTATACCTTGGGAATATTTAATAATAAAAAAAAGATAGCATGTAGTAAGGTACTATTTAATAATTTTATAAGGTAGTATAGTCCGCGTAAAACTGCTAGTCCGCTCTGAATATAGAAATTAATCGCGTCGCCATAGCAAATTATATGACTACACTTGCTCGCAACAACTTTAGAGCGGACTAACAGATTGACGCGGACTATACCTAAATAATCATTACCTTTAAATAACTTAAAAATGATGTGACAGTACAAAGAAGAAGCTTGATACTCAAAACTCATAGTAAACTGATAAAAGTAAGAAAGAAATTTGATAAACGACTATAAATTAATTATTACTTGATTTCAATATAAATTTGTAATCTCAGGTCTCACTCGTATGGACCCATACGTGCGTCTCCGCGTCGGCCACTGCATCTACGAAACCCACACTGACCCCAGCGGTGGGAAGACCCCGAGGTGGAACAAGGTTATCCATTGGTAAGAACGAGTATACAAATATGTGAAAAACAACATTTCTGCCTAACAACAACAATTAACGCTATTGTTCCTCCTTATAAGGATGTGGTAGGCACAGACTTGAAGAGCGCCCATAGACTTAGATACAGGTTTGTGAGGGTGGCAGTGTTACTTACAAGTGACAGCAATAACTTAACACTATCAGATATACTATATGATCCTATGCTTCAATCCTAACTTATATTATAAATGGGAATGTATGAAATGTTCACTTAGATGAAATGTCTGCATCATCATCATCATCATCATCGAACTCAGTCCACCACTGGACCTTAATTTACAAAAACGTACCATTCTCAAGGAACAGATAAAACCTCTGACCGCGAACAAAGCCGCAGATTAAATCTAGTTTCATATGAATGTGGTTATCCACAGCCTCCTGCCTCCCGGTGTGAGCACCATTTACCTGGAAATCTTCGATGAGTGCTCCTTCACCATGGACGAGCTGATCGCCTGGACCCATATCACCATTCCACCTGCGGTTCTTAACGTGAGTGGCCTTTGATTTTGATTTTCATTTTGAACGGTACACTAAATCTGAAATAAACATTTTTGAGCAGAACAAACTAACGGTTTTTACTCAATGAATGTTTGAGAAATGTCTACCACCACTCAATACAAAATTTATTAGTATTTTATGAAGCATTAAAAGGAATAACAAATAAAGCCAAAAAATAATGTTATCACATTTATTTATTTTCTTGATGTTTGTCGACAATGTGTGTTACAGGGCGAGACTCACGAAGACTGGTACCCATTGAACGGTAAGCAGGGTGACGGCGTGGAGGGCATGATCAACTTGGTGCTGAGTTATTCAGTAAGTATAAATTGCTTGTATCCAACTTTCATCCAAACCTATGAGGAGTTTACTGTTTATAATGGGCTATGTTTTTTTTACGTTATATTTAAATATGATGTTATGAATACTTAAATAATTCATAACTTAAAGCCCATGCCATGGAAATGGAACTAAATACGCCGCCCATACCAACAAAATCGCGGGCGGAATCTCGTTCTTCAAATCCAGTTTTTTAATGACCAAATTAAAACTCTTTCTGGATTTATTTTTTACTTTATAAAGCATGTAAAAACTTTTGTAAAAATTTATACTTTGGGGAAATCTATATATAACTCAAAGGTGACTGACTGACATAGTGATCTATCAACGCACAGCCCAAATCACTGGACGGATCGATCTAAAATTTGGCATGCAGGTAGATGTTATGACGTAGGCATTCGCTAAGAAAGGATTTTGATCAATTCTACCCCCAATGGGATAAAATAGGGGATGAAAATATTACTTCCTAACGCGAGCGAAGCCGCGGGCAAAAGCTCGTTTAATAATTAAAAAAAATAATGTATATAGCAATGTGTATTTAGTAAAAAAATAAAAATACAACATTCTTCAATAAATTTAAACTCAGCAATGTGCTTGTGTGTAAGTATTATAATTGACATATACCGTGTAGGTGGGTCCGGCGGCGGTGGCGGCGTTCCCGCCGGTGCTGGTGGTGCCGAGCACGGGCATGGGCTACGCGACCATGCCGATGTACCCCGCGCCGCACCAGCAGCTCGTGCTGCCGCAGCAGGTGCCGCAGCAACCGCCGCAACCACAACAGCAGCCTATCACCGCTGAGCAGTTGCAACAGGTGAGGGAGTTCACAGCAGTTGCAGGTTGCTATTGCAGCACTTGCCGTAGCGGTAACTTGAAGGACTTAAGCGGATACAATCCTCTGTGGTTCAGCTCCGTCACACCTATTTCTGCCTAATGACAGCAGTGTTAAGCGCTGCTGTGTTCTGCCGCAGCCTCAACAGCAATCTGTCACCGCAGAGCAGTTGCAACAGGTGAGGGAGTTCAACAGCGCAGTTGCAGGTTGCTACTGCAGCACTTGCCGTAGCGGTAACTTGAAGGACTTAAGCGGATACAATCCTCTGTGGTTCAGCTCCGTCACACCTATTTCTGCCTAATGACAGCAGTGTTAAGCGCTGCTGTGTTCTGCCGCAGCCTCAACAGCAATCTGTCACCGCAGAGCAGTTGCAACAGGTGAGGGAGTTCAACAGCGCAGTTGCAGGTTGCTACTGCAGCACTTGCCATAGCGGTAACTTGAAGGACTTAAGCGGATACAATCCTCTGTGGTTCAGCTCCGTCACACCTATTTCTGCCTAATGACAGCAGTGTTAAGCGCTGCTGTGTTCTGCCGCAGCCTCAACAGCAGCCTATCACCGCTGAGCAGTTGCAACAGGTGAGGGACAGTTCAACAGCACAGTTGCAGGTTACTGCAGCACTTGCCGTAGCGGTAACTTGAAGAACTGAAACAGATAGAATAATCTGTGATTCAGCTCCGGTGGCAATACTGTCACACCTTGGTAGTCTAATAATCGCAGTGTTAAGCACTGCTCTTTATAGATGTCCATGGGCGGTAAAACATTTCAAACAGGAATGTTGAATGAAAACAAAAGAGGTTGTCTTTTGCTTTTTGCTGTTGACAAAATTTCAAAAACTATAATATCCTGAACCATTGTTGGAGGCTATGCCAATGCAATTGGACCCAAGAGGTTTTAGAGGCCAAGTTAAAATACCTCATGCAAGTGGATCCGTCCTAAACTTCAAACCAGAATAACAACACTTATCCCTGCTGCTTTAAGGTAGTAATAGAAAGGTTAGGAGTTCATTCACAAAGGAATCTATTACTTTTGCCTTTTAACAAAATTATATAAAAGAACTGCTCGTTTCAAATTTACTATTTTATAATTCCAGATTGAAGAGATGTTCCCGAGCATCGATAAGGAGGTGATCAAATCAGTGTTGGAAGCGAATCGCGGGAATAAGGACGCGACCATCAACTCGCTCCTGCAAATGTCTGAGTAGAATGTACGTATGTATTTTATTTTTATTTATTTATTTATGCGCATGGTTCTATGTGTGCGTGACTTCATATTACGTTGCACGCGTGACTTTGAATGAGTGACTCGTTAGCTGTCATTCGAATAACACATTACTGTCGCGTCTCCTCCCTCGCTTATGTCCCCGTTCTATTCGATTTAACACTTTATTTGACTATTAGTATTTTTATCTCAAAGTAAATGACAATAGACTCCTGATCCTATATGTCTGGTCTAGAACGAACACATAGACACTATATTTGACAAAATTAACGCACACATAGCTCCTAACGCGCAAATTATTGAAATGACTTGTAATAAGTATCAACAACATATTATGTTATATTTATTTTTGTTGTTTTGTTTGTTTAATTGATGTTGTGATAATGCAAAATTGTTTAATATTTGGCTTTGTTGCTCATTGGCTATCGCGTATCTTGTTGCTTGAGCTACTAATCAGTAGCTCAATCGTTGTTAATTGCGATACTCGTTCACGCAATATTGCATACGCTACTATAAATTCTCCGGGCAAATTTGTCAGTCGCGGTAACCATCTTCGTAATCGCTAAAGCTACCAGTTGCTCAAGCAAAAGCAACTGATGGACCGTAAGCCTATTAGAGCAATGGGGTGGAGAAAGATTTAGGCATCCTACACTTGTGACAAGATATTGAAGATACTCATGCATAAGGTTTTAACCATGTAATAACCCTTACACGGATTTTGCATTATTACAAGGACTTCATAATGATTTACTGATTTTATTTTATAGTATATACACTTGTATATTTTTATTGGTTACAAAAATACTTTTACTTCTTGCCATCCTTATAGTTGCGATTGAAATTTGTGTAATCTATTATTAATTTATCGATGGCTAAGTATTAAAATTCTTAAAAATAACTTTCCTTATATTTCTTGTATTTTTTTTATTAAATGAATGAAATATAGAATATACATTCCTTAATTTCATCGAATGATAATTTTATACGTAAAACGTTCATTAAACTATCAAACTAATCTATAAAAATGATAAAAAAAACAAAGTGAATGAATTAAATGGTTAGTAACATGGATTACATTTTACAAAAAACAGGAATGAAAATTTGTTGCAATAATGTTGGAAAAGTAAAAAAAAAACTTATAGCCAAGATAAATGGCAACATTCAAACTTCCTTTTTGGATGTCTATTAAAAATTGAACTCGTTTACAAATGTCAAAACTTTATCTTATGCCCATAGATTAGTAAAGATACTTCGCCGCCTTGAAACTGAATGAAGCCGCAAATGGCTTATTATAGTAAGTTCTTTTTTTGAATTCTTGACAAATAAAAACATTTTAAGAGAAAATTTACGAATAAATAACTAATACTGCGTAATTTTCATGATAATTAAATAATTTATAATAATAATTTCAAATATTTTAAGGACACTTTAGCACGGAGACGTGGCAAAACTTTTTTACGCAACTGTTTCAATTCTCAAAACTGGGTACATTTTCTTGTTAGGAGTGAGTAATCTTTACTAATCTATGCTTATGCCTTTAATTCACGTTCACATAATATATTGTTACCATAAAATGATTTCAGAACAAGTAATAACTATGTAGTTTGGTTATTGTTATATTATACATAAAATACATAGTATTCTAGGTGCAACATTTTAATTATATATTTATTTACGTGCAGTGACGTACGAAATTAATTTAAAAGGCTTTTTGTTTTAACCAGAGCTAGGGTGACAAAAGAATGGAAAAAAAAACTTTTTTATATGTAAAATATTCATGATTAATTATATTATGACGAAATAATAATTATTGTTTATTGAAAGAATAATGAATTATTATTGAAATATTCATAACAAAAATATTTTTTACTAGTAATACTAGTACTATAATAACATCTCTACGTATATTACACAAATGCATTTTAAGAAAAACGAAGATAATGTATTAGATAATTGTTCTAATCCATTTATATGTTATCCTCGGTGTAAAGGATATGGATTCGGAAGAATTCTTAATGTCGCGTATTCGGCGCTTCCACTGTTTGTGTCTACCAGAGCAATGGGGTTAGACTACCAATATCTGACTTAAATGCACATTTACGTTGCTGTTTATAATTTATATTTCACATAACAGAAAAATATTGATAACTTCTAAGGATTTTACATTTGCGTAGTGCAGTTAATATTCCATAACATTCAAACGAGAACAGCAGCCCCACATTTGCTGTTATCAACAACGTAACTACTGATAAGAATGGTTTGGGTACGTTGAGAGCTGAAGCAAGTATTCCACAGTTTTTGAAAAGAAAAAAATGTGTATTCAAGTTATTTTTTTAACAAAACAGTCTGAGAATACTATGGCGTGGCATATGCAGTGGTAGCGCCTCTAGATTAAAATTTTCTGGGCTAAAAAGTATTCAACTCCAATATTTCACTCGCATTCTATGTACCCCACATTTTCGCAATTATTCTTATGCATAGCCTAAGATAGTTATATGCACCTATAGCCGACACTACTATATTGGACTTTAAATTAAGAATCCGTATATAAGTACTAATTCGATTTGAATAAATAATAAGAGCACTTTTAGTACTTCTATATTACAGATAATAGAATTACACTATTAGCATTATAATAATAGTATACTTGTTATAATACTAGTACTATAATATAGATCGATCCATATGCTAATACTGTTGATATATAAAAATAGTTTACTGTTATTAAGTCAGATATCTGGATGTAATAGTATTGCTTGTTAAGTTTACACAAAATAGAATGATAGCCATGTTTTAAAATTACATTTTGTTAAGTGTAGATTTAATTTCGTGTTTTTATACATTGGGCAATTTTTATATATCGATGCTTACATTCTTATACACAAATACATATTTCTAGTTACTGTAATAAGTCCCAATTGGACCGTTCCAACTAAAGTTAAAAAAATAAGATAAAAATGCCTAAATTTTTTTAGCATTAGTTTGAAACACCATTTAGATTTCACTTTAGTACCTCGGAACGAAATGTTCGTCTTGATAATTTTTGCCTAAACGTGCCTCTAATGCTGTAGTCTTAGGATTATTATTGTTCTATAAAAATAGACTTTGACCAGTGTTTTTACTTTAAGGCGGTTCGTACGTTGTGCACTTTTTAAAAAGTAAAAGTGGCAACAGATTATACAGTAGATCTAAAGGGATGATGTCACTACATTGAACTAATATTCTAACTGAGGTTAGCCGCAGATTCATGGCTCCTCCACCTCCGAAAGTTCAATTGAAAGTGAAATATTAGGTCTCTGTACAGAAAAAATAATTGCCGTGCATAAAACGCTTTCTACACTCACAGCCCCACACTAGAATTCTCTGTATCGTGGGTGCCATGAACACACACAAAGGCGAATACACAAACACCCAGACCCAGAACAGATATCTAAATTCATCATTCAGATATCTGTCTGTCCGGGGATCGAACCCGGAACCCTTTACGCGTCAGAACAGTGGTGACCGTTCTGCCTCGCGGGTCGTCAAATTTCAAATAATACTACAAAAATAGCACAATTATAATACCGACACATGTATGAACCGTCTACTTATTGTAATCTATTTATATAGCTAGTTTTCACATCTCATTAGTGTTTAAGAAAAATAATTGTATCGATGTCGCAACACATGTTAAAACACGAAGTCGGCTTCGCGGCTAGTTTTTGTGCCAAAATCATTTGCCATCAATGCAAACATTTGCTTGTTGTCTTCACATGAGGCGGTTGGAAATTATTTGTATGTCTACAACACATCTATTAGACTTTTAATTAGTATTTGCTGACTACATAAAATAATCAAAGTGTAACATTTTGAAATTTGCAACTGGTTGTTACGAGATAACAATAAGGGCTCCCAGTACTGTTCTTACATAGAGGGTAAAAAAGAGTACCTATGGAGGTACACTAGACACTATACACTCTGCATGTACCTAAATTACAAACACAAATAAAATGTTCAACTGGGTTTACTATTTCTGTTATAAGTTTTATTCGCAATATAATAAACACAATTGGCTCATACTAGATTTTTAAACTATGAACATAATTACTTCTTTTATGTTATTTGGAGCAGATGTTATATACCTATATCTTGCATTAACAGTATTTAGTTTGTTAATATAGGCCTTCAGAGTGAAATAAAAACGCACTGATCTCAAAATGTTACAATTTTATAATCGCCTCATGTATCAAGCACCTAAATTATAATCATTGTTATATTTATTTGTAATTTTACAATGTATTATTAAAAATAAAAATGTATAATGGACACTGTAGTTTTATTTTGTAATACCTTATATTTGTAGCAAACATCTAAAAAGATGGAAAGAAAATAGTGGAGGGTATATTATAATTTGGGTAGTTTTTGAAATAAAAGGTAATGTTATGAAACTAAATTTTATTTTTACTCATTAATTAATATAGAAAAGAAGTAGAAAATGCATTTAGAAAATGGTAAAAGATTTCAATTCAAGAGAGGTACCATTGCATATTTCTAGCAAGAAGCAGTTCTTACTTTTTGGAAGGATGTGGATGCCCGCTGACCTTCAAATAGCACATACAACCCATTTCTATATTCAGAGCGGACTAGCAGTTTTGGCGCGAACTATAATCAAATACACAAAAGAACAGATTCATATAAATTAACACGTTTAATACCAACGACTCGCCTTGGCGAGTCTATATAAATTTCGTTCATGTGGTGGCGACTCGCCGGGCGAGTCCAATGTTATATATGTAAATATAGGCGGCACTAAAGAAGGAATTAATGAAATCATATTGGCATTGAATGTGTTAACTTATGAAATGTAGCCGTTATAAATTTAATATACAAAGCAATTGCATGTGCGGCCTTCAAATGGTAGATAGAAAACATTTTAACATTATTCTAAACCGCTACTTTGTCTGCCATGATACACATCTACCACATTCATTGTCATACAGCCATTTATACCATAATTTATTAACTACTCATCTACAGGTTCAACTTTAAATACATTTATATTTTCGATTTTTACAAAATGATTCTCATATGCCAATCGTTGTTCCATTTCTTCTTCAGTTTCGAATTCCACCTTAACTGAGACCTTATCTTGAGTGTCCAACAAACTTTCGCCAACTTCCTCTTTCGGAAACGCCTCGACAGATGGTAGTGGATTGTGTACATAATTATTTTTAGTTGAATAACGATTCAATGCATTTAACATGTTCGCCCGAGCGACCGCATCAGAGAACGTTGCCCAATTGGCTTCCATTTCAAACGCAGTAGCTACACGTTCTGGCTCGAATCTTGGCTCGAATGATGGAACAGTGAGCTCCAGCAACTTTTGTTGCCGCATCCGAGCACGATATATCTTCGCTCTTTTCGCTGCTCGGGTCATTCTGGCTATATCTGATTTCGATTTTCCCATAATGGCAGTAATGCACACTTCTACAATGCACTAATATTGCACATAAAAATTATATTTGTCTTTGTAAATACATGGGAATAAGCAAAGCTATGAGCAAAAAAGTATCTTAAATTAATTACTGTAGCGATGCGCGATTGTTACTAAAAACAATCGAATTATTCGATTGTTATTGTGTTCGATTGTATTCGAATAACTATCGAAATTCTTCGATTGTATTCGAATAACTATCGAACAATCGAAATTGTTCGATTGTTGGTCGATTGTTCGATTGTTCGTCGATTGTTCGATTGTTCGTCGATTGTTCGATAGTTCGATTGTTCGTCGATTGTTCGATTGTTCGATAGTTCGATTGTTGGTCGATTGTTCGATTGTTCGTCGATTGTTCGATTGTTGGTCGATTGTTTAGTACACGCAAAACTAGTAACAGCGCAGTCAAGCGATACGCGATTGTTACGTAAAAATGGAACTATCGAAGCTATTTGGTTGTTGGTCAACTATTTAGTATACACAAAGCTACTAGCAGCGAGGAGCCCCTAATTTCTGTGTTTAAGAAATCTGAGTCAGTCTTATATATTTGGTGGGGGAAGCGCACGTGCGTCGTGCACCCTTCCGCTGCTTCGTTGCATTCCGTTATTTAATGGTGCGTCCACACCTTGCTTCTCGCACTGCTCACTGCGCCTCGTGGCCACACACTCTCACACCCTACGTAGACGTATATTATATTTTTCAGATGACCTTTTTGAAAACGTTGTCATGAAACGAACTTAGGGGATGACTTCGACATCTGGATTATCGATGATACTCCATAGTATTTGATACAAAATGATTTTTTTTGTAAATAAGTTATTTTATATTTATAGTTTAATTTATTATTTTTAATTTTCTGTAAATTTAATTATAATTGTAAATATTTTTCAGTTAATAAATGCGCTTTTATGCAAACTTTAAAATGATTTACGGTATAATTATTTCTCAACAATATATAGTACAATTGACTAAAATGTAATACAATACTTTACATTTTCCAACCAGTGGCAAGTGACGATAACTTTGCAACACGACGCACCTGCACATTGTCCTGAGCACACGCATGTGGCCGCGCGGTATAATTTGTATTCGGTCGTCGATTGTTATTCCAAGGTCGATTTTTATTCGTACGTCGATTGTTATTTCAAGGTCGATTTTTATTCGAACGTCGATTGTTATTCGTACGTCGATTGTTATTCGTACGTCGATTTTTATTCGAACGTCGATTGTTATTCGTACGTCGATTGTTATTCGTACGTCGATTGTTATTCGTACGTCGATTGTTATTCGAACGTCGATTGTTATTCGAACGTCGATTGTTATTCGATTGTTTTTTTGTTACTACGAATAAATCGACAATCGATTGTTGATTCCGTCGATTGTCGATTTATTCGATTGTTTTTTTTAGAACAATCGCCCATCGCTAAATTACTGACTACTGACAGACAATTACTGACTTTGACACTGAGACACAGCTGACACTGACAATAACAGGTAGACTAGGGATGGATCGATTCACTGAATCCGATCCGTCCCGTCGATCTTTTTGAACTTGGTTGTATGTGTTATAGACCTTTTTTGCAGACGGATACGTATTTCAGCGCTAGTTTTTCGCTATCATCGCCCTTTTTAGCTAAAAAGGTCGAATACTGATTTTTGGTGAATCAATTAATTGCACTTAGATTCGAATCGATTCAACAATTTATCTTTTTCGGGAAGAATGGGCCTAAAGCAGACCGCATAATTATTAATTATTATATTATATTATATTCATATAAATAATCTACAGTACAGAGTTAACGCTTAGTGGTTGCGATTATCTGATTCAAGTCACTTGATAATATATTATGGACCGTAAATAACTTACTAACAGTAAGTTACTAATAGTAAGTATTCCAAAGTCCGATACTAATAAGGTAATAAGTGACTGTTCATTGCGACCGTGACGGGTTAAAGAGTACGATTTCATACTATGGTGATCTATTGAAAAAGTGTATAGTTTGTGTAGAACTGCTAATCCGCTCTGAATATAGAAATGAACCGCGTCGCCATGGTAAATTGACTACACCTGCTCTAACAACTTCAGAGCGGATTACTAGTTTGGCGCGGACTATACAAGTGTAAGCACTCAGCAGTAAATAAGATGAATCCCTCCAAATAGCAGTTATAGAGGGAAAAAAGAGCGCTGAGGTGAAAAATTGAGTAAGCAATGTTATTTGTATATGAATACATACAAATTGAACTTCTTACATTTACAATGCATACCTACTCTAAATTTAAATTCATAGTTACTTATGAACCTGCAGAATACTAAAACGGCGCAGATAAAAAATCAGGTACTGTCATGGCAGTGATAGTTATTCAAGGTTGATGTAATAATATGTTTGTAATGGAGATCAAGCTTTCGATTTGATAGATCAATCGCTCGATTAAAAACTCATACATACTACGAGTAAAAGTATAGTACAACAATACCACATTACTTATAATCATAGATTAGTAAAGATTACTCACTCTTAACAAGAAAATGTAACCAGTTTTGACAATTGAAATTGTCAGTCATCTATTTTCGTGTTTGAAAAATATTTAAAAAATGTAGTTTTTAGATCATTTAAGAATGAAACGATATTTTTACTCACTTTTTCTTCAATTTCGTGTTTTTATACCACTTAACTGCGCATATCGGCAGTGTTTCGCGTAAATTACACCATGAAAGATATTAAATGACTGTCAGAATTGTCAGCCGTTTAAGCCATTTAATGGCTTCCTTCAACTGCAAGACGGTTAGATATCTATACTTTTCTATGCTTATAATATTAACAAAGAAGTAAACTCTCGTCATTAGTTAGTTCATAAAATAAATATTTATAATTATGATCTTGATAAGTAGACTAAAATAAGTGCATAGGAATATTAGGAACTGGTTTAGGGGGATCACACGCCCCTTCCACCTTTATCATAGGTGAGAGAAAAAATAAATAAATAATAATAATTATTATTGGAGCAGTCTTTTTCGCTGGAAATTTCAGAGATAATGCAAACTGTTTTTTTGCCCTGTGTACACCTCTCTTAACAAAGCATTAGCTATTTCTATTTATAAGGAACTATACTCTATACTCTATAACAATTTATAATAGTACTGAAACTGAAAGCAGTAGGACTTAATTACCAATAAAAATGTCTAAACTTATTCATGCTACATCAGTTTACTAAATCTATAAAATTGCAAAAATTAGATGACTAGAGTTTATATTCAAGATACTGCTACTTTGTCAAGATTCCTTATTCATGAAAGAAACACAATAAACCCACATTTTTCCACAAAAAAATAAACAAACAACATATTTTTGTGAATTATTTTGCACAAACAACTTCTGGCATTGTTTGTTTTAGCTGTGACACTTTTAATTTACTTAATTATAGACCACGCCAAACTGCCTGTCCGCTCTGAAGTTGTTGCGAGCAGGTGTAGTCATACAATTTGCTATGGCGATGCGATTCATTTCTGTATTCAGAGCGGACTAGCAGTTTTACGCGGACTGATCGTATATATCTCTATCTGCATAATTAAGAATCTTAGGACTTGCCTTATCATACTAGTTCTATGGAGATTAAATTTTTTATAAGTAGCATTTACCGGCTTAGTCTACAGAAACTGAAAAGTCGTAGCACTATATTTCAGGAAAACATTTGTTGTTCCTTCCTATGCTTGTTTAATATAAATACTTTAAAGATGCTAGAACCATTTCTTAGTCTAGACGCACCATCACAACACCTACTTCTGTGTTACAGAAATAGTATATAAATCAGTTAGAATTCTAACCATAACATTGATTGACTCCATGGGTAGCCATTTGTCACCAGTTGGACCATACGCTCATTCACACCTCAATTTTATAAAATAAAAACTTATCTTTCATACATTTAACAGCCATTATTAAATTTCAAATCAGCCATTATTAAATTTGTTCTGTTAAATGGACTCATAAAATTATATAATTTTAGAGTAATCAAGAATTTGAAATAAAATGAGCCTAATTTAAATTATCATAGATCATATCAACAAACTTGTTCAAGTAGTAACATCAGAGTATAAATAAACTTTAGCTATATTTACTATTCCTCTTCTATGGGTTCTACTTTAAAGGTATTGATAGTATCGACATTAACAAAGTGAGACTCGCACGCCAATGGAATTTCTTCATTTACTTCGATTTCAAGTTTTATTTTGACAGATGGCATAGTTAGTGTATCCGACGAACTTTCACTCACTTCTTCTTTTGAGAATGTCTCATCAGGTGGTTGCTGTTGATTGTGTACGTCATTATTCTGGTTTGGAAACACATTCAATGCATTCATCATGCGAGTTCGAGTAACCGCGATCGAGAATGCATTCCAATTGGCTTCCATTTCAAAGCTGGTACCAGGACATTCTTCGCCGACTTCCGCGAACGACGTGAGTATGTGTTGCTCCATCCAATTCTGTCTCTGTAACTGAGCATTCTTCATGTTCATTCTCCGCTTCCGAATCCTCCGAGCGCGTCGCGTTTGTCTGGAAAGATCAGTTTTTCTTTTTACCATTTCCAGTCGCCAATACTTTCTACACATCAAACAAATTACATTAAAATGTCCAAATCGTTCCCTTTGTATAAATAAAAGTAAATTAAAATTAGCGAAATCGTTTCTGCAGAATAACTTTGTAATATTTTTATTTGTATTTTATTTCACTAATAATGACATTTGAATGATTTGACAGTGACACTGACATTAGGGATTTCTTGCATGCATGCCCGACTCCATGTGATTATGGGAATATCGATATTACATTGTATCCGCTCTGAATATAAAAATTAATCACGTCGCCTTATTAAATTGTATGACTACACCTACTCGCAACAACTTCAGAGCGGACTATACAACATGTTATTATTAAATTCACGACTTTCAGTCATATAATCCTCTTGGCGTTCTGAAGACGCCAGCCCGATAAGTTTTTCAGGAGGCGTTCATCTAGTTGATCATAGGAAGTTCTAAATTTTGATAAACTACTACACTTCAGTAATGGTACTGAAGTACAGTACAGTAATTTCTTGTTGCTAAATCGGAATTATCAATTCCATTGATCTCATAGGTCTAGGTGAAATTCATTTGTAAACAGAGTATTATAGGAAACAAAAAAACTGCCTAAACATTTTGATTTGTATTAAGAAAATACAAGTAATTCCGTGCGGATGGCACCACAGTTGTGCCATGAATTTCTCTTGTGTATGGCGGGTGGCACCCGAGAGGTGCCAAAATTTGAAGCCATAAAACCATAGATATATTATACTACGTCAGTAGGATAATATATCTATGCATAAAACTCGGATAAATTGACGTTTATCAAAGTTGTTCTGAAAACATAAGTGTCTTTATTTATCACGTAGATCCTTCCTAGAATGTCAGTTTCAGCAGATCACGTGATATCACATACTTCAGGGATTGTAAACCTTTAAACAAAATATATTTTGCAAATTACTGTGATTGTATTACTATAATAGTACTTACCTACTTTTCGTTAATAGTAAGCCAATAGAAACTGGGTTAAAATATTCGTACTTTGGTGTTTATCTTTGTCTTAATAAATAGCCCAATCAATTTCGATATTATATTAAAAACCTATCCATTAATAATTTGAATTTTTATTCTAAACAAAACACCAGAAAATAACTGTCATAGCGCTCTGCTCACTCGAATGTTCGTATTTAATTCTATAGTAACACTAAAACAATCAATTCATCAAAAACTTACAAAAATGTTTACAACACCTGATAGAAATAAGACACTTACCTTCCATTTCCGTTATTACACGTAGATAGTCACTTTTGTAAACACTAATCGAAAAGTTAAACCATTTACTTTCGCTTTTGGGTGGCTACTAAACTTACAGCACATGGAAAAAGCAAAAAATACGATAAGTTACAATTCATGGCGGAGGGCACCTTAAGCGGTGCCAACAAAGTCCCTGGCGTTTGGCACCAAGTGGTGCCACGAATTATTTGTTCGCCGCCAGGCGTTAAAGTTTGTCCAAAAGGCTGCCGCATTGAATCGGTTAACTGGAAATTTCCTTTTATTCTTTTTACACTCACTAACTTCTGCGATATTCTGTTTAGCATTTTCTGTTCTTTTGCTTAACATTATTATTATAGGAAACTACTTATCTATGTAGGAAACAAACAGACTGCCTAAACATTATGATTTGTATCTATTAGACCCATAGATAAGTTCAAGAAAACACAAGTAATTCTCAATGTATATTTATTTAACTGCAAATTTCCTTTTCTTCTTTTTACGCTCATTAACTTCTGCGATCTTCTGTTTAGCATTTTCTGCTTTTTGCTTAACATTATCCGCTTTTCGCTTAATCTTGACGATTTTTCCTATCACTCCTTTGAACCTGTCATCCTTTTTCATTAGAGTTTTATTTACTTTCTTAAGTCCGTCTTTGATGGTTGAATCTATATCTGTCTCTTTCTCTTGTAAGCGATTTTCATTGTCTTGTCCCGTTTCCTTATTATCATTCTTTATCTGAGCTTGTAGTTCCTTTATTTTAGCCAATTTCGCTTTTTTCGCTGCTTTCATTCGTTTCCGTCGCATTTCCTCCAATCTATTTAAATAAAAAAAAATATAGGTAACTACAAAAAATTAAATCATCCAATTATCATAAAAAAGAACACTTCCCATAGATTACTAATCTATGTTACTCCCAATTAAGTACATCAGCAGTCACCAACCAATACCGCCTTAGTTGTTGATTTTCCAGAATTGTTGAAAAAGTTGTTTAATTATTTTAAAACAGAAAGTCCAATTAATAAATTAATTTTCACAGTGCTTATTTCAGAATTTTGAAAACAATTTTTTAATCTCTATTTAACCCAAAAAATATTTACCAATGATTGAGCATGTTGTCTCAATTCCACAGTTTTAGATTCAGTATTTTACGCCCTGATGACGCCCTAGTCCGTCCGCGAGTCACAATATGACAGTAAAACTTTTTTTTTTATAATAGAGGAGAAGCAGACAATTATGCAGCCCACCTGATGGTAAATGGCTACTGCCCATGATCATCTGTAATCAACCCCAGATAGGATTACATATTCCTACGCGAAGTCGGTCACATATGCGCCGCTATCCCTGAGAATTAAGCTGGAACGCCTCGAAAAAGTTAGCCCTTACCACACCCTTCAAACTAGGACACAGTAGCGTTTTACACTGCTGCTATGAAGCAGAATTAGGTGGATTCGAATCACAAAGGGTTCTACCTTCAAAACCGACTACTAACCCTTCCTCCATAGCATCAGGGTCGACGCCCGCCATGATCCACCTCTTGATGCGGTAGTTCCGCTTCCTCTGCTCGAACTCCTCGTTGTCCAGCTGGGCCTCTTGTTCCCGCCGCGTCACGCTCACCGTCGTGAACACCTTCACCGCCTCGTCGTCTATGAACGAAATATAATATATTATATCTACAATGTAAAGCTGCATTTATGTCTGTAGATATGTAAAGTGTCAGAAGATAATAAATAATTTTACTATATATATTTACTATATACTCACGATATGCGGATTTTTAATAAATATCGGCAATAAAGAAATTAAAAAACCCGCATATCGTGAGTACCCGTTACATAGGAAAACTTCTCAATTCCGCGTAATTTTGGTCTAAAATCATATAATATAGGTATAATGTATATGAACAAGGGTGTAAGGGGGGTAAAAGGGGTACCCCCCCCCCACCTTCTTCCCTAGAGATCGCAAAAACGTCTTTCATATTTGATTTCTACCGTTTGGCATCGTCTAGGATAGTAGCTACCTTTTTAGGGTAGCAAGATTTTTTAGGTGGCCGCAAGATTTCAAGAATAGGTGGACATACTTTAATCAACCTTTGACTTATTTTTTACACCTTTGTTATTTCTCTTTACTTATTTTACATATTATTTACATATTTACAGACAGTTTACGTATTACGTTAGGTATCAAACATGGTAATTTGACAACTTACCGTCAATCTTATATTCGCTAAGCTTAGTCTTGATGTGGTCTTCGATTTCCCCCAATCGCAGTATGTCGTACGGTGTGATGAGTGATATGGCCATACCCGACCGTCCTGCACGAGCTGTTCTGCCCACCCTATAAAATAATATGTAGAATATACATATAATATTGGTTTCGCGGCTTTAAACTTGTATGAGTATAGTACTGCCGCTGTCTTTCTAATGATATGTATGGAGTGTGGCGATAAGGAGTACCAGCTCTATTTATTCAAAATTGTCCACTGCAGTTAGTGTAGCAGTTGGGCCAGTTTAAAAAAAAGCGCCAAGAATATTTACGACAGTAAGTAGTTTAGCTGTATACTGCAGTTTTATAATCTGTTCTAGTTACCCCAATTATTATTATTCAACTCTATTCACGTTGTAAATGAACAACTGTTTAGTTCATTTAATACTCATTTGCTACAATAGCGCCATTTATGAGTGTTTTCGAACTATTATTAACTGGTTTACACCCCTTGCTCTATAATTACATGAATTATATAACATCTTACCTATGCACATATTCCTTGGGCTCGAGCGGCAGCTTATGGTTCACCACCAGGTCGACGGAGGGTATATCGAGGCCTCTCGCAGCAACATTGGTGGCGATGAGCGTACACTTGAGGTTGCTGCGGAACTGCGCGAGCGCCGCCACCCGCTCCCGCTGCCGCATGAACCCGTGTAAGCATACGTTGTCCATGCCGATCGCGTTCAGCATCATTGAGAGGACTTGGCACTCCCTGGAAGATTGGGCGAGTATGATTACGGTTTGATAGTTGAAAAGTTATCACTTTCTGCAATATTGTGAAGAAGGAAATGTTATAAATTGTGATTTGACCAGAAAAGAGACTATTGTGGGATTTCAGGCGACAACGCAGTCTCTCTGACTTTCTTCTGCGAATATTAAGAAAGAAGTAAAATGGAATTTGGTATTTTATTTCTTTTATGCCATTAAACTATCAAAATAATATGCTGTCCACTTGATAGTAAATGTTTACTGTTCCCGACCATGCCAATGGGTGTCTGTAATTAACTCCATTCAGAACATTTTTTTCATAATATAGAAGTTGCAGACGAGGATGCAGTCCACCTGATGACAAATGGCTTCTACCGCCCGTGGATATCTGCCATGAATCCCAGATAAGATTAGATTCTTACCTGTCCGGTCAGCCACAGATGCATCGCTACTCTTGAGGTCTAAGCTGGTCTGCCTCGGAAAAGGTAAATTAGAGAGACATAGAATAAAGAGGAAGTAAATTAAGGTTTAATAATTGTTACAGATCTAGTATTACTCCTACGTTTGAATTGGTCCACTAACTTCTTAGTATCAGTGAATACGATGACGTGCGAGCTGGGCGCCCCCGCGCGGTAGTTGCGCAGCGCCTGCACCAGGTACACGTCGCGCGCGTACGCCGGACACACCACGTAGCGCTGCTGCAGCGTACCCACCGTCAGCTGCGGGTCTGACTCCGACCAGCACGTCAACTTCTGGTATACGTAATAGATTTCTTAGCAACTTCTCAGAGGAAAGAGCTTACATGTGTCGACTGTATATGAGGTTTATTAACTGCTTGATAAGGGTTAACGTAATAAATGAGAAGTCTATTACAGTCCTCCCATTTTCATACTTTTAATTTAAATAGAATAGACATTTGTGTTTATTGCCCTCGAATTTTTCAGCAAGGAAATAGCAGCAACGAGAGATTCTAACCGAAGAAAACTGAGTAATAATGTACTTATAAAACCCGAAAAATATGGAGAGTATTCAGAAAAAAAAAAATTTTTAACAAAAAATACAACCGACTTCTATGTCACTACAAAGTAAAAAATAATTCAAATAAATGTTGGTTTAGTACATATTTCTGAAGTCGGCGCTCATATTAGATACGCTGTTGACATCGTTATCCAACGAAATATATTGATACGCTCATATTAGATACGCTGTTGACATCGTTATCCAACGAAATATATTGAGCGCCGACTTCAGAAATATGTACTAAACCAACATTTATTTGAATTATTTTTTACTTTGTTGTGACATAGAAGTCGGTTGTATTTTTTGTTAAAAATTTTTTTTCACCCTTTTTAGTGATGACATAATAACATTTATATTAATACAATATAAAATTGTATAAACGAGATCACGAATTAAGGTAAGGTCTGAATTTACATTGATTGGAACCGCCCGCTCGCAGGGCGCTGCCGCGCCCTGCTCGCTTAGTTTTATATTGTCTTATATGTTCCAACCTAACCTAACTAAATAGTCAATGATGAACTGGCTTTGCAATTTCATTAGAACCTACAGCAAATATCTTCAAACACAACTCAATTATTCCCATTGGTTGAGGAGTTACATATTTTGTCTCCGAGCCACATTATCAGATCCTCAAATAGTCAATGATAAACTGGCCTCGCAATTTCATTAGAACCTACACCAAATATCTTCAAACACAAGTCAATTATTCCCATCGGTTGAGGAGTTACATATTTTGACTCCGAGCCACATTATCAGACCCTTAAATAGTCAAAGATAAACTGGTTTTTCAATTTCATTAGAACCTACACCAAATATCTTCAAACACAACTCAATTATTCCCATCGGTTGAGGAGTTACATATTTTGTCTCCGAGCCACATTAGCAGACCCTTAAATAGTCAATGATGAACTGGCTTTGTAATTTCATTAGAACGTACATCAAATATCTTCAAACACAACTCCATTATTCCCATCGGTTGAGGAGTTACATATTTTGACTCCGAGCCACATTATCAGACCCTTAAATAGTCAAAGATAAACTGGTTTTTCAATTTCATTAGAACCTACACCAAATATCTTCAAACAAAACTCAATTATACCCATCAGTTGAGGAGTTACATATTTTGCCTCCAGAACCCACTCTGATCCTCATCATATTTAAATGGGACCAACTTGTAGCAATTGTCCACACACGAAATTAAAGGCATTAAAATAGGTTCATAAACGGCGAAGTTATGGCTGTTATATTTACATGGGTGGAGGAGTTCCCCTCTTTTTCTCCAGAACCAATCGATGGATCCTAACCATATTTAAATGGGACCAACTCGCAGCTCGTCTCTACACAATAAAAAAAGAATTATTAAAATCGGTCCACTAACGGCGGAGTAATTGCTGTACATACATAAAAAAAAAAAAAAAAAAAAAAAAAAAGATACCGGCCGAATTGATAACCTCCTCCTTTTTGAAGTCGGTTAAAGACTGAATAATGTAAATCAAATGTACCTGATGTGTAGTCCACATGTACAATGGTGGGCAATGGACGTGTAAAACCAACTAAATAAATCAATAAATCTAATCCATTGGATTTAGTTCCTGATTAAATATTTAAATAAATATAAGACATGTCTAATGTAAACAAATACAAAGCTTCACACCAAACAAACTATGAACATTATAATAAACCTTGACGTCGAAAATAATAACAAAACAACAGACTAATTAATCATTGTTATAATAAACAGACTCACCTTGGTATTCAATGGCAGTAATTTGGAGTTTTTTACATCTTCCGTAATTGTAGCCGAGAATAATAGGTTCTGTCTTTTCTGAGGTAAGGCACTGAATATTGTTTGTAAGTCGTCTTCAAAGGATTCACTAAACAATCTGAAAAGGAATGAATATTATATTTTGTCATAAAGTTTTAGATTTGCTATAAAATATTTAATGTCTTATGTAACAAAATTAATATTATACCAACTAGAAATGAATAAACACTTGACCTCTTATTTACAAAAATGTAAGGCTTGCCAGGAATCGAACTTTGAATTCTATTGTAGGGTTCGAGGGAATGCTGTGTTACTAGTCTGCTCCCTGCCCCCGAAAGATATATCTGTGTCTTGGGTGACTAAATAATTATGGTCAAAATTTAACATCTTTAATTTAAATTTAACTCTTTCAATTTATTCCTATTTACTGTGATACAACATAAATACTTGGGATCTTTTTATAGAACCTAAAATCCCATAGAACTTAAAATAGACATATTCTTTAAATAATATTCCTATGTACTTCATGAATTCGAATTTGTACTAATACTACAATAATGGTTAGATCTTTATATTTTATCTTTCATTCGCACAATTTTGGACTACAATCTTTTTTGAATCAAGTTATACTGAATTTAATGTAACCTACCTATCTGCCTCATCCAACACCAAGTATTTAATCTTCTTCAATGAGAATGTGTCACAGCCAGTGATGTGGTCAGCCAGGCGCCCAGGCATGGCCACCACTATGTGTGGCCGCTTGGCTAGTTTCAGTGACTCCTCTAGCTGGTCAGAGCCTCCTGTTACTATGCATACCCTGAGCTTCAGTGGCTGACCGAGGATTTGGAATTGGTCTGCTATCTGGAATTGGGTTTAAAGGATAAATAATTATGCAGATATGATGAAAGTAGTAGATCACTATATAATTTTATTGTGGTTGTATTATTGCCAATATTATTAGACTTTATGATAATCACTACTACATAACTAATCTTTGCCTTTTTCCACCTTACTGGGGTATAGTCCGCGTAAAGCTGCTAGTCCGCTTTGAATATAGAAATGAATCACGTTGCCATAGCAAATTGTATGACTACACCTGCTCGCGACAACTTCAAAGAGGACTAGCAGTTTGGCGCAAACTATACAGTGGTTTTGCTCCAGACCTTTCCCCAATATAGAAGAGTTAGAACACTACTACTATGATGAATTACAAACAATTAGAAATATTACTTTCTACATACAATCATGTAATATTTACATATATTTACCTGATAAGCCAGTTCATGTGTGGGAGTGAGTACTAATGCAAATATACCATAGGGATCTTCAGCTAGGTGTTGCAAGATAGGCAGGGCGAATGCAAATGTTTTGCCAGAGCCAGTTTTAGCTGCTCCAATGCAGTCATTGCCGGAGAGAATCTGTGAGATGCAACCCTTTTGAATTGGGGTGGGACTTCTTATACCTGGAGAGATTTTTTCAAATTACTTTTTATGATTAACATTATATAATTGTAGCAACATATAATAGTGATAGCCTTGTGGTTACAACTCCGCTTCTAACTGTGTCACTATAGGTTGAAATCATAAACATAAACCTCTGAATTTTAAAACTTATGTGCGTTATTAATGATCAACTTGGCAAACCTAAGAATTCTTTAAAAAAGTTGTCAAAAATATGTAAAGTTTATTAATCAAATTTTGGCCAATGCAAAGGTCTATGACCTAAGCAACTCTAAGGCTTGGCAAGTAGATTTTATTTAGGACATATTAATTTTGCATCCTAAAGTAAAAAATTACCTAAAATCTGAATGACACTTGGAGTACTAAATTGAACTGTCCTATGTACCCGTGTGCTTCATACCCTAACGTTTATATACAGTGGAGACCCTTATGTAGGTCCATTGCACATAGCATTAGTCTCATAGAATACGACGGACTAGTCTTGTGCCCAAAATTAGATCATAAAATGGTTCGCAAGCAAATATGTATATCATAGAAATTTTTTTAAATACCATAATATCATTACGTACGAAAATAATATATAACCTCACCCTTGTAACCTATGCTTTCTTAATACTATTTAGTACACAAGCCTACTTACCTAATGTTTGCAATTGCTTGATAAGCCACGGTTTAACGCCCAACTCCGCAAACTCTTTTCCTTCATTTTCGGTCATTTTAATTATTTTTAATTTGCTTTCATATCCACGTTGTTTTGTTGATTCACTTAAAATGTCAAATGTAACTGACAGTTTGACATTCAAAGTGACAGCCAGCTGATTGAAGTCAAAGTAACTTGTTCCGTAAAATGTTGAAATCTAAAATAGCACCTTATGTATATGTTACTCTCTTACACATTAAAGAGAACGGACGAGAGGCAAATATAAATTGATCCATTTTGAATTACGTAGTAATGGAACAATTTATATAGGTATGTGAAATATAACGTACGCTTGATCCACATGGATTTTACAATATCGATATATCATCGATATTGTAAAGTGGTTTACAGAATTCGACACAAATCCAAGTAGTCAATTTGCATCACTATTCTATACCTCTACTCTTCGTTGCTATATTAAAGATTTTTAGACTTTTGAACTAGATTAACATTGTCTTATCTTATTGATATTATTGCAATAACAAAAAAAAAATCAATTATAGTGTATTTTAACTATTTGACCTTTTATGTATTACATTTGCAGAATTTTGGCATGTTTACGAGTATGGGTGTGAGAACTTAATAAATTGTTGCTCAAAATTAGAGTTAAGTAACAAATATTTTTGTTATTTCTGGATAACGTAATTTATTTCTGCATAACGTAAATAATTTCTGGATAACGTAATATCATCAAAAATAAGTCAATCTAAGAGCATTGTGAAGTTGATAGTTTTTTAAGATTCTATAGATATAGTACTCCGTTAGTTTAACGCCTATATTATTTTTCTTGACATAGTAAAGTATAGTAAATATCAGAATTTGTTTGCAATAAACTAAAAAAGGATCATCGCTTACAAGTTGATAACTTGATTTTGTAAACCTGAGTAATGTTAAACTAAGTTTAATTTCTATTCGAGTATTAATTATAGGGCTTACAATTTCGGTCGAATCATTCGTTTTAAATTGTATCACATGGCCTCACTACTCAATAGTAAGCCGGCGGCGTGGTTCAATTTGGCATCCGGCTGGCTTCAAGTTCAAATCTTCAATCGGCTTCATTCATTAGTCGGTCAGTGATGTACTTGCGTAGGTTGCGTCACTAGCGTGCATGCGTTAAAACTGATAGCCGATAGGTATTATCAAGTCTCCACTTTCGAGTTTTCTTCTCAGAACGTTTCGGCTGTTGCTTGTTTATATTACTTTTAATAAGTTCTTCATTGCCGTTTATTGAAAACCTACAAATAATTCATAAAATAAAGTTTATGGGATAGTGACGTGCTGTTTCAATAAAGTATAATTTATATTGGTATAACAGTTCTCGTAACTGATACATCAGTGCCGATTACCCGAGTAGTTAATTTATAAACTCTTCATGTGAAGATGAAGTTAGATTGAAGTGAATTCCATTCTACGATTAACATTGCTTTTCACATTACATACCCACTTCTTAAGAGGATTGTGGCGTATCTTAACCGTGTTAAGTGCCTATTTTAAAAATGTAAGTAATATTTTGTTCTAAATTTGAAAAGTCATATTTTTATGTTTACCAAGTTCCTTTTTTAAACGTGAGAGAATTCAGTTCCTGTGAAGTTGTAATTTAATCATCTGGTGGTTTGGACTTTGGTCTATCATTTCTACTTGTCGTTATATTATTCAGATGTAATTTTATTTTATAAATGCTGAGATGAGATACAACTTGCTTGCGTGGCTACTATTATTTTATTTAAAACCCCAGATATTTAAAAAAAAGACAAGGGTTTAGAATATTAGAATTCCTTACAAACAAACTGACACTATAATTATAATTTATTTGAATTTGTGTAGTAATTGGATTTTATTAAGAGTGGGTTGCAGCAAGGCCAAACCATAGTTTATCTGAGTGTTTTGGTATTAAATTAAATGCATATCAGTAAATAAATAATACATTTTAAATAGAAAATATCTATGTAATTGTCTTTTCTATACAAAATGTTGCATCTGTGATTGTTATCATTAAACATGGTACATTTTCAAGGTGACAGATGAACCCAGTAGTGAAACAACTAATAGCTAAGGCAGTGGCCTTAGCAATTACTGCTTTATGCTTAGCAGTGCTGTGCTTGTGCTGCTGTTCTACTTTGAATTTGAAAAATGTAGTAATAGTTTCTGATTTATTTTTAGTGATTTGTGCTGCTGTTGTAGTTTAAAAGATGTGGTGAGGGCTTAACCAATGTATACCATGATGGCAAGGCATCAGTGTCAGACACTGCTTCTCTGGTAGTGATCACTTATAATCAGATTGTCGTAGGTCATGCTGCATAAGAAAATTAAACATAATTTCTTAAGATATACATACTTTATTTTTTTATCTCCTTAATAAATAGAGTACGTGAATTTTAAAACGAATTATTATATACATGTATTTGTTAACTTTATTTTTGTATTTCTTAAAAAAAAAGGTCAGTGCTTTAATATTTTTTGGGGTGACTTATCTCGAAAATGCAAATATTTGGACTGAACAAGGTGTATGGTGATAACATTTTGCACACAATCTATTTGACAGATTTTGCTCTAAAAATATGTTAAATCTACAAATTATAAACTTTATTATGTCTAAATGTCATTTTTGACAAATTTCAATAATTATTATGGAAAAAAATACCTTATTTGTAACCCTATCTATGCCTTCCACGTAGTAGGTACTTGGCATGGCTGTAGCAAGGTGCTTCATGTTTCCAAACCTTCCATAAGGTTTATTAACTACTGTCCAATGATTACAACCAACAGATAAAATATGCTTACCAGCCTGAATAGCTATTAGTAGCCAACCACCATACTCCTGTGTCAATAATAAACACAATGAGATAGGTAATGACATCAATGACTAAACAGGAATATCTCGCAATACATATCTACTTAGTTGTTTTTCTACTTTTATAAACAGTTATTGGTTGTAAGAACTAGTTAAAATCAAATATTACTACTATCATAAGTATTTTTAACAATAATAAATTAACATTTGTACTTGGAATCTTGTTCCAGATAAACTACAGTAATGGGGCTGTTCAGGACAGTAGTGTCACTGGCTGTTCATAACGGAAAGGTCGGATTGAGGAATAATGGGAAGGTGAGTACATATACATACAGAAATGCTATGACATCTAAAAGATGAGAATTTTTCGAGTGACTAATGCTATTAAATAATAATCGAACTGAATCAATTATTACTCATCGCAGATCAAAACTCGTCAAATTGATTCAGAAAGTTCAAAGATTAGAATGCACTGTACATTGATACTGCACTAGCGTAGCGAAAAAATTCTAAGTCTATGGTACTAACTGTACTATACATTTTGTAGTATATTTTTTAGTTGTAAGTTTTAGTTTAGTTTAGTTTTAGTTGTACAAGTAAACATGTAAGTGCTATATATAAAGTACAGAGATCTCAATTAAATATAACTTTTTCTTAATTTAAATATGTACAGTTTTTATGCAAATTTTATACAGTTAATAGAATATGAATAATAGATTATTAGATGCTATGTTATGCATACTAACTTATAACTGCTTGTTGTACTGAATGCCGTTTAATTAATGTTTATTATCCTGTATGGCATTTGTGGCCCTTAACAATACAGCAATTGACAATCTTTTTTACTAAAAAAATAATTTACCATCTCCCTGTAAAATAATATAACATGTTTAAATATTTTAATAGGCAGTTTTAATGATTACTGTTGAAATTTAATCTTTTTTTATAGATACACAAAAATTCATTAAACAAAAAAGTATGTAGTTTTTTTGGACAAACATTAGAAAAACGTACTGAACTGGTTTTTCTATAGATAAATATTTGTTTTCATAGTTAATAGATGTATTGTGATGATGTATACTATTAAGAAAATAACTATAAAATACATTCTAGTTAGAAAATGTGTACTGCAGTGCTCAAGACCATATTGTCGTATGATATTAAATTCTAAAACTGTATTAGAAAACTGTTGCCAATATACTACAGCTATATAATAGCTGGCATACATTATCTACCTATACACAGTTGCAAATTATTCATGTTGCCAACATTATAAATATGATTGCGTTCTAAAATATACATCAGCTGTTCTGTTGTTATGTATGCATGAATATTTACACTAATCCACAAGCAGTATTTGTATAAGTGTACCTAGAAATATGAATATGAATTGAAATACGATAAATTATGAAGACACCTTCCCTATCCTAAAGACCAGTGATTTTCAAAGTGTGAGTTCGGGCAAGTTAAACGCTAAACGCTTTCTACACTCACGGCCCCACACAAGGATGCCCTGTGTCGTGGGTGCCATGGACACAGACAAATACACAAACACCCAGACTCAGAAATCTAAATTCATCATTTAGATATCTGTCTGGTCGGGGAGCGAACCCGGGACCCTTTGCGCGTCAGTTTTAGGGGGCGATTATGCCAGTATTCTCAGCTTTACGATGCCCCGAAATACAAGAACCATTTCGCCCTGAAGTCATCAACCAATTTCTGAAACAGATTATACATATAGGAAAATCTTAAGGGAGCCTTACAAAATAATTTATTTATAAGTCCATGGGACGCAACAGACGGTAAAGAAGCAAGTTTAAGAACCTCTTCTTTAGAGGATTCAGTTTATTCATAATACATAACGCATAATTTATACACTAAAGAAGATGAATACAGAGTATTGTGTATTGTGACAAACAAGGTACAAAAGGCAGTCTTATTGCTATTGCTTGCGGAGTTCGAAAACGATCCTTATCGGGCCATTTTTGTGTAGAGAACATAAAAACAGTAATAAAGGATATATTTATATGCACACAAGCTGTTTACGTCGTTATCGTCAACGAAATATATTGAGCGCCGACTTCTTAACTATATACTTAACAAACATTTATTTGAATTATTTTTTACTTTTTCTAGTGACAAAAAGTCGGTATTTTTTATTGACCTTTTTTATGGTTACTTTCTATTAAACTGAACGAAAATCACGTATATTTTAACGGAAATTAATTTATACACATAATAATATACTCGTATTATATCATTATAGAATTTGTAATTTTGTAAAAATGAAATCAACTAAACAAATTAATGATTGGGGGCCTCCATTCAACTTTTCGCCTCGGGCCACCGACGACCTTGGTCCGCCACAAGACCTACCTTTTCTTTTTGTTTACGAGGGGGAAACCTTCAAAAGGTACCCGGTGCCTTGGGAGTGATGGAGGTGGCCGTCCTCGGCGCTGCGTAGAGGGCTCTGGGATCTCCAAAGGAACGCAACCGGAGTCTTAGCGCATTGCCCCGTTGGGCTCCGCCCTGGTGAGCTTGGCGCTCGCCACACCGTCTGGTGCGTACGACGGTATGCGACCACACATACAGCCGTCCTTTCTGGGGCCGCTGGCTGGGCCGTTCGAGCCCTCTTTTAGGCGCCTCTTACGACAGGCAGGGGTTACCATAGTCCTATTCTGGTCCCGAAACTACAGGGACACAGCGTCGGGGGCCTTTACGTACGCCCGAGGCGACTCCTCCTCCGAGGCCACAAGACCTACCTTAGACCTATGCTACACAACTAAATTTTATTTGTATTCAATTGAATTCATACTAAAAAACTACTTAGTGTTGTTGGAAAAGTTCATTTACAAAAAATACCTATGTTGTCGTAAAATGAATACCTTTACATCATAATAAGTGAAACCATCTTGACCTAATGTTTTACATAATAACGCATCACGCTGACGCTTTCTCTCATAGATCCATACTAAATTTCCGTCTCGTGGGTCATGGACACAGGCAGTTCTCAAACCCCAAAATATCTTAATTATATCTGTTTCTTTAGAAGTCGAATCGAACCTAGTGTCTTCTATATCTCATCGATATTGTCGACACACAAGGAGCACAACAACACCCACGCAACAGGGCCCAAACCCATACCAGAAATCTTAATCTTTATTGTACGCTTGACCGGGGAATGAACCCGGAAATCTTTACATAATGCCGGTAACAACGGCGCCATGCATACATACGCCTATATAAATAGCGGTTGGCAATAAGCACCACGCCACGCGCCATCAACACATCTACACACACACATGCACTCCCACACAAAGATGCACGGGTAGTTGTAGTTGCAAGCTCACGTGGTCGGTTCGCAATGGAAATTTCCGTAACACTACATACTCTACATATGTTGTGTATCGATAAGACCAATGTGTAGGTTAAGGTCGTATTTATGTGTTTCAGTCAAGACGACGTAATTAAATGTTACTGCAACGGAGAAATGTACTAAAGTCTGTAGTTCAGTGTCTTACAATATGTAATGAATATGTTTATCCGACATAGATAAAATGAGAGGCATAAATAATTGGCCAAGTGCGAGTCGAACTCATATTGGCTTGCTTGGTGAACTATGTCCTATGCCGTCCTTAAGGGCACAGGCAGGGAGCACGTGCCCAGAGCCCCCGCTGTAAGCGGGGCTCCAGAAAGCAAATATTCGCTTACACAATATGCTAAGATTTCTGTTTTACTTTTCTAAATTAAAATGTCCATCATTGCCTAGTGAGGTTTAGTTAGGTTGACGGCAGTGGGCCAGTAATGAGTTGACGACAATGTAATAGTCGCAACGTTCTATTATATTGATATATCTAATATCTAAATATGTTCATTCCAATCCCAAGGTCCAATGTCACGGCTATCCACAGACTCGACTATTATGAGTCTAACGAAACCACGCACGTTGTAAACTCGTGCTCTTTGCTATGCATTTTGCGATATGAGTTTACATTGTGTAGGATGGCTACATCAACAATGTTGCTCGACTAAGGTATACGTAGCTCGTTGGGTTATTTAGCGACTTATAAATAAATAATAAAAAAAAAAACTAAAAACCCGACTGCTTAAAAATATTACATACATGTTTAAAAATGTAACATCTTCAATTAGACGAATAAAACGACACCTTATAATCCGTCAAGCTGTTTAGAAGTATATTTCAGATCTTTTGCACTCGTGTGAAGAGACCCGTGCCATGTGGGTAATGGCAAAACAGATTGGACATCACCACTGTCCCCTCTACACACATATTTGAGCCAATGTGTCTCCTATGTCTGGGTCTGGGTATCCTCTCAGAATGAGAAGGGTTTTGGGAAAAGCCCGCCACTTTAGGCAGGCGGATTGGAGACATACCTTAGATAACTTTTTTGAAGAGACTTCTTTGTAATTGAAATTTCCAAGCAAGCAAGTCATTTAGACGCCTTATTACTTCTAATCAGTACCTAAATACAAACGTAGCGTTTAACCTAAACCATGTATACAAGGTTGAATTGCCTATAGAACTGTACTACGCTTATTTGCGTCGCAAACTGCGTTTCAGCCATTAGGAAGTGCATCGAAAACGCTGTGTACATTGCAAATAAAGGATCGATTGTTTTGTTTGATTCATTTGCTAGGTAGTAGGTAATCGGTTGACACTGAACCTTGAACTTGTTGAAGATACTGGTTGGATTGTAATAGAAGGTGAAACAGGCTTGCTGTAATTAAAACAAGTTCATATACCATACGATGGGACAGAAAATAATACAACGTATAGGGCATAAAATACAATCAGAAGCATCTTTATCGTTCATGTTTTTTTTCCTCATAACAGTGGTGTGTAACTGCTGTGTTCATTTAACACAACATTTTTAAATTGTACAAAATTCTACACCTTTTCTGACTCAGTATTATAGCCAAGATTTCAACGGTCAAAACCCAGATTTTGAATTTTGCTCCCTTAAAAACCTACAATCCATAATTATTTCTAACGTTCTAGGGCGCCAGGGTATTATAAATCTGCTCTCCTTACACTTATAGGTGCGGGAATGGGATTTACGAGTTTATCCACAGTTTACCCCAGGCAGCTACCAAGCAGATTCCAAAAATCATAGAGCGTTTATTTCGAAATTAACTTTCTGACTCTCAGAACCGGGCTGATATAACGTGAAATGCCACTTTGATTTAGAAATAGATTCAGTGTTTATAGTTTATCTTGTTTCTATTTTATCTATTATTGATAACGCGGCACGTGTTACCTACTTTTAAAGCTGTGATTTATTTAAAAATCGATATGATTGGTATTTAAAAAATGTGCATAACTATGATTGTTGTAACAGTTCATACTAAAAATAAAATAAAAGCGGATCCATATACAGTGTAAACTCTTTATAACGTCATTCTCTATAACGAAAAACTCTCTATAACGTAGAAATAAGTTCAATTGGTTGGTTTACATTAAAACCCATACATTGATTCACTCTTTATAACGCAACAGTCACTCTCTATCACGAAGAAATACGTTCATAGTTAGACGAGAACAATATTTTTACACTGGAATTGTTTTATAAGCAGCTAAAAAAACTAACCTTTTGAGGTGCCGAAAGTTTTAAGAAAGATTACGGGGTTCATAAACGGCCGTTTCGCTTTTGTTCTTGTTATTTGCCTTAACACGTGTGCCATTATTCTTAGATTTCATTGTCTGCAGGAATTTGTCTGTCTAAGTTACTATACATACCATGGTCACCTATCGCGTATTATCAGTTGTAAATCAACTTTGAAATTGTCAAGATGGCCAGTAAGCATTAAAGAATCGAAAAAGTGTGACAGAAATTATTGCAATTGGTTTTGGGTTGATTTTTTCTCCTCCCTCCCTATAACGAAAACTCTCTATAACGAATAAATATGCTCGGTCCCTTGAAATTCGTTATAAAGAGTTTACACTGTATCTATGTATATATGTATGACAGGAAACCGGTATTTTTGGCGTTTTACACTTAATCTTTTAAACCATAGGTAATCGGTAAATAGAGACATTTTAAATTTATTTAATGTGATAAAAATACGAAACCTTAAAAAATATGTTTTTGCGGTACGGAACCCTTCGTCTGCGAGTTCAACACCAACTTAGCCAGTTTAATATTTGTGATATCTTTATTCGTATCGTTGTTTTGACGGTGGTCTGTTATCAATATACCAATAGTTTGGACTTTGCACTTTACCTGAAACTGATAAGTCTGTATGAGTCAAGCTTAAGTCTATATTTATAGTTACAATTTATATTACAAATACTACCAGATTCCTATTAAAACGATGAATTTGGGAGGCTTTTTTGTAGGAGTGTAAGTTGGTTCATGTTTGCCCGAGTACAATCTCGAGATAGACAGGTTAAAAAGGTGGTAAAACTTTGTGGATTGATTGCAGCATCACCGATACGGCTAGTTCTGTATTTTTGTCATTTTTATATAACATTTGAAATTGTATAAGATTTTATTGTTTTGGTAATTCACAACATAAGTTAAGTGTGACAGCAATTGCGCGAATCCTAGCACTTGCCATTTTTTTTGAGAAAAATAGCTGGATGGAATGAATAGTAAAAATCATTTACTATAATAATAACGTTAATTATATTAAATAAATACACAATAGCTTGTTATTATCTTATAATTATTACTTCACTAGCTTATTTATACCCGTGGGCGTCATTTTTAGAAAATATTTTTTTGATATTATAATTATTAGCATTGATAACTCAGTGGTATCTTTTTCAACCTTGCGAGTCGTAGAACTACTATCCTAGACTGGATTTGCAAGCCCTATGCATAAATAATTTGTCTGAACGATACTAGAAAGTACCATGAAAAATATGCAATCGTGCATATGATATTCGAATATGCAAGGTTTTTCAACATCGGCATAATGTTCTAAAAGTTGTGAAAATTCTTCTAAGCATAGAGATAATTTGGTAAGGGTGGAGAACTTTGACCTAAACTTTATCAGTTATTAAACTTTATCAGTTATCTAGAATCTTTAATCTAGGCATTATTTAAATAAATATAAAATCAAATGTGCATATTTATGTGACTAAATATTTTATATTGCAAAATTCTAAACACAGGAACAATAGGTCTTTATATAAAGAATAATAAATGTATTTATATTTAAAATGTTCATTAAATAAATACTTAATGTTGTAATTATTTCGTCACTTTATTATTCATAAAATTAACGGTTGAAATTAGATAAATATACAAATATTAAAAGGTCTTTTTCACCACCAATGACGTTACAATTAAAGCCTCGATCTTCCATACAGACTATAATACTGAAAATTATTATACTAATTTCTATACGGAGTATATATGTGGAGAGTTTGTAATTGATCATTATGTTGAAAATGATAATCGATTTCATATAGCGCTGGAATTACTAAGATATACGATTTACTACGATAGTAGTTTCATTCGGTTTGGAGTTTGGAGTTCGATGGGTGGCCGCTGGTGCTTTTATATGCGCTTTTGTGCTTCCCAGGGACGTAAAGCTGTCTATCTGACCCTGTTGTTATCATTGGATAGCAGGCGTTGTCGAACCAAATAAATACGGCCCAGGGAGGAGAGGAAGATATGGGTTATATCCTTTACAATTTGGCATTAGCTTCATGACGTAATATGTTACAATTCAGTTGTTTAGTAGTAATACCGAGCGGTGGATTATGGCCTAGTCCTTCTCATTCAGATAAGAGACTCGTGCCCAGCAGTGGTACAGTAAAGGGATCATGATGAACTCAGAGCTATCAGCTCATGCTCAGCAGTGGAACATAATATGTGATTGATTGCCACCAGGTGTCACTCCGTCCGTTGTTGTCGTGCGCTCCCGTGGCGATGGTCTGCAGTGACCGTGGCGCGCACTCGCAGGACATCACTAAGAATATCCAGTACATCACCAATGACAAGGTGAAGATCACCACCGATCCGAAGACTATGAAGTAAGTAACTTTGTAAAAACCATTGTGATTCGAATCCGGAGTCTGCTGCATCTGTTTATGTCTTGTGATAACAGTAGTGTGAAGTGGTGCTGTGTTCTTAGAGGGATGTGGTGTGTGATATGCGAGATATTTATATTGGACGTTCCATATAAAAAAAGGTGTTAGAACCAATATGGGAGATGGAAGTGTGTTGATGTCGGCTGACATACATATAAGGCGATCATCTTAGTCTTCAGAAGTGGCAACACATCTGTAATCAGCCTTATATATGTATAGAGTTGGTTATAGATGTTCATGGGTGGCAGCGACTACACGTCATCAGGTGGATTGCAAGCTCGTATACTATGTCAATTTTATAATGATAATATATACTTATAAAATACTATAATGTTACCCCAAGCAAAGCTTAATCTTTAGATAAAGTAATCTTATATATTAACTGACAATAGCGCATTACATGTGAAATCCATAATCATACACATTATATCGGTATTTATCCTAATAAATTTAAAAATTTCAAGCTCATTTAGCTCAAAAAATGTTAACTAATAATGAACAATGGTACAAAATTATTAAAATCGTGTATTGTCATCGGTTTTCGATATTTTTTCAAAATTTTGAATTAAACTGATCGTTCAAAGTGGATAGAAATCGGGTTCAAAGATTCCGTTATTCTGTTACATACATACATACATATGTATGTATGTAGCAGAGTAGGTACGTACATACAACCCAAGCTAATAAAAGCGTGTTATAATGTCCATACTTATGTGCTTGAGTAATTGTATTTCAAAATAATCGTTACACAAATAGTGTTATATGCTTTTAAGGTCTAATTTAAATGTATTGTGAGACAATTAGATGTGGGTCAACAGAACTTTAATTATTCTATATTGAGGTGTAGGGATGTGCCCTAATTAGTATAATCTCAATTGCTAATGGTCAAACTTTGGCCTTTACGCCAGATTCAAGTGAAGGACCAATTACCTACAAGTATCAATATGTGTTGGACTAATAGGTCATTTCACTCAATTGTGTTCTCGCTGTGTGAGTAAACTACGTATGAATAGAATATGTGTGCGTGTAATAAATGATTAGGTATAAATAGAATCTATCTATTTTAATAATTTAAAGAAATTTTCAAATATAATATACGCTTTTCGAAACATCTATGTATTCGTAAATATGCAGAAAAAATCAGAACTAAGTATTTGTGAATCTTAACTTACAACGGAAATTGAGACATTGAGATCTAAAATGAACAAAATTCTTAGCACAGTTTTTTTTTTAAATAAACGCCTTTTTTGTTTTTAGGATGGTTATGTATCCTTTGTATATTATGTGTGTTGAATTGAAAGTTCAATTAATTGCTTACATTTTCTTCATTACTTCGGCGAAAACATATGAATACAGAGACAGATAGAAGGAAAAGTAAAAATCATAAGACCGGAATTTGGCTGGCCGCACTACAGTGCGTTCTCTATAAAATAAGTAGAATGGAAGACTTGTTGTTTGTATGACGATTGTTGTGTCAGCACTTTGGAACTGCAAACAAACACATACACATCTATCTACACATTAGTATAATGGAAATGATGACAATACAATAATACGTAATTATTGAAAACGTATTGGTTATAAACAAATCGTATTGGTTAGAAACTGTATCAGTAGAACAAGTAGGAAGAGAAACAAGACGTGTTGTTTAAACACAGTAGATGCGTCAGCTCTTTCAGACTGCATACATAGACAATTAGACACGCACACATGCATCGGGCGCTAGTGATTAAAATAATCAATACCTACGTATTAAACGAGTTTACGATCATTTTATAGTCACACTAGCTTTTACCTGCGGCTTTGCACGCAGTCAGAGGTTTTTATCTATCCCTCGGGAACGGTTCATTGCTTCAAGATAAATTTATCCCTAAAAATAGGAATAATAGTGATATTAAAATAATAACATAAAATTTAAATAATAATTTAAAGGTGGTAGAACATTTATGGTTCAACTCCGCGGCACCACCGCCACGCCACACCTATTTCTGCCTCATAACAGCAACGCTAAGCGCTGCTATGTTTTGATTTAAAGGGTGTGGTAAGGGTGACATACCTTTCCGAGGCGTTCCAGCTTAGTCCTCAGGGGTAGCGGCGCTTCAGTGGCCGACGTCAGATATCTAATCCTATCTGGGGTTGATTACATGGTTGTCCATGGGCGGCAGTAGCCATTTATCATCAGGTGGACTGCATGCTCGACTGCTACTTCTACATTATATAAAAAAAAAATTAAAATATTAAAATTTCTGAACCCATGATAAAACCTGCATACGAAATTTCATGACAATGACGCATGTAGTTAAGGCGTGAAAGGTACAAATATATAAATTCACAATCGCATATTTATAATATTAGTTAGGATCTGCATTTTTTTGTGGTCAGATGTGTACATATCTACGTGTACTTTTAGCCTGTTATCTCTGTAATCATGACTTCCCGTCGGCTGTACGGAGACCGTACCGGTGATACTAATTAGTTGCATTGTCCCAGAAATAAACGTGTATTATGCTTTTATGATTGCTACTGCACCATTTCAATTTTTATGAACGCGCAAACGGATTTGTAATACACATTTTTTTACGCCTAAAATTCAAAATTTCTATGTGATTGAAGTACCAAATGAAATGCTGGCATTATACTTGATGTTAATTGTTTTTTGATGCCCATAGATAAGAAAGTGACAAACTATAAAACTATGTTTGTCACAAGTTCACAACACTCACAAGATAATCAACTATAAATTTATTTATTTATTTTTAATTTAAAGTGGGATTTTTTCGCTGGGCGAACACATCATCCCGTACAAACAAACTATTAAGCAATTCATCTCATAAATTCTCATAACATTGTATAAAACGAGTACATACTTTTAATCGCGCACATACGGAGTTTCTTTCGCCACTTCCTCTCCATAACGAACCACTTTCCAAAGCGGTAGTTTTTGTTAATGTTCGAAAAAAATCAATATGAATCAATTTTAAATACATATTTAACATTTTAACTATAAATGTCACAGGAGTTAAACCTAACGGCAGAGGCACTTACATATGAGGTGTACATCATGCAGTAGGTAATTTTCAAAAATCAAAGTTTGTGTCTAGGATTTGACTGCAACTTTTTGGATCTCCAATATTTAGAACCATGGTGATTCCCAGGTTCGACAAGCAGCTGAACAGGCCGACGTGCATCATGATCAACTGGCTGCTGGCGCGGCAGAAGCACGTGATGAAGTACGCTAATCTCTACCTGGAGCAGGGCTTCGACGTCGTCTCCGTGTCCTGCACACCCTGGCAGCTCATGTGGCCGCTGAAGGGCTCACAGGTAGGAAGTCATGTCATAAATTAGTTACCTCTGATGTCAAAAAAGCTCATGTGGCCGCTGAAGGTCTCACAGGTAGGAAGCGAGTCATATCATAAATTAGTTATGCCGTATTAAAAACTTTTTGCCCTTTTACCACTGACCTCGTTATTAAATCGTAATAATCATTTTCATTGATCTCTCGCATATTCGAGTATGAGGGGGTTAGATCTTTACTCAAAGGGTCTGAACTTTTGCTTATACGTTTGGTTTGAATAATAAACTTAGTGACGTTATTCTATATCATATATATATAATAGATTTGAATTTGATCTTTTACTGCCTTAAAATGGGTAGGAACAAATGATCGACGGTAACAGAAGAGGTACTCCAATACGGTGGATCTCCAAGATGGTGGGCGATTTATTTACTATGACCCTCGTTATGAGTATTAAATGAACGGGTTTTCTAAGAAGACTACTTAAAAAGTTTGTTTTCAAGCCTTTTGTCATTTTTTTTCTTTATTTCTCGTAGTTAGTGGCGGACGATCTGATCAAGTTGATGGCTGCGAACGAAAATGATCAGCCGATGGTTGTGCACGGGTTCTCGGTGGGCGGCTACCTGTGGGGCGAGGTCTGCGCGCACGTCATGAAGGACAGGGACCGGTGAGTACTACCGACACTATCCCGGGATCTGTCGGTTGGGTTAGGTTAGGTTAGTACAATTGACTATCATAAGTGAGACAGGTACTGCGTGTGATTCGTTCGATTAGGTTAGTAGAATTTACTAACATAAGAGAAACAGGTACTGCTACTGTACTAATGGTATTTTTTTTTAATCAAGTCGTACTATTTTTAGGGCTTTTGGAAATAGTAATGAGAGTAGTATTTTTTACAAAAATCGAGAGAAAAATTTTTACACCATGTATTTTTATTTACATGTTAATTTGTTTATATTACGTTGCGATACGTGCCGAATCGTGTGTTTTTACTAAATACGATAAAGAAATATAACTTCTAATATACATACAGGCTTATTTTTACTTATTAAATATCAACTATTTATTAGCTTCAATGACTATCAGATGACAAACCCAATTTCTTTTATAATAGGAGCAAATATCCCAAATTTCAGGTACCAACCGATCTTGGACCGCATAGCGGCGCAGGTGTGGGACTCTGCCGCCGACATCACGGAGATCACGATCGGGGTACCAGCAGCTGTGTTCCCCAAGAACAAGATCATGCAGAAGACCCTCAGGGCTTATATGGAGTGAGTCACATTTTATTTGTTTTAGGAGACAGGCCTGTTTATGGTTTTGTATAGCTAAACACCTGTTTCTGGCTAATAACATTATGAAGCTGCTTTGTTCGGTTTGAAGTGTGAATTAAGGAAGATCATATCATATAGTAATATCAGGACTTCTAATATAGTTCACATAAATACCAAAATGTGGTTGAGGTCACTCAAGCGATTTTTCATATAATAGACATTTATTATTTCCGTAAGCAAACATCATTTAGCTGGTCCTCAGTACCCTTATCATAGGATAAGATAACAAGTATTTTCGCCGACTTCAAATAAACCATTACTTTGACCTCTCTCCTACTCCCCACTTAATAAATCTATAATTATGTTCATAATTGACTGCAACCCTTTTTTATTTCTCCCGTCTTGTCAGGCCACCCCTAATTAGATCCTTACAATTGAAAAAAACCGTATTCCGCCACATTGATTCAATTAAATCAGAATAGGAAGAGAAATTAATATATCTGTCGTACGATTTCATAATAAATTATGGCGCGCTTGTCCGAGCATGCAATGCATGCATGCTATTCGGTTACTATGTCGTTACACTCCGCGGTAGCATGACTAATAAATATAACACAATCTTAATATACGAGAAGCTCCGATATCTGAACGTAGATGAATAAAATACATAGATAGATCTCTCCTAACAAGAAACTCACCAGTTTTGAGAATTTAAATTGTTGCGTAAATAAAGTTTTGCCACATCTCCGTGCTAAAATGTCCCTGAAATGTTTGACATACTTATTTATTTATTACATAAATTACATTACTTAATTAGGTATGTAATTTTTCCCTAATAATGTTTTTTATTTGTTGAGAATTCAAAATATAACTGACAAAACAGCGTTTTGTGGCTTTATCCAATTTCGACGTAGTGAAGTATCTTTCTATTATACTTATCAAAGTATCCGACAATAAAAAGTGTAACAAAATCGTATAAAAAGGCAAATTGGTCGGCACCAGCGCGTGAGGCCTTGAACCCCAAGTTAGAGGATATTGGACGTTGGTCCGCGGTTGTAATCTTATGTCTATGACGATAAATAGAGTTGAAATTATTAAGTATTAACTGTAATTTAAAAATTAAATTGTTGTTTGAAAGCCTCGATGGAAAAAGAGGTGATAAAAACTTATGTTATACTTGTTTGTGGCATCATAGGTTTATCATTATAGTGGATGAACCTATTTGGATTTGAAAAGATTTATATTTTTTATATGAAAAGTATGAGTGTTCTTAGCAGTGATAGCCTAGTGGTTAAGAAACTCGACCTCTCGATCGAGGCATCCGAGGTTCAAACCCCACCTCTTATGTGCGTATTAGAAATTAATTATTACTGGCTTAAACGGTGAAGGAAAATATCGTGAGGAAACCTACATACCTGAGAGATTTATCAAAAAAATCTAAAAAGGTATGTGAAGTCTACCAATACACACTTGGCCAGCGCGGTGGACTATGGCTTAAACCTTCTCATTCTGAAAGGAGACCCGTGCCCAGCAGTGGGACAATAATGGGTTGATGATGATGAGTGTTCTTAGCAATAATCATCATCCGCATCGTCATTTAGGAGCACGATTTTTAGAAATAAATATTTTCCGTGGAGAAAAATAAATAACTTTAATAAATGTTTATATATTTCAATGTTACTGATAAAAAGACAGACAGTCAAATATCAAAATTCTATCTTTTCTTATAAAATTCTTGTTACACTCTTTGTGACAAGAACATGTAGAGCAAAGGTCGCAACGTTTTAAAACATCATAATTTATAACCATAAAATAAATCATTACTTTAATTGCTACAAAATTATCTCGTACCTGCCACCCAGAAGGTATAACTATTAAGTTATTAAACTTATTATAATAACATAATGATTATACCTGTCACTTCTTACGTTATTGATAGAATAGCAGCTATTTAACATTAATGACGCATTTGTTTGTAATATATGAGTAACAAACGAGCATGCAGTCCACCTGATAGTAAGTGGCTCCCTCTGCCCATGGACATCTGTAATCAACTCTAGATAGCATTCGATTCCTACCTGAGGTCGGTCACAAATGCGCCACTACCCCTGAGGACTAAGCTGGAACGCTTCGGAAAAGTATGTCTCCATTGCCACACCCTTCAAACCAGAACACAGCAGCGCTTAACACTGCTGATATTTGGCAAAAATAGGCGTGGCGGTAATGCCTCTTACAAAGTGAAGTGTTATTCACTCTGTAGGAGCAAAAGTTGTATTGGTAATTCGCAAATAGCAACAAAGCACGTGTGGCCTTCATGCGATAACATTGACCGTGACCGTATCGGTCGTTTGTCATCATTGCGAATTATTTAGAATGATCGCCTGATATAACTTTTCTATATAAATTAATGTAATTGAAGTGTCTGTATGTAAATTTAAAGTTAAAGACATTTTAAGAAAATATACTTATTTGTACACTTGTTTGCAAGTATTATTTATTTTATTATTATTTATTTTTAATTTAAAGTGTGATTTTTTCGCTGGGCGAACACCTCATCCCGTACAAACAAATTATTATGCAAATCATCTCATAACACTGTATAAAACGAGTACATACTTTTATAAGATTTTAAATTGCGCACATACGGAGTTTCTTTCGCCATTTCCTCTCCATAACGAACCACTATCCAAAGCGGTGGTATTTTGTTAATGTTCGAAAAGAAAAAAAAATAATCAATTTTGAATAAACCAAATTTGAATATGATTTTAGATAAAATAATAATAAAAAAATTAGATAAGAACCCAAATTACTTTTTTGCTAAACCTAAGTCAGCTAACCTAAATAGCACCCTAGCTTCCTCCGACATCGGGGAAGCCAGAATGCTATTCAGATAGTGTGCAAGTAGGTAGGCATTAAATTATCCCTTTATATTATAAGGGTAAGAAAGAGTGAACTTGATGCTTATAGTTTTAAAGTAATAATAATACATAAATGTGATATGCATTTTCGTATTTGAAGTACATAAGTTGTAAACTAAATATTAAGTAATTTTAACTTCATACAAGCAAACAAGTTGTCTCTAAGTTCAATCAGTTAGTCAAACACTTTAATAAACCCATGTAATTTTTTAAGTAATATGAGGTACGTGCTACTTTCCACAGAAATTGTTAATAACAACATTATGGTTTCTTATGTTTCCTCTATGGGTATAATTATTTTTATTAGAATTTCCTAGCACTCATATAATTCTTATATGATTATTTCTTTATGTTTATTTTACGTTGGTAAAGGTTTAACTAGTAAATTGCTTGTAGGGTTAAGCTTTATATATTTTTAAGTAAGTTTTTAAATAAACGCTTAACTTTTTTACCACACAACAGTTGGGACAGTAATGTTTTTCGAGGTTATTTATGTCTCATTCTGTGAGACGGTTTGACGAGTTTTAACATATGAGATGTTGTTTGTTTCGTCTAAATTGTGACAGTGATATAGACTATTTTTAAGCAGTCGAGTTGTTTGTTTTTTTTGTTGATAATTCTCTAGTTTATTAGTTATGTTTTTTTCGGTTACAGTCCGCGCCAAACTGCTAGTCCGCTCAGAACTTGTTGCGAGCAGGTGTAGTCATACAATTTGCTATGGCGACGCGATTCATTTCTATATTCAGAGCGAACTAGCAGTTTTACGTGGATTATAACAGACTTATGGTTCAATTGCATTAAATTTAATAGCGGCGATAATATTAATGCCACAGTGGCCTGGGTTTTATACAATAATCCTTTTAATACATTAACGACGTCACAACGATATCCGACTCATTCGATAAGAAATATTGAATAATATCTGACCTACAAAAGTTTCCTCGCGTTCACCGATAACATTTTATCTAAATAATGCGTATGCACATTGCATATGCGTTTACAAGGTCAACTGATTTTAAGCCTTATTTTCTTGCATGAAAGAATCATGCGAGGAGGTGTATTTTGCAAGTAAATATCATGTCATGTTATTGTTGATTGTGATATTACAAACTTTTATTTAGTTCTGTTAACAATTATATGTATAAATAAATAAAATGATATTTTTTCCAATATTATGAAATAGTTATTATTTTGTTTAATCAGTCTTAGATTACATGGTTCCTATACTGTTAGGACTGTTCCTATCTGACTGAAGTCCTAACTCTGGTATCTGACCGAATGCTTTATTTCAGGAAAGCTATGCGCTGACATCCTATGATCCTAAGCAGTTTAAACCAGTACAAAACAATTTCTCATAGACTTAACAGCCAGAATACTACCCTATCAATAAAACAATAATTTTGTTTTATGATCGGGGTTCACTCTGTAGTTACTGGTCTTTTGCCGCTTCGTCTCCATAAATTTGCAATATAAGGGCAATAATGTTAAAAAATTGTAATGAGTTAACTTTGACTTTTGTTTCTGAACATACTAACGTAATTTCCAGATATCACCTGAAGACGTTCCACGACGCGGCGACGTCCCACTACATCCGCTCGTCGCAGCTGTTCCACACCAACCTGTGCCGCGCGCCCGCGCTCTTCCTGCTGTCCGCCAGCGACCCCGTGGGCGCCGAGCGCAGCAACCGCAGCGTCTACGACAGCTGGGTCAAGATGGGCATTAAGGTGAGCTGACGGAACTCCTCAGATAAGACTGGTATTGAAGTGGAATCAGGTCACGTCAAACAGGTTGGACGAGCATTTACCAGAAATGGTAGAACTCCTAGGTCAAGGTGGGTATAAGATGAGACAAGTGTTGAATAATGATTATAATAACGTATTGTTCCCAAAGGTGAAGGTAATAAGGGCATTGAGGTGGAATTACTGTCTTATAAGCATGTATGACGAGCGTAAACCAAAGGTGGTAGAACTCATGATTTAAATATTTTTTGAAAGAGTATTAAAAAACTAATATTATACACTTATACATCCGCAGTGCACATGGCAGTGCTGGGACCGCTCGCCACACGTGCAACACTTCACGAAGCACCGCGACGAGTATGTAGCCCTCCTGCGAACACACCTCAGGGATAACGTACAACTCGGCAAGCAGGAGCGAGCCCAACGAGCACAGGCCACTGTATAATTAAAATAATATATCGCTGTATAATTAGGTATATTAGTGTATAATTACTGTTATTCGTGTATAAGGTTAGGTTACGACTAATGTTTTGAGTATTGAACTCTTAAGACCCGCGCTCATTGCCTGCACGGGAAGGGTTTTTGTAGACGACGACGAATAGAATTATAACTGTACAGTATGGAAATAAAATTAAAATTAAGATGCACGGCGTGCCTAAGGTAACTTATCTCTGTTTTTGTATTGTCGTTAATCATCATCGAAATTTTTATTCTATCTTCATACTGCTGCTGCGCTGCTGTGTTCCGGTTTGAAGGGTGTGGTAAGGGAGACAGACTTTTCCGAGGCGTTCCAGCTTAGTCCTCAGGGGTAGCGGCGCATCTGTGGCCGACCTCAGGTAGGAATATCTAATCCTATCTGGGGTTGATTACAGATGTCCATGGGCGGCAGTAGCCACTTACCATCAGGTGGACTGCATGCTCGTCTGCTACTCTTATATTATAAAAAAAAAATAAAAAAAATACTGCTCAGTTTCGATTTGTCGGACAATATTCCCTGCTATAGTGTGCCGGCAATAAGAGCCGGTCCTTACAATTCCAGCTCCTAATATTGTAGACATGTATTCGATTTTTCGTATAAGAACGTTTTTATACTTGAAAGAAAACATCGTAATGACATATACATGCTTTCTGATGTTCGAAAAGGTAGGTAAAGTTAACCTAGACCTTTCTTGTTCACAGTGATAGGTTAATGACGACGTTATATTTAATTTGCAATAAACATTCTTCATTACTATTCATGCAAATTGTCCTCGTGTCTTAATATTATTCAGTAAATTAATTCTCTCTGAATATGACATAAAGTACACAAAAAATAAAGTAAAAAAAAATGAGGACCAAACGAAAAAATAATTTGATTTTATTTTCTAAAAAAAAGGCACTGAACTCTTTATACATTTTCTTGCATGTTCAGTGGTTATGTCTACCACAGATTATGTATAATGTCATTGTATACATAATAGTATATAATTTAACTTTATTAGAGAATATTCATATTTTTTTACTCAGGATACTGTTATGATACAACACTTCTGCAAACCATACCACACATAGATGTTGATTTTTAACTGATTAGTTGAATCTTTAATCATCTTTCATTGTGCAATATATTTATATATGTTTTTTAATAGAGGAAAATTATTGGAAAGAAAATGAAAAGCATTTATGGTTCAAACCTTTGTTATTTTGCATAATATAATAAAAAACTTGAGGATTAACTTATTATCCGATCATTAGGCAAAAGTTTCCAGAAAAAGCCTTATGTTGTAACGCCTGTGTAATCTTTCCATTGTTCTGTCTACCACTAATCGACATTGACAATTTCGTCATACTTTAATTATCAATTTTCGATCTTTAGTATGTAAAAGCTGGATAGATTGATTATAAATAACGGGTGTAACTTTTGCTTTTGTCACAAGTAGCAAGCAGAACGGACGATAGTATTATTTCGCTTGAGCGTTCGTCTGTCTGCTTTGAGTAAAATTGATTTTGTTGTTAAAATTGATTTGTTCTATAATTTTAAGCTAAGGGCGTACGATAAGGTAGGGTTCGTATGCCCTACAGCTTAATTTTCGTCCTACAGCCCTGTGATGCTATATTATATCGCTTATTTTATATCATACTGTTTGTTATAAAAATGGTTTAAAAATGCACGTAACATGAACATAACAATGATGTGATTAAACAAAATAATATTCAAAGATACTTATCATTGTAATCTGTAACATATAAAGAAAAATAGTTACTATATATTGGCTATTTTTTATTATATTTTAATATTTTAAGAGAAAAAAATTACATTCATGTCCTAATATTGAAAAGTGTCAATTAAAACGTGTAATGTCTAATGTAATCATAGATTTAGAACTTTTCAAGTCTAATTATATGAATGTAATAGATATTTTTACATTGATCATCTAATGTAATATTCCATCAATCAACTATTATAGTTCTAGCTGATATATTCGACCTTTATTTCAAAATTGGATCAATGAAATAGGATTACAAGTTTTTTAAACTGTAATTTTGTTTATGATACTTTATCTAGTATTAATTGTTGATAAAATATTTTTCTTGCTTTTCAAAAATTAAGAAATTATTTCCACATTTTTTATCACATCCAGTAGTTAAAAGATTATCTATGTAGTTCTTCAGGTAATTGTGATTGTAATTGGTGGTCTGTCTGGATGTCCTAAGTTAAATTATATCATTAAATTAAAATACAACAGGAAAAATAAAGTTGTGAAAATATATTATAGTTCCTAAAGTTTATAGAGATATTATGTTATATATACACAAAGATATTACTGTGAACGAATTAAACACTTAATTACGATATGACAATCTCAAAGAATATCAATAATTATTTTTAATAAAGTACTTTTACATTTATAGATTTTTTTATTTTCACCGAATAATTTGAATATAAGTGCAGTCATTTATGCGACACTTAATTATGTGGAAATGCACCGGTGAAGGAGACTGAAGGACGGTTTAATATTGCCAATTGAAAGGTATAAAGGAAATTTGATTAATTTGCAGTATTTGCGCTTTCAGTAGTGTAAAGCGCTGTTTTGTTGTGAAGGTTGTGGTAAAACATATTCAAACATTGCAACGTATCTGAGGCCGATCTCAGGTAGGACTTCAATCATGTCTTGAGCATGGTTACATATTCATGGGCGACATTGACCACTTATCCAATGGTCTGATATTCGCTTACAAGCTTAACTTAAATTTGCATTACATAACTCAAACGTCCCTTTAGGATATCTTTAGGCTATTTTAGGAATAAAAAAGAAAGCTTTAATAGGTTAACAAAAATCCCTAACATGCAAATCTTTCCGTATTTCAATGGATTTTAATTATTGTACAATAGTTCTGATTACTGGTGAGAGAATGTTTTTAACACGCTTTTATTAGCTTGGGTCGTACGTTTGTATGTATGTACGTAACAGTAACGGAATCTGAGCCCGATTTCTATCCACTTTGAACGTTCAGTTTAATTCAAAATTTTGAAGAATTATCAAAAACCGATGACAATACACGATTTTAATAATTTTGTACCATTGTCCTTATCAATATCCTCAGGATTAACGATTTTCGAGGCGAGAGAAAGCGCCTTATGGAGCGTTCAGGCAAAGTTACTAGATTGATTTTTGGCTTTGGAAAATAATAATGTTATTTCCCTATAACAAAATGTACTGAAACATATCTATAATACCATCTTGTAAAATGATTTTTAGGATTCCGTACTCAAAGGATAAAACGAAACCCTCCGCTGTCTGTTCGTGAGTCATAGGGCTTTATCTCTTAAACCGTAATAGATAGACACTTGATTTTTTTTCAGACGATGCATAATGATGGTCGCTATAACAACAAATACTAAAAATTAAAAAAATAAATATAGTTCAAAAAACTAAAAAACACGCTTTTATGATAAAATCAACTAAAAAGTAGAAAATAATTTTCAATCTAGGAATCAATTAAGGAACAGTAAATTGTATAATTGTGGAAAAAGTGTGGGGTCCTTTACGAAAATCGATAAGTGGACCACTCCACGCTTTTTTTACAATTATACAATTTACTGTTCCTTAATTGATTCCTACATTGAAAATTATTTTCTACTTTTTAGTTGATTTTATCATAAAAGCGTGTTTTTTAGTTTTTTGAACTATATTTCTTTTCTGTTTAAACAATACACTCATAAATTTATAACTATTATATTGCAAGATGTACATAATTAAAGCAGGCCTTCATCGAAGCAAACTATTTCAATAGAATTTAATCTGATATAGTATGAAGTGAGACAAAATAAGTATTTACCCAATTACCTATTAACAGTAGCTAATTAATATTCTTGCTTGTTAAATTAACGGTTAATTATTCCCACGGTTAATTTAGTAAGTTTTTAAAATGTGTTGACTATACTTTGTTACTTATACTTCATTATGTATTTAACTTATCGTGGATTTAGGCAGAGTAGCATCGAACGTTCGTGCAATGTAGCAAATCTTATCTATCACACAGTCAAGACGTGTTTGGTCTTTGCAAAGCACTATAAAAAACTAGTTTTTGTTTGGTGCTATTTTACAAAATTAATATCCATGCTCGGTGGATGTGTTTACATAAATGTGTGGTTAGTGGTTACTAAGTGACAATGATTTTCATGTAATTTACTGTCCAATAATAGATTAAGGTTGCAAAGTTTCTCTGGGACTTTTTGGTTAGTATTTTTCTACCTTAAGGAGTAAGTATCAAGTGAATAAGTATTCTTGATGTTATTGTTAAGTGGTCAAGTGACCATTCACTTTTGAATTGTGAGCCGTGGTACTGAGAAGCAGCGTATTTTGGTGCATGTGGTTAATAATGGTATACGTTTACAATTCCAGTATTTTCATTTAATAGCTACAAAAAAATAATAAGATTTCTTTTCACTCAATTTCATTCAGAATTTTTATTATGTACAATTTAAGTGTGGTATATTAGCAGATTGGCCTTTTCTTTCCTGTATATTTAGGTACATTATTATACCATATTTTATCCACGGTCATGATCACGGTCCATTCAACTGTGTGGAAATATCAGCACTATAAAACTACTTATAGTGTTTACCTGTTACAAAATAAAATGTAGAAAATCCATATAACACATACATATGAGACTCTTGTCCAACCTTTCGCTCGTTTTTCAAACAGATAGTTCCATACATAGGCAAGCAGTAATAGCTCAGTGATTTAATAATTCGCCAAGTACGAGTCGAACTCGCAAATGGAGGCTTCCGTACCTACCACCAAAAGTTCTTTTTTTTTACTTATTTTTTATATTCATTTCATTATTTTCAACAATATTTAATTATATGAGACAACGACAGATGGCGTTGGGGTGATGATACGGAAACAACCACAGGAAACAACGTATAATAAAATTAAAATAACTATATTAAAATATGTTTTATGGTTCTTATTTTTATTTATTATAATACCAGTTAGAGTATTAAACGGATTGTTAACATTTCAACCGTTTCCCTAGTACGGTTTAACAGTTAGATCAAAAAATGCCGAAAAATACCGGTTTGTTGTATGGAGACCCCCTTTAATATTCAACTTATTTTATTTTTAGTATTTGTTGTTATATCAGCCACCGTTATGCATCCTCTGTAAAATCATGTGTCTATCTATTACAGTTCCAGAGATATAGCCCTGTGACAGACGGATAGACGGACTGACAGCGAAGTCTTAGTAATAGGGTTCCGTTTTGGGTACGTAACCTTATAAACGGCCTTTTACACTGTGAGGCCAGGGTTCAAAGCCCGCGAAAATCTGAATTTCCAAATTTCAAATTAGATACTTTACCTATTAAAAGTAGATCTGTAAACCGTAAATGAGTCTTCCGTTAAATTTGGAAGCAAAGTAAGTACTTATGCTATTTATTTATAGCCAGACTTCGTTTTATCAGTCTCATAATTTTTAGGCTTCATTTTTAGTTTTTAGTCTACGTACGCTCAACAAATGTTATATAGGTCGTAATTTTATAATATACACTGACCTTGAGCTTGAAACCAGTTAAAAAACGTGCACGAACCGTTTGAGTGATGTAGACGAATAAATTTATTATTAAGACTAGATTGGCATGTGCGCCAAAAATGCATTGCATAAAATATGCTTGGATTCTTACCCTTAAATTTTATTTTACCCGATAATACAGTATAAAACATAAATTATATCAGGTATAATTAAGAAAATTATAATTATAATTACATTAAAAATATGCATCTTATTTTGTAACAGTTATTGGGCGACGCTTCACATAAAATTTCTTACAGCGCAGTCGTTTTCATAAAAAATATTTCAGATTGTATTCGAAAAAGAACTGAACATTATATGCAAGCAAGATATTTCTTTATATAATTATCCTCATACTCATGTATAAAAAACATATTTAGTGCAATATATTCATAGTTGCAGTTTATTTACAGTTAGAACAAGTTTGCCGACACGTACCGGAAAAAATATCCAACGAGCGTTATTCCGGTAACATACATACTAAAATATTCTGCCGAAATAGTGATTGAGGCGAGGAATTATCATGCATGCAACGAGTGGTGACCACGCCACCAGTCAGTCGCGTCTCGCCCGCCAACTTTTTCGTACATGCGTTAGTTAAAAAATTTAAAAACTAAGTCACAATAATGAGTGGACAGATATTATGATACACGCGAAATAACTGCAATTAATATTTTACGATTTTAATCAATTTGGTAAACAGTTATTTACGAGATCGTTCCATGTTGAAATATATATTTATTGCGAATTTTGGCGTTGTTTATGTGGGGACCGCGAGGACTTGAACTTGCGTATTTAGTGTCGAAACACGTAATTCCTGAGTTTGTGCTTAATCTTAATTAGGTATCTTAAGTACCTTATACGGTAAGTATTTACTTGTGTATGTATACTTTTTATATTGTAGAAAAACAATACTGAAATACTTAAATAATAATCTAAAAATGAACATTTTACATTTTACCTCCGTTTCGGTATGTATGCAGTGTTTCTAGACTTGCTAGTAATTGTAAATGTTTAGTATTTTTTAATTCAGATGGTCCATTTAACGTACCAAAATACTAGGCCAGCTAGCGTGGATGTTGGGTTGGTGACACTTCTCTATGCTTCTGTTGCTAGTAGGGTAGGAAGTGTACCTACGATAACAAAGTGAATTTTGGAACATCAAACAGTATTTTTAGGTACTATCGATATATTAATTAGGTAGTTACTTTTTATCTTTAAATTTACCAGCCCTAATAAAAACACTTCCTTAGAAGAATATGGAATTGTACAAGCGCCGCACTTAGTTGTGCGTCCTATTATGGGTCATTCAAATTTAACTTGTCTGGCCGACATGTTGCGTTTTTATTAGGTATTTAGTTTATTTACTAAACATATCTGATCGAGCTCAGACCTATAAAACGCACATAACGCCTCACTGCACTTTGCATTATTTTACAATTTCCAATTGTGGGAGTGATTGTGTGCAACAGTAGAACAATTCTTGATAGTCGCGAATATAAGTAAGTATCTATGTACCAAATGTTAAATTGTATTTGTCCTAGTTAACCATTGATCTATAACCTGGTTAACTAGGACAAATACAATTTATAAAGTATAAAATGTCATTGTAGTTAACGATATAGTTTAACATTTTTCCTTTTTTTTATATCGTAACGATTCTTCCAAGATTCTTCTTTGCACTGAACGCAATCAGCATAATTTGTATTGTATGCAAATCGGCAGAATTTAGTATATTCCTCTTTGTTTATATTATGTTCAATAGGGTAGGTCCGTAAGTCTGTTTTTGAACATCTAGTGAATAGTTTATAACCTTTTTTTTTTTGTTAACGAGGGGGAAACCTACCAAAGGTACCCGGTGCCGCGGGAGTGACTCAGAGTTATGTGGGATTTTTACCGCACTAACCCCCCCGGGTTGCTGACCGGGCGGTTCGAGCTCCCACTCTTGCCGTCAGCAACCCCGGAAGCCTCCTTTTAGTCGCCTCTTACGACAGGCAGGGGATACCGTAGCCCTATTCTGGTCCCAGAACTACAGGGACAAAATAGTTTAATTAATAAATAACTACACAATACACTACTATAAATAACAAAGTACTTAGGTTTTTCAAAATTATGTGCGTATTAGAAATTAATTATCACTTGCTTAAACGGTGAAGGAAAACATCGTGAGGAAACCTGCATACCTGAGAGATTTATAAAAAGAATTCTCAAAGGTATGTGAAGTCTACCAATACGCACTTGGCCAGCGCGGTGGACTATGGCCTAATCCTTCTCATTCTTAGAGGAGACCCGTGCCCAGCAGTGGGACAGTAATGGGTTGATGATGATAGGTTATCTACCTAAGTACTTTGTTATTTATAGTACCTACCATATGTACATTGAAATATGTAGGTATACATATATACATTTAAGTTTCTCATAGCTAATTGTATAGTTATTGTCTATCGATATGTCTTCACCCAACAATTTATTACTGTCTACTTCACATAACCATCGTTTATATTATGATGGGACAAGATCGGATATACATTTTCGTTGATAAATGGACTATAAATTTTACTTTTTACTGATTAATTCAAGCCCTTTGCCTATTGTCCTCACCCGTAACGATAAATGGCGGACCAGTTAACAACATGAGAAAAAGAAATAATTCTGATAAGAAGCACTGATTCGGAAGCAAACTTTAAGCTTTGTAAAAGCAACAAGTTCATGCTGAGAATCTGCTAGAGTAATACATTTTTGACGCTTGGCAAACATTTCTTCAGCTATTGCAACATTTAGGTGCCGTATCTTAGCAATAAGGGACGCCTTGAAGCCACTCTTGGGGGACTCACAAAACTTTATCCTTAAAAATACAACTATACATTTTCACGTAGGTAAAGTTTTGCCAGATACTTTTTCAGCCTTTCAATAAATGTTTATATAGTTAGATAATTTATAAAGTAAAGCAAAGTCGGTCCATCCATTTAGTCTAGCTTTAAGCTGGCCTTGACGTCAAGTACCTACTATATAACAATCTGACTTATATTATAATACTTAGCTACATTAAATACATTTGCAGTCGTATTATCCACGTAATCATAAATATAAAATGTGTGAATGAATGAATAAATGAATAATTACTTGATTTTGCTAGTATTCACATAAGTAACATTTACATTTAGTTTGTAATAGTTTGTATATTTACTTTGTTTCAGATTTGTCAACGAACAATAGTAGGTATACAATGAGTTGCTCTCGCACTATATCCATTGCTGTTGGCTGCGGGAAGGTGTACATAAGGGCCAGCAAGCATGTAAGTACCTACCTATTGAATAAATAATAGTATTAATATTTTGTTATTGTGGATATCGAAAGGTAAAAAGACTTCGGTACCTTTGGTACTTATTTGATACTATTCCTCCACGTGTCTTCTCTGGGGCGTATCACACATAAATACTTAAACCTCTATGTCCTTTCACCTGAAATAAAAATCTAATGTCATATGTTGATTTTTGCGTTGCCTGGAACTGAACCCGGAACGCTCTGCGGGTCAGAATAGTATGAGCACTGCGATGTTCAACCACGCAAGTCATTGACGTTAATATCTGTAGGCCACTAATAACTAACGCTAATAAATAATATGCAGACTGCGGATTTTTATACAAACGCCCAAAGGTGTAAGAAAGCTTGATACCAATTGCACACCTCCTTATAAAATTTAATTTATATCACGGCGTGCGTAAATGGACGTTTTACGTAACGTAAAAAATTTTTACATTTCAGATAATTTCAAACCGAATGGCAAAAAAAAAAATTTATGTGCCCTTTCAGCATAAATCCCTATTAACCCTTAGCTATAGGCCCTTTTACCTTTAAGCACGCGGTTTATTTCCACACACTTTATTTCCTTATTTTAATCAAACGATACCTACTTCTTCGTAAATTATTGCCCTTGAAGATCAATGACTAATAAAAAACCCTTTCTAAACTCACACATACTATAACTATGTTATTATTAAATACGAGTACACACAATCCTGACCCAGGTAACAGACAGTTATAATAATTGTATATTTTATCTGTTGTTTTCACTCTGGGGCCGTTACGCTAATTGGACCGTAAATTGTGAAAATAACTGCACAATATTTACTGGATTCCAAATTATTTAATAAATGTCCACAACACAACACTTATTAGTTTAACGACATGACTGCATATTTCTTTTTACTTCCATAATTATCATTACAAGATTTCCGGTTCATGTTAAATAAATTAATAAAACTATAATAGACGTAAATACATATAATTACACTTTTTATAGTGAGCCAAAGAATTAGAATATTATGGAAAATATAATTATTATAATATTTGTTTCATTGCAGCAGTTTCTACGGCCTTTATTATCATACGCAACTGTTACGAGTACAAAATGCGGCGAACGATGTGCGCACACGCAGGTTTTAACTAAGAACCTGGAGTATATCACCAATGAGAAGGATCAGATCAAAGTAGATCCCAAAACTATGAAGTGAGTTCAAAGTTTTTTATTACATTTATTCATTGTAAGTAAATAACTTGCATAAATTAACATCTATATCTTAATATGCAACAAATAAATAGAAATGCCGCTATTTTAGATTACATTCTTTGTTGTACCAAGTTAAACAATACTTAATATTAATATTAATCGTTTATTTCAATCTCTAAGGATCATAAATCATAATAAACAAAACCACAATTCAGACATCTTAATTATACAATAATAGAAATTTATAAATTTACATGCATTAATAAGACAATATAAGCATATAATTAAATAATTAAATAAATATATTACCCATTTTAAGTAATAGAAGAATAAATTTTAATTTCAAATTAGTACAATAATTTACAATTAAACTCGGAAATTTTAGACATATTTTATCATTAAATAAAAAAATATTGTACACGTTATAAAATATGTTAAATAGGTAATCCTTCACTTCGTAAGTCTTATGAATTGTATTAGTCATTTAATATTTAAACTATAGTACCTAAAGAAATAGTCTTTTATAGTTAAAAATATTTAAAATCATGCGATTACATATACTTACACACAACTTCAATTTCCGTTGCATATTGTCACGGTATAAGGATTTGTACCGTGATATTGTAGTTTTGTGTGACATGGCTATTTGCAGAATGCACTCGTTTACCTATATAAAGTACATAATACTGGACTGGTGACATGTCATGTGCCGTAAACTCTAAACTATAGATCCTTATACCTACTGTGACTAAACTGCTGCAAACTTTTGCCTTGGTTAAAAACTATGCTACAAGCACTAGCAAACCTTTGGAAAACCAAGTCAAACGCTCATCAACACGTTTGAATTTGTGATGGCTTAGCAAGCGTATTGCCAGGTCTGAAGAGCATTACATTATTGGTTTCCCAGGTTAACCAAAAAGAGAGACAAGCCAATTTGCATAATGCTGAGTTGGTTGATGGCACGACGAAAACACACACTGAAGTACGCGAACCTCTACCTGGAGGAAGGATTCGACGTGGTCACCGTCAGCATCAAACCCTGGCAGCTCATGTGGCCGAAGAAAGGAGCGCAGGTTTGTGGAACTTTTCCATTTTTAGGAAATTATGGTTGCCAAAAGAGCCACCTAAATGTCTAAGTATATTCAAACTCAAATGGGATTGGAAACCTACTTAATATCAGCCACAGATACGTTGCAACCCTTGAAGACTAAGCTGGAATATCTTATTTAAGCGTCTCGTTTCCAACCAAGCCACAGCAACATGCTGCTCTAGATAATAAAATACGATAAATATCTACCAGGTCCGCAATGGTGCTTCAAAATCTGGATTTTGGTAAGAGTTGTAAGGATACCCCAGTTAAAAGTCAAATCAAGAAATTAATGTTATAACTTATATCTGTTATAAGCCACTTTTGTTTTTTGGTTAAATAACCATAACAATTAAACTTAGTCAGTTAGTATTAAATGTAACGACATTTAAATAAAACTTAATATAATAGACATTAGAATATTAAACGTAATATAATAGACACTTCAATTGTCTCGTGAACGTTCCAATTAAATAAATTATTTGTGTGACCTTGCCTAACCGACAAAACAAATATTATTTCCTGCTAAGTATTATAAATCAGTTAAGTTTACTGATTACGGATCAATGAAAAAGATGTTTGAGTTAATTATTACGCAATATTATGATTTTTTGTAATTGTTGTCGTTCTGTTAAATAATTAATGTAAATATACGAATGATTTGAAAGTGTCATTTTTAAAAGGTGTTCCTTATAATCATTTATAATCATAATGCATACAGTTAAATTGACAATCGATGTAGATGTTTAACGATGAACCCGCACAGACAGACTAATATAAAGATAAAATGTAAGTAGGTAATTTGAAAAGATTTTAACCGACCTAAGAAAACTGTCAGGCAAATATCTTTAGAAATCCTTATTCCTGAGGACTTGAATGTATAAAGCGTAAAAAGTGAACTTAGGAAAATTATTACGTAATACTTCCTACATCTTCAAATTGTAAACAAGCAAATCAGCATTAAGAATTCCTAAAGATTTGCTGTTGTGTTGAACCGTTCAGATGATTGGCTGGGATATCCTGAGGCTGATGGCAGCCAATGACACCAGCTTCATGGTGCATGGGTTCTCAGTGGGAGGATACGTGTGGTCTGAGGCGCTGGTCCATGCTACCAAGGATTTAAATAAGTAAGACACACTTTCAAAATAATTACGTACATTTGTACATACGTAGGTACATTTGTAAGTAGGTTCATATTGTTCGTTGAACTTTTCCTCCACCTCCTCGGCAAACCTGACGGATGCATAATTTATGTAATCGCGGAAAGCTACTAAAAACAGTAGGATGGGAACAAACAATGGTAATGATAAGAAACAATTGTAAGTAGAAATTGTTTTCGAAACTTGGTAGCTTATGTGAAGCAAGTGGAATAAAATTAATCTTATATATAAAGTTCTTGAGTCACAGTGTTAGTTACCGTACTCCTCGGAAACGGCTTTACCGATTTTCACCAAATTTTATATGCATATTCAGTAGGTCTGAGAATCGGCTACTATCTATTTTTCATACCTCTAAGTGATAAGGCCTGTTCACCCTTAACATGTTTTTATTTATATGGCAACACAACGTTTGCCGGGTCAGCTAGTAGATCTATATAAATCTGATATAGGTACCAGCCAGCTCTGGACCGCGTGACCGCGCAGGTGTGGGACTCGGTGGCGGACATCACGGCCGTCACCATCGGCGTGCCGCTCGCCTTGTTCCCAGACAGACCGGTGCTGCAGAAGATGGTGAAGGGGTTTCTAGAGTAAGTGGTGTAGCGACTTCACGCTACACGTCAAAAGATGGTTACATGTTTCTGGATCACGCTATCGAAGTTTTCAATATCGTAGTCGGTATTTTTCAGTGCATAATAACATTAATTGAATAAAAATAACATAGTAAAAAGTTATACGTACTTATTTTTTTTTTCTTATAATTACAATCATATGTATTTCCGGACAGTAAAAAATGATTCAAAATTGCGAATTTCAACTGTACTTAATTATTTTTAGGAATTTCTTGGTTACGTCATGTCTAATATTAAACCCTGCTTGTTGAAAATCACGGGATTTCTTTCCCCCTTTTTGTTCCCTACCCCGGGTTAGTCTCTACTTAACTACATACACCAACCGCCAAATTTGTTATAACCAGGTTCTACCTCTTCGTATTCCGGTACATAGCGACGAAGCATTACAAACTGGCGTCTGAGACCTACTATGCAACACCTTGCCGCGCGCCCTGTCTGTTCCTGCTGTCCAGCACTGATCCCGTCGGCGCCGAGAGGAACATCAGGAACGCTTGCGAAGGGTGGCGAAAAATGGGCATTAAGGTGACTAAAAATATATTTTGTTCAAAATGAGCCTTTTCCTATAGTTTATCATCTATTATGATTCCCAGAATTTAATCATTATAGTTATTATTATTACCGATACGATCCCATGGCGGAATAATATAGATCTTTTGTCAAAAGGAACTCGTTCGATTCCCGATTAGAGAAATAGATAAGAAAATATAACGGTGCATTGCATGCATTTTATTAAAATCGGTCTCGTAACTCCCTTCAGCATTTTTCGCTTATCCATATAGTTTCGGATTTCATGAAGGCTTACTTAAAAAATCATCCTGCGTAGTAAAATGTTATGTACCTACTTTAATTTAAAATAATACCCATTCACAGTGCACATGGCAATGCTGGGACCGCTCGGCGCACCTGAACCACTACCTGAAGCACCCAGCGGAGTACGTGCGGCTGGTCAAGAAGCACATCCGTGACAACTTGCCCCAGGCTGAGCAACGCGAAGCGGACACTGTACAGAGGCGCGCCACTGCATAAATGTTTAATTCGTCATCAACCCATTATTGGCCCACTGCTGGGCACGGGTCTCCTCTCAGAATGAAAAGGATTAGGTCATAGTCCACCGCGCTGGCCAAGTGCGTATTGGTAGACTTCACACACCTTTTGAGATTTTTTAATAAATCTTTTAGGTGCAGGTCTCCTCACGATGTTTTCCTTCACCGTTAAAGCAAGTGATAATTAATTTGTAATACCCACATAGATTTGAAAAATCAGAGGTGCGTGCCTGGGATTCGATCCTCAGACCCCCCGATCGAGAGGCCGAGTTTCAACCACTAGGGTATCACTGCTGTATACTTGTGATTACTGTATGCTTGTTAGCTATTTTTAATATACAAAATATATTTTATAATTAATATATAACGTTGATTATTCAAATTTAATGCAAAAAAGTAGCTTAATTAATTTGTATATCTAAACTGACTCGGTAATTGTATTTAAATATAAGGTACAAGGTTGTATTCTATTAAGTTTTTATATTTATTCTACGATGGGACAGTACTTATAAAATAATATAAGTATAATATTGAGGAAAAATAAAAGAGCTTTTATTATATCATTTTTATACTTTCTTTTTGTATATTTGAGTGAACAATCAACAACATTACTTATTGTTAACAATTTTATTGATAAATATTTACATAATAATGATTACAGTTATTCTGGACCTGCGTGCGGACGCGCAATAGCTGCTTTTGTTTTAAATATATGCACACCGTATTACATGGCATATACGTTTTTAAAATGTATGTAAAAGATAGTTGTCATTTAATAAAACAAAGATAGCTTTAGTTCACGTTCGGTTGAAGAAAAAGGCTCTGAGTCACTTTTTGTTTTAGGGCGCTTTTTAAATTTTACGTATATACTATGGTCAGATTCCCAGCTTTTTTTCCGTGATCAATAACATACATGCTATAATAGTCTCTCTTATAATTTTTTTAACGAAGCGCGCATGTTCATAAATTTCAAATGGAAAAAGTAGTTTACGCCTGGTTCAAAACTTAAATAGCGTCGGGTCGGAAGAACAAAAAAACTAACGACGTTATTCGAAACGAACCACACACATATTGAAACCCGCCGCTAATGTCTGTGCGGGAGACACGTAATTTCGAATCGGAATACCCAATAAGGAAACCTGACCAGAAAATCATATGTATGCGGTCGGACTTATACTTGCACTTTTTTGTACACAAAGGCACTTAAAAGACTGGAATCTTTTGAAGTGCTTCATTGAAAATACACAGGAACATTCATAACAGCTGGTGACAAATGTGGGCGATACATTACCGCCATTCAACCACACTTCCTCTTCAACTAAACTAAACTTTTTTCATCAATATCTATATAGCAATGAAAGTTTAATTAGTTTAATAAATTTTAATTAGAAATTTAATTTATACCAAATAGATAGTGCCTAATACGTAGTAACATTTCCAAAATGTGAATCACACATATGTTTGGATCATCAAAGAATTAAGAGCGGCCACATACAGTTTCATTAACAGAGCAATTAATTTATTAAAAATATCTATCAATATTTCATCTACTTCATCTAATATCAATCCTACTTCTATTCCTGTGCTTATTTCTCTTTGCTGTTTTATTCTTGTTAATCTTCTGTTTCGGCTGCTTCACTCTCTCCCGCGCCGCCATCTTTAATTTCAACGATCTGTTATTCTTCTTTTTCTCCAACTTAACGTTCTGTTTGTGAAGCTCCGCTTGTTTTCTTAACTTCTGGTTACTTCTTATCTTATGCTGGCTTCCTTCTTTAGCAGTTAACCCTGTATAATCATCTCCTTCTTCTGTCTGTTCACTGGCAAACTCTTTTGGCCTTTTAACAAACTTACCTACTTCTCTATTCGAAGTGGAATCCTTCTCGAATTTTCTCTTCTTTAAGTAACTTTCGTCCGGTGCGTTCAATTTACGTTTTCTGTTCTTTCTGTTCTTTGGATTGTTTTGTTCACTCTGTGCGTTTTGTTCAGTTTTCTTCGCTGTCGGGTTGTTAGCTATTGACTTCTCTAATCTCTTTTTCCTCGCGTTCAGAGCCGCCCGGTCTTCTATTGAGAAGGAAACTATCGGCCTCTGTAAATTTACGAAAGCCGATATTCATAAATAATAAAAAAGGAATATTTATAAAATTCAACATAATTAAGCTAATCCCGTGATAAAACAGATAACACATAGTTCTTATAGCTCTGTAAAAGATTGATATTTTCAAAGTAAGGAAATATGGTTAAGATCTGTAAAAAAAGAAATCAATAAAAATAATTATAATAATTTATAATTATATGAATATGAATAATTTATACAGTTCAGTTTTTTAAAGTACTTACAATAACGACATGTAAAAGATATACAGAGGGTGTTACTTACATTATTTTTCCCAAACACATCTGGGTTGTTATTAAGTTTCCGCAGGCACGCCAGCGCGTCCTCGTGCCGTGTGAACATCACGAATCCGAATCCTTTAGACCTGGTATAATATAAATATAATATGTACATGGTATAATATATACATGAATACATCACAATGCACGAATCTCTGGAGATTGTTCATATACACGTTTTTGACAAAATTTTCAAAGCGTGATTCCAGATGTTCGTGGTTCACTTGATGGTAGGAGCCACTTACCACGTTTGGTACGACGTTAAAACACGCGTCGCATATAAATCTTCCTTTATTGGGGTGGGGTGGGGTTAAAAAAAAGCGAACATCCTCACGGGTGCTTCCCATCCGCGCCGACCGGAGCCCTGAGGTCGCGCATGACGCGGCACTCCGTCACGTGCGCCTGGCGGGGCGAGGCCGCCACGCACGCCGCTCGCAGCGCCGTGTCGGTGCAGCGCGCCGGCAGGTTGGCCACCACCAGCCGGTAGCGGGACACGAACCTGGGACACGCCGGGTAGTATAATTATGTTAACACACACATACAATATACGGGTGTGTGTGTGTAAATAAGATTTGAAATACGTTTACACACTCGCAATGTGTAGTTTCGACCGTAAAGAATCTACGGCAGTTCTACAACAACATAGATTCTGCAACTTGTGTCTAATTTCAATTATCAAGAGTGATACACACTGCTTTTCTTCTTGAATAGCGTAGTATGTAAGTATTAAATTATTTAGTATTGTATATTATATACGCAGATTCAAAACCAAAATTTTAATTTGTTGCCTGAATTATTAAAGATAGATTACAACATCCACCAAACGTACAACATAACAAAAAGATGTAATACAATAACTTTCTCATTTACCCTAGTAAACGATTAAAATACAAACCATTTCATTTCGCTTAGTAAACTTATTTACTCCAAATATATCCAAATAAATATGAAACAACATTACTAGAATCAGCTTTAAAAATATTTCAATTCTAACTAATAATTAATAATATGTAAATGTAAGTTTTTTGTTTGTTAATTAACCTCTCAACCCATCCCATAACTAAATAAGAAATTGCCATGCAATTTTGTAACCACGTTATCAATAAATATTTATAATACGAGTACCTGTTAAGATTTTTAAGCGCCTGCGTCTTGTTGCGCTCGAGCGCCAGTCTCTTAGCCATGTCCGCCGCAGACACGCCCACTGCCGCCTTCGACCCCGCCACTATCACTGTTAAATAAATCAAACACTTGTTATATATACTTACTTTTATTGGAATAATATCAGTTTACTCAAATAATAGCAAAGAAGAAAATCAACATAAGCAATGATAGTAAATACATTTAAATAATTATATAGAGTGTCTAATACCGAATGATGAAACCGAAATTCACCTTAAATATAACTTTAATTGATATCACTGCCAATAGAAATCTATAGTAAACCAGAAATATATATTTCTTCCTAGCCTAAGTCAATAACAGAAGTGGTTCTTTTTCAGCCGTAGGACAATTAATAATAACCAAAATGTAACAACAGCCTAACATTGCTGTTAGATAGGTTTGTCGGTGTTGCTGCTGTAGTGACGCTTTTTCACTCTAAAGAAGTCTTTCACATACTCTAGTGACCTCTAACCACACTAACAAACCTCTAAGAATTTATTTTTCTGGATTCAAATGTGATGAATGGGAATCACATACGGAATTCTTTCACATAGTCTGACTTCTATCCACTTATAGAAGATCTTTAAGAATTTATTTTTCCACATAAAAATATAGTGAATCATTCACGTACCTCCCTCCTTAACCAAGTACAGGTTTCTGTTGTCCTTGGGCTGTTTCTTGCCGCCCTGCTGCAGGTTTTCCTTCTTGAGCGCCGGTTTCACCTGTAAGGTCTGACCTTCCAGCCGAAGCTCATGCGGTTGGCGAGCGAGAAACGTGTCCGCGTCTTCTTTGTTCTAGAAGCAACATATTTTTGAAGATTCAACAATGGCAAGTATCTATTTGTACTGTTTAGTCAATGTTAAAAATAATAGTTATATAGTTATTTTTCCTTAAGTTTTTTATGTTTCTTTATTTAAGTTTATTTCTTCAATTTCCTATTTTCTTTCCTATGCGTAAGGTACCAGGTAAGTATATCCAGAATTTGGTTTGGCAAGACTTTTTAACACTTGTAAGTGGCATTCCAATTTATTCTTCAAAGACTAACAATGCATAGATGTATGATAGTATGATAGGACTGCGATCTTATCGAGGGTTGATTATAACAATTAATAACTCACTTACTATCGAATTAACTGCGTAATTGTCAACGACTTCTTTTAAAAAGTCGCGTATTAATGTGTACACGCACAAGAAAGAAAAGTAGTACAAAACAATATACGTATAATATTCTATCTTCTAAATATCTACGAAATATCTCTCTCCACTTCCGTTTGCCTCGTCCGGTCACAGTTTTCGTAACGCTTTGACGAACGCTTTGGGAGTAAACTTGTTTGCGTCGTCGCGTGCGCAACGAAGTTTAACTTCATAAACTCATCGATACTCACAACAAACTTAACAAAGCCTGTGCCCTTGCTGTGCTCGGTGAGCTTGTCCACACACACCAGCGCGTATTTCACGGGACCGATTGTCTCCGCGAACGTCCGCAACTGATCGTTGTCCACGCTGAACGGTATGTTCGTCAGGAACACCGTGCAACCGTCCTCCGCGTCGTTCAGTTTCACCCTGCAAGTGTTTTATAAAGAAAATAACTTCTTATAACTCTTAGATAGATATAGATCAACCAAAGAAAAGAATAAAATATCTTCCTAAAAACAATAAACATAAGTAAATAATAATAATAAGTAAGTAACTAAGAGAAACATACATAGTATGCAGTCTTTGAAATAAGTCAAAAGTAGGTAAAAAAACCTCTGTAGTCTACCTAAGGTGGGACTTGAATTTTATCTGACTATAGCCTCTGAAAACTATGTGGACAGCTTGCAGTCTTTTGCTAGATTTATATTAAAATAAATAATTCCAGCAAAAACTTAAAACTGATATGTGAAATCAGTCCATCAATAATACAAAAAATCTACATCTAAATATATATAAACTCAAAGGTGACTGACTGACAGTGATCTATGAACGCACAGCCCAAACCACTGGACGGATCGGGCTGAAATTTGGCATGCAGGTAGATGTTTTGACATAGGCATCTGCTAAGAAAGGATTTTGATCAATTCTAACCCCAAAGGGATAAAATAGGGGATAAAAATATTACTTAGACGCGAGCGAAGCCGCGGGCAAATGCTCGTTAATCGTAAAATAATATCTACCGTAACTACTACCCACCGTTGCTTATCTGGCGAAAATTTCCGATCATCGCCATCATCATCATCAGATTCTTCATTTGCACCATTCATCTCTTCATCCTCGTCTTCTCCATCTTCTTCACTGTCCTCGTCACTCTCGTGTCCATTTTGTGCTGCTTCATCCTCATCAGAACTATTCTCTGCTTCAGCTTTATCAGAATCATCATTTTCACCATCTTCTTCATCATCATCATCTTCATCTTCACTTTCACCTAGAAGTTGTTTGTTTTTATTTGAAATTCATAAGGAAATCAAATTCACTTTATATTGACAGGAGACAATGTATACAAGTATTTCGTTATTAACACTGTTAAACTGGATTTTCTCATTTTATTTTAATTCATCATCATCATCATCATTATCATTTTAATTAAACATTTAGGCATGTATGTTTCCTCCCCAATGTTTTCCTTCACAGTTAAAACTAGGGATTATTTATTTCTAATTGGTACGAAACTTAAAAACTCCAGATGCCTGTGATTTAAATCCCGAATTCCATATGTGAAAAGCCTAATTACTATACTTACTTTTAATCTCATCTTTTAACGTATCATTAGACACATTCATAGGTGTGGTGTTCTCATCGTCAGAATCATCGGAGTCCTCCTTCTTGATCTGATCCTCCAACTCAATCTGCTGGTTCACTTTGTGTTGCATGTACTTGTCTTTGGCCACCGCCCAATCCACTGATATAGGTCTACCTGGAAAGTGTTATTTATAAAGCTACAATAATAAAAATGATGTCAATATACATATTTAAAGGTAAAGTCGGTATGTTCCGGCCAGGAAAGTACCGCACTCACACTTTTATAATGTAAAGCAGTTCTGAATTTTGGTGGAAAGATGTGGATGCCAATTAACTTAATATGATGCAACCATCATATTCCTCAGGAGTAGCAACACATCTGTAATTGGCTTTAAGTAAAATCCCTCTTCTATATACAGTCCTTTACAGATGTCCATGGGTGACAGTGATCACTTACCATTAGGCAAACTGCATGCTAATTTACTTAGACAATTATTTTCGCATTAACTATCTGGACTTCTAATAGAAACCCGACCTAATGTTCATGAATGCTTTTCTACAAACTTGAATAAATTAAATAATAATAAACATATACCTAGGAATGGCTTCAAATTTGTGTTTTCCAGGGCTTTTGCAGCCATCGGGACATTCTTGAAATGAACAAACGCACAACCCACTAGCTTTCCATTTGGTTTCTTCAACAAATTCACCTCTTGTACAACACCATAGGGTTCAAAATGTTCCTTCAATGTTTCCTCTGTTGCCTTGAAAGATATGTTGCGGACAATAAGACGGGCATTGCGGTTTATTCGAACCTTATTTTTCTTATCATCATCTTTTGCCGGTTTAGAATCATCTTCAGATTCTTCCTCTATGAAAGATATAAAATAAGAATATAAAAAGATTAAGGCTAAGATTAAGATAAGTAGGTTAGTAGTAGGGTAGTTATATAAGTTATGACTAGTCTCATGAATAAAATGTTCCATAAATAAATTGAATAGGTTCAATTTTTAAGTATGTACTTATTTTTAAATATGTGTATAGAAATCAAATAAAAATTAATAGAAATCTTACTGAATGAAAACTAATAGTATGGAATATAAAAAAATAAGTTTTAGAACCTAATATTTATGTATTAAGTTACTTTATAACAGCAGAACTTACCTTTTATATCAGCTTCATCAATCACATTCTTGTTGGACTTTTTCTTCTCTTCATCTTGAACATACTTGTGTTTAGGTACCGCCCACGAGACAAAGATACGGCGACCTGCATTCATATGACCTCTTAAGATTCATCTTAATTTTTAAATGTATATTGCAGAGAACATGGCAGTTTGAAAAAATATAAAACTTGTAGTTTAAAGAATTTTTTATATATATTTAATTTATTGAGTTAATTTTGAAAAGAGAATGGAGCTTTGAGGGTTTGAACATATTTTCACAATTAGCTATTAACATCTTCAATAATAGAAGTATTCTCACAAAACATCTATTACTAGTAAAAACCGTCAGGTAGACTGGAGGAAAATATACCTAGAAAATCCTTTCCATTTGTGGCCTGCATCGCTGCATTAGCCATCGGAACATGTGTGTAGTGCACAAAGCCAGTACCAGTGAGCCGCCCATCAGCACCTTTCAAAAGTTTCGCTTCCTCTACTGTGCCATACGCAGTAAAATGTGCCCTGAAAGTAAGTATAATTGGCAATATTTTTTAGGATTATCAGGGTTTTCATAAACTTTAAAATATACAACCCAAAAAACAATAGGCTGGAAAACATATTATATAATATTATATATTGAAGAATTTTACAAAGACACAAAGAATATGATATTTATTTTTAGACACACAACTAATTCTCGCATTGCATTTCTCGCCCATGCTAACTTTTTTGCCTGTCGACAATAAAATGATTATTTTTTAGTAAAGCAAAATATACCAGTCTATACTTCATAATTTCATATTTCTTTACAGTATGCCAGAAATATAGTAATACAATAATATAAATATTGTGCGATATTATCTATATCGCATAATATTTATATTTCCTACCTGAAAGTCTCCTCTGTAGCTTTGAAAGAAATGTTCTTAACGACCAGTCTGGCGTTACGGTTGACACCATTTTTAAATTTCGTGTTGTTCTCCGCATCTCCTGCTCTCCCTTCAGTCATTTTAGAAATTAAAAAATAGACCGCTTTTTAAACACGTGTGTACAACCTTTAATTAAGTGTAAACTCAATACGCGCAATTATATCAATGATATGAAATAATATTTGGGGAATTCGTCACATTGAACAGATACTCTGTCTCCTTTATATCACTGAAAAGATGCAACCTTAATTAATTGAATTATTTCATAATTCATAAAAGTTTACAATCCAAATCCAATTTTCATTTCACAAACAATATTTCGTTTTATTTTACATTTATATTTTGACATTGACAATATTGACATTGACAATTGTGCATCAAGCATGGTAATTTTGAAATCTCAGTTCAAAAATTAAACAACTTCGTTAGTATTTGGACGCGATTTTCTGTAATATATATTGTTGAATAGAATTTACATGTAATGATTACGTGATAGACGGTGCTATAATCATACTGCATATTTTTATTGATAATTTGAATTGATTTATAAAAACCGGTAAAATCCTACAACATCGAATTATCCGAACGCAGCCACAGCTGATTGTCAAATGTAGATATAACCAAAGTTTTCAAAACCAAAACATTTTTCCCTGTTAATTCTACTTATATTATTAGCTTAGTCATACATAAAAACGACAATGAATTCGAGTAATATATTTCGTTTAAGTAGACCACTTTTATCTGTGATGTGTAGACGGAACAAAGGATATAAGATGATAAAAAGGCCGGATCCCAAAACACTGAAGATGCCTTCATTAACATCGGCTCCTAGTTTAATGGACATAATTAAAGAGAAAGTACGTCTAAACGGTCCCATTACTGTGGCTGAATACATGCACATAGTCATTACGAACCCTACAGAGGGATATTATATGAAGAAGGATGTGATAGGGGAGACAGGGGACTTTATAACCTCTCCCGAAATCAGTCAATTGTTTGGGGAGCTCCTTGCCATTTGGTTCTTTGCTGAGACTCAAAAGATGGGGGCTGGGAAACCATTACAAATTGTTGAGCTAGGTCCAGGGAAAGGAACCCTCATAATTGATTTCTTAAGGGTAAGCTTGTTGTAATAATTTAAATATTTATTTATTAAGCTCATGAACATAAACATTGTATTACCCATAAATTAGCTAAAAGAACAAACAATATGTATCTTAGGATCTCAAGCTACTATGCGTGATAGCAAGATGAGCATGTGAAACAATATATTGTAATTGTACTTCTGAAGACTACGTAGAAGCAGTTTTAACATAGGATATTAATTTAATGATATTAATAAAAATTTTTGCATTTACAAATTTTCAGGTTTTAAACCGTCTCAACTATAAGTCTAAAGATCTTACAATCCACCTCGTAGAAATATCATCAGCTATGCAGAAACTACAAGCAACCAGACTTTGTGTCTCTCATAAGGACTGTGATATTGAATTGCCATATAACTATGAGGTAAGAAGGTAATGAAAACCTGGCTATTGATAAATATTCTACATTTTAGTGATAACAAACAAGGAATACAAACAATGTTTATCATCTTTTATTGTATAATCGTATAATATTTAACTTCTTAGAGTGACTGTTGCATAGAATGCCAGGCAGATAGCAAAAAAGATTTTTAGAACTCAAAAGTTAAAATTTACCACATTTTAATATTTACTTAATCTTCATTGGATACTACACCATATTTTCAGGGTGAAACTGTAAGCGGCATCAAAATATACTGGTACAACGATCTGAAGAAAGTACCAAACAATTTCTCCTGGTATATTGCCCATGAGTTCTTTGATGTATTGCCTATTCACAAGTTTGAAGTAAGTAAAGATTTAGTTAAATACAAATGGGAGAATAAATTCCAATCTTTAAGTTTAATTTGTGAAACGCAAATCACAATAAAATATGTTTCATTTGATGTACAGAAAACTGAAAATGGTTGGAGAGAGCTTCTCATAGACTTGGATGGAAACGAAAAGTTGTACTATCGAATATCAGCAAATGAAACCCAATCTGTTAAAGTGCTAGTTCGGCCTCCCCTGGATGCTGGCGACAGAACTGAGCTGGAGATAAGTCCGAGGAGTCTGGGCATTGCCAGGCAGTTAGCACAGAGAGTGGATGAATACGGCGGACTTGCGTTGATTGCTGATTATGGCCACGAAGGGGAGAAGGGGGATACTTTTAGGGTATGCATACTTTTGGCAAATGACAAGATTATATTGAATATTATTTTCCTATTACTGCGTTTAGTGGAAATAATTTACACCATTTAAGTATTTATATCACAAATGTAATTTATTGAACACATCCTATCTTTATGAATCAAAAACTACTTGAGACATTTGTACTACAATTGTTTAAACTTTCTGTAACGGTTACAAAACTCTTTTAATACCTTTAATTCATTAATTACAATATAATTTTGTTAAAATTACAGGCCTTTCACAAACATAAAGTGGTTAACCCTTTAGAGAACCCTGGTTCAGCAGATCTGACTGCAGATGTAGATTTTAGCCAACTACGTGTAGCTGCCTCGAAAGCACCTGGAAATGAGAACTTTGCATTAGTTTTAGGGCCAGTGAAACAAATGGAATTTCTTGAGAGATTGCAGGCAGAAATTAGATTACAAGTAAGATCTTTTTTTTATTATTATTAAAACCATGAGGTTACGTCTATTTCACATTATTTGTAAGCTAAGCTCCTAGCATAAGAAACAAATTATTTATGATGTAGTGTCAATGATATAAATATATAACAAAACATCACAATATAATTTGTCCAACTGTAACACTGTTGCACATTTTGGATATCAATGTAAAATATGTATTTTATCAAATTATAGACATAAAATAATATATTCTATAAAGAGGGAATAGAATAGACAAATTAATACTTAAGTATAAAACTTGTTCCTAAAAATGTTTTTTTTTCTTCAGGTTCTAATAGATAATGCAAAGACAGAGGAAGATAAAGAAAAACTAAAGGCAGCATATGAAATGCTTGTCCATCCGAATAAAATGGGAGAGAGGTTTAAGTTTATGGCTTTTTATCCGTCTTCTATGGCAGAAATTCTGAATAAGTTTCCACCACTCGGGTTTTCGACGCCTAAGGAAGAACCTAAATAGAATAAAATAATTATGCGTTTAAATTAGTGTAGCTATGTGTTGTAAATAATAATTATTGTAATAAAAAATAATTGTTTTTTAAACTTCTATTTATTTACTGGCTGCTTTTTATGTAATAAAATAATATAATAAATAAAACATAGATCAAATGTGCTGTAAAAATTTCCATTAAACAAACCAAATATAAACTCTACGCTGGGAACGAATTTTTGAATAATTATTTAAATCGATTTTTTTATAAAGCAAGTTTTCCCAAACATTAAAATTTAATGGATTCAAATTAGCAATCTATACAATTTAAAGGAATCTAAAAGATTAAACAATATTTGTATACTATATACACTTTAATATTTTGCACAAGAAAACAATATAAAATATACGAAAGTATTAAGAAATATATTTAGTGTTGTCTTGTTACCGGTTTTAAATCGGTATTTTTCTCAGATGTTTCAATTAATTGTAGAGGACAACACTATCTCAGTCGATCACCCCGTTGATGGACTTGCATATTTTTATTTGTATTGAGTTACATTGCAAAAATTTACTATTACTTTATTGTTGATTTAAAGGGATTTTTCAAATTACGTACACCTAACACCTTTAACTGCTTGTCGTGAACTTCTAGAAGTTGTTACGACGCAGCGAGGAAATTTCACGCTGCTATGAAATGTCAAAATTTCAGTGGATTCATGCCAATGAATGATGGAATTATTTTAGTAGTTAAAAGTGATGTGTTCGTTATTGAAAACTGATGATAGTGGAAAACTTTAGTGCTGTTATCAACTGTTTTAGAAGATTTATAAACAAGGAAACTTCTTTGTCGGAAGGATTTTTGTTGGATGTTATAGGAGTTTGCGAAGGTGAGTTTTCTTTTGTTGCGTACAAGCCATATTTCGTTGTAAACACCTTAATATTAACTTCAGAGCGCCGTAATTTTAAGCGTAAATATAATATTTAAAAATTAAAGTAACATTTTTGTTACGGCCGTCAGGTACCAATTACTTTATTTTACGGCGCACATAAAAAATATTACGCAAGTATAGATAAAAGTAAGGAAGTTAAGTATAAGAAAATGTTATAATAACTACGTAAATTTTCTAATTGTCATATCTTTTCTATATAACATGAAAAATTTGTTAAGTAAACAGAATTAATACTATAAGTATTTAAATTACCCATATTGTTTACCAGAGGAAACATTATATAAATATATTATAACCTATTATAATATGTGTACCTATTATAATACAGTCAATCAAAATCATAAATATTCAAAGTTCACATACAAATTTCTTTTTTAATTTCAATAATCTACCACTATCATAGGAAGGAAATCATTATGCGGGGAAAGAAACTTCAAAATGCAATATTGAATTAAATTAAAAAAAATGTAATGTTTAAAATAACAAAAAAATATTACCTTAATGTTTTTGAAACTACAAATATTTTTAAAAGTTTGAAGTAGAAATTTTTTTGCAGTTTACTTGAAAGTAAGTGGTCACCTGCTTATGGACATCCTGATTCTACTCATTGTTGAACAAGAATTTCATTGAAAGCTAATCACAGTATCAGAATTAGGATAAATTGCTTGCCTTATATTCAGTCAGCCAATATCCAGTGAAACATAGAAATGTTTTACATTAAAAATGGGAGTGGTGATACCCTGGTTAAACCATATTAGTTCTACTACGTATAAATTATGGAGAATATAAAAAAAAAAAATTGAATGGCTTCATCCAACTATATTATTTTTAACTTTACCAATTTGCATACAGTTAGTGCGGTGGATCAACCCTTTTCATTTTGAGGATAGACATTAAAAAAACAAATTACAAATTAAGACTGTGTAAGCGTCAGTTGAACGTATTTACATTTTGTAAATTTTACAGGAGAGCAAAAATAGTGTGAAAATTCACCACTTCAAACTATGCCAGATCACTAATAGAGATAATATACAGTAGTTGAAATAAAAATATGTATATTAATATATTGTCCTACTATTAGTTTTGAAAAATATTAAAAAAAATGTTTATAAATGCTTTCAAAGACACAATATATATATATTTTTATTTATTCGGTATTTTATTTATTAAGAATTGAAGACTACATTGTGAACCGTTTTGTGAAATAAAAACTATTTTATATGTTCATCTGACTCTTACACTGGGTCATATACCCACCATTAAGACAGTAATGGATTGATAAAGTTATTTTGTTGAATCAAAATGAAAATGAATCCAGCAATTTACACAAGTGAAAGTTAGTAATGTAATACAATCAATCCAAGAGATGAATCATTACAATCTTATCTGATGTAGCTGATTCAGTAAAATACAACCACTTGCCTGCTGATTTGTTACTTTCTCTTGTAATGTAAGATGAGGGAAAAGTGTAACAAGTTGTATCAGATACAGAATAGATTCTATCGCTGTGTTAGTCATTATTCACTTAGTTGATTGCATCATGCATGTAACTATTATTGTTAGGAAGCTACAATAGTAAGAACTAAATTTAGCTATAATAGTTTTATCTTATATATAAAATTCCGAAACGGCTTTACCGATTTTCACCAAATTTTATATGCATATTCAGTAGGCTGAGAATCGGCTACTATCTATTTTTCATACCCCTAAGTGATAAGTCATATTTATATGGGAACACAACGTTTGCTGGGGCAGCTAGTAATGAAGAATTTTATCAACATTGTTGTTAAATTCAGATTATCCATGCAGGTTTTTAATTTAATTCCCCATGAAATCGATATTTGAATGATCATTTTACATGTCTAATTGTTTGATAATGGCTCCCTTTATATTTATAGAAATCATAGCACTTAATCATTTAAGTGTAGATTTATGAGCATAGTATCATATATTTTTTAAATCTCTTTATACAAATAACAAATTTTCCATCTGTGACAATTTTGCCTGATTTAATATCACTGTTTTATAGACTGCATAATTTTGTTTTAATGCAGTAAGCTCGGGACCTGTGATTATACTATGGCTATGGATTATTAGTTTTTAGTCTAGTATGTCTTAAGTGCCCATTTTTAGCATGCAGACATTTTTTCATACATCCTATATTTTATAACAATATTTTTTAAGAATTACATAAATTATGTGTTATTCTTTTCGAGGGTCTCTCAAAGATATACTTGTGTCGTTGAACTATACGTAAACAAGTATAATGTATGCAAATTAATGCCATGTAGCATAGTGTGGTTTTACTTTTATTTTGGGAGTTGGTTTTATTTCACCAAGAATTGCATTGGATCAAGCCAATGTCGTAGTTCAACAACCTTTGGTGTTGATAGCCTTCAGTGCAATGAAAGTGAGGCTGTTTTTCACTTTTAACTTAGTTTTGTTTTGTCTTTTAACTTCTCTGTTTAATTTGAAAACAGTAAAAGTTTGACAATGTGTTTCTGTGAAATAATTTAAGTTGATGTTCTAATTAGGTTCCTATAGTGGTTTATGTATGGATTTAATCATAATTAAGGTGAATTTAGATCCTTAATTTGAGTGTATTTGATCCCACCTTTGAATTTTTAAGTTATGTGCCTTTACGTTGTCAAAAAACTAGCGAGCCTTAAATAAAAAAAAATTTTATAGTGTGTTAGTCAACCAATTCATACTATGCTAGTGCAGTACATTATGCCCAAAAACCTCTCTTTCTTCGAGCTCACCTCAGCCTGCCCAGTCGGACACTAGTGTGTTGCCAGCAATCAGGCAGTTAGTGTTCTTGCTCTTGTATGTATCTATGGAAGTTGTGGTGTTGTGGGGTATTTACAACAATGGGATAGTAAAACTAACAATCCTATTTTTTATATATTTGTTCATGCTTTACTTTACATGTTATTTTTGGTTTGAAAACCTTCATTTACATAAAATGATTCATTTGTATAAAATGAATGAAGTAGGTAATTTGGGTGAGATAAAAATATATGGTTTTGTTTGTTCATTTTTAATCAATTTGGGGAATTATGTATGACTCATAGACATCTCCACAGTTTGTTTACATTGAATCTTGACCTTAGGTGGTTTAGTCTATGAGTTTATTATAAATATTTATTTTGCTTCTTAATAATCTCTTATAAATGATAAGAAATAATCAATGAATATTAAAAATCTCTAGTTTCATATTAACTTAAAAATAATGTTAATATTTTAAGTTGCTTTAATCTGAAATGCTCAAACATTAAAGTACTAACAAAATCTAATCCTAATATGTATTTAGAAATACATATTTCTAAGAATATAATACATGTGAATAATACAAGTGAATTAAGTCAAATATGTTCATTGCGTCAAAATACATTTTTGCTGACCGGTTGACCGGTTCCTACAAGTGTACCATGGATAGGATTTTTAGGTCCAGCATGCAGGCCCCTGTATCCTCGGGACTAGAATAGGACTACAGTATAAACTAAAAGGGGGCATCCGGGGTTGCGGGCGGCAAGAGTGGGAGCTCGAACCTTCCAGCAAGCGACCGCGGGTAGGAGGACGGTATGTGTGGTCATGATGGTATGGTAGGAGCGAAAGTCTCCCAGGGCAGAGCCCGATTGGGGCATCGCGCTTGGAGGACTCCGGTTGTGTTCCGTCGGTAACACCGGAGTTCTCCAACAAACGTTGAGGACGGCCACCCGGGGGGTTTTAGTGCGGTAAAAATCCCACATAACCCGGCGTAGCTCCACGTCGTCGGGTCCACTTTGAAGGTTTCCCCCTCGTAAAGAAAGAAAAGGAGCATGCGGACGGATACTCCGCTCGGATGCGGATGATCCTTTTCTTACTTTACGAAGCCATTTAGCCATTCTTCTAGGGTCTAAAGCAACAATGAAAGTAGGCCTCTAGTAGTAAATTCTATAAATAATAAGGTGAATACGTTAGTGGTGTATTATTGGAAAGTGGGCGAGTGACTAATTAATGTCTTGCCTCACGCTTTCCCGCCCTTGGCCTATATTTCCTTGACGAAAGTAGTTTTAAATTTATTTGGATCGAACGTAAAGCTCTATTCAGAAGACAGTATACAGAAGTACATTGGAGATATAATTTCTCTGGTATACTTATTTCTTTATTGAACATCAACATAATGTAGATTTAAAAGTTGCGATATAACAAAACACATAAGGGGCTACTTTTAAGTCACTATAATTATAGGTGTAGACTAATTTCAGTTATTATTTTTTTTAAAACCTTACATTTGTTCGTTGCTTTGTTTGAATCAAGTGTGATGTGATATTTTCGAGTCAGAAATACGGGAGGTCAAATCATACCTCTTGGCCTTTGACGTCCTTTTAACACATCATTTTATCTCGCTGTTGGGCACGGGTTTCGTCCTTTCGTCATGATGGGTGCTGAGGCAGTGCCCTAAACAAATACGTAAAACCCAATGCATTCTATAATGGAGACTAGAATTCCTATTTCCTATTACTGGTCTATTAACATGAGTACATTATGTGCCACTACTGGGAACGGGACTGTTGACACAGTCAGAACGACATGATTGGTTCCTCAACGTTTTTCCAATGCCGCCGAACTATAAATTAACTTAAAATACATTCTATAAAATACTACTAGGAGTATAAAATAACTCCGTAACCTAGGTTTCTATAGGGTTATTGTTCGCTCAGGTCGCCTATGATTTATTCCGTTCACACGCTTAATAAGGAGAGCCGGCTGAATAGACGCTAGCCTCGGTGCTTCCGCAAACCAATAAAATTAAATGCACTTTACTTCCGACCGCCTCAAGATCGTGGTGTCTCCCGAAAATGGAGTGTTGGCGTGACGTAGCGTGATGAAGCGTTTCGTGTTTTTGTTTGAGTGTGACGTCACAACATCTGCCTCATAACATCAAGGTGGAACGGTTTTAGGGTGTAAACATACTGATATAGAAAAAGATTTGATACTCAACACTTTGGAGTATTGTTGTAAGGTCAGGCTTCCCCTAGGTGAAGAGAAAGGAGGAAGTGTATAATAGTATGCTTCTTTCTCCCCTAGGGAGAATGAAAGAATACTATTATACACACGCTCAAAAAACATTACCCGCCGCAATCCGGTAAAAATACAGCTTCCAGAATCTTATGACTATGACTGCAAATCTCTAAAGGATTGGTTTGGATTTTTTAACTACGTAGTATTTCTAATAGTTTTTTTTATATAGTACTAGTACCCCCGGCAAATTTTGTTCCGCCTTAAATCTATTTATCAAATATATATCATATAAAATATAGCCTATGTTACTCGTGGATAATGTAGATTACGAATGGTGAAAGAATTTTAAAATCGGTCCAGTAATTTTTGAGCCTATTCATTACAACCAAACAAACAAAAAAGGTTTCCTCTTTATAATTTTAGTGTAGATTTAAGCACTTAATTACTTGGGTTACAGTTTGTTTACTTCCCTAAAAATATTATAATCAGCTAAGCGTGATTTACCTTGTAATAATAATAATCTATCTATATTTCTAAATATAGAAAACAGTTTATAATAACAGGGTTTTCCTAAGACTATAAACATATTTGCACGATACTTACCAAAATATGCAAACTTGTTTTTTACCTCTCAGGGGTAATATTAGGAACGGTTGATTTTCATAGTGGTACTTTAGAAGAAAATAGAGAAACTAACTTCACTCTGAGAGAAGACCAGTGCCTAGCAGTTGGACAGTAATGCATTGACGACTACTTTCAAACAAAATTATAGGTGCCTACAAAAAGTGGTAGAACCTTCCGTGGTTCGACTCTGGTGGCATCCCATAACACAAGGACATCTGTTATCAACCTCAGATTAGTTTAGAGCGTAAGGCTCTGAGGTTGGCTACAGATGCGTAGCTACCTGGCTTTGTGGAACTCCACTGTCAACTGTTAATGGGCTACGGTGGCCCCTCACCATTAGGTGAATTGCATGCTCACTTGTAACTCCAGTAAAAAAGTTACATAATATACTATATTCGCGACAATATCTAGTTCTTATTCAGGTTAGTCTAAATCAGTCCAAGTCGTTCGCTAAGATAACATTTAAGTATTTTTTCTGTCTACATTAACATAACTAAGTCTGTCTGGTGTTTCGTATTGACGTAACACTGAGCTCTATTAAATCACTGACATTCCTGCGTTTGTTGTGTCTTGAATACGTTATTACGTCATGGAGACGAGAGCAGATAAGAATCTGATAGTCAAAATGGACTAAGATGAATCAGTAAATGAAAAAACCACCTTTGTAACCAACTGAAGCGATAGCCTTTTTATGCTTTATATCATCGTGTTACAGGAGATGTGTTTTGGACTTAAGGGTGTGGTGATTTCTCTATATTACACAGAATAGTAGATGTCTAACCAGGGATCGAACACGGAACCCATAACATTAAACTTCTTCATCAACCAATTTCTGTCCCACTACTAAGCACGGGTATCGTCTGACACGTGATACGCGGATCGTATATACAGGGTGTTTTTTTTAACTAGGTAGGTATAAGAATTAGTGAAATGTTGAAAGAGGTTACGTTATTAGTTAATTTGATTCTTAGTGATGGTTTAATAATAGGAGTGTCTTGTTTTAATTCCAAAAAGGCTTGATTTCCGATTATGAAAATAGATTAAAAAAATCGAATTACTCGTATCTTGTTTTAATTTTTATCCAAGTCGCCGTCGTCACTCCTTTCAGCATTTTTCGTTAATCCTATAGTTCCGGATTTCTTCATCCACGAACACTTGAAAAATTCACCCTGTATATTTATTGTTTGGTACTTATGTATATGGTGATACGTTAACGTAGACGGCTAGACGCTACGGAAAGCGAGCTGATGAGGTGCTTGAGATATGATTGTAATGTGTGTCAAGATCCTAACTAATTAGGTTCCACACTTATCATTATGAAATAATCGATGGAAGTTAAACATTTATTTAGGTTTAAGGTTATTATGTGTGAGATTCTATACGTGATGATAAGCAGACAAATGAATTATATTAGGCCGTTCTAAAAAAGCCTTTTATGGTTTACAATGGCTGTTATTTTGAAACTAGAGATTGTATTTTTTAACCAAAAAAGAGAAGTTACTCCATTTATAGTTTCTACGGCTTGTTTCGACTTGCCAAGTTTAAAACACCCGAACAATTTGTTAAATTATTTGCCCAGCATTAACAAGTATATAACCAATCACGAATATAAACGAATATTTATTTACCTTCTTTTATTAATGCGAAAAACATATACATCAACCTATTAATGTCCCACTTTTATAACTAAGAATTTTACCGCTTTTAACCAAGTGTTGTCACGTATACTTGATGGTACCCATATTCCGCAGGGTTTCCCGATTGCCGAGCGGTAAGCGGTCATGAGCTCGCCACCGCCCATGCAGCTGGAGGTGGAGGTGGTTGATGATTCCATGGAAGAGGATGCAGCGGTCACCATACCTGCGGACAGGTGAGCAAAAATCTTCCATCAACCATTACCAGTATGCTATATTGTTATGGATAAATAGCTCATCCTTTCTCATTAGTAGTAAAATGGTACAGAGAGAGATGAAGATATTTTTTGTTTACCGTAAAAGGAATTTTACCTGGTCGATGATGATGATTCTATATTTTTTTATTTTTTTTCACCAGAAATATTTTATTTTAATTCATAATGATTACAATAGGAATTTTTTAAAACAATTAAACACTTTTAAAAATAAAACTACTATAACAATTAATACTAAAATTTTATATATAAAATAAATGAGCCAAATCGCTGATGATTATTTATCGATTATTTATATATTTGAATCGATCGATGTTAAACTGTTCAACGGATCAATCGATTGATGGTTAAATAGTAAATGTCTATTGAAACAAAATCGATGTCGACTGATTTATTTTATCGTCAACCAATGATATCGACCCATTGCTGTAGTAACAACTGACGGTCGACGTTGAATGATAATCGATTCTTATCGATCATCATTCAACAATCATCAGTCGAAGACATCGATCTCTTGTGGGCGCCCAAACTTCTCAAACAGATCTCGAACAACAAAAGACGTACATCGTACACTACGACGCAGCTAAATTTGTAGATATTTCGACTACTTAATTAACAGAAATTAAAAATGTAATTTGATAACAACGTTTTTGGAGCGGAAATCATTACCTTGATGATATTACCGACCAGTATGTTGTACGTTGTGTAATAGGTTAATAATATTCATAATATATAATCTCAAGAATTTTGTTTTGTAACTAAAACAAGTAACATGGATACGAGCTACGAAAATAGATCAACGGAACAACTTTTTTGCCGGCCCCCTAAGATTGCCGCCCTGGGAGTGAATAGGTACAATTTTGCCGCTCAGAAAATATTGATATTGCATTCATGATATTGCATATATAAAATTTTGTCGCTCCCTAAAGCGTGCCGATATTAACCGCCCGCGGGCGGCGATTGCCCATGGATATGCATTGTAAAACAATATACTCGATGTTAAGGGCGCTGAAATCTCTTATCATATTACCTTTTGTATGCCCGGTTTGCACATAAAGAACCGACACTGGCGACTAATACTTAAACAATAAGTACTAACATTATATTTCACGAATTCAGCTTTCGAGATTATAAAATCGTCGCACAGAATAGCACTCCTGTTGCAAATTTTATGCGCCTCGTCTTTCGTGCGCCTGCTGATAACGTATCATTGTACTAAACAATAACATTCTGCTAACATTAGTCAACAGTTGTTTCATGGTAACACGTGTTTGTATGGGGAAATGTCCTCATGTGTTTAAATCAATTTATTTATACATTTTGTACAATACCGTAACATTGATTACGTAGTGTTGTGGAATGGTGATTAATTTAGCTTTGTTTATTAATTTAAATTTAATTTCGATGTACCATGGTAAGGTGATTTTCAATGTGAATTCAGTGTCTTAATTTAAAATTTATTTTTTTACGAGACTAAGTTAAGCGTGATTTAATTCTAATGATATATTTATGACTTTTCTTGGTGACATCTTAACTCGTTTTTCTCGTTATATTATATTATTAATTAAAAAAAACAGTGATAATATACTGTGATTAACAATATTTTAAGTGTCAAAGTTCAATGTGGAAACACTTTTTGAAATGGTTGTGCAACAAACGGGAAGAGGATCCCTTTACGCAGCGTATCGACGTAGATATGGTGCGTCAGAATGACATGTAAGATTTTTTTATAACGGATTCGAATTATCACCTTCCTGCACTATTTTTGGTTGGTTTCGTGCTCTGTTTTGCTACAGACAAAATGTTCTCGCCGTCGATTGTTGACGCTCTGTGCATGGCAAGCAACGACGAGCTTGCAGTGCACCAGATGGTAAGTGGCTACTGCCGCCCATGGACATCTGTAATCAACCCCAGATAGCATTAGATATTTCTATATGAAGTCGGCCACAGATGCGCCGCTACCCCTGAGGACTAAGCTGGAACGCCTTGGAAATTTATGTCTCCTTACCACACCCTTCAAACCAAAACGCAACAGCGCTCAACACTGCTGTTATGAGGCAGATATAGGTGTGGCGGTAATGCCGCCGGAGTCGAACCAGAAAGGGCTCTACCATCTTCAAATTCTCTTGAAGCGTTGCGATCATCATCATAAACCCATTACTGTCCCACTTCTGGGCACGGGTCTCCTCTCAGCGTTACGATAAAAGAAACAAATTTCTTGTCCAAAAATGTTCTCAATCTTCCGTAAAAAAATCTTTGTCCATCTCACACACACAAACACACAAATATTGGCAAATTGAGATGCAATGGTCGATCACACCGTGCTGAACTTTTATTGTTGATATTCTTATCGTGGCGATGTCAGTGAACCTCCAGACCTGCAGTACAAAGAAGCAGTGGCGTATTATAAAAATATATCGACAATAATAAGAACGTGTGATTTACGTTATGGATTCCTTCAAATGTATAGAAATGGTATGTTGGTTTTTGTTCAGCAATTACCATACTTATCTGAGAGGTTCCGGGTTCGATCCCGGACCTTCTTTTCTTGATCTGGTAAAGGTAATCTTAGTGTGGGGCTGTGAGTGAAGAAAACGTTTTCTGCAATTAATATGCAAGCAGCAATGTGGACTGAGGTGTTCTTGGAGCTCTATTACACGGACTTCTTCTAAGGATAAGCGGTAGCTATTCTTTAAAGGTGGTTTTGCTATGGTGGCTCTTCTGGTGTTGCATGTTCATAGGCGATAGTGACCACTTTCTATCAGGTAGCCGCCTGCTTCATTCTTAGTTTAATTGTATAAAAAAATAGCAAGTGCGAGCGGAACTCGCTCCCGAAGGGTTCCGTACTAACATTAGCAACTAATTTTTTTTTTTTTTATTGTTTATTATCGTAACAGATTTAAAGCAACTGAAAATACAAGTTTCTCGTATGATAACAATTTATATTTAACGTTTAGTTTACTTTGTATTTATAACAGCCATTACAACAAATCGAATACAGGTCTGTGGCAGCCATAGTAATACGCACTTTATAAAAATAGTATCTATCTATTACTAGTCTATTTATAACGGTTTATGAAATAGAGCCCTGTAACAGAAGGACAGACAGCATAGGCTTAGTAATAGGGATACATTTTTACCTTTTGTATACGGAACCTTAAAAACGGCAATTTTTTAATTACTTTTAAGTAGTTACATTTATGTTACCTCTGCCCAAACCTACTGCTCATGTTTGCTTTTTTATTCATTAGTATATCGGGTCAGAAGTTATAAATCAAACTGTTGCATTCCGGTATATGAGGCATGCCGACCTCGAAGAGTTCAATGTCGTCCAAGGTCTTTAGGGAATAGGTACGGGATGACGTCTCAACGTTCCTTGGTCCAGTGCCAGCTTCCGAGCGTCTGACGAACGGTAACACTCCTTATCGTGTACACAAAGGGTTCGCTTTGTGTTGATTGATGTTAAGTCTAGCGTGATAACGAAAGTCCAATCTTTTGATTATGATCTTAGGGTTTCGATTGAAATAATAGACAAGGTGCTGCATGTTCAGGGGGTATGTAGTTCTGGTTGCAGGTAGATCGAATATGTTTATTATTTTCCTAGAATATTGGTAGGTAAACAGTGCTAACTTGTTGGTAGTATGGATGGACGTAGACTTATCGATATATACCTACATCAGAGCATTAAGGTGCAATAAGTTCATCCAAATTTGTTTTTTTTTGTGAATTTGTAGTAGCAAATGTCACTGCGGCTGGTTATATGTTGTCACCTCTACCACTCCAAATCCAATTCAAATAGAGTTTGATTGTTATTTAAGGTTGTCCACAGATGTTTACTGCTACTGAGGATTATGTTGGAATGCCACGCGAAAGTCCACCTCCTTACCTATTTGAAATATAAATGCCGAGGAAAATCTCAAACCAAAAGTCTCCGAAGTCTTCGCATCACGATGGGACGAATCGATATCTACCAATAATGTCCAAACAAAAGTGTAGGAGGGCAGGGAACATCTCAGTCAGAATTCATATTCAACTAGTTTTAACCTGCCCCGTCGCTCACGATCACAGGTCGTTAGCTAAATTTTATAACTGTCGGTTTGGTAGTTAAAGAGTGAAAGCGTAGCAAACAAACAAGCAAACTCACTTTCGTATTTATATATTTTTTTTTTATAAGTAGACGAGCATGCAGTCCACCAGATGGTAAGTAGCCTCTGCCGCCCATGGATCTATAATCAACACCAGATAGGATTAGATATTCCTACCTGAGGTCGGCCACAGATGCGCCGCTACCCCTGAGGACTAAGCTGGAACGCCTCGGAAACACAGCTTCAAACCGGAACACAGCAGCGCCTAACACTGCTGTTATTAGGTAGAAATAGGTGTGGCGGTGGTGCCGCCGGAGTCGAACCACAAAGGGTTCTACAACCTTGAATTTAACTTATAATATTAGTTAGCATGTAAGCCTGTCTTACGTCGAAATTTCAAGCGTTTGAAATATGGGTGATCATGTTTTAAAGTTAATCTTTATCTTTTAATCTTTTCCTCTAATTTTGATCTGTTGTAAACGTGAACTTGTGGCCGCGTCGTGTCAATGACCTAGCTATCAAAATAGTCGAAGTAGAGTTATGTTTCCGTAACGTTTTGTTCTAGTTAATGTCTCGTTATATCGTTAATAATCGTTGCCGCCCATATTTTTGGTATTTTTTTTCTTTATTCCCGTGTTTATTCCACCTATTTTAGATGGATGGTTGGATGACGTGCATGCATGCATTTTACTTGATGGTTGATTTGTTGTTGAAAAACTGGTCAAAATGGACGTTTTGTAACACCGGTGAAAAAAAATATTTGTAAGACGCTCGTAACTGTAAAAAATCACCGGTTATGTCGATGGTATTTAAACATAAGATCGTTAATATGAGGGCCGAAATTCGTACCACAAGACTCTTATTAATATTTTATATTTAATCGATTTCTGTCAAGTCTTACTGACGTCGTCTCATTAAAAATATATAGATAGAATTAGGATAGAGATAAGTACTGTCGACGATATATTTTGATGGTACAGCAAAAGAAAAATAGCATGAAAGCTACGTGCCCAAGTGGCTTAGCGTTCGGTCTATTTTTTGCAGACTCCAAAAAAGAACCTCCTGATCTCAATTCTCGTTTTAATATAAAAGCTGACGAAGACGCGGCGCAAGCCTAGCTATTTATATAATGTACTTGTTTTCGTGCGAGGCTCTGTTATTGGTACAAGGTGGGCGATTTTATTAAATAAGATGAGAATAGAGAGTAGAAAAGAAAAGATGAGCTTGCAATCATCCTGATGGTAAGTGGGCATTGCTGCCGATGGAATTGTGACTAATCAGTATAAACCACATTCTACCTCGAAGCCAGATGCGTTCCCACTTCTGAGATATAAGATGTGAAGACCTGTGAATAAAACTCATTTCCGAAAAGTTTCAATAATAAATTTAATAAAAAGGTACGGTTTCAATGCGTACGGTATACGGATACAGATATTTGAAAGATGAGTGTGACCAACTATTTTTGAATACTATGAGTTTCCTATAGTATAAATAAATATTATGTAATTTATGTACATAATTAATAGAGTTCGTAATACTCTATTTATATATCTGAGCAGTTGGTCTTGCCCTTGGATCTATGTATAATATAAATCTAACAAGTTTTAGTAAACAATATTATCTGTAGTTTCCAATACTAGAAAACTAACTATTAATTTAAAAAGCTTGCTATTAATTTAAAAAGCTTTTGCTTGTAGTTTTCTTAATTACATACTACCATCTTTAGTGCTCAAAATCAGTATTTTTAACATTGTTATTATTTTTTCATCTGTTCACTGTTTTTTAAAAATTTAATTTGCGAATGAAATAATTAAATTGATTAATAAATTAATTAATTTTGTGCCAGAAAAATTCAGGGATGCAAATTAATAAACTGAAATCGAAAAACAATAAAAGAAAGGCGTTTGTATTCCAGGTTTCCTCACGGTGTGCGCACCCTAACATTTAGGCGATCCACAAACCAAATTAGATTTTTACCGGCTATAAAAAATCGAGGGTAATATGTTTAAAGAGTGATACACGGCGTGCTTATTAAGAAGCTTTTTTTAGCTTTTTCATTTTCACGCGCGGTTCGTTGCCTCGACGCGTGTAAAATAATGTGGGTTCAAACTTTGACCTGCTACAATCGATTATTTATTTTATTCGGACGACGAGGAGATTGATTCGTATAATGGACAATATCCATTACCTACGTTGAAATATACAGGGTGGGACTAAAGCAAATATTGATATTCCGATAGGCCATTGTGTGCCCTACACCAGGTTACAAGGTTATCCATGTTTTACGGGACGCCCTAGGAGTCTATTTCTGTAGTTTTTTCTAAAGTTTCACATGTTTATTAGCATTAAAAAAACAATTAAGAAATATTTTTTTGTCTATATTATCGAATATTCAAAATGTTTGAATCCAATTCACATGGAGTTTTAGAAGGTAGTGGATTGTAGGAAATAACGATTAGTTACATTAAAATATTCATAAGAAAATTGATTTTGTCCTGCGTCACTGGTGGGCGTTAATACCTGAGACAGATTTGAAGGTCTTACAAAACAGCGGGTGGCCTATATTAATCACTTAATTTATAATAATTAATATTGTACTATAAATGGAATAATATTTATAATCTGGGCAAAGAGATTTGAAATATTTTGAAGGTGGTAGAACTCGTTGTGGTCCGCCATTATAAAAATAGTCTTTCCCCTCTCCCCCTATACGATGTCAATACCGTAGGCGTAGGATATTAAGGCATGAGGGTAGTAATTTAAGTTACTACAGTTTTTAACTTTTGTAGTTATTTACGTACAACCATGACAAAGCTTTGTAAAAAAAAATGTCTTTATAAAGATAATAATTTATGAATTTACATTTGCATTCCACATAGACAAAGCAGCGGGACTACCCTAGCCAATGATAATTTCTAATCAATATTGAATCTATATAGATGCTGACAGATGGAATATTTTTTTTATTAATAGATTAGTTCTAGACTAGTGGCGTCATGCCAACTACACGATCAGTATATTGTTTACCATTGCGATATTCAGGCTTTTGGGTGATTGCGAAGTTCGTGCGAAAAAAATCGAGTGAGAAAATAATAAAAATTAAAAAAAAACTTTTGAAGACATAAAAAAAAAACAAGAATAGTTTTTGCCGTGTACGTCTGAATTGAAAATTTGTGTGAACTTAAAAGTATTAAAAAACTAAAAAGATTAAAGATTATTAAAAAACTAAAAAGGCAGTAAATAATAAATTTAATAAAAATAAAATATAACTAGAAAACGTTGAAATAAAACAAAAAATGATAAATGTTCGTAAAATTACCTCAAAACGTTCAATGTGCAATATTGATGGCAAGAGAAATGAATTGGTGCTGCCAATTATGAAAGACGTGGACTCATGACGTTACCAGTTCTATGACGTTTTTTTTAAATGGAACGTGCAGCGAAAAGTTTTGACGCAATTTCTCAAAGTGTTGATGCATTTAGGTTTCTAGCGGAATAGTGAGTTTTCGTAAAAATGTCTAGAAAATCGGAGTCGAACGAGACAGATCGTAAAGAATCATCATCCGATCACGTATTCTCGATATCCACACGTGGGAGACTAATATGTCGGTGTTCGTCGAGCGAGGATAGTTCAGAGTCGTCACTAAGCGATGGGTCCGACAGGTTCACGCTGCCGGCGCGGGCTGATGCCGTCGTGGAGCTGTGGAGGACCAAGCTGGCCGAGGGGCTGCTCTCGCCGGCACACTTCCAGGACCACTGGCGGGTCACCGTGCCGAGGATATACTCGCCGCAGCCGAACAGGACTTGTCTAGGTGAGTTTTACTACCTACTTACCTATTATGCTATATCGATTGGTTTGGTTTTAATCCTGTCTTTGCTTGCATAAAAATAACTTTTGAGGTAGACGTTTGAGAACCTCTGGTATAATATAGTATTATACGCATGAAATGTGGTTTAATTATTTATTGTATTATTTTGATTATTAATATTTTGTCCTTGTGTGTGTTTTAGGTAGGTATACGAAATATAATTTATTTGCTGGGTTGAATACTTGTTTAAACAGATTAACATCTAGCAATAAACATGAAAGTCAAATTATTATAACTGTTACAATATAAAATACAGGAGGTATATACATACAATACTGATAAAGTTGGTTGGTAGCAGCCTCGCTTAAGTAGTGGACAATGATAGTAGTTAACTCTTAATATAAGTCAATATTTTTTAATAATATTATAGTAGCAAACGAGGATGTAGTCCACCTGTTGGTAAGTGGCTCCTGCCGCCCATAGATATCTGTAATCAACCTCAGATAAGTTTATATTCCTACCCGTTAGAAGGCCTCGGATAAGTATGACTCTACTACACTATTCAAACTAGTATGTAGCTGTTACATACTTATAAGACTGAAAAAGGTGAATTGAAATATAATTTGAAAGGAAAATATGTTATTTAGGAGTATTTAGGACGCACGTACGTACCAAAGGACGTTTAAACAAGTTTAATGGTACGAAACTACGAACATATTTAACCTGAAGCATATTTTCGTCTGTGTTCTAATCTGTGTCTAGAAAAAATTACTTTCCGAATATTTGCCGGCCTCTTTTTGAATTTGACCTACATTCCTTAACATTGAGCGGGAATTTTAATGTAGGATAGACTTTGTTTTGGTTTTATAGTGGGGTGTGATGATAAATGGTCCAACGTCATTAAAATTAAATATATGTTAAGTAGGAGTATGTCTGCTTTTAATCTAGTGTGTTTCCAGAGTTTTTAATGGATTCTGTTATAGCTTGAAAATATAGTTATAGTTATAAGGATTTATGTTTTACTCGTCATTTTTAACAGTTTTATTTACCTCTAAATTTAAAAAAACGAAAGGAAACTATAATATGTTACAATTGTTACAAATAATTGCTTATTACCAGAAGTTTATCAAATGCAAAGAGATGTTAAATAAGAAAGAAAAAACCATACGCCCCTTACTAATAATATGGTCAATCTTAATAGTCAGTTTGACAATTAATGTTGACAGAAGTTGTCAAATTTCAGACTTTGGTAAACAAAAAATAGTTAAGATTGTTTTTTGTTTGTATAAACATATTATCATGACATGTTATGCTGATCCATCAACCTAGAGAACATTTAGGGCTATTAAAAAAGAAAAAAGTGTAATACCTTTCGTTAATGTTACAGATTGGGCGTTCGACGAGGAACTAGCGGCGAAGCTGTTGATCCAGCCGTTAGAGCAGTTCATATGGGGGTCCACGGAGTCGACGCAGCCGGCGCCGCCGCGGCGCTCCACCCTCTGCGGGCGGGTGTTCAAGCAGGGCGAGCCCGCGTACAGCTGTCGGGAGTGCGGTGAGCTCGCAATACCAACATAACAATAATAGCCTTAAATTAAGACAAGAGTTTCTTAAGCCGGCTCCACATTCTTTGTGGAGTGGAGCCGATACAAATCGGGTTCTCACGAGAATGTGGAGCGGGCTTTAAGGTTATACGTGATATCTAAAAGGAAGCTCTTAGATCTTATACGTTATATATCTATATCTTATTATAAGTCAAAATAAACATATACCAGCTTATACCGTTCCTATAACAGCCTGATCAAAGTAACCCCTGTTATTCAAAATTAGTGTGTCTAATGTTTAACCTACCAAATATTCATATTCCACAATTACTTCATACCAGAAATTATCAAATTGCGATCTCAAATTTTGGATAGGTGGTGCAGTAATAACATTCGTAAGTCATAATGTTTTCTTGGCGAACCATCAACATGACAGATATGCAACCCCTTACAATTCAAATCGTCACATCAAATTAACATTTAATATTTAAATTAATCTAAACTTCGTCTACATCTTGCTCTAAAATGGATAAAGATGCATTTCAACTCAATCAACTTCATACATTGACGATTATAGATCACCTTTTCCGCCGGAACACTACATCGCTTAACGCATAGACAGATGTGTTACCATTTGTAGAGATGGTGTCCTTACGAACTTCGAAGGGTTCCACCACCTTAAAGCTATCTATGACACGATCTAAAATCTCCTCTAGGCATGGACAACACATGCGTGCTGTGCGTGGAGTGCTTCAAGGTGTCGGCGCACCGCCACCACAAGTACAAGATGGGCCAGTCCGGCGGCGGCGGCTGCTGCGACTGCGGCGACACCGAGGCCTGGAAGCGGGACCCCTTCTGTGACCTGCACGCTGTGAGTCATAGTGGTTGTATATTAGAACGGTGAAGACGTATTGGCATACTCATAACCCGAATAAATGATTAAGGAATCCTTTATTATGGATTAAATTGGCATACAAAATTATTCAACCTTGTATGTCAATGTCACCCATACCCTCGAACAAAAACAGCCCAAATCTAAACTCATTTCTTAGGTGTTGGAGTTGGTTGGTTGTAGTAAGAAACCTCTGACCAATCAGACCAATAGTTTGTCCATTCCACTTGGCTTTACAATGTTTCTATTATAATAAGTTGTTTCTAAAAGTTTTGCTTTGTATTATCAACTATAGGCATTATTATTGGGGCTATTGCGAATAATGCACTTAAATTTGACCATGAATTTGAAACAAAATCGTTATATAAGCAAATATTACACAAAATATATAGAATCTTTGAAAACTTCAAGAAACTTTCTTGGAAGAAAGACACAATTGGCTCCATATCTTATTGAAATAATGGGATTTCGCCACAGATTATATCAAATAGGCCATAATAGGCCTAAAAAGTAGACTAATCCATACATCCATGTTATAGCGTATTTTAGAAGTAATCCATCCATATCGATATTGTATGAAATGTAAATAAAATATGATTTTGATGAATTACCAGGCGCCCAACAACGACGATCAAGAGCAGCCCAGCATCAGCCAGGAGGTGTTGGAGCGCATGAAGATCGTGACCGCCGTGTGCATGTCCTACTGCTTCCGGCTGCTCACCCTGGACCACGCGCCCGGCCTGCCCAATGATTTGAGGTATGATATTCTATTGGCCGTCTTAAGGAATACGGTTCTCTGTGCATTTGAGTAGGGCGGTGGTGGAAAACGCCCTTCTCAAAGGCACAGAGAAGCCTGAACCCTGAGAGGTAATGATTTAATAGGATAGTTTATAGTTGTGTGCATTAAGTATCGCAAGAAATAAGTAATTTTATAAGGGTGGGAATTTACAACAGTGTAAGGTGACACATTTTTGATTATAAAATACTGGGACAGTAATTCTTTTTTACGTTGTTTGGTAATACCAAAAACATTTATTATTCCATGCACGCTTTGGAAATGTTTGATAAAATCTTCCATGTGTGTATGTAGTCTGATATTATAAACTTGACTGTCTATATATTGTATGTTTGTTTTAGAAGGTTTTAAGCGATTAAATTAGAAATTAGTATACTGGAGTTACTTTTACAATAGAAGAGTTAATAGTCATCTCATCAATTTCACAAGAGTTTCATCTCGTAGAAGGTTCTCATCAATTTCACCCCTGTTTCAGGTTAAAAGATGCGGAACGCGATTTGCTGCAGATACTGGACCAGCCGGACTGCTACTGCACAGTTCTCTACAATGACGAAACACACACCTTCGAACAGGTAATTTGTTCATTCACATTGTTTAGTTAAAATTAACTAACAATCATTTTAAACATTGGATAAGTGAACACAAATAATGTATTTCGATCCCTATAGTTTCCACCAAATTACCTATACCACCTATGAAGAACTCCTAGTAGTTAGATATCCGCGGCTTAACACATGCTATTCGATCTATTGTAGGTGGCATAACATTTAATGTTTTTGATTAAATTTTAGATATTTCACACTAGATCGTCGAATCAATGCAATTAAGTGGAACGCTTTTATAGCATAAAATATTGATATCTTAAGATATTATACACATTATATTTTTGAGAAAATAATAAATAAATTAATTGTTGTACAGGATCAATTACCATGTAGGTACGATCTCTACTGGGCCAGACGACTATACAGGGTGTATAAAGGCACTTCGGAGTATTTAAAATCTGAGATACTTAAATGTTATACAATTGAATACTCTTTAAGCTTATTAAATAAATTTATAATATTTGATAATAGAGTAATTAATTAAAATTGCATTTATTTGAAACAAGCAAGGGAGCGGGAGCTCCTCTCGAGAGAGGCTGAAACAGGTAAAGATATGTTTCAAAATTAACCACAGGGTGTAAAAAAATCTCTTCAAAAAACAATTTTTCTATGTTATGAAATTCTGAAAAGATAAATTATAATAATCACTTAGAAGTATTGTAAATGTCTAGTATTTTTACACCACTGAATCCTTTGCTTGTCAAATGCAATGAAATCAACCGTCAACATTTTGTGATTGTAAACTGTTTTTAATTTGTCCGCCACACTTGTAGTTGTTATGGTAAGTATGGAAGCGGTATTTTTACACCCTGTATAGTCAGTATTAGTTATAAATATAATCTATGTGGCCATTATCGTAAACTTCTTCACTATCGCAAGTTTATACTGTGATGTAGCTTAATATGGGAAATAAAAATCACTATGATTTTTTTTACAATAGGAGCATTTGTGACTACTCAAATAAACAGTAGTAGTGTTTAGTCAAGTCTTACAATATCTATGGTATTAAACAGTACTGTACCGTTATTCGACCTAATAATTATGAGAGTGGCTTCCGTTTCCGCTTGTTGCTAGTCACTTACTTCCGGTCCGCCGCGCCCTCTATACCTAGTTTCCTGCAACAATTGCTTGTACATTTCCGGTCAATAGCAGGTTTGCGACACCAGCGCCACCATTGGCAGGTTATACCTTAGATAACGTTTTTACTTCATTGGCTGTTCTGTTCTCGGCCGAGGCGGTCGCTAGCTGGCTCGACTACGAGCACTGGGCCGACTCATTTTTTGCTAGTCTTACTTACAGTGTAAAGAAATTTCGATTTCGCAATTGTTGGAGTACCAATGAATAAGTTAAGGATTTAACGAAGTTTTCGTTCGGTAAAGTGTAATTTCTATTAAGTTATAATAATAAATAAAAAAGGAGGTGAGTAGCCTTTTTCTTTTAAGAAATTAATTACTTCTAAATAATTGTCATTAGCATGCGATTTTTAGCTTGCTTCTCTGACCTTTTTAGGTTATGTCGAATGATTTTAAATGACTAAAGCACACCTATATTACAATAAATGTAACTTTATTTATTCATTTATTTTTTAATAAAAATAAAATGCTTTTATTTTTGGTATGTAGTCGAAGTTACGATTGTTTTAACTGTGTGAACGTCTTAACGGGTTTTTGTCTCCGTTTCGGCGTTTCTCTAAGTTCCAGGGATGGAGGAAACCAGTCCGCCTGCGCGTACATCGAGTGTCGACGTTACCAGGGATGCCAGGGAACGTAATCCGAGCAAATCACCGGCGGCTAACAAGAGGAAGCGAGGATAGTTCGTCCAGTACAGAATCTACTAATAGTTCTTCTTCTGAATCGAGCTCATCATCAAACGAAGTCGAAAAACATCGAAAGAGGCGCTTTCATCATAACCGTAAGTTGAATTAACTAATTCACGCAGTTGGTGTGCTTCAAAATAAGATTTCTTCAAATCACTATCAACCGAGATAGTATAGTTAGTGATGATCGTGTAGACTCTTATAAAATTGGCGAGTTTTTTTTTGATGAAAGTTTAGAGTCAGTCAATAATGAACCGACCAAAGGGACGTCAGTGTAAATACGCCACTCCTTAATGCATGCATACTAGGATAAAAGAACTAACTGTTCCACATGCTTCGGAGGACATACTCCAAAACTGAAGAACATTTCGCTCCAAAAACAATACTTACGCTCACCTGTTTTTACTAACCACGATTCTAACGAAGAAATCAAGCGTTATGATCGTTCAAAGCTTATTGCTTACATTCAGAACGCTTTTTGCAGGCTTAATTTATGTCCTGTTAAAACAATTTGAAATTCTTCAAAAAGATATGAATAATTTTCTTATCAGGACGCAATTTAATGCAACTGATTTAAATTACGTTAACGTGCATGCAAACATTAGGGAGATTTTTCCACAGGGTGAATATTCCAAGGTGATATTATGCAGTTAGTGTGTGATTACGGAGCTGAACTTGTCCAGCACAGCCGTGAGGGTATCCTGGCTGCCGTCAGTGATCCCTACAATAAATCCACGTTGCGGAAGGCACCACCTTCATGCTCAACGCTGTGCGTGCTTAAAAGGCGTGAACAAAAATGTTTTAGGCAACAAGGACAAGGATCGCAACTCTGCACCGCAGAACGATACGGAAACTTCCTCGAGAGTCCAAAATTCCTCGGAGGAAAACCCAACACTCATCCAGAAATAGCGTGCACCCAAAAACAAGAAGGCAAGATAATCGGGACTCCTTTCGGGGAAGAGATAGCAAGTTGACGCGAGGACATGGACAACCTATGTCATGAAAAGCTGCGAGAACCCGCTCTCCCATATCCCGCCGGGATAGGAGGGATCAAACTAAAAAGAGGTATTGACTCGCCGAGTCAACCTTTTCATGCGGGCCAACTTCGGTTGTTTTGCCACCGCTGGGAGTTGATGGGGGGCACCGCCCTACATCCTAAAAATAATAATGCTTACCAGACACCATTCAAGGTAAAAACCTTTGCTTAAACTGCCAAAATTTCAACATCAAACACTATAATCACAGGAAATGTCGCAAATAATACACAAGATGCTAAAGCAAGATGTATTCAAAGTGGCGAGATTCTCTCCCAGTTTCATTACAACAATATTCCTGCGACCCAAAAGCTCGAATTTGTCCACAAACAAAAATTCAAATTGATAAATGTGCAACGTGTTCCGGTTTTACTACAGCCTCACCACGACTGGTTGTCGAAAATAGATCTCTACCAAAACTTATTTTCATCTGCCAGTAGTAGCATCTCACATGCGTTTTCTGCGATTGATGTATGCCAACACGCCACTAGAAATGACATGCCTGCCTTTCGGACTCGGCTCTGCCCCGAAAGCATTTGCCTCTCTATCGAATTGGATCGTTCAATACTTAGAAGGCAAGGTGTTCGGATCCTAATATATTGGGACGACTTCCTTTCGGTAAATCAGGACCCAGCCTTACTACGCCAGCATATGGAACTCACAATGCATGCGCCAGCATTTCTGGGCTGGAAAATAAACTCGGAGAAGTCTATCCTCACACCACAGAGGACTCTAGAATTTCTAGGCGTATTTTGGGACTCCTGGAGCAACCTGAAATATTTTTCGGAGAGGTTAGCCACCCGAATAGAAGCGGAAACTTCAACCATGTGAGCGAGAGGGAATTCGAAATTTAGAGATCTACAGAGGATCATGGGAATGATGAATTTCGCGAGTTTTGTAATTGTAAGAGGTCTCTTTCATTATCGGTTACTACAAGCGTAGTCATACAATGATGAAACTGCCAAAATCAACCATCCTACCTTTATCTTTGCAAATTCGATCAGACCTAGAATAGAATGATGGTTAATGAACTGCACACGAAATTCTGTTGTACATCCTCCACCGACAACTCAGTATATCACGTCGGACGCCCGCGGCATTTCAAATCAAAAATCAATTTAAATCAAATTTCTTTATTCAAAATAGGTTCTTTACCGAGCACTTTTTGAATGTCGTTATATCTACCACCACTTCGCAAGGTTTTTCGTTATGGAGAAGAAGCGGCGAAAGAAACTCCATAAGCCAAGCTAGACAACCTGAGTATGTGGGGCGAATGGTCATCTGCACAACAGGATTTGCACTGCAGTCAGAAGGGAATTATTGTTATCTATGGCGTGCTACAAGGACACGGTGAGCTCATGGAATAGAAAACCCTGATCATACAGTGCGACAACAGCACAGTGGTCGCCTACCTCCGAAGAGAAGGAGGCATGAAAATCTACTGGTCTCACGGGCCTCACTGCGAAAGTATTCGCCACTGTGGATCGAAATGGAATACATATGTCGGCTTACCATATCCCAGGGCACTACAATTGTCATGCCGATCATTTGTTTCGCAAGAAAGCTCCTCCGGAGCGGCACTTGCTACCTCGTTTAACGGAAATAGTGTTTAAGAAATGGGGCACGCCAACAGGTTTGCATCAAGCATAGCACATGTTGTACCAGAATATTGCAGTCCCGATTGAATGGACAAGTCTGCGGCCCTCTACGATGCTCTGAGTACAGAATGGCACTTCCCCTTAGCGTGGGGTTTTCCGCCACCGCATCTTGAACCGAGAGTTCTAACCTACATGAACAACGCCTCAGGGACATTCCTCACAGTGGCACCCAGATGAAAGAATGTGTTCTGAAGACCAGACTTGAAGAACAAAACCTTAGTGCCCCCGTATACTATACGTAATCTGTCCCAAGTACTAGTCGACCCGACAACGGGAATGCCACCTCCCCAGGTGATGGACGAAGTCTGGAAATGTGGGCGTGGTACCAGTTCTTAACAAAAATTGGTCACTTCAGTCAAAATTATTACTGTCCTCAGGGTGGCATAAATCCACGCTGAACACTTATCGACCAAAAGTTGGGTTACTTGGGCAAAGTACAACCCTGCCAATATTTACGATCCAAAGGGATCTAGCTAGGTACCTTGCTAATCTGCATCAGAAGAGGGGCTTGTCATATATCACTATATTGGTTCACACTTCACAAGTTTGTCGTTGCTAACTTTACCAAACCTAATAAGTAATATGGATAAATTGAGTTCCCGCTGTTTAGTAAAAGCTGTTAAGGCCATTGCGTTAGCCAAACCCAAAATAACCAAATCTCCTATCTGGATACTGATATTTTGGGTTCACTATCTTGGTAACAAGAACCCTGATAACGCTAATTTGTACAATTCGTCTAAGATTACTGCTACTATTTTACTTTTGTGCTCGGGACGACGTGTACACGATTTAACATCGTTAAGCATTTCCCCGGAATGTTGCATTGTGGAAAATGTTTGTATTATTTTCAGGTTATTTTTGGATTAAAAACGGATAGTAGCTATACTTACCAACAATCAGCTTGGAAATTAAGGACTAACGCTAACGACAAATCATTATACCCAGTTTATTGGGTTAAACGCTGAATCAGCCTGCAGACTAAAAGGAATTTAGCTAAATCACACAGCCTTTTCTTGACCCTAACCGGTGTGCCTAGAGCTTTAGTCGTACCATCATATCAGGTTGGATTAAGAAGCTCCTACTAGACGCCGGCATACAGGCTATAGCAGGTAGTGTTAGGTCATCTGTAGCATTCAAGAAAATGGGTAGAACAAAAATTGTTCTAAATTAAGGAAACCTTTAGGTGAAATCATGTCAAGAGGTAACTTGAGATCATCTAACACATACAAATATTACATAGTCGTGATGTCTCTTGTGACCATACTGGTCCATCTGTAAACATTTATAATCATTTATAAATCACTTTTGAAACAACTAAGGTTTAAACTTAAGTTAAATTCTTTTAAGTAAAATATTTTTGATCAGCAATACAATCTTTGTTAATAACACCTATTTCGTTTAAGGACAAGTTGTTCTAGAACATTGTTATAGTTTCTTGTCGTATAATATTTACACTAAGACACTTTTTTGTTACTAATTGTTTTTGTTACTAATTACTATATATATTAGTAAACATTATTTTCAGACCTCGGTTTTCTGTAGCAATTATTCACCACTTAATCACATTGGCTTGTTCCAGCACCACCAGGCGATAATAGACACGTCTCTCATAATTATTAGGTCGAATAACGGTACAGTACTGTTTAATACTTACGTTTTACCTGAAAATAAAACGTTTATTAAACATACTTACCTTATTCGACCTAAACTTTTAAAGCTGCCTGGTGTTATAAGAGACGCAATGAAGTAAAAACGTTATCTAAGGTATAACCTGCCAATGGTGGCGCTGGTGTCGCAAACCTGCTATTGACCGGAAATGTACAAGCAATTGTTGCAGGAAACTAGGTATAGAGGGCGCGGCGGACCGGAAGTAAGTGACTAGCAACAAGCGGAAACGGAAGCCACTCTCATAATTATTAGGTCGAATAAGGTAAGTATGTTTAATAAACGTTTTATTTTCAGGTAAAACGTAAGTATTATTTATCTTTTTTATTTCCCTCTTTCTATGGTAGGAGAAAATATTAAAAATCTCCCCTTTGGATTACATTAATTACTGAAACAAGTCATACGAATCTGCCTTCACCCCCACCCTTGCACTCCCGCACACAAGCAGCCGTAATAACATTCAAAAAGCCGTCGTTTCTAATTATACCAAAGCAAAATATTTTATTTAATGTACATTCGTTACGGAACGCTTCTTAAACGTATTAACGTTCACAAGTTATTTTATGGAAAAATGGTGGAACAAACTTAAATTTTTCACACACTTTTTCCATAAGATTTTCTTATAAACTACCTCATTATCAACACTCCTCATACATATTGTATAAGGAGTTACAACTACAACTGGCTACAAACGGAAGTCCTGCATTCAACCGCTATGTGTGTATGAACATGTATGTTTGTATGTCCGCTATTTTCGAATATTTCTATTTTGTCGAACATAAACGTTATTTCCTCATATATGTGTATGTACTAGCTCTCATATATGTACTTGCTGCTATCAGTATATTCTTCTTCATTTACTCAAACGATTTATACGGCTATGTAATCCCTCCCTAATCATCCCCCAGGTGATAACAACGTTGATCAGGGTGATGAAGTGCAACCACCGCGACTCCGTGGAGCTGGTGACGCTCATCGACCGCGAGGGGCGCGCCTTGGTCAAGTGCAACTCGTTCCAAGTGTGCGACAAGCTTAAAAACGATATAGAGTCGTGAGTACATGTTTGTTTGGGATAAAGAAGTAGATTTTTTTTGGAGAATTCTTGAATGAGAACTAACAATCAATTGAAAAACATTGTTGTTAATTGATGTGAAATGCTAAGAGGCTAATCTTTGAAAAGATTAGAATTTTTTTGATGGGATTTTACATGTTTTTTTTAAATTAATTTACTTTATCCTAACCTCCCATTTTCTTATTTCATGATTTTAATTCTATAATTTTTACTTTCATTATTTAAGCAAGCCTTATTTTAAATATATTGAGAAATGAAATTCTAACTTGTGAAAATTTTCAATGTTAATTATTTAATTTTAATTTCTCATTGAACTCATAACAATATAAGATTATTATGATTGGGTATGTTATAATATGAGTATGTATAATTTTTGTAATTATACACACCCATTAAATGCTAGTGGTTCCGGTTCAGTCTGCGTTCAACCCTTAGTTTAAATATTAAATGTTTTTATGAGAAATAAATTTCTTTAAACCTAAAAATTAAATTGTCAACGGAATTAAATTCATGTTCAAGCATCCCGTGAAATATATGTAACATAAATAAGTAAAATCGAATGTTACCTACGGGTTGGACACGAACTGATCTACGTACCGTTGGGTGGTATACGGTGGTGTGTGGTGGTGTGGTGGCCGCAGTCGGGCGGCGATGCTGACACGCTTCTCCACCGCTTGCGCTACCCGCGTGTGTGTCACCCACGCGCACGTGGTAGCCCACCAGCACCACGCCCTGGCTCTACTGCGATGGTGAGTTGTACCATATATAATAGTTAATGTTCGGTTGTACGTAGGTTCACGTCTCGGCACGGGCCCGCGCTGAAAGTGCTCGTGATGCACGCGCACGTCATCGCACATCAGACGTTCGCGATGAAGCTGCTCACTTGGTGAGTTGATTCTATTGTATTTTGCTGTCTTTCTGTCTAAGAGAATCTGGAGTAGAGCCACTAAACTACTCCAGTGCGCATTGATGATGGAAGATATGGGTTAGTTATAAACCCGTTGTTTCTATTGATATTAAAAAACAGTCCCATGAAAGTATGTAAAATATTTTCTTGTTTTGCTTTTAATATACAATTTGCTTCGTTTTAGTAATTTTATGCCTACATACTTTATCTATGTAGATGTATGTAAATATAAAAAAAAAGTTACTGATTTTTTTTCTCTTTTAAAAACCTTAACTAATTATTTTACGTAACTTATTACGTATGAATATTTTTAAAACTTAATACTTCAAAGTATGACTTGAGAATTATCAATAATTACTCAAAATATAAGATATAAAATTTACAATATTCGATCATCCATTTTAGGTTACAGAACTTTGTCAGTCAAGAGCAAAGCTTGCGCATAGCGGTTAGCCAGGTGGCCCTAGGGGAGGAGCCTGGCGAGAGCACGTGGTCTGTGGGCGGTGCCGCTGGGCCGGGGGGCGTGGCCGTCGGCGTCATGCAGAACGACTGCCGCATGTGGAAAGCCGCGCGGGTGGCGTGGCATCGCCTGCTCATTGCCACTACGTTGATGGACTATGAGACCAAGAGATCGATGGCGAAGCTTTTTACAAAGAATTATGGTTAGTATGTGTGGACATATTAATTTTTTATACTTTTACAGAATGGTTTTAAAAAAATTAATGATAATGTTACATAAGCCAGAATTCTCATTAACATTAATAAGGAGATGAGGATGTCCCATTTAATAGGATTATTTACTTTGGGGAGAATTTGTGGGAATATATTGCTGCTTGGTTATTGGCTTATAATTATTCTTGTTGACACTGAGGTGACTCTTGGAAACTCCTACAAGTATGCAATGTCATGACTGCCATGCCATGAGCATATAAATATCGTATTATCTAAGCATAGGACATATTTAATTGAGGTAATAAATACAATAAAGGTATGTGTTATGAGAATGGTTTTCTCATAACTTTGTGGTCAGTATTTTCGATAGTAATATTCGAGCATGATAACAGATTTGAATGTGTTACCCAGGTTCGATCCTGAAGGACTTCATCCGCGACGACCACGACCACTCGTTCTCGATCTCGTCGCTGTCGGTGCAGCTGTACACGACGCCGACGCTCGCGCACCACCTCATCGCGCAACACGACGCGCTCTTCGTCGTCATGAACACCTTCGTCAGCGAGTGCAAGCGCCGGTGCAACGCCGAGGTATGTACGCTGTACGACGGCCACGACGATGATGGTCACTACGATTATGAATATGCAAATGAGCAAGAATATTTTCTTTAATTTAACGTTAAAAAAAAACAATGCATTGTTCAGAGAAAATGCAATATGAAGATAGATCATTCTTACAATTACATGAAATGAATAATTTCTTTTTTTCGTACGAGGTGTACAGAATTATTTATGCATGTGAATTTATCACCACATAGCTAAGTATTTTATCGTAAATCATAATCAATGTTCTTCATAAAATTTCATTTGTAATTTAAAGTAACGAAACAAATAGAGAACTGAAGACATTATAGAAACAAATATGTAATGTTTAAGTAAAACATTTTCTTCTATTACAATATTATTTCTCTGTTTCTTCTCAGGGTCGCCTAGAATTTGACAGGAACCAAGTGTCGATGACGTTCAAGCGCGCCCAGTTCATTCTGTACGACGTAAAGTACTTACTGGGCTCCGTGCCGACCACCTTCGATGACGACCTGCGCAAGGGCTTCCTGCACGGACTGTCGCTCATGCTGAATCTGCTCGTTATGATGCAGGGCATGGATTCTGTTGTACGGCAGGTGAGTGAAGGAAAAGAGCAGTTTTGGAGTAGCGAACGATTCATTGACTCGTTTAACGATTCACTCATTCGGTTCATCTAAGAGTAAATCACTTGACTTTTTGATGTAGAGAGTGATTCATTCGTTCATTTGATTCGCTCATTCGATCAGTCCTTATTGTGGCAAGTCATTGCCGTTTATAATTGCTTGTAATTAAGCCTTTTGCTAAACTAGTGAGCAGTAGTAGTTTGACCCCTATTTACTTGCCCACAGGTGGGCCAGCACATGGAGTACGAGCCGGAGTGGGAGAGCGCCTTCAACCTGCACGTGAAGCTGGCGCACAGCGTGACGCTCGCGCTGGAGTGGTGCGCCGCCGAGCGCGCGCTCTGCGCCTCCGCATACCGCATGGCGCTGCGCCGCCACGCCGACACCTGCGCGCACAGCCCGCTCGAGCTGCGCGGTGAGTGCCACACGCGTGCCCCGCGCGCACAGCGGGACCGAGCGCTGGAGTGGTGCGCCGCCGAGCGCGCGCTCTGCGCCTCCGCATACCGCATGGCGCTGCGCCGCCACGCCGACACCTGCGCGCACAGCCCGCTCGAGCTGCGCGGTGAGTGCCACACGCGTGCCCCGCGCGCACAGCGGGACCGAGCGCTGGAGTGGTGCGCCGCCGAGCGCGCCGGTGCGCCGCCGATCGAGCAAGCACACACTTACGCTTGTATGCAAGTACACGAATACAAACATAAGCACGTGTACAAGTACGTGCGTGCACGCAGGCGCAGAAATACATACACGGAGAGATGCATACACATAAATGATTAAGTACGTACGTATGTACACATGTGCGTTACGTGTGCATTTAAGGAGAGAAGTGCAGAATGACACGCGACAATATTTTGACCATCTGATTAATCAAATGCAGTTATGAAACGCAAAAACTGTGTTTTAAAACAATTATAGAATTAATAATATACTTCAGTATCAATAAAGATAAATAATGTTCAATAAAAAATATTTATGTTCACAGAGCTAGGCAAGCAGAGTGCGTCGGTGATCCCGTACGACGTGTCGTCGGAGCCCGTGTCAGTGCACCGGCCGCTGTCGCGGTTCATCGCGGGTCTGCACCTGCAGCTCGAGCGCCACGGGCTGTCCTACCACAGCGCCGAGTTCGATCGCCACGACCGCCCTAAACCGACGCCTGAGGAGCTTATCGGTGAGGTTACATGCCACTTGGCATATGTTGCTTGTTTTTTTTTACGCTTTCTACACTCACAGCCCCACACTAGGATTCCCTGTGTCGTGGGTGCCATGGACACACACATAGACAAATAGACAAATACCCAGACCCAGAAATCTAAATTCATCATTTAGATATCAGTCTGGCCGGGGATCGAACCCGGGACCCTTTGCGCGTCAGACCGGTATGGTGGCCGCTCCGCCACGTGGGTCATCAAAGTTGTTTGAAGCTAGCATGTAAAATTTATGTGTAATGTTCGTGTATTTCTACAGACAGTGAGCGTGCTTAAGACGTGTCGTATCAGACAAAATTACGTTTTTGTATAACACGCTGCAAACGAGCTTTAAAATAATAAAATACATATACTATTTCTATGTTATCTGTTATGGAATGCAGAAAAGTCGTTGTTGACTTCATTTTGTGTTATTTCTATGTGCAAAACTTTTGCTTCATTCGAAAAAAATGCTCTTAGTTAATTTTAGTAGGGTATAAAAAAATAGTGTATATTGTGCACGCGTACACATAATGTACGTACATAAACATAAAAGTAAATACATAATGATAAAAATAAACTATGATAAAAAAGTATAAATTTAAATCGATAGTTACCGTTATAAACAATACTTTTCCCTCCTATGGCACGCCTAAATATGTTTTACTTAAACCAAAAATAGTTCTCCTCTTTCTCCATTACGGAGCGTTAAACCAAGTTCCACGTCAATAAATAATAATCCCCATCTCCCCAGAGCCGATCCTGTGCACGCAGGCGATGATAGCGCAGGTGCACGCGGGCATGTGGCGGCGCAACGGCTTCGCGCTGCTCAACCAGCTCTACTTCTACCACAACGTCAAGTGCCGCGCCGAGATGCTCGACCGGGACGTCGTCATGCTGCAGGTGAGCTACACGTCACACCGCATGTGCACTGGGATGGCCGGGTATTGTCTCACTGCTGGTAATAGGGCTGCTTTCGTAGCAAGAGGGATCACGATACACCATGCTGGCCAAGTGCGAATTGGTAGTTCACACACCCTTGAGTTTTATTTTTGAGATTACAGACGTATTTGTTTCCGCACAATATTTTCATTCCACATTTGATCAAGTCATAATTGAATTCTAATACGCAAATACCTTTTTCGGAAATCAAAGGTACATATGCCTGCGATTCGAACCTTCGAACTGTCCATCGAAAGGTCGAGTTTCTACGCACTACCACGGCCAAGACTGCTTATTTCAAAAGAAAAAGAAATAATAGTGCGACTCCCCAATATTTTGATATCTAATTTATTTAATCTAATGAAAAGATAAAAAAAAGAAGTGTGAAACCGCACCCACAAATGTTAATCACATATTACGGTACCACATGTAGAGGTCCTTTAAAAAAAACTTCACAAATCTCAAACGTTCACAGATCGGCGCGTCCCTAATCGAGAGCAACGAGTTCATAATCCACGTGCTGAACAAGTTCAACCTGCTGGACTGGGCCAAGCTGGACTTCGAGCAGCGGTTCATAGAGGACGACGCGCTGCGGCACACCATCAGCATGGTCGAGGAGTTCCTCGGGCTGCTCATCACTGGTTAGTTGCTCTTGTTTTTTTTTTAATTGTATTCTTTAGAAACAAATTTGTTCCATTTTTAAACGACTTCAGGAGCCCTACCACCATCTTTTAAAAACAATCATAGTTCAGGAAAATTTTATGTCAATATTACATCAACATTATTTTGTTTCGTACCACTACCTCCTTAAAACAGTTTTTTTTTATTCCTGCCGAGCGATGTAAATTTAAACCCTTGTTATTTTTTTTATTGACTATCAATTCAAATAAAACCAACTGAAATTGTCATATTTTGCTTTCATAAATTTCCTGCAAAAAAGAATGAATAATTTCGACCGACATCATACAAAACTGCTTATTGTAATATTATAAAAAACAATCCTATTTTAACGAGGTCGTGGTACGAAATTTCAATGTATGATTAAACTTATATTGTTCTAAGAGATGATAGTAGGCCCCCAGAAATGGAGGTTCTGTATTCGACCGCTATGTATGTATGTGGGTATATTGTTATGTCCGCGATTTTCTCAAAAACTATTCATCCGATTTGAATGGGGTTTCGATTATTTGAAAGCTTATTTTACCAGACAGGTTTTTGTATATAATACATTTGGATTTGTTAACAGTTCTCGTGGAAAACCAAAAAATCGTGATTTCATAAAATCTTGTATAGCTCAAGTGTTTTTTTGGTCAATTTCAATTGTATCCTATACAAATTTTATCTTTTAAATAGTTATAAACATTTATGTTACTTATTTTCATCCATTATTTTTAATAATAAAGTAGTGAAGTCCTAAAGTAAGAAATCCTCTTAATTCCTTTTTAACAAACTCTTTAATTAATGAGTTTGGATGAATTGTATGGGTGCGGCGCGGTATAATTAAAAGGAATTACATCTATGCCACGCTACAAACGAAATAGTTATAATAATAATGAGTCATTACTTAATGACCTTGTTATTGGTTACAGGATTAGCTTAAGTTAATCTTAATCCTTAATATTGTTATTGTTATCTTCCTTTAAATTAGTGGGACTTCTGGGAAAAGATAAGCATAAGTAAGAAGGATTAGTCATCATTGGGTATATAAAGTGGGCTGGAGTACTGCAAGCCTCATTCACAGATCAGCAGTAGCACCGTGCGGATGAAAGTATACGCAAGTAGTAGTAAAGTTACTTGAAGAAAGCATTTGTTGAAACCGTTTATACAGTGTACGTAGCCGTGTTCGGGTGAGCGTTGGCAGCGCTCTTCAAAAAATTTGAAGACTCGCATGTCTTTTAGATATTACCCTAATTGCCTCTTACAACTACCACGGAGGACCCCACGCAGCAATATTAATTATTTATTATTGTTAATAAAAGAAATGAAATGCCAAGATTCAAAATATTTGAAGGCACAATGTTAAATCCCTGTATTTCTGTAAAATTATTATATAAAAGTGGGGAAACAGATGAAAGTTCTGAAGAAGGACGCGTAAAATATTTGAAATCACAATGTCAAATCCCTGTATTTCTGAGAGATTACCGGGTGATAACAGAGAAGCTGAAGAAAGTTCTGAAGAAGGACACGTAAAATATTTGAAATCACAATGTCAAATCCATGTATTTCTGAGAAATTACCGTGTGATAACGGAGAAGCTGAAGAAAGTCATAAAGAAAGACGCGTAAAATATTTGAAGTCACAATGTCAAATCTCTGTATTTCTGAGAAATTATCTTTTGATAACGGAGAAGTTAGAGAAAGACGCGTAAAATATTTGAAGTCACAATGTCAAATCTCTGTATTTCTGAGAATTTACCGTGTGATAACGGAGAAGCTGAAGAAAGTCATAAAGAAAGACGCGTAAAATATTTGAAGTCACAATGTCAAATCTCTGTATTTCTGAGAAATTACCGTGTGATAACGGAGAATCTGAAGAAAGTTCTGAAGAAGGACGCGTAAAATATTTGAAGTCACAATGTCAAATCCCTGTATTTCTGAGAAATTATCGTTTGATAACGGAGAAGTTGGAGAAAGACGCGTAAAATATTTGAAGTCACAATGTCAAATCCCTGTATTTTTGAGAAATTATCGTTTGATAACGGAGAAGTTGGAGAAAGGCGCGTAAAATATTTGAAGTCACAATGTCAAATCCCTGTATTTTTGAGAAATTATCGTTTGATAACGGAGAAGTTGGAGAAAGACGCGTAAAATATTTGAAATCACAATGTCAAATCTCTGTATTTTTTTAGTAACCGCATGAGACGGAGAAGCTGAAGAAAGTCTTTGTAAATTATGTTAGTTTTAATGTTTCGAAATGTAGTTTTAAGATAATTAGGTTATATCATATTTTGTAACTTTTTTGATTTTAATAAATTAAGTTTAAATATAATTAAGATTTCTTTCCTACTTCCCACAGCGAGCGCGTAGTTTTTGGGCTTAATAAAATACTCAATGATGTTTCTCGATGAAGAGAAAAGGAAGCTTAAAGATTGTTTTATAAAATGAAAGTAACTAATAAATATAAGTAAGTAAGAACGTAACAAAGTTTTGAATTATTATAATATCGAAACCTCAATAACGAAACAAAATTCTGTCATTGTTAAAACGCTTATTACACAACCCGATATGAAGGGCCCTGCATCCAGGGTGGGCGTGTACCCTAGTTAGTGCGGCGCTTATTACACTTCTCTGCAAATTGGGCCCTAACTCAGTTTATACGCGAATGTCTAGAGAGATAAACGTATTGTCGCATTTTACATTATGCTGTCGTCAGTATCGAAACTTCAAAAAGTTGCTGTAGCAGTGACAACCGTGCTCGCAATAACAAATATCAAAAAAAGAAAGAAGAGAAAGATCTGGGTGAAAGAGTATTTGCGGTTACGTGAAAAGCTTTCAAATATGCAAATACTTAGCGTGTTTGAACCGGGAGATTTAAGGAATTATCTCAGAGTAGGTGCAGAACAATTTGAACACTTGTTGAGTTTGGTGACACCTTACATACAAAAGCAAAAGCAACTGAGCTCCCTAACCGCCCTAAACATTATTACACTATCCAATCTGCAGGGCGCTTAGGGAGCTAGGCAGATCGGGATGATCCGATCGCCCTAAATAGGGACACTAACTCCCTAAGTCTTATTACACCACTCTTAGTTAGGGTTAGGGTCCCTCAAAATTGGGTGGTCTAATAAGGCCTTAAGTGCATTATAAATAGTCACAACAGTCAGTGTCACTTACAAGTTTGAGCAAGCCACACATCTTTTATTTAAAAATACACCCTCAAGCAAAAGTAGTTCTTATACATTTTACCATATGGTCCAAATTCGAACCGGATAGAAGTGAACGCAATAATTAACTTATCGCTAACCGGCCGGCCGAGAACAAAGAGATCGTATACAAGATAACGACGACCCAAGACGTGCGTTTATTTAGCGAGTTATAAGAATGTTACAAATCAATTACGTTGCTTTGATCGCATTATTTTGGTGTTTACAAGGCCGAGGAAGTGCAAAAGGCGTTTGAAATATTAGAATCTGTCGTGAACATATTGAAGAAGACTCACGTTAACTTAATGAAGTGCCCAAGTCTCGATTAACAGCAAATTACGTAGAAGCCCGATTAAAAATTATTGATATTGATGTGGCGACCTCCCGATACTCCACAAGAAATGGCGCCACAAGTATTCTGAATCACGTTATCGAAGTTTTCTAAATATCCTGCATATATACAAGCTCCGAACTGAGACTGTTGGAGCTCGGCCGCTCCCCGGGCATGATCACCTAGCCCGGCGGGAGATCTCCCTTTGCCAAATTGATACCATACTTCGCAAATGAAGATTTTTTTCAACATAAAGAAATATATATCTCTTTGATAACTGATCTTAAGGATTTGTTACCGACGTCACAAAGTTCGAGTTTCAGTAATTCTCCCAAGTCGTCTTCTGGTGATTCGAAACATGCGCGTGGTATTACCCAAGATTTACCCACTTATTTTCAATTACCCACGTATGGCGGACAATATGAAGAATGGTTATCGTTTTATTCAATTTGCTTAATAGTTTGCTGCACAACAATGAGACCCTTTCCAACGTGCAAAAAATACATTATTTAAAGACCAGTCTCAGTGGGGAAGCTCCTTCGACAGTGAGCCATATTCAAGTATTGGATTGCAATTATGTTCATGCATGGGAACTATTGAAATCAAGCTACGGTAAAAGAGACTAAATATAAATGCTATTACGAAGAAGTTCTTTTCACAAAAAAAGATGTCAATAAATACTTCGTTCCAGATTAAAAAAAATATTAGACACTACATTCGACTGTTTACATTATCTGAAGAATTTAAATGTGGAAACTAATAACTGAGACCCGCTAATAATATTTATCATAGTCCAAAATGTAGACTTTGAAACACATAAATACTGGGAGAAAAATGTTAGTGATAAATTGAATGAACCATTAGGTAAAGTCTGCCATATCTTGATATGTTTCGATTTTTTTAGAAGACCGCTACCGTACGTTGGAGCTCTTAGAACCAGCGAAAAAAATCAAATCAAGTTTATTTTCGAGAAAAATCATTTCATGTTGCAACAAACGTCGAGAAAACAATGACATGTCCAAAGTGTAAAGACAACCACACACTTAGATATTGTAAAGAATTTGGAATACAATTTACAACCATAGAAAGATAGAAAGAAATGCAATCCTACGTAACCATGACAGAATGTAAAAAAAATATTAACATATGAATCACTTACAGAATGAGAATAATAGCAATATAAAGAAGATTTTTGAATATGAAAAGAAATCCAGAGAAGCTAAAAGAACATATTAAAACAGAAGAAATAAACGAAGCTTTAGAAATTTGAGCTTTACAAGTTCAAGAAAAGGAATTTTTTGACGATATACGAAGTCTGAAAGGTAACAAAGCAGTAAGAATGACCAGTAATTTAAAAACACTAAACCTGTTTCTCGACAGCAGAAACATTCTCAGGGTGGGCGGCATATTAAGAAATGCTGATGTCACTGAAAATATAAACCATCCTATAATATTAGGCAAGTGAAATGATCTGGTGAAGTTCATACTAGCCGACGCACATATAAAAACAATGCACGGTGGAATAAATCGAATGATTTCTTACCTATTGAGTAAATATTGGATCCTGGGCTGTAAGAATTTAGTAAAACAATACATACACAAATATCTTACTTGTGCACGGCAACGAGTGACCAGACAACAACAAATGATGGGCGTCTTACCAGAATCCCGTGTGACACCCTCGCGTCCTTTCTCTCGAAGTGGAGTTGATTTCGCTGGGCTTGTTTATGTTTTAAATTCTAAAGGATGAGGAGCTAAAACTAGTAAGGCATACATACAGTTGTATTGTATCTGTATGGCTGTGAAAGCAATACATCTTGAATTGTTAAGCGATCTAACATCCGCTGCATTCATAGCTGCATTTAAGAGATTTGTTGCCAGAAGAGGAAGACGCAAGGAAATATGGAGTGACAATGCAAAAAAGTTTGTTGCCTCTAATATAGAACTTTATGACATGTGGAAGAAAACGGACTTGATTTACCACAACATATAGCTGTACAACTGGCGAATGACGGTACGCAGTGGCATTTTATACCGCCATATTGCCCTAATTTCGGTGGCCTTTGGGAGGCTGGAGTAATATTAGTCAAACATCATCTCCCTAAAATACTTACATACTTCAAATTTAACATTCGAAGAATTTGCCACAGTAACAATCATAAAAAAGTAAGTTATGAGAACTTATGTAGTTGTAGAGCAGTATTCTATTTGAAATCACAGTGTAAACTCTGACAAATTCTTGTAATATTGTAATTTTTTTCTGTTGTATATTAAAGTAAATTAACGAAATGTATCTTTTCATAATACATACTAGTTTAAGTCGTAACGTTTTTTTTATATATTTTTAGTCTAAGAAGTATTGTATTTGAAGTCACAATGTAAACTATGCTAAATTCTTGTAATGTTATACAATGTTTTCGGTTGTATATTAAAGAAAATTAACGAAATGTATCTTTTCATAATTTTAGTTTAAGTCGTAACGATTTTTGTATATTTTTAGTCTAAGAAGTATCGTATTTGAAGTCACAATGTAAACTTTCCAAAATTCTTGTTATGTTATACAATGTTTTCGTTTGTCTATTAAAGAAAATTAACGAAACGTATATGTTCATAGTTTTAGTTTAAGTCGTAACGATTTTTGTATATTTTTAGTCTAAGAAGTATCGTATTTGAAGTCACAATGTAAACTTTGCAAAATTCTTGTTATATTATACAATGTTTTCGTTTGTCTATTAAAGAAAATTAACGAAACGTTTATGTTCATAGTTTTATCCTAAAGCATTACGTTTTTTATGTATTCTTTGTCTTAGGAGTATTTTATTTGAACTCACAATGTAAACTTAGCAAAATCATTGTAAAGTTATAAAAAATGTTCGGTCCGAAATAAATGAAAATTAACCTTAGTATTTATGCTTTTGTTGTACAAAATAATAGTGATCATTATTGTTGTTATATAAAGTACATAGTATTATAAAGTATACATATAACTTATAATTCTATGCTCCTGTTATTTATACAGACTTACAAGTCATTGTAAAATATGTCAAGGTTGTAATTAATATTTTAAAGTTTTACAAATAAATTAATAGTCTAAAGATTTTTACTGTAGTATTTTGTAATATCCTATTTTATTGAACATTATATAATTAGTCCGGGTGTAATGTAATTAGGGTTCCGGTTCCGGCGGTCGAACTGTTAACATGTACGTCAACGTCGTCCGCGTATTTTAATCGAAAAATAGTGTTTCAAAGTGATATTTTCGTGTTGTAAAACGTAAAAACAGTAAAACGAAGATCATTAACCACTAATAATAAGAGAACAAAGTGGGAGTGCTAAAATTCGTGCGATAATTGTGGCAAAAACACCCTCGGAATTATAACCTAAAACTAGTCATGGTCATAGACAATAGACTCGTCTCAGTTTAATATTACGCCATTGTGAGTATTTGTGACAGTGACTTGACAACAGCAGTGCTACCACCCAAGAAGAATAAAAGCTACCAATCAGTGACACCACGCAAGAAACGAAATTCTCTAGCTATGGATAAAAACATGGAACTACTTCTAAACAAACTCGACGAGAAGTTTAAAAACCAAACCGAACTCATAACACACTCCGTAACTAAGAGCGTCATGGAAGCTTTAAACGAAAAAATGAAAACTATCATGGAGGAAAATACTAAACTCAAGGACAAAATTTCAGAACTTGAATTGAAAATTAAAAGAACAGAGATAGAAAAGAGAAAAAACAATCTTGTCTTCTTTGGAATCAATGAAAATATTAAATTCGAAACGGAATTAGTGGATTTTATCAAAGAAATAATTGTGAGTATGGGAGTTCATATGGATAGCCAAGAAATTAGCAAAGTATACAGAATTGGGCAGAAAACCGAAAATAAAAACCGTCCAGTGATAGTCACCATCACAACTCAATGGAAAAAACATCTTATACTGAAAAATAAGTCTCACCTTCAACAAGGCGTCAACATAAAAGAGGACTACCCCAAAGAAATCCTAGACAAACGCAAACAACTACAGCCGCAAGTAGAAGAAGAAATAAAAAAAGGAAACATCGCCTATATAAAATACGACAGGCTCATTGTAAAGAAGCCAAAAGAAAAAAGAGAGAAGAGGAAAAGAGAAAATTCCGACTCACCAAAGGCACCATCGGAAAAAAAGAAAACTAACACACTACCCAAAACACATACTAGAGAATTTATAAGTCCCAACATACTAAACTACGTAGAAAGAACAAGCTCGGATCCACAAATAAATCTCTCAAAAAACTAAATATGGCCCCGGAACACCGGAATCAAATGAAAAAAACACCAACAATTAATTACATACATAAACAATCAGCAAAATGTCTTCCACCACGACTGGTCTCCGCGGAAGACTTAGACCACCACCCTCTAACAAGAATAAAAAACAAAAGGAATGAGAACAAGTTATACATAGCAACTCTAAATACCAGAACCCTACGAACACCAGAATCTTTATCAGAACTCGAAGAAGCATTGAAGGACCTGAAATGGGATATATTGGGAATTAGTGAAATGAGAAGAACAGGAGAATGCATTGAAGAGCACCAGGACTTTATATTATTCAACAAAGGAAACAACGAAGGTCAGGGAGGGGTCGGATTCATAGTTAAAAAGCAACTAAAAGAACACATATTAGAATTCATTGGAATTAATGATCGAGCTGCTATACTCAACATCAAATTACCTAGCTTCAAAAAAAACATGGACAATTATCCAAGCCTATGCCCCTACGGAGCAAGCAGATGAGCTTAAACATGAATATTTTTACAACGACCTATCCCGAGCTATTATAAGTAAGTACCCAAAAAATATAATCATACTGATGGGAGATTTTAACGCCCAAGTGGGAATAAAACAATGTAAAGAAGAATATGTGTTAGGAAACTTTGGCTACGGCAAAAGAAGCAAAAATGGGCAAAGATTGGTTGAATTCCTATTAGAACACAACCTAACCCTTCTAAATAGTATTTTTAAGAAAAACAAAAACAACAAGTGGACCTGGATCTCTCCAAGCGGAAATCAGAGAAACGAAATAGATTATATTATAAGCAGCCATCCAAATCTATTTACAAACACAGCAGTTATATCAAAATTAAACTTCAATACCGACCACCGCATGGTAAGGGCGTCACTCAAGACTATACCAACCAAGGGATCCAGAAAGTTTGCTATACATGACAAAATCCCGACATGCAGCACAGAACCCAACAAAACAATAGAGAATTCCCTGTCAATACTCAGCAAAGAACTATTAGAAACCGGTGCAATAGATGTAAAAACAAGTTACAACAAACTACAAAAGAAAATTACATGTCAAAAAGACCAAAAAAGGACACAACATAAATACAATTTAAGTAATGCAACACTACAACTTATAAAAGACAGAAAAAGTTTACTTGACTGCAACATAAGAAAACAGAACATCCAAAAAATAACTGACTTAAGCAAAAAAATCAAAGAAGGCATAAAAAAGGATAGGAAAGTGAAAAGGTTGCAAACCCTAGAAAAACATATAGCGAGGACAGGAGGAACTAGAAAAGCTCTAAAAGAACTCCGAGAATCAAACCAATGGATCCCGAAATTGAAAAACAACCAACAAAACATAACAGGCCGAAAGAACATAAATAAAATAGCTACAAATTTCTACCGCAATCTATATTCCAACCAAGACATCACTTCACATGTAAGTCGAGAAACTACACATGTAAGTCGAGAAACTATAAATTACAATCTGGTCTTAGTGAACCCTGAAGAATCTGACATATTACCCAGTGAAACTAGGAATGCCATACTAAGTCAAAAGTTAGACAAAGCACCGGGTCCTGATAAAATCACAAACGAGCTACTGAGAGGAACCATAGAAGAACTGGTCCCCATTTTAACTAAAATTTTCAACGGCATCCTGAGAACGGGACAGGTTCCAGAACAATGGGAGACATCCCACATCATTCTCATACATAAGAAAGGACAAAAAGACGACATAGGGAACTACAGACCAATAAGTCTGATGTCTAACATATATAAAATTTTCTCCAAAATTATTTTAAACCGAATAAGCAACATACTTGATGAAAATCAACCGAAGGAACAAGCTGGCTTTAGGAAAAACTTTTCCACGATAGATCACATTCACACAGTCAAGCAAATTATGGAAAAATACAACGAGTACAACAAACCGCTATATATGGCTTTTATCGATTTCTCTAAGGCATTTGACAGCATTAGCCACACAGCCATATGGGAAAGCTTACGAAACCAGGGAACCCCGACAGTGTACATAAACACCATTAAGAACATTTACTCCAACAGTAAGGCAAGAGTACAACTGGAAACCTTGGGCGAGATATTCCAAGTAGAAAGAGGCGTCAGACAGGGCGACCCAATGTCTCCAAAGCTGTTCTCGGCGGTGCTGGAAAACATATTTCGAAAGCTAAACTGGGACCAACATGGTTTAAATATAGATGGACAAAAATTAAACCATTTGAGATTTGCTGACGATATTGTTTTGTTTGAAGAACAACCAGGGATCCTAGAAAAAATGATACAAGATCTAAATAAAGAGAGCGAAAAAGTGGGCTTATCTATGAATATAAACAAAACGAAGCTATTAACGAATTCAAACAAATATGAAATAAATATTAACAACCAACCAGTTGAATATGTAGATGAATATATCTACTTAGGACAAATCATCTCACATACAGACACAACTACAAAAGAAATCAAAAGACGAATAGCTAATGGATGGAAAAGATATTGGTCATTGAAAGAAATTATGAAATCCACAGATCTTAGTTTTGGTATTAAAAGGAAGGTCTTCAATACCTGCATTCTCCCATGTATTACATATGGGTGCGAAACCTGGGCTCTTACGATACACCACAGAAATATGCTGGAACACTGCCAAAGAGCTATGGAACGAAGTATGATAGGAATTAAAAAACAAGATAAGATACGAAACACCATCATAAGAAGTAAGACAAAAATCACAGATGTACTTACCAGAATAGATAGTTTGAAGTGGAGATGGACTGGGCACATGCTGCGCGGTACACAAGAGAAGTGGAGCAAAATCGTAACAGACTGGTACCCTAGAGATGGTAGAAGAAATAGAGGAAGACAAAGCAAGAGATGGGAGGATGAACTGAAACTGACGGCAGGCCCAAAATGGAGAAGGGTTGCTAGAGACAGATTACAATGGAAATTGTTAGAGGAGGCCTTTGCCAAGAGGCACACTGAGCTCAGAGATATTTTATAACTAAAGAGACAACCATAATACAAAAGAAGGAAGAAAGCAGCTCAGGATAAGAGGCTTATTTATTTTTATTTTATATAATTAGTCCATATAATAACACAAATGCAAAAATGCACGTATTCAGTACAATATATGTTTGTGAGTAAAATTCTATGATGATGATTTTAAAATTTGGGTGGGTCACTTTATCCTTAGAGTAATCGCTGTATATTCTAGTTTTCCTAGCTTAACATTAATATTCCAGTGGTGGGGTCGCGGTACGTGCCCGGCGTCGGCGAGGTGTCCAACGAGGACCGCACCAAGAAGGAGATCATACAGATGCTGTGCGTCAAACCCATGCCCCATTCGGAATTGAACAAGTGAGTTGTTTAATATGCGTGTATATATGTACATATTATATTAAATCAATGAACTGTTTGGATTTATATCTACAGACTTAGAGCGTGTCAGACAATATAGTGTTCTCCTATGCAATATGTATTAAAGTAGTTATATCTTTCGCATCATGACCGCGTAGCTACGAAACCTCAAAATGTTTCCTGTCAAAATATTGTACTTATAGGAAAATAGTTATTTATCGAACACGTTCAATGTCTGTACATATAAATGAAACTTTATTCGACTCCGCATATGTCACTTTTAAGTCTGCAATGATCCATTTTATAATAATAATCATTACGACCCTTGATTATTTGTTATTTTATACAAGCATACACGTTAAGGTTTGTAGACGTAAGCGTCATGATTTTAGATCAATATGAAACTTTTACTTTTTAAAAAGCATAATATTAATTCATTTACTAAATAATAATCGAATACAATTGGTAAGGTGTTACTTTGTAATTATTCTAAGTGAGTGTCAAATTGTTATTAAATAATAAACCTAGGTTAACATTAATTTCCCATTTCGCTATAATCTAGTTAAACATAAAGCTATCACTTAGTAATATGGATATATTTCCATATTACTAAGTGATAGCTTTATATATAACTTATACCAATATACATTCAATCCAGATCGCTACCAGAGGACCAGCTACACGAGACCGGCCTCGAAGCGGTCATCCACGAGGTGGCGGACTTTGTAAAGCCGTCCGGCGGCAACAACCGCGGCCTGTACAAGCTGAAGCCGCACCTATACGACGAGTACGATACGTTCTTCTACCACTATACACGCGAGGAGTTGTCCAGGAGTGAAGAGGAGCAACGGAACAGGAGAAAGGCTGCCGGTGAGTTTATTTGTTTGCACATATGTATTTATAGGAATAAAGGAAATTGAAGTATCTATGATTTGAAACTCACTTTTAAAAAGTTTAATCAGGTTATTTTTATTTTTGGGTTTATCTGTACAGTTTAAAATATCGAATGACTAAATTGCATTTGGTTTATTTTTTGGTAAGGTTCATAGTAAGGTAAAGTTATTTTTACAAGCTTTCGCATAAGTTTGAAAGCGTGGCGGTGGGGTTACGTTCGGCAGCTTTAATTAAAAGGCTTATTTGAAGGTACGCACCTAAGAAGTTATATTTATTTCGGGTAATTAATAAAAAAATAGGCTGTTTTCTGTGTTGTATAGGCTTGCGTAACTTCGATTTACTTTAAAAATAAATGTGTTAGAGTCCGCGCCATACTGCTAGTCCGCTCCGAAAATAGAAAGGAGTCGCGTCGCAATAGCAAATTGTAGATATTAGCGGGACGAAGATAACGCGGGACCCTCCCGGCACCCGTCCGCTGCCCGCTCTTGCCGATGGGGACATAGCTGCGTTAGTGTGCCATTACGTTGCTTATATTTACGCTACGCTTTGGCTCTCTTACTGACACTTGCGCGCATTAACTTTAGAACGAACTTGAAGTTTGGCGCAGACTATATCACTTTAATCTGTTATCCTCAATGCGCCAAAAAAAGTATGTCTTTAAAAATGTAATGTTTTCGCCAGGTTTGCCGGAGTGCTGCCCGCCGCCGGCGCTGCCGCGGCTGTGCGCGCCGTTCCGGCTGGTGGCGTGCCTGCTGCAGAGCGACGCGGCGCTGCACGTGCTGCGCCTCGTGCTCGAGCGCGCGCTCGACCTGCGCGCGCGGTGCTTCTCCGAGCCGCAGGTGCACAAGGTGAGGCGCGAGCGTCACGTTCCGGCTGGTGGCGTGCCTGCTGCAGAGCGACGCGGCAATCTATTCCCTAACAGGTTTCGAGGGGCTCCACCTATTTTATTACTAAACCACGCTCCACTTACCGCACTACCCCACCGTGTTACAGGCGCTCCACCTGATCGGCTACGCGTTGCGCGACGAGCAGAGCGGGCACTACGAGTTCCTGGCGTTCGCGGAGCGTGCGGCGCGCGGCGGCCTCACCGCGCTGCTGCAGCGCCTCGCGCACAGTCCGCGGGTTGATGCGCATCGACCGCTCGCGAGATGGCTGCTCGCTAACATCAGGTATACATAGCCGAGGTTTTGTGCTCGAAAAGTCCGAAATAAACATAGTACAAAATAAAAAAGTCCTATAACTATTATTTGCATACATTCTGCCACCAGTATCAGTCATGTATTAGACGACGCTAAAAAAAAGAATCAATACTACAATAATATTTTGCGTACATTAACACGAAATTTAATTGTTAAAAGGACTACAAAGCAAAGTCTAAATTATATAAAACCAAACAATAGCGTTTCAATGTGTCTATGAAGAAATAATAAAAGTGATAGAGATGTATAATAAGAATTATGGCTCTATCTCATTTTTTCCCCCTCTTGTGTGCATCTTTCCTTCCTTGTTTCCAACTAATACATACTTGAAAAAACTCCATCATACTACTAAGGTAATTTAGTAGAAGTACTAAAAATAATTCATTGAAAATAATTTTCAGATCGTTACTAGGACAAACAGACGAGCACATAGGCGACGGTGAGAACATGGACACCGACCAAGGACAAAAACCGGCCGCTGATGACTCCGCGGGTAAGTAATTCATTCTGTTATTATATTAAAACTTCTATGTACTCTAAGGAGGGCTAGATAAAGTGGGATTACGTTCCCATAGTGTTAGGGCAACCGCACGTACACATACCAGTCTTTGTCACCACACTATCCCTGCATAACACCTTGACGATCTACTTTGATAATCTACGCAAGACAACACTACTACTTATTTAGGTTATTTCCCTTTTTTCTTTTCTACTAACATAGACATTTTTTAACAATTAAGATTTTATTGTTCCAGATCTTTGATTAGTAAACATACTTCGCCGCCTTGAAATTGAATGAAGCCACAAAAGGCTGATTTGTTAGTTATTTTTATGAATTCTTGACAAATAGAAAACATTTTTACAGAAAATTTACGAATAAATAACTAATACTGCGTAATTTACATAATAAATAAATATTTCAAATATTTTAAGGACATTTTAACACGGAGACGTGGCAAAACTTTTTCATTCTCAACTCATTTCAACTCTCAAAACTGGTTACGAGTGAGTAATCTTTACTAATCTATGTTCCAGATAAAGAGAAGCAACGGAGAGCCAAGTTGGCGGAGGAGCGGCGCGCCAAGGTGATGGCGCAGATGAAGGCGCAGATGAACAACTTCATCACCAACAACGCCACGCTGTTCGAGCTCACCACCACTGAGGTAAATACCTTCTAATAATACAATCTTCAAAATACTTTCTGAATGTCTTAAATCTAGCGTTCTTCTTACGTCAGAAAAAAAGAAATTGAAAGTTGCTAGTGAAGTCTTTAAATTTGATAAAATTTTAATGTATGTCAGAATTAATTTATGATAAGGTACTTAAATGACTTTTTGGACATTTATGTAATTTTCGAGAGCATTTCAAAATTATAATGTTATCAATTCTTGCACGTAGTGGCACTGTTTTCATTATTTACGTCTTCAACTACATAATTTTAGTCGAACATTTATCATTTGTTCAGAGTGTAAGATCTCCCTTTACTGAGAACGTTTTTTAAAAGGCTATGTGTAGATTATCTTCATAATAGTACTTGCTTTAAATGCACATTGAAATCTTTGTTTTCTTCAAACTAGAATCTGAGCCATTCTATGATACACGAAGAGGTGTGCCGATGGTTCTACCATAATGAAACCACCCACTCTGTAGTAACAATCCAGCTATAGGAACTGACATGATCGTTCGCAGGCGACGGAGGAGGAGCAGAAGCAGGAGCTGCTGCCGCTGTACCGCGGCGCCGCGCTCGGCGTGTGGGGCGGCGGCGTGCCCGAGCCCGCGCGCGTCTGCATCATGTGCCAGGAGCAGGTGCGACACACACACGCGCACGCATGCACACACACACACACACACGCACACACACACACACACACACACACACACACACACACAAATGCGCCCGTTTATATGCACACAGGCGCAACACGCTACAAATACGCTTAACATAATATTATACCCGATTTTATAACTATAGTCTGATTCATAATTAGGTGTCCAAAATGTAAACAAAGAAATGTCATTGTCAAAATTCGATTACAGGTATTGCAAACCTTAACAAATTAACAAGAAACGAAAAATTTCACAAAATTCAACATAAAACAAAAACTTAATAACTGCACACAATTAAAAAAAGCGCGCTAAGAAAACTAGAAAAAAATAGAGTTCAATCACGATCACGAAAATGGATAATATCAACTACGAAACTTAAAAATGGCGGCACAAAAAATGTTTTGGATGCCGATTGTGTGACCATTATCTAAATTTAATTTTCTCTCATAAATCTTGTTTTTTATTATTATTCCTGTATGAAATGAAATTGAGTTAATGTCCACCAATCCACCAACAGCCTGGTAAGCGTCATCAGTCATAAGATCAACAGCCCAATAATGAGCCACTGGAATATGGTGCACGTGATCTCCGCGGGAATGTCGCATAGAAAATAATTTTAGTTGTATTGTTATATTTGTTATTTATTATTATTACTTTTTGTTTCTTCTTTTTAATTATAATAAATTTTACTAACATAGGTTTTTAAGTACAATGTAAATACTAACAAAATATGGACTATGTCTGAATTAAATGGAAATAAATAAATAAATATAAATATTGGAAAATATGAATTGATTTTAATTTATTTAGATTATTATTTTATTATCGATGTATTAATTTAATATTGTCAAAAATAAGAAACTACCATTTGACACATATTTTCTTGATAGGTCAACACCTTTGTTTACATTTTCGACACCTAATTATGAATCGGACTATACGTATCTGAAAATTATCTGTATCTGTATTTCTTTTTCTTTTTTATAATATAGGAGTAGCAGACGAGCATGCAGTCCAACTGATGGTAAGTGGCTACTGCCGCCCATGGACATCTGTAATCAAACCCAGATATGTCTAGATAGGAATATCTGAGGTCGGCAACAGATGCGCCGCTACTTCTGAGGACTAAACTGGAACGCCTCGGAAAAGTATGTCTCCCTTACTACACCCTTCAAACCGGAACACATTAGCGCTTAACACTGCTGTTATGAGGCAGAAATAGATGTGGCCGTGGTGCCGCCGGAGTCATACCGCAAAGGATGCTTTAAATATGAAAATGTAACGTTTTTTGTACGCGGCAAAATTTGTGTTTTATAACTGTTGACAATAAACCATTCCATTTTTGAAAAGATATTATCTGTTATAGAAAATATTTATTTGCATTTAAAATCAACTTGTAAATACCAAAAAGTAAAAAAACTATTCGTGGATACTATGACAACCGGCCTTACATGAAGTTAGCCCAGTTTTTAAATACGTTGAAATTTGTCATATAATTATTATCTCAACAAACAACAAATCACAACAACAAAATTGTAACGTTACAGGCGAGAGTGGACGGCAAACCCGAGACGGAATCTGTCGTGTTGGTCGCGTTCGTTCAAAACTCGACGGTGTTGTCACGCGTGCGCGACTCCACGGTGCCGTCGGCGAGCGCGAGCGGCAGCGCGGCGGGCGGTGCGGGGGGCGGGGCCGGTGTGGGCGGGGCCGGCGGGGGCGTGGCGCGCGCGTGCGCGGTGGCCGGGCTGGGCGCGCAGCCGCACGCGTCGTGCTGCGGACACGCGCTGCACGCGCGCTGCTGGCAGAAGTACGTCGACGGCGTGCTCGATAAGGAGAAACTCAGGTGTGGTATAGTTTGTATGATGTTTTTGTACCGATGTACCTTGTAAAATTTAAGTGATAGTTGACGAAGGCGTTTATTAGACTGTCTTTGGTTTCAAATATTTATTTCAACGATAGTAAAATAATAAAAAAAGATTTTTTTGCTTGTGTGTTGCAATTTTTACTATGTAAAACAATGATTATGATCTTAAAAAGCACATAAAAATAAAATACAGTAGTTATAAACTCTTGTTTCTGTATTTATGTATTTATATTTTCATTTAATCTTCAAAAACCTTCTATTAAAATAATTACTATTATTTCAGACCGTACCGCATACGTCAGCCGGCCGCATTCGACGTGGAGAAGAAAGAGTACCTGTGCCCGCTATGCGAGAGATTGTGTAATACCGCCTTGCCGCTCGTACCGGCACCACCGCTACCTGCTGGCACCCCTCCGCAACTTAGCGAGGAGACATTCAGCGACTCTGTCAATCTCATTCTCAAATTGCGGAATAAGGTGTGTTATATAAGTCTTCTTTTAATTTGTTGAAGGAAAAGCTTTTGTAATGGATGTATGTTGTTACTATTTAACCTATTTACAGTTATACTAGTGTATAGTATAGTAAAGTGTGTGTATGTGTCTGAACAGGTGTGTGCGGCGAACGTTCACGTGTGCACGGAGTACTGCGAGGACATGCTGTGCACCGCGCGCGCGCGCTCCGTCGGCGCCGCCTCCTCCGAGGGCGACGACAACGACGACACCGACGAGGCCGAGGTACGGTCAGCATGTGCAGTGTGTGTGTGCAGTGTGCGCGGAGTACTGCGAGGACATGCTGTGCACCGCGCGCGCGCGCTCCGTCGGCGCCGCCTCCTCCGAGGGCGACGACAACGACGACACCGACGAGGCCGAGGTACGGTCAGCATGTGCAGTGTGTGTGTGCAGTGTGCGCGGAGTACTGCGAGGACATGCTGTGCACCGCGCGCGCGCGCTCCGTCGGCGCCGCCTCCTCCGAGGGCGACGACAACGACGACACCGACGAGGCCGAGGTACGGTCAGCATGTGCAGTGTGTGTGTGCAGTGTGCGCGGAGTACTGCGAGGACATGCTGTGCACCGCGCGCGCGCGCTCCGTCGGCGCCGCCTCCTCCGAGGGCGACGACAACGACGACACCGACGAGGCCGAGGTACGGTCAGCATGTGCAGTGTGTGTGCAGTGTGCGCGGAGTACTGCGAGGACATGCTGTGCACGGAGTACTGCGAGGACATGTTGTGCGCGGAGTACTGCGAGGACATGTTGTGCGCGGAGTACTGCGAGGACACCGGCCGGCCGTTTATAATTGAAACCCAATATCCCTACTTATTATACATGTTGTTTGGTACTATTGTTTTCTAAAAATAATCATAAATTTTGTAATTTTTCAGGAATACGTTTCAACTCACGCTGAAAACCTGCTGCCGGCTGAATTTTTAGCGCACTTCGATCAAGAACCGTTGCCGCCTAACGAGTCCACTAGGAAACTCATTGAAAACTTCAGCAAGGTAACATATAAAATATACTGATATATTTTGAATCAAAATATATTTAATAAGTGTAGTTCTCAATGATATTCAGAATAAATCCAAATAAGATCAGTATTCTACTCTAGTTAAGCATGGATTTATTGTTAACAAAATTTTTTTTTTCAGCTTACTGCAAACTGTATTTCAATAAATACACATGGTGTTTTTAATTTCAGCTACTTCCCGGAATATGCGGAGTGTCAGAGTCGGGTGGGACCATATCATCAGCGTCGCTGTACCGCTCCATCTCGTATACCATTATGAGCACGAACGCGGTCTTACAAGCCGAGAGCCGCCCTCTATTAGGCGATCTACCCTCGAGGCATAGAGACGCCTTACAGAGCCTGATCCGGCTGGCGGCCGCGCTGCCGAGCCTCGTGGCTTCCCCCAAGCACATCTCGCACCACGCGCTCAGCACCCTCGACACGCTGGTCAAGACCTCGCCACTCACACACGAAACCTTCACCACCCTAGTCGCAATGGTACTCACAGTACCCTCGCTGTTCTGCAAGATCGCTGGCCCCGCGCGACCCACACACCTCGCGCGACAAATTGCGTTAGAAGCCTTCAGAGGCACGATCACCAAAGTGATGATGATCACGAACGTATCTGACTGTACTAGCGAGCCGATGGAGGAGCACGACGATGTCCGGCTGAACTCGGACCTCGAGAACTTGTTGCCGTTAATGAAGGAGCTGCGAAGAGGGAACCTCGATACGCACAATCTCAACCCGCACGCGGTGTGGGAGCGGATTAAGTTACATTGTAAGAACTTCCTGAGAAGCTGCTGTCTGTTCTTCCACTTCCTGAGCGACATCAACCCGCCTATCGAATTAACGGTGTTTAAAGGAGACACGTGGGAGACGATGTGCGGCTACCTGGACATGCCGGTAACCTTCAGAGAATTAATGGACACGCCGCTAGCGAGGAAAAAGGCGCTCGAGTGGTCTGCGCTATCCACCGAATGGTTCATGGGAGAGCTGACGTTGCCAGTGGTGCAAGAGCCGATAGAACCTCCTCGGCTGATAACGCTGCCGGACGATTTCTCGGAGCTGATCAACGTGGTGACCGAGTTCTCGTGCCCGAACTCGGAGCGCGAGGACAGCAAGAATCCGACGATGTGCCTCGTGTGCGGACAGATACTCTGCTCGCAGAGCTACTGCTGTCAGACGGAGATGCGGAAGGTGAGTGCAATTTTTTTTATCTGGAAATAATATATATAAAAAAAATTATTGTATAGGTAATTTTTTAAAAACGAATAATTTAACATAATATTTTATTATATTATATTGTAGAAAGTAAACCTGAGTAGGTTTTTTTTTTATAAAATTCGTTTCGTATATTCGTGCATATTCGTTTGTGTTCGGCGAATATACAATGCATATTCGCCGAACGCTATGCGCTATACGCGGACGAAATGCATTTTGCATTGCTACGTATTTGCCATTATTGGGCAAGTTGTTTGGCGAATTGTTCACAAGTATGTGATTGAGGCATAATCGTTTGTACTTGCGCTTACAGCTGGGTCGCGGCAGCGGCACGGAGCTGGTGGGTGCGGTGGTGGCGCACGCGGCGAGCTGCGGCGGCGGCGCCGCGCCCTTCCTGCGCGTGCGCGACTGCGAGCTGCTGCTGCTCGCCGCGCCCGCCCGCGGCGCGCTGCTGCCCGCGCCCTACCTCGACACGTACGGCGAGACGGACCAGGTAACGACACGAGGGGCCCTCCCCGCGCGGCGCGACTGCGAGCTGCTGCTGCTCGCCGCGCCCGCCCGCGGCGCGCTGCTGCCCGCGCCCTACCTCGACACGTACGGCGAGACGGACCAGGTAACGACACGAGGGGCCCTCCCCGCGCGGCGCGACTGCGAGCTGCTGCTGCTCGCCGCGCCCGCCCGCGGCGCGCTGCTGCCCGCGCCCTACCTCGACACGTACGGCGAGACGGACCAGGTAACGACACGAGGGGCCCTCCCCGCGCGGCGCGACTGCGAGCTGCTGCTGCTCGCCGCGCCCGCCCGCGGCGCGCTGCTGCCCGCGCCCTACCTCGACACGTACGGCGAGACGGACCAGGTAACGACACGAGGGGCCCTCCCCGCGCGGCGCGACTGCGAGCTGCTGCTGCTCGCCGCGCCCGCCCGCGGCGCGCTGCTGCCCGCGCCCTACCTCGACACGTACGGCGAGACGGACCAGGTAACGACACGAGGGGCCCTCCCCGCGCGGCGCGACTGCGAGCTGCTGCTGCTCGCCGCGCCCGCCCGCGGCGCGCTGCTGCCCGCGCCCTACCTCGACACGTACGGCGAGACGGACCAGGTAACGACACGAGGGGCCCTCCCCGCGCGGCGCGACTGCGAGCTGCTGCTGCTGCTCCGAGTGTAGAAGCTTAATGGAAAGAGAAAGAAAAACTGAAGCTGAGATAGCGCATACCGTCTCTCTAAAACATTAATGACTGGCTAAATTAGAGGAGTTTGAATTTTCAAAATTACATATCTTGAGCTTGAGAAGGTAAAAATAGTGGGTCACATGAAAACGATGGACTTTTTTATATTATGTGAAATACAGTCCTCATGATAGTAAGTAGTTACTGCCGACTATAAAGCTGACCGCACGCTATCGTTGGTTATCCGAACGGAAAAAACCCGACGTTAAGTTCGGAAATATATCGTGCATTCTCACTCGAACACGGACACGAACTCTATGCGAGCGATGCATTCGGAATGACGTCAAGTGGTTTCACAGGTTCCCGCATTCGGAAACCTAGCACGAAAACAAATGTATGCGGCCAGCTTAAAGGAGACCCCTTTACAACAACAAATGTTTTATTACTAAAACTCCCACTAACATTTCTACCGTAATATCCGCAGGGCCTCCGTCGCGGCAACCCGCTGCACCTGTCCCCGGAGCGCTACGAGGAGCTGCGCATGCTGTGGCTGAGCCACGGCATCCACGAGCGCATCGCGCGCGGCCTCGACACCAACATGCTGGTCGCCACCACCTGGCAGAACATGTAGGGGGGGAGCTGCGGGTGGTGCTCGTAGCGTCTGGTCACCACCTGACAGAACATGTAGGGGGGGAGCTGCGGGGGGCGTCTGCAGCTTGTGGGCACCGCCTAGCTGAATATGTAGGGGGAGACCTGCGGATAGCGTCGATGTGCTGGTTATCGCCACCTGGTTACATATGTGAGGGGAGATCTGCGGGTGGTGCTCGTAGCGTCTGATCACCACCTGGCTGAATATGTAGAGGGAGACCTGCGGGTGACGTCCACTCATGGTGGTCGCTACCTGACTGAACATGTAGGGGGAGATCTGCTGATGGCGTCCATAGCTGGTCGCCACCTGGGAGAAATGTAAGGGGAGACCTGCAGGTGGCGCCCACAGCTGGTGGTCTGCACCTGGCTGAATATGTAAGAAAGTTGTGCAGGTGGCGCGGATGTGCTGTTGGTCGCCACCTGGCTGAATTTGTAGGGGAGAAGTGCAAGTGGCACCGATTTGATGATGGTCACCACCGAGCAAATTATGTATTAGCAGCCGGGTACAATTGTAGGGCTATACAGTTAGTGCTGTTTTCGCCATGAACTTGCTGGCAAATATAGATACCACTATGGCATCAGCAATATTGTATCATTTAGGGCAACCCTACACAACACTAACACGCCGGTGGTCAGCCCTACACGACTCCACGACACCATTACGCTGTCACCACCTGGCAACACATGTAGACGTTCAGATGGAAATGTATTATAAAGGTTGTGGTGTACCTATTGGTAGGCATTGGTTGTTGGCCTATGACGTGTCGGTAAGCCATGCGTCGTAGGGCCTATTAGGCTTAGCTTATATTGTAGCCGCCTGAAATTATTGTCGCGGCTTGGTGTTTATTATTGTATGCAATTAATGAAAATTGTGCCGATAAGTGTGTACAAAATAGTGCTTGTTCGATAGCGAATATTTATGTGTATCGGAAAATTGTTCAATGAAGAAGTTTGAATGTTAATTTATTGGCCTTATTTGTAATTCAGTGTTTATTTGTTGGTACAATTCACTTATTTGGCAATTATATTAAATTGTTGCGTCGTAGTGCCTGAAAATACAAGCACTGCAGCTTTTGGGGAGTCTCCAAGAATATGCGCAGGCACAGATATTCCGTTTGATAAGAAAATGGCGCTTGCCTTATTTACTTATCAACGTCGTTAGATGTTCCAATTATTTCTAAACAATATCTTAGTATTTTGCCTATTATTTTAAATTGGATCAAGACGGGAGGCATTTACGAATAATCATTATATTTAACATCTCAGCACCTTTTGCGTCTTATTGCCTATTGCGACAATCAATGCGTCGAATTGCCTATCAATAGGCACAGTAGCCTATCAGCGGGTACAAAGTGTAGTAGCACCTCAAAATGTTACTCGTTACCAAATTCGTTTTGAAAAATATTAGTTAGCGTAGATAATAGCGTGATTATTTTTTGTATTTTAATTTGAAAGCCGAGTGAGACGAGCGGTACATTGTAATACGAGTCCTTAATATTTGTAAACGTAAATTATATATTAAGTGACGCTGAATTTATAATGAAGCTTCGTATTTTTAATATAGGGTAATTATTACGACACGTTTAAAGAAAATTCTCTTCAAATTTATAATATTATGTATTAAATATTAAATAAATATTAATATTGCAGCACGTGTAAATCCTAGTACCTATTGTTAGTGGCAACTTATATAGTGTTTATATTTTTGTGAGAATTCGTAGTAATATTAAAGTTTCTCTTTAAGGTGCTGTCAAAGAATTATGTGAAGTTTTTTCAAGTAAGTATTTTTAGTGCTTTAAATTATGTACGAGTATGAGTATTTTTAATTAAAAAAAAACAAGGAAGTTACTTTCTAAAAGACTATTTCTAGTCATTAGTCAGGAATTTAATATGTAACATGGATTGAAATTTAATTAGAAAAGAATCAACTCATCTGTTGTAAATTTATTTTCCAAGATTCCATTATAGACAGACATCGGGACAGATGAAAGTAAATAAAAGGTTGTAAAAAATTAAGTGTCTTAGTTAAATATGTAATTGACAATTTACTTTTACTTTTAGAATGTTTTCTAATTTGCAAACTTATAGGCTCTTTTAAACAAATGAAGGGTCCAAATATATAATTTACTTGGTTTCCGTCCACTTGCGTGCCCGACAATAAAATTTAATTTTATAAATTTGTTGAGCATTCAACGTAGCCTTCAATGTTTTTGTAGACACTGTGTCTCTACTTTGATTTTGGTAGATCGTGTGTATCGTACATCTACAGACACATAACGTGTCAGACAGGGGCTGTGGCAGACAAAATCTTTTCTATAGAAAATTTAGTCATTCATAAATGCTGTGTTAGCATGAATAATAAGTCATCAATTCACATTGTATAAGAGAATACAATTTTGTCTGCAATAGGACGCGTCTGACACGCTCTGTGTCTGTAGATGTAAATGAACCCTTATGCATTAGTGTGCGTTTATTCTCTCATGCACACGTCGATGCCCATACAAACACAATTGCAACACATGCAAGTTTAATATTCCCATGTAATATTACAGTGTACGCTATGACAGCACCTTAAAACTAAAACTAATTGAAATGTTAGTGGTCTTATTTGAAAGTGTAACGTTCGCGTTGTGCGGAGGACGTGGTACGAGACTGGCTGTGTTATACTCAAAATGTATAGTCGCCTCTTAACGTTAAACTGAGAGTGTTTAGTATGCGTAGTTGTTATGTTAATACGGTTCGGTCGGGGGCGTAGCGTGGGTTCAAGCCTGTCGGGGGATATGACAAATATATAAATTTTTTTGATGATTTAAACATTCATTCATGGAATTGAATGAAGAAAAAATAAACGATATCATTCACTAAATTATCGGTTCATTTATGAGCAAGTAATAAATTGAATTTTAAGCTATAAAAAGAAATTTAAAATATTGCTGCTCTAAAAATGTATTTCCCACAGTAACCCCCGATACGCTACGCCTCTGGATTCGATACAAAACGTTGTTTGTGACAAATCGGTTTATTGTGGTATAAAAGTTAACGTATTTATAAAAGCTTACAATGTTAATGTATTAATTGTTAATTGAATTTTTAGATACGTAATCTAATTTTTAGGTAGCTTGCGTAATGAATTTTCTAATCGGCGTTATAATGTTGCACAAATTCAACTGTTTGCTACCAATGACAACAAATTTTATCAGTATATAACACTGCTTTAACGCTAAAAGAAAACATCGTGAGGAAACTTAAATGCGTGTATTTAAAAAAATCTCAAAGGTGTGTGAGGTTCACCAAACTCTGTCAGCGTGGGCAGACTTTTGTCTAGACCAGCGGTCGGCAAACTATTTGGCAACAATGAAAGCCACAATTTGGCGAAAAAAAAGGTCGCCATGAATAGTTTTTAGATTTTCTCGGCGAACAAAAGTCGGCTAGAGCAAATTTCACCTCTGGGATAGAAGTGGAATGGTATTCTGAAGATTATAATTTGTAAATGAGAACTCAACTGTTACACTTAGAAGGCGGTTTGTTATGCTGTATCATAATTATGACTTCTCAATACTATATTATAATAATTCCTAGTTTTTCAATAGAGTATTTAATCTTGTCCGTAAAAATAAGCCGTTTACAGTGACTACGTGAATTCAAAGTTCAAATTAACGATTTTATTAAAGGGAAATTTTAAATTTTATGCTATAATAGACTGATTTGAATTAAATAAGACTAAAGTCGCGTAATCAATATAATGTACTAACGTTTGAGTGTTGTTTTTGATGCCCCCTTGTATAATTTTATTTTAAGGCAATTAGTGAACAGTGGCCCATGATGGCCCACGATTACTCATGATGCCCCATTATGGTGGAGATATTTGTAATGTAAAATTTTTACTTCTTTTTAATTGTTACTCTTCAATAACATTTATGTTAGGTCTTTTAATATGAGAAACATTAAAAATCTAAGTATTATGGTCTAAAGCCATTGTAGACCACTGTTTTCTAGATATATTGTAACATTATTTATAGTACTCTTATTAAAATTGGCCACGGTTTAAAGAGTAAGATATTATGTACTATCACGTTGTCACAATGTTTTTATTGTTATTTCAAATTGTATCCAAATTATAATAATATGGATACAAATATTGTTGTTGTAACAATAATTTTTGATTGTTAATATTCTTGTAGTAACTGTAAAACAGGGAGTTGTTAACAACTATTGGGCTATTTACGACAGTATTTTACTGACTTTTACCACAATAACAATAAAAGGAGGATAGTTTGGTATAGTGGCTGCCTATATTATATTATATAAAACATATATTATTTTTCATTCAATCAAAGGTGGTAGAACCCTTTGAGGTTCGGCTCCTCCGGCACCATCGCCACACCTATTTCTGCCTAATAACAGCAGTGTTAAGCGCTGCTGTGTTCCGTTTTGAAGGGTGTGGTAAGGGAGACAGACTTTTCCGAGGCGTTCCAACTTAGTCCTCAGGGGTAGCGGCGCATCTGTTATCGACCTCAGGTAGGAATTTCTTGTCCTATCTGGGGTTGATTACAGATGTCAATGGGCGGCAGTAGCCACTTACCATCAAGTGGACTGCATGCTCGTCTGCTACTCCTAAAAAAAAATCATCTTGTAGAGTACCTTACTGATAGCACTCTAAAATAAATTCAAGTCTCATTTATTCAAAATCGATTCATATATAATACTTTTTGAAAGTCAACAAACTACCACCGCTTCGGAAGGTGTTTCGCTATGGAGAACAAGCGGCGCAAGAAACTCCATACGTGTGCAAATCGAAAGATTTGTTATTGTTAAGGAATATTTTTCATAAAATTCTCATGTTGTAAATTGTAATCTATTCTTTCAATCGTGGCCAAAACAAAGAACTTTGTAAATTAATTATGTCGCCGTGCAATAAGTTTCCTAACACTGTTCTCCTGTCGTAATACATATTTTTATGTGTGTTGTTTTCCTAACATGTTAGATAGTAACTTATTATTGAAGTGTCATACATAAATTACCTTAGATCATGTATATCTATAATCAACCTGAGGATTGGATTCCTATCCGAAATCTACCATATTTTGCTGTTACAAAGGGGTAACAAATGAGCAACATTTCATGTCAAGTACCGTTGTTGACGGTCGTCGATTGTTGCCGTTGTTGTAGTAGAATGTCGTTGCGTGTTGTCAGCGACTGTCGGTGACGGTCTCGTCCCCAGTACTTGTTGAAATGTCTTGAATATTTGTTACCACATGAGCACTTACCCTTACCAAGTTCTTTAAACTATAATATAGCTGTGTTTAACACTGCTGTCGTAGGGCAAACATCACAGAAATAAAGTTACGCCTGTAAGTAATAATAATCAATGTTGACCAATTTTTTCTTACAAACTTCGAAATTTGGCAATTATTGCCTTTTGATATTGAAACATTGATTAATATTGATTATTTTTAACGGGCGTCAGTTTTTCAATAAAAATATCGGCACTATGAAACTGAGATAATTTATGAATGACTTTTAAATTAAATTTAGCGAGCGTTTAGTGCAACTAGGTAACCGATGTTTCGTGTCTAGCGAGCTAAGAACCAATTCCATCTGGCACATGTACTCTATTCCGTCGACATACGGTACGATATTGTTTGAAGGCGGCGATGTACTTTGTATGTTTTTGGTATTCAATTTTAGTTTTTTTAATAAGATATTGGGGTCTTTTTATAACTATATGTATGTATGACTATTAGCAAAATAACATCTGCTTCCACTTATGGTCACTAACGACGGTCTAATCGCTTTCACCCATTTTTTTGTTAGACAATTACCGCAGTGGTTTTTGCCGTTTAGTGGAACGTATTGTTCTTTTGCTATTGAGTTACGCCAATTAACAAGTTTTAAAAGACCCACTATGTCGTATTTGTGATCTTAGTAATATGAGTCTTGCCGTTTCGAGTCCTTAAAATGTTCGCTTATCTTAATCCGTTGCTAAAAGTTTATTGTAAAAATTCAAAATTTTCCGCACGATAAATTACAAAATACAAAATGTTGAACTAGAAACGTATATCATAAAATTATATTAATTTGTCATTAGCAATAACACAGTAGCCTTGAACTTTTTACCTTGCAATATTTTCTTAAGCTCATTAAGACTATATTTTAATTAAATATTGAATTCTTCAATTTACTATATTCAAATATAATAATAATAGCAGAAAATCTAGAATTTATACTTTTCGCATGGGAACAAAAGGGTCATTGAAGCAATTATTATTAGTATTGTCCTACTCTCATAATTTTATAATGATCTTATAATTAAAACTAATGAATGCTCCGTACAAATACTATTCAGTACTTTTTGTAACATTTTTAGAGTTTGCTATGTCGACTCCGATAGAGTTGGTGATATTTGCCCGATGGTTGTATGTATATGTATCATGTTAAGTGGGCGCTGCGCCCGGTTCTCTGTGTCGATTCAATTGTTTAATTTAAAAAATAAATAATTATGAAATTATCATGCCTTTCTCTTATGACCTTATTGATTTATATTAGTAAAATTAGAAGTTGGCAGGTAACTGAATTGTGGTACTTAGGAGTCTTTTAATTATTTAGCAAGTACATTAACGAGAAGAAAAGAGCTAGTAGACTTTGAAGAAAGAAAGAAATAACTTTATTTCGTAATGCAATATGAACAGTGTTACAACAAAAACAAATGAACGGCCTAAAATAGTGGAATATACGTAAAAAAGTAAAGTACATAATAAGACGACAAAAATTGAAAAAGTGAATAGCTAAGATGAAATTGTGGTGACACGGGTAGACTTTTTTGTATCACAGAATGTATTTGACCATAAATGTAAATTGTAGTTGTAAACAAAGTATATATTTATTATTAGTGGGATCGTAGAACCCGTCGTGTTTAGACTTCAGAGAACGCTACACCTATTTCTAAGTAAAGAGTTTTAAGTACGAGGTTATCCAACTTGTCTTCGGGAGTGGCAATGTATCTGTGGCTGACCTCAGGTAGGGCTCCAATCCTATCTGGAATAACTATAAGTGACCAGTGGCGGCCGTATTCATTAACTATACGGTGGAGAAGGCTGCAACTAGCCCAAAAAGTAATGGCCATGGTGACGTATTCAAACTTTAAAAAATAATTATTCGTTAAAGAAAACTTAGATTTTGACATTTTAGATTATAATTATAAAATATACAGTACTAAAAAATAAATAAATAGAAACAAAAAGACATGTACCTTCATTGACCCCGACGTGATTTGAACACGCAACCTTCTGATCTGGAGTCAGACGCGCTACCGTTGCGCCACGGAGTCGTTACAGTGATTGGCGAAATTTGAGTATAGAACTTATCGTACTTGAAATTGTGTTAATACAGAATTATATTTGTCTTACACATTGATTTGGTAATTAACGATATAAATGGTATAATAATATTGCCTTTATAAATGTTATTATCATTAAAGCAGTTATATTTTAATACGCACATAACTACGAAAATGAGGAAGCGGCTAGATTCGAACCCGATACCTCTAAAATTTGAAAGTACAAAATAATAAAAATTATATAGTTTAAAAACCTTATTTTTTATATGATAAAAATAGATTTTTATGGTTATAAATTACTGAAATGCAGGTTTTGAACTTTCGAGGATTAAAAAGGAGATTTGAAAATGAAAAGGCCATAAATATAACAATGTAAAAGTGATTTAATCTCATCGAATTTATTACAATGTAGATATTTGGCATTTACACGTGGATGGTACCGGACGCCAGTCTTCATATTGAAATATAATTATTCCCTGTTTTTGTACGAAAATTGACAACACTTGCACTTTCTGGCAAAATATTTATTTAATACGATTCTTTGGAATTCATTTATTTACAAATTGTTTAATTCACATTTGTTAACAATTTATTTGAAATACTAACATAGAAGGTTATCATTAAAATCCAATAATAATATTTAATATACATTACGATAATTATAATAATTATTTGTTTAATTCGATAGTACTGGAGATATTTTAAACATACACATAAATCACATAATTAAGTATGTTACAATCTCATAATAATCATTGACTTACTAACTAATTGAGGTCGGTTCTACTAAGAAAAAAACTACTAGAAGTAACAATACTGAAATGAAATGTTAATGTACACTATTTTTTCACTTTGTGAAGTTTCAAAATTTCAATTGATTTTTACGTAATATTGTCACATGAAGCGGCGTTATTGATGTATAGATAGACTATTGTTTGGGTGACAACGACTGCAATTGGAGCACTTTAAATTTGGACTTTTCTGAGTTCTGATCATCGGCTAGTAAGTCAATGCATGCAATGTAACAATGTAGATAATACAATAAATTTAATACAATAACTGTAACTACTTAATAATTAATAATTTGAAATCTATTTTCTAAGATAATTAATGAAATAAATAAAACTTACAATATAAAAATATGGTACATACAAATGAATTTATAACAAACTATGAGAAATAATGGTGGAATTATCTCAAAGTACTCTAATGTCTGAATTTTTAAATCTAAATGCGACTGGTGCTGAAAAATTACACATATTTAGTATTACATGGATTCTATATATTACTATGATATCTAAGGCTAAAATAAGATACAAAGCTGTATTGATTCCAACGTCACAACCACTTTTATGGCTAAATAATTAGGAACAACTAAGAAATTTACTGTAAAAATAATAAAGATATACAGAAATAAAAAGACGATATTATAGCATCCTTAATCTTAATAAAATATTTAAAATAGAAATGTAATAAATTTTACCAATATTGCATGTATGTATGTGTGTTTTAATGATTAAATATAATGGTTCTAATAGTAGATCATAAAATTCTTAAGCCTGTCGTCTAAATAGTAAAAAAAAATTACTGACCCTTTTTCAGCAACGTCTCACAGGATAAAGTGGTTTTCTTAAAATTAACAAAACTGTTGTCATATTATAATATTTAGTTATAATGCAAACTTATAAATATATATTAAACTTTGCCCTGTCTGTGTATATTTATTACCCCATATAAATATAAAAATGGATGGTCTGTTTGTGATCTAGAATATATTAGCCGTACTCAAAAACCCTTATCAATTTTAATAGCGATTCGTTTAAATTAAAGGGAACAAAACATTTTCTAGTAAAAATACAACTTTCATAGCAAGCGGCACAACAGTTTACAAATTTCAAGCAGAAAAATATATCAATATCCATTTTTATGTTTCTATTTCACCAATTCGTCTATAATCATTGTTAATAATAATAAATAATACCTTATAATAAAGAGATCATGTGAATAAAATATCGCAATAAATTAAAAAAATTCCTCTCTTCAATGAACATACTTAACGATGGCTGTTATTAATTTATAATCTAATTAAATTTGCCTTTTAAATGTATAATACCTTTAGAATTACAATGACTTATCGCAAAATCGATAAAGTGACTTGTGTAAGAATTGCCAAACTATTCAATTCATTGAATCATTAAATCAATGTCACTCTTGTGTAATTAAAGATAATTTTGCTATTATATTTAGTATAACTATAGCGATTTCAATCTGGAATTAAAATGAATTGACGGCAACAGGCCTAAATCAAATTATTGTTTTAAACGCATGATACTCACACTAACGTCATTGTAGTTCTACAGTTATTTGCACAAAAATCTTTAGATATATTCCAAGATAATTCCCAAATAATTTTGTATTTAAAACTATACAAAAAATACCTTGATTTTACAAGTGATCGAACAATAAACATTCTACTTTCACCAAATTAATATGTTTGTAAGAAAAAAAACATACGATTTGTTACCATTTTATTAAAATATTAGAACTGCCTCTCAAAGACTTCGTAAATATGTACATTTTCGTTTCATGACAGTCTTGAAAAATTATAAAAATTAGGTACATACGAGCATTTCAGCTTCAGAATATAAAATAATATAATATAATTATTTGGCACAAAAACAGACTTCAATGAATACTATATAATGTTTTACTACTCTCTTTTGATAATTATTGGATTGCATTTTTTATTGTGTGCTAATTTTAAAATACATGAAAAAATAAGTATAATACATTATGATTTTCAAATTCACTTGAATATTTTTCTTTTTTGGACAATTAAAATTCTAAAGTGTCCATGGCATGGTGACCTTAAAGGTCGGTAATCCAGTCTTAAATAGAAATTTTACTTGATTAATACTATATTAATAGATAAACCTCGTTTATAGTGCCCATATTTGAATAGGCTTTTTATATTATTTAATACGTAGTACAATACAGAAATAGATAGGGCTGCAGTGACTAAGCAATCGAGGTAAAGTGCTCCCTCATCGAAACAATTAACATTATAATATAACATTACAGGCATTCACCTGTAATGTTAAAAATCCCAGAAACCACTTCTGATCCTAACCTCAGGTAGGAACTAGTCTTATCTGGGAATGATTAGAGATATCCATGGGTGGCAGTAGCTACTTATCACTAGGCGGAGTACATAGACTAAACATGCTTGACTAAACAGTACTATAATTTAATTACGTTTACGAAAACACAATATTTTTACATACATAATACATACGATTCAGTTTTAAAGTAACATAAATAGTTTTAATGATAACACATTTCGGTCTGGTCTTCATCATAAAATACATTTACTTTACAGATTTGACTTGTAAAACCTAATCACAAAAGCTTCAACGATCGAACTACACGAACATGAGTATTTTATATAAATAGTTATTTTCTCACATGTCATTTAAATCATTTAATAACACTTTTATTTCTCAAATGAAGGTCTAAAATCTTGTGTAAAACATTATTGTATGGGATCTACCATACCACAATAACATGCCTACAAGTCCGCAATTTTGAGTTTAAGTTGGGTTAAACAAAGTATTCTGTGATGCAATGTCATGTAGATACATTTTCCAAGATATTTAAATTCGAAACTGTAGACAATATATTTAGAAATTGTTATTTTCTTTAGTGAATCATGAATGAAACATGATATCAACAATTCAATACGTACAGCACTTATGATATTTTATCTCTCAGTACATTTGGCACAGGTTTTATCCATGGAAAGCAGAAACGAGATTTTGTCAAAATGGCGGACTAGGCGGAGTAGGTATACCAATAAGGGTAAATGTCCTTTGCCCTTTGTGTGAGTAAGAGAGCTGACGTGTTACTACTCTAGGTTACTCTAGCTACAGAGACAGCTGTCATTGTTAGTGTTGGGTGATCGCTTCCTCCTGGGCAACGTCACCATCGGGGGACCTCGCTCACCCTGGAATCACAAAAGAATTTCCAACATCAATTCAGGTTGTGGGATGTGGAATCCTGTGGTTAGTGCATAGAAGGTGGTAGAACCCTTTGTGGTTCGACTCTGGCGGCACCACCGCCACACCTATTTCTACCTAATTAACAGCAGCGTTAGGCGCTGTTGTGTTCCGGTTTGAAGGGTGTGGTAAGAGAGACATACTTTTCCGAGGCGTTCCAACTTAGTCCTCAGGGGTAGCGGCGCATCTGTGGCCGACCTCAGGTAGGAATCTAATCCTATCTGGGGTTGATTAGAGATGTCCATGGGCGGCAGTAGCCACTTACCATCAGGTGGACTGCATGCTCGTCTGCTACTCTTATATTATAAAAAAAAAAAAAGTTCAGTGCGTAAAAATAGTTAATATCGTGTGTCGAGATATGGAACCTAAAATGGGAAAAAGAAAAATGAATTTCATGAAGGGTACATAGTTACATTACCACCACTAGTGCTTGTCAACGGTTTCTCCCCACCACCGCAGTTTCGCCGTGACCACGATTTATGCAACTAGGTCGAAATATCGGCAATAAAAAAAAGGTAAAACCGCATATCGGGAGTACCCTTTACCTATGAAAATGTCTCTAATCCGCGATAATACTAGTCTAAAGTAGTATATAACTGTTGGCAGCAACATTACCTCAACACTGATGACTCGTAGTGGCTGTTTAGAGTATAGTTTATGGGCGAGGGTCATAAATATCGACTCCACGTTGTCGCATTCTGAGTCCAATAACGCCGATGTCTCGAAAAGCTGGAAACGTAAGTATATTTTATGTGTTAACAAGCAAGATTGGATGTAACATCTTTTTTACTTCAAAGTAAAATATGGCTTATATACATAATTAAAATGTAGTTTTTTACACAAAGTACATAAATAAAATCTTGTTTTTGTTTTTGTTTGTTTAAATGGAAATAGCGTAAGTGTTGAATACAAATGATGCATTGGTGCGAGATGTTTGTTACAAAACAGCATATATAGAAAAAGAGTTCTACTTGAGGCAGATCACAGGTGCATTACCACTTCTTTAGACTAAGATTCAACTGTATAAGAGTCAACTGGTATTGACATGCTTCCACCGAGTCACAAGACCTATTTCATAATAGGTTTAGCAGTAGTAGCTCCCCAATGGAACAATACTGTTCTATTGTCTATTGTCTCCACTATATATATATATATTTAATATAGTAGTAGCAGACGAGCATGCAGTCCATCTGATGATAAGTGACGATTGCCGCCCATGGACATTTGCAATCGACACCAGAAATAAGTTTAGATATCCCTACGTGGGTTCGACCACAGATGCGCCGCCACCCCTGAGGACTAAGCTGGAACACCTTAGAAAAATATGTTCATGATAATGTATTCTCACCGGCATCCCATACTTGTCTGCGAGGCGTTGCGCGTAGGTGGTGGCGAGGCGCGACTCCGGCGTGCCGCAGTCGCACTTGCTGCCCACCAGCACGCGCGGCGCGCCCAGCAGCCCGTGCGACTCCACCTCCTGCATCCAGCTCGCTATCGACTGACAACACAATGGATTGGTTATTTATGTTCATCGTCTGTAAACCAAGTCTCACGCTGGACCTCTAGCGGCTTAAGGGGGGGCGAAAGGGGCGGTCAGCCCCAGGCCTCAAATCCTGTGGGGCCTAAAAGGTCATCAGAACCAAACAATCAATGAAATGTGTATAAGTCAGCAAAAAAAAGGTCACTGAGGCCCTCCATTCAACTTTCCGCCCCAGGCCTCCGACGACCTTAGTTCGCCACTGTGCTGGACACAAGTTTCCTTTCAAAATGTAAGCTATAATCCACCATGCCAACCAAATGTAGATTGGTAGACTTCGCATACATTAAAGAAGATTACTCGGGTATGTATGTTTTCTCACATAGATTTCATTAGCCATCAAACAAGTGATTAATATTTTCTAACATGCAAATTGCAAAAACTTTAAAAAATCAGCAATTTATTTCTGGAATTAGAACCTCAGCCTTCTCAACCAAGAACAAGTTTTAATTAACTAAGCTATGACTGCTTTATTTACTATACTTTATATATAATTTTATTAAAGCAAGAGTTAACTCACATGGAATGTCTCAGGTTTAGTGACATCATACACAATAACAACAGCATGGACATTCCTGTAGTAATGTTGCACCATGGACTTGCGGAACCTCTCCTGGCCAGCTGTATCCCATAGTTGTAACTGAAATTTAAAGTATGCCATCTAACATTTTTATTTGGAAATTAGAAATATTACATTTTAAGTGGATCATGAAGGACTTAGTCTTAAATATTATTTAAAAAAGGTCATTTACCAAGAATAACTTAACTTTACAAAAGCTACCCTTAGATTCATTCTAAGGGGTCATAAAGAGCGGAATATTGTTAGATAATTATGAAGAAAAAATATACAATTCTATACAGTGTTTTATTACTAATATTTATAATAGCATGTCTGGATATGTAGATTACTTTTGAGATTAGGTATGCATATGTTACTAAATTCTTATAGATTGCAGTTGTAAATTTGATGACAGTACCTGGACACTAAGCTCATATAAGTACTTATTTTGAGCAGAAAATCATAAATCGAACCAGTGTAAACAATATGTCCCAACAAAATATACATTTATTGAATTTCACACCTACAATAATATTGCAGATAATAAATTCAGTTTGAGGACACTACACAGCTGTAATTCAATTAATACTGTAATTTAATCTACGCCTTATCACATCTACATTATCATAATGATCAACATCTGTTCCACATATATATTTTGAAATGAAATTATTAAGCACTTGCAATTAAAAGCCTCAACCAATTTACCTTAATTTCTTCATTGCGTATTTTAACGGTCCGTTCTCTGAAGTCCACGCCGATAGTAGCTTCGGATTTATCTAAGAATTGGCCTTCGCAGAACCGATACGTAAGGCAGGTTTTACCCACTCCAGAATCTCCTAACACTATTATTTTAAATACTTTCTTCTGCTTCAGTCCCGGTATCGTGTCACTTGAATTCGACATGGTCTTAATATGAAGTGAACAATAAAACGATTTTCAAGATTCATAAAATATAAAACACCTTGTACATTATTTTACAAAAGATAAATAAAACATTAAATTTGTTTGATGCATTACTTTGACATTTCTGAGTTTTGACATTTAGGGATGCTCCGCTCCGATGCTCGATCCGAATCGATACACAATTACATCGATACAAAGGGATTTAATTAACTATCATTGTAGCTTTTGAAAAGCTGCTTCATGTATTACTAAACATCATATTTATATGCAATTTAAGAGATGTACAAAGGCATCCTGTGATTTTTTTTAAAATTAGTGTGAGAAATCGATTTTATAATTTTCGAATTACATTTTTTGGGAAGGAAAAATATTTGACTTTTACGGTACATTTTTTTAATAATCATGTCGTTTCTCGGCCTTGGCTTCTTTCCTTTCACATCAACAACATAATATATTGTAAATGAGTAAATACAATAATATATTCTATAAACAATAATTAATTACCATTATTTTACCATATTAATAACTAAATATCATCAGAGATAAATTTTTAACAATACAAAATTTATTTCAATTATTTTGGGAGATTTTTAGAACTGATAGTATGGTAGCATTGGTATAGTAGTTTTCGTTTGAGTTTGTAGAATTTAGTAGAATTTTAGGAATGACCGACTGATGACGGATAGTTTGTGATTGAATGCGGCATTAATTAACTAAATACTCGCGGAAGCTAGGAATTTTTTTGTTATTTTGCAAAATAACACGTCCACTCAGTGTTTAAGTGTACGATTTAGTAATAACTTGTTCTATTTAAATAATACTGAGTAGTTTATAACCTCTTTGGCTAGCCTATTACTTGGTATAATAGTGTTCCTTGTAAATGTAGTTAGGATTCCTCGGGCTGCGATTAATGAAAGTGTTCCTTGCGTGACGTGAAGTTCACGGTGCCGGCGTCGCGAGTGTCGAGCGATGTGGTGTGTGAAATATGTGAAATATAAAAATGTGTATTATTTTGTGTAATTCAATTACAAAGTTTTGTGGTGATGGTCTGATGCTGCCGTAGGATTGCAATGTCCCGTCTGGTGGACTACTTCGTGATAGTGGGCTTCGACCACGAGAAAGAAAGTGAGTGCTCGTTCATTTCGTTTGCTAGTCAGGTGGTAACCTTATCAGTGTTATCAGCTGCATTGTTAAACAACTCTTTTGGTAGGATGTAAGTAGATAAGAACTTTTGTTTTTTGTTTACAATGCCAAGTTTAAAGTTCTAGACATTCTTGAGCAATGTTGCTGATAAAACCATAATGTATTCAAAGTATCCCAAAAAATAAAAAAGAGCATATAAGTATTATTATTGAATATTGATATTTATTTTACAAATTTACTATTTGCTATTGGTGTTATGCTGTACATATATGAAATTCACATTTAAGTAGGTACATAACACACTTATACATTCTGTTTTAACAATTGTTTATAAATAATTATGATTCATATGGGTCATTAACATTGACCAGTCTTAACTATTTATCTTATAGTATAGGTCCATTTACTATTTTACATATACCAAATAAAACTTCTGTCATATACTCAACCTAGAATTCCTTTAGTGAAGTTGTTGCCATAGATACAAACCAAAATAAGTAAATTAAAAAAAAGAAATAAAAAAATATATTTTTTATTTGTAATTAATTGTTTTTAAATTTATAATTACTTGCTGGGTATAACTGGAGATCAAACCCAGAACTGTGTGATAGTCCAGTACTGTTCAAGCTGACCTGACTACCTGACTATGGAAGGTAATGTTTTTTGAGTCCATTTATGTCTCATTTTTGACACAACCTCCAGCCGAAACAGCTTGACAAATTTTAACATATGTTTTATTGTTAGATTCGTCTAAATTGTGAGAGTAACATAGGCTACATTACTTCCTTTCCAGTGAATTATTTTTAAGCAATTGAGTATATTAATTTTTATAAAAAATTACTATTTTATTTTATAAGCCACAATGTTACACATGTTTTTTATTATATTTGGTTCTTAATATTTTCTGGCTAATGAAGTAGTCTCATAAAATTATACAACACTGCAATATGGCAGTCTGATTTCATCTGGAATGATGTCATATTTTAAATAAATACTGACATGTGTAACTTATCATATTGCAAGTTTCTGTAAATCTTAAACAACATAATATACAAACACACACATAAATAAGCACACACACATTGCAATGCACAGAAGAAATTATAAGAAATTTTGAATTGGTTTGATATAAGAATTAATATCAGGCCATATCTGTCAGAATTTTGGGTTAAAATCTGTATAAAAATACTCTCAGACAAAAGTGCTTAAAAATATCAACTCAACCGATTTATGTTTGCTTCGTCTACATCCTCTACCAAATAGAAGAACTGTTGGATGAAAAACTACTTTTACAAACATTTAGGAGATTGAATAGATGCTGCATCAAATTATCCAGGTTTTCAATGGTATATGTATGTTTCCTAAATAAATAAAATATAAAATATGATTTTAGACTAAAATTATAGCAGAATTGCGACATTTTACTTTGTAATAGGTACTGTACTCTGTGTGTATGATATGTGGTTTTTAATTTCCTTATTAGTCTGGTTAATTGAGTGTCCACTATACATACAATATAAATAATACTGGGGTATTTCTATTAGAAACTATTTTCATATACTTGCACTTTGTTCCATATTGTCTTGTTTATGATGTCGCAAATTAATTCCAGTGCTCCTAAGTGGTTGCTTGGCTAGCTCTACAGTCTATTCAGTGTTTACTAAATTGGTATCTAATATATTCAACCTTGATTCATGATATGTGCTAATAATTGTACTGATGCAGTTGAATTGATGTTACTATGACATGATATAGCGGTTAGATGACCAGTAGTTTTAACCAATTCCATGCGGATGGCACCACAGTTGTGCCACATCCGCACGGAATCGGTTAATATAATGTATGGTAGGTTTGTTTGAAATTTTTAAACTATGTGAAATTAGAAAAATTTGAACATAGTTGACAATGCTCAGAAGAGTCACAATCAATTTAAAAATAATTATGGTGTTAATGAGAACTTACCACCACGTTTGCATAGTAATGCAAGTAATGCATACCAGTATGGTTTAACTGGTAAGATTTGACTGACTTATCATTTTTCATGTGAAGTAGATCTGCGTTTCAGTCGAAAGGTGTATGTGGCTGATATATGAGGAAACCATCTTAGTTTTCAGTAAAATCTATGTATGAAGTTGATCACAGAACTTTATGGAGAGCAGGGACTAATTATTATCAGGTGGGCTACAATCTGCTTGTAATAAAAATCAAAGATTTCAGAGCAGTCCTCAAAATTATCACCTGTAATAAACCACAAAAGTGTGTTACACACCCTAATTTTGTTTGTTCTTTGAGCTTGTCCTCATTTGAATTGGGGGTAGGGGAGCATTGTCCAATATAGGCCAAGTCAAATAGGTTAAAGGTCTCATTATCTATTTTTATCTTTAGTAATAAGCAAACCTAGAGAAATATTTATTACAACTTATCAGTGTCGTTTTTGTTCTTTTTTGATTAATTAATGAGACTGAGAAGCAATATTAATTCTTCCACTGATTAAAGCTATTTTTGTTAGTTTAGTCACAAATCAATTATAGAAAATTGTTTACTGAATTTCAAAAATTCTTACTCCTAGATTATAACTAGGTATTACATAATATTTCCGTGAAAGTATGATAATATTTATCCTTTCCATTATGGCGTTATAATTATTTTTTTAAGCATTATTTATATTTCAATAACAATGTTAAAAACAATATTTTTCAACGTTTTTCATTACTTTATATTTTCATGTTAAAAGTTTTTCTTTTAAAGGACACAATGGACGAGTTTTGTCGGTCACAATTAACCTGGAAATGCCTCTTTTGTGCGCAACATGAATAGTTTCGCGTTTTTGTATTTGGACATTGTGTAAAACTTCATTTCAATGTTTAAATTCAGTACTGAAAACAGCAAAGGCTGAAATTATGACCGTAATAAAAAAATCCCATTATTATTATATTAAAAGAAAATGCAAAAATCCGCACACACATTTTCGTCGCCTTAGCTAAGTATAAGGATGATTTTCGATATAAATGTAAGATGTAACTAAGCTATGGATGACTGTTAAATCGAATAATAGATAGCTAGATTGTAATTAAATGGAAAATCGTTCAAAGAAAACCATGCAATCCTATAATCGTAAGTCGTTCCAATAGGGGAAAAAAACGAGCTGAAACGTGTCGTGTGGTATACGGTACTAATTATTGTATTTCTGGAATTTGGTAACGCACTCCGTGCTTCTTGATTCAAGCTTCTGTATTGGATGTGCAGCGAGCTATTATATGAAGTTAAAATGGAGTGAAATTACACATAAACCATTTATTTTATAAATTATTACCTACACACGTTTTTCGGTACACCTATGAAGAAGTAACATTTACACAGAAAAAGCTATAAAATAACTTTCTGTGTAAGACGTGATAATCAACCAAAATAAATAAACACAATTTTCATTACAACGATTTTGATGTTTCCTTCACCGTTTAAGCTCGCCATAATAATATAATTCGTTTGTAATACCCGTACACACCAACAATATATTATTTACGGAACCACAGTTATCCTTAAAATGTTTTAGTCTTCCGCGTTTGAATTAAATCACGTTCCTCATTGTGCTACACAATTTTGCGTGCAAAAAAAGAACAGGATTTGCTAACCGTAACCGAAGTCGTTCACATTCGGCTGACATCAGGAGGTATGACGTCATATTATTGGACTGACTGAATGATTTATTATTGTTATGGCTCTCACATTTTTGTATTTGGTCGAAATTCGCGTATTTTATATTATGTCTTCTAAAATGTTTTATCCTAAATTATTTTTGGATTTTATAAATGAAATTTCCTACGTGAATTTGCGTTTAGGATTGTTATCTACGGAACAGACGTCAAAACTTTTAACAGATGGCTAGTAGTAATCCATACCTTCCTCCAATAGTACGTATTGGAGCAGCGTAATGGAGGCCAGGATTACCCTACGGACCTCCCACAGGACCTGTGCGAAGCCAAGTAAATTTCCACTTTACGTTTTCGATTTCTGAATTAGAAATCGACGTTTGACGAACTTCTCATATTGTTAAAGTTATTTGATTTCCAAAATCAAGCATCTTTTAACTACTTTCGAATAAATTTGTATTTTTTAAGAAACTAAATCTTATTTGTTATTATCTATCTTAAGATTTGTGTCTCGCGAAGACCTTTTGAAATTAAACAACAGACGAAATAAAAAATCCATTGAATCATTGTTCCTAAGACTGGTCAAGTTGAATGCGAAGGTCGAAAAAACATGAAATAAATACAATAAACAAGTGTTGCTGTGAAGCGTTGTAACTTGTAATATTTTTTGTAAACATTGAAGATTACATGCAATTTTAATATACGCGATATATTCTTCGTTTTAAAATGTGTGTAAGATTTATTTTAACCCACTTTTTACTAACCAGAAGATACTCATAGATACTCATAATGTATCTTCCTCTCTATCTACATATAAGAACTGAAATGTATAGGAATTGGAATTTAATATTTATATATGACATCACTAAAACATAAAATAAGTTTACTGCATGTGTGCTTGTGCTTGTTAGCCGCATAGAAGCTTATAAACCTAGACGTTATGTATATTCAGTCGTCAGCATAGAGTCCCGAATTTGATGCTTGGTTAGGCAAATACGTAAGGGTGCTTTCAAAATAGACGTCCTGATACCCGAAGTGAAACTGTTCCCGCAGGTTCTCGCGTCGAGTGATTTTATATAAAAAAAGAACCGTCAATGTAGAACGATTCGAATCTAATTTGAAAGGGCCCTAAACGATATACGCATATTATTATATGTATAGAAAACATACATCATAAGGCTTTGCTAATGCAATGTTATTAAGGATGTTATTTTGTTAAGCTTGTTATTGATTTACTTAGCCATGATAACAGGAATAAACATTCCGTAGCCGCAAATATGTATATTTTATGTCATTTGAGGATAATGACTTTGAATATAAATGGTATCCCGTCATATAAATTTACGCTGTAATTTTCATTGATTGGTTTATCATAATTAAGCCATTTATGTGTAGCCGTGGTTCTTCTTTCTTTTTCTTCTTTCTAGCAGGATTTAGCCCACAGTCCGTCCTGTTCGAGTATCATGTACAGTAACCTTATGCTCATGTGTCACGTATATTTTAAGGGTGATAGAACCCTTCGTGGTTCAACCTCAGGTCACTACCATTTCTCCTATTTTTGTCTTACAAATAGCAATTTTAAGTTTTGTTAAGTTTTAAGTTTGGTTAAATTTTAAGTTGTTGTGTTGCGGTAAGGGAAAACCGATGGCTGGATGGCCTTTTATTATATTCTGTGCTACCAAATACCTGTAATTCTTATCTTCATATTTTTATATTACATTTGTTACATTGTACATTACATTCATACCTTCATAGTAACAATTATATTTAAGATGTACCTACGGCTCACAGCTCGATTAGCTAGTAGGTATAGACGGATTCTAGAGCGCTATTCAATAGGATGGAATTCGGTCCATTCAATAAAGTTGACGCAGCATCCAAATTGACGGCCTTCAGTTCAACCACTCGATATAGTTCGCAGTTCGACCTTCTGATTACGCAATATACCTCTCTATATTTATTGCTATTTTTTTATATAAATAACGAAATCCTACCTGTGCATTATAAGACATGTTGTTGCTCCAAATTGTGTACACTTCGTTCTATAAGGTTGAAAGTGCAAACGAGTATGCGGTTCTCTTAATGGCAATCAATCCAAGATAAGATCAGTCACACATACCTCTACACTACTACACTACATAACTTGATAAGTGGTCACAACCGTGAATAAACAACCTAACCTAATTCATGTTGGGGAGGGGTTTTATCTGAAGCATATATATAACAAATGCGTCGCCACTCCTCACGTCAGCTATCATCCACAACCAGCCCCCGAAACGCAAGGCGTGCTTCGCTGTAAAAGTATATGTGTCGGTTGTGGTCGATGGTACAACGAATTAAACGAACTGAAAGCGAACTAAATTTATTTGTATTAGTAATATCACTGTGTGCTACATCGTTAATAACAAATGTTAATAAATTTCATAAAAAATGGAATTGAATATTCTCCATTAAGTAAGTACCTAGTTACCTACATATTTCATTTTACACTAATGCCACATTTTACTGTAGGTAAGAAACAGGTGTGTCGTAAGTCCAGCACATTGACTACGTAGTAATTGCAGGTGTTTGCGTGGTAGACTAATTTGTGAGTTGCAACCTATCGCACATAATTCGCCGGTCGGCCTTACGGTTGCACAATGATCGCTTGAAACCGTAAACCGGTCTAAATCTATACTTCTGTACAAATAAACATAATTTTGAAGCACCTGTTAATCGTCTTGTGTTTTTCGACCCGGTGTAGTATAATTATCCTTTTCGTAAATACATTATGCAATGTAAATAAACATTTCTGATGGCACTCTCTCTCTTTAAATTTTTTTATTAATGTCGTAAATACGTTTTTTGTAATATTGAAGTAACTATCAAACGAGCTAGTAGTCGATCTGATGGTAAGCGGTCACTTCCGCCCATGGACATGGCACCTCGTCACTAACATGTTACGGAACTTCCATTTAATCCCGATTACACATGTATTGCTATTCTCAAAAGTTAAGATGGTCGTATCGTATGTAATCCTGCTAAGAACAAAGATGCGTCACGCTAGAAATAAGTTCGGCGAGGGTATCTCTAGTTCTACGTTAACGGGACATTTGAGCCAAGGTGGAAATCGGTAAAACTAAAGGAAATGCCACACCTTATGTAATTTTTAAACTATTCAAGATCTATGCATAAAAATGAAAAAATGTCAAGTAGAAATGCGTAACCCTATATTTTAATTAATAGTCCTAATTCATAGTTAATTTATAGCAGGTAGAAAAATGACCTTATTGAAAGAAAATGTTCATCATCATCATCATCATGTCATAGGTATAGAAATACCGATTGTCTATGGTCAGTATGTCTTCAAAGAGCAAAACACTGACGTCCTTGGAACTATAATGGTGTGCTCGGCCTTCCGACCTGCTAATTAAGTGCTCGTTAGTGCCAGTTAAGTCGAGCTATTTTCTTCCACCACTATATTTAGCCGGTGATTTACTATGTTTTGGTCACAGTTTTTGTGTCATCAACTTTTGATTATTACATTCGTAGTAGTTTAGGTATACTTTACTAGTTTTTGCCCGCGGCTTCGCCCGCGTTTAAATGAAAATAATATGTCATACTAACAAATATAAAACTGAAAATTCGTACCTTCATTGGAATGGCAGTGGTGCTATTTAGCGAAAATTGGTCGTACCAACTCTGAAACCTTCGTGGGCTCATGGACAACAACTTTGCTAAAGATCATCACTTGATCAAATGCATAGTTTGCGATTCAATTCTTACTAATATCGATTAAAATAATCGATTTTTTTGGTCCAAAAGATCGATTCTCCGATTAATCGATCTTAGATCGCCATCCCTACTTCCCGTGGGATTTCCGGGATAAAAACTATCCTATGTCCTTTCTCGGGTCTCAGACTATCTTTGTACAAAATTTCATTAAAATCGGTTCAGTGGTTTAGGCGTAAAGAAGAGACAACCAGACAGACAGACAGACAGACAGAGTTACTTTCAGATTTATAATATTAGTAAGGATAAGGATCTAATAGCATGAGATATGTATGTTTATGAATTTAACATTTCGGGAAGTTAAGGAATCTTAACGCGATTTTAACTTCAGGTATATCAACGCCTCTGTTGTTGTAGATACATATTATACATATGATTCGACCGTCTTAGTCCTCAGAACTTCAGAAATCGCAACCTACCTGCAGGCCTCAGCCACAACTTGGTGTCTATGATGTTGGTTACAGATGTCCATGGGCAGCAGTCACTAATAACCATCAAGTGAACTGCAAGCTCGTTTACTATTCCAGCCTTTAAAAAAAGAAATAAGATCTTCAGGTATAGGGAACTAAACAACATCAGTTACAATTTGTTGCATATGGAAAAAAGCGGAAAGTTCAGGCGTCCTTCAAACTCTGTAACCGCTCGGCCTTCCCGCTTGCTAAGTGCTTGTTAGTGCCAATAATGAGCATAGGCTACTTACCTCTAATTGGTTGTAGGCTTGTACAATTTGAGTATGAATTTATTTTCTACTAAAGTGAATCTATCCATTTAACCTTGAATCACGTAAATAATAATTATTAATTTTTCACAGACTACTAATAATAGATATTGACTTCTAGTTCGAGGATCTGTTACAGATGCTAATAGGTATTTTTATGTATAAGCAGTTCACGAAAGAACTACTGCTTCTGGAGGCTACCTGGAATATTTCTTGTTTAAATAATAAAAATAACAAACTACTAAGCACTCCACCTGATATCAAGTGATAACCAAACACAACTAATAGGATTAAGGTTATTTTACCTGTCGCGCGTGTTTACATCTGCACGCGCGCCACTTGTATAATATCGTATCAAACGCACACGGGTCGCGAAGACTGCAGCGAGTTATTTCATGCGTGCCGGTGAGACACGCGTGCAAGCGTAAACACGCGCGACAGGAGAAACGCCCTAATATAAAACAAGAACATTGGTTATTGTTTTATGTTAGGGCGTTTCCTATACTTGTTTACTTATTCGAGCAGTTGTATTATTGAAGAAATACAAAGCGATTTATTTATATGACATAACTAGCTTTCCGTGCCCGACTCCGTTCGCGTGTTGAGTCGACGTTTGTCATTCGCGTGATCTTCTGTTTCTTTTGCGTGCAACTTCGTCCAACGCCACAAAAAATAAAAATCGTACAAATAATACTACAGACGACAAAAAATGCCACCATTTGAAATTACCACTTCCACTTCAGCGAACATTTCGTCCGGTCCTACGTGCAGGACGTACGTAATATATTTTGGTGTATAAAAAGCCCCGAGGGACTGCGGACAGGTCGCTAACACGAACAGGCAAAAAACTTTGAGCGTAGTACGTGAGCACCCTTCATTGTGTATTCCGAATATGTGTACATTTTTGGCACCCGTACAATAGGTTCGCCAACATTAATCGTTAATACGGGATAAGAAACAGGAAGATGAAGAAGATCCTATGGGATTTTTAAATAAGTGCCAATTTTTAGTTTATGTTCGTATTTGCAGATCACAAAATATTTTAAACTTGTATATATTGGTAGGAATCAAAATATCATACAAGTTATAAACGCTAATTTCACGCCGTGCTAATACACAAATTAAGTCACGCGTATCGTGTAAAGAAAATTGTAAAATGTTCCCACTGCGATTGTTCTATGGTAACATAGAACAAGATTTTTTAAATAAAATGTTTTTTTTTATATAGTCCAGTCATTAGAGCGTCACTCGTTAAGGTGTCCCACATGTGCTTGTTGTCCCGTATTTGCCGGTTGCTCCAACACACACTTCTGAAGTTGAACACTCTTTGTTTTTTATTCCTGTTGCCCACTAGTTACAGAGTCGTACTCGACTGCTACGACGTAAGTCACGTATAAACAAGTTAAAAAGTATAGAATTATATGTGGGCTGTTCCATTTTATGCCGTTTTTAATAGAAAGGCTGAATCTTCTAAATATTCGCATAGTCGCTTTCCGTCGACATGTTTTAATATCTAATGGAAGAAGCACCTGAACATCGATACCACCTAATGCTAAAGATGTTAAGTTTCGATTGCGGATGTTAAGTCATCATTGGTATGGGCAGTATAAGCTGAGGTGACATTTTGCTTGTTTGCTGTTTATATCTGTACTAATATTATAAAGAGGAAAACTTTGTTTGTTTGTTTGATTGTAATGAATAGGCTCAAAAACTACTAGATCGATTTTAAAAATTCTTTTACCATTCGAAAGCTACATTATCCACGAGTAACATGGGCTATATTTTATATGAAATATATTTGATAAATAGATTTTGAGGCGGTACAAAGTTTGCCGGGTCAGCTAGTTTAAAATAAAATAAAACATAATAACATACAAAACCCTGTTGCTACATTTATTAACAACAATTACCGCACGCTTTGTATTTAGAATATTTAGGACAGATCCGCAGAATTGCCAGAGTTATGGAAGTTCCACAAATGCATAGTGCGTGCAAATCACGTAGTCCGGCAGAGTTTTTCTAAATACATTCGAGTCCGCATATTTACTTTTCAGCATGTTTCATATATTCCCAAATGTAGGCAAAAAACAAAATCTCGCAAACATATGATGTTTGTGGATTTTGCGAAAGAAACATTGATTCGTTGTATATTATTTGGACACATGTGACCCCTGTAAGGTTTTAATTTTTACACAGAAACCCTAAATACTGATGAATAACAGCTATATAGTAATAGGTATATGTCACTTGTTAAACTGTTTATCTTCGTGTATAAGCCCCTTTTAAGCTAGCATACATAAATTTTATAAATATCCCGTAAACGTAACGTAAACGTAAACGTAAACTAGCAGACAACTGACAAAAAAGATAAAAACTAGTTTGTTTTCATAATATGATTGTTAATAAATACGTTTGAAAGTGATAGTTATATTGAAATACATTTTTATGTTAGTTATTTGTACAGATTTAGAGCAAAAGTAGACTAATTTAAACTACGAAATTAATGCTAGGTTAGACCGGTTTCCTTAACGACATCGTGATATTAAAAATCTCTAGCTGTTATTACATTTAGCAACAAGCAGCGTAACACCTTCATTTAAATTTCAATATTATAATAAACTGGCAGAATACGCTTAATGTATAATACTGTGTACATTCGAATTTACATAGTATACAATTTTTAAGTCATGCATTGGATAGTATAGAATATCAATTCTACCCCATACTGATGTGTGCTGGGTGAACTTCAACAAGATGTATAACATTTTTATGTTTATCTAAGTAATTAATTAATAACTACTGAAGGTAAACCTTTCGGTGATCGGTTCCATCGACATGCAGTGTTTCGCTATCTAAAATCTCAGTTGCGGCAATCAAGTGTGTATCTCTAGAAATTTACACTACGTTCAAAATCAACTCCGAAGGAAGTCAGAATGATAGACTGACGGTCTCGCTTTTCATATTTCATTATGTAACAAGCAAACAATAGCTCGGTTAATTTGCATAAAACATAAGCGTAACAGATTTGCAACTTGCGTTCATTCTAAAACACTAAACGACCACTTAATGAGCAAAACATTTGCTCGTTCACAAATTCAAGTGCCAGTAGGAAGTAGGCAAACAAATCTAGTCAATTACAGCACCGGTGCACCGGCGCGGTGGCACTCGAGACTGGAGTATCTCGACACGGGATCCGAGCTGTAATACCACTCGAACGAGAAGTTACCGAGCACGTCGGGGAGCCAGCAATTAATCTGTTGAAACCATTCACTTTGTATTAATGACTTGAATTAAGAAAAAAATATATAAACGCACATTGTGGAAGTTAAAACGTGAGGTTGTCTCATAGCTATAAAACAGTTTCTGTATGTGGTTTGGATTTATCAACATAGATAAAACATATCGTTACATTATTATTAACCCAACTACGAGTGATATTAATATGTTAAAGATATGGTTGAAGGTGGTAGAACCCTTTGTGGTTCGACTCCGGCGGCACCACCGCCACACCCACCTATTTCTGTCTAATAATAGCAGTGTTAGGCGCTGCTGTGTTCCGTTTTGAAGGGTGTGGTAAGGGAGACATACTTTTTCGAGGCGTGCTTAGTCCTCAGGGGTAGCGGCGCATCTGTGGCCGACCTCAGGTAGGAATATCTAATCCTATCTGGGGTTGATTACAGATGTCCATGGGCGGCAGTAGCCACTTACCATCAGGTGGACTGCATGCTCGTCTTTTTTTTTATAATATAGGACTAGCCTATATTATAAAAAAATGTACTTTAATTACATTCCATTTTATACTTTAGCTGTGTCACTTTTTCATAATGTCTTCTCATACAACATCTATGTACTGGTCCGTAGTTCACCAATGTAGCATATTTCGTAGCCATAAATTAGCTTTTAATTCTGAGCTTTTGAAAGTATACTTGAAATTCATCACTCGGTCGGATGAAACGGATTGCAAATTCACGTCATTAAGAATCTTGTTAATTTAATTTCGTTTTGATAACTCGTTCAGATGACCAGACACAAAGCAAGAATAAATGTTTTTGAGTACCGTCTGAGTCCTGAGATGTCTGCGAATTTGCATCGTTTATTTTACCTCAATGTTGTTTATGGAAATTTAGTGGGAAACGGGAGTAATCCTTTTGGATCCCCTCGCATGTTACAAAACGTTATAATTTATAATACTTTAAACGTGGTAGAGGGCAACGTGGTCCGACGACAGAAGCATGACCTCCAGCTCTATTCGTGCAACTACTATAGTTATTGTTAAACGTTACTGTGTTATGGTTTGAAAGGTGTGGCAGCGCAAAGACGCTCGTTAAAGTTTTTTAACATGTCGTCAAGGTACAAAGTACCAACATGTAACCATGGGCCATTTAGGGTTCCTACGAAGTTAATTACAAATAGCCACAGGTGGCACTATAAATGATTACTTTCATTCTTCTCTTCATACGAATATCATAAAATTCTCCATGCCTCAATGTCTCTGATATGCACATATATCGGTTATTGCTGACCTATTTAGGATTGTTCAAAAGTCCTCATAACCACCACGCAATATATAATATTGTCAAACAAAATATTAATACACGTTTTATGTTTGTACCTATCACAATCTGTTTGTACAACGCCGACAACACGTGTACAATTTGTAGAGATTAATTTCCCTCGAGCACACCCAATCCTCTTTTCCAATATCGGAATTCTCATCGCAATTTTTACGCTATGCAAATAATGAGGGATATTTTAATGGCAGAGAATCGTGAGCTCATTTACTTCCTTATTTTGATTTTTTATTATAATTGATTGTTTTTTGACTTGTTTGAAAAGTTGTCATTCTCAAGAATCAAAATATATTACTATCTGTAAGTTACACTAAAAAGCATATTATTACTTCATTGTACGCTAAATTAAGCGGATGACCGCGACCCTTTTTTATGTGTCATTGCTGGATATGTGTCTTCTCTCAGAAGTTGAATGATTAAGACCTGCTAACCAATTGCCTATTGGAAGACTTCCCACGCCTTTGACACTATCATAGAGAAAAAAATCCGTCATATCGATTTTCGTAGTTAAAAAGGAGATTGTATAAAATCCAAATTTCAGAGGTAGGTATGTGTTTTGAGATTCAGATCACTAGCAAAGGAAGATTTATCATCGTCGAGCCATTACTGTATTACTGCTGGATACTGCTATCCTTGCAGTGTCGGCTTTAGGCAATAGGCCCACTTCGGCCAAATGCGGAAGGGACTTACACACCTTTGAGAACTTTTTTTTAAAGAACCGAAAGGTTTACGCTTTGAGCAATCTTCTACTATCTTTAGTAGCGACGAATTCTTGAATACAATGTCTCATGTGAAAGCGAGTAACTTGGCACTTTGCCGAATCTTTCGTGAGCTTGCTCCCACGTGTTAAAAAAAAGAAATGTTCCACCTGTGTGACGTGTCGTGTGAATTGGGCAGGTCAAGGCCACGTCCCCGCCACCGGACAATAACGTTTATTCTAGGGATGGCGATTCTTTCCCAAAAGAATAAATTCTTGAACCGATTCGAATCGAAGATATCTAGGCCCAAAGACTCGAGTTCCAAAAATCAATCTTCGATCTTGTCAGCTATGAAAGTGCGAAGATAACGTGAAAAAAAGTGCATCAGGACCAAAACTAGCACTGAAATACGTATCCGTCAGTAAAAAATGTCTATAAAACATTCAAACAACTACGAAAACATCGACTTTCGATTTTCTAGGATTGTAAGATCGATTCACTGAATCGATCCATTACTGCAGATTGATTAAAATAATCGATTATTGGCCAAAAAATCGATTCTTCAATTAATCGATCTAGGATCGCCATCCCTAGTTTATTGACACACGGAACGCGAGGCGTGCCCGTGTTAGCGCGGACGTGCGAACGTGAATAATAGCGTTACAACCTGCGGTTACAGCCTACACGTAATTCGTGTTATTGTTTTGTTCTTTTGTAAACATTTTTTGTTTTCATGAGAATTGACAGTTACATCACATTCGATTATTGTGGCTATTTTGTAGCGTAACAAATTTATTTGTAGTTTATTTTGCTGTATGCGGCTTACTTTATTTATGAGTAAATATATATACTTGGACCATAATAAATATTTTTAATAACTTTACGGTAGATTCTAATAAAGATTTTAAGATATTATAAAAAGTACAGTTTTGTTTCTTTTTGCTTTATTTGCACAGTAACTAATTTTCAATCCTAGAAAAATAAGCAAATTAATTATAGTCGTCACAATTTAATAGGCCCATTTTGACACATGCCATCCAAATGTCATTAATGTTTTGAACTAACTTTTTAGTAGGCAGTTTACGACCACGTGACGGCTAGAGCTTGCGGCTTCAAAGTATTCGGAATAAACCATAATCGATTAACTTTCAAATAATCGAAACTAACTAATTATTATTAATCCCTTTTTCATCATAACAACAATAAAATAATTAACACTTTGTTTCTTAGTGAACGATAAAACAAAAAAAAATACAGTTTACGAGCGATGCTTTATTTAATCTTCAAAACATGATTACATTTTTAAATTACACTAGAATTTATTTTCTTTTCTCCTGTTTATTAAATATTTAAATAATTTAGAAAAATATTAAATAAATATTCTGTTTACAAAATATTAAGTAATTTAAACAATACGATGTGGAGTTGTAAATTGTTGTAAATTGTGACGACTATAAATAAAAACTTAAAAACAAAACATATACTTTAGAAGATCTATTAAGCAAATCTGACGTATGATATAATGACTCTTCTTAACTCATGGCCACTCATTAGGACCCCTTGTATCATGGATGTCGTGGAAGCATTGCATGTTTGGATTAAATAATAAATTATAGGTCTAAATTAATAATTCAGATGAGTATCTTGCCGGGGAAAGAAGCAAGATTCCTCTGCGAGTCACAAATTGACTTCTCTGTCACTAGAGTCGTTAAACGCAGCAGGCTCTTGAATATTCATATCGAGTTAACAAAGTGTAAAGTGAGAACTAATAACAAATTCATTGTTCCAGGGGGCGGACTCAGCAACGGTGTGATCCTACAGCGGTTCCCGGAGACCAACTGGGACGACGCGCCCTTCCACGACGGGATAGAATGGGTATGACAATTCATTACAATGTATTATGCAAGCACATGACACTTTTAGTCCTTAGGGTAAGGGTTGATTGCCTTCAGGTAGGATATGCATCATATTTGGGGTTGACGACAGAACCTTGTAAATAATTATTTGTAGTATTAATGCAACATGTACCTAGTAAAATATTTGAGGTGCAAACTATTTCGAGGGGCATTTTTATTGTATTCAACTGCGGTGGAAACATTCTGTTTTCCGGTTGAAAGGTATGGAATCTTCGTTAACGTTTATTTTTTTTATAATATAGAAGTAGCAGACGAGCATGCAGTCCACCTAATGGTAAGTGGCTACTGCCGTCCATGGACATCAGTAATCAAACCCAAAAATAGGTTTAGATATTCCTACTTGAAGTCGGCCACAGATGCGCCGCTACTCTAGGGGACTAAGCTGGAGCGCTTAGAAAAGTAACCAAACTCAAACCAGGACACACCAGCGTTTAACACTTCTGTTATGAGGCAGAAATAGGTGTGGCGGTGGTGCCGCCGGAGTCGAACCACAAAGGGTTCCACCACCTTCAATCATATAAAGATACAAACTACATAAAGAAAAAAGTGTGTGTGTGTGTCAGCTACGACGCACGATTGGAGTTTACTCCTTACGAACGATAATTATGATATATATCGAATAGAAAATAGTTAATGACGTTTTAATGTTTTATATATTGCTAATTATTTTTATTGTATTACTTTCATATGGGATTTGAACTTACTGTATTTTAAATTAATAAAAGCACTCTTGATTCATATTTTGGTTAAAAACGCTACTTCCTTTTTGAGAGGATATGATGATTGTAATAAAAAGGAGGGATTGTAATGGATACGTTGCCGCCCAGCGACATGTATACATGTCCGAAACGAAATGTACCGTAACCGTCCACGGACATGTATACATGTCCGAGTTTAGCACCTTCGTATTTGGCTTATTTTAAATTATCTATGTTTTATTTGTGGCTAAAAATACTTTTAATATGTAGTCTGTGAACCTATTTTACCGATACAACGCATTCCTTCACGTCACTAGTACAAAAAAATAAAATTATGACATTTCTATTCAGTGACTTCACTGGTGTTGCGCGTAAAGTGTGGATATATATGTTTGTCTCTTTCTACGTAACGCCTCAACTTTTAGTGTTACACTTGATTTTACTCCTCATAAAATTTCCGTACCGGGCCTTATAACTCAAATCGTTTCTTAAGGAGTAAACTCCAATAAACTCCAAAAAGAAAACTTTAGATGAAGAATAGTTCCATACAACATCTATGAACAACCCTTACCCTTGCGTGTCTACAAGTTGACATGCGAATGCTTCTTACTCGATCGCTCATCAATTTGTCGGAAATTGTCGGAAGGTAAATTGTACATGGTCACGAAATCATTAATCATTCATTTCAATTGCGACTGTTGAAAAATCTGTCGATTATTTTACCCTTACAATGTCCCACTAAGGGGTCTACATAAAGGGGTAACATAAAGTATGCTTTACCACGCTCCTTTAGCCTGAATTACTCGATGGAGTCTATAAACCGCACTTGTGGTCTCTCCGATAAAGCTTTGGTAATATTTTAATTACAGCGGTATTCATAAGGTTTTGGATACACAAATCACACAGTGTGGTCATTTGTAGTTTACTTAATTTGAGGACGAAGTTTTGAGAGGGAGTATGGATCTTTGTTAATAATTTTGTGGATGCTGTTTAATTTATATATAAGGTGACCAAATTAGTCCTCAAGAATGGCACTGCCAATCATTGTGATCGCCTTCAGATAACCTGTTCCTATACGCACAATCCTTCTAAGATATCATTGGGTGGCGATGATCGCTTACCACCAGTTGAACTGCAAATTCGCTATTCTAGAGATCTTAAGTATAATATCTTCTTAAAAACGTGTTCCTCTTCCAGTTCTGTCAGCCGCAAGGATGGGCGCTGAGCACGGAGCGCTCGGAGCCGCGGTTCTACGTGTCGGTGCTGACCGACGTGGACGCGAACCGGCACTATTGCGCGTGTCTCTGCTTCAACGAAACCGTCGCCATCACGCCCACGAAGCCGGCGGACGAGGTTAGTGATGTTTTATGATGATAGTTGAAGCAATATCATGGATATATTTATTTATTTAAAAATTTTATTGCATCACCTCTCAAAAGAAATGCACAAAAGGGCAAACATAATGCCTGATGGCATTTTCTACCAGTCAACCCTGGGTGGATGAGGAGAATTTGCAGCAGGTGTTATGCGAAAGTAACAAAGAACGATAGACAATAATAGAAACAGCAGATATATCAATATGTATTAAAAATAAAGAAATATACATATTTTAACAATAAAATAAATATATATTATAATATACCTATATACAGATACACATAAATAAACTAATACATACTATTTATCATATATATAAATATAAATAACTAAATAAACACAGGTAGTAACAAAAGTCGTAATATATTAAGTCGTAATATATTAACGCTTTCAATGCTCATAGCCATCACATAACGATTTTTTCTGTTTTTGTGTAGTTGTGGTTGGGTAAAATACCCATCACCCAACCGCCCAACCAACCCCACCACCAAAGCACAAACACTCACCTAGAACGCAATTGAACAGATCGTTAGGTTTTGTGATTATGTCGGTCCCGAGAATTAGATGGCATTTAAGAGGTTTGACCCAAGAGATGGGCAACATTATCTCTTAACGAAGTTATCCATCACTGCCGTCACATTAATTCAAGCGCTAGTGACCACACTTCGGAAGCATTCAGAAGAGGTTCATGTCCTGTAATCCTGTGTATATAAAATTCTCGTGTCCTCGTAGTTACCGTACTCCTCCGAAAGGCTTTACCGATTTTCACCAAATTTTATATGCATATTCAGTAGGTCTGAGAAGGGTTGTTCATCCTTAACATTTTTTTTATTTGTATGCCAATACAACGTTTGCCGGTTCAGCTAGTAAATCTATAAATATGTATATTGCAAATATGTACCTATATCTACATTTATCTATAGATTACTTTTGATTAATCAGGTAGGGCAGTGTTGTGAAAATAGACTGGCGTTAAATTATCGACTTTTTCGTAATATAAAAACACATCCGATGAGTAAAAAAACCTTAGACGAAAAGATAACCTCATTGTTAATAGTTGTTCCACTATATTCTCATGCCCTTCGTGTAATTTCGATTTTGACATTTGTAATACCTTTAACTGAACCAGAATACCGAACAGCCTTGATCAATACTATATTGCCTCTCGTTTGAAAGGCAGCCTCTTGAATGTCGTTACTACACTAAGGCTCTGGCGAACAAACAGCGAATTGAAAGAGTAGCGGAAGAGGATCTAGAATAGAGATGTCCAACTACACAGGTTGTTCCTTGAGAAGTTTTATGTAGGAAAATAGTTAACTTACGCGTTTCTTTGTGCCAGAATTTGTCCATTGTCCCTAAATTGCTAAACTAATATTAATAATATTTTCATTTGGACATAAAGGATTGTATAGATATCTTAATTTTAATTTTTATTGAATATTTTCAATATTTCTTTTACATTTTCTCACCATATCTCACATATATTTCCAAAATTATGGCATCCCAGCAACTTATTTTCTCACTTCTTAGTCTCACACTCATGAATTCAAATTTCCGCTATTCGTTGAACGAAGCCTTTAAACATAAGATTATCGTATTATACAGTTGTATTCTAACAGCGGTCTGTTTATTGTAAATATTAATGGCGCTGTAGGGTTTATAACAGGTAATCTACTTGTTAGCAGTTTGTAGATAGTTGTAAGTTCTCGAGCAGGTGTTTAATGTCTATAAACACGGATTAACTGTGGTATAGTATCTTTTTAACTTGCGTTGTTAGTATGTAAGAGTAAAATTTGGAATGCGTTTGCGTTTAAATTTGGAATAGGTATATATAGTTTGATTACAGTGCAAAAATATAACTATTGTATTGATTATATGATGGATCCGGATGCTGATTATACCACCCCTTTAAAAAAAATGAGATATTGTAAGAACTTCAATTTTATACATATACTTTCTACATGGAAAAATTCTATTAATTTTACTGTCAGAAATAATCATTAAGATTTTGTCTTCCCCGAGGATTGAACACGGAACCCCTTCACGGACCGGCTTGTGACTATTGTGCCAGGTTGAGCCAGTCAACGTATCTAACAAGCAAATTGCCTAGTTACCAAACGACATTGAACCTACAGCACGGTGTTACGTTACCGTCGTAATAACAGTTAAAGTGTTACATTACAAAACGGAGGACAGTTATATTTTTTTATAAAATAAGCGTAGCAGACGAGCATGCAGTCCACCTGATGGTAAGTGGCTACTGCCGCCCATAGACATCTGTAATCAACCCCAGATAGGATTATATGACCTGAGGTCGGCCACAGATGCACCGCTACCCCTGAGTATTAAGCTGGAACGCCTCGGAAAAGTCTGTCTCCCTTACCACACCCTTCAAACCGGAACACAGCATCGCCTTACACTGCTGTTATTAGGTAGAAATAGGTGTGGCGGTGGTGCCGCCGGAGTCGAACCACAAAGGGTGCTACCACCAACAAAGGGTTCTACCACCAAACAAAGGGTTCTACCACCAGTTATTAGCCGTACTTATAACGAATAACAATACTTATACATTATGTAAAACTAAATAGTAGATAAATGGTCATATAGTCCACATAATACATTACAGCTCTTGGTCCGGTATCTCAAACGGTATGCTACCAAGGTCGTTTTGGTACGCCTCTCTTGCTTGGGCTGTCTTGAATCTATTCTATTGAAGTTATTGAATCTGTCTATATTTTGCCGCATACCGTCGTCCTTTCCGACGTTTGGGCTTCTACTCTTACCGTCCGCAATTCCGGATACTGGCTTGTCTTCGACAGACTGAGGATGCCGGAGTTCAATTCTGGACTACGGTATCTTCTGTCGGAGTCACAGGTACAACTCCCTCATATTTAAGTTGTAAAGCCTCCATAAGGAGCCTGCCTTACCACTTCAAGAGTGGCAGAACACTGTTGCTACATCTCAGGTATAGTGGTGAAGACATTTTTGAACTCTATTATTAAAAGATGGTTTAATGTCTTTGTATTTTAGCTTTATTCAATCAAAATATAATAAAAAACCTCTAAAGAAATGCTTATGACATATCCGAAATGGAAATATTTTGTTAATTTTCTGTATATTAACGAATGTATGTATAAATAAGTATTTTATGACGTAAAGTTAATTTATAATTAGGTTTTTTACTTACTTAAAATTTAATGATGAATATTTCACAATATATACTAAGATCGTAATTTTTTCACGACGTTCAAACCACTTGCTAATGAGATACAATATTAATGAATAAATGAACATGTAGTTAATTGAAATTTTAATTGAATACTATTTCGATGGCACTTCAACATGCGATGCGTTTACTGTCAGTAATGAAACTCACGTGTATGTCGCAGATGAAGAAAGAATTCTAGTAGAAATCACCTACTGACTAACATACGAGCCAATATGAGTCAACCATCTAAGTTCGAGTTATCTTAGGTTACCGGAATCGACTTCAGATAGAATTCCCGTTTTATACGGAGGTTATAAGATGGTAGAATCTTTTGTGGTCGTAGTCTGGAAGCATCATCATCACACCTATTTCTGCTTAATAATAGTAGCCGTGTTCTGGTTTGAAGGGTGTGGTAAGGGCGACATACTTTTACAAGTATTCTAGCTTAATCTTCAAGGGTTGCAGCGATGGCCGATATCAGGTAGGAATCTAATATTATCTGGGTTGATTGCAGATGTCCATGAGAAGCAGTAGACACTTAACATCGGATGGTACTCTATTCGTATATTATAATAAAGTCCTCAGTAGTAACAACGTGTTGTGTGTATATATTCAAAGTTACTGTGCCGTTTGGAGATATTTGGCAAATCCACACACGTCTGTTTTACTCCGTCTTCCGATCGTAAAACATTACTTTATGATCTGAAATATGCCACTTTGCGATATGCCCTATTTTACATTCCACCTTCAACATGTACATTCATAACGCGCAGTAACGCTTCATTTGGCGTTGTATTGAGGCGTTAAAAGATTGATTGTAACGGTACTCAAGTAATAGCGAAAGAATAGGAACGACCTTCACTCATGAACGTGTTTCAAGTCACGCGTGAACGTACTTGCAGTTGCCATCAGGTGGACTGCACGCGTATGTGCTACTTCACTATTAAGTTACTAGAACAATGTAATATTAAGTCTCGCCGCATCTGTCTATATGTATGCGCTTAAGATGAAAAACACATAAGAGATTTTGTCCGTTTCATGAAAAGATAGAATGAGTAATTGTTTTACGTTAGTTATTAATAATCAATGTATCTAATGGTTTGCTTACCAAAGTTTGAAATTTGACAATTTCTGCGTAAGTAGGTACTGCAATAGTTGAATTTCGATCTTTGACTGATGGTATTACTCGATAGATTGATTATTTATTAAGAATGGTCGTTAAATTGGCCGAGCATAATTGGTTGTACCACAATTAATTATGTAAAATTCTACCACAACAACATTTTTCATTTGTTTCCCAATTCTGTAATTCTTTTTGCCGTTAAACTAACATATTTTGTGAATTAGATGCATTTCGATCCATAAATAAAGAATTCGTTAATAACGGGAGGCATAGCATAGCTAGCATAGTTAAGAACTACGAGCATTGTCTCGATAAAACAAATTTATTGTGTGAATATGACCTCAGTCGGTCAAGTCGTTTAGGACTTACGTGATCACAAACAAGCCCTCAGACCATTATATTATACATACATATATTATTACTAGTTTTTGCCCGCGGCTTCGCCCGCGTTTAAAAGAAAATAATATAACATACTAACATACATAAAACTGAAAATTCGTACCTTCAACTTCGCTAAATATCATCACTTGATCAAATTCATAGTTTGCGACTCAATCCTTACTAATATCGAATAAAATAATCGATGTTTTGGGTCCAAAAGATCGATTTTCTGATTAATCGATCTTAGATCGCCATCCCTAGTTCCCGTGGGATTTCCGGGATATAAACTATCCTATGTCCTTTCTCGGGTCTCAGACTATCTTTGTACAAAATTTCATTAAAATCAGTTCAGTGGTTTAGGCGTGAAGAAAAGACAACCAGACAAACAGACAGAGTTACTTTCGGATTTATAATATTAGTAAGGATGTTTTGCTGTTTACTATTTGACTGTAATAAACACATTAAATATTTACAACAAGTGTCACTTTTCTCACATGGTATAGATACCGTTATTTCCTTACGCGATGATTTATAATTTTATACTATTCAACTTTTACATAGATCATATTAAGGAATTTTGATTTTGAAAAGTTGACCTTCGTGGTGGATTATAGTCAATACTCTTCTTACTCTAATAATGAAAATCTATGCCCAACAGCGGGACAATATATAAATATAAATGAATCAACCCCATATAAGATTCGATTCCTACCTGAGGTCGGTCAAAGATTGTGTTGCATCCTGAGGACTAATATGGAATGCCACGGATAAATAGGGCTCCCTTACCACAATAAAATTAATGCACAACCGCTGTTTGTTAGACAAAGTGATCGATTCCGCCATAGCCGCAACAAAGACCGCTGAGTAATTAAAAACCACGCGGCACCCATGTACGCGCGTATGAATTTATTACTGCTCTCAAGTGAATGCTCGCTTCGGATAATGGCCGGGTCGGGCTCGTGCGGCTTGCGGCTGCTGCCTGCGACTGCGGCTGCGGCTGTCGCGGCGGATTTACTGGGCTGATTATGAGTCAGCAGACGCTCTGGGCATATAGAGGGTTCCGGGTTTGGTCAATGTAGTGCAACGGATGACGTCGTCGTACTGGTCTGTCACGCAAAATTTAAAGCTCAATTGTCTATGTACGCTCATAGACTGAACGATGAATTAAAATTTCTTTTCTCTGTCTGTGTGTTTGTGTAAACGTCCATAGCTACTAGGATGTAGTTTAAGGAAACTACATCCTAAGAGATGGTGAAAGTATCACTGACGTTCACACAGCTCACGAGTAACCAGGTCTAGAGGCATGTAACAGTTCCTTTTACAGCGTAGAGAAGGACAGAGATGATTCGTAATAAGGTTCAAATGACACATTGTACGCAATCGTAGAAGTGTTTCAATAAAAATCCGAAGTTGAAACTCAATGATCGTGTGTAAAGTGTGTAAAGCCGCAGTCGCAAGCCGCAAAGCAAAGTGTACAACATACATACATCTATAAGTCGGCAGTCCAATGAGGGGACGGAGTAATTTGTATGCACAGAGGCGCATACGGGTACGGAAGGGAGCAATCAGAGTTGGCAGGTGCATAACTATCCCAACTTTTTGTTACACACCATGCGTAAAACCGTTGGATTAAAAAACTTTTATGTGTCTCATGTTTTTTCACTGTTGGTTGTATGTAGATAGATTTGATCATAACAAAAGGGGTGACATTGTAGTTTTGAGTTCCTTGTGTATTTTGTAGGTATTATTAAACTTTGAGAACAATGTGGTTTTATATATTGTGATCGAAGCCTTCTTGAAGGTAGTCATGTATAAATATTGTCACATATACGGTACAGAGTAACGATATTACAATTACACGTAAGTAGGTACACATTAGAGATTAGAGGTATCTGGAGGCACGGCAGTGCCTCCGCCAAGTCGAGCCAAAAGAAGCGGCACGGCCGTACCATACTTTTCCCGAAGCGATTCGGCCCATTTTTGACCCCCTGTAACTTCGTTGCATATGAAGCTAGAAGCCTGAATTTTCAGGAGCCAAGCAAGGATTGTATAGACACGGTACATTTCGAATTTCATTCAATTTGAACCAGTAGTTTAAGAATTACAAGTAGTTAAAGTTCGTAATTTTGTCACTCACTCACTGACTGACTGACCGATCATCAAAAGTTTAAGGCACTTCCAGCAGACATAGAAGGTTGAAATTGAGAATACAATTAGTGTTTAGTATATAACTCATAGAAAAACTAAAATATTTTGCAATTTCTGTCCAGTTATCTAGATACACCAACTACATTAAATAACTTTGTATCCTATATAAGTTATATAGGATTACAAAGTTACATTTGCAGTTAATGAATCTGTGTTTCTGTCCGCGAAATGTACGAGTAGTAGGGGAGCCCATTATGTTAAATGGGTAGAAACTCGAGCGTCAATAGGACGTATACGATTGTGTAGATTACACGTTAGAGTGAAGAAAAGGTTGTGTGATATTTTTCGATTTACCGTGGGAATAGTTTCTAGATGATTCGAAAAATGTAAAAAGCAGAGTCAGACATACTCAAGGCGCGGCAGGTTAGTGATAGAGTATATATCTCTGATGCCGGAAATATGTTTATTTGCTGGTTTGCATAGGGGGACAGCCATACGAGAGGTAAAAATGGAAAAAAAAAGTAACCAGCACATTAGATTTTCAAAGGGCATATGAAGTTACCCCAGATGAGTCCCCCATTCGAAAGACTGACGATTCGATTCGAAAGACTGTAACTCTTCGAAAATGGGAAAAAAAAGTTATCTTGACACACTCGAGGGCGTAATATTATTATACAGGAAATTCCAGCTGATGTTTTACTTATCATAACCCTTCATGTGACGATTTAGTGGAGGGGTTTTTTATACTGACGATTTGAAAAAAAAAAATAGAATGAGAATATATAAAGAATAATGTATTTTCCATAAAATTTGCCTTTTCCTTTAGTTTGTTGTACACTATTACTTTCCAGGGATCCATGCTAATAAATGGCGCTATCAGATAGTGCATATTTTCTAGCATTATTTCCTTTGTATTAAAAAAAATACCGCACTCGAGTATGTCCAGGTATAGATTTTTTGCAACCTTATTACTCCCTAACGCCGCCCTCAAACCATCAGATTATAAATTTATTGTTTTCAGCATGTAATTAAGCTACTATAGATAATACGATTTTTTATTAATAGTCTGATGGACTTCCCTGGTTGAACCCCCCAAATGGATAGTTTAAGATACTCTATAGGATGTAAGGTATCTCCCATATCTTAATCTGCCGCGTTCGAGTCACTCTCGAAATCCCGTCTTGGGCTCCCCTACTATTATAGGCGACGTCAATTGTTTTTATCCTCGAGACAAAAGACGTTTTCAATTCCAACTTCAATTTAAATTCAATTCAAATAATGGGTGAAGTGCGAATCGAACTCGTACACTGAGGGTTCCGTACCACAAAAATATTTGTTTATTTTATTTTTATTTATACTAATTGATGTTATAGCAGCCATATAATGCATTGTGAACATTTCAAATGAAAAACGCTAAAAAATAGCAGGTCCTTATATGTTTGTCTCTGTAGTTCCTGGACTAAAAAAGGGTTACGATATCCCGTGCCTGTCGTAAGAAGCAACTACAAGGGGGCTTCCGGAGTTGGGAGTGGCAAGAGGGAGCTCGAACCGTCCAATAAGTGTCCCCGGGAAGGACGGCGGTATGTGTAGTCGCATACCGTCGTGAACACCGGATAGTTTAGGAGGAGCGAAAACTGTTCTCCCAGGGCAGAGCTCGATCGGGGCATCGCGCTTAAAGGACTTCTGTTACGTTCAGTCGGAGATCCCGGAGTTCTCCAACAAACGTTGAGGACGGCCACCGGAGGATTTTAGTGCGGCTAAAGTCCCACATAACCCGGCGTCACTCCCACGTCGTCGAGTACCTTTTGAAGATTTCCTCCTCATAAAGAAAAAGAAGGCCCTTGTATGGCAACTCTCCTTTATTTGAAAGTTTTTCTTTTTATTTTTAGTACTTATTGTTAAAGCGGCCACCATTATACATATTCCGTAAAATTTTTAAATTTCTATCTATTAAGGTTCCAGAAATAGAGCTCTATGTCAGACAGACAAACGGACAGTTTAGAAATAGGGTTCCGTTTTTACCCTTTGGGTATGGAACCCTAAAAAGTTATATAATATCAAAAACATTCCGAATTTCTGACAAATGTCATGAGAAAAAAACTAGATGTTACGGCTAATGTGCCTAAATCAGTTAAAACGCAGATAGCTTGCCCACTACCTAAAGTACAAAACGAAGATTGTATCAATTTTCACCCCTTGACGTCGACCCGTGCATGCCATGATGCGTCGTCGTGTCATGAATTTACGACAAACATTGTATATTTTCACGAAACAATATCGCTTTGCGGCACGATGTCGCTATGTGTCACGATACGTTGTCGTGTCGTAAAAAGGTATGTGTTTTAGCCCTAAGAACAAGTCTGAAAAGATGTTTCGAATTTTAACTACATAGTTAATCTGCATATTTTCTAGCTAATCTTAAGCCTAGTTAATGTGTATGCTAACGTATTCTACAATCTAACGGTAACATACACAAAATACAATAACTGTCGTGAGGTTAAGCAACTGTCACCGCATTATAAAATAATAATAAGTTTGTTTCCAAGGAAACAAGTGTTTAGGCAAATTTCGGCCTTATTGAGCATAAATAAATGTCTATGAAAATAATTTTTATATGTAAGCACATAAAAAATTACAATGTTCACAATAGAAAATCCCTAATAACTTCTAAACGGATTACCCTAATTACACAATTCCTTTTGCCCTATCCGTTTTAGACATAAACCTACCAAATGGCATTAAAGACAAACCAATATATATACGAACAAAAAATCATGTTTTCAACTTACGTAATATTAGGTACGTAACATTTCAACGCAATATTACAAAAATTTAGTTAAGTTCGTTTCAAATGATTCGAAATAGGAAACTACTATATAAATCGAGCTTAGATATCCACTTTATAACATATTCTTGCCATGATCACCAAAAATATCAGCTCCTAGTAGCTTGATAATTGATAGCCATAAAAAAACGAAAATCCACAGTTTAACGTTGAATTTAAACAACCGTCCATTGCACAATTAGGGTATTTTTTTTTGCTCCATTGCTTGTACAAAACAGTTACAAACGCGTGTCAGAAATGAACTGACAGTCGCGCACGTATGCGCTCGAGTCCCCCCGAGATAACGAGTCGGTAAGTGGTGTCTACGTGTGCGTTACTCCAGCCCACTTTGTATGAAGATTGACTTCTGTTAGTTTTTATTTTGTGGTAGTACCTACCCGGAAAAAACGTGGAAATTATTATAAGAAACCTTTTTAATATAAATAATTTTAAGTATGAATTTGTTAGCGGTGAGTAAACTTACTGAAAAAGGATTTACTGTTAATTTCTTGAAAAACGGTTGCACTATTAGTAACTCTATAGATATTATCATCGCAACTGGCCACAACGTAAATGGTATATATACAATTTGTCAAATCACCGATATGTAATTTGACAATGTCTAATAAATATTGGCATAGAAGACTAGCCCATATTAATCCGGAATATATGCGAATTTTAAAGAATATTATGACTGGTCTTGATAATGTGAACATTACCGACGGATATGACGACTAGTGAGAAACCATTTCCAAACCTCTGAACGCGAACGAACGACATACTGGAGATCGTACATACAGATTTATGTAGTCCCATGGAAGCTAGTTCACTCAACGGTTCAAGGTACATGTTATTATTTATCGACTATTATTCTCGAATGACACGATGAATGTTTATTTTCTAAAACATAAGAGTGAGTCTTTAAGAAATGTCAAAAATATAAAGTGTTGAAAAGGGAACTAGCAAGTCGAACAAATGTATGAGATCAGATGGTGGGACGACATTTTGTAATAGAGCTTTCAATATTTTCTTATCAACAAATGGAATTCTACATAAGAAGGCGATACTATATACCCCTAAACAAATTGTTGTGGTTGAAACAGCTAACAGAACTATTATTGTATATGCGAGAAGTCTAAAACGAATGTTATCATTATTAAATAAATATTTCATTTCATTTCAGAAGTCAGAAGTCTATTATAAATTGAAACTAATTTGAGCAAGGGCAGTAAATACTGTGGTTTATATCAAAAACCGGAGTCCGACGAAGTCAGTGAAAGATTACCAATGATTTTTGTCGGATATTCAGAAGAAAGTAAGGGATGTCGATTATTTAATACGAAGACACGTTAAATCCCAATAAATAAATAAATCACAATCAGTAGAGATGTTTTTAGAAGATGTTTTTCCTGAGGATAACGGGCATAATTTCAGTTGTCAAAATAGTAACTTTTTTAGATTTAATTTATTGTCATGTTCGAATGAAAGTGATGATGAATGGCAAGATTATTTACATAACTACAAAGACTACCTAAACAATTTAATTGCCTTTAAAAAAATCTGTTGTTGAGATTCAACTAGTGGAAGGTACCGGAAAGGAAAAGAGTAGAAATATCTACAAAAAGGAATGAGATGCCATCAAAAACAATGCTTGTAAAAAGATCCAAGTCTCGCCATTCAATTCTTCTACCGTAAAAAGTCTTGAGATCTATGTAATACCAAGCCGGTAATGTATGCAGTCCCTACTTAAGGGACCTTCTGTCTTAAGGTATTATCTCACTATCTAACCTAACAACATCTCATGGGACCATACCAATATTAAAAATATTTTATGTTCTAAATAAATTGACGTGGCAATCGTACTAATGTTACCTGTGTGATGCGATATGATAAGATGAAAACACAATGTGACTTGCAGTACGATTGCCACGTTAATTTATTTAGAACATAAAATATTTTTAATATTGGTATGGTCCCATGAGATGTTGTTAGGTTAGATAGTGAGATAATACCTTAAGACAGAAGGTCCCTTAAGTAGGGACTGCATACATTACCGGCTTGGTATTACATAGATCTCAAGACTTTTTACGGTAGAAGAATTGAATGGCGAGACTTGGATCTTTTTACAAGCATTGTTTTTGATGGCATTATAACTATTCCCGTTATTAAACTGTTCTTGCTGAAGTCTCCGACCAGAATGTCGCTCTCTGTTAACTCGAGCGTCGCCATGATATCATCCCCACTTGACATCCCCACTGCATCTATGTTTGAACTGTAGTAATCAAATGAGTGACTTATTATTTTAAAGTACTAATATAAAAATGCGATATCGTTAATATTCAAGCTTCGTATTAACGATGATAACAATATTATACTCGGGTTGTCCTTATATTTACTCATATACTTTACCGTTAATGTAAAATATCATTAAATTCTGTCATACCTTATGAAATATTTCAAAACTAATATCAAATTTAATATCACCGAACATTCGGCGCTGGCTGTCCAATTCATATTATGTTCTCGTCTCCTCTTCTTATGAGTTTTCAGATTATTTGATATATATTTTATTAGTAGTAAAAGTTATTAAATACCACATCATGCCGTATTTAAGTACTGTCTAACAGTAGTGTGCGTTAACATTTTTAGTTTGAAGGCATTTAGTCTCCTTGAGCATCAGTGTATCTGTGATCGAAATCAAGAAATTCAGTCCTTATTATATCTAATGGCATCTGATCATAAAAATGAAGGCGCCACGTATGTTCTGAATCACGTTATCGAAGTTTTGTCAACAACTTGTACATACATAACAAGCTTTGAACTAAGACTTTTCGGGCGCGGTTGCTTTCTAGGCCTGAGATGAGATCTCCATTTGCCAAAATCATATTTATTGTTTTTGCTTATTCAATGTTTAAATTCATTACATGGATTATGTTCATTTAATACCTACATTCATTTAATAAAAACCAAGACTCCCGTGGGGATTATTGTCGATCTACGTCAACGCTTATAATAATTATATTCCATTTCCTGTTTCCTTGCCAGTTGGGAATTATCGATGTTCCTCATTAGTTCTCACATCTACAAACAATGGCTTGTTATATGTATGTGTGCGTGTAGGTATGTGTGTCCACTTGTGGTTGACTAGAAGTTGCGTATTGTTGGGTAAACTCAACAAATAGTATCAACAATTTTATATTATACGAGTGGAACAGGTTTAAGCATTTATGTAATTTATTTTAAGCAAAATTTATTATTTATTGACATTTTTTACGTGAAGCTTCGAAAGCTCTGGTATTATTTTATTTATTTTAAACTAAATTTGTGTCGTTAAAATTGTAGGCAAAATTAATGAAATACATTTTTTTAAGTTACATACTTTCTGTATACGATATCTTGTTGGGATCGTAGGGAAAAGGGTGCATTGTGCCCTTATACAATGGATCGCGGCGTTCCGTGTCTGTGACTCATAAACTGTAATGTAAGTACATCATTGCATTGATATTCAAACGAAGATTATATGGAAATTAAAGTACGGAAGGCTTGTGGTATTTAGGCAGAGTATTTATCTTTTATGATTGTAGAAGTAAACGCTGTTGTGTTCTGGTTTGAAGGTAATGGTAGGTAGGTAATAAGAAATAATTAGGTACTCATGGAAGGTTCAAAGGTGGTAGAACCTGTAATGATTCGAGTGTGGTGACACTATCACGGTAGTTTAATGATCTTAAAATGGGAGTGTTGAGGTTCATTTATATCTACAAACTTTGAAAGTGGCAGACAAAACCATATTTTTCTAGACAATATTTTTTCAGGCGCCGCCCGTGTCTGCTTGGCTAGATATAAATACGGCAATACACATGGTATAGGACGATATATTTTTGTCTGCCAGGACACATGCCTAGCACGTTTAATGTATTTAGATATAAACTGAGCCTTTAATTGTACCCTATTATGACTTGAGGGGTTATTATAGAGAAAAGACGCTGTTCCGCATCTCATGTATTTAATCTTCTATAACTTACAAACAGGATGTGATGATACTGCATTACTACCACACAGCGCTTTTATTTTACGCGTCAAAAATACAGCAAGATCATATAACATTTTGTATCAGAACCAACCTGAATACGCTTACATTGTTCAAAGATTCGTAGATATATTTACGAGATGCTTTCATCACAGTCGATAAAAAACACTCGGTCAGTACTCCCGGTCGGAGTCTACATTTTATTTCGCCAGCTACTGGGCTACGTCATTACACATTGTACGACGTCAATTACACATGTTACGAGAGTCCGCTGAGTAAATGTTTAAATTTTAGAATGGAAGAGAAAATTAAAGTGTGCTTCAAGGTATATATAATAAACGGTATTCTTAGTCTTCTAAAATCTCATTAAAGTAAAGTACCTTCTGTGAAATATTGCAAACTAGAGTGGATTTACTTATTAAAATCTAGTTAGGTAAGAATGTAAGACTAAAACATTTAGAAAATAATTTCTGTTCTAATTTATTCATGACAAGCCCATTCCTCATTTAGCTTCCTTAGAAGTTCAATTATAAAAAAGGCTTTCTTAGTGATCATTTGCGGTATAATATGAGCAACTCCTCCATATTTTTCATATTTCTGATCCCAGTGGTAGCTTACACAAATAGGACCATGATTTATCTATTCCTCCGTATTAGTTTTAAAGTAGACTACTTATACATTAATTACATCCCAAATACAAATTGATTATAAGAGTTAATTTTATATAACGTAGGTAATAATATAATTAATGTTTTTAATATTCAGCTCTCGGCCTATGAGCTCGTACAAACAGCGGAAACGCCCCATAAAAACAAACACACACCATTCAAAGAAAGCGGGCCGTCTGAGTTTGAAGCTCGCAAGGATCGACGTAAATTAAATATAATACTATCTTTTGCCTGCGACTTCGTCCGGGCGGCGGGCAAGTCATTAAAACTTTTGTCCCATTTTACAACTGTCAGGTTTGAATTTGTAATACGACTTAATTTAATTTGGATTGTTTGTAAAATAAGCTTATTTAACTTCTGTACTAAGATGAACGATGTGGATTGAATTCGTTCAATACGCATAAATACTACGAGGATGTCTCGTTTAATTCGGGTCAGCTCAATAGCAGCATATTATTTCACCATATCCTTCGTTATTAAGTGCTAAAAATTTTAGCTTTGGGTTAAGTAGAAGTAGTTTCAAAATTCTGCTGCAAGATTTGACGCATGGCATTGTAAATTAATAAACCGCTTGGAAGTTGGAACCGACTCTAGTAAGTCTTTTCGTGCATACCCGAAACTACTGAGTCTAGAAGTGTGAAATAATGCAACAAAGTTCCAAATTTATATAAACGAGGACTAGGAAAGGGTTTTGAATATATATTCCTTAGAGTCGTAATAGCTACGAGATATGAAAGCTTGTCTTTTACACAAAACATGTCATTGTGACGGTCATGTAGGACCGCCCTTGACAATGTTACGGTGCGGCACAGAATATTTATCGCGAAGAGCGCGGATGTTGGTCACTGTGCTACGATACGACCACATGATTGTCATTTACATGTATCTACACAAATATAAACTCTATGATTTTATAAAAACAATCATTTTCTAAATTGTAAAGGGTTGAATCGGTTTTGACTACTCCATATTTTAAATATAGAAGATTTAATAGCGTGTAGCTAATAGTGTCAGTGCCCCATTTACAAATAAATTGATGCATAGATCCAGATTAGTTCTTAAGCATAATCATTTGTTTATATTTAATTAAATATAGGAATAAAACGTTTTAGCTGTGTATGTAATTAATTGGTCAAGTTACGAGGCGGATTCATTCGCACACGGGAGGATTCCGTACCATCAAATTATCATTTTATTTTTTATATACTATTTGTTAACTAATAGTTAAATACTACGATTAATTCTAGTTTCTTGAATGTTTATCTCTTTATAATTTTTAACTTTTTTATGGATTTTATCTTTGGCTACGAAACCCTAAAATCTATGTAACAAATACCTATGAAGCAGTACAATACAAAACATATCAGTGAGTTATGTAGGCGCTTTGTTTTAAAATAAATCAAATTTGTGCGCCGGTATCTTGCCGGATGTTGCCGCGTCGGCGTTGATCGTCATGTCGGTCAGAGACGCGCAATCTGGGCAATATCACTCAATGTCGCACTGGCGTGTGGATGACGAGTGCTAATTAGTGTTTTGTTCCTGACGTTGGATGTATCAGACCCGAGTCGTTGTAGAGTAGAGAGTAGAGTTGTAGAGTAGAGAGTAAGTAGTGAGTAGTCATATATTTTTATATATCTACTATATTTTTTACATGAAATTTTGACACATGGCCCGCGTCTGCGCGCGTGTGTTACGATATGAACACATTAATACACATTGTATACTTATTTGTCTGCCACAGATCGTGTCTGATACTCTCTATGTCTGTCGATGTCAATAAACTAGTCTACTAATCTGCTGATTTTTGGATGAACCTTCGGGAAGATATTTCTTATAACGTCTATATTATCCATTTTTGTTAAGATTACCTACTTATCGAGCCAGATTGAATGAGCCAGATATGATGCGCTTGCTAGAAGTTGTCGAGGCTTACTTAAAGTGAAGACTACTGAAACTGGTCAAGGTTACCATATTATTGCAGTGTCATCGGATTTGTACAGATATAGTTGATCGATCAGCTGAAGCTTTTTTTAATATTAAAAATAAATGCTAAAAAAAATATTACACCAAATTCATTGATTAGGATAATTTTACCGATTTTCAAATATAACTACGACATGCTCAATTCTGTCCAACTGTTTGAGAGCTAGGATGTCTCAGAACGACACATAGATATGCCACCTGACACATGTTTCAAACCTCAATGTTCCTCTTTTTGCGTACGAGGTTAAAAACAGACACCGGAGGACAGATTGACAGATTTATCACTAAAGATCGAAACGTATGGTGCAAAAAAAATAAAACGAATGTAAACAAAATTCCTGGAATAGCCGTGCCTATCTGAAAGCGGAAATTCCCCCGCAAATGTAGGTCAGTGTGAACTATGTCCTATCTGAAGAACGCCGGTTCAATGTCACAGTGCATGCAGTGAATGAATGACAGAGATTGTGTCACTCACAATGGCTCTTTTTATGCCCAGCGAACAAATCAAACGTATGTACTGCAAACATATGACTGCAATAGACCGTTCTTATCTGAAATCGGAAGCTCCCGTCGCAGATGTAGGCTAGTGTGTACTGTCTGTGTCCTCTCTGAAGAACACCTGTTCAATGTTGCACGGTGTATCAATGACCGAGATTGTGCGACAACTCACAATGGCTCTTTTTGCTTCGATTGTAAAATACAGAGTGTGCTAGCTACGAGTACCTACTGTTTGTTGAAATAATATTAAACTAAATTTCCTATTGAAGAAGACGAAGTGACCTAACTCTTTAGCAATACTGTTGGTGGCGCAATACACGATGATTTCATGTCGCCACGAATGCTAAACACCTTTTTTTTTGTTGACAAGGGGGAAACCTTTAAAACGTACCGGATGCCGTGAGAGCGGCACAGGGTTATTTGGGACTCTTACCGCACTAAACCCCCCAGGTGGCTGTCCTCGGCGCTGCGTAGAGGACTCCGGGATCTCCAAAGGAACGCAACCGGAGTCCTTTTAGCGCATTGCCCCGTCGGGCTCGGCCCAGATTGGCCGGGCGGTTCGAGCTCCCAACTCTTGCTACCCGCTACCCCAGAAGTCCCCTTTTAGTCGCCTCTTACGACAAGCAGGGGATACCGTAGCCCTATTCCTGTCCCGGAACTACAGGGACCACGAATATGAAACTCTTACGCGTCCTTTACAAACCCCCGATTCAGCGGCAACGTAATATAATGCGATCCTTGCGAAAAATATAATTTACGTTAAATTTATACGTGTATATTTAACTATTGTAACAATGTGAGAAATGTGTAATGAATTGTACGTATATGTGTAACAGCAAAAACAATACAAATATTTTGACGTAATTTATCCCTATGTATCTAACTTTTATCACCTGTAGATAATTTACAACGCGGAAGCAACACAGATGCGTGCGAAAATTATAGCAAAAAATATAACAATTACATACATGCTACTTATTGAACATTATAGTGTGCAAAAAGTGTAAACACCAATTAGCATACAAGTGGGAGGCGAGCTAGGAATAATGGGTGACGTAAGGTCGTGAGGAGGTATGCAGATGGGGAATGGTGCAAGAATCACAATCACAAAGAGATCGTAGTGCTGGGATCAAGCGCGACAATGGAGACCGCGTGGTGTAAACTGATTATAAGAACAATGTACGATGGTAACTCTTTATGTTTCGTAATTGCAATTGTTTTCATCGCGTTTATGAGTAATTTACTAGCGTGGCTCTGTTAGCGCATAGTCTAAGTGCTTGTTAGTAATTTTATTAATGTTTCAGCTTTCTTCGCTCTCAACCTGATGTGATACTGCTATTTTAAATGTGTGTCACTGGAAACTTATCTGAGGCATTTTGTCCTAAGGGGTAGCATTAGCATATGTGGCCGACCTAAGTTAACGCTAATCTTATCTATGGTTGATTACTGTAGTGGAAACTTACCATCAAGTGGACGTTCTTCTTGAATCTTTTGCTACTTTTACGTTATAAAAAAGACTATGACAACAGAGATGTTGGAAACAGCTAAAATAATGTAGTGTCTTCGTGTGTCTACGATTAGAAACAGTAATTATCTAGACTAATACACATGCCGTATTGTAAGTGATGAGTCACAGGCCTTGATGATTCTTGCGGCAGATCAGATTTTGCGGTCTCGTGTTGTAATTGTATCCGCCGATTCACGTAACTGTGTTTATTTAAGATATTAACTGTGACAATTGAAGCGTACATAGCCTTAGGGATCGTGTAGATCACAAACGAAGTACAGTCGAGATTTCGATAGGTGACCGTTAGAGCCTTCATGAGCATTTCCGTGTCTTAGATAGTACGTTAAGCCGTCGGTCCCGGTTGTAATCATTGGATAGATGTCGTTAAGTTTGTGCTTTTATGGATTTTGTGTGTAAACATTGGCTGGCTACTTATACCATAACTCTCTTTGTCAACCGGCGTTGAAGCTGTGTAATATAATACGTTATATACTTTTTATATACGCAAATTTGTTGCGAAATAATCGATGGCGTGATTCAAAATCCTATGACGTCGTCTACTTTTGACCAATTGACGAACGATATAGTCGCCACATAGAAGTTGGATTCTCTTCAGTGCTGGTCTTTCTATTACTGAGTCAATAATTTAATAAAGAAATTTTCGTATGAGATAAAGAGTGACAAAAACACAATACAAATATAGCATAAACCACGATATTCAGAGTTTGCAAATAACTTTAGTGTTAAATTTCGTACACGCCGATTATATCGGCCGCGAAAACCAACGGAAGCAGATGGTCTATTGTTAAATTAAGATCGGCGGTTCGTGGCGAAATGCCCTATAAATAGAAGATTTTTATGTATCCGCCGGCGGATGCTGTGCGGGGCTGCTCTGGTGTTTCTTGCCGGTGATTTATTACCAACAACAGTTTTTCTTTATTTGGTCATCGTGATCGTAAACTTTGTTTTGATTTTGAATACCATTTTACTGTTTTGATGGTCGGAAATAGATTCGAAAGTATTAGTTGGATTTTTATGATCGTGGTTTGTTTGTTGGTTTTTTGGGCATTCTCTCTGTGGTATATTTACTCAAAGACTTTTAGAAATTGTTGTTGAAGTTGTTAAAGTTTTCTATACTGCTTATGTTCCCTATTAATAAAATTGATGAAACTTTAGTTCGTTAAGTGAACTTAAGTGTCTCGAGATTATCACATCTTCAAAGAATCATCAGCGCCTCACACTGCTACATTCCTGGTTTATGGCATAAAAAATAAATATTCTAATCTAAAACAAAAAGTATTGTATATTTGTGTTTCATTTAATTAAGAATATAGTTTAAAAGGTTTGCGTCCAACAATAACAGCTATATTTAAAACATTTTATATTCCATATCGGAACGCCATTCGTCTCGTACCCGCTTCGCTGCGTGATTAATCTTCATACGTTATAGCCAAGTCAAATGAACTAAACACACACGTATTATATTATCGGTATATTTTTGTTGCAATAATGCTTTTTTAATGGGGACATCGATACGTGCAAGAACAAATTAGTACAACCTATCGTATTAAATTGGATTTTTGAAATGTTTTAGGTATTTTACTAATGATATACTTACTTACTATGTAACTACTGGTAAATGCTTATTCGTTTGAAGTGCATTTATCAAATCAGTATCACAAGTGGATGTCACATTTTCAGTGGGTATTCACGACTGAATAATTTGCAAATTTTCAAAATTACGTCAATGTGTCCCCTTTAGATTTTCAATTATTTTTTTTTTTATATAATATAGGAGTAGCAGACGAGCATGCAGTCCACCTGATGGTAAGTGGCTACTGCCGCCCATGGACATCTGTAATCAACCCCAGATAGGATTAGATATTCCTACCTGAGGTCGGCCACAGATGCACCACTACTCCTGAGGACTAAGCTGGAACGCCTCAGAAAAGTCTGTCTCCCTTACCACACCCTTCAAACCGGAACACAGCAGCGCGTAACACTGTTGTTATTAGGTTGAAATAGGTGTAGCGGTGGTGCCGCCGGAGTCGAACCACAAAGGATTCTACCACCTTCAAACCCCACCTACCCTTCAAACCCTTCAAACCTACCACCTTGTTGTGTTTTTGGATGTCAAAAAAGGTGCAGTCATTTCCAAGATTAGTCCACATGCACATAAAGGTGTCGAAATCTTTGACGGAGTATGCAGTTTTATTTACATGTCGTAGTTATATTAGTGTTTACAATGAGCTATCGTATCCTCAGACAGTGGTCATCTAATGATGATGAGGCTTACAATTTGTAGTCATACGTTATGTCATTTTGAACCTTAGTAATATGTTACCGATGATAATTTTCAAACAAAACGTAATGGTTGGGATCTCTTAAGTCATTATCGCAAGGATCCTCGGTTTGCTAAACATGTGAAATGTCTTACACCGTATCGGTCAGTCATACGTACCTATATCTAAATGATAAAATTAGATTAAGATTGGGGCATTCCAATTAGTCTTTTGGGCTAACTATCGTCGTAATTTCATTTTTCGCTTATGCTAAGGGGCAGCGGTTCGGTCCCTCCTAATCCAGGAGGCTTACGTTCGCTACCTGATTACTTCAGCCACAGGCGCGTTGCTACCCTGAAGATCAGGAAGACCTGTAGAAGATGCCTTCTATCCACAGTGAAGTTGTCCACATAGTTTCCTTGCCACATCCTTCTAACAATAACCGTAATGGGTCACTCTAACTCTACCTTAATATGATTTTATAAAGCAAAATAAGGCAATAAGTGTGGATGAACTATACGTATAGTTCACCGGCCGGATAACAGTGAAAGTGGTACCTGCCTTGACACACCGAAACCGGATCCGTAATATATTCGCGCGTTCTCGCCGATTATTGGATCCGATACAAAGCACTACGTGTCTTGCTCGCTTTCAAAATCACCGGAGAAACGATATCCTCTTTGGGGATTTCATATGTGATTTCAAAGACATTCAAATATATAGTACCGATGGCTTAATGTACCTTGCGAAGAACTCAAGCCACTTGTCCATCCAACTCCCGATCGCGTCCAAAGCAGCTTATTTTTTTTTCATTTAGTAGCAGACATTGCTGTGATCTGCTCTTCTTGTGTTCATTATTGGTGTTCATAGGCTGTATAGTATCAGGTTCACCTTTGTTACCTATAAAAAAATGTACAGCTGGATTTTGTGGACTTACCCTACAGTTAAAAGTGACTCTTAAATTGTCCTCATTAAGGAGACCCGTGCCCAGCTCTGGCAAATTAATGGGCAAAGTTAGTATTTAAAATTAAGTAAGGAACGAGGTAAAACCATTTTAAAACTAGTTCCCTTTTTAGTTGAATAATTTTTAACTAGGTTACAAAAGTTTCCTCAGGTTGTTATGCATTTTCAGGCTCTGTAGTTGGCGTGGAAAGTTCGCAAGGTATGAAATTATTGTATTATATATTGCGAATATGAAATACGCATACGTATATAAATATAAAAGTCGCGTATGAATATAACCCAGTGATAGCCTAGTGGTTAAGAAACTCGGCCTCTCGCTCGAGGGGTGCTGGGTTCACATCCCAGGCTCGCACCTCTGATATGTGCGAATTACAAATTAATGATCACTTGCTTAAACGGTGAAGGAAAATATCGTGAGGAAACCTGCATACCTGAGAAATCTTAAAAAATTAAGTTTTATAAAGATATGTGAAGTCTACCAACACGCACTTGGCCAGCACGGTGGATTATGTCCTAGCCCTCCTCATTCTGAGAGGATGTGCTCAGTACTGGGACAGTAATGGGTTGATGATGATGATATAAAATACTGTATATAATAACAAATCCAAACGTCGCCGAATAATCGCTGAACATACGATTTTCCAAAGGAAAGAAGTATCTTTAGTAAATCAGTAAAAAAAGTAAAGGTCTCTCCCAGAAGGATCATTGGCTACATCCTCCGAGGATATATCTATCAGTTGTGCAATTTTCATGGAAAATGCCGTTTCCATAAATCACTGGAATGTTGCCAAATAGCAAAGAATGGCGAAGTATTTTGGCGAATATGTGTGTAACATCGTGTAGGCAGTAGTTTCCAGACTACAGTCTACACAGGTAATTTTGTACTGTTTATAAATGATAATGAATGTATTCATTCACACAGCGCTACCGACGCGTGTCTCCGTCCGTCCCCTTTGTTTTATATCCTTACTAATATTGTTGATACGAAAGTCTGTATGTGTTTTCGTTCGTGTATTTTTCTTTCACGGATCAAATAATCGAGCAATGTTCATTATATTTGGCAGACGTATGACCTTTAGCTTCTCTTGCTAATTTTGACTGATTGCAAAAAAATCTTTATGACCCTCTATAATGTAGATGACATAAGAATTTGGCTTTTGCTGGAAAAGTTACTGAAAACAATAGCTCATCAGTACTGCTAGTGAAACACTTTTATTGCAATAAGTTAGCATTTATTGCCCAGCACTGCAATTCAGATGATACGTGGATAGATCATACTATAGCTTCTATAATATTCCTGGGCTATACAGAGTTTATTGCAAGTATTCCTCTGCAAGATGGTAGTTCGACAGCTGTAAAATTTTAGTGGCAGAAACTATGCATAAAAATATCCCGTTCACCAACTCCTTAACACATTTCTCTAATTGATAACAAAACTACCCGTTTATTTACATTTACACGGAAACATCTGTTGGCAACGCAACTCCCGTTGACCGAATTTCGAGCCGTGAATCGATTATACGATGAGTGTACGACTGTTTATGTTCAATGTTACAAGCTGACGATTGGTACGTGTGGTAACTTCCGCTTTAACTTGTACCTTATGTTGTAAGATGTATTTATACCATGTAAAATTATAGTTCTGAGAGGCTTCAGATCGCCTCTTGTACCCTGATAGAAAAATGAAATATTTTTTTAATCGTCATCTCCTAAAGAAGGTTTTCGTCCTCTATCTACTAATACATATACGAGGGTACGTTTTTAAGTTCGCGGAATGAGGGACAAGGAGCGAAAATAAAATGTCAAAATTATTTTTCTTTTTCTACATATTCTCCTGCAAGACGAATGCATTTTTCAGATCTTTGTATTAACTTATTTAAACCCTCATAAAAAAAATGTTTTGTCCTTGTCGGAAAAATACGAGGAAATTGCGTCCTTTACTTCTTCGTCTGTAGAAAATTTCTTTCCACGAAGCTCTTTTTTCATTTTTGGAAAGAGATAATAATCGCTGGGAGCCAGGTCTGGACTATAGGGTGGGTGATTTAAAATATCAAAGCCCACCTTATGCAGGGCAGCCAGTGCAATACGGCTCTTGTGTACGGGCGCATTGTCGTGCAACAGCAGGACACCTCTGGATAATTTTCCTCGTCTTTTTTCTTTGATGGCTTCTTTTAACCGCTCCAAGATTGTTGCGTAATATTCTCCGGTTATAGAGACACCTTTATCTTTGTAATCTATTAACAAAATTCCTTCTGCATCCCAAAAGACTGTCGCCATGAGTTTGCCGGCCGATTGTGACACCTTAAACTTTTTAGGAGGTGCTGTACCCTTTTTATGCCACTGCATGGAGTCTTGTTTAGACTCAGGTTCATAATGGTGAACCCAAGTTTCATCTCCAGTAACAATTCGATTCAGTACAATATCCTTATCTTCTCCACAGAGGTTCAAAAACGCACGGGAACATTCAACGCGCTGTTGTTTCTGAGGCGGCGTGAGCATTCTCGGCACCCACCGCGCGCTGACCTTAGTCATGCCAAGATGGTCATGCAGAATTTTAAAAATGGTTGTATCCGATACTCCAACCATTTCTGCAAGCTGTTTCTTCTTTAGCCGAGCATCTTCCAGTACTAATTTTTCGACTTCCGCTATCGTTTCCGGAATGGTCACCTCAACAGACCGTCCTGGTCGTGGGTCGTCTTCAAGTGAATCCCTGCCTTGCTTAAAAAGGTTGTTCCACTTGTAAACCATCGTTTTTCCAGGGCAAGAGTCCCCGTAAACCGATGACATCTCTTCCATTATGATTTGCACAGACTTTCCTTGCTTGGTAAGGAACTTTATAACGGCGCGATGCTCGATTTTCTCCATACTTCCAATTTTCTTCCGGATTGAGTTGTTTAATTGTCGATAGTTTTAAAACTAATGATGCAATTGTGATAAAACTTTATATTTATACTATTTATGAGTCACTTATCACGTACCGCCCTTAACGAGCCCGCTATCCCCCCTCCAACCCTGCCATTCCGCGGACTTAAAAACGCACCCTCGTATTAATCGTAAAGTTACGGTAAATTTGTAAGTTTAACGGCTACATCGCCGATCTAATTTTGATAAAATTAAACATGGATGAATGTTAATAATTGTCATGTTATGAAAAGGGCAAATAATATGTTGCAATGGTGTCACTACTTTAAGTTGCAACAAAAAGTATATTTTATTTTATGGAACGTGACTTTTAAGTGTTCTAAGAATAAAATATGGCGTAACATTATTTGCATCAATTAATTAAATGGTTTGGTTAAAAATTAATTTTGTGGACGAGAAGTCTCACGGCTTGGATGGTATGTAACAGATCTATAGATTTAAACAAGGCTATTATGAATTTGATGGATGATATCCAGTAGCTTAAATTTATTGCATACCGCACGTTTGCACGTGAAACTTTCTTGAAGGTGTTGAAGGTTGAAAACATCCGGCGCTGACTGAACATCGAGTTAATTCTTCCTCCACCAATATGCATTAGGGCAGCGTGGTACAGTATGCTCCAGCTGCTCTCCAAGTTGTGATGTGATGAGACATTTGATCTTAGTACTGAAACATAAAAAGTTGCAGCAATTGTTTTTTTGTCAATTTTACAAAATAAAATCGATAAATCTATTTCAATCGTCCACTACTAAACAACGAATACATTTGTTCAGAGTTGATTACGTAAAACTATTTTTAATACTTCCGATAACAGCGACCATTACAACACTCGCTTATCGTCCTAATGTGTGAGCGTTAATTGCTTTTTTCCGCAGCGGGAGCGAAATCAAATTAATATGAAGTTCACGCTCTCACGAACATGTGATTCCACTCGAGACTCGGCATCTCAAATTGAATAAGCGTCGTTGCCTGATTGCGCGGATTCGACGCCAATTGGTATCTCCTTCGTACGCAATCTGAGTATTCAGCGCGAGGCTAGAAATTCTAACGTAACTGGGGTTATTTGTAGATGTTTGGAAGGGAGAATTTATATGTGAAATGTATGAAAATATTCGATTTGGTAGGTAATTTATACAAATCCAACACTTAAATTGTCACCTTTTAATAGTTTTGCCAATAACAAAATAATGGTCCTTGTAACGGCGTAATCTCAAAACATGAAAACATGTTTATATATTTTTGTTAGTTGGATTAGTATCGAAAAGAGCTGACACGACGTTGACAGCGTTTTTACGAAAAGTGTTAAACTTAAAAGATCGTTGACTTACTAGTTGTAAGTCAATGTTCTAGACATTGTAACATTATTTTTGAGGGTAAAGTAAAATCGCTACAAGCACGAACGGCGGACACGCAAACAGAAACTTATGCTCAAAAATTTGAAAACGTCAATGCCCTTGCATGAATGAATGTTACGTATTCGTACGGTACGAAGAACGTTTTATACGACAAACTTGTAAATTGCGCTCAGCGCGCAAATGAATGCGCCGCTGACGGCTAACGCGGAATTAAAAAAGTTTGAGAACGCGTGTACCGAGCGAGGGTAGATACCGGTGAAATATTGTGTCGTGGAGTTTCACTTGGAAACTTGTGGACTAAACTTTAGCGTGTGGAGTATCTTAGAAGGGAAATATTTGAGTGAAAAAGTTTTCCTAGTTCGCTAGAGTGTGTATATGTTGAGGGATTCAACGTTTATTACAATAGAAGGTGATTATTATTGAAATAGCAGTATCGTCACACCAATTTTTTTCTTACAGTAGTACTACATCGTTATTTTAGTCATTTGGTTTGAAAAATGTTTGTCTTACGAGACGCTCCTTAGTCTTCAGCGGTAGCAAGGAATCTGTTACCGAGCTCAGTCTGGTCTGGATGTTATCCTATTGTTTGACATTGTTAAAAGAGCTCAATGTGCGGTTACCACTCATATGCCATTTGCTATCATGCATCCTTTTCTTCAAATAAAATAGTCGGTGTAATTTAATCTTCAGGATGTTAGGAATGTAAAGAGTCCTATGTAATGTCCTTCTAAAGTTTAAAATCAAGACTGCAAGCTTCAGGAAAAATGTATTATTGTTTTTTTAACTTTTTTATTACAATTACTTCATTGTCTGTGGTCGGACGCTGATGGGATTATAAAATTAGATTGTACGCTTTGATCCCTTGTACCGGATGTAGTTATTTATAGGTGGCTTGTAATTGTACCATTGTTTATTGTCGGTACTGTAGTTGTATTTAGGCATGTATTTCCTTTGATCTTGTTGTAATAGGAAATATACAAACACTGGCATGAAGGTCGGACTGATAAAACAAAAATATGATCAAAGTACGCCGACCCTAATCCTAACTAATATTATAAATGCGAATGTGAGATTGATTGTCTCTTTGCTACATTTTCACGCCTTTACTGCGTAACCGATTGTCATAAAATTATGTACACACGTTGTCAGGGGTTCAGAAAAGGACGTAGGGTGCCTTTTATCTCAGAAACAAAGTCCCGTTCCTGAGGGAGAAATAAAAACCTCTGAATGCGTGAGAAGCCGCAGCTAAAAAGCTAGTCTTATATAAGTTCAACGGTTACGGCAATAAAACCGGCGAACAGCTGAAAGTAACAAGAAAAGTATCTAAATTATTCGTAGCCTTCAACGCTAAATTATGCAGGTTATTAAATATCTACCTCGTAAACTTTGGCTACATGCGTACTTACTTAGTTTATGTAGTTGTACGATCAGTAACCGATGGAGGAGAACAGTTCACTATTGGCGACCATATTTTGGCAACTGGTTACTAGGATACTCGTTATTAGGTTGGACCGATGACCTGAAGAAGACGATGGGAAATCGTTGAGTCAGAAGGTAAAGGACCGGTTGGAATCGTGCCAATTAGGGACTTCGCTATTGATCGTGCCGGAGTCTGGCCTACTCTGTAATATTATATCAATTACTTAGATGCCTATAACTACATTGAACGTGTCAGACACGGCCCGTATTAGACAAATATTTTTATATATGATATTTAAAATAGCTACGCGTCAGGCATACCCTATGTCTTTAGATGTAACTGAACCCATATAAAACTTAACAGGAAACTAATTGTCGGCGTCTTGCTATAAGATGTATATGCTAGCTATGTATAGTTGTATGTTTGTCAAACCACAACAATAGACGAATGGGGCCGTGACCGCTCGACGGTTAGCCTCAATATGCCTTGTCTATGACAAATTCGTGTTTTTCTGTCCCTAGTGCATATACCTAGGAATAAATCTATACCTACTTATCTAGATTGTGTATGATGTAGGTATGTATTGCGACGTTGTAATGGTGGTGGAGCCCTTCTGGTAGATACGACATCGCATTCTGTGGCATTTTTACCCACAGAACCCCAAGGTGGCCGCTCTCAGCCCTACCAGTTATGTTCTGTTGGTGATCTCGGAGTATTCCGAGTGCAGAACCCCTATCAAAATTTGCCCGCTGATTTTTTATACTCACCACACCTTCCAATGTTTACGACAGCATGCCGTACCCCCTCGTTCCTCGGGGGAAGCCGTGCCGGCCGCAACTCCTGGAGCCCAGACAGAAAAGCGACAAACATTAACAGGTGTCTAACGACAGGCAGGGAGTAACGTAGCTCTATTTTGCACCCGAGCTTACAGGAACAAGTCAAGTTATGGTTTTCCGTGGGAATCTTCAAAACATATTGATTTTTATGGGGAAAGAAGAGTTATGTGAGGTTCTTACTCACTGAAACTCTATCTAACACTACACATCACAGAACATGTGAGTGCACTCCAATACATCTCCGCGGCGATTGGCGTTTATTGCGTTGCCCCACATAATCTTGCATCCGATGCAACTCTGCCATAAATTTGAGTGGAACGCGATTGATAATCAGAGTAATGTTTACTGCCTCTCCGTTTGTATGTGGAGCAGAATTGATAAATGATCTTTGTAATTTATTGTTGCAATTACATATTGTGTTAGTTTGTGTGATTTGTTTATGTGTAGTTATTGACTTATACATATTATTGGTTTTGTTAATTTGTTCTTTGATATGTAGAGTAGGATTTATTGTAAATATTTTTTTTGTTGTCGTATTTCATATCACTATTTCGTATATCGTATTTGTTTATATTTTAGGTGTAATTAATCTTTATGTTGTTTAATCTCGTTTTATAATTTGGTATCGTGCAAATAAAGTCTACGATTGTTTTTTTTGTTATTATAAACGCTTCTTGGAGAATTTTAAGGAACAGACTACAATTTTATAAAAATGTATAGGTATTAGGTATATAAAAACGTGTATAATCGTATGACATAATTCAGGTTTAGAGAGAGATATGTATGTACGTATGAATGTACGACATATCACATAGTAGGTGCTCCCACTGTCTCTTCAAGTTTAATTTACGCGAATAAACGTAAAAGGTAAGCAAATAATTTCGTCGCGCCTCAAGTCTCCAGCGCGGAATAATTTCAGTAATGGTGTGCATTTTCACCACTAAAAGCTTTACAGACGGCGGTTTCAAAAGTCATTACTACTATCCCACGTCGGGTTCACAAAATACTCTCACTTGCGGGAATAAGGTTCATATTGAAATAACTGCGCCGTAGTTAATATCTAGTAAAGTTGAAAATTAAATGGTGTTGCTGATTTCAATTTAAGCTGCAACGCTTGTAGTACAGTCGCAAACAATCATCACTATAAACATAATTGCAGGAACTCTTAAACTATTCTCGACTCAGCTGTACTCGGTTGTTGAGTGGATGATACACTATTAAAATAGTTAACGTGTTTAATAGATTAAAATGGTATATGAAATCAACATAAGAATATGCTGTAGACCTCCCTCAGATATGCATAGGGAGAGCGGTGGAATAGAAAAAAGTGATTCATTTAAGAAGAAACCGTATCAATAAGTGGAAATACATTGATGACCTGCTTAACGAAGTCGTCGCTAAAACGTTCTGACACACAGAAGGTTCCGGGTTTACTTAGACCAAGTACGTATTGAACGATAGAAAATCCTTGAGTGCAGTCACACATGATTTACGTAAAACTGGTTCTTAAACGTCAAAGATGACCCAAAAGAAGAACCCCCATTTGTTTCGATTGAAAAAAGAAAAAGGACGATCCACGAGAAATGAGTGCAGTTTAAGAAAAGCGAGGCCCTAGAGACGTAGCGCTGAGCACTCCACTTTGATAGAGCAATAAAGGCTGACTGAAAGACACAGAGCTCCTTTATCGCGAGTAACATCGACACAACGTCGTAAGTGCTCTCAGTGCGTTCTTCTTTGTGTAACAAGTGGTCTCTATCTTGTCACGACCTGTATCTATGATCAGCTTAGCGCTGACGAGCACCACCTTTAGGTACGCTCTACATCTGCAATACGTTTTTAATGTATACCAGATGATGAACTTTAAAACGTTAACAATGTGTTTATATTGCTGCACGTTGGATGCGGATGCGGACGTGGATGCTTGAAACATTCTACATAATTCTAATGTAAATCAGATAAGGATTAGGTAGAGAAAGAAAACTTATTGACAAGAAGTATATTCTCAGTCTACCATGTTGTTCAATTTCGTAACAAGATGTAGGTACCCGATAGCTCCACCTAGCATAAGCAATAATAGGTTAGTGGAACTAGTGACCCCGGGAAGGGCGGCGGTATGTGTGGTCGCATACCGTCGTACGCACCAGACGGTGTGGCGAGCGTCAAGCTCACCTGGGCAGAGCCCGACGGGTCAACGCGCTAAGAGGATTCTGGTTGCGTTCCTTTGGAGATCCCGGAGCCCTCTACGCAGCGCCGAGGACGGCCACCGGGGGGGTTTTAGTGCGGTAAAAATCTCACATAACCCTGCGTCGCTCCCACGGCGCCGGGTACCTTTTGAAGGTTTCCCCCTCGTAAACAAAAAAAAAAAAGGTTAGTGGAACTATAATTTTGGCCTTTCACACTTGAGGTATGAGGTTCACATTCCAGGTACGCGCCCCAGGTTTTGAAACTCGCATGCGTATCAGATATCATGCTTAAAAGGTGAAAGAAAATGAAGATGATTAGGTTTCATACCACACCCACCATGCCTTCTACTTTTTACTGAATACTGCCTTCGACAGAGCAATAAAAACGGCTTCAAAACAATGTTAAACGCAAAGCCGGCCTTTATCCGTAGAACAAAGATCTACGTCAACGATAAGACACTGGAGGACTTAGTTCTTACTGAACTATCTTGATGAATAATGTGTCTAATTAGTCTCGATGTAGATTTAGATACATTTAAATATTGTTTGAATATTCTTACTTTACGTTAGAACATGTACATTTTCTTTTCTTCTTTCTTTTATAAAGATCTTTTGTTAACTTATCTTTTGCATATATGAAAATGCATTATACTTTTCAGAATAGCTACTACATTCATTTTTGCATTAACAGCTATTTTTTTTTCTTTTTCCTAAACATTCACATACAAAGATCATTCGTTAATTTATCTTTTGCACATGCTATAATACTATTCGGATTAACTTCTACATTAATTTTTGCATTAGCATCATTTTTAATCTTTTTTTTCTAAAGAGTCGGATTGTATTTACTTTTTTATGCTTATTGTATAAATAAACCGTCAAGCGTTGAAAATGGTTTCGAAAGCAATTACAGAGACTTCAATTTTACTTATCACATGATTGATGATGTATGACGTATGTTTTCTTTCAATCCACTCGTTCCCACTGTATAACTGAAGCTCATTGCTATTGAACAAATCTCAGAATCGTATGTACACACATGTTGTTTTATTTATTAGGTAATCAGTGTTCATCTTAAATTGCGATCTGCACATCGTCGGCTAGAAAGTGGAACACTCGTACAAGTTGTACTTGTGTTATGGTTCTGATTATCTTATTAGTGTTGGAAATGGTTTTTGTATTTAAATAACGACGAATTTTGGTTTTTATTAAGTCTGAACGGTGGTAGAACTTTTCGTGGCTCAACATCTGAGCCGTCATCTGTACATCTACTTATGTTTGAACATTATGTTTTATATATATAATATAAATGGTAAACCACAAAGGGTTCTACCACCTTCAAAATAGTCTCTATTCAAACAAAAACCTTTTGTTTCAATAGAGTGTTTTGTTTCAGTAAAGAGAATATTTGGATGTGATTTTAGATATCCTTGAGTGACAGAAACTACTAACCATCATATGGACTTTCGTTTGCTTCTTCTATCTCATAAGAAATCCTTCAAAACTTTTTTCAATGAAATGTGCATAAGAAGTGAATATTTTATCAACTGGAAATACAATAAACACTGAAAAAGATCATCGGTCTAAATTCCTAGATGACACAACGTGATAAAGATAGATAGCAATTTTATTGTTAGTTAATCTCCCGATTAAACATTTTAATTACCTGTTTGCATTAAGATAAAAATCGCAAAAGAAGATAACGAGTAATTGTTTTTGAGATAAGCCAGAAAGTTAAATAATTATGAATGTTCGTTTCGTTATCGTACAAATTTCGTTAAGTATTGTATAATATCGTTTGAAGTTTTCCCGTAGAAGACGGACTCAATTAAAGGTGAATTATATTGTCAGCAGTTGCCAAAAGCAGATGTCAAAGGCCATTGTGTACTAATATAATATTTATGCTTAAAATATAATGTTTTTTTTTTATAATATAGGAGTAGCAGACGAGCATACAGTTCACTTGATGGTAAATGGCTACTGCCGCCCATGGACATCTGTAATCAACCCCAGATAGGATTAGATATTCCTACCTCAGAGATGCACTGCTACCCCTGAGGACTAAGCTGGAACTCCTCGGAAAAGTCGAACCACAAAGGGTTCTACCACCTTCAATGGTTGGAAGATCATGGCATATTACTTCATTCATTTTTCCTCGGAATTCTTAGTTTTCCTAAAACCTCATTGTATTTGTTTCGAAATCTTAATAGATAGGTTGATTGAGATTGTATTTGTTAATTTGATGAAATGCCACTGCTTTGATTAGAATACAGTTCCATAGTTCATTTATACAGTTCACTTAGCTTGACAAACTGTCAGTTCAGTTCAGTGTCCAATGTTCATACATCGTTGACTGACTCATTCCATTTGTTGGCCACTGTAGGTGATTATCCTTTGTGGAGTACAAAAACTTTAACAATTGTTTTGCCATTCGTTGAATAAATGATGTAATGTAGTTTTTGTGATCTTTATCTTAGAGGCCTCCGATGAACGGGGAAAAATAGTTGAGCACATACATTAGATATATAGTAGCTTATAAAGGGCCTTGGTAAGAATCGTAGCTCATTAACTTAAGTTAGGGGATTTCCATTATCATCACTCGGATATATTAATGTTCTTATATTATACGAGTAGAGGGCGCCACATAACGAACTGCGGGTATATTCATACTTTTTGTGAACTGCCCTCATTGCTTGTTTACGTACCTCACCATTTGGAATATAAATCATGTCCTCACGGTTTTTGGTAACAGATGGCTTGTTACCTGTTGTAAGTAGAATCACACATGGGTTCAATATTACGAATAATCACGCTCACACGCTCCGATCTAGTAGTATCCGTCATTAAATTACAGATAATTTACCGAAGTACCAACCGATACCAATTAAAATGAAATCGGACAATGGAAAGTGGTTTGGAAATGCTAGATGTGCCACAGGCTCGCGGCAAAGCTGACATTATCGATTTTCAACGGACCCGCGACCATAGTATGGCTTGTAGATACATGCGACACGTTAACTAACCGAGCTAATTACACGTTTCATAAACGCGGTTGCAATACTAATTGCGAACGCCTCCTGCATTATTCAACGTCCGATTACAAGGGAAATTTAATGTTGATGCTTGTTTTGCACTTTTTAGTAATAGAGTTAGAATGACAATGCTTGTGTGTAATCGGCCGTTTGTTAAGCGGTCACTCTATTACTGCCAAACCATTATATAAATACCTCTCTATCAGAATTTTGACAGCATATGCAGGTGTCGTATCTAAGAGGTCTAAGTATGCCTAATGCCCTTTTACAACCCAACGATTCCTTGCCAACGATTTATATATAGATGTTTATAAAGTTATATATTTATGTAAAAATATAGTTAAATACAAGCTTTAATCCCCCACTTAGTCCCTTTAGGGCTCTTTTCATGTCGCGCGTGTTTATCCTAGCACACGCGTCCCCCACGCACGAGTGCATGCCACTTGCATCCTTTTGTTTCGTACGCCCAGGCACACCAGTTGCAAAGAGACTGCATCGAGTGTGTGTGTGTGTGTGCGCTTGCAGACTTAACACGCGCGACAAGAAAAGCGGCGTTAGGAAATGCGTTTTCAATCAATCTTTTCTTAATGCATATCTACGGTAATGAAACTCTTCTGCTAAATAAGACCCTGTATTAGTATCTGTATCAGTCAGTGTTGGGATTTTATAAAATACATACGAGTACATGGAGATTAAAAACATAATTTATTTGTTGTTGCACATCATACAAACTGCTCGATAGTTGCAAAATGCGTTTTTGTATTAATTAATCATTAGTAAAGTAGGTCGGAGGTTCATTCAACACTTTCGATACATTTGCAATATTTGCATAAACAAATTAACAAACATGATTGCGGCGTTGCGTACTGACGTTTTTTACATTCATTTACATAATTAATTAACTATAACATTATAAATACTTATAATAGGTATAGTTATTACTTATGAATGTAGTTTAATATCTTTATGTATTTGAGCGTGTCAGTTTAATGACTTATGTTTAATATTATTACTCTATATTTGTGTGGTTTTATTCATTTGCCTTTTTAATTTAAATGTAAATAAACATTTAATTGTATATAAAAATATAACAACAGCTAATGGTGACGAATTTCTTGTAGAAAATGGTATTCGCGTTAAACAGTGACGTTTTATACTCAATCATGATCATGGAAGGAACCTTCTATGAAATTTCTATATTCATAGAAAACTTTTTATTCCAACTAATTTCGAACATAAGTAGAGTCGATTCTCAGATTTATTGTTAGGTCGGTTATTCCTTTTAACCACAGAATGGGGTATCATAAGCTTCTAGTTACCAATTTAATACATGGGAATAAAGTTTTTCCAGCTTTCATTTTTATTGGAGTGTAAAAGAAAAATGTTTTACGAACGGGTCGGTGGCCCCGTAGGGCTGGCACGCGCGATCTCGTTTTAATGGAGTCTGAAATAATGGCCTATATTTTTCTTAATATGTAATTACTGCGGGTTCATTAAGAGTCATTTTAAGGGGCGTTGTATTAAATTTGTGTTGTGGCTGTAGGCTGGCTAGGTGAAATAGTATTAATTGGAGTATGAATCAAGAAGGTCCATCAATCGACATAAAAAAAAAGACTGTTTTTATTACCTTTTCCTCTCTTTTAACTGTTTCAGCTCATTAAGAAAATGGTTTCAATAATTCTAGTTATCGCACTGAGTGTATAAAAATAGTGACAATAACACTGTGACAACAATGGTTATGATTTAATTTATGACCATATTATAACAAAAAAGCAAGTTATATTTATACAAGTTATATTTATATTAAAATCTTCCCCGAAGCTGGATCGTGTGAGATGCCAGATTAGATTGCCTATTAATTACTCGAGAGTACTTAGACAAACTTCTTTTAAGATGCAGGATTTGGAGTTAGATACCCATCATATTTCTGTTTTAGTTCTCCCTGTTTATGATATCTTTTTGAGTCGCTAACACGCACTTGACGCTAAACTTCATATAACACGCGAATCCCCTCGCAATTTAGCAAACGAATACGCATTCCTTTATTATAACGACTAACGAGGGGTACTCTTCAAAAGATACAAACCTCTTGAAGTTAGAAAGCTCTCACTTCCTAAAAGGCCCTCAAATTACTTATACAAAAAGTTCTACCACCTTTGACATCAAAGGTGTCAAATATATCACTTATTTAATGACATCTTCAAAGGTCTCTTCATACTAAGCTCTCGAGGTTAACGTGATATAAAAGACCCTTATATCCCAAATACAAAAAGTTCTAACACCTTATGTACTTAAGCTAGACCTCTAATGACAAAATTTGATACGAGCTCTCGTGCTTTGGTTGGAAGGCACGTTAAGTTGTCATTTGTTAGCAGTCATTAAACTTTGGTTGATGACGTTATAGGCGATTTAAAAACAACCAAACATTGTTTGCATACAAACCAGTATATATTTCCAATTTTTTTTAATTTAAGTAGCAATCGAGCTCATCTGCATAGCGCTTGATAGGAATTGGTAAATGACGCCCACTGAGATTTAACTAACTCCAAATAGAATAGGGAATGTACTTGAAGCCAAAAGATGCTTTACCACTCCCGAGGATTTAGATGAGGAATATGAAAATCTTACATATGAGGAAGTCCCCTCATATGTACGTCAGCCGGTATCCACGTCCTTCCCTTGAAACGCAAAATTGTTATGCTAGAAATAAGCGTGGTGAAGGTGTCTCTTTTGCTAACGCACCACCCGACCGAACTACTCGTCGAATTGGGACGCACTGAAAATCAGTGGCCGTGGTTCGCCGCGGTGAGGCTGAGTGTGGACCCTTTTGCTAAATTTTACTGCAGCAATGTTTTGATTTTAAAGTTATGTTTCCTATTGTTTATGTCACATAATGTTGTAGTATTTTTTACAAATAAATGTTTCTTTCTTTCTTTCTTTCTCCCCTGATGAACTATATTGGTTTAACCACCAATCGTAACAGTGTGGAGTGGTATGCTTTAGGCCTCCAGAAATAACGAGGGAAGTATCCCTGGAGCACTGTGGGTCAAAATACCGATTAAAACCCAGGAATGCCACCCCTACGTGTTAATTTCAATGTCGATATCCTAACGTGCCAATGGCATTGCCGCGAGCGTGGCGTTTGTGACCAAATGCGTTTTACGGGCGTTTTATGTTCGACTTTTATTTCTTCCGACTTTATCAAGATTGCCGATAGCCGCGAACGAAAGTAATCGCCACACACTCTTGTTAATACGTCGGGGCCGTTCCGTTTTATGATTATTGTTACGATACTTCTATTTCCTTTGTGTAGTTGCGTAATAAACAGATTTGTAGGTAGGATCGTGGAACAGTAGGTACGGATTATTGATTTTAGATTCGGAAGCTGACGCTGTTCTGATTCGAATTGAAACCAAAGAGATTGAATAAATGAGACCTTTGCAAACACTGTCTTTAATGTTTTAGTACATGAAGTCTCTCTGTCTGTGAGGTTCATGATTAGTCGCTAGTCTTCAAGAGCGGAACGTATCTGTGGTCGGTTTCAGCATAGATTAGTAAAGATTACTCACTACTAACAAAAAAATGCAACCAGTTTTGAGAATTGAAATTGTCACTGTCATCTATTTTCGTAATTGAAAAATATTTAAAAAATGTAGTTTTTAGAGCACTTACGAATAAAGCGATATTCCTCCGCACTTTTCTTCGAATTAGTGTTGTTTTTGCACCACTTAACTACACTTGTCAGCATTGTTTCGCGTAAATTACACCATGTCAGACGTAATGGGAAAACAGTCAGTCATTTTACGTATGTGTCAGCCATTTGTGGCCTCCTTCAATTACAGGGCGGTGAGATATCTTTACTTATCTATGGGTGTCATGTAGAACTTGTAGAACCCCTGTGTTCTGTTTCATGCATTTCTATGGAGTTTATATTATCACCTATGGTGTGCACGCTACTCTTAAAAACTTGTCAAATACAAAAATTGTAAATAAAATGAAGGTATTCCTACTTACTGGACAAAGCGATGTACAAACACAAGGACGTGCAATTGTCTCTTGTAAATAACATTGAATCTCATTATTGGCGCGCGTGATCTTGAATAACAAGGAGTCAGATGATTTGCGGCCCGCGTTCCGATTGAGTGCGAATTGATATTTAATTGGAAATCTGTTGTTATGAGCGCGAACGGTGTAGGCTTGTAGAGTTTTACTTTGGTTATTAAAGACTTCTGTGGCATTCTGAACCAATCTGATATTGAAAGTTAGCCAGTGTTGTTTACAATTGCTCAATATTAGAATATAACTAATTTATCCAACTTTTGCGTCCACCAAAAATCGAATTTTAAAACTTTGTGACTACTAGAATGACGCGAAATGAATATATGTTAACATAGTGCCATTTTTTAAGCCTTCTAATAAACGTGTAGACCGCTGCCCAGTGCCCCGAGCTCGTTGTAAACTTGCTCGTAAGCATTTCGACGTAGTTGCTCCATTATTGTATAATAGACTAAATAATAAAGAAAAAGTTAAAAAGTATTCAATTCATCAATTAAAAAAAGTTATAATTACCTGGCTCAATGATCTAGATTATGAACAGGTTGAAGATATTTTGGGTAGTATATAAATTACACACACAAACACACCCGCACACACGCACACACACATGCAAGCACGCACACACACCCACACACACACACAGACACACACGCACACACACACACACACACACCCACACACATATATACACACACACACACACATACACAGACACATAATTATTCACTAGTATTCACAAACATTTATTATTTTCGTTTCAATGTCTGTTTATGTAAGTGATATATTACTCGATAATGGGAGAATACGCTGGTTCCTGAAACACAGTTTCGACTAACTCAGGAACCAGAGGCTTCAAACTTCTGCAATGTACTTACAATTTTTGTGTCAATAAAGTTATTATTATTATTATTATATAACCTCAGCTTAACCTTTGTCATGTTATTTTTAAGGCACAAAACTTTAGAGCTTTGACATAATAGCGTTATTTGCTTCTGTGTTCTGGTTGGAAAGTTATCGTTAGGCTTAGACACTTAGGCATTTCAATTTCTACTTCTTGGTTATATACCTAATAACTTCCCGAATATTTTTCCCAGGATTAATAAATATCCTGCTGTTACAAAATATTTAGGTATCTGCTTTAAAAAAATGTAAGAATGTATTCAGAAGTTAAACGTTAAATTAAAAGCTCCACGAACGTGACCCTATTCAATTAAAAGGGATTAAATTCCACGGTCTATTACCGAAACCCTTTTTATTCTATAAACACGATATATTTAAACAATATTCGCATCAGGAACAGTCTAAACACATGCGAGATTGACTGCGTCAACAAAACATGTGTGGTCCTTAATGTATACGGTAACCATGCTTTCCACTTTGGGAGGCGTGACTATGCCTTCTTATTAATATTATTATCCTTTTTAAAATGGGATTCCATGTTCAGGCTACCTGTCCCGCTGTTTGTAGCAGAGGAAAAAATGTATCATTTTTACATATAAACATATCGGCTACATTTTTACTTACTTAGTTCGATATATAGAAAAAAATGCTCAGGTATATAACGTTTTTTTGTGATGGAGACATATCGATTGCTTTTTCAGTACCACACCGCAAAACTTAACATAACCCTGCTATTAAGCCACCGTCGTCTGTAAGTCCGTCACGGGACTTTCTCGTGAACCGTAATAAATGACACTTGATTTCGTATAAACTATAGTAAACTAAGTAGGATTAGTCGACAATATACCGCAAGTGTCGCGCTCTGATGCAGAATGAATGGTCACCCTATTAATGCACCGCAGATACAACTAACCCGATTCTAAAACAAACCTTTTGCCTTATAGCTGTTGGGTTGAAAATAATAAACGGCGTCAATTTTCATTCATATTTTGACGATAATATGGGGCAAGTTGAACGTAGGGAGAATAGTCAATGGAGGGTCATTGAACCTCGTATGAGGAAATTATATTGGGGATATTCATACGTGTGTAAATTATATTAATTGGATCTGTGGAGGGGTAGAGGTTACGACAATTTAGATTAATTTAAAATATAAAGGAGCAGGATAATGGCTTTAATTTGTAAATATAGTGTAGACTGTAGGAGAAAAAACAATGGTTTGTGGTTTTGATCAACTACGGCCATTTTTAGCCCTCCGATATTTTAGACGGTCAGGTATTCTTATTCTTTTGAAAATGGGTTGTTTATTTCGTAGTCGTATATGGACATATCCATCGTCAACAATGACAATTTTCATAAGACCCCTTTAAATTTTCTTTGATTATTTGTAATTTACTTTTTCTAATTATTAATAAAATTAACTCTGCAGTAGGTATATGGACAATAAGTCAATCAACCCTGATAGGATGTAGTAACTTAAGGTCGACTACAGATGCATTGCTACCTCCTAACAACTAAGTTAAAACGCTTCATAGCTTTGGGTATTGCTTTTGGGTATTGTTCTTTACACCAGATACCCAGCTAATATAGCTATTATACAAAATCAGGGAATTTGATAAAAAAATCTCAAATTAAAAATACCTCCAGTAGCCGCAGGACCCTAATCGTTCCTGGAGCGTCCCGGCAATCTAAAAGGGAATGCAATTTCACGTGCTCCCTGAAAATTTCCGGTCGTTACGCGCAATTCCCGTGATTTCGCTATTTTGAATATTTACAAGCTCGACTGCACGCTATTCTGGTCCTTACTGTAAACATTGTACTAACTGTTTTTCGGTGTCTGCTAAACGTGGTTATGTTTGTTATTATCGAACGTAACGAGACGCCTGTTTTGTTACTAGGCGCCGTGGAATTACATGCGATAAGTATTAAGAACAAGCCGTTTTAAAGTTACGAAAAATATACTACTGGACTATCGGCTACCAACTATTTCTATTTCATATAAAAATATAGTGTTTTTATTACGAAATACAATGTAGCTAACATACCACCTATGCAGCGTGTGCAATCAACTCCAGATAGGACTGGAATTCTACCTGAAGTCCGCTAATTCGTTTCTGCCTTCGAGGAGGTTGGGGATTATGTTGGAATTCTTGGTATAATTGTCATTCATCGCATTCTTGAAATCAAAACACAGCAGCGTTTAAAATAGACAAAAACAGAAATAGGTGTGACGGTAGTGCCTGTAGCAGTACCAAAAAGTTCTACTATATTCTTGTATGATAGAATATACTTGTAGATTGTGATTCTAAACGATGTTTTTAACCGACTTCAAAAAAGGAGGAGGTTACTCAATTCGATTTTTACGTTTGTTCAGCGATTTTTTTTATGGAAAAATCGTTGATACATATTTCATTCTGACAAATAAATTGTTGATTTCAATTCCTTCGTCACATTGTGAGAAGAATCCTAGGCGTGAGACTACAATTTCTACTTTGACATAAAATAGATGCCATATCGACTATCGATTATATTTACATATATTTCAGGCAATATCCATACGGTATGTCGAGTACTTGACAACATTTCCATATAAACAACAAAACCGCGCCGTCTGCCCGCAAATTCGATGGATGACGTTATCTAGAAATGGCGAATCGAATCACCTTGGATTTGCATACCCACTTAACCAAGAATGGTGTTAGCCTGAATTAAATGTCAGTGTAACATTTGAATAACGGATAGTAAATGTTAATATTAGATTAGATATTAAGTAACTAATCTCTTGTGTTTTTGTGTAATAAATTCGATTATACAATGATTTAGAATAAGCACAACCGAGACATTTAGAATACCTATTACGCATTTTTTGCAAGCTGTACGGATTTCTTACGTCAAGGGTGCTGAGTTCAATTTCTGGCCAAGTAAATCTATAAATGATTATTTTTCTTATGTTATTTATATGTTAAAAGACACATTAAAATCAATCGATATTAATGTTAATATAATTATTAATGTTTCCACCATATTTAAAAAAGAAAGTAAATAAAGAATAATTTAAAACTCCAAAGTAAACAGATCCGTGCCCAAGAAAGCAATTACTCACAGCCGTACCCGCATACCTTAGTCATCATCGTGAATGACATCAGACGATACAATTAGCTGACGGCGGCGTCGGATTCAAAGAAACTTGTTCCGAAATTGTACTAGGATATTAGGAAACGAGTGAACTAGAAACTTTGTTTACATTACCACTTGGTGGACATTGGCTGATTATTTGCAACTTTTATACGTCTCTTGTAAGTAAGGATCTCTTCCCACAACCAGGAGATGTAGTAGTTCTAACGCAGACTAGGGAATGATGCGAGAAAATAAATATGGAAAATATATCGATGGTTCCATAATGAATGAGGTCTTAGCATTGGCTTATAATTGTAATAAAGCAACTTTTTGTGTAATTTGTCAAGGTGTCCGCACTGCTACTATGGTCTACTACTACTATGTACTACTGTTTTCGTATGGAAAACTATTTGCTTGCAGACGCGTGTGCATTTTTTCTATGCAATGTATGTTCAATATAAAATTGTTCCATTGTCCATCTCCGTATACTTTTCACGCTGCATTGCATACCATCCCTTAACACCTATATTATACAGAGTACAGACACTAAACTTAGGCCTGCGTTACACTGGGCGGATATGCCGCCTGACGGAAGATTGTTTGTGGAGTGCGGAGCAGACGAAAATGTCGGGCGGCCCGCTAACTGACAACCGATCTTCCGCGCAGTCTGTCCGTCGACGACAAATTGGACAAAATAAACTGTATCAGCGTCCCGTTGCGTTTTTTTCCGCTACGGAATATCCATGTAATGTGGCGCTGGCCTCAGAATTACTGGATATTAAATGCGGTGCACCGTCGTGTTAATGGGATTCCGTCGGCGCCGCCGCTTCTACCAGCCTGTGCGTGCGAGGGTGGGCTTCTATTTCCCGGGAATTATTTGCAACGTTGTTATTGTGGTGCAAGTGCTTTGTTATGTAATGTTTAGAACACTTTAATTGGTAATATTCCAAATATCATTTTTTTGTCTACGAGAGATTGATATTCGACAATGTAGGTTGTTAATATTTGTTAATATTGACAATGTAGTAGATAGTAATTGTTAAATGTAGTTTGATTATTAATACCCTTAGCGCCTAGTGTATTTTCTAGATTGAAGCTTACCTTACCTTAATTACAAAATTCATAATTTAGGGATATTTTTACGTATAAATCGCTTTTTATGGGTAGCAAGTTTTCTTTGTTCTCTATGTATAAAAATGAGTACGAACCCGTAAGATAATCTTGTTTATTGTAAGTAACATCTTTTACAATAAAACAAGTATCATAACTGCCCCGTCAGATGTATATTACGAAATTAATGATTGTTTCTCCATTGTTCCAGGACGAGGAGTCGTTAGACTCTTCGCGGCCGGTGCCGAACATCACCCACCACAGCATCATGTACGCGCCAAAGTGTCTCGTCATCGTGTCAAGGCAGGACTACATCGACACCTTTCGGGTAACGATCTTCATTGACATTTTTTATAGCTTTTTGAAGTTATACTTCTTTTCCGGTGTTTAAGAAAAATCATGAAAGTAACTTTATTTTTACAAAACTCAACATAGAGCCAACATATGTTATGCCACGATAGGAAATGATACGTCGTGCCGTATCATCTTGTATTTTTGTTTGGTTTTGTAAGACATAGTCTCACTTCTTACACCCTTTTTAAATACGCTAAAGAGGTATAACTTGTTACGGAATATTGTTATGTAATATTTTTGCAATTTCTTTTTATTCATTGCTGTACTGTTTAAATGATTTTCATAAATATATTTTAAAGAAACTACATGATATTTTCAATTGTGTAGGTACATTAATTTTCGATTAACCTCAAATCCAGGTGTTTCGTGTTTGAGTATAGGATCTCTCTATAAACCCGATTATACGAAATTAGATTACGGTCCATTTCACACTAAAGACTTACACATACCATAAACCTACTAAATGATGAGTGCTGACAGAATTTACAGAAAGCCAGTTAAGCATTTAAACTACTGACCTATATTCTCGCTTACACCAATGCATGTTAATGTGGATGTGATCTCATTTACGTGAACATGTTATGTTTTGTGGAATAATTAAATTAATAATGAAAACAAATTGAAAATACGTAATGGTAAATTTTCATCGCCTTGAAAATTTATGATATTAAATTTCAACTAATATGTATGTAAATTTTCAACTACCGAATAGATTCGTTAAATATGTTTTTATTACTTTGAAGTGGCTGTTAATTTTCATAATTAACATAATTATAAAAAAAAATCATACTTTTTCACTTTTTAACCGACTTCGAAAAAGGAGGAGGTTACTCAATTCGACCGTATATATATATTTTTTTTTTTTTTATGTTTGTTCGGCGATTTTTTCGCGATGCCGCGACCGATCGACATGATTCATACACCATTGTGTGCGGCTAGTTTCACAGGGGGTCCCATTTTGAGGAAATTTGAAAATTCCCGCCAGTTTTCCCGGAAAATTGGAAAAACCCGATTTCATATAAACTTGAATAAGTCGAGTATTATAAAGTCGATAAGTTGAGATATATGATGGAAAATTTGACCTTCCACTCTTCAACTCTGATAATGCAGAGGTGCCTCCTGCCTCAGCCATACAAGTTAGGCATTTGATGCTTATGAATATTCAATAAGGTTGATAGGTAGAGATATATGATGGAAAATTTGACCTTCTACTCTTCAACTCTGATAATGCAGAAGTGCCTCCTGCCTCAACCATACAACTTAGGCATTTGGAGCTTACGAATATATGATAAGGTCTTTGAGTAGAGACATATGATGGAAGATATGACCTTCAATTCTTCAATCCTGATGATGCAGAGGTGCCTCCCATGTAAAGTATATAGATTAGACATTTGTTGTAATGAAGTAGCTAGACAGAGATATATGATGAAAAAATTGCCCATCAACTCCTTTTTCTTTTCTTAACTATTGAATTAAGGTAAATTGGACCGGTTCACTCGCCGAGTTTTGCCACCTAGTTTGATTTATTTACTTATCTGTTCCTACCTAACCTAGCCAATAATTAGTATCTCATAAAGCTTCGCCTATAGTGTTTCGTATTGAATTGGTTAGGTTAGGTTGGAACATATAAGACAATATAAAACTAAGCGAGAAAGGCGCGACAGCGCCCTGCGAGCGGGTGGGTCCAATCCGTATCTATTCAGACCTTACCTTTATTCATGATCACATTTATACAATTTTACATAATATTAATACAAACGTTAGCATATCATCACTAAAAAGGGTGAAAAAAAAAATTTTAACAAAAAAATAAAACCGACTTCTATGTCACTACAAAGTAAAAAATAATTGAAATAAATGTTGGTTTAGTACATATTTCTGAAGTCGGCGCTCATATTGGACACGCTGTTATCAAACGAAATATATTGAGCGCCGACTTCAGAAATATGTACTAAACCAACATTTATTTCAATTATTTTTTACTTTGTAGTGACATAGAAGTCGGTTTTATTTTTTTGTTAAAATTTTTTTTTTAACACATACTTTTTCCGAGGCGTTCCAGCTTAGTCCTCAGGGACAGCCATCTGTGGCCGACCTAAGGTAGGAATATCGTGTATGGGGTTGATTAAAGATGTCCATGGGCGGCAGTAGCCATTTATCATCAGGTGAACTGCATGTCCGTCTGCTACTCTTATATTATAAAAGAAAACCATTTACGAAATTATGTCGATATACAGTAATATTCATTTTCAATTTACTCTGTTTCACAGAACTGCCTAGGCATCATCTACACGGTGTGGGTTGAGAACCTGGGCGTGCCGCTGGAGACGCTCGTGGGCAACCTGGTGGGCTGTGTGCTGGTGCCGCCGGCGGGCGGGCCGCAGGTGCGGTTCAGCATCGGCGCGGGCGACCGGCAAGCGCTGCAGCCGCCCGCCGCGCCGCCCATGCCCGTCACGCACACCGCTGTTCACATGCTGCTCAGGTTGTTAGGTGAGTAATGGTTGGGATCTAGTGACCTAAGGATTAGCTTTGCTTGCTTCATTCAGATTGTTTTTTAAGTAGTGCTCCCACGTCTATCTATGTCTTAACTACTCAGGCGTTAGAGTACCTTTACTATTATTCAGGCGTTAGAGTACCTTTTTTTGAGTTAAAAAATGTTCTCCAAGTTTCCATTCTTTCGTACAGTTAGATCTCCCACCTCGGTGGCTCGGTTAGCATGCGTATGGAGCGTCGTGCTAATACTGTCTCCGTTGGGAACTTTCAATATGTTTGAGAAAACTTCGTTAGCGTGATTCAGAAATAGTAATTGGTACTTTTTAGTGCCATCTCTTGACTAATTGGGGAAACTTATTGCAATACAATAATTATTTCCTATACCTTTCTTCTTGGTTATTATAGTGGTTTAATGTTAATATTCCGGAGTAGAGTTCACCAGATTGTTGAGCTTTTAGTCATTCTCATATTGCTCATGCGTATGTACGAATGCCGATTATCGCTTTTTTAATTCTACTTCTTTAGTCTACAATGCGAGCAATATCCATTCCAGGCATCCACAACTCGGTGACACTATGGTGCGCGGTGATGAGCGAGCACAAGGTGCTGCTAGTGTCGCTCGCGGCGGCGCGGCTGGCGGCGGCGTGCCGCGCGCTCGCCGCGCTCATGTTCCCGTTCCGGTACGCGCACGTGTACATCCCGCTGCTGCCCGCCGGGCTCGCGGAGGTGCTCGCCACGCCCACGCCCTTCCTTATCGGCGTGCACTCCAGTCTGAAGGAGGAGGTGTCGGAGTTGGTGAGTTTGCTTGATTGTAGCGTCGTAGGGGTATTGTATTAAATTGTGAAAGCAATGTAATATGAAATGAAAATTATTTATTGCCAGAATGACGTTGAGTTATCTGCCAGTATCTGGTAAAAGTATAAATGTTAAAATTATTTACCTACTATTTGAAAAAAGTGGATGTTTGGTCTGATGCTTAAATAACTAAGAACTGGTAGGTTTTTGTAGTTCTTGTAATTTTTGTAGCACATTTAGTTGGAAATTTTTGATCGTTTCGTTTAGATCGTTCGTTATAAATCAATATTTGTATGCAGTAATTAATTTCGCCAAACTTTATAGTGGTTTTGGAACCTGTACTTGCAATCTGAGAAGTCTTGAATAGATCTAAAGTTTTTAAGCCCTTTGAAGGTAGAAGGGCAATTAGAACAGGCTGATTTAGAACTACTTACAGATATTCATGAGTTGTTGTACTCTTGTCAATTGACCAGTTGTTACTTTTATTACTAATATTTTCTTCTTATAATAATCCTGCTGTATCTTAACCACAGCTGGACGTGATCGTAGCGGACTTGGACGTCGGCTCCCTCCACATACCAGCAGGAGTGAACATCCCGCGGCCGGAGGGCAAACTCCTATCGTCGCTGCAGGAGGCGCTGGCGCTGGTGCTGCAGCCAGAGCTGCGGTCCGCAGACTCGGCCTTCGCCCCTCCGCCGCCCTCCGCCTCGCCGCCGCACATGCTCGACAAGGAGATCAGGGCCGTGTTCATGAGGACGCTGGCTAAACTGCTGCAAGGCTATAGGTAGCTATTTTTTTCTTAGTTAACGCTTAATTTGTATCAGTATTAAAACTAGTGGCGAACTACGACCGTCTGAGATTGAATGAAGCCCCCAGTCTAAGAAGTTGATCTAATCTTACAATCTGTTTCATTTGTCTACAAGAGAACTTATAAACAATTGGAGGCCCCCAAGACCAGAGGCCAGGGTTGGACTGCCGCTGCATTAGACTATTTCTACTAGAATTTATTTGACTACTCCACGGAACTATCGCCTGTGGGGTAGTCAAATAGATTTGAAACTCTGACCCTCCGACAGGGAGGCCGAATTTTAACCACTAAGCCATTACTGCAATATGAATATAATTGTAATCAACCCAAAATAAGTTTCTCGATCGTCTTTACTACTTATTAAAACTAATTCAGAACGCCTGTCACGTTGCGTTACGACATCTTTGAAATAAAAAAACATCATTTCTTAAAATTCCTCTTGTAAGTTAGAAACACGGAAATGCAATGTTATCCACATTCAAACTATTGAAAGTCTACTACTTGTTGGTTTAATTTATTTTTTCAGACACTGCCTCACAATAATCCGCATCCATCCGTCTCCGGTGCTGACGTTTCACAAGGCGGGGTTCCTCGGCGCCCGCGGGCTGTCGCAGTGTCCCTTCGCCCTTAGGCTGTTAGACTCTATGTTCTTCAACGGGCTCGTTGCGGAAAGAGGGCCGCCGTGGCGACCGACGGATATATGGGACGAGTTGGTTCAGTGAGTTGATGACATATTTTTCTTTCTTTTTATTTCTTTTTTTAATCATCAATAAAGCCCATCGATAATTACTGAACAAATAAAAAAGAAGAAAATCAGTAGTACTGGTAATGTTGCTGACTTGGCCTATTTATATAATTACGATTATGGAGTTTTTATGTGTGAAAGACTTGTATCTGGGTAAATTCAGAAATTTACTTCACCATGCTGGTCAAATTTAGTTAGATGAACGAATATTTGGGTTAATGAACAACCTGTGCCTGATGTTTTCGAGCTTAGATATAATGTAACGACTGCCATCTAGTGATAACAACTGGGATCTTAACGTATCCTTCGAAATTTTGTCACAAACGGTCACTCATGTGTGTTCTAATAGGAATAAAATATTTTTACATTTTTTTTATTTACACGAATTTTGACTTAATAATTCCCTCTCATATTTTACAGGAATCTTCCAGAACAGTTGCGGTTAGAGTCTATAAATCCCGAGGCGGAAATACAACATATCCAAGACCTGGCTATGCAGTTGCATCTAAACGAAAATCCCAACCCGCAGGTAAAATGTTCTTATCAAAATGTTCATTTCAAGAATGTTTATATAGTAAAGAGTTGTGGAATACTGTGATTTTTGAATATAATTAACATTTTAAAGTTTATCTGATTAAGTCTTTCTATAGAAAAATGTCAGTCATTATAAACACATAATCAATTTTTATGTTTGTTTGCTAAGGTTTTAAACCTTTTCTTACGATTTTAAACTGGAAAGTAGATTTTGTTTTATATACGGGTTGGTAGGGCGTTTATCTTCTTCAGGAAAGAAGATATGACACTTTTTGAGAAAATATTGTTGTCGCCTCGATATGTGGCGATTACTCGATTATGTGCAAGTGTATATGCTTACGTACGTTTGTAGGTGCGTTTTTTTAAATGTACAAGTAGCAAATTATGATGTAAATCACCTGAAAGTAAGTGGCTACTGTGGCCTATGGTCAACTGTAATCAGATAAGATTAGATTCCTGCCTGAGGTCCACCACAGTTGCGCTGCTACTACGACTATGTTGCATCGTTTCGGAAATGTATCCCGTACTATATCCTTTAAACTTGATCATAGTAGTGCTAAATACTGTTGTTTGTGTGCGTGCTTTTCGTGCGTGCATTGTTTGTATGTATGTGTGTGTGATTGATCTTCCGTGAACATGTAATGGATGTCTGTGTGTATGTGCGTGTGCGTGTCCGTGTGCGTGTGCGTGTGTCCGCGCGGCAGCTAACCTCGGGCCAGATCGTGTGCGTGCAGGCGTACCAGCAGCGCGTGCTGCGGCCGCCGGAGGGCGCGTCGGCGCGCATCCACCAGCCGCCGCTGCCGCCGCTCGACGCGCGCCGCGTGCGCGACGTCGTCGACGAGCTGCGCGCGAGGCACGCGCCCGCCAAGTACGTACACGATATTTGTTATTAACGTATGTACATGATTAACGATGTCGTTAGCAACAGCGTACACATAGTTTTCATCATCGTCACCTAAAATCATGATCATCGCTGGTGTAATTCTAACATTCTAAGTATATGCTAACTAAACCTGCGCACAACAACTTCAAAGCAGACTAGAACTTTGATGCGAACTATAACATCATTGACACCATCAACGTCTCCAACATCAGCATCATTAGCATCGTCATTACAGCTTCACAAATCAACATCGACAATATCAGCATTGGTATCATAATTGTTATCAACACCATCATTGTCACCAAGAACATCATCGTTATCGCCCCACAAATCGTTATTATCAACGATATAAGCAGTATCATCATTATTATCACCATCATCATTAAAGTCATCAGTATCATAATCATCTTTATTATCAACATCACTTCATAATCATCAAATCTTGATTATCTCACTACTAGACATGGGTTACTACTCAAAATGAGAAAAGTGTTAACGATAATACACATTACAGGTAAAGTACAGACTGTAATATGTATTACAACTATTATAGACTTCATACACCTTTAAATTTCCTTTTAAAAAAATCTCAGACATGAAGGTTTCAAAGAAATGTATACACTATTTCATGTGTACTTTTAAATGCGAGCTTAATCTAATGCTTACTGTACGTTACATAATTTTATCATATATTACCATATTACTTTGGGTGCCAGTTCAATTATAATTTTTATTTAAACCTTGTAGGAAACATTTGTTTTTTATGTTAAATTAATTAACACATGTATCATACAACAGGTTGTCAGCGTTAAGGTTACCAGCTCCCCGCATCATCCCCCCCGGAGCGCCCCCTACCGGAGCCGCGGATCAGTCTCAACTACTGCTCACCAACTCGGCACGAAGATTAGAGGTGATATATTAAATAAAATTGTAGGATAGGCATGATGAGGTCAATTTATTGATTTTAGTTATAAAAAAATTCTTTGGCAGTTTTTGAAAAGTGATCTAGTTTTAATATAAATGCTATTATTTTTATAAGAACTATTTGGAATCGTGCTCATTTGATTATTGAACGCGTCATGATAAATTAGAGAATTAAAAAAAATGCACTGCAATGATATCACATTACAACTTCCCCTTGTGATATTTCGTTACTCTCATGAACCAATCTCATAAGTCACACGTGCTCAACAAACAACTTTCTTGCAGGTGCTCCGCGCGTGCATAGCGGCGATATTCGAGTCTCGGTACGCGGACGCGCGCAAGTCGTTCCCCGCCGTGCTGCGCGCGCTGCGGGCGCCGGCCGCGCGCGCCGCCCTCGTGCGCGACCTGGCCGCGCGCCTGCCCACCAACAAGCACCTGCTGCACCACCACCAGTTCGACCTCATCGTCAGGTGAGCTCCGTGCCCCGCGCGCGACCTGGCCGCGCGCCTGCCCACCAACAAGCACCTGCTGCACCACCACCAGTTCGACCTCATCGTCAGGTGAGCTCCGTGCCCCGTGCGCGACCTGGCCGCGCGCCTGCCCACCAACAAGCACCTGCTGCACCACCACCAGTTCGACCTCATCGTCAGGTGAGCTCCGTGCCCCGCGCGCGACCTGGCCGCGCGCCTGCCCACCAACAAGCACCTGCTGCACCACCACCAGTTCGACCTCATCGTCAGGTGAGCTCCGTGCCCCGCGCGCGACCTGGCCGCGCGCCTGCCCACCAACAAGCACCTGCTGCACCACCACCAGTTCGACCTCATCGTCAGGTGAGCTCCGTGCCCCGCGCGCGACCTGGCCGCGCGCCTGCCCACCAACAAGCACCTGCTGCACCACCACCAGTTCGACCTCATCGTCAGGTGAGCTCCGTGCCCCGCGCGCGACCTGGCCGCGCGCCTGCCCACCAACAAGCACCTGCTGCACCACCACCAGTTCGACCTCATCGTCAGGTGAGCTCCGTGCCCCGCGCGCGACCTGGCCGCGCGCCTGCCCACCAACAAGCACCTGCTGCACCACCACCAGTTCGACCTCATCGTCAGGTGAGCTCCGTGCCCCGCGCGCGACCTGGCCGCGCGCCTGCCCACCAACAAGCACCTGCTGCACCACCACCAGTTCGACCTCATCGTCAGGTGAGCTCCGTGCCCCGCGCGCGACCTGGCCGCGCGCCTGCCCACCAACAAGCACCTGCTGCACCACCACCAGTTCGACCTCATCGTCAGGTGAGCTCCGTGCCCCGCGCGCGACCTGGCCGCGCGCCTGCCCACCAACAAGCACCTGCTGCACCACCACCAGTTCGACCTCATCGTCAGGTGAGCTCCGTGCCCCGCGCGCGACCTGGCCGCGCGCCTGCCCACCAACAAGCACCTGCTGCACCACCACCAGTTCGACCTCATCGTCAGGTGAGCTCCGTGCCCCGCGCGCGACCTGGCCGCGCGCCTGCCCACCAACAAGCACCTGCTGCACCACCACCAGTTCGACCTCATCGTCAGGTGAGCTCCGTGCCCCGCGCGCGACCTGGCCGCGCGCCTGCCCACCAACAAGCACCTGCTGCACCACCACCAGTTCGACCTCATCGTCAGGTGAGCTCCGTGCCCCGCGCGCGACCTGGCCGCGCGCCTGCCCACCAACAAGCACCTGCTGCACCACCACCAGTTCGACCTCATCGTCAGGTGAGCTCCGTGCCCCGCGCGCGACCTGGCCGCGCGCCTGCCCACCAACAAGCACCTGCTGCACCACCACCAGTTCGACCTCATCGTCAGGTGAGCTCCGTGCCCCGCGCGCGACCTGGCCGCGCGCCTGCCCACCAACAAGCACCTGCTGCACCACCACCAGTTCGACCTCATCGTCAGGTGAGCTCCGTGCCCCGCGCGCGACCTGGCCGCGCGCCTGCCCACCAACAAGCACCTGCTGCACCACCACCAGTTCGACCTCATCGTCAGGTGAGCTCCGTGCCCCGCGCGCGACCTGGCCGCGCGCCTGCCCACCAACAAGCACCTGCTGCACCACCACCAGTTCGACCTCATCGTCAGGTGAGCTCCGTGCCCCGCGCGCGACCTGGCCGCGCGCCTGCCCACCAACAAGCACCTGCTGCACCACCACCAGTTCGACCTCATCGTCAGGTGAGCTCCGTGCCCCGCGCGCGACCTGGCCGCGCGCCTGCCCACCAACAAGCACCTGCTGCACCACCACCAGTTCGACCTCATCGTCAGGTGAGCTCCGTGCCCCGCGCGCGACCTGGCCGCGCGCCTGCCCACCAACAAGCACCTGCTGCACCACCACCAGTTCGACCTCATCGTCAGGTGAGCTCCGTGCCCCGCGCGCGACCTGGCCGCGCGCCTGCCCACCAACAAGCACCTGCTGCACCACCACCAGTTCGACCTCATCGTCAGGTGAGCTCCGTGCCCCGCGCGCGACCTGGCCGCGCGCCTGCCCACCAACAAGCACCTGCTGCACCACCACCAGTTCGACCTCATCGTCAGGTGAGCTCCGTGCCCCGCGCGCGACCTGGCCGCGCGCCTGCCCACCAACAAGCACCTGCTGCACCACCACCAGTTCGACCTCATCGTCAGGTGATCCGCGTATAACCTCTTCAGAAGTTCAAATGATACGACTCTGAAGGCACCACCGGCATACCTAACTTCTTTATAAGGCAATGTTAAACTTGCTGTTTTGCGTTTTAAGGATTTGATAAAGAGATAAGTCTTCTTCAAGGATAACAAATCTATAACCCATCTGAAGTAAGAATTTAGTTTTCTGGTATTAATTTCAGGTGACATTTACCTCCATCAGACGGATTGCATGCTTTTTACTACTTCAATGTTTTACAGAGATGAATACATGTTGCCCAATGTCGCAACGAAAACAAGCATTCTTGTGGCAACGGAAATAAATGACGCCGTAAAATTGGCAACTTTTATTTAGGTAAAAACAGTCGCCATTGTAAATTTCCAAAGTGTTTCACATTTTCATATTTGATGCGATTCCGTGAACATCCGCGGTAATTAAAAAACACTGTATAGCATTTATGCAGGAAGACTTGAGTTCCGCAATGGGACTAACTATGCAAACTAATTTCAACATACTGAAAATAGAACTGTTACAAAACGGAAAAAATATAATACTAGAATAAAATGACCTACATAAACTTTTTGTCATATACTCTAACTACAGTCCAAATATGATTTATGCGATTTTATGAGATTAATTAATGCAGATTTTGTATAATCCCTCAATTTTTGTTCAAATTATTTATCATGAATTTAAGGAAACAAGATATATAAGGAAAATATGGCAATATGGAATATTTTAAGGATAAGAAAAAAAAATATATAGCTTTCTTGAAGGTCAAATTTACTTTAGTATGTTTCTGATAGCTAAAATTAATAATGGATAACAATATAATAATTTAAAATAATTATTGTACAAAAGCTTCTTTAATGGAATACAATGTTTTTGTGCAATTTTTTTATTATAAAATATCACATACACTATAAATCATAGTATTTTTATGCCGCATTAATTTACGCGGTAAAACGAACAGTTTATTGAAGTAGGTTCTATTCGCACTCGTACCCATCCATGTCCTCGTCGAACTGCAAGGTGCACTTGACGCACGAGACGGCCTGTCCGCTACGCACGAGCTTCGCGACCGCCGTGAACGTGCCGTACACGCTCTCCTTGGGCAACTCGCAGTAGTCCACCGCGTAGTCTCGGATGCTGTATTTGTCCTGTTGGGAGTAAGTGGAAAGTTGCTCGTGAATTGAGTGATTGTAAGCGTTGATTATATATGTCTGTGCTATACAGTAAGTTCGGTTAGTAATAATCAATGTTAGCCAACGTTTGCGTATGGAAAGTTTCAAATTAAAATTTTCTAAATAATAATAGCCAAATTCTCAACTCTGGTGTGGTAGAGTGGTATAAGTCAAATTTATCAAGCTATTTGAAAATATAGTGAAAAAGAGATACTTAGTTATACAGGGTGAATTTTTCAAATAGGCCTTCAGGGCCAAATCCGAAACTATAAGGATTAGCGAAAAATGCTGAAAAGAGTTACGAGACCGACTTTGATAAAAACTAAAACTGCATCATTAGTTTTTTAAAATATCTTTTTCCTTAGCCGGGAATCGAACGAGTTCATTTTGAAAAAAAATAAACCCTCTATATTATTCCACTATCTGATAGTGTCGCTTATAAGGATCAAATTCTGGGAAACAATGTTAAATGACACACAAAAGGAAAAGCCTCAATTTTAAGAAAATACATATTTTTTCATATTAATTTGGCAGTTAATTTTCCGCCAGTCATTAATTTAAACATTTCGCGGATTAACAATTTTTTGGCCTAATGTTTCAAATAATTCGAAAGCGGGCGTTTTGTTTTTCAACAATTTATAATTCTATGTTCGATTTAGTTATTTTTAGGACCATTATAATAGAACCCATTCAAGGTGGTAGAACCCTTTGTGGTTCGACTCCGGCGGCACTAGCGCCACACCTATTTCTACCTAATAACAGCAGTGTTAGGCGCTGTTGTGTTCTGCTGTTGTGTTGTGCGTTTAGCTTAGTTAACTTACCGCCTTAACGGGGAAGTCCGGGGGGTCCATCCCCGCCATCTCGAACGCAGTCCTAACATTCCCCTCGGCGTACTTCTTGGCGAGGCGCTCCACGCTGTCGTCGGTCAACACTTGCCATTCCTTGCAACCGCCGTCCACATGCTTGCATACTATTATTATGACCTGAAGGAAAATTATAGTGTGCTATTACACCACATAAAATCACTATAATTACTTTTCAAGTTTTGAAAATTTCGATTGAAATCATTGTACAATGTTTGAATAATCTATAGTTTTTTTACCTTTTTGAACACCTTTTATGATAGTATGTGATATTACACTCTGTCAATTTTATATTTTTTTATTAACAACTAGTATTTATCGTTCCATGTCCTTTATACATCGCCGTCATGGGATTAAATAAAAAATATAACATAGAATAGGATACATACATATATTCATAACCTGAACCAGTCTTTGACATCTTTCTTACAATCAAAAGCGACTTCAAATACGCCTCTAAGCGGTAGTTGCACCACGTCACGAACGCTTACATGAACTACGTACCCTCTCAATCCTCGTCATCCCATCGCTTGACGCTTTTAGCAAGCACCTGCCTTACTGTGGACAAACATGAAGGTCGCTCGTACCCCGAACATGTCGCCGACGTCCTCGTTGCACTGGAAGTCGATGTCGAACACGTCCAGCGTGCGGTTGTGCTTGCGCCGCGTCACGTCCACCTCGCACACCACCTGCATGCCCTCTGTATCCCCCTCGTCGCACTGCTCCACGCTCTGCAGCAACCACCTGCCTTTACCCTGTAGAGATAATAGGTGTTAAAGAGTGGTTTTATGTTTGCGATTCTAGCGCCACATCGAATCAACGGATGCGTTTAACTGTCGGGAAAAAGTATTTAAATTGCAAACATAATTATCTCTTTGTTAAATTATTATATCATATGGTATCTGTCTAACCAAAATGTAGTAACTAGCGATACCTTATTTATTGAGTAATATTTTAAAATATGTAAAAAGTTATTTCCTAATTATCAAAGTTTAAAAAATATATATTAATTACCAAATCCCCTATGCCATGCACCATAGCTACCGTTGCGGTTAAAACACAAAATAAATACTCTTTTTTTATCATTGTGTAATATTATGCGCGAACAGATCGACAATAAACCATCAAATTGCGTGTTCCGTTTAAATAACCTATGAATGGTGTATTTCATGTCTGATGGCCATGTTGATTTTATCGTTCCCATGTCGCGATCATGTTGATAATGTAACATGATACCTAATAGACTTTGTAAATATTTCTGTGAAAAATAGAATATTGCATCATTAAAAATAATCTATTAACAATAAAAGTAATCATCTGTTGATAAATATTTTTTATTGTCAACAGATCATTTTTGTAAAAAATAATATTAAACAAGAAAGACACAGAGAAATATATTTATTTAGTGTCCTTTCTCAAAATGTTATATTGTAGTATTGATGCTGTTGTCTATTTAGTTCATTTTCAAATAGTCCTTCGAGCCGGATCATATCATGTACAATGTTGTATGTTATATCTCTTATATGACCTGAAACTATCTTGATCTGCGGCAAGTTATAGTAATGAAATTTAAACGCTTACTGTCAAATAAATCGTATGTCTCGCGTATGATTATAAGATTAAAAAATCGTAGAAACAAAATTAAAAGTAGAAATAAAATTATGGTACGATCCTATTAAATTTTATATGTAATGTGTTTAACCATTTGTTCCTAGACTAAAATATGTGTAGTGTTATAAGGAAATTACTATTTTAAAGCCACCTGTATAATGTAATGAAATATATTACAGGTTAATAAACTGCGCGTTGCAATCGGCGAGCGCGCTGGACGAGCACTCGATAGCGGCGGCCGTGTTGCCGCTGGCCACTGCGTATTGCCGCAAGCTGTGCACCGGCGTCATACAGTACGCGTACATGTGTATACAGGTTGGTGTTTTATTTGAAAAAATATAATAGCAAGTATGTAACTTATAACAATTTTAGCGTAGCTAGCAACTCGTAGCCTAAAACTGGGGAGAGTTTAGATATTCCACAGAGTCCTATTGCGGATTGATGGAGTGATATACCGGTTAGAAATTTACTTGTTTTAAAACTAAAAGTATCCGAATAAATTAATGACTACTATCCAATGATAATAACCAAGACGGACGGTTTCGATAAGCCTTTCGCAATCTACACAAACTATAAGGTTATTATGAGTCAAGATTGAATAAGCATCGAAAACTTAGCCTTCTGTAGATACATTCTTAGATCCATACGGGTTGCTTATTTGTGCTCATATATGTAGTTAAGTTTTAGAAAAAGACTTGATTTCGAAGAGTATAATGTGAACAATGTCACTCTGCTCATTGCAAAATCAAGGCTTTGGCCCAATTCTAATGAAAATGAAAAAATAATATATCATATGTATCCAGGAGCACGCGGTGTGGACGAGCCAGCAGTTCTGGGAGGCGGCGTTCTACCAGGACGTGCAGCGCGACATCAAGGCGCTGTACCTGCCCAGCCCCGCGCACCACCCGCGCGTGCCCAGCCCCAGGTAACATACACCACACACACCACCCATCCACCCATCCACCGGCGACACCGTGTGGACAATTGACACAAGTATTTTACATTGGTCACTTCTGGATCCGACAGGAATCTCAGAATTGTGCTTTAGTTAAATGTTTATCGTGCTATTTCAGGCGATTCTATCTGTAGGATTTCTCTTAAATGGACTGGACAAATACAACTTGTATGATTTATTTCAGGGAGGACGAAGAATACATATCTTTGCTGAAGGCGCAAGAGCCGAGCGCGTTGGAGATAGCCGCAGAGCAAATGAGGCTCTGGCCCAGTTTACCACAAGGTAATGTCATAGTCTATTATTAGTTGCAACATAGTATTTTAGACACCCACACATCATGTCCTATACCGCTGGTCCTACCAACATTGAAAGATTGCCATGTCTATCACAAATCGACATTTGCCAATTGCTTCATACTAAAAAATGTTAAATTTTGATATTATATGTCAATATTCTCGTATGAAGTCTTTTGCAGGGAAAACATTGGATAGATAGATTATTAATAACGAGCGAAATTCAATTAGAGCCAATGATTGGCTTTAATAGTAATGCGTTCGTTCACTGACCGAATAAAGTGAACTAACGTGATTCTGAAGCTGATAATAATTAATTGTGATTTACGCAGAGAAACAACGCGAGCTGATAGCGAGCGAGGAGTCGACGCTGTACAGCCAGGCGATCCACTACGCGAACCGCATGGTGTACCTGCTGCTGCCGCTAGAGGGCGCGGGGCGTAGGGCCGACGTCAGGGGCGACGACATGGACCGCGCCAGCAATAGTATCACTAACAGGTATATTGTTTATCACGACAAATGGCTATCCAAATTATTCTGTATACATACATACATTAGCTAAATGTATGATGGGAAGGGATGTCAAAAAATTGACGATTATTTTAGTGTAATAATCTATTCAACAATCGATTATTTTTTACTAATTGATTATTTTAAATAAGCGATTGGCAACGTGTGATTCGCGACTTACTATTTGAAAGTCATTTTGACGACGTTGTTTTTAGATTATTCCTTCATTATAAATTCTGATAATTCATTTTTTAACATCGATTTATTTTAAAGAAAGCAAATTCATTATTAATTTATCGATTTTTCATTCCTTTGTTCCCATATACCTCATGTACATTTAGCTGACTTTGTACTTGTTATACTGATTCTGTAGCGTGTACATAGTGTGTAGTATCTTCGTTAGTGCCAGTATCTTCGTTAGATAGTAAATAATACGTTTCTCGTCAATTGTACAGTGTTGCAGAATCTGACAGCGCAGACGCGGAGTCCGGGTTCGAGGAGGCTGACCCCGGTGAAGCGGGGAATAATGTTATCAAGATGGTCTCTCGGTTTGTTGACAAGGTATGCTCTTGAATGCTAAATATATTAGTAATTATCGCATAATCTTCTTAACCTATTCCGTGCGGATGGCACCACAGTTGTGCCACATCCGCTACAGTTGTGCCACATCCGCACGGAATCGGTTAATATACAGGATGCATTTTTCAAATGGACCTAAAGGTCGATTAGCTATTCCTTAGCATTTAGCTATTCCTTATAGTTTCGAAAAGGGCCAAATCTGACACTATAAGGAATAGCTGAAAATGCTGAAAGGAGTTACGAGGTTGATTTTGATAAAAACTAAAACTGCGTTATACGATTTTTTCCCTCTTCAAATCTTTTTCCTTAGCCGAAAATTCAACAAGTTGACTTTGAAAAAGAAAAACTATACAGGATAAGTCCACTATCGGATAGAGTCGCTTATAAAGATTAATTTACATATTAAAAGAACAAGCTAATTTTTAAGAAAATTTCTACTCGTTATCGCCCAATAATTTGAACCTGCGGACGTAGGCTACTTAGCCGTTTATCACAGTGTCAAACATAATAAAGGGATTAAAATATATGTGTGCAGGTCTGTACGGAGGGCGGTGTGACCGCGGAGCACGTGCGCTGTCTGCACCAGATGATCCCCGGCGTCGTGCACATGCATCTCGAGACTTTGGACGCGGTCGCGAGAGAGAGCCGCAGGCTACCACCCGTGCAGAAGGTTAGATATTAAAATATATACCATAATCTGCAAAATAGCTAAGCTAATGATATAGTACTTCAAAGTATATTTAAGAGAGTATGTGTTCGTGTTCAGTTTCTGAAATAAGTGGGTGAAAAAAAGGTATTTTTTGTGCCTGGAAAAAAATTGGTCTTCTTAAAACTTTATTCAACTATAGGTCCTTTAATTTCCAGCTTAAACGCCACACCTATTTCTGCATAATAACAGCAGTGTTAGGCGCTGCCGTGTTCCGTTATGAAGGGTGTGGTAAGGGAGACATACTTTTCCGAGGCGTTCCAACTTAGTCCTCAAGGCGGTAGCGGCGAATCTGTGGTCGACCTCAGGTCGAATATCTAATCCTATCTGGGGTTGATTACAGATGTCCATGGGCGGCAGTAGTCACTTACCATTAGGTGGACGGCATGCTCGTCTGCTACTCCTATATTATAATACACTTTTATAGTTAATCAAATTAAAAACGAATAATTATTGCAATCTAGCAACTTTGTCATGAACTTTTAGTTCGTTCCACATAGCCACGGCGCTACCTACCTCCAACACCGTCACCGAAAATCGTTAATCCTGCTGATTTCGTAGTCGATGTTATTCATTTTCGTGATCTCGGTCGAACTCGAATATTTTCTCGTATTCATAGCTCTTTTGTTAAATTGTGTGTAGTTATTAAAGTTTTTGTCGTTTTGTTGAATTTGTGAAAGTTTTTGTTTCCTGTTAATTGGTTAGGGTTTACAGTACCTGTAATCGTATTTTGACAATGACGTTTCTTTGTTGACATTTTGGACATGTAATTATGAATCAGACGTACAGTATCGTGTCCCCCCCAGCCGCGCATCGTGTCCCCGGCGCTGGTGTGCGGCGAGAGCATCGCGGCGCCGGCGCTGCGCGCGCTGCTGACGGCGGACGGCCGCGCCGCGCCGCTGCTGCCGGCGGAGGGCGCGCTCTTCCTCACCAACTACCGCGTCATCTTCAAGGGCACGCCGCTCGACCCCTTCGGTATGTCCACATGTAAAGTCCGTGCCAAACTGTTACTCCGCTCCGAATTTAGAAATGAATCGCGGCGCCATAGCTAATTGTATGACTACACCTGCTTGCAACAACTTATCGCGGATATTTAGCGCGGATTATAAAGTGGTTTCGAGGTTTAATTGACACCATCTGTCGTTAAACTTTTGTTTAGAAAGTATGGTAAGTTTATTTTATAGATTCTGTCGTAGGGACTTTCCATAAGTCAATGCTGAATGGCGTTGTTGAATCACGCTGTCGATCTATATATATAAGGTACAAACCAATTCTATTTGAAATTGTTTAGAAAGGTCCATTGCTAATGGTGTTCACTAATTTAGCCAGTGGGTGTTAATTAATACCTAAATAATTAAAAAAGAAATTCCCATCAGAGACGCCAATTTCTATTTAAGATTAAACATGCTTATAAATGATCTCAAAATAATTTCGTTGTATTAGTAGTTAATTTCCTAGCATCTGCTCACTACGAGGGCACACGTACTAATTTCCCGCATATGTTCGTGCAGCGTGCGAGCAGTCGGTGGTGCGCGCGTTCCCGCTGTGCGCGCTGACGCGCGAGAAGGCGGTGCGGCCGCCCGCCGCCGCGCACGCGCACCTCGACCACGCGCTGGCCGAGGGGCTGCAGCTGCGCGCCGCCACCTTCCAGCTCATCAAGGTTACCGCACCCTCCGCACGTTCTCGCTGTACGGGCTAACAGCAGTGTGTTAAAAGCTGCTGTGTTCTGGTTTGAAGGGTGTGGTAAGGGAGACATACTTATCCAAAGCGTTCCAGCTTAGTCCTCAGGAGTAGCGGAGCATCTGGGGTCCATCTCAAGTAGGTAATCTCAACCTCCATCTGAGGTTGATTACGGATGTCCATGGGCGACCGTAGCCACTTATTAGCTTACCATAAAGTGGACTACATGCTCGTCCGCTACTCTCGTATTATAAAAAAAAGACTTTATGTCAAACCTTTTTCTATGGCGACCCGCGTGGCGGAGCGGTCACCATACCGGTCTGACGCGCAGAGGGTCCCGGGTTCGATCCCCGGCCAGACAGAAATTTAAATGATGAATTTAGATTTCTGTCTCTGGGTCTGGGTGTTTGTGTATTTGTCTCTGTGTGTGTCCATGGCACCCACGATACAGGGAATCCTAGTGTGTGGCTGTGAGTGTAGAAAGCGTGTAGAAAGCGTGTGTGTTCGTTATGGGGAAATTAATATGACAATGTGTATGTGTTCGTACCTAAAGTTGGTAGACTATAAGCCTAGCATTTTTTCCTACGATAATGTCAATGTGTGTGTGTGTGTGCAGGTGGCGCTGGACGAGGAGGTGGCGGGCGAGCAGGCGGAGGCGTTCCGCAAGGCGCTGGCGCGGCTGCGGCACCCGCCGCACGCGCTGCTGCACTTCGCGCTCGCGCCGCGCCACGCGCCGCCGCCCGCGCTCGCCGCGCCCAAGCACCACACGCTCAAGTACACACGTTTATGAACTATTGACTACTTCTCGCACTGGGCACTGACACGCACGTAATATGTACGCTCCGAAAAACTGCAATTGATCTGCATCTTTCAAGATTCTTTAATAAAGACTTTTCGAGTTCACTGAGCGGCAAAACTATCCATTCCTGGATGTTCTCAGATTTTGATGCGGTGATGATGCCTCGATAATTAATTCCTAGATAACCTGGGCTAGACTGATAGTCATTTAATGTTTGGCTTGCATCAAAATTGATTCTAAAAAATATTTATATTTCACCAATCGACTATACAAGTCGACTATACATTCATAGTAGACTCGGCGCCAAACTTCTAGTCCACTCTGAACATAGAAACGAGTCGCGTCGCAACAGCAAATTAGCGGTACGAAAACAGCACGGGGCTCCCCGGCACCCGTCCACTGTCCGCTCTCGCCCGCGGGTACATAACGCAGATAGTATGCTTGTAATTATATTCCACCACATTGGCGCTCTGACTCTCTGACATCTGCGCGCAACAACTTCAAAGCGAGCTAAAAGTTTGGCGCGGACTCTATAAACACTATAGTATTATAATAATTAAGAACATATAATTTCTACAGAGGATTCGCCAAGAAAACCCTGTTGAAGACGGCGCGTCGCGCGGGGCTGAAGCCGAAGCCGTCCAAGCGGCAGAAGTACGTGCTGCCGTCCGCAGACGCGCGCTCGCTCACCTCGCCGCCGCTCATGTCCTCGCTATCCGCTGACACCCTGTCATGTGAGTAGTACTTAATAAGGGCGTTGCCAGGCGATGATCCATGCAGTTACACGTATATAAAGGAGCAGTAGTCATATTTCCCTTTAATTTTATGTATGTGTGTATGTAGAATGTAGAGCATAAAGAGTTTGCCTCAATATATAAATTAGTTTGTTAATAGCTCCTACTTCTGTCTCATAACAGTAGAGTTAAACGCTGTTGTGTTCTGGTTTGAAGGGTGTCGTAAGGGAGACATACATTTCCGAGGCGTTCGAGCTTAGTCCTCAGGAGTAGCGGCGCATCTGTGGCTGATCTCAGGTATCAGTATCTAATCCTATTTGGGGTTGATTACACATGGTGGCAGTAACCACTTACCATCAGGTAGACTGCATGCTAGTTTGCTATTAATATATTTTACAAAAAGGCTTTCAAACGAAAATAAATATTGATTGACCAAGGCAAAATATTCCTCAGTGTTTTGTCTCTATCTTGTTTTTTATGCAACAATGATGATGTTTATTTATGGTGTCCTAGTGGAGGAGTTGGAGCTAGGCGCGACGGAGGGCGCGGAGCCCCCGGCGGCGAGAACGTTGGAGCGCGTCCGCGAGCGGGTGTACGCGCGGGACTGGGCGCGCTGCGGCCTCGCCGCGCCGCCCTTCCGCCTCGCGCACGCCAACGCCGTGTACACGCTCTGCAGGAGGTAACCAGAGGAGATTTTCCCATTACAATGCTACAGAAGAAAAACATCGATAAAGGTGGTGGAACCCTCTTTGGTTCGACTTCGGTGGCATCACCGTCACATCTTTTTCTGCTTCATAACGACAGTTTTAAGCGCTGCTGTGTACTGATTTGAAAGGTGTGGTAAGGGAGACGTACTTTTCCGGCACGTTCCAGCTTAATCCTCATGGGGATCGGCGCATCTATGGCCGATCTCAGGTAGGAATATCTAATCCTATCTGGGGTTGATTACAGATGTACATGAGCAGCAGTAGCCACTTACCATCAGGTGAACTGCATGCTCGTCTGCTCAAAAAAGGAGAGACATTTTTATTAGGTTCCACAACTTAGTACGCAGAAGTAATATCGCACCTGAGACCAACCTCAGATGGAACTTCCATCTTATTGACTTCCATCTTACTTATTATTTACTGCCTTAATTAAAAATCAATAATTATTTTTGTACATTGTGTATGATTAGTTACCCGGCGGTAGTGGCGGTGCCGGAGGGCATATCGGACGAGTCGCTGCGGCGCGCGGCGCGCTGCTACCGGCAGAACCGGATACCGGTGCTCACGTGGCGACACCCGCGCACGAGAGCCTTACTGGCCAGGTTAATCATATTTCTAACATACCATTCTATTGTATATATTTATTTGACACATTCACACGATTACAAATTGTCGCTAACTTCAAACGTCTGCAAACGCAATAACGCGTGGATGCGTCGCAAGCACTTAATAATAAACTAATATTTATATAAATTTCTAATAAACTAACACAATTATTTAATTAAATTATTCAAACTATACTAATAATAATTATTAAATTTGTTATCTTTGCTATTCCTTATGATATTGAGATTTTAGTATGATAACAGAATAAACTTTTATTCGATTTCGTTTTCATATAAAATACAGACAATGAGTTTAAAATAGTAGTGTGAAGTGTAAATTAGAATATTGTTAAATTGTAGAGTGTTTCAAACGTTCTGTATATCTTTCTGATTATATTTGTAATGTTTGTATGATTTAATAGGTCAGCGGCGCCCCATCATAAAGGCGTTATAGGAATGTTAAAATCGAGCCATCAAAACCCCGGCGCGACACCTAGCGGCACGGAAACCACATCTAGTTTAGAACAGGTCAGTTTAAAAACGCTTTTTATAGTATGAGATTCAATTGCTTCATTTATTACTATGTGAAAAATTTAATGTCCTGAAAGTTACGTAAAATATTTTTGTATGATGATGACAACGATAACCTTGACGTCTTGATGATGATTATGTCTACATCAATGATGACGATCAATGATGACGTCAATGATAATAATGAAGTTGGTGATGACGACGACGATGTCACGAGAATTATATTAAAGTGATAATAGTTGATAAATGAAGTTTGATTAATTGATAACGCATTTGGTGATGATGATATTGACGATGTTGATTATGATGACGTAGACGTCAATGACGATGGCGTTAATGATAATTACGATTTCAGTGTATATCATGATGCTGTAGATCATGATGACGACGTTGATGATGCCATTGTTAATGAAAACGGCGATGTTGATGATGATGATGTTGATGATGTCGGTGTTCGTGTTGTACAGGAGCGGTTCCTGTCCGCGTTAGTGGCGTGTACGCCGGCGCGGCGCGGTGAGCTGGAGGACTCGAGCCTGAGCCTGGACTCGCTGCTGCTGTGCTGCGACGACGCGCCGCACGCCGCGCACGCGCACGCCACGCCGCTGCTCAGCAAGGCCGCGGGCACGCTCGGGTATGTCTCACTACCTGGCCGAGCTGGAGGACTCGAGCCTGAGCCTGGACTCGCTGCTGCTGTGCTGCGACGACGCGCCGCACGCCGCGCACGCGCACGCCACGCCGCTGCTCAGCAAGGCCGCGGGCACGCTCGGGTATGTCTCACTACCTGGCCGAGCTGGAGGACTCGAGCCTGAGCCTGGACTCGCTGCTGCTGTGCTGCGACGACGCGCCGCACGCCGCGCACGCGCACGCCACGCCGCTGCTCAGCAAGGCCGCGGGCACGCTCGGGTATGTCTCACTACCTGGCCGAGCTGGAGGACTCGAGCCTGAGCCTGGACTCGCTGCTGCTGTGCTGCGACGACGCGCCGCACGCCGCGCACGCGCACGCCACGCCGCTGCTCAGCAAGGCCGCGGGCACGCTCGGGTATGTCTCACTACCTGGCCGAGCTGGAGGACTCGAGCCTGAGCCTGGACTCGCTGCTGCTGTGCTGCGACGACGCGCCGCACGCCGCGCACGCGCACGCCACGCCGCTGCTCAGCAAGGCCGCGGGCACGCTCGGGTATGTCTCACTACCTGGCCGAGCTGGAGGACTCGAGCCTGAGCCTGGACTCGCTGCTGCTGTGCTGCGACGACGCGCCGCACGCCGCGCACGCGCACGCCACGCCGCTGCTCAGCAAGGCCGCGGGCACGCTCGGGTATGTCTCACTACCTGGCCGAGCTGGAGGACTCGAGCCTGAGCCTGGACTCGCTGCTGCTGTGCTGCGACGACGCGCCGCACGCCGCGCACGCGCACGCCACGCCGCTGCTCAGCAAGGCCGCGGGCACGCTCGGGTATGTCTCACTACCTGGCCGAGCTGGAGGACTCGAGCCTGAGCCTGGACTCGCTGCTGCTGTGCTGCGACGACGCGCCGCACGCCGCGCACGCGCACGCCACGCCGCTGCTCAGCAAGGCCGCGGGCACGCTCGGGTATGTCTCACTACCTGGCCGAGCTGGAGGACTCGAGCCTGAGCCTGGACTCGCTGCTGCTGTGCTGCGACGACGCGCCGCACGCCGCGCACGCGCACGCCACGCCGCTGCTCAGCAAGGCCGCGGGCACGCTCGGGTATGTCTCACTACCTGGCCGAGCTGGAGGACTCGAGCCTGAGCCTGGACTCGCTGCTGCTGTGCTGCGACGACGCGCCGCACGCCGCGCACGCGCACGCCACGCCGCTGCTCAGCAAGGCCGCGGGCACGCTCGGGTATGTCTCACTACCTGGCCGAGCTGGAGGACTCGAGCCTGAGCCTGGACTCGCTGCTGCTGTGCTGCGACGACGCGCCGCACGCCGCGCACGCGCACGCCACGCCGCTGCTCAGCAAGGCCGCGGGCACGCTCGGGTATGTCTCACACTGTCTATATTCACTATCACCTCCCACTGTCCCTTCTGTATAGCAAATGAAAACGAAAATGAGAACGCAGTCCACTTGACGATGAGTGATAGCACGCCGCGCACGCGCACGCCACGCCGCCGCTCGCCAAGGCGGCGGACACGCTCGAGTAAGTTCTGTCATACATACATCCTCTCCTCTCTCCCCCTGTCCTTTTTGCTGACTGCCAAAAAATGGCTCTAATAAGCTTAAAGTGGATGGTATATGGTCACTACCGCCCATGAATATATGAGTCATTTCATATAGGATTGCTTATCCTAAACACATTGCTATTTTAAAGTAGAGAGAAATATCATGAAGATTCCACAGTGTAACCATCGTAAGTTTTACTCTTAAAACCTCAATATTACTTCAAGACAATTAAAATAGATGTCGTTTCACTTGTTAAAATATTATTAACCTTTGCAGAGTATTAGGACGGAACAGTGGTGGTAAAGGCAGCAACAGTTCGACGGCGGGCGCTGGCAGGCACTTCGGGCGGTGGGGCTCCCTTAAGGACAGGCGGCAGGCCTCGCATTTAGAACTGTACGCGCCTAAGCAACCCTTCTCCTCTGCTGATTTGGATTCGGGTTTGTATTTAATTAAAATAATAAATATATACAGATTTAAAAAAAAACTGACAGATTAGTTGGCACTTTTGAAGGGTTTATTATTACGTGTTAAGTTTTAAAATTAAGATGTGTTAGAGTGAAGGTGTCGTCAGAAATTAATTTATTACTATAGAAAAGTGTTTACAGGAGTAAATTCAAATGGGTAAACATAGATAGTGTTTAATATTTACATTTTAATTACATAGTTTACTGCACATTTTGTAATAATAACATGTATGTAGTACATGATATAATTTTCTTTAATTTGTATGACTTAATTTATTAATTTAATGTAACGTAAAAACATTCCGAATCGAGAAACTAGGAGTAGTTTCTTGATTCGGAATGTGTTTTTTGTAGTCTGTTAAAAATAATTAAACCGCTCCTGGGATGTGAAGTGCTTTATTATTTTTATTCTTGTATGTTTAATCATTTGTCTAAAGATAGAGGATGTAGTAAATATTGGTTTAAACCGATTCTGGGACGTGCGCTGCCTTATATCTTTTATCACTGTACTCTACGATTTAAATCTAAGTGCGATTTATGCTTTTATATCAATAGTCAACACACCATTGTCAGTCAGCAGCAGTCAGCAGTTGTTAGCGATGCCGGTCGACTTGTTTGTACCAGGGATACAATAGTAGCGTATGGTATGTGTTGTCAGTGACGGGCGAGGCGGGCGGCGCGCGGCGCGCGGCGCTGTACGTGGTGACGGAGAAGGGCGCGGCGGCGGCGGGCGCGGGCGCGGGCGTGGAGGCGCTGCCGGTGGAGTACCCCGACGCGCGCGCCACCAAGCACGCCTTCAAGAAGCTGCTGCGAGCCGCCGCCCCGTCGGCGCCGGTGCCCGCGCCCGCTGCGGCCGCCGCGGCCGAGGAGCCCGGCTTCCTCACGTTAGTATAATGTCCTCACGTTCCTCAATGTTCCCCACGTGAATATAACCATGGAAGTAGTTGTAGCCATGTCACTGATGGTTCGATAGAAACGCATGTTTATTCCAGTAAAACTATTTGTATACAAAATTAATATTACAATAAATCTATCCTATATCAGGGCGTCTTAGCTCCATTTATGAAAGCAAAGGATTGTAATTTTTTTAGTTGGACTAAAAGTACGTATTTGTAATTGTAATTGAATCCACCTATCCATCGCCCCTTAGTACCTTTATTGGACATAGGCCGCTCCTAGTTGGCGACACTCATATTTGTCGTGCACCTTCTGTGTCCAAATGTTTGCAATTTTCTTAAAATCGTCAGTTAGATAAAATGTCCATTTTAAGATTTCATCTACTCAAGTGATTATAATTATCTATGTATATTTTGCCTCGTCACTTCTAAACGAAAAAAAATATAGTATACAATATACAATTAAAATAATAATCCAAAAATGCAAACATATTTTTTTAAATAAACTTTTTGTTCACCTAGACTCGTGGAAGAATCCGGCTGGCTATGGCAAATCCGACAGTTGTTCCAACTATCCGGGACAGTGGTCGATCTTTTGGACATACAGGGATCATCAGTTTTAATCTCCTTAGAAGACGGATGGGACGTTACAGCACAGGTAAAATATTTAAAAAGAAGCATCGCTAACAATGTAAAAATATCAGGTTCTGCGCAACTGTTTTTTTGGCTCACCAACTATAATTATGTGAAGGTCAAATCTAAATTCCATGTACAAGTTTATCAAAATAGATTCAGTTGATTCCAGTGTCTTTGTCGTACAAATAATACTAATACAGATAGACATACAAACAAAGACACTAGCAGGCAGACAAACAAAAAATAAAAACATATGTTGTACAAATAAATAAGATTAGAAATTACTTTTTTTTATAAAAACAATGTGATAATTCTAGCTACTCATGCCACCAGACTTATCAACACACATAATATTATTATTTGCTATTGTACTTAAAAATATATTTATCTACCTAGATCTCGCTACTCGTAGGACCAGACTTATCAACACACATAATATTATTATTCGCTATTGTTCTTAAAAATATATTTATCTACGCCAGATTTCGTCGCTGGCGCAGCTGTGCCTGGAGCCGTACTACCGCACGCTGGACGGGTTCCGCATCCTGGTTGAGAAGGAGTGGCTCGCGCTCGGCCACAAGTTCCAGCAGCGCTGCAACATCGCCGCCACACCCCAGCAGGGATTCACGCCCACGTTCCTCATGTTCCTCGACGCTGTGCATCAAGTGTGTGGCATTTAGAAATATATTTAGAAATTTACCGATAGATCAATAATATCACGATGTCTCGGATCATTACTGTCGTAGCTGGCTTCAATCTAGGAGGGCAGGAGTGTTGGGGTCTTTGCTAGTTAATGTTGCACACGTGGAATTAATAATAAACTGAAAGGAGTGCTTCCGGGGAATTATTTATCAATTTTGGTCATCAATACATAATATACGTATAAAAGCGAGGTAGTTAAAAATCCCTCTTCTAGGGGAGACCTAGACGTTTGAAAACCCTATTTAGTTTACCTACCAAAAAATGAAAATCTTAAAACCATGTTTCTTTTTTGTTTCAGGTGCAGAAGCAGTTCCCACTCGCGTTTGAATTCAACGAGTACTACCTGCGCTTCGTGGCGTACCACAGCGTGTCCTGCCGCTTCCGCACGTTCCTGTTCGACAGCGAGGCGCAGCGCGCGGAGCTCGGGCTCGCCTCCGACGAGCGCCGCCCGGACGTCAGCCGGCTGGTGCGTACACACACACACCGCGCACCGCAGCGTGCCGGGCCGCTCCGCACGTTCCTGTTCGACAGCGAGGCGCAGCGCGCGGAGCTCGGGCTCGCCTCCGACGAGCGCCGCCCGGACGTCAGCCGGCTGGTGCGTACACACACACACCGCGCACCGCAGCGTGCCGGGCCGCTCCGCACGTTCCTGTTCGACAGCGAGGCGCAGCGCGCGGAGCTCGGGCTCGCCTCCGACGAGCGCCGCCCGGACGTCAGCCGGCTGGTGCGTACACACACACACCGCGCACCGCAGCGTGCCGGGCCGCTCCGCACGTTCCTGTTCGACAGCGAGGATTAGAAGACATAATGAATATTACATTTGAAGTTGGTAGAACCCTTTGTGGTTCGTCTCCGGCGGCAACACCGCCACACTTATTTCTGCCTTATAACAGCAATGTTAAGCGCTGCTGTGTTCGGGTTTGAAGGGTGTGGTAAGGGAGACATACTTTTTCGAGGCGTTTCAGCTTAGTCCTTAAAAAAAAGCGGCGCATCTGTGGCCGACCTCAGGTAAGTATATGTTATCCTATCTGGAGTTTGATACAGATTTCCATGGGCGGCAGTAGCCACTTACTATCAGGTGGACTGCATGCTCGTCTACTACTCCTATATTATAAAAAAAAATATCTGATATTCTATGTGATTGTTATATTGTAGAGTTTTAGGTCGCTGGTTTCTAATCCGATATATAATTTCGAACCCTTGTGCGCTAGAAACAATAATGTAGATGAATATATGTATAAATACCGTAGAACTGTGCGGTGCTCCCTTCGGCGACCGATCGACCGTGATGCACACACACTCGCGACGTCCAAATAGGTCCCCAGGACCCCCGTAATAAATATAAATTATATTATACGTCCCGTGACGAAATCTGAATACCGACTGTCCGTACAATGTGTGTTATGACAGAAACGTCAACCTTTAAATTTTGAATTTACTCCTTTTATTTATAATCAGTATTTCGACCAGTTCTAAATACTGAACATACCCCCGCCCGAGAAAGGCCAAGCCTTTATCAACCAAAATCCAAAAATAAAAGCTTACACCGAACATATAATAAACATAAATTACCACAAACAAGTTTGTGACAACCCTATTCCGAAGGCAACCTACAAACCTTAACCATAGGCCAAATAAATATAACTGATGTTTTCAGTTTATCCGAATAATACAATCTTTCTCAGGCAGTAACACAAAATCCACACTAATTTCCATTTTGAAAGAAGGCAAGTTCTCTTCTTTTAATAAAACTAAATCTCCAATTTTAAGTGATCCTCCAGGTTAAGTCCTTTTACTTCTAGTTTGAAGCAAGTGAAGATATATACTACTCCGTCTTCTTCGAAATCTTTTAATAAAGAGCTTGCGCCAATTAACATCTCTTCAATCTATTGTTAGGTAAATCCGCCAAGTTATATTCCAGTTCCAATAATAAGATTTACCTATTAAAAATGAGCTGGCGTTAATACGTCAAACCCAAAGAATCTTCCGTAACCACACGCAATAGTCTAGAGTTGAGAACTGCTTCCATCCTGGTAAATACAGTTTCCAGCTCTTTATAAATTAAAACAAGTTCACCGATTACCCGTTTCAACAAAGTTATTGCTGACTTTACAGCCGCTTCCAATAAATCACCAACATGAGGTGCCGAAGGTATAATAGATAACCATATTATATCCCTTACAGCAGCATCATTAATCAGTACTTCTTGATCTAATAATGTTTGTTCTTCATCTAGATGTCTTCTTGCAGCTGTATTATTTGTCCCACAGTCAAACCGAATGACATGTGAAAGAGCCCGCCGAGAAGTAAATGTAGTTAATGCTACAAGAAAACCTTCCGTCGTCAAATCGTTGACACTAAATGTTCATTGTACAACCTTTGCACAAGAACAAACAAAAAACCTACAAAATATAACACCCTAATGTTTTAGGATTCCTTAACCGCGAAACCCTAAGGATCTTTAAAACAAAAGAAAAGCAAAATCCGTTTGCAATGTGAAATACCCCGGTGGCACTCACCCTATCCGTAGGTAACGAAACCATTAAATGTGTCAATCCATTTGACCAAAAAACAAAATATTCTACAATGAAAACAATAGACCTTTCCCAATAAAAAATAATAATAGAACTAAAGCCATAAAAAATATGACTAAAATAAAACCGTAAAACCGCTAAATCAAATTAATATCTTTTTCCGAAATTTATTTACCGTACGTTGTCTTTCCATGATAGAGAACCGTTTTGTCACAGATGAAAAGGAACTATTTACCGTAAACGTATCTGGTAAATATGGCGAACCTACCGCATATCGCCGTGTATCATCCCGGTGATGATAATTTTTATTATAAATTTTATGATCCAAATGTCTTGGATCCGCAATGACGCTAGGATTATCGTTAGTGTCCCTAACTTTATATACAAAATTATCCGATTGTACGTTTGTAAATGTTTGGCAAACGTTAATATTCTGGGCACCTTCATCATTATTTACCGCGTATGAAAAAGGCCCCGACAATACATAACCGAAGATAGTTTCCATAGCACAAGGCAAATCATTGTTTATTTTAATAATATCCCCTAGCATAACCTCTCCTAATAAATCCGCACCGATTAAAATATCAACCTCCCGACTAAGGTAAAAATATTCATCCGCAAGAGGTAGTCCTTTGTAATGACTACAAATCTCTTGAGGTAAATTGAAACTAGGCAACTGATTAGTTATTTTATTTAGAATAGTAGCGGTAGATACCAATAACGGTCGACGTGAAAACCGCGGTCGAATCGTTAAATTAACCCCATTTCTACCACTATCCACTGGTATGCCACTCAGACCCGTGACTGTAGAAGCATTCGTATTAAACCGCCTCAAACCTAATCTATTGGCACAACCCTCCGAAATAAAACTACCTTGACTACCGTTGTCCAATAACGCACGCGCTTCTTGATAGTGACCATGTGCATCCTTAATATGCACCATGGCCGTAGACAAAAGAACCGTACGATTAAACATATCAGCTTCAATCATGTTAGAAGTCAACGAAGCACCACCTTGATTCGAAACCGTAATATTTGCCCTGTTAGATCCGCTAACAGATGCAGTATATGGATTATCCTCCAACCTATCCGCGACAACATTAGAAGCATGTGCCCTACTGATACCGGTCACAGTAGGTGTCGCCACCGACCTAGCACTGCCCGATGCTGTCTGGTAGTGAGGTAAATCCATGTGAATAAGATGATGATGCTTAGGTGACTTACACTTAAAGCAAACCCACGAAGATTGACAGTCCGCTATCTTATGAGAGTTAAAACATCTAAAACATAGTTTATTTTCTTTAATAAAGTCTTTCCTAAGACCCACCCTTAAAGATAAAAAATTATTACATTTGGAAAGATGATGTATTCCCTTTTTACAACATTTGCAGCCTACCTGCCTATTTTCCTGAAATGCCGCATGAGTTTTAGTAGTGCCACATGTCCGATGTGAATCACCACTTGACTCCAAAATCCTAAGTTCATTTTCCAAAAACCTTATTAAATCCTTAAATTCCGGAAACTCCTTTCCTGTAAACCGTTCTTCAAAACCTTTTTTTAGACTATTATCTAATTTTTGAAAATTAATGTAAAATAATAAATGAGTCCACTGATCAACCGGAAAATTCATCTTTTCTAGCGCTTTCGTATTTTCTAATAATGTATTTAAAAATAATTTAATAGAACTTAAATGTTTGGTGACATGTGAAATATAAAACAAATTATAAAACAGTTTATCTGCTAACAATCTTTTATTATTATATCTATTGTTCAATAGATCCATAGCAACCGAAAAATTATCTCCCGAAATAGATAAGTGTTGCAATAAAACCTTTGGTTCTCCAGCCAATGAACCTAATAAGTAATACATTTTCTCCGAATCAGATAAAGCATTATCTTCACATATCAAAGAATTAAATAAATCCATAAATGAAACAAATTCTTCTATTTTTCCCGAAAATGTAGGAATCTGTATCCGTGGTAAAACCACCCGCTTCCGCTTGTCACCATCATCCATTGACCTGAACTCCGAACCATGTTCAGTCTCCGAAGATGATATTTCTAAAAACTTCCTCTTGATATCATAATATATTCCATTATATTTTTTAAAATCGTCCGAATAATCCACATCAGAGCCTTCGTCCAATTCCGATTGCAGCTCCAAAAACATCGACGTAAATTCTTCATAATTACGATCCAAATCATGATACCGTATTTTAAAATTATTTTTATCTATTTCAGATTTAGGTTCCCGCTGAGAAAGATCGTAAATAGAATCCAAATTATGGATTGCTAAATCGTATTTTAATTTATTCAACCTTTGTTTAGATTTAGGAGCCATTTCAAAAAAATTGAAATAAGAAAAAATAAAATTAAATTTAAACCGATAGAACGCTGTCACAAAATTATATGTCAACCGACTTGACAAATATGAAAGCACAAAATATTACCGAATGTAAATTATAATCCGCAATAATAAAAATCCAAACCGAAATAAAACCGACCGAAATAATAGAGTAAACAACGACCATGCAGTCCACCTCCACCTGGTGTAAATGACCACACGTGCGCTGTTACTCTTGAGGACTAAGTTGGAACGCCTCGATTAAGTATATCTCCCTTACCACACCTTTTTCAAACCAAAATACAGCAGCTCCAAACACTGCTGTAATGGCAGAAATAGATGTGGCGGTGGTGCTGCCGGAGTCGAACCACGTAGAGTTCTACCACCTTCAACCGACACAACCCGAAACAGGAGAATGCTCAATACAAGCCCGACCGAAACACTAATAATAGTCCGAAAGAACGCCTAAAACCGTTGACGTTTCTTGTAGTACCCGATGTACATAAATAAAATAGTAACCGAAATAAATACGTGTATCCCTACGTAATAATTGTAGAGTACACAGTTTTTTGAATTTGTCCAGCCGCTGTAAATACTTATAATCCGGCAAAGTATTTACAAACGACGTGGACGTGTACCGATGTCTACACTACTGTTCACCAACACACAAGAATATACTTGCGAGCACGGAAACCCGAATCCCGACTCGAAGTGACCAAAATGTAGAGTTTCAGGTCGCTGGTTTCTAATCCGAAATATAATTTGGAACCCTTGTGCGCTAGTGACGATAGTGTAGGTGAATAAAAGTATAAATACCGTAGAACTGTGCGGTGCTCCCTTCGGCGACCGATCGACCGTGATGCACACACACTCGCGACGTCCAAATAGGTCCCCAGGACCCCCGTAATAAATATAAATTATATTATACGTCCCGTGACGAAATCTGAATACCGACTGTCCGTACAATGTGTGTTATGACAGAAACGTCAACCTTTAAATTTTGAATTTACTCCTTTTATTTATAATCAGTATTTCGACCAGTTCTAAATACTGAACATATATGTTTTTGTCTTAATAATGAAACGTCACTATTTCCCCCCCCAGGGCGTGGAGACGGGGTCGGGCGGCGCGTGCGGGGCGTGCGGCGCGTGCGGCGGCGCGGGCGAGGAGGAGGCGCGCGGCGCGGGCGCGGGCGCGGGGCTGGCGCTGTTCGACTACATCGAGCGCCTGCACCAGCGCGCGCCGCTCTTCTACAACCTGCTGTACGCGCCCGACCTCGACAACCCGGTGCGTACTGCGCGTGTGTCCCCCAGTCTCGAAGGATACGAGACATTTCAGCTTAGCCAACAGGGATCCAACGCATCTGTAGATGATCTTTGGTAGAAATTTAACTCTATTTGAGATTGGTCACGTGGGAAGACGGTTGAAGAGTGCGTCATTTAAAGTACATGCGCGAGAAGAGTAACTATTAAAAAAATGTGAGCCGTCACGGGACGCCTGGCAGATGTGAAACATCGACATTATTTTGTAAAAGTAATATGCAGAAAAGAACATATTGTGATAGGAACTAAATAGGTCATAACGATAAAATAAAATATTACGATTTTTTTCCAGATAACGATGACTATTTATTGAATTCGATTGCGCATGGCGACGCGTCGCCACACCGTACACACTACTGCATATAGACTGTATATATATACCATCGTATAGCGTGGCGACGCCAGAAATCGGTTTTACGTGCGGCTATAGATGTTTCACATCAAAACAAAAAATTAAGCTGAAAAAGAAATACTTCATTCGGAAAAGAATTATAACTTCAAAAATGAAATAAAGAATATTATAAAATGTAAATAATAATGTTAAGAGTTTTGTTCAATAGAATCTGCGCCAAACTGTTAGTCCGCTCCGAATATAGAAACGAGTCACATCGCAATAGCAAATTATAGATATTAGCGGGACAAATACAGCGCGGGACTTTCCCAGCGCCCGTCCACTGTTCGCTCTCGCCCGCGGGTATATAGCTGTGTTTGTGTGCCCTTACGTTACGGACTGTATGCTAACTAAACCTACACGCAAGGACTTTGAGCAGACTAGAATTTTGGCGCGGACTACTATACCTGACTGATAGTAAAATATACGTATTTGTACAACAGGTGTTGCGGCCGGTGAGCGCGCTGCCCGCGCTGGAGGTGTGGCAGTACTACGTGTGCGAGGAGCTGGCGCACGGCGCGCCGTACGAGCCGGAGCTGCCGCCCGAGCTGCCGCCGGAGCCCGAGCGCGAGCCGCGCACGCCGCGCCGCGTCGTCACCGCCGGGTGTGTTCACGCCCTTATTTGTTTACGTCACTCTTGATATTTTTTATAATATAGGATTACCAGACGAGCATGCAGTCCACCTGATGGTAAGTGACTACTGTCGGCCATGAACATCTGTAAACAACCCCAGATAAGATTATATTTTCCTACCCTAGGTCGGCCACAGATGCGCCGCTACTCCTGAGGATTAAGCTGGAACTCGTCGGAAATTACCTCGAAAAACACAAAAAGTTTATTTTCTATACATTTAAATCTATCGTTTGTCACTCTATCATCCAAGTATTTCTTTTTGTTTCTATTTTTTTAATGTTTCACGTTCACTTAATTGTAGTTTCATTCGTATTTTCTCAAGTCTGTTATGAAAATTGAAAGATTCTGAAATGTTTTCTTTACTTACTCTTCTTTGTCGCTTATAAATTTTTGAATTGTGGTAGACAAAAATTGATTATCTGTAATCGTAATATGATTTTTATTATTCCACAATTCTAGGTACGACAGCATATCGCGGTGCATGCCGGACGCGTTCAGCGGGCTGCTGGAGCGGCTGCGGCAGCTGGAGCTGGAGCTGGGCCACCTGCCGCAGAAGTGGCGCGTGCGCTGGGACCAGCTCGAGCTGCCCAACACGCTGGAGTTGCAGGTCAGTTGGCTTATACTAGTTTGATTGTGTTTTAGAGATTTTACTTTTTGTATTTGATTTAATGAAATAATGTAAGAGTATTCAAAATAGCCCAATTTGATTATATATTGTAATTAACATTAATAACTGCGGTTTATTTTTAGTTAGGACGGAAAAATAACTTAATGTTGATTGTGTTAGTTGGTCATAATTTGTTCAAAGAAATATTTTTTAGTGGTTAGTATTTGTGAGCATTTTAGCAAAAAAGTAGAGTCAGCGCTAAACTTCTAGTCCGCTCTAAATGTAGAAACGAGTCGCGTTACCACACTAAATTGTAGATATTATGACACAGCGCGGGTCCCCCTTGGTACCCGTCTGCTGTCCGCTTCAGTCCACGGGTACATAGCTGCATTAGTAGGGCACCTACTGTTTGCTACGGAGTATATACTTGTAATTGCGCGAAACAACTTCAAAGCGGTCTAGAAGTTTGGCGCGGGCTATACAAGCCTACCACTTTAGGGACATCTGTTTATACGTAATAACGTTGTGTTTGCAGCGCAACGCGTCGATGTGCAGCGGCGTGGTGCGTCGCTTGTCCGCGGCGGCGCACCGGCGCGGCACGCTGGACGTGCTGGTGCGCGGGCGGCTGGCGGCGCGCGCGCCGGGCGGCGGCGGGGCGGGCGCGGCGGCGGGGGCGGCGGGGGCGGCGCACCGCTGGGCGGCGGCGGCGGGCGCGGCGCCGGCCCGCTGCGACGCGTGCGCGGAGCTGCTGTGGACGCCGCTGGAGGCGGGCGTGCGCTGCGTGGACTGCGGCGCGGCGGTGCACGAGCGCTGCGCGGAGCACCAGCCGCTGCCCTGTACCAAGTACAAGGCGCCGCCGCCGCCCGACCGCGATCGGGATCATCTCGCCGTCTCCGCTAGTCAGTACTGATTCTATTATACGTTATATATACGATACATCACGTCTTTCAATGTTGAATCTGTATTTGAAATTTCACAAAAATAGTTTCTATCTACGTGTCCAACAATCAATTGCAATTGACTAATTTTACAAACAATCAAATCAACGTACAATAGAATTTTCTACTAAATGTAAAGCGTTTTATCGAAAGTATAATGACGTAATTAACACAAAATTCCGCCCAGAAATCAACGTACATTTAATCTAAAACTAAAGGAAAAATGCATATGAATTTAATATTACAAACAATTTAGTTTTATACCACTAAAAATACTACTTCTTTTATTATAGGTGTAGCGACACTACAGTCATCGTCACAGCAGTACTACGAACAGTTCTCATCTAATGTGGCAGAGAACCGCACACACGAAGGACACCTGTATAAACGAGGCGCGCTACTCAAAGGATGGAAACAACGGTACGTATTAGTGTACGTGTAGTTATAACAAATGACTCATATATCAATTTTATTATATGGATCGAAATTTACTGATGAATTTAAGATTGAATGTTAACCAGAGCAGTCAGTGATTCTCAAATAATAGGTAACCTACTTAACCATTCGTTGCTCCCATGACACAAAAATAATGTATAACTTCTCTAGGAATCTACAATAAAAGAATGTCTATGGCATACCCTACCTTGAGTCAATAGCTACTAGTGGTAATTTACTTTCAGATATTTTTTTATTAAATTATAATTTATTGTTTAATTGTAGGTGGTTTGTTTTGGATTCTATCAAACATCAACTGCGTTACTACGACGCCATGGAAGACTCACATTGCAAAGGATTTATTGGTATGTATGAATATTAATTACCTACTAATTATTTATATGAAGTGATATCCCTTATTTTTCAGAATTTAGAAGTTTTGCATCCACAAACAAAATAGATTTGCTTTATATTGCAACCTGTTTAAAATATTGATTTATGGTTTTTTTTCCCCATAAACTGCACTCTCGACTTTGTTAATAAAATAAAATATATTTTTGGTTCATTTTTTAATATATAAGAGTTTCCCGTTTATAAGAAAATAATCAATAATATATTCTAATTCTCAGTCATATATATTTTTTTCTAATTATTCAATCTTTCAAAAACTTCAATTAGTATTTCTTGTAAATGTATCATAAAATGTTATTGTTATGTGTGTTTGCAGACCTGGCGGAGGTGCTGACGGTGTCGCCCGCGGCGGCGGCGCCCGGCCCGCCCAAGAAGTGCGACGACCGCTCTTTCTTCGATGTGAGTCATACACTCTATACATACTCGATATACACATACATTGCTCTATCTTTTACACCTTACACTTGTAATGATCCCACAGGCAGGTTCTTAGTAAAGAGGCGTGTTGATGAAATGAAGGTTTTATTGTAACTAACTTATTAATACTCTAACACTAACTTACATTAGGGTGTCTTAGTTCCACACTACAATTTTCAAATTACGAGTAAGTGGTCTTTACTTTGGAAGTGTAAGATATTTGAAACGTGTAAGGTTTTATTTATTACGTGATTCGACTGCTGCAGCATCGTGGTCACACCTATTTCTTTCAACAACAACCTTGTTAAGTCTGTTGTGTTCTGATTTGAAGGGTATGTTAAGGCATAGGCGTTGCAGAAGGCATTCCAATTCTATTAAACTTATCTTATTTGGGGTTGATGCTAAAGTTTATCACAGAAAATGTTTACTTTGGATCATTTTTGTTTGCTACTTTCACTTCGTAACCGATGTTTTAAAAACTGCATACTAGTATATATTTATTAACAAATAATAACTAATATATAAAACATTAATATATTTTTAATCGTGTTTATTGAAACATATAAATAATAACATTACAGTTGCGCACGAGTCGCCGCACGTACAACTTCTGTGCGAGCGACGCGAACGCCGCGCAGGAGTGGATCGAGAAGCTGCAGGCCTGTCTGCAGTGACGTCACACCACACCGACACGACACACGGCAACGACTATCGTTCTAACTGTAACGATATCTGCTATACACGATATAATTACATCTATAATTTTGTGGAGAATATTCTCAAGTTCTTCAATGAATATAACGGGACTGTCATTTTAACGAGAAATAAATAGATAGAATATTCAATTAATATAAGTATCGGTAATACGATGATCCGTCACAAATTGTCACGTGATATGATACATGGTTAGGTCCGAAATGTTCGTGGTGAAACATTTATTGAATCTTGGTATATTAGTTGCATTTAACATTCAAGATTAAATATAAACTTTGAAAACCACGTCGATTTGTTGAAATTATTATAATAAGTCAACTATTTTGAGCTTCAACAATTTCATGTATAAAAAATAACAGCAAATGGAATAAGTGACCAGGCCAAGTCGCCACCCTTTACAGAAAGTATATCAAGGCACTTTTGAATTTCCTATGTCTCTGTTGATAATGCAAGAAAATCTATGAATTGTGTTAATTATTGTATTTATCTTGTCACAATTTGTAGCATTTGTATGTAAATATAATTTGTTGTATGGCTTTCCTAAGTATCTATCGAATAGCACATTAAAACTTTTTTTTTACTAAAACTTGACTAGATACAGATGTATTTATGGCTGTAATACAATTTTATTACTTAAGTAATATGACAGAAACTTTGTAAAGTTGTAAAGTACTTGCACCTCTATACAGTACGACGCTATGAATTATTTTGAGTACATTAATATCGAAAAAATATTCACAAAAATGTAACATTTAGCCGACGACGTGCAGACGAGTGATCAAAGCGTGTAATATGAGCGCATCAGTGTACAAACCGCTCATATGTATACTGCGGCGAGTTCATGTATCTGGTAAAAGTCTGTTTTGTTTACAACATTCTTGGTATGAGGCAACACTTGCCAAATGATTGCATTATTGATTCTTTGTGTTCCCTTCATCATAGGCGTTATTACGGTGTAGTGGATAGAATTTAAACCGATCAGTGGCACTTACTATACAAACAATACAACAATATGATACAAAATACATTTCAAATACAACACATTGTCGTAAAGCTCAGATCTCGCTCTCTCGAGCTCAGATTGACAATGTAGAATGTAATCGTACGTTAATATTTATACTGTAGCATATAGCCGAATAATAGACTAAAAGAAATATTGTTACGTTGAATATTTGTAAATATTTTATTATTAATTAATTATTATTATTATTGTTGTGTAAAGAATTCTGTTCCATTATTAATATTTTCGTTTTTATTGACTAGAACATTGTATTGTTTGCACTTGTGTCGGCTAGCGGCGTCGAAATGGTCGTGTACGACTGTCGTATTTTAAAAGTGGTAGATATTTACAATTTTGAATTTATACTAACAATTAAAAAATAAATTAACGTATGGCTAAACGTTACACGAAACGGAAGGATGTTAATATGACGATGGCGTCAGCATTTAATTTATTAACATACATTTATTGTGATGATATTGACAACTTATGACCATTAAAATATGGCAGCGAAATGTGGCGCCACTAGCGGCGGAAACTTGCATCCGTTCCCCCTGTTCCACACCATTCCGACTCCGACAGCCGACATAGCGCTATTATTGTACTATTTACTATTAACTATTACGTTGTTTAGGTGTATATTTACAAGAAGATTCCATAGCATCACATACTTTATAAAGGTTTATATTACTAGTGTGTAGATCGCTGTGTAGCTCTAAATGTACCTTTGTTCTATTTACGAGGGATATTGATTATTATTTTTAATGAGGGAATCTCGTTCACTATTGATCCCGTTTATTGTTACTCATTAATGATCATTTTGTACGTTTTTTGTAAATAATTCCGTATATAATTTTGTTTCGACATATCAGTGTGAGGCGCTCGGCGCGACGCTCGGCATAGCTCCTTGCCACTGGAAATATTCTAACATTACTTCATGAATATAATCTCATTTTAAGTTTTCAAGTTTCAGTTTCAGATAAATATTTTTTATTTAATTCCATAAATCCAATTTATAACTTTTGAAATGCAAATTTAGCGTTCTCAAAATTAAACTTAAAAATTAATTTAATTTATTAGACACACCTAAAATAAAATTTACTTGATTTGGGAAGATTTCCTTGTCAAAGCATTTATTATAAAATTTAATTGGTAATACTAATTTGATACCATTGGTGGGTAGTAGATCAGAATCTACTTTGTGTACAGATTGATGCACTAAAAGCACTCAGTATAACTAATATTTCAGTATCATAATCCATAACTTGATTATTTTCAATGGCAATGACGATTAACTTAAGTTTTTTGTAAATAAAATAATTAATTTCTCTTTTCGGCGGATTGCATTTATGTCGCGTCGAGCGCGCGTGGGATATGAATGTTGGCTGAAGCGCGCGCGCACACACACACACACTCACAAACACCCAACGGACCCCGAATGGCATTACAATGTATTAGGGCTTGATAAATATAACATATTTTTATACAATTTCCTTTCTGACATAATAGTTCATGTAGAGATGTAGATGAGACTATTAAATAAATTGTACTAAAGATTACAAAAGCATTCGAATGTAAAGAATGAGGAGGTTCTTGATGCTATTACCTGTATTACATTAATAATAGTCGCGATTACAAATGGATTTTTTAAATATAATTATCATACATCTGCAGTAACTTAAAACCAAGTTAAATATAGTTTGTTATTTAGAAAGGCGGAACTTATATTAACCTCTAACTCAATTTCTTTAATGTGCGAGCTAGATTCATTTACAGAAGGCCAACATTCCTAAAACATGCCGAATCGAGAACCTCCTTTTTCGAAGGCATAAGCCACAAATGAAGACAACGCCTTGTATATTGCTAAACAAGTGATTCAATAGATTTGCGCTTGAGATCGCGCGCGCGCCGCTCTCCAGAGATTATTTGTGCCAAACACGCACCGAGTGCACCGGACGCATTTGCTCAGGACTTCTCGTACAAATTATAACATTTCTTTAGTACATTGTCGTACTTTTTAATCGTAGATTTAAATCGTAAGATATCCTGGTGCTTATGGATGTTATAGAGATAAAATTCTGTTTTTAAATTTGGTCCACTGGTGATTATTAGTAATTAAACGAATCAACAGCAATTGAAATACATATTGTTAGTGCTTTTTATTATTATAAAAAATGCAATTAGGAACGTGTTTCGTTTCAAATTAAGTGAACGCATTCATCTGGTTACTATCAGAAAGAAAACACAATATGGACTATATATGTTATATCTTTCGATTTAAATCTATGTTCGTATTTCATTCGTATAGAAGTGTCTTCGTGTGCTCAATCTTTTAATCTAGCTTCGCTTAGTAACCTCCGTGTAAGCCCGCCGCTGTACGACATAAACGACAAATTAGAGCATATTTTGAAATATCGATATAGTATTTTGAATATAAATTGTGAAAGCAGTTACTAGACGAGTGCAGCTACGGGCCAGCAAATATTGTAACTGTGCACTGCGTACAATCAGAATAAAGAGATTTTTAAATGGATATGTTGTTTTTGTATTTCCATCCTACCTGTATGTGCTTTTTAAGTTGAATCTAATGATAAAGCAGACGTTCTACCTGATAGAAAGTAGCCATTCTCCTCGCCTCGCTTATAGCCATTTGTAACATCAGAAAGTCGTCAATGCATCGCTGACTTTGGAAGAGAGCTCTTTTTAAACCTTTGAAGAGCCTCCGGGAATACCTCAGTTTCTGCTTTTTCCACGTGCTGTAAGTTTAGTAGCCACCCAAAAGCGAAAGTGAATGGTTTAACTTTTCGATTAGTGTTTACAAAACTGACTATCTACGTGTTATAACGGAAATGGAAGGTAAGTGTCTTATTTCTATCAGTTGTAAACATTTTTAAGTTTTTGATGAATTGATTGTTTTAGTGTTACTATAGAATTAAATATGAACATTCGAGAGGTGGAGAGCGCTATAATAGTTCTTTCTGGTGTTTTGTTTAAAATAAAAATTCAAATTATTAATGGATAGGTTGTGCTATCCGCACGGAATCGGTTAAATAAGAATTTAGATCTGAGATTACTGCTGATAAGTATTTATTATTTTCATTCTTGCTTTGTAATAATTTCACTTCTTTGGAGTGTATACAATACATATTGATACACTCCCTTTTTATTATTATATAAAAATAAAACCCAAAAATCATATGTAACAATTTTATTTTACCAATATTAATAATATATTAACATATGTGGTCCGTAACCACCCTCTCTCTGATAATAATATAATACAAAGAATCTTCACAAGTGGTCTCTGAACCCATAACAAAGAAAACAAATATACTACGACTAAATGTGAACTACAGTACACAATCCACGGTCAAGTGTTAAAACAGCAGCCTCGACTAATGGCTCCCGTCGCATTACGATACGTACAACACTTCAAAACGAGGTAAAAAAGGAAAAGAAAAAAATAGGTAATACATTTTCATAATACATTAATTTTCATTATACATTAATTTATATTTAACCTAAACGAGGAGAGGGCGCCAGTGTCGCGCGCGACCGCGTCATTAAAACAACGCAGAAATAAAGGTACAACGACATTTATAGGCGACAAGCGATTAGTAAGAGTCGAAACGTTGCAGTGTACCTTTATACATAAATAGCACCTCCCATTGACGTGAGCGTTAGCGGGCGCGCCGGGAGCGACAATATTCTACAGACAGTCAGTTAGGCCCCGCCCCCGCAGCACTGGCGCCCTCGCGTCGCCGCATTATACATTATATACAACGGGAAATAAATACTCTATATGCACGACGAATATATAACGTGTATGTACAGTGCCGCGCGGCCGCGACTCCCGAACGTTCACTATATCACAAGTACGATCCCGCGGCGCGGCTCGGTCGACCAACTATATTTAAAATTAGCATATTTTTTTGGCTTAGCTACGTTAATATCCAGTAAAATGTAACTCGACGCGCCGAGCCCTCGACGAGACGACCGAGACGACAATAAAAGTTACAACTTAGCATTTTTGGTTTTCGCATTGTACAAATTTCCTCCAAAAATATCCGCCCGACATATCGATACACGATATCGCGTTATATTATGTATACACTCGCAAAACAGTCAGAATACAAAAACAAAAATTGTATCGTAGAAATGCTTCTCGAGTTTGAAAAAGTTACGAAAAATTTCCATCAATACGTGTACAATTTAAAAGCGTCAAAAACGTTACGTTTACAAGAGTTACGATGACCGGATTCGATGTGACGACGTTTGAATGAAATCGAATGATCATAAGACAGTTTAAAGCTTACGACCGACACGCAACTCCATAACACTCCTACATTAATTATCCTCTCGAAATATGCTTCGTAACAACAATATTAAAATGTACTTATGTCGTTGTTGCTCTGTGCACGTGAATACATTGACAAATGTGATGGTGATTTGCTTTGAGGCGGTTCGGAGTTAGACCATTTTGGAGAAAATCGCGTGCTTTTAGAAGAGTATATGGGGCCGATTGCACAATTTGTTTAACTAATACAAAAAATTCAATTCTGCCGTTGTGCAAGGCAGTGTTGATACTAAATTATGACTATCTACTTCGTGACTGAACTAATAAAACAAAACTACAATAACTTTACGGAGGTTCTGTTTTTAAATGATTTCTACAACGTCACCGCCCACTCGTAAGGTGCAGCGGGTCTTAAGGGGTCATACATAAACATACATCACTTCATTATACGGAGAGAAATTGAAATGTTAAATGTAGTGATCATATTTCATGAGGTCAAATATTGAATGTTTTTTTTTAATTACGTTAAAAATCTCGTAGCCAGGACGAGCTTGAACAAATTAGAAAAAATGGATGACGTAATTATGCATGACTCCTTATCGAAAACAACTACGAATACAACATAGTTTCACAAGCGCACATTGTCTGCGTTTCGTCACTTTGGAATAAAGACTACGATGTCACACACGGGGGTCGCCGCGCTCGAAGATATGTAACAATGTCGCCCGAGTAACAACTATTCAACAAGAATTATACAATAATTTGCGCTAATTATATTGCTTTTTAAAATTTTCCATAGTCTATGTATTATACATGGCAACAAAATAGACTCAACTCTCACGGTATACAATTTCAACAAATCGCAATCTTCACTAATAAATATGTTAACAATTTAAAATATTTTATGAACTAACATGTTGAACGGTGAACCCCCGTGGTACGGTCGAGCGATTGAATCGGCGGGTGCGTACGTTAGCGGGCGATTACGTACGTTGTCGGCGGTCCATTTATAATTACAAACATTAAACGTCTGGCACGTGTCCTGGTAGACAAAATCATATTCTCTACAATATTTCGCCCGTAATAAGCTGTGTTTAGGTCTGTGTTGTGGTAGGTATATATACATCAATATACTTTCTATAAGAGAATATTTTTGTCTGTCACGGCACGCGTCAGACACTTTACGTTTGTAGCTATAAATGAACTATGATACGTGTGATTTTACACGTCACAGATAATCATGAACGCGATTACGTTTCTTACATACGAAAATAACCACGCGTTTTTAATTACAACCGTACGGACGCAATTACTTTCACGCTTACGTATCACACACGCGACAAAACACGTACAACACGTACGTAATCGTCACCATATACGCACCGTTACACGTACGTACGCGATCGCGCACATGTCACGCACATACGATACGCACGTACCCCACAACGCCGCACTTCCCATACGCGCGTACCCCTCTACGCAGTACGCCCCGCAGCAGCGCCGGGCCGCTAGTGGCCGACGGGCTCCACGTAGTTGGCGGGGTAGAGCCCCACGCGCCCGTCCTTGCGGCCCTTGCACCAGCCCTGCTCGTCCTCGTCCTCGAGTTTTTCGAATAAGTCACCTGAAACATAATTATGACATTTATTTAGTTATTGTATTATTTTGCAACGATAAACCACAAACCGTGACTCTGCAATTGCCGGCAAACATCATAGTTTTTAAGAGCATCATTTATTAATTGAATCCGATAGCGAAGTGGAACCAGAATAGTTCAATTGAGAGGTATTAACGTCTAGACTTTTTACTAGCTTTTTACTAGAAGTAATTTTTCCGTTTTGGTGGAGAGGTGCAGATGTCGGCTATCAGGCGGTTCCTACGGGCGCTCACCCTGTCGGAAGCTGAGCTCGTCGCTCTCGGCGCCGGTGTAGTCGTACAGCTACGGCACAGTGTGCGGCGCTCACCCTGTCGGAAGCTGAGCTCGTCGCTCTCGGCGCCGGTGTAGTCGTACAGCTACGGCACAGTGTGCGGCGCTCACCCTGTCGGAAGCTGAGCTCGTCGCTCTCGGCGCCGGTGTAGTCGTACGGCTACGGCACAGTGTGCGGCGCTCACCCTGTCGGAAGCTGAGCTCGTCGCTCTCGGCGCCGGTGTAGTCGTACAGCTACGGCACAGTGTGCGGCGCTCACCCTGTCGGAAGCTGAGCTCGTCGCTCTCGGCGCCGGTGTAGTCGTACAGCTACGGCACAGTGTGCGGCGCTCACCCTGTCGGAAGCTGAGCTCGTCGCTCTCGGCGCCGGTGTAGTCGTACAGCTACGGCACAGTGTGCGGCGCTCACCCTGTCGGAAGCTGAGCTCGTCGCTCTCGGCGCCGGTGTAGTCGTACAGCTACGGCACAGTGTGCGGCGCTCACCCTGTCGGAAGCTGAGCTCGTCGCTCTCGGCGCCGGTGTAGTCGTACAGCTACGGCACAGTGTGCGGCGCTCACCCTGTCGGAAGCTGAACTCGTCGCTCTCGGCGCCGGTGTAGTCGTACAGCTACGGCACAGTGTGCGGCGCTCACCCTGTCGGAAGCTGAGCTCGTCGCTCTCGGCGCCGGTGTAGTCGTACGGCTACGGCACAGTGTGCGGCGCTCACCCTGTCGGAAGCTGAGCTCGTCGCTCTCGGCGCCGGTGTAGTCGTACGGCTACGGCACAGTGTGCGGCGCTCACCCTGTCGGAAGCTGAGCTCGTCGCTCTCGGCGCCGGTGTAGTCGTACAGCTACGGCACAGTGTGCGGCGCTCACCCTGTCGGAAGCTGAGCTCGTCGCTCTCGGCGCCGGTGTAGTCGTACAGCTACGGCACAGTGTGCGGCGCTCACCCTGTCGGAAGCTGAGCTCGTCGCTCTCGGCGCCGGTGTAGTCGTACAGCTACGGCACAGTGTGCGGCGCTCACCCTGTCGGAAGCTGAGCTCGTCGCTCTCGGCGCCGGTGTAGTCGTACAGCTACGGCACAGTGTGCGGCGCTCACCCTGTCGGAAGCTGAGCTCGTCGCTCTCGGCGCCGGTGTAGTCGTACGGCTACGGCACAGTGTGCGGCGCTCACCCTGTCGGAAGCTGAGCTCGTCGCTCTCGGCGCCGGTGTAGTCGTACGGCTACGGCACAGTGTGCGGCGCTCACCCTGTCGGAAGCTGAGCTCGTCGCTCTCGGCGCCGGTGTAGTCGTACAGCTACGGCACAGTGTGCGGCGCTCACCCTGTCGGAAGCTGAGCTCGTCGCTCTCGGCGCCGGTGTAGTCGTACAGCTACGGCACAGTGTGCGGCGCTCACCCTGTCGGAAGCTGAGCTCGTCGCTCTCGGCGCCGGTGTAGTCGTACAGCTACGGCACAGTGTGCGGCGCTCACCCTGTCGGAAGCTGAGCTCGTCGCTCTCGGCGCCGGTGTAGTCGTACAGCTACGGCACAGTGTGCGGCGCTCACCCTGTCGGAAGCTGAGCTCGTCGCTCTCGGCGCCGGTGTAGTCGTACAGCGCGCGCACGGGCACGCCGGGCTCGCCGGTGTCGGTGAGGGCTCCGGCGGACTCCTCGTCCCAGTCCTCCTCGTCGAAGGGGTTCTCCTGCCGCGCGCCCTCCTTCGCCGGCGACACCTTGCTCGCCTTCGGGCCCGGCGCCGTGCCGTTCCTGTAAGCGATATACATATACACGTTATAAATTACATCTACTCGAATATACAGCATCGTTAACGACATGAGGGATAGATCCTAATTTATTTTGTGTTTATACAGTCATACGGTAATACGTGTGAGACATAAAAATATTAAGGTTCAAAAATTAAGTTCGAAAGCGGACCAGACGGGTACGCGGTTATAGTTTTCAAATAGAACTAAGATAATTCGACAGTTTTATAAATAAAAATAAATCCAAGCAGTTATAAATAGCAAACTATAACTAGCAAATCAGTAATAAGATTTTTTTTACGACTTTGTAAATATTTTTTTAGTCTGCAACTACAAATAATATACTTCCAAAACATTAATCTGTAATATAAATAATATCTACAATCAACATAATTGAATACCTTTCAATTAACTCAAAATAACTTAAACGGATACACAATAACTTTCAAATTAAACGACTAATTATACGTTTGTGACCTATTTTATCTACCTGTGTTACACTTAACACCTCAAAAAATACAATTACTAATAAATATTTTCACGTTATACTTTATTAAATTATTACGTACTTAATTAATAGTATTAATACATTACCAAAACGCCAATTTCACAATACAATCCAACAATTATCGCAACAATATTCCAATACACTTCAGTTCATCAACAAACTAACAGTGTAAAGTCGTTCGCCTCGCATATCGTGTACTGTGTATCGGCGCTGTGCGGTCGCACAGTGAGCCGCAGAGGACGTAGCATCGTCGTGGATGTTGAACAAGCGTATATCTCCAAGCGTTCGATGCTGGGAATGGATTGAATTAAATTGGCTTGAAGTTGGGATACTTTTGCGGTGGGATACATCACCGCTTCAAACAATTCTACCTTACATTAAAGTAAGGTTGCTGTGTTCTGCTTTGAAAGACATATTTACATGAAGCGTCCCATTATTAAACTTTGGCTTATGCGGCTGTTATCAATTAGGCGGAACTCTCGTCATATATTATATTCATAACAAAAGTCAATTGTGGTATTGTACAGGGCGGCAGCTACAATATCACGTTAGGTGTGTTGACTTTTCCTTTAATGAAATGTGCACGTGCAAAAAAATTTTGATGTTTGATCGGTGGGAGAGAATAGCTAAAAATAATAACAATATTTCAAGTTACGTCAAAAAAGTGTATACACGTAGCTGTAATGATTTTAATCTCACTACTGTTGGACAAGGCTACATTGGTTCCCACAATAAGGGACCACATTGAAGCCGGCATTTTTTATTCTACGACGTTGCTTAAATGCGAATATATCTCTTATGGAATCTATGAACACTTACGTGACCGCGATGGGCGCGCTTATCGTCTTCTTGTCGATGGTGTTATTCGCGCTGGAGTTGTTCGCCAGCGGCGCTGCCGGCGGCGGCTCGTGGTTCGCCTTGCCCTTGCTGTTGGCCGTGATCGGCGGCAGCTCCTGCAACCCACCGCACATACACGTCAATCACCGATGGAATGTAATGAGGGATTGGTTTCAGACATGTTTCACCACTTTTATTGTTTGATCTGAGCGAGGGATTATGACGCGTTATCAATGTTTAAAAAATAGGAATTCAAAAATATACAGTAGGATGAACTAATTAGGAATTTATATTATAGACAGGAACTGATTGCGTTTAATTAAAATTAGACAATTGGACACATAAAGTAAGTTTATAAATTTACCACCACATTTTCAGTGAGCCAGTATTTGAACGAAGTCAAAATATCCTTGAAACGTGAATTAGTGAGTAAAGTTAATACAAGGACAAATGACGAGAGGATATCCCTCTTATCAATTTTGTTGGCGAAAGAGTTAAAACAACGGTAGAAAGGTGCCCCTCACCTGAATTAAAGGATAATTAAAAGAAACCCTAGGAAATTTCTTAGTAGGGAATACCTTTTAAATATGTATTTAAAAGTGGTGAAACCGTCTGATTTTATTACTAAGTTCGTAAAATACATAATCAGGTAACATTGCTTATAATAATTAAAATATATTGGGGGACTCATAATATAATTATACTTGTAATTTCATAAGAATAAATTGTAAATATCAAATATGTATTAAAATAATTGTGTTAATGTTATTAATAAAAATATCGTGCCATTATGCATAATATCGATAAAGCGACATACATCATGCAACATCGAGTGACAAAAACTAAAGGGGATAAATAAAAATATATAAAAAATAAGGGAAATATCAAAGCGCACTTATAATAAATAAAAGATCGAAATGAGAATGACCCATACACCCGGCATCCAATACTAATTTACTTTATTACATGCAATATTCCTTAGGCCATAAACATTCGCTATAAAATATATTAAAAGAAGAAATTTTGACGGTAGTTCTATGAACTTCATTCTCATTTAAATCCCATATAGGGCCTAACCACACTCCGTTTGGTCTATAAAACAAACTATAAAATTATACAAAATCACTGAACAGGATTCTTTAAATTACAGTTGATTTCTTACAATATTTTGGTCTTTTCTTAAAATTAATACCTGTAAATGTGCTTAGCCCCATTTAAAACTACACACGTCCAGATAGAAATTACTGATTTTTACGAAAGGCAATTGAATTATAACTTCATCTAAATATCTATATTTTAATTTATATCCTATCTGGACGTATGAATAAAAAAATTGTAATGGGAAAGGCGGTGCTAGGAGGAGTCTGCAATGTAAGTGCCACATCACACTAACATCAAACCACCTCAAATGGCGCACCTCATGTGGCGCCGCGAGGGTTCAAATTTGGAAACCACCCTTCCCATTTGATAGAAATATGCAATCTTGCTCGACAGATAAAATATTTTTCGGAATTGACTTATTTATAACGAAACGTAATAATGTGACAAACAGTCCACCTAATGGAGGATTAAAATAAACGGGTTCACGAAACTAGTTCGATATTAGCTCTTTGGCTTTAATATATAGACTTAAGGCTGTCCTCTTTATGTCACATAGTCTCAGTGTAACTACGAGTCTGTAGAGCAAGATGTGCACATGGAGCACGGTGTGAACGTACGTCCTCGCTGACTGGCCGCTGGTTGAGCAGCGTGATGGGGCCGGTGGGCAGGCTCTCCTTGGACTTGCCCTTCGCGATGTCGCGGAACTCCTCCGTGTACTCCTGCGTCACGCACTCGCCACGTCACCGCCGGTCCGGGTCGGGTCGACACGTTGGGACGGATTGGGTATTTTGTGTTTTACTTTTAACTAATGTAGGTTTAGTAGGTGTTGTGTTACGGGCTTTATGAAATTGTGATTGAGTTTTTGTAGTAGAATATTTTTTTTGGAAAATAAAAGAATGTTTTTATTTGTATAAAAGACAATACAAGTAAATTTGGATAAAATTACTGTCTAATTAAAAAAGTGACTTTACTAATCTTGTCTTTTATACGGAATTTAAAGATAAAAAGTTAAAAGTGATGTAAAAAACGTTATTTTTTTCATTGAGCAAATGAATGGGAATGTGCTTTAACTTCTTTCCAATTGTTTAAAAATACATAATTATCTTTCAAATAAAAAATACTGTGTAACAATCCGTCCCAGCGTCTCACCCAATGCGTAGGCAAACTCAAATTAAAGTGACAAGAAAAAAAATGAAAAGATAAAATTAAAGTAACACGTACATCTAAAGCTAGTGTATATTAACATAGGAAAGCTCAAACACTGCGCGTGTGTGAGTCGAAACTAAACGTTTCAAACCATGCTATTATTTATAGTGAGAAATGCATGGTGTGATGCATACTATATATCTTTTTGTGTGTGGTCTGCTAAACATTCTTATGTAAAAGGTAACAAGTCTCTTAGAATGATAATTACTGTTTTCTTTAGAAAGAACGAACTTATATTTAGATGTCAAAAATAATATTATTTTGTAATTTTCTGAATGAATAAATGTATTTATTTCCCTCCTCACACGTATCTATTCGATAATTTTGAAATAGCTTTAATGCTTATTGGTGGAAAAAGTTTCTTTTGTTTTTTTTCTGATTATTAAATGTTGTTTCGAGATTTTTGAGAATTATGTCAATATTTTATAAAATTTGTAGTTTATGTATAAGCATTATTTGATACTTGTGTCTCGAACAATATCTTCCACCGATTTCTTTTGCACATTTCCTCTATCTTCCGTGTGACTGTGCCATGATATCTACATAACAATGTGACAAAACCGCAAATTATAACGTAGTGGCACGTACTCCATTGACAGTTGCACTAATTGTTTATGTTGTGGCTCCTTGTGTCCTCTGGCCGTGCCGTGGGGATGAGAGTGAGCTTGTGGGTGCGTCCTAATAGTCCAATTCAACACAGTAAGGTGAATGTACCATAGTTCATATTCTTACTAACAATTTAAATCGTAAGATAGACCCTCCATAATTGGTCTGACTTGACGAATTAAAATCGACAACTTCGAGTACAATGGACTGTTGCTCGTAAATGTGACATTTAATTTCAATTTTCAATCATATAGAGTGACACTCACATCGAAAGTAAATTGTAATGGTATAACAAAATTATCGCAATTATACATTTTCTGTACTATTTGAGTATATCTGGCGATTTAAAGTGTAGTAAGTTAATGAAGATTGGTACACTAATTACTAAAACTGAATATTGTTTTTGTGTATTTAGAAATGGACATTGCTGGACTTTACTCTTGTTCAATGTTCAAGCGTCACGGCCGCCACGGTGTACCCATACCAGTGTTTTGGTGCTTGTTTCATTTTCCAAATAAATTAATTTTAACTTCGACTTTTGATACAAGTGCTTATTTTGTACATACTGAGCGATTGACAGAATTGTCCATTATTTATGTGCACATAATTTTCTTCCTTATTTTTCTCTATTTATAAGCTGCACTGACGTACTATTTGTGTATAAGTATAATTTTCTTATAAGCCATTTGACGTCATCCATTGCGCTTATAGTCTTACCTTGACATGATGATCTTCAACCAAGTACAACCTTCATTATAAGCCAAGAGGCTTAAGGCTTAACTCATCATCGGACAATTTAAGTCTGACTATGACATTGAAACTTCTCAGAATGATGAGTTACGCCTATGAGCCTATGAATTAAACGACCTTGAGTGAAAAAACGACACAACCATGCCACCTAGACAACCGCTACAATTTGGTGTATAAACCGACAATCCTGCAAATCGCTATCGCACCACCGGGGTGGCCGCACCGTGGGGCCGTACCATCAGCGGGTTGGTATAGAAACGGGCGCCGTAACAAACGCTACTGGCATCGGACGGCGCCACCCTGCTGCTCTCATCCCCGAGGCAGGGTAGGCAGGGGAACACGAGGCGTAGGCGTCGCTGGGCGTGGGCCCACAGTGCCCCAGCGCTGGGCAGCGTGGGCAACCCTCGAGGCCGCTGCGCACTCGCCACCACGCGGTCCACCAGCTCCGAGGCCGCCGCCGGCAGGTATTTGTGGTGGATTGGCAACAGATCCTCCGGTGTGGGCTCCTAACGTATCGTCAATATGACAATTTTTACGTTTTTGACATATAAATAAATCTGGTCTCAGTGCAACTTGATCAATTTGTGTCGACTTTTTGGCATTATTTTACGCAATATTATTGCCTACCGAAAAAGTCACGACAGATGAATTGAACACAATTTTAGTTTTATAGTTTAATCGTCATTCAAAATTATTATTTTCTTCTTGGATTTTTTTTTTCTTATATTTTTTGCAATTATACGCAAAAAAATGCTCATGGCATTTTTTGCGTTTTATCTCGAGATATTAGGAGACACCTACATTTTTATTAATTAATTTTTAAATTAAAGGTATAAAAAGTTGTATTACTTTTTATATAATATTATTTATTATTTATTGAATTAAATCTTTTAGGTTTTTTTTTTAAATATCAACCATATTTTCAACTCATTTGACACAAATACCTTATCGCTTGTCTTTTTTTAGTAATCTAATACATATATAATTATGTATGTTATACATATATGATTAAAAAGTACTTAATCCGCATCGCACCGCACCACGGTCGCAACTCGACAAATGTTTGCACATACGGTGTGTGCTCGTGTGGTGTTTGCACACATATAATCGCTGTCTTACTCAAACATCTATGTCAATATTATTCCTTGTTGAGACAATGACTCAGATATTCTTTTGAAGGTCGATATTTTAGCACGCATTAGAATATTAATGTATTTTTTTGTTACTGTTTTGATTTTTTTTTATATAAGTAATTTATTTGTTTTTTTTTATTACGTAATTGAAACATTTTTAAACGATATAAACACGATAACTTTTATATTTAAATATGTTTTTTTTATTAAAATCTTAATACCAAATCTATAATAAACTTTTTATTTAGATTTTTTTCTAACCGAAACAATATATATTTTAAATAATTGTCCATAAAGTTTAAATTAGACAAAATTTAGAAATACATAATTATCATACATATTTATTATTTAAATATTCACTTTTCATTATTTATTTTAGTCACTGATATAAACAAATATCAAAAAATAAATTTTATAAAAAATATTTTGTATTATAATTTAAATAAACTATTCAACCAATTGAAATAGAATAGAGAGAAGGATAGAGTCGAATAAATCTATTTCTTCACACATGCTCTATAGTATTGTATCTAACAGACCTATGGATGCATTCCTCGCTATCTTTGCCTACGACATCTAAGTTATGAAGCGGTATACGTTAATCGGATGCATACATAACGGTATTGTGGGGAAGTTTACACGTTTCAATAATTCAAAGTCAAAATCTTAATTTCATTGGCATGGAAGAAACTTTTATTCACGGAAATATTTCGTGCGTAATTCCACTTTAGTAAAATTTATTTCGATTTGAGCAGCGAAATAGTAAGACTAACAACCACTTTTTATATGTGTTGTATAGTATATGTCTTCTTTCATATTTTAGTACAGAATAGAAAGTAACAGAAGGAGCGTTCAAAAGGTTCGCAAAGGTTCGGAAATGATTATAGCGACTTAAATAGATCCCTTATGATATTAGACTTTTCTATTAATGGTGCATGTAATTTCTGAATGAACTGACCGATTGGTGAAAGCTATGTGGTAATTTAGCAACAACGAAGTCAATCCTTTTATAGCTCAATACCACTATATTTCGACTAACATTATTACCAATATTTACCATAAAATTTTGACTACATCATGTTTTCAAGGCATCTCCAAGCCTTTATTATGTTACAGACAACAATCTATGTTAAAGAAATAAAAATATTTGATTTTGATTATGACTAACATTATTGCCGCAATCGTAAAATTCGTAAACGCTTCCATTATCATTTCTATTCCATCCCACCCTATATTTTTATCCAATAACGGTAAACTTCCCCACCGCTAACATGTTACGCGTATGCATTGCGCGTATCGCCGTATTTGGCGACGCTGGGCGAGCCTGGCGGCTGTTACCTCGAACTGGGGCCACGCCATCGCCATGTTCACGCCGTGGTTGTTCGCCCACCACTTGAGGTCTTTCTGGTGGTCAGCGTTGTTTATCGTGTGGTGGAACTCCTCGTAGATTTGTGGTAACCTGGAATCGTTGGATTAATAGTGTTACTACTTAGTTTGTAGATGAAGCGTCACACTGAATTTAGCTAAGAAATAAAAATATGTGTTTGAAATGGACAAATAATATTTTGACCAATCCATCCTTTGCACTAAAGTTATACATATAAGTTCTTCGGATCGATTCTCAAGGACTAATCTGAAAATCCCTCGCCCATCTACGCAGTGAATTGCAAGTAGAAAGTCTAGTCTATATGGTAAAAAATATGCAGTGTACTTATAGATTTCCTGACAGATTTTAAGGCACCTGATTCTATTGAGCTTTCATCTGTTAGCACTTTAGCAGTAGATAACACCTCACTCGGGATTATAAAGCAGCACGGTTAATTGAAACTCGACGCTAAATGTACTGAAAAAATGGTGAAAATATACGTGGCTTTTTGGCACTGGTAGAAGCTGAACATTACCTTGTTGAAGAATACCAACGTATGTGTCTCCATTTCTCCTTTCATAGTATGCGAAGTGTAGCGATAACCGAATTTACTGATATTATCTGGCGACACACTCACGTGGGCTCCTGGCTGATATTCAGGCACCGGTGGAAGCTGAACAGAACCTCCTTGAAGAATGTGAGCCGCTGCGCCTCCATCTGCTGGCAGCGGTCGAACACGCCGCTCATGTCCTCGATGTAGCGCGGGTTGTACGCCGTGATCTCCGCCAGCGCCGCCTGGTACCTGTCGCGCGTCTTCGACACCTCGTCGCGACACTTCGCCACGCGGTCCGCCATTTTCTTCACCTGGAAAAATATTACTATTAGTTCTTATAAAGTTTATTATTCGACAAGAACAGAAGAAAGGAACAGACTTCAGGTATATTCATCGCGGAGAACATGGGTAGTGATTTTCCTGGAAAATTACTGCAGTTTCCAATACGCACAACCAAGCAGGGTGATTATAACAAAATGTCTATGCCCCGTAACAAAGTCCAGAAGCGGACCCTTATCGGTTGCTGGTGACGATATGCTTTTAAATATTAAGTGCCAGATAAATGGGATTGTTGAAACAGGGTAATTGTGGTTTGAATCAATCGCAATATTAACGTCATCTTTAAGCAATACTTGAGCTATGATGGAATCTAGTTCAAAATGAAATATAGATAGTAAAAAGTAGTAAAAGGCTTTTCATTTAGTTGTTGTTTGCGATTCTAATTCTTGGTAAGTGCAGTTTTGAGAAGTATATGAATTGCCCCTTTTTTTAATGTAAATGCTAAATATGTAGGTATTGCATTCAGGTATGCCAGTAATTTTACAAATAATTAATAAATTATTATTATAATAAATTATTTGTAAAATAACTGACACACAACGTAGATAAATGAGACATACTAACTAGTCGTAGGGGGCCATAAATTACGAAGACAATTACAGGATTATATCGATCATATAATTACGTTTGTTATTATATCGAATGTCTCAGGAAATGATATTATTTACAAATACTAAAATATACAGTTACACCCGTTAGCTATTAGGAATATTAGCGCTACTGGAAGATTTATGGCAGAACATTATGGATGTAATAAAAAATAACGAGCCACTAAAGATCATCGACTTGCGGCGTGATTGAGTCAGATTGGAAACATACAAAAATAGGCCTAGATTTTATTCTAAATACCACTGGGTTTGAGTCTGAGCCTGAGGACACTTAGTTCTTCTATAAAAAAAAAAACAACAAATACTGTATCACGATCACACGGATTATTACTTTCGTAGTTACTCGTATTAGCGATTCAAAGAATATTTCATTTTAGACAAAAGTTTAATCGGCTATCACCGTACTAACGAATGATTTCAAGTCAAAAATTAAAGCATACAAAAATAGGCGTAGATTTTTTTCTAAATACCACTGGGTTTGAGTCTGAGCCTGAGGACACTTAGTTCTTCTATAAAAAAAAAAAAAAACAACAAATACTGTATCACGACTGTCGTAGTTATTAGCGATTCAAAGATTATTTCATTTTAAACAAAAGAAAATTCAAGTCAAAAATTAGAATTCGATAAAAGCACCAGCGTCACATATCTGGTTCAAAGTATCTACTTTTTGAACTAAACCAACCAATACGACTTACAAAAATCTTTGAAATTGGTCGGTTGCGCGGTTTTAGCAATTAGCGCGTATCACAGTGACACATGATGTCTACATAGGTATTTAATTTTTATTTTTTACAAGAAACAGTAGGTAATTTCAAATTTCACGTAAATTTCAAAGCATAATTGACTTAAAAGTCTAGACACTGAAGAGTTCGTATTGAAGAGTAAGATATTTAAATCTAATACGAAAATCACTAATAAAAACATTATTAACATTAAAGACGACTTACTTTAGCAGGGCTTACTTTAAAGGGCGGTTGGAGAAGATCGCAATATCGGGACAGGTGGGCGAACCACCCCGCTCGCCCCAATGCTAATTTTACGAGTATCATCACAAATGAAATTCAGATCCGTAATATAGTTACTGGCATGAAGTATTTTTAGCAATTTTCCCTTACCTAGATTTTATTTATAGGTTCATTATAAAGGGAATAGGTTCAAATCTTAATTATATCTATAACTAGAGTGAAAAGTACTTACGAGGTTGAAAATAAATAAATATTTCATAACAAATTTAAATCCAATGATACCGTCGTTACGAAGGCATTGAAACTTATCTCAACAAAAATATTCCAAAAGTAAAACTTTATTTGTATGGCTCAATCTCGAAACTGATAGATAAAAATTTAAAACCTCTATTATTAAAACATGCACGCAGTGATATAAGATTTTATAGGGAATGTCAGAGGCAACTTTTTCAACATCTATCTAATATTACGTCGAGTATTCCTTAATTAATCTTTCTTCAATAAAAATCAAACTAAAGACTAAAAAAAATACATAAAATAATTCCTATAATTTAGTTCGCACAATCCCTTCGCTAACACACTTGTTGCTAAATGACTTCAGCGGCAGTGGAGGAGCTCCGAGCCCCTAAACACCGGCACGGGAGACGGCGCAATGAATTCCACGCGCTCCCGCGGGAAATCTACCTCTCGCCGACACGTACCTACTTATTTAATCAGATGGAAAATCGCCCAGGTGTGGTGTTTGCTTTTTAGTGGAATTAAATATGTTTCTTTGTTCAGTATCTTGAAAAATCGTATGTTTTATACCTTAATGACATAATAAAATAAAGATATATTTGGGCAATGATTAATATATTGGTGCGCAGTGTTCCGGGTTTGATTCCAGTCGGATATGTTTTGGATCTTGGTGTTTTTATTATTTCATTTGTGTGTGTTCGTAGCAGCCACAAAATGTCATCAAGAAATAGATATATACAGAGTTCAATTTCAGAATGTACAAAAACAAAGCGCAGAGCAAAATAATACTGAAGTTGCTTTCAGCAGTTTCAGACTCATAAATCCAAGTTCTATTTGCAAAATAAATACGAAACGACGTCGGGATTATCCTTCATGCGAATATTACTAGCTTATTTTTCTCTAGCCTCTTACAAACAACGGAGATATTGTGAAATTTTTCAAGCATCCTTAGCACAATGACAACAAAAGAGTATATTTTAGGAACTTTGAAATACTAGCAACTGTAGGGAATTGTACTTATTAGGATAAGGTCAGGTTAGGATAGATTTACAAAAAACTTAAATCTCTTACCGTCATTACTCTCTGTGGCAAGCAAAAGAACAAAATAAGAAAATAAATAAATTAGAGTATTTAAAGGAAGTGTCCTTTTATCAAACAAAAAATCCTTAAAATAAAAATAGATAATCTTCTACATAGTAAGTACCTAAGTAGGTATTGATCACTATTTGCCATAATCCTGTATTTAAATTGTATAATTCAGTCTTATATTCACTATTAGCCTATTCTTCAAATTTCTAAATTGCTAGACGCCAATTTGATGCCAATGTGACGTCAAATTAGATAGTAAGAAAATTTTTATGGGGAGCTGTGACGCTAGGCGTTATTATAATTTTTACTAACGTAATGACGTCACAAGTCTAAACGCTAGCATTTTCGCGCAAAAATGTATAATGTTAAATTACAAGTCGTTTTTCGCACTTTTCGGGTTTATGAAACTGAAATAAGAATTTTAATACCACTAACTTTAATACCGCTTTAAAAAACATTAAAGGCCATATTACCACATACTGCTTGAACGTACGCTAGTAAAGTTCACATACTATGCACTGAGCAAGAGAGTTTTATGTAATTGCCTGTTGAATAAGAAAGCGAGCAATATACTGAGCCAGCAGTTGCCAGCGAGCCAACAAATTGAATTACGTGGAGTCCGAGCCGGCCACAATAACACTCGTGGCTGCTAGCAGATTGGCACTCGAGTCTAGAGGGTTTAGTGCGGGCATGGTTTAGTTTACCTACTTTTCTTTTTTATATTAGGTTACTAACTTAGGCTTCTGCAATTCTTTAAAGTGTAACTTGAAGTCTCATTTATAACATAAACCATGATAGCGTAATGTGAGCGACATCTTATCCGGGAGGTCCGAGGTTCATATCCCAAACACTTCTGATTTTTCAAAGTCATGTGCTTTATAAAAATTAATTGTCATTTCCTTAAACGGCAAAGGGAAACATCGTGACGATGTTTTTTTATAAGGCAAAAATGTGCAAAGTCCACCAATTCATATTTGGCCAACGGTGGACTATGTCCTAAACCGTATCTTTGAGAGGTGATCCGTGCCCAACAGTGGGACAATAGCCGGATGATAACGACTGTTGTTTGTTAATGATTGTTGTGGATAACGTTTGCTATAAAAAGAACATGCCAGTCATTCATATTAAGCGCCGTATATCATCACAGCGCAGTCAGCAAACAATGCTGCAGGGCTGACGCCGTCCCGTTTAGACTTATAACTCATAATAAAACCAGTGGTGCTCAAACTTTTCACTTGAAAATAACATAGAGAGTTAATGTACAAAACGATCTCTTTTTTATTATTGAAAAACTGCTGATGACTGGTAATTTTTCCCTGTTCAATTTTGGTATTGTTACCATTTCAAAGAACCGGTTCGTACCGGTTCTTTGAAGTTAAATAAATGTGATAATCAATACGGCCCTAACATATAACTCAATAACCCACTGCGTAGGGAGCTAAATAAACAAACAGACAGGTCATTTCGCCGATTGACTGTCAACCATGTAAGTATTAATTTAATATCGACTTATTTTAATAAAACTAATTTCCAGGTCCTTCCAATAGGATATGTTGACTATTTTATCATATTGTTATAACCCCAATCCCTTCCATAAGAGCACCCCTTACTATTTGGACGTCGCACATCGCTCAAGTTGAGTACCGCTGCCCCACACATCGCGACACACTCGCTTTATTCTCCGCCATCTTTTGTTGTATGCGTACCATTGCTCTTTCCGCGTACGCAACTATACTGATTACACTCGCACGTCACTCATTCTGTAACACCCTGTAACCGTTGTAAATATAGAGGATGGAATTATTTGTGTGCTTTTACAGCTTATGTCTAGACGAGAGCTTTTGACGAGCGAGCGAGCGTTCGTTAAAGTGCTCGGATAGAAGGATCCTATGCAGCATTTTATTAAGTTCGTTTTGTACTTTTAACAGTATTAAAATAGGTTTGAATTCGCGTAAGGGTTCGTTCAACATCTACATAGGTAAAGCGTGCCAGGCACGTACCGTAACAACATTTTGTTACAACCTGAATTATCTATCGTAATACGGCCGCGCAGACATGAATCGTGCCGGTATAAATATTATATATTCTTAAAGTGCCGCTCGGACTAGCGAATGTTGGTTGTCAATTCCGCAAACTTCCCCTCTCCCCAGATATTGTATAGAAAATATAATTTAGCACGGCCCGTGCTTGACACGTAGACTGCCTGTAGACACAATCACACTCTATCTGTTTCCCATCAAACTATTACGAAACCATAAATTAATAGACACCGAACACACATTAAGCTAATACGATCAGTTCTCCAGGGCGATACCTAATTTATCTCGTAAGACGCTCTCGTCTGCGCCAATCACTCCCCTGTCTCTCCGTTTACAGACCCATTCATTATTAACGCAACATCTTCTCGCTAAACGGTTAATGTGTAAATAACGTACGTTAGACCTCAATAGATATGTTATTACTTATTAGGATACTTTTATGTGATAGGATTATCAAATGAGGTGTGCATGGATATAATAGATCAAAGTTCGTAGTTTGCAGTGACTAACCAAACCTCAAGTAACTCATACCAGCAAATAATAAATTATCGAGATACACGTGATTTCAAGGGGTGTCATATTTCTGTGACTAAATACCCATAGAGTCATGTCTAAAAACGATTACAAATGCCTGAATATAAGTAAGTGAGCCTTACAACTTACTTATGTACACCATAGATTAGTAGGTAATCTATGATGTACACCCAGAACATAAATGGTTCACTTCTGTCTTAATACATTTGACAAAATCAATGTAATCAACGGCCACAGAATGCAAAAAAGTTCTTGGATTTCAATACAATAAAAATAAAACGCTAAAACTAAAACGCTTTCTACACTCAAGCCCCACACTAGAATTCCCTGTATCGTGGGTGCCATGGACACACACAGAGACAAAAACACAAACACCCAGACCCAGAAACATAAATCTAAATTTAGAAATCTGTCTGGCCGGGGATCGAACCCGAGACCCTCTGCGCGTCAGACCGGCATGGTGACCACGCGGGTCGTCATCATAAGATAAAAATACTTCCTATTTTAGTCGTAATTCTTTGACAATTGCGAGGAAATTAATTCGCGTCTCTGCATAATGACGTGTTTGATTCTACGTACAACGCCCGGTGTCCGGTGTCTGTCGGGCCGACATTAAATTTCCGGCCTGCCGACCCGACACCGGATCGGCTGTTCTAGGTCGGCAGGGCTCGACACGGGTCACAACAAAACGGGGAACAATTAATTGTTCATTAGCGCCAGTGTGTCGAGTGTCGCACTCGACACGGAAGACCAGGTCGGTTCGATCTGACACAGTCGTTCGTGATGAAGTTGATCCGAGATGTAATTATCTTAAGGTAGAAGAAATGACCACGCTGAGTGATGTTGAGTGGTCGCTAAGAAACATTTTTTTTTTATAATATAGGAGTAGCAGACGAGCATGCAGTCCACCTGATGGTAAGTGGCTACTGCCGCCCATGGACATCTGTAATCAACACCAGATAGGATTAGATATTCCTACCTAATGTCGGCCACAGATGCGCTGCTACCCCTGAGGACTAAGCTGGAACGCCTCGGAAAAGTCTGTCTCCCTTACCACGCCTTTCAAACCGGAACACAGCAGCAGCGCCTAACATTGCTGTTATTAGGTAGAAATAGATGTGGCGGTGGTGCCGCCGGAGTCGAACCACAAAGGGTTCTACCACCTTCAAACATCTGTCATAGAAACGCAGGAGCAGCGTCTTGGTTGAAGTAGATCGTAACTTTTTATTGTAATTTAGAGGTAGCAAATGAGTATGCACTCTAGAGGACAGCAGAGCATGCTACTGCCGCCCAACCCCAGATAAGTTGAGATTCCTACATGAGGTTGGCAACATACTGCTACTTCTGAGGACAAAGTTGGAACGTCTCGGATTATGTCTCCTTTGCCATACCCTTCAAAGCGCAACAGCAACACTTAGCACTGCTGTTATTAAACAGAAATAAACTTATCTAAATATTTTAGATCTAGCACGGGCACAAGCTAGATTGAGTAAGCACTTGTGGCTAAATTTCAAGCACTTCCGTACTTCTGAGTTGTTCGGAGAAGACATTAAGCCGACGGTCTCGGTTCGTTTTGGACGTTAAACCTTGTTGGAGACTAAATGCGCATTATTGTAACAATACAGTCTAATACTTACTCTAGTAAATAAGTAATATATTAAGTAGCACCTAATCAAAATAGATTTTCATGTCATTCTTCTATGAAAAAACACAACTTTTTGATAATGTTGTGCGACGGCATTTTGTAATGGAATCTAAAATAAATACAATTACATAATTATGACTATGATTATAAGTAATACAATTAATATAATAATGTCCTGGGATATTTTTCTCAAGCATATGCCATATCCGTTCATTTCCTTTACAATGTCTTGTGGAGAAACGCATGACGTGTCGTGTGAACATTCCTTTTCATTTTAATGTCATACGATTTCATAATTAATATATTGGCCTTAAGATTATGAATGACTATGGAGTTTAAAAGTTTCGTAAAACTGTTACGGACTTCTGATAACTAGCTTTTTCTAAACAGTTCTAAAATTAATATGACTGCTTATATCATGTCATTTTATTATTATCTGTTGTTTTGAGATTTTATAACTTTACACCTTATTTATTGAAAAATCAACAATAAATACATTAATAAATAATTCATAATTAGACGTAATTTTCTTTACAAGTAAATTCACAAACCTGATATAATACTCGTACGTTGGCAGATAACAAACATTATTTATTACCCATATAATAATTTGTGTTTTAAGTAGCCCGCCCTAATGGTAGACGCCTATCACGTTCCGACGAGGAATACAATACTTTAGTAATAGCACGCAATAGATGAGCGTTGGCAATTAACTTTAATTAACTAAATTATTCATTGCTCAAATGAAAAAAATAATGATACTGAAAAAAATAAAAAAATAACTAACGGCTCCCATGGTGTAGCGGTCATAATTCCAATGTAATGTAAGGTACCAGGTTCGATAACCACTCGAGCAGACATTTTAATTAAAGGTCTGGCAGTTAGTACATCATCTGTGTTTAAATAAAACATGCTAAAATAGCCAATGAACATAACGGTAAAGTTCATTTTAAGTGGTCACTTCCGAACATGGACATAAGTACGAGTAGTTAACCCCGGAGAGGATTAGAGTCCTGAGATATGTCGTAGATTGTTGTTTGCTAACTCTGAAAGCTAATTTGAAGAGCATGGTATAAATGTGTTTCTCTTACAACACTCTTCAAATTTTATAAGGCAAAATAAGATGGTATCTTCGGAGTCGAACCACTTTTTTAAGTTTATCTGGATGAAGAAAGATAAAGCCTAACATGAATTACAACCAACAGCGACTTTACTGAGGGTGGGTACACTTGTGTACATGAGCGTGTGAACCCTAAAGCCAGGTAACCCACATACAGCGGTTACATAACGCACGGTAATGTGACACAGATGTTACGGATCACTTGCCACGGTTAATTGTTCGCGGTTGTGTGTCCAACGGAGCGCCGGCGGATTAGTGGCAGTAGACAAATGAAAACGCATCGCAGTAATATGTATTTTTTTTTTATAATATAGGAGTAGCAGACGAGCATGCAGTCCACCTGATGGTAAGTGGCTACTGCCGCCCATGGACAACTGAAATCAACCCCAGATAGGATTACATATTCCTACCTGAGGTCGGCCACAGATGCGCCGCTACCCCTGAGGACTAAGCTGGAACGCCTCGGAAAAGTCTGTCTCCCTTACCACACCCTTCAAAACGGAACACAGCAACGCCTAACACTGCTGTTATTAGGTAGAAATAGGTGTGGCGGTGGTGCCGCCGGAGTCGAACCACAAAGGGACCTTCAAAATTTGATCGGTTCTTTAGATTTAGGTATTTGGCAGCAGCCCTTTTTATGTCCTACTCTAGGACAGGTTCCTTCCACAACGATATGAGGCCTGGGGGCCTACCACCATCTTTTAAAAACCATCATAGTTCAGGAAAGTTTTATTTCCTCCTTAAAACAGTAAAATATTCCGTCATACACAATTGAACAAACTTTAACCCTTATTAATTTTTCGCTTATCCTTTGTATAAAAGCAACTGAAATTGTCATATTTTGCCTTAAAAAGTTAAATTTCCTGCAAAAAAAAAAGTAAAAGTATGATTAAAGTAATATTGTGTTAAGAGATGGTAGTAACCCCCCTGGAGCAATTAAGCGCCATACTTATCTGAGACGCTCTAATTTACTCCTCGGGGGTTGGAAGGCACCTGTTGCCGATCTCAAGTAGGACGGCAGTAGCCACTTACTGTCAGGTTGTCTGCATCCTTATTTAAAGACCGTCAACTGATAGCGAAACTGGAATTGACGAACTCACGCGCCGTCCGAAGGAACCAAGTTGCAGAGCCATGCGCGCTATGACGATGTAGAAAAATAGTTTCTTAAGCTATATGCACTGTTATACATATTGCTTTTAAAAGCGTGCAAATAAAATGATAGCCTAGTGGTTAAGAAACTTGGCCTTTCCACCTTTAGAAATGAATTATCACGTGCTAAACGGTGAAGGAAAACATCTTGAGGAAACCTGTATACCTGAGATAACTATATATAAAAAACAATATCTCAAAGGTATGTGAAGTCTACCAATACGCACTTGGCCAGCGCGGCGGACTATGGCCTGATCCTTCTCATTATGAGAGGAGATCCGTGCCCTGCAGTGGGACAGTAACGGTTGATAATGATGAAATAAAATGGCCTATAATTTTTCAGGAGTATGAATCGAAGCCTCACTAATGTGACGGATTGATCTCATTCCATACGATGTAGAGTTCAAGCTCATTTACGACGTCTATAGCAAGACGAACAAGGGATATTTGAGCTAAGGGCCGCTGGGTCCGAGTGCGCATTAATCAGAAAGGGCGGTCATTAGTCACATTCCCGGGTTGAGCCTGACGTGTAGATTAAGGCGGCTTACTGCCGGTCGGGTTAGGCTTAGTATCGTAATAGTCTTGGAGGGGCGCTTGTGGTTTGAGTCGGGGGTGGTATTGGGTTTGGATTAGCCTAATGAAGTTCGCTTCGTTTGTTCCAGGCTTGTTGCAGAGTTGGATGGAAAAGGAACAATAAATATTATGGCTATGTTATAATAGCTTCCTTCGACGCTTGCGTTGACGATTAAGTTAAAAGGCCATCGCAAAATACAGTTCTTATATTCCTTTAAGTTCACACGGTAGTGACAATAAATATATAAGACTGACAAAAATATAAATATAATTGTGGCACTAAATTTATGACAATAATAAGGTCTCCTTGAATATTTTCATGGACCGCAAGACGTTAAACACACACACAAAGTTAAACAATGAGCATAAATCAAATGCGTTTTTTTTAATTTATCCATTTAAACTAAGCTGTTATTCTAACGTCCAATACTTCTTAAAACCGCTTAATAATAATTTGCAATACAAGAGACATTTTTGAAAAACACGCTTTGTCACCAAACGAGTTTAAACCCATTCAATCATCCCCTTCGCGACAACCTGAGCATAAAAACTCCCCTAACTTACCCTTATAATCTGTTTTGACCAGTGGTTACCTACATACTTGCACAACACGGCTTTAAACACATAAGTTAGCGTAAATAAAGTCCATGATGTTGCCAACCTTTTAAAAATTGTTCACCTGTTGCTGACTCCATTAACTGTCAATCCCCAGTGGTTCTAGAATTAACCTGGTAACTACTATATTGCAACTTAAACGTAACAGAAACAACGTTGCATGTTTATAGCAAAAAACATACTAACCCAGCATTTTAGCTTGTAATCTTTTACCAATAATTATGTTTCACTCTATTATAAATATTCACTAATCGAGATAAAAAATTGTGCTGAAAATATAGGCTTCAAAACATAGGAGAAAAATATTTTATCATTAAAATTTATTGCCGTACGACGCAACCGAGTCTAAATTCGCACAAAAATAAATATTTAGGAGTCCCTAAACTGGCAACACTGCGTCCTTCACAGTCACAATCGCCTTTGGGATTCGCTCGACCGCGACAAAATCGACGGCCCGTTTCGGAAGAATAGACACATACAGGGCAGTATGGGAACATCTGCTGGGAGCATAAATGGACATCTGCGAATATCACGGGTAATTTGTATACAAAAAAGCAAGTATGTACGCAGTACGCACGTAATTTGTAACCATTTGAAGTATTTAATAAAAAAGAGTGCGAGTCTTAATGTGCACTAGAAGTGAGTCTATTGCAAAACAAAAATATTAAAATTTATTGGTATGTACATATCGTATTATATCATCTCATATCATACTAAATAAAATTACTTTTTTGACATTTACTAACTTTATGGTATCGATTTTAGTTATCGGGTTTGCTAAAATTATCTTATTACTTCTCCCAAACGCGTCAAAAGAAGAAGAGAGATTGGCTAAAGAAATGTAGAGATCAGATCATGTGAAATAGTATACACTACGAGGAAGGATCTACTTAATCATTCCGTATTTAACTTAAAATTTAAAAAAAAAATCATCATCAGTTCTTAAATCTGACACAAACTGACACGTTCGCATTGAACTTTTTACGAAGCATGCACACGTATGAGTCGCCAACGTACGAATGTCAGGGTGACATTGTGCGTAATGCGAAGGTCCTGGCGCGTCCTTTCTGCCGTTGACCGGACTCCGGCGGACCTTGGCCGCCACTCAAATTAACATAAGACGTTTATCATAATAATGAATCGTTTCAAGATACGTCCATAAATTAATTGTATTAATTAATTATCGTTTCATAGAAAATATGGTTTTTGGAAACATTGTTATGTCCATGTTTTTTAGATAGTGAAAATCGAAACAAAATAAATTTTACTACGTTGAATACTAAAATGAATCATTGTACTATTTTTAATCAGTATTTTAGTGTGTCCGTTTTATACCATACCTTTTACTGAACACGAATAGTATTTGAGATTTACTTGTACATATCTCGCTGCAAATATTTAAATTTACCAGTGCAGTTCTTTGTCATTCATTTCATCGTATACATCGAGTTTTGAATAAAATATCGAATAACACTACTAAAAGATTTAATGAAATCATACAAGCATGGTAACACATAAAAACATCATTACGTAACCGTTCAGTTATTTTACGTAACCGCCACAACTGTTAACCATATTGCCACTCAAGGGACTCTACCTTACTACACGCGGTCATGAATCACGTAGTGTCGTGATACCGTGATACGATATCGTGTACGATAACGGATGTCGGACGGTACGATTGTGTCGAACGTGACGCGTTTATCGGACAGAGATGAACTGCTGGCGCGGGTGTCGTAAAACGGTAACATTGAGAAGTATTAGGACATTTGAGATTAGAACTTGGTTGTGTACGATTAGAACATTGTAGCGTACGACAAAGTAAAACTAGTATTAATTTATAAAATACAAAATAATACTAACTATAGACGGAAGACTTCGTCTTACTTTAGCTGTGTGGAGGAACGGTCACCGTACCGTCTGATAAGCTGTGGGTTTTGAGTTCGATCCCCGGTTAGACTATCTAATATATCTAAATGATGAACATAGACTTAGGTTCCGGGCCTAGGTAGGTAGGTGTATTCATGGTATACACAGGAAATACCCTAGTGTGATGCTATGAGTGTAGAAAGCGTTCCATTTATACACTGAGAATATGTCATGGCTTAGAAACTCCTTTTAAAGCCTCTTCACAATTAACTTTCAATCACTTTTCATCTAAAATACATACAATTCCGTCCATCCCATCCATCCATCAGACTTTTGAAGTCCACTGCTGGACATAAGCCTCCGCTAATTGGCGCTACTCCACCATACAATTAGCAGATTGCAAAGTTGAACATCATGGTAACCGAACCTCGCACGATGCAATTAAAAATATCAGTATGCATTCCACAGAACAAAAGACATTCGCAATCTCCATTTAACCGGTTAACAAAACTGGTAATACGTGTTAGGGCTCCTGACAGTGATTTGTATAGGCCCAGTAGAACTCAACACTGCCCAGGCATTCCAATAAACCATATCGCAATTTATAACAGTTTTCATGAATATATCGTTCCATATCGATACTTCAGATGAATTACACATAACAGTTATAATAGGTAACAGGTAGAAACACGTAGGAAACCCAAATTATCAAATACGCAAAATAAAAACCGTTGCCAGTCCTGTATTCGCTACGTCTTTGTTCAACTTTTAACACTCGTTGAGGTGAGTAAAAAGGCAAAGTGATTGAAAATTAATGTGACAAAACGATTGCTTTCATTCATTTGTCCATATGTGTCAAAATTCTTGCATTTGAATAGACCAAGTAGATATCGATAACAGACAGTTGCTTAAATATCGATATAAGAAAACCCGTTTTCCATATTGATATGTAAACACCAAATATCGGCTACACAAACGTTTCCCAAAAAAAACTGGAAACGACCATATTCTTAAATTCACCTGCACGTTTTTCGATCAATACTATCGAATGGTATACATTTTTTGTAGGCAGTTCATGGGAAAACAGCATTACCATGTAAGCGAAACTCCTCTGAGGTCAGAGTCGCGGCGACCGTTGTGGGATAATTGATCTCGCGTTTATGGGTATTTGTATGGCAACTGAGTGGGACTGGCATAAAGTTACCCACTTTTTATGCCAGTGGAAGTAATTGTGGATATCTGTATTAATTACAATAAAATGCTTTTTTAACAATCAACCGATTTTTATATGAAACAATTCGACTGATTTGTATGTGTGTTAACTCATAACTTTTTACTGGATGTACCAATTTGGAATTCTTTACATATTTTAAAGATGGTGTTTGTCGTGTGGTCCCATTTGAGTTAGAGCGAGATCTGTACCCTTAATATTAATTTTTACGTTTTCGCAAAAATGACTGTTGTTTTTGTTTACATGTTTCTCATTTATTTCCAATCAGTTCTGATACAATCCGCTAGGGGCGCTGATATGAAATGTATGGGCAAATACGTAAACAAATACCAAAACAGTCTGTTTTTGTAAAAACGTAAAAGCTCATACTAAGGGTTCTGGCCAATAGTTACATACATGTTTTGTGTTTCGCGTGATGTTATCCCACACGGATAAAGCAAATAACAACTAAATTGTAATGTGCATGATTAAACATGAATTTGAAAGATGTTATCTCAAACGTCCTTTGGACCCTTATCCCGTCAATGATTCTATTTGGGTCTTCACACACACGCCTCTGTTATTCTGTACCAGTAATCCAGCCCGGATCCCGCTCAGGTCCAATATTATTGTATAAGAATTAATGACAATTCTTAACACTACAACAAATCAATGTAACGAATATAAACGGTGTGTTCATTGTTTACAAGTGGATCGAGGAACATCGGAATTTTGATTTTAAACGTGTATGTCCCGTAATGTCACAGTGAAAAGTGAAATTAAAATTACATATACTTAGTCGGGAATTTAAACCGTATGCGATCGCGGCACTATGATGCTCTAATCAACCTGATTTAGACTTAAAGTACCTATTATAATTATTTTTTATTTGTAAGTAGTATAGTAATCCAAGAGAACCAGAGACAAACTCTTATTAAAATACATCAATTAGTTATTAAAAAGTCACAATAAAGCCGTTGTAACTAATTCCTTACAATACTTTGAAGGTGTGATGAAATTGTGTTCTACTACAGCTTAATGTCAGTCGGCCTGCACGTCTATTCGCCACTTACAAAGGCCTGACAGATCGTGCCTATAAAGTTTCATGCTAATATTATAACAAACAGACATAAACGTCAGTTATTCAGAACTACTTCTTCATGTGGTTTCACCCACGAATAAGTACATGATTTTGAGACGAATGGGTAAGATACATATTGGTGTATTAAGTAGTCTTAGTACCTTTAAAAGTCTATATCTGTGTGGAAATCTTTTCAAAATCAGTTAAGCCGACAAATGAAATTTATAAAAGAATCTTTATTATTATCGTTTTATCGTTTATCTTTATTTTTATCGTTTTAATACTATGCACGTACAAGAGCTTGGCTGCAATCCCTTTTATATGCTACTGCTGGGAACACGTCTACACCCACAACTGGGGTACCCCTGGTGCATATCCCACCACGCTCCTCAGAATTTGCAAAGCATATGAGGTTAGTGTACAAAAGGTCAATTATCTCGAAATCGAAGACAGACAAACTATTTATACACATAGATACAAGCAATGCTATCAATTTCAAAACCATTCCTCGTACACTTATAGCAGGTATCCCGCGCAAATCTCCGCAAATTGCCTGTAATGTCTCGACGTTGCGATATCAAACGAGATAGTTTTCAATATTACCCACTAATAGATTGTTCCATCTGTGTGTTGCATTCGATGAAACTAGAACATTTGAAGATTAAGTGAATGCAATGCAGTGAAGATTACGTGAATGTATGTGTTGTGTGTGAAGTGAATATGAAGACTTAAAGGTTATGAGTTACCGATACTAGAAGGACTCAACATTTTGAAGGATTTTGGACTTTTCAATATTTTGAACTTTTCCGTATCATAGGTATATACGGAAAAGTAGAAAAAGAGATCCTTATCGGAAACAGAGCATCAAATATGAAACCTTCTTAGTGACGCTACTATTGGAGTAATATACCTAATATTACAGTAATAAGGGACTGCGTAATAGAGATCTAAGGTTTTTTTTGTATTGCAAGAGACCCAGCCTCACTTCATTTTCATTTAACCTAGTGATAACATATTATCACGTATAACATATAAAAGGCAGTGATAGCCTAGTGGTTAAGAAACTCGTCCTCTCGATCGAGGGGTCTGAGGTTCAAATCCCAGGCACACCACCCAGGCACCTCTGATTTTTCAAAGTTATGTGCGTATTAGAAATTAATTATCACTTGCTAAACAGTGAAGGAAAACATCGTGAGGAAACCTGCATACCTGAGAGATTAAAAAAAAAACTCAAAGGTATGTGAAGTCTACCAATACGCACTTGGCCAGCGCGGTGGACTATGGCCTAATCCTTCTCATTATGAGAGGAGACCCGTGCCCAGCAGTGGGACGTTAATGGGTTGATGATGATGATGATGATGATGATGATGATGATGATGATAGTGATAACAACATACAATAAATTAATTGCACGACGGAAACACGGGTCATGAAGACTTCACATTCCCGGACACTCACTGAAATCGCAAGTAACCGTGGGCGAGTGACGTCACCGCGTGGAGTGGTTTATTTTCGCCGGTTAACCAGACACGTGGTTATTTACGATACCCTAAATCGGGATCGGAAAAACTTACAAGAAACGCGGGGAAATTGCTTATTACTCTCGTTATACGCACGTCGGAAATAGAAAGGTACATTGTAAATTCGTCGGGTAAACAAAGTTTTTTCATAAAAATATACATAGTTTAAAAAACTAAAAAACACGCTTTTATGTTAAAATCAACTAAAAAGCAAAAAATAATCTTCAATCTAGGAATCAATTAAGGAACAGTAAATAGTATCATTGTGGAAAAAGCGTGGGGTGCTCCATTTATCAGGTTCTAAAAGCGCCCCACACTTTTTCCACAATTATACTATTTACTGTTCCTTAATTGATTCCTAGATTGAAGATTATTTTTTGCTTTTTAGTTGATTTTAACATAAAAGCGTGTTTTTTAGTTTTTTAAACTATATTTATTTTATTATTTTTAGTATTTGTTGTTATAGCGACCACCATCATGCATCGTTTGTAAAAAAAAATCAAGTGTCTATCTATTACGGTTTAAGAGATAAAGCCCTGTGACTCAAGAACAGACAGCGGAGGGTTTCGTTTTATCCTTTGAGTACGGAATCCTAAAAATCATTCTACAAGATGGCATTATACATATGTTTCAGTACATTTGAGTTATAGGGAAATAATATTATTATTTTCCAAAGCTAAAAATCAATCTAGTAACTTTGCCTGAACGCTCCATAAGGCGCTTTCTCTCGCCTCGAAAATCGTTAATCCTGAGGATATTGATAAGGACAATGGTACAAAATTATTAAAATCGTGTATTTTCATCGGTCCTCAATAAATCTACAAAGTTTGAACGAAATCTGGCCGTTTAAAGTGGGTCAAAATCGCGCCCAAAGAAGTCGGTTACAAACATACAAACAAACATACAAACATACAGGTGAAGCTAATAAAAAGCGTGTAAAAAATTACTTTCAACTGGCGGTGTGCGATAATATTGAAGGGATTTCCAACGGAAAGTAGTGGAAGTTGTAGATAATATCGCATACTGATATAGAGGTGGTAAACGCGTTTGCAATCCACCTGATGGTAAGTGGCTATTGCTGCTCATGGACATCTGTTATCAACCACAGATAGGATTAGACTATCCTAAGTGAGGTCGGTCACAGATGCTTAACCCCTAAAGACTTAGGTCTCGGATAAGCGCTTAACACTGCAGTTACAGAGCAGGAATAGCGGTCCACCACTCCTCCGAATAAGACCACCGCGTCTTACGAAGTCGAAGCAAAAAGGGTTGTACACCACTATCATTTTATTATTTCCAATATGTCCAAAGTTTAATATAACCTATTGCTATTCAAAGATCCCCAAAGATCCGTCTATTCGTCCGATCTACCGTCCCCCCCCCCTATTAGATGTTGAATTAACTTTCGGATGGCCCCAAAACGTTGTCGATTCAGAACTTCAGATGTAGATACATAAAATGTTGTGACATAAAATGTTCTACATTGAGTAAATTACTAACACTACAACTCAATTTTCACGTCCAACTAAACGACGTAACAAAATAGTTTTTAGGGTTCCGTGCCAAAAAGGTAAAAACGGAACCCTATTACTAAGCCTCCGCTGTCTGTCCGTCTGTCACAGAGCTCTATCGCTTGAACCATATTAGGTTTAGCTCAAATTTTCATAATGCATTTGTTTTTATGGATATTATGATAACAAGTACTAAAATTAAATTGAATAAATTATAACACAACAACTCAATTTATACGTCCACTAAACGACGTAAAATAGTTTTAGGGTTCCGTATCCAAAGGGTAAAAACGGAACCCTATTAATAAACCTCCACTATATGTCCGCCTGTAGTCTGTACGGACAGACGGACAGATAGTGGACAGTGCCCTATGACATCCGTATGTCATAGGGCACTATCGCTTGAACCGTAATAGGTGGACAGTTATGCATTTATTTTTATGGCTGCTATGATAACAAATACTAAAAATAAAAAAAAAACAAATGAAAATTGGGTAGTACGGAACCCACAGTGTACGAATCGAGTCGCACTTGGCCAATTATTTTCCTTTTACAAGAGCCTAAGTTACGGCTAGAGACTAGTTTTAAAATTAAAACCGCTCGCTCAAAAGCTACGCGAGTTAAAGTTTGTCGGGAGTAATTCCTTTTGACTTTCTTTGTTGTGCTATAACTCCGGCAAATTGCCTGTCTCGTTCGAGTGCTTTGAAGTTTTTGCTCTCGAAAGTTCTCTATATTTTATGGAATAGTTCATTCGGTAAAGCTGTAATTTAGCTACGACGTTTATATTTTGTTTTAAGTTTTTATTTTTCATAAAAAAAATGTTGCGCGGTCTGTGATAATTTGAAACATTCAGGTTCGATCCCTGGTGGTACACTCGTAATCCTATATATAAAATTCTCGTGTCACAATGTTAGTTGTCGTACTCCTCCGAAACGGCTTTACCGATTTTCACCTAATTTTATATGCATATTCAGGAGGTCTGAAAATCGGCTACTATCTATTTTTCATACGCCTAAGTGATAAGGGTTGTTCACTCTTAACATTTTTTTATTTTTATGGCAACACAACGTTTGCCGCGTCAGCTAGTAATCAATAAATAAAACATGGACTAGGTTTGCTAATCTACCCAGTATCATCAGATTATTTTAGGTGTCTTTGGTACTTATTCTTTGATTATTATTGCAGGAAGCGTTATTATTGGTTTACTTTAGCTTCACAGTGCACAATGTACATGCTTATTTAAATATTAATTTGTTAAATAAAGACCAAAACAATATGCAGTTTCCCTTAACATACACTCAATTCTAAAACACAACATGTTTACAGAAATAAATGTGTGCTGTGGTGTTGACTCGCGCTAGTAGTAACCCTCAAACTAATGTACTTGTGCTAATGTACTTCAAATTAAGAGTACATTTACAAATACTTCTAAATGTACTCTTAATTTTAGGATAAAAAATGTTTTCTTTTTTACATATAAAACTAGCAGACAAACATGCAGTCCACCTGATGGTAAGTGGCTACGGCCGCCCATGGACCTGTAAGGAATCCTACATAAGAAGAGATTGCTACCTGAACTCGCCCACAAATGCCCCGCTACCTCTGAGAACTAAGCTATAATGCCTTGGATAATGTCTCTTACATTACACTGTAGAGAAGCTTTTCAATTGTATCCAATGACAAATCTAAGGATATATAAAAATAAAGCGATTGTTTCAACAAGGCTCCACATCAATTGTAATCCACGACACCTGTGTCACGACAGTCACGTGTCGCCCGACACATGATCCCCAAGAAACTCGGCGATAGCGCACTTCTAGATATAGATAAAGTTGTACCTAACCTAATCGATACGCAGCTGTGTCAGTAGTGCGCGCGGTTATCTCGGTACAGTCGAGTGCAACGGTGTTAGATGATATTTATTTTGAATGTTTAGAAATTGAGTATAACTTTAGTCATTATCATAAAAATAGAATCTGACTTATTAAAATTTATTTGGATTTTGATTATATGGCAGTAATCGATAGGCCGGGATGGCTACTTAATATATGTTTTGCTATTTATAATCGCTATAAAATTCATAATCGGCCAAGTACGAGTCGAACTCGTACCTACACAAGGGGTTCCGTACTACGGTACTACCATAAACATTATACACTAGTATTGTAACAAGAAGTACGGAACCCTATTAGTACCGATAAATATTTTATCCTTGAATGTACTCACAAGCCATAAGATATCCGATAAGTGTTCCCGATACATCAATGTATCTTATCTCTTATCATCTCAAATACGTAAGACTTTACAATTGAAGTTGGACTTTTATAATACAATACAATTTAAATATTGTTGTATTGTATATCAAATGAAATGAAATCATATGGTAAAAGTTATTTGATTATCTGATTAATTAATAAAGAAGCTTTCTAGTTTCACATCCCCAAATTGAAATTCATGTACTGTGTGTGCTATACACATACATATACAACTACACAAACACCCAGACCCAGAACAGAAATCTAAATTAAACATTTAGACATGTCTGGCCGGGAATCGAATCCGGAATCCTCTGCGCGTCAGACCGGTACGGTGACCGCTCCGCCAGGCGAATCGTCAATAAAGCAAGCGGTTCTTCAAAGATTATTTTAAATAGAGGACTATTGATCCAATTCGATCACAGATAGAAAATATGCTGGTCAAAGACCTCGTGGATCGATGGTGGTATAACACCACACGTGCACCTTCAAGACCTAGTGAATAATACATTATCCACGGTCGTACGACGGCGAGGCATGTGGTTCAGTTGGAATAATTTACGAATGTTTCCTAGGAATTATTGAAGTCTTCGCACCTATATAAAAAGGTATTACCTACTCCCTTTAAAGGTGAAGAAAGACGTTATTACGTTACTATAGGTCCTGAGGGTTCTTTACAATGGTATTTAAAGGTATTAGGACCCTTAGTGGCACTGTAGCTGACTTATAACAGTGGCTGGTGGCTGAGTTCTGGTTTAAAGGGCAGGCGAAAACCGACACTTAATTTCACACGAAATATTTCTAATAGGTGTTGTTTGGATTGCAGGAGTTTGGACTGCATTTCATAGGTATATATCATGTTTATATTATTTATTTATAGAAGACAGCGGAGAGAGCACTACAGAGCACAGCAACAGTTGCAGAATAGTTTTCAAATATCATATCACTAAGGAAAGCTCGTATCGTGAAAGCTTCGTACGGTTCATTCAAAGTTGTATTCACTACAGTACACATTTAGATGAAAACCAGAATCGTACACTTGTGAGTAGCCTAACAAGCGCATCCCTAGATTATTCACTCCCACCTTTCAAAAATACATCCTTTCCTTGTATACATGTTTTCGTTTATAATGTTATAATAATAAAGTTGTAATAACTAACAAATTAGCGATTCTTATAAATTACATGAAATAAAAATAAAAGGTTTATTAACCGTCTTCTTTTGAAGTCGGATAAAAACTATAGTAAATTATACAAAGAATAATTCAATGAAATGTTTATTTAAAGATAATCACTTGAAGTAATATTTTCTTTCTTTTTCCTTGAAATCTGTTCACTGTAACTTTTTATAATTTTCTCTTTATATTTGCATTCATTAATTCGCATACGCAATGATATTACACTATTTTAAATAGGAATTTTAATATAAAAATAGTATGTATATGCAAATGCGTGGACGTTAAACCCTGCGTGAATAATATATTTTCTTTGCTTAGGTAATCAAACACATGCCAATTAATTGAAATAAAAAATAAAGCATGTGTGTACTTACGTGCACATAACGCAAGAAGTGAAACTATTAAACAAAAAATATTATTGATTTCGTAACGTATCGTTTCCTATTTTATCTTATCGTTTCCTCTACGATTAAATGTTTTTTACATTTCATCATCAATTTCTAGCAAAAAAATCAAATCATTTTTAGCAAAGCCCAATATAAGTATAACTTCATAAGTAACATCGTATAGATACTCAATTCTATTCAGCTAGCCAGTAAAACACTATTAAGGTGTGTACTATAAATAAATGAAGACTTTAAGCCATTAATGATTCCATACGACCTAAATCTATGTGTGACCGATCGCTTTCACATCAAAAATTCATTATAACACGTTCTACACATATGTGATTATATATTTCTTTGAACCACAAACATACTTGGAAGTGGGCCACGTCAATAATAAACCAAGTAACATTTCGAATCGATGGGTAAAGTTGGAAACTACTATTAGTTTATTGGAAAACTAGATGAAAAGGAATCCAGTTCATCAAAGAAAAGCCGCTGAGTAGTTTATTTGAATTGAAAAATCGTACAGATCGCAACGTTAACGAATCCAGTAAATATAAATAGTGAGAACATCTTAGTGATTTATCGAATGGAACTTTTACTATTTCAGTGGAAAATTAGACGAATGGAAATCCATTCAATTTGAGGAAAGTTACAGGCAAATGTTGTATTGGGATTAAAAAAGAAGTCAAAAATCAACGATATTGATCCCAGTAAATAATTCTATACATCTTATAGATATTTTACCTGACTGCGGAGCGTTAAGTTTTTAACATGCATGTATTTAATATGTATGTATGTGCGTAGTATGTATGTACTCATTCTTTGACATACCCTATAGTTCAAATAGTAAAACGCATTTTGACATATGAGTTGTCGATGGATTCGTCTAAATTGCGCGAGTAACCACTATATTTTTAAGCAGTTGTGTTTTTGTTCTTATAATAATTGCTAGTAAAAGCCTATCTATTCTAATGAGCCAATATCAACAAAGTTAATCATTATGATAAAATGATAGCATCTGTAGACTTTATCAAATATGATAATCTTTAACAGATGCTTATCATTGAAGGTAACAATTTGTTACTTCTGTAGGTAGGTTAAATATTTTCACTGTTGTATCAAAATTATCATCATAACATAATCATTATTACCATTATCCAAGTCATACATATATAGGTAATTGTTATTTTTGTCATTTCCTGTGCTGCATGACCTAAACCTATATCTAACCCGCAAATCGTAATTATTTACTACTGCATTTTTTTTTATAATATAAGAGTAGCAGACGAGCATGCAGTCCACATGATGGTAAGTGGCTACTGCCGCCCATGGACATCTGTAATAGGATTAGATATTCCTACCTGAGGTCGGCCACAGATGCGCCGCTACCCCTGAGGACTAAGCTGGAACGCCTCGGAAAAGTCTGTCTCCCTTACCACACCCTTCAAACCGGAACACAGCAGCGCTTAACACTGCTGTTATTAGGTAGAAATAGGTGTGGCGGTGGTGCCGCCGGAGTCGAACCACAAAGGGTTCTACCACATACAAGTGCAATATAATCCCTCACATGTGTCATAAGTTTTTGGCCTTTATCGGTAATCAATTACGCTGTAACACCCTACAATAATGGGTATACTAAATATTTAAGATTGTTTATAGCAATTTCATTTTAGGTATTCAGGACGCAAATAACATTCGTAAAGGAAATTCGTGCGTAAAAACAGACTTTCATAATGATGAAATGTATAATGTACCTATGGGTAAAAAAGATCTTTTCATCTTTTGAGTCCCCAAGTATCGACTAATCCACAGTTATTGTAACATGTTTGTGTATCCAAAAATACATTGTAGGTACATTAAAAGTTCCACTCACCTGATCAGGACTTAACGAGCTGTCACCATTGGCGTTCTTCTCTTGGTTCTGCGCTGTCCTCTCCTGCTTGCACGCGGTGTGGTACTCCAGCCTCGTGCGCTCCACCTTTTGCAGGAACTTCGCCCACGGCTTCTGTGCCTTCTTGAACGCCTCGTCCATCTCCTTCCGTTCTTTTAGCTGGATCATTGACTGTGGACAAAGAGAATTATTAAATTCGATGTTATATTTACACATAAGGATTCTTTTATAATTTTTGATCTGATTGTTTTGGTGTAATAATAATTCTGCAGGAATAGAGTAGGTATAGAAGCAGTAAACTTTAAAAGGTGACGGATGTATTAATTTGTATATAAGATAAGACTTTAACAATACGTTTGATCAATATGGACATGATATTTCATAAATAAATATAATGATACTATACTATAATTATATTTAAGTCGTAGCTACATCATTAAATAGTTTATTAAAGGTTCAAATACTTCTTTGATAGCGATAGTCGACGTTGATAATTTTGCTATTGACCTAGATAATCAATATTAATTAAGTTAATTAATAGGTTCATTACTGAAAGCTACGCCGGTAACACTTTGTGCATAATTATTTCCGTTCAATCTCATATAAACATAAAAAGACACACAAACATAAAAAGAGTTTTACTATCAATCCCAATTCAATCGTCAACTTTGTATTTTGAAGATGACAAAATCCTTTGGGGTCAGACTCCGAGGCACCACCGCCGCATCTATTTCTGTCTAACAACTGCACTGTTAAGTCAAATAAACATCAAATTATTTATTTCTCCTGTTTCATCTCTGTAGCCTTTACAAGAAATTAATGCAGTTGATCATCATCCAAAAAAAGTAATTAAAACCTAAGTACCTTTAATCCGTTACCAATAAAAGCCGTCGATGTCTTATTCAGAATAGAACCCGTACATAAAAAGTGTACACCGCTAGAAAGCGCCGCCAATGGCGTGAAATCCAACTATTTTCCGATGCACTACCAACTTGGTCTTGTTTGACAGTTTTATTATGTCGCCAAGTCTATAGTTACGTATTAATTAGCGGTAATTTCTCTCTCTCTCTCTCTCTTAATTTTTGAAATAACGATATCGCTAGACAACGAGCATTTTTTAAGGACTTGTATGGTTTTTTTTTACTAGACTGTGGAGGGTTATTTTTTTCTAGCGTATGCATGTAAAAATTTTTCGCATGATTAAACGGATTTTAACATATGATTTGTCACTGTCGTCTTTATTATGGGAGTAACATCGACTATATTTTAAGCAGTCAGGTTTTTGTTTTTAATAACAATTATAGTAATTTAGATGTTTTTTGTAAGAATCAAGCAAACAGTCCACTTAATTTGGAGTTCTCATATAAATCGGACACAGGTGACTTACCATCATTGAAGTATAAAGTTGTAATGTAATGTTTCTCTCCTTCCACACCCTTAGAACCATTATGAGAGGTACCAGATTGAGGATTTACCTATAAATCCCAGATCAACCCACCTCTACAACCGACCGCCGACTACCACGTTTATGGGTCAATAAGACATCTTTAAGACAAAAAAAAATAAATCGACCGTCCCACATGATTTTCAATTATGTCATTCGGTCGAGTATTCCAAGCGACGCTGCCAAAAAACAATTACTTGGAAGCCGGTACGTTCATTCTTATTTCGGTGAAAAAGTAGTAAAAGTTTTAATAGGATAGCGTAACTCAATTTTTTGGCCAGTTAACTAAGGGGCCGTTTTGTTTGTCTATTTCATAGTCTCGGTGTAGACGTGGTTTGTTTTTCAGTAGTCTCGTTTGAAATGAGGTTTCTTTTTTTACTTTATTGTAGAATTGTAAGTTTATCTATTTCTGCCTAATAACAGTGTTAGGCGCTGTTATGTTTTGGTTTGAATAACGCAGTAAGGGCGTCATACTTTTCCGAGGTGCTCCAAATTAGTCCTCAGGGTGGCATGGCATCTGTGGCTGTCCTCAGATTGGACGGAATCTTATCTTACATATATGGGTTTAATAATCGTTGCCTATGGGCGGCAGTACCCATTTACGATCAGCTAAACTGTATGCTCGTTTAGTACTTAAATATTATGTTGCATTGTTATACCTAACCAATAAATATAGCCTTTCATTCCATTTTTTTCTTACAATACATAGAAATTAGACAACTTCCAGAGGGCAAACATTTTCAAATATCGATCTTTGGTAGGCAAACATTGATGGTTTCAAAATTAAAAATTCAAATCTCATTTATTCAAAATTGATTCATATAGAATACTTTTTGAAAGTCAACAAACTACCACCGCTTCGGAAGGTATTTCGCTGTGGAGAAGAAGCGGCGCAAGAAACTCCATACGTTGCATCTTTTAAAGGGTAAATAATATACAATTCTACATAGTGGTACATATAATTATTATACATATTATTATTAATTAATTATTGATGTTGGAGCTGGAGTTGTCATACCATGCGGATTTATCATTTAAGTACTGATTAACATTATAATAAGCTTTTTTACATAAAGTTAATTTTATAGTAGATTTAATAAGAGCGGATATTCCAATTCCTTAACAAATAACACTGTAATTAAATTGTATACGAAAATTTCCCCAAACACGTTGAAATAGTTCTCAAACCAGCAATGTTTATTCATCCACTCCGTCGCTATTTGTCACTGCATAATGGATGAGATGACAACAACAAAGATAAACATCACCAGAGAGAAACTCCATCTTAGTTTAATCCGGAAAATACGATACAGATTTAACCGACGCAGCTACGTGAAATTGTGTCAGGTTCATAATATATTACTTTTGGTTGGATGGATGTTGTATGACAGAGAGACTAAGGCTGGCCATACATGGACTGCTCGAGCAGTTACCCCGTTATCAACATACACGGACCGCTCTTGCAGTCAGAGTCAACAGCTTGAAGCTGCTATTGATAACTCCTTGAGCGGTTAAGCTAACTGCTCGAGGAATTCAATTTCAAAAAATCAGTAGCATCATGGATTTTGAAGAAGAAGCACTTCTGCTGCTTTTGCTCATACGACGACGAAGGCGGCGTAAAAATAGAAAATTGTGGGTTCATCCAATATTGGAAACACGAAACTATAATAGAGAATTTAATCACTTGTTTTTGAAATGAAGACATGACGAAGAAAAGTTTTTTAATTATTTTAGAATGTCAATCTCATCTTTAGACGAATTGTGTAATATACTCAAAGAAAAAATTAAACGTGAAGAAACGGACTGCGCGAGAGCAGTCGACAGCTCGAGCAGTCAGTGTATGGCTGGCGGCTGCTTGACCGCATGATGAAAAATCACCGTGCTGTCAAACGCCTCAAGCAGTTGCAACTGCACGAGCGGTTCGTGTATGTACGTACATATAAGTCTGAAGTTCACTATGCAGTCGCAGCTTGAAGCATTCGATACTGGCTGCTTCAAGCTGCTCGTGATGGCCGGCCTAATGTGCGCAAAGGACTTCGTACTCGTCTTCCTTATCACACCCTTCGAGCCCGAACACGCCAACTTTTAACATTGCTGGTAACAACATGGTCGAACTACATGCCATCTTTGTGGTTATACCATGTTCAAGGTGGTAGAACTCTTCGTGGTTCAATTCCAGAAGTGCCACCGCTACACCTATTTTTGTGTTATGTTAAGCGCTGTTGTATTTGAGCTGGTTTGAAGGGTATATTCACATAAGGCATTCAAGTTTAGTCCTGTTATGTGTTAAAAGACGCTTACAATGACAACTTACTATCCATCCTTCCAAGAATTTTAATGTGATCAAAAAGCCACGTGCACTATTAAGATTTCGCGCTGTGCAGTACCTACATAATAAACTTTAGATCTTAATCCATCATTACATTACATAGACCATCATTCCGTGAGATATAACATATTAGAACGAATTGCAACTAAAGCATAATTCAACTTTACAACTCAGCATCAGACTAATTAATTGTAAAGGTGTATGAATTAACGCGTCCCCATTCGCGTCGAGAATTTCGTAGTAAACGTGATGGTCCAGGTGCTATTTACCATTTATATTGAGCGGTGGTGTATAAATTTATCGTAATGTATGCATCGTCACGCCCCCGTCACGACTTGATTGTTCCACCGACATCGGGTGAGCTATACGCGATGAAAATATGCAAACGAAGCAAATGATGAAAGAAATGAAAGAAAACTAGGAAATAGCAGAGTTTAACAGTATATTCAGTGCTTCGCGACCGTTCTGTGTGAAAGCTACAGCAAGAATTCCGATGACACATTTTCTAAATTCAAAACAGAGTTTTTCTACAGCATTCTATTTTTGGTTTACAAAAAATCTCAATATCCAACAAGAATAAGCTATAATGCAATAAACTGGGTAAATTATGTAACGTGGTATTATGGTGTTTATCAGAAGAAAAAAGAGTCTCTTTAAAGAATATCGTTTTTCCTGTAAACAAAATATTCATGTTTATGTCGCATATGCTGTCATTAATTTTGTAATTAAAGTTTTTTTTCTAATATTTATTGAATGACACAGTTTTCCCGAGACCGGTTATTAAACTTTAACAGCCTTACAAATAAACGTGTCATAAAATGTTATGTTAAGCATAAATGGAGAATAAGCGAAATTCCTACAAATAAACTTGTAATAGCTTATACATAGTATATCGTCTGTATAACCGTCCATACAAGAGTGATACAATCCCTCACCCTTGTTTAAGTTCCGTATAACATAAAATCTTTGACATTCTATAATATAACATCGCTCCATTTTTTTATAAAAATTGTTTGTTTAATTAAATTGAAAGCATTATGATGGGAGTAAGAGCTGTAGAAGAAGTAGAGGAAGTTAATTATGTAATAAACAATTTACATATTGTAAGAAGGACAAAAACTTATAAAAAAAGAGAAAATCCTTTTGAATTATTCAATGATGCAGAATTTCGTATAAAATATCGATTTTCCAAGGAAGGTGTCATGTTTTTGGACCACTTATTTGGTGATTCTCTAGGAGTGGATAGGCGTGGAGGTGGCTTATCTTCCATTTTACAAATATTGATAGTTTTGAGGTACTGGGGCCGCAATCAAGTAAGTTGTATTTCCTAAACATACTTAATAGTATAAATTTTATCAATTTCAATAATTTAATACCTTTAATTTGGTTATTAAAGGTAAACGAATATCCCATGAATAACCGATATCAATATTAATTTACCTTTTCTTCTTTTTCCCAGTTGATTGACCTTTTAAAACTATTATTATGTTTTACAATAAACTTTTCAATATTTATGAAAATATACGATGTGAATAATTTGAATATTTGAACTTGAGAAAATAATAAATATGTTCAAATGACATTAAAAACGTCAACTGTAATCTTTGGTGATACAATTGACATAATAATTATCCATAAACAATTGTCTACTTTTTTTGTGAAATGCGACGTTGCCGTTTCGTGCAGTTATACGTAAATTGGGTATAGTTATGACGATGTTATGCCGAGTTTATTTGTTAGAAAATTAAATTTTCTTATGCATAATTTATGCTAAATATAACTATTCATAGCATAACCATGGTATAAGTATATTTTTATTTGTAAGGCCGTAAAAGTTTAAAGAACTCGTTATTTTTCTAGATAAAAACTAGACAGATCCATTTCGTACTACCTTCCATTGATGGCGTTTTACTCGTTACTTGTCCCTCGCCAGCGATGAGACAATTTCTATCGTCAGAGGAACACGCCTCAATCGGTGAGGTAGATCGCAATCGCGCGTGCTTCGATTTAACTGACAAGTTTAGCGGTAAACGTTCTGTTATGTTTAATTTCTGAAAGTTATTAAAATAAAAAAAAACCCTTATTGGGTCTGTTGTACCTATATCTTCTTTTGGTATTGACACACAATTGTCTTCGACACCTTACCATGCCACATTTTTCATTTTTTTAACTTTCAGGGTAAAAAGTGGCTCAAGTTACTGCCTGGAAATTTTTCTATTATTGAGTGTAAGTTTTATCTAAAAGCGCTTTATCCGATAGAAATATTAGCCCGAAAAAAATTACCAACAATACATTTTAAAAGAAGAATATTTACGTTTTAGTATCATGCAAAATAATAATAATAAAAAAAAACTTTAGTTATTTTGAAATCACAAATACACTCTTCAATTTCATTAATGTGTATAGATACATTTGTACCTAAAGTTGTATTTGTGCAGTTACACGATTCGAATTGATTGGATCTTTTGTTTGTTAATTCAAATTGAAACGTATAAAAAATAAAAAACTACCACTCGTGATGGATACTCTGATGAAATGAAAAAATAAATTTTCTTAAAATGTATTGTTATATTTCCATTTGTAATGTTTTATTTAGTTATAGGTAGCAGTGATAGCCTAGTGGTTAAGAAACTCGGCCTCTCGATCGAGGGGTCTGAGGTTCAAATCCCAGGCACTCACCTCTGATTTTTCAGTTACGTGCATATTAGAAATTAATTATCACCTGCACACCTAAGAGATTCATAAAAAAACCTAAAATGTATGTGAAGTCTACAAATACAGACTTGGCCAGCGCGGTGAACTATGGCCTAATCCTTTTCATTATGAGAGGAGACCCGTGCACTGCAGTGGGACAGTAATTGGTTGATGATGAAGATGATTCGGCTAAAATTATTGCATCATTAAATTCGTGATGCTCATTAAATTTCACCTCGGATAAATGTCTCCCCTCCCACACCCACCAACCAAAACATAGCTCGCACAGAAATAGGGACGGCATGGTGCCTCTGAAATCGAACCGCAAAAGTTTCTGCCTTTAAAATTATTGAATCAGTAAGCGTCGTAGTGGAATCACTGAAGTTAATTTATTTTATTCATGTAAAAAATAGGAGTCTATTTTATTCATTTATCTATGGATAAATAACACCATAATACATAAACATAACACGAGCGCAAATCATAATAACATGCATTGCAATAGCACGGTGACGAGATATCACCGCCGTATGAATATCGATGTTTTAATATCGGCTTGCATCATCCGCTTGCATGTATGCATGCGATCATGCATGCATTTGACATTAGCATGATGGCCGATATTTATATACGATGTATGATGATCATGTATGCTTGCATAGTCACGTTTTGTTGTTGGTTACGTAATAATTGGAGTAGCATACAGCCCATCTGATGCATAGATCCAAGCAGGATTGCATTCCTATCCATACCCTATTCCTAATTGGGCGTTAAGATGCGTTGCTACCTTTGAGATCTAAGGCGAAACGTTTGGTGTGTCTCTCTCTTACACACACATGTGACACACAGACACATTTAAGTATGAGTATCCCTGCCGTAAAAAACAGTTGAGTGTATAAAATCTCAGTATATTACATAATTATTTAGACGATAATATAACTTTTACATGAAACCCATTTTTAAATGTTGTCTGTCCACATGCTAATCATAGAAAGAGCTTAACCTATTTTTATGTAATTCTCGCTACTATAGAAGAATATGGTGTTTATTTTACAATTGAATGCAATACAATCATTAATAACAATTATGATCCGCATCCAACAGGGGGATCCAACTGGGTACGATGAGGCGAATATTGGGCTTAGGGGCGTTCAGGAAGGGGCATCTGTCGATTAATATCCGATCAATCTGTAGTGTAATCGCATCTAAGCGCTTTAATAAAATCTTCCTTAATTATTCCACTTCCCGTAACAAATTATCAAACTCTACAAAAACGCCGCGTAAACTTTACACATGTAGGTATTATAGGCAACACACACGCTTACGTATGTAAGAGTTTTCGTTTGAGTGCACTTGACCGTGCTCGCACCGCGAAACAACACGAGGACCCACCCTTTCCACCCTTATTAGTCGAGTGTGTGACACAGAATGTGATCCCTGTATGAATGTGTGAAACGGGACGTGTGTTTGTTTGTGTGGAAGGAAAATCTCGTCCTTTATACCTCTTCGAAAGTTATTGGTTTGATAGATCGTTAAATGAGGAAGCTATAATATTTATATACAAATCAGTTATTAAGAACAGCAGAATATACAGTAGATAAGGTAGTAGATTTATATTATTTAAAACAATCTTTTTATCATACCTTTTCCGGATTATAATATCTTGTGTCTAAATTTAAATTCATTCATGACTTTAAGAAACGATAAGCTTTATGGATATTCACGATATTCCTTATGCAAAAGGAGTCAAAATGATATAATATTGATAAATGTGAAATAAGCAGGTTATTGATATAAGCATATTAGCTGACCTGGCAAACGTTGTGTTGCCATATAAATAAAAAAAATGTTAAAGGTGAACAACCCTTATCACTTAGGGGTATGAAAAATAGATAGTAGCCGATTCTCAGACCTACTGAATATGCATATAAAATTTGGTGAAAATCGGTAAAGCCGTTTCGGAGGAGTACGGTAACTAACATTGTGACACGAGAATTATATATATAATTTCATTTTATTATCCCTGCATTAATATAAATATACGAGTATCTAACGATAAAACAAACGAGATACCTAATGAGAAGTAGACACCAAGCACAGTCACCTGTAAACATTTACAGGTTTTGAAGGAAAGCTCTTGCATCCTTTGCTTACTTGTCTGTTCGCTTGCCTATCGTGTATTAAAAAAAAAACAAATCTGACAAAGTGTCATCAACAGCACCAAAGCGAGGTACTACATATTAAATTCGAAACGACAATAATAAATAAGTAAATTTACTTTCATTTTCCAAACAGACTGACAAACTGATAAAGCTAAATATAATCAAGTCGGCGAATCATCAAAGAGAGGTTTACGGGTCATGGTGATCGTTCGCGATAATATTGCACAGTGGGAAATATTTATTATCATCTAGATATTTACATAAATATAAAATTCGAAATTCTACCATATGTTCAGTTTATACTTGATCTTAAGCTTATTTACATGAGTTTTTACATAAATGAACCGAAGTTTTTTTTTATAATGTAGGAGTAGCAGACGAGCAATCAGTCCACCTGATGGTAAGTGGCTACTGCCACCCATGGACATCTGTAATCAACCCCAGATAGAATTAGATATTCCTACCAGAGGTCGGCCACAGATGCGCCGCTACCCCTGAGGACTAAGCTGGAACGTCTCGGATAAGTCTGTCTCCCTTACCACACCCTTCAAAACGGAACATAGCGGTGCCTAACACTGCTGTTATTAGGTAGAAATAGGTGTACCGTACGTAAATAGGTGTACCGTAGGTGTACGTTACGTTATGTGTCAAGTATACCTTATATTCATATAGAGTATTAATTTCTAACTTTAATACCGTAGCAATTTTTTAAAGTTTTAGCCAAGGACATAAAAAGCTCATGACTGACAGATTGAGCACAAACTAGACGTGAAGTTGTAGCTATATTGTACAGAACTTTATGGTACCTTGGGTACGTAAGACTAGATTTTTAATGACGTTTTCCTTAAGATACTGTTCAGTTAACTTAGTATATTTAAAGATTTGATATGAATATGTTTGAGATGTAACAGCCCCAACGTTGTTTTATTAATCATGATTAAAGTTGACAAATCTAAGTGATTTTTAGGAGATGTTTACGTCATCTACATTGCTGTGACTCATCCTTGGACGGAATTGCAACACATCAAGTTTTATACCGCCCTTATTACTGTTAAGAAAGTTGGTATACATCGGCTTTTTAGCACGGAGACTAAAACTACTTTCGTGCACTATTTTTTAGATCATATAGAAACCATTTATTTTTATATAGAGGTAAATTACTAAACGCAGACAGGACAAAGCACGACGGATTCTGCTAGTATGCGAAACCGATTTAAAATAGGCAAATATGTCAATGTCGATCCGTTACTTGCAGCAAACAAAGATGAGATAATACGATGAGATATGCCGATGAGATACCGCGATGAGATAACTCATCGGCCGCGTCGTGGGCTGTGTACCGACTACCTCTGTTAGATAACAGATTCAGGTATTTAGGATACAACGATTGAACTGCGATTCCATCTAACAACAGTATTTGGGTTAAAATATTTTACGTATACGTCAATCGTATTGTACAGACTGAAAAAATATATATAGATACCTAATTAAAAAAGCGACTCCGTAAAATAAAAGAATATGTTAATAAAATCCTCGTATGTAAAAAATCTTTACATATTCCATTGGCTACGTTTAGTAAATGGCAGTTTTCTTGAACTGGGGTTGCGGTCTATAAAATATATCACATATCTATGATAATTATTTTCATATTCTAATATATGTTCTAATATATTCAATCTTCTGCACGCTCGAAACTACAAAGGGATTCAATATTTAGCTATTACGCAAATAATCATACGTGCTTAGAATATCGATGCAATTATTTTGAAATTACTGGCAGACGGTTCAAATTTATTTATTTCTATAGATGAATACATTTATACTACATCTATATACGAATGTTTGTCTGTATGTCCTTTATAGAATCGTAAACTAACTTACATAACGTAACAATGCATTTGGTCATGTGATGATCTTTAGCAAAGTTGTTGCATGAGCTCACAAAGGTTTCTGAGTTGGTACGACAAATTTTCGACAGATGCCGCCACCGTTCTTCCAATGAAGGTACACATTTTCAGTTAATTGTGTCATGTTATTTTTTCATGTCATTTTCTTAAAATGCGGGCGAAGCCGCGGGCACTACAAGTGTTAGAATAAATGCATTGAATGGAGGTCTACTGAATAGTCGTATATAGATAAATCTAATGGAGGCCATCTAAATAGTAAATGCAAATTTGTTTATCTGTTACGAACAAGAAATGCTGGAAACCGCTGGATTCAAAGGGCACGGGACCGGTTGGAGTGGCACTCGGGGAATTTTCAATTAGAGGCCTTAATTTATCCGTTAGCAAAACAAAGGGTTTTCTAAAGTCTAAGGCCCAGTTTAATCCAAATAGCGTAGATAAAAAAATAGGTCGGCCTTTTTATGTATGTCTAACATAACGTAGTTTTACTTAAAGATGTGTTATTAAAGTAAAACTACGTTAATTATCCTTATATACATTCGTATTAGAAATTAGTTATCACTTGCTAAACGGTGAAGGAAAACATCGTGAGGAAACCTACATACCTGAGAGATTTATTAAAAAAAAATCTCAAAGGTATATGAAGTTTAACAATACGCACTTGGCCAGCGCGGTGGACTATGGCCTAAATCCTTCTCATTCTGAGAGGAGACCCGTGCCCAGCAGTGGGACAGTAATGGGTTGTTGATGATGTGTTATCTAAATACTACTACGGACATTAATGTTTATCGAGCGACATATGGTCTCATTTTCAAGTATACTTGCAGCCCAAACGACTTGATGGATTTAGCATATTAGGTATCGTTGGATTGCTCTAAATTGTGGGACTGAATTAGGCTATGTTTTTAAGCAGTCAGGTGTTTTTATTTTTATAATGTGGTATGGCCGCCTAATTAATGTGTACCTTTAACAAATGATATGGCGGCGTTTCCACCACAATTACTACAATCTACAAACAAGAAAATATGTACTACCATAGATTTGGTTAGTACATATTTTCTTAAATCTATATTGTAGATGATATATTATACGCAATTCGCCCAACGCCGAAGCCTTCACCAAAACACACAAACCGAGGGCGTTACGTCACATTGTTTAAAAGTCTATTAGCGATGTTTGCTCTATTCCTAATCTGTGCGTGTTTCCGCATATTTGAGCAACGTTATCACGTACACAAATACACACGTTGTGTGGAGACTACGTTTTGCGTGCGGCTTTGACTGCATTCCTTTTGTGTGAATTCAATTTAATTACGATTTATTATCTTGGTTCGATTGCCAGGTCAATCTATATATTTAAAACATAAAAGATTTTAAATATTGGAAATGGTCTCATAAGATGTTATTAAGTTAGCTAATTACGAAATAATTGAAGACAGGTCCCTTAAGTAGGGACTGAATAAATTAACCGACTTGGTACTACTCGGATTTCACAACTTTTTACGGTAAAAGAATTACTCGTAAGTTGTGAGACTGGTTTTTTAACAAGTTATGTTTTTGATGGAATTTGTTTTTACGTTTTATTATTTGAAAGAGAAAAAGAAAGAAAATAGTTTTATCAAAAATTTTCCTTCACCTTTATAGGAAGGGATCATTAATATGTGGAGCGCGCTTGGAATTTTACCCTAGGACGAAATTGAAATTCACGGCTTTGTTTTGGCAAAAACAACGATTTGTTTTTTTTTAGCCCTGCAGCCCAAACGGTGGAAAGAATTTAAAGATATACTCCATCATGTTGTTATCGTCGGATTCGTCTAAATTGTATGAGTGTCATAGGATATATTTTTAAACAGTCGGGTAATTTTGCTGCCCAGCTGCCCAGTACAACCAATCATTATTTTCACAACTAAATATAGCCTGGATTACACTATTTTGACATTGTTTCAATGCGGATTAATAACTTAATATTAAAATTAAAACTCCACCAATTAAAAATAAACACACATCATCCTTGAATACGTTGACGACTTAAGCATAATAATATTAGCGTATACATAAAAAAAAATTACGCAGCGGACGTAATTTTACGAACCAGATAGTAAATCTTAAAAGTGCGGCGCAATTTTAACTTTCGCACACTTAACAATGTGCTATAAAATACCTTTATAGCCCCTTTAATCTTGGTTACAGCCTCGACGGCAGTTTCCGTTGGAGCGTTATAGGTTCTAAAATGTTTGTTAGGCTTTTTGATTAGGTCGACCGTTTAAGTAAACGAAGGATTACCTAATGTTGAATTGATGATTTTGTAAATAAGTATAAAAAAATAATTTATAATTTAACGATAAAAATGTGTTTGAAATATATTTACTGTGACATTGTAAGTTATATTTTTATGTTGAAGAATGTTTTTACCCTCCTTGAATGTTTTCTCTCTTAAGGGTATTTAAATAACATTCAAATATAATTTCCAAAAACAAATCTATTTTTTAATTTTCTTTTATTCATGGAATCTTTGTAAATTATGAAAAAATGTTAACAACTTAAACTTCAAAGAAAAATAATTCTGGCATCCTACAAGGATAATATTCCGCACCATTAGTTTTGCAACAAGTGGTCGCGTTGATGGACGGAAAATGGCGACAACGTTATAAAATTCATGAAAACGATGGTCCCATAATGACAACACGAAATTTTCCGCTTTTGTAAACTTGCAGACGAGACAAACTGTCGTGTTTATCGGCCAAGAAGGTCTAAAAAATGTATAAGAGGCGAGAAAATTTCACTTTTAAGCCGTCTAGGCAATTCCCGAGAGCGTCTGAACTCTCACAAAGGTCACCGTAACGTTATTTTCACACTTTCCTCCAAAATTTGTTGGCGAAGCGCCAGTATAGTGGTGCGTACTCGTATTGTACTGGATTATATTAAAATCAAGAAAAAAACGAGGCAAAAGGTGTGCTATACAGTCACTTGCGGTTATTTACAAAGCTGTAGCCTTATTCAGTGGGAGTAAACCAAATTTTTTATGAGCTTTTGAAAATAACTTTTATGATAATGTTGTTGTCTCATTTTAAGATAAAACATTGAAACGTCTTTAGAATGATTACTGAAAATAGAATATAATCGCTTCATTGGATTATAGTTGGGGAGCCCAAGAGGGGATTTCGAACTGTCTCGAGCGCGTCAGACTAAGATATGGGATATACCTTACATCCTGTATAGTATCCTAAACCATAAATGAGCTTTCTTTGTCGGAGGGTTTGCAGAATCAAAAAAACGATCACAATCAAAAAAATCATATAACCTTTTCTTTATTCTAATGTCTAATCTACACAATCGTTTAGGTCCCAATGACGCTCCCCTACCATTATGACAGTTTTAACAACTTAAAAATCTAATAACAGACAGTATCAAATTTAAATGAATGGAATGTTAATATAGATTATTTATATACTTGCTTACATATTTACATAAGCCTAAACCTGTCTTAAAATTATTCAGATAACAAAGTATACGTACAATTATCGAAAATAGTCCATAAATACCTTAGATAATATTATCTATCGTATCGATATTGGGAATTTAAAGTGTTATGGCATATTTTTCAGTGTCACAATTTTCTTTCTCGTAACAAATAAATTGATTAGATACGTATGGATAGGTTAGACTTAATTTTATAATCGATTTAATTTAATACGCTTCAAATTTGTTTTATTTAATTAACAAAATTGCGTGTCAAATTAAGAAAGAGGGTCTTTTTGGTCATTTGGAAAATGTTGTATTCAAATATAAATTTATATAAAAGTTAAAAAAAGTTATATGAATGAAGGCATGTGAAATCTTTATATATAAAATTCTCGTGTCACAATGTTAGTTGCCGTACTCCTCCGAAACGGCTTTACCGATTTTCACCAAATTTTATAAGCATATTCAGTAGGTCTGAGAATCAGCTACTATCTATTTTTTATACCCCTAAGTGATAAGGGTTGTTCACCCTTAACATTTTTTTATTTATATGGCAATACAACGTTTGCCGTATCAGCTAGTATGATATAATGATATATGTTAGTGTGGCTGTCACAGACGACTTATAAAATAAATCTGCTGTTACCGCCAGAGGTCGCGAAGGTTCTTATATAACACTCTGACGTAAAATAACGTACACGTTAATAATAATACAACAATGACATTAAACTACTTCGAGAGGTTTGAAAAACCAAGGACTCTAGAGAATTTAAGACAATGGGCGATTATGACGGATTGGTGATATCATTAGCATAATAAATCATTATTGTTTGAGTAATACTATGGATTGGACATATGTAGGTTATTAAAATACTTTTATTTAAAGAGATCTGTTTATTGATAATGTCACTTTGTGATTAACCATCCACGCCTATTTCTGTCTAATAAATAGGAGGGTTAAGCGTTGCTGTTTAGGAGCGTTAAGCGTTGCTGTTTAGGAGCGTTAAGCGTTGCTGTTCCAATTTGATGATACAAATACGAGGCGTTTTAATTTGGTCCGCAGAAGTAGTCGTTAGGACTGTTATTTTATCTGGCATCGATGATACATGTCCATGGGCGGCAGTAGCCATTTACCATCAGATTGAAGGTGGTAGAACCCTTTGTGGTTCGACTCCGGCGGCACCACCGCCACACCTATTTCTACCTAATAACAGCAATGTTAGGCACTGCTGTGTTCCGGTTTGAAGGGTGTGGTAAGGGAGACAGACTTTTCCGAGGCGTTCCAGCTTAGTCCTCAGGGGTAGCGGCGCATCTGTGGCCGACCTCAGGTAGGAATATCTAATCGTATCTGGGGTTGATTACAGATGTCCATGGGCGGCAGTAGCCACTTACCATCAGGTGGACTGCATGCTCGTCTGCTACTCTTATATTATAAAAAAAAAAAAAAAAAAAAAAAAAAAAAAAAAAAAAAAAAAAAGATGGACTGCAGTACACAGTTTACTACTTCAATACTATAAATAAAAATCGATCTTTAATCATTGGATTATCGCCCATAAAGGCGATAACAAAAAATATCTATAGTTACTTAAGTAGTCACAATTACTTTACTCAAGTAATAGATAGGTACTCTCAATCATTAATTCTAAGTAATGAGGCTATGTCGTGATTCACGGCAATTAACTGAGATGTCTGAATTGCAAAATTATGAAACTATTGTTAAATCGAGTTCAGTCACATTGTAATCACTGATGAATAAATTTTTCGAATCTATTATAAACGAGAATATTGCTAATAATAAGTGATTAAAACTTCGAATGTTTAAATTAAGGAAAAAAATGCAAAAACATATTGAATAGTAAGACCTCAAACATTACAATACTCGCCAATAGCAATATAAAATAATATTCATATTTAAAATAATAGCTAATATAATATAATATTTAAAATAATAGCGATTCCCACTTGATAAGCACGATAGAATATGACCTAAATTCCGCTCACTATGAGAAGAGACCCTTTTTTTCTTTTCGAGGGGGAATCCTTCTAAAGGTACTCGACGACGTAGGAGCGACGCTGGGTTATGTGGGATTTTTATCGCACTAAAACCCCCCCGGTGGCCGTCCTCATCGCTTGTTGGAGTACTCCGGGATCTCCGACGGAACACAACCGGAGTACCCCAAGCGCGATAACATCTGGTGATTACGACAGTATGCGACCACATATATCGCGTCCTTCCCGGGGTAGCATACTGGACGGTTCGAGCTCCCACTCTTGCCGCGCGCAACCCCGGAAGCCCCCTTTTAGTCGCCTCTTATGACAGGCAGGGGATACCGTAGCCCTATTCTAGTCCCGGAACTACAGGGACAATGAGAAGAGACCCGTGCCCACCAGAAGGAGAGTAATGGGTTGCCAACGTATTAGTACTTCTAACCATTTCGATAACAGAAGTCCATGGGTTCAATACATTTAATCAAAAGACCCAGCCCCGATTGCAACGACAATTACATAAAAATAAAACCAAATATATACACATCTGACCGCAAATTAAGCGTAATGAAGTCCATTCGTGCATTAACGAATTAAATAGAGTCATTAAAGCACGTGCCGCGTAGAGTTCAATTAAAACTCTCCATCTGGTTTCCGACCAGTTTTCTAATTAGATTATAATCTCATTTGATAACATCCGAGTGACCAAAAGGACGTGAATCCGGCGTGATAAGGATCTGACTAAATGTTGTAGAACTCTCTCTGGCATGATTAGGGGGATAAAACACGAGAGACTGTTTATAGCGATAGCTGTTGCCTTGTCGCCGTCTGTCGTCGATATCGTGGTTTACCGTACCGTCAGCGACCGCTGTCGGTTATACCTGAGGAGGTCGCTAAGGACAGTCGACGGAATTAGAACAACATTTACGTTCATGTAACAACCGACAACGTTTGCTGACAACAGTCGTCGTCGTCGACATTTACTATATCGCTCGCGTATCCTCCCCTCCAGCTCGCTTAGTGGCATACATGCTACACCATATTTCTGCTTCATAACAGCTATGATTGCGTCCAACGTGCTCCAATTTAATTATTGAAAGTAGAAACGTGTTCGTAACTGAATGTTGATAAATTACTATTTTTGAGTTTGTTAAATATATTTATAGACTGCCAATTACCAACTATTTTATACGATTCATAGTATACGAGCATGCACAAACAAATGGAATGACAATTGTATATGAGGACTAAGCTGGAACGCCTTATGGATCAACGACACAATCTTTCCGTTTCCGTCAATGTAAATAATAAAAAAACACATAGTTTAGGGTTTTTCTGCCTTATAATAATCTGTTGCCCATAACACGGTTGTATACTTTTAAACCATAATATGTCGTTTGAACTAAACCTCGCATACGCCAGTTAATATTTACGATTAACTGTGTTATTAACTAACCCGGTTAGTGCACAGTAAATATGTTTTCGTGAGCGGTCACATTAACTCGTTATTTTTAGCCTACATTTTAACATTAGATTGATAAATTTCAAAGGCATTTTCCCTAGAAAATTAATATAATCTGTACAATTTAATCCAATAGTACAGCATATACGTGTTATTTATTTCCTAAGATCAAGTGTTTTTTGCACTATGACTTTTTAACTTTTATCTGGCTGTATGTTAGTCTAACATTATTGATGGCTAAACCGATTTTGATGGGACTTTCTCGTATCTACATAGATTTTATGGATGCAATATATTTTGATTAAACGTATTCTGTTTTAAAATAATCGTGAAAAAACTGAAAACGAAAGTTCATAGAGATATTTCATAGCATTATTAGCGCGATTTTAATTTTTACCAAAGCATGTTTAAGTTCGTGTCTAATTAGTCCAGCAGGTTGTATACAATCCATAGTAAATTTCGAATACAGAATTTCATTTTATATAAGAACTTGAACGTATCTTACCCGTATATAGACTTATACACATTGCACATATTATAATCCACAACCTCAACATTGTGGGTTACCAAGAATTTAACAATCGAAAACGTATAGACAAAGCTATAATAAATCCTTCAATATCATAATAGTTGCGTACAAACTCTATTATAATTTAAGATGACTTGAAATGTTTATAATTTATTAATATATTCAATTCAATGTATTACTTAAACGCAATTGTTTAATTCAATTTCAATTGAATGGCAAACCACTTTAATTCTACTGCCAATAGTATTGGGAATTCTCTCATATGTTTCACGTAACTTTAGGCTTTATTTAGTACTAGCGAGAAAGGTAACGATTATTTTATAACCGATTTGCAAATATCAACTCGTAAGTCGCAACGATCATAATTTTGTGATTTTTCGTGGTTTCGCATAAAAACTACCGATTAATATCAATATTGCATTGAATTGAATATTTTACGATGTAGGTATGTAATAATCACATAGGATACATTTTACATATCATCGCTGTTTACAATCGGCTGATTTCGGCTTTGCGGCGACATCTCGGTCGCACATATTCTGTGCGACATTTGGCCCCTAATTTGTCAGTCGTAAAACTCCCCTAGAGTACAATCACGTCCACGTCAATATATAATATAGAGCTGTAAGCACCACTATATTTATTAAGAGCTGTTACAACATAAAAAAGCAAGTGCATCACCTCTTAATAAATATTGGGCTGCTCTTATCGGTATTTGGTGGGATATAAGCTGTCATAACATTAAGAATGTCATTTAGAACGTCTGATAATACTGTTAGCGTGTACATGCTTATTAATCGTAACATGTATACTAATAAAGAGGTAACGTTTGTAACTTAGAATCTTCGGAAATACTGAACCGATCATGAAAATTCTTTTACAAACAGAAAGTTATATTTAAAGCTAAAAATAAATCTAAACCTAATATTTTATTATGATTGAACAAAAACGGGCGAAACCGTGGGTGATGCTAGTAAATTAATAAACCTGGTGACGAGACGAAAACGCAGAACCAAGTAAGGAGCCCCAAAAACCTACTCTTTGTAAAAGAGAGCAATTTTAATATATTACACAATTAAGAAATTACAATGAGTATTTGAACAATTGTCGTTGTTCACACAAAACTGTCATTGTGCGTCTGACATTCAAATATTATAACATTGTAATCTCACGGCATCATACTCACGGAAAAACCTTGAGATGCTTTATTATACCTAAATTAGATGCCGTCGAGTATAGTATACTTTAATGACACTTTTACGATCGTTAATTGGGGAAATTTATGCGTACGACTAAATAAAATGGTAATTATTGTCTATATTTATTAATTAAATTTTATTTTTGAGGCTTCATCATTAACAACTGTTCTATTGTTGGGCGCCAGTTTTAGCGGAATTGGAACATTTTGGTATATCTAGTTTAGCACGCTGGCCAGGTGCGCTATTTAAAAGGATCGCTAGATTTTAGAACTATCAGAGATGTATGTAAATTACCTGTGAAGTGATAGTGAATTTCTAATATGTATTAATTAAAAAATTATAAATAAGTATTTGTCTTCATTTCAATTGATTTACATTGTTTAATTGCGAAGGCTTCAGATGTTATATAACATTTGTCATCATTGATTTCAATTGCAAACATGATTTTGAAAAAAATACTCACATCAAATATACTAAAAATTACGCACATAGGTACTATATTATTTCTTAATATTATGTATTTCACTCGTCGGCAAAAACAAAAGTTATTTTCATACAAAACTGTGACACGTTTAATATTCCGTAGCGATGCCGTAAATATACATTTCGTACGGGATTATGGACATAGGGTAGGTACGTGGTTTATTGTTTTTGGCGAAATGCGGTCAACCCGCCCACTCACTTTGTCATAATCCACTTTGATATCGATTTTGCTCTCGCAAACGACATGTGTAACCTCTAGAAACTTAAATTTTAAGTAAGGTGTGATTTTAGAATATCATCTACTTAGTAAATAGTAAATAAGTAGCGATAGCAGTTTTTCATAATAAAATTGTAGTTGGAAAGGAGCTCAACTTGACGGTAAGTGACCGCTGCTGTCTATCGACATATGTCATGTACATTGTAACTTGTTACCCCCTTAAGATTAAGATGTAGATGCAATTAGGAGTTCAAAAAAACGTTAAATCCGAACACACTATAAGTAAGGTAAAACAACTTTGGCCTTCCGGTCTTAAATACCTGATTCATTTTCATCGCACAATTATAGCTATGGCCTAGACATCGCCACATTGAGACCCACTATACCTTACAGAATTAATTAGCGAAGATCTCTTCTTAATTTGTTGACGATTTCTGCCGCTCGATAAACAGTCAGTTTTCGTTTTAAACTATTTTTTAACAAATAACACAAAACTGTACACAACCTAAAAAGCAGTTTTTAATCCTAACCGACAAGACGATTCAAAACTAATACTGTTACAGTTAAAAATAAACCTCTATTCACAAATTTTGAAAAACTTCCTCCACTAAGTATTAAATGGACTAACTTCGTAGCTAGTTTCGAACTAGTAAATTGGACTCGACCAGCAATAGATTCAACACTCGAGTATTTCAATTCATTCTAAAGCCTTGGAAACTAAATTTATAAAATCAATACGATCTTATTTGTGTTTATTGCAATGTACAATTCAAAGTAGGACGTTATTTATATATTTATTTATGAATACGTAGAACATAGATACATAGAAACCTAGGCTTATAGCCTATTTGGATTTAAACGGGATTCTTTAACGAATTAAGTAACAAATGGGTATAATTTAAGGTTAATTTCTATCTATAGACTTTCAACGTGTCAGACACCTTCAGACGTCAACCGCACAGACAAAAAAAGTAGGACGTTATTTATCTATGTATTTATGTTTACGCAGGACTTAGATACATAGAAACTAGTCTTATAGCCTCTATGGATTTAAACGGGATACTTTGAAGAATTAAGTCACAAATGGGCATACTTTAAGGGTAATTTCTATCTATACACTTTCAACGTGTCAGACACCGTCAGGCGCCGACCGCACAGACGAAATATGCCGCTCACGGTCGGTGTTGGGTGGTGTCTGTGCGATACGTTAAGAAATACATAAATAAATTCATACATAATACATGGAATGATATTATTATTTACTTTGTCTGACACCGCCTGAGTCTGAAGATACAAATGGGTATTAAGAGATGGCAAAACACCTTGCCCATACCCGATTTTGTACCATAAAATTGTTGGCTCGTTCATAATGGCAACGTACATTACCATATTAAAAGGAAAACTCGATGGCGTCTGAAAGAGCCATCAAAGTGTCATGTAACATTTATCGCAAGTGAAAATAACGCCGCTTCACGACATTTTGATGTTTGTGCCTCTCGACAGTCAGATAACATTTATGGGCGTACAGCATTTTTATTTTCTCGTAAAGATACTTACAGATGAGAGTTTTATTTGTTAAAAACATGTGACATTCCTACAAATATAAAAGATGACAAAAGAATAATAGGTTACAGAATTTTATTGGTTTTGTACGTGGATATCGGATGGAATCGAACGAAACGGATTTGATAGAATTTATCTTTACTTAATAATAAATTCTTACTTTGAACGTACAAAAAATATATAAGAGTATTAAGGCATACTGCCTAGAAGCACATAGTACAATAAAAGGGAATTTATAATAAGTTAAGGTGTGGGAAAAGAGGATAAAATACACTATCCCATGTAGGCAACTCTTTGCAACTGAGGAGGTCCGGCGTATAGGTATACTGCCACTCGAAAACTGTCTAGTGAAAGCCTAATTAATATATTTATAACCAGTCAGCGATAACTTGGGACCTGCGCGGAATGCGACACTTCCCTCTTAGTTCACTTTATAGTTCTTTCTACGTCACACAAATTCGTCCTATTTAATTTTAATAGAGCTATACTGTTGTTAGCAATGTCTTAGAGTTACACATTAGATAAAAATGTTTCATATTTTACAAATATACGCCGTGCCGTCATCACACTTCGGTCTCAAGTTATCATGCACGCAAACCATATATTCATAATATATATATATCTACATATAGAAATCAATCTACTGCTACGTTAGCACCATTTGGAAACGTAATAATAATATATAAGAAAAAACGCTCATCTCTTCTTCCGGCTCTCGATTCGTATTTACTTAGGGCCGAGGTCCACTTTATTCAGAACAATCGAACCCATCTTATGGACCAACAAATAATCGCGTATCTCCACCGCTGATATGAGTGGCCTTGTCGAGAGAGACGATAAAATGGCGACGTGAACGCTTCTTGCGAAACGCTGAGATATGTGGGTTTTCAGGATTTTAGATAACGCGTGATAATAGAATTTACTATGTGTACATTCATATGTGTATTAGGTAACATAATTTTAAGTTTATGACACATGTGTAAGGTGTGATTAAAAAGTATGGATTCACGGAAAATTTAAATTTAAATTTAGTAGGACCAGTATACTTTGTTCCGGGACTAGAATAGGGCTACGGTATCCCCTGCCTGCCGTAAGAGGCAACTAAAAGGGGGCTTCCGGGGTTGCCGGCGGCAAGAGTGGGAGCTCGATCCGTCCGGCAAGCAACCCCGGGAAGGGCAGCGGCATGTTTGGTCGCATGCCGTCGTAAACACCAGGTGTGCGGGAGGAGCGTAAACTGCTCCCCCCAGGGCAGAGCCCGACCGGGGCATCGCTCGGAGGACTCCGGTTGTGTTCCATCGGAGATCCCGGAGTTCTCCACCAAGCGCTGAGGATGGCCACCGGGGGGGTTTTAGTGCGGTAAAAATCCCACATAACCCGGCGTCGCTCCCACGTCGTCGGGTACCTTTTGAAGGCTTCCCCCTCGAAAACAAAAAAAATAAATATAGTTTAAAAAACTAAAAAACACGCTTTTATGTTAAAATCAACTAAAAAGCAAAAAATAATCTTCAATCTAGGAATCAATTAAGGAACAGTAAATAGTATCATTGTGGAAAAAGTGTGGGGTGCTCCATTTATCAGGTTCGAAAAGTTTTTTAGTTTTTTAAACTATATTTATTTTATTATTTTTAGTATTTGTTGTTATAGCGACCACCATCATGCATCGTTTGTAAAAAAATCAAGTGTATCTATTACGGTTTAAGAGATAAAGCCCTGTGACTCAAGAACAGACAGCGGAGGGTTTCGTTTTATCCTTTGAGTACGGAATCCTAAAAATCATTCTACAAGATGGCATTATAGATATGTTTCAGTACATTTGAGGTATAGGGAAATAATATTATTATTTTCCAAAGCTAAAAATCAATCTAGTAACTTTGCCTGAACGCTCCATAAGGCGCTTTCTCTCGCCTCGAAAATCGTTAATCCTGAGGATATTGATAAGGACAATGGTACAAAATTATTAAAATCGTGTATTTTCATCGGTCCTCAATAAATCTACAAAGTTTGAACGAAATCTGGCCGTTTAAAGTGGGTCAAAATCGCGCCCAAAGAAGTCGGTTACAAACATACAAACATACAGGTGAAGCTAATACAAAGCGTGTAAAAAAGACCAGTGTACTTAGTCCAGGCAGGTACTATCGATATTTCGTAGGTGAAGAAATTCTTTCGTATCTGTGTATAAGGGTGCGGATACGAGGTGGCTTACATGAGAGATCTTAAGAGCGGCAACACATTTGTTATCGGCTTCAGGTAGAAGCCATGTTCTATATAGAGTTGGCCACAGATGTCCATTGGCGGCAGTCATCACCATTAGGTAAAGCATGCAGTCCGCTTTATCAATATTTAAAAAAAAGTTCGTGTAACCCATCCAAAATTCGCATTTCAAAATTCACGTACAGCACAGTACGTTATACCCGAAACTACGTACGAATCAATAACTTACGTTCATACAAAGGCGATTTTCTGAACAATTCCGACACAAAGGTTCTAATTCAAGAACACATATAGTTACGATTAGTGCGGTAGGTACCGGCTTACGTACCGTACCGATATTGACAAATCAATTTATGTGACCCAAATCCATTGTCTCATTAATTGCCACTTAGACAAACATTGATTACTTAATAATAACTGTTGTAATGTTATATCTAATGCTATAAAACTGTCGATTGCAAATGTCTGCCTGTGTATATTTATCATTGTGCCTTTTAGAGTCGCTGGATTGCTGTATTTAGATTCCACAGACTAAAATAAGAGCTCTGGCTAAAATTACATAGTTATTTTCCCATATTCAACACAAATTAGAAGCAAAAGCCTTGTTACTCAACAATTAATTGAAGGTGGTAGAACCCTTTGTGGTTCGACTCCGGCGGCACCACCGTCACACCTATTTCTGTCTCATAACAGCAGTGTTAGGCACCGCTGTGTTCCGTTTTGAAGGGTGTGGTAAGGAAGACATACTTTTCTGAGGCGTACCAGCTTAGTCCTCAGGGGTAGCGGTGCATCTGTGGCCGACCTCAGGTAGGAATATTTAATCCTATCTGAGGTTGATTACAGGTGTCTATGGGCGGCAGTAGCCACTTACCATCAGATGGTCTGCATGCACGTCTACTACTCCTATATTATGAAATTTAAAAAAAAACACGGGATCAAAATCTAGACTATATAACTATAACGATCTGTGACCACTTTGAATCTATTTTCTCGAGAATTGGACACGTTATTTACTCCGTTATCCAACGAAATATATTGAGCGCAGACTTCAGAACTATGTACTAAACCAACATTAATTTCAATTATTTGTTACTAGGTAGTAGAAGTCGGTTGTATTTTTTTGTTAATTTTTTTATGGTCTACAACTAGGTGAGACTCGGGGAATAATCCACCGTGCTGCCACAATGTGGAGGTGGAGAAAAGTGGTCGTTTGGTACCACGTGATGCTACTTTTACGAAAAACGCAGACACCGTCACAGGCAGAGACAAGCGTATAAAAAAACCAGCGGGTCAGCAGTCTGCCGGGCGTGTTGCAATAACCCGATACCGATCTGTGTTGCGCAAGCGATCAGAGAATCAAACATGTAAGTCTCAATTGCGATTACAAAGGTCATCTGATTACGTTCAGCGGGTGTGTTCACGTGAAGATGATTAGTAATGCTTTGCAGGGTTCCGTACCCAAAGGGTAAAAATGGAACCCTATTGAATAGGTACTAAGCCTACGCTGTTAGTGAGTATCACAGGGCGCTTTCACTTGAATCGTAATACATACACTTGAAATATTTACAGAGTATATACTGTGCTGCTATAACAAGAACTATTAAAAAAAAGTTGAAAGAATTTGAAGTACGCCGAATATAAGTAACCGCAATTTTGCAAAATGCAGTAACAAAATAGTACTTAAAATTCGACTTCTCAGGCTGAGACTCCGATAGCCGAATCCCAAGCAGGTATATCTAATATTTCAGTCATAATCTGCGTAGGACAAATTATTTATCACATTCTTAAACGGTAAAGCACAACATCGTAAGGAAACCTGAAGGCCTGAGAGGTCTTAAAATATATGAGTATGTTGTGTACAATTCTCTATAGTACTCTGTACTGAGCGTCGGTCAATTGCAGGTGGGATGTAATGCCACTCATTATTATGTTTACGTACACAAATAACCGCGCATCTGTTTGTTCGTGTCTGATTGTTACACGCGCTTAAAGGCCATAAACTATGTTTATTTACCAGAGGATAAGGATAAACGAACTGGATACAGTAAAGTGACTTTAAGAAGGATAATTGAATATGCACTTTTATTAGAAGATGTTGATGGATCTCGGTTGATGGAGAACGCAAACATAGGTTGTCATTATAACAGATAGAATGATCATAATTATTTTCTCATACTAGTAAATCTTTACTTTGACTAATATGTTAAGTTTACTCAAGTCATATATAGTACTAAACCTCAGACGGTTTAGTACTATGTACAAACAAAGGCTGAAAATTTACAATAAATAAGTACAATAAATCTGTATTTCTTCTCATTGTTTCTACAACAATAGTAACCGACAATCGAATCGACCGTACAAATATTACAAAGAGGAAAGCACAGTACCTTAAATTACTGATCGTACCTTCTTATTTCCCCTGACCTGACGGTACCTATACATAATACCCATCTCGCACAAAGCTTTCAAACCTTAGCGAAACTAATGACAAAATTGTCCCCAATCAAGATGCAACACATGCAAGACAATAACAATCGTGATTTGTGAATAATTATTCATTTATTCACATTGGATGCGTCATTCGAATAATATTCATCATTACATGGCAAGTGAATACATGCAATTAATATTAATAGGTCGTCCTTGGCACCGTCGTAAATAGCCACTTTTAACTGCTAAGCTGTTAATATTCATAGAATTTGCTGATACTGATGTATTCGATACGCAGTAGGTGTACATTTTAACAAATCTTCCAGTTTGAACACCCACATACAAACTCAATGTGTTTATTTATGAACTTACATTTAACCTCAAATAAAAAAGAGATACATTTTAGATACAGCTCCATTATTGGACTTTCTGTTGAAATTCGAACGTAGGGATTATACGAGAATATGTTAGTTATTTTCATGCGGACATCAATGAGTTCCGAAATGTACATATTTTGACCAAATGAAAGATCTACATATACCTACATATTATACACTGTTCATATAAACTTAAACGCATCCTATACCAATCAAATTAATAAATTATTTGTCCTCTTGTTTTCTATCTATCATTTTGGACTGAAAACAATTATATGATATTTCACTTTTAATATTTTAATATTATCTAATTTGCGTACATAAATTTGCTTATTATCTTTAAATGTATTACGTAAACGTAGAAAGTAATAGTCAAACAAAACCCAGTTGGAACAATATTTCATTAATGCTGTTTACGTTACCTTAATGCAAACGAGAACGCAATCTTTACATAATCGAAGTAAAAGTGTAGAGTGAAGCGGAGAAAATTTGTTTTAGGGCTTGTTCATACTAGGTGGTTAATTTGCTAATTCCATTGTGTCACAAGCTTTTATATGTATTGGTTGAAAGTGATAAAATAATTTGCAGTTTGACTGCAAAAACACCATCGCCACACTAAAATCTTTTTCATTTAGCTGTGTTAGCACTACCGTGTGAATACTGTACTGAGTGTGGTTAAAAAAACTTTTTAAACTGAATACTAAAATATCTTTTCAGCAAAACCTATAAAAACGTGAGAGCAGACTATCTTAACATTGGTAAGGTATCCTCTTAGCTAGATTACTTATATGAAAAACGAACACTGTTAAAGACTAGTTAAGACTAGTCTCAACGAATCGAATCGATCGAATAGAAAGTTAACATTCCCTGCGTAGCTTCATTGCAAGCACTGAATTTAAATACATTCCAATGCATCCGCGAACGCTCAATTAAAACATGTTTGGCGTTACACGTGACAGCCGCCTGCCAATCGCCCAGTGCGGTCGCAGCCTTAACTCTCACCGGCGTCCGAAACGCGTAAACGTGCTTGAATTCAAATGGTTTATAGAAAATCGTTTGACATTCAGATTGCTAATCTGACTTAATGAGCCGAATTATGCAGTGCAGTGCACTCGGCGTCATTGTAATTCATTGGGTTTTAGTATGCGCGTGAGACTGATGTGTGGCGAAATTGTATGTTCTGATTTAAATTTCATTTTAGTGAGAGTGCAAACGCACGTTGATTTTTATCTAAAATCTATGAAGCAAACGTGTAGGTACGCATTCCATGGGATGGTAAGCGGTCAACGCGCCCTAAAGAATCATGCAATAGCGGTCATCCATCTAGCTCAAATTACCGGGCCCATTTGGCTTAATTTTACTGATTGGTTACAATACAATTTATAAGTACATTCTTTACTTCCGAGTCGAACAATAAAAGTTGGTCGAACCCTTTGTTTTTTCGACTCAGAACGCACCACCGCCACACCTATTTCTTTCTGCCTAATAACAGTAGTGTGAACCGCAGTAGTGTTCCGGTTTACAAGGTTTGGCAAGGGACACTTATCCGAGACGTTCCAACTTAGTCCTTAGGGGTAGGTCAAACATCATGTAAGATTCTAATCTTAACTAGGATTGACTAAAGATGTCCAAAGGCCATAGTAGCTATTTACCATCAGGTAACTTGCATTTTTTTTCTATTTCTGTATAAAAAAAATTGCGTCTGCTTCAATATTGTTGTTATACAAATACTTGCATGTACCAACGATCGCATGTAAGTGTATGTCCACAGTAATCTAGTTACCGACTCGCCGCGGAAGCCTCTGTCAGTTCGTCTGTCAGCGACGAGACCTGATTCGCGATGCGGCGGGCCATCGTCGAGGCGCGTGCATCGCGGACGTGCAACATGCATGCATGCTTTGCATAGAAAAACTACTTTGGATAAATAGCTTAAGGTAGCTACCGTAAAATGTTTTTCACGTTAAGCAATGCACTAATGTATTATAAGTAGATTAATTTGTACGTAAACTTTCGCATTACTATAGGGATAGATTAATTTCACTTTATAACTCAGAACTACGTTTTAATGAAAAGGTCGTTGATTTATATTTCTTTTATTGCGTTAAGATTAAGAGGCGAAAGAAATGAAAACTGAAAAAAAAACCAAGAACATTGTCTAATGTGTTGGTGCAGAACTGCAGACTGTAATTCAAAGTAGCAGCAATTTTTGGAAAGTAAAGAAAAAAAATGTTTTGGAAAAGACCAGCTTATAAAACTAAAAAGGTTTACTCGGAGGGACATACTTATACAGGACACAATTTTGAATTCAATCAATAATCCTAAATACATTTAGGTATATACTTTTGTGCAAAAAAGGCAAAATTCCGTAGTCATAAGGAGACATGGTAGGAGAACCTTGTTAAATACAAAATGTATGCTAACTTGAAACCCATACATCGTGTCTGGAGTCGCCGATATGCTAATACCGGCGACGCAAAGCATCGGACGGTGGATGTCACGGTGGATTTGGCCGCGAGCCACGACACATTGTGCCACAGACTGCATAAAATTCGCAGAATCGATTTTAAAGGAAAATATTATTTTTATTAAAATGCGGAAAATTGTATATCTTGCACGCTAAGGCTACATATTACTAACCACGCTAAAATCGCACAAGGAAAATCGTTAATACTGATTCCTGACGATTCTGATGAGGAGAATGGGATAAACTTATTAAAATCGTGTATTGTCATCGGTGCTTGATTGTTCATCAAATTAATCGGACCGTTCAAAGTGGGTAAAATCGATTTCAAAGATTCCGTTACATACATACATAAATACAACCCAAGCTAATAAAAGCTTGATTTAAACCAATGACTTCCCCGTCATTGCTTAGCGTAAGGGCTCGCCTCTGTCAACATTTTGTCAAGAATTTGTTAACTGTGTCTTTACTTTAAATTTAGTAGGTATAACTGATATATAAATAACCTTAAATCATCACACATAGATAGGTCACAAAGCAGACAGCAGCAATGAATTCACTGTCTACATATTTCCTTTAAAGGATTCCTCTAAACCATTTCTAAGCTACACCTAACTCTACGTCACTATCCAACCATATCAAAGTGTAGCGTAATGGCCGCTAACAGCCGTCGTGATTTATGTCTCGATATATCTCGATACGTTGTGATATCGTCGTCACAATCACAAAGCGAGACTCCAGTATGAATCGATGGAAAGTTAATCAATTATTCGGATGATCCGTCATTGTCACATTCGTGAAATATGTTCGATATCATATTACGTGGCTTTGAGAAATATATTACTAAATAGCAATGTTACTTTGAAGTGAATATTTTTTTGTGTAAAAGTACGAAGCAGGTACATTGTATATAGCAATATATTGAATATAGCTTTTGTAATTTATATTTACGTAATAAAGCTCAAATAAAATTTGACAAACTACTGATAAAGAAATATCTATCATAAGGAGAGACAATAATATTAAGAGAATGGCCGTCTATATTTAAGGTGTTGACAAAATATCGATAGCATGATTCAGAATACATGTAGCTCCATTCTGTCCATATTTCTCGTATGCCACGAACATACACTCGTATGACGTAGATGAGGCAGTCTCAGTTCGGAGCTCGTTTTTGTACAAGATGTTCAGACAATGAATATAGTGTTACCTTCAGTAGCAGTAGCTTGTAACGTCATCTTCAGTCAAGTTACGACGTACGCACAAACGCATGACGTAGGTCGTGAAAATGACGTAGAGAGTGGAGACCGTGTAGGGCCACCTCTTCAACACCGGAGGTCGCAACACGTAAGCATGACGTAGACAGGACAAGAGTGAAGACAAAGCACTGACCTTGTGATACGTGTCCTTCTGCCAGTTCTTGATCTGCGCGATGACGTCATTGACGAGCCGGTCGCGCACGCTCAGGTGCAGGTCCGAGAGCCGCTCCGCCTCCACCATGCCTCCCTTCCACGCCGCCTCCATTGTGCCGTATTCCGGACCTGAGGGTAAATAATAATATTAATTATTAACACTTTTATGAAAACGCTCAGAAGGGATTCCAAAAATACGTTATATTCTTTCATAATCATCCAACATGTATACCTTTATCCACTTATTTGTCACACAAAAATCAATTGCAATTTCATAATTCAAAACAAGACCAAAAATATAAAATAGAAAAGTATTTAATAAGTGACGTAAATTATAAACAACCAGCAATTATGTGGTATATAAATGAATCCGTGTGATGTTTCTTTAACACTTTATACGCTTTTTACGCCAGGTGTGGGTACCGTAGACACAAACATAGACGAATACACAAATACCCAGACGCAGAACAGAAATATAAACTGATCATTTACATGTGTCTGGCCGGGGATCGAACTTAGGTTGAATACTTGTGAAAATACCTTCAATGCAGTATATATCTATCGTCGTTAGCTCATCGTCATCCTATTGATGGTTACAGGGTTCGATTCCCGACCAGACAAATATCGGAATGATGAATTGTTGTCTTGTCGTGTCTTCGACTTTACGTGTGTCCATGGTACCCACGATACAGGAGATCCTAAGTGTGGGGCTGTGAGTGTAGGATGCGTTATTTAAGACAGGTCTCTTTATTTCGATTTTATCGAAGTAAGAGGGGGTATGTCCATATTACGTGATGGCTCATTACGAACTGATAAACTTCACACACCTTTGAGAATCTACACAGTTTTCCTTGCGTTTTCCTCCATCGTAATAGCAAGTGATTACTTATTTTTAATGCACATCTTCATTGAATATCCAACCATGACGCATAAAATACGAATGTCAAGGGACATCCAGCAATTTTGTCGCTAAGATTATAGTCTCTTCCAGTCTACATTAGCAAAGAAACAGTCTTAGAAAAAGTAATCGAAATTCTTCAATTTAGATGGTTATCTGATTTTCAAACATCTCCAGGGCTCCTACCAGATCTCCTACATACATTAGGCATTACAATTTTTTTAATAGGTTGTCCGCTACAAAGATACACAAACATGACTTCCATATAACTCAAATTCCAAAGGTACCATTATAAGATACTCTTGGATAAAATAAAATATGAACTTAATTTTTTATAATAACCTAAAAATTAAAAAAAAAAAATGTGAGCCGTCACGGGACGCCTGGCAGATGTGAAACATCGACATTATTTTGTAAAAGTAGGTAATATGCAGAAAAAAACATATTAATTTTTTAATGTTCATATTTATAACAAATAAGAAAAAACTTTCGTGCGCTGCACGCCATCAGCTGATTTTGAAATACAATTCTGTCAGTCTTAATAAATTTATTCTCTGAGAAGAATGACATTAAAATTAATTAATAATTTAAAAACATTGTATGCAATGATTTTTATGTGAATTTTAATCTACCAAGATAGTAGATTTTACATTTGCTGGCGCTCAAAACACACCAAATATACGCGTGCTTAATGCACAGATAAATGCATACTTTAATTATAAAAAAATAATTAACTTACTGATGACTTGATGGTGTGTCATAGTGTGATTTTGCTTTCTTTGCAGAAGGCTGATCACTTTCACTCTCTAAATTATCACGGTCAGACATTTTATTATCAGAAAAATAAGCGGGCAATACTTAAAACATACAAAATACGTCAAGTGGTGTAAAACGAGTTAAAACGACTCCAGTCGCTCTCGCGCGGCGTAGTAATACACACGAATGTCACTGAACACGTTAAACGTCATTATTTTGAATTTTAAGCCTCAAAATGCCTTCTTGTGCAATGCATAAATGCAAAAATTATGCTCGAAAAAGAAACAAGATTCATGGAATCACCTATCACACGTAAATGAAGAGAAATTATTAAATTTTGTTTATTTTTCGTGTTCGATCCGCCATGATTACATGAGTAACCAGAAAGAGACAAAGTATGTTTTTGTCAATGAAAGTGATAAAGACGCAAAATGCATGACCATGCATTTTGCGTCTTTATCACTTTCATTGACAAAAACTTTCATTGATTGAATTGAACTGTCATAGATCAATGAAAAAATTTTCATTGATCTATGACCATAGATCAACAGAACAGAAGTGACATTTTATTGAAGCTCACGATGTTCATACGTGTATGTTATAGTTTAAGATCCCACTGCTTAATTTTTATATTAGTGTGTTTTAGTCAAAATATAACTTTTTATAGTTTATTTTAATAAAATAAAATCGATATATGGGAAATTCTGTATCCTAATCTCTAAATTTTCTTCGATATCTGTGGTAAATAATAAAAAATATTACCATAAAATTTATATAGGATAGTATACGGTATTTTAAAATTTCTTTAATTGAATAAATTAACCTAAACATAATTTAATAAACAATCTTTGTATAGCCAGAAATTAATCCTCAAAAAGACCACGGTAAGATTATATAAAATTCGCATGTCACGATGTTAGTTACTGTACTCCTGCGAAACGCTCTTACTGATTTTCATCAAAATTTATATGCATATTCAGTAAGTCTGAGAATTGGCTACTATCTATCTATTTTTCATATCTCTTAAGTGATAAGGGTTGTTCACCCTTAACATTTTTTTTATTTATATGGCAACACAATGTTTGCTGGGTCAGCTAGTACATTTATAAAATGTACACAACTTTGCAATTAATGGTCGTGTGTAAAATAAAACTGAAAATAATAAACATAAATTAGTAAAGATACTTCGCCGCCTTGAAATTGAATGAAGCCACAAACGGCTTATTAGTAAGTTTTTTTTGAATTCTTGACAAATTAAAACATTTTTAGAGAAAATTTACAAATAAATAACTAATACTGCGTAATTTACATAATAGATAAATAATTATTTCAAATATTTTAGGGACATTTTAGCACGGAGACGTGGCAAAACTTTTTTACGCAACTATTTCAATTCTCAAAACTGGGTACATTTTCTTGTTAGGAGTGAGTAATCTTTACTAATATACGATAATAAATATAAACAATTTTTAAATCGTATATTTTAAACCAGTCGATACATCTGTATAGATACATTCTTTCATCAAATTATATATTTATATAATAATAATTTATTTAGTTAAACTGTACTATAACATTTCTACGTAAACGATGTACTAAAACTATTATCGACAGTTCTGGACATTTTTTACCTTCTGTTCCATTATTTCATTGTCTTTGACAAGCATGAGTATCAATGAGAAATATACGTCCATACGTCCCGTTTTTAACGGGACAGTCCCTTTTTTCGATGCTTCGTGCCGTTGTCTCCGAAATGAACCGTTGCCATTGTCAATTAAGTAACAGTAAATATTATAATTGTGAAAAAAACATGGGTTGCTCCATTTATCAGTTTTCATAAAGCGCCCCACATTTTTTGCACAATTATACTATGTATTTACTTTTCCTTAAATGATTCCTAGATTGAAAATTATTTTCTACTTTTTAGTTAATTTTATCATAAAAGCGTGTTTTTTATTATTTCACTATATTTTTTCAAGTAAAAAGTATTTGACATAAAAAAATCGATGTCCCGTTTTGACTGAAGTAATCATTGGTCACTATGTTCCATGGTCAATATTTACGTTTGCGTACACTTGAAACGCAAGGTCAAACACTAGTTGTCTTTTTTTATCACATTGTTCTAATAGCTCTGTCCCTTATAGAACATTTGTCTATGTAGTTAAAGGTAATCGTCGCCACGCCAGAAATCTTTTTTACGTGCGGCTATAGATGTTTCACATCAATAAAGTTATAAATGCTCACGTACGGTAACGCAATTAATATTTATTACAATACTTTAGTTAAAATAAACTAATATCACGGTTTAGCGCACATCAGTTAAATGTAGCGAGCATCACTTATCACCATCATCTTGTATCAGAGTATATTACGTATTCCACACCGACTTAATTACTAGTCAAGAAACTAGTTAAAATTTTAACTAATATTCTTCTACGATACATAAACCTTAAGTTCATATTCCCGTAGCGCGAATTCTATGAATAAATTACTAGGTTAGATAGAGAATAGGTCCCAGGTTGTAATCCGAGATAATTGTTGTTAAATACTCCGAAACAGTACCGCCGCGGTCCGTAATCTTCATATTAATTAGTTCTAAGTTTGCAAATTACTATTTCGGCGAGATCGTGAATTACTGGGTCCACGAAACATTCCGCGGACGACTGACCCCGCGTTTTAATTAAACATTTCATTTTATTCGTACGGAATATAGGAGAGATCTGTCGGACCGTTATAAAACGGCTTCAAGATTTGAATTTAAATGTGTTTTTACGACAGGTATAAAGTGTCTGGGTCACGAGCCTCGTGGCGCTACTCAACAATAAATTAATTAAAAGACAGCTGAATTAGAAATGGTAGAAGCCATTGTGGTTTCTCTGTAAAAGCACAAACGCGACACCGACCGGGGCAACCGTCTTAGTCCTCAGGGATTGCAAGGCATCTATTATTATCTGTATCCCTGTACAATTTTATATCGAGTTTGTTATCGATATCAATAGTCAACAGTGACCTCTTACCATCAGGTGGACTGTCCTCGTTTGCTACATCAATAAAAAAAAACTACCTTATAACGATCATACTAAGCGCTGCTGTAATGTGGTTTGGAAGGTGCCTTATAGCAGAGACACTACATGAAGTTACAAAACATGATAACTTCAAAAGTAGTCGTCAGGGTGAACAACACGAATATTATAAACAATTTGTAGCAGAACTCTTGTTCTATGGAGTTTGTTAGATGTCCACATGCAGCAGCTATCATACAATTTTTTTTTATAATATAGGAGTAGCAGACGAGCACGCAGTCCACCTGATGGTAAGTGGCTACTGTCGCCCATGGACACCTGTAATCAACCCCAGATAGGATTAGATATTCCTACCTGAGGTCGGCCACAGATGCGCCGCTACCCCTGAGGACTAAGCTGGAACGCCTCGGAAAAGTCTGCCTCTCTTACCACACCCTTCAAAACGGAACACAGCAGTGCCTAATACTGCTGTTATTAAGTAGAAATAGGCGTGGCGGTGGTGCCGCCGGAGTCGAACCCAAAGGGTTCTACCACCTTCAAGACTTCAAGACATACTTACTTGCTACTTCTTACATAAAAACCTACTTCCCCGTACAGTACACCTAACATTTAATAATAGAGATCATTACTGTGAGGTAATATTCGATATTTAGCATAATACCCGCGCTACCGTTGGAGCTGCGCCCGACGCAATTTAACCAACGCAACGCAAATTACTTAACCGAATGATTTAGCGGACCACTTCGCCACTTTAGCGAGCCGCGCTTGTAACGAGTTTACTTAAACCCTTTTGCGTCATACATGTTGGATTATATTAAACTTAGGATAATAAACTAGATTCTAATATTCAATCTGTAATCGATCAAAGTGCCTTGTTACTTTCGAGGACTAAATGGAACGCCAAGAAAGAGTGTACATGGCTTACTATAAGAATTCAATCAAAATTAATCAATGCCGCCTATAGAGTTCTGTGATAGATCGCTAATAGGATTGAAGTCAACTAGAAATTTGGTACCAAGTACGTTGCTACTATTGATGACTAAGTTCAAGTACCTCTGCTTTTCTACTTTATCCCTTAGGATAAAGTCGTAAAGCGTTACATAAACCACTCTATTAAAACACACTTCAAACAAAAATCGTGAACACTACACTATTGTAAGATTTATATAAGCAATTGTAAGGTTAACATGACAATCTTGCCGCGTACAAATAATAACACCTTTTACCAATTTTACCATAACTCGAAATCTGGCCTTTTTTTAAACCAATGATGGCCAAATTAAAACTTCGGTTAGCAAAAAAATGGTTTAGTATCTTACTAAAGGACTTGAATGACTACCGTGAATACCCCAAGAGACCCCCAACAGAATCGCTCCCAATCCTCGAACCGGTCTATCCAGCGGTCGTTTCGCAACACAACCACCGCGCACTTGTAATCGATCATGTAACAACCGGACCGATTGCCGAATGTGGCCGCGTAACGCTCCTAAAGGCGCATTGTTCACTTTCTCATATAGGGGACATGTATGCGAAATTATTGGACCAGTTTAAAAAGCGGCTAAATCTGGTTGAACTCCACGAAAGTGGGATTCATAAGACAACATCTCGATACTTGTTTTTGCCTTACAATAACAGTCTTAAACGCTGCTATGCTTTGCTTTCCAGAGTGTAAAGGAGAGACGCTTACACAAAGGTTTCAAACTGAACCTTTAAGATTCATAATAAATTAAAGTTTTAAATTCAAGACAAGAATGAAATTTATTGGTTTTAAAATTTGATATTGGTACAACATTTTCAATTAATTCCTTGTAAATTGATCTTGCTTGTGCTTATTGTTTATGTTTTAGAAACAAACCAAACGGAAGTGACGTGAAGCACGGACGAAGAATTGATGCAGGATTTGTTACAAAAATATTCCCTTACATATTTGGTTTTCTATGCTTCGATCATCATTATTAATTACAGCTGTTTTGTTTTGTCTAGCTTTCCTGTAACATTCGAAAACATATTTGAAGGGTATTGAACATTTAAAACTATAAGTTTTTCAAACGTTTCGCATAAAAGGTAGACAAGTGGCAGCAGAACTGAAATCCATCCGCGCCTAACGTCTCCTCTACTTGGTTCACGTGTTAAATTTCAAACGTCAAAACAGACCCAAGATTGAAAGACGATCCGACGCAAACCACCCGAGGGCACCACCCCACCCTCCCCCACACCCCACTTAATTCCCCCACTTAATTATGTAACACTTGAAACTCAATCGCTTAAGTCTATCGGAGAGCACTTTCGATTTTCGTTAAAGTATGCATTTTCGGCACGTACCGGCCGTGAGGGGAATCGAACGAGCGACCCATCGAATTCGGACCGCGTCACAACTTTCCATTTCATTTGTAACACCTACCTACTTTATTCGCAATCTGTACAATTGCACAACAACAGCTGTCGCGCGAAAATCGTTTTCGTTTTTATTTTATATAAATTATTTATTTGTGGAAAACGTAAGACATGTTTTTTATTTTAGTAGCAAACGAACAAATAGTTCGTCATTGTCAACCCACTATAGGCCCACTGCAGGACACAGGTCTCCTATCAAAATGAGGAGTTAAAGTCCACCGCGCTGGACGTGTTCGAATTGGTAAACCCCTGGCGACCCCCTTATAGAACTTGGCGATAGAACCCTTAGGCGTATAAGTTTTCCTTACAATTTTAAACAAGTCATGATTTACGTCTTGTAGCCACTTAACTTTGAAAAAGCTTAGGCATTCAAACCTCGGACAGCCCGTTTGCGAGGCCTTATTTCTAACCTCTAAGCTATCACTGCTTTATTCCTGTATTTGACGTTAAAGAATCGAAATACAATATTCCCTATCGTTGACAATCCAGAACAAACAAACCCTTGTCGTCTCTTATGTCCAGAACAATCATTGTTTGTTCGGAGTACCCTCTAAAAGTCCAAATATTTGACTGCTAAGAAAGCGAAGATTTTAGGAGAACAAATATTTATCTACTGGCACATCGACCGGCCGACATTGTGTCTATATAAAGAATTGTATATCGATTTTGTTGTCTGAAATTGATGATATTTTGGGAACACAATACATTTGTGAACTAAAATGAAGGATTTCAAAGTTAGACTAGTGCAGCTACCACCTAAGTTACGAGTATAAGACAGAAATAGATTTGCCTCGGAAAACAACATTTAAAGCACACAAGGCATGCCAACTCAGTTCTTTGGAATAAATATATTCTGTTACCAATTTTAGATTCTAGAATTATTTTATAGAGGGAAACTCTTTTTTTTTGTTGAAGAGGGGGAAACCTTCAAAAGGTACCCGACGCCATGGGAGTGACGCCGGGTTATGTGGGACTTTTACCGCACTAAAACCCCCCCGGTGGCCGTTCTCGGCGTTTGGTGGAGAACTCCGGGATCTCCAACGGAACAAAACCGGAGTCCTCCTAACGCGATGCCCTGCTGCCATGCTTCTATCGGGCTCTGCCCTGGGGGGAGCAATTTACGCTCCTATCATACCCCCTGGTGATCACAGCGATATACGACCACATAAACCGCTGTCCTTCCCGAGGTCGCTTGCTGGACGGTTTGAGCTCCCACTCTTGCCGCCCGCAACCCCGGAAGCCCCTTTTTGTCGCCTCTTACGACAGAGCAGGGGATACCGTAGCCCTATTATGGTCCCGGTATTTATAGAGGGATCCTATCCGATATGGAATTAAAAGCATAAATCCATTGTCCATATGTGGCAATCACTATTTATCCCACCAGGTAAACGGTATACTCTGTACCAATCTGTTACACTAATTTTGTAAATAAATCCCTAGTACGAGTCGTACTTGCCCACGGAGAGTCCCGTACCACCAATTTCTTTTTTATTGTTATTATTTATCACTAACGCGGGCATAGTAATATACGCTGTACATTTTTTAAGTGTCTATCTATCCCAGTTTAAGAGAAAGAGCCCTGAGACGGACAGATAGCCAATGCTTAGTAAATAGGACTCTGTTTTTATCCTTTGAGTTCGGAATCCTAAACACGCGTGTGTTAACGCCTCTGTTTCTATTACTAAGATGTGTGTGTTTGCGTATAAACACACATCTTAGTAATAGAAACAGAGGTATGGTTACAGGCTTACAACTAAAGCATAAACTGCCCGAAGCAATTTAATCAGAAGTAACTTAGATTACCACAATCCCTAAAACTATTTAATTACTTAACTAAGTAGCCAGACTAAACCAAGCGTGGTATGTTTATGTCGAAATCGACTAGGGATGGCGATTCTTTCCGAAAAAGATCGATTCTTGAATCGATTCGAATCGAAGAGCAAAAAATTGAGGGCCAATCGATACTCCAAAAATTGATCTGCGATCTTTTCAGCCAATATTTAAGGGCAAAGATAGCTAAAAAAGATCATTAAGACCAAAAAGTCACTGAAATACTGATTCTTCAGACAATCAAGAAACTTCGAAAAGATCGACTTTTGATTTTCTAGGATGACAGAGCCATTCACTCAATCGATCTATTACTGGAGATTGATTAAAATAATATATTTTTTGGCCCAAAATATCGATTTTTCGATTAATCGATCTCAGATTGCCATCCCTAAAATCGACCCGTTGTGTTCTGTTTGTTTACTAATTAAAGATTAACGCCTAATGACGCTTAACGGGAGAGAACAGATTTGTATTGCGTTAATTAGTATTGCGTGTTTCAACGAATTCTTGATAATAGAAAGTTTTAGGTTTGACTCAGTGGCATCACTGGATAATAGGTAACAATTTGGTAACAAACACAATAACAAACACTCCCAGTGGTAAATACCAAATGCGTCTACCCGCATCGAAACAATTAATTGGAATTCAGCCACTCACGTGTTACACCTTACTTCTCTTCGCTGTACGCATATCCGTGAGTCACTCTGTGGGCTCACTGAAAATCAGCGCCGTGGTGCAACACACCATGGCATAAACATACAAGCACAGGGATATGCAGGAACGCATCTATTTAACTGTTGTATTTTTTTTCTTTCTTTATTCGTTTGTGTTGCTATATTATGTATCTTAAGTTTTCGATTTACCCATATCCCACTATTTTGTAATGAATTAAGATAATTTTTCGTTCTCATGTGTGTGTATAATGCATTACGTAATAAACTTATTTCTTCTTCTTCTTCTTCTTAAAGTTATAATCACATTACAATAAGTGATGAGTAAGAAGCATGCATACCGACACACACCGAGACGTTTGCATTTAGGATCACGCTTTAATAATATAAGCGATTTCTTTTGTTAGGATTACAGTTTACGTAATACTGCATACTATACCAGCTACATAGTTAGCTATTGTGTGGAAGTAAAGGGCTAAAAATGTACAATACACACACCTACGTAGTGTGTATTGTAGCGCTAATATGGAAAACACGATAAATTTTCGCTTCTACCTACCATGTTGTGACGTCACACATAAGTCTCCAACACGCATAGGTTTGTATTTACTATACTAGTACCTATCTTCCTTCCCAAGTCTCTTACAAAGTTAAAAAAATTAAAAAAGCAAGTCCAAGTCTACCTTGAAGTTACCAGTCACCTTTCACAACTTATAGGTAACAGGAAGAATTTTTAGGAGTCCAAGAAGACACATTAATAATGCATGACATTTCCTGAATCTTCAAACCTGATAAGCAATTTCATAAATTTACGAAAGAACGCATGATATTTCCTTACGACACTTCCTCACTAGCGATAATAATTAATAATTATAATAAATCCGTGCTCAATCAATAAAACAACGCGAGAGGAGCAACATGAACTAATTATAATTAACGCGCGTCGGCCGCCTCCGCATCACCGCGTCGTGTGGCAGGGGTTAATTAATTGCGACACTTCAAAACGTGGACCGATCGATAAATCATGTATTTGTTTGCTTTTCCTTGTGTTATATAAATAGACTTGTTTATGTAATGAATGAGATGACAGACCGCTTTGTGTTTGACTGGGTAGGCAAGACAGCCACACCCACTTCTGCTTATCTAATAACGTTAAGGATACTAAGTCTTTTATGTATGATTTCTTCCTAAAAATGGGAAAATTTGCTTAGGGATTTTATCATGACTGATTGACTGTCTCTACTAGATAGCCCAAATAAGGGATTACCATAAATTTAAGAGGAAAATGAGTTAAGAGATTTTCGTGTAATTTTGGTAAAATTGGGGGATTTTTAACAGGTTAATTAAGATTAACTCTTAACCTATAGAGGTCTAAAGGTAACCTTTATGTTAAGAGCGGCTGTTTTCTGTTTTGAAAAGTTTGATTAGTCAGATATAAGTAAGACTCTCTGAGACTGACAAACGATAGGCAGGAAAGTTCCTCTTTCCATCCACAATTTGCATATGCATTGTAATTTAGTACAGAAAAAAATATATCGACAATCACAACTACTTTTTACCTCTAGAAAATGAACATTACGACCCAAGAATCACGAAAGCAATCAGCTGTTATGAAAGTAGAGTTCAGCGATGTATCGAGTAGTGGATGAAGAGTAAACAGTTTGTGCGACTGACGCGATCATAATATTCGAAGCGTACTCTACAATAGCCGAGCGATGAACCGTGAAATGGGCGACTACAATAGGGTTGTCGACTGCCAACTAAATACGTACATATATGAGTCATATAAATGAGTAGAGTTGACAGACATAGTTGAACGTATATGTTTTAAAGCGTCGACTTAAGGGTAGTCAAGATAATACTTGAATGCAGGCTACTTATTAAGGTACATTATACTTATTACGATACTACATAAAAAAAGCTTATTATTTAGGTCACTTATGTGTTTCACTGTCATTACCGCTCAACCATGCCATAATCAAAGTAGTAAGTTGTTATGTAGCGTATGATTTGTCTGAATAAACAATGCATGTATAAATTGGCGGGTTTGCTTTTGTATATATGTTTTTACTGCTATGATGCCAAATTGGAATACACTCTTTATTGACACTTTTATGAACATAAACAATTATTTCGAAAACGTACATCATAAGAATACCCAAGGACATCTCTATAGCACACACACAATACACACACTAATAAAAAATAATTAAAAACACCACACCACACAGAAAAACGTTATAGCTACATAAAACTTAATTTAATGGCCGTTGCAATATGGTTCATCTTCCCAGCTGTGTGTGTGGGTGTTTTTAATGTTGTGTGAATGTCGCGACTTCTTTTACAACCGACTGAAGCCGACACGAAACATTGAGTACCTATGTTGTTGCAAGTTTCCGTTTCGTCTTAGAAAACGACGGAAAACAATTTCCTACGTCTACACCATAAGTAACAATTGTTATGAGAACAAAAAACCCAACTACTTGAAAAGAAATAATTGACTAAAAAAGGAAGTACTGGAGTCTATGTCACTCAACACATTTCACGTTGGCTTATAGACATCTCACATGTTAAAATCCGTTAAGCTATTTGAGCGTGCCAAAGAATAGGAAATACATAGACGATGCTTACGCTAAAAAAAATATTATTATTCACAGTCGTGTACACAACACGACAGACTTTTTAATAATTTTAGATCCAAACGTCTTCTGATTTATAAGGTTAGACAAAAGACTTCTGTTCAGCAGTCTGCTAATACACCCAGTAGTTAGATATTCTAATGAATATTAATTAAAAACCCATCATGCAGTTCAAGGTCCAATTGATGATAACAAATGGTTACTGTCCCCCATAACTCCAAATAAAATGTGTAATGCTACCTGGGGTCGGTCACTGCCTGTTTACACCTTTCACATCACAAAAACATCGCTTAACATTGTCATAAGGTCGACACATGAAAGTTCCAATTTCCATAAGAATTTATAATATACTTTTGACACTTTCCTCCAAGCTGCAATTTACATCACTACCATTACGCAACAGTTAATTTCAATTAAGCGGGTAGGTGTGCTAATTCATCGAGACCACAGCTTTCGATGCCGAGAAGACATTACGTCCGTCTGTGGTCGACGTGTGCAATGATTCAGTGGCCAGGTTACGTAGCTCGCGAGGTCATGTCCGGTTTTGCCGTGTGCGCTATGCATTTTTTATTAATAACTTACTGATGTATGCGACTTCCTATACAAGCATCAGATCTGACAATGTATTTGGTAATCGAGTATTAAATAAAATTGAAATATAAAATATTTAAACTTTTTATTTAAAAATATACCTTCTATACTCATACTAGGATTATCGGACATAAATCTAAAGTCATAGTTCAGATATCTCTGACCAGGGATCGAACCCGGAACCTGTGCGCTTTAGACCGGCTAGTCATCGCTCTGCCACGCGGGTCTTCAAACTTTATTATTGCTTTCATTATACTCAACATAGTGGCAAATTATAGTTTTATAGCCAACTCGCTAAAATAACGACAAACGTCTCCATATTTCAGATGACTGCATCTTGCTACAGGATATTTTATGAAATTGAAATATGTGAACGCCTACTAAGTTGGAACGCCTCACTGGTCTAATTAAATAATACCCTTAAAACTAAACAACAAAGAGCACCTTAGACGAGATACGAGACGAAAAAATGTAATCATTGTAACATATGTATTACAGCACCACCTATTTGCCATCAAATAATACATAGTTACAATCTAACGCTCTCATTTTTATCGTGCACACAAACTGACAAACGGAGTCCATCGGTATCTATACCACGAAACGATATCATCATATCACAATCGGCGTAGTGATATTTCAGCTGAAACGGTTCCGATAAGCGGCGTCAAGTGCTTCGGACGATTTTACTCGAAAATAAATGATAATATCGAATTAATATTTTTTATTATTTTATGCGCAAGACTTTACATGCATAGGTTGGCTACTTGTTTGTATTAAGGCTAAGAAGAAGATTTGATATATCCAATAGTACATTAATATATTTTGTTTGAGAAATATTTTGACCTGCCACTAGCTATAGAATTTATTAGGATTAAATTCAGATCAAAGACTAAAATTTATTGTACTGTTGATCCACAAACATCTTAATACAGAACGGAACTTCATCATATAAATGTCTGTATGACCTAAATCATATCAGCGCATCTTGCTTCCCCCTTCGAATTAAAAAATATCATAAAAAAGGACAAAAAAAAATATAGCGGTACCACCCGCTGCAATCAAACTACAAATAGTTCTATTGCTATCGTATCACCGCGAAAATAATAAATCTTGAATTTCCATTACACGAGGATAACGTTACTAAAGCTTGTTAATGTTGCAAAGACATTTATAGCCCTTCCAAAGTACCTTTAACGATCCAGACGAATGTGTATATACATATACGATAAGACGAAGATTCTCTAATTATGTGATTTCTCAGATATATTATGGTATTCATAATCAATTTAATAAATTGCACATTCATAATTGAGGAGATGATTCAAAATGAACAAGTTTCAACTGTTTCCAATCAGACTTTCAAGTCTTCTAAATACTAAACTCCCAAGAAGAAACGCTCAACAAATATCCGAGCACACATCTTTTAGCCGCCGTTCAATAGTGAGTCTTATTTCAAAGTCCTACGTTTCTCCTCTAAAACTGTCACTGAAATCATTTTGACATCGACATCTGAAAGGCACTGTAATAGGGATGGCGATCTGAGATCGAATAATCGAAGCATCTATCTTTAGGGCCAAAAAAATCGATCATTTTAATCGGTCTCAGTAATGGATCGATTCAATGAATCGATATTTCATCCTAGAAAATATAAAGTCGATCATTTCGAAGTTGGTTGTCGATGATGTGTTATAGACATTTTTGGCTGAAGGATACTAGGTATTTTAGTGCTTGTTTGGTCCTGATGACCTATTTTTTTGCTTGAAAAGATCGAAGATCGAATTTCGGAGAATAATTCTTTGGACCTCGATTTTTTTTGTGAGTCGATTTATTACACTTTGTTCGAATCGATTCAAGAATCGATCTTCTTCGCAAAGAATCGCCATCCCTACTCCGTGATCAATCAATAAACAATGCCCATGAATGGATTTCCGGCAGAGAGATCTCATCGCCTTTGATTCATGTTCACGTCATCCCTTTGAGACGCTTGAACTACAGGCTTACGTGCGATGGTTGAATATTGATTCGCATTTGCGATGTTTGGTTCGTTAACTCGATTTAAAGATCATGAATGATGTGCTGTTTTTCTGCTATCTGATTGAAGCAATGTATGAAGCACCATCTTCAGCAATCCATTATTGTCGGGTTTGGGTGTCTTCTCAGAATGATAAAAGTTTAAGCCATAGTCCAGCACCTTAACTAAGTTTATTTTCCCCGTTAAAGTTTGTAATAATTGATTTCTAATGAAATTAATTAATTATTACAAACTATATTGTAATAATTAATTTCTAATGAAATTAATTAATTATTACAAACTCACACAACAATGTACTACATACATAACATATGTGTGCTCGGTATATAAGTGTGCTCGGAATTTGAAACTTAATGTGAGAGGCTGAGAGTCAAATGACATGTTATTTTTTTATTTACTATTAAAGAACAAAAAACTTTAGTTTTAAAACAGTCAAATATATACGGGCATTGTTATTAATTAAATAATCTCATTTCAACAGAAGCAAACAGTATTAATATATTAAAATGAAAAAAAAGAAACAAACGATGTATTCTCATAAGTGCTGACATCTTGATTGGCGCATGGTCTTATCAAAAGTAGGTTGTGTTTATTGTTTTGAGCGTAGTCCTCTTATCAGTTACAGAAGTCGCAATCCACTTGAAATAAACTTCCACTTTGGCGTGTGTATAGTTTAGGGATGGCACTTTGCATGCTTATGTTTACATGTTACCTACAACTTATGGCTAATAAATATTCGATTATACCTACAACTTTGTGGCTTACAAGTATGTTAGATCGATACATTGGATCTGTCATCTTTCTTTACGTACAACCCTATACAATCATCGACTATGTGTAATTGTTTATATCGTAGCATACAATATTACGTTTGAAATTTGTACTGTAAATAAACTTAGTTGAACGAAACTTAACTCGATTTCTTCGTCCCCCCTTGGAGAATGATCCTATGTCTATTCGTATCAGCACGTTATTGTGCTGACGTTCGCAGTTTGGTGCAGTGCCAGAGGCCGTGATTTATCTGGATAAGCAATTTTGCCACCCTTACAATGTTCGACATACGTTTCTCAATCAAGCAATAACATTTATTCGCTAAATTGCGAAAACTTTTAGCATATCTACGTTTTCCTGACTCATCACATTCTTGTTTCTTCTGCTCAGCCTTTTACCTGTTGTGCTATGCTTAAGATTTTGAAGAAGTATTCGACTTACCTTTCTCAATCAAATCGTTCCATTTCTTCGCCCAGCCGCGTAAACTCTTCGCGTACGTCTTCTCGATGTCCGCCCGCTCCTGCACCAGCGCCTGCAGCTCGCTGCATAGCCGGTGGCCGTCGTCCACCCGTCGTGTGGTGCGCTTGTAGTTGCCCGGCTCCCAGAAGGAGTCGGATGTGACCGTGAGCAGCGCTTGTTCGTCGCTGTGGTGCGACATGGCGGTGCGACACTCACACACCGCCCCTCTGCAACAACGAAATATAACGGTTAGCCATCAGTGTTCAATTAAGCATAATGGCGAAGTAGTAGACGGTCTATCTAAGGGTACACCAGAAGATTCTAAATTAACTTCAGATACATTTAAGACCAAGCTAGCAAAAAAAGAGGAACGACTTAATGATAAGCGATCATCGTCAACTTCGTTACTTGGATCTGACAACATGGTATAGTCAAAAATAAAAAAAAATGTTTTTATTTTTCAATAAACTAAATTAGACACATATGTTCAGTGATTGGTAAATTATTTTGGAAACATTTGTACTGATATAAAATATAAAATAGTGATATGACAGACTTAAAAAGAAATACGAAAATAAGCTCATCAAAACATAACACAAAAAGGCAGTTATCCATTTAACAAACGAGCCTTGACATTTGCCTTGAGTAATTTAGTAATGAGAGAAAAAATAACAAAGGAAATATTTATTACCTAACGTGTAAAAACTAGACAAAAACTATTCATACTAGAAATACAATGACACGACAGTCGGCAGGAATCCCGATTAAATCAGTTAATTACGGAGTTTTAAATAAATAATGTCTTATTGACCGTAAAAGGTCAGAAGCGTTCATTGATTAGACTCTGGAAACAGGAAACACTTGTGACTCATTTTATTTTAGTGAATGACATTTATTTCTAATCTCATGTAGGGGAATATGTGTAAGAACTCTTCATTCCCTGAAATTCTGACGAAGTTGCGTAGAAAGAGCTCTTATATTTTTACTTAGCGGTGTTCTTTTGATGAAGTACGATTATATACATAGATGTTGTCTGGTCATAGACAGTCTGGTGATAGATATACAGAAATATGAGTGATATTATAAGGGACGTAAGGATCCTTAATTACGTGATATAAACGACAGTAATCTTAGCGTATAACTTACAAACACGTTCACGAATGTACAATTAAGGGACCTTAAAATATAAACACAAAGCGGATGGGGAAATAATAAAAAAAAGCAAAATATACAATTCTCCTAAATATAAACAGAGAATGTTCGACATTCAAAAATAAAGTGTTTACGCGAGCGAACGATCGAGACCGATCAATTGGATCTGAAGGAATGGCAAATCTCTCCGGAATAGTTTGCGGTCCGTTCATTCAACGATTCTGCTGAGGGATGTTTGTCCGGAGCTCTCGCCGGCCATTATGGCATTATCCGGTTGGAATGTGAATGGTATAGTTGAAAATTCGCGTCATCAGTCGCGAATTTTGCCGAGTTTAGAGCTGATTTTTCTAAACTATTGTTCTTGTTAAAGGGTATAATTGTTACGCTGCAACGGATTCTATGAGTCTAGAGTAATGTTTCCAATCGTTTTGAACAAACATTAAAATTGTTTTTGTTTGATCCTTCAACCCTTCTTAATATGCTACTGCTAGGAACGAATCTCTCCACGCAACTGGGGTAAGCCTAAAGTGTATAAAACCATGCTTCTCCAATGTGTATTGGTAGAATTGTGGGGAAATAGATTTTTAAAATCATTTTCAATTTACCAATTAAAAAAAAAATATCTTAATTTGTAATTAACTACGGTTGAATCTAAAAAGATTTTCAGCAAATAAAACAACTAATTAAACCACCGCAAACATATTTTTACCCAGACAAATTGTTAGCTTGCTACCTTTCCAAACCCTTAAAAAGAGGACCGAGCTTACTCGTAATTGCGCCGTTCCTGATTTAGGTGAAACAAAATGTTTAACTCGCTGATATACTCGTACAAATGTTGATTTCATTCGTTAGTCAAGTTACAAGTCAAGTTACAGGACAGGTACCTACAAGAAGGAAAGTGGTTGGTGCAACATTTAATATTTTATTTTGTTTACTCGAAAAGTCGCGTAACGTATGTGAATGCTTGTACGAGTTTGTCATTTATTGCTTACCTTTCCATATTATCAATTAATATATTTGTCTATACATAACTATCATATATTACAATAAACACAAAAACATTACTTAGCTATAACCCTATTTGCAGATGTAAGAGTTAATGACATAATACTTCAGGAAGTTCATGCATTGATACGTATTTAACTACAGAGATAGTTTATAATACGCAGTTATCCTAGATAGGGTTTCACATTACAGACTTTCAGACTTCGTAAGATATTTCACATACTAACAAGCCTACAAGTTTTGAAAACAACAACGTTTTAAAATCACGAAAATAGAGAAGCGGAAATGAAAATATACTCACATTTAAATAATAAATTAAGGTACATATTCACTGTTTGAAAGCCAACGAAATCTACACACGCCCTCACGTACGCTAATTAGCCTAACAAACTAGGGGTTGGGAGATAGAGATAAAATAATTCCATTAATAATTATGTTGCCGCTAAGTCTGTAGACTTCATACAGCTTATTCGTTTACAAAACATTCGACACAGTTATATAATATTGAAGTACGAAACATGTTCTTTCTATTACCTACTGCCTAATAACAGGGATGATAAGCGATGCTGTATTCTGATTTGAAGGGTGTGGCAAGGGAGACATACTTAGTCCTCAGGGGTAGCAAGGCCAACCTCAAGTGGGAGGCTACACTTATTGGAGGTTGATTATAGGCGTCCATGGGCGGCAGTGACCACTTACAATCAGATAGACTGCAAGTTCGTTTCTATTTCATATGTTTGACGTAGCAAATGTGACATCTGTGACAACCTTTTGAAGGTGGTAGAACCTTTTGTGGTTCGACTCCGGCGGCACCACCTCCACACCTAGGTCTGCCTAATAACAGCAGTGTAAAGCGCTGCTGTGTTCCGTTTTGAAGGGTGTGGTAAGGGAGACATACTTTTCCGAGGCGTTCCAGCTTAGTCCTCAGGGGTAGCGGCGCATCTGTGGCCGACCTCAGGTAGGAATGTCTAATCCTCTCTGGGGTTGATTACAGATGTCCATGGGCGGCAGTAGCCACTTACCATCAGGTGGACTGCATGCTCGTCTGCTACTCCTATATTATAAAAAAAAAAAACCTGCATGAAGAACAGGGGTTCAAGGAAGCAAATCACAGTTGCGTCGTTACTCCTGTGAACTAAGATGTCTGAGGTTGCCTCATAGGTAAGCCATCGTCCACACCCTTTCATTGAAAGAACTGTTTCACCTTAGAAATGATTGTGGCGATGACACATAAACTACCTTACCTTTTAAAATATCATATAGACTAAATCCATTTGGGTGAAGTTAATTATCAGCATAAGTCCATCATTTCTTGGAGGTTAGTTACCTACTAAGTATGATTGACAAGTGTCCATTGTTATACAGTGTACATTTAATAATTGTAGAACAGGTTCTTACGAGTATTATTTCAATATTTTGACCCAGTTACATGAATAGGTCATGGCAAAAAACCGGCAGTAGGGAGAATGGGGGTAGGATTGTTCGTAGTAAAATGGAAGAATCTTTAGGAATTCGACAATTTTGGAAACACATTTTTATCTTAAAACAGTCGTTTTCGGAAATCTATTTTTGTCGTCATATAAAAGTAGTTTCGGTTTGAAGGATGTGGTAAGGGTAAGACCTTTACACAAGGAATTACAAATTAGTCCAAAGAAGCACCCACGTATAAATGGCCAAAAAACTTCAATCTTTTTGACGTGAAAAAGTATCATCGCTCGTTAAACACAGTGATGATCAATCACACTCTCTTGTGTAAAATACCATCAGGTTTTAATTGCCAATAATTACGAGACTAATAATGTGATAACATTTGAACCCACAACGGGTAGAGAATGTCTGTACGATGAGAAATGCAAAAAGGTTTGATATTAATCATCGATATCCATGGATTACAGTAACCACTTACTATTAGTTGGACCGCATACTTGTCTGCTGCATCAAATACAACAGATATTGACAGATGTTAATTAAGTATCAACCATACGTTTAAATATTACAATCTTTTTATTATTCCACTTTTACGCACCATATCACACTCACACACGACTCGAACGATATCTCTATTCACTTAAAACTTTCGGTTTACATAACCCCACTTTAGAAGCTACTTCCTTTAAATATAATAAAATGGCATTTTATTAATGCATCCCGCGCTAACGTCGGCTAATGATAATGATACATGCATCCTTTGATGACGGACGGGGAGTTATCTCGATGACGCAATCAACATCAATTCACGATAAATCGTATTGATAACGGGACACTACATGGTTATATAGTAGGTATACACACTACAGTTCATTTGTAGTAAACAAGTTGTAAGATTCCAGTAAGTTATCATTTATATGTAAGTCATTATTTCATCATTATCGACCCGTTACAAGAAGCGCTTGTAGCGCCGCGGCGTGTGTAGATAAAAAATAATCTACAAAGTGAGGTAATGTCGGGCGCGGTCGAGTTGGATGGGTGACCGCTAGTAGGTAACGCGCTCTTCCATGCTTTGAATTATACATTAAGATGTTCGTCGTTGTTCAGATAGCCGCCGTTTAAACTTTTAACGCCCTTAAGTTAGTTTGAAAACATCCAACAAAGTTGGTCACATAAGACATAAATTCTTAAAAATCGCCGATGGAGCAAGATGATGAAGTACCCAAGTACACACTAAGCTTCCCCTAAAACACGGGTTTTTATCACAACTTGGGCACGGACAAAACAAATATTTCTCATGAATAATGTAACGTAAGATTTACATGATACTCAATTTATGAATGAGCACTCAAATCATGATAAGACTAAAGCTTTGCGGTATGATCCATTTAATTCCACTGGATTAAGTGGATAATGCCGCAAAGTTTCATCACTATCAAGCATCTGCATAATACGTAGCTCCCGCGATAAAAGACACTGAGCATATTAAAGATGACACATAATACATCCGATACACATAGATATGATATGATATGATATAAACAGATTGCAATTACGATGAAGCCGCTATACAGTGGGAAAAATGGTTATTTACCGTTCAATTGCAAGGACGTACGATTATTATCGTTTCACACGACAAAAACGGACTGGTTTTCAATAATGGTCGTGTTGTGATTCTACGAAAGTAATATGAGCGGTAAAAAATAATATGAAACTGGTATTTTTAATGTACTCGTACTGGTATTTTTAATGTTTTGACGGTTCTATAGGAACCGGTTTTGTAAAGAAACCGAGTGTAAGAGTAGGGTTGTCAACTGTGCGTCACGGGAAACTGGTTTTACTGTAATATTGAAATAAGAAATGTGACAAAATTAAATTATGTGATACTTAATACTAAGGACGAAGATACTAATACTTAGGAGAAAATATCATGGAACTTTCAATATCAATACTAGTGCTAGATTCAGTCAGGACATCGGAATCATGAAGTAAAGTTCATAATTTACTTCAAACTCCCCGACGTCAGCTTAAACTTAAAAATCTCTATTTTAAATTCGCATAACTTACTTACATGCTCATCCCTGGTCATACGTCATTTCAACCGACACTGGCAACCCTACTGCGTGAGCTTGCTAATGAGAATTACGAGTGAAGTGCCCGCCTGGGGTTTGAATCACAGACATTCCATGTGAACACAATTCATAGCATTTCTATACGTATTGCTGTAACGGATGCTGCTAATGCTATGCTAAGATACCAGGGTTTAAATTATAGAGCAAAATTTTGTTTTTAGATTTCCTTTCACAAAAGATATACGTATGAATTCCTTATACGGGTAACGGGATATACTATCCCAACCAAATTTTAAAAACCCTTACCGTTTTTCCTAGGATCATAAATATCCTCTACTAAACCCAAGAACAGCAGTGAGACATTAATGACAGAGAAAATTATAATATTCCACTTTTCAACACTTAGATCAAAGTGATAAAATGACTACTGTCACTTATATCCAACATAGTATACTGATTACGTTGCACTTTTCCAAAAAATAATCGACACTTTATTAAAATTATGACTGTGGTAACGGCGTCCCACATTGTAGAATGGATCTAGTCATTTCACTTCCAAAAGTGTGCTACACTTACCCAAAATACTGCAACACGTGATGCACTTTCCCCCTGCACTTTCCCGCGCGCTTTTTGTTTTTCACTCGCGTCATTCTCGATTACGTCCGTCACTATACACTTGTTCTAATTATCATATAATATTATTTACAAATAGAACTGCTACTACATAAAAATAAGGGTAGAAAAAATTAAGTGTTTTAATGGAAAAATCAATTTGCGAATGCCAAAGTTTGTAAAATGTTTGCATTATTTTTTACAGCCTGAAGTTTTATATGACACATACACATACTATATCGATACACGCATACAAAACACAAACATTAGTTTGCAGAGAATTATTACAAGGGTAAATATTGTAATTTGTAACCCTCGTCACTGTATAAACAGTGACAGCTGCTAAACTATCCAAATTTATACTTCGATATGAAATACAAGTATGAAATTAATTGTAAGTTTAAATGTAGGTGCAGTCATTTAGATTAATTTAAATTATTACAATCTAAAATAAAAAGAATTAATCATAAAATCAAATTACTTAAAAGGAACAATCCTTGAAGGAACTTTTTGACGATTTTAACGAATGAAATAATTTGAGTTGGTGAGTGTGAAATCTTTTTATTTTTAGACACTATTTAAATAACTTATTTAAATAGCCTTTAACGGAGGTTGTTTGTTTTTATATAATAAAACAAGATATTACACTTGTAAAATAATGCTATAAAAGCGGCCAAGTGCGTGTTGGCAGGCAAATGAAAAAAGGTTCCGCAGTAATACATCACAGTATCACAGTAATACATCACAGTAATTTCAAGAAAATGGTAAAATTGTGAATTACTGAAAATCCCTACCAAATTCTGAACAAACCAATTTTAGAAATGTTTTTTTTTTAATCTTACTACCTTAAAATCTTATATATAAAATTCTCGTGTCACAATGTTAGTTACCGTACTCCTCCGAAACGGCTTTACCGATTTTCACCAAATTTTATATGCATATTCAGTAGGTCTGAGAATCGTCTACTATGTATTATTCATACCCCTGAGTGATAAGAGCTATTCACCATTAACATTTTTTTTAATTTATATGGCAACACAACGTTTGCCGGGTCAGCTAGTTGTTGTATAATGTTCCAAATAACAACTGAAGAATAAAGACTGTAACTGTAGATAAGGAGGAGTACTTAATGAGACTCTACAATTTTAGAAGATACCTACATCATTGAAATGAATTATTATAATCTAATTTCAAATACTCTCCAAGCAAAATAACTGTTTCCTACGGACGAACAGACTACTTAACCATTTACCAAGGAACCTTACAACATGAATCTAACGACCTATAAAACTGAAAAAGGCGAAAGCACGCTATAAAAACTGCTGTAATATTAATGGTCATATAACAAGTTTCGTACAGCGTGGAAATTTCACGTCGTAAATATTATTTATGGAAGTAGAAAATTGGAGAAAATTAGCCTTACCTACTATGAGTACAACGAGTCAACGATAGCCTTTTACCTAAACCAATTACGTACCTACTTTATGTATAAACTTCATATATACTTCTTTGTTTTGCACTGAAAGGCATTATTTATAATATACTACGCGATACAAAAATTGACGGCTGCTTACCGTTGCACAGACAAGTACGCAGTCCACCTATTGGTAAGTGGAAAGTACTGCCCATGGACATCTGTAACCAGCTCCGTATACAACAGAGGATTAACCTGAACCTAAAGCAGCCGCCAATAAGCAAAATTTGGTCCTTCGAGCCAGATTTCCGTCACATACCAACTCATCATCAACCCATTACTGTCCCACTGCTAGGCACGGGTCTCCTCTCATAATGAGAAGGATTAGGTCATACTACACCGCGCTGGCCAAGTGCGTATTGGTAGACTTCCCATACCTTTGACATTTTTTTTATAAATTTCTCAGGTATGCAGGTTTCCTCACGATATTTTCCTTCACCGTTTAGCAAGTGATAATTAATTTCTAATACACACATAACTTTGAAAATTCAGAGGTGCGTGCCTGGGATTTGAACCTCGGACTCGTCGATCGAGATGCCGAGTTTTTTAACCACTAGGCTATCACTGTTACCAACTACATTCAACTAAGAACATAGAACATATCTATTAAACGTGGAGTGCAGTCCATTCACCGATGTTTAATGTCCTTTGCCCGGCAACTGGCGAGCGGCCAACCGGAAAGACTTATTTTCGCTCCGTACACACCGCGTATCTCTCTATTGACCTATTTATATTCACGCATTATCGTTACTGGCGATGAGCGTCTGTGGTTCATTTGTTTCCTAGTCTTAATTGAGATAGCATCGTTAGACCTATATGAAGTGTTTAGCGCTTTTATGACCTGGTTTAAAAGGTGAGACAGATTTTTTATAATGTAGGAGTAGGAAACGAGCATGCAGTTCACATTATGGTAAGTGGCTAATGCCGCCTTTAAACATCAGTCCCAGATAAGATGATATGAACATTTCTATACATGCGTTGCTCCTCCTGAGGACTAAGCTGGAACGTCTTACAATAAGCCAGACCAAACCAGAACCCAATAGTGTTTAACACTGCTGTTATTAGGCAGAAGTAGGTTCGTCGGTGGTGCCACAGGACTCGAAACACAAAGGGTTCTACCATCTTATACATGAGACGTTACAACATAATCCTGAGGTATGCTATGGAATTATGGATTTCAGTTATACATTGAATAGTTATTAGTAATATAAAACCGTTGGCATATTATGATGCTTTCTTAGTAACCTACTCTACATTGCACTTTTTGTATGAAAACATTTAAGATTCATAATTTACATTATAACAGATAGCTTGCAGTAGTAATTAGTACTAAACGATCCGCATGCTCGCACGCCACTACATCGCTGAGAAAAATCTATGGTGTCAGTGAATCACACTGGCGCACCGCCCGGCGCCCGCAGTAACAAGTGGCAAATAATCCTCCGCGAAACTTTGCAACTCGCGGGTTATTGCATAGAGTAAACGCATACAGAGACATTATAAAACATTATTTTTTTCGTAAATGTACGAGTATAATCATTGCAGCAAAGATCAAAAACATGGTTTAATTTATGGTGTCAAACAGTCCGCCGCGCGAAACTTTGCAACTCGCCAATTATTTATTAATCTGTGCTCAAGGGCTATTGCACACAGTAATTATGCGTACAGAGATATTATGAGAACATTCACTATTTTCAATTTTTGGCAAAGATAGAGTATTTTTATTTTCCAAATACATTAAAGGGAGTTATTTATTGGGATACTTATATGAATATATCGGTTTGCCTGTTTACATTATGAGGTCTGGAATTGATTTTTATTAAAAAACAGATTTTTTTGTTTGAAGACTTATTCTTATTTTAACTTAATATTTTCAAAACTGCTTACATTTTTTCTGAAAATAATATTTAATTGCATAATAAATACTACTCCTAAACTCCTACTAAATATACTCCAGAATTATTTTTAGGAAATTCACATTAACTTTAATAACTACCAGGCAATGTTCAAAATTATTATAACTTCTGTGTATTACCTACTCTACCTACAGCCCCGATTTGTGATAGATTAATCTCGATGCCGTGCTCAAACGAACGATGAACGATACGTATCGTATCGTAATGTAACGCACGCGATAGAATTAATGTAACGTTATGCAACCGCTCTTGTTCTAGTTATTGAGTTTTGTTCGTAATCATTATTAAACGAAGTCTGTATATTTTGTTAATATCTACATGAATATTGTGTCATATTGAACAGTAATATGATAGCCGTATTTACTTGTGTTTGAGATCAATTTGATGTAAAATGTAACGAAATAATTATCGATAGTATGGACGATTTAATTCTCAATATTTGTATTATTTGAAAGCAAATAACACAATGTTTAAAATAATTATAGCCTCTGTGTATTACCTATTCTACCTACAGCCCAGATTTATGATAGATTAATCTCGATGCCGTGCTCAGACAAACGATGAACGATACGTATCGTATCGTAATGTAACGCACGCGATAGAATTGATGTAACCTTATGCAACCGCTCTTGTTCTAGTTATTGAGTTTTGTTCGTAATGATTATTCTACGAAGTCTGTGTTAGAGTGAATTGCGTGGTTAATACATTTTGTTAAGTTGAATGTTGGGTCATATGAAGTAATACGATAGTCGCATGTATTCGTATTTGATTTCAATTTGATATGATTTTCTACAACATAATTATATCGTTGGAATGAACAATTTAATTCTTAATGTACTGTAGGCTTGTAATTTTATTATCTTTAGCGATAGAAACGCTAAATTAACTATTTACGATCAAAATGATAATGGTCATGGGGCTTGCTACGTAGAGCGTCTCGCGTTTAATTCTAGTTTACATAGTAAAAGTACGAAATGCACGTCGAATTAGTAATATGATGTATAAGTAGCACATAATCGTCGTACAAGCAATGGACAATGGTTCTGGCGTGTTTTTTAGAGACCACGAATTGGCAGATGTATTACGGGAACCGGCTCGCTGGACTGACGATCTTAAGAAGGCCGTTGGTAGTGGCTGGACGAGAGCCGCGGGAGACCGAATGTTGCGATACACCTGGAGGGAGGCCTGTATCCAGCGATGGACGAAAAATACTTATGTCACAATCGACTTTCCCTATCTGTATTATATCTCAAACTATTTCTCAAAACTGAAAACCATTTCGATAAATCTTAGATATGAAGTACGGCATTCATTCTAGCCTGGTTGTATAACATAACGTTTATCTACAAGACTGTTAGAAATCTGAAGTATTTCAAACTAATTTACGTTAACGAACGAACATTCTGTCCATTAGATACAGCCGATATATTTGAACGGCCGGCAGATACACGGACGGACGTATCTTACGACATCGCATTGCAAATATCGATCCTCGTTAAAGGCAATCACTATTAGCGAGCGGAAGATATTTATATATCGATAAGAAACACTAACGTTGCACCGTACAAATGCCCGTAAAAGGTAATACAAGATATTTACTATTGGAATACCGTAAACTAGCTAACTACTTACTAGTGTCTTGTTAAATACATATGTTGAGCAATGTGTCATATAACGAAATGTTTTCTTCACTCATAACTCCATACTAGAAATGGGAGTCGTGAGTGTTAGGGACACACAAACATAAGTACACGAGTACCTAGAGCTAGAATAGGAACATAAGCCTTTTACTTGGCCCGAGGTACGTATACGGAACCCCGCGCATCTGAGAAATTTTTATCGCTACGCCCTTCGAGTCGTCAACAACTCTCCCCACTTCATCCACCTTTATTTTAACAAATAACATCCCTAGTTATCTTTGGTATAGGGAAAATCCCTTATCCTAACATTGATGTTCTTTGAGTAAATAAATGAACGAAACAGCTCAGTTACTGTGTATATTTTTAGAAGAAAATTCCATTTCACACCTAAATAAACGCGCAAAACCAGTTTATACGCGAAGCGCTTCGACTACAGTTGAAAATGTGATCAAATCAGGTTACTGTTTATATCTTTTAGGTATGTATCATGAAAATCGCATCCAATGTATCATCTTTCTCGCTCTATCATTCGGAAGTGGAGAAGGATGGATATATTTCTTAAGATGATGCTGTTATAAATTAGTACGACGCTTGTCATGTTCTCGTACTCTATTGTAAAGCTGTCGGGTAATTTTCCGTTTATTAGCGTTGTTAAGGGGAAGATAGTTATGTTGACTTAAATATCGATATTTTAATATTTTATATATGTTTAAGCAGTCAGGAGTTTTATTATTACAATAATTCTCTAGTTCAAATTAAATCTAATGTTTAGATGGAGGAGTTGCCTGATGGAAACTAGTCACCTTCGCCTATGAACAATCATAACACCAGAAGAGTCGCCAATGCATAACTAGCTTTTGAGACCACTTGTACTTTTATTTTACCGTTTTCGTACCTTTATTTACGTCATGAATCCCTCCAGGAATATCTCAGGAGGAATTTTATTCCAAGTCTTGCACGTTTATGTCAAAAACATTTAAACTTTGAGCATTAAGACTTGAGTGATAAAACTTGATGCTACTCCTTCATCAGCGGCAGCGGCTTTCAGGTCCATATCAGCAGAACTCTTGTTACTATTTATGACCTTAAAGTCGTGGGTACTAAAACAAAATACATAACCCTTTCCAACATAGATCTTAAGGATCGCAATGATTTTGTGGATGATAAATAAAACTTGGGGTTAAATGTCTCTGATCCATGGATACTTAAAATGACATAGGCGAAACGCATTTGATACTACTTATCACAATAGGCTACTAAAGTTTAACAATACACACTCAACACCACACATCGTAAAACTCAAAAAGCACGTAGCTATGATAATAATGTTTAAAATTAACAAGCTCCAAACGCATGATGTCAGACGCTCAAAAATACTACAAAAAATGTGCAAAAAGATACAAACAGTCAAACCCGGCATTCGCAAAAACTTACACACGACGAACACATACGAAAACCGAAAACCGGCCACAAAAACCAAAACATTGAAACATACACAACTTTGACAGTAAAATGGCTATAACAAACGCACTAGAGTATAGAAACAACACTGAACTATATAGAAATTGCACTGATTCTACTACACAAGTGATATTATTCGATCAAAACGCGCACCTTTCTGAACACAAGAGCGGAATGACACCACACGACGTCTAGATACAAGGCACTGAGCGTTGATGCGTGCTAACAACACAAAATGAAACTAATTTCGATCTTATTGTGTGGTTCGTTAAGGAAATTTGGAATATCTTAAACGGTAGGCAAAGTTTGTTCGCCAAACGGCCTTCTGACGCTGACTCATTGGTTAACAGTATAAGTATAACATCAGACATTCTGCATACATGCTCCGGTGTTACCTAATATAGTTTTCGTTTTTTTCGTGGGTCGATTTTATGCCTTGATGAAGCGGAAAGAAATGAGAAATTGAATGTCAATGACCCGTAGTAATCGATGTTGTTCGTAAATCATTGTTCCACACCGTCACCGTAATTGGTTTGGTGGCAATATGTGAGTGATGTATTAGGATTAGGCTGGGTGGGATCTACAGCATATTCTTCAATCTCTTCTAAAATATTTAAGAAGTTAAAATATTTTTTAAACGCAGCAACCGCAATATTATTGTTGATTTATATCTTCATGAACCCATTAACATACTGCTGGGCAGTATGTTATGGGTTCTCTGAATGATTTTGAAGATAATAATGTAAGAGTAAATTTTCTGCGAATGTTTTCTTTATTAAAGCAATTTGCCCGTTAATAATACCCGTTTAAGGAACTAGCAAAAAAAAATTGTAAAACATTAAGTTGCTTTAAGTGCAAAATAAACATACATTTCAACTTACTTTAAATAAAAAGAAAATATCTCTCATACGACTGTAAAAACTATTCGTGTCAATCGACAATACACTTTTATTGTTATTTACTATTACCGATAAAAACCTATTTTCTTCTGCGCCGGCGCATCACAGTACACCTTAGGTACACGTACATGGCACAATCATCGCATGCACCACCGTGACGACTTTGTACACTCGAATTTTTGATAAGTAAAAAAGAAAGATACTTCACCGCCTTGAAATTGGATGAAATTACAAAAAGCTGGTTTGTCAATTTTTTTTTTAATCCTTGACAAATAAAAAACATTTTTGAGAGAAAATGGACGTATAAATAACTAATACTACGTAATTTACGTAATAAATTAGGTATTTTAAACATTTTAGGGACTTTTAGCACGGAGACTTGGCAAAACTTTATTTACGCAACAATTTCAATTCTCAAAACTGGTTGCACTTTCTTGTTAGGAGTGATTTACTCGTATCTATGTATTTTACTCATCTAAGACTCGAATGGCGTTTACTTTGCTCTTATCAGCACTACAATTTATTTTTAACGCGTAACCAAGTAACGTGCTTTATGTTAATAGATTGTGTGTTTGTGTTCATGTTGAAGACGAGAGAACACGTTATTGTATAGTTAAATGTGTGGTTAAGATAGTAAGTGGACGAGACGAGGATAATGTGGCCTTAAGAAATAGCTGGTTGTTTTGTTATCAAGGACAATTTTCCACGGTTCGAATGAGATTCTATGACCGCATCTGTGCAGTTATTTTAGTAGGAACGTTTCGCTCTACTACGTTTTTATTTTAAGAGTGTTAAGTGTTTTAAAATATAATCAAATAATCACATTACCTACTTTAGCGCAATGATTTGATCCACATTTATGAAGTGCCAGATCGTAACTTACTCCACGCGAGATATTGGTGGTGAGGCAGACATGACTTCTGACTAATGGTATTCATATTTTGCAAATTCGACCTCAAATACGTACGTTAGTAAGTTATTTATAAGTTATATCAAACATGTCCTAATCTACATAAACAACATTTTTACGTTACATAACTTTTGTATATAAAAATGGAGTCTACTATTATCATCCCACTATGTGTAGGCTCACAAACTGTTTCCCATGAGAAAAGTTGCCACAATCGCAATATCATCACGAACTTCTGTTATAGCAATTGCGAGATAAACACATTCCTAAAGTGCTTCTAACAAAAAGGGTTAATGCCGGAGGGATTCTGGAAAAACTTAGCCGGCGTTTTCATACATTTTTATTTTTCTACACATAAAACTTCTAAGGAACTACGTATCAAGAGACGCTATTCCGGTAAAAAAAAAATATTATTGAATATTAAAGTTTGCAGTACGATCCCAGGTGATATGCCGATGATGCCAAAATTTAAGGCCTACGTGAGGTCAATCTTAGATGTGTTGCTATCCCAGAAGGGTCTTCTCATTATCTTCGTCATTAGATTGTTTGGTGTAAGTTCATGACATAGAGTCGTACCTGAGATTAGCCACAGATGTGTTGGACCAATGAGGACTAAGTTGGAATACGAGTATTCCTCTCTTATACCCTTCAAACCAGAACACAGCAGCGCTTAACACTGCTATTAGACAGAAACACATCATCGTGTAACTTCTTTTTCATTTACTTCGGATCCATAATGTGACGACCCGCGTGGCAGAGCGGTCACCATACCGGTCTGACGCGCAAAGGGTCCCGAGTTCGATCCCCGGCCAGACAGACATCTGAATGATGAATTTAGGTTCCTGTTTCTGTGTCTGGGTGTTTGTGTATTTGTCTCTGTGTGTGTGTCCATGCCACGCACGATACAGGGAATCCTAGTGTGGGGCTGTGAATGTAGAAAGCCTTTTTTTATACTAATGCACTAGTTTCAATAATAAACAAAACAAAACACAAACCATAAACTAAGAATCGATAATCAAACTATTGTTTTAACTACTCGATACGCGCTAATACTTTTCGAGAGTTTAACTCTTCACTCGCTGTTTTACGAGTTAACTCTATTTTATGGTAAAAGTTTGCTATCGGTTCGAACCCGTGCCAAATTGGACCTTTAGTCATGTTTTATAGTTATAGAGTTATTATTATTACACGAGCGACTAGGTTTCAACGATAGAATAAAAATAGTCACAAGAATATATTACTATTTCAAGCCGTCATTACACAACAAAACTCCAGGGTAAATTTATAATTTTAACACCATTTTTAATTTTAATACTTTAATGTTATTGTACAGATATCTTTAATTTTGTTTTGTAACAACCAAAATTTTTTTTTTGATTTACCTTTGTATGATAAAATCTTAAAATGTAAAGACCAATTTACATATAGGTACTAAAATTATCTTTTATACCCGACCATTATACAAATTCTGTTTTCCACGGCACAAATTGCATCATATCCTGTAAAGTTACAGATAAACAAGTATTGTGCTACAATATTTGCAAGTTTCATGACGTAAACACATCAATTACCCGCACGAAAGTTTACGCCTTCACTACTCGTATATCAAAATGCATAAACACTACTTTTACCTATCTGCTTCAGAAACCTGTGTTCAAATCGACGAAATAAAACGCTTATGTACAGCACCAGCGAGAAACGTACACGTATTTTTATTCATAGTTTAATGGGTTGATTTACGTTGTAACTGGGTTATCTGTCGAACCATAGTGTAAACTTATAATTATAATATAGGTACATAAATAACATAAATTTTACCAAAAGCCATTTATAATTATTCGAATCTGCTTTGAACTCGTTTTGTGGTGGGTTACAAACAAAAATCTCATCATCATCAATTCAGCTTATTTTCTTTGTTATAAGCAGTTAAAAATCAAAATTCACTCACACAATTTTAAGATTACGCGCGAAAAAATCGCCGCCCGCTTCCGCCCACTAAAACCGCTGCTTTGAACACAACATACCACAATCAACATAGCGTTCAAAGTTATCTGCGATACAGCAATGCGGCATTATTACACCGAAATAGAGCCAAGGCGATGGGTTCTGTGGTTGTAAACACAACAGTAAGGCACGTCGCTGCGGTTAGAGATCTCCGCCGCAGACGAGCGGAGGGCGAAGGGCGAGGTCGTCTCGCTTGACACGATGACAACTTTGGTTTGACTTTGGTATAATATGGCTGTGTTTTCAAACACTTGTACTTTGGCAACTTGTACGAGAGAGACATTTACACGAATCATTGTTAGATTTCAGGGATAACAATTCATCTGTTGCTGATCTTAGACAGGGTTTATAGAGTGCAATGATAGCCTAGTTGTTGAAACTCGATTCGATTTTGGGAACCCAGGCATGCATATCTTATTGAAAGTTATGTTCGTACCAATTCGTACCAAATTGATTTTTATTTGCTGTAACGGTCAAGGTAAACGATAAGGAAACTTACATGCTCAACAGTTTCTTCAAAAAAATAACGTTCTCAAGGTTGTGTAAAGTCTCCACCTTGGCCAGCACGGTAGACTTTGGCGTAAGCCACTGCATCTCTGAGAAACCACTGTTCAGTACTGGGACAGCATTGAATTGACGAATCAATAAACCGAATTGTTTCGTTAATAGAAAAAACCATGACTATAACCTAATAACGCAAATTAAACACACTACCATCTAACACTAAACCGCCGAAAATCCTTTGGGAGCGTTGATTGCGACAAATTTTAATGTATACGCTGAACGAGTAATTAACCCTAAAATGCCACATCCGGATCACTCACTGTAATTAAACACTGTTGGCTCGTACGATTTGAGGTGCGGTGCTTATAATTAATAAAGCAGGAATAACTTGTTTCAGTAAGAACAGTACTCCAAAATGGCGGATTTTATATATATTTCTCTTTCACACATAATAAAGAACAAGCGAGAAGTAGATAGACAAGCTGTCATTTTTGATGTCGATTCTTATGGAGACAAGTTATACGCGGTAAAACAATTTAGTACAGTTAACGTGAACTGAACTGGTTGAAATTTTGGGTAGATGTATTTTTACAAATTGGATCCATATAACATAATTTATAATGTGAAGAAGATAGATATTTTAGAAGGTGGTAGAACCCTTTGTGGTTCGACTCCGGCGGCACCACCGCCACACCTATTTCAACCTAATAACAGCAGTGTTAAGCGCTGCTGTGTTCCGGTTTGAAGGGTGTGGTAAGGGAGACAGACTTTTCCGAGGCGTTCCAGCTTAGTCCTCAGGGGTAGCGGCGCATCTGTGGCCGACCTCAGGTAGGAATATCTAATCCTATCTGGGGTTGATTACAGATGTCCATGGGCGGCAGTAGCCACTTACCATCAGGTGGACTGCATGCTCGTCTGCTACTCTTATATTATAAAAAAAATAAAAAAAATAATAATTACGGAAGAATTCCCGGAATGTATAGTAGCGACACTCTACAGTAGAAATTCTGGCACAAGTATAAATTCGAAATATTACATTACAGAAAATATATACCAAAAGTAAATGAAATATCGCTTACTCAAGAACAATAAATAGGATCAGACCGAGAGAAATTGTGTAAGTTTCATTCAATTCCATTACTTGCCTCACCATAAACATAAAGCAACATCGGCTAGATATATCCCATTACACAACGGCTCTGTGCCAGAGAGTGGACAAATACAGACGGGACATCAATTAAAATAATGCTTTGTACTTAATAGCTCAAGGAATCCCTGTTTTGTGGATGCCACAGACACACACAAACACATAGACGTAGAACGAAAATCTAAATTCATCATCAAGATTTTTGTCTGGTTTGCCTCGAAGATAGAACTCTGAATCCATTACTGGATTGTATCAATGTACCGTGCAGGTCGCTCAATGATAATGTAATCGTTGTATGATTAAAGATGACCCAGTATGCATAGAACCAGTACGTATTTCTATCGTGAAGCAGTTCTCGCGTTTCAATGAAAGGATGTAACATGTAGAGTGACAGAAGTGGCAAATCATCTGGGATTTACTTCAGGTAGAATAAGTATTGATAATGCATATGGGACACTTAAATGTATCTACTGTTGACGATTTTTTCAACAATCAGAGAACTCATCACTAGAAGTTATTAATGTTTTAAAGATTTAGGTGTTTTGGAAATTCTACTTTTCAATGCGCTTCACTACATGCCGTAAGTTATAAATAACTGTACTCGCGGACAAATATCTCACTACAAATACTTTTATAAGACATCCATTATTACACGTATTATATTATAATTATTCCCTATTCACAAAGGAGCAACCGTTCTAATCGTGACACTTAACATAATGTATCACCCATCAAAGATAGGAGAGCAAATGGCATACTTTGACAGATGTAAACTGCGACAAAATCTTCATCGGCATCTGGATCAGCATAAGTCGCCGGTCATACATCAAGTTGACAGTGAAATATGAATCGCTAACGAAGAATGTTTGTTACCAGTCAAAACTAGATTTGCAACTTTCAAACATAATGTATTGACGGAAATCGCATCTCATTATAATTAATTTAATTTATTTTTAATGGTGGTATAACTTTTGAAAGACGTCGAAATTTTTGGAGTTTACTCCTTAAGAAACGATTTGAGTTATAAGGCCCGGTACGGAAATTTTATGAGGAGTAAAATCAAGTGTAACACGAAAAGTTGAGGCGTAACGGTAACCAAAATATGAATCAAGAGTGCTTTTATTAATTTAAAATACAGTAAGTTCAAATCCCATATGAAAGTAATTATTACAATAAAAATAATTAGCAATATATAAAACATTAAAACGTCATTAACTAATTTGTTTACATTTTTGCATAAATTAAGTTATAGGTTTGATCATTTATAAACACTGAAAAATATGAACATTGGCGCCATAATATGATTAACAATCTTTTATGAACGTTTTAAAAGAAGAGTAACATATAAAATCAGTAAGCAATTGAATAAGATATAATATTAGCAAAATAAGTTTTTAACATAAAGAGGCTTTTGTAAGTTACTGATATATTAATTTAACTTATGAAAATGGATGCATTATTGATCAGCACCATCTATCAACGATAAACGGGCAAAATCAAAACAGTATTATTTAATATTTTTTACAGAATTATTGCTAATGAATTATGTCCAAAATAAGTTATATAAAATTAGCAATACGTTTTAAATGAATTCTAGAATTATAAAACATTCAGAAACAATCCAAATTACATATAATAACATGTTTATTGAGTCTCATATAAATTTCATCCGTAAATTGCAACAAGGATATTTTATAGATGGCAAAGAAATTATAATTATTAAGTTTTAAGTTATAAAACGTTTAACATTGTTTTAAATATAAATAATTATATTATATTAAAATTTACTTTAATATAAACAATTATATTAAGTTACCATTATAATATTTGGAACCAAAATACATAGATTGATAAACTTGCAAACTTACAATTTATAAAACTTGCCACTAGATGGCGCTATTTTATATTATTTTGTAACATACTTTATCATTTATGTAATACGCATTATTGAAGTAATATAAATAATCCGAATAATTACAGATATATGTTTGTTTCTCTTATCATTTTAGCAGATGCGTTCATTTACCTACCCTTTTTTCTATTCGATATATATCATAATTATCATTCGTAAGGAGTAAACTCCAATCGTGCGTCGTAGCTGACACACACACACTTTTTTTTATAATGTTTTTAAATTGAAACTTTTCTTTTAACAGTAGGTAGTTTAGTATTCAGCTCGAAATGTTATTAAAAAAATTATTATATGTTTCTTTTTTTTGTTAAAAAGCAATATTAAAAAATATATTACTAATAATTTCAAATAGTTCATTAAAACGAAGTCGGTTAAAAACGACTACCCATCACATACGCATTAGGCAGTACAATTCCTTACAGAGCGGTGACAGATATTCTCTTGGAGAAACCTGACAGCTTCATACATCAGGCTAACCATAACTGGCGGATAGTGACACGTCTATCCGCTGCGTAATCTGTGGTAGAGGAATGTCGCTCCGACCTGCCTCAAGGAAGGGACGATACAAGTGTAATGCGAGGCGGCTGTAACGGTCGCGACGTAATGGTAGCGATACTTCGTCTTCAGTTTTTTAAACGGTTTCGTTGCCGATATTTTATTAGCGTAACGATATAAAACCGATATTTTTTCTATCACGTTTTGTAACTGAATTAGCAAATGAGCATCCTTGGCTCTACTTAATCTACATGACAAGATAGAAACAGATGTGGTGATGGTATTATTTTTTCTCTAAGGCCATATTTAAATACGGCCACAATATTATTTATAGTTTCGCTTTTGCCTCGCTACGAGAACATCTTTGCTCTCAGAGAGCATCGACTTTACATCGATTTATAGGCTATTTCAAACCGCGCAGCCCTCCTTAATTTATAATAGACTACCCGCAGTTTTAATTGTCCAGTACGACGGGGACGACCCATGAGCGTTTATTTACAACCTTGAGTTTAGAGATGCAACGATATATCGACATTTTTTTTTAAATCGATAATGTTGAATCGAAAATACCGGTATATCGTATCGTATATATCGATAGAACTATTGCCGATACGATATTATGGTATAAAATAACCATATAACGCTAACGAAAGTTTTAAATATCTCATATACCTAATACGACGGCTAACTCAACGAAAAAAAGGCCTTCAAAATTCATAATATTTGAGATTCTTTTGGCAAAAAACCGTGTCCTACGTAAGTATTTTGCATAATCGCTATATCAACCAATATCACCTATCAATATTATCGATATTATTCGTTTATCGATTTTTAGACCATTGATATAAATATCGATAATTTCACCATCCCTACCTCAGCTAGCATCCCTATTCGAGTTATGGTGTTTCAGAATCTTAAATAAAGTAGTGGAACGGTCCATTAATGTCCATGTTTTGAAAAGATTGAACAAGTTTTGGTATTGTCGGGATTAGGTTCTTTTTTTACGAGCACCCGCTATTGGCCTGAGGTTAGGGACTTAAGGGCTTTACACAAACTGGGTGCCCAACCAATGGGAAAATAAATAGGGCAATGTTACTCACCAATTTTAAAATAAAATGAAACTGGTTTTAATGTTTTGTTATGCGAATAAACATATGCGTGAATCTATACAACGGATTATTTTGGAATTGTTGTATAACGAGACAAACATTATTATTTATAAGTAAAATATTAAAAGACCGTTCATTTGAGATCTTATTCATGTAGGTACGAACTAAAAATAATACTATCTACTATTAGAAATCTGCTGATATCGTTTTTATTACTTTGTACGCGCTAATATCTACTACTATCAGATGTCCGATTTGAAAAAAATATCATAAAAAATTATTAAAAAAGCTTTTAGGCCATTTAAACACGACGATACGACTTTTTCACATGTAAACGCATATAAACCCGTGGGGAATAACTAGTAAATAAACAACAACGCACCATTCACCACCTGTCGCCCGACTAGCAGTAGGTACCTAATGGTGCTCGCATTACGACACCATCAGCGCTCATTGTGCGCGTGCGCATCTTACCGCTTCACCCATTGTTTGATATTTGTTATTATCTAAGGCTACTTAAATATCACGACACGATTTTCACGCGACTATTTTTAAGCGCATATAAACCCGTGGAGACTAACCAGTGAATAAACCACAACGCACCATTCACCACGTGCCGCCCGACTAGCAGTACCTAATGGTGCTCGCATTACGACACCATCAGCGCTCATTGTGCGCGTGCGCATCTCACCGCTCCACCTATTGTTTGATATTCGTTGTTATTACTTTATTGATGGTACCAGTCACAAGCTTTAGCGTGTTGTGAAGATACATTTTAGGAATATTTATCCGGTTGTTCAGAATAATGTTTTATAGTATAGCATGGATGGCGTCGTTGGAAGTATCTAAAACTAAACAAATAATGTCCTAAGTCTCATTATTTTTATGAAGTTGTTTTTTTGTTTTTAGAATAATTAGATATATAGTACTTGGATGGATAAAGCCAAGCCATACCGTAAAGTAAGGATAAAACTACTTCGCACCAATCCACGACAGCCTTATGCCAGCCTTACTTATATAATATATTAGAAGCTACTAATATTAGTATAATACACAGTACCTCAAAGTTTTATAAATAGGTAATTTTGTTACCTTTTGTTAATAAAAATCAAGACAAGTTTTATTGAAAATCCACCCTAATGCCTATATACGTCAGTCAGTTACATTAAACCTTAGAGACGACGCGAATATCTCCTTGTCAACAACATCAACAACAACACAAAATAATACATTTCCAGTTGTAAATTTCACCGCTCGTAAAATCCAATCGAGCCGAGCCAGGTACGCCGTAAACTCGTTCGCTAAAAGAATTACCTGACGCTAACGAGATTACAACGGAATCGTTAACGTGTCGCCGTCGTCACGGACTCGTGAACGGGACTGTTCGATACGAAACTGAAATGATACAAGAATTTACGAAGAAGCAAATAGACGGCAACCGCGGGGCTAGAAGATTTGATTTATTGATAGATGCACCATCGACTTATCTCTAGACATTCCTTAATATTAATATGAATTTTAAGATGAAATTCTGCAGCGACTTTTTATGAATAAAAGCACCAAATTATAATTCAGTACGTCTAATCAGAAGTGGACACTGTCGTCCATGGACACCTGTAATCAACTCCATCCAGACCATCTATTTAATCTACTCTACGTTCGCTTCAGTAAGTCAGTAAAATAATAAAATGCTGATTAATGATTTCTAATTTGCTGTCAATTTCTAAACTCCTACACTTATTTACTTCTTCACTAAAAATAATTTATCATTATAAATTATAATTGAACAGAGTTTGATAGGTCGATCAGATAGGAAGGACACTACGTATCTTATCGTTATAGCACCATTTCGGCTTACCACTGCAGTCGCTCGGCCCTGACATTGTACTACATTACATTCTACGCACATACGTGTAATATGGAGTTAATGCCGACCCCAATCCCTCTCTAAGGACGTAGATAACAAGCTCAACTTGCTCCGTTCACATGGATTACACTCATAATTGAGTTACGCGGGCGTTGTCAGCAAACCCTTTTACATGGAACGTCAGGGCGGCGTGCACGTGACATACCTATGCCTGTTATTAATAATCGATCCATCCCATTTTTACCTGTCAAATAAGATCAACATTTGACAATTAGATACTTCATACTAGAAATTGTCTAACTTCGATCTTTGGTACGCAAAACATTGGATAGATCGATTATTAATAACAGCCGATAGACATAGTAAAATAAAGACTATTGATGACAGACGTGAACCTTGGTAACCTTTGATATTTTACTGGTCTTATGTAAGATGCCCTAGGCATTTCGAGCAGTACGTCTCTATACGTAATACACTTTATTAGGTTACCAATACTAGTTAACTCATAATAATAAGTATGCCTGGAAGATATCTCCTTTTACTCCTTAAAGTACCCATATGAAGTGTCCATTTCCATTTTCTCCCTAAAATATCTACACCTAAACGAAAACTTGGTTTTCCTATGTCGTCTCTACTTCAAAGTTTAGGTAAACTTGAAGTCTTTGATATTTTTTATGTCCCACTGCTAAGGATAGATCTCTCTCCACAACTGGGTATATTTCACCACGTTACTCCAATGCAAATCAGTTGAAGCAATGAGCAAAAAAAATTAATATTAAAATATAATGCACCTGAATTACCATCGAATAATTTCGCTCTCAAACGCAAGTCTAAACTGACACAGTACGTATATGTAATGCATAACCATGTGTACCTTAAAGACATCGGTAGCACACATCTTTAAACACCAGCGCCTTAACATCAGCTTAACCGCATTCTCGCATGCCACTAACCATAAAAATGGTCCGACCGACCCTGACTTTGACATCGTGCGCCACTTCTGACGGGGTACCACGTCGGATGTGTCGACGGCCTTAATCTGACGCTAAGGCTGCTGATAACAGGCTCACCTAGTATTTACTCTTGTGTAATGTTCGCCAAACATGACCTGTTTATGAGGGCACGCTATGTAAGTATTGCGTTGGGTATAATTAGTGAAGAAGAGAGTATAATTATTATCTTTGAGTTGATTACGATGGGACGGAATTACAACCAGTGATAGCCCAGTAGTTTAAAACGAGGGGTGCGGGGTTGCAATCTCGTCACACATCTCAATCTCATTATATTTTAATGTCCGCATTAGACATTAAAAAAATTCCCCTGCTATATCGCTAAGAGAAAATTCGTGAGGAAACCTACACACTTGTAAAAAAAATTTATCTCAATGGTGTGTGAAACGTGCCATTTCGCATTTTGCACACGAGGTGGTTGATGGCCCACATGTCCCTCAATGAGTGGAGACCCGTGTCCAGTAATGAGACAATAATGGATTAGCGACCTAAAATCACCATTAATTTGAACATGTATATTGTATCCAATTTTGTATGTTACAACCATACATTTTCGTACCAAAATCACAGTATTAGCCACTCCCAAAATCCATTACGGTTTACGACCATAACAACATCCATATAATGTGATTAATATTATACAGGCACGGCACATTACAAGATCTATACAAGGACGTAGTCTAAATATTGTTATGACCTATTTGGCACACAATTATAATATTTATGCATGATGATTACAAGTGCATTTAAAGTACGAGTGATTCATATTCTCTGTTTGCAAAAGGTTCACATCAAATATTATGAATGATTTGTTTCAATAAAAATTGTCATTCATTACGTCGGCGTTTCTGCTTAAATAATTGAAGAAAATGCCATTTTGGTTCACTAACTCTATTAACCCAAGTAATATTTCAAATATTTCGTACATATCTGAAAATACTACACTGTACGGTTATTTTAAGAAATGTGCAGTTTATTACGGATGGCATTTAAAATGAGAATTTTTCAGGCTTATTTTAGACCATATTTCCCCATAATGATCAATTACAAGGCCAATTTCACACAACCTAGAAATAATTATGACAGCGATTAAAATATGTTACAAGTGATATTTTTCCTTCCGTACATTCTTATCACATAATATTTTTTGTATTTTTATTTTTATAATATAGGAGTAGCAGACGAGCATGCAGGCCACCTGTTGGTAAGTGGCTACTGCCACCCATGTAATCAACCTCAGATAGGATTACCTGAGGTCGGCCACAGATGCGCCGCTACCCCTGAGGACTAAGCTGGAACGCCTCGGAAAAGTCTGTCTCCCTTACCACACCCTTCAAACCGGAACACAACAGCGCCTAACAATGCTGTTATTAGGTAGAAATAGGTGTGGCGGTGGTGCCGCCGGAGTCGAACCACAAAGGGTTCTACCACCTTCAAAACATACGAGTACCTGCATACTCATAAAATCATACCGTTACAAACTATTATACATTTGAGAGGTAACACATTTCCCAGACAAAGTCGTGAGCACCGCTAGTACAGTATAAACAATCAAAACAATTCATCAGTTAATTGGCCATCCACAGGCCCATTGTCCCTGATTGGAGACGATTCACCACGGCGATGGCATGGCGGAGTAGGGACACCATGTAATATTAATAAACTAGGATAGAATTAAAGAAATTCAGGTCAAAATAATAATTACCTAACCTAACCTCACTAGTGCACTAGTGAAGTTGGAATTATTTGTACGAATGAAATAAAAAAATATATATTACTCTTTAATAACATCGTAACTCATTAATCGTAACGAAACCGTAGCGGGAGCGCGATCTATTGACAAACATTTGAAAATGAGGTTATAATAGCCCAAACCAGTAATTAGGAAAATCAATGACGTATCAGTGATCAATCAATCGTAATAGACATGAAAGAATTATCACCTATTTAAATATTCAGTTCGTATTTAGATTTCTAAAACTAATCTTGTTAAAAAAATCTCCCTCCGGTCGCAAAAAGTCATTTAAAAATAAGATTTTGTGTTGCTAACACATTAATAGCAACAGTAACTAAATTTTTTTTAGCCTCAATTATATGAATTAAATGGCGCTGTTCAAACTAGAACTATTCCATAAAACCAACATGGTCACCCTATTCTAAACGCGTTGTTCGATTCTCCGTGGTGGTTGGACACCATTGTTGAGAGAGGTCAAGGGCGAAACGCTTCTATGAAATAATGTTTTATGCAGCGGTATTCTAAGAAAGCTATTTGTAGCTATAGTCTTGAAACATTGGACATAAGAAAATTCTGAAGTAAATGAACTAAGTAAACAGTTTAACCGATCATCATGAAAGTAAGCATTTCTGAGATTATTTACATGAAGGAGGTTTTTGCAATCCAGAATTTAAATTTGTCGTATTATGATCACTTACCATCTATCCACTTGCACCATCTAAAGATCATGCGAACTAAGTCACGGGCGGAAGCTAGTCTCAAAATTTATTTGCTTCTTTAATTTGCTTTTCACGTAGCTTTCCTTTTAGCAAAAAGTCCACAATACTTTTAAACTGACACAAATATAGAAGCAAAATATGTGTTCTCAAAGAAATGTAATTTTCTAAAGATTCGTGGGGTTCACATTAGGTCAGCGTCGCTCAACGCAAAAAATAGAGATCATATAAATGTATAATACAAGTGATAGTTACAAAAAGGGCTTTCTAAAGATTGCCTCGGTAAATAATTTACGGTATATTTGTACTTTCGGATTAAGACAGATCTGGGGGCACGGCAGTACCCTCGCCAAGTCGAGCAAAAAAGCACGGCCGTACCTACGGCCGTACCTTACCGTACCGTACGGGCGTATGGTACCTACCATCCTTTTCTCGAAGCAGTTTAGGCTATTTTCTGTAATATATTTCTTCCACATTTTCTACGCTTGTGACTTCAAAGCCTAAATAATTATCGTAGTTTTCACCCTAAACTTAATACTTCTCATATTCATTTTGACATAATGTTCAAGACTTCGAAATGAGTTCAGCTATTTCAAATAACCGTACACGCAGATACACAAACAATAATCCTACATCAACAAAAAATACTTCAATAATAATTCATTATAATTACAGCACCTGCAGCATCAAACCGCATACAATGGCGACCGGTTATATACAATAAGTAGTAATAATTACAATAAGTTGACATACCGAGTACGCGAGATAGGCGTGTGCGTAACGGTAAACATTACGGGCTTTGAACACTCCAATTTGGGATGGATGGTTAGCCGGTTAGTGATGTGGCTGTTTCACATTTTAACTCATTAAATCTCTTTTTTTTTGTAATATGATCATTCATAATAGCAAACGAACATGCAGTTCACCTGATGGTAAATAGCTTGAAGGTGGTAGAATTTTTTGTAGTTCGACTCAGGCGGCACCACCGCCACACCTAATAACCGCAATGTTAGGCGACCCCTACAGAGAAATAAAAAAACATATAAAAATGAAAATAAAAACTTTAACGCATAATAAAAAAAACTTATTACTGATCGATGCTACACGTAACATATGATATATCGTTATAACGATTACACATTTATAGCAAAAAAATATATGCGATCCATTCCCGTAATAATAGAAATAATCAGTTATAGGTACGTAATAGAAATAAATGTATGTATATCCACGTGCACAGTTACGTTCATTGTTCGTTTCCTTTAATATTGTTGTAAGAAATGTAAAACAAACTTAACAAGCTGTGCACATGTCAGTCTTCTTGCGAGGCCAACATACAGTGTTGTTTGATAAGAAACTTCGCGAAACAAACAATCATCACAGTTTATATGGAAACAAGTTTCTACCCTATTTACCTAGAGGAAAAAGTGATTTTCATAATTTTGGCAGTATTATTCATATGAAAATTATATGGAACTATAGTTTTACGATTGACGTAGTCAACAAGCATGCAGTCTACCGGATGATTTGAGCACGACCGCCGACGACTTGGATGTTGATCAACCTCCCGATAAGTTTGGAGTCCTAAGGCAAGACGACAATTCCGTCCGAAAAAAAAAGTTCTACTATTTATACCATATTAGTACGATTCGTTAATTTTTCGTATCGATATCGAATACACTATTGCAACGTGTCCCATGACTAGACATCCGGGGTTCTTCCGCGCCTAAGGCGGGCTGCGCACGTGCGGATGTTCAACGGTAAACATTGCTTTATTATCATGTTGAATGCACGCATAATAAGCCATTCTACATGTCGGTGTGCACTGTCCTTTTTACTTATAAGATGTTTAGTTAACATATGAGTTAGAATAATTTATTACTAACGTGAAAATATGGTTGAAGAGAGTCGCGTTTATATTAAAACTTATGTTATTGATAATAAACTCTTTTAATGAAGGTGGTAGAAGCCTTTGTGGTTCGACTCCGGCGGCACCACCGCCACGCCTATTTCTACCTAATAACAGCAGTGTTAGGCGCTGCTGTGTTCCGGTTTGATGGGTGTGGTAAGGGAGACAGACTTTTCCGAGGCGTTCCAGCTTAGTCCTCAGGGGTAGCGACGCATCAGTGGCCGACCTCAGGTAGGAATATCTAATCCGATCTGGGGTTGAGTACAGATGTCCATGGGGGGCAGTAGCCACTTACCATCAGGTGGACTGCATGCCCGTCTGCTACTCCTATATTATAAAAAATGATGAATCGGAATTACTTTCTCTGCCTTGTAACTGCAGTTTAGTTTTCTGGTTTAAATGGTATGGTAGGCGAAATCACTTTTTCAGACAATCCATATAAGTTGGTTAGATATAGTAACTTAAGTGTCATGTAGTAACTCAGGAAATTACTTTATGTAACTTTACTAACTATAGGCGTTTTTCCTTCAAAACCAATGGAGCCATAAGCTTATCATATAACAGGTGCAATGTGCACTCATCATATACACGGTCGAATAAAACTGATCGAAATAAAGAAAATAAATATAAAACGACATTTTTGGACAACAATATAAGCACAAAACAAACAGGAAACATTCTTAGACTTCTAACATCTGTCAATGTTAAAAAAGGTATAAAAAGAAAATAAAAACGGGAACATCTGTTAGCGGGACGTGTACCGGAGCAAAAACAATTAAGATGGAGTTCCCCTAAACGCCATTGTAATGAGAATGAATTAAGCCGCAGCTGGCGGACCATTTAATTATTGTCTTTTGTTTAAAGTGTCTCGGATATTTCATTGGAACGTATTAAGGGAGAATGTAATAATGAGGCATCACCGCCACACCTATTCCTGCCTCAGAACAGCAGCGTTAATCGCTGCTGTGTTCTGGTTTGAAGGGTGTGGTAAGGGAGACATACGTTTCCGAGGCGTTCTAGCTTAGTCCTCAGGGGTAGCGGCGCTCCTGTGGCCGACCGCAAGTAGGAATCTTATCTTATCTGGGTATCGGCATTAGCCAGTTACCATCAGGTAGACTGCATACTCTACTCCTATAATATAATAAAATAACATATTACCTACCTACTAGCGAAGATGATTCCTTTAGACCCCGGGAAGAAAGTTGGTACGGTTTTTAAGAACTTTAAACCCATTAAAGACTTTGAATCCATGTGATAAATTGAATTTGTCAGTTGTTTTGTTGAATCATAATGCGGAAAAGTGCGTAGAGAACAATTCCTGAACATATAATAACAAAATGATTATAACACAAATTGACTATAAAATCCCTCTATATAAACAATCAATCCATTCAATTTTACAATACGACTTTCGCATCACATAAAAACGTCTATACATTTTTCCTATACAAAAAAGTATAACTTTGCAAAAAATAACATTCGTATAAACACCTTTCTGTTCACTTAAACATTATGAAAACATTAATAACAATAGGAAACGCTCCTTCAGTGGTTAAACGTAAACCACACAGGAATTTTCACGGTTCCTTTAACTTTTAACAGGCTTTCAATTCGGTGGCGAATGACAATTGAATCATCACTATTCAGAGTTAATTAGTAACCATAACAGCCGAACATTGTTTTGTGTGCAAAGATTTTACTGTGTCGTGTAACAATAGAGTTTTAAGTCGCTCGTGACCGTATGGCGCAGGGTTGTCGCTTTTTACTTTTACAATTGATTAAATTTAACGAAATATTTTGACAAGCTACTAAAAATATATTAAATTTCATGGGTATGAATAAATGCCAATAAAATTTAGACGATCTTATTTTAAAGCAATGTGTCCACAACTTGTTAAGAGATGGCACCACTAGTATGTCTGAATCACTCTTTCGAAGTTTTCTTGAACTTTTGTATATGTATACAAGCTCGGAATTGATTAACAGAGCATCCTTTTTCCCAAAGCACGATCAAGTCGCCTGGAGTTTTTAAAAAAACCTTTACAAAATTCATAAAATTTTCACTAATTCAAAATTGAAGATTTAGTTAGAAGCGCACATAATGCTTGAGGAAAAACATTTAATTCGCAATAATGAATTATAAATGCTTACGTAATATACTTATATCAGTATTACTACATTCGCGAAACCAAACACAGCTGCGTTACATTGCTACTATACCTTAAGCAAATAAGTGCGGCGGCGATATCGGTGCAGTTTAACTATCAGATATCAAGTTTGCCTTCAGTTTAACTGCAAGGACAACACTCGTACAAGTACAATTAAGATTGCTTATTCGTATACAATATTATTGTGAATAGGAAATGTTAATTATTAATGTACTAGTATATTTATTTTCATATTCTGTTACCTTGCCTCACGTGTATGTATGAGTCACTGTGTTAATTGCAGTTAACATACAATACTCATTCTAGAACCTGATGTTTTATTTATTAATTATAATATGTGCCTTTAACACAATACCATATCATTTATTTATACAAGTTATCTAGTGTATATCCTGCATAGTTCTATTATTATCCAATTGTGATAAATATACATATTTAATTATACTGTTAGGGTGCCTGTACACCATTCGATCGAACGACGATCGATGCTCTTGATCGATTGGTTCGGTAGCTTCTGTTGTTCGACTGATACTGGTCAAAGAACGATGATCGTCCGATTTTGAACCACCGTTGAAGACTTGCATTCAGAGGCAAGAGGATGGAGGAGGATGTGGGCAAGATTGTTGTAACGATTGGTTATCGTTTGAGTAACAAAAGACCATCTGTTGACATAAGAGTATGAAATTAACCTCAAAGAGGATTTGAACCTGCCTGAGGTACGCTACATACGCGTCACTACCCCTGGACTAACGCCCTTTATGAATGATAACCGATTCATCGAAAACTGACCAAATTTCCATTTTTAGTAAACAAAATCAATGGATAGGTCGATTATTTATAACGGCACTAAGTCACAAAATCCAACGTTTTCCACCATCAAATTAAAAAGAGGTGTGTCGAAAATGCAAGATATTTCCACATCCCCAGTAGGTAGGTACGTACCGCGGCAACCAATCATAACCATCGTTGCCATCAAAGTTGCCCATAAACATGTCATCATCGGTCCTACAGAATTCCGCAGCTCCGTTCACTTTCGCCGCGTAATATATTCATTTGCACGTAACTAATAATTATTGGATGTGAGCTCATAGATACAGAATAGGGTTGCCTATTCTAAGAACATTTTGAACCGGATGACTGAAAAGGATCCACTTATTACGCAATGATCTCAAGTAACATCTTAATTGAATTGAATGTAAATATCAGACAACTATAAAATATTTCATTAATTTAAGTAATGAATTATGTCACGTGATAATCCGAAAGTCCCAGTACCGGTTCAAACGTTATACCGGACGACACTTACGATAATACGCTGGAAGCCCTGGCACCAATCATATACAAGCCGACTAGAACGTCCATGATTCGCGTGTAGCTAATAACAATGCGATTATTATGGAGTACTCGAATTGACGTTACATATTCGCATAATAGCAAGTACAAATTCTTTGCCTAATAAAAATCTGTGCATATGATGCTAAATATAAAATCGAGCCCTGCGGTCTATTAAACCGTCTGGTATACCGGACAACAGTCACGATAATGCGTTGACAACCCTGGCACCAATCGTAAACAAACCGCCAAGAACGTCCGTGATTCGCGTGTAGCTAATAACAATGCGATTATTATGGACTATGGAGCCGTCGAATTTACGACGTTACGTAGTCACATAATGTTACGTTCGGTTAATGGTTACAGCAATTAATTATAAATTGTGCTTCGGAGATAGTAAACACACTGTTATGTTCCTCGGATGATGAGCCGAGAGGGAAATCGATAGTTTCACTGTGATTTCACTCGAATTATGCTCGAATCAATCGAGATAATTATTAGATTCGAAAACGTATGATCTGTAAGTTAATTTAACAATTAAGACGAAATCATGTTATTGAAGTTTTCTAACTTACACAGCTTTAAATAGAGAAATTTATAAGTAAGACACACACGTTTATAAATAAGTTGAAACTAGGAAAAAGGGTAACTAAAAATAACTATTTTTAGGTACCTACCTAATGCGAAAATAGAAGTAGTATAGCCCTCTACCTGTTAATGAAAGTACAATCTTTAGTTTAGGCATTACAAAAAAACCATAATTACAAGCCTAAAAGACAGGCTTTATTTCAAAATCACAGACAGACACTTCGATTGTATATTTATATGTAGTTTGTTATGACAGATGATCTTAATACGTTATTAGGGTCGTGTAAGAAATATTGCATTACTTTATTTATTTTATTTTATTTTTTTATTTTTATTTTTGGGAAACATACAATATTTAATACATACAGTAACTTTCACACAGACATAACAAAAATCAGCAAAGTTTCCACTAATAAAATCACATTACATCACATCCATATGCATCATTCATTCATCTCGATCATTCAGTTATAGAATGTGTATTTATTCATATGGAAGACATTTTAATACAATTTAATTGTGAGTACGTGTGCAAATAACATCTCCGTCCTATTAGAAGTACAAGTATGTACTTGTAATATAAACAAAATGTTTGTCTGTTTATAATTAGAGTTCAAATAGTTTTTTATGTAAAAAGCCAGCATTTTCTTAATTTTATTACTGCTGGCATGCTTAAACCCAGATATAGTGGTGTTCTACGAGTATTTAGAGAGTTAGAGACTTTGTACCTTATTTTTCTATCTTTCAAATTGAAACATGAAGCGTTAATATGATTAGATAGTTAATTGTATCTGGCGTTACTTTGCGGAAATCCATGCTATTAAGTTAAGATTAAAACTACTTCGCAACAATCCGCTACAAATATGTATGTAATATGGTCTGAGTAACCAGACACATTTTGCTCCAATGCAGATTGGTGCAAGGATCCGTATTGGATAATTTCAGACACATCTCACAAGGTAAGTGATTTCTATCCAATTAGCCATACCTATGAGTATGATGTAACGTGCTTTACCCGACGCATAGAAGCACACAAAAAGCCTCTAGAAGTCACCCATCCAACATGCCTTATATTTGTACATTGGTTACGATCGACACATACCTCGGTTCTATGCGCGCTTCACTTCAACCCAGTTCTCCCATTGTTGGTATTTTCTGAATGAGAAAGGTTCAGACCGTAAAATCTACGTTGCGTGAACTACCACCTATGTGTGCTGCCACACCAACTTTTCTTAACAAAACTCAAGTAACACTGTAACAATAACCAATAACATTTTCACATACACAGAGCCGCGCGCACAGCCAGTGTACCGATTGAACAATACGAGTTACGGTGGTACCGTAATGCGTGCTCGCTCAATTATAATTCGACGTAATCATCTGAGTGAGTTGTTTGTTTTATCAATGCATCTAGACACGCGGCAACTCGCCGTCTAATCACGACTCGGTCTCGATGTTTCGAATGTGATCGGTTTACATCACATAGGACATCTAGGATATCTTTTGATTAAAAAAAAGTAAGTAAGTAACTGGTTGCATACTCATGAGTATGTCGTCGTTAGAGTCACAAATATAAAGATATATTTGAAGTGCGGTCAATGTAGATTATTTATTGAAACTAATTTAAATTGTATCTTACATATATACACATATGCCCATATTATATACCCATGCTTATCGTAATCAGGCCACGAAACATATTGCATGCAAAAAAAACATACGTTTTGAAATTAAATAGATAAACTGTACAATAAAGTTTCGGTTATTTATTGTAACCAAATTTCTACATTTTTGCAAATTATATTTAATATTATATACCTATTACAAATAAAAAATACAAATATTCATAGTGTGGACATGAGTGAAGTATAGGTACCCGACTAAAAATTGCACAGTAATATTTACTACAGAGTCATTTTTTATCACCATAGCTGTCGACTTGGCAAACATTACCAGCACCGCAATGATACAAGTGCTGCTATAACAGTAGATGACATCGCGAGCGTGCAAGTGACACACTTTTACCACTTTGCACCGCGACGTTACGTAACTCTGTTATTAAGAACTCGTCGATACGCGATTTGCGATAACACGCGAACTCACGATGGTGACAATCCGAATAACTAGTCAGTCGTTCTTTCGGCCGCTCAGTCGGGTTCGAGGTTGGAATCCCAGGTGACTCTGATATTTCAAATATATTATCTTGCTGTGAGAGAAGACATCTTTAGGAAACCTACACGACTAAGATTTGCTTAAAGAAGTCCTCAAAGTTCCCAACATTGGAGTATGAACGTATGTTGTATGAGGAACGTATGTTCTTTTGTGATAATCCCACGCGGTTATAACTTCGAACACCCCATGCCCTGCCCCATGCATCCAAAAATATATAATTACAGCAAGTACTACAACTAACATTCAGTTACAAATGAAGAAGCGAAGTATTTAATAAATACTTCGTATTTCACACATACATAATTATAATATTTATCGGCTTCACTTGAAGCCGCTAATGATGCACAATGTGTTATTATTCAATTTGCCGGTTTAACACCGTGTAGGTATGTGACCATCAATAATAATACAAATGACAATTTGATTATACATAATTAAGATCTAGTGATGCGCACATAGTTCTGCGGCTTAAGGAGATTATAACCTATCTACAATGATGACGTCAGGCGTGGTCTGAAGTTGTATCGGTGGCCTCTAGTAGCTAATAGTAAGCTCACTACCCGCACAGCATAGGATTTTAATCAGATGAATAAATAAAAATATATCTAAAAAGTATAAAAATAAGAAAATGACACTGCATATTAATATTAGTCAAGCCGAATACCCGGCTGTAGGGCGTACTAAAAAATGAAATACACGTATGCTTAAAATACTACCCTCCGCTGTCAGGTAAAAATGTTTAAAACCGAAATCCACAAACTACTATTACTTTAATACTTAAAATTCACAAAACAAAACTAGACTCATTATTTGCGTAGTAAAATAAGAACTTTTCAGCTCAGCCTCATTTATTCGAAATTTTTCGTAACAGGATTTCGTTGGCGAGTTTAATTAAAAATTCTTGGTTTAAAAATAGAAATATCACCCCCGGTAAATGTTACGGATATTTTTCGACGCCGCAAACAAAATAAGAAAGGTACGAGTAAAGCCTAAAATGAAAAAAAATATTTTTTCGGGATCGCGACTGGTAACTGAATACTCTTGCCGTGGCTTCCGTAAAATTGCTAAGTTATATAGCGACCTGGTTTACCACTAGAAAAATATGTTAAAGCACTTCACTGACCACAGGCGACTAGCTTTAAGCGATCAACGATGTTATATCTAGAAATATAGTTCGCGTAAAACTGCTAGTCTGCTCTGAATATAGAAATGAATCGCGTCGCCATATCAAATTGTATGACTAAATCTGCTCGCAACAACTTCAGTGCGGACCAGCAGTTTGTGCGCGGACTTTACCAATGTGGTCCCCTCATATGCAAATCAGGCATTCATTCATACCTTGGGCAGTTGGTTTCGCCAAGTATACGCTAGTGTAATTATAGCGATAACTATATAAACCTTTAATGTAGTATTTTTATGGTCTTCCCAGTTAATTGTAACGTATGCTTAACAATACTATAAATAAAATAAATAAACAAATATGGATGATACCTACAATATTTTTAATATCGGTTAAACTCGCTTCTAAAGTTGACGTCAAACAAGTTACTTATTACCCTTATGGAAAACTATCTACAGGTATTTTATTTGTCCTATCTTAGTGTTTAGGACATACTCGTATTTATCAAGTGTAATCTATTGCCGCGTGGGACAAATGCTAATGGAATTCCGAATTCATTGGACAGGCCGAATGATAGGGAGTAAATATTGATATTGTAATGTCGTAAAATACCTGATTTACGTGTATAACAACTGCAGAAATCAAATAGGGACCTATTTATTTACGTATTGATTCCGACTCTGGTTTAAATTCCAATTTGTACTTCTTCAGAATTCCTCAATTTTACGTCAATGATCGTTACTCAGTAGTCCCTAAGGAAAGTTAAATTGAGTGGACAATGAAAATAAAAACTTTATCAAATTTCTTCAGACAAAAGTAAACTAAAGACGAAGCGTATTAAACAAAATACTATATAAGCCTTTATAAACGGAATATGGACATGACGTTCATATATATATATGTATATATAAATATATATCTACACAAGCTATATACATATATGCACATATATATGTACTACACTAGAAGAAGAAGGAAGAAGCAGTGCGACGATACACTAACAACGGCGGGTATTCCATTACCATAGACATTACACCGTGAGCGTCGTAAAACGCTATTTGTCGTTGTAACGACTTGGAATCTCGCGCACGACCCGCGATCGTGACTGACGACTCTGACAGACTGTTTGTATGTAGATAGATGATTGTTTATGTGTTAATTAGGAAAGAGGGAGACGCGGTGACAAAATTTGTTCAAATTTAATACCCATTGTATTTCTAAAAAAATAAGCACAGGAACTACCCTGTGCTAATTTAAATGAAGGAGGAAAGGCCTTTGTTTAATTAGAAATTCTAACCCTTTATTTTATTTTGTAATTAGTGTATAATTCAGTCAGTTCTCACATCATTTCTTTTTTGTTTCATCTGTTTTGTTCTCTACAATTATTGTTTGAATGCAACTTTCATTTATATTTTCATAGCTATTAAATTATTCGACAAATTCATCAATTATGCCGATTTCGTTTAATATTGGAACTTTCTGTTATTATCCTTTTTAGAAACTTATTATAAAATGTTCCTATCATTAAGTAAATTAATCACGAATATCAAAATTAGATTGTTACTAGAAAGTAACCCTCAGTACATTGTAAAGTACATTTGAATTAATAAGCACCTATTGCAATACCGACAATACAAGGTCTTGAATTATATTGATATTGTAAATTATTATGTATAAATAATTTTGCAATATATTCGTAACATTTTAGACCAGTGCCGATAATTTTTGAAACCAAAAAAAATTACAGTAGGATGAAACCCATTAGAAAAGGAGGGGAATATGATCAAAATGAAAGGAAAAATAAATTACAGACGATCCGAGTTCGGGAAGTGGAGGGGGTGAGTTTTTAAGGGTAAAAAATGGTTTATCTTGATTTCCGGCAAAACTACAAGTCCTATGGAAAAAAATTAAATGGCAAAGTTGTAGGTAATAAAAAGATCTACAACTTTTGTGTTTGCAATTTTTTCACATAACCTCAAAATTTTGGTGAAAAATTCAAAAAACCAAGTTTTTTGTTTTTTATTTATATCTTTTTCAAAAAAATTTTTTTTTCTACGAAATTTGGTGAAAACTTACCTTATTATGTCCCAAATACACTGTAATTTATTTGATTAAAAATATTTATTTTTTCGCCTTATTTTAACTTTATATCAAAAATGCACCCTAATTTTCAATCGAAAATTCTGACGTCAAAATATCAGCTTTTTTCAAAAAGTTTGGCGGCTTTTTGTTCGTTGAAATATCTACTTTCTGATGGTGTAAAAAAAAAATATACATTACTATAGGAAATGTTCTCAGAAAATGCAAAAAATTGAAAAAAACTCAAATTCGAAAAATTTTTTTAATCATTATGTACAATTTCATCAAAAAAATGTGATTGCTGCAATTTTTTTTAAGTTAAAAAGTTAATTAATTTCATTCGAATTACATTCATGTCATAGAAAATCTCATACAATATAAATATACATGTAAATCGTACTATTGAATTTAGATACTTAATTCTGATTACGTTATTCATTATATTTTTTTTTTCAAAAACGTTAATCTTGTTATTTATAATACCTTATCTGAACTTCTAATCAGTTATTCATTAGTGTTTGTCTCTTTGAAGGCATTTCTTCATCGTTAGATTCGACAAACCTTTCCAACTCTAGTTGATCGTCGAAATCTTCAAGACCATCATCTTCGTCTCGAATGTTATTACCAGTCTGCATTGGTTCTTCATCCACAATTTCATCTGAATCATTTACTTCCTCGTAGATTTTTTCTTCCATATTGGAGCAACTTTCAGAACCCTGACAATTAGTGCATAAATTTGTGCATTTTAAACCATGTTTTCGGCAGCCACATTTTAAACTGTTACATCCAGTTTCACAGCTGCAGCAAATAGTTTTGAGCAATACTTCCGGAATTAAATCCTTTTCTGTAAATTTGGGCATAATGCCACGCTGATGCTGCTTCCAGCCCCAATCTGTTGCTGTCAATTCGTTACCCAACCAAGTTTGAAGCTGATAATATGCTCTGTAACAGTGTTTCGGCCAGTTCAGTCCGAAATACTGAACACATACTATTTATGAAAGAAAATATTACTATTTTTATTTTAAAGTTGATTAATATAGATAAAAATACAGATATTATTTACCTTGCTATGTAGATTCCAAACGATTTTTTGAATAAAGTAAATTTCTCACAATTCACTTAGAATAACTCAGCCTGCACGTGTATTTTTAAAAACGATGTTGTACACTGCTCTGTATCTCGAATACTGGCTAACGGTTTTTACAGCTGCTACGAAATAGCAGGTATGTAGTAAGGCCCAGACCCTCCTAGGTCCGTCCCCACTTCTCTATGAAATAACTGACAATGGGCTAAAATTTACCGAAGGTCACTCAGGTATATAAATTATCTTAAAACAGCAATAAATAGGCATCTACAAATATTATTTAAAAAAAAAATTTCGAAATTGAATTTTTTTCAATTTTTTGCATTTTCTGAGAACATTTCCTATAGTAATGTATATTTTTTTTTACACCATCAGAAAGTAGATATTTCAACGAACAAAAAGCCGCCAAACTTTTTGAAAAAAGCTGATATTTTGACGTCAGAATTTTCGATTGAAAATTAGGGTGCTTTTTTGATATAAAGTTAAAATAAGGCGAAAAAATAAATATTTTTAATCAAATAAATTACAGTGTATTTGGGACATAATAAGGTAAGTTTTCACCAAATTTCGTAGAAAAAAAAATTTTTTTGAAAAAGATATAAATAAAAAACCAAAAACTTGGTTTTTTGAATTTTTCACCAAAATTTTGAGGTTATGTGAAAAAATTGCAAATACAAAAGTTGTAGATCTTTTTATTACCTACAACTTTGCCATTTAACTTTTTTCCATAGGACTTGTAGTTTTGCCGGAAATCAAGATAAACCATTTTTTACCCTTAAAAACTCACCCCCTCCACTTCCCGAACTCGGATCGTCTGTAATTTATTTTTCCTTTCATTTTGATCATATTTCCCTCCTTTTCTAATGGGTTTCATCCTACTGTAATTTTTTTTCATTTTTTACCATTTTTAAAGGTATCGGCACTGGTCTATTTCATTTCGAAACGGAATAAAAACAACGAAACTTATTACTTTCTCTGTGTAGTATTACAAATCGCCAAAATTGCTTCTATTTCAAGTTTCAATTCTTTGATTATTATTTTTCTTTCTTACACTTCTCTTTATATTTCAATCTCATATAAATAGCAATACATTATCTTTCTGCCTAACCGCGACAGAAGGGACGATAATGAGGATTATATTTTTAGTGCTACCCATGAGTTTAGCACAACCTCTGTTTTAAATCCCCTAATGGATTTGAACATATAAGGCATCGTAAAATTTGTAACAAGAGTGACACCGAGAACAAATTCACAAATAAATCGAAATGCTCATAAAAGATCTGCTTTCGGCGCAGCATATGCGGCCTTTTAATGCAATCAAGTATCTTATTTTTGAAAACAGTCAACTTGTGTCATTTCACACAAAACGATGACGAATAATTACGCAATACGCTAATCCCCTCGTAAAAATACCAAACAGATTCCATAACCGTCGTTAGAGCCATTGCCGCAACATTAATGGACACTCCGAGTGTATTCAAATTGTTAGTTGGATGCTGTTGATGCATAATCGTGAGCTGCGCGGTCGTAATGTGCCAGATGTGCCTTTATGTTTGTCATTGTTACTTGCGCTACTATACATACTAATCTTACGGTCCTCCCTATATTACCACGCTTTTATTAGCTCGAGTTGTATGTATGTATGTATGTAACGAAATCTTTGAACTCGATTTTTACCCACTTTGAACGGTCCGATTTACTTAAAATTTTGACAATTACCAAGAACCGATGACAATACACGATTTTAATATTTTATCCCATTCTCCTCATCAGGATCGTCTGGAAAGAGGATTAACTATTTTCCTTGTGCGATTTTAGCATGGTTTTTAGTTTTTTATCTATAATTATTTAATACGCGGTCCGCAGCTTGTGTAGACTGAAACCAATCAAAGTAAAGCATCATTGAGCACAGTCAACTCTACAGTTTTTGACCTGTACTTCGGTGGGTAGGTTAAGCTGTCGATCCTGACTTTCATCATATAAGAACACATAAACTTGTATAGTGCTAACGTACTTCGGAGAATATTTTAAGCCAACGGTCCTAGTTATCATTTGATGTCAGATTACTATTGGCCAAAATTTAACTGCGCTTTCTTATTTCGCCTGTCTTGGCGCTTACCATTAGATAGCAGTCAATATACCTTGTTGAATTTGATGCATGCCTTGCAATTGAACCACAATTCAACTGGAACTATTAAACCTGAAATCTTGTAAACAATCGCCTTACAAACTAACACAAAGCATTATCTCGACATAGGACATTTATAGCATTATAAATTGCCGTTATTTTTGAACGATTGCACCCGATTCGATGCTAATAAATAAGGGGGCTCCCTCAGTACAGTCGTATATGGCGAACAATTGGACATCTCGACACCTATTTCGCTATCAAAGCGCTTATGTCATTGACCATCGCCATTTCTAGATAGGAGGAATTTGAGGTGCCTTTCCGCATACTTATTAACTTTGTTAAGGTACTAAGCATTTGTAGAGCTGTCACAACTATCAAGGACTTGATAGCAGTTAGATCGACAATAAATCAAGCTTGTGTATCAATATAACTTAAGGAAATAGTACGACGATTTCTGCAGGCGATAGACCCTAGCCAGGGAATTTACCTACACATTGTTTCTGTTTAGATTTTTTACCTAAGATCTCTTCCTTTGCGGGGTATGATATATTTCAACATCTTCAACATTTAGTGAACACTTTTGTGTGTAGTCGGGATAAATTGTAATTAACTATCTATTTCCAAGATTAGTTTGAACAATCATTTTAAAACCATATTGTTTTTTAAATGCACATGATAAAAGTCAAAAACGGCAGAGTTTTTGGAATTCACCCTTCAATATATACGTTTTATGAAGAATCGAATGGATAAGGAAACTTAATTTAAATATTAATAACACTTCGACATGGTCATAGACACAGTCAGGCAAATTGGGAAAACCTACTGTAAAAACAGAACGATCCTATTGAACCATGGTACATGTGGTAGAGCTGTGTACATAGAAACATGGATAGACGTGTAGTCGCGACAATTTCCGCCGCTTATGCGTCTCTGGCCATCCGCGACGCGGGACAATGCGACCCAACCCAAACCGCACTGTTGTACCAAGTAGGGTTGATGTTTTGGACTATTCGATTTTTTTAACATTGAAGAAAGCAAATGAGAATCCATAGACTAACCAAAGAATAGGAGTCATAAGTGAAATCGGTCATCAGCTAAGTTGAAACGCATCGTGTATGAGGTGATGATATGATGATATATTACACTTCTTAATTTAGAATGAAGTTTTTTTTTAATTTATTGAATTTAGATGTAAGACAGTTTGTCAAGACTAGAACGATGAATTTGTCTCCAATATTATGATTGCAAGGTTGTGACTTGTTAAATATTAATATAAAATAGTGCTTTTAATCATCTGGCGAATACCTAGGACTCTACCTGTGATATAGCATCTGAAAATGTATTTAAGATTTATGTCCTATTTTTATTTATATATTTGTTTTAAATAGCAGCCCTAACGAAGAGCAACGACCTTGTTTTATTAGATGATTGGCCGGCGTGGAGCACGCGGCCGGCCAGTGTATACGCACTGACAATTGTCACCGGTCCGTCAGTTGGTTAGCTGATCGCTCTTAATCTGCGGGTGGCGTTGGCGACCGATTTAGACCGTCGGTCAGTTTAGCCTTGAGTTTGTCAACAACGCTATCTGTAAATTTCTTATTATTATGGAAGGTGCTAAAATGAGGTACCATCGCCATTATTTTTAGGCGACTCAGGTCTTGCGTTTCGGTGGAAGGGTGTTAATCCTGACACAGAAACATGAGTTGACCGACTTAATGCTCAGGAATGCCAACGCATCTATGATCGGCTTTAAGTAAACCCCCTGCTCTTTAGAGTTATAGGTATATTTTAAAGGGGGTAGAACCCTTTGTGGTTCGACTCCGGCGGCACCACCGCCACACCTATTTCTACCTAATAACAGCAGTGTTAGGCGCTGCTGTGTTCCGGTTTGAAGCGTGTGAAGTCCTCAGGGGTAGCGGCGCATCTGTGGCCGACCTCAGATAGGAATATCTAATCCTATCTGGGGTTGATTACAGATGTCCATGAGCGGCAGTAGCCACTTACCATCAGGCATGCTCGTCTGCTACTCTTATATTATAAAAAAAAATAGTTATATGGAAAACATTACATAGGTCGAATTAAGAATCTCTATAAGTTCATCATGATCTTAGGGTACGTACCTATAGTAAAAAAACCGTCCTTCCAACTACAACAACAACAATACAACACAGTACACATAAGGGTGACCACTCACAAGTTAGTAAAGCTCGCAGCGTGGCGCGTCCTCGCGGCCGAGACCTAGCGGCGTCTCATCGATGCACCATCCACTTCCTTTATCTGTTAACAAACAACATTGAGGTTAGTGATTATAGTCTACCTAGTAATCTATTCTAACAATGAATGACTTATAGACAAGCTTAGGCCTTTAAAACACTTGTAAATGATTTAATTATACATACATTTAACATAGATCACTGATGAGTGATTAATTTTAAAAATTCATTCCTTAGTAGTTTATGAATCGATGTTGACTTATATGCCAAAAATAATAATCATATCTTACAAGTAAATTGTCTGACGTTTTATTTATAAACCAGACTGGTAAATAGAAATTATTTTCTTACAAAGCCATTAATAGAGGTCTGGCAATAAACATCAAACGTTTATTTGTAAACTAGTCCGAAAAATATAAATTACTTGTTCAAAAAAGTCATTATTCTTCGTAAATAGAGGACAAATAAGGGCATGTTTATCATTACTGATTCGTTTTAGCCGACCCTGATAATTATTTATCACAAAAACTTTATTTAAAAGCAGTAACACGTTCATCAAATAAAACTGCAACATGTACAGTGTACAGAAACAGTAAATAAAAACAAAACGGGCTCACGCCATATACATTTCACAAAACATTTGTTATTTTTCTCGCTGAAAGCAGATTCGGCACTCTGTTTTAGTCACATGTCCATCGTACTCGTAACTCGTAGGTTTTATAGGATTATAATCGCATACGTAAAAATTTAAATGTATGTACATAGCAGGTTCGTAAAAATACTGCTACCGTATTTTTGTATCCGCACAATTACAAACGTATTGTCGATGGACTGAGTTGAAATCACTCATCTTTTTTTTAAATACTGGAGTAGCAAACGAGCATACAGTCCACCGGATGGTAAGGGCTACAGCCGCCCATGGACATGTGAGGTTGACCACAGATGCATTGTTATCCCTGCAGACAAAGTTGGAACGCTGCGGATAAGTAATACATACTTGCCACACAACATAACAACTCCTAAACTTAAAAATATTAATGCTCTCAACTCTCGGAAAAATAAAAATAGGTATGTGCCTTTCTAAAAGAATTGTACTACTTATTTGTAACTATCTACACCTAGACCTTCAAGACACCCTCGACCTAGGAAGACGACACAAGATCACCAACTCCACATTCCCATTACGTCAGCAGGTAGCCAGCGAAGCGTCGCGACGCGCTGCGCCGGATCCCCACAATGGACGACCTTGGTCAACCCTCACTCACACACCCTAACCGCCTGACCCGTACACGCAAAAACCACCTCATAAGCGATGCCATTTCGGGGCATTTTCGCAAGCCACTGATGGAGGTTAAGGCGAACAATTCGTAGGAAACGGTAGTACTGATTACGGGAAATAGCGGACATTTCGTTTTGTGGAATCATCTCCGTAAGCCTTAATCTTTTGAATCCGTTTTGAAAAATGCTAGGAGGAATGGCCTAAATATTTTTACATACTTATAAAATAAAATGTCTTTATTTCTAGTCGGAAAATATTGGACAGGTAAGTTATGTATTTTGTGATGTTTTCGACATTAAAGATCTTTTGTTAATCTTAATTATAAGCATGGTATTACGAAAAGATCAGTAAGTACATGTTGCTACATATATTTAGGTTTGATTTAGACCCTCATACTGCTATAGACAGATGGATCTCTGATTAATTAATGTCAGATTGTATGAAGGATATTGTGATTTAACCAATTAATCTTCAATCAAACATTGTATGGCCAGTTTAATTATTCAGCATCTTAACTAAAATATGTGGTTAATACATAAATTACTTTGTCAGAAATGTCTTTAGTTAAACCTGTCAATGGATGAATACATAATAATTATGTATATTGAAATTGTAGAAAATATAAAACTGACAATATAATTACATGGAGTTTGTGTAGTTTATATTGTGTTGTAAAAAAATAAATGTAAAACAGTTGATGGTATTAAGGTGTCATGTAAAAACTAAGGAAAAAGGAATAAACGTTTTGGCTTAAAATATAAAACATCTTTCATTTAATCGCAACAAAAATGTTCGTATTTCGTGTTTTAGATGTGTCTGTCTGCATATTCGATTACATAAACGAATCTTGTTAGATTCTTTAACACTAGTAAATAAACCCTCTCCATAGTAACCGATGTAACTCTAAAACTACTGACCTACTTTTAAACAACCTCTCCGAAGCTTAAATAAACAATATTAATGTAGGAGTAATTTTTAGAAACTTTTACTTTCAAAACTTTTTTATTTGTCTAAAACATTAATTCGTCACGACAAGGTCGTGTGTACACATATAACCGCTCCTTTTTTGAAGTTAATTAATATAAAAAGTAAAGTTTAATTAGTGATACATTTTCAACCCGAAATGGTATGAGGATATGAATATTTATGAATGATACATATTAACGTGAAAGATTAAGTCATGTCCTCTACTTTCAAAATATGGTTTTCAGTTCGTGACTAATGTTTTGAACATGAGATGCGAAATTCAAAACGATTTGTTACGAGATGAAAGGAAGAGAGTGGACGTGTTTGTAAACAGTGTAATGTAATTTTGACAACCAGAAATTGCTCAATGACGTTACGTCACGTTCTCGTTTTTAAAATCGGTATAAAATAACCCAAGATTTGATGTCTTTGTATTATGTATGGAGATTCTTAGCCATTGATAAGTAAAATAGGACTTTCTTTTTAAGAGTAATCAATCTACTTATTTTACTCATCAAAGTTCCTAGCATTCCTAGTGCGACTAGGAGATCCCTTCACTTCACCACTTCTTCCCTTAGCCCTTATCATATTACTTAACCAGCTTAGAAGAGAACAACTGATGTTTCGGCAGTTAAAACCATCTTAAACGTCGACAAGGTAAATCTATTACTGGAACAATTAAAAAATCTTCTTTTATATCTTAGATGAAGTCTAATTTGTAGATGAATTATATTATTTTTATGGGCAGGAGACGTGTCTGCGAAGCTATTCATGTAACCGCTAAATTACACGAAAACCTTGTTGAAAACTCGAAGGGGTTTTTTAAGTTCCTGTAACTCGTTCATTTGTAATACTGTGGCGCCAATGTTATTAGCGCCTAATCATTGAGATTTTTTTATATGAAATAACAACACAGTAAATCATTAACGTAATGAATGAATAATTTAGTCACATATTTTAGATTAAAACTTGCTTCGACTACTATATAAAATAAACAAGATTCTTACAGTAGTCGAAATCTATAACAAGTAGAATAAGATTAAAATTTAGAAACACAGTACCTACAGAGTTACACAAGCATAGTCCGCGTAAAACTGTTAGTCCGCTCTGAACATAGAAATCTACATAGACTACACCTGCTCGCAACACCTTCAAAGCGGACTAGCAGTTTGGCGCGGAATATACGTACACAAATAAATTTATCCAAAGTGTATACCTGTATGTAGTGTACCAAAAATCTCGTAACTGATACCTACATACTTCCAAACACTACTGTGTTAATGTACACTATTGTAAAACCAAACAATAGTTTCAAGTGTCTACGTAAAACCAGGAAATTACTTCACCTGTAAGTATTGGAATTAATCCCTTAAACGCTTTTTACTGGACATTCCCTTAAAGATACGAGTAGTTTACAACGAGTAACATCGCACTCAATGATTAAAACCACATTAATAATTAGGGACCTTAGGTAAAAAAGTAAAATCAGTAGGTACCTATAACACACAAGCGGTACACGGGAATACTCGAAGCCCGTTTTTATAAGCTAATCTGTTTTAGAATACTAACCGTTAAGTAGGAATAACAGTCTAGAGAACTGTTCCGCGCATCCGGTATTTTCCTAATTCCCTAAACAACTACATGATTAACACACGTCTCGCGTAGATGACTGGGTGGTTAGGGTTGTCATTGTCACTGTCAATCAGTAGATTTAGTTCTAAGGTTTTTATTCGAATTTGATAAAAGATGTATTATCAACCAGCTGAGTATTATTTTTTTTTTATAAAGAAAGGAGTAGCAAACGAGCATGCTCTCCACCTGATGGTAAGTGGCTACTGCCGCCCATGCACAACTGTAATCAACCAGAGATAGGATTAAATATTCCTACCTGAGGTCGGCCACAGATGCGCACCTACCCTTGATGACTAAGCTGGAACACCTCGGAAAAGTATGCCTCCCTTACCACACCCTTCAAAACGGAACAGAGCAGCGCCTAGCATTGCTGTTATTAGGCAGAAATAGGTGCCGCCCGAGTCGAACAACAAAGGGTTCTACCACCTTCAATAAAGTATCAATAGAGTATCCGCCGAGACAATTGTTAGTCCCTGCGTAATGGCGACCCGGCGACGCTAATGGCGACCGCCGGGGACATGCGATCTCCGACCAATGATATAGCTGTTTACGCAACGCAATAAATATTTAATGACAACTGTTTTACATGTTAGCCGATTGTTTTGTATAGTATTTTTAGTATCTAAACTGAGATATAGATAGCCCTGACATATGCCGAGTGGTCTACAGAGACGAGTGCTGGTCCCTGCGTAATGGCGACCCGGCGACGGTAATGGCGACCGCCGGGGACACGCGATCTCCGGAATAACGCTACCGATATTATAGCTGTTTACGCAACATACTATTTTATTTGTTACCTAATTTTTTTGAATGTTTTAGTATGTAAACTGAGTTACAGACAGCCCTGACATATGCCGAGTGGTCCACAGAGATGAGTGCTGGTCCCTGCGTAATGGCGGCCCGGCGACGCTAATGGCGACCGCCGGGGACACGCGATCTCCGGTAATAACGCTACCAATGTTATAGATGCTTACGCAACATACTAACTAATAACTAATAGAATATCTGTATGTTTGGTAATTGTTTTGCATAACGATAAAATTCTCCTGTCAAGATGCATTTTGTGTAATAAGCCTCCAGAAATATATACAAAAAAATGCCGTGTCAGACAAAATCTTTTCTGAACAATATTTCAATACGTGTGTATGGTCTGCTTGAAATAATTCTGAGCCATTTACGGGCGATTCTACCAGCAATTCCCGCCTGTTCGGCGGTTATCACTAACCCTAGATTTTCTTTTTCGCATTGTTTTCTTTTTTTTAGTTTGAAAAATTAAATACAAAATGTATCACTAAAATGCTGACATACTGAATAACTTTTTTTTTTAATTTTGAAGATGGTAGAACCCTTTGTGGTTCGACTCCGGCTGCACCACCACCACACCTATTTCTACCTAATAACAGCAGTGTTAGGCGTTGCTGTCTTCCGGTTTGAAGGGTGTGGTAAGGGAGACAGACTTTTCCG